>NC_087232.1:0-2783666 GCF_034640455.1 Diachasmimorpha longicaudata | reverse complement strand
TATTACCTCAATCTGTCACCAACGAAAAAATCATGGAAATTACGAAGCTTTGTTTGAATTTAACTCATGAAAATCATCATTAAAAGCTGTCGAATCTATAGATATATAATTGATATCACCAGATACAGTCGTAGTTCATTTATTTCTCACTCATAAAAAATTAATTAAACACCAAAATGACAAATGGCGAGAAAAAAATGTTCTCGGCGTCATAAAAAATCCCGATTCATTAATCACTGAACGTAATAGCTTCTGAATCATCATAAAATCCCAAATGGTCTTCGGACAATGCCGAATACTGTCGGGCCAATTGACTATGTCAAAGGGAGTGATCAAGAAGCACGAAACTGTAAATGAATATGTGGCCGGGTTGACCGACCTTTACGTAACACAGTCGATGTTTGTTGCTGGCGTTTATACCCCTCTTTGCGATCTGTCGCTGTGCTGCAGCTGCACGATATTTTCCCTCTTTTCTACCCCTCCTCCCCCCTCCACCCCGCAGCAACGTTGGTGTTCTCGCCGCAGCTTATTATTTCAGTAGATTTTGTCACTCAACTGTTGTTGTTTGAATTTTAAGATTTTTATGGGCTATGACAAAGTGACAGACAGTCTGACAAACGTAAGAGGAGCTTTTGATTTATTTCACGATCGAAATTTCGGGACCAAGATTTATGACCACTTGGGGGAATTGGTAATGGGTTAACGTGGTGCAGAAAACGGAAGGGGAGTCTCATTGTTTTTAAGCTATTATTTACTACGAGAGTACGAAAATGTTAAAATAATTTAACATAGTAAACATTTGAGTGGTATTTTGAATGCTCATTTTTTTAGGAGACTCATTCATTCTTCCTCAACACATGTCAGGGTCAAAGTATTTTTATTGTATTTTTTAGGATTATTGAAACAATAGTAAAATGCATCAGAGGGGAAGCGATGCTACACACGTTATTGTGTGGGTTATTTCGAGTTGATAAAACTGCAGCGTGTTTTCTCTGCTTAGTTGTACGGTATAACCCAGAGATGCGAAATGACTCATTTTTGAGATCGGCGCATGTGACCGAAAAGGAGTCACGTGACGCATTAATTTTGCAATAGTGAAACGGACGCTGCGAGTAATTTTTAAGCGATTTAATGGCAAAATGTCTGTATGGATTCATAATGATGGTCGTAAGTCATTTTTGTTTTAAGTTAAAATACATAAGACCGATTGGTCATTGGGTAATATATAACCCCACATATTTAAGACGGGAAATTCAAAAAAGGACGAAGGACAATCAGTTTCGTATAATTGATTGGATTTCCATTGATTGAATTTTAGTTACAGAAAACTATTGTAAAGCCTCATGAATATATTTATAACGAGAGGGGGGAGGGGGGTGTTAAATACCCCGGTCTAATCCAATTGCCTATTTTTTTAATAGATCAACAGAGCCAAAAAATTCGAAAAAAACAATTAGAATGAATAAATCAAAGGCAGTAAATAATATTCTTCACAATCTATCGAAAGCGGAAGGAGGAAGTGTGTCGGGAGCAATTAGTGATTACAGAAAACTCGACCGTGTTATCGTGACCTAATCGCGCCTGTGTACATACCGAGGACAATAGTATTTTCGTGAAACTGTGATGAATACATCGAGTTGTTCACTTTATAAGTGTAATACTGCAGCTGACTCGCATAGCGTGAACGGCTGAGCACATGGGATGTGTTGAATCAGACAATTCGGAGTCATGGATTTTTTTTATTACTTTTCACGGTCAAGTATTCAGGGGGGTGGTGCAGCCTCCACCTCGAACAAGCTCCTCACTCCACTTTGATCATCGGGTATTCACTTCACGAATAACCGCGGGTGAGCCACTACTCCTCTGAAGGACACTCGTTGTTACCTCCTGACCTCAATACTCTTTGCTAAGACCTACTTTTGTGAATTGTTTTATTGATTCGGGAGCTTCCTCGGTAGTTGTCAATTTTATAGAAGTTATAAAGGTGGAAAAATATTCATATTTGGAATATATGTCTCCACCTTATGATGTCAGGGTGTTCCTTAAGACATTTAACATTGAAATAATTAAGGATATCGATTTATTTAAAAAAAAAATGAGATTAATGTATGACATACCCACTCTTGTTAATTAGGTATAGTGCAGATAAGTGTATATAACAAATCGTAATATCATATAACAAATTAGAATGTGCATTTTTAGAGCAGAGTAAACAAATTGGTTTAAAAATACTTAAATAAAAAAAATCTCTCGAAAATGTTTGGAACAAAATCTTCAGCGTTGAAAGACAAGTCATTTCCAAATATCTTCGGTAGACCCTTTATTTATTATTATTAAGTGTCTGAATAGTTGAAATTCGAGTGAAATCGTTGATATTCACTGCAAAGGTATAAATAAATGTCACGTAAGAACAAATAAATCAATTATTTGAATATCCGTAAATAAGAATTTTAGGATTCTCAAGTCCTGACTATTTTAAAACTTATCTACTGATGATTATACATTATTTATTATTGAAAGAGAAAATCTGGAGACACAGATGACAAGTCAGTTGCTTATGGCATTGTTGCAAAGCCCCACTGAAAACAAACTGGCGACTACAACCGGACACTTTGGCCCATCTCGATCCAATTGCATAAGTTTCACCGAGTCCATTGACTTCCCACCTGGGCGCTCTTTCCCTACTTAATTTCAAATGCCGTTTGTCGACTCATTATGTCATTTCGAAACATGGAAGCAGCTACCCGAGTCAAAATTTCACCGGGTCCCCCAACATAGCCTTAACGTTCTAAACTTACTTTTCTTTGATCTGCAATTTTTCCGCGGAATCTTCAGCATATTTCCAACCTACGTCAACTTATTCATACATGTACGTCAAAAATCCCTCAACTTCCCATCGTATACTCAACCTACCCTCAACGTCAGTAATTTTGGGAGTAAGTTGAGTATATTGTTAACTTACATTGGGTATTCTCAACGTCTAGATTAGGACTGGATTAAAATTCTCATTCTCATTCTCCTATCCTCAAGCCTCCAACACATCAGGTCCCTTCGAGTCCGGAAATCAGCACAGTGCAATATATGCAAAATCTGCAATTTTGCCAATTCCGAACTCGGAACAGGTTCTACCACCGCCGCCAAGTACAGAAACTTCGATTTTTTATTAATTATAACTGGGCGCAAACGAAAAAAATTAGCGAAGGAAGGGTGGGAAGGGAGTGACGATGAGGGCGGAAAGGGGGAAAGGGGAAGGTAATTGCCCCTACAACCTAATAAGTTGAAAGAACGTCAGGGGTAGGTTGAAGATCAACTTACATTCAACGTAAAATCCGGAATAAATGGAAATAAGTGACGATATGCACGTTGAAAGTAAGTTGATTCGTGAATTGAGCATGTACAGTTGTCAACCTGATTCCAACGTCGCAAACTGGCCCGTGGACGTTAGAACCATGTTGAAAACCTCGGTGAAATTTTGACTCGGGTACCATTACATGAACCCCGGTTGATACAAATCGCCTCGAGTTATTGATTTAATTAGCCACCGATGATTCCTAATATTTTTCATTTACGAACGACTGCTGACGTAATGGAGAATCGGTGATTATCGTGGACAATGGTCTTCGTTTCAGTTCACCTCAATTCTGTCCCATGTCGTTTTATCGGTGAGGGGGTGGACGGTTCAATTCAAGTCCACATACCAGTTGAAAATGTTTATTCAAGTGACAAGACGCAGTTACGATTCATCGGGCACGAGCTTATGCGTCGCGACTCGATCCCTTACATAACGCTTTTTTTTATTATGTAATTGGAAACAACGAGACGAACTTCTAGGCATTTGGTTCATCAAGCGAAATATTCAAAAAAGTTCAAAGCGAATTAAAAGTAATGACGCAAAGACGATTTAATTCTGATTGAAATCTCAACTGAACTGTTTTTCGTGTTTTATTGTTAAACTAACAATACTAATTCATTAATTAGTGGATATCTACTTCCTGGAGTATTAATTTCTTATGGGAAAACATGTGAAATTGTTTTTATATTTTTTTTGTATTTCGTTGGTGAGGACGAAGAGAATACAGTAAAAATTCACGTGGTCCCCCTTTTTTGAAAAATGCAAAATTTCACGTTAGATAATAATGATACCGAGAGTTAGATCAGCGAAATGTCTAATCTATTAAGACACTAATTAGTGCACTGATAGAAGAATGCCTTAAAAACCGAGTAAATTCGGTTTCATTTTGTGTTTAATTTACTGTAATGAAATACATATTTGTTTAAGTAAACTTTAAATATTATTAATTTAATAAAATATATTTTCCTACATAGTTGAAGGAATACCACGGTCTTACTGATGCCACATTATTCTAATTTTTATATTAATATTTATCGAATTTCAATTGATAGAATACGCCAATTCAAATCGACAATTCAAGTCTTCAATCTCAATTTTTACACATATTCTCATCATTTTAATTAATTATTAATTAATTGAAACTATTCAGTCACTATTACCGAATAGTTTGTCCGAATAGGCATCCCAACTAGCAACAAATATTTATTTTTTCTGATTCAACAGCACTATTTAGCAACGATTCCCGAATCTCGTTAACATCAACCGGATTCTCCCATCGCACAGAGAGAAACATTCAATAAATTAAATGGTCCCAGAAAATATATAGTACAGTTCGAAACAAAAGAAAAATGACAACAAACATTTTTACATTCTTAATATTTTTCAGTCCATAGTTTGTGTGGCATTTGTTCGTTGTGGAAGAAGAAGACAAAGTGAAATTTTCTATATTTTTTTTTTCACTATTTGGACAGCTTTTGCAAATTTTTCGAGTATATTACATTCTATTAAATTCACGTGGTCTCCCATTTCCGTTGAGTACAAAACTTCTCGTTAGATAATAACGACGCAGAGAGCCAGCCAGTGAGTTACTTGATGTATTAGTGCCGGCACACGGACCTGGGCCGCCTAGTGTCAACGTAACCATTTATATAAATCTATTGGGTTACGTAATTCCTGCTGATCGTTGTACTAAGATATATTCGGTTATAGTCTACCATATTTACGAACTATTTACCTCCGTGTGGATTTTTCGATGAGCTGGTGGAAATCATTGGACTGTGATTTTCATCATTCAGAGCGTCAATCTAATGGGATTTTCATATTAAAATCGGAGACCTTTGTTATTAAAGCTGAGTAATTAATCAACGGCCACTGAGTTAAATCAGTATTTTTAGTTTCATGAAGTCATTCTCGTGTTGCCGGACAATCATGACGAAAATGAAGAAACCGAATTTGGGTATAAAAATTTTATCATTTGTAACGATAGGAAACTCTAATGAATTATGGACTCACCTCGTGATTCATCAGTAAGAACAAAGAATAACTAAAAATACTATAGTATGTCTCAACTTTGTTTTGATGACACAAAGACTTAATGAATATTCATATCCCCTTATCAATTTCCCCCAAGAGGCAGTATTGTTCAGCCTCCACGAAGGGATTCCGATTATCACAATCCGACCTTGTTATACCACGTAATCTATAAATAACTGGATGTGAACTATGAATTCCAACTGCGATCCGAACTTTCTTATTTTCCCCATATTTTCATTCGCACGTTTGTCGGAAAAATTCAAAAACTGCTATAAAAAAAAATTTATTTCACAAACAAGAAAAAATAATAACAACTGGAAAATACATAATAATAATTTATATTTATATTTGTATCTGCATTTATAATTTGTATTCGTAAAGTTTAGTAGATTGTCAAGTTACATCATAATTCATCAGTAAAAGCCAGATATTAATTACCATATTTTTATAGATTTAAACTGTGTTTTGATGACACAACAGTCTAAAGTGAATATTCAAATGCTCTTATCTATTCACCTCCCCCCCTCCCCCGCCCCTCTGCCGACCCACCTAACGGCCGGAATTGTTCAACCCCCACGAATGGACTCTCATTGTAACAATGGGACCGTGCTGTACAACTTGATCCATAAATAGTCGAGTTTGGTGGAATTACATAACCGTATCGAGCCATGATTGCAGTATGATTCATAAGTCCGGAGTCCCGTACGTTTATACAATCTCGGCTATTGCTTGAATTCAATTTCACGGAGACTCGCCAGCGCATTGTGACACGGGGGCTATTTGATCTTCAGCCCAATAGAAATTCATCTCGACTGGTTCAACGGCTTTTCCTCTGTGTTTATACTTTCCGTAATTTAGTAATTGAATTATTCGACAGTTGTATGCTCATACATTTTATCTACATTTGAACGTATTTCTTTCTCTCGTCCAGCTTGTTTATGGATTCACATAAAATTTTTAAATAGAAGAAAAATTTTACGTAACCGAGGCCAGACGTAATACGATCAAGAGGATTGTGTATCCAGTTGAAAATGTCAGGGGATTTTTTTTTACTTGATTATTATTTTTTTTTAATTTAGTGTGCTATGGGTTCGAAATGGAATTACTAATTTTTCCGCAATTATTGATGGATAAATAAACTTTCTTGACTCGTGTTTTTTTAATTTTTTTTCTGTTTTAACATCAAAACTACTGGGGCATAAATAAAAATTGATTCTCCCTCGTTCAGTTGACCGAAATGTTCATAAAATAAACATTCGAGGTAAATATTTTTCCAGGACTCTGAGTTTACATAAGAGACGTATTGGTAATCGAATATCCACGTGACTCGTCTAATCTTATCTCCCTTTTTGTACACTTTTCATGTTTCATTTTCACGTGTATTTCCGAACAAGAGCACGTACTGTCATGTTTGGAGATGGAGTGAATCGATTACATATCCTCAAACGGAATTTTATCATTTATATAATCATCAATGTTGTCTGGTGAATTCGGCCATTGGTGATTACAATCGGCATTACTCTCTCCCACCTGTTTACGCTTATTGATGAATTTATTCATTGATTTGTGAAGCGACAATCGGCGGCTGATTTAAGTATCAAACGGTGTGAATTCATTTCTAAAATTACACAGTTACTTTCGTGAGAGTTACGTATCAAAATCCTTTCGTAATTATCAGTCGTACGGTTACGTCCTTCGGTGTACAGATATGGGATGTATTTTTCCAAGTTTCCTTTTTTGCTTCAGTTGATAATTATTATCTCAACAATTCCATTTAATAATGACATTGAATGAGGTAATTTACTTTGCATTTATTTTATCTATTCATTATTGTTATGTTTTTGTTACTCATTGAGTCCAATGCATTGTATGCTATTCTATTCCAATTTCAAAAGGTGATTAACTTTATTTGTTTCTAATAAAGCAATAAAATAGAGAATTTTAAGGGCTCGCATTTTAAAAAAAGGAAAAAATACGGGAACTTTTCTGGTTTTTTAATTGAAAAAGATAAAATAACATTTCTGCAAAAAATGAGATTTCCGAAGCAATGAACGCACGATCGCGCTTTTGGCATTGTTCCCACATACTTCGCACAAGAATACGCGAAACGTGGAAGACTTCGCTAGAGAGTTGAGAACGAATTGATCTGAAATATTGGGCATTGTGTGAATGTGATACTACAACGCCCTGAGTATGTCAACTGTCGGCTCGTTGACTCAAAGCTGGCTGGCTCTATTTCCTTCGTCTATTCATTTTTTATTCACATTATCTGGGTTATTATATAATAAAATATAAAACATTGTCATTCAAAAGTTACCATATATGCCACAGTTTCTCTATTTTTTTAGTATTTTATCATTTCGTTCATTTATTTATTTTGATTTTTCTTATTTCTTTGTCCATTAGTAGAAAACGCGAACACTCGAGGCCAATTTTGTGACTGAATCAGTAGATGAAAAACTTAATGACGTTGTTTACTCAAAAATAGATAGTTAAGTGTTGATGAAGACAACGTGATAAAAAATGGAATGTCTTTTCAAAATTGTTCTCCACGATTGAATTCCTTTTGACACGAATTGAACAAGAGAAACACCCCCAGCACCTTTTTTATCTTCTGAAAATCTATCAATAATTTTTCTGAATATTTCTGGAAGATCTGAGGAATAAGTTGCAGGGGAACGCATAATCAAGCTGACTTATTAATTTATAATATACATTACAATCAATTGAACGACGAAAAACTGTTGTCTCGCTCTTTTGGTTCTATTCATCGACTTTCCAGTCTCCCGTCCTTGATCAATCACCCAAGGACACTGCAGTTTTGGTGGAGTCCATTAATGTTAAACCAGGTCGTGGTATTTCACCATGACACAGATTTTTAAAACGCATATACTGTGTATAAATTTCGTCTCGCGTTACATAACACATACGTTACAAACCCTCATTTCCAGCGGGTTTGGCCGATCATTGGGTCGTTAATATGCTACTTCGTATTTTGAATACATAATCAATCTGGAAATAACCCTATCTGAGATGTATCAGAATTCTTTAGGGAAATTTCACTGTTAGAATTGTTTAAATTCCGACGACGGTACATATACCCCTACGATATTGTGATCGCGAATTTAATTTCAGATCCAAACGCTCTAGAAAGTTTTTCTTAAATTTTTTTTGAGCTCGCTTTCAATATGTTTACATTACGATTCAATTGTCTCATTTTTATTGGAGAACTGTTGTCATCAAATGTCCAGCAGAAGATTTGTAGACAGTTTTAAACGCGGGAATCAACAATTCGATTAGCGATTACCCTGTAATTTTTTCCGATGAAGTCATTGGAGCCAATGTTAATTAATCGATGATGATCACTGGATTTACAAGAATGAAGAGTGATTAATCATTCACAATTATCGAATCATCATTGATGCTATTTCGAATAAATACGGGAATTGGAGGTGAAAATTAGAGTGCGCTGTTATGGGACACCTGTTCTATTGTTCACATCCTCTTGAGAGATCCTTTAAATACGAAATAACGTCACGTGACACGGTGATGATATGTCAATCAATTCTCAATCGCAGAAAATCATATTCAATACCAACGGAAATCGGCATTCCACTCATGCGCGACTGTCTTCCGTTGCTTATACAATTGTCAGAAGAAATGGAATGAGACAACAAAGGAAAAAAAATATTGAAGTTCTCGCCAACTGTTCAATGCATAATGAGAGAAAATGATTACCGAACAAAAATTCACGACTCGAACAAAAACAAACTACTGATGAAACAAATTAAATCAGAAAATGTATGGTATTCTGATAATTGATGTCTAGACGAGTCGGTTGATTAATTATTACCCGTAAATCGAGCCTGGGCGGAGTTGGGGGCATAATGGCTCGGCATCCTATCCGAACGGCAAATCCCAGTCGTTGGCATAAATGAGTTGTGAACATGCTTTATAGAATTAAAATGAGAGAAAAAAAAATTACTTATTGTGGAGTACACGGGAGAGAAAATGTGGGACACCTGAGACTCGTGTGACTCACGTGCTACTGCAGCATTATCACGAAATAAAAAAACAAATAAAAGTAAAGGAAAATAACGAGTGCAACAATGTATACGTGTTAACGTATTTGATCGCGTAATTGAGGTGGCGATAGCGCTGATGATTATTTTGCATTCACATGATATTCTCAAATTTTTCTTTTTTTTTGCATCGTAAAGATAAGATGATAGTTGTGGTTACAGTTGTGATAGTTGAGGAGATTGTATGCACTGATTTAGAAAATGTCACTGCCCTTGAAGACCAAGAATATGTTTACCAAAATGTTTTTATTCGTTTCGTCCTGAAATCTGAGGAAAATGACACGTAACAAATTTTCGGCGTTTGTCACTATTGAGAGTGCATAGTATTTGTGGACAAAGATTAACCGTCTGTCTGTAGCTCTGTTTGGTCTATGTCAGTATTTTATATTTTTTCTCAGAACAGTGCCGGAATGTTTAGAATAGTTTTAATAAACAGAAACAGATAAGGGAAAGAAAGAAATGAGGGAATAAGGGCCTTTTGTTGAATGGGTCCAGAGCAAAATTTATAGCCAAATCGTTTGATATTATTTCGTAAATCCCTATCCATAATCCAATGGTCACGAAAAATTCAATTCTGCAAACATTGAAAACATCATAAAATTTCTGTTATTTCAGCAATCGGAGAAACGAATGTTGGGACAGACAGTTCATGCATGTGGATAAAATATCCAATTAATCGTTATTAAATATTATCAGCTTGTGCCCCTGAGATTCGCACATGTCTTGCCTGTACAAGTATTTGTTTATAAAATAATTCGGGAAAAAAAATACCGAAGAAAATTGAGAAATTCCTCGGAGCAATTTTTTTTTGCAGATCGCTTGGGAGAAGGAAAGTAGAGAGGACCTTAAATAATGAGACAGAACTACGAAGGGGAGCCGAGGCCTCCCCGACCTCTACCTCGGTTTTAGTGGCCATGACACGTTGCTCCCGTTCCTCTCGCGAATCATTCCCAATGCGAATTCGCTTCACTCACTGGCGGGTTCTTTTATTTGTCATGAGTCTTTTATACAAGAGGGGAAACGGATACGTCATGGAGAAGTTCCTCTGGCGGATCAATACCACGACGAACTGCTAATCGAGGATAAATGCCATTTTCAAGAATAAAAATCCATTACTTGAATCTAAATATTGGATTATGAATAGGGATTTATGGAATAATATCAACCGATTTGGCTATAAATTTTGCTCTGGACCCATTGGACAAAAGGCCCTTGTTCTCTCATTTCTTTCTTTTCCCTTTCTGTTTCTGTTTATTAAAACTATTCTAAACATTCTGGCACTGTTCTGAGAAAAAATATAAAATACTGACAAGGACCACGCAGAGCTATAGACAGACTATTGGATTATGGATAGGAGGGATTATCTCAATAATATAAAAGCAATTTAACTATTAACTTTAACTCTTTATTATCGCACGCAGAAGGTATATCTTTTTCCTATGATGTCTCCAGATCAACTGACTCTTAATTACCAAAGATTTCACATTCTAGACCCATTTGACAAAAGGGCCTTGTTCATTCATTGATATCTGTTTCCTCTCTGGTTCTATTTATTAAACCCATTCTAAACATTTCAGTACTGTTCGGAGAAAAACTATAAAAATTATACTATACTGAGATGGACTGAAAACAGCTATAGACAGATGATTCATTTTTGTCCACACAAATAATCACTCTCAACGCCAAACTTCCCTTAACAGTGTTCAAATGTTCCATTTAAATTTCCACTAACAAAGAGCTTATTATATTGCAATTAATTATGTAACTTATTTAGTTCAGTGTTTTCTGCGCAAAGGATTGTCTTGCGAAAACCGTCCAGTGAATCCTTTTTGATCACTGAGAAGCTGTTCCGAAAATCTCTCGGCGATTTTTCTCAAAATTTCCGAACGATATTCAGCAACCAAAATTTATTTGCAAGGGGCGTCATGACTCTCAAGTTAGTCAGTATTTAAATTAATGGATTTTGTTGATTAAAAAACTCTCATCCGCGTTTATTGATCAATTGGTAGTCGTCAGCCGGTCGTCAATTGGTAGTCGTCAGTCACTGCTGGCGTATCAATGATTTCGAAAAATAGAAAAGTGTTCAATGATTCAGTTTTATGATTAGTTACTTTTTTAACACATTTCTACCGTGCATTTATGAATGCGCAACATTTGATACATTTGAAATATTAACAGAGATAAGTCGGAGCTCCTCACAAGTCTAATGGACGAAAATCATTAAAGTCTGACTGGAGTTTTAACTGCAACTTTTCCAGCGTCTTTGACGTAATTCTGAGATTTCCTCATTTCTTATGGTTTTCAAAATGTCTTTATTCACGTGATTATGAAATTTTCCACATTATACAATAGATCTTCACCGCGTGTAAGATCAGTTTGATCTTAAATCAAGGTTGCATCAAGCCATCGTGAAATCTCTTTTTCGCAATAGCCCAGTATAACCCACGTAATGCTGTGTTGTACCACAAACGGAGAATGGAGATACATACTCAATATCCCTACCATATGGACTGTACAGCACAAAATTCCTGGAATATTACGTAACGCATTCTTGGAGACATATGGTCGATATCACGTCTGGTTATCGCCCGAGTTGGAGCCTCGTCCAAACATTTTCTTTTCGTGTTTGATGGAACGAGATTTTTCACGATGCAATTTGATGCACCCAGTGGTAGACATTTTTCAATAAAACTTTCCCTTCAACGCTTGGAAATTTCTGTCAAGGGACGGCCTAATTAACTAATTAAATCTCATAAAATTATTTTCCTTATGTTTGATGGAATCAAATTTTTTTTAATTCAAAATTTATGGAATTATTCCAACTATTGAATAAAAATAGATAGAAATCAGAGTAAACGTATTTTTTGGCTATTGGTTAATGTTATATTCTCAAAAAAAAGAATTGTATTTTATAATTAGAGAAACTGAAGACGTGGAATACTGTTCACAGAATAATTTATTCTTCAAGCGAGACTCTTAATTTGTTAGAAGGGTTGAAAGGTGAGAGGGTGATTTGGAACTGAGGCTAAGGGAGAGTTCCTCTACGCAAGATGAGTTCAAAAAATGACGGAATAGAGGATAATTGAGGAGTGGGAGTTTAGGAGGCACCAAATATCCTGAGGTACTTATTTGTTTAGGATGAGGAATGCGTTAGAGGATTAAGAATGGGGAAGACGTTAGAGGATTAAAAAGACGATGGGGAATGAGGAAATTAGGAGCGTATACAACATTAAATAAAAACTGGACGTAATAAAAAAAAACAACTCTTGCCTTGGTGAGGCTCAAAAGTTGGAATTCTATGGAGTTGTCATGGAAATCTGTGATTTCAGGATCTTCTCATCTACAACGAGTTTTAATCACGCCCTTGAAAATTATTCCTAAACTCTCCATCAAAGTCATATCCTATATTGGATCAACATCTCGGTAAACAAAATTTTCATCAAATTTCCATCAATTTTCCGGAGAACGTGGGTCAAAAATTAATGTTAGTGTCCAGCAAAATCAATTTATTGTCGAGTTCATATTGAGTTATTCAAGATTCATCAGAACTCGCTTCATCTTCATGTATAATTATATCCCCAGCGTTGAAGCTCAGTGTAACGCCTTGAGTTCACTTGGTGACTTCAGCTCGACCTAAACAGGTATTCATAGAATAGTCGCTTGAATTTTCGTGGGGGAGCGTGATATCCGGTTGAAGATTAAGTGAAGTTTATTCCCAGTGGGTTTGCCAACATTTATAACCGGTAAATTACACATTGAGCGCTCAATACGACTACCTTTCAACGGTCTCCTTTTCCTCTTCCATCAAAACTAACATTCTGAGAGCAGAAAAAACACGAATAGGTCCACTATTTACGAAGATATTCAGAGAATACTGTTTTGAGTCGAATGAAGGGCTTTTATACTGCCGAAATTCGTCGGGCAGAGTTAAGTCCCATTAAGACCCATAATCAGATGAAAGGCTGAATTTAAAAAAATAGTTTAGCAATTTTTTTCCAAATTAATCGCCGAAAATTATTAATTTGATAATTTTCGGCGATTAATTTGGAAGATGGAATTGAATCAAGATTCGAACGGGTGCAATGCTTTCATTTTGAACCAAAAATCGTCATCATATCTGGAGATACAAAAACATCCCTAAAAATATTCATCACAATGTCACCCAAAAACAACCAACCTCTCATCTATCAAAAGAAATTCTTCAAAGTCGTCATGTAAAAACGGTAACCCAACTCACTGTTGTGTTTGCCTTAGAAATAGTGAGCCATCTGGCATCCCAGCTACTTCATACCCTGCCAGATGCAACAAAAGTCAACAAGTAATCATCAAAAATCCCAGAAAACAGTGAAAATCGATGATTCATAACGTAATAATATGTCCTAAAGCAATAACCTTGAACACACTCATCTTCAGAATATAAAATCCCATAATTTTTCAACACCCGTCACAGAACACTTATATAATGACATTACATAGCAGTCAGTGAAGGGCAGGTGATACATTAGAGTCACGAAAGTGATCTCCATATGTGAATTTTTGGCCTAAGGACAGATGTAACATCCAGTCACAGTTTCTTTTCAACAAAAAAAAAAACCGTTTACGTAATTTGGAGGGGTTGAGGTTTGTGCCTCGAATTTCACGCCTCAGTTTCTTTTCTTCGTAAAAATTCTCTCTCAAGCCCTAATTTTTCCTCCACAAATGATCGGTCAAAAACATTCTTCTTCAATTCTCTGAATTTACATTTTAAAAAAATGAACTAAAAGAAAATTGGTTATGTAATTTGTTTGGAGTTGAAGGGGTTACATCAGATTACAGCGAACGGATAAAGCGTCGTAGGTATAACATTAAAATTTATAATGAAGTCGATGTAACCGCGTGTACCAAGGTCACATGAATTAATATTATGTAACGATGATCGAATTTAGCGTTGATTTTTCGACTGTTAAAATCGCTCTATGTGCGAGTGATAGTCATAATTTTTCTTGTATTGTGGCTTTCTAGGAGTAATTGGAGTTGTTTATGTTATCTGAATGGTCAGTCACGACTCTCGGAAAAAAAGAGATAGGAAAAAAAAAACGGCGTTTGTCAGAGGCCGATGACGCTGCGAGTTGTCATTGTTGTGAGAGCAATGAGTCGGTTGATGACAGGATGTGTGTAAGAGGCACCGTTATATCCTGGTCTTGAAATAAAAGAGACACTTACGAAGGTTGCACAAGTGGAATCCGTATCGCTGTTGTCAGACTCATTTCCCGGAATTTTAATATTTTTTATTATGCTCTCCATAGCTTGATAAATTATGAATCGTTATTAATTCGTTACTTGATTTATGGAGGGATTAACTATAAGCTCTAGTCATATTGTATTCAGATCTGACAGTAATTTTTATTTCTGGGGAATTTATACTGCATTATCGAATCTTCCGTTGCATCATCACTTTTTTATATAGCGATAATTATTATTTAAATATCATTATAGTAATAATCAGATGAAATCTTTATTTCTGATAAATTCTTGATCTCTGTCGATTATCATCATATCCTGGAAACCTGGGAGTAATTGATTGTATATCATTAACTAAATTAATACAATTTGAAATTTGATATTTGAATCTGAGGATAATATATTTGTAACTGATATATAAAGAGGGATGTTGATTACAAACTTGACACCAGGAGCTTTTTAAACCCTGACATTTATCGATTGCTGATAAATGTTGCCACAGGTGTCTAGGCCTCACACATTGCTGTTGTATTATTCCAAATACTTCTGGAAGTCATGAGAATGTTATATTTTCAATTTCAAGCCGAGTGCGATGAACTTACAATTCACAGATTACCCTTGACTTGCATTATCAATGAAGTGGGGTGGAATAAAAACAATGCAGCAACTTTTGCAATCAAGAGTGATTGAGGGGAAAGAAAATTAATAAAGTGCTTGTACTCAAATTTTTATAGACAAATTTTGTCGCTGTAATCTTGCAAGTGAGTACTTTTTCCTTCTCTTTTCCTTATCATTAACAAAGTGATGAATCGATTATACCTATCATCATCGATAATCAACTATTTTCAAGTTTATCATTGACATGCAAAAGAGTCTCAGTTACTGATTTAAAATCCGATTTTTTTTCATTTTGACACTTGTTGATGACTAACAAAGGTCTTCAACGATTTTTGGACGTCACACATATGTTATGTGTCTTATTAAAATGCTTCTGCGATACACACAATGTTGGTCTTCAATTTCAAGTAGAGTTGAATGACTTTGCAATTACTACATTGCGCATAAATGGCATTATCAATAAAGTAAGTTTAGAAAAAAATAATCAGTGCATGTTTGCTGTCAATGGCCAGGAGAATAATTAAAAAATGAATTAAGATTATGAAGGCGTTAATCAAAGCTTTATGAAAACATCCCCCCCCCCCCCAGCACAATTATTTACGCGTAATAAATTTAAATATAAGAATAGATGGCAAACAATGTGCCAACGAGTCTCAATTCTCGATTGAATTTATTACCGCACTAAATTAAACTTCGCTTCATTCTACTTTGCATTCCCGAAACTTCATTGGTTCACTGACTAAATATAGGAGAATCAACTGAAAACTTGAATATATGCGAGACAATTGTGAGACAGAAAACGATGAAGTCTTTTTCGTTCCTGTGGAACGCACAGGAGAGACATGTGTGAGTAGTAAAATATATATTTTTGAAAGTTAAACTGCGATCTTCAAAGTTCGGGAGTCTATTAGAATACGTGAAGAGTAGCAGACTGTTGTTCCCACTTTTATAAATTAATTATTATAAGAAATATGGGACTAACACTTGAATACAAAATGAATCAGAATTTTTTGTCCCATTAACTTCGTTCAGACACTTCGTCAACATTGAAGTTATTTTTATACTTCTTTAATAGCATATCGATCAACATGGGCGGATTGTTATCGCTGAAAATTGGTGATGATGAAGCGGAAAATTATTGACGATGTCGCGGGCAATTAGTGATAATGTCACTGATAATTTACGACAGAATAGGTCGGTGGAAAAATACATTCGAATAAAAATTCTACACAGAATTCGGTCGTACACAAAATGCAGTTTGAATTTTATTTGGAGAGTCAATAAATTATTTTTAAAACGTGAGAATTTAAGTATTAAAATTTTTTTCAGAGACGTGAGATTATTTTGCAAAAATCGGTCTCAAGTCGTCATCGAGGTGATTCAGGTCAGAGCGAACGGGTTATTTGACTCAAGTCGTAGCACGAATTAAATCAAGTCGTTCCCTTCTTGATTCACGTCAATAATTGCCTCCATTCAAGTCACAATCCCGACCGCGAACTCTGCAATCAATTCGGAACATGACTTCACTCAAACGAAACAAGTTTGAATCAGATCAAGCGGGACTTGAATCAAGTTGCAAAAGTCCCTGTGTCGATTTGCACTCTTTCAAGTGAGACTTCAGTTACACCTTTGACTGCGATATAAAATAAGTCGATATTGGATTATGGATAGGGATTTACTAAATAATATCAAACGATCTTTCTCCTATGATGTCTCCAGAGGAACTAACCCTTACCCTAGTAGGAGATGACGAACGGCCAACAGTGGGCCGAGGCTCGGCTAGTATCGGCCGATTGTCGGCCAGTTCTCATCTCCTACGTGGGTAGTGACTAAAGTTTTCACACTCTGGACCCATTCAACAAAAGGCCCTTGTTCTCTCATTTATTTTCTTTCCCTATGAGTTCCTGTTCATTAAAAATATTCTAAACATTCTGGCACTGTTCTGAGAAAAAATATAAAATACTGACATTACTCTACTGTCAGTAGATACTGTCTATAGACTCTGTTTAGTCAGAGCTATTAGTCAGAGGGTTAATTTTTGTCCACACATACCATGCACTCTCAATACTCGATACCGTACTTCATCCAATCCTACTCATATCAAGTCATCCTCATCCACTTGAATCATAAGCTTTTTTAAGTTCCCATCAATGTTGTATACCCTCCTGATCTCCTCATTTCTCATATCCAGAAATCCTTCAAATCCTCAAACGCACTCCCCATCCTACCCAAATAAGTCCACATTCTCCTTAATTCCTAACACTCACATAAACACTAAATATTGTGCGCTCTCAACACTCCCACTCCTCAATTTCCTCATTCCCGCCATTTTTTCAACACCCACCTTCCCAAGAGGAACTCTTCCTTACCCTCAGTTCCAAATCCCCTGTCCACCTTTGAACACCTCCGAAAATTCTCAGAGTCTAATGACTCCCACTTCTAAAATAAACGATCTTGTGAACAGTACCTCGCCTCTTCAGCTCCCTAATTTAAAACTAAAATTATTTCCTCGAAATATACCATCAAATCGTAAAATCAGGGCTTCAGAGCAATGAGAAATCCGAAAGAAACCTCCATAAATCTCCTCATGAAATCGTAAAAGGCTCTTGAATATACTCAAGAAAATCACGATATTTCAATACAAAGACTCATGTCACAATCTCCGATATTTCATGGTAGACCGAGCATTGAGTTCGTCGTACGGGTCTTTGTTGCACGGTGGGCGCCGAGCCGTGTCTTATTGCGGTGCCGAGGGGATCCGGAATAGTTTCATCTTCGGTGCTTGAGTGTACGCGCTGGTGGTTCTCTCTTCGTTACGTAACAACCCTCGAGTCTGAGACTGGCCGTGAACTTAGGCGTCGACCGTACCAAACCAGCTGCCCAGCCCTTTCTTTTTTACTCCACTCAGACTGGCTCGCGTCATTATGCGTGAACGTAACGTCATTCGGTGCGGTTGATGCGCCACTACAACTATTTAATTCGGGGGGGGGGGGGGGGAGGGGGGGACAAAGAAGTGCATGACGATGATATCTTGGGGTTCTTGGTTGTGTGCAGAACCGGTTACACGAGTTTTTCACTTGATTTTTCAACACTTTTAGGGGATTCAATGGATTCGCTTCGGTGGAGTTTATGTGGAGTGATTGAATGCAACAGAAATGGATTATTTTTCGTCTTGTACCGATAAAATGAATATATTTTGTTAATTAATTATGTCAGTGAAGGTCAGGAGTTGTGAATTTTTGAGGGAAAAGTCGCTCAAAGTTCAGAATATTCTGGGTAAATTTCCACTATTTTGAGACTTTTGAGGGGAAATTAATGATTCATTTGAATTTGTGATTTAACACTAGTTACATTGCCACATTATATAATTTTTGTCTTTCTTCATGAAGAATGGATGTTTATAACTGGATAATTACCGTGCGGATGAAGCGACGTTATTAATATCATCGAATGGAGTCAATGATTCCTAGAGCTTTTTTTAATTCTCTCAAATGTAAATCTGGACTTTGAAGCTTAGTGCGAATTAACGACTATAAAATTCTGGTGGTATTAAACAATCGGGGTGAAAATAACAAATTAAGGGGCAGTTTTTTGTGATTTTTCCTGGTGTGAAACTGCTCACACAAACGTTCACATGATTTTTCAACACTTTTAATGAATTTAATTTGTTTCAGTGTTACGTATTTTTTCGTTCTGAATGGATGGTTATAGTTAAATAATTATCGTGTGGATGGGGCAGTGTTATTAATATCATAGGATAGAGTCAATGATTCCTAGAAATTTTTCTATTCACGCAAAATTAAATTTAGATCTCCAATCTCTTCGCGAATGAAATATAATCGGAGGAGAGAGAATACCATTGATTTTTTTCTAGAATTAAATTTTAAACTTCATTACATTGGACATTCTTGGTGTGTTGGATTGCTCGGTAAAATTTTATTCAATTCTAATATATATAAAGATGCGACCAGACGCATGTTGAAATGCACAACAGTTAGAGTTGTGAGCGGTCTTTTATTTATGAAGAGTTTATTAATAGCAGCGTAATGATGATCAGGTGGGATTCCGCGTGTTAGTACGTTGAACCTACATTATGTATGATTATCCCAACTTGTCATACATGAAAACCAGACAATAACATCGGTCTACTCACTTCCAAGGCTCTTATCCAGCACTTAACACGGATTTTTATAGTTTTGGAAGTTTATACAATTTTTATCTTCGGGAGATTTTTATAATGCGGTTATCCTCGTAATACTTTTCGGCAGGGAGTACACGAACCCCGAGGAAATTGTAAATGTTCCGAGAAGGAATATCAACAGTTATTGACTGCGAAAGAAAATTCACAGAGTAATTACTATTCTCTTTGATAACAAGATAAGAATCGCAAACAACCGCTAAAATAATGGCTTCCTAGTCGACAACGAAATAAAACCATTGGTCCAAAAAAATTGGTTGCAAATAATCGGTCATTGAAAAAAAAAAAACCTCTTTGTACTTTATGCCATCTCCTAGAAAAAATATAGTCAAGCAATCATCAATAAATCGATTGCCTCAGGGAAAAAAGGGGTCACTGAATGTTGAGGTAGAGAGATTGTTTTATTTATAATAAATTTGAATATTTCCTTTCAATACAGAAATATAAAAAAATCAAAAGGCAGTGGTGTGAAAAGTACATTGAACTAAAAAACTTTTGACATATTTCTCAACCATAAAAATTAGATCTAAACAATTCGTTATTAAAAATATATTTTTATATAAAAAAAGGGATTATCCTCTCATAGTAATTATTCCAACAAAAGGAGCGCAATATTTATTAAAGTTGTTATTATTCCGACAAAAAGAACGGAATATTTATAAAAATTGTTATTTCATTTGCGATAAGCAAAGAATGTATGAAAGTGCACCAATGCAGTTGCAATGCCCAATTTTTCCCCAGTACTGACGTGATTTCACAACGAAATAAATTGATCTCGCTAAAAGTAATATCCCGGAATGCATAATCGCGCATGCGTGGGACTGTTCAGTGACTCAGTAGTCGTGCACAACGTATTCAATGCCTGAGAGTCTGAACAAAGAGCAGAGACTGCTGGGCAACGCACGCGCCTGCAGTTGGGGTCCATGACCGAGGCCCTGTGCACTCAGCAAGTCAATGATGAACAAAATTATCGCAAATTAATTATCACTCGTAAATAGACCAACAAAGTAATGACTGATTACGGTTGTGCTATCGTTTGATTCAATTCACGTGACTCGTTGATTGTTTAAATCTACTTATTTACGAAAACAATGCAATTGTTATTGACGGGCATTTACGGTGTGGAAAAAAATGCAAATTACAATGAAGAAAAATGGAAATTGCCTTTACGTTCTTATTTTCATGTGTTGCATCAATTTTTGAAGATTCTCCAAATTATTGTATAAATAAAAACAAAGATTAACGCAAAATTTAAAAAATTATGACACCAAACATTGAGCAGATAAATAAATAGCAATAAATCAAATGGAATTTTTGTCGATGGATCGGCCTCAGCGATACCTACATTTGAATAAATGATTAAATTCCATAGATTCATTAGCGAACGGTCAACGATGAAATTAAGCACGTACTCCCATAACAGACACATGTGTACAGAGTCCAAAATAGATTATTTCGATATGACTACACCGCACGGGGAGAAATATGCAATATAAATTACGGATACTCACCGTAATTTCGGTGCGAAATGTGATTGTCGGAAATTTTGCATAACTGTCAGGCTATTTTTGTAGAGTCATTCGTAATGTTTACCGAGATCAGCAGTGAAAAATTACGAGAGCGTCACGTAAATTTACCGAGTCAATTCCATAAGCGGTTATCAAACATTAAGGTCTGGAATGTTTATTCAATATTTCCCCCCATGGGAGAGAAAGAATTTGTTTTGTCGGACAATCATGTTTCGCTGACTACAACTTTTGGCGTGTTGAATGAATCTACTAGTGGCCAAGTAACAGTCTACACAGAAACATTGAAATCTTCGTACCAGTAATTGTCTGTGACAAAACTGTATTGGATGATAAATGACGTACCACAGAAAATGACATTCATAATACCATTTGGAGGGACATTGTTAATTTATCAACAAAAATAATTATCGCATATGATAGGAAAAGCAAGTTCCGACTTGTGTATTTATTTCGCGACATCGGAAGATACGAAAATTATTCTACCGGGTATTCCAGGAATTTCATGATTTATCATGATCTTCTTCCAGAATTCCTCACCTAAAGCTCTGTCGGATCTGAAGTGTCTAGTCCTGAACGCATATACACATCGCATTATAATAAAAAAAATCAATTAATTTATTGATCCCGACCTGCATCAAAATCAACTCCTTTATGACAATTAAAAAGTCACCCCTGAATCTTCGTGGAATTTTTTACAGAAAAAAAAATCCATCGATAGGGCATTCAACACGTGAAATACTTTTCTCATTCCCCCGACCCCAAACTCACCAAGTTTAACAGCAAGATTATATCGCTCTAGTGCCTGAGCCGGATGTCCATCCTTCAAAAGGAGATCACCTTCGTGCCTCGCCCTGCTGGCCTCGGCCTCCCTCGGCCACCACTTCTCCACAAGCCTCTGGACCAGTACATTAGTCTCCCCAAGCTCACCAAGTTTTTGTCCACAAGTTCCACAACACTTGCCCCCCTCATAACAACTCCTGCAATGCGTATGCCCACAATTACTCGTGACCGGTAAATGTAGTGTACCCTCGCAGCTAGCGCAATTGAACGAACCACCACTGATTTTTCTCTGTGTCAAACCAACAAGATCCTCGAGTAGAGCACTGGCAAGATGTTTGAGCCTCTCTTGAGGTACACCAGCTAATTCCATACACTTTGAATAAACATCAAATGCCTCCCTCACTCTACCACATCTCGCCAATGAGTCACCATAACCGAGGAGTCCCTCCAAATTCGGTCCCTGAATTTTCAAACTTCTCTCGTACATCTCCACAGCTAAACCATAATTACTCGATGCAAATGCCTCTTTCGCCACGTCCGTCATAACTGACAAATTGCCCTTCGTTGATATTAAATAACCTAAACACTTCTGTTAAAATCTTCCCTGTAAAATCCACTGCCCGATGATTTCAAAAAATTAAAACTTCTGTGCATTTTTTCACACCTCACAGCATCACTCGAAGTATCCCAATGGAATCCCTTCAGTTGGATCAATCATAAAGTAATAATTCGATCGATTGAGTCACTCACTTACGGAACACTCGTTTTTTTTTTTTTCCTTTCGGGTCACAGTTTTACGTAACGCAACTAAAATATATATCGCAAAACGCGCGCTACGTTAATCCGCTTTGACGATTTACTGTTTTTCTTTCTTCCCGGGGGAATTAATTGGCCAGGTCCTGGGGAATTTGTCCGTTGATCCCCAAAAATTTTTACAATTTTTTAATTTCAATAATTTTCCCCACACGGTTTACTGATGAACAATGTCTAGGTTTTGATTTGACAGTTGTGACCACGCGGCTAGTGTCAGTGGGCGTTGTTATGTTTAGCTGAAGAAGTCAGTCTACTCCCGGACCAGCTGACGTCTCGGCTGTCAGTGGCACACTGGCGGGCCAGTGTCAGACCGTAGCCGCGTAGACGTCGGCATGAGCCAAGTTGAAATCGAATGTTATAGCTTGGAGTCCAGTGCGGCGCTTCGGCTTTCGTAGCAGCGACATCTTTGCTTGATAGGGTGGCTTTCAATGGGGATTTGCGACGGGGGATTTTGGTACTAAGGACCATGGGACAAGGGGATATAGGAAGTGTTGGGCAAACACGCCCGACCACACCCCCTCTCCCATCACTTGGCAATCCGGGGACTGGGTTTGAGGATTTTTACGGGGGTTGGGCAGACGATGTGGAACTGGAACTCATTATATTTGGTGGGGGAGGCTGGGGGGGGGGAGGGAGGTTTTTTAGAGGGGTGGATGTTGACGATAAGGAGGTATTGTATATTATTTTGTGTGGGACGTTAATGTTATAAATAATTTTGGGATTAATTTGATACGAGTGAGGGGTCGAGAATTTTTAGATCTAATGATATCCAGGGTAAGGGTTATTTCGGTTGTTTTTATTTGATTGAGGGATATTTTATCTCATCACTAATTTTTCTGGTTATTAGTCGTGAACGACAAAGGGGGAGATACGGGTTTGGAAGAATATTTTATTATGATGGAGAGGAGCGGCCTTTCGTGATTAGTATGATTCGCCATTTTGATTCATTGATTATGGGAGAGGGCGAGTTCGACGGTTTTTTTTTTGAGGAGCTGTGATGATGGGGAAGTTAAGGGAGGGGAGGGGGGAAAATGTCGTGTCGTTATCGTAAAATAAAAAATCGCTTTTAGATTTGTAACGATTTTTGATGGTCTGAAATTGGATATTAAATTTTAATTTCATTGTGCCACAAATTATGAGGAGCATTTAACTGGAAAAATTTTAACTATTTTTTAATTTATAATAGAGTTCTTGGTCATTTTTTATTGATTTTGATAATAGTGCTCAGCCCCGGACCTCTCTATAAACGAGACGAAGGGGAGGGTTTGAGTCACCTACTGAGCGCGTCTCCAGGTGGCGGATAGGAGGGGGCCGGAGTATGAGTGGCACCTTGGGACCGGAGACAGGAGGCTGGAAAGAGCACCTGAATCTGGATTTCCGGGGTACACTTCGGATACCGGTCTGCGATGACTATAACGTCGACCTACGGAAGTAAAAACCCGTTAGGAAGACCCAAAGCATCGCCGCGGACCAGACTTCCCAAGCTAAGGTGGAAGTTATCGTGCCGAGGGCTGAATGACACTGGGGAACAGTGTCTCAAACGATACCCTTGGGGAACCAGGCAGCACCCCATTGTATGCATGCCTTACCTCCGCATCCAGGCTCTGCGGGGGTGGACCTTCTTTTCCTGGTTACTCGTGGGATTAACATGGACCCATTAAATAATAATAAAAATTTTAACGCCGATGACGGTGCCCTCTCTGAGGGAACGGCAGAGGCTTACAGGTCGGAGGAGAGTACGATCTGCGCTAGGGCTCCGGAAGGGGAACAAGCGCAGATACAAATGGAAGTGGAAGGGGAGCCAGCCTCAGAGGGGCCTACCAGTGGTGGGCCCGCTGTCGCTGACCCTACCCTGGCGAAGAGGAGGAAGGGTAGGACGGGCGCGGAGAAGCGCCGGGCCCGCCAGGCTAGGCTGAAAGCCGAGGCCTCGCGGGATCAGCAATCTCCGCAGAAAGGGACCGCGACGGAGGAGAAGGAGGAACAGGGGACAGGGCCCAAGAGGCCCAGGTCCTCAGGATCCACTCCCCCCGAAGTGGCCATGCCCAAGAAGAAGGCACGGGCAATGGAAGGGCTGGGGGCAACCTCTTTCAGAGAGGCGGCGAAGGGTGGAGGCAGGGTGGCCGTAGTGCCAACTGGCCATCCGGAGCTGTCCCTGACAAGGGAACAGGCCAACCTAGTCCAGGAGGCGCTAGTGGCGGCGTTGTTCGGGACTGACCAAGATGGTCAGCTCCCGAGCTTCGATGGCCACTGGTATGACGATGGCGTGCTGTGGGTGGCATGCGCGGACAGTCGATCAAGAGAGTGGTTGACTACCGTGGTGCCCACCCTGGCACCCTGGGAAGGGGCCTCCCTTATCCTGGTGGATAAGGAAGCGCTCCAGAAGCTGATCAGGGTTACGGCCTTTCTCCCGGGAAAACCCGTGGGAGCGGCTATGGCTCTTGAGAGGCTGAGGATGCAGAACCGGGCCCTCACCACAGGCAAGTGGAGGGTGTGGGACTGCCGGAGCGGGGAGGAGGGGCTCAACATGGTGTTGGGAGTAGACCCCAAGTCCCTAGAGGCCCTGAAGGGTTTGGGGATGGCCCCATTCTACTGCCTCGGCCGGGCTCGTTTCTACGAGACCCAGCGGAGAGCGGCGGGGGGAAAGGCGCCCCAGACGCAGCCAGGCCCAGGGAAAGTGGTCGCTGACCAAGGGGGGTCAGTGACCGCAGGGGAGGGGAGAGGGCAGGAGGGTGCGCCAAAGGGTCCGGGTGGACAGGAGAGTGCCCCAGTAGCTGCCAGGGAAGGCGCCCGCGAGGGAGGAGGAAAGGAGTGCGAGGAAGGCTCTCTCTTACAGAGGGACCCCCTTGCCCCTGCAAGGCCTCCGCTGAGCGGACGGACCAAGGGCCGAAGAGGTAGGCCGCCTCTGGTGAGAGGGGGCGCGGCGGGAACTGGGAGAGGGTCTCAAGGGACCCTCAACTGGGCCCTGCCGGGCTCATCCCACTCAGGGCAGGTTAGGGCGCCACCAGGCGACCCTGCCTAACGGCCAAACAATGGCCAGGGGGATAAGGGGGGAAGGAGCAGAGGGCAATAGGCAGGGAGACGGCATAGGCTCTCTGCTAGTCCACTGCTCCCAGATTAACTTGCAGCACTGCAAGGCTGCGACTGCCCTGCTGAGTCGCAGCCTAGCAGTAGAGCATACAGACATATGCCTTATACAAGAGCCCTGGCAACACGGAGGCTCGGTAAAAGGCCTATCTGGAGGCGAGGTGGAGCTATTCTATGCTCAGGGCGACCTGGGCCCCAGGGCCTGCATTGCTGTCAAAAGAGCGTGCGGAGCCAGGGGAATGGCCAACTTCTGCCACAGAGACTTGGTGGCGGTTGTCGTGAGACTTCGGGGGGAGGCCGGTGCGGAGGACATAGTTTTCTGCTCGGCTTACTTCCCACATGACTCGCCGACACCACCACCTACCAATGAGCTGCGTGATCTGGTGAATCACTGCAGAGCTAGAAAGTTGCCACTCATCATAGGTTGTGACGCAAACGCGCAGAACGTGGTGTGGGGCAGCGAAAGATGTAATGACAGGGGCACTGCTCTCCTGGAATTTATGGCAGACGTTGACCTAGAGATCCTAAACAGGGGCTCGAGGCCCACGTTCGTCACTTCTCGCTGTCAATGTATCATTGACGTAACCATGTGCACCCGCCGGCTGGCGAGGCGATGCAGGGACTGGAGGGTGGACCGGGAGGACACACTCTCTGACCATCGACGCATCAGATTTAGCATAGAGGGCTGTGCCCAACCGCAGCAGGACCGCCTGCGCAGAAACCCAAGGGCCACCGACTGGGACTCCTTCGAGAGGAACCTGGAGGAAAGGCTCGGGGTTGGACGCGTTAGGCCCTGCAGGGAGGACCGGTTAGAGGACGAGGTGGAGAGAATCCACGTTGCCCTAACTGAGTCTTTTGAGACGGCATGCCCGGCTAGACGTTGCAGGAAGGGTAATAAAGTGCCTTGGTGGAGCCGTGAGTTGGACAGGCTGAGAAGCCAGTCCAGGAGGCTCGGAAACCGAGCGCACAAATCGAAGAGGGCCGAAGACTGGACTCTGTACAGAAATGTGCAGAGAGAGTACAAGAGGCTCATAAAACAATCAAAGGAGCTCACCTGGAGGACATACTGTGAGGAACTGGAGGCGCTTTCAGGCATCTCCAGGCTTCGCAGGGTCTTCTCGGGGGGCCCTTCACAACGGCTGGGTGGAATCACGCTGGAAAGCGGAGAGACCATCACAGAACCGCGAGAGGTCCTTGAGCATCTGGTTCGCGCGCATTTCCCGGACTCTATTATAGAGCTTCCAGGAGAGTGCCTGGAAGTGGACTGGAAGCGAACAGGAAGCGGCGATCCCGACTGGGAGCTAGCCGCACGAATAGTAACGCTGGACAGGCTGCAATGGGCGGTGGACTCCTTCGAAATGTACAAGAGTCCAGGTCCGGATGGGATACATCCGGCCCTCTTGCGAAGAGGGGGGCCATTGCTCCTGCGCAGACTGATACCGGCATTCAGGGCCTGCCTAGCATTGGGCTATGTGCCAGGCAGGTGGCGGGAAGTCAGGGTTGTCTTTATCCCCAAACCGGGTAAATGCAGCTACGACAACGCGAAAGCCTACAGACCGATCAGCCTGAGCTCCTTCTTACTGAAGACGCTGGAAAGGCTGGTCGATAGGCACATTAAGGAGGGGGCACTGAGGATTAATCAGATATGCCCCTCACAACATGCTTACCAAGCTGGCAGATCGACTGAGACTGCGCTACACCACTTGGTAGGCACAATAGAAAATGCGAAGGAAAGGGGGGAGGACACCCTTGGCGTCTTTATCGACATCGAAGGGGCCTTCGACAATACCGCCTTTGATACAATGGAGAAAGCTGCGGCAGCGTTTGGGATCGAGAATTCGATCATCAAATGGATAGCCGCCATGCTCCGAACAAGAGTTGTCCACTCCACCCTTGGGGACAGTGAGGTAAGGGCTGCGGTAGGGAGGGGCTGCCCGCAGGGGGGGGTTATCTCTCCTCTGCTATGGCTCCTCGTAGTTGACGGCCTCCTCACTGGACTCGAGGAACTGGGGGTAAGGACAGTCGCATATGCGGATGATGTGGCACTGCTGGTAACTAGCAGGAACACGAGCATGCTGCACAGCAAGATGCAAAAGGCGCTGGACTATGTTCAGCAGTGGTGCACATCGAAGGGCCTAAGGGTAAACCCAGGCAAAACGGAGATGGTGCACTTCACACGTAGAAGGAGGGGTGCTGTTAAGGCTCCCTCCATTTACAACACAATGCTGAAATTCTCGAGTGAGGTCAAATACTTAGGTATTTGGCTCGACGAGAAGCTCAGCTGGAAAAAGCACATCGCCATGCAGACTAGCAAGGTCACCATGACTTACTGGGCATGTAGGCGAATGTTTGGAAGCACATGGGGTCTAAGGCCGAAGATGGTCAAATGGATCTACACGGCCATTATGACCCCACAGCTAACATACGCAGCCGCAGTGTGGTGGACAGCCTTGAACAAGGCCTGCCACAGGAAAGCGGTGGACAAAATAGGCAGGCTTGCGATGCTGGGCGTAACAGGGGCCCTCAGAACGACCCCCAGCTCAGCGTTGGAGGCTCTGCTCTTTATGCAACCTCCACACCTAATTATAAGGGAAGAGGCAACAAGAGCGGCCGCAAGACTGCGGCTACAGGGAACATGGAAGGGAGCTAGGAATGGGCATGCTAGTGTCCTCCGCGCGGACGGAGAGCTGGAAGGGCTACTGTCGCGCGGTGCTGACGCCTGCAGACCCCGATGGCACTTTCGCAGAAAGTTCTCGGTCAATCTTGGATGGGGGGAAACCCCGTCAGGAAAGGATGCGGACTGGGTGCCGCCCCGTGGACTAGTCTGGTATACGGACGGATCACGGGTGAGCGGACGGGCAGGTGCGGGGGTCTGGTCAGAGGGGCCCGCAATAGCGAGGACCATTGGGCTGGACTCACACGCAACCGTGCTCCAGACCGAGCTAGCTGCCCTAAGGGCCTGCGCCAGGATGATCCTGGAGAGGGGGGACAAGGGCAAAAAGATCTTCATCTACTCAGATAGCAAGCGCGCGCTGAGAGCAATACTCAGGTATGAGTGTTGTTCTAAGCTGGTGAGTGAATGCGTCGAGCTGATGGAGGAAATTGCCGTAAATAATCGGCTCGAGGTGGCCTGGATTCCGGGACACGCTGGCATCAAAGGCAACGAAAAAGCCGATGAGCTAGCAAAGAACGGTAGTTGCAGGGGCTTTCAGGGAGAGGTGGAGCACGTAGGCGTGCACACCGATTTTGTGAAGGACCTGGTCAAGGAACGTGCGGATAGGAGGATCGTGGAGAGATGGGACTCGGAGACGGGTGCCAAGCACACGAAATCCCTCCTAGGAGAACCCACTAGGAAGCTGGCAGAGACCCTGTTGGGCCTAAACAGGGTTAAGCTCCGTACTATGGTGGGGCTTATCACTGGACACTGGCCCCTGGCTCTGTACTTATCAAGGATAGGCAAGGGGACTGACCCCCTATGCAAAAGATGCGGGCTGACAGAGGAGGATCCTCTTCACCTATGCACAAGATGCAGCGGACTCGATGAAGCCAGATGGAATGTCTTCGGGTCTACTTGCATAGATATACATGTCGACAGGGACGGGATCAAGGGGCTCTATGAGTTAGCTCGTAGGGCACAAATACTCGATACCAGCGACTAGACGGCTGCCTGAGGGCAGGGTGTAAAATGGCCGAGAGGCTGATTGCACCTCCGGACAGGACCGTCTAAATATGATAAGTGATAAGTGATAAGTGATAATAGTGAATGATGGAAATTGAGTTCCATTGGAGTCATTTATTATTATCTATTATTATTATTATTATTATTATTATTATTATTATTATTATTATTATTATTATTATTATTATTATTATTATTATTATTATTATTATTATTATTATTATTATTATTATTATTATTATTATTATTATTATTATTATTATTATTATTATTTATTATTATTTATTTATTATTAATTTCGTTAGACCGTGAGAAAAAAGGGATAGAATAATTCTGTTTTAAAATTTATTTAATTTTTTGCCGTTGAAACAGGTCAACAAGGCCTGTTTGAATTCATGAATACTCTCCATTCACGTTTCAATAGCTTGAAAATATTATTACCGATTTGAAATCCTCCATTCATTCTCTCTCATGAATTAATTAAATTTGATGAATTCACGCAGTGAATTTGTGCTCCATAACTCACAACAAAGTAATCTCCATACAATTGTGTTATTGCAGCGAATATATATGCAAATTTTTGTTGACTGATAGTATAAAAAAAACCGTGTGCTTGACGTGAGACGATGTTGAGCATCGACTAGTCGTATTTTTTTGTTTTATATAACGTCTCGAATTTCCTCGTTCAAAACTAACTACTGTTATAACAGAATGATCACTAATATAATTAGATTCGATGTTACGCGAATCAACTTCATTTTGTTGCTGATAATCGTGACGAGTTATCGGGGGATATTCGAGGGGTGTTACCTCGGTGAATATCGAGTGGTCAGGCTTTAAATGCTCACTTGTGTCTAGTGGTTTGAGTCCTGTTGTCGGTGATAAGAAATTAAATGCTCTGGATAACGTCATAAAAATTGATGTATTCCATTATCCCAGAACAATGTTCTTATGTAAGGGTTAAGAGTATGGGTTGCGTCATGGCGCTGATATTGTTTGATTTTTAACCTCGTGAGTTGAGTTTTTCAGAGTGGAAAATAAAAAAATCAATGCGTCTAATCAATGAAAATCGATTTTTAATTATTCACTAAACGTAATTTTTGCAGGTGAAGCTAACATTCTTTTTATTTTCTATGATTTGTTGCTTCGCAAGGTGAAACTGCACACATAATAATAATTATATTGGGCTTGTTATTTCGGAAATTTTTGAAACATATTTTTTAATCCATCGAATAGATGCTACAACTACGGGAAATTATTGTCCATTAAATAGATTTTTCGAATCAAACTATTTTATCGCAGAAATGAGAAAAACATGTTGCAAAATTTTTCAATTATTCCATCGTATCGGATTTTCAATTAACGAAAATTCTGAAATTGGTCAAAAATACCAGTCACTAGACTGGACTTGACTATTCAGAATGTGAAGAAATAAAATTAATATTGCTATTGAAAAAGGCATATTGAGGAAAAGATATATTTTTTATGTTCTCACCAGGTGATTGTTTATGCAATTTAGCCTTCGAAAAACTCGATAATGTAATCACTCAATCCTCCCCCTCCCCTCGCCGAGACCTGGCATACGTTGACGCCTCGACCTTCCCAAAAAATGTTAATTCCCAACATTGACTTTGAAAGTTCTAAAAAAAATATGTAAACGCAACGTTTAATCTTAGCGAGCGCATACGTAGGATATATGTACGAGTGAGAATTTATCTCACGTTATATAAGCTATTTGTGTCGTACAAAGAGTCACCTTTGCCGATCGCAAAACAAATTGTTAATCATCGAAATAAGACGTATCTCGTGGATTACGTAAATGACATATTCCTCCAGGACACGATTGGAGCTTTTGTCCGCTATTCGAACAGGTTTCGCTTCGACTCGACAGCTAATTCGCTTGAAAATTCGCCGATTCAGTGAGACATAAGAAGAAAAATGAAAATCCAGGGTCGAGATGATATTTATTCGCCGTTCAATTCGAATCACCAACTGCGGAGCAAATCAATCGTCCAGCGATATATCTCAATTTATGTAACACCTTCGCTGTATTCAGTAGATTAATAATTTCAGCATTTTATTTTTCTTTCATAATCAGAATTATCTCAATCCATTTGCTCATGTTTTTCAGTGTTTGAATAATTAATGAGACATTGGAATTAACGTAAGTGAAAAACAAAAATTTTCCGGAATTTTTTCGGCTGTCTTTGTTGGGAAAATTAATGAGCGATAACAACGAGAGGGGGAGAAGAAAAGCGGGAGCTTTTTGTTTATCAATTGTATATGAATTTAAAGCACGAATACATAAAAATAATTTAATTTCTCGTATATAAAATTAGAGCAGGAATACGTAAAAATAATTAAATTTCTCGTTTTTCTTCTTAAGATTGTGAAGAGATATTTAGTTATTTGTTGCTCGATTTTATTAAATTTTATATTCCTCTTTTATAAGTACTTCCTCCTTACAATTCTAGAAATGAAAATTATTGGAAAATTTCTAACGAATTGCAGTTCCTGAATTTAATAGAATTATCAACATATGAAAAATTATGTAGTTAATTAGAACTGTTGTTGCACATTATTGAGTCATTCACTATTACGCCTCTTTAATAATATTTGAAAAATTACAACAATGCATTTCTTTTGATGAACGATATTCCATTTTTTAATGACAATGAATGTCATTGAACAATTATTTTTTCAACTACCGTTCTAAAATTCATTAAAAATAGTTATTCTGACTCATCCACATTAGAAATTTCCCATCTGAATTTTTTGGATTCGCAATAATTCCCAGGAAATGATGATTGGTTGGAATTTCCGAGAAAACTTGATGTAATAACCATTTCCGAAAATTCAACACAAAAGTTTTATTCAAAATTTGTAAAAATTCAATGAAATTACTCAATTTTGATTGAGCCCTTTGATTCACATATGATTGCGTAAATTGGCCGAATGCTGTCTTATAAGTGCGACTTCAGTGGCTCGCAAAAAGTCAGCAGCGTACAAAGCATCGCAGTACGACTAAAAATAAAACGGGACTCAGTAAACACCCCAGGGGGGAGATGGTGGTGCGGGAGAGGAGAGCCTTTTATATAATGAATGAGTGTGAATATCTCGTGAATATGCGCTTTGAGTTTGAGAGGGAGAGAGGCGCCGGTTCTGCATTCGGGCAATTCCGAGACCTATTGGCCGACCTGTTATTTGGCTGCACTCGGGATTAAGTTGTTTCATCGGCATTTCTCCGGTGGTGAAATAGAAGGGGAGTCCCATACTCAATATCTCAAATTCTAGTATTTAGAATGAATGGAAATAGGTTTTTCCGCCTGAGGGAGTGACTTTTCACTTATCTCCTGCTTATCGACTACGCAATCGATTCGGAAAATTACGGGACAGTGTGGGTTTTTCATTGGTGATGCGGGTAAAAATTGTGAAAGTTTTTGAGAAAAATTTCATAATTTTACGGAAAAATTACATCACTGTTACCGACGGCAGTGGCCGTGCCGTTAGAGTGCTAGACTCGCAAGCCAACGACCCGGGTTCGATCCCGGGCACCGGCGGTCAAAATTTTAAAAAATTTTATAGCGCTTTAATCTCACGGTTTCACTGTCGAGTGGTAGTCCTGTCAAAAGGACGACTGTACCAGGGCAGGTTTTCCCTCGAGTGAGGTTTTTCCCTCCCTTTCGGCAAATGCGGTACAGGGGGCGGCGGGGGGGGGGGGAGAAGAAGAGAGGCTGGAAAGGAAAGTTTAAGAGAGGCTGGAGAGGATGTAAAACAAAGTAAAACGTTTGTAACATCAAAGAAATGAACAATTTAAAAAAAAAAAAAAATTTACATGACTGTTTCGTACAATTTGGTGCAAAAACAAGATATGGAAAATTATTCTTTAAATTATCCAAATAATTTTATTCATCGTGAGGACAAGTACGATTATGTTTGATGAACGTTATTTTTTTCATAAAATTAAGGAGGTTGTTCTCGAAAAATATATTTTTTTCCAATAACCCATTATTTTTTGGGAGATGTGAACATTTTCCTAATTGAGGGTAGAGTAACCTTGGTTTTATAGTTAGAGACATTACAAAATCTTCCCAATTTACGTTTTTCTTTGACCCCAATAACCAGGGAAAATACAAAAAAAAACAATTTGAATTTTGGTACGAAACGCCTTAACTTCACTTCGGAAGGCTTTTTGTATTCCATACGCTATTGACGAAGAAACTATTGACTGAATTTAGACAATCGGTTGCAGAAGTTCCGTAACGAACTATTGAACTTCAACAACTCATTGTTGAAACACACTAAATAATTTTCATCGCGTTGGTTTATTTTGTTGATCAGATAAAATGGGACTGAATAAAGATCTTGTGACTGTTACCGCGGGGTTAACGACGGCCAACTGCTTCCGGTCTTTCATCCTGGAGTCGATTAATCTGTCGAGGCCGGCGGCCGGCTCAGCCTTCTTCATGTGGTAGAAAATTATGATTTTATTTTTTCAAAGATGAAAATAGTTGGCACAAGTTGCATAATTTTTCACTATAAGAAAAATCTCTCTCTAAATAAATTTTCTTTCGATGTAAATTCGATTAAAAATGCTCTAACAAGTAGCAATAAAAAAAATTATAACAAATAATAAAAATCTATTGTTGAATGTTTTATGAAATTGGTTATAACTGAAAATTTGAGAATATGTCCGTTGGACGTTTCCGAATTTCTATTAATTTTCCGCGAATAATTGACTATTCATCATTAACTCTGAAGGAGTGTCAAGTAATTTTGCTGAACATTTCAGTAAACATAGTATTGAAAAGAGCAAAACAATACGATCATATTACAGACCTATATAAGCTTATATTTATTATACTGTTACGTGTCCCCCTTCGAATACTCATTCATTTGTCTATGATCTGAACTTGGTCAAAAGAACGACGGTCTTTTGGATAACATCATTCTTGGTCGGTCTCTCGTTGGAGCTCTTCCATGACACCTCGTAATATTTCTTGTAATTAATAAACCGCCCAAACATTTACCAACCTGTGTCGTCTTTATTCTTCCCTGGATATAACAATACTATGAGGTCATTATTTCTTGAAGAGACCGTCTGTGTGGTCTTACGACGAAAACTCTAATGAATGTTTATTTAAATAAACAACATTAAATAATATAAACAAATCGCTTTTTTTGGGAAAAAAGAACCCATGATGCCGATGCTTTGGTTTTTGAGACTTCGAGATCGACTTCGATCATTTGTTAGTTCAGCGACTACTCTCGAAGTGTGAACACATCTTATTAAAATATAATTCAATCGCTCTGACTTAAACGTCTATTCATTTATTAACTTGGCTTCCAATGAAAATCTAATACATAGAAAACAGAAATTCAACATAGAAATTGTTTTTAAATGTCATATTGGAAATGGGATAGTTATAATGATTCTGAAGGTGTCAATGTAATTTATTCTTTTTATTTTATACGCTGCAAAGGCACAACCGCTTCGGTTCCTTTCCTTAGAAGAATTAACTAACAAGACTAAAGGGCCACAACACCCTGGACCTCATGACTCACATCAACAATGGTCCCACTCATGCACCTCTGTTTAGACCCAAGAAAACAGAGCATACACATCATACCTCAAACTTCTTAGAATTTCCACCCATAAAAATGTTTTCCAATGTTTTCCAATGTTTTCCAATCTCAAGTGGAAGCACCAGAATAAAAAAATATTAATCGTACAAAGACCTATTCAATCCATCTGTAAATTAATTTTTCATAAATAGTTTGAAATGTAAATCTCTAATTCGCCAAAATTAGCAAACTAATACGCAAATGTGGGTAATATTCTTGACATTGGAATCCAATCGAGCGACCCATTGTAAACCTCTCCGGCAAATGCAAACGGAATTATATTGATTCTAATAAATAATCGATGGAAAACCCTAGTTGTGTTTTCACTCGCGTTGCTAGTGTTTCATTGTAAACATCTCCGGGAAGTGCGGAAAACACTTGGGCCGTTTATGCCCGAACCAGCGCAACACATGGACAACCCAAAGGACAAAAGGGCCTTGTCATTGGGTCGGACCTCTCGCCCTGGACGAGCCGAGGGCGGGGGCACTCTCAAACAGTCTCTCGAGGAAAGCACACGGGATTTCACGCCACTAATCTTTAAACGTGACGTTTCCTAAAAATTGCATATGACTAAATTGGAATAAAGATTGTGACATTTGATTAAATAGTGAAAGTCATTAATTTCCCCTACAAAAATTGAGAAATAATTTAATTTTTTCAACAGCCGGTCAAACTCTCAGTGTGATAATTACCACTCATGACAGTGGTCATTGACGATAATTTTCGTCCCTCACCTCACTCCTTGAGAATATACTGACGATTATAGTATTATCACAGATGTGATAATAGTTTCACCCCCATGACAATGTCGGCTCTAGCGCTCACGTGCTACCACACCATCCCCTCACCCATGACGCCGAGTACCACGTGCAGTCCTCAGTCAGAGTGGCCGGCCGGCATTACACTCTCGATATTATTACATAATGCCACTTGCGCTGTTGCTGTCACCAATTTTCGTTACGCCACCCCAACTAACTCGGCAAATTTTCCAATGAAGTAGCGGTAATATTCGAAGATAGATGAAAAAATTCTCGGAGACACATTATGATTATCGTGGGTAATCGGTGATAATATTATCAATGAATTCACTTTTATGCAATTCAACTGATTAAATGGATGAATATTAAGAGGGGGGGGGGGGTATTTGATGAACTATTCGTAGACGTAATCGTGCACGAAGAGAAAATGGACAAAAATTGTGGAACTGTATTGCAAAAGTCTATGTTGAGTCATCGTTACCTCATTTCGATCTAAAAATTCTGTAAAAATCAATACGCAATCATTAGAAACAAATTTTAAAAAAACGTAACAAATGATGGATTAAAATATTCCGAAATGTGTAGGGGAGAAATAAAATCAGTAGATAAACGATCTTTTTTATATCTTTTTATTACTTCACAATTTCACCCTAAACCATTCGATTGATTAACATTTAATGAGAAACTATTTTTGGGGCCTCAATGAATCCCCGCGTTTGGTAATACCTCATTGTTATCGATGGGATCACGTAATAATATTCTCTCTGTCGATGATCAGCGTAATCAATGCTGCAATTCCCGGTAATCGATTGCATATGGACCATTCCATGCCACCTCGACGAGCCCGTGACCTCGACTCTTCCGATTTTCTTCGCGATTTTTTATGATTAATCTGCCCTCATTTATCCCAATCAATCAGCTACATTCATCCTATTGGATACTGCTTTTAGAATTAGTCATCCCGACCCGAAATATTACAAATTTCGAATTTGACAAGTACAATGCCGCCATTCAGACTCAAAAAAAATCTCGCTGTTAGCACGATTTTTTACCTCCGGCTAAATCACATGGCTTTACATAACCTGCGCCACATGTACATAATGATAATCCGTGAAAAACGACCACTCGACAATTCCGCAATTCGGATAGGCTCAATTATCCCCAATTAATTGTGGGTGAAATATTTTAAGCAATGCCAATTTCATTTCAATATCGTGAACTAATAATTTACGGTAGTATTGCAATAAAATAATCGTCATTTCTCAACCGATTTCAGCAATTTCTCGGGTGCGAGAGTGAGATACCCATTGAAGAATTATTCAACGCGCTCGTGTTGTATGCGCGAGGTTCACGGAGGCCACGTGGGTTTCAAAAACTACAACATACATAGTTGTATGGGTACAATCCCACCGGCGAGAATCAGAGCGGGGCTTTATGTAACCCCGGAGATTGTGTTAAACGGGTGTCTCTATCTATCTATCCTCGTTACACGTGGGTCCACGATTCTCGCGTAAGCTCTCTTCTCCCACCACCTGGTGCATGTAGGGGCCTCTCGAGGATATGTGCGATACGAGTATGGCTGTGCCACGCGGCGTATCCAACAACAAGTTATGTCACTCGAGACAGCAACAGACGTTAAGAATTTTTTTTAAATTTTTATTTAGTCCGGCAGTTAATTTATTTCGATGTATTGACATTTGGAATTCAATGCTCCGGGTGGCGGGTAAAAAGAGGATTATTTTATCGTCAAAAAGTTGCTCAACATTAATTCTAGGTGGGGGGTGTATTAACTCACCTCTGGAAATGATGAGAAAATCGGTATTGTTTTTATAAATGATCAGTTAATTACAACATTCAATTTATAATGAGCTCCGCTGAAAAACTCATCCAGATATGACAAAGAAAGAGATGATAAATTATCTCTCAATTTTTCTCTCGACAAATTACCGATGAATGGGTAAACACGATCAATTAATATCATGAATAATTGAACCGATCACGCGAAAAAAAATCTAATACCGTAATCCCATTAATACAGTGCGTAAGAGGTTGACCGAGAGTCTATTACGATCGTTTGTGGCTGAGTTGAATTGTCTGTTCCATTCCAGTCCTTCACCACTTACCGTTCACTCCAACACTAGTCAACATTATCATCCCGCATTTTGCGATATTACCAACGATAACGTAATATCAACATCGGTTATTCCGTTATTTATTAAATTATTGTTATTACCGAGAAATTAGTTGCAAGACGTTACAGAAATTGCATTTCATTTTTTTTCTCAATCTAATGGAAAATGAAACTTTCATTCTTCCCGATTATGTTAAATATTTATTAAATTAAAAATAATGAATGTCATATTAATAGGAAAAAAATTTTGCATTTTTGCGATTGAAATAATTGTTATTAGTATCAACGATGCAATAATCCACGACATTAAATAATTGGAATTGAAAAAATACGGTTTAATTAGTTTATTTATGTTTGGAATTTTAGTGTCCTTTGAAAATTCTTCTAAAATTGTTGATATATGTTAATAATAGACCAAAGATTAATCCGGACTCGGCTGAATCCACCCACATACCAGCGACTATTTGTTTACCGTGCAGCGTAACGAATGGCAATCGGGTGGAGGGAGGGGGGATTGCCGGTGCTTGCACAACGGTTATACCGTGATACCCTCGTAATAATGCAATTACGAAAATAGCGCGATTATGGCTCCTTAATTGTGTGTCTTCAGTTATGTACCCTATCGTCGAGGTCTCTTATAGCGACGCAGCACACCGAACTTTATCTGTCCATTACAGTGGGACGAAATGGAATTGCAAAGTCCCGATTGCAGTGTGGTATTTGAAGGAGAATAACCACTTGACTTTTAAGAATTCAAATCCCACACGAACACCAAAGAAAAGCTAATACGAACGGCAATCGCGTATTTCGGGTAATAATTAATTCAAAGGGGGAAGAGTGATGGGGTCGTATGGGAAAGTGGGATTGCACGACATTGGGGAGATTAGAATCTGGAGGGGATCGCGAAAAATGGAGAAATATTGGTGGAAAAACAATGGCCAATGTGGAAATTATGTTAGTGTTGAAAATGAATCGCAATTGGACTCCTGATTTGGAATATTTCACATTGAAAATTCAGAATTTTGGAGAAATTCCAACAATTGTAAATTTGCATTCGATTTTTCCCTGGAAATTAAATGAAGGAAGAAAGATTTTTAGACGAATCGTCAAAACGTTTTCGAAACATCTCTTTGGGGGACTAGATAAGATTCTTTGAGAGATTTTCAGAAAATAATTTTTATTTTCAATTATTTTTGGAAGGAAATTTTTGGGCAATAGGGAAAACTTCTGACAAAGTTATTCGACTGAAAGGGTTTAATTAGGTAGGCAATCAAAATAAAATTCCTCTAAGGTAGCGAAAAGATAATAATCATGTCCCACCGAAAATTGAAAATGTGCATTTAACAGCGAGAATCCCAACAAGATACGAGGTAGGAAACCCTCTGCATTCATTCTCTCAACTGCATGCTGTAATCGTGGGTGTAAGCAGAGGTGGGCTTACGTGATTCTAAAAAATCGGTTACGACTTTCATGAACATTGTATAAGTGAGAAGAACTGTAGAGTATTGTGTCTATTTACCTAGTCGAGTGCAAAAAAAATTCTGATCGCTTCCGTACCTCTTATCCTCTATTCAATGGTCAGTGAAACTAAAAATACATCGACGATCATTAAGCGCTGATCATCAAAACATGTTCCATATGATGATATGAAGAATAACAAGATTTGTATTATAACAATATTCACAATAACAATATTCACAATTTTTTCAGTTCCCCGAAAATTAATAGAGAGAAGGATAAGGTAATTTTTGACATTTGATTTTCCTGTCCAGGGTACAACGCACCTAAAATTATGAAAGATAGCAATCACGATGTTACCATAAAAAATCGAATGATTTATACCGAAAGATTTGATTTTTTTCTATTACAAAATGTCTCTTATAAATTGACAAAAAAAATTGAATAGATGTCTGATAGGAGCGAGGCAATGCTAGTACCGAGGTTACATAAGGTCTACTATTACGTGTGCGACCCACTTGACACGTGCAGAGACTCACGTAGTAACGCAAAATTCCGTATTTCCACGATTAGTCTCCCGACAATTCCAATATCAATTAATTTCTCTCAATTGATTAGCCAATTGATTATTGATCCAATGTCACCGAATAGTCATGCATTAATTCGGGATAATTTACGTGAATTAGAAGCTCGAGTGCATAATTCTGTTGTGTACTCCATGGAATGAAGACATTACGGGGGTACATTGCAGACGTTACGAGTGCGATGGGAGTTTTATAATTTCTGTCAATGGATTGTTAACCGAGTTGTGGTCTAAAATTAGTTTAACGGGAAAAGGAAACGAAAGTCGAGTGGTGTAAACTTGCGTCGCGCACGTGTGTTATAACTCGTTAGAATGGTAATTCAAAGTTACCGGAAATGAAGATTCTAAATTGGAGGCGTAAGACGTCTAATGTTATGGGCTCATTCTATTATTATAACTTAATGGGTCATGTGTGGGGGCACGGAGATGTTGAATCATCGATGGTATCGATTGTTTGCATTTTTCCAATGCGATGGGAGCTTTTTTCGTGAATGTTTGTCGAGAATGCTGGAGGTCAACTGTCGAAAAAAAAATAAAAATAAAAATTATTTTTATACTGAAAAACCAATGTCTGAATTTTGCCAATTTCGTCTAAACAATGAAGAACGAGAAGGCATTTAATTCTTCCTTTGTGTGTAGTTGTTTTTTCCTTTTCCGGCGTAAACCAATCTTGTCTTCCGCTTATCTTTCGGAAATCACTGGAAAAATCGCTTAAAGATTAACTCGAAGAGTTATTGTTGACCCAAAAGAATCTTTAAACGCTTATTTTTTCAGAGACTGTATTTTGTTAATTCTTTATCATTTGGTTTTTCGTTTTTTTAATTGAAATTTTTTATTAAATTTTTTTTCTACTGATTTTTATTGAATTTTTGTCACTGGAAAAATCGTCTAAAGATTAACTCGAGGAGTTTTTGTTGACCCAAAAGAACCTTTAAACAGTTATTTTTTCAGAGACTGTATTTTGTTAATTTTTGATAATTTAGTTTTTGGTTTTTTTAATTGGAATTTTCCATTAAATTTTTTTTCCACTGATTTTTATTGAATTTTTGTCTCTATGTATGACATTGTCCTTTTGTGGAATCGATACGTCACGTCGTCTCAGGACGATTATTATTCATAATCCTCCAAATTCCGTAAAGGTTCTTCCGAATTTCATTGCGTAAAGAAACCGGGTCATGGCCACTGACAAAAGTATGGGGTTCGCCTTTCTCCGTGAGCGGACACGAGACCCTAACCATTGATTTAGTTTATCCATTGTAATCCCTTCCCATGACTCTTCTATCGAATTACTCACACCTATTTGCGCCGATTACATAATTCTCTGGTGGATATTTTTCGCGTCATTATTCGACCATTAGGACTGTCAAATTTAGCCTCAAGAAATTAAGAATTAGTTGTTGGCGTAAATTTGTTTAAAAGATCCTATCCACAATTTCATTCCCCTTGAATTTGATGGGTCAACAATTATCGAGATATTATTGCTACTTTATTAATACAACATTGATCACAAATGCACGTGACCATTACCGAATAATAGGTCGAGATTTTAATTTAGAATGAATACAGGAGGTACAGTAAATCGAGACAATGACATTCGTCTTCTATGAGTAACAATTCATTATAACAATTCATTATATTTGGATACTTCGTTAAGGATTTCAACGTATTGTTCAGCATCTAGACTGAATAAACTGTTGCTCATTATTCTCTGCGATTATTGATTATTAGGTGGCTTGAAAAGTTATCTTCTGAATTCGAAAAATATAAAAAAAGTTAATAATTTCTCATTTGTGAGGATATTTAGAGAAAAACATCAATGAAAAAAATTTTCATTGATGGTCAATCGAGAAAAACTATCAGTCGACGTAGAGGAAAAAAAAAGTTTCTGCAAACAAACGATTACGGTGATAACTGACTTTATATTAGAAAATAGCGTTTCGTCAAATTTTTCGACAAATTTCAGTCTTTCCAGAATAAATTAAGAAGTGTCCGAATTCTAGAAAACAGTTTGAACGAACTGGAGGAAGGTCTCATTGAAATTCATCGCTTCCTCTCACCTAAAAATCGTCTTATATAATACATTTATCTAACATCATTCTTAGATGATTACCTTAGTGATTTAGTAAGATAAATTTAACGTGAAAAAAATGTGTTTTCTTGAAAAAAAAAATGGTAAATTATTATTTTTGAAAGTTAGAATTTTTCGGGAGTTTAAATATATTTGTTGATACATTTTAAAATTTTTCTAAAAATTCCCATTCTTATCGTTGAGCGTTTTCGACCTGCGGTATTCAACCGGAAGGAAGTCTTATCAAAATTTATCGCATTCCCACCACCAGAAATTCGTCTTAGGTAACAGAATTTGAGCACGAGAGCGACATCACACCGCAAAATGAGTGATGAAACTCCAATAAATGAGAAACGCTATTTTTTCACTAAATTTCTCCTCTCATCTCCATTGTTGTCGAGGCGAACAATAAACGAATGAGGAAAATGGTTGATTTTTTTACAAAGAGGTGAATTCGGCATTTGCGGTTTGGTAATAATCTATGGAGATTATAGGTTCGTTGTACTCGATTGAGAGTCGAGACTGTTGAACCTACGCTATGAATGTACGCTCCCCCGTGCAAGCCCTGCCCCGTATTTCATAATGCCCCAGTATGTTGGTGGAAACACGTAACCTTTCATGCGCATTTCTATTGTCGAGCGTGAATGACGAAATCGCAGTATGATGGGGACTTACGTGTTGGATTAATCGCAGCAGATGTGGTACAGGGGCTTTTCAATTAGATATTCCAATCTATCGATTTTTATCAATTTTTTTTTTATATCCCTTAGTTTTTGCTGTGACCCAACGAAACACGAAAAAATCCTAAATTAACACCCCCCTCCCCACACCAATTAACAATTTTCCAATTTATTAATCGTTTTTGAGATGTCTTTAAACAAATTTTTGAAAAAGATTATTGCAAAGGGGCTTTTTGGTAACCAGAGAATTATTCCTGATGATTTTTTTCATTCCAATTTCAACTAATCAAATGGTGGCGTTTCCCGTCACGTTGTTCAAGTAAAACGGTTTTACTTCGGATATTTTTCGAATATTTCCCTGTTTGTTGCTAAGCAATGAAAATATCCGATAAACAATTTGTACGCGTTTCAAACTCCAAAACTGTCATTAGAAAAAATCAAGTTCAAAAACTTTACCTCGACATGAGTAGATTTGGAGGAGAATCCTTGGACATTATTGATGACAAAATTAAAAAAAATGTTTCTAATAATACGGTGAAAACAAAAGCCACAATTTGGAAACAATTCTCTGTATTTTGTGGAGACAGAAAATATACGCTGGAAGCCATAACTACGAGTGAAAAACCATACCATATGACGTGAAATGTCACATATTTAATTGCTTGAAATTGGAATGAAAAAAATAATCCAGCCAAATAGCTTTGGACCTTCAAAATTAATCGGATATTTCCCTCGAGTTTTTCTGCGTAGCACCGATCGGGATAGGTTTTGCAGTTTTTCTGCGAACTTTCGTTGTTACGCAACTAAACTCTAGGAAAATATCCGACAATTTTGAAGGTCCTGGGGTATTACTATTGATAAACCTCCTGTCAGAGACAATTTACTTGACATTTTTTGTAAAGATGTTCGAATAAAAAATCGTCTGTTGGGAGTATTCAATAAACTTGTACTTAAAGATCTTTGAAACAATAATCTTTTTCTGGAATATTTGTTCTCTCGAGATAGTTACGACAATACAAACAATTGAGAATTCGAGGATAGCAAAGTAGTTCGGACAATTTATCCCCGGGGAAATCCTTTTTCCGAGTTTACAGAAGACAAATTACGTTCAACTTCAGTAAATTTTCTCGAGCTAGCGAAGAAAAATTCACTATTTGTCTTCCTCTTCATGATGAAGCCTTGAAACTAGATTCCACGCTCCTACCACACATCTTGTTTAGTAATTTTCATTGAACTTCTTCCTCAGCGAGGAAAAATAAAAATCTGGGAGGAGAAAAGGCGGAAAAATATTAGATCTGAGGGTGTCATTGTGACTAGTTTATCGAACCGATGCGACATACTCGTTAACATTACGAATTATATAAGCAAGAACAGCCAATAGTTTATGTAATGCTTTTGTAAGCGAGAGGTGATTCAGGATTACCACACGGATCAATGGATTTTGATGCTCAATCTTGGGGTAATTAATGAACATCGAGATCTTTCGGTGGAACTTTAATGCGTCCTTGTGAGATTATGAGCATTTAGTGTTATATCATCCCTATGTTCGTGGAAGGATTCTGGATTAGCGAATGAATCACCATGACAATCGTTATGTTCGAGAACTACGACGAAAGATAAAGCTCTCTCAAATGTGGCGAATATGGTAATTATTCAGGAGTTAATGGTCAGTTGATTTTGTCCAATTTTGTGACACAATAGGCTCGTTGAATAATCACGGAAATATGTGAACAAAAACACTGTAAATTAACTCATTTCACGCTCATAAATTTCAAGTAACATTCAACATTTTTTTTCTCGAGTATTTTCATCGTGAGCGATGGTTCTCCTAAATATTCGAGGATTTTCGTAATTGATAATTCAGCATATCATAAAAGTGAATTCATTCATTTATCGGATTCAGAAACGCGCGAAGTCATAACGCAGAATTGAAATGATTTCAATGATTACAAAATTAAACAATGGGACTATTGGAAATGGGTAATTAGAAATAATAATTCTTCAAGTAATTTAAACTATTTTCTTTCTTCATTATGTAACTCAAATAATTGTGCTCGGAAGACACATCCGCTCTGTTATGCCTTTTGGGGACACAACAAATTTTATTAGGAAGTGAATAATCACGAGGTTTGTTAGGGTTCGGTATTTAATAAATGGATAACCTGATATTTAATGAAATTTTTACTTTATTTTTAAAAACACATATCTTTTAAATTAATTTTTACACAATATGAATTTTAACGATTGTCGCGGAAATTAGTTGAAGGTTGTTCCGGATTGTTTTAGATTTGGAAGGAGACTAGCCCTTTGGTCGAATTTTGAGAGGTCCAAAGTGGTAAATTTGGGAAATCGGTGGGAGATTGTGTAGGAGGGGAGGGTCCGTTTTGGGACTCGACTGCTGGAGTAGGACGGTAAAGCTAAGTGCAATAAAAATGTCTCACGGAGGAAATTGATTTATTTTTGGGATTAGGCTGGAGAAGATGGTCATTTTAAATGTGTCCTGTTAGAAAATGAGTTGCTCAGATGTGTAGAAAATTGTAAACTGCAAGAGGAGATCAAGATAAAACCATAATCACGTTTACGGCTAGACAAATTCAACTGCTTCCCAAAATAGAGAACCGTAATAGAAGATTAAACTAATGGATTTTTCTCAAGTAGTTTTCGATGAGAATAAGTATGAAATTTAACAAAATGTAGAAAATTTGATTTTCCCGTTGAACATAAAAAATGTATCGATTCGGAACACGCTCTGTACCGATTCCTTAGAGGAACTAACTGGATCTACAAAGGGAAACAACACCCTGGACCTTCTAGTTACATCCTCTCAAAGAGTCCTATTCATTCCACTTTGTCTACATACTTAAAATCAAACCTAAACATCATACCTCACACTTTTCAGAATTCCAACCCATAAAAATGTTTTTCAATTTAAATATAAACATTCAGAAGAGAATAAAATTGATTTTTGTTCTCCATTTATTTCATGAAAAATCCAACAGCGACTGTAAAAATCGACAACATGATCTATGTAAAATTAAACAAGATGGAGACTATGAAAGAAGCTAAGCAATGCTAATGATGTTTTTTTCAATAGTTATTAACGTCTGTTGAAAAAATACAATAAATAGAATTTTATGAGATTTCCATCTTATCCCGCCATTACATTCCATTCCGTCTTTTCACCCGTGTCTCGGGTGCACTTTTTATTATCCATGTTTCTCGGATATCTACTGCGATTTCCCGCACTTCGAATGTAGCCATCCAGCCTCGTTAAAGGTGAAGTTGAGCCAGCAGATCCTCCCGCAGAGTTATTACGTGCAATGTCATAAACTGCAAAACATTACGAGGCCGTCAATCGTTTCGCACAGGTGAAATTCCCAAGAGCTCCACTAATAAAACTAATCTCGACTCCCCGTATTCTTTTCCCTAATTGCACGCCCCCTGCCCCCCCATTGGCGAATAAAAATGCTCTAAAATATTAATTGCAATCTCAACTTTGGACTGATTTCAAAATTCGAAAAATTGCAATCAACTTAATTTATATTTTCCACATATTTAACCCTAGAACGTTGCACTTACTTTTCTTACCCTAGAACGTTGCACTGGGGTACAAACGTACCCCACGCGTTAGACCGCAATTTTCACAGGTAAAAATTAAAATTGGAAAATATTGTTATACATCATTTTCTTCGTTTTTTAACAACGAATACGGCTGTGTAAGTGAAATTGCGGAATTTATTAAAATCAAATTGAATTATGGTTAGGGTCTCCAATCGATAAATGCAGGATTCTCATTTCCACACAGCCCTAAATATGGTGTGGGGTGTATTTGTACCCCAGTGCAACGTGCTAGGCTTAACATCACCTTCAGCTAAATCAAACAGGGGTAATTGTCAATCACTCAATTTCCACAACAAATCGCTAATTAACTTATGAAAACGAGTGGAAAAATCCCTTCGTGACAACGCAGCCCATATATACTGCCTTTCCTCCCTGTCAACTACCCTTACGACTGATCTTCTTCTTCCTCATCTTCAACGCGCGTTGGCCCCTACTCTAAATATTGGGGATTCCCCAAAATTTCGAACGAGCGCCTGCGCATTTCAGGCTGACATCACAGTGCCATTGATCACTCGCACCGGCAGGTCATCCCCTGGCGCCACCTGTGCTGGTCCCACCATTTGGAAGCTCACCGCTCCCTCACGACCATCGTCTCTTCCCACCGGTCGCTAACACAGATCTCTCCATAACCGACTGCGATCGGTACCACCGCAAGTCACCCTCATAATTTAAAAAATTGATGTTGCAATTAAAGCCAACATCGCAATCTGAACAGCAAGGGGCCCGTCTCCATTGTATTCGCGCAGTGAACCCGAATGATTTTGTTGACGTCCCCGGTTTCGTTATCCCTCATTTCGTCGTTCCGAAGAATTCCTCGGGTATTGTGGTATCCACGTTAACGTACGAATACACCACAATAATGGCATGCAATTTACCTGGATTAACAGCTATATGTATGTCCTAGGCGGCTTTATTCCGACACGAGACTGATTTTCGGTGCAGGTGTTGGAAATCCCAATGGAGTCAGAATTGGATGTTGGGTGGGCGCCGGGGACGTCGAGCTTCCATTCCTAGTGTCATTAGAACGCGGGACGTCGGCGTGTTCGCCTCGCGGATCCTCCCTACCTTTCAACCACTTGCACGTGTCTCAAAACATTTCCAACTTTTGGGGAGTGAATGTTGTCACGAGTGTTGTAACTAATAATATGTCAAGGATCTACGAGTGAATTGGTTTATGTTGTTTTTGTTGCGAATGGATACTGGGATGAAGAGCTTTCAGGGAGAAGTTCGTTGTTTTCTTTGTGGTCGGTGTGGACAGTTAACAAGTGGATAGTTCAGTTCACGTTGTCGGAAGTATTGAAATTGTTTGGATTATCGAGGCTGCGATGAACTGCCGATGGTGGAGGCGGGGAATTGTGCGAAGAAGTAGACGGTGGGAAATCGCGGGTTTGAGATCAGGGGTTCGGGGTAGGGCTGTCGGTGTTGTCAAAAGGAATGTTTCAATTCGGTTGTGAAGTGGTGAGACGAGGTAAGTTCGGTCATTTGCAGCCTTGGATTTTGGTGAATATCTGAGAGTGGAGAGAAATTCGTGGAGACTCCTTTGTAGGATTCGGGTTTTCGTGGGAAAAAATTCATTATCGATACTGCAATTTTTTGGTTTTTGAAATATTCATCAATAAACAATAAACAAGGTTGGATAATAAGAGATAATTTTTGTCTGCCGAAAATTTCAAGGTAAATCGTCAAAAGATCTCCGAACGATCTTCATAGTGATTGAGATAGATTTTTTAGGAATATGTCCTTAACTAAAATTCATAACATTTTTAAAATAATTATTTTTCGAAAATCGTCTAGGGAATCTTTTGAGATCACTATGGAGATATTCCGAATATTTATTGATGATTCTTCGCAAGATTTCTGGACAATCTTCGGCAGACCGAACCTTTTGTATACGGGTAACCCCTCGGCATAGACGAGTGACTTAAAGTGATGTAAATTGAATTTTAGCAGCCTGACCCGTCGTGATTATTTGAGCATAAAATCTTAGGCCAAATTGGTGCTTTACCAAAAATGTTCCCTCCCATTTTTTTTTTTGATTGGGGGTGGAAAAAGCGACGAAAATCAAGTTTCTTCCGTGATTACTTGACTTGTTCGACATTTTTTCCTCAACTTCTGTCTCTAATCAGCAGAAATAAATGAGGCGAGTGCAATAAGCCGTAAAAGTTACGAATCATTATCACAAATCTTCTGAAGGAACTTATAATGAAAGTGCACCACGACCCCAGCTGGACCGCAGTGAGATATAAAACAAAATCAGTAACAAGACACCATCACCAATTGGCGGCTCCCTCATCCCTCAAGAGCAGAAACAATTACTGAAACCTGACACTGCGGTCCATGAAATAACCCTCGCAACGAGCCTCACCCGATTCATCAATAAACCTTCAATTTTAATGACGTCATACCGATGTAGATGGCGGATGTAGACGAGTGAGGAATTGTCAAGTTACTGTTGAGAACTAGGACGCTGATTTAAATTCAGCAGCGTTGGACTCTCAGCCTTCAATTATACAGTCATTAAGTGAATTCTGAAGTTTTTCTTCATTAGCCCTCAACAATTGAGGCCGCCATTATGTTGCGTGGGAAGGCATCTTCTTTATGCGACGAAATTTTGTGGGGATCGGTGAGGTGAGCAGTGAGCAGCAGCTCCAGGGGACTGTTCATTCCAGAAGAAGACAATCAAACTGACATTGTGCTTTTCGATGAAAGTAATTTCCTTCGGGGCTTGTCGCTTTGACATTTCTGCAACTGTTATGGTAGGGGATGGGATTACACCACTGGATGTCGAGAAATCCTCTTTTTAATAGTGCGGTGCTACATTCAGGAAAAAACAATTTCTGAGCTCTTCATTCACTCGAAGTGTCTGAATAACAACAATCTGCCTGAAATTATTTGGTTCACGAGCTTTCGATCTTCGTATGTCTTTGAAGGTCGTCCAAAATTCTGTTTTTCCAGAAAGATGCTCGCAATTTTTTCATAGAAAATATTTTTAATAAACTCTCTACCGATCATATCTTTAACTAAAACTTGTCATCCACAAATAGTTCAAAGATTTTTTTTTCTTCTCAGGGGAATGTTCCAAAGATTTTCTGATGATTCATCTGCAGACAGAGATTTTCTATTAATTTCTCAATTTCGACGCTTCCAAATAACACAATATCTTAGAATTTAATTAATACCGAACTTCCTCAGAATTCTGATCGACGTGACACGTGATGGAACGCGGTAATTCAATTTCCTTTTGAAATGGCATTCCAAGGGATATCTTAGTATTGAAGGAACGTAGAACTCCCGGGATCTCCTTGAAGCCTCTCGATTTACTTCATAAAGAAGCTTTCCATTACAATATCTGTTTTCCTTTTTTTCCACTGTAATTTGTAGTTTCCGCGAATATGCCGATATATTTGCTGAAGGTGTGTTGACTCCCTTTCGCTCTAGCGCTTTGCCAACAGTTGGAAATCAATATTCTTGAGTCAACACTGATGACGGTTTCCCCTTCGACTTTGACGGCGATCAATAAAGGATCCGACGGCATCCACTTTATATGAAGCTCTGATGGATTACCTGATGGAAAATATTATGAATGAAGATGGCGCGTGACATTAGGTGCCACTGGGAATTTCACTCTGAGGGACACCATAGAAACCAACACGCACCGTTCAGCTACACGCAAGACAACAAATTCAGGGAGACTTACACCGGAAATGGTAGATTTTTTCCCTGAGCCTCTCAAAACAGATCGCCTGCCCCGGGTACAAGATTGTCTTCCAAGTCGAAGGGGAGAATGGTAAGCTGGTGGGGGAGGGTGATATGTATTTCGTGGTGAAGTGTAAACATTATTTTTCATGTTGTGGAACCTGAGCAGGCATATTTTCTTGACGTGTGGCATTGTCATTTAAAAACATTGTCCTTTGTGGGAAAAACGATTTTTACTCGGGAAGAAGGACCAGAATAATTTAACCGTCGTCTACCGGGCGTTGCAGGTCCAAATATTCGACGCTCGCCCGCCCAGACATTTGAATTGACAATATGAATTACCAAATCTTCGAGCGATTCTCTCTTAACTCGAGGGCAAAGGCTCACAATAACCTCGTTGTTCCACTAAGAATGTCAATTCCGAACATTCACTCCAAAACCATCTCCACCTGCGGATCAATACGCCCTCCACTGAAACATATCTATGCCGTGAATATTTCACGTCATTACCTTCGACAGGCAACAATCGCCTCAAACAAAGAAACTTCAAAGACTTTCATTCCTTCATTCCTTCAATTCGTATAAATCATTTTGCCGCCTCCGGATTGATCGCCTTCACTTTCTGGGTTTTAAACCGAATCATGTGCTCTCGAAAGCAGACGGAGACTATTGGAATTTGGGTGTAAATGATTAAATTATTTGCGACACAGTAAAATACTTTTGATTATTTTTCCCACCCAAATTTCAGCCAATAGAATTGCACCATTTGTTGATATTTTGTATAGCCTACCTCGAATATCAGCGATTATTTTTCCCACCCAAATTTCAGCCAATAGAATTGCACCATTTGTTGATATTTTGTATAGCCTACCTCGAATATCAGCGATTATTTTTCCCATCCAAATCTTGGCCAATAGGATTGCACCATTCGACGTTATTTTGTATAGTCAACACGGTATTTCAGCGGATATTCTTGGAAATTTCACTGGAAATTTTGCATGTTGATATATATAAAAAAAAACAAATGTTGAAGTAACCCTCAATTGTATCTGACAGATTAAATGGCAATTCGTTGAAAATTATGTCTCATGGTGCAATTCTATCGGCCAAGATTTGGATGCAAAAAATAATCCCCCGAATACCACTCGAACTTCGAAATTATCTGATATTTCCCTCAAGGTTCCCTACAAACAAATAAGCTCGTCAAGTTTTCCAGAAAAATCACTCGCGCTTCGCGCTCGTGATTTTTAAACTGGAAAACTTGACACGTTCATTTGTTTGCAACGAACCTATCGGGAAATATCCGATAATTTCGGAGCTCTTGTGGTATTATATGCGATAATTTTTTGAATATTTTGGTAAACAAACGACACTTAACCAAATAAACCTCTTTTCATGTCATGGCACAATTCTCTTGGCCGAAATTTGGATAGGAAAAATAATCCCCTGAATACCACTCGAGCTTCAAAATTATAGAATATTTCCCTCTAGGTTCCCTGCATACAAATGAAGTCGTCAAGTTTTTCAGGAAAAATCACTCGTGCTTCGCACTCGTGATTTTTTAGCCTGAAAAACTTGACTCCTTCATTTGTTTGCAACGAATCTATCGGGAAATATTCGATAATTTTGAACCACTTGTGGTATTATATGTGATTATTTTTCCCATCCAAATCTTGGCCAATAGGATTGCACCATTCGACGTTATTTTATATAGTCAACACGGTATTTCAGCGGAAATTCTTGGAAATTTCACTGGAAATTTTGCATGTTGATATATATAAAAAAAAACAAATGTTGAAGTAACCCTCAATTGTATCTGACAGATTAAATGGCAATTCGTTGAAAATTATGTCTCATGGTGCAATTCTATCGGCCAAGATTTGGATGCAAAAAATAATCCCCCGAATACCACTCGAACTTCGAAATTATCTGATATTTCCCTCAAGGTTCCCTACAAACAAATAAGCTCGTCAAGTTTTCCAGAAAAATCACTCGCGCTTCGCGCTCGTGATTTTTACACTGGAAAACTTGACACGTTCATTTGTTTGCAACGAACCTATCGAGAAATATCCGATAATTTCGGAGCTCTTGTGGTATTATATGCGATAATTTTTTGAATATTTTGGTAAACAAACGACACTTAACCAAATAAACCTCTTTTCATGTCATGGCACAATTCTCTTGGCCGAAATTGGGATAGGAAAAATAATCCCCTGAATACCACTCGAGCTTCAAAATTATAGAATATTTCCCGATAGATTCGTTGCAAACAAATGAAGGAGTCAAGTTTTTCAGGCTAAAAAATCACGAGTGCGAAGCACGAGTGATTTTTCCTGAAAAACTTGACGACTTCATTTGTATGCAGGGAACCTAGAGGGAACCACTTGTGGTATTATATGTGAATATTATTTTATTAGCACGAGGAAGGCACGTCTTAACCAGAGGACCGTTGTCCAGAGACTGAAAACGATATCAAAGGGAAAACGCTCTCAGGGAAAAGAAAAAACAGTTTTAAGAGTCGAATAAACATTCAGCATATGTTTAGGATCAAACCGTCTCGAAAGCGGAGTACAACCGATCGTAAATTAGTCCCTTAGTAGAGCGGTCTCCCAGAGAAACAAAGAGAGGTGTCGAGTGATTTTTGTAGGACAATGAAAGCACTGTACTCAAATATTCCAACAGAAACAAACAATTATTTGGAAAATGAAAAAATCGCGGAGATTTACTGTAACCGAAGGCAAATAATTTTTCAATTATTGACAATGATTTATTCACTATTTTCCTAGTCCTCTTGTTCATTCTTTCCTTCGGCGCAAAAGTATTTTTTAGGCGGGAAGTAACAACATTTGTAAGAATCGTTTTTCGAAAAGACCCCTCAGGGAAATATTCGGAAGAGAGATGTAGAGTAACGATTTTAAAAAATTGCCAGTTCTTTCTGTGAATACATTAGATGGCAAATAATCCCCAAAACCCCAAAACTTATCTAAACTTGGAATCCTTAAATCCTTAACCTCAAACTTTCACATGTTCGTGCACAATAGAAACGATCGATCACTTTACCCCAATCTTTCATAGTGTAACACATTCCTTTGATGATTTCCTGTATAAAAGTGAATCAAGTTTGCGCTTCACTTTGAAATTTAGGTTCTGTGAGTCAGTAAGAATTAGGTTCCCTTCGCTACCGTGATGCCATCGCAAGCAGAGTATTCTCGTGCCTCACCATGATTGCATCGTCTGATAAGCAGGACAGTTAATGAGATAATAATCTAGACAAGACAGAACGATAATCCTCCGACACTTGACCATTTTCGGCGATCGGTCATTAACTGTCTGGTCAAAAGTGAGTGAAAAAATTAGTGGAGGAATGTTGAGCCGATAAATTTAATGAGTTTCCTGGTGTCGGAATAATCTGAAGTGAAGTGATCCATAATTTGACCCGAACCGTAAAACAGACTAATCACGGTGGCGTCAAAGGGAGGATTTTTCTTCGTTAACGATCGGGACGAAGGTGATTTTCCACCTTTTCGTAGGGCACGGGATAATTCTTGTGCTCAGGAAGGTGGCTGCATCATGAATGAACCGGATCCGTGTCTGCCATTAATTTTACCACCACGCTACCGTCTGCGGGATTTAATCCTTGGAGATTATGCTTTCAACGATGACGGAGAGAGGTGAGTTGATTTCTCCTTTTCGTAAATTCTTTCAGCAAGGATCACTTCTCTTTGAGGGACGTTGATGTCCTGCTGCTACTGATCCTGGGATCCCAACTCCATTTCGCGAGTATTTGATTCAACATTTTCATTTGAATATGTTTTCTCATTTTTGTCTGCTCATTCGCACATCGATAATTACATTAAAATTCAATCCCTTTAGCATCATCCGCTGGGCAAATACTTCCGCTACGCCCACTCGTAAAGTTGGATTCAATCTTCTGGTGTAAATGAAATTTTCATAGAACCTCATTATTAGTTACTGCATCCACCGGTCTAAAGTAATAAATTCCCGGGGCTAGATTTACGGGGTGATAACATAAACCTGATAATTTAATGAATCAACGGGGTCAACTGCTCTGAACCACAGCTGCTGATGGTGACAGGGGATCACGGGTCTCAGGGTGGTGGAAGACATCGAGGGCTATCAGAGAGGAAGAGCCTCCAAGTTGAAATCAATATGCCAAATACTTGAACTCTAGGCTCTTCGGCAGACTCATATTTATCATCGCAAGTGACGTGTGGTAAAGAAAAACATTTACAATTAGTTTTTCACACTCGGCTACAAAAGAAAAATCGACACGACTCATATTATGGGAATCGATTCTGAGCGAAAGTCCGGAATTTCGAAGTCATTTTTCGGAATTTAATGAGTTATCGAACTTCAGGGACTTCTTCAACTAGTTAGTGACAGTTAGCAACTAATTAATTAGTTTCGAATTCATAATAACAGAATTATGTGAACTTTGTATTGAGAAATTAAGGGGTTAGTGTACCTTCTCCTTTCGCCGGTCAACCCTGGGGAGGGAAGGGCTTTAATTCAAGTTTTACTATTTTTATTTTCCCGACTTTGAATCTTCTCACCTACACTCAACTTTCTCGGCGGTCTTATAATAAAACTTCCCTGGAATTATTGTAATAAAGTCATTGTGCAGTTAATGGGAAATGTCAACCCCGAAAACGTATGTTCCGCGCGATTTAATCATTTAATTTAGTTTGGACAATTTTCAACGAATGAGAAACTCTCACAAATGAATCCTCACAGCCTCGTGATAAACGATATATAACTGTTCAGTCCTGGAAAATTCCACCAGTAATTTCACGAGTTTCTAACAACAACCATAATTTCTAATAACGTAATGCGTATAATCCATCTCTTCGATGCACTTCGGCCAAAAAAGTTTTACGATTTCGCGAGGATTACGATTTTTTTTGTAGAAGAAAACGTAAACGCAGATGACAGGCTGCGAAGGGCAGTGTAGAGTTTAACGAATGTAATTTATATTGACTTAATTAATATTTAATGAATTAAAAATTCTGATAATTTCATTGAAAGTTCAAATAATCTGAAATATCATCAAATCTCCAGTAAAATTGACTCCGATTTTTTCCCTCGAACGTAATATCGTTCCTCTAAAAATACACTTCATGTACTTCAAGATGAAAAAAAAATCCACTAATATTTTGCGCAGCAACAAGACTTCAATTTGATTCTCAAAAATTACTAGTCAACAGTAGCGAAAGGCAGATGTTAGTTCCTGTTGCAGATAGTTCTTTGAAACTCAAAACTTTTCTTCTTTATGCGAATAAATGAAGCCCGTATCAAGTGTATCATATCTTTGTTTCTATAGCATGTATTACAATCCGTAAAACAACAAAAAATCAAGATAGAATAGTGGGGCATGTGTCCGAGGCTTAGTGTCAACGAGGTGCTTTTTCATTGTCTTCATTTCGCGCAGAAGCCGGAGGGTCCACACTTGACACAATTAATATCGACCCGAGTTTCTATTTTTGCTACGCAACTTAGCACTAAAAAAACATTTACCATTCAAATCAGATAAGCCCAAGTGATGGTTATTTAGTTTCTGCAGCTGCACTGGGTTTTCATATCTCGATGGAAGCCGTGGGGATGATGATTGGGGTTGTGGCCCCCCCTAATCATCTGTCATGAATATTTCCTGCGTAATGAATCTAGGGTTGGGAAAATATAGTCCGATCATCGATCGTTCCGGAATGAATACATACCCTTACTTGATACCGGCCTGTTTTGGAAATGCTTCAGGGATATGTGGCTCGATACGAACCGCCAGAGAGTGAAAGAAAGGGGAGAAATTCATTTCACTGAGCTTTCATGTATACATATTCATGTGATGAAAAAAAGGTGGTGACTGTGAATGGAGCAGATGATACTTTAAAAAGGTTCCGTTTCACGCAGTCAAAATCATTCGTATTGAAATATGAGATTGAAATAAGGAACACTGTTGTTTCTTTTGAACACTTTATATTATTATTTTCCTTCTCGTATACCCTTTCGGGTTTTTACGATTTGTTCCCTTCCCACTCCCCCCCCCCCACGCCTCCTGTACCGCATTTGCCGAAAGGGAGGGAAAAACCTCACTCGAGGGGAAAAACCTGCCCGGGTACAGTCGTCCTTTTGACAGGACTACCGCTCGACAGTGAAACTGTGAGATTAAAGCGCTATAAATTTTTGACCGCCGGTGCCCGGGATCGAACCCGGGTCGTTGGCATGCGAGTCTAGCACTCTAACCGCACGGTCACTACCGTCGGTTTTTGAACACTTTATATTTAATCGATATATTTTTGACTCTACTTATGTCAGGAGGTACGTTCCTCTAGAGATTCTAACGATAGACTAAACCTAAGGATAGGATTTTGGGCCTCATGGACCAGAACATTTCCACCCCCGAAAAGGTTTTCATGTTATAGCCCCATGGCCACTTCTGGTCGCCAAATGTTGCTAAGCAAGGCGGGTAATAAAAACTTTTCCCCTTTTTTTCATACATTCGGGGCCCTACCACCATAAAGTTCTGAAACATATTTTCCACAGGAGAAAGAGTGAATTTTGTATTTGGGGAAATCTCCAAAAATTCAACAATTCGAAACAAAATCACATGATTCAGAAAAAATCGTTTCATTGATCACCCCATGAATGCCCTTCATTCTCAGGATTCAAGATTGAGTCCACATGATGAAGGATCAGATCACCGAATGCAACACATTATTTTTTCGTAAAATATCGGAGATATTGAGCTCCAAGGTAAATGACTTGACAAACAATCTCATTCCGTATTCTACATCCCAGTATGCAGGTCAATGATAATGAAAATAAAGCCATAAATTTTCTTTTATCACAACCCAGCAATTCTCCACATCGGAGAGTTTTCCATCATGGGAATTCTATTTGAGCGGAAGTTGACAACAATCAGCCTGAACCTATCGATCGTGGATAATTGAATTGACCCTGGGCATGAAAAGCTTTTCAAACTTTTCTTTCTCTCTTTCATTTCAATTCGTTAATTCTCTGGTGATTTTTTTCAAGCCCCTCATCGAAATGACGGGATTTTTTTTTTGAAGACTGGGGTGAGCATTCCAAAGGGGTGCAACCAAACGAGAAATACCACCCAACTGAAAGAAGACGTCATTGGAATTCTCTTCAGAACAGTTTTTGCTCAGTGCTCCTGTCATTTGCAAAGAGCCCTCGTGCATTCCTCTACTCTTCCTTCGGCTATGAACGAGAGCTTTGTGAAGGAGAAAGAAAAGTTTTTTCTGCACAAAGTGTATTGTAGATGATTCAGTATGATGCACTGTGGAGAGCATCGCCTGGGGTAAGAAATATGATTTACATAGGGAATAACATCTGTTGAAGGAATTCTCCAGATTCTGGGAATGAATGAATTGACGTTTCTTGAGGGGATGAAGACAAGCTCGGGGCAGTATTTTTTTTCCTGTACAAAAAAGGGAATCAGTGTGACGGGGGAAGATTAATTGCTTTCCTAATTGTCTTGATTTTAGAGAAAACATCAAGCTTTTTTTCTCGCCGGCTGTATTCGCTCAATTTGATTCTGACCCCGTCAGGAAAAAAGAAAAAAAAAATCAAACAAAGAGCTAATGAGAAAAAATGAAATGCTGTAGACAGTAATATATCAGTGCTGAAGCTCTTGTTGGATACCAGAGTAAACGTAATCGTCTTTAATGTTCCATAAAATAAAAGAACTTCATTTTCGTGTCTGGGAGTACAGTTTATTGAGACATCCCGTCGGGTCCAATGCTAATTCGAAAGTGAGTCTACAAAATATTTCTAGGTAATATGGAGGGATGATCACGTGACTATTGGAGGATTGGAATAGGGGTAGAGAGTGGACATTTGGTGTATTGCAGATTGGGATATTCAGGGTTTAATAGAGGGTTGTTAGTTTAAATATTGGGATGTTTTAATAGATATTGCTTTTAACGGTCATTAGGTTTTAAGAAGGGAAAAATGTGTTTCTAACGTTGGAATTTCTGGGTATACAACATTCTCTACATTTTCTTCGGAGAAAAGATTGGTTGTTATAAGAAAACTGAGGATCAGACCTTACTCTCCCCAATTAAATTACCCTTCGCCGTTTCGTTTGTAGAACATTATGAAGAAGGAATTTAACAAGCGGCCCTTTGTATTCAATGCTACCGCTCTACAACCGAGAAACAAGTGGAAATGGAACATCTTGTGCAGACAATGTTGTGCGATATCGCGGGAATTTTCGTGAAAAAAAGCAAAGTAAACTCCAATGGACTCCTATCCCGGCCACAAATTAATACCTTTCACCCGCACACACAGAAAAAACTTCACTCTATAAATAGGCCAACCAGTGGTTAGTAGCCCACATTTTTCCCCATTTGATAGTTTTTTCGTGTACCATCAACACGACATAACACCGTTATAACTTTTTGGTAGAGTAAAGTATTGATCCCTAGTTTCACAGTAAATACCGAGAACCTCCATGAAAACAATGGAAAAAACCATTCAAACTGACTCTGTTGTTGATACTTTTATCAAATCCATTTCACAAATAGGATGTACTTTGAAAAACTTAGGCGTTGATGACGACATTCAGCCATTTATCGCAGTTTCCATGATACACGTAATCCCATTTTTGCAAGAATAGGATTTTTCTATCCCAATGAGAGACAATGAAGAATTCCTAGCCACGTGTAGAATTAACAGCCGAGCTGAAGTTGAGAGTCTGTCCAAATCCGAAATTATTGACATTGGACTATTTATTTGAAGTGATATTTATTGGATTATGAATTGTGGATAATATTTTTGACATTGGAATGCAATCGAGCGACCCATTGGGCCGTTTATGACGGAAACAGCCCAACACGTGGACAACCCAAAGGACAAAAGGGCCTTGTCGTTGGGTCGGACCTCTCATCCTGGACGAGCCGAGGACGGGGGCACTCTCAAACGGTCTCTCGAGGAAAGCACACGGGATTTCAAGCCAGTAGTCTTTAAACGAGACTTTTCCTAAAAATTGCATATGACTAAATAGGAATAAAGATTGCGACATTTAATTAAATAGTGAAAGTCATTAATTTCCTATAAGATAGGGATTTACTAAATAATATCATTCGATTTGACTATAAATTTTAATTCTTTATTATCGCACGCAGAAGGTATATCTTTTTCGTATGATGTCTCCAGAGCAAATGACTCTTAGTGACCAAAGATTCCACACTCTGGACCCATTCAAAAAAGGCACTGATCTCTTATTTCTATCTTTTTATTGAGAGTGATTGATATGTGTGGAAAAAAATGAATCATCTGTCTATAGCTGTTTTCAGTCCATCTCGGTATGGTATAGTTTTTATAGTTTTTCTCCGAACAGCACCGAAATGTTTATAATGGTTTTAATAAATAGAACTAGAGAAGAAACAAAGGAATTAATGAACAAGGGTCTTTTATCAAATGAGTCTAGAGTGTCAAATCTTTGATCACTAAGAGTCAGTTGATCTGGAGACATACGAGAAAGATATACCTTCTGCGTGCGATAATTAAGAATTAAAATTGATAGTTAAATCGTTTTATATCATTGGGACAATTCCCATCCATAATCCAATACTTTTCCTTCTTTGTATTTGTTTATTAAAACTATTCTAAACATTCCGGCAGTGTTCTGAGAAAAACTATAAAATATTGACATGAACTAAACACAGAGCTATTGACAGTCGGTTAATATTTGTCCACACATATCATGCACTCTCAATAATGTTTGAAAATTCATTTTTTTCCTCGTTATATCAAACTCGACATTACAATGTTTTGACTTCATATAGTCTCTTATTCAACTCCATATGAATTTTGAATAACCGCTTCTAGCGCACCACAATTTTTCACTCCTCTTCGAAAAACTAGATTCATTTATCTCCTTTAACTGAAGAGTAGTATATCACCCAGAAAATTTCGATGAATGGAAAAATACGGAGACACTTCGCAAGTGTAAAAACACCCTAATGGCAGTGGGATACATCACCAGAATATGTGAGTGTACCCGTCCCATCGTAAACTGGTCGTTCGTGAAAAACGGATATCGCGCGCATGTAAACCTCTGACGATAATCCAATCTGCAACTAGTATCGCTGAATTAAAATGAAGAGTCAGTTTTGACGTTTTAAATAATAGATGCGTCGCCCCACACGAATGACTAAAGGTTTTTCAATATTTCATTTTTGGAGTCTGCCAAAAAATAGGGAGGATATGATAAATTGTGCCGCAACTTTTTTGTAGCGTAAATGGAGTACTACAACGAATGTAAAAAAAAAATTTCGTCATCTCTGTTCCATTTGAAGATATCGCTGCAAAAAAAAAATTGATTTATAGATGACTTAATTAATCTCTTTTCACTACTTCGCTACTAATTTAACCAAAAAAAATCAATTTAAATTCAGAATATTGAAAATTGAATTGCAATTGTTCCTAATTCTATTATTACTCTCCAATTTCTGCACTAGACTTAATATTAAAAATGGATAGTTGTATGTATTTGAATAGTTAGATCGCAACGAATGTACCCACTACAGAGTATGAATCATTTTTAAAAATCTTCTGATTCTGTTAAATCCGGCTCACAACAATAGCTATCAACATTCCCTGCATATCAGTCTTTCGTCCAAATTTATCTATTTCTTATTTATAATTCCGGGATGAATATCATAACCGTGCGCTGGCATGCCGGTGCCATTCTTTGTTGACATATATCTAATTTTAGTCCAGTCCACGCGCAGTCCGTGGAGAATAACGTTCCATACATGATTTAAGACTCGTTGCATGCATTCCGATAAGCTTTTTATCACAGAACTGCAGGAGCAGGAGATGTCCATTGCATATTAGAAAATAACACGACCTCTCTGAGAATATCCTCTCCTCATGACAGGATGAAATTTCATTCTATTTTCCACTATTTAAAGTCCGGATCTCCATTTCAAACAGGACCTGCAATTTCCGATAAGATTATTTTTCAAGGAACTATTCTGTTGTTAAAGAAAACAGAATTGAGCGTCTTCTGTCGGTTAAGAAGGGCTCTGCGGAATATACCACGTGGTGAAAACAGCCAGACGGTTTTCCCGCTCGGCCGATGTCGGCCCACCCTCTGCGCAGACGTTCAATCAAGCCCTGTAGTTGCTTTAAAAAATCGATGTTCATTTGGCTTTCATCATTAAATTTATGGAATCGTTAAACATTCAGATAAACACTGTAAATGGTAATTTGTACTCCAATAAAGTAGTTCATATATCATTACCGTGAGTTCTGAATATTCAGTATCACAAATAATTGTTCACGTGAATAAAAAATTTTAGGCGGTTCAAATTTATCAATTAACGTTCTAATAGAAAATATGATAATTTTAGGGCGTCACGGGATGGCTCGTGGTTCATTGAAATAAAGATATCCATGAGCTTTGTTTCCCTGATGAAGGAGCCCCTATTTTATTACTGCAAGCTCTGAATATTTAATACACGCAGAGAAGAAATTTATTTGACCCGTTATATTTACCGACCACATAAAAATATAGTATGTGTTTGTTTATGTATATACGCTTGTGGCGTATATAAATATATCTATGAAAGCTTATTACTTAAAGGGGAACATTAGATAAAATGAATAAAGCGTTTCCTTTTAATTATATAATTGAATTTTCCGTTGAAAACTTGATTATTTTTACCCAAAAAAATGAGTGAGCTTTTCACACACGTGGTCATATCTCAAGCGATTGTTAATCCCAAAGCTTTGTCAGGAATGTCAAGAATTCCTATCTCCACATAGAGAAATATGACAAATTTCATCTTTTGTATAAAAAAAATTGGAATCACACTTGAGATATTCAACAAAGAACAAGCTGAGCCCAGGAGGATCAGGACATCATGAATTTCCCCACCAGATTCCCCCAAGTCGATTCTCCTAACTTAATTCACCGAACATAATGTCAATGCTCGTAAAAAAAAACTCCTCACCCTCTGTCCTAAACCTACCCCACGACTAATGTTTCCACCCAAAGATGATGATATCCACTGATAATGACCAGTAAAAAGACAAATGGAAGTGGCAACGCGGGCTCTCTTGGTACAACCAAAGTGGCGCAGCCGCCCCATCATAAGCCTGCGCCACGTGTATATGTGTAGAACTATCGGTAGTAAGAGAGTGACAGAGAATGCGTGGTAGCACGATAGACAACGACAGAGCCCCTCCAGGATGAATGAGTTGAAGTAAGACAGAAATATTTAGCATGACAAGAGAGACCTATGGGTGCGGTGGTTACTGTGAGAGTGGAAAACGCTGGTGTAGGAGTACACTGCGAGGAGGGGAGGATTCTGTGAGGAAAATCGCTGCGATGTACCGCAGTAGGGGTAGCGAGCTCTGGGCCAAGCTTGTCCCTGAAAAATACCAACATTGTATCCCTGGTATAATAAATTATTGATGACAGAAACAGTCAATCTTACGATATATCCGGTTTGGTCAAGCACATATGACACCTAATCACGCGATGAAAAACAGTGATACGCGATAAATCAGGGTGAATTTCGAGTGTTCATCGCATGATGCAAGTAACCACTCGACAATTAATCATAACAACTGAGCAATAAAGTAACTCAATTCGTCCATGAATCATCAAAATTTCGACGAATTTGATATTGAGTATCGGATCATTTGATGAAGCAAGTGTATAATGTCAGTATCATTGGATTACTCGATTGTGAATGGTGATGAACGAAATCGAATTCTGTGGTTATGTGGTAAAACATTGTTATTCAATCTGTTTCCAATCAAGTAGATCATCATACGTTGTGATAATCAAGCGAAAAGGAAGGAAAAAGGGAATCAGATAAGAATACTCTACTATAACCTCTTACCTTCTTATCTCGACATTGAGTTGCATGAGTGTGTTGAAACCACCTCCTGCCACAACTTCTATCACTCCTGTTTGTCGACCTTGGCCGAGGGTTGCGCCTAAGTCGAGTATCCGTTTTCAGACGGAGGGTTGTAGTGGGAGTCGATAAGCAACTTCATTCGCTTGGTTTACACTCAATGGTATGTTACCGGATCACACTGAAACAATTAGATGTATAATCCGGATAAATCAGCGTTCCATGTCATCGTGAGAAGAACATAATTTATTGGTCAACTTGACTGCAGCGCTTGAACCAAAATAATATGCAGAATAATCGAATGTTAAACTCCAGTGCAATCTGTCAAGTGAAAAATTAAAAGTAAAAAACAAGTGTTGATTTGTTGTTGAACGACTGTTGTATTTACGTTTTAAGGATTCACTGTTTATATTTTCCTCAACGTTGTTGGCAAAGTTGGAATATTTAATAATGAATAGTTCGTTAAAGTTGTGGGGAAGGTATCACAAGCACTCCGTGTTCGTACGGAAATTCGTTAAAAGCACGCTATTGTGGATGCACTTACTTCGTTTATGCTAAGTGTGATGAAACAGATGGTGGAGTTAATGCATATGCTGAATGAAACTTGTAATGAATACTGTGATGCTTCAAGAGATGAATCTCATTCGTTTGACTCATATTGAGACATCTACGTGAAAATTTATGGAATACAAAGTACCAGAATCAAAGAATATGAAATATGAAAAATAATCTCAAAGTTCGACTGCATAAAGTTCGATACATCAAAGGTTCACTCTACAAATATTAATTTTACAAGGTTTTCTGGATTACGAGAGAGTTTATTGACAACCATTGACGGGTTGTTCAAAAGAATATTGAAAACATTTCTTGTTGACTGGTCAAATAAATGTTGCTGTTAAGACTTGTGATATGAAACGTTAAGTTTCACTCGTTAATTGCACCAACAGTTGTGATTGAAAAAATGATCATTGATAATGTTTATCCGTTATTACATATATAATTGATAACTGATGTTGACGAACGAAATGATGTATAAATATATTTTTCATCGTCAGGGTGCAAGCTATTAATACTTTTGCATTAGTGCAACGATGCGCTGATGAGTAAGATGATACTTTCTGAATACATCTTGAAAGAAGCTTGCAGAGTGGGTCGGTAATTTCTGACGAAAGCTTCTCGCTCTATTTCATCATTAAAGAACATCAAAGGGTGTCAGGTACGGGTGAAATGGATAGACATAAGCACACCTTTATACTGGCCACCTGCTGACACGTGGGTGGACGAGGCTTGAATGCCAACAACTACGAAAGAAAGACCAGCCGATGGAAAAGTTAATGTCACGAATTTGAGTGACTCAAAGTGCACTGTATTCGCACTGTTCAATCATCGCAAGCCTCGGGATCCCCTGAGGGGCTCCAATGCCTCATCTGAACCACTGTTGGAGATGGAGTCCCAGGGATGGGAGTATGAGGCACTGTCCGATCTTCAAACGCCAGTGGCTGCTACACCTGCATCAACACCACCAAATTCCCAGAGAATTCATACATCCAGAGTATGTTTTGAACCAGAAAATATTGAAGTGACCAGGCGCCGCAGTAGCTCGCGACTCATGGGTACTTCTATCAGAAGACGTAGCAGGAGCATGAGCGCCTGGAGTGACTTATCAAGATGTTCCTTCAGACTCGATGAAAGGTAACTTTCTAACATTTAATTTATAAATATTTCTAAACAACAGAGGTTCATTTTAAGTGAAGAATCATTCTCTTCTGTTTTTCTACAAAAATCATTTGACACGGTTTATGATGTGTTTGAAAGAGTCTCCAGAAAGGGACTGATTTATTATCTGTTGTGCTCCGAACCTCCGAGCATTGGAATCATAAACGTCCTCTTGTTTTTCCCTTAGTAAAGGTTTGTCATATAGTAAGAAGTTAGTCTCTGGACACCAGTCCTCTAGGTCAGTCGTGCCTTCCTCGTGCCACTAATAAAGAGTTCTGGTAAAAGTAACTGATTGTATTGCTACACTTATTTATATACTTTTACCCATATCCCAATAATTGTGGATAACCTTGTTACAATATTTTTCAAATTTACGTGACTTAAAAATATTTTGTAAATGCCCTTGGCCAACCTATGACTCGTGTTCCTGTTTCTCATCTGGCTTTTGCCTCTCACTATTCACCTGACTATACATTTCTCTTGGCTGATATAGAAAAGGCCGTTTCATTGTGTATCAAAAAGTAGTACGTATTATCAGTGGGATGAGGTGCGACAGGGCCTCGCTGTATCGAAATCCAATGGTGCAGTATAGAATCGATTGCACAGGCCGTATATCCGGCAGTCGATGAACAGAGGAGGCAGTTTTGCCCTCGTTTGTAACTTTCTGGGGGAGATCGAATGGCAAAAATTTATGACGCAATAAGCGCGTTTTGTTTCCTGGTTGTTGATTAATTGTGACAGGTTACAATTTTTTTTTATTATGCAGGTGGTGGCATGAGAGATTTTCAAAATAAATGGATGAGGAAGTTGTTATGGGCTTCCTCTTGTTTATTTTTTCATTCAAGAGAGGATACGAATGGCATCAATTGTAATTTTAGTTCATGTGTACAACGAGGGGTGGAGAGAGAGAGAGGGGCGGGGGGGATAGATGTATCAAATAGCTTTTTTCGGATAACACGTGAAACTTGGAATACTGAGCCAGCGATGAAATAGACGGTATATGTGATTGATGGTCAAGATAAGCCCTGGCAATATGATGCGTTGAAAGATTAACTCTTTGCAACTTTATGGAATATTAAAAATCCGAACCAGAGGGGAAAGACTGAAGATAATCTCAAAGTTCGATACATCAAAGGTATACTCGACAAATATTGATCTTCCAAGCTTCTGTGAAATACGAGGGAGGTGATTAAGAATCAGCCACAAGCGGTTTGCGATATCTAAGTTGTAGTTAAGCTTCCCGCATAGGAAAATTATGGTCTTTCGAAGCACTTCTCGAGGGCCTTTTGGGATCACCAGCATGAGCTTTCAAGATCCCTCGATGATTCTGCTGAAGATGTCTGCAGGGTTTTAGACAGACAAAAATTTTTTTACGTGAGAATGCATTGATTAATTGTAATCGGTTTCATTTTTTCTGCGGATGAAAAAACTAGGGAATTTTCAAATAAACGGATAAGGAAGTTGTAAACTTCCTGCTGTTTTTATTTTCATTCAGTGAAAGACATGAATGCCGTCAATTGTCAATTCAATTGATTTATGGGAACATTTAGATATATCAAATGTTTTATTTCGCGTAGCAGAGGGACTTGGAATGCTCAGCAAGTGGAACACACGAATAGTTTAATCGAACGACTGTCTCCCATGTTACTGCTTCCGGCGTCGAGTAAAGATCAAGGACAATTATTTCAATGGTACCACTCCAAACTGGGATCGATTTACCCGACATTTCCAAGTGAAAAAGAGGTCCTCCGGTTGTGGATCAGTGGGTGCAACTGATGAGATGTAAAAGCGATCATTAAAATGTCCCTCTTGCTGTGAATCAATTAACTTTTTTCACCATAATTTCACAGCGAGACATTTCCATTCCGAATATTGCATAAGTTTGACCATTTGTTCGTTGATGATAGATCTTAATATTGATAGATTCAAGTTTGATAGTGTTACCAGACTTTATCCAATTTCTTTTTCATTTAAAGTTTCGTAATTGAAAAGGGAATGAAATCCTGTGGGACGTAACAGCTGATGAGGTCTCTATAATAGATAGAAACGTTAATTTTGTGTTAGTTGAATAATTCATCGTTCAATAAATTGACGAGGGAATTTACAGATGGGGAACACTTGTGTCGAGGAGAAGTTTAATAATAATCGTGGGACATTTAATGAGTTTTGGGGAGCCCAAATATCTTTTGGGAGGAGAAGACGAGGGTCTCTAGTCTCTACCATCAGGGACCGTTGATGAGGACATCAAGAATTCGAGCTTTTTAAAACGAGAAATAATATGTGATTTCAAAATTTTGCACCTGACGAGATTGAGTTCCTGGTTTATTTGACGACGTTTCCCTTTTATGTCCCCATTTATTTTTTAATGAAGGTTTCAAATTGCCCATAAAAAATGGATGAATCATGTTCTCCAATCTTTTTTTCATGATATCATAAAGTCCATCTGCCGGCAATTCTCATGCCATGTGGCAAACTACATTCGGTGGGAGAGCGTGATCAATTAAGGCTTAACAATTTTCGATTACTTTCGTTCTAATATTTATATCACTAGTTGAAAAGGTCTCTTTTTTCCTCAACATTATGAAATTCTATTTTCGCTCCTGCGTTGGCGCAAAGTCATGTTTCCTTTACCTTTTCCTTTTGCGTGAGCAAAGTCTTACTTTGTGCCTACGAGGGTAACATGTTTTTCCAACCACCGGAAGTACAATAAAAGACCGTTACCCACGTGCTTACTACCCTCTGCGTCTAGTGCTCGACGTGGGCACGACTACTTTATTTAGATCCTCAGGTTACTAATATGCTATCAATGTTCTCTTAAAGTGAAGTTCGTATCGCTCGTTCAAAAATATTTATTCAATTGAATTTAGTTTGTTTACTAATATCATTGTGGAAATATGAAGACTCTGATTTTCCATCGATTTATCTAAAAAAAATTCTATGTAATAATAGATATTTTTAGCATGATTTTATTGTTACTCGATGTAATCTGATATTTTAATTCGTCGATCCTGTACTGATCTATCTAAACTGTTCAAGTTCCGCAATAATATTCGTTCTTTTATTTCAGGTGAGTACACAGAGTTCTTTTCAACAAACGAGTAAGTAGGAAACTTGATATCCATAATACTGAAATCAATGTCAACCTCCAGACGTTTAAACTCGCGAACTAATAATATCCCATTATACCGTTTATTGGCTACCAATAAGTTTTTTCTATCGCAGACGTATAAAAAGTGCGATTAAAATAGTTACGAGGATCGATAAAAAAAATATTCACTTTTCTCCTGACCACCATAAAATATTGACCCGGTGTCTGTGGTCTAATGAATCATGGATCCCCAGGAGTTAGTTTCCTGGATAGTTTAGCAGTTACCCATTTTACTTTATTCCTAATCAATGAAATTGCAATTGAATGGTTGATATACCCATTTTATCATTTGTCCTCAATCTCTATCGGACACGGAATTGATGACGTGCATTGGCCTATAAATTCACTGAATATTCAATTTTCTGCGGTCCCAGAATTATGTGAATTAACTATTTAGTGAAGCAGTCAACCTCTTCATTGCTTCGATGAATGAACAAATTCATCAATTTTTTTATGGCACGCGCGTGGGAGTTCGGCCATTCGGAGGGTAAAAACGAACGGCAAAAATCCGTAAATTGAAGGGAGTTTTTGCCACCATTTGCCGGTAGTTGAAAAGCATCTCCATCAACAGAGACATTTGGCTTCAAGTCCGGACAATTCAGAAGATGGGCAACCCTATCATTTACACCTAAACTCTGGCAGGTTGAATAAATACAAATTAAATTATAATTTTGTCATTTTTAATTGTGATTTGGTCTCCCAGCGCAACTTTATTTGCTGAAATGCGGAGGGAAAAATAATCCCTCAAATGAAATAAAAATTGACGCCGCAATGGTGGGAACATAAATATAACAATCAATACAGATGGTTGTTAAAAATCCACTTGAGGCCTTTATGTTTGCTCGGACCTGAGGAGAAATTGAAATCCCCTTAAGAGTTGATTTTAACCCCAATATATGTGATACCTCCCACTGAAGACATTAACACTCAATTTTTGTTCACTATGTAGTGAACATGACGATAAATGGTTTTACGTTATGAAAAATATCGACAAGCTGAATGACACAATACCCCACGTCAAAGCTCAATTTTTAATTTGGTACTGAAAATACCAGATGATATTTTAAGCGCGGAATAACATTGACGGGTTACACGCAAATTAATTGAATTATCATATGAACTAATTAGACATTTATAACAATATAATTCCGCACTTTCATAATGAAGTCCAAAAATTTGAACCTTGAAGAGCGTTCTCCACTACTAAACAAATTTGTTTAAATTTATCGTGGTAATTTTTTAAAATAAGAGGAAGCCGTAAATTCATTCTCTATTTTTTCCTTGAAAATGACCAGAAAACCAAAAAATTCTGGAATTTTACTGGATGTTCAATGAAATTTCAATTCGCACAATATTTTAATTCCTAAGTCAGCACAGGATTTACCACATGAGTAAACCATTCGTGTGTTTGTTCACATGTAAATCTAACTATTAACAAATTGGGAGGATTGATCCCCATCATTCTATATTGCTTTTTGCAATTAAAATCCCTTTAACCAATTAATTAAAAAACCATCTAATTGTAGCTGGTAAAAAATGTTTGAAATTCGGACGTTTAGATTTGCAGTTTTGGGTCGATATAGTAACACAATCTGATCAGAGTAACAGCGTTGTCGGTAATGTAGGTACGAACGCACCATAAAACTTGCCGGAGAAGCAAGTGTTGTCCTGCGAACACTTTTAGTTCTGTTGTATCGACAGGTCCCTCTCCAAATCCTCACCACTTTCGTGGAACCACTCACAGATGTGGGTGATTCGGGCTTTCACATTCTGCTCGTGTTTGTTCATTCAAATAGTAACGATGGGTGTAAATAGTGAATAACTAGGGATTATCAATATTGGCTCTGAACGAACGCTGAATGACACGACTGGTGTGATTGATGGGTTTCAAATAGGATTCTCCATTTTCTTCGTGTTGGAAATACAACGAATATTATTCACCACTTACTTCCTGGATAAAATAGTTTTCCGATCAATTTCGGTTTTATACGGCTCGTGCTCCGGCGAACGCACCTGGGACAGAAAACTGTTTTCTAGAAAGACCTAAGGTAGATAGTGGTGACTGCACCGAGATAAAAATTAACAACATCTCTAAGGAGTCGTGCTTGCGAAAAAATTATCACTCAACTTAGGTGCTTCTATTGAATTTCGAAGCTTTAAATATGAATTATTTGTGTTTTCAATGATGTGAAATATTTAATTGAGTGAGTGAAACGAACTTGCAATTATTTAAGCTCAAATTTCATAAGCAATTACACCTGACGATTACGTAAGTTCTTCAGCGCTTTTTCTTTATACTTTTTTCGTCTACTGACGCAGGCTTTCAATTAACACTGGATCGTCACGTCGCCCGCGGATATCATATTCCAGAAAAAGTGAAATACGTTAGCGTCAAGAGCTTGCGATTTGACTTTCAAAAGAGAGATTGAGAAAAACTTATTATTTCCACCTACTCCTTTCCGCTGGGAGCTTTTCGTTCATTTTTTTCCATATTCCATCGAGTTATCAGCCTGTCTGATATTTTCCCCGGTGTTTTTTATTTTATTCCGATTGAAGAAACTTGACGTCTACGTTTATGAAGACTGAACGACCCCTATCTCTACGGTGCGAAGGGAATTCACAGGAATGATATCGAAGTAGAGTAAATTGTGTTTGAAGAATTCGCATATTTTTGCGGTTACCACGAGGCAAATGAATTCGAGGATCTGTCTGGAAGTCTTGAACCATTTCCCAAATTCATCGATTCCTATTTATTAACTAATTTATTCATCCGTCCACTCACACGCTATCCAATGCCCGTGAAAATCGGGGACCCCGGAGGCCTGAGGTGTTTGAATAATTTTTTTACGAAAGCTCTTAAATATCCAGAGATCCCGAGATGTAATTTAAAATCTAAAATGCTATTGGGAACTATAAAACAAGGCTTTGAGAGGAGATTGAACGCGATACTTATCGTATTTTAAAATAAAATATAGTCTAGAAAATAAAATTCTTTAATGGAAGGGTCTGAACTTCATAAATAATGGAAAAATATGAAATCATAAATATTCGAGAGGAAGTGGTCGGACATTAGAGTGGATTTTGACCGTAATAGGTCAGATGTATCAGTTCTTACACGAACCACTAAACTGCACGTGTTTTTTCCTCTCAAATATGAAGAATTGGCTTCAGTTATGCCCTTTCCGTCTGGATTAGTCGTAAAACGGAATAAGCTCGGGGACAGCAGTACCTGCGAGTACCTATTTTTTATTCAATTTTTAGAATTGATGAAATTAATTGAGCTTCTTCAATGTTTTTATCCTTATAAAATGAATCAATACCTTTTATCTTCGGGCTCATATGCCTGCTCGGATTCTAAAGGATTTACGTCTGGATTGATACCATTTACAGAATGGATTTTACAGATTATTTTTAAGCGGATTAAAGAAAATCATAATTAAACTGACGATGCTGGCGTTATCGATTTCTAACTGGGCTTCTCATAAAATCTGGAAAACCGAATTTTTCTACATTTCAAGAAATAAATTTTATAGAGAGAGTACGGTTGTCGTATACCCTAAAAATCCCACTATAAGAAATAGATTTTCTGCTCTTAAAACCTAATCCCTTGTAAAAAAAAAACATATTCATTAAAATACGCTAATAAACAACTCTCATTCAGAATATTTTCCTCGCAGATAAATCCGTGTAAACATTCCCAATCACGCTAATCTTTAAGGCCCTTCCTGATCCTCAGATGCAAACGTCCTCTCTCTACTCCACCTCCCATTTATTAACAGTCACGTGATCATCCCTCTATATCCCTCAGAAATATTTGTAAGGCTCCCTCACTTCACTTACGAATTAGTACTAGACACGACTGGATGTCATGTCAACTTTGTATTCTGAAGCAAAGAAATAAAGTTCTTATTTTTATTTGTGGAAAAGCCTAAATTACTCGGTTCTCCAACACTGTTTTGGAGTTTGACTCAAATCTCCCAATTTCTTAAATTATAAATAATAATAATAATAATAATAATAATGAATAATAATAATAATAATAATAATAATAATAATAATAATTCTCCCTGTGGGATCAGTCTACATTGTATGTAAAGATATTGTCATGAAAATAGACAAGTTTCTAAGATATAGAGAAATCAATAATGAAATCTATCGGAAAAAGTGAAAATTCGAAAAACAAAATGGATAAGACTAAGTACTCACCAGATAATTCTCTCGATCTGGCTGTCCATCAAAATAAGTCCACACCATAATCTCAAGATTTACTCATTAATAGCAATCTTATCAAGGATATGTCCATTGACTGGCGGCTGACGACAGCATATACGGCACGTAACGTATTTATCTCTCCTACGAATTGAGTGTCCATTGGAAGGTACCATCGGATTCGTTCGTTATCGATCAGTCCTCGAATATTCCCTTTATTTATAAAACAAATTTGTCCTTCGGCTGAATGTCGGCTGCCGTCACCCTCCGTTTTATGACCCTCCCTTCGTCAATTGAATCACCACCTCTTGACTTTTGATATTTGACGGAGAAATCGTGTGAGACGAAAATCAAATTGAGACCCGGTCCAGACAAAGATTGAGAAGGACCATTGTGGATCTAATCCCTCGCAGTTTCTTAATTCCAAACCGTTCCCATAAATCGTAGAAGTCGAGCTTCGCAACAAGTTAACCTCGGTTACCTCCACAACTTCCTTCTAATTAAGTTGGTTTGGTATGGGTGGCTTGCTCCAGTATCAAATTATCGCAAACATGTGATAATTCACGTGTGCCAGGAAAAGAGATTGACTGAAATAAAAAAATAAGAAATTACTGTAATTATTTCCGTTTTCAAATTGTCATGAATTCCCTCTATTGTTCGCAGATCATTATTTTATAAAACAGAATAAGATTTATTTACAGTTTTTATGGTCAAATAAATAATTATTACGGTCTTGACCCACAGTCGTTATCCGGATCAAGAAACAATTTCTTTTTCTTTATTTGTAGAATCTTTCATTTGATCCGAAGGAAAATACAAACAAAAGTTAATCCAAAACTTGAGAAAAAGCTGGTCTCATCGTAACTGTTCGTCTGTATTTTTTCTCCGAATTTTCCTGGCAATGGACTTGCGTAGTTGACCATTACCAACCCTTAGGATCACGATCTGTGACCCTTATCACCCCTTACCCACAAGGAAAATAGATATAATATACCGATGTGACATAAATGCACAATATACGTCAACGATATTTCACATATTGGAGATTTGTCACAATTGTGAGGAATATAATTGACATATACGTCCATTGATATATTTTTGCCATTGAGGAAATTGAACGGTAATTTTATACTTTCATCTGAATCCACCTACTACGAGAGAAATAACATTTTTTTAGAAGGACTCCCTTATTTTATTCTCAACTCATGAATTTCGATTGTAGGGTAGGACTAAATTACATTAACAGCATTACATATTGTCACAATCAAGAGATTGCCATTTTTCTTAGTATTCCTACTATAATTTTTATATAAACTGCGTAAAAAAATCTCTCATTCGAGTACTTTTCAAGGCGAAGCTTCGAGGTTTTCGAAAAACATCTTCAAAAAACAATTCTTTTCAGAACAATTTATTTTTCGACGATTTGCAAAAGATACTGTTTTCAAGATCATCAACCAAAAAAAATTGTCGTTCGAAGAACTTCTAAAAAATAACGGTTCCTCTCTAGAAAAGTAACTTAAAAAATCTTCGAAATAATTCTCGGCCACTTCCCCTAACGATTTCTTCAGGGTATTTATTGAGAGTGCTTGATATGTGTGGACAAAAATGAATCATCTGTCTATAGCTCTTTTCAGTCCATCTCAGTCTTATAGTTTTTATAGTTTTTCTCCAAACGGTACCGAAATGTTTAGAATGATTTTAATAAATACACCCAGAGAAGAAACAGAAAGGAATGAATCAACAAGGGCCTTTTGTCAACTGGGTCTAGAGTGTGAAACCTTCGGTCACTAAGAGTCAGTTGATCTGGAGACATCATACCAGAAAGACATACCTTCTGCCTACGATAATAAAGAATTAAAGTTGATAGCTAAATCGTTTTTATATTATTGAGGCAATCCCTATCCATAATCCAATATTCTGTCATTAAAAAACCCAAAGTACTCGAAATTAAATGTTGGAATATTCAAGAGACTATTGCTCATTATGAAATAGATTGGAAAAAAAGGTCGTAGAGACGCTGGCAATTTTTGGGAAGAATTTATATCATTGAGACAATCCCTATCCATAATCCAATAGTATTCAGCAGACTAATATTTTTCTACACAGTGGAAAACCTAAAAAACACGAAATACATTAACAACGACAATTCCAGACACCGAAAAACCACTACTTACCTAGATCCGCGTGATTTGTTTTGGGGAGGCGTCTGCGCCGGAATGCAGGAAGGACCAGGAGGCGGACGGTATGCTCATCGTCAGTGTGAACGGTGCCGCGCCAGTCGCCCCCGAACCGTCGTGTCGTCGAGATGCGAATATTTCGACACATATCTATTCCCGTGCACAATCACCCTCCCTCATCCAGCCGCAGTATCATTGAAATTTTACCGAAAGCAGAGGTACGCCGTAACTGTTGGCCTGAGGTATTTCTTCGTCCACACTCTTCCCCCTCCCCGCCGGCCACATGACGGCCATTCGTCCCTCAAACCACTCGTTACGTGAAACATCCCCCATCTGAAGACAAAACACCAGACATTCTCTCACTACAAATAATCATTTCTACTCAGCGCATTGGTCACCTCGAATCGTTCTAATTGACTCGAAAAACAATTCGAATATGATGTAAATGAGACCGACGCGCGCAGTGGGCTCACACGTGAGCTCAAATGAATATGTTGTGATCGTGTTAAGTTAGTCACACCGTTGGTAACGGTGCCACATCCACGTATATTTGTGCAACCACCAGTGTTTATTTACCTCGTATTACAAGCTCGTACCCCCGGGCACCAATTACATGGGACAGATAATATCACTCGGACAAGAGGATCGTAAACACAACAGGGAGTGAGATCGAACAGATCGCAGGACGCCATAAACTGAAATAGCCTCGAGAATATCCTCGAATTTGAAAATACTGCTAGTCGATCGCAGATGGCGCGTCATTCAACTCGAGCGTTCGTTATAGTCCGGAAGAAAAATCGTAAGATCGCGTCACGCCGGAGGAATAGAGGTACATTAAGTATGATTTTATTGTGATAATGCATGGGCGGGGACAATCATTAGTATCAGTTGAAAAGTTTTTCGTTTAAACAGAATGAAAAGTGATGCTCGGGTACATCGAAAGCGCAGAGATTGACTCAGGCTTTCTGGAATATTTACTTAGGATCGAGACCTCTTCAAACATCTCTCCATTATGACTAACAAAATCATAAGCAGTTGTGAGTGAAAATAGATGTTAGACCCACCAGTTGATTATTAACCGGTGTCAGTGCACATAGTAAATGTTCAAAGGGTCTTCAGACATTTAACGCTTTTATTACATGTTCGATTTCGGCGTCTGCGACGCGATCGCCATCTTTCGACAGCTTGACTCATTGTTTAGTTGAACATTAAAATTTGTCGTGAATTGATATCATTATCGTGATGTATCGAATCAGAGTAGATTTTTCGTGGTAACGTGGACAGTGGTATGAATATGGAAATTCGTATATAGTTTTGTACGTGTTGTGTGAGTGTAAAAGTTATGAGGTATGGACATTAATTATTTATACACGCGGAGGATAGCCGTGGCGATGCTTGTGGTACAGATGCTTTAAAAAATAGATAGTACATTCAATGTAATTTATCAGGATACCAGTGTGATCGCGATGTCCTGTGAACTTCATGTCAAATACGTCATTGCAGCGAAATTGAATTCCACATCGATTCTCAGTCACTCCGGAATATCTGAGAAATCTGAATGTTAATTTCCTCCGGACAATGGGACATTCGTCAATGTAACGCTAGTGAGAGGTCTCCAGTTGTGACGTCATGAGAATATTGAAATTTTGGAGAGACAGACGGTTGTGGCTTTATTGCACGTGGTAAATTGTTTTTATTAATTTTAGTTCTACTCGGACAGTTTCGTCAGTATTTTCCGCTTAGTTGCGGACCCTCATAGTACTAAAAATTCTGAAACGCAAGAGAAAATTTAAAATACGTTCACACATACAGTTCACACACACACATATGTTCATACGATCACACATGACAGTTTTTCATTATGTATACTCGGTGAATTTTGTCAATGTTTTCCGCCTACTCGAGAATGCACGTAGTTTTGACAAATTTATGGGCCTGAGGATTCGAAACACTTCGCGTTAATTTTTAATGGTGGAAGAATTCTTTTTTATGGTTTAACTTTTTAGAGGGGACGTAGGACAGACTTGAGCGAAAATTTAAAAGCCGTTTGAGTTTTCAACGGAAAAAGATCTATTTTCTGGGGTCGAGGGAATATTTTCAAGTGTTGGTGCATATTCATGACTGACGAGATCTGCTTAAGATTTGATCTCTGTAAATCGTACCCCGGGGAGAAAAATAGGAAAAAATTGTGGCTAAAAATAGGTAGAGGATATTTTGCAAATATGGATTGCAGTTGTTTGAGTAAACAAATGGATCAGATCACTGACAATGGTTTTATTTTACCTGTAATATATTGGGATGGCGTGGTTCGTATGATTAAAAAAATGATGAAAATGCATTAAAACTGGAGCACAATCTGTCAGGATTTATTCGGAGTTTTCACGGTGGCTTCATTTTTTTATGACAAATTATGTTGAATTTAAATTTTTGAGGTAAATTCTCCGTAAGAGCATTTAGAAATTTTCACGAGAAATATAATGAAATTAAAAAAAAACACATTAAACATTACATTTATAGTTGAATTCCGTTATATTTTGTTTATTCCACTTTTCTTATTTTTATGAATTTCCATGCGTTATTCCTCTAATTAAAATCCTGGTCATCGGACCAGCGACATTCGTTCGCATTACATGACACAATGTGTGTGGATTTAAATTCATAAAATTCAATAAAATCCTGGTCTCTTGTTATCGAAAAATAAATGAAATAATATCGTTCCTTGTTATCCGATCTCCAACTACAGTTTCAATTCATAAATAAAATCATGGAAAAAAAAACGAGAATTAACAAATTTTTGTGGCAGAAAAAAGGAATTCGATCTACAAAATTTCCACGGTATTGTGCACCATATTTTAATTTTTTTTCGAGGGATATAAAGCAATACCGAGAGCTTTGATGTGCCCTCCCCCCCTCTATATACAAAGAAAAATTTTTCCTTGAATTTTCCGTGGCGAATTCTGAAAATTTCTAACTTGTCACAATTTCCCCGAAATTTCAGAATCTCTTCGTTTTGAATATTTATAATTTCGTGGAAAAATCAAATGGAAACGTAATTTCCGTTTCCGTTTTCTCTAAAAATGAATAATTAACTAAAAATATTCTATACGAGAATTATTAATTTACGACACCCCATAGCTTTTCAACTCGAGGCTATTTATTTTTTAATCAGTGGAGATCATAGTTATCGATATCATGTAGGCGAAACTGTTATTTTATCAAAGGAAATTATTACTCCCCATCGCACACTATATTTTCCATCATCACCGGATGGAAAATCACCCCATCAACTTGTTTTCAGTACTTCCTCTGAAATTGTATTTGTTGGGTCGTTTGAAACTGGAGAATATCACTAGGCATTTGAATTACAGACGACGAAATATTAAATTGAAGGCGGTGAATAATTTGATATTGAATCAAAATAGTATGTCTATTCACTGTCAGGTGAATATTTTCCATCCACTCGGATGAGGCTTACTCGTTAATCTCGTGAAGCTCGTCGAGATACAGGAGCGAATGGTACTGCTAAAGTTCTGAAATAGAGAGATAAGCTATCGGCACAAATGCATAGGTTGAAAGTTACATTGAGAACTCGGATGGGACACACATGGTACTAGATTAATTTTTACTAAATGTTAGAACTAAAACAAAAGATAAGTAGATGAGTTTAATAACAATAAACCGGAGTATAATTAGTGTGTTATTTTACACAAAAATCGATTCAGTTGATAAATTACGGAGCCCCTCGAAAAACCTGGAAACCTGGTAATTTCGATAAAATTAGATCAATTAAGTCGGTATTTTTTAAGGGAAAATATTAAGCTCGGGTTATTGAGCTGGAGATGAAATTAAACGATAGTCGGATTACCGCAGTCAATGGTTATCGAATCCCCTGGAATTTTAATGACAAACTCAATATAACGGGAATTCATTTCGATCAGTTGAATTGAGGGGTGTCCTAAAAGAGCTTTTCTCCTAACGACGATCAGTCTAGATTATTCATCGACACAATTTCAACGCGTCCTCTGGGGAATGGTGGCAAAACTGTCACAAATATTGGACAATAGAATAGTAGCACATCCGGTGATGAGGGCATATGCACATGGGAAAACAACACAGTAGTCTCGCCTAGAGGATATGATTGCAAGAAAGTTTCCCAATAATCGACACTTTTTTCGCTAAATTCAATCTAACAATAAAAATGCACGAGCATTTATTCATATTATCGAAGAATTAACAAATGGTTGGTTGAAATTAAAAATTCTTATTTGAAACGTATTTAATTATTTTTAAGATTTCACCAACTAATTGTTGAAATTCAGTTAATAATTTGATTCCTCTGATTAATTATTTATTCTTCATTTTCAACGAAGTTTGTTGAAATTCCTTGGAACTGCCCATTGTCCGAGGGCCTTCGACAATTCCTCTGAATATTTATAATAAAAAATGACAACATTTTTTATCTCTTTACTCCCTAAATATCGCAATCGCAAATTTCCAATAATAAGTTGAAAAATTCTAGGAATTGATGACATCATCCCTGACAATGGGCGACGTTTTCCTGAAAATCAAAACCTTTTCACTCTGTAAAAAACTCAAGGGCTTTAGGCAAAATTCTTCTTTCACCCGACATACGACAGAATTCCTCGACGTTGAAAAAAAAATTGACGACGGAATCTCTTTTACCCCTAAAAGCTCTATCTCTTGTCTGATTTTCTCTCCATAACCTTCGATCCGAAAAAAAAACCTCTAAAGTTTATTCACTTACCTGAAGAGACTCACAAAAACGAATGTACTTGTGTAGGTGAGAGAATGTTGATCGTGTGGGTATCGGAGCGTCAATAACCCGACAAGTGCAGTCAATCCAAGCGAATGAAGAAATAGTGTCGAACTCGAGGGTCGTCTGCTTTGTTTTACCTGTTGGGCGATATCGCTCTTGTCCTTTCTCCTTATCTAACGAAACAAGTTATTCTTCCTTCAGTGACTGCTTGAATTTCTGGAGGATCCTGGAGTCTCATTTCTTCTGACATTTATCTTGCAAATTACTGAACTTTTACGGAATTTTCTACTAAATATTTATCTCGGCGGAGAGAAAATGAAGGGACTTAGTTTATTTCTTAACCGTTTTGTTACAGCAGCGATTAATATTTCACTGAGTCGATATTATGAGAATCATCAACCTAATTAGGGTTATGATTGGGGCCGGTCATTTATGATTAAGTTCGTAGGTGTGGGATCGATAAGCAATATCTCCGAAATATATGAACTAATAATACTTGTTATTTCCATCAATTTTCGTGATCCTATTTTTCGTGCTATATTCTGGTCATATTGACTTTCTGACGTGGCCATATGGCTCACTGAGACATTGGTAATTTTTATCTCTCCTCATCAGTCAGTGGATCGATCCAGCCCCTCTGATAGCCACTTGCTCGTCAAGAGGCGCAGCAAAAAATAATTCTGGTTTTGGAATACGAAATCCTGAACCCGTGCAAAAATAAATATTACCCCTCTATTTCCTTGAAATAATTTATTGATCATTTTTCTTCAGGAAATATTTTTTCACGAATTTTCATTCACGAGCACTTGACTGTGAAGGGACCGATTTCTATCATTTCGATATAAATTCCGGTAGTAACGGTGTCGTACAAAAATGTTACCCATTTTCCGTGCGTCAGCTCATTATCATGATATTTTCCCTGCCGATCTTTTCATCCCGCCTACCATTTCGTCTCGTGAAATGCAAAATTGATCGGATTCCGATGAAAATGGCTGAAGAACGTTAACAAAAAAATGAGAGATTTTATTATCTGAAATAAATTATGTGCTATCGAGTGAAAACCCATTGAAGTTCGTCTCATCCTCCCGCAATAATTATTCAATTTTTCACATGCAAATTTTCTACATGAAATTTGATTCTGAAACAATATTAAATGACGAGTATTAAATAAATGCTTTTACGATCAAAATTGAAATGTATTCAATTCAAATGAAAGCACTTTGTTAAAGTCGGTAGTGCTAAACCTTATTAACAAAGTAAATCATCAGACTGAATTGGTATTTAGATAAATTAATTAATCCCCCCATTAATTAATCTTCTTATAAAATTACGTACAAGCGGTTTTGGTTTTTATTACAGAATGAACGCTTTCAATAAATTAATTCCAATAAGAGCTTTGGTCGCGCTATTTACGTGCAATCTATACCCGTTCATCAAACCAATCAATCAATCGAATGGTTCAAATGAATTTTTAGAGCCAATAATTGTCCACTCAAAATCACCGCAGAGCATTCGACAGATGTGATTAGACATTTGAATACATGCGCTTCAAATTTATTAACTCGAATTTCCTAGCTCTACTCGCATTCCATTATCAACATTTAGAGCGGGAGATTCCTAATTAACTGGCATTTACACAAATTGTGTCTAGGGACAATGAAATGCGGATACGGTCTCTCCATTGTTGGCGTGAGCTTTGAGAGAGTCAAGTAATTGGATTGCATAAGAACAATAAACCAACGTAGGCAGTAAACTAAGTGCCACTGGCTTTCAAGGTCATTGTTGCAAATCTTGGGGTATTTGAAATTCTTGGGTATGAAGAGCATTTACCTGCGCTTTATTTCCACTTCATCTGTCATGAATGATTCATTTTTTACGAACGGGATTAATACCGCGTGAATTTTATCCACTGTTAAACCTTTATAGCTGTGAAAGGAGCTTTTCTTCAGTGAGAAAATGAGGACAAATTGCCGGAGTTAGTGACATCAAGACAAGTGAGCTTTCTTCGTGAGACCCTAATGGGCTTGAAGTCTTATCAGATCTTTTCAGCAGATTCTCTTTCAATTGGAACACATCATTCCAAATGACCTGACATTTTAAAATTGAAATTGCAATTTAAATTGTTGCATTCTTCTTCGCTTGGACTGTTCTTCTATTACGGACCAATGACATTTCAAGATGAAAAATAAAAAAATAGATTTTCATGTTTTCTGGATCACTAACGAGATCTTGTCAAGACTTTTCGGAGATTATTATGAAAATTGTGGAAGATCTTTGGCAGACAATAATTTTTCTATACGGGTTAACAATCTTACCCATCGCTTGTTAATGTAAAAAGCAATTCTGTTTCATATGGAAAATCCAAAACATATATTATATGTCAGTTCTAATTTCATTTCCTTAGCCGCAGATTATTAATTCTTGTAGACGAAATTAATATCAAGCGATTTTTATTCACTAGGAAATCTTCTCAGCTTCGATAGGAACTTTCTTTGGGAGTAAAAATAAAGACGAATTGCCGGAATTACTGGCATCAAGACAAGTGACTTTCTCAAGACCATACGGGGCTCGAAATCCTGTCAGATCATCCAACAGTTCCATTGGACACCATTTCAAAAGTCCTTGGAATCGAAAATTACAATCAGGATTGACATTGGGACTTTCCTCTCCGGTCGAACTATTTTTCTATTACAACCGAATGGGATTTCAAGCTCATAAAGAAGAAAATCATTTCCCTTTCCACCGTTACCCTCATACTCACGAGTACTTATAACCAATTTCCACATTGCAACCCTTTCAGGTGTCTTACAATCTTTGAATGAAACACAACATACCAACTAATAATGATTGCAAATGTCTCATCAAAAGATTTGTAAAGAACTTGAAGCATTTCAGTGTTGACATCATTTGATTCATTAATAGACTACTAATTCCATCAGAAGATAGTTAGGAAGCTGTTACTAATATTACAGAGAAAAAAACTGCCTCAACCAATTGTAGTCAAGGGTCACAAGCAAAAATACATGAAGATTCACCCACACACTTGAGACACATCTGCGTACGACACGTGTCCATTTTTACTGACAAGTGAACATACTTGGCAAGAGCTTTTTTCTCACAACGCAGAGAATGTCAACTTCCTTTGTAAGCCCATAATGTATTTGAAGCTCTTTCATATCCTTCAACCACACCCTTTCCCATCGCGGTAGATCATTCCAGTTGACCTTGCTCCATAAAATTAAAATTGTATTTCATAGCTACAGTGCAACACTCCTATCGGATTTTTCTTTTTAAAAAATTTGTTTCCAACTCCGTCACTCCCATACTCTCGTGTCCATAAAATCCATTTCAATATTAGAACCGAGTTGCATAGCCTCCAGTCCGCGGAAATTGATCAGCCGACCAGTGAATGTGTCACGCTTTGCTCTAGAAACTAGAACCATTTCATTTGTAACACCCGACAAATTAATTCCGCTTTCATTAGTCGAACGCGAAACTTAGTAATTAATGATTGAAAGGCGTTTCATGGTAAAACTCGATATTTCAATCTAATCAAACGCGTGATAAACCTGTATTGTATTACAGACAGGGAAAAATATAATTTTGCCAATCATATTTTATTTGGATAAACAAATCTCCAAAATTTTCATTGGAAAATCTGCTGTAAATTCTTTTCAGGAGAATATTTAATTGGCAAAATTATGTTTTTCTCTTCATACATGGAGCTTGATAATTACCGAGATCATATATCACCCGGGCCATTATCTCTTATCTGAAATAGGGAGCGTATTTTGTGATAGTTTAAAATTTTCTCTTGCGTGAATATCAAGAATTTACAGTTCTCTGAGGATGGAAAAATATGAATATGCGAGAAATGGCTTTCGTCGACTCTCGTGGCATTCAGTGATGTGAATTTCAAGGTATTTTTGCTTTTCGTTGTAGGGCATCAGCTGCGTATAGCATTGATATTTCATACTTGACGTTGAAAATGATGGAATACCGATAACTGAAAGTCCTGGAGGAAAATCGTAACAAGATATGCAAAGAGACCCTTATTTTATATATCAGAGGAGTGTCTCGAGATTTATATCATTGGTAGAAAATCGACAATGGCACATCGATCGACAAAATAGTGGAGAATTAGAAAGCTGTGTCTACCGTTAACTTATATTTATTCAATATATATACACCTGATAGACTTGAACATGGTACAGTACAGAAGGGGCCACACATAGGAAGATAATTTTGGGCTGAGGATATACAGGATATACCAGAAACTAGTCAATTATGATAGCGAATAACACAACTATTTTATAAAATGTATAGACATACATCGAGTTGATTAACGACTTTGTATCAACGATTTTTATCATCAATCATATACATGACCGTAAAGTGAGGCATTGAAATATCGTGCCAACAAGCCAGCCCTTATTCTGCGAACATCAAAGAGAAGCAAAACCGAAAAACCACGGGAGGTTCATTTTATCAAGAGAATCGATAAAAAAAACTGGCAAGGTAGGATACATAAATTCTCTCTCTGCTGCATGCTGTGTATTGTAAAAGGATTCATGGAATATATTCGCATGACGAATCATGGAGATAAATATTGCATGTATGAGAGGAAAAAACTCTAGTGTTGATAACAAAAATTTTCAATTTCAGAAATCACAGAAAAATTTATCTTTTATGATTTGGTTTTTGAGATTTATCATTGTTCTGGCACAGAATTGATTTTGGATTTTCCAAATTATTTTTTTTGAGAAACTCGTGTGCTTTATAACTATCGTAATTCCATGGGCTTAAATTGTTTCATTATGACTAAAATGCAGAGATGTTTTTTCCAACGATAATAAAATAGTTCAGTTCGAATCACTTTATTAGGGATGCTTCGAATAATGATCGTTATTTTGCGATTGTCAATAATGACGATTATATTTTTCCCAATAGTTGCCAGCGTCTCTACGACCTTTTTCTCCAATCTATTTTATAATGAGCAATATTCTCTTGAATATTCCAACATTTAATTTCGAGTACTTTGGGTTTTTTAATGACCCACTATTGGATTATGGATAGGGATTGTCTGAAAAATATAAGAACGATTTAACTATTACCTTTAATTCTTTATTATCGCACGCAGAAGGTATATCTTTCTGGTATGATGTCTCCAGATCAACTGACTCTTAGTGACCAAAGATTTCACACTCTAGACCCAGTTGACAAAAGGCCCTTGTTGATTCATTCCTTTCTGTTTCTTCTCTGGTTCTCTTTATTAAAAGCATTCTAAACATTTCGATACTGTTTGGAGAAAAACTATAAAAACTATCACACTGAGATGGACTGAAAGCAGCTATAGACAGATGATTCATTTTTGTCCCTACATATCAAGCACTCTCAATACCTACCTTCACTAATCCTTTTTTCTTCCCCGCGTGTCTCTCACTATAGTCCGTGCTTTCCATGAAGAGTTCAAATTTTAGACATTATTCTTATATTTCTACGTTACAATTCTCCCGCGTTGGTCATTCGGTCAATTCGATTCATCAGAGGCTCTCCGGTAGTCATTTATAGTATTTTTTATATCCTTTCAACGTGTGGGACGTCAATGAAAAGTGAAACTCAAACTAATTAATCATTCTGTCTCTACAAATAAGTATCTACTTACACTTATCCAATTTAATTTTGTGAACGAAAAAAATGATTCAAAATTTCATTAATAATTAATGTGTTACCTAAGAAAATAGAATGTTCGAAAATATTATTCGTTATTCACTTTAGGTTTTTATACTGCAATAAAAAGTCAACTTTCCTAGCAGATAATTGCACACAATCAAATATAACAAAATATAGTATTTTATACAATATAATTCCAGTCTGAAAAATTGCCTTCAAAAAATTGAACGAACTACTCGCATATTTAAAAAAATATATTTCCAAACTTCATATCAGAATACGATAAGTGAATAACATTAAATTATCGTAAAAGTTCATTAGCTGTTTTTGTGAATGTTCCTCATTACCGAAGATTGGAGTATTAACAATTTTCATCCCGAGATTGCGACGATACACCTGTTGCTGTTCATGGTTCTTAGCTATCGTCATCACAAGTTCATAACACTTTGTTCCCAGAAATAGCAGTGTTCAAGCGATATGTTGTAATACTCAAAATTGAGCTTTAATAACCCCAATGGTGATTATTCCAAGCCAACCTTGATGCCGGGCGAAATTAATTATATTGTTTCAGGTACATTGGTATCAAATTATAATTCCTCATGCGCAACAGCTTATTCGTTATTTGGATCGATGAGCACGGCTTCACCTATCGATGTTTACGATGTTTGTTGGATTTATATCCGTTTCCTACGAAATGCACAACACACGTAGGCATACACAATTGAAAGCTCTTACGGATCTCTAGACTTCACGGAAATTGCACATTAGTGAGTATCATGACTCTTGACGCGGCGATATTAACGAGCTTTCTCGGTCTTGGTCCCCAGCCAGGAGTATCTCATTACCATATTATGAGGATGGCATATTGTCGATCCTGAAATCCCACATTCCGGTGCACTTCGGGTCTATCGAGTGAAACATCATGGGATGAATATTAGCTGGCATCGAGGTCATGGAGGATGACAAGTTTGTTAGACGTTGAGGTATCCATAGATCAACCAGCTCAGGAATAACTTATCAGATACACAAGTTTTTTTCTACCGAAAATCTGCCATAAAATGGAGGAGAATAATCTAGTGATCTTCAGTAGATCTGTCTGGTAATTCAAAAAGATTCTTGACCAGATTTTTAGAAGACAATATTTTTTTTCGTTAGAATATGTTCACAATTTTAATCGACAGATATCATTTCATCTTGTGGGTTTTAAGATTTTTTTAGATGAGTGCGGAAATGACTTTTAGTATTAATAAAAGATTCGTAGAATTTAGAACAGAGATTTTCTGTCAGTTTAATAAGTCTATTGTGGAACGTGAAGTTTAGGCTATATGTTTATTTTGTTTATTTTATAGTTTTTCCTAGTGTTAATAATTTGGCGTGAAGTGTTTATCGGGATTGAGTGACAGTTTTATGGCATACGTGTCTTTTTTGGAACTTTTACGTGAAGTCCAGTGGAGACAGAGTGTGCGGACAGATAAACAATGGATGGTCTGTTCTAGTACAGTGAAAAGAGGGGAAACTATAGACGAAAATAAGTGAGATTTGGAAGAGTGGAGAGTTAGTTCGTTTTGAGTTTTCGGAGAGAAGAGACATATTTTAATCACGACGTGATTTTATCTTTCATCCAATATTAATGTACCAAGTTGGTATCTTTTATTACTACAATTTTTTAAATAGTTACCTTTGCATTTATTTATTGACGACCACTGTGATCCTACAATCTTAAACAAAGAATTTTATCGAAAACCAATCGTTAAAGGCAATAAACTCTCTAACCTTTGTGGAAAAAACAGATTACCAAATTCCAATGTTAATTTTTTATCGTAGTCATAAAAGCAGAAACAGATATATGTCTGTGAATATGTCAAAGAAGTCCTTATGCCAGAAAAAAATTACGTAGAGCCCTTCATAAGTTAGAATGTCGAAACAAACAGGCCATTTTAACCTTTACTTTCTTCTTTTGTTTTTTTATCCCTCCACGAGGACCTCCGGATTCAAAGTCTGGTGCACATATTTCTGACTCCCTCACAATAGTTTCTTTTTCACGAACGCATGTTCACCTTTAATAGAAATGGGTCAAGAAATAATGACAAAAAAAACGCAGCGAATTGAACTTTACTTTCTTTTATTATTAATGTGGCACCAAGAATTGACATCTGTGTTGTTCATTTTATTTTGCGATACTATTTTGCCTCCATCTTCTCTAGTTTTATTTCCTTAAAATAATCTCTGTATATATTCTATGTTCTGACTACATCGTGGGCTACCTTATCTTACATAATAACATTAATTTCGCCACACCAGGGGAGAACTCAAGATCTCTCAAATTGCTAGATCCTCTGAAGATATTGGAGCTAAACCAATTGCCAACATTAAGGACCCTTTGATATTTAGCATCTAAAGTCCTTCCTGAATAAGAGTAATATAGCAATATGCCCTTTGAAGTCCTCATCCCAAATACAGCAACTTCCACAATTTCAAAGCTTCTATCAATGAATATATTTTTGAAATTCAAGATAATTGTGGGAAAATAATGGCCGGTCAATTAATGCGCATCGATTTGCATCCAATCTATGGAACGAAACTGGTGCATTATCTGATAGTGAGCCCGTAATTGCCTGTTGCCCTTTATCACTTTACCACTAGCATAGCAGACTTCCATTTATCAAAACAGACCATTTTTGGCAGATTATATACGGCTGCCTAAAAGGTCAAAACACTCCGACCTCACATTGTAAATTACTAAATTCTCCATAACAACAGCAAGGTTCTCCTTGCTTATAACACGTCATCAGAAAATTACTCAGATTACTAGATCCCTTTCAGGATATTTGAGATAGATCAATTTACAACGACGACCCTTTGCTATTGAGCCACTTACGTCACTGTTAAGCAATAAATAATATCTTAGACTGTCTACTCTCATTTCAAAAGGTGACCAAAATTTATCTTAGTCCTGAGGGAAAATAAAAAAAAAAAGAGTTGCCTCCTAACCATCACTAGGTGAAGCTTTCGACTATTCTGTACCTCGCAATTGCATACCAGCATTTGTTTTGTCTCATTCATCGGCTTGCTCTTTTGCTGTTTTAGGTTTCTCCACATAGATACTATCAATAGTTTGGTTGTGATGTTTATTTATCCTCGTATCCTCATATGAGAACACGAGTGGAACTACATTTTTAAGGTGGTTTCGGACCACTGCTTGAGGGAAAATAGTATGAAAAGTAAAATGCAAAACTTTTTTTCCTGAAAAACGAAAGAAGGCTTTTCCCTTGGTGACCCTCCTTTAAAGGAGGGTAACCAAGGGAAAACAATTCGTCGGTAATTACCGACAGAGTCGCTTGAATTCAATTTACTCTTCTTACGTAAACTTCTTCATTAGTTAGTCAACTCTCTGTGAGACTAATTCCACAGTTTTATATTGAACAAGTTTGTACGAAACTTGGCCACAATTTCTTTTATAAACTTTTTTTTCATCGCTTTGTCTGTTCATTCCCCACTCTAGTATGGAAAAAGTTGGGGGGCTCACATAGTATGTACGATATACATGGAAAAGGACAGTCCTCAGGTGAACAATAGTTAACCGCGGCAAGTACAGGATAGCGTCAAAGAGAAATGACTAACAGGGACAATGCGGATTGCAACGAATACTTTTCATGTTCGTAATTAGCAATACATCATCTAGACATCTCATTTCCCGACGCATCTAGTTTTTTCATTTGGCTCATGTACTCTGTTAGTCCCTGTGATACCGTCACAGGGAAAACACCGCTGGTGTCCATCGTCACGATAAGGTCAACAGGTCAGTTTCTGGCCGGTGGTTAATTTCGGAAGGATTTCAACTTTTATTAAAAAATAAGTTCTTTAAATTTATTAAATATGGTTTGATGAGTATCTGTGAAAAGTGAATAAAATTCTATTGGATTATGAGGTAGGAAAGAATAAACACTGTTTCAATTTTAATTATACTAGATTATTATTTAAAATATCACTTTTGACACTATCCACTCAAGAGGCAGTACACACTATGAATGTTCACTATCAACTGTACTAACTAACTAACTCTCGTGAGGCCCAGAGTTCACACTCAACCTCAGAGGGCAATAGAGCTCCCTCCCCTTGCACCCATCCTGGTCCTCTGGTCACCAGACGTAATTGGGAAAAATTATAGCGGATAATTCTCATGGAGATTCGTCGTTAATTATTCTATGGAGGAGGGCCTCATAAAAATAAACTAATAAATATTTTCTATATATTTAATTATTTTATAGCAGGGTGAATTTTGTAGCGGGGAAACCCCCAAAATCCAACAAATTCACACGGTCTGATCATTTATTCTTTAATGCAGTATTTGGAACATTGATGGAAGTCAGCCACTGGTTATAACAAATTTTCAGAAGCTTAGAATTTTTCACATTCAAAAGTTTTCCAATTCCGTGCAGAGATCTATCCAAGATGTAGCAGGGGATAGGATTAAGGTCAACTTCACGTTGCGTAGCATAGGGGGAACTATAAATCACAGGGAGAAGTAATTTAGTTCTAAAATGTAACCAAAACACATTATTACTTTGGGCTGCGTATAAATATTTCAGTCATTAAAGAAACACTTTACCCCCACGCAGTGGGATCACCCCCTCAACCATCAAAACCCTCTCAAGCGCTAACTCCATTTATGGAATTTTCCACGTTTGGGGTAGTTCAAGTTGCGGTCAAAAATTTTCGTTAACTCGATACTCGAGCTTATTCGATCCAATGTAATTTCTCCTGAAACCCAATAGGCAACACCCACGGGCGATTACAGGGTGAATAATTCTTCCACCATCGCGTTCCTCGAATTATCTGATCGATTTAACAAACTTAATCCGACGTAGTCAATATTACAAATATTTCAATGCCTCGAGTGATTTCACGTACCGCTACCGCTGTATAAATTCAATCGGCGGAGTGAAACACTAAAAAAATTATCTGCGTTAATATTTTAGATACTGTGGCGTCTGGTGGTGAATTTCTGGGGCCCGGCTGATCCCTTGGAATGATGGAAGGATTATGGTGCTATCATTTTCATTTTAGCTTTTCATGTAGAAAAGTGTTTGTCTTTGAAATATCTTTCAGAAAGTTTTAGGAGAATCTTTCAAATATTATCGTGAAGAGTTGTTTGGTGACCAAAAGCAGTTTCAGAAGGCAAATTCGTTCAAAAATAGTTTATTTTTCGAAGAATTATTTTTTTGAAGTTTTCAAATAAGAAATGGTCTACGAGTCACTATTTTTAAAAAATAGTTGTTCTGGAAGAATTTGGTTTTTAAATATTTTCACGGAGAGAAAAAAGTATTTTTACCAAATATTCAGTTACTTCAGCGAACGATTTATTTTTTCAAAATTATGTTTCTCCGGTCTAATCATTACCAAGGGGGGGGGGCGAATTAGGTTTGAATTACGATAATCATATTACTCTAAAAGATGAGTATTGTCTACGTGACCTTGAATGAACTCTATTAATAATTATTCAGTGTTTCTAAATTTCTAATTTTCTTGAGGGAAGAATTTCGATGAATTATTTAATGCTCATAATTGTCGCAGCAGTTCACTCAAAGTTATAAATAACATGATCATGTTCTAGAACAACATAATTGACGCAATTTCAACCTAGTCAGAATTGTCAGGAACTAACTCGATTTGAGAAATAAAGGATTGAAAAAACAAATATTTCCCTGAAGTAAATCGATATTTGACAAAAATAATTTTTTTCTCAGTGACTAAAAGAATCTTTCCTCATTTCTTCCAAAGATTTTTGAAAGATATTTCAAAGACACATATTTTTTACGTAGGTTATTTTTGAGAGGTGATAGAGAAGTCGCACCCGCCGTTTATTTAATTAAATTCAGACGGAGCCGGACAAATTGTCACTTGAGACGAGTAGCGACATCATTCGTTTTCAATCTCCGGGAAATTGGTGTGAATGAGGGAAGGGTATTTTGATGAAAATTAATTGGCTCTTGGTGGGAGCATCGAGACCGGGAAATTTATTTTTCTGTTCTTCAATTCGGCTGTAATTCTGGTCATAATAGCACAACTTGAGATCGATGATGATAGTTTTTGGGAATTCGTCGAGTAGAATAAGAGTTTGATCAAGTTTGTTCGCCTGCTGTGTATCGGCGAGATTATTTATGGCATCGAACTTTTATAGTTTGCGGAAAGTTGAGGTGGAGGAATGTTCTGACGATGGAGCCAATTGAGAAATTTCTTTTATTGTTTGGTCAACTCCTTTTGAGCCAAATGAATGATTTTATTCAGTCGGAGTGAAAATTGATTGTTACGAGAAAATAGTTTCGTCCCCTTCTATTGAAATTAGATAAATCGTTTTTTTTGGAATGAAAAAAAATGTTTTGTGGGTCTAAACCTAAAGGGTTAATTAACTATTGAAACTTTTCCATTCAAACTTTGTGTATCATTTTCATTCTTCAATTATTATAATTAATGGACTGTCACTAATAGTTTATCATTTTTTATGTAGGATCATAATGGTCGTCGATAAATAAATGCAAAAGTAACTTTAAAATCTGTAATAATGAGAGATACCAACTTGGTACATTAATATTAAATGAAAGGTAAAATTACGCCGTGATTAAAATATGTCTCTTCTCTCCGAAAACTCAAAACGAACTAACTCCTCCACTCTTCCAAATCTTTCTTATTGTCATCGGTATTTTCCCCCTCTTCACTGTACTAGAACAAACCATCTATTATTCATTTACCTGCACACTCTGTCTCCGCTGGACCTCACGCCAAAATCCCAAAAAAGGCACGCATGCCATAAAACTGTCACTCACTTCCGATAAACACTTCACGCCAAATTATTAACACTAGGAAAAACTATAAAGGAAAGCAAATAAACATATAGCCTAAACTTTACGTTTCACAAGGAACTTATTCAACTGACAGAAATTCTTTGTTCTAAATTTTAAGAGTCTTTTATTAATACTCAAAGTTATTTCTCAATTCTTCGTAAAAATCGTAAAACCCACATTTATTATAAATAGTATCTAAAAAACAGCAAAAACATCAGTTAAAAATTGATTCTCTTCACGTTATCCTCGCAAAAGAAATTCTTCAATCGTTTTCACTTCAAATACCGTAAAATATTTCATTTATTTCAATTTCCATCACTAATCTGTGATGGAAAAAAAATTGCATTGCCACTTTAAGAATTACACCGCATAAAATTCTTCTCTTCTTCTCATTTGCCCCCGGAATTGTCTCCAACAATTTCTTACACGCAGAACTTCGATCCCAGGAGGGATTCTCTCAATTGTGCACGGGTCATCCAACGTCGCCAGCACTTATTTCCCCTCCCGGTGATTTAATTAAGATTGCATAATACCACAGGGCTCACGTTGATTGCTCTTGCCGTCACCGTCTGTTCTGATCGATGCAACACCTAGGGGTTCATCGCCAGGGAGTTGAAGAAAAAAATCCCGGAAAAAGTTTATTGTGACACTGTCCGCGGAGTTTGAAAACTTGTCACTATGTTGTTCATTATCAAGGGAATATTTTTAGGAATGGATCATTCTAGCGTGTTAAATGCGACCAGAAAGGTCACATGGAATCCCTATTGTGTCCTAGATTTTTCATTCAACGGAGAGTTCCAACGAGATTAAATTTCAAACGAGTAATTGAAATTTTAAATGCCGAGTTGAGATTTCCATGTGTCGTCTGGAATTTTTTTGGGTCGCCAAAAAGTGCTTCGGAATAATTTTTGGATGGTCTTTCTAATGATCTCCATAACCCAGGTGGGAATTCACCATTGGTCCGACCGAGACTAGGCTAGGTTGGTTCGATCTTGGTTTCCAAGTTTGGAACAATCTTGGCTAGCTCTTGGTTTGTAACGCCCGTCCGAACTTGGATTCCAAGTTTGATCCAAGCTTGAATCAAGTTCGGCGTCCAGACTTGGACCAACCTTGATCCAAGCGTCACCCAATTTGAGATCAAGCTTCAGCCTAATTTGGTCATCAGCCTTCACCCAAGCTCGACTTCCAAGTTTGACTTGAAAAAAAATATGTTCAGCTTTTGACAGTAAAACTGTCAAAAGTTGATAATTCTTCCAATTTAAATTCTGACTTAATTTTTTTTCTTTGACCATCACGATCAACTCAATTTTTTCTCCACGAATTTTGTTAACAGTTTTCTGGTTTTGGCTCAAAGCCCTCCGACGATAACCAGTTAGAAATTCTCGAACTTGCCAAAAATTAAAGAAAATAAAATAAATAAATAATATATTTATTTATAAAAAATATGGATTTATATCTTTATATAAATAAACTATTTAATTTTTTCTACAATATATTGGCCCGAGCTTGGTTCAATTTTATCAATTCAAGCTCGGAGACTCAAGCTTGGATCAAGATAGGAATTGCCTTGGTAGCCAAGCTTTAAGGGGTTATTCTCATGTGAACGCCTATATTTTACCACTTTTTCGGAATTTTTTTTTTATGCGACAACAAACTTCAATCATGTTGATTTTTCAATATATTTTTATTTGTATTTTGAAATATACGAAAAAAATTTTTTTTTTCGTTTTTTACATTTTTAACATATATTTTTTTTAAGTCAAAGTAGTCCCCAACAAAAAAAGGTAGTTCACTGGTCAAGGTGATAGCGGCTGTTCATGTTGTCTGACATAAAAAAATCGAATGGATTATTATTCAGTAGACCTGTGGCTATCGTCCCTACCAAATATAATCAATTTCATTAAAAACAAAAAAAAATATCGAACTTCAAAAAAAAAATCACGAAAATCTCCTTCTTTTTCGTTACAAATCGTTTAAAAAAAATATGAAGATATTGTCGAAAATAAACAATTGTGGTAGGGACGATAACCATAAATGAGTAGAAGAACATATGTAAATTTTAAAGCAATCGGTTGAATACTTTTTCTTGTAGGACCTTGACCGTTTCAGAAAATGATGATTCGAGAAAAACGCGTTTAAAGTTGAAAGCCTGGTAGACAATTGCTTACGACACGTCGGCGACTATGAGCTATAACTTATGAAATACTATGAATTTCGGTCTGAATTTTTCACAGCATGTTTTCAATAGGTTTTACTGTCAAAATATCGAAAAAAAAAAATCGATTTTTTGAAGTGCTCACATGAGAATAACCCCTTAATTCACAGGGAATCGCCAAACTTGGTTTTACCTAGGAATTACCACAGGTTCAACCCTGGTCAAAACTAGGAATCCCGAGGCTTGGTAACCGAGGTTGGACCAAGTTTGAGCCTATCGTCCAAGCTTGGAAACCCTCACCTGGGAAGCCTCCACAAAAATGTGATATTGCATCACTTCGAGGATGACTCGGTCCTTTCCTTTCGAGCATTTGCAAACTTTCTTTTCCATTTTCTCTATCGCTTTCCGCGATCTTTGAAACCATATTATATTTGAAAAATCGCATTTCAAAATAATCCTGCCATCAGTCATGGTCGTTGTATGCATGAATTTTTCAAAAATACCATTGAAAGAATATTGAATTCAGAATGAAAGCACCCAGGCTTGCAAATGAAGACTATTCCCCGCTGCAGCATAAGAATTTCAGAATCATTCTCTTCGTATTTACACAATATCATAAATATTCAAATCCTCATTGTTAGTAACTGTACATTATAACGCGTATCGTGAGTTGTCTAAGCTCCCGGTGTATTTTATCGGCAGGAGTGAAAGACTAATGGAAAAACTGTCTATAAATAATCGAAAGACGAAATAGTTTAAAGATAGGATGGGCGCCCTCGGTGATAGTATACACCCCCACACCGATAGATGAAATTGTAGAACGTTAAATGGGGTCACACCTACACGGAATATCCTCAGATGACACTTTACAGCGGTCACAACACCACTACATGAACAATCCAATTCCGGAATCATCCTCGGTGTGTCGTTAAATCCTGTAAAGTTTCACTCGTCCAAGAAAAATTTAATCGTGAAATCTCGTTTGCATGAATAAACCATTTTTATTCCTGAATTGGTAGGATGAATGTTTCCGTCTGTCAAGTCTCTTTATTTCATACTCTATAATATTCACAGAGGAATCCAACAACGTTTAAATTTGAAATGATTATTTTTCCCATCCAAATTTCAGCCAATAGAATTGCACCATTTGTTGATATTTTGTATAGCCTACCTCGAATATCATGCGATAATTCTTTGATAATTTTGCGGGTAGGCTATATATTAAGAAACAAACGACAACTTAACCAAATAAACCTCTTTTCATGTCATGGCACAATTCTCTTGGCCGAAATTTGGATAGGAAAAATAATCCCCTGAATACCACTCGAGCTTCAAAATTATAGAATATTTCCCTCTAGGTTCCCTGCATACAAACCCAGGAGAGAAATGACCACCGAAGTAAGGCTGGGTCGACTCCGTGTGCGTACAGAGCAACTCTGGGACTGTACTGGATATCGGTCTTGTTTCAGTACCAAATTCTTACTGTAGTGATAACAATGTTACAGTACCGAGTCTCAGGTTTGTCCCAGTAGAGTTCACCGATACCGATTCCGTATGGTTTATTTGCACTCTACCAGTACTGAGGCTCAGTACTGAAACACGGTCATGAATCGGCGTAGATCCATCCCTGTGTCGCACAATAAGCAATTAATCAGGGTAGTTTAATTATTCTATAATTACTCAGTAATTGTAACTTCATACATATATGGCTTTATTTTTTTTCCGTCAACAAATCACATTCACATTTTTTCATAAAAAATAGAATATTTTCTTTTTACATTTTTTATGCTTAACTGTCTTATATTTTTTCTTTAATATTTGGAATACCTTTTGGATTTTGGAGACTTATACTATTATTTGGTACAACAAACTAAAAGTAATGAAAAAAGCGTATTCATTCCTGCGTTTTTTTATTCTTTCGTTCTGCAGAGCCACCTTCTCTGTATACAGCTCCAGACAACCAGCGACTAGTGACACTGACCATTTTACGTGTATCGTTACCATTCTCGTATTTTATATTGAGCATTTCTAAAAAATATAAATAGATTATAGAAAATTAAGGAAAAGAGCATATTGCGGATACCCGTGCATATTAACAAAAAAAAATAGATAAATTGAAAAATACCTTCCATGCATAAATATGTTCTGGTAGTCACAAACTTCAGTTTCCCAATACCTCGCACTTGTTTTCCCATAGCACTGTACTTGATTTGTACAGCCTGCGAAAGTAGCGTTCCCAGGATTGTTTTGATGTCCGACTCATAGCTTCTCGAATCTTGGGTAATACTTTCGAAGAAATTTATCTAAAAGAGTTAGAAAGTTAGCAGAAAAAGTTCGAATTGAGAAACTCAATATATAGTCATAATAAATATACCAGAGTCTGCTGTTTCTTCAGTGCCTTCTGCCTCTGATCCTGATTCTCCACACTTTCTATTCGAAGACTTTCCTCGAATTTCAAAAAGTCCTCCAGTGTAGGAATCGGTAATGGAACCTCCAGAATAGCATGCACAGAATCCCTGCCTTGTCTACCAACAGTCGTCTTAGCATTCGAAGAGGTCGTTAAATTAGCAAACTTCGTTTCTATGTCATATTGCAAACTGCGTTTGACACTGGACAAGGTTTGCAGAATAACTTTGGTCGTTGCATCGATGTATTCTGTTATGAATTCTACAAATAACAAAAAATTTTGTGAAAATCCACTCCATGGAATAATTAACATTAGAGTGGCAAAATAAATGTATTCTGAGCTAGGAATACCTTTTAATTCTGTATTGGCTTGTGCGCGTAAGATCTCAAGTTTCTCATTAACATCTTGGACGTTATTTTCTTGACATTCTGAAGTATTTAATCCACCATTGCCCAGATTTCGATTAACATTAGTAGTCAGTGCCAAATCTGATTCGTCGTGATTTCGAACTGAGTTCTGAATCTCTGTACTTTCCTCCTGATGAATTTCAGTGATTGTCTCTTCTGCCACAGAAGATAACAGAGGAGATCGTTCCTTTCCAAGGATTTCTTCTACCATATCCTTCGTCATGATAACAGGCCTATTCTGCGAGCACTCAGAGTCAGTGGATTCTAATCCGGTACTTTTATTGTAGGCACGCTTTAGTCGACGTTTTGCCTGCTCGTAAGATTCTAGAAATGATAGTTAAAGTGAATATTAGAGGAAACATATTTTATTTGGAGATAACAACGAAATATATATGTTGTTCTCGAACTTTAAAAAATCGTAATAAAGCAATAAAAGAAAAAGAGAATAATGCAACATTTATCGACCATATTCTGCAACAAAACACGAAGGAATTATTGTGTTGAAATACTGAAGATTATGTTTACCTGCGTATGTTAATTTTCCAATGGCAAAAGATGGCCAATCAGCAGCAGGGAGATGCAATGCCTTAATCATTGCGTCCATGCATTTTGTCTCCTTTTCTGGCCATTTGCACTTCCACTGATCATCTGGGGCCAAAAAAGTCCACGATGATGGCACCATTTCAATTAACACTTCTCCTTTTTCATTAAATTCATTCAGAAACTTCACAATGACGTAGGGTTCTCCAGAATCCTCTGTATTTTCGTTGGACATTCTAAAATTAAGCGATTTCGGTGAAAAATATAATTCTCTAGTAAATGTTCCATTGAATGTCATGTTGTTGCTTACCTGATAAATTGAACAGATTAAAATCAACAAAAATTGATTTAACGTAGATAAATCGGTAAGTGAGGTTAAGGCACAATGCACAACTTTTTATCGATTCTACAATAAAACACCGGAAAATCCTAATTCCTACTGAGTGATCTTTTTTTAGTTTTAAAGAAGTAAAAGTAAATAGGCAATCTCAAGAGGAATTTCAAAATCACAATGAGGAAGTCAAAAATAGTGGGAGACGAATTTTGGGTATAACTAACAATGCATCTATGCGTGAGAAAACGACAGGTCTGGACGTGTTTACCCCCTCTTCCGCAAACGATCCATCATCGAAGTAGCAAGGGGGTGGGGGTCTTTGATCCTTCCCCATTGTGCCTCCTCGCCCTCTATGATTTGGGTTTAATTATTTTTGAATTTCGGTATTTATTTTTCAGATATTGGACGTATTTATAAATCATACATTTTACAGTAATTTATCAATTTTTCCACGAAATACATAAAATCAAATATAATCCTTAACCTATACTATTTTTTTAAATTATGGACAACAATTGCTCACAAAAACTGGAATTCTTTATAATTTAATGATTGAGTCTCATTGATTGTGCAGCATCGTTATCGCATAATTTTTATTCTCTACACTGATAAAAACACATTTCGTTTTCACAGAAGAAACTGGGTAATGAGCGAGGTCCTTTGAAAATTCTTGAACTTCAACGATTCCAACATCTTCAGAGGAATAGGGTTTTTCGAAAACATTCTTCACAGTTACAGAAAAAAATCCTTCAACATAACAACCGCTGGAATCGGTGCAAGGAAATTTCATGCCAGTATTTATCAATATTCGCCGAATAGAAAATATTTTCCCGGTTTTCAGCTGACCTACGTTATTTGGCTCTTTTGTTTCCAGTAACATTCCTCGAAGCTGGAGTGACTGAACAAGCATCACATCATTTCCGTTCAAGTGTTGTAGTTCAAAATTTGGAATGACACGGCAGTTGCAAATTTCCCACTTTTTTGTAATTTTGCGGAATCTGATGATTCTAGGGCTTGTAATTTATTGACCAGCTGAGCTAAAGGTCTGGCCCTGCCTTTCACCAACTCTTGCAATTTCCCAAGAAAATTTTCGCCAAAAAAGGCTGAATAGTCTGTTAGTGGAGCTTGGAAATGTCTAACATCATCTGCAACATGAGTCACGAGATGCCAATTCATAGTTTGGCAGTCAGGTCCATAATATGTGGGCATTGATAGAAAAAAGTCTTTCAGTAGCTCATCTGCATGATCTACATGAGAAACTGCTAATTCTTTACTACAAAGAATCCTACATGCAACGTGAAAGTGCAAAAAATGTCGATATAGATGTTTCGACAAAACTTTTTTTAGAACGATACTACCCAGGTATAGTAAGATGAAGCTATATTGAGTAGCCTTCCATCGTCCTATCATCTCGATGTCAAACACTTTTCTCTGAAACTCTGCTGGCACACAGGATGAAATTGATGTCAGGCGTTTTCCAAATGTAATTTTTTCAGTGGCTTTTAATCGACAGGAATTAACTTCCACAATCCATTTGTTCAGTAAAAATTTCATATCGTTCAAATACAATAAGTGCATGACATCCAATGGTAAACTTCTAATAGGATCCAGATGACGTATGGTGATCAGTGGACTGCAACTCTCACCTTTATGGTGTTCTGGTTGTGTTTTTTCGATGAAAGACTGTTTTGTACGTTTCGGACAATCAATTTCTGGATAAACTCTCCTTTTATTCACATGAATTCTCTTTACCGTACATCTTTCGCAGCTGAAGTAGCCAGTTGGACCTTTTATGCATTTTATAAACGCTCTGGCTTGACCATTACAAATTATAGCTGGAATTTCAACTTTGTATGAAGCTTCTCCAATCGTCACACCATTTTCTATCAATTCATTTGCTTCTGTTACAAAATCCTTCATAAAATCATCCACACTATCAGGCTTCGAATTTCCATAATATATAGCAACAGCAAATGGGGTAGCAGAATAATTAGGATGGTGGATTTTAGCCAGAATTGGCCACCATTAACCTCGAGAAGTTGTAAATAAACTGGCACCATCAATATGGATGTACAATTTTATTATTTTTTCATGATATATATTCACTGTAACACGATTTAGTAAGCTATTGGTTATTCCCAAGTAAATGTACTGACCAATGTCTTTTGATTTTGCAACCATTGGTCGTGATTTGATAGAATGTTGAAATCCAAGTAACTGATGAGCAGTTGTTGGAAGATCTTCATAATTTTCAGTTCTCAACAGCTTCAACAGCTCAGTCACTGCACGTAGAGAAATGCTGGAAATATTATCCAGGGCCCATTGGCGAAGCTTTTCTGTCATTGTAACATTTGGAGGCTCAGTTTTTTCCTCATTCTTTTCTATCGCAGACACATCCTGAGAATTATGGGAGTTCTCACACTGAGTTGAGAATGTTGTTTCATCATCAGGTTCATAGTTCTCGAAAGTATTATCGTCAAGACCAATGACAGAGCTGCTCGAATCATTATCGCCAATGCCCACGTCGGAATCAGTGTCTTTTAAATTAATAGAACATATTTCACTTTCTTTTTCAATTCGTTGATGCTGCACCAGATCTAGCTTCTGCTTCATTTCATTGTCGAAAATTTTAACACAATTATTTGTTTGATCTGCACTCTGGAAGACAATTGTATTTCCTTCTAGTCGTTTTCTGATACGATATTTCTTCAATCGGTAAACGCTTCCTGATTTCTTAACCTTGGTCATTTTGATACTGATTATCGACTTCACTCGTGCTTCACACTCGTGATTTTTTAACCTGAAAAACTTGACTCCTTCATTTGTTTGCAACGAATCTATCGGGAAATATTCGATAATTTTGAAGCACTTGTGGTATTATATGTGATTATTTTTTTCATCCCAATTTCAACCAATCAAATGGTGGCATTTCCCGTCACGTGGTACAAGTAAGAGAGTTTTACTTCGGATATTTTTCGGATATTTCCCTGTTTGTTGCTAAGCAATGAAAGTATCCGATAAACAATTTGTAGGCGTTTCAAACCCCAAAACTGTCATTACAAAAAATCAAGTTCAAAGACTTTACCTCGACAAGAGCAGATTTGGAGGAATCCTTGGACATTATTGATCAAAAAATTAAAAAAAATGTGCCTAATAATACGGTGAAGACAAAGGCCACAATTTGGAAACAATTCTCTGCATTTTGTGCAGACAGAAAATATACTCTAGAAGCCCCAACTACGAGTGAAAAACTATACCATATGACGCGAAATGCCACATATTTAATTGCTTGAAATTGGAATGAAACAAAAAATCCAGCCAAATACCCCTCGACCTTCAAAATTAATCGAATATTTCCCTCCAGTTTCCCTGCGTAGCACCGATCGGGATAAGTTTCGCAGAAAAACCCTCGCGCTCGGGATTTTTAACCTGCAAAATTTATCCCACTCGTTGCTACGCAACGAAACTCTCGGGGAATATCCGATAATTTTGAAGGTCTTGGGCTATTCCTACTGAATAACTCTTTCATTATCAAAAATTTTCATCGCGCGTACATGAAGTTTGATGAATGGTTGGGCTTTCGCTATTAAAAAGAATTGTTAAAAATTTTTAATGGGAAATGTTTGTTTTGATGACAAGTTTCAATGCAAATTACACACTTTCCCATCAATGGAAGTTGAGAATAATTTTTTATACAATTATCGTTCGAAATAACTACCAGTTGCTGGCAATTTTCTTCTCGTTAGTTCATGGTACAACAAGGCTTCTATTGATTCCTCCGTTTGATGTGGATGGTCTGGAAACTCTGGACGAATTTAATTAAAAGTTTTCCATATTCAGTTACAAAGTGATTGCATTGAATATTCTGATTGATCCGATAATTGCGGTTGAATTTCACTTCTGACTTTTGAAGAAATGAATATTTTCCCAAAATTAACCTTATTGCACATCAATCGATCTCATCATAAAAGACGATGAATCTTGGATGGTCCATTGTCTTTAAAGATACAAACAAAGGACATGTCGGTTGTCCTTTGAGAAAAAGAGTGCGCTTCCTACTTCCTCTTTTAATCTATACCATCTCAATCTCCTCGAATTACTCCTCCAATCTTTTCCAATTTCCGCAAGGAATTCCTCTCCAAGTAATATAAAGAGAAATCCAATCTCTTAATTTCCAATCTCTTTTCCTCTCAAGCAATAAATAATTCATCATGTCATCATATACCCATTAGGAATATTGGAAAGACTAAGGCTCCACAATTTTTCGAGGGGAATTTCATAGGGTAGCCGACAATTTTGAATTTATTCACCTAACGAAGGATAGGCCGCGCAGGATGAGTGTTGATGGATGACAAATTAGTCGGAAATGGAGAAGACTCCCGGTAGCTCAATTAGAACAGTAACAGACTCCTAAATTTTTTTAAGGGCCAGATAAAAAATTATTACACATAAAATACAAAAAAATTAAGTATCTCTCCCATAATGAACAATACAATGTTATTCAAAATGTCTATAAAAAATCCTTTCTGGGAACTGATAACACTTAATAAACTAGATAGTTCTCAGGTGAAGGTTTATCTATCCAATAAATTTATATTCATGAAAATTCCAAAAAGAGTTCCAGATGTTTTTAAATATTTGCAAACATGATCTATTTTTTAAACTAAAAACTCGGTTCCAGAAGGAAGAATAACAGTCTGATTGGCTGAAACGTCCATCGACGTCCATCAGGACATCTCCAAATTATTTCGAGACTTAATTTCTTTGAAATTCACAATTATTGTGCTGGGAAAATGAAATTAAATGGAACTCAATGGAATGAAATTAAATGGAATTAAATAATGACCTTCTCTTTCTATCCACAATGGCCTCAATTCATTTTACAATAGAATTATTATTTCTTTAAGTATAAAGGGATACTCCAATGGAATCGACAAATTACACGACACAAGATAGAATAAACTCGTTTTTCTGAACAAACTTCACTACAATTTCAGCAATGTCCCATGTTGGAAGAGCGCATGAGAGTATTTCCAAGGAAATTGCACCATGTAGCAAGCCAGCAAATTTAATGCCTGTGCGTTTGTTCTTCCATGCATCGATTGTCACAGCATCCACCGCATGTTTGGCATATAAATTAAATGGCCCAGGCACCACAGCTTGTAATAATCCTGCACGTGAACTCAATGCTGCTGTTGTTTTCCATAAAATTTGATTCTTTTCGTCGCCAGAATGGTAAACATCCTGACATGTTGCATGTGTTTTAATGGAGGGGTGAATGCCTTTGCATTAGGTGATAAATTGCCAGATCCATAGCCTGAAAAATGAAGGATTATTTATCACCCAGGATATCCAAGGATTTTGGCCATTTGTTGTTCAACATCAGAGCTTTTAATTCAGTCTGTTTCCGAACATTTTACGACTACTTTATTATTTAAACTTTTTTTTCGAAATTGACTCACTTTCGATTTTTTTTCGAAATTGACTCACTCAATTTTATTTACAAATTTCATGAGTGAAAATGGTTTAATCTATGGAGTAGTCTGTACCAAACTACAAAAGATGATTGGATATCCTAAAGTAGTAATGTAGTGCCACCAATTTTCCAATTTTTTGAACAAATTTCCTGTCGAAAATGGTGACGATAAACATCAATCAATCAATATTCCGTTAGTTTTAAAAATATCGTCCTCACTAAGTTTAAATAGGAAATTTATTTGAAACATGCCGAATGAATGGTGGTCATCTGTTAACTCTTGAGTATTATAAACAAGTAATTGATTACTCCGGCGGGAGCAGAGATGTCGGTGTTCTTCTTTCGCCTACACAACTTGCGGCGGCAGGCGGAGGAGGCGCGGAAAAAACGTGAACGTCGAGGGACAGGACAGGGTGGTCAACGTGGGACCAATTGTGGGGACCAATCACAACCTACCGCTGGATCTATGCAGTGTTGTACCAAAGTTCATCGAGGTCCAAGCAAACTATTTGAGAGAGCACCTTTACAGCCAAGCGATTCCCTCGACGAAATTGCTCTTCAAATTCCGAGGTAAGTGCTGCATGGGATCAGGTATTCACAGTTAACATAAATAGACGCAAGATCCGAATGCCCAAATTTTCCACACCTTTTGTAAATGTTCTAAAGGTATTAAAATCATCAGCACAAAATGAGAATTGATCTGGCGTTGAAACGAATGAATGTCAACATTTTAATTCTCGAGTGCAAATCGAGTTTTAAAAAAGTGCAAAAAGTTTTAATTCATTGAGACGTTTAGGGTTTAAAAGTGCTTACAATAGGTATGTGAAATTAAAAAATTTAGTCCTTTTGTGCCATGAACGAGTGTGTAAGACTTTTTAGTGCAACGCATCAGGGTTTGAAAAGATAAGGAATTGAGTTTCCGGTGTCCTGAAACAGTTTCAGGATTTTAGGATCCTCGGGGAGCACGTCTAAATATCCGGTCGAAAATATCCAGTCCAAAATATCCAGTTAAAAATATCCAATTCGAAAATATCTGATTGTAAAAAACCCAATAGCAAATATATCCGCGAACATTGGATCTGTTTGTAGATCCAAGAAGGTGGATTGGAGTTCAAAATAAATTTGTCTAATTTTTGTATTGGATTTGATAGCATTTGGATATTTGTGTTTTGGATATTATTGTTTTGGACATTTTTCATTGGAGATTTTTGTTTGGGTATTTTCGACTGGATATTTAGACGTGGAACCGATCCTCGAAATACTCGTAAACACCTAAAAAGAACTTCATTGATTAGCTTCATTTATTCATAAAATTGATGAAACAGAATTGTATTCCTAGGATTGATTTGAAGTGCAGTAATTGCACCAGCGGCTGTCAAAGAAAAAAAATAATTCAATACCTAACTCTATCCTGAGTTAGTACCTTCTTGACACGGAACGACTTACTGAAAGAGAGTAGTTAAAAGAGGATGCACATAGCAGTATAAACCCATCGTCTCTCACAGCACCGAAGTATCAAGGGGTCAAGAAGTGCCAGAGTTAGAGACAAGCACTTCTCTCAACTCCCTTTCAACGAACTGAGAAAACACTCTAGAGCATTCTTGCTTGACTCCTTGAATTTCGCTGGTTGCATCCGTGAGTGCTGGTGTCAGTTCTAGGAATAAACGTGAAAGTTCGTTAAGAGAACGGAGTGAACTAGTGTCATCAGGTTTTGAGGGAGAAACTACATCAAAATTATGAATGCGAGATATAAAATGACACGAAAAAGTTATGGGAATTGAGTCCTGCAGATCGAAATTTCGTGAACAAATTAATGTTCATATTGCGGGGGTTTTTTTTTGCATAAGAACGTGAATTTTATTCAAGGAATATTATTACGGTAAGGAATTTCGACAATTAATTTTGAGAGCTGTCGTGATGAAATGAAAAAATTAGGTTCACTAAGTTTTGTTTTGACGTTTATGCGTAAATCCGTTAAAATTATGTTTTCCTGTTTTTTATGGAAAAAAACTAAAGAGAAATTTCTTTTGATGAAACTCCACTTTTTATTAATGTAAAAAACATACTATTTCCTGAGTCACTGATAACATTTTATTATTATTATTTATTATCAAAGAATAGGATTAGATTTTCACGTATTTTAAAGTAACACAATAATTTTTAGTTCCCAGAAAACTTTGCATAAATAATCAATTGAGAAACAACATAAGAAAGAAGGCATCTCAAAAATATGATTTCTATCCATCATATTTCAATATCTACAACGAAAAGAAGCTTTCAGAGAGGGATTCCCTTTTTACTCTCCACAAGCTTCAGAAATAATAAACTGACATTTAAAAATAATAAAAAAAACAGGGTGAGCTCTACCATTTATAACATTTCACCGCGAGCAGTTGAGAATGAAATATGTCCGTTGCAATATGGTTGATAGCAGCTTGAAAACGGTATACATCCGAGGAATACGATGATTAGTTATCATCTTTCAGCATCATTACGATAAAAGGAGTGTTGAGTGGTCTAGGCTTCACCCTCAGCTCGCAATTTCCAGACGTTTGACTTATTGCCGTTGTGAATTGAGGGGCTTATGCCCTTGTGTACCGCTTCTCCATCCTTTCTCATAACTTCCCATCAGGCCAAGATTTATTTCTAATCCTCCTGGTATGTTAGCGATGACACATTTTATGAAGAAGTATGCTCTTTATTCTTTTGAAAATTGGCTGGGATTCCACGCAATCACTATTGATTAATTGAGAATATTTTAATTGGACTGATATTATGCATTGTTACTGGTGAGTTTAAATGAAAAAACCAGGAAAAATAAATCCGGAGAGAGGATAGTCATTAATTCGAGAGGTTTTTAGATGGGAAATTATTCTTTAAATAACCTTTAAATAATAAGATGTTCTGGAACATCTGCACATCTCAGGATTTCCTATTTTCTTGGAAATTCACTTGTCTTGAACAGAATCACTGTTAATTATCTGAAAATAGTTTCTCTGTCCTGTTATTATGAAATGCTTCTGATATGTTTTTGAAGGGAGCTCCTAAAAAATATTGAGAAAGGTGAACATTTAATGATTAAGCGATAGATATTCTGGTGAAAAAATTATTCTAAACATTATCCCCGAAAAATGACCTGTAACGAGAATAAAAATGACAGTCCAACTGTGCGTGAAATTAATTAAATTATCCCGCGCACTTTTGAAGCTAAAGAATTAACTTCGTTTGAAAGAAATAAAACGACTAAATTTGAAAATTGTCACTCTAATGAAGTTTATTTTACGTTAATGTTATTACGAATAAACACAATACAACACTATAAATTTTCGCATTTGAAATGCACGATGATTTTATTTTTATGTTGATTTGCTCAATATTTAACTTCGGATTAAAATGGAGTGACTCAGATGAATGTGAGAATTCCGAAGTGACGTTGTACGTTCACTTGATGTTATTCGACTGACTGGCTACTTCAATCTTCCTCATCTTGAAGAAGTCTCGTCCCATGTCCACTGCAGAAGGTATCGGCAACCTTCTCTAGCAAAATGGGAAAATTTAGAGTCATAAAGCACGGCTAGCAAGGGATTAGGTAGCAGAGAGTATTGAGAGAATTTTTTTTATTATAAGGAGCTATGGATGAGAGTGAAGTATGGAACTGTATGAATTTTTAAGAATAATTTTAAAGGAAGTGGCCTTGTTGAACGAGGAATTTTCTGAATAAAAGCTCCATGAGGTTTTCCCCAACAGATGTCAAAAAAAAGATGTTTTTCTCCGTCCGCTCATCCGAGTCACTCAACGATCAAAAATATATAATGCAAACAACCTCGTCCTTTTTCGTGACTAAGGACGAAACACCAATGTCTCGCTGTGATTTGTTGAATATATAGTTCTCGTTTTGAAGTAGAGTCTCCTCAATAGGATTGAAAATATAGGAGACTGCATCAATAACGTGATCCTCAAATCCAGTAAATCTCGTCAATATCATGAGCGATGCAAAGAAAGATATTCAACCGATTGAAACGGTCTGAGGGAGAATCTTCAATAAATCACAGTCGATAATCTGCGGTCTAGGACCCTTCAGACTGCTGCGTACTTAAAGTAAAGGTATCTAAAATACCTCTTGCCCGGTATTGACGTTCCCAGTGGTGAACAGAATGATAATTACCTCAAGAGTATCGTCTTGTTTGGTCTCGTGCCGAGTCCATTCGTTCCCTGAGGTAGACGATACGTGTAGTTGAGCAAATAACGTAGTACAGAACCTTGGAAGTGTAGAATCAACAGACATGTCAATATTGCCAATCACCTCCCTCTGTCACTCGCCGCACCCTCGTAATTTTACGGAAGTAAACCCCCGATGGTGTTGTACTTAATTCTATTGATTCTTCCATCCTCGTGGAAACTTTGTAACTATTCATGTTCAAGGTTTGCATTTTCCGTGTTAATCTCCATTAGCCAATTTTTATAGAAGATGTTAAAGTTTACTCTGTCAAGTTAATGAAGTTCCCTTCGGTGAATCTGTTGCACTTCATCTTGTGTAATATTTCCAGTTGGATTATTCAGCTTTTCGGTGGAGTAATTTGTCCGCACAGTGTAATGAGACAATTAGTAGAGTAAAAATTGGCTTTTCATGTCGACGGATTATTTATCAGTTTCTCATATCCGGAATAATCCGCGTTCCTTTGACGTCCTTTCAAGATTCAACGTTGTTAATAGCTGGGGGATTATTAAATTTCGAGAAATTAAATCGCTTTGCTGAAAGAGAAATAATAAACAAGGATATAAATAAACATGAGGTGTCTGAGCTTTGTGAGATTTATGTCAAAAGATATTGGAATCATGAATATCGAGATAACTTTCTCGAAAATATACAGTGGGCTCCATCCATTGATGCCTTAACTCACCTCCATGGTATATGGTATTGGTACCTGAAGATTATTTACATGAGTATCATCCTGAGTTCACCAAGTCGTTTATGTACTTGAGCACGAAAGGGGATACTTGGAGGTACTGCAGAAATGAAAAATAGGGAGTGGTAATAGCCAAAGTTTCATATCCCCTTTTTCTTTTATCAAAGCTGGTTTTATTGATTGAAGTTCGTGAAGTTTTTGTTGGGACTCTTTTAACATCACTTCTGTTACTCGTTTGAACTTTTCTTTTAGCTTTAGTTCGTCTACGTAATTTCCTCATGGATTCGTGGCGGGAAAAAGTTGTTCAGTCATTAATGTTAGAATCATAATGAATTGAACAACTTATAGGAACGTATAAATTAATATTAACGCAGTGACCACACTCGATGTAGCGGACTTCGTGTTGTTAAAGATAACATTTGCTTTACAAACAACTATTCGACGTTTGTTCTTCGATGAACGGATTGCCATGTGCTTAACCCTCAGACCAGAGTGGGCCAAGTGTTCCCAAGACAAATATAATATTTTATCAAACTATTGTTGCTATTAGAAAATTATCATTTGTTTAAATCATCGAATGGGGAATCATGTGGATAATGCTCCCTGGAGAACAATTTTTATGTGTGAAAGATCTTCGGATAATAATTCTTGATTAAATGTTTGGAGACAAGTTTTTTCTTTGAATCATTTCAGATCTACACCTGTGAACCAAAATTGTCTCCCAAAACATCTAACGAATCTTTTCGGATCTTCAGAGGGTTTTCGATGATTTCTCTGAAGACTTCAGAAAAATCTTCAGCAGGCAAAAATTTCCAACGCGACTCATTAAGCTTCCAATTACTCTCTGGTGTTCATCTCACCCTGGATCATTCATTGGACTGTTTGCCTCACTTTATCTGGGTCATCCAGGCTTCATCAATTGCTACCGTAATTACCAACTACTGGATACTTTGACCACTTGAAGCTTCACTAATTTCCGCGGTTAGGGTTCAAACCTCTGACCTTCAACAATATCATAAGCCCATAATTTATCTTATCAATCCAGAATTGAACTTCGGAAACTTTGGAGCCCAGCAACAGCTCGGGTTGTTGACAAATTCAGTAATTATTTTGATCATTGATCATGTCTATAGATTACAATGATATATTTATTCAAATAGCACAATTGATATACTGCGTAGTCATGCACGATGGATGGGAGCTACTCCATAATTCAATTTACACATCAACACTCACCTCTTGAGGGTCCTTAAGGCCAAAAGGATAAACGGCAATGGGGTCAGAACAATCACTCGAAAATCTGGTCCGGGTTGGCCACTCGAAACTGACTTCTGCATCCCAGGCTTTCTGATTACCTGCCAATTATCGTCTTGTTATTGGAACACGATGACTTCGAGTACACGTAGGCGAGGTATATCCATTGTGTCTGTCGAACGTGCATAGTAGGATAGCTATTGTAGGGTTGGTTCATGTGGGACCCGATTACAACGGTTTTACTGGCAGCATACCTGTATCCCATATTCGAGGAACTCCCCCTCAATTCTATGCCGTAATTTTGGGGCTTATGGCATTATTACGAGTCACTGGGAGGGATGTCACAAAGTTAGGTACTTATGTTGTTGCGCGTCTGTTGCATGAAAATTAATTAATCATCAAATGTTGTTTTTTTCTATACTTTTTTTCTAAGAAAATCTAAGTTTTTTCACTTCGAATAAATTCAATAAAGTCATAAAAATCATAAAGTTCTTGGTCGCATCATCTCAAGTATAATAGAAATATAATATGCATTTAAAGGTATTGTTGGAATTTTGTTTATTTTGTCCCTTCAGAACATTTTTTTCGTTGAATTTGAATCAGTGAATTTTATTTTTCCCAATTTTTTGTAATCATAGAGGAGATTTCTATTTTATTAATCACTCCACCACTCCTAAAATCGTTGTTTTGACGATAACCTCTGCACGTAAATTATTTTAGGGATACGTTTCGAATTTTTTAATTAGGGACGAGGCCCAATGTACGCCAGAAATATTCCTCTCCATCCCCTTTTTATGGCCCACTGTGTATTTTCTTCCATCAGCATAAATTCCTCCCGTTTTAATGATTTTTCCGCCAATAATTTGCAACTTTAAACACTCATTTCTCCTTCCCCAATTTTTCATCCCTTCCTACTACCTTTCCTCGATTTGTCACCCAAAATTAATCTTCATTAGTATCTACGGGACTTCTAGAGTAGAAACATCTCAACGAAGGATTTTCCTTTGTTCATTATCTGTCTGTCCATTATGACTAATCATTATTCAAAAATACATTCAATGTTTTTTATTAAAGTATTATGTCAGTTGGTTCATACCAACTTCAATTCCACCAAAGATATTTAATTAACTAGATAAACAAAAGCTCGGCATGTAGTATATATTCAGGAAGATCATTCTCTAGAGGTTCATAACTCTGGGAATTCAAAATTGAATATGATATTGCAACGAATATAAAACATATGTCTTTGTTTAATTTTCGAGAATACAGAATTTTTTACATGTCACATTTTTGGCAGCGGCTGCCTGCGTAGGATAATTATTGTCTCCAAAAAAATCTTCCAAAATTCTTCAGAAAAATCATCGACAGATCTTCAGAACATCTCCCTGGCTTTAAAGAGGTTTTTTGTAAGCTGCTCGGGAAGATATATTTTCATAAAGTAATGAACATCACACGAATCATCTGCGCAAAAACAACAGAGTTTTTAGTAGAAATTTCATAACAATCGTCAAATTTTTTTCTTATTTTTTGTTCATGTTCGATAGCTCTTCAACATTCGGGTTCGAAATCCACATTTCAACTTGAAATGCCTCACATCCATAACTATTTCCTTCACGTCAATAACTAGGACATCGACTGTATTGACATGCAAATGTGGGAGATTTAAAGTAAAAAAATTGTCAACCAAATCTAAACTTTAAAATTTTCCCCTCTCCCTTGCACTCCATCAGAAATATAATGAAAGAAGGTCCAAATTGGAGTTCATGAAGAGCGCAGACTCTGCAGCCGCGACTGAGAGTCGTAAAATATCGGTTGAAAAAAATCAATTTTGCCTCCAAAATATTTTTCAATTATGACGCGCGACGCAATCAAAGTACATGAAGCAGTGCATTCCCTCGACGTGTAGCGGAACAACTATTAATATTTTTTCATTTAATGATGGACATATAGAGACTCATCACCCGTCGGTAACTATCGTCGACAAGTCTGATCACCTCATTACCGATATATCACAGCGCAACACACTTATTGTAAATGTTTCAGTTTCGTTACCAAGTATTGAATTCAATTAATATTCTATCTACCGGACGTTCAACAGCTTCAATTATAATTTCTAACACACGTTCACCGTTAAATTAATCGAAAAGTTGTCACATCAATCAGGAACGGCAGACAAATTACATATTTTAATGAAATAACATTATTATAAAAATTAATTTTTCTAATTATTCGTATTCTAGTTCATTAAACTCATATTTTTGTTTCAATTGAACAGTTCAATTAATTTTTAAATGGTATATTAATACCATTCGAATAGATTCTTTGATAGAACCGCAAATGAAAGATATATTCGGTACAATTTCTTTATTTATTCCTTTCGTCCACTTGTTTATTTATTTAAATATTATTTTTTTCCAAATTGAGTGCTCTTGATCTACTCTAGAGTATCAGGGCTCCCCCTCCTTCATTTTTCTTTTTTTTTTCTTATCTTAATTCCGCTAATCTTCTATTCGTACTCGAATCGTCCAATTCCTTTCGTTTTTAGATTTTTTTTGCTTTTGTACAACTTCCAATAAATATCTGCATTAGAAAAAAAATTTTATCCGCCGAAGAATTTACGAAAATCTTGAGAATCTTCTCTTCTGTCCTCCTCGATTTCTTTCTCTTCTCTACTCTGAGTCATCATCTACTTTGCTAGCCGGAAGAGGGGAAGGGGGATGTTGCTTTTCCATTCTTTGAGTTTTCGGTTCTCCATCCTTCTTTCCGACATTCTCCACTTACTCCTTCTCCAAATCCTCGCTTTTATGTGCCAATTTTCCCCTCTTTACCTCCCTTCTGCCTTCAAACGTTTGTCTCACCGTTAGTCGCGGAATTCCTCGCGTTTAAATTTGCTGAACAAATTACCGCCCACAACTGAAGTAAAACTATGTCCCTTCCGAGTGCCTCGATTCAGACGACAATCGTTACTTTTTTCGTCCAGTACCGGTTTATTGAAGTGAAAAAACATAATTTTCATACGTACGTATCCCAAAAACTGATATTAACAATGTTTAATGGAAAATATGATTAGTTTCATGCAAAATTTTCGTTTAACCGTAACTTTTGAGTTTCATTTAAATTTTGGGATTACGATTACGTTGATATAGTATTTTTAGAATAGGGTAATTGATATGTATATGCATGCAGGCATATTCAAATACTTATTTAAACCAGTGGCTAAAATCATTAACGTTTACTTCATATTTTATTAATAAATTACACAATTGTAACTAACCTTTGGCTTCCGAATTAAACCCCTGTAATCCTCCGCTTTCTACGCTCTCTAATTTTAATTGAAAAAAAATCTAAAATCTTTTGAACCGTGAAAAAAAATTGCACAGTTCATATCAACTGAATTTCCAAAATAAATTCGGTGGAAATTTCCACCGATTGCGTCAATTATTGAAAAAACAAATAATCGCACTAAAAATAAAAGCTTTTTCATCATAACACGTAATAATTAAATTCGTATATCAAAATAAAAAAATAAAATTTCCATTAAACTAAAAAAATCTCGTAAAATCCTGTCATCAGAGACCCCCTCCCCCTCCACCGCGCCGCACCCCCTCCCCAGGAACCCTTTCATTTTTATCACAAGTATAAAATCCATCACCGGTCACCCTGATATCGTTAAAAAATCACAAAATCCGGGGCAGATGGTTCGCGCTCCGTCCTCTGACTAAACCCTATCATTTAACAAGTTAAAGGGTTGGGAGACAACAACGTGTAAGTATTTCACTCGCTAAGTCAACGAGCACCGGACAATTTATTATTTTTCATCTAGCCCCCTTTCTTTACCCCCCCCCCCCGCCACTCCTCATTTTATTGTTTATATCTCAAGCGCACTTTGCAACCATCCCCCACCGTCACCACCAGAAATACTATGAGTTTGCGCGTGAGTTTGCCCCGTAATCAGGGTAACCTGACGGTGATACCGATAGTCGGCGCTGGTCGCCACCACCTCACTCTGAAATTGTGAAGAGACACGGCTTCATCGTGCAACGGCGGGCAAATGAAATCACCTCAGAATCGTGTGAATGATTAAATATTAAAAATAATTTATTCAAAGACAGAAGATATTTTATGTGTAAAAGTACAGTTTATTATTCATGGAAATGCAATTTCTGAAGAGAAAGTGCCGGTGTCTCATGAAAATAAGTATATTCACAATGCGTATCATTTGTTGACACTCATCATCATCATCGAGATAAAGTGTATCAAAGTGTTTGTAAAATATATCTGTAGGTGTAAAAAAAAAATCAAGAATAGACACTTCAAATACAAAGCAGATGAATTTATTTTTCAAAAATAATCAAGATTCTTGTTAATGTGATAGTCGAATTGGGGTGAAACGTGGTTGATGAGTGATGGTTGATGGTGAAGATTTGAAGGATAAACAAATGGAATAATTGAGGGAGTACTTGTTTGGTGATAATTTTCAATCGAGAGTGGAAATGAAATAATCCTGATAGCTGAATGAAACTGCGCTCAGTCGCGAGAGAAACGACTTTTTCACTGGAATCCTTAATTTTTTTCCCCCCTCTACTTAACATGTTCAAGACAAAGTTGATGATAAGAGTTTGCGAGGGATTCGTCTTGGGTTTAGTTTAACGAGCGCCGGTGGTTACAGCAGCGACGAAGAACAACCGTCAGCGCAATGAGGGCGACAGGGTCAACATCAATTTTTTTTATTCAAGAATTATGAATATCTCTGGGCTTTTTTTCGGCCTGTATATCCTACAAATTGATCTCATCGAATTGTCGACGAGAGAATGAATTATTAGAAATAATTCGATACACATCGATCAATGAATAACGAATATATATATACATACATACATATATATAATATTTAACAATTACTTTTGCTGTCGTTAAGACAAAGACGGACGATAATTCAGAGGAATTGAGGAAAAACTTGATGGATGATGGATCAGCTTAAAACAATGGTGAATATTCATGAAAAGAGGGCGAATGCGTGAGACATTTTACAATTAAAAATTTTCAAGACCAACAATAGTGATTAATGTGTAAAGTTATGGTATAATTAATGGAAGAAGAGCCTCGGGTTAAAGTATTTTGAGGTGATTCATTATGAAAATTTGACCAAGTACTAAGTAGATTGTAAAATCCGTACAATGGATTAAAATTAATAATGAGTGGAGGTTTATCTCAATTATCGATGAATGCTGGTTGGCGGGTCCAAAAACGTAGAACTATTTTAATGATATATTTCCTAAACCGTGGATAAGGCGATATTGAATAATAAATATCGTCATTTCGTATGATAGTATTTAATCGATGGTCCAAATTAAACGAGTGAAAAAGTTTAATTATTTTAAGAGTAATAGTGACGTGGTCCAAATCTAGTGGCTTAGTACCCAAATCCAAGTGCAAGTCCTCATGTGTATTTTTTATGAGTGTTTACTTCTGTACGTGGTATATATAGTTGAGAGCCCATTTGATTGGTAAAAAATTATTCATCACAGTGTCTCGTGGAATATGTTTATTTATAAACACAGTTGATGGGGATTTTATTGACATTGGGATGTGAAAAAGTGTAGATCGTTTTTTTTGCAACGTGAGTTAATGGTTAATTCGACGAAATTCGTTGAGCCAGTTGGTGCGATTGATAATTGACAGTTAAATGTGGTATAATCACTGGGGAAACTAGCGATGGCGAGCTCCAGTAGATACAGCAGTTACAATTGTCTGACTAGTTGGGACAGCTATGACAGAATTCCAAGGTAGAGTTTAAGAGGTTTATTGTAGTGGTTCTCTCACTTATTCCTCTAATTGGAAGCATTTACATGCTTTTCGATCATCTGTTGTTGTTAGCGAGACTATCAGACTGGAGTATTGTACCGTGAAGTCCGCAAATTATGATTTAATAATAGATAAATATATTTTTAAACTTATTGGCAGACAGATGAAAACAATTTTGCGTTGCAGGTACGTTGAAAAATCTGCACAAAAAAAATTGAAAGATTTATGAAGGAAATGTTGGGAATCAGTTACAATTGATCCAAAAACCTATCCGAGTTGTAAATCTCGACGTTACTTTTCTTCGGTAAAATATCACACCCCCATTACTGCCCCCAGCCCATTTTTACCACTCCATTCCTCGAATCGGATTTACATTAACATTTTAAAAGTTTTAGAATAGCCTGAAGGTCTGAATCCGTCCCTTGTTCTCTAAAAATAGAGAAAGAAATTATGACACTGTTATTTGAAAAAAAAAAAAAAAAAAAACATGAACAGCACTCACTACCCTTGGGAGTTGTACAATTCTAACTTTTAAAAAGTTGTCCAATGTATATTTCACATGTTGCTAGAAATGACCCGACAATTCCATTGAGGTTATCCAATTAATGACGCACTTGCTCGTGTGGCAATTCACATCAGAAAATCGAAATTTCCGAGATGAAAGTATTCCGCGAAAATACTATTGTCGCACCGAATAACCTTTGGGGGACATATTTCTGGGGGATGTTTACCATTTCATAAATCAAATATGTACTTAACCTTTGGCATGAGAGCATGAAACAAGATGCTGTGCCATGCTTCTGTCGCAGTACATTACAGGTACATTTACTAAGACATTTCAACATTTGAATTTTGCCTTTAGTTTTTTTTTGCGAAACCCTCGCGATTTTCCCCACCACCCCACTACAGAGGGTCGGAATAATGGGCTAATATTTGAGACTCATTTATACTCAACAACATGATTGTAATTTTCTCCAGGAGGGCTCTTAAGCGAATGCGTTGTTCGTGATGTCTGGACGGCAATTTGAGTTGCTCGTTTGCAACAAACCACTTGGCACAACGTATTGCATATCATTGCTGTTTCGTATAAATGGGATAACGCGGTTCGTACCGGGGTTGGGTGATTACCGCTATTTCTATGATTACTCTCGTTATTCATTTTACGGGTGAATCCGCGGCATAGAAATTATGTCAAGAAGCCTCGGTATTAGGATTTTGCCGAATTTTTTAAACACATCGCTAATTACGATTAGATAAATTTGCAAAATTCGCAAAAGCTGCTGGAAGTTACGAGGATATTCCTGATATTTAATATTTGTTGAATATAAAAATCGTATGGTAACTCTCAAAATGAGAATATTTCCTTAATCCATTTATCCCAGCAATTTATCATTTATTTTTTCGCGCTACAATAAAGTAAATATGCAACATTCACACGAAATAATTCACCAGGAATTCAATTCCAGGTATGTCATAGCAAGTTGCTGAGTCACGTCTCGAATATATTATTCTTAATATTTTGAAACTAATTGCATTGTCGCGGCTATAGCCAGAGAGATTCGTTAGTTCTCCCGGAACGTTTTGTGAATTTATAAAAAAACAGTTTACCAGACTCATTGAAAGGACCAGCTATGCTGAGTAATAAATAAAGTAAATATTCACAATTGCGGATTTTTTTTTTACGAATAAAACATCAGCAAGCGGCTGCACACAGGGGTGAATATTGTTAGTGGAAAATTTCTGTTACCGTTGCTTTAATATTCGCGATACCTTCGCACCGATTTCTGTTGACATGGGCTCCGTCTGTTTTTCAACTTGGGACTGATCAATGCGTAATGCAATGCACACAATAGGTACGACTTCTTTTGTTGGTCTGCACTGGATCTGAACTAGTTGCTCGAGTACGCAGGAAAGGACATGTGATGGTGAATCGATCGCTACTTCATTAGAGGTTGATCTACATCTGCGGGTCATTAACAGGGTCAGAGTGTTCTTTTAATGAAAAGCCGACCATTGTTGTAGGCGAACATTTGGGAGAAATGGTTGACGCGCTGAGAAATTTCTATTAACATTCACGCCTGAATTCTGGTGATCGTGGGAACTGCGGGTAGCGTATACCAGTAGGAAAATTCGATAAATATTGTCAGAATGAAAATAGTAGAAATTATATTCCAAAACGTTATCGCTGAGTGAGGTAAAATTCAACAGAAAAAATTTTCATTCGAAACTGGAAAGGAAATACGATTCATTTCGAATTCTTCTACATTCTACATCGAGAAGGATATTCAGTAAAAATCCTGTATCATAAAGTCGGCCTACAATTGTTTATTGATTTGATAGTTAATTTTTTATTCGTGTTCCTATTGGTGGATAGTCTCAAATACCATTTCATCCATCTGTATTGATTGAAGTTTCCCTCGATGCAATTAAAAACAAGTGGAATTCCACAGTTTCGCAGTGGCACGGTTTGATATAAAAAAAATTGTAAAGACCATTTAAAATTTATTTATTTAAAATAAACCGGTTCTACGGGTCAAGGCCAATATGATATCTCAGGTAATGAAACTGTGACATAGAAACATACCTCGAAGTATGTATTTCCAATGAACCACGTGCCATGGATTTTATTCATGCCATGTAGAGACAAAAAGTATTATTACGATTATTATTATTCCTGATATTTTTAGACATATCGATCCCCCTGGGGATCGCAGTAGTTCTATTTATCCAGCAACAGGGCAGTTAAATTTTCGAAAAATGTCAAAGGTCTCCAGAAGTGTTAGATTAGTAATCAATTTTGAAACTATAAAATATCGAGGTATTTGCAGACTCAAAATTCAGAGACACCATTGAAGAATATCTTATATCTTACCTGGGATTTATCATTTAATATGTTGATTGGATGTACTTTGATGAGTTATTCAGACGCACGTTGAATGGCTAAAAAACATTATCGATAATTATCAGGAATTCAGACATTAATTGGTGCAATAAAGTCAGCTGCAAATACATTGGAATGGACATTTGACATTTCAGGAATTTCAGGATAATTATAATACCGCAATAATGTTCCGCAGTAATTATCCTCATTCCCCAGGGGCATCCGATACTAACACACGATAATGTGTTCTTATCCCTCAACTTCATTTAACCGATAATTTTGGTCTTAGATATAATGGATTGATGGAGAAGATCATTATTCTCAAGATACAATGAGACGAAAGGGGTTGAAAACCATTGTCTTCTGGAGCAGTCTAATTACAAGAATCATTATCCACTTTTTCTGGCGACTAGATTCAATCAGTTAATCAGAATCCGGGACAATTCATCTGCCAAGCTCTGTAATATTGCACAATGCAAGCTTTATCACATTTTCACGCTTGAAAATTACATTCGCCGATGATTATATATTAATTCCGAGCGTAATGGCATTAACGTTTACACAAAACTCATTCATATTGATGGAAAATTGTGGGGAGGTTTTACTGTGAAATATATAAGATCAATAATTATGAATTCTGTTGATATTGGTAATACATTATAGAGTCTAACGACACAGTAATACGATACTCATGCATCAGTGAAATTATCGTGAAAATTGGTGAAATTATTTTAGGAGTTTTTCGGGCCATTGGATGAGGGAGATTAAATCAATTTGGTAATTGCGGCTGATAATTTATAGGCCATTAATTCTTGGCGATGTTCAAGGGGAAATGATCGTTCTCTTGAATTGAAAACTTTTAGGTTAACCACATAGTCTCTTTTGTCAAATTGCAAATGATTTAGTTGACAGGAATAAATTAGATAACACTAATAATATCCTTCTTCAGATGAGAGTCTAGTTCCTTTTTATGAGTCACAAGAACTTCTTTTTTAATGATCTTGTGAAGACTTGAACAATCGCATAATTTAACGTGATTGTAATATTTAAAGGTGACCTTGAAAATGTACCCTTCGAAATGCCAGGTCAGGAGAAATAAATTTATAAAAAATAAATTCTCCCAAAAAATGATTCCTCAACGAAGTTAAATTATTTCTCTCTAAATCCTTCTTCAACTCAATTTTACACTTTAAATTTCCCACAGTATTCCCATTGTTCCCATGAATCTAAGTAAACCTATCCCAAATCGTCGACGTCACTCATCACCATAAACTTGAGACAGAATATCCCCAAACACCAACGATGCACGTGGGAAAAAAAATTAAATCGATAATCGTCGAAATTGCCACATTAGGAGGAGAAACGAAAGCGTAGTAGAGCTCCAATGAGATCAGGAGGAAGGACTAAATAGGATTGGCCCACATTTCCTCTGGGTTTTGAGGGGAAAAGTGCATGAACGACGAAGATTGACCGAGTCACCAGTCCCGGAATGTTCGAATTCTCAAAGTACGTTAGCCATTCTCCATTAATGAAAAGAAATAGAAAAATTCTCAATGGAAAAAAAGGATTGATTCGTCCACTTGAATTGAAGCACTGGGAGTCTCCACCATCGGATTCACGTTATTGCTGTGAAAAAAAAAATCATTGAGAAATGTATATCTGTATATGGCAGGAATGACGTATAAAAATGTCAGCGAATCTATGGAAAAGGTCCGGAAGGGATTAGTTTTGGACCATTTTTTTTACCGTTTCCTCTCCTTTTTTAGGAGTGTGGAATCGCGACAGTTTCATTTGACGTTCTGCACGAACTGGTCAAATTAATCTCTTCCATTCGTTATAGGTCCAACGGGTGAAGGTACGCTGAGTCGAAAATGAAGCGACAGTGATTGTTGAATGATGCTTGGAGGTGTATTGGGGAAAAAACTGCTGCAAAATTATTCCCATAATATATGATAATGCTGAGAACATTTGCTTGTGGTTTGTAAATATTCTTCGGCATGAGAAATTTTTTTTTATCATCTGCAGCAGAATTTCGGATTTAATTTTGGATTCAATTTACAACAGGTATTATTCTCTCTCAGGAACTGTTTTAATTGTTGACGAATTCAGCTTTGAAGAGATCTGCTGACTATATACAACGTCATTGTCTGAGTATTAATCGTGGGATTCGTTGGCAAATACATGGAAAACTCAAAATCTTCGTGAAGTTGATGAATATGCAATTATTGAGAGGCTTCTCCACTTCAAATTGTAGAATGAAGTCGTTACATAATGAATTGCCATGATTATAGTTATGAATGAAGTCGGTCTATTACGAGGATTAGGGAAATACTGACGAGTTTTAATGTAGAAAATCCAGTAAGAGGATTTCCAAATTTGCTTGTCATTTCCGAGATTATTTTTCCCATCTAAATTTCAGCCAATTGTTCAAGGTTTTGCGGAAAATCATAAACATGACTGCTTCATATTTTTTGAAGAATCAACAATAAGATCGTAATATTCTACAGTGTTTATTCCCTTCTAATGTTGCAATCACTCACTCAACATTGCATTCGTCTCCAAGATGACATCATAATTCAATCAATTCTCTTCCGAAGATTTTATGAGACGTTTCTAGAGCGTTTCACTCAAGAAATCCTTTATCATTTCTCGTTCCAAATCTGTACCGTCTGGTATCCTTCATGAGATCTTAATGCTCCTGGCTTCTGCCTCTCTTCCTTTTCTCGAAGGATGATTTCATCAATTATGTGTGAATATCACCTTCACCAAATGTCTCAATTCATCGATTTACATCACAATCCTAAAAACAAAGTTAACAATTTCTGCTCGATTCGCTGATTTCATCTAAACTCGTCATTTCACTGTCATTTATTTATCAAAATGTCGTTCTGCATTTTTCTTTAATTATTATGGACTGGATTATGGAAAAAGTGTATAACAAATTGACTTTATCGAGGGCCTGTGTCAACAAGTGAATTATTTTGACTCTATTGTGAGGAGTTAATGATGCTCACCTGGGCCATATGCGAATCAGAAAAGTACTCATGATTTTCCCATTCCAAATTAATGCTATTCTCATGAGACATGTAACATGAATGTGAGAAAACTTTTTCTGATCAGTGAGTGTCTCAAACTCTTGAGGGCTACCATCTTCAACACTCCCTGAGGCGCTCTCGACGTACTCTTGCAGTCCTCAGGACACCTACGAATAACGAGACTGTTCTCGAGAGGGTTATCCCGACTTTTTTTTGACTTTTTTTCTTCTTTGTTACACCATGAAGCGAGAAAAAACGGGAGAATGGCAGAGAGAGAGGGAGGGGGTGAAGGTTTTGGATGAGGCAGTAGTATCTGGGGTTGCAGGAGTTACGGAAAGTCTTCCTGGAGACGAATCGAGTCATAGTACCCGGGGGAAATGAATTTCGGACCGATCATAGGTAGAAACACAATGATTCAACCGAAGAATTTTACAACGATATCCGACGTATTGATTCTCTCGTGTTTTCATGGTTTATGACAACCGCATAAAATTTGATTGCACGACATTTAGATGGTATCATGTTTCATTGAGCCACACGTGACTGGAAAAATCAATATTCTTTTTTTTTATTACCGGGGAAGTAATTATAAAGTTATCTCGGATGTGAGTTTTTTGGAGGGACAGAATCAAGAGAGAACGTCTTTCTAGAAAATTTTCTTCACTACAATAACGATCTCGTGGGAGTTTTCTTCGCAGCGCTGCTCATTTACCAGATTATTTTAATTGAAGGAAATCTAAAGACCATGTTCTTATCAACTAATGAAGTATCTTCGTTATGAGAGCTATTAAGAAAAAATCTTGAAACTTTTCCAACGGATTTTCCGACTTGAAAAATATTCCGAGAAGAGAAACTTCTGTCTGTCGAAGATCTTTCGATGATTCATCAGATCGATCACTATTGACGTCTCGACAGTCTGTCACAGTTATCCCCCATTGATTAACAGTTGTTGGAGGTGACTATTTTGCCTTCAGAACTCATTTAATTCCGATATTTTCAAACATGATAGCCTCTCCATTCGAAGTCACACATTCTCGTGACAATAGTGTATTTTCCGGATTATTCCTTGGACAGGAAATTCTCCAATTGATCCCAACAAACCTATCGCCCTTGGTTCTGATATCGAATATCAGAATGGCATAATCATCCCTCAATCTCGAATATATCGAACAATATGCTCCCCATAATACCGTTATAACAGGCCATTAAATGGCCTTCAAACCTCAACTTATCCAGTTTCCTCATTCTAGTCTCTTTGACCTAGAACGTAACTCATTTCCTCCTCAAAAGGATGATCTGATGAATATGATTTTTTTTTATTTCGTCCAACATAAAAGAAAATCCTTTCTCATCTCGTGTTCTTCTCACCCCTCATTTTTTTTGTTAGCGAGTTACACGCTTCAGCATTACCATCTGCCTTTTCCGTTGGCCTTTTGCACTCTAGTTTATGTACAGTGGTTTCTCTATGAGCTCACAGGATCCTAGCTATAGGATGGTACTTCAATGCGTATATGCACCCTCTACGCCTTCAGTACTACGACACTTCCGGTGTGCTTGAGGGAGCAGCGCAGTGCTGTAGTGCCGAGCAAACGTTAACGGAGAAACATAAATTCACGGAGACGGCATATCCATGTCAGGGGCTTGAAGATGGCCAACTGAGTGAATTGTAGGTAACCAGGTGGCAATGGATACGACCAGGATTTATGGATATAGTTGAAGGAGATTTAGCCAGTTTTGATTGTAAGACGGAGTTGATTGAAGTTTAGGACGTTTTTGGATATGAAAATTGGAGAATATTTAGGGTTTAGGACGATTAAGGACAAACTACACTGAACTGATTGAATAATTTTTTAAGGTATTTATCGTGGAATAGGATATTTCAGATGACCAGGTGCCATGTCACAGCAGGGTATTGATAAAATACGTGAAATAAATTGGTAAATAAATTTTAATAAGACAAATGAATGGCTTCAACCGTCTCTGACATTTCCAATTCATTTCCACCGCTCCATCGTCCTCTTTCGTTGTGAAAATTATTGCTTAGTAACATGCAACATATCCGGATACATTCGTTCACGCACGTGGAATTGAATATCGTTGACCGTTATTTCTGGTTTCCACTCGACGATTTTTTCACCTTTGTACTTTTTCACGCAATTGTATATCACACAATTTATTGAACCAATACATGTCAATGCAGATGAAAATACGAGAGATTGAACGGAAAATATATTTATAAATTAATTGATACCGCGGAAAGGACCACTGATTTCCAGTAATTGGTAACCTCTTATCGGTCATAGTGGACACTGACTGGAATAATGATAATTATCATTGAATTCTGAAAAAGCTGAAAATTCAGCAGAAAAACATTTTCCTACGCCGACATCTACTCGAAAAAATTGTTTAGTTAACTCAAGTATAATATGGAACCTTTATTTAATGCAAATGAAACGTGAAAAAATATTTTTTGATCTTCAAAGAAGCTTTCGGTATGCTACTTATATAAATGTATTCATTTGATTCCCATAAATCCAGCTTTTGAGTCTCGTCTATCATTTAATACGGCTTTATGTCATGATAGTGCCTCAGGCAGTTTTCCGGTGATACAAGACTCACTGCTCTAAAAACTTTTTTCTCCCCGTAGTCCTGAATCATTCGTTACGTGCGTGCACTGGTCACAAATCGTGGCTACAATAGATACTGCCAACGAGCTTCCCTCGTTGATATCGACCGCTACGTAATAAGCCAACCACAAAGTGGTTTGTCCTTATCAGTCACTGAGAAAGTCCCTCTTCCGATGTATATTCATCATGAAGTCATTAACTAGAGCTAGAGAATCGTAGCTAGCTCTGTTATTAACTCCAGGGCCACTGCAAGGGTAAATGCTTTTGCGAAAAAAATTGACAGGACGTTTGCTGAACTTACCGAGCATTTGTTTCATCGCAGAAAAATTCAAGGATATTTATCGGTAAATTTTGACCAGCGTTTATGTAGGATCAGTATTATAAAAGGATAGGATTAGTTTATTTTATGAAGGTAACAGTATATTTTAAAATAACATACCGTCAAAATTATATTATTAGTGGAGAAGAGGATTGTCACGCGTAAACGGTCAAGTCACAACTGAACTCATACCACTGTTCAAAACCCGAAAATCCACTGTTTTTTCTCCTTTTCTTTTATCATTAGCTTTCTTCCTGAGTCCTCGACAATGCAAGGTCTGTCCTGAGAGTGACCCCATATGGCCGGACACAACCCACCGTTGTGCTAGACAAAAAATCCTTAAAACTCGAAACATGACTGTCATAAACCTATCATGTTCGACAGACACGTCTCCTTTTTCTCGCATTCCTTATATTAAAACAAACACATAAATCACATTAAAAACTTAGCGTCTAAATAAATCGAAATGTTCACTAGTCTCACATTGTTCTCTCACACGTGCGCAAATATCCAAAATAACAAAGCACTCGCTCATTCACTCTTCACTCATTTCACACATTCCACATTTATTTTATCTGCGAGAAAATTCGATTAGCTTATCGATATGTACATTCTGTACGTCTTTTAATTATCTGTTTCTCGATCGATCTCCCTTCACTCCACTTCCCGCTATCAAAAGCATCAGTTCAACTCTAATGGATCAGAAAATTCAATGGAGTATCTCTTATTGTCAGCTAACTCTCCAATGACAGTTAAATCGATTTTACCACTACTGTTGTGTTGAACGGGAAACTTCTCCCAAGCTGCGATATCAATCAGAAAGTTTCGTCTATTCTCGATGTATATTCAGGTTGTGTTTCTATAGTATTTGTATTTAGGGACTAGGGGAGGGGGTAAATACGAGTGTACCTGGCTTGCATGCGCATTCGATAAATTCCGCACAACTGGAAAATGTTATTCTAGTGTTTCGGGGAAATATATGTCGTGAAAATGTGCAGAGGATCAGTCTCGTATTGCAGATTAACTCGACGTTCACGGGGTAATGCATAGCTTTTTCACAGGGTCAGGCGTACTTGTTGCTGCGAGGATCAACTTACAAAGGATTTTGTAACAATTTTTGCTCCATTGTTTGCAGAAACGGAGGAGTTAACTGTATAGTCAAGCGATGAAGGCAATGAGTTGCTGAAGTGTAAATGACAGATGTGCATTGATCATTTTTTTGGTGATTGATCAACAAACTATGGACATCACCAAAAAGTTTGCTCGACAGACAAATGAATTTTTGATTTCTCGAAAAGTTTAGTGGTTCACAAAATGTCTTTCGAATATTTTTTTTTTTTTATTATTAAACAGTTTTAAACCTGGTCGGTTTAATTTGTATACAAATGGTAGGATACAAGGAGGTTATATTGCTTAAATTCTTATCGAACATTTTTCTAGAAATTCACTAATGATCATAATAGATTTTTTTTCTAGTCTGGCCAAAAATTCCCCAGAATAATACGGTGGAAAAAATTTTTGGTCGCATAATTTTTTAATCATTATTTGTCTAGCACCATTATACAATGAACACTCCCAGAGGACGTGTTCGATATTCTCCTCCTCGTGTCCACATTTACAGCTTGGCGAGCTGATGATCCCAACCCGCGCCAGTGATTCTGCTAGACTATGATGGTTGGCCCTGGCTCTATTTACCCATGATATGGTCTTACGACTCAACTTTTTCCCCTTAAACCAGGGTTTTCTTTTTCTTGCGTAGTAATGTTTAAAATACATCGTTCCTTTGGTTTGACCAAGTTCGAGAGCCAGGTCGCAAGTTTTGTCGAAAGATTCTTGCTTGAACTCCTCACGGAATCTTTCGAATATTCTACCATGAAATCCTGAAAGATATTCTAGAGACCGAAAATTCTAAGATATTTCCAAGATAGGCTGCCCCGGTCATCATGTTGTTGACCTGAATCACTTCTTGTGGAGGAGGCGCAACAAGATCCAGAGTCGGTGGGGTGGCTTGTGAGGATTTACGAATTTTTCATAATGAGATTGACCATTCATTGCGGTCCAAAACGGAGAAGGAAGTGAAGTGCCTGTACAAAAGGGGGAGCCGAAATTATTCAAGACGGAGGAATGTGATTATCTGTTCTGATGAATAAATTGCGTTTTTTTATTATTTTCCCATGTGGAGATATTTACCGCTCCATCACCCTGATAAATTCAAATTTCGCGAGGAAGGGGAGCAATGAAAAATGGATTTCACTGTTCACTCCAGTTGAGAGACCCGACGAAGTCGAGTGGATTATAGAAGAAGAATAACGGGGCTCCCACGCAGTGGTGGAAGATGCGGTTATTGTAGTGATTTGAGCTTTTTCGGAGATTGATTCCTTCAATTGCTCCGTACGAGGGTTAATAATCTGAGAATATACCCTAGGATAAGTACGACGCAGTGGACATTAGTGTTTATTGTCAAACGAATTTATTCAAGAACCATTTTTATTAATAAATATTAATTTGCCTTCATCAAACAACAGGATATTTTTACCAAAAATTTCTTTCAATGTATAAGTGTCTGTCCGTGCAAATATTCATTGAAAATTGCGTAGAGCTTTGTAGTTTGCAAGTGAGAATGAAGATCTAATGAAAATGACGGAATGTATCGTAAAAATTACACGCAGAGAAAAATGTAGTAAAACGGACCGATTATTTATTGATTCAAACACTGTGTTTTTCCATAGGGCCAACGCATCAAGTTCTTGACGATACGAAATATCTGGTCACCTTTAATGAATTACATAATTAAACTGTATGATACAATCGTTGATTCTGAGATCTCCAAACAGAAACCTCATGATTTAATCACATGAGGAATTCACATCTATCGTATCCCTTTGGTTCCCTAAATATTCCATCACATTTAAATAGTTATTTGAATGTATCGCATTCCCTCGATCCGAAAACTTATTACAGGCGACATCAATGAAATCGTATGCAATAAGATACTTCCAATGGAATAATGACTAATTTTCAAACGAGTATTTCATTATCTACATTCTATAAGGAACCCACTGGTTAAATGAAGATTTAAAATGGGATTTTATTCCCATATGAAAGAACGTGTGTCCAACAAAATATATTCTATAGAATCTACGACATCCTTCCCTCAATGCACAGAAAACTCCGTAAATATTACGCAGCGAGGGGTAATTTTTACGGAGTGCTTCGTACGTTTTATCGCACCCTTCGTCATTTTTATTGGATCTTTCTTCTCAGTCGGAAGTAACGAAACTTTCGCATAATTTTTATTGAACTATTTCCCTGCCTTGGAATCGCGAATTGATCATCACAATTGACAACGTAACTCGAAACTTGTCTTCGAATTACGACGATTTTTGGTAAAATACACACGAGTTATTGATTCGTCGATTAAAAGTTGAGAATTACATGTCGCGTTCTGGCCCTTTGTAAATTTATCCTTCAGACTCTGCATTTAATCTCTCACAAAATATTCTAATTTTATTTTCCCAATGTGCTTCCAGCACGACTGAAGCAATCTTTTCTATTCATTTTTCATCGTTGCCGGGGCATGTAAATAGGCATTTCCTCTGAGCATCATTTAATTCATTTATCATGATGCTTTTTAACCGCATTCACATGCCGCTGGAGAAAAATAACCTCGGGAGATTGTCAGAGAGATGACGAGGTGAACGATGAAAAGGGAGCGTAGCGAATTATTTTTGTTCGTTAATAGTCTGTTGATATTCATCAGTGTTGATTAAAAATCAACGCTCGATATACATGAGAATACGGTGTCACAAGAGAAATAATACAGAATGATTTAATCATTGGTATCAGTTGACGAGGTGAAACAAAAGTTTATTGTGATAACGGGAAAATGGTAATTAAATTTTCAGTGTTGATTAATTGAAATTGATGTTATGCTGAATCGATTTTATTTTAAAATTAATTAGAGCTATTGTATCCATCTTGTTCAGTGTCACAGGGAAACGAAATAATTGAGAAATTGAGTCATTTTTTCGGTTTCATTATATTAAATAACTTCGCTTTAATTATATGGTCGTAACGGACGGAGATTAATGATTCATGACCGAAATTACATTCCTCCAATTTAGCCACAAGGCCTTCGAAAATTGAAAAATAATATATCGACGTCGAAAAGCCAAAGAAAGCTTTTCCCTGATATTTTATTAATGAATTATTCTTCGACAAGAGGCGAGTGAGAAGAAGAAGAATTTTCTAACAGCAAAAACGTCACAATCCGTTCATTTGAAGAAATCATTGTGTAGAGTAAGCAGGCCAATTGCTGGATAGTTAAGACAACATTAAACTTCATGGAAATATGAAAAATCAATGGAGGAGTTGAATGAATAAGGAAGTGGGCTAGACCCGAAAGAACATTTGAATTTGGGATAAACAATTGTGGGTTTCAAGATTTTTTTCCGATAAATGGGAAAATAACTTTTAGTATTAATGAAAGACTCTCAGAATTTAATACAAGGATTTTCTGTCAATTAAGTAAGTTTGTTGTGGAACGTAGAGTTTAGACTATGTGTTGACTTTGTTCCTTTTATAGTTTTTCCTAGTGGTAATAATTTAGCGTGAAGTGTTTATAGTGATTGAGTGATTAGTTTTATGGCATGCATGCCTTTTTGGGGCTTTTGTGTGAGGTCCAGTGGAGACAGTGTGCGGACAGATGAACAATAGAATAGATGGTTTGTTCTAGTATAGTGAAGAGGGGGAAAATACCGATGACAATAAGAAAGATTTGGAAGAGTGGAGAGTTAGTTCGTTTTGAGTTTTCAGAGAAGAGACATATTTTAATCGCAGCGTAATTTTACCTTTCATTTATATTACTGTACCAAGTTGATATTTATCATTATTATTACAGTTTTTTTTAAATAGTTACTTTCATATTTATTACTTGACCACCACATTGATCCTACACAATAATTTGAAGCTTGAAAAATGAAGAAAAGCATAAGCATCTGAGGGAAACTCCCCAATAGTTAACCGCTAGGGCCAATAGATAAATAATTTAGAGAGTTATATAAGAAAAACGAGTGTTTGAATTTACACAATAAAAACAATAAACACACCTACGTCTACACATTTTGAAAATTTCTTTGAATTTCAAACATGAATTGAGATTTTTAGGGATTTGGACTTCGGTTCATGTGAACTGCTGGCCTTCACACTTGACTTTTCCAGAAGGAAACTTGTTATTTTTATTGACAATACTTAGTTACACAGTGACACGTCCCCAGCGATATACCTCTCAAATATTTTCTTGTCTTCTATGGTGTTGATATTTGGAAAAAATATATCATTAAATAGCTATAAGCTACTGTTATTATCAATAATCATAGAAACTCTCACAATTCGCTCTGCATTATTTATAGTTTATTGAATAACAGGTGAAATCCTTCACACAGGGCCCTAGTCCAGCTAATGGGTTGCTCACCCTAACAAACATGAGAAATTCCAGGGGAGCAGTAAAAATATTACAGAACAATAAATATTTTTTGTTGATATATAATCAGTAGACTATTTTATGATTTAATGATATTAATTTTTCCGCAAATATAGACGAGGCTTCCAGTGGAACGAAATATCTAGAAATTGGAGTTCTAAAAACCGACGAGAATTTTTTCTCCAACCCGTGACCCTATTTCCCACGGATCAATAATAATTAATAATAAATTGAGTCGTGGATGACGGAAAAATACCCAAAATAGCACAAATATTAATCGGATCTGCCGATCCGCAATACTTCGTGAAAAGTAATTGAAAATTTATGGAACTCATTATGATGATTTCATTGTCTATTGATTATTAATATTAATAACTATGTTTACAACGGAAGGATTTATTTGTTGTAGTGGTTGAATTTTTAACCACTGATAAATTTCTTGTTTGTTCAAACAATATTCGAAACTTCTCGTAAACGAAAAAAATAGAGAATCGAAAAATCGTTTGTGGACGAGTTTTTTATTCGGATGTGAAAACTCGCAGTACAAGTTTTCCAATGAAAAAATGATGAACTGCGTGAATCCCGATATTTTTCCCTCACAACGTATTTTTCTATATCTCGTGATTTACGTGATCTTGGATGGACGAGACTTCTTCCGCCAGTTTAATGTCTGCCTTAAATAACTGCACACTACTTTTTTCATCCAGCACATCTAAACATAAAATTTCGTTTTCTGTACGAACGTCAATTGATTTAACTCGACAAAAATCCCTTTAAGGATTTTTTTGCACTACTATTCTAGCGGAAAACCGAAGGTTTTATATATTTTATCAAAATCTGATATCTGAAATTCTCATGAGTTTTCGAGGCTATAGATTGATAAAATTATTGAAAAGAGCAAAAACAATACGATCACATTACAAACCTATCTAAGTTTATATTAATACTATGAGGTCATTGTTTCCTGGAGAGGCCGTCTGTGAGGTCTTCCGATAAAAACTCCAGTGAATGTTTATTAAATAATATAAAGAAATCTTTGTTCATGGAAAGAAAGAAACCATGATGACAATGGTTTGGTTTTGAGTTTTTTTGAGATTTCAAGATCGTTTGTCAGTTCGACAACTGCTCTCAAAGCGTGAACATATAATCGTGAAATAAAATAGCTCTTAATTAAACATCTATTTTTCATTAACCTGGCTTTCAATTAAAATCTAATAGACATGAAAAAAGTCATTTTGGTAATCGAATATTCTCCTGATCTCCTCAAAATGAAAATCCAATTTTTCAGCGGAAAAATAAATAAACAGTTGTCTATTTCGCAATAATTCTTTACGTTTGCAACGATAAGTGGTAAATTATCTCAATGGTCAGACAAAAACGTCTCAATTTAATCAGACACTATTTCTTCTAGTCTCCGATCGGTATGAAAAAAGACATTAGTGTCACCTGGGGATCGATCAATGGCCAGGCAAAACCGACACTTCATGCTTCATGAGATGACGAAAACAGAAACTAGTACACTTTGGACGTTCGACACTCGGTCAATAAATGACACACGATACTAAAGAGCACTGTCTCATAAATTGCCGTGACTTTTACCCCAACCTGGAGGAATGAAAACACGCGATTCCCAGCCACATGGAATTATCGTAAAAATGTTTTTTTGTTTGTTTCCAGGGTGGGATGTAGGCACAGCTTGTCGGCTGGTCGAGAAATACCGAAATTGGTGGATGCGTGGGGTGACCTCTGACGTAGATTATTTATTCAATCGAGTTTGTTTTTTTTCCTTCGTTTGAGGGAGCGTAAATTTTTCATTTTCACTTGGGTCGCAAAGTCCGATGAAAAAATTAAAACAAATGTTGTGACAGTTGCCACCCCCTCCCACTCATTTCCGTAAAATTCCCATTAATTTGCAACGGAGTGATTACCAGCGGCGAACTCGTTTGACATCGCATACGTCATGGAATTGTCGGTTGCATTTTTCTTTCTCTGAATGCTTTTTTGCAAAAAGCATACAAATGCTTTTGCACAATCATCGACTGACAAGATCAACAAGGGAACAAAGTTGCCATTGACTCTGTCAATTTCGTGGTCTGGTTTCTCACCTTTTTCGGTCGGAAAATCCATCAGGCTATTTGACGGAGACGGCTTTGCCGTGTTGCGGCGTTTCCTCGACATTTGGTCACGCACATTGTTACAGACTGACGCCACATGTGGCTTTCTCACTCACTCGGTCGCCCTGTCCTATATACCACGTTCCGCTCGCTGCCAATTTAATCACAACAACTGTGTCACGCGAACTGCACGCACACCTCAGTGACTTCATGTATGTAGTCATTTTCAATGGTTAAAAAATTTTTTTTTTATTTAATAATCGGTTTATGGAATTGTCGTTCGTGAAATTGCGTGCGTGAGCAGGTCGGGGTAGTTACGGAGGAGATTGAGGAATATATGGGTGAGATCGATGGAGTTTAATTGCGGAGTTAGTTTTGGCATGAGTTATTAAGGGCGCATCGTTAAAAATTTTCATCTAAATTTTCGTACCAAATCTCGGAAAATTTATCATATTCAACATCCAGCACAAATTTAAGAAATCCTGCCATTAAAAAATGAACTAGTTCGTTCATCGTCTATTCAAATAGTTCATTATTCAATCGAATTATTCGGTAAAATTCGGAAACATTAACAAAATTGCAAGAAGAAATGAAAGGTCATCTCCTTTCGTTTCAAATATTCATATTCCATTAACCCTTGAACTGAGTTCTGAACTCTACGTTTTAATGTCACCAGAAACTCATGTGACTCCTTGAATTCTACGCGGAGAGAAATAATCAATAAAAATGTGGTTGTCCAATTTTTTTATTAAAAATTTCTCTCTGTGCGTAATTTCCACTCAATATGTCCCTCCGGGAGCTGTTTCGTTGGTCCAATTCTCCCATATTTTGATTGAAACTTTTTTTTGTCCTCGAGTAGGTAAATTCAACATGAGAATGTCTCCCCAGGGGAAGATATAATTTTTCGACAGAGCTAATTTATTCCCCTCCCCCCCACTAAACTCACCCCCACCCCGTTACTGAATCGCAGTTAGTATTTTACGCTCTCCTCCTCGGTAAAATTGATTCGTTAAACTAACTCAACTGATTCAATTTCTACTGGCTATATGTGATCTATATGGGCAATTGAACGTGTGGGATTCCCCCCCCCCCTCCTGCGCCAAGCATCTACTGCTCTCAAACGAAACTTTCCTGCCCACCGAATTACCGATTGGCTTCGTTCGACTTGGGTGGTTAAGTTTTACTGATAGATCGAATGTAAGGGCTCTCCATGGACAGGAGTTTCAACACCTTGAAAGCCTTTGAGACTCGATTTGTCAAATGCAGGGGGCTTGGGTCAAGAACACTTAGGGGGTGAACCATGAGAACTGCTGGAGGAGGATGGGTGGTGGGGAAGTTTGTTGGATGCTGCGAGATGATAATACAAAAGTTGGGGGATATTAATTATCGGTGAATGGAGACGATTAGGCAGGTGTGAGAAGGGAGACTGAACGATCACTTGTTAGTGAAAGGGTTCGCAAAGAGATTTTTTTTGACAAAAATTATTCTAAGGTTCTGTAGAATGTTGGGATAATTTTTGGAGAAAAGTAGTGTTGATGTGCAATTGGGTTTCACATGAAATTGTTGGGTTAGGTATGCAAATTGAATGAGAATAGTAGGTGGATATAAATATTGAAGAAACATTATATTTTAAAATTATAAAGGTAATCCTAGGAAACAATCACTAAATTCCATAAAAACGATTATTGAGGTCTGAAACTTTATTTTTTTGTTATGTAAATTTTGTGTAGTTTCATAAAAAATGGTACTGATGATATTATACCCTTCAAGTTAAAATAATCCTTTATTTTACAGAAAAGTTATATACGAGTATTAAACCATTAAATCAGTTGAAATCGTGCAATTTTCCGTCATTTTTTTATCTGAGCATCAATTTGATATAAACTCCATAAACGTGAATTAATGGTGTCCCATTTCAGTCCGATCGGAAGAGAACACATACAGCTCACTCGGTTGAACTTCGCTTTTATGAAGCTCAATTTTTTCAATTCATGAAAAAACGTATGTGGTTTCAAAAGCAAACTTTTATTGAAAAATTTCTCATATGTGCTGTACTGCAAGTGAAGGTTGTGAGCCAATAACGTATCCTGTATCATCCTTTTTTATTGTTCATTATTCACCACAGAAAATCGTAAAAAGTTCGGGATTGAAATTCGCCCGAAGAGGGATTTTTTTTTAATGTGACTTGGCAAAATACAAAGACGAACGAAAGAACGAATATTTGCAATATTTTGCCGGATGTAATCTACTAAAAGTCAATCCGTGAAAATAAAAGAAAAACCCAATTTTTTATTGAAAAAAAATTTTTTAAATTCAAAAGTTACTTTAATTTTTCGTTTAACGATTATCGCGATTTATCAAAAATTAATGAACTAATATTTGAGAAATGTTATTTTCGCAAGCGTTGAAAAATAAAGTAAGTGAAAGGGGTTTCTCTAAGTCCATTCATGTTTTATTCTGAGTCAAGTTCATGTAGAGAGAGAAAAATCTGACAATTTATAGAGTGTCATTCCCACAACATTTACTGTGCTATTTTCCAATTTTGGCACAAACTGCAGGCCTGAGAAAAATTACTATGCCGCCTAGTAACATTTCTTCATCCACTTGGGAAAATTTTTCTATGGACCTCGTCAAAATTCAAAGTCTCGTGCAACATTCCCCATGACGAAGTCCAACGTTGGTAATAATCGGCTATATTCGGCACTCATCGTTAACCAATCACAATGAGTTACTGAAAAATTGCTGTGGGGCATAGTAAAAAATGAAGGAAGACCCAATAAAATAAAGGGACCTACATAAAATTTTTTAAAAAATTTCTATCAATTTTTCATTCAACCTCAAATAAAAAATGATAGATGTCCAAATTTTATACTGCTCTGCAGTCAATTTTACGAAGCCACATATCATTAATCACCATATTTATTACAAAATTTATGGTATTGACTGTAATTTTTATATGTGAGTAAAAGACATTCCAGTATTCTCGCATGTTGCGCTTCTACTCTAAAGCCCGGCAGAGTAATTTTTCAGACTTTTTTCTCCGTGTAGGAAATTTGTAAAATTTCATAGGTAAAAAAATTATTTAATGTCCCGTAGCGTTAGAGTCCGCAGACTGAGAAAAAAGTCTGTAAAAAATTACTGTACGGGGCATTAGAATCAAGGTTCATCATGCTAGAATACTGGAAGGTGTTTTACTCACATGTAAAAATTCCTATAAATACCGTAAATTTTGTAATAAATTTTATAATTAATAATATGCGACTTCATAAAATTCACTAAACAGCGTTATAAAATTGAAAGGTCTATCATTTTCTATTTGAAGTTGAATGAAAAATTGATAGAAATTTAAAAGAAATTTCTATCTAGGTCAGCTTCCTTTATTGGGCCTTTCTTCATTTTTTACTATGCCCCACAGCAATTTTTCGATCCCTCATTGTCATTGGTTAACGATGAGCGCCGAATATAGCCGATTATTGCCAACGTTGGACTTCGCCATGAAAAATGTTGCATCAGACTTTCAATTTGTACGAGTCTGATATAGAAGTTTTCCCAAGCCGATAAAGAAATTTTATTGAGAGGTATGGTAATTTTCTCAGTCCTGCAGTTTGCACCAAAATCGTAAGGCACCCCAGTAATTTTTATGGGAATCACACTATATAAATTATCAGATTTTTTTTCCGTGCAGAGTAGCCGAATTAATGAAGAATTTAATTTCATTAAAAAAAATAGGATCTTCCGGTAGCTTAATTGGAAAACTACCCGACCGGTAATCCAAATCTTCCTTTAATCCACCCTCAGCCATACATTCCTGGATTTCTTTCCGGATTTATTTTTCCTCGACTCATCCCCTAAATTTCCCCGTCGGATTCAATGTCTCTTGGCATTAAAAATATTATACTGATAATTATTTTACCCATATATATCCGCCTCCCCCTCCCCCCCTCTCTCTCTCTCTCTCTCTCGCTCTCTCTCTCTCTCTTGACTGTCCATAACACTGTAAAATCAATGGAGTCGATCCTCACCTCGGATCCAATGTTTCTCCGAACGGATACTCGTGCTGAACCCGAGAGTAGGAGCAAGCGTTGACCCGTACTACTGACTAATTCAGTGGAATGCAAAGCGCAACTAAACCGATTCGCCGATTTTCCACTCCGACGCACGCCTCGATCGTTTGATTGACTGATAACGAATCCAATTATTATTTCTCGCAATCCCGTCTTTTTCGCGATCTCTTCAATTCCAATATCCAGTGAAAGGAGATACAAGTGGAGTTTATAACTCGACGTCAGTCTCCACGTGACGTTAATTCAATTTCAATTGATTTATCTCTCTATCACATGAAGAAAATAGATAAAAATATATTTCTGGCAATGAGGAATAAAAAATGATGACTTTGTAATTATCGACTGCTGATTGAGTGCCACACATGTTCATGTAAGATCAGGATACAGGGGACAGCAATAATTTTAATTAAACTTAAAATATTTATTGATAATGAAAATTACATGGGGTATAATAAAGATCCACGATCTTGACTGTTCAACTTTCATCCTCAGACTGACTCATACCTCGTCCTCTCGCACCATCCATACTCATTTGTTTATTATATTTTTCTTTCTCACTCTGTCACACTGTTTCTCTCTCAAACTCATTCCACTCATACGACACACATAAATACACAAAGACATACCACACACGTCAGGCTCATTCCCAAAAATCATTTTCTTCTACTATCACGCAACGGGCATTCGATACATTCATATAAACATTCAAATCTTGTCAATCGTGTAAATATTACAGTCTAGGTTTATTCATTCTGGCGACATACTTCCATCTCACTCATACCCACTTTTGTCTTTCCTTCATTCCACACAAAAAAATCAGTCATCCTACATTCATTTTCGAAGAAAAATGATTTTCATGAGAGTGACGGTGTCTAAAAAAAATTGCAAGTGGTTGAATGCATATGGTACTGTTACCCACATCATTGGCGATATAAGGCTTCATTATTTCAACGTTAAAATATATTCGCAATTCCATTGGCAAAGCACCTTCATATCCACTGACACGGAACAATGCATTCGAGATTGAATATTTTAATTTTCAGGGGGTTCTTTTGACTGAGTATAAACGTGGGTATCGTATACCCCGTGATTCCAATTTTGCGATGGCATTCCGTATGTAGGAGTCTAGAGTTTCGGGGAGTTTGCCGAGGGCTATGGAGAGTAATAGGTGATCGTACTCGTGGAGTTTACATTCGTTTGATTATGTTATTGCTCGGGGGATGCCAGGCGATTTTGTTTCCACCAATTTGGAGTTGGTATTGAAATGATGACGGCGTAGGAATTGAATGCCAAATGAGATGAAAAGACCGCGGTAAAAATTTTTTTCACTGAGAGAAATATTCAGCAGTGATACCCCAAGACCTTCAAAATTTTCGGATATTGCCCGAGAGTTTCATTGCGTAGCAACGAGAGGGATGTTTTGCAGGTTAAAAATCCCGAGCGCGAGGATTTTTCTGCGAAACTTATCCCGATTGGTGCTACGCAGGGAAAATGGAGGTAAATATTCGATTAATTTTGAAGGTCGAGGGCTATTTGGCTGGATTATTTTTTTCATTCCAATTTCAAGCAATTAAATGTGTGGCATTTCACGTCATATGGTATGGTTTTTCACTCGTAGTTATGGCTTCCAGCGTATATTTTTTGTCTGCACAAAATGCAGAGAATTGTTTCCAAATTGTGGCTTTTGTCTTCACCATATTATTAGGAACGTTTTTTTAAATTTTTTGATCAATAATGTCCAAGGATTCTCCTCCAAATCTGCTCATGTCCAGCTAAAGTCTTTGATCTTGATTTTTTCTAATGACAGTTTTGGGTTTGAAACGCGTACAAATTGTTTATCGGATATTTTCATTGCTTAGCAACAAACAGGGAAATATTCGAAAAATATCCGAAGTAAAACCGTTTCACTTGCACCACGTGACGGGAAATGCGACCATTTGATGGGTTGAAATTGGGGTGAAAAAAACAATCACTAAAAATTTACCATAATTTCAGCAGGAAATGGAGGTGCAATTAATGTGTTGGAATTGACAGGTAGTTGTTTCAAAGAGTTCCCTAATTTTTACTGACAGTTTTCCTTCGCGGGGAGAAGGGTAAAAATAAAATATCCACTAAATGCACTTCAACCACAATTTCCTGCTCGAAATTAGTCAAAACTCATGTTTCCATGCATCATGATACGAAGGTAGAAAAAATCGTCCCATCTGACGGATGTCAGCCATTGTGAAATTCAAGCCATCCTCTCTATCTCCTTTTAATCAATCAAAAACTGGCACAAACTCGTCGAGTCAGAGTTTCGAGTGTAGAAACCCCACAAAGTTCTTTCCCAGTGGAGGATTCACCTTGCAGCAAACTTTACCCAAAATTCGTGCCGGGTCAGGTCAAAGTATCGTACAAATCTCCAGTTGCTGAACATTCTCCAGCGTATCTGTGACGTAATCGAGTTATTTCAATTGTGAATGATGCATATTTTTAATGTTTGAATATCTTTTTCCCGTTGGAGTTGGATATTTGTGTGATATATGCAAAAATATGACGTCAAAAACAGAATTTGCATTATATTTTTTTCTGTTTATTTCTGTTTCAGAGTGCGTGTTGAATATTATGTGAACGAGAATACATTCAAGGAACGACTGCAACTCTATTTCATCAAAAATCAACGTTCAAGTAAGTTCAAAGTGAAAATATAATGGCTCAGGGCTGTTGAGGCTCGCCAGAGCAGAGAAAATTTCACTCATATTCTCTACCTGATGATCTCTTCCCAGCTAATTGAGGCAATATTTTCAAAACAATAACAATAAACACTGCTCATACATATTAAACAAAGTCGAATTGCACTGAAACACTCAATAGGTGGAAGACTCCATGAGCTGTGAGACCAATAAAAGCTTCAAAAAGTTCCTGAAAAGTTATAAAAAAATTATTCAAAAATTGTTACGAAGTACTTGAAGTAGATGTCAACTCTCCTCTTATTTTTTCAATTTAACAGATTTTCTTGTTGACAATGGAGAGTCTTCTTTCCTGAATTAAATTCTCTGTAACAAAGTGAAAAATTGATACATAATTGCAAATGGCATTCAGAAAAATATCTGACATAGTGAACAGTCTGCATTGACTGGAAATGCCAGTAATATCATCGAGTCCTCCACTCAATTAACGTCGAGCACAGAACGCCACCCCCAACGGTCGTTCGAACTCTTTCCTTCGTCATACCTTTTTTGACGTCGATGCCAGCACTCTGCACCCAGTGTGGAGAATTCATCAAAGGTAACACCGTCACGGATCACCTTTGGAGGTGAAACATACAGAGTTGTAACGGAATTTCGTTTGCCAGGCGCCTAATACATGTTGTACCTTTGTACCCTGTAACAAGAGATTTTGATGGCTGGCATTTTTGCCCGTGGAAATTGGATATTATTGATTTTTTTTTTCGAGGTTAATGACGGGATCTTTTCGTCAGTAGAGTCCAAAGGTAAATTGGGACCTTCTGAAATGACAAGGTCTCCCTGTGGGGAGGAAAAACGAATGATAAAAACGTTGACTGAAAAACTTAATTTATTTCTATAACGAGACGTAAAGACGGTTACGAATTAGGTAGATCGATTTTTATTATTGTCTGGTGACAATTACCCTTTGGTAAACGCGTCTTTTCAACATTTTTTTATGCACACTGAAAATTGAATAAATAAAAAATCAAGAAAAAGTCTAGTGCACCATCTAGATATCTCAATATTTATGAAAAATTAAATTTAATGAGATGTTTCACTGCAATATTGCAATATTTTGCAATATTTTTTGGAAGATTCTAGAAAAAATATGTGCGATGACAATAACGACTTAGTTTTATGAAATTCAGCAAGATCTCTGCTCTCAATAGACTGAAGAATCACTGATTTCCATCTCACTCGAAATATCCTGTGGATTTTTAAGATATCCTTTTTTCCACAGGTCTGAGGATACGAGTGGCGAATTTATTCTTCAAGCTGCTAACATGCTTCCTTTATATATTCAGGGTTATCACGGACAACGTTCCTACATTTGCGACATGGTGAGTAATTACCTACATTCTCAATTGAACCGTTTGAAATAAATTTGTCAAGATGAGTGTCGAATTGAGGAGTAGTTGTATGAGTAGATCATTCATGGATTAATCAGTTGATGAATATGTCAATAAATCTATCAACTGATTAATCAACTGATTTCACCAATCATCATTGATAATTAACCATTTTTCGTCTGTCTTGTGCAGAAATATTATCCGAAATTTAAAACCTATTAGTATGGTTTGTCCTTGAAGACATAAAAATTGGAATTTGGTAGCTGCTCCACCAACATTAATCAAAAAAGCCTCAGACAGAAAGACGTAATAAATTACCCTCTGTACCGTATAATTAATAGCTTCTCAACTTCACGAGATTTTCATTGTTTCCAATCTGGCCCTTGTCATCCCTTCTTAACATTGTTAATGCAGTCATCATAACAGATGACGAAGCAATGGCTCATGTGCATTATTGGCAAGAATTTACAATATTGGCGAGAATTGCCAATTTATTTAAAAGAATTTAAAAAACAAGATTTTTTTCTGAGGTTCCCCGCACAGATAGAAATGGGAGATTGATATTTTCCTTAAAAGCTTTTACCAAAAAAAATTTGAGAAAGAACATAATAAATTGCTCTCGCTATCGTATAAATAGCTTTTCATCTTTACGAGATTGACATTGTCGACGATTCTGCAATTGCCATTGCTTCTTCTACTTTTCAGCTACGGTTGTACACCAGGAAACAAGTCGGAAATCCTGGCATCGCAGATGCTCACGGAAGAAGAGTTTCAAGACAACTCCACCATCAACTGGGACGCAATTCTGTGGGTGAGACGACCTTTGGAGCTGTGGGTCGTTCAGGTTATTCTCGCGATAGTATCTCTTGCCGAGGCACTACTACTCGCCTATCTCGGATACAAGGTATGTTTCTGGTCGTTATAATAATTCTGAAATAGCTCGTATCAAATTTTCAGTTGAATATTTTGTTTCCTTTCTCTCATTGCTCTTCGTTATTAAATTGCACCCGTTGCAAGCATCAACTGATGAAAAATGTTAATTCAGCATGCAACTCTGATTCAGTGTAGTACACCCTCCCCCTCCCCTTCCTCCTTACCACTCGTCAGAGGTTGATGAGAGTTGCCAGTTAAGAATTCCATTATTATTTACAAATTAAAAACTGAGAGCAAATAGGATTGTTTATCTTTTCATTACAACCAGGATAACTCGCCTCAAATCCTTCTGAGAATATTTTGTTTCATCTCGTGCATCATTTATTTCTCTTTCTCAGTCGTGAAATGAGTGACTCTTTTTATTTATTCATCACTTCTTCCATCGAGCTCCTCTGTAGAAATTCTCTTTATATTTCTCCGGGAATTTCAGTCACAAATTTTTTACTGACTACCAACACAGGAAAAACGTATAGCAAAATTTCCCACACGTCTGGAGATTATTTAGATTTGAAAAAAAATCCTGAAGAATTACGATCAGATTTATATTTCATTTATTTGATATGTTGATTTATATTTGAATAAGACTGGTAGCACATACCATAATAATTATTGCTAAAAGAATTAATCCAATGCGCTCTGCCCAATTTACTGGTATTGATGGAAACTTCCCTAGTCCATTAGCATCTGTTCCCTTAATCCGTCTTATAATCGGTTTACTCGTACCATCGGTCAAGTGCCATTTTCACCACGTAATGGATTCTGCTTTGATCCGGTGTACGGTTTTGTGATTTACTCGTGGTATAGTTAAGCTCAGTTCGGAAGTTTGAATAATTTACATAGTTAATATGTATCACGCGGCGAAGAAACAAGTTGACAGAAGTTGCAGCACCGTCTTTGATGGTATTATCGTATCAAGCTATTAGTAAATACTGATTTAGGAGGGAGATTTGTACATTCAGATGAGCAACAGTGATTACTCATTCACACGAAGAGAAATCTTTTTAAAAACTTTGAGAGAAACATTTCCATTTTCCATTTTCCCCTTCTGTTTAAAATTACACATAAAAATTCTTATTCAATTTGAAAAACAAGTTTATTCGATTTAGATAAATAAATATTTTTTTAGGTGCTCACTATATGAAACGATTATTTGCACTATTCAGTAATCAGAATATTGATTCTGACATTCAAAACGTTTTATTTACATTTTTATTGACGGTAATTTGAAAACGACCGACATAAATTGAGATTTTGAATGATTTAATGGGGCATGCTCAGTGATGGAAGTGATAAATGATGTATGGATATCTATTCCCTGTCCTATACCCAATTTATGTCCCCCACAAACAATCATCAATTAAACTCCGGGATGCTTGTGACCTCGTAAAACAAGGCAATTCACCGAAATTACCTGAACTTTGATGTTTTGCTATCATCATTACATCCCACGAGTGTGAGTGGCTTTCTTCCCCGAAAATTTAGCATGGGAAAAACGAATGTCATCAGAGTTGACCATGGTGATACTGAATTCATGGAACTTGGTTATTGGTCTATTACTGAGTGACCGGAGGCGAGCTTTCGAGGTTTATATTACAACCCATAATTCAGCTAGTGTCTCTTCATAGTTTGTCACTTTATAATCTTCGCTTTTTCCACTGCAAATTCAAGCGAATTTGTGGCTTTCAAATAGAAGCATTGTGGTTGTCAGATTGTTACGAAATTGTTATTCTTTCGCTATGGTAATGAATACATTATACAAATAATACTCACTCACCTCCTTCTGCAATTTGTCCTCCAATTTTTTCCAGATCTGGGGGGGGGGGGGAAGCTGAGAGGTTTTATGTTGGGATTTCTATAAAAATTACTGTGGTGTCTTAAAATTTCAAAATAAACTTCCGACCTGAGGAAAATTACTGCGCTGCCTAGTCAAAGTTCATTATCAGCTTAGGAAAACTTCTATATCAGTCTTGTAAAATTTCAGAATCTCATGCAATATTTCTATTGGAAATGGGTTATAGGAAATAATAATTCTACAAGTAATTCAAACTATTTTCTTGCTTAATTATGAAACTCAAATAATTGTGCTTGGAAGACACATCCGCTCTATATCGATTCCTCAGAGGAACTAACTAAATCTACGAAGGGAAACAACACCCTAGACCTTCTAGTCACATGCTCTCAAAGAGTCCTACTCATTCCACTTTCTCTACATACTTAAAATCAAACCTAAACATCATACCTCACACTTCTCATAATTCCAACCCATAAAAATATTTTTTAATTTAAATATAAACACTCAGAAGAGAATAAGATTGACTTTTTTTCTTTATTTATTCCGTGAAAAATCCAACAATTTCCCATGACGAAGTCCAACGTCGGCAATAATCTGCTGTATTCGATACTCATCGTTAACCAATCACAATGAGTTATCGAAAAATTGCTGTGGGGAACAGTAAAAAATGAAAAAAGACCCACTAAAATGAACTGACCTAGATAGGAAATTTAATTTGTATCAATTTCTATCAATTTTTCATTCAACCTCAAAGGAAAAATGATGGACTTTCAAGTTTTATAGTTCTGTTTAGTGGATTTTATGAAGCTACATATCATTAATTACAAAATTTATTACAAAATTTACGATGTTGATAGCAATTTTCAGCTATGAGTCAAACACATTTCAATATTCTATGAGGTGCATGTTGCCCCTCAATTCTATTGCCCAGTACAGTAATTTTTCACAGACTTTTCTCTCCATGTAGCACCCCATTCGTTCCACTCTTCAGCCCCAAGAACCTGCACAGGATACGACGTACGTGCACATTTTTAATGACAAAAAAATCTTGAAGTAGTGAATAATCTCCTCAAAGACTGGAATGCCATGAATAAACAAATTATATTAACCAAAGTCCCCGTGGTATGAAGATAAACGTGAGTTATCCCGTATAGTCTCGCCCAATTACCATTTTCACCTAGGGATTTTCGTAACGAGACATGTTGAAGGATATGTTGCTATACGGGTGAGAAAGGAATCTCCAGATATCCTGGATTAAGTTCGCGCGTGCTATCTGGCGTTGTGCTGTCTCCGGTGTTTGTTTCCACAGATGTCCCTGTAGAGAATGAGAGGATATACAAATCCTGGCTTTCAGCCAATACCTGGTAAACCCTTCGTGGTACAAAGACGGCATTCACGTCGATACTCAGTCTTAATCGAGTATTGTCCCTATTGGACCCTTGACTCTACAGAAATTCTCTCCCTGCGATTATCGCTGGAAAGGCGTAACTACCACGATGATAACATTGATCATCGTTCTACTTTGATAGTTCTGAATTGATTAATCGAATTTTATGGAGAAGTTCGTTGGGCTGCAACTGATCATTGACGTTGACATCAAATCAGTGGAAGGAGAAGTCGTTCTCCACGACGACTTGTCTGAGGAATAAATCATCAGATGGGCGGCTAAATTTTACGGACCAAATCATAGAATGGGCATGACGAGTCGTATGACTTCAGTTCCGACCCACATTTTTTATTGAATTAATTTTCACATTTTTTTTCATTTTTAATGAATTTGTTTTTTCATGTACAATTGTTTGAATCGCCGACTACAGACTAGTATATCTGGGCTGTTGGGTTGATTTGAAGACAAAAGACTTTCTGGAATCACCAACCACTGTTGTCGAATACAGCAAATGGTAGTTAACCCTTTCCTGTCAGTGGTTTTCCAACATCTAACTCGTTCTCCAGATGGTTTACCCGCGATTCCCTCACGATACGAGCACTCAAGAGTTAATGAACTTGCATTACGAGTAGACTGCCACAACTTGAAGTACAAATGCTGGTTGACAATGCAGTTTCGAAGTGAAATTGACATTTAGAGCGACAGAACAGGCTTCACTTGCCGGTACTCTGCTTTTATAAATAAAAATTCCGGCCTTTCTCCATTTGGTGAGTTATCTCTTAGTCGGTTTTTCGAGCAATATCTCCGAATCTAAGGGGAATAGCGAAATTGTTGTCAGTACATTTATTGGAGCACTCAGTTTGCTCCACAAAAAATGTTATAACAACAATTTTGCCATTTTCATTAGATTCTAAGATATTCATTGAAAAGGGATCGATAATTAGAGGTAATTTATCTAAAAAGAGAGTACCACTTTACGAATAGATTTATCCAACTAGTTTTCTCTGTGTAAAACCATATAGAGGATCCTTGTATCCTCCGCCTAGAGAAACCTTCCTCACTGAAATAAAATGTTGTAAAATCCATTTGATAATAAACTGCGAAAGAATAGGGCAATTGAGAGAAACACGATAGCGAAAATTTTCGTTTCTTTAAACGGTTTTATATTTTTCTAAATTCTCCATCTCATTCTGCACGTACCAGTGGTAGGATACGAGCAGTGGAAAATCCTCATTCCCGATACTGTAGAAGCGTAAAAGCTCCCGAAGGGTAAAAGGTTAAAAGACGTAGAACCCCTCGGTAACTTATAAAGGCCATTTTCCAGGAGCGAGCGGTTATGGTTCACACCCAGTGCACGAGTACCAGTGAAACCAACGTAGTCGTCGTCCTCGTCGTCGTCATCCCCCTTCTCCTACTCCCACCCCCCATCGCTACTTTTCCTGGTGTCTCGACAAAACTCTCTTGCAACTGTATCAATGGAAAAAAAAACGGGATTGGTTCGGCAGTCGAGACGAAACTACGTCAATCTGCCATGTTCCTCGATTCCGAGATACCTTTATACTGAAATTGCATTCGTGTATTTCGTGTCCTTGTTGGGATTTTTTATCCCTTTCGACCTTGCGAATCACTGAATTGCATTGTCAAGGAAACGACAGGCAGAATCAGACACCTTCTGGACCAGCAGTTGATGGAGGAAAATGAATTTTTTTTTTCACTGAAAGTTTCGTATTTTTAAATAGAAAAATTTAAAGAGGAACTGGGAGTCTTGGCTTTTCAATGGAAAAAATGAACTGGACATTTTTTACAGTAAACTATAAAAATAGTTTTGAGATACTTCGTAAGGGAACGACTGTTCTAAAACATGGAAAATATATAAAATAAAAAATTATTGTGTGGATCAATTAGAAAATTTATGGGACGATTTTTATTGACTCTTACTTTGCTCCCTTCTGCTATTGAATGGAGACAAATATTTAATAAAAAAATTGGAAAGGAAACTTAAAAATTATGTTTTCAGAAGTAGTTCGCGAACAAAATCAAATGCAATGAAAATTATTAGGCAGAACTGAAGTTTTATGGTTTAGTTACATTTTATGGGGAGTTCTGTAAAAATGACTCATCTGTCCGCAATAATCCACAATAATTTTTATCTCCAAAACGAGACAGCTGATTCACAAAAATGGTATGTGAATGTTGCTTAGCATTGTAACAGTAAATACATGGCATAATGGCCTACACGTGGAAATAAATGTACAACCGAAGATAGTCTCCAGTTTCCACCAGAGATATAGTCGACATAAATCCTCCTTTATCCGTCTATCCCAGAAGCTTTGATATTTATGACTTTCTGAAGCACATAAGTTTTACACTCATTTGTAATGTCCTTTTGAGTCCTTAGTAAACCTCGCCATCTACTCTGCCAATGTATAAATTGCCAGCGACCACGGAACCCACATAAAAATCCATAATCCGTGGAGTAAAAATTTCTTGACTTCTCAAAGTAAAATACCCAACGGTGTCATCAATTCAAAAAAAAACTTATTTCATTCCGTTATTAATTTTGTTTCAGGGCAACATTTGGCAGCAACTGCTCTCATTCCACTTCATCCTGGAATTAGTGAACACCATACCCTTCACAATCACAGTAAGTCGCCTCAAATTTTTGTCAATCATTCAGGAAGGAGAGAATAGTAGATTGCAACAAACCTGCACAGAAAGTCGCATTTTACAACTCATATTTTTATCAGAATGTGACATAAAATGATTGTGTCCCTAAGATTGGGAAACCATGAGGGTTCCATGAGGTATTTGATGTACAATACACTATTACGTAACTTTAAAAAGTTACTGCCCTGACTCGTCTTTCCATATTATCAATCTACAAAAAATCCCTAGATATTTTCCTCGTCGCTAGCTTTCCTCGAATATTGCCACGTACTCCCATCAATACTTGAAGACCTTCGCCAGCAACTGGATTCTCCCATCACTGCAGGTCCAGTCGCTGCGTTATTTACGATGACGCAGAAACGTCGAGTCCCCCAGTCGTGATTTTGGAATGAAGTTGCTAATGATAGTGCATGAAAAAATGATGAGTAGTGATTTCACAACTGTCAGTGGGAAATGTCAATGGCAGTCAATAGCTTTACACTGGTTGAGTATTCCTTTGGAGGTCAGCAACGTATCCAGGACAGTTGGCACCGAGATGTCTGAATTGTTTCGCATTAGTCTGTAAACTTGGGATTGTTTACTGACGTCAGTCTTTTTATCGGTATTGTGGAATAGGGGGTAGCTAAATCGAGAGAGGGGTAAAAATAAAACGCGAGACAATATTCGTTACTCTCTTTTTTAAAAATATTTTTATTTACGAGAATCCAGACAAATTTAATCACATTTGTGATTGCTGTATAAAAAATAACTAACTTTTACATTGCATTGAATATTTTATCTGAACGTTTAAATGCAAACATTTCCCTATTAGATAACAAACACGAAATTTCGGTCCGTTACTCTTTCAATTGAGCTGTGGGGGATTTTATCAATTAATATAAATTTCGTGGTGATGGAGCTATTTTAAATATTTAACACAATTTAATTGTGAAAAATGTGATTTTTTTGTAACTGGTGGATTATCGTTTTTTCCAAGTGATTGTTCTAAATTATTTCTATAAAATTTCTCTCCACATAGATCACATAAACTTAAGTTATCAAATAGCTAACTATTTTAATTTAGACGCACCTCTTGATGGATGAAACAATGTTACGTGATGTCATGATTATCCACTAAATTTTAATGAGAATAATTCCCATAAACCTGGTCGTCCACGTGAGTATCCGTAACCCAATCCCATTGCATAATCTGAGAGTCTCTCATTATGCTGTGGGAATGTTGAAAATTCTTCTACAACAAATTTTAACTCCAAATAGTCCCCTTTAATCTACAGCAAACTCACGATCAACTGATGACGCGAAAACCGAACATTGACTCGTCGTTTGATGTCGTTCGGAAGAGTAAAAAATACATCAAAGCGGGGGAATGACTTTTTTTGCCATTTGCTCCAGTAGATTTATTCATCAGATTTGTATACCACACAGTGTTTATGATTCTCGCGTGATTGGCTCCCACAGAGTGAGTGACAACAGTTGAGCGCAGTCATTGTGGGGAATGCAAACGTACAATATTTGGCGTGAATTGTGAATCAACCGAGTGTACTCGATCGACAATGTTTTACTGATTTAATTGTTTTTGATGTTGTTGAAAAATTCTCGAGTGTCTGTAGACAGATGTTTTTTATAAATGATTATAAATATCTTCTTATGCTCAACTTTATGAACTCATTCATGCATATGCACACATGCTGATATTATTTATAAATTCCACAGTCTGACTTTTGACGTTTTATATAATTATCCAGAAGAAAAATCATTTATAAAAAAATGCAATTGTCCACTTCTTTTTCTACGAACTATAGATTCATTAAAAAAAAACTCGCCATAATTTCCTTTCAAAGTTTGATAATGGAATCAAATATACGAATGAGAAGACTTCTCGAACATTACGAGAGAAACATCCTCACAATAAAATGTACTTTAATTAATTTTCAAAATGCAACTACGAAATGACGAGTAAAAAATTAGTCAATTTTCATAGAATGGTCTTCTCATTTCCGTTCTATCAATTTCTTCCTCAATAAAAACCCCCTTCCACCGTAAAATCTTAAAATTCGACTCATCACTTTGTTCTAGGACTCCCCAGAAGAACCACAGCCCGTGAAAATTCACGGAGCTATTATTCCCTCATTTCAAGTTTTAATTAATGAATTTTCAGATACTTTATCCACCGATGCGAAATCTGTTCATTCCGGTATTCCTGAACTGCTGGTTGGCAAAGCACTCACTGGAGAATATGTTCGTAAGTTGAAAGTTTTAGAGAAGTAGAGTAACTTCGGAGAATGATAGGAGAGAACTGATGGAATACTAATTATTATTGCAGAACGATCTTCACAGAGCAATGCAGAAGTCACAATCGGCCTTGAGTCAGCAGTTGATGATTCTCAGTGTTACTTTACTGTGCCTTGTCTTCACCAGGTGAGTTTAATATTTGTTATTGATATTTTTTGTCAGAGGAGCTTATGCACTACTTTAACAATTTTAATTGAGAAGTGGTATTTAGCATTTAGTCGATTGAATAAAATATAATCAGTCCTTAGAACGCTACGAATGATCCCATCAAACCATTCATTTTTATCAAAACTCCTGCGTGAGGACGTTTCATTATTACAAGAGTAAACAAAACACAATTTTTTCATTTACAACTGTAGCTTTTCGGTGCTTTTTATTCAAGAGTTGGAGTCCATTGCTATATCACTGTTTGACCCAGGGAAAAGAACCGAATTATCTCATTTCACGTCGTCAATCCAAAACTCCCAATGCTCCTAGAATACCAAGAAAAAAATAATTACAGCGACAATCACCCTCCGAGATTTATCAAACCATCAGTTTACCACAATCTCCTCTCCATCGATCCCACTAATTGAGAGACTATCAAAATCCCCATCAGATCCCCAGAATCCCCACTTACTCCGTCACCCGCAGATGATCCCAATCAGCCTTCTGTGAATTAATTCAGAATCCCTCAAATGATACTTCTTCTACCTCGCATCGAGGGTACGAGACCATCTCCGATCATTCACGACATCCGAAATCCCAGCTGCGCCTTGACGTGTCGTCATCATCCCCCAGAGCAAATCCTCCTTTCTCTGATTTTTTTTCCCTTCTTCCATCACTCCCTCGTTTGTAATAATATCCCAGGGACACGAGAAAAAATGAATTGAGCCTCGGGGAGCACAGGTGTGGTATTTTGGTAATTGCCTGTTAATTAATTAATTTATGGACAGGGAAAAAATTGTGGAAATTCTTAAAAACAATAAATTCGAGAATAACAATCATCACCCCTAAATCGTTTTTCACCCAATAAGGAAACCCTCGAGTCGATAATACTCATCGCCCCATGAGTACCATAATTCTCCCCTTCGCTTCCCCCTCAGGAGACCTCAGACAAGAAATACCTAAGAAATGCTTTCCACCCCACTCATGAGCGCTCTGAATTCATGTCTGTGGTCAGTAGGGGGTGAGAGAAGTTGAAGTTCTCCCTTCGGGTTGTACCGTGTTACCGGAATGACCATGCAGAGACCACACTCTTGATACACCGCGGGCGTTTCACCAGAGCTAAAACACAACTAGCCAATTGCGCATAATAAATTCAGACGAGAGTGAATTCACACGGAGTCAATAATAACGGGAGAATGCTCTAGGCTGTTTGGAACACTAGTTAAGTTATGTGTACCCTACATATGAGTAGTTGAGTATTTTGCGGTTGCGGCGCCGGGCACAGGTGGCAGGGGTGTTTCTTCAGGGGATTGGAAAGTTAATTAACAGGCGGGGCTGTAGTTTTGAGAAGGGAAGCTTAAAAAATCATCGGGCCGCTTGATTGAAAATTAGCAGAGGTAAAATTAAGGAATTTCCGGAGGTCTCAAGGGATTTCAAGGAAATTTTTATTGACAAGGAAGTTTCGTAACACGAGACCGAACGCGCGCGGAAAATGAAGGATGAGTTTTGTTTCTGTCATATAAATCAATTTGATTCACCTTTGATTCGTCCGAAAGCATTTGACATCAACACGTAGGAAATTTCTTATGAATAAAATTATGCGCGATGTTGATGTGGACCACTATTAAATGTTTGAATATATTTAAAAAAGTTCAAGCATTTGTCAACACATTTTTGAAAATAAAATAAAAATGTGTATTGAAGCTCACTGCCATTTCATTTTGCTGCGAACTGCGACCATCAAATAATGGAATGTGAAATGCAAATTAAATTCATATATATAAATATCGGTGAATCATAACGATCTTTACATTATGTTTTAAAATTAGCGCCTAAAATTTAAACGACCAATAGGATACTGGCTACATCTTTGCGAGATTTCGATTCGATTCGAGATTTTCGATACGATATGTGGCTCTCCATTTTAGAATAGGACCAGAGTCAGGTGATAGATGAAGCTATAATTATCAATCGAAATTGAATTTTTCCGTGTGTTGATAACTAAAAATGACTATAAAAAATTTTGGAATTGGTTGAATGAAGGCCGATAATACTCCATTCTCTGGAGAAGTCCAAAAATGTCCCATAAGAAATTTTCCTCCTCCTTAGACCCTGAAAATACTTTACTTACCGTACATCCACCCCAAAAGGAATTTAATTCAATCTAGCATAAGTGTATGAAGTGCCGTAACATGAAATTTACGAGGTTTGATAATACCATAAGATGCAGAAGCCAGTGACAGAGCATGCTCTTCGGCACATATAGCTGCGCTTTCACTCTCAAGTTTCCCCAGGTACTAGCGCCATCATTGGGACGTGAATCCACTCGGGAATATCAGAGGCGCAGCGACTTTGCACTTTAGATTTAATGGCAGAACGCTATATGCTCGATGTACTGTCACGTGTATTTCATGATGTTGCACATGACACACCTCTGACCACGATAAAGTGAGATCAAACTTTTTATCATATTAAAAGAACAGAGGCTAGAGTTCTCTCATGCTAATTAATTATCACTCTTTTTTTTTACGACGTAACACGAGGTAATTAACGCCCTGGTACTTCTGGCTCTCAATAAAAGCTTTCGATTTCCCTTGGGGATTTTAAAATGAGGGGAAAATCATTGTGGAATGCGGAAATGGACGGAAATTGTTGAAAGAGATGTAATGAAGCTAGTTGAATAACACGCGAAGACAAATATATAAAAAAACATTCCATTTCTTTTTATTAAATCCAATACTCAGAGAAAATTAAAAATAGTCAACTTTTGTGTTGCGTATGGAATACGCAGAACATACAAAAAGATGGTATCGCCAGTTATTTTCTATTTTTCCGGACTAACGGAATTCCATTGATTTTTTATTTGCACCCAAATTCTGTTTGATTGTATTTTTAATCCTCGCGTCTACTCTCAATCGTTTTATTCCTTTATTATCCTCAATTCTCCAAATCTCCTGGGGAATCCCCAGTTGTCTGTCCCCAACCTGGAGAACACCTCTACCTGCTTCCCTACCCTCACTTAAGGAGGTCCTACCCTGGTTGTCCTCTTCCCACTTAAATCGGCCAACCTGCTATCCCTCCAATGATGGTTACTTCCCAACTACCTGCGCCCAATAGCATATAAGCCGGACATTTTTTGAAATTATTCTAGTATCACCGCATCGTTCACGGCTCTATCTAATACCTCTAGTGAATAAACGGAAAGAAAAAAAAGACAAAGTGTTCCACCCGATTTATTTCAAGTCCCCCGGAATTCACCCGTCACATCCTTTCCACACATTCCTTAAGATCCATAACTACAAAAACTGAATCAACTGCACAAAGAACCGATTCGGCGTGCAGTAGTTAGAGTTGAGATTGTTTCTACAGAGTAGAAATCTAGAATTTACAACTCTAGAAAATTCAAAGTTAATTACAATCTCAACCCCTAACATTTTGGGAAATCCTAACTCCAAACATTGTTGATCCACTTTGGAGAAATGTGGAATTTTCCAATTTACTAATGTCAATATGTTGACTAGATCGTGACAGAATAAATTTTCCACTAGCTTTTATTTCAATCAGAAGACTAGTGTCTTCAAAACATATTAATCGGAGAGATTACACAAAAGCATGTACATTAAAATATAAGTTAACAGGAAGAGAGAGGTGGGGAAATGAGTGGATGTAGTTGTGGGCGATACCGACCGGGATCGATGTCCGAATGACCGTCACGCTAGGCTCAGGAAATGAAGACAGGATATAGGCTTATTCCGTAGCTGCTGGTGGAAATATCTCGGAAAAAGACTGACGATTGTGAGTAACTACTGAGGATTATGAAAATCATTGGTGGTGAGGGTGATTTCAAGAAGTATTCGAGTATAGTAACACTCTCGATGGTAATGGACTAGATAGATATCTTGATTTTCTGCCCGAGGAAGTGACTTTCCACCCGAGGGCGAGAAGTACTCCCTTTTTTTCCTCTTACGGATTTTCCGGGCAGGTTTGTTGAGCAAGGCCATTACCTCACATTTTTAACAAAATCTAAATATTATGAATTTTAAAAACGTAATAGTTTTGTAAAAGATATGATTATTTTTTTTTCCAAATTCACATCAGGAAATATGAATAAATCCGCTAAATATGTGTAGGATTAGGGTACTGGGGACAGCGATAATTTTAATCAAACTTAAAATATCTAATAAAAATTAAATCGGGTATAATAAAGGTCCCATGATCTTAACTGGTCACCTCTCATCCTCAGACTAAATCATACGTCGTCCTCTCGCATCGTCCATACTCATTTGTTTATAATACTTTTCTTTCGCACTCTGTCACACTATTTCTCTCTCAAACTCATTCCCCTCATAGGACACACATAAATACACAAAGTCATACCACACACGTCGCGCTCATTCCCAAAAATCATTTCCCTCTTCCGCTTAATCTCACAATGGCTCTTTCTTCTATCAGGCAACGGGCGTTCGATACTTTCATATAAACATTCAAATATTGTCAATCGTCTAAATATTACAGTCTAGGTTTACTCATTCTGGCGATATACTTCCATCTCACTCATACCCACTCTAGTCTTTGTTTTATTCCACACAAAAAAGATCAGTCATCCTACATATGGATGAATTGAAAATCCGTTAATATTGAGAGGACCCAACCATTTTCGATACTCCATTGATCATACAACAATTATTGGCCTAACTTTTCTTCCCTCCCCCAGACGGGTAAAACCTCACCTCCTGCGAGAAAAAAATATTAAACAAACTTACAGAACAATTCAATTAGTCCCTACAACTATCGCAGTTTACATTTGTGGTAGGAAAATTATCTGAAGTTCAAGAGCCGGGATAAGTAGATAAAGGAGGTAAAATTAAGTGGGGGCTTGAGGACATACCCGGTCAACCCCACTCACCACGTTTGCAGATGGTTTAGGCGGTGGAGTTTGGCGTTTCGTTGAGACTGTGGGAAAAGGCGGAAAGACACCGGTTAAACTCAATTTTTCAATTCCTCGGTCGTGCAAAGTCTTTGACGAAAGTTATGGTGGTGGAAGGAGGAGTGGCGCGGGAATTGAGTGTCTTCAGGCCAGGGGTAAATGTCGATCGAGTGACTGCTCGAACGGTGGATGTCGGGGTCGGTGTGTTGAGTAAAAATAGACATCGGAGGCTATTATAAACTGGCTTGATGAATAGTGCAGACGTATAGTTATTGCAGTTTTATTAGGGTAAAACAAGTTACAGTTACAGTCAACAGACAGAACTATGTGAACGTTAATTAAATTTTGCGAAGCGTAATTTACGATTCGCTAAACATAAATCAGACTGACAACTATGAAATTCAATATGAATGAAATATGTGTTATACATTGTACTATCATTAATCACCCAATTCAGATTAATTACTGGAGAAAAAATTGAAAAAAGTAACATATTACCCACCATTTGTAGTTTCATTTATCCTTCGTGATTTATAAGTCGATCAGTAAAATAAATAATAATAAATCATTGAATTTATTTGGCCGGAAGGCTGATTACACCTCTAGACTTATGACGACCGTCTAACGGCAATAAGGTCAATAAAATAAAGTCATTGAATTTATTGTAAAATCCTGAATGTGAAAAAATCTTTTTTACCAACATCATCCTATTTTCTTAATGTTACAGATGATCTGAACATAAGATCATCTCCCAGAATGTCATAATACGCATAATTATAATATCATTACGATTGATCACAGTATTAAGTCTCGAGCAATGCGAAAATTTAATGACACTTTAAAAAAAGCTTTCACTCGTAAGAAAATTACTGAAAAACTTCAGTCTCACTACTGCTTTCAGATAAATCATTGGCCCAACTTTGTCTGTATGCCCCATACGTGAACATCCTTCTAAAAACGTAAAAGCAAATTTCGAGAATTTCTAAAACGCAAAGCCATCATAAACTTTTCGGTTTCAATTTTCAGGGCCATTACAAAACCTCCCCGATATAAATCGGTGAGTTAAAAATAGTGAATTGTCCCAACAAAAATATTTAAAAAAAAAAAGCTTCCTTTAATCCACCTCTGCCATCATCACTCATCGAATAATTCGATAGTGGCGATGAAGGGTTGACTAGGCAAAACGATCGAGTGTAAGTTTATCGGTGGAAAGACGATTTCCCATTGGGTCATGTTGTCCAGAAATAGCAACACTGTGGACGAGAATAACACTACGGCCATATATGGATTACATAAAATTGTCCGGAACCGAAGCACGATTGATAAGTTGATGCACCAATGTCTGATGCCGAGGTAGAAGTCGCCTTTTCCTGTCCAATATCAGTCACCGTTATGTAGGCCAACAATAAATACATAATCGTACGGTTCGATTTGCGCGCATGAACTAACCCTCGGTATTATATTGATCCTGGTATATTTATTATTTATAATGTGGATATCATGTGAACATTACGCTCTCGAGTGAGGTGACTTTGGAATGGGTAACGTACACACCTAAGGCTTGGGTGACAACCTCTGTGTATGTACTCTGTGTCAGACCCTTCAAACTCAGCCCTCACCCCTCCTCCTTCCCTCCCACCTTCTCGCCGTGTTTCATTCTGTCAAACGTGTTGATCACGTTTTCGATGAATGGATTATCGTGTTCAATAGCTGAGGGTTAGGGGACATGGAAGAGGTGGATTTCGCTTCCAAATGGAGGTATTGTACAGTGATAGAAAAGCTGAAACGCTTCAGCTGCATCAAATGAAGCTTCTTATCTATTAGCGTGATTTGTTAATTATTAACGAATCGATGTAAGAGATTAGAAGTCATCTTTGGTGCACCTAAAACATTCTATCAGTGTATTTGTTAAATCCGTATCTGCATCCGCCAAATTGAATCCGCATGGAAAGAAGTATTTTTTAAAAATGATGGAATCAGAGATTTTACCTGTTGTGAAATTAACTAAAAAAAATTACAAAAAGTATTACAGATTCTGGTAAAAATTACGTAATAGCCTGCATTGCAATTCTATTAATTAGAGGATTATTGATTCGCCTGTTGGGTTATTAATTAAACATAAAACTATGAAGCTTCTCATCATTATTGAAATTATTTTGTGGTTATTATCATTTTCGATGCTTGTATGGATGGATTAATTCGTTAGCGACTTCTCGTATTTTCCCAATTTTACCGATGAGATTTGGTGAAAATATATTGCTCTAATTAATTAAATAATCCGACTTCTGTTGAAAGCTTGTAGATATACTCTGGACATGAAAGTGTAAACATCAATTCTGCATAAATCTTTTGTGCATAATTTGCATCTGATTCTCTTCCTCTGTAAACCTACGTAATTCCACGTACAATGAATATTAAAATTTTCTCGAGAGAAATTTATAACAGGTGCCCTGTCAGCAAAAAATTATATTGCAAAGGACGGAATTTATTGTTCAAAACTTCTATTTAATCATTAAAAACTATCTTCAGCAAATGAAAAAAAATCGTTGAGAATTAAATTCTTGGGATATATTTCTCAGAGCAATGTGGAACATATCGAAATTGATAAATCCACTTTTTGATTTTTTTTGGACCTCAAATACAATCAAATATTCTTTATCACAGAATTAATTTTCCCTGTGGTTTTTAATTTCAGTGTATGCGGCATTCAACACTTCCAACGAGCCGGGCACCGGCATTTAAACTTGTTTCAAAGTACATATTTCGTGGTGGTAACATTTTCTACAGTAGGATATGGCGATTTCGTTCCAGACATTTGGCCCTCACAGCTCTACATGGTCTGCATGATATGTGTCGCGCTGATAGTGCTGCCAACACAGGTGAGTCATTCATTCTGATTAAAACTGCTTTATTTCAAAATTTTCTTGATGAGATAGCGAACTCCTTTTCTATCTGAACATAGATAGCATCTGATAGATGAAGAAACAATTTTGTATTGTCTTATAAAATCACGATAGCTCTGCAATAATTTTTGGATACTATTAGTTCAAAAATGGGTCCTGAAAAACCTTTTCGTAATCTAGTCTCTGCAAAAATTATTCCAATTCCATAAGTGGGAATGTTTTAAAAAAAAATACGAAAGCTCCTTCACCATCCCAATTTCGAATGTACCTTTCATTCACTCATAAATGGACTTCATTCGTTGACTGATCACAGGGGAGGATTATCGATGAAGTAATTTCAACGCTTTTGCTGCGAACAATTTAATTGAGCCTCCACAATTTTACATGTGCAAAAACAGCGACCTAATGCACTTAAAAATTTGCACTTTGATCAAACAGCAACTGTAATAACATAAATCTGTTTATGCCCTAAATCCTGGTTGAGCTCGCAATTCTACGCAAAAATTTAATGGAGTGGATGTGAAAATACATACATCATCAAATAAACATTTTCCTACCAAAATAATAAGCTTCGATCTCATTAATGGTCATTCGTAATCACCGAGAGTCCTTTAGACCCCCGATTTTTTCACTATTACTTGCTCCTCTCCCTCTCGCAATCGATGGAGGGAAATTTCACGTAAATGACATTGCAGCTAAAATTCTAGGTGACCCGTATACATATAGGCACTTTGAAACACCTCCTACTGCGCTAATGAGTGCGGAATTGGAACAGTGAACCCTTTCATGAAGGAAAATTCGACATCACCTATTAGGAAACTGCGTCTAGATTAGTTGAACAGCTTTAGAACACCGTAAAAATTTCAGATATTTTTTTTATAATTTCAACTCTTCAACTCCAACCGCTTCCTAACACTTCAAGACTTCAATTGAAGAAGGAAGTGTTGTGAGTCCTCTTCAATCCTGACACATCATGGACAAGGTCATCCGGATTAATGAAACAGTTGATAGATTCGAAGTGTAAATCTTCCCTGACTTTTGTTAGTCATCCGGAAACTGGTGCAATCGTAACTAATACTTCGCCTCAAGACTTTGACACTCATTAATCGAGGAAATTACCCGGTTCAAACCCCCTCCCATCGCCCCCCTGTCATTATCTGATGAATATCCAATAATAATACCCGCTTCATTCCGCTATTAACGCGACTGGTTAATTAATACCGATTGCTATTAACGTTACAAGCTCATTTCCATCAATGAAATTCCTTGAAATGTTGGGTAACTTGGCACGTTATAGACCTAGTGATTAAATTTACTATTCGATTAGATATGAACTGCTTCTAACCCAAACATGAAGTCCCTATATGAGCTATAAAATCTTCATAAATCCTAATAAACTCCAGCTTTATCCTTGAAATTTAACGATCCCAATGACACCATCAAACGAAGAAATGAGACGAGCCACAGGAGTGGCGATAACGATATTGTAATCTCACCTTTTTTTCTCTTCCTCTATTACCCCTCAACTCAATCGATAAGCCCATAAATTTAGTCCCCGGAGGTAAACGATTATGTTCCAACAGACGTAAAACCATTGTCCCCGCGATATCAATCATTCCAGAATATTAGTTCCGATTACATTCCGATGCTCGGTCATTTATCACAATAAAAACCACGGAAAAGTCCTTTGACGTGAAGCTCAGTCGGTCATTGGACGGCATTTCTGGATTACCGATGAGTTAGGGGTTGAAAAAGCATGGGGAAGCTGATCGCCATGTGCAATCTATCTGTCACCAATGGTCAAACGAGACAGGTGTACCGGTTCGCAACAGCTATTGGCGGTTTACAAAGGAATGTGTCGTTAACCGAATTTATTGAATTCACGAGAGTGACGGTGGATTGACAGGTGTAACTAGTTACTGAACCCAATCCCAGAATCTACTTGAATTTAATTAGACCTCATCTGAATCAAGTTTTAGACTTTTCTCAAATTTAGCTCGATCCAGCCTAATTTTCGATGTAAAATCTACTTGAATCAAGTAGAACTCGATTTAAATCAAGTTGTTAAATTTTTGGGATTCAAGCAGAATGCGACTTGACTTAACACACATACAAAAAGGTAAGTCAAGTCGCACCTGAAAGGAATTAATTTGGAGTATCTACTTTAATTGATCTGAGTTCAACCTGAATCAGATCACGGAATTTATTTACATCAAGTCTAACTCAACCTGAATCCAGTGCTAGAACCCGGGGTAATTTGGTATTTAATTCATCAATTGCTGGAGTTTATCGATTTTCAATATGATTCAGTTCCTATTGGAAATGGGATAATGGTTAAATGATCAGATATGTAAATCCCGTTTGAACTCTTTTATTTTATACGCTGGAAAGGCACAACCGCTCTGCTTCGTCTCCTTAAACGAACTAACTAATAGACTAAAGGGATACAACACCCTGGACCTGATGTCTCTCATCAACAATGGTCCCACTCATGCACCTCTGTATACATTCAGAAAACAGAGCAAACCCATCACCCCCAAACTTCCCAGAATTTTTTCTCATAAAAATATTTTCAAAAGAAATACTAGTCGTACAAATACCTATTCATTCCATCTGAAAATTAATTTTTGATAAACATTCGAAATGTAAACTCCAATAGTTTCAATGACATCAAGTCAGATGTCTCGACTTGAGTCAAATTTTAGTTCGCTCATCTAAACATGTTCGTTAGTGTTCATTCATAATCATCTTCAACTCTCTAAAATAATTAATAATTTTCATTATATGTCTGCAAATAGTTCGAGCAACTAGCATTTACATGGATGGAGCGTCAAAAACTCGGAGGTTCATATTCATCCCACCGTGCACAGAGCGAGAAACATGTCGTAGTATGCAGTACAACACTCCAAGCGGACACTATAATGGACTTTCTAAACGAGTTTTATGCCCATCCCCTGCTACAAGTAAAGTCAATTTTATCGTTCATTTAGTTGAAACAATATTCCCAACCAATTTACCTCCTGGGTTTTCCTTTACGAAAACAATTTCATTCGGGGAGTATTTCTAAATTCACTTAGGATTACTACGTTGTACTGCTGTCACCCATGGAATTAGATACAACGATGAGGATGATACTTCAAGTGCCAATTTGGGCACAGAGGGTTATTTACATACAGGGTTCGTGTTTGAAGGACGGTGACCTTGCTAGGGCTAGGATGAATGAGGCTGAGGCGTGCTTCGTCCTAGCGGCGAGGAATTATGCTGATAAAACTGCCGCTGATGAGCATACAATCCTCAGGTAACTACATGTTATTCCATCCGAGAATATTTTTTTAGTGGCAAAGAATGTGTGAAAAAATTCGTTCAACAGTTAACAACAGTTTTCTTTGCAATTTTTGCCTGAAAAATTGACTTGTCATCACAATGAGTGAACAGTGAGATTTTGCAAATGCCAAGCCTGCCTTTTCAAATATTTTAAAACCAATTGATTTTTCCTATCAATTCCCGAACGTGTGATAGCCTATCTGAACAAAAAAAATTTTTTTTTAATCACTGGAATTCACAATTTTTATTTAGTTATTTATTTCAATCAGAACATCAATAAGCATTGACGAAGGACATTAAATTGTCAATTGTTAAACCATTCAGGTATTAATTTCTCCAGTTATCTACGATCACAGTTAATCAGAAAACAAAATTTCATTTTGTAACTAACATATCAATTTTTCCTGACAAAATCTATTACTGACGGGCGAATTTTCCCATTACTTGAAAGGATAAAATTAATCCGAAGGCACAAAACTACCAACAAAATTTCAGATCATGGGCTGTAAAGGATTTTGCTCCAAATGTACCTCAGTACGTACAGATTTTCCGTCCTGAGAACAAGCTTCACGTTAAATTTGCTGAGCACGTCGTATGCGAGGATGAGTTCAAATATGCACTTTTGGCTAACAATTGTACTTGTCCTGGTGCTTCAACGCTGGTTACCTTACTTCTGCATACATCACGTGGACAGTTAGTACTCTTATACCATTTGAATTTATCTAGTCCACAACTTTAATAATTCACCAGTTCATGTTAATCTTACGTTATGTTTCCTTGAAACTGTCAGAGAAGGACAACAGTCGCAGGAGGAGTGGCATCGGCTTTATGGCAAGTGCTCGGGAAATGAGATATATCATATAACTCTGGGTGATTCGAGGTTTTTCGGAGAGTATGAGGGAAAATCGTTTACGTATGCATCGTTTCACTCTCATCGGAAATATGGTGTGGCTCTTGTGGCGGTTAGACCAGCAGAATTACCGGAATTTTACGAGGACACTATTCTACTGAATCCGGGTAATCAACGATCTATTTTGATAATTGATTTCGCCTGCATGAGGCACCGTATAAATTCGCCCGTAAACTGGAGAAGAAAATTGTACTTACGCAATCATGGAAAGTTTGTTGGAATTATATCCCTGTTTTTTTTTTCATTTTCTTCTACCACTTTTTTGGAGTACAGAAAACTTTTTATTGTTCCTAATTAAACGTGACTAGTCAAATAATTCGTAAGAAATTGTCGCGTTTTTTTCAAGTAGAAAATCATCTTTTTCGCTGTCTGAAGTGACAAATTTCCAAAAATTGCGCCATAAATTTCAGCCGCGAATTTTTAAGCGAAACAAATTCGCAGATGAGAGAGCGTCAATCAATGAATTTATAATGATAAAAAAATTTCTCAGGTCCCCGCCACATAATGAAGAAAACTGACACATGTTACTACATGAGTATAACAAAAGAGGAGAATTCAGCGTTTGTAGTGGCAAATAATCAAGACAAACCGTCAGACCCCTCTCAAGTAGTCGTGGACAACAAGGGTGATACATCAACAGGCCAAGGGGGAACAGCATCGGGACCAGGCACAGGGGCCACTACTTTGACAACACCAACGACACTGTCAGCAACAGTAGCAGCAGCTGGATCAGGAGGGAACGGTACAATTGGAATAGGTGCTAGCCAGCATCGAAGATATTCTAATGGTTTTAAATCGTCGTACGATACGCCACGTGAGGCGGGTGAACCGGTGTCTCCGGGCAAACCACGTTTGCATTTACCACCGCCCGGAGCACCGCCGCCGCCTCAGGTTATCTTGCAGGTCCTCCCTAGCACGCCCACACTCCAACACCACAACCTACTCGCATCCGATGTCCACCGTGAGTGTCGCATGCGCCTGTGCTTTTTTTCGTCTTTTTATTTTCATCATTTATCTGGTTAATTTATTCATCAGTGAAGAAATTATGTGTAAACATCATGTATTTGGTCTCCCAAAAATTGAGCTTTTTTCCATGCCGTAAATGCACTATTATTATGTGATGCTGGATATGTTGATGACTGCAATAATTTTTTAAATAGCATGATTAAGAATGTCACATCATGGCATACATTTCACTATTCGATTCGATTTTTTTACATGCGATTTTCCCGGATGTACTTTCCCGTGAAATTAAGCACTAACAACGATGTTTACACATAAACTACTGACAATGGTTTGGTTATTTATTTGTCAAGGAGACCTGGGGAGTTGAGAGAGACGTTTTCCAAAGGGAATTAGAAACCTCATAAAAGTCTCTCGGAAAATATACAATGAACATTTAAATAATAAAGAGCCGGAGCAATTGGTGGATCCTCCACCTAATTTAATATAATATTTATTAAACAGCGAACAACTCCCCTATGTCTCTAAGGTTCCTCATCACATCAATTATTTATTTAATTGCGCTTACAGGCTCGCTGTCTACAATTTCAAATATTGAAATAAATTCACAAAAGGGTCTGAATAATTGAGAAAAATTCTATGAATAATAGAAAAAAAATATTGTAATGGCGCATGAAGCTTTGGAATTTATAGCGAGATGTGTTCTATGTGCTGTGAAAGTACACGCTTTTACAACTGATTGTGAGGACAAAGTACTCCACACGAAGGAATCCATAGAAATCTAATAAAACGGTGTAAATTGGTTTCACAGTTTTCCAACACGAAAAAATAGTAAATGAGAACGGCCGAAGAGAAATAAAAATCTATTCGTGGATTTCTTTTCGATAGTTCTAGCTTCCACCAATTCATTCTCAAGTTTCTCATTGGCCCCTCGTCAGTTGATTTCTATTGGTCTTTTCGTAGCTGGAGTTTAGTGTTGTTGAGTGAAATTTCCAGATAATTAGGCAGCATTAAATCGTCAATACACTAGCTTTAATTGACTATTGTATGTGTATGTGAGATTTCTTCTCGGAAATTGAATCAGTGCCGCTGAGAAGTCATGCTGAATTCGTTTTTTTGTCGCTTGAAGCGTTCGATGTGAACAACAACCTCTCTATCCCTCCCCTCGATGCTGCACCCCCTCGTGGGTGTAATTCAATTGATAAAGCACTTCGAATGATTCAATCAGATAATGTAGAAGTAGCAACTGTTTCTTGAAAAGAGAACAATTTATACTTGAAGAAATTATATGTAGACTTATTTAATTGAACAATTGTATCTCGGGAATAGAAAATTTGACCTATGAAACCATGACATTTAACCGAGTTACGAGTTGAAGGCTGTGTGGGAGAATTATCATTCAACGTTTTTCTGTGTTATTACGATTTTAGCAACTACGTACCTGGATCCAGCCAATTTAACGGATTCAAGACAATGTTTGAGGGACGGTGGATCAAGCCCTCAAACACCAATAACAGGGAATCATCTGGATGTTCCACGCTCAATGGATACAAATCCAAATTTACTGAGTCCAGAGATATTGATGCAAAGACGAGGTTTAAATGACTTTAACATGATTATAAATAAGAGAAAATATTGATTCATCATCTGCACGGAGATATTCATTACAACATATCTTTTTTTATCCGAGCAAACAACAAATTATCGATCGTTATTCGATCAATTTCCAATAAGTTAGTTGAAAATTCTTATTCGGAAATTAATAATACTCGACAATGGATTTTAAGTTGACGGGAAAACTACAATGATGAACAATCGATAGTAGTAATTTACTGTTTGATAATTTTCTGCCTTTCTTATTTTGTAGGTAGCAGAAGACCTAGCATACTTCCTGTTCCGGATATGTTGACAAGTTCAACGTTACATCTACCTGGCCAGGAGTCCTTAGATCACGAGGCAGACGAGTCCGAGGACGAGATGGATGACGACGTACCCTGGAGATCGCCGAGTGAAAAAATAGCGTAAGTAATCTTCAGTGTTATTTTCTTATCGTCTCTATTTCTCCCCTTTCTTTTTACTCTAATCTTATTCTCTCTCGAATTTCCTTACTTTTTTTAACTCGCAAATACTCGAGAGCATAGAGCACTGAATGCTTAATTTTGCAACCCTTGAATATTTTGCACTATAAGATTCTTCCATTTGACGTGTAACAAGTGAGTCTTGTGAAATTTGTTTATTATCATTGTGATAATCAGGTGTCTTATGAGGATCCAAGTGTTGATTGCTAGTGAATAAAAAGCATCATGACTAATTGCGATAAAATGTTTAGATGTGAGAGTTAAAAAGTTGATAATACGAAGAAAAGAATAATTTAATTTTATATCTTAGCTACACCAATATATTATGATTATTTATTCAAAATTTTTTAGTCATAAAAATCCTCAAAAAAATATAAACAATTATGCTTGAATTTTTTTCCACAATTTCACATTTCCATTTTAGTGTTTATAGGAAACGACAATGTTTATTCACAAACTTATTGTTAGTCACAACATTTCATAATTATTTAGCGGCTTCCTAGAATTGATGGATTAATTTCTATAAAAATGAATCAATTTTATAGATGCATATCCAATTAATTGATCGAAATAAGATTAAAATGATGAATTAACAGTCAATGTTTGTCTCTATTAAATGTCTATCAACGTGATGTCTTTGCACTGCCAAAAATATATTTAAAAAATGGTGCTGTTCAACCCTGCCTGATACAACCTTTGAAAAAAATTTATAAAAATAAAATCCTCAAATGGATGTGTGTTTCGATGTCTCTTCCCTATCGCATCGCACTTTGTGCACACTCTGCCTTTGCTGCACACCACGCCTCGAATGATTTAACGAGTCTCCACAGCTTCAAGGGGTGAGTTGAGTGCACTACGGTGCAATTATATTTTTTCAAACTCACTTATCAACTTTAATCATGGCACTTTATTTTTATAAGCTAACTTAGAAACTCCTATTTTGCTCGTACTAATTTATTACTTCATTATTTATAATCACTTTCACCATTACAGTAACTTAATTGACAAATTCAAATGACCGCACGTTATCGCCTGCTTATGTACAATACTTCCTTATTCTTCCATCAATTAAGCGACTATTCATCTCAATTAATATTTAGTACTTGAGGGCAATTTAAAATTTTGGTAGTAAAATAAACATGTACCGAACAATTCGATTAAGACAGAATATATTATAAACAAAATAGTGAGAATAGATTTTCCATTTCCCATAAATAAAATTTATTCTCTCCGAGACTGTTCTACTGACATTGAGCTTCAGTTGTCTTTGTAGTTGATTATTTATAAAATTGACGAATTGAAAAATCCTAATTAGTTTAATGAAGTCGCTCTGATTATCCACTGAATTTTTCCATACGTTTCACACTTCTTCACTCAAGTAAACGCATTTGATTGACCATCTTAATTGCACTCTCGCCGCTACATCCAGACATTCGCCTCTTCCCCTTCATACTCTAAGTGATAAAGAAACTATACTCAGCCAATTCATTTTGAATCTGCGAGAGGCTCTTAGCTCTCGTCTCTGGTAGAAACACAATAACAAATAAAAGTCCAAGTGATCCGATAACCGTAAAAGATAGGAATGCCACATACCACCCCTTCTTAAAAGTGATTGTCTCGAAGATTCCTTCAATAATCATGGCAGCCAGATAGAATGAAGAGATACAGATGCTGATGGATATGGTTTTCATTTTGCTGGAGAAGACTTCGCCTGTGAGAAGAGGAAGAATTGGAACGACCCCGAGCGAGTACGAGGCGTAGTAAATGATGATGATACTCAGAGTGACAAGTTTCTCACTAGAATAAAGCAGATGATTGTTATTCGCCTGGTAGAGAATAGCGTCGATGGCTAGAATGAGACAGCAGATGCTGGATCCACCGATGGAGAACATCAGCAGGGGTTTCCGACCGATTTTCTCGATCAGAAAAACACACAGGCCGACTGAGATTAAGTCGAGACATGCTACTATTATCTTGGAGATCTCTGGGTTGACGTTATTGAGGAATTGTTTGGTGTAGGCGTTCATGGCATAGCCACCGACCATTTGACTTATGCAAAGCAGCAGCATGGTGATGGAGGCTGGAATTCGACGCCAGCTCGAAGTGACAACGAGCTTCAACGTTGTCTCAGTTCGCGGCCGTTCTGTTGCCTGAAAGTCGAAGAATTTCTCCATCGATTTGTATTCCTGGTCGACTTCGAGGATGTGATTGGCACCGCGAAGCGCTTTCAGGGCGAGTTTGGCTTCTAAGGTCTGTAATTGGAGATAAAACTTCAGTGATCAATTTTTAATTTTAGCATCCAATTAACGAATAATCATGCTGATCGTCTGGTATTCTTAGCTTCTTGGTTAATCACTGAAAAATAATTGAAGAACTGAAGTTTTCTCACTTTTCCACTCTCGTACAAATAATACGGTGACTCAATCATCCAAATGTAGATGGTCAGTAGAAAGCCAACCGATAAAAAACACATGAACAATGATACCAATTGGTGAATGGTGAAAAAAGAGATACTCGTGCTGATAACCATTCCCAGATAAGCAAAAAATGTAGCCAATGAGCCAACGGTACCACGTTGATCGGGAAAAGTCACTTCGCCAACGTACATCGTCGATGTCACAATGAACAATCCAGCGGAAAAGCCACCAACAGCAGCACCAACCATCAGTGCCTGGAATAAAGAATAAAATGAAAGTGAAGGGGGGCAACAAATGGTGGATGATAAGAGGGGTAGATTGTAGCTGAAATGGTTCTCGCTTACGATGGTGTCTCTCGCTATTCCGACAATCAGCCAAAAGAAAATACTCGATATTGCTGATATACAGAAGTTGCAACGACGACTGGAAATATCAACGACACAAGCCGGCACAATAGCACCCAAACATGATCCTAAATTAACGATCACATGAATTGTTGAAATACCATCTCGGGAGTCAACGTAGCATGCATCAGTGCACTTGATCATGATAATGTGGGGTATTGAGGTCTCCGGCCAGCCGAGGGTCAGACCAATGCATGCTGCACCCAGGCAGACTGCAAAATTTCATCATCAAGGAGGTGGGAATAATTACTTTGGGGGGGGGGGGGAGCAGAGTGTTTTTGGAACTAGACTGAAGATTTTATGAACGGAAATCAAGAAACTATGAAACGGTAATTCATCGTTCCAGGAAATTTCTAATCAAATTGCCATTTATCCACTCGAAATTTCCGCGAAGCTGTCACTTAGTGCAAAATTCCAAGAATTGCACCAATAATTCCTCTTCAACTCTGATTGATTTAATTGCCCAAAACCATTGCACTCCATTTTTTGTGTCTGACAGCAGAGGTAGTAAGTCTACTTACGAGATGCGACATTCAAATTGAATTGGCTGACAATGGACAGTAAAGTTGCCCTAAATTTTTTTCCTCCTGTCTCCTCGGACCTATTCCGTAGACAGCAGTGTTGAAAAAAATTCATGAATTGTTTATTGAAGTCACAAAAAATTGTTCATTTAATATTCCCGAGGGCCAATTGGACCTTCTAATTTCTAAGAGAGTAATCGGTTCGCGTGTGCTTTCATTACTGAACTAAACGCGGCTTTGTTGCTCACCGATACCCTGACCATTACTCGTTATCAGTTTTAACCGCATACATCGACCAATCTATGTCTAAATTATTAGCGGCTATCCATATGAAGTAGTGAATGCTCATAGCTCATGCATGACAGTTCAGTGTTTACTTATTTTTATTTTTTGATTCTCAGGGGTAATTCATATGTATAATTGTATTGGGAAATAGCGTCAAGGATTTGTATGGAGGAGTTTTAATTTATGTTTTTAATTTTAGTATTGTCAAAGGATTTCCACCGGTGTCGCCGTTTATTGGAGTGTCGCCCACACTGTGTTATTTGTTGAAAGAGAAAAAACCATTGTGCTGCCTACAACTAGCTCAGGTTTGTTCATTTTATTTAATTGAGTATCGTGCCATCCAAATGCATCGCAAAATATTATGTCCATCAAAATCTTTTTTTTTTCGAGTTTGGAGACTTCGGAAATGGTATTTTTATTATTTATTTTTAATTATATCTTTCAAGGCATCTTCACAATATCTTCTCCAACATCCCTCAAAATTTGATATTTCTTTATTTCGAAAAACATACGAAACTAAATGAATGTTTCTCCAGGTTTGTGAGCATTGCAGCTATAGAAACGCAAAAGAATACAATTGGCAGAACAAAACGATAATATTGGCAGCGGACTACGCGAGTAACGGAATATACAATTTCATCATTCCCCTTCGAGCTCACTTTAGGTATGTCAAATTGTTGATGTCGAAGACTTGATAATCCCTGATGTTTCAACTGACGATTTCCTCACTCAGATCAAAAACTTCCCTCAACCCGATCATTCTTCTGTTGGAGAGACGACCGGAAATTGCCTTTCTAGACGCCATCTCTTATTTTCCACTGGTATATTGGATGCTTGGATCGATTGACTGTCTCGACGACCTGCTTCGCGCTGGTATCACACTTGCCGAAAATGTCGTTGTTGTCAACAAGGAGTTGAGCAATTCCGCTGAAGAAGATACACTGGCTGATTGCAATACTATCGTCGCTGTTCAGACAATGTTCAAGTGAGTTTTCCGTCTCTATTCGGAATTTTTTTTTGCCGCAAACGGAAATGCTGAAATCGTTCATATTTAAGAACTCTATTTATCGGATTACTGTGGTTCTTCTGTGATTTCAAAACCGTTTGTACGTATCCAACAAAGTTTTTCTTTAATTTCTTAGTAATGAATATATAAAGCTGATTTTTTTCGTCAAATTTGAGTTCTTGAGTTTCTAAAAACTCAGTCGCAAGACGATAGCTCGCAAAAATATTCTGAATTCAATAAATGAAGGTTTCGAACATTCATTGGAATGTTCTGATCGGATTTGAAGATGTGAACGATAGCAGTAGGCTATCAATAATGTTATTCTTGCCTTAACAGGAAGTGGAATTTTTATTAATTGTCGAGAAAAAGACATAAATCCCAAACGTGATAAATTGTTCTTAGAAATATAAATAATAAAAAAATAAAACTGCGGAAATGCATACTCACTGATAGTAATACTATCTTGAATTTCAACTAAAGTCATTAAAGTCATTAAATCCATTAAAGTCAGGAGGTGACAAAGAAATAGCGCGTTTTTTTGTTGAGAAATGGTTTGCATGCATACTAATTTGACTTCATTAAAAGTGAGTCAATCCTTTTATTATGAAATATGCAATAAAATTTTCCAGTTATTTGATTCAAAAAGATAAAAATGGGCTTAGTAAACAGCTTTTGCCGTCAGCCCGTACTATGCTCAGGCGAACCCGAAAATTTTTCTTCTCACGAGTATTGAATATTGTTTCTTATGTAATCCCACATACTATCTTAATCTCATGCAATTCCCCGAGAATTCAACCCTTGCGCCTTCAGTGTCCTGTAATACAGTCAATATCTCTTGACTTCTCCCTCAAAGGAATCAGAAAAATCTTCACCCCATTCCTCTATCGTCTCTCAACGTCCATACTAACTAGACAGCTGATGAAATTCCCAAATATTAATCAATGAATATTCAACAGATTCTTCCCCAGCATAAAGAGCATAACTGAGCTGTCGCAGTCCAGCAATATGAGATTCATGCAATTCCGGGCGCACGACAAGTATGCCCTACACCTCAGCAAAATGGAAAAGGTACTCCTCAGTGCTACTTCCGGTGACAACCATCCCGATGAGCCTCCCATGGGCTCCCCGGTAACACAATAACACTCACTCTGACCTCTGAATTCATTATCTGAATGATGATTAGATTGATCGATTGACTGTCACTACGAATGAATTCAATATCACGTGTCAGCTTGCTAATTATACCAAGACCGTAGGAGCGAGTATTCGCCTGTAGTAAATAACTTTCAAACATCAGAAATGCTTCCTCACTGGAGTTATCTATTAGTAAATCGCAGTAATTCTTAAGTAACTTCATTAACAGCAACCGAAGCCTCTCAGCGCGCGCTGAAGAAAATAATTGTCAACTGTGCTGTGAAAAATTCCATAAGAATTACCGGACAAGAACATAAAAATTACTTTTCGAAACGTAATCAGCAAGTGAAAAAAAAATGCAAAGAAAAATGTAAGTCGGAGAGGAAAATTCTACAAACTGCCACGTAAATTCTACGTTTTGCTCCGTAAAAAATAACACCTGATGACTCATTATTGTGGGGACAATAACTAACGGTTTTTTTCCTCAACGATTAAGGAATTTTATAGAAAAAATACGTGACAATGCCCTGAACATAAACCTGAGAATTTGCGGAAAGTATCAGCATTCTTCTTGTCAATTCCAATGAGAAATTTCCAAAAAAACAACTTTCCATTGTGGATTATGTGAATTGTTTCGGAATTTTTACTGCGTATTTCCCGTGTGTGTCCTGCTCGTAATTGAAATTTTTCAGAGATCACTGTACGATCTAAGAAATAGGGAATTTCATAGCAAATAAAATGGGTTTCACATCGCATTTCTACGACCATAACTCAGGTGGGGACATTTGTGAAAGCTTCTAGACAAGAATCCCATGATGCTCACACCATATGAGAACCCAAAGATCTTGAGCAACTTGTCTCAAACAAATGATAATATCTCAAGAACTCTACGTTGTAAGGATGTGAATCAAAAATCTTTTTATCGGTCGTAAAAGTCCTTCAATTTTTCATGTTGCGTGTCTCGATGACTTGTCGATGGCTATCGAGATTTATCAAGCGAAAGTGGGATATTCATTTGGGAGAAAATATCTCCGGTATTGCAAGTCGTAAAGATGTGAGTTAAAACCATTTTATTTGTCATAAAAATTCCTTAATTTTTCACCTCACGTGAGTCGATAACTTGGCGATGGATATCGAGATATTTTATGTGGGGGTGAAATATTTACAGTAGAACAAAATGCACGATCCTTACACATATTTAGCAATGTTAGTTGTAGTGCCATCAGTATTTCATTACTAACGTTTTTTTTTCTTTACATTGACGGTCTACTGCTGGTGACGGATCAATAGCACTTACGGTCTTGGTTATTTGGCCAACGATTTGGTCGAATAGCACTCTCTTGCATCTCTAGCATTTATCAATGAATCTATCAATTTTTCTTAATTTTATGAATTTTTCATTAAGTAGAGAAGAGGTGGAACTTTTTGTTGGTAATTAATGAGGGCCAAGTAGGGGTTGGAGATCGATCCACGAGTATGACACTGAAAAAAAATTGCATCATAAGTACAAATCAAAAAAATTTCAAGTCAATATATTTTAAAGTGTAGAGTGAATAGATTTGAATATATCGCTCGTCTGGGTAGTACACTTCTGTGTGAAACTAAACCCAGTAATGGCATATTATAGAAATTGCCGTAACGTGCGCTCTCGACTTTATATATTTTTTTGCGATATGAGTTTCTTGTCGCAAGTAATGACGAATGTATAAACAGGCATTTTTTTCTCAGTGTGGGTGTGAAAAAATTTCGAGGGAAAATTTCCATCTCGACTGAAAAAAAGAGGCAAAATCAACTTCACTCCCCGATTACTCAACTTGTTCGGTCATTTGTCCCCATTTGTTCCAGTGTAGTTAATGAATTACTGAGGATATTTGAGTACCTATCAGTGATTCAACCTGTTAATTAATTGTGTAATTATTGATCCAGTGAAAGTCGAATAGTCGATAATTGAACACTGATGACAACTTCAATGTAACAAATAATTAATCACAGAGATCATTAGTCGACTTCATTACCCGATGGTACTCAAATCCCTTCAATGATGATCAATTAGCCCTAGATAGCATGATAACCATATCCTTCTCTAGATCATGAAATTCAGTGGTGAATTGGTGAAGACTTTACCGAAAATGTTTGAGAGATGTTACTATGATTTGATAATAATTTTACGAAAATCAATTAACCGTTAAATTAATTTGTAAATATATTTAAAAAATTATATTTCAGTTAAAAATAAGCTTCACCACTTCACGACAGATTGAAGTCCTATCAAGTGAATAAGTGAAGATGAAAACATATGGTGAATACATATTTGTACGGATGCATGCATTGTGTGCTAGACCTCACAGCAACTGCACTTTTAATGTTCCTCTATTCTTATAAACCATAATAAAATGAAAGTGAGCTGAATTGTGTTCATACCCCAAGAGCCCAGCATTTCTCCTTATAGAATATTCAACAAATAGTAAATGAGGGGGGATGGGAAAGTAAGTGGGTGGAGTGATTGATCAATGAAAAATACTGTGCAGAGGGAGAAGGAAAGAGGGTCCCACATATCGTACATGTTCCGGCTGCCATTCGCTGCTGGTAGTGTCTTCAGTGCATCAATGCTGGACACACTTTTGTATCAGGCTTTTGTCAAGGACTATGTGATAACATTCGTCAGACTACTGCTAGGTATTGACCAAGCACCGGGCTCTGGATTTCTGACCTCGGTATGTTTACCTGCTATTACTATACTTTTATTTCTGTATTTGCATTACTGCCCCGAGGCCGGCTTTGTTTTCGAATGCTGAAGAGGGGATTATGCGTTGAATTAATTAATAAAATAAAGAGAGATTACCGTATAAAAAGAAGACCTGCATTTTAAAAGTTCTTTGAGGATACTTGACAGTCGTAACGATATCAGAGAATACAGGCTACGCAACACACAGATAGAAATTACCCAGGAAAATTTTAACAGTAATACTGAAAAAAAATGAGAAAATTATTATCGATCAGTTTTGAAAAACTCAAGCGCTCTTACGATTTCTTGAAATACCTGGTAAAATTGTTGTGGATTTCTGGGACATGTTCACAGAAAGACGAAAGAAAATTCATATTTTTCCTACTCATTATCCGCATGAGAATTTTCCTCTGGTAAAAAATAATAAACAGGGTCTGAAAAGTAAAAGAAAAACTATTTTAACTAGATTTCACTAAGCTATATTCACGTTAAAATTTAAATTTAGTGCAAACTTAAACTTTTTTCTCAGACTTTCAAAGAACTATGTTTTAAAATGAATGACTCACTCGCTTTCAGGGTTTTTTACTTTGATAAAATTGCGAAACTGCTGAAATTCCGAAACTTTTAGTGGAAATATCTTTCATTATTTTTTATGACAACCTCATTACTAGAATCGTAAAAAAATTAACGATTAAACGCACAAATTACGTGCTCGTATATTACACCCCAGGGGCATAATGCCTCCGGCTTAGCTAATAAACCACACGCGTGAAAAACAAAATTTCCGTCCGACTGGTGTACGTTATTTTACATTTCAGTGGATAATAACTAGCCAAATATCACGTGTAATCAGTCAGTTACTGCACGCTGAAGTGTAAATGAATATTATAAAACTCCTCCGAAACAAAATGTCCTCACAATATCATCAACACCTTCATACCGAATATTATAAATTCTTGGGTTCCCTCTTTGCTTTTCATAACTACCGCTCTTCTGGAAATAATGTCGCCATTGTGCAAATTTACGTTCCCGCAGAAAAATCCACAGGGTTTTGGCTCATAAAGCGATAATGTCATGTTGCGTCTTTATTGAGGAAGAAAAAAATCTCTCTGAAGTGCAGGATTATCTTCAAGACGATGATCCTACCTTTACCTCTTTTCATAGAGAGCTAGAAAAATAGTATAAATCCAATATGAAATCTTCGCAAAAGGTACTATTAGGAAACTATAATTATTCGTTTGCTCTGGGCTAAATAATTTGGTCACTATTGTGGTCTCCTTGCACCTTCATCGGAACAGTGCCAGTAATATTTCCTCATCCAATTTTAGATGCAGATAACGAAGGAAGACATGTGGATACGAACGTATGGTAGACTCTATCAAAAACTCTGCTCAACAACGTATGAAATACCAATTGGTATCTACCGAACACAGGACACGAGTGTGACAGACACTTCGAACGTGAGTAAAATATGATTTCTCTGGAAGTAGTGAAGGAGTCCAATTGTAGAAAAGACAGCTAAAAAAAAAACTAAACAGTTTAATGAATAGAGAGATGAAAAGGCTGAGATGGGTGTGAGTAGCGCATGGTCGTGCTCTCTGGCGCTAGCTCCCCCTTTTTTTTATATCCATCTGTCTGTATTCCATCTCATTCTTCTTTGCATTTATGCTTTTGAGTTTAAAGTAGTCCGAATCCCCTGGATGAAATATATTTAAATGGAGTTTTTATATCTTTGTGAACTGCACTGAATGATAACACGGATAGAGATTAAATTATGTAGAGTTGAATTCGCTAATATTTTGAGATGATGAATTCTCATAAATAGTTAACAATTTTAAGTATATTAATGAGGAATATGGATCGAACATCAACTCAAGGAAGTTCAATCTTTTTTTTTTTAATTTCACGATAAAAGACTTCACGAAACAATAATTTTGACAGACGATCTTGACTCCGCTGTCAAATATGTGGTGATATGTCACCTCTTGGGATGAGCCCGAGTCAATGGATTTCGGTTTTTGTTTCGGTTCGTCTAGCCATAGTTGTCTTCATATAAAAAAATGAGAAACGAAAATAATATAAGTTGATTCTGTCATTCATATCAATAAAATCCGTAATCACTGTAAAGAACGAAACACTCCCTCAAAAATATTGTCTCGTGATATCTACGGAAATTTCTCGTGACATGGCTAATCGACAGGATCATCTGAATAATTTCCAACCATTCGAAAATATCCGAAGAAAACAGATGGATTCATTTACCATTCAGTAAACTGCATCGCGAGTTAATTGGCGTTCTTGTAATGAAATAAGTGAACCAACTCATCCAATTGACTCGCCAATCAACTATCCCCGTAAATCTTCCATTAGTCGATCCGAGAATAAATTGATAAAGATATTCACTGATTGGAGAATAGAATAGCAAATCATCGTTTGCATAGTGTGACGTGTGAGGCAGCGTCCATTGAACCATGTGTAGTAAGAATTCATTATTCATGACTTTGAATGAATTTCTGCATGGGGATAGTAATCTAGGTGAACGAACAATCCCTCATAACTCTCTTTAGCGTATTTTATTCTCTCTTCCTCGCCTTTTTACCACAATTCCCCCCTTCCCCATTTCCCCATAGCTTCATTCTAGTCGCGTTGTCGTGACGAAAATACCTTCCCGACATTTTTTCTAACATTCTTTGAACTTTCTCATGCTCTTCTAAAGTACTTGATCCAATTTCAATTTTCTTGCATAAGACTATGGGATTTTATAACATGAAAAATTTAACTTTATCAAGTTTTTATTGGATCTTTATAATACGAAGCTCCATTGAAAGTCTCTGATGAAAATTTCACTGCCGAAGGACTCTTCTTATTTTGATTTTTGTTTTTTTTTTTAATTTTTCATTTCTAACGCTCTGTCAATGATATTCTGACCGACTACTGGCGACTTGGTAGTCATTTAGATGAGAGAGCTAACCTTCATAGTTATGGGGATTTAGGGAGTTCTCTTAACCGTCTTCTAGGCAATCTGCTTCGCTCGTTCTTCCTCGGGCTCCCGCCAATAACCATTTCATTCCACCCGCGTTAGTCTGACGAGAATTCCTCCCCGAAGGTTTTTTCCATTGGCATTCTTCGAAATTTCTTATCCCCTTTGAAAGTACTTGACCCATTTCAATTTTTCTACATTTAAGATTGCAGGGTGATTTTGGAAATTGAAAAATTTAACTCTATTAGCTCTTTATTGGATCTTTATAACACGTATTAGCTCTTTTGAAATTCTGAAGGTTGATAGGAATTTAAGTGCTGACGGAATCCTCTTCTTTTGGAGTATAATTATTCGGATCTGAAGAAATTTTGGGAATATTAGGGGAAATTTTAAAGACATATTTTGTTGTCGATAGTCTATCCCAACACTCGAGTGTAATTATTTTCCCCAAAAAAATACAATTTTTCGTCCTCGACGCTTTGTTAATGAATTATCGATAAAATTTCTGTATATTAGGAGTTATCGAGGTGAATGATCGACTCTCATAACTCTCTTGTGTGTATTTTCGATCAGTCTATCTCCCCTCGCCCTCTCGTTCACATTTTCATTTCATACGTGTTGTTGAGGCCAACATTCTTCCCCGAATGGTTTTGCATTGGCATTCTTTGGAGCTTCTCATATCCTTTCAAAGTTATAAGATTATTATCTGTTGATTCTCACGATAAGAAATGGCTAAAGAAAATTTTACGGTCAATATCGAGTAAATCCCTCGTTTATTAAATGTTTTAATTGAGTCATTTTGGACCAATTATAATCCTTAATAAAGAAAGGATATTGCTATTCCATAGTTGTAGGTCTGTGTTGCCCTATTGATCCAATAGAAATATAAAAGGAGTCTCTCTTAACTCAACTTGATTCGACTCATTCATTCTTTCATTACAAAAAATATAATTTGGGAGATTGGAGGATGACTTAGCTGATCATCATCGGTAACTAGGGAAGTTGATACGTCATATGACCCGCCATATGGTGACTGTATGGCTGTAAAACAGTAGCAAAGGGGTCAAACGAGATACGTTCTTATAGTTCTCATTTTTCATTATAAAAAATTCTAGTAAAAATGTTGCTATTGTACCTAGATTTCAAGCTATTCATAAAAAATTAGTCAATAGTGCACCATGAGTTATCTCATTTTATCAGTCCACTACTAAAATAATATCATTATTAAAAATCCTTGATCTTCTCCAATATTTTAACATTTAAAACTACAATGTATTTATCCTACATCAGTAATATTATTTCAGTTTAATTTGGCAGGAGAACGTCAGAAGGTCCTCTTTGTAATCCAAAAAATTCTGTAAATAGAAGGTCTTGTAATGAATTCCTCCAGACTTCTTCCTCCTGATAATACAATCCAATTCAAGAGGATCTCCCGAAATGAGCTAGAAAACCCCCGCATAAAACTTTAACGCACATTTTAGAAATTAATTAATCTAGTGGAAAGAAACTGATCTGATAAAACTAGAATAGTGACACCAATTTGTCCTAGTCGTTAGAACCCTGCAAGGGTTTATTTTCAGGATATCGCCGGCCCGTTATCGATAGAATAAATGAGAGATCAATAACATCACCCAATTGTGCAGTAACTGGAACAGTTGTCAGTAAGGATTAGCACAATATTTTGCTTGTCCTCTTTTAACAGGAATCGGATGCAGAGAGCGATACTGGAGTTGGTGTGACGTATAAGATGCGTCGTACTGCGGCTGCTGCGTGCCTCTCGAATTGCTCTACCCGTGAAAAGGGTGCATCGGCAGTGAGTAAATTGCATATGTGTTTAATATGTCATGTGCTTATGTTAATCCTGTAAATTCATGTCGTGCTTGATTTTTTAATGCACTTGTGAACGATCATTGTGATTATGATTTGCTAGTGAGACTATATTTTAAAATGAACTATGTTATTGATCAGTAGAGAAAAATTTTCTGAACAATTATTCATTCAGCCTGATTAACAATTTTTCATGTCAAAAAAGGAATAAATTCGCAGATATTTCATGCAAAATTATAAAACACTTCAAGTCGGTTTCACAAGTCTGACTATTTCCTGGATTATCTCCTTCGTCAGACGATACAAACGATGTGATATCTGAATGATAATCTTATTTTTTTTCCTTATCAGTAACACTAATTATAAAATTGCAAAAAAATATGAAGAGGACACTTGATCGATGGGTTTTTAGAGGAACAAAAGTGATGAAGAAATTTTCTCGGGGAAAAAATTCTCATTAACACCCCCAAATTTTCTGTCCTCAGTACTCAGCTTCAATAGCCGACGAAGCTCGTGACAACCACACCCAACAGATAGAGCGCGCCGAAATCGCCAACCTGGTCCGTTCCCGAATGGAGTCCCTCAACCTCCCAGTGGCGGATTACGACGACGTCTCCGAGAAGCGCAACAATCTCTCCTACGTAATAATCAATCCCAGCTGTGACCTGAAGTTGGAAGAGGGTGATATCGTGTACCTAGTCCGGCCAAGCCCTTTCTCAGCGCAAAAGACCTTCGAGCGTCACAATTCACGAAGAAAATCAAACATAAGTTTTTGTTCAGCTCAGCTGGTTGCCCAGATGTCAGCGGCGGTTGCTTCATCAGGAATAAGCGGTGGTGGGGGTAGTAGAAGGGGCTCGGGAATTGGTTTGGCTAGGGCACCACCACTCGGTGGCACCAAGTCTAATTCACTCTCTTTACCGGACAGTCCCACCGTTGCCGGAAGCCTGCGCGGCCGTTCGAATTCGTTGCGCGTGGTAGACGATATCCTGCTCAGACGAAGCAATTCACTTCGACAGGGTTTCACCACGCGACGAAAGAGCAGCCTGGAGGACATCGGCCTCGGTGCGTTGTCCCATCCAACAAATCATAATCCTATTAAAATAGCACTCAATGGCTCTATTGGCCTAGAGGTAACACCACCTGAAGAGGGTATACCTGGTGGTAATGCTAGTAATACTGGTATACTCGATGTTGGTTTACCATCTATGCCGGCACTTGGTACTGGCTTAGGCGCTCCACTTGGTCCACCTCTGGGTGCGGGTCTTGGCGGTTCACTCGGTGGTCTTTATGATCCACCAATTATCCAGAGTAAAGGACAAGTTAATAGCCAACAGTCACAGGCAAATCAGGATCCTCAGCACATACAGGGGACAATCGTATGATACAACCTTATGTGGGGACGCCGACTCTCCAGTGTAGTCAGAAATAAGTGGATATAGCGTTCCCACATAGATGGACATTTTAGGTATTAGACGAGAGGTCTGCTATGAGAGAAGAGAATTTCTTGAAAGAACGAGAACAGTGGGTCCTTTCATTGTTGTTAGTAACATAATTCTACTCAAATGATATTTTATATTTTCATGTTAAGTTATTTATTTTGGAGTATATCATTGGGGACAAAGTAGTACTTGATAAAAACATAAATCTAACGAAGATTGATGAGCAATGAAGGCTTGATGCGATTAAATTTCAGTAGACCATTTTATGTTCTTTGAAATGAGATCACTATATTGCAATTTATCTCAATTATGTGATGTTATTATTTTCGCATTGACTTACCAAATTGACGAATTACTCCCAGCTTCAGTGATTTATCAAGATAATTTAGTAACGAAGCAGTAGAACGATTTAATTTAACTAAGCCTTCAGCTTAGTGTTCGATGAACTATGAATATGAGGGAAACATCGAATTTTGATTAAAAACCTTGCAATTCGTTCAGATAAAAGGGTAACAAAAATCGATTTGAACCGCCCTATCGCTTGGGGACTGAATTGGTGATTGAGTATGAAGGGCTCAGTAATTAGTTGATTAGAAAAAAATTTTTAAGTATTTCTTCATAATCAAGATATTCTCTTGTCTGTATGGGGATCTGAGCAGTAACTCAGTCTTTCTACTCCACAAAAGAGAGCAGGATAATTATAAATAATGAATTGGCTGTTGGTATTACATTCTTTCGTACATTCAATATCAAAGGAAACATTGATAAATCGAATATTCACGAGAATTCGAACGGCTTACGACCCGGCTCGGAGGCCACTATGTCGGATGAAGGGAGTCCCGGGAGGTGGTGCTCGTAACGACCCGTGCCCTGCATTTAAATCTGGATTAAAACTCAAACTGATATAACTTGGTTTGCCGAGTACTGCGATACAAAACTAATTAATTGACTTTTTTAAAGAAAACATTTGGGGATTTATTTCAGGAGACTAAGTACGTAAGTAGTAAATTAATAAATGAGAGAATTACAAGAGTCACTGAAGTGTTTGATGAAGTAATTGAGTTTTGAAGTGGTGGGTGGAGGTGACTCTGGAAGTTCTGCGGTGATTGTTTTGCCAATTTTTGTAGAATAGCGTGAAAGTATTGCACAACATGGTATCAAACAAATACATCAATTTTTTAACAAATTGCTTTCGAGACAATTCTAATTAATTTGTTAACAAAAATATTGGCGATACCGATAGAATTTCATATAACTGTATTTCAGTCATTTGTTTATTTGATAATTATGAAACAATTCTGCAAAACACCTGACATGTCATTTTCGGCTCCATCACTTCACAACATAACGAAAACATTAATGTATTTAGACGTCATATCACAAGGGAACTTCGCGATAAAATAACCATTCACTGCGTCAAAATTAACTACGTAATTGTCTAGGAGAGATTTTCTATTTAAACGTTATAAAAAGAACAGAAATTTAAGAAATATAATTAGTGAATTTACTGTTAATGAGAGCAGTTCAAGGAGATAATGAGTCCTGAAATTAATGATCGATGCCTCCTCTCGGCTAGTGCAATCCAGTTCTAGAGATTTAGAAAGTAAAGTCTAAACAATTGAGAGAAAAATTAAAATTTTTTAGATATTTAGACTTAAGTCGGCGTGTTAATGTTGATTGATCAACGCCAAAAAATTTTGTACGACACGACAGTAAACAATCGCTCGATTGGCCCGACAAAACAACTGAATGAAATTCCTTGAAAAATAAAGTTCAAACGAATTTAAATGTATAACGAAAATACCAAGAAAAATGTTCAATTTGCTTTAACATCATTAATTGCAATTTTGATCAATCATTTGTCAATCAATTACGAAATGCTTTCCTTTCTTGACAATCTGTTCTTCTAGATTATATTTCTAACGTGAAAATATTTACAGACATTCTGACACTCCTTCAGAGACCAATTTACACTGTTTGCGGAATAAAAACCATAGTTTTTGTGAATTTGAGGGATTAAGGTGGTGAAATACGTTTTGGGATTTTTAGGAGGGGAAACACTTGTATTGAAATATACTATTTTCTGGTACCATCATTAAGGGGTTATTCTCTTGTGAACGCCTATATTTTACCACTTTTTCGGAATTTTTTTTTTATGCGACAACAAACTTCAATCATGTTGATTTTTCAATATATTTTTATTTGTATTTTGAAATATACGAAAAAAATTTTTTTTTTCGTTTTTTACATTTTTAACATATATTTTTTTAAAGTCAAAGTAGTCTCCAACAAAAAAAGGTAGTTCACTGGTCAAGGTGATAGCGGCTGTTCATGTTGTTTGAAATAAAAAAATCGAATGGATTATTATTCAGTAGATCTGTGGCTATCGTCCCTACCAAATATAATCAATCCTATTATAAAAAGGAGACCCGTGTACAGATCGATATCGATATTTCTCGAAGAAATATCTCGAAAATGCGTAAGCGTAAGACAGAAACCGAAGCGACATCTGTCGATTATATTAGTCGCACATTGGGCTGGAACAAATGAACCGGTAAAAACCATCACATTTGGCAACGTGTTTGAGTGTTTTTATCCTATTATAAAAAGGAGATAATTTATAATCGTGAAACATCATGACATCTCCACCTATTAAATATACGACCAACAGAGCCATTGATCATTTCAATGTTGCAGCTACACTCATGTAAGTATTCCTATTATTATTTTAAAAAAATGAACATATTTCAAAAATTTATTATGCATTCAATCATCATAACCTATCATTGACACGTGTTCGGAGAGTAATTTCATTTTTTTTTCTTAGGAAAATCATCGGCTACGTCGACAGCATTGAAGACCTGAGAGAGTTGCCAAAGTCTCCATCTAAGTGGATTTACAAGTGCATTTTAAATAACAATGATGGCAGAAGGGTTCGCATACTTTGCTCGGGGGATGATGCTCTCAAATACAAGGATGAGATCAAGATGTATCAGGTACAGGTGATTTCCATTCAAAAAGAAAAAAAGTGAAATTGTCACATATAATACCACAAGAGTGGTAGGGAACCTAGAGGGAAATACTCGATAATGTTGAAGATCGAGTGGTATTCAGGAGATTATTTTTCCTATCCAAATTTCGGCAAAGAGAATTGTGCCATGAAATGAAGAGAGGTTTATTTGGTTAAGTTATCGTTTGTTTTTTTTATATATAGCCTACCGGCAGAATTATGAAAAAATTATCGCATATAATACCACAAGAGCTCCGAAATTATCGAATATTTCCCGATAGGTTCGTTGCAAACAAATGAACGTAAGAACGTACGTTATTTATTTGTAGGGAACCTTGAGGGAAAAAAAATATCAACGAATAAATAACATAAATGCCCAGTTCAGTTTTCTAGGTCAGTTTTCTGTTTTGGAAACAAAATGAATATCTATATGAATATCTATGCGAATATCTGAATGAATATCTATGAGAATATATGAAAAATTTGAAATTTTACTTTTTAGATAATAAAAATCACTGGAGGGATTATTAAAGCGGCCAATCCACAGTATCGGCGATCAACGGACACTGTGAGCGACAAAGAATTTCAATTTGCACGTAGGAGCACTTTCGACATCTTTGGCACATTTAACATTACGAATGGAGCTGACAATGGAAGGTCGAAGGTCATCTCATATAAAAAATTGAGATGGAGAACGTTTGTGCTGCTCGCGGGCCAGTCCAGATCACTGGATGGCTCAAAGAGCCATTCAGAAGCATTACCACGGTAAGTGGTTCGAGTTATGGATCTGGCATGTTTTGCACAAGGGTCCATCGCATGACCATTCACGTGGTAACATACATCCCGAGAGAAGATTTGATCGAGGGAATCAAAATGACCATTAAAGGTCGAGTTGATTGTCGTGGGGATGGTTTTGTTCTGAATATTAACAGCATGGATGACATTGCAGTCCTGACTGAGGATGTAGCCCTCAATGAAGATGAGTTGGATGATGCTGTCGAAGCACCTCCTCTCATTCTCAAACGAGGGGCAGCTGAATCTGCATCTGGAGAGGCGATGGACGTCGCGAATAAGGTACTTTTTTTTATTAATGGTTATGGTTATCCAAATTTAATTACTTTTAATTTTTCACTATTCTCCCTTCAATGCAAGAGAATATTGCAATATTTTCATCTAATGTTGGCTTAGTTTCAAGCAGAATTCAGTATAATATTTTCATTAGAACATTAATAAAAAAAATTTTCTATGGAAATATAAATGAAAATGCATTGAATCATTCATTAAACAGTTATTAAGAACAGATAATCTTTTTTGTTTCAGAAACTGAAAGCTGAATAGCTTTAATGACGTGCTATTTACTCTGGAAGTTCAATTGCAAAATTGAAAATTTTTTCTATAACAAGTTCTAGACTGTTATTTTTTCACACAAAAATTGAGTTCTATAACAAGTTTAACACTGTTATTTTTTTACGCAAAAATTTAATTCTATAACAAGTTTAATACTGTTATTTTTTTACACAAAAATGAAACATTGACAAGCTTGAGCTCTTTAAGAATCTGATTTTTTACTTTTAAAGACTGCCAACTTCATAGCAGTAAGGTTAATACTCATTTAGCTTTAACAACCAAAACAGATGGAATTATAATAATCTATTCATGAACATTAGTATTTATTCAGAATTTATTTCAATATATGGCCCTGTTTTTGAAGAAAAAGTATTACTAAACATTTGTATTTTTTATATATAACAGAGAAAACTGAAGACTAATTAATTTTATGATTAAAGTAGATAAAGCTCTCCGGAATCACAGATAAGTGATACAAAGGATGTATTCATGTTAATGTTTGTTCATATTTCTTAACATATGTTGTAATGTCAATTATAATTGTTGGAACATTATTTTTGTTTTCATTTCAAAATCCGTCCCACTCCTGTAAATGTTTATTGAACGCAAGTGGCATAGATTTGGAGTTAATGGTTTCATTAATAAAAATTTAAAACGCGATTTTTTTGCAGACATTCAGTTTGAACCTTCCCTACGGTTGTAAGTCGCAGGTATACACCTTGGTGCGGCAACAATGTCTCCTGCACTACTACTCACGAAAAAAAATTCGCAAGCAGCGCTGTTCTTGGTTATGTGAAGGGAATAAATAATCTCAATCGCATAATTTGATGTTCACAAATAATTAGAAAATCTTTAATTATTAGATTAGATTATTATGAGACTAAGAACGCCCTCTTCCTGACTTGACTGATTGCTGTCGCTATTATAGCTAAATCTCGAATTTGCGGAAATGTTCTCGATTCTGTATACCGTATGCTGCCTCGCACTGTATAGTATATGCAATCTTAGAGCAATCGAAATATATTAAGATTTTCCCAATTGTCTTTTTCCATGAGTTTTAATTTTAACTTCGAAGATAGAATAAGAGCATTCATTTTCTAGAGTTTTCAATTCTTATGATTTGGAAAAGATGGCGCGTGCGTAGCACGCGCGGACGATCTCGTTTCATTAAAAACAAAAAAAAATATCGAACTTCAAAAAAAAAATCACGAAAATCTCGTTCTTTTTCGTTACAAATCGTTTAAAAAAAATATGAAGATATTGTCGAAAATAAACAATTGTGGTAGGGACGATAACTATAAATGAGTAGAAGAACATATGTAAATTTTAAAGCAATCGGTTGAATACTTTTTCTTGTAGGACCTTGACCGTTTCAGAAAATGATGATTCGAGAAAAACGCGTTTACAGTTGAAAGCCCGGTAGACAATCGCTTACGACACGTCGGCGACTATGAGCTGTAACTTATCAAATACTATGAATTTCGGTCTGAATTTTTCACAGCATGTTTTCAATAGGTTATACTGTCAAAATATATAAAAAAAAAAATCGATTTTTTGAAGTGCTCACATGAGAATAACCCCTTAATGCACTTACCTTCCCTAAATATTGATTTCAAAGCAATTTTATGGCACCACTTTTTTAACTATTAGGCAGCTAAATAAATATTGAGATCATTCCAGAATATCTCATCACCTAGATCGAACTTGAAGGATCAAATCTAGGGGTACACCATTTGGATACCCTAAAATGGTATATTTTCACTACAATTATATCCAATTATTTTCATAAAATCCCACACAAATATTTTTTTCAAATCGTTCTTGCTATTGTAAAGTCTCCAAAATATATTTCTCTCTCACATTCATTTTTTCCAGGAAGATCCCCGTGGCAAACTGTTAATTCCTTATTTCAATTCTTTCAAGCCTTCGACTGCTGCTTTCATATGCTCGAATTCAGTCACAATGTGCACATACAACATATGTTTGTAACTTACTAGTTATGAATTACCAAGTATTTTCCCCATTTTCCGGCTCGACGTCAGTTTCTGAACAATTTTTTATAATGCAATAGCCAAGAGATAAAACGGCTCAAGTCAATTTGATGATTATCTAAAACCTTTTTTTTGTGCGATTTATGAGCAACAAAAAGCTTTTATCAGAATTCTAGCTATTTGCCTCAGATTCGCTTGAGATTTGCTTTGCTTGAGATATTTCTCAAAAACTCAACTGAGAATTCAGTCGACTTGAACCGTTTTAGCGATTAACCACTTAATGCTATTAGTTTATTGGAAATTCTTGCAAAATACCCCGCAATAACTAGATTTAAATCTCCAACACTAGAACGAAATAGAATATATGGAGAATTCGGCATCGATAATTTTACGAATGTTTTTTAGTCCGAATCGAATAATTTCTTTAATGGGAAACAACAGAAACGAAATAAACAAAATGGAGTAAAAAGTGTCAACGCATACATGCTTTGTAGATTAAGAGTAAAAGCCTCGGCTACGAGAGTAAAGTGGTGGTTGCGAATTGATTAATGCCGAATCGTTGAGTGAAAAGATGACGGAAAATGACTCAAAAAATTATATTCTCCACATTTAGTAAATATCTACAAGAGATCCATCACGAAAAAAAATTCAAAAGCTTTTTTTTTTTCCAGAAAAATTAGGTTTTCCTTAAAAACGTGATTGCAAATGTTTTCGTCTTAGATCTGGTACTTATAAAATGCACACACAATTAAAAAAATATAATTTTCTCGCGTTATTTTCCCTTTCTTATAACTTTACCGGACAATTCAATCAATTTCGATCACTGGTAGCCTACAAATATTTGAAAAAATGTAACTACTTATTACCACAAGGAAAGGGGAAAGATTATCGACTACTGCACCCAAAGATGACCAATTTTTTCGTCTAACGCTCTGCCTGATTAAATTTTTAATTATAAAAAAACATGACGTAACAATCATTTTTCATTGAATTTAATTTTCCTGGAGGCGTCGAATATAATTGTAATTAGCATTTAAGTAAAGTTAAATCCTCGACCAGAAACCAAAAATAAAACCAAATGTGAACGGATGTATTTAATGTAATATAAAATGAAAAATTATTGAAAATAAGGAAAAATGTACCTATTGCATATCGTGTATTGTCGTTTCTGTGAACGCAATGCATGAGATAAATTTATTATAAATATACTATAATTATAGCATATACTGTTGACATTTACTCTAAAATATTGTTTAAATAGACAACATTTTTTTTCCAATTTTTCTCATGCAAAATTTTTTTTTCTGAAGTCTAATACACTTTTATTTATTTTTAATCATTCATCGTAATATGATGCAAGATTCCAAAATGATAAATCAAGCTCTCACTTGTATTGTCAAAAGTTTACCCATAGGAAACAGACTTGAATGGTGGGATTTAGGAGAACGGAAGTACCAAATAATTCAATATCCTCAGATGGTTTATTTTCGGTACATTCATGTTCAAGTATTCTCATTGAATCTCACAAGTGTTTTTGTACACTATTCTTGTCGTAGTAAAGAGTCCAAAATGTACTTCTCTCTCAGTGTTATTCGCCTCCACGGGCGACTCTCTTGCACATCCCTAACTAATTATCTTTAAATAATTTTACGTTTTCAATTGCTGCCTGCAAATGGTTAAATTGAAATCACAATATGCACGTTCATTACATGCTGGTAATTAATCGGTTATGAATTTCTCGATTATTTTCGTATTTCTCCCCTCATCAACTCTATTTCTAACAATGTTTTTTTTTTACAATTCTCTTAGTTGATTTGAAGATCTTACAATGTATTCTTGAATGACTAGGTCTAAACCTGATCTCGACATTGGAATCAAATAAAATGCATCTACAATTCAGCTTAGACATTTCTACTACTGTTTTTAATCGGAATTCGATTTTTCTGGTGACATAAAAAAATAAGAATTAAATAAAGTAATGGGATAAAAATGTACAGCGCATACACGCTTTGTAGATTAAGACTAGGAGCCTCTTTTCTACCGACTTTCGAGAGAAAACAAGAGGTGATGTAATGGGTATTGTTTTATTAATTAAACCAATTAGTGAAGAGCCGGAAATCATAACTCGAAAAAATAAATTTAATGGATTATGTGAATATCTGTGAAGGATTCTAGAACAAAATCATACGACTTTTATTTCTTGAAAATTTCATGTTCATAAAAAATATTCCTTCGCCATATAATTCAATCAGATTTGATACCACCGATATGTAAAAATATCAATACATATAAATACTACTTAATAAAAGAAGAAAAACAGATTGTCTAATGCACCCAACGATGATGAAGTCTTTTAACCAATTCTTTTCTGGATGAAATTTAGAATACAATTAAGTAACAATGATTTTTCACTCAAATAATAGATTAAATTGAGTTTAAATTTTGGATGCGTCGAAAATAATCGTGATTATATTTTGATTAAAGTTACATTGCCGATCAAAAACAGAAAAAAATATCAAAATGAATGCGAACGTCTGTATTTAAAGCAATATAAAAAGAAAAATTATCGAAAATAAGAAGAGAAACTCCATATCTTATGTTGTCATTTTTAAGAACGCAATAAGTGAGGTAAATTCACTACAAATATACAACAGTCATAGCAATTACTGTTGATATTCACTCTAAAATATCTTTTAAATAGACAAGATTTGTCTTTTCAATTATTCCTAGTCAAAGAATTTTTTTCGTAACAACAAAAACTTTCTGTTTAATTATAAAAATATAAAGAATTATTTGTCTTCAAGTTTTACTCATTATTTTGGGTATGGAATGTTTATTTTCACGTAGTGGTTTTTTTTTATTTACACCTACGAGAAATTTTTGGGGGATTCTGCGTAAATACAAGGGCCTAGGTACGTTATCGACGAGTTGGGGATTTATCATGCGACACGCGAGGGCTTCGGAACGTTCTCAGCAAACTGACCGACAATGTTACCTCTCGGATGATAACACGCCACGATAACGCAAGTTCCGTCCTTTTTGGCCATCGCTATCCCCACCTCGGTGGTGGATTTCCAGACGATCTGCGTGAAGTGACCTAAAAAAATCAAAATATTGGTAGAATTTATTCAGTAGTTAATTTCCAATATTTCGATTACCCGCACCATTTCATTGTCAAATTTGATAATTCAAAATGGAAGAATTGTTTCAAATAACAATTTTCATTCTCTACGAGAAACATTACAGGACAATGTTTAAAAAAAATGTTCAAGGATTATTCACACCTAGAATTCCCGGTTATATATAATTTTTTACATGGGGATGGGCAAGGCAGAAAGCAATAGAAAGGATAAAGAAGAAGTACATAAAGACCAGCATGAGGCGAGCAAAGAACACGCCGGACTATACATGGAGAATGGAGGCATGAAGATGCAGTGTGGAGGTGGAGGAATTGAGGAGAGATAAGAGGTATCAAGAACGAGCTACCCACGGCATAGGGTAAACTGGTGAACAAGAGGCTGAACGAGATCAGAGACGGAGAGTTCATGGAGCAACTCTGGAAGAGAGAGGGGGAAAGCATGAAGAGAAAGATTACAGGAATGACGAAGATAGATGATCAGGAAAAGCAGGTGGACTGGACGAGAATTGAAGGATCGAGATAGTGCGACTATTACTAGGCCATAAAAGAAGACACGAGATTGAGTGAGTACTGACTAGACAGAAAACTGAGTGGAGAGCAGAAGGGAAGTTGGGCAAGGTGGAGGTGTAGAAACGCACTCATGGAAAAGGACGGACATGAACAAGGACGACTGCAGGGCCTGGAGGAGAAAAAAAAAGCCATTGGAGCATGTCGTGGGGTGCAAGACACTGAGGAAAGGACTAAAGGTGAAGGATGAAAGCGGGTGGACGAAATGGTGCAGGGGTAGTAGCAAAAGGCATTGGAGAGGGGGAGGGGTGGAGCGGCTAAGGGCAACACCAGAGAGGGAAATGTGCGACAGGCTGGGAAGAATGGGGAAGGCCCTCAGAGTGACAGAGGAGGAACGAGAAGGGAGGAAGGGAAATGTGGGAAGTGGGAATAAATAATAATAATAATGGGGAAAAAAGGATAACATAAGGGGCGAATTCGGGCAGCGTAATAAAAAAAATTAGGGAAACCAGGGAAAGACTAGAGGAGCAGGAGGTACTAGTAGACATACTAAGAGATGATTACGAGCAAGGGCAGAAGGGAGGTGTAGGTCTAAAGAAGTGTATAAATAGAATAAACACGTGATAATAAATATATCAAATGTAATTGGATAGATTGTAAATATGTAGATGAGAAACAGAAGGATGGGCAGGAGTCGATATAAAACAAAGGAAGCATTTGTAACATTAAAGAAATAAAATAAAAATGAAATTGAATATAATTTTTTACAAAATCAATAAGCAGAGCTTCCATTGTACTCACAGGTATTTAATACTTTTGGTTCGATGCCATATTTGTGGTCTTTTCGTTCAGCGTACCACTTGGATACAACCTCACGTGCAGGAACAATGAGTTTTGGATCAGAGCACTGCACAGAATAGATATTCTCACCGAAAGGAGAGCTCGACTGAGGGACCAATTTATTTGTGTTAAGTAAAGTGTTCGCCCAAGCCTAGAAAACATGAAGAAATCATTATACAATTGCTCATCGACCCAAAGAATAGTGAGCTTCTGCTGGAAATTTCTTTTCACAGTTGAAGATTTCCATCGAAAAATGTAAAAATATATTGGTTATGGAAGAAAAGATGTTCAACAATTACTACCGGATGTACTTCATTGCCTTTCAACTTGAATTATTTTTCATAAAATTTGTTCTTCCGAAAGAAAGTCTTCTTTAAATTAAGATAAAAAAAATCAATTATATGGATAAAATTGAGAAAAAGTGAAATGATTAATAGCTCGATAAAATCAACTTCATTGCTTTATCGATTTTCACGTAATCAATCACAACGATAAATACCCTCGCAGCAGAAGTCAGTTCCCCGCTGAGTCTGAGATCAGGAACTCGGTGTTTCCTCCTGTACTCATTATGAACGAGCAAGGCCTCCTGCTGCCACGATGCTTCATCGACAGCTGAGTGAGCACCTCTGGAAGCTAGACCATTACTTTTTCCCGGTGAACCTCCACCAGGTGGTAATACATTCTCCATAAAACTGCCGAGAAAGTTGCCAGCTGGATTGTAATTGCATACGACGTAAACTTCGCCATTACGATTACGCGACATTCCTACACCTAGCTCGGTACTGTCTCTCCATACGACCTGCGTAAAATGACCGCTCTTCAGCGTTGTCGGCTCTTTGTTATACTGATGTTGTGCTTCCTCTGCATACCTATAAAATAACGCCAATTGCAGGATTAAATTTTCCATTTATTTAAGAGTATTAAGCCCTTGATGTAGACTTTGTGAAAAACCATTTACATTTAATGTTCTTACAGAATATATATTATTTTACAAAGACTCAACCCCACAAAGCGCAGTGATCAGCGCAGGTAATCATTTGATTTGGATTACGTGAGTAATTTCGGGACGTTCTGATAATTTTTTAAATTTTCTTTTCTGCACGAGAGAATGGAAAATATGATACTTGGTTGTACTGTTCTAATTAAATCTGGGTCAATTTAGTCACGACTTTAATACATTTTCATTTTCGTAATTTCCTCTGGTTCGTTACCGGTTAGAAAACTATGAAATACGATTCATTAATAATTAAAAATGATGATTCAGCAATACCATTCATTAACAGGTTCATCGCCATTGACGATAGTCTTTGGGTTTGAGCTCCACATACAGTACAAATTTTCTCCATACTCAATGTTTGCTCTATGCTCCAGTCTTCCTTTTGTCGCCAGAATGTTTGCCCAATCCTGGCTGGTTTTGCATAGCTGTCAACGAATATATGCTAATTAATAAATTGTAATTAATGGTGCATAAAGTAGTTATACAATCAGCGATTATAAATATTTTACCTGTTTGTTAAGTCTGAGTGGTGGCACTCCATGTCTCGCCCGAAAAAAATTATGTGTCTCTAGACAAAGATCAATGAATTCCTTGCCGGGTCCAGATCTGCGCACAGATGGTTTAGACGTGTCAGTCTTTGTTATCTACAACACATATATAAATAATCCCCTTGTGTGATAGCACTATTTTTCATCAACATTAAGAAAAACTAAAATCAAAACTTTCCACTCATTATGTATGAAAAATTGATCGAATAAATGGGAGCACACGATAGCTTAGAAACCCTACACCACGTTTCAACGATCATGAGAAATTGCAATAGACTGACCGAGAGCACAGAATTCCCATAGTGTCATTATCGGCTTTCAAAAAAAATTCGGTGACTCGTTTCGTCGAGTATTAATAATTAAAAGACAAAGTGAAAGACTGGTAAATGTTTATGGTGATTTCCATTCAAATATCCACTTTATTGATCCATTTTACGGTGCAAGCGGTCTCTCTGTAGATAATTTCAGGTGTATTATCTGAAATCGCTTGGTGATGAAGGTTTAACGACAAAAGACTGCTGATGCAAATGACACAAATTGCGGGTAATTCGAAGTACTCGTGATTTCGTCATTCATACACGATATGATTTTCATTATCCGGTATTAAATTATGGGATTAGGGACAAGGCTGATAGCTCGCAACTGCTGTGGCAATTTGTGTCTATTGGTGGAGGGCTTTTGGATTTAATAAAGTGGAGATCGAGCGTATTCAAGTAATTAAACGATTTAAAAAATGATGGGTTTTGACATTCGTAAAATAAATCACAGATAAAACCTGCCAAAATAGAGTGGTAATTATTCTAATTTCAATAAAATGTGGAGTTTAATTTTCACAATGAATTGAAAAATATAAAATCAACGTGAAAATTGAAATCGTTTAACATGATTTAAGCTTTCTCAACAGTTCTTTATACTTCCATTACACGGACAATGGAATTGAACATCTCTTCATGCTCAATGACGAATGGAAAAGCATTGAAACTCTTTTTTTTGCGCCTCGTTTACTGCACGACCGATATGTTAGCGCGTGCCGTCTCGTTCTCATTCACCACGGTTTCCTCTTCCTCACAATTTTCACTCGATATATCATAACGTTGGCTTTCCACATTCTACCAGACTATTTCCCATTGTCACGACAATGAAATAATTTACCAATGGACAGGTAAATGAACAATATAATTTTATTTCAAGGAATTTCATGATCTAGTGAAGGCATACCTGCGTCGAAGAGTAACGTGCAGAATCCGGTGAAGCCGATGAGGACCTCGCACTGCTGCAGGACATACCATCGCTTCCGAGACTCCCATGGAAACTCCCATGTAACGAATTTGATAGAGGTCCTGGAGACGCTGGGGACGCTATCAGAGGTGACTTGGACCTCACTGAATCCGCACGTGATCTGTAATGCCAAAAAGTTCCATCAAACCAATTCTGATTCCGGGTTCAGTGGTAAATTAGCTGAACAGATCGAATAAATTAAATTTCAAGATTTTTTAAAAATATAAATACGTAGGAATCCAAAGAAAATATTTTTAATTTTTATTAGATTATTTTTCCCACCCAAATTTCAGCCAATAGAATTGCACCATTTGTTGATATTTTGTATAGCCTACCTCGAATATCAGCGAATAAACCCTTTCAAAATTCATCCTCGGAGTCAATTATATCCATTCAAATGTCATCTTGAAATTTAATTATTTTGATAAATCGTTCTCATGGTGTGTAATTTAACATTGACTTTTTTAAAGGCTTGCAATATTGTCACAAATGTAGTGCTTATAATAACGAATCTCCTAATTGTATTAAAGACAGAAAAATTGCAGAAATTATTCAATTGGTGAATGGTAAAATAGAGTGCATGGATGACAATCAGTTCAAAAAAAAATCGCTGACTTTTTGGCAACAGAATTCTTTTACATTTTAACAGTTAAAAGCTTCAAAATGTACGGGTGTATCCTCATGACTAGGTTGTATTAGAAACAATAAGTCGAGTTTTGTAAATTAAAAAATTCGTTAGGACCCTTGCGAATAATGTTTCATAGAGGAAGAAATATTCGTTAAAAATTAAACAGAAATAGGGAAATTCTTTTTTTTATTAACAGTAAAATTCTCTGGATACTATTGTAAATGAATACTCTTCTCTTCCGACATATTCATCGAAATGCATCCTCACAGACGTATGCTACCACTTCAGAAATGAATAATTCAATGATGAATTTCACAAAAGCTTTTAGTAAATGTCTGAATTCATTATTCCCCTGATGTGCTTTTGAATTTACATCTCTCAGTTGAAATTTCGTGTTTTCTCTCCAATATAAACAATTTCTCCCCACAATTTCAAACTTCATCATTATTTCGAGCTCCAAAAGTTGATTAAAATAGTAATTATTCAACAAATTGTAAAACAATGACCATTAACTGGTGCTGTTACGATCAATAAACTCGCGCTGAGTACTGAACTACCAATAAACACGCTATTGCACCAAGAAAAGTTTTTTCATGCATTTGAAAAGTTGGTTTTATCATAATTTTAAGGTCAATTACGTGTAAGAGTATTTGAGCATTGACGCAGACTCAATGTCAATGTCGTGTGTTAACCCGAGGGGGAGTTGAAACAAGAGGTGAAAGCTGAATTTTCAAGGCTCAGGCAGCAATTCGTGACGAGCTAATTCTTTTTTTTTTTCGTATAGTTCCAGTTGGTTTTCAAGATTTTACGACTGCACTCAAGATCCATTCCGTTTACTTCCTTTTTTCAGAGAGTAATTATCCAGATTCTTCTCGAAGTGACAATGAAGTCTGATCTATGTTTTTCTACGTACAAAAATACAGATGAAAGGTCAGACATAATTCACTTTTTCGATCGACTACAACCAAATTGGCTGAACAAAAGATTTTTCAAGAATTAAAAAAGATTAATGAGAAATTGAAAATTATTCATTGATTTTTCATCTGTTATTCATCTTTATCATTGGTTGATATTTTTTGATGTGAAAAAAAAATCGAGAAACATTTCATGGTACTTTAGAAGCACAAAAATATATCTCGACGATTCCCCTATAATGAAACAGAATTGAACCATGAAGATGTATTGTGTGCCATAAAAAATTCAATTAAGTAGGTAATCCTCTGGTCAGTAAATTATTTGAGGTTCCATTGAAAAGATTTTTTTTATAAAAATAGAAATGCCCTAGAAAATAATCTGGCATTCTCTCTAGAAATAAATCATCACTAAGATAATCGGCTCATTAAAAACAGTAATAAAAATGTGTTGTAAGTCTAGCTGTTGGAATGAATTATTTCTCTGGGCCGATTTATCAATAAAAATAATCATTAATGAAGATGAGACATTCATTGCAAGCATAGTCTGGCCATCCACATGATCAAGCAGTTCTTCCTCTAGTTTTTTTCTAGTACATCTAAGTGATGAAGCGACTGTATTGCTAAGATGAAAGTCTAAGGATATTTCTGATAATAGCGAGCTCTGACCATAAGTCACGGACAATTTGTGGTGACGGCTGGACGGACTAACTTAACACTGAAATTTCATGATCTAATAGTAGCGTGATCAGTGAATTTATGGCCAGGATCAGTGGGCTAATGGCTTCTAGTGAAACAAGCCTTTTTTCAACTGAATGATGAGTACCTTTCGATATCAAGTTGATCTACAAAGGCAACCACCTTCTTTTTGGTTCCACTTACGTTCAGCGATGGCATACTACAAGAGTAATGTCGATTTTACAATTATCAAGAGACATTATACTAAATGAGGATTAAAGTGATGAAAGATCATTCTTGATTTTAAATTTGAATTGTTACGTGATCTTCATAGAAATGTGATATTCCAGTATCTAATGTAATATCCAATTTCTGAACAAATTTTTTGGTCATTAAAAAGTACGTCAAATGAGGTACTCGATGTCAAAGTCTGATATTCACTCTGTAACTTAATACCAATTTAATAGTTATTGATTATTAGTCACGATCTCTACCGTCAATTCATATATTTTGGCCTCTAAATTTATGAAGAACCTCAAATGTTCATATTTCTCCTAAAAATATAAATCATTAGAGTAATTCAGTGACTGAGAACATCTTGAGGAGTCAGTTCTGGCATTTCACCACTTCAATACAGAATTATTTTAAATGAACCAAACTAGGACATCTAAACAATAGATAGAAATCCTAGATAATGAATAAAAATTATCATTCATTATTATTGTTCTAAACTACAGGTTTCTATTATACTATTTTATGTCACACAGGGATAATAATACATTAATACCATCAGGCGATAAAAGTATTATCTCACGAATATGACTCTATAATCAAATCTGAAGGTCAGGATTATACTCATTTATGAAATAATACTTTTATTACTTTACGAGAGAGTATATCATGTCATTTCTCACGAAATCCGGATTTTTTGAAGCAACAAAAAATTGAAAGTTAAATATTCTTTCGAGCCTGGTAACAGTCGGTGCGCGTCAAAATGTAACGGACCGTAACAACGGAGATCGGCTTCCGTGTAACCACAGAAAGAAAATAGATTGTCAACCCCTTTACTCGGACTCTGGAGACAGGAGAGTAACGAACGGTAAATCAGACGCGAATGTGCGGCCATCCTGTCTCGAAATATCCTCTTCCTCGGCGCGATCACAGCCTCTAGATATTATTTATCATCCCCTCAAATGAACAATTGTTATCAACTATTATCACATGGAAAAATTATGCCATTGTAAGAGGATTTGTGCTTCACAAATTTTTTTGCCTCTTGTCTGGAAGCCCATGAAAAAAAAGAAAGACCTACTCACCTGCTCGACTTTGGTGTAACAATATCCCTTGTCTCGGATGTGTACTTCCTCTCCGCCCTTCCGCCATTAAAAAGTTCAACAGTCTCTCGTGTAACAGTCTCCAGCAACGGTTCACCACCTTTTCGCCCTTTGCTGAAGGTCCTCTGATCAGTTTTCCTGGTCATGACGACCCGCGAGAGCGGTTGATTGAACTCGTGACCGTGCATTGTCGGCGGTATCATCGCCAGCGACTGGGAAAGTGGTCCACCGACACGTGGTGATCTGTGGACAAATGTATTCACTTCATTTCTGATAAATCTTCACATATTCACACGCGAAACACCTTTCAGATATACTGTTTCGAGTCGTTGAGACACATGGGAACTACAGGTACAGCGCACTGTCCAACAGAACGTGTGATACTGACGGGAGTTTTTGAATTTGCTGCACGCGAAGGAGAATGTTCGACTTGTTGTGGTGTGGAGTGGTGGTCAATTGAATAATCATTGCATGTCCTTTTAATGCTAATTAATAATTGAAGAAACTAAATTATTTTACCATTTTTTAGAGCCTCATTTCGGGACTTGTTCCATTTTATTTTCGCTCGCGTTAATTTATTTGGTCAATTGTTGTTAAAATCATTTATCAGAGTTGAGCCACTCACTAATTTTCCACATACTTTTCCTTTATCTTATTTTGAATATGAATATTATTGAGGTATTGAGCAATAATCATCAACAAAGAAACTTATCGAAAAATATTTGATTTCGTTATAAAACTTCGAAGATTATTATGACTTTTGTATTTTTGTTATAATTTAAATGTTTTTTCCGACTCGATTTAAGAATAAATTCCAAGTTTTTCTCCCAGTGAGTCAATGTGAAAATGTTTATTAGTGAAATATGAAATTAAACAACAGAAATTTGAACAGAGGGCGAGCGGTCGGCCAACCGAGGTACCGCTATTCCGGCTGACCGGGATCAGCGCTCTGGAACAAGCCTGGGGCGTTCTTCTCAGACGTGGATAACATTCGGGAGAGAGAGGAACAAAAAGGTAAACCAGTCTTCATGTTCTCGTGTTGAGCGGGTGCGCACCCGCGTATTCCATCCACACGTGCACGCTCACGTGCTGTCAATTGGCACGCACGTGGTAAACGGAAGAGGAGTCTTGATTTTTTTTTTTGTTCGAGTGCTCAAGGAGGTTGGCACGATGGAGAGAACGCAGGCTGTTTGGAATTTTTCAGGATTTCCCCGGTGGAGGGGGACATTATGCAATTACTTTCCATTGGTTAGGGGTAATTAATGGGAATTTATCACGAAAAAATTCTGTGCGGCGAGAGTCAATGTGTTAGTTTCAGAGAAGTATGTGAAGTGTCGACTTATGCCGCGTGAAAAATTGAGGGTTTTCCGATTTATAATATTTGAGATTTTATCGTTCCATTGATTTGTATCGCATTATAGTCAATGTCTTTGTTTTTTAAGAAAATATAGATAAAATATTAATTGGAATTAAAACAGTATGAGTCTGATTTAAACTCCAAAAATTATAATTTGAAAGACATTAATACCAAAATTATGGTGCACAGAAATATTATTGTTAACTTTTTAGTCAATCACAGGTCTAATTATCATTCGAAAAAGTCAGAAGAAGATCGCATTTCTCTGCCCCACATGAAAATTATAATCAAGCTCAATCATAATTTCAATTATAATTGTAACAAGCTCTTTTAATAAATCATTAATGTTTCTGTGTACCTGAAAAGACGTGTTATATTGAAATGCTATAATCAAATGAGAGGTTATCGTTTTAAAAAAATGGGTAAAGTTACCCATAATCGTAATTTGATCTATCGCAGCCGTCAGATAGCGGACACTGGATGCACATCTAAAAAAATCATGGTAAAGAAAGAAAAAAAGCTATGCGTGTGATTAACGACTGACGGTTCGCGTTACAATTTCTGTTTCGTCGACAAACATCGTTCGATAATTATTATGTAAGTAAGTAAGGATATTCCTCACCCGCAGATGACATTGAGAGGTCCATTCGGCAAACCGTGACAGTCGTGACATTCTAGATATGTCACGAAAAATATACTGAAGGACTCGGTTATGAGCATCCGGAATTCATCAATGTCGAAGGTCGTAATAAGATAATTGAAATATTTTCCGTCTCTTTCAAATAAATTGATGTTTCGTATTCAATCCGACGAGTCGTGGTTAGACAAATTTAATCCAGTGGTCGACCTTGCTCCAATAGATTAAAAATTACAAAAATGTTAATAGTAACTTCAAATGTACTTTTTCCTCGAATTTTTAGTTGAAAATGCTCTTCATAATTTTTTAAAGAAATAAGTTTTTCAGTGAAAGGTAAAAATGTTTTTAGTGAATTTGATATATTTAAGACATTTTTAAAAGGCTCAAGAGATTGATTTCTCTCTTTTGTTGGGAGTAATTGGCCTCAATTTTTCAAAAGAAAAAAAAATGTGCGCAGAATTTCTCCAGCATTTGCAAGACACGTAACCTCGTTTCAGCGACTTTCTTTGCATCTAAACTAATTCATTAATTCAACGCGTTGACTGTGACTCGATATGTGTTCTAATGAACGCCCTTCATCAAAGATCAATATGGCAAGCATATTTCGAATAAATTAATCAGAATAATTGAGAATTCCATGGAGGAAAGGTCAAGACTGAGTTGAGTATCATGGTTAATTAGACAGTGTAATTTCAATCCTGAGCAAAGTATAGAAGAATAAACTCATTAAAAAAAATTATCGCCAATATGAATTCCAAGAAACCAGTGAATTTAGAATTTATTTCGTGTGTCTAAATATTCTTTTCGCACCCATTGAGAGAGAAAAATCTCTGGAAAATGATTTCTTATCCCAAATTACGTAAATATTTCTGCAATTCCTTGATGTCAAGAAATATAGTGCCCTATTTTTTTTTCTACACAAAATGCACTCACTTCCTTTTACCACTTCCCTCCAGAAATTGTTTCAATCAAAAAGATAATCATTCCCTTGAATAATTACTAATAACTGAACAGTGAGCATCTCCGAAGAGTTTAACACATCTGCTCAGTGGTTCGATGGGTCAAAGTGTCCAGCTGACGCAAGTTACCTACGGACCGCTAGCTATCCTAATAGCCCGATAATTATTCCACCATTACGCAACCGACCATTGTCAGTGGCGCAGACATTAACAAGTTGTACGCAAACTGCTCATCATCCTCACTGCAGTATTCATTGATGTCCCACAGATATAATCGTTGAATCTAAATTTATCCATTAGTCACTATTAAATTGTCATCGATGCCGAAAAAATAAAAAAATATCGTTCCATAATAGACCCAAGACCGCAATCATGTGGCTCTTTCTAATGAAAAGAATGACTGATTTTTTATTTTTAAAAATGACTGTTCACTTCATCAGATAATAGGTTGTAATAAATAACCGCGAAATCAAAAATTAACTCCGTGATTTTCTTCGTAAATTAAAATTTTTAAGTCACGCTCATTTAATGAGGTAGTTTTTTCAATCATTTTTAATTAATCAATGTGAATTGACAATTTTAATTTTAGATGTTCTCAGTATTTTTGTTGTAATTACTAAAATATCGTAAGAACTGAAAATTTAGGAATATTATTTTCCGCGCTACAGAACGTGTGTTAGTGCCAGATTCTGAAGACAAAGGGGCATGAAAAAATTCACAAATTCAAAGGAGGGGAACAGAGGCATGTCATTACCTCTGACCCTGGCAACACGTAATTTTGTGGAATTTCCTCGACACCTGTTTCTTCCAACGATAAAAGGCAAGAATCCAACAAAAAAAAATGAGAATCCTACTTATGCATTAAGCGCGACGAGACAGTGGTGGGGTAATTTGTCAGGTCGTGAGACACTTTTTTCAAAGAAAATTATTGCTGTTGATCTGTTGTAAAGGAGATATGAAAAGAAAGATGTAAGTGAGGTTTACAGCGGATTTTGAACGCTTCCTGGAAGTAATAAATAAACATTTTGAACATGATGATTTGTCACGATGTTTTTCACTTCAGCGGAAGCTTTTTCATGGTGATGAACAACAATTCATGGCGATATTTTTATTCTAATGAGTTGGAGATTTTTGTGAGGGGAAAAGATCGGATTTCCATAGGTTAGAATCAGTTTTTGTCCTTCAACAGTTCAATAATGTATTCTGATCATATTTTCTTTAGTTAATTATCTGGAAATATTTTCTATTATTCGAGAAGAGGAAGTTAAAAAATTTGTGATTTTCTATTGAGAGTTTAATTATTGAAATTTGAATCTTCATATATTTAAAAAATTGCTCGTTTTAAAATTATTTTGGACTCAAAACATTTTAAAACGTTCGAAAACTGCGGGTCAGTAACTTCAAATAAAAATGCAGATGTTCTCCACAAATTAATGAAAGTATTTCAATCAAAAACAGGAACTGAATCCTTGAAAAATGAAAATAATGGTACCATCGAAAAGGTGTTTATCGCTTGCATATACTGGTAAAGGCCGATAAAAAGGAAGGAGAGTCCGACTGCAGTATGGACACACGTATAAATGGTATTGTAGAGAGGTGGAAGTACCATGGGTCAGGTTCAAGGTCCTCCCATGGAATCAATTGCGTAAGATCGCCTCGAACGCGCCTTTCTCCATCATGTCTCAACCATAAAATGCCTAATAATCGCTAATAATAGTGGAAATCACTGTCATTAGCGGTAGGTGCCCAAGAAATATTTGTTTCCAATCGAATGATCATCATCATTTTACTGACAATGTCGAGTTCGAGGGTTCCCTTCGAATGGACACACGTCAGCGTTAGCAAAGCGCTGCGCCAGCTGATTCCTTGTGAATGAATTAGGAGCATTGAGTACTCAATATTATCATTCAATTAATAAATTGTGCATAAATGGCGAAGTATTATTAGATGATACGACGCAATTGGAGATATCTGATTTTAGTCAATTTTATTCTAAACAGAAAAAAGTTTCATCTCAATGCACTGACATGTGATAAATCCTCTGAGTTGATTACAGAAAAGAAAAATAGATCAAAACATCTCGAAAAAAAATTGAATATCAGCCGTTATAAATAAACCATTAATGAGTAGACGAGATTAATTCCTCAACTCTTTTTAGCAATTTTTTAGAAACTTTTTAAAATTTTATTTTGCTTATTTATTTACTTTTTCTGATTTGTAAAAAATTTTTTTTTAATTTCGATTTTTTCCCTGGTCTTGAAAAACTCATTTGCTGATAAAATTCAATATTTTATTTGCTCATGCAAAATAATTATTATCAAGAACACGAAATCGCCAATTACAGACACGTCAGGTAGAATTTTTGTGTTGACATTAACTTTCAATAAAATTAATTTAACATTTCAATCTTCAAAATGAACTTTATGTTAATGCTACTTTAAATAAGTAGTCAGATGTTCCTCAATGCGTATAAAATTAATTCCAATCATGAGCTCGTTTTTTTGTTCCGTTAAATTAGAATTTCGTCATCAGTCCATTTCCCGCGACGAAGTGAACGTTTAATTAACTTTCTAATGTTAAAATTATCTCCTAAATTATTATCTCAAACGAAAAATTTATTTAATTCGAAAGAGTAACCGCAAATCGTTACTCACTAATCCAACATCCAATGACGACCCCTTTGATTGAACATAATGAGAATATTTATAAATTTGATTCGAAAAAAATCGAATTGCTTGAGAAAAAATTCAATCAATTATGGTATAGTCGGGAGGAGAAGATTATAATCGACTTGTAAATTGGTTTTTATTCCTCTAACAACCATTAAGTCGAGGAAAATATTATTTTCAATGCGGTATCTCGTTTCTCGCGACCCCGAGAATTTGCGATAGCGTAGGTTGTTGGCATGTATATGTGTATTTATATCCTGACTGGCTCCTGCGAACCGCAGACTCATCTTTACTCCACTGCAGATATCATTTCTCTATCGACCAGACAACACGACACTAATCCGTCTTGTAAATTTTACTGTACAAACGTAGAAACGACGGTTGCGTCATGTTGAAAATTATTGTTTGATTTGCTGAACCTTCGGTTTTACTGATTTATGGATTTGTAAATGATAAGATAGCAGTACCTGCACTGTTTTTTTTTATTCCTCTGAGCATTCTGAATTAACATGTTGAATAAATTCACGAGGATTATATTATCACAATATTGTTTATAATCCTTCGCCAATATTTTTATTCTATTATTTGGGTTACTTTCCCTTTTAAGTGTCATCTTTTATTTTGTGGAATCATTTTTAATAATCAAATTTCCCTCGACACGAGTGGATTTGGTTCTTTTGAAATCCTAAAATCTTCATTTTGGTTGGAAAATTTCGTGGACACGAATTTTGTTTTTTTTTTGACAAAAAAATGAAAGAATAGTGCAAGAATCTTGAAAAATAGATAAATCTGAAGTTTCTACTGTTTAAATAAATGGGAAAGTAGTGCAGTGACAATAAAATCAGAAGATAAACATCGACGAGGTAATCGAACATCAAAATCTTTCCAGCTGTTGGACGTGACTCGTTGGATTCTCGACTTCTTTATCTTTTATTTGTATATTGTACTCTGTTAGGTGTATTATCATTCATACATTCGGTCGACGGTGCATTTCTGAGGTGGCTCAACTCAAATTGTATTCGAAAATGAATTTTCGACTTTACGGTGATCGTCCTCATTCGCTATTCATCATTCAAATGAACCAAATACTTATCAAGATTTAATACATATGGAAATTCCTGTTAATTTTATCGTAACTATTTATACTCAGGGTGCAATATACGTCATGAATTCTATTATTATCTACTACTATCGAACTCCTGTGAACCGATAAGAATTCTAAAGGAATAAAAATATCCAAAGTGGCAGTTCATCAATGGGGACTACAATTCCGATCGTTCGTCTTCCTTGTGGCAATGTCCTTGACTATGAATAATAAATTCAAAGAAATGATATCGAAGAATAAAATAGGAATTTGAAAAAATATATTTTTATTAAAAAAAAATGAGGTGATAGAGATTCCACGCGTTCCCTCCATTTCATTCATAAAATCACCTCAATAGAATGACGTCATTGGAGTAAAAAAATAACCTCAGGGCCTCCAATATCCAGCACGAATTATCAATTCCATACGGAATTTGCTATCCCAAATCCTCTCAAAACACCACGCTCCCATCGTAAAACGTAATTACGACTAGTGTCACAAAAAAAATGCCGAAACAGGCGTTAAATGCGCAGAACCCGCCTCCTGAATACCAACGACACTCTTTTATCATCAAACCGAAAACAACATGAGTTTCCAGAGCTGATTGAAAGGCAAAAAAACTTCGTCGTAGACACAGCCCCGCCGGAAGAAGCCAAAACAGCACAAGTTATTTTCTCCGTCGCAGCTATTTCCCTCTCACTCACTCTCATTCATCCGTATTTCCCTTTTTCCATCCACCCTAACTCAATTCAACAATCCACGCGACCATGAAGACCATGAAAGTCGTCTCTTACCTCACAGAGTAGGACCTTGCTGGTTTGGAGGTCATTGCACTGACGATGCAGTTGAGCTCGGGAAATATCGATTCCACTGACCACCCCCTATTGTCACGACCTTATTATCTTTCACACTTTTTTTGTTTATTCCGCACTTGGGAATACAGTTAACAAAACACTTCCAACAGCTTCTTTTTTTTTTAATTAATTAATTATTGATTTTCAACTCCGTTTCGTTTCGTTGGCTCAGCTTCGCATGAAATTAATGATTAGTTCATTTTCACTGTGCAGAAACTTTTGTCTTCAACTGTAAATGGTTTTTCGGTGAATTTTAGCCAATTTTTTCCATTTAAAAATTTCAGAAGATTCATTAATTGATAATGTTCATTGCGAAATTACTGGTTGATTTTTGTTTTTATTCTGCGGAATTTTATTGCCAATCCGAATCGTGACATTATGTCCTCCTGAGTTTTTGATATCAGTAAGTTTTTACATTCACTCCCGTTTGATGTTATGGTGAACAAAAAATTACTTTGTTTTTATCATTTCTTATGATGGCCCCCCACGAAATTGGTGATTATCGGCCGATAATCGATAACGATTTTTTTCGACTGAAAATTGATATCTGGCGATTATTTTTAGTTTATTTTAATCACTGAAACTGTGACAAACTCAGGGAGTCGTTTGTAGTCATCAATTGGTCATTAATATAAACCGCTTTCCTGCGATTTTTCAAAATTGGGATAAAAAAAAATATCCTATTTCTCAAAGTATATTTTTTAAGATAATTACTGTCGAAAATAACGATTAACAGTCTCTCAGATGTTGAGAACTCCACGAGAATTTTTTCTACCAGCAGAGTCTTATTTCCAGTTTATTTTAGTTCCCTTCCATCACTCAAAAACTATAAAAAATTATAGGATAATTTTTACACCTCAGTTCAATCTCTGAACTTTTGCTCTCAATTTTTTATGCTTTCGTGGTGAAAGGAATGATAAATTCCTCCTCCCAATATTCTTCTGACATTATATCCCAGGAAATGAAAGATAATCAATCAATCAATAAGTCAAATGAATTTTGTAAATGAAAAAAATTGGCATTTTCGTGCTTTTTGACTTGTCAAAAAACCCTCCAATAATTTAAAATTCTCACTTTTCACTTTTCCAAGTCCTTGCGTGCAATTATCCACCCGAAATTATCAGTTATCGTTGATAATTGATAGATTGTATGCGTTTCCAGGGTTGAGGGTAGACGGAAGCCTCGTGGTCACTCGACACCGGCATATCTCACGGTCGTGTCGAGCCATTGGCAACTGCTCTCAAGATCGAGGTCGTTCCCGTATGTGAACAATCACTAGTGATCACTCTCCCCTTGCAAATAACAAATACAATCACCAGAAGCGCTGGAAATTCACATCAGTTATTCGGGAATATTACGACAGCTATTGACCCCAATTGTAATTTATCGATTAAAAATATTGCGCAGATGTTTTCCAACTTTTTGAATTCTTTTTTTCTCCATTCAGGAATGTCTATTCACACCTTCTGGATGATGTAAACAACAGTTTCAATCGTTTGTCGGTGATTACAGGTGTCACGATAATCTACCGTCGAGTATTGTTATATATTCAGTTGTGAGGTAATGTCAGAAAATTTTTGTCTCTGCTCTAGGAAAAAAATGGAAAATATAAATTCACTTATTTATTCGATTAACTAATTAGATTTTTACCACTTTTTACGAGATTTTTTTAATGTTCCCGGAGTTTTTCACGGATTAAAAAACACAACTGAGTTAAGGAAATGAAATAATTAGGTTAAGGTTATTAAAGATATTGTTAGGATTTTTATGCACTTGAGAACAACTAAATTTTGTGAATTTCGGTCACTCCTCGGTGCCAATCAATAACTGATACACCGAATAGATTCTGGAGCAGAAGAAGATTATCTCTTCATTGAAAGAATTATATCATCTCTACCTCGTAAAATCAATGATGTACTAGTTTAAAATATTTCCAGCCCACCAAGTACAACATTAACAATCTATCGACAAATTACCAATGTCCTCATAACTTTTAGCTGGTAATGGCGAAATTTCTTTTCTTGGAAAACCTCAAATCACTATTCCATCAGAAAAAAACGATTATTACCCCAGCAAAAAGCCTCCGTTCCAGCAGTTTTCCTTCAAATTTAATTTGAAAATACCCTCGACCCTCGAGAACTGCATAAGAGCGTTCAATTATTCAAATAAATAAATCAGTCCATTTCAATTTCACTAATTTCACCACTTTTTTCACGACAAAATCACTTGTGAAAATATTTATTTATTCGTTTACTCCAAATGTTTTCGGAAAATCCATTGAATTCGCTTTAACGTGCAGTCGACCCACCGCAGATTATTTATCTCCTATTCGAATCAAGTATTCGTAGTTATCACTCGTGAAAATCGATTACGTGTCAGTTTAAAGGGACCCCAAAGGGAACTTGTCTCGCACAGACGATATCCGGAGAACGAGTGAAGCAAGTAGAAACGTGGGAGACTGAAGAAGGCGAGTGGTGAGCAGTGCTGAGTCCACGAGTTTCGTGGTGAGGGAGTGGTGGCTCGATTCTCCTATACTTTATAGAGAGGGGCCGATCGAGGGGGAGGGGAACAGGCTCGGGAGGGTGAGGAGAGTCCCTATGCTGGGGGATGACACGGAGTGGCGATGCAGGAGACGCATCGTTGGAATTCTAAGGAAAGTCTCGGTGCCATTGGTGGATGCGCCACGGGGAAAAGTGCTAGGTCGTGGGGGATTATCGATCCTGCTGCACCAACTCACCGGCGAGGAAACACTAGGGGTTGTTACGGAGGGTGGATGACCCCGCGGGTTTTATGAATTGGGGAGGCGATTTCGGGGGAATTGAGCGAGGAAGACGATGAGTGCGATTGTGTGGATTATAATCTACTATTTTCAGAAGCTATCAGTTATCGTAATTTGAATCTAGAGAAATTATACGGTGACTTTCTTGATAATTGGTTGAGAATAATTTTTGGTAATTTTTTATTTTTTTGGAGATAAAGATTTTTAGTCGGCAGACGTCTGATAAATAACAACTTTTTCACGCACATTCGGTTATATTTATTTGTTGGAAAAATCGTTCAATTGATGGAAAAATAGATATTTTTATGGCGAGGAAAACACTCTTCTGAGGAGTATGAGAATAACGGTTCGAAGAGGAGCCAATGAATGCAACGACACGAATCAGTAAATTGTTTCTGGTCGAGTGATTGTAAATAATTTATTTTCACTAATGAATGAAAAATATTATTTATTCCTTACGATTGTCTCCATGTTTTGTTTTTTTTTCTGTGTTCATCTTCCGATTAACCGTCAACATTACTTCCAGCCCCAAAATTTTCAAGTGATATAGTGACCGTAAATAATCCCCCTGTACTATCAAGAAATTGGACGGTTCATCTCCTTTTTGCTATGATCATTCCCACCTCAACTAGATCTCATACTCATAACCATCATTGAATAAAGTATTTGATTCGATAAAAAAATTAATCAAAAATTCATAGAAGCAATGATGGTATAAAATTCGCTGTCTCCAAGGTTCAAGTGTCCATACAAATTCTTATCAATCGTTCCCATCAAAACAAACTCGAATGAAATTCTTCCATTAATTAAAATCCCAATCTTGTCCCTCAATTTGTCATTCTCGTCACTGCCATGTATCAAGGAAAGACGAAATTTGAATAATTTTGCAAGCTTATCACTTCATTAGTGCAGAGCTGTTGCGTGACAGTGGCCGAGTGATGTTTGCTTGCAATTTAAATAGGCGCCCCGCTGGGTCTCTGTACAATTTAATCAAATAAAAATTCATCAGAATCCGTTGATCAATTCAATTCTCGGCGATCCTTTGTCATGGTGATTCTCCTTATCTCCACGACACGAGTAATATTTTTTTTCGAGGCAAACTGTCGGTTTATTTATGTAAAATAAGCATTTGAGTCGCAGTGCTGGGCGGGAGATAAGGTAATAATTATTCCAATTTTCTGGATTCCGCTCGACAATTTTGGTCAGAATCGACTGGTGGCTGATGGTAATGCAGTTTTTCACTGATGACCTTCGTACAATCCCATTGAACCAGTTTTCAGCATGTTCCGTGGAAAAAAATGAAAATAAAGGAACAAACAACTATGAAAAGTTCGTGGGAAAAATAAGTGAATGCGCTACGTCAATGGGAATTTTTTAAGTATTTTTCAACCTCTCAAACTGAAGAAAAAACTAATGAAATTTTAATGTTTTTGTAATTCTACTGGCTATAAGGCTGAGGCTATCACACTTTCAATCAGGGAAATCTTCATATCTTAAAAAATATAATGAGAGCTGAAAAAAACAATGGACGATAAAAGATATCTTGCTTCAAAATTTATCCAGTCTTTTTTCATTGGAGAACGGACAGCAATCCCTTTCGGATGTTGGATTTTTTTTTCAGAATGAAAAAGTTTGAGACCCGATCAAGTAGCAAACGTAAAAAACTGTATTTTGAAATTTTCATCACCGCAATAAATTCAATAAATCACAAGAAAATTAAATAGTCTAATTAAAATTAATACATGTGCAACTTTCATTTAGAATATATTCAAGTAATTGAGTCGAGGCTTAATGGTGCCACCTGAGGTCTCAGTTTGTTCAATTCTTTTGTCACATATAAGTTTTTGAAAATAAAAAAATCATTTATAAAAAAAAATTTTAAAAATTAAAAAAAATTAGAAAAATTAGAAAAAATTAGAAAAACAATAAAGGCGGGAGAATTCAGAGCGATATGTAAGGAGTAGGTCCTGATCAACTAACGTATTGAATTTTAATAGGAATGGACAGCCGAGGTTCAGCCACAGGACAGGGCCTAATAAGTCTCAACTTATCGAAGACCAGCGGAGCTTCAGCTCTCCTCGGGATTGGAGGGAAAAACTAGCCGAGACCTGAGGGTGCACACTCAGGCCCCAATTTCTCTAGTCCTTGTTTTTGTCCATCACCAGACCCAGAGGATTTCTTTTGAATTATTAAACAACATTTTTAAGCCGAATAATAAAAAAAAATTACAGAAAACTAAATGAATTTTTGTCACATGGTCATCTAGGAAAAGCAAAAACAATTTTTTCAAATTCTCATTAACTTAATAAATATTTTCAATACTTCTTTACCATCATGAGAATCTCCCTCTGGTCCACTCACTTATGCACCCAATCATAAAAAAATAAAATAGAAAGCTGTCGAAGCTCGCGTGACAATTTTTCCGGAATTCAATGAATTTTCGTAAACACTCTAGAGGGCTGGACCTATAAATACTTTTGGAAATAGCGAAGATTCCAACTGGGACTAATTGCAAGTGCCAAAAACCATACCCTAGGCGCATAACGCCACTGCACCCGGTGGCAACGGTGGAATGACAGTAAAGTAAAAAAGAAAAAAAAAACAGTGAACATTCTTCGCGTGCTGTAGACGCATAAATCCCTCAAGGAGAAACTTACTTATATACGACAGATAAATATAAACGAGCTGAGAATATGTCATGTGACCTGAGAGGGAGGGGGTGAAATATGTTACTTCCGGTTAATATCTCCAGAGGGTAAACACAAAGGAATTTCTTTCACTTCATTTCCACATTCGGACTACTTTTTCGCGAATTAGTTTGCTTCCCTCTTCATTTTATATAGAAAAAAGTTGTAAATTGCGAATTTATTTGAAAGGGGACATATCACCCTGTTGGAAAATTTTGGTGCCCACTTGTGACATCTTTGTCAAGCGCCGGGATGCGAAAAATAATTTGAGATGTGAAACGTGACACGAAATGACATGAGGAACAGCCACAACAATCTGTCGTCACGTGACAAGAACGTGACTGTTTTACAATGCGACCGTCACATTCCGTTCAATTAATGGCACCCCCCGTATGATCCTGATTCGAAATTTTAAAGGTTTCTACCCAATTATGGGGTTGTCAATTTCTTAGGGAATTTACACCCCCCCCCTTCCTATCCACCCTTAACAAAACAAATTTCTCAGGACTTCTCGTCAAATTTCTGGACATTTGTGAAATATATTCAAAGAAGTTCTGGAAAAATTAATATTTAAGATTATTTTTCCCACCCAAATTTCAGCCAATAGAATTGCCCCATTTGGTGATATTTTGTATAGCCTACCTCGAATATCAGCGATTATTTTTCCCATCCAAATCTTGGCCAATAGGATTGCACCATTCGACGTTATTTTGTATAGCCAACACGGTATTTCAGCGGAAATTCTTGGAAATTTCACTGGAAATTTTGCATGTTGCCTATATAAAAAAAAAACAAATGATGAAGTAACCCTCAATTGTATCTGACAGATTAAATGACAATTCGTTGAAAATTATGTCTCATGGTGCAATTCTATCGGCCAACATTTGGATGGAAAAAATAATCCCCCGAATACCACTCGAACTTCGAAATTATCTGATATTTCCCTCAAGGTTCCCTACAAGCAAATAAGCTTGTTAAGTTTTCCGGAAAAATCACTCGTGCTTCGCACTCGTGATTTTTTAGCCTGAAAAACTTGACTCCTTCATTTGTTTGCAACGAATCTATCGGGAAATATTCGATAATTTTGAACCACTTGTGGTATTATATGTGATTATTTTTCCCACCCAAATTTCAGCCAATAGAATTGCACCATTTGTTGATATTTTGTATAGCCTACCTCGAATATCAGCGATAATTTTTTGAATATTTTGGTAAACAAACGACACTTAACCAAATAAACCTCTTTTCATGTCATGGCACAATTCTCTTGGCCGAAATTTGGATAGGAAAAATAATCCCCTGAATACCACTCGAGCTTCAAAATTATAGAATATTTCCCTCTAGGTTCCCTGCATACAAATGAAGTCGTCAAGTTTTTCAGGAAAAATCACTCGTGCTTCGCACTCGTGATTTTTTAGCCTGAAAAACTTGACTCCTTCATTTGTTTGCAACGAATCTATCGGGAAATATTCGATAATTTTGAACCACTTGTGGTATTATATGTGAAAATAAAATTTCCAGTGCTGGCACCAAAATTTATGTTAAGAATTTCTTTTGGTATAGTGAATGACGCTGCCAGAGGAGCTAGAAAGAGGTGAGCCCTTTTCATCCGAACGCCCACACTTGAAGTTCATCTCATTAAAAAAAAAAAGGTTTATTTTGTTGAGCTTGTGCATCAACTTAGTCCGGATAAATGCGTACGAAGTGCATGGTCGATGTTCATAAATCAAGGGAGCTGTTAACCTTTCTAAGCAGTCGACATGGGAACCTTTGTCCATCCCATCTCCATCATGGTGTGTAAAATATCTCGCGTGAACGTAAATAACTTGAGTGGTAATGGGGCCCATGTACGTTAGTTGAATCTCTAACATTAGAATTTATACACGAATGTATCACGAGGATTACATAATCGTATATTCTATGGGAATTACTCGGCTTAATGTATGTTGAATTATGAATGCTCTAAATGTTCCCTCTGATGTGTTGAGTATTTTCTCAAGTACTTTACGCATTTTTCATCTTGTGAATATGTTGTTGGAGATAGTTGTTTTGATGTTTGAACATCGCCGCTCTCATTATTGATATTTATTGGCGATAATACCGATGCCATAAAAATTTTATGTCACGATGAACTTGAGACATGACTTGTCCAGAAATTGTTATGACTCAGGTACTAAAGTAAATAGTGATTCACTCGAAAATGCGAAATTTCTGGACATGAATGATAAGATATGTCAATTGATTACGGATCTTATCAACTTGGAAATCCGCATTTTGCTCGTAATTTTCCGTCATACGTAGACAACACATCGGAAATCACTCGGGTTAATCTATCTTGAATTATCAATGCTGTTAATGTCTGCGTTGAAGTACTACTAACTACATGCTCAAATACTTTTCCGCATTTTTTATCTTGTGTAAGAGTTGCTAAACGATATGTAAACATTACAGCACTGGTTATTGCTATTAATTGGTGAATTTATTGAAGCCATCACAAATTTCACATCCCAAAACATTCAAAAGTACGTCCAGTCGACGAATATTTCTGTTAATTTTCAAGATAAATATTAATTTGTTTTAATGAATGAACTTTCTAGCCAGAAAGGTTTCAGCAACATCTGAATTTTATTTTTATTCCTCAGATTAAAATCTCCTGTAAAAATAAAAAAAAGTCCCAGCAATTAAATTTATTCAGATACTTCTTTCCCCAATTTCGTTCCTATTGTTTCGACTTTTACAATCAATAATATAAATGATAATACCCTCACACTATATCGTTCGCAACAGAGGCCTGCATGTGACCTCGCAACGACAACCTGGTTTCGATACTCGGCTGTCACAATATTCAGGTGTATCGACCGAGCAAGTTCATAACTGTTACACGTGTACTTTGTTGTTAATTGTCTGAAGACATCGATATAAACTTAACAGCATGTGATGGTGTCAGTGAATGCACTCGTATTTTTTTTCACTCATGAAAGGTGTAATTTCCCCATTGTATTTTTGGATAGTGATGCAATTCACATTTTTCCCAGCGCTAAGTCAACACTTTCAGATCTATTCCAGGGCACACGACTCTTCATGCTCCATTGAGACAATCCACAGGTGCATTCATCTATACTATTTATATTTTTCACCATATGACATGGTAACAAAAATTTTATCATCTCTCTTAAATTCCTAAATATTTATTTGAAACATCTTACAATGGATTTTGTCTCCACCTCTCCCCTTCCCCTCTCTCAACAACATCTCCTACATCAGCACCATCAAAAAGTGTAGGTAGAGACGTAGAGTATCTCTGTCTGGCTAAGCCTATACATTCTCCCCTCTAGATGGACGATTTAGGTAAATGCACTTCCTCCTTTAACCGAGAGAAAGTATGTAAGTCAGTCAAATCAGGTGAATGACGGTTGAGATCCTCTCAACGATTTTTTTCATGAGTGAATGGATGATTTCAGATTCTTCAATAACAGAATTTTTATGGTTGAGTGATTGTCCGACGAGATGACTGACAATTGGATGGATATTTCAGTGGAGAATGGGTTGAAAGATAAACATGAAAATCTAGGATTTTTACTCTGAAACCTCTTATCCTGGATGTTATTTCGCAATTAACAAATCATAAAAGGTCAACTTATCACGTTTTACCACTTGAAAACTGGAATTATCTCGATGTGGACTATGCAAACTTGATGAAAAAAAATAACTAAAAATAGAGTTGTTTGAATATCAAAAGGTGGAATCAATCAAATCATCAAACGTCTGGGAACGCTTCCAATTAGTCTCAGTATTCTACTCCACCTGCCTGTAACAATATTGGAGATCTCAACGGAAGATGGATTGCCCCGATGGAAAAAAGAAAAGCCAACGAGAATGAGAGTTTATTGGGGGTGGGCACCTCTGCCAAGTAAAAACAATAGCGAAACTTATTTAGTATGCAAAGGGATTGGCTCGACCTATCGTTCCAGCCGCGCCCAATGCATTCAATCAAAAGCCAAAAGGGAAAAAAAAAATCTTAAATATGAGAGATCGATCGGGGTGAGTAATAAAATGGAGCGAATGGTTCGGACTCACCCATAGTTTTTTTTTCCTTCCAAACAGACGAGAAATCGAACAATAAATAGAAGTTATAGAGGCAGATAATTACATAATAAATTGTGTGAAGGAGATAATGATCCTGATACATATATATTCATTGTAAACGATGTGGAGACGAGAGTGGTCGTTACGCATTCGTCTTGAACGGTCTGAAGAGGATTATGATATTTATGAATTCGTAATTCACGGACCATAGACTTCCTGAGGATGATGATGTTTGTAAGTGAAGATCAGCCTTCGATGATAGATAACGTAAAATGATTTAGTTGACGCTAACGAGGTTTTTTTCTATTAAAACAGGCACTGGGTATCTGATGTACGTGGAGAGAATTAAATAGTGAGTACTACCGGTGCTATAGTACACTACTATGACATTATTATAAAATAATTTTCAAATTATCCTACAGAGAGAGAAACTGTCTATGAAAATTGCTGAGGACATCTGGAAACTTCTTCACAAATTACGGAAAATAATTGACTCTTTGCATAGCAATGTTTGTCCCATGGGCCCATATGGTTGTATGCATCCATGTGGTTGTTTAGTGGTGATACCTGGGACAGAATTCACTAAATTTGAAATATGATTTTTCTGTCTGTTCTGAGACTCTCCTGAAGGGTTTTTTCAATAAGAGACATAAAAGTGATTTTAAAAAATCTCGAAGAACAAACAGTTGTATTTGTTACTATTCAGCAACTATATGTTCAGCTGTATTTCTATATTTTATAGTTAATCAGTAATTGGAAAAATCGGATGAAATTGTTTAATCAGAGAATTTTTAATTTTCATGAGTTATACCTAATTATTGTGTAATTGAATTAATTTTTTTTGGCTTTAGACTCCTGTTTGTATTCCTGACAAGGTATGCCAAGTGTGAAACTGTCAAGGAATTTATTTATAGACTTAGCCACTCAACTCGTTCGTCAAAAACAGCAATTTGGGTTAACGCATTCCTCCCCATGGCAAAGGATATGGGAGAATGAATTCTCAGTTAGCATTCGTATTCAGTATGTTATGTATAGTAGTACGCGAAATGAGATGTAATTTTAACGACGGTGGATGGAGAAGGCTAATGCACATCATTAAAATGAATTGTACGCAATTATTTTAAGACATTAATCATGCAATTTTATCCATAGAACCTGTTTCCTAATATTTCGTATTATTATCCAGAGCGAGAGAATTATTACATTAAATTCCCAGCGTTTTTTTTTCGCAAAATTCCTCATCTCAATAAAAATACAAATAGAAGTTTGTTTTCAATGATAAGTTACACAAGGAGACAACGATAATCGTTGTTTATCGTGTACACATGCACATACAAAAATAAATAGGATAAAATGACTGAAAACAGCAAAGAATAGAGTGTAAGGGAAAGGAGTCCTGCTAATTTCCATATCCTGTCGCACCCACCAGAAGAAAAAAAAAATTTGAAAAAAGCGTAACGGATGTTGAGGAAACTCCTCAATTTGTTAATTTTTTAAAGCCCCTTTCTTGCTCTAGTTTTTTTTTTAATCAAACGATTGATCGCCGGCACACGGATATCAGTGGAAAGTCCCAGGAGTGAACAGACCCGATCCCATACGATTTATCGTTCACTTGAATCTCCGGGGGGGGCAGGCTCAAGCCAACGGTTAGGCTTCAGCTACCTGTACCTGTATTACTGGCTTTTAATTACATACATTTCAGTCATCCAGCAAAGTGTTACGCTCTGCTGATTCTCTGTGATATACCCATCGATTAATGGGGCTAAAATTTTTGTTCAATTCCTCCTAGACATGTTTGTTACGTTCGTTCCAAATTCGACTCATCACTGATGCAAACTTTATCGTGAAGATTAACTGTTAGGGAGCGGTTTGGGACGATGAGGCATTCATTCAATTAATCAGCATTTAGAAAGTGAATCGTGAACTGAAAATTCTCAAGGAGAGAGGAAAATTGATTCGTTGCAAGTGAATAATAATAATAACAGTATACACTTTTTGTAAACATTTAAAGTAAAAAATTTGTGTTAATTCATGTGTAGAATTCTGCTAAATTTGTATTTAAAATTTTTTTTTTTTTTGATGAGTAAAATATCTACGAGACATTTATATAAAATTGAAGGGGTAAAACAGGTGAAAATTTATAGGGAGAATTCATGATTCCACATCAACAACAGAATCTGCACTATTGAATTAACATTCACGAATTTTTCCTCAATTTTGAATGGCGCCCAGATGATCACGAGCTTGACGTTTATTTGACGCTCTGTTAAACAGTCTGTTTGCTGGAAGATCGATAATGGTAAACTCCCGATATTGATATTTGTTGATGAAAAAAATACAGATTTCTCCTATTGCATTGGAGAAATGTCTGCAAAAGGTTAGATGCATAGATTAACCTGTCCGACCGCTGAATTTAAATATTCTCCAAAGCCTCACATATGTCAGAATACCACAAAAATCGTTAGAGCAATTTTTCACCGATAGAAATGTAACCATTTCTCTGTAGATTTGCATCTCAATATTAAGCACAATAATAATTCAATTCCCATATCCCGGAAGTGCGTGAATAGCATAGAAAAGAGAATTACTTTCACATGACCTTGAAAAACCTAACAATTCCAGGGAAACTAATGGGTGTATTCATGAATTCAGGATTGTGGAAGGAGAAATGACAAAACAGCAATCGAAATTACGAGTCTGAATTCTAATGGAAGAATAGAGGACTCTACAATTCAGACGGTTATGTAGCTCATGACGACGATAAAAGTCATTACGGAAGTTTGAAATCAGGAAAATATAAAATATTCTAATTTCATAGAGCTGATTACTCAAAAAATTAAGGTCATTATAAATTTACTAATCAGAATTAGATGAAAATTTTTATAACATTAAATTAAGATATTTTCCTGTTCAAAATGGAAAATAATGAGATTACAATTTCACTGTGATTTCAATTTCTCAATTAAAAAATTGGACTAATGATCTTTTTATCATTTTTTAATTGAGATAATTACGAAATCAGTGATGAGAAATAAAAGAAAACTTTAGAATATTTTTCTAAATTTTGTCGATTATTCTTCGATTTCTGCTGAATAACTTAATAGCAATTAACAGTTGACGTCGATGTCTCCATAGAATTACCAATTATCAATAACAAAGTCCCTTTAGTAACCATATAATCTACACAATTCCCATTCAATTAATCGAAAGTTGATTCACGTGCTTGGAATAACTCAGGAAGTCACTCATTTTGTTGGAATAGGTGAGCGATAATGCTGAACCTGCTTGGACTGTCGATAGTCTCAAGAAAGTTGCATTGATACGAAATGGAAAAAAATGATGCGACCGGTTTTGACTCTGAGGAAAGGATTACCGGTACAGTTGTATTTTGTGAGAAAGTATCTAGTATTTTCGACTCCTTTTACGGTCATCAGGAATCTCAAAGTATTGTACTATAACTTAAATATTGAGCATAAAATTTTCATGAAGTTCAAAAACTTTCCAGACAACTTGATTGATTTTCGAAACAAACTAGATAAAAATTCTTTTGCCATAGTCAATCCTTTTTTTCCGAATTCCTCGTAAACATGTGAACTGTATTATGAGAGTCCAAACCTATCAAATCTACAGATAATTTAATGATAGTCATAATAATAAACTTATCGATTATACTTTTTGCTTAATTTAAGAGAAAACATGAAACGAAAATATAATTTTCACTCACTCGAGGGCCATGTTCTCAAGTCCTGAAGTGGTTTCCAAGATATTCAACTGAAACTGATTGATGTCGTACTGCCCTGCATAATCTATCCCCTGATTAAATCTGGAACAAACAAAAACAATTACCTCAGTATCAGCATTTTTACGGTAACCCCTTAACCCAACATTATAAAAATATTTGAGGAAACATATCGATTTGATTGAAAACAAATATTTATACATATCTCCAATTCGTTCAATATTGATTGCATCATTTACCTCTTTACATCGGCTTTGAAATTTTGGTATTCAATAGTAACGAATGTTTTTTCTGAAATTAATTACCCATTTCTTCTTCTGTGGTCACTCGCCATATGTTCAACTAGAAGCTTCCCCATTGGGGATGACCACTTAGTTCCTGATTTTTTTTACAAAATACTAAATTCTCATTTCCCTTTATAAATTCTTATGTCACACCTTCAAGCCTGACCACAAAAACCGAGTAACAAAGTGTTCAGAAATAAAGAATCGAGTGCATAAGTGCCTGAACGATGTTACACCGTGACACCAATTCAGTTGGTGCTAACCACAGTTCCATTTGACCCCACATACAAAGTATCCACGACCTTGGACCCACATCTGAATTAACCACCTTGTTTCAATCTAAACGACCAGTCACAACTGCCTTAATCTTCTAGACCACTGTCTACAAAATAAAAGGCCCAAGGGAGCTGATGATGCATCTGAAGATATAAAAGCCACGATAATTGGAAAATGGAGCAGAACTGATGCTAACTGGCATGACGAAATGAAGAGACAAGGAAGTTATTCAACTCTGGTGGCAAGCATGCACAGTGTCCAAGTTCATTGCACCCTGTCGATTGCTGTAACGTCAGCAATTAGTGTAATTACCTGCTGTCCAGACTCCACTGTTATCTCTTTGGTACTGGACACTTTTGCCGGAAGCATTCAGCACTTGAGGAGATATTATAGATCAGATGATGCTTAATAGACATGTGTCAGCAAATCAATCTTTTTATTATTTCGTCTATTATTTTGTTGAGATGTCCTAGTATTTTACGAAGACAATTAAGCTCAAAACTTTATCAAGCGTTGACTTTTGCGAGATCAAATTAACTAATTTGTTCAAATATTTTTCTACTAATTTCTCCTCTGATTAATTTGTCAATTTAATGATCACTCGATCGATTGGTAGATAAATAATTAAGAAGAAGTATCATCTGAAAATAATGCTGTTGCTCCAAACCTAATCTTTTATACTACTCTGAGCTGATATCGATAAATAAAATAATAAAAATTAAAAATAAAAATTCTTCATATAAAAAAATTTTAAAACCGCAATAATTTGAATTCGTTGCAATCTTCTATGGTCCCATTCGAATCATCAGCGTACTTTATCTGTCATATAATGAATAACAAACGCTTCATTAACTTGCCAAGAAAGAATTTCCAAGATGAAGAATTTTGGATCATTACTCCTGGTTAAATTTCAATTAATTTGACTCAACGATTTATATTCTCCCATTTGGGTCATTTAAAATGTTCCCTTGCGAACATTGACAGGGATATTAATCTCAACCATGTTCACCTAAATGATCGATAAATCACCTAAAGGTTCTCGTATAATTCCACAAATATCAGCATTACAAGAGAATTCTCGGTGTGGAGACGTTCACTTTTAACAAGTCGCAATGAAGCATTACTATCGGGGGACTGCAAGTTCGTGCATGATGAAAGAGACGATAAGGCTAATTACACCCGGTACTGCCGGGCACGTGGATCCACATTCAGACCAATCAAGGCTTCTTTCACCCTCACCATATCCCCCCCCCCCGCTCATTATTCATTTTCAATGCGTAATGAAAATCTTAACTAATTAAAGTAGCCCCGCTGCGCTATACAGATGCATTAGAAATCGATTGAAAAATATTGAAAGTATGGAAATATACTAGGATGTTCTCAATATGCTAGGATGGATTAAGGACAGTCTTCCAGAGGGGTCGCTCAACCAAATGAACATCTCTAATCACAGCAAACATAATTTTTTGATTTTTATGAAACACAACTGACGGCATGTGGATGTCATACCTGCAGGGCTTTTTTGGATTTGGGTTCCACCGAAATAAAAAATTATTTAATTTATAAGTGGAAATGTAAATTTGGTTAATTGTAATATTCAGCTAATGTAATGTAGCTAATATAATTTTTTAACAGATTGAATGAGTTTTATCATCACATCTATCTTTTAATTTTACTGAGAAATACCAGAAAAAAAATTATAATTTCATTTAATGAAATTATCATTTTTTTTTTATTACTATTTAGAAGAATAATACCCCTTAAATAGGAACAAGTAGGCATGAGCATATTATCTACCACTTTAGTAATTAATTCATTAATCAATCCAATAAAAACCTTTTATGTGAGAAACAATCAATTTTGACGAACCAGATCATCAAGTTAAGTAATAATATTTGTTATGTGGCATTTGTTAAACGAGTTACTCACGCCTTTCGTTCTTCACCAGCTGACATTTTTACACTAGTTAGTGTCAACGACTGTGTCACTTATTTAATCCAAAAAACAGAACTGACTCTATACCACGTACGCCTACGAAGGACAGGTCTGACAATGAGACTTCGGTGGATACCGTAGTGCGCTCGACAATCAACGCCTTGTGAATTTATCTGACGGTCATTTCCCCCACGATGTCGATATGACAACTCGCGATATGCCACTGGCCGTCATCATCATCATCATCAAGTCAATTTAAGTGCCTGGCATCGTCCTTAATGTTTTTTTCGGAAATGGATGGATGAGATAGAAGGCTCAGATAGATCGTAAAGATTAGGTATCATGATGGAGGAAATAACTTCTCAGAAGAAACATTATCTGCGATTGATTGCTTGAAGATAGAGAGCAGTGACAGTTCGATTGACAATGACGATAAACCTTGGTGAAAATCGTAGCTTTTGAAAATTGCATGGAATTTCAAAACAGAAAATTGTATATTCCACGTGGACGTGAATGAAAACTGTAAATTTCCCTTCAATTATTTCATGAAAATTTACGGTAATTTATACTAAATATTGTTGAATATTTGTACTTCAATTAAAAATTCGATTAAGTTGGGAAACTCTAGTGTTTTATTTAAAATCAAATAATGTGAAATTGTTTTGTCTTTCTATCTATAAAAAATATCTTGTCTATAAAAAATACAAATTTACTAGATTCTCACTTTACGACACATTAATTTTTTTCGATTATCTCCCACTAATTAATCAACCAGTGAAGGCTACTTCACCATTCATCGCTCATTGGTCAATATTTGAATTCATCATATTTATTTTCATAATAAAAAATGATATCGTAATTATTCGCTCATAGCGACATAATAAAAAATAACTTAGATTCATTACGAACTGCTAAACTAGGTTGAATTTCATATTCAATTAACTATTGATACGGTAATGACAAATAAATTCAGCTGTACTACCGATTAAAAGAGAATTTAATTTAATAATACTTTGCCATTGAAAACGTTGAGCAATGTAAAATATTAATTATTAATAATGGAATCCGTGACCTTCAACTCATTTCATTTGTGCTCCAGTTATAACATAATTCATTCAACATTTTCTATCACCAATCTATTCAGCTATTAAACTCAATTAGAAGAAAAAAATCTTTCTTAATCCGATAAAAAGTACATGTCTAATGTAATACATATGATACATAAGATATCTACATATATACATATATACCACAATTTATTATCTCATCATTATTAAAATGAATTAAATTCTATCAAATTGAAAAAGAAAATTGAAAATTGAAGAAAAATAATGGGTTCAGCTGATTGCCACAATGTTGACAATTGAAATATCAATTTTAGATCCTAAAAAACGCAAAAAAAAAAAAAAGCAACGAAGAAGAAGAAAAATATGATGATGATGAATAAATTAGTCATGAGACAATTCTTTTTTTTCTACATTTTCAATATCAGAATAAATAAATGCGAGATACACTATTTTTACTTCTCTGGTAAAATTTAAAAAGCTAGGGAAATCCCCGCGAATTGCCTCCACCAATGACAGCACATTCATGGATCTCACACTATAGACGCTCCTCCTCGTTCCCCCATAAAACTCTACAGTCCGATAACTGGCAGTGAGATGAGCATATTTTTCTGAGAACGCTAGCAATCTAAGTGTTTTTGATAAATCCCTGGTCATTTGAATCGACGCGATAAATAATATTCAAGGGGGCCGAGCCCGTTTGATCTCTGTCAACTTGTCGGTTTGACACACACGTCAAAGATGGCTGATAATAAAGAACCACCACCGCTATTTGACAACGTTGATATTGATAAAAATGAGGATATGGAGGACGACGACGAGGACATCTTCGCCTCAGCCATCCAGGTATTTCTGAAATTTATCCATCAATTTGTTATTTTTTTTTATCATATTCTGAATTTCAATGATTGTGTCGTTGATTAGGAGCATAATCCGTTGGGTGGCAGCAATTCGTACAATGGAGTGTCTACTGTTCAAGCGGAGCTGCCTAAATTGACACTCAGAGATGCTCCAGAGGACACATCGTACTCTACTGTTTCCAGTCCAACCCCCGGACCACTGACATCTCCACTTGGCTTTGTGCCGAATGAAATTGGCGATCTTCAGGAAGTGCCTATCAATGATAATCAGAGTTCAGAGGCTGCTGGAGGGAAGCAGAGTCAACAGCTCGAGGAAGTAAGAATTTTTGCATTATTGAACCTGGAGAATCGCTGATTTTTGAAGACAAAACTCGTGGAATCGAAAGAGAAATCAGTTTTATAACAATATACTTCAATTTTTAGGTTCTAGTTAAACATTCATCCTTTTAAAAATTCTGGTCTACTCATGAATTTCCTCCTTGTGAACTCGTTTAATTTCCACATGGGATTCATTAGAAGAAACTGGACACATAAAATCTAATGATTGATTTTCTATTATCAGAGGAGTGAGTCAGTTTCCTACTGATTAGAAACTCCTAAAACGTATTCCGCAAGAAAGCCTTGGAGAATTATAAAGTGATAATGCTATTTGTAGAATCTTTATCATTGACGAGCACAGAATTGTTGGCTCTTTCAGGTTTAAGCTATAAAAAATAATATTCTTGTTCTATCTTCTAAAACTATAAAAATCTAACATTGGCTAGGTGATAATCCCCATTTAATTTACTTGGATGATAGTTTATTATCACTGTGAAAATATGAAGAATGGTATTTATGATGGACACTCTACACCATTGAATTTCAGATTCCAACAGAAACATCCGATGCATTCCTGAAAATTACCATAACATCACCGCAAAAAATAGGGGAGGGAATGGGCGCATATGTGGCGTACAGAGTCGAAACTAAAACGAATATGCCAATATTCAGAAAACGTAGTTTCAGCGTGATGAGACGTTTCTCGGATTTTCTCGGCCTTCACGACAAACTCGTGGAAAAATATCTCAGAAGTGGAAGAATTATTCCACCAGCGCCTGAGAAGAGTGTGATAGGTATAATTACTTGATAATTTAATAGTAATCAGAGCTGGAAAGAATCACATTGATTTTCTCTATTCGCAAATTTTCAACAAATATCCGGTAATTCAACCGTTCTTTCTTCTTTGCAGGAATGACGAAAATAAAAATGTCAGGCGATAAAAATCAGGAGCAGAACTCGAGTTCAACTGAATTCATTGAGAGACGTAGAGCAGCTCTAGAAAGATATCTTAATAGAACTGCTACTCATCCTGTTTTGAGCATTGATCCTGACTTCCGAGAATTTTTGGAGGCTGGTAAAGTCAAACTTTTTGCAATTTTCATTTCCAATAGTTAGAAAATCAATCAGTTATAATACAAAATGTATGGTTGTATTTTTTCAATTAGACATGGAATTACCAAAAGCTACAAGTACTTCAGCCCTCAGTGGTGCTGGTGTGATGCGTCTATTCAACAAGGTTGGAGAGACAGTCAACAAAATCACATACAAAATGGATGAAACTGATTCGGTAAGGCCCCCAAATATTCTCCCGAAATAGAAATCAGTACGGTAAAGTGGTGAAAATTCACGACAATAAATTCTATGAAAAATATTTAACAAATATCAATTAATTTATGGAGCACTTGAAACCTCTGTCCAACTTCACCAATGGACGATTAAAACTTATTTTTGCCCGTTTACATAATCTGAAAAATGATTAAAACATCATATTTTGGATTTTGTTCTGATCTCACCACTGTTACTAAATTGAATATATGAGTAAGTTGTCACTGCATGCCAGAAAAACCCTAAGTATGTGGAATAATTTTTTGTTGCTTGCGTTATAGGAGGGTAAGGTACGTCTATATCAAGTAATTGATTTTTCAGCTGGCTTTCGTCTGCTATCAGCAATTAAATTGCAGGGAGATGAGTGCAGACATTCAATGTATATGAGTTTTTAATAGTATATTTCTCATTTCAAAATGAGACAACTGTCGTCTTTGTAATCATTACGATAGTAGTCTGCTGTTAAAATACTCTGACTTTTTCAGATATTTTCCAATAGATATCTCTAGAACAACTGACAACTATAAAAAAATAATCAAAAAAAAACATTTCCTAGTCACTCGCTCAAAGAAATTTTCTATAAAATCTTCCGAAAAACATTGCACTCATTTCCTGGGTTATTAATTAACAACTGATGCGTTAACGTATCATCTCACTCAAAACATAAAAATAAGTGAACCATCGCAACATCTGGCTTGGCATCATCAGCTCATTAATTCCGTTGTCACCATAGCTACGATAAAACTAATAATGTCACATTTGCAGTGGTTCGAGGAGAAAACCTCTCAGATAGACTCCTTGGACACTCAATTACGTGCATTGCACTCAGCAGTCGAGACATTAACAAATCAACGACGAGAGTTGGCGAATTGCACTGGAGCATCTGCCAAGTCAATCGCTGTGCTCGGGCATGGAGAAGTTGGAGTGTCTCTGGGGCGAGCACTTGCACAATTAGCTGAGACACTTGAGAAAGTCGAAGTCGTCAGACGTGCACAGAGCAATAGCGATCTGTATCAGTTTGGGGAGATGTTGAGAGATTATGTGGCACTCATTGGTGCTATCAAGGTATTGAGCCAACTCTTTTGTCATTGTTTTCTCACCCGTTGAATCATTAAAAGTGCCCTCTTCGTGATTATTAATAGTTATTATTATTAATGGTTATCATTGTGTTTAAGGATGTTTTCCATGAACGTGTCAAAGTATTCCAAAACTGGCAGCACGCCCAGATGATGTTGAACAAGAAACGAGAATTGAAAGCACGACTTGAACAGGGTGGACGTAGTGACAAGACCTCCCAAGCAGCAACTGAGGTCATCGAGTGGGAGGCAAAGGTGGAGAGGGGTCAGGAGGAATTCGATAACATATCGAAGATGATTAAGAAGGAAGTTGAAAGATTCGAAGTGCTGAGAGTCGAGGATTTTAAGAAGCAACTGACCGAATACCTCGAGGCAATGCTCCAGCATCAGAACCAGCTCATCAAGCACTGGGAGAGCTTTCTCCCTGAGGCACGAGCTGTTGCATAAGAGCCCAGTTTATGATTAATCATGATTAGTTCCGCAGCGAAACAGTAAAACAGTTCAAGCCGATTTACCCCTCAGCTGAGGTTTTGAGGAATTGCTCCGAAACTAAGGGTGATAAATATTTTTTTTTGATGACCATTTTGTAAGATAAATGGAAAATAACAAAAAATGTCTTGACAAAACTTTGTAAATCCCTATTAGAATTCGTAATATTGGTTCAAAACTGGCCAATAATAGAAATCGACTTCGTTTTATCGCTTCGCTACTTAACTGATTAAACAGTTCTGTTATTCCCTGAAATTTTTCTCAATTTTATCTCCTCGAAATCCAAGTTCTTTTATTGTGCGAGTCATAGACCTGATGCCCACGAATAAATTCAATTGAAAGTTTATGCATCTCTCTTCATAGCATGTTTGATAATTGGGTGATAAAAAAATCGTATTTTGATATCACAATGGAGTACGTGGATGTTTTTATGAAATACCTCGTCATTCCTGAGGCTGAGAGGAATTTATGAAGAGATGGTTTTTGAACAGAATCAAGAGCTTTATGACAAATATCTGGATATTTTTTAGGAACAATTTTGAGAGGTACGGAAAAGTGGGATTTGTCTTCTGCTCTTTTTAAAACAATGGAAAATCTACCCTTTGTCACTCATCTACAGCTTAATATTTGATTGATCCCGATAATTTAACACTGCTGAAGAATCAAGAATCCCTCTCGAGCATAAAATCGGATGTATAAATACGTTATCATATTAATTGCATTATTAAAATCTTAAAGGAGAATTTAAAGTGTATCAAGATGTATGTACGTGCGTATGCATGCGTGGGTATGAATCATGTGTCCATGAATTTATTATTAATTGATATTGTTAGAAATTTTATTGGACAATAAAAGCATTGAAAAAGAATCTCACCTCTCTGTTTTTCAATTAGTTTGATCCCTAATCAATTTCAGATCACGCGATGAGTAGAAAAAAATTAAGAAACTGGCAAAAACTGAAGTAAAAATCAAATTTTTCATTTCCTTGCTTTTTTTCTATATTTAATGTGATTCGTTAATGATTGTGATCTGTTGGATCTTTTTGTTGCAAAATATGAAGTATAGAACCTGACAAAATCCAATAAAATTACTCTTATCTCCTCCAGATTTCTTATTTGGAAAATAAAATTCCTGTTCAAATTGTTGGAGACGAAACAGGGCGAGTATTCATCACCTCAAAACAACTGCAATAACTCGAGGGAAGGGAATCGCATTTGTAATTAGTGGATAATATAAAGCTCACTAGTTGTCCACTCCACTGGTCAGTGCAAAAAACACACCATCGAGAATGTCACGGCGAGAAAGAGTTCTAAATTTATACAAAACGGTAAAGGAAATTGTAGGTAAAATTGCATTATAACCCCTGAATTCGCATTTTATAAAGTATTTTCATGTTATCTGTGACACAGTTGCTTTATATGGGTCGAGATTACCCCCAGGGGTTCGATTTCTTCCGAGTGAGTCTGAAGAGGGCTTTTTTGAAAAACAAATTCGAAAGCGATCCCGAGAAGATTGACAAGATGATTGAACGGGGCCATTACGTGATGAAGGAGATCGAGGCTTTGTATATGTTGAAAAAATATCGAACGATTAAGCGGAGATACTACGATGGGCCTTCGAATGCGGCCTAGTGTAATCACTCACTTTTTATATGTTTAAACAATATTTTTGTACAAAAGAAATAATGCACAGCTCAATGCACAATATTTTTTTCATCAATGGAGAATAAAAGCTTATTTTATGTCGTTTTAATGACTCTGGGCTAATTATTTTGCATTAATTTACTGTGACACTTATTCTCTTTTTGTAAAGAATCATAATATCAAAGCCCACTTTCTATGAACATTAAGTCACATCCCCATGAGTGATCGAGAATTGAGAGGGAAATATGAAAATACTGAAGAGAAAATTGAAAAAATGACAATAAAAGTGATGTGTTCATCGGCAAAGGCTTGAGAATTTTTCATAATGCCAGAGACATCATTATAAGTCATCCCTTCATCGATTTTTACAATGAAACAATGCGATTTAACCATTTGTTTTTCAAAAATTCTTAACTCTAACCTTAATAATCTCCTTCCATCAAATCCAGGTGGGCACAAATCCAACGATATTTATCCAATCACTTCACCCAATCCAATATTAATTAATCTACACCACTGATCTCATTTAATTACGCACTTTATTAATAATTATTGCTTAAAATGAGAAGCAACGCGTCCTCTCTCTGTTTGCCACCTGTGAATTCGCCATTTTGATGCATGCACTCGAGGCCATTCCCCCACCACATAGTCAACAATCGAGCTTCGATTTCAAAATAAAAAGACTGACAAACCTCACCGAGATACGAGAACAATAAAAAAATATATGAAATTATAATAAAATTTATCCAATCATAGTTTGTTCAAATTTTTTTCGAGTTGTGTTCACCTGTTTAAACACTGGATGATTGGTGATTTAAAAAAACATGTTGCCACGTGACTGTTTCAGGCGCCCATGCGTGAAAAATGTTAACTAATGCGCACGGTTAACAATTTTTGGACGTGTATTTTTCTACACTTGTTACTTTGGAGTAATTTATTGCTATAAATACCTTGTAAATAACATTTATAAATATTTACGACGTTTGAATAATAGTGTAAAGTGAATCTAACAACAACTGCCATGGGAGACGATCAAAAGATGGATCATCGAGCTCGAAAACGTATCAAAGAAGTCAAGAGGAAAGCGAGACCAGGTAATGTAGTTTTGTATCATCTTAACCTCACCTTCGACTCTAATGAGCCGTTAATTAAATTGTGGTAGTTTTTGTACTGAATTTGATAGGCTGAGAATGTCTCAAATGTTTCAACAATGATCCCATAATTTTTGGATGTTTCTTTCGCTTCAGCTGGGGTTTCATTTATTTTTACAACAAAGTGGAAGATTTGTGATTGTTGGATATAACAATGTCTTGGAGTTGTGCCCCGAAATAATGTCAAATCAGCTGAACCGTGACGATATGATGATTTAGAACAATCTATACATGGCTGCATGCATCTGTACAAATTTATCAGAATTTTTCTTAAAGCTTATGGAGAAAAATAACTGACGTTGAGACAAGAATCCTGAATTTTTTCCCCACGATTGAAGACATTTCGAAGCGTTTTTAGATGATATTTCAGTTGAATGGATGGCGTCTCGCTTAATATAAGGATTTTCCACATATTATTTCCAATATCTCGAAGTCATAAAATTAGTTAATTTTTGTTTTTAAATATTCATATTCGTCTGTTTTAGAACTAGCGGATAAGGCTGCGTGGATGCAGCACGGGTACGTTAAGAAATTCGACAAGTTCTGGGACTTCAAGGACAACGTAGACAGAATCGATGAGACCAAGGTGTCCAACGGCGAGTTTATAGAGAGATACGAGAAAATTTACAAACCTGTGATAATTCAAGGTGTTCAGACAGATTGGAAGGCCCAGCATAAATGGACGATAGAGGTATGCTCATTTTTTAGTCTCCAAAAATTTGGCACGAATGTTCATTTCGTTTTCTCCTAGATTTTTCAAATTACAGAGAATCAAAATTGAATATTGATTTCTGTTTCAGAGATTAGCCAAAAAATATCGTAACCAAAAATTTAAATGCGGTGAGGATAACGAGGGCTACAGTGTCAAAATGAAGATGAAGTACTATGTGCAGTATATGCAGAACAATGACGATGATTCGCCTTTGTACATATTCGACAGTTCCTTTGGGGAGCATCCCCGTAGAAAGAAATTACTAGACGATTATATTATTCCAAAATACTTCCGTGACGACTTATTCCAACACGCTGGTGAACACCGGCGACCGCCTTACCGTTGGTTCGTCATGGGACCAGAAAGATCCGGTAATTAGTTTTTTCAATTATCCTTATTTCTTTGGGAATTTTATTCCTGTAACGATGCCTTTCTAGATTTTTTTATCTTTATTGGGAGAAAAAACTAGAATGTCGTTAATGAATCAATTGAAAAAAAGAATAGAAGAAGCTCGTTTTTCTCGGTAAAACCCGTATGAGGATGGATCTTCACATTTTTTTTAACAATGGATTTTTAAACAAGAATTAATATCGAGCCTTTTAAAAATAAATAAATGTATCCGCTTCGTAACGAATAAAAGATATTTCCTCAATTTATTTGTTTGGCCACAGGCACAGGGATTCACATTGATCCCCTCGGTACGAGTGCTTGGAACGCCCTGATCTCAGGCCACAAACGCTGGTGCCTCTTCCCTACCCACACACCCCGAGAACTCCTTAAAGTCACTGGGGCTGAAGGTGGAAAGCAGCGCGATGAAGCAATCACCTGGTTTTCTGTTATTTATCCAAGAACAAAGTTACCATCGTGGCCTCAAGACTGTCAACCCATTGAAGTTCTTCAGAATCCTGGCGAAACTGTTTTTGTACCCGGCGGGTGGTGGCACGTGGTCCTTAATCTTGATGAAACTATTGCTGTTACACAGAACTTCTGCTCACGCACGAATTTTCCTGTTGTTTGGCATAAAACGGTATGGCGAGATTTCCCACTTGGGTTTTTCCTGAGTTAAAATTTTTTGGTGCCTTTTGTTATCGTTTTTTTAAAAAAGCAATCACTGCTGCAGTCGTTAATTTTTCTATATTGCAGGTTCGTGGAAGACCAAAGTTATCTCGCAAATGGTTAAAAGTATTACGAGAAAAAGAGCCAGAGTTGGCATCTCTCGCAGAGACTATTGATGTGAAAGAAGAGACAGGAGTGGCGAGTGATTCTTCCAGTGGTTCATCCAGTAGTTCCTCGAGTAGCAGCTCCAGTTCACAGTCCGAGGACAGTGAGGACGACAGCGGACAGGAGTCCCTCTCCGCCCACAAAAAGAAGAAGAGGCAAGTCCACACCAATATCATTAACGTTAATAATAAGCAGGATTAACAGTAAAATAGAGACAACACTCTGAGAAAGAGATGAATTCACAATACATTTTCATTTTATTTTGCAAAATTTGTTTCGAGGTTCGACAATAGAGCAAAATACAGTACCAGGGGAAACAATCATTTAGCACAATCCAGAGAATCTTTTTTTAAGCTCAATCACCAATTAAAAATTCGAAAAATGTCCTTTTTAAAGAGAGTTGAAAAGTAACGTGAAAATATAGTGTGAATCATTTTTTTTTACCTCAGCGATGAACTAAACTGATTTTTGCTTGTATTATCCTCAGAAGAAAGCTGAACAACCAGCTCTGACAGTGTTACCTCCTTCAAGCCGTCAGTAAACAACAACTGTACAGTATTAACCAATTATTATTGTTTATACTGATAATAAATACTATAATTGCGATGATTTTTCTGTTCGTAATAAAATGAATGCTAGATTATGCCAAATTTGTCAAATATTCAAACAGCCTTTTATTTGTTTCATATACATATATATTTCAATTTTCATTCTTATCATCTAAAATTAGGCGTCTTGCGACAATGCACCGACGGTTTACTCATTCTCGCACCCTGACAGATTGTATTTTTTGATCGTATACAAATAATCAAGCGGTCTAGTGGCAGACTAAGATTCCATAATATTTGAAAAATGACATTTCACCAGAATTCAGAAAAATCTTTCATTTTTAGAAAATTCAGAAAATCTTCTCAACCTTTTTTGTAGATCTTCAATTAGTCTTGAAATTCTCAATCAACCACTTCACCACAAAATGCAACCCAGATAACCAATTACTAATTAATTAATACTCTAGATAAAAAAAAATCTATAGGAAACACTGAAAGCAGTGTAAAGAAAAATACTTAAAAACACAGAGAGACAGTACAAAAACCCTACAATCTATTGTACACTTGAAGCATTCATGAAAATCTATTTGTAGAGAAAAATTGGTAAATGAGCGTCAAAGGAATGCATAATCTCCTGCGGAATTAATAACTCCCGTTCACTGGCCATTAGTAGAACAGCTTCATTACTAATAAATTCAGCACTATTAAAAATAATCTCATGATTTTATTCGATAGGATAAATAATTATCTAAATTAAATACTCTGGTTCATGTATCTCGGTGAGTTGCTGCGAATGTTAGCACTTTAGTGAGTTGCTCCGTTGAAACGTTCGAGGATCTCGTTTGTAGTAGCTCCACAGTCTGACTGTTCCATCGCTGATATTTTTATCCCATGCAAAGGAAGATAAATGTGATGCATGAACAAACAGCACAAAAATCATAATAAAATAGTTAACAAAAAATATCTGAGGAATTCCAAGCGAAAGTTTTTTCACTGTCATCTGTTGACACTTTTCTATACGAACTATTGTTATTGATGTGGATTAAACATAAAATTTATTATTGTTGTGAGAATTCCAAAAGCGATTTTACGGCCAATTGAATAAAAAATTTCTTCATAATGTGCTATAAATTTAAAAATTCGTAAATGTTGAGTTTCTTCGAATAGAACATTAAATGTTAATTAATAATGCTCAGCATAATTCAGGCAACTTTTATTAGTTCTAATTAAAGGTCACTCGGCATCCAGAGTCAGTGATTGCTGAAAATATCGTTTAGTGAAATCCAAATCCCTAAGGAATAATTAAATTTAAAAGGATCTGAACGCTTAAATAACTCCTGAAGGTGTACGGAGTCGAAGGTCAACCTTGGTTGAGATTAAAATGAGCTGCAGAGCTAATTTCTTATTCATTTTTTAGACACAAATATTTTTGCTAGCAGCTACGAGACTAGAGCTAACTTGGATTGCCTCAATGATAAAATAAAAATAACGGTGAAGTCTAGAAATTCACGAAGTATATGTAATTAATTATCAATGATGAGTTGCAGAAATAATAGCACAAGCAGGATGAGTAAAATGAGTTAGATAGACATTGTCGACATTGACATTGCTAGGAAAGGATCGGGAATGCACCAGAGCTTCACTTCACCCGAGCTGTAATAATCAACATCCCAGATATCATTTATTTGTTAATTAACAACTCAAAATGACATTGAAATTTGTAAATTCAGTAGCAAAGTACGAACGCTTCGAAAAGACATGAAGTTTTCAAATTTCAAAGAAATCAATTTTCGAAAAAAATTCAAGATGGCCAGATTTGCAAAATACACTTATTTCGCCATTGAAATGATTCCTTCATTTTCATTTTCATAAGTAATTATTTAAGAAACAAATGAGATTTTGACAGGAATTGTGACTCCATCAACAAATTTATAAAACATTTAATAGTTGCAGTAGTTTCAAGCTTCGATTTACCCTCTTGTTCTCACGACTTCCCTACTGAATTAATCTAGCAATAATCTAGTAATAACCATAAAGTATTTTTTCCTGTGATTTCCAATCATTCAATTGATCGAAAATTTCTATTAAAGATACCACGATGTTATTTTTATGTTTACTCACTTGCTGGCGGTGAAAATGTGCTGTTGATTTGTGACGACAGCATTGATTGCTGATCCATGCGCTCGAACCTCCCCGAGTGGTGAGCATTCGCCCTCGGAGTCCGTGGGCACCCCCCAGGCCCGAAGGTAGCCTCCTCGACAGCCCGAGACCATTACAGAGCCATTGTTTATCGTGCAAAGACCCTGGATCCAGTCCTTATGAGCGTTATTCAGCGACTGGAGCAGCTCCATCCGGCTGAGATCCCAACGTTTGATGCACATGTCCCTGGAACCTAGAGAGTAATTGGAAATAATTTTTTCAATTCATCTTTCTGGGTATTCCTAACAGAAAGTTTTATCTCACTCGATTACTTGGAAAAATCCTCACCTGAAAATAGGGTAGACCCACTAGTGGCAAGACACTGCACCCCATCGTAATGAGGTGGAGCAAGACTGACGGCTTGTCCAGAAGTATTCGTATCAACCAGAGAAATAAGATGATCCTTGCTCCCTGTGATGACTCGTCCATCATCAGCGACAGCCAGGCACATAACAGCTGCTGTGTGCGGTGTACTCAGACGTCCAGTGTACGTTAATTTCCTGAGATCCCAGACCCTCACTTTATCACTAGTCGCTATATACAACTCCTGCTCATCCAAACTTAGTGCCAAATCGTTTATTGTCGTTTCACCAGGAGGCACTTGTAGGGTTCTCGCTGTTGTTGTCAGGGATAATGCCCCACTCTGGGTCTGTCCCGAGGAGAAGAGTGTTTTGACACACGAATTGCTCGTACGAAGGTCCCAGACTTTTACGTAGGCCGATGATACGCTGAAGAGGAGACGATGGGACTCTGAATATTTAACTGCAACTACGTTATTGGGGTGTCCTGAGAGTGTCATGTTCTCCAGTCCTGTTCCCAGGTCCCATATCTTTACTGTTCGGTCTGAGGAAAATATTGAAGATTATTTTCAAGAAAGAATTGGAATTTTCCATATTTTTTTTTGCTACATAAAATTGTGACATATGAAAATTGGATGAAAATGGGAAATGTGTTGTTCAATTTTCGAATAAGACGGGGGGAAGAACAGGAGGAGGAAATGTTGAAAAAGAAAATAAGTGTCACTCTAAGAGCAACTATTCATTGATGTATCGAATGACAGAAAAATTATGAAACAATAATAGGAGTTACGCAATAAAATTGGCGGATTAGGTAATGCCCATGAATTTTTTTACCTTTCGAGCCGCTGAATAGTAAGTCTTCCGTTGCATCGATAGCCAGCACTGCCTTGCTGTGGCCTTCAGCAACGTGAGTACATTGCAGAGGCGCTCTAGGCTGCACCTAACGCATTTTCAAAATTAAAAATGACAGGTGACACAATTCGACATCCTTAATTCGATGGGAAAGTCATTGCAATAATTTGTCTAATTGTTTTCGGTATCTTTTTTCTTTTCACCAAAAAAAACCTTCTGATATTTTTCCCCAGAACTCATTAGTCCGGCAATAATACCACAAAATCAAATAAAATGAAATAAAAGTTTCTACAATACAACAATTCCCTGGAATTCTCAAATTCTCCAGGAATTCTTAATAAGAACGCTTGAAGAATTACGTACCTTTCCTGGATATTGTGAAATGACCCCCTTTGTCGGCTGTGGATCAGTTGTCAGTGGTTGTCTAGTGGCAGTTAGTCTCGAGAAAACATTCTCCTCGCGACTATTGAATCGCCGATAAATGGTCGGCGATCCTGGTGGCGATGACACGTCCATTTGGGCAACGTGCTCCCTAGTTTATTCATTCGATTTTTCTCATGTTAACATTGTTAGTCAGTCAATTTAAACTCAGAATCAGAAACAAAATGTAAACCAATGGTTTCATGTTATTTTCACATCGTGCAGTAAAATTCGTGTTAAGTCCATGCAAATTACGCCTAAAAAATTAGTAATTAATGAATAAATTACTTAGTTCATCGACTTAATGTTCGTTTAATCCTTAATTAATTCAATCGATCAAATCTATCAATTATTCTCCAGTGAATAAGAACATAAATACATTTTATTACTTCTTTCATTTATAAATATACAAAAAAAATTAATGTACAGTCAATTAATAATTTCGCTGAGAAATTCACATTATTATTTTCTTTACACTGACGACAATAAATTGATTAATTGTGAAATAAATGTGTATTTACAATTACAAGTGTTTTAGTGCCATTAGCGAGGCTCCTCTGATTCTACTCCTCCCTCGTGAGCCCTCTAAGCTAACGAATCATTAATTACCTCCTGGTGAGTCACATGGGACTCAGTACTATTGTCCCGATTAAAATCTATCCCAAATGAACAAAATATAATTAACAAAAAAGAAAATAAGAAAATATACTTTGGCTAGATTTGTGCGAAATCTCAAAACCATTGATTTGTGCATTGAGGGAAATATTGGTTGTGGCAATCATGCTTATAGTGGAGAGGAGATGTCCAGATTGTGGAGAGATTTCATTTTGAGGAAATTTTGAAATGATTCTTTCACGTACAAAAATGGATTTTCAAAAAAGTTTCAAATGGCAAATTATTGTCTTCCTGTATTTCAAGATTATTTTCTCTAGAGTATGGTTATACTCCTTCGAAGCAATTTCTGTTCAATCGAAAGTCTAGAATTATCGATAATAATTAATATAAACGTTGCAGGTAATGCTTAGTCTAATGGCAGATCAGTCATCGTAAGGTGAAAAGGCAAATTATAATCACGAAAAAAGGGATAAAAAATCCACCTTCAGTATAAAAATTATTTAACGTTCAACACTTTTATCCCCAACTATTCTCTAATGTTTATCAAATTTGAACGTAATGTACGTAAAAAATTATGAATGTCATTTTTTTGCAGTTCAAATTTATTTACCATGTAATATGTTCATACTATTTTCAAGCACATGCCCCACGGAAATTTTTACAATTGCTCTAAAAATCTCACAACCCTCACTGCCTAGAAAATGAAAAATTGATTCAACTCCTCCCACCGGAATTTCCAAAAAATTATCTCATCTCCACTAAAAAAGAAATGCGTGAAATAGTGAATCAATGCACAGATAAATGAATATAACGAAAAGGAAAACGAGCCGGAGTAATCGCACTCACATAGAGCCCCCACCAGGATGCAGTGGCCTCCGAAGAGGTCGTGGTGATGTGCTGTCACGTCTACTGAGTATCGGTGATCCACCACCAGCCATGCCACTGCCATGCTGGCCGCGTGTCAATACTAAACCTCTGTGATAGCCCCAGGACAAAACGTGCCAAATGAGTACCACAAGTTCGTCATAATAAATCAACGAAATAATTTTGCATACTTAAGACTGCCAGGTGCACTGGGCACTCGAGTCAGTGGATGATTGTGATTTTGATTGTGATCATCGGCCTTCAGTGAATCAGCACCTGATCCTATGCCGTAGAGGAGCTCCTGGGGTTGAGTTGTGCGTCGGCGAACTTTATTGCTCTTTTGCTTGGTATCGTTCATTGATATTTGGCTATAGCTTTCGCTGCTGTAAATAAATTTTCATTGAAAAATCTACGTCGCATTCTTTTATTGAAGAAATCATGAATTCTTCTTCGATGAAGACTTTTTTCATTAGTTATTGTTTAAAGTTGGAATTTTGTTACGGCTGATTAAGTGAAGAAAAAATTTGCTAAAATATTGTTGGATGAATCATTGCTGGGATTAGCTTTTGAGATAGTCATTAAAATCATAGCACTGCTTTACAAACTTAAGGTATCAAAAAAGCCACTTACTTATCAGGTGAAGAACTCCTCGAGCTGGGCGGGCTATAAACCAAACTATTATCATGACTACTGGTCATCGTAAGGAGATCCCTGTCCCTCAGCACATGCTCCAAAAGTTGATGCTGAACATCGCTCTCCTGTGCCACCTGATTAAGCCGACTCTCCATGTCCCTCACCTCAAGCTGCTTCTGTGCCGCACTGCAACTCTGTTCCACCGTGAAATTGAGCATCCTCTGCAGAAGATATTGCGCCTCGTCGACACTCTTCACAGCTGCAATCAATGCTTCGACCCCTGGCTCCGCCTCTGTCTCCCCATCTCCCATCTCCACCATATCCCTCTGACACTCCGCAATGCTGTCTTGCAGATAACTAATCTTGCTCTTGACATTGTCGATATCCTCGTCAACATCTGCAGTATCACCCCGAGTGGTTGCGGCTACTATGCGATGCTTCTGGAGCCTTTCCAAATCCCTCCCCAATTCCTCTCTCTCCATCAACAACCTAATTTTCGACAAATGGTACGTGAATTTTATTGGAAGACAAATCGTTGGAAAATGCCCAGATAGGTATTTTGTTAGCTGCTGAAGATTTGAAAATATTCGTCGAAAACTTATCTTAATAAAGCCCTTAACTATTACCAATGTTTCTCCAATATGAAAGAATTCAATGAAATTATAGGAAAAGCCACGATAATCTCTCTCATAATTTCCATTTAGTTGTCTCGAAAGAGTTCCTACCAAGGACTCTTTCACTTCTCTTAGACGGATTCACGACTAAGAAAGTACAATGAAAGATACAAACCTTTCCATCTCCCTTTCAGTCTCAGCAGCGGCCTGCTTCGCCAACGCTTGTTTGGTAATAGTTCTTTCAAAAGTCTGCCACATTTGCTTCAGCGTTTTCTGGTTAACCTTCTTCACCACAGTTCTACCTGCCACCTTCTGGCTGAGCCCCCTATCCCTCTTTCGCAACGCTGTCACTTCCTCCTGCTTCCTCCTCAGCACCACCTCCTTCATTCTCTTATCCGCTTCCAGAGTCCTTATCATATTCGCATTCTTCCTGCTCTCCTTCCTCAACTGCGCTATCTCCCGATTTCTCCTCAACTCGTTTTCCTTATGTCTCTGTGCCTCTTCCCTCATCTTATTCAACAACTTAACCTTTGCCCTCTTCATCTCGGCGAGCTCGTTCCTCAGCCCCCTCAGCCTATTCTCATTTTGCGACTGACTCTTCAGTAATCTCGCATGTTCTTTCTTCGCCGTCTGCAGCAAGCGAACTTCCTTCTGCATGGATGTTAGTTTCTTCTCGTACTCATCTCTCAATTTCTTCACCTTTTCCGTCGGTGGTGACGCCTGTTGCTGAAGAGAAGACAGCACCTTGTCCCTCTCCTCCTGAGTGTCCTTGATTCTGGCTTGCAACTGCACCAACTTGTCCTCGTAATGCTGCTTCATCGTCTGCAGTCTCCTCTGGGACAACTCCAACTCTTGAATCAACCGTTGCTTCACATCAATATCAGATGTCAATGCTTCCAACTCCCTTCCCATAGCAGCTTCCTCCTCATCCTCCTCCTTCCTATCAGAATCGTCATCGGATTCGTCGTCGCTCATTGACTCCTGCCCGTTCTCCGCCCCGTCAGCCTCATTATCTTCATCATTGTTCTGCTGTCCCTTCAAGGCCGCGAGAGTGTCCATTTCCTTCTGCAGCTCTCGTTTAGCATCGGCAAGGACTGATGATGAATCACCAAAAGCATAGGACGGTTCTGAGTAAGGATTGGCTGCTTGTACCTGCAATTGTCGCTTTTTCAACTGTTGATACATTGCTTCGGCCTCCATCAGCCTCGCTCGTAGCTCCTCGATCTCCTGGACGTAGCCCAGTATCAAACCCGACACATCTTCTCCAGAGGCGCTATTCACCCACTGACCAGAAGCTTTCTCAGCGATCAACAACGAGTTCTTTGCTGTCAGTGCCTCCACGGTTTCGGATAAGGCTTTCACCCTCGTTCGAAGGCTTTGCAGCTCGCTGTTGAGCATCTGATTCTCGTGCCAGGCATCATTCACTCCGTCTTCTCCGACAACTCGTTTACCTTGTCGGTACTCCAGAAGCTCCAGCTGAAGCTGCTGGATTTCACGTCGAAGAGATGCGATTGTTCTTGACGATTTGTCTTGATTGATCATGACCTTGTTCTTGATGTTTCGAGCCCGATTCGCATACTTCAAAGTACTCAATGTCTCCATGAAATCACGATCACTAGGGGAGACACAAGCGATCATGACCGTCTGGCTATTGCCACCCAGGGAGTCCTGAAGGAGACGCGTCAGCTTGGAATCTCGGTAAGGCACGTGTAAAGCTTTCTTTGTTTTGTCCCCAAGGGCGGAGATAACGTTCCCCAGGGCCAGGAGGCCGCAGTTTATGGAAATGCCTTCCTTCGCTCGATCACCGGTGGCACCCGTTCGTTTCAACCGCTCGGATCCCGCTAAATCGACGAAGTGAAATTTAGCGGTCAAGGTTTCGAACTCGTTTGTGGGGTCTGAGGATGTCGTGTCGACGTCCGCGTCAGGGTCTTCGATCTTAATGCACCGTTGTTGTTTTATATAGAGGGTGAAGATCGCATGCGATCGAGAGGATTGAGTATTCATTTGAGTGGAACCCGTGGTTCGCGAGAGGGCACCCAGGCGGAGATACTCGAGAGCTTGTTCGGGACTGGTGACAACCCGGGGCTCAACCCCAGCGAGGTGAATGTTGCCAGAGGGATCTTCGTGGATACGTGCACCACCTCGAGGACCGCCGGGCTCCAACAGGTCCTTCAGGTCTTCGTTGTACAGCTCCAGAAATTGGGCGGTCACCTGGGGGATGAGGGTTGTGTTTAATCGTTGAGGGCGATGAATGGGGAAATGCAATTTTTCACGTAAATTTGAATAAATTCAATTTCATTGTTCCTTTATGAGGATGTGCAGAATTTCTCAATGAGAAAATATTTTAGATTATTTTATTGCATTATTCTTTTTTAACTGAAAACTCTTATCTGCCCCTCGACTAATATTCCCAGGAGAAATGAAGACCGCAAATTCCCGGTTAACCGTATCTAATTACCTCTATCACCGTAACCCAACCCACAACATCATTGAAACCCACTACATGACACTTTCATTGTCTCCACCGCAATTAAAATCAGCGAAGTGGTAAATCATTGATAATTTTTCTGGATCTCCTTGAACCTATGATTATTCCGATATTAAGTGGCGGAACTATAAAATTCTGCGAGTTGTTTTGCTGAATATTTTTTCAGCTATAAGAAACGTTTCTCGAGAGCTTCATTTAAAGCTGGTCGTTTTCTAACAAATCACGTATTTTCAACTGAATCCGATAATTCTTTCTCAATACTGATAGTCAAGATCCTCTTGACGTTAAAATTAGTTTCCGCTTGATATTGCATTCAAAATAATTTTTTTCAGTAACAAATGATGTAATCAATCTCTTGATCAACTCGGTGTACATAGCATTGGCAAAACTATTTTACATGGACATTGGATTCATTAAAACATTTATTATAACACCCACTATAAAAAAACAGATCCCACCCACTCTCACATCCATTCGGCAGCAAAAAAACATTTAAATTTCTAAACGTGTCCTCACGACAGCCTTCTAAACCGATTTAAAAGACCAGACGAAATTTTGCCATCGTGATTGAAGCGGAGTACTTCCCCAAGTGAACGTAGGGCCGGAGGAAATTAAAATATTTCCTCAGGGAATGATATGAAGGGATATGGAGTTGGGCGAGTTGTTGACACCCCCTGGTGCCAATGGACGTAAGAGGGCCCACGGAAACTTTGACACAGAGAGGTCAGCGGATAAAGGCGATTCGGGCCTTGACCTATGGAGAATCTACACCTCATCATTGACCTCGATAACATTAAAACGCAAGAGTATATCGTGCCATCCATAAAACCCGATGTCTGTGTATATATTTCAGGAGAAAATAGTGTTATAATATTTCAGAGAAGCCAAATCAGAAGTGCATAACTACTTCAATACCCCATGATGAGTTTATTCCACAAATTTTGAATAAAATTCATATATTCACATGCTTTGCATGAGCTATGACTCCCTAATGAATTTTTTTATTCTCGTAGACAACCTGAACAGCTGTTCAATGTTTTTACCGACTCAATTTAGCCACCTCCTATCGACTCATTTCACTGACCTTGAATTCAGGTGGCATAAGAGCTCGCTCCCTAGCACTGGCCTGTTTATCAGCGATACCATCGAACAAGTGTCTGATAGCTCTTGGAATAATGCCAACAATCGTCTCATCCACTTCAACGTCAAATCCAGTGCCCATAGTATAGGTCTTTCCGGAGCCAGTTTGTCCATATGCTAGAACTGTTGCATTGTATCCGTCCAATGCACCATCAACCAGTCTGGCAACACATGCATCGTAGATCGGATTCTGTCCGGTGTTTGTATCGAAGACGTAGTCATAGGTGAAGGCCTTGTCAGGTCCCAGAAATACCTGGGGTTCACCCGGGGGCACTTGAGTGCAGATTCGACACATGTCGATCACCTCGCGAGCCACTTGAGGCCGTATCCTGTAATTAAAGCAACCATGACGTCAAGCAGTTCGTGGAAATTGCGGTACATGGTTTATTCATGATAAAGACTTTTTGAGATTTATGGACACTGGGTAATTTATTGGGGCGCTAAGGGGACGGACAAGTTCGGTTCAATCGATAATCATAAGGAGGGGTGAGGAATTTGTTGATTTTATTTTCAGATTTTAAAGTACTTTAGCGTCTTTTTTCTCCCCTTAATACCAAAAATACAGTTGCATTGAGTTAAATTGAAATGCTTGGAATTGTTGAAATTATAATAATTTTTTTCATTTGAAAAAATAGTTAATACAGTTTGGTTTAGTAGGAAGATTGGGGTAATAATCTCAAACTATTTGTACCCCCGAATCCCCACGCCCAGACATTGTTTTAGTCACGCGATATAACGATATTACGACAGCATTCATCACTTCATGAACAAATTGATTCTCATAAATGTGGTATGTCATCAACTCCGCTTTCCCTCACCAAAAGCATTTACAAAAATCAGCTGTTATCTTCGGGGTCAGATAAACAATCGCGAGAGACTTTTCTGTTGATAAAAAAAGACAGGAGACTCCTCTCCGAAGCGAAAGAAACTCGTCACAATCGTCGAGCATTGAGTAATTTTTTTATTGTTGAATATGTGGGCGATTTATTTGAAAATGCCTGAATTGTTTATCCTTAACTGTATTAGAAATTCCTAGTTATGCCGACGTCTGGGTTTTGTATTCCAGTTCAATAACTTGAAGAGTGCCAGCCCTAATGTGAATTTCGAGGGTAGAAAACTTGATGTGAAAATGATTGCCCCTCTGTTCGTTGCATGGTTACAGAGTGAATTAGTCCCCATACAATTGGAAATTAAATATTGATTTCCATTGATAAAATTTCTATGCCACCGCTTCTGTTGAATGGCGTGCGGGTTCCAGTCCATTTATCATAATTCACATCATGCTATTGATAATTCTCAAATTTCTGAACCTCCTCCATCACCTCTCCAGCGAGTAAAGGTAGGGTGAAAAATAGGGACAAGAGAGTTTCGAGTGACTCGACGTGGAGAAGAGTCATCTTCCTCGAGATGAAAGTACAAAAGACTAAAAATGAATGAGGGAGAAGTGGGTGGCTCTTCATTCATCGCAACACAGGTATAACGATCACGTCTGACGTTGATGGTTATAATCTACGTCTCAACTTTAATTTTATCATAAAAAAAGTTGTAAAAAATTATGAGGCATTTCTCAATAAGACTGGATGCAGTTCCAATCAGCTGATGATCCGAGACATATCGTCGCTCTTCTCACGAGTGTTGTTAATGGATTTTCACCTAGAGACACTCGTCATTAAATGATTTTTCATACGATTTTCACGTAAAAATGATATTATCATTTATGGGAACATAACGTCTTTCAATTTGTAAAAGAACAAATTATCTGATGTCAATTTTGGTTAAAAATTTTCATCTCGTCTTCTAGAACTCGTTTTTTTCTGAGAAAGATCAAATTAAATTAATAGAATGATCTTCATAACAAGAATGATCAGCGGAACGCGAAGAATCTTCCGGCATAAATAATTCATTTAATAACAGTTCATGAATTATGAAACTCAATTACTGTCATAAATACCTCTCAATTCATTATTTTTATGCAAACCGAAGAATTTTCGTCACGCATCAGTCGCATTTACCGGTCTACCCACGATATCGTGTTCGGTGAAAGTCACAGATTTGTAGTTTATATACCATTTACGAATATCTAGGAGGTGACACGAGATTTCCCCCACATGAAAGCTATCATTCTCAGAGAAAACGAAAACATTTGTTTCGGTGTATTTGTTTCTAATGAACAGTAGGCGAAAAAAAATGGAGAGAATGGAATTCACTGGAGAAACAAATCGTGAATCAATTATGGAAGCATTGAGGTGTAAGAAATCTGTTCTGGCCTTGTAGCTTCGCCTACAAGGCTAATCCTAACCACCCACGTTCCCATTAAAAACTCGTGGCCTCAGTGTGAGATTTTTCATCAACAAGAAACTAAATAAATATCCAAAACAAATACACAGGAATGGTGGTAACACGTTCTTCATTTACAATAGCTCAAGAATTGTTAGAGATAACAGGGAAAATTTCCAACTAATTTCTTAATCATTTTTCAAGCAACTAAAAAAAGTTTACTCCAAAATTATAAGACGAGAGTAATTAGTAAGTTGATAATCAAGAAGTGTTGGCCTTGGTTTGCGATAACTCTGGAGTTATTTCAAGAAATTTATTTTATTTGTGAAGCAATCGTTGATGTAGCAAGAGAAGTTTTGTTTTGAAGAAACTGAATAAATAGTCCAATCAAATAGAAAAGGATTCAAAAAATGTCTTTCCACGCAGAATAAATCTAAACAAATTGTTGGTATATACACAATTGTAAACGGCTTCCTACTATCACCCTGCTAGAAATGGATGAAAACTGTTCCACGAATAGCTTCTATGTACTGTATCTATTCTAGGGAGTGTGAAACTCTGGGTAATTTAATCCAAAGATTCACACAAAATGATCGAAACAAAAACAAAAATCTAAATTTCTCAATATGACAATCTCCCATCCATCATCAGCACCGTAAAAAATTCTGCGTCACTCGCAAGCACAGGCATCAACCCCAAAACATTTCCACCCTTCGGCAATCACATGACTCCCAGAACAATAGAATAATTCCCAAAAAATTTAAAAAATGCTTCAACACAAAAAGTACTCACCGAACGGCAACACGAACACTCGAGTCATCCATATCCTGTTTCCCAAATGATTCTCCAGAACTTGATGGGGCTGAGCAGCTATTGCTCCACAGAGGATCACCTCACGAATTTCTAAAAAACCGAATTCCCGATGAGAGAAGCGCTTGTCTATTTTCTCTCCCCTGGACACTTAATTATCCGCATTGTTGGTAATTATTAATTAAGCCGTAATTCACTGTTTCATTTATTTGTTGCTTGAGCTATTCCTAGGATCAGGGAATTTTCAGTAGGCACGATCATCCTACTCGACAGTCCAAGGACCGGAGCTGGACTAGACTGGATGGCCGACGGCTGCCGTATATGGCGGACATATTGCTTTCTGTTGTCAGATTTTATTATTGTGGAGGAGGAATTGTGTGAAGCGAGTGGGGGACACCAGTCATTGATTCATTTTCAACGAGACTTACTGCACAACTTCCATGGGATTAGTTGAAGAAATATTGTCGGAGCTGTTGTTGAAGGAAATATCGGCGCAGCGCACGGCATCCCGAGGTACTTGTACGCCGTTTTGGGAAAGACGATAGACTAATTTAGAGGCGTACGTTAATTTTAGTACTAACCCCGGCGGCGAGAGGCGCCACGATCGATTGTGACGAGCTGTCCAATTATCGTGGGAATTTTCGAACGCTTTTTGCGCCAGATACCATGGGGGTTGCCCCCACACATACAGGATTTGTTGATGATCCCCAAACCCCTCGCCCAAGGATTGCGTTCATCTCCAAGTTTGAGGAGAAAAGGAAGGTATCTATCAATGTCTTAGGGAGTCTCGGGTACGTCGTGATTACGGAAAATTTATAATCAAAATGTTTCTCCCCGGCCATGGGAAATCCCCGTTCTATTTGTCTCTAGGATCTTTCCAAACCAAATACAACAAAACGTTTAACTCTACAAAATTGTCTCTTCATAAAGTGTATCTTTCACGTCACATTCCCACACAAATCTCTCAAATATTGCAATTGTTTACAACTTCATCCCTTGCAGTCCCGACAATAAAACAATTTTGACAATTACTCTCGCACTTCACAGCGTAATCCCTTGCAGCTGTGTCAGAATGCCTCTCGCCTCCCGTCAGCCACTCAGCGGTCAAAATTCTTCTCAAAAAGGTTATCCGAATGGAAAGGTGTCTCCTTCGACCCTCAGAGGTACCTCCCCTGAAGTTAAATTTTCGCCAATTAAAAATCAGCATTTCCTACTTCCTTTAAGATCCTCACTAAAAGGGACACACCCTCAAGAGACGAGAGGGAGATGATGAAACAGTTTGGCGATCAGTCTTAACTATGTTTTCGAAACATGAATACTGATTTCTGTTCACGCATATCCGTTTTTTTCTATTCCGTATTTCGCGATTTGTGTACCTTGTCTTTATATCATTATTTTCATTGTTTGTTACCTTACACCAAAAAAACTTTAATTACCATAAGTGTGTGAAGTTAAGATAAACCAAATCTTTGTAAAAATCTATTGAATCTCCATCGTAAAATACAAAACTGTGAATACTAAAACTCTGTGTTGTCTTATTTCTCCTTGTAAGTGAATAAATAATCAAAAATAAAAAATCTTAATTTAGTCTTAATATTCTTTCCAGTGACGTTAATTTCAATAGCTCGAAAAGTGCACGTGCTTAAACAAAACAATAATTACTTGCACAGATTGCATCTGGTCCCCCCTCACCCTCCACCTTCGGACGCATGATAATAAATTGGAGTGGCGACTAATCACATTTTTTATTTAATTGTATTCTATGATTCGCATATGTGCAAACGAACACAGCTTCATATTCGTGATCTACAAACGATTTCCTATAAAATTAGCTACATTTCAATGCACAATGTTGCTTTTTTTAGTTAAAATAAATTAAATTGAAATTCAAAAATTAAAATTAAATACATGCTTATTAAAATGATGATTATTAACTACCCAGGGCGCTACAAATGAAGTCGATACATGTGCAATGATGTACTAAGGATGTACAATCATGTACATTATTTGATTTTCCATTTGCGATTCCTCGTCGGCCGAGTATCAATTCCCCCCGTCCTTCAATTTTCGTTCTCAAGTGCTGCCATCTAGCGAGCTCCACTAAAAATGTCTGCTATCATTCCTAGACGAGGCTCTAGGGTCCATGTCTCCACAATTACACAATTTATGACTTTGCCGTGGCCGAACGCACGATCTCCACGTAAAATACAACATAGATCGCGCCCAAATTGCAGCGAAAAAAATTATAGTAAAAACCACGAGGTGAAAAAACAACTGACAAAACAATTCTTAATATCCGGTGAATTCTGTGGCCTCATTTGCCCGGTTCGTTGATCACCATCATCAAATAATAATACGTGGAGTTAAACTGATTTACATAGGTTTTTGAAGCTCGCCGCCGAGGCGCCGTTTTGTGTATGCAATAGATACATATATATGTACACCCAATAAAACGATTGAAAAAAAATCCGTGAAGTGAAGTGCAGGGGGGAGCCGAAAGTAACGAGTCATCAGGCGGTACAAGATGGCAGAGGGACAGGATAGTCCAAAGAAAATAACGATTTTTATTAAAACACCGAAAGAGAAACAGACGATTGAGATTGAAGAAAATGCTTCGATCAAGGACGTAAGTACCAATGCTAATTGCTACTCAATGTTACGCGTAAAATGGAGGTTGTCGATGGTTTTTTGATTCGGGTGCTGTCACGTTGGTTAAGCACTGGAACAACATTGACATCAATGTCGTCATTTCGTGCAATTGTTGGGGGGTTTAATCAATTTATGACGATTAATTTGGGATCTTGGGATTGGGAATAGTTCAAGGAGGAGGTGTCGAAGAAGTTCAATGCCCAGCCAGAGCAGTTGTGCCTGATTTTTGCTGGAAAAATCATGAAGGATCATGAGACACTTGGAACACATAATGTTAAGGATGGCTTGACAGTGCATTTGGTGATCAAAGCTCTAAGATCACAGCAGCCGAACAACCAGGAGACATCGCAGCAACCACCATCGAGGCCTGCAGGTTAGATGAATTGAGATACTTTTTACTTGATTCAAGAGGGTTCGGTAATTGCTAATTAATAGGGATGTTACTTCGTTAATGTATTGGTCGCATTAGAAAGATTGATTGAAAACACGGGAATTTTTCATGAGATTACATTCCTGGATAGATAATCAAATTATATCAATAAAATTGTTAGTAAAATTAATTACTTGTCAGCTTCAAGTAGAAAATTATAAATTTTAAATGTGTAATTCATATGAAAATTTCAAGCGTCACTCGAGTCCTTCACTTTTCATCCGATCAACATATTTTTTTTCCAAAATATTATAAACCATGAAAAAATGATGAACAAACGACGCACTGGCCAATGGATGCGAAAGCAATAAACCGCCAGAAAAAAAATCCAATTTTTCTTGTATCTATTGACTGGGTCGTAAAAGAGATGCTTACCTTGCTTCCTTACAGCCTAACGTAGATACTGAGTAGGAAACGCAATGGAAATTAAAATTCGACTACAACGTTCTAAACGATAAAAACGAAAAGTGTCGTTCCCCATCGACATATGGGATCAAATTGATAATAATCATCATAATTTTCATTTCACATGTCCCATTGTACATCAAATCGCTGAATAAATTTAATCTAATATTTACAGCCGATATAGGTGCCTCTCCATTTGGTTTGGGTGGACTCGGTGGTCTAGCTGGACTAGAAAATCTCGGAGTGGGTTCAGCAAACTTTGTTGACCTCCAGCAACGCCTGCAACGTGAACTATTCTCAAATCCGGAAACAATGCGTCAAGTTTTTGATAATCCGCTGGTGCAAAGTCTCATGGATAATCCTGACAATGTCCGTATGCTCGTATCGGCAAATCCACAGATGCAAGAGCTCATGCAGCGTAATCCTGAAATCAATCACATGTTGAATAATCCAGAATTATTGAGGTAATAATTACTGTTCAATGAAACCTTTTTTGGTGTGACGAATGGATTAGTTTTCATTGACAATTTCATGGTGTCTAAATCAAACTCTCACCTTTCTTCGAATTAACGGAAATTTGACGCTTAAATTATCAAAATTACAATTAACACTCGAAGTGTCTTTAAACGAGTCATCAATATAAACACGAAATAGAAATAATTCTCATTATGAATTAAAATTATAGAAGTTTCTTGAATATTTGCATAGTTGTCAATAGGACGTAATTAATGAATATTCCGAAGTTAATGAATGCACTGCAGAGATTGTATGTTTCAGCTTCCCATTTTATTTGAAACTTGATTTTCATTTCCCTATCGGAACGAAAAAAAATTATTTTTTTACATGACTTTCCTCCTATGGCATTGAGTCTTTATGAGGTTCTAACTGCATTCAATTTGCTAATAATTAGTCTGTTATTAATGATTAATTATTGAATTGTGTAATTAATGAATACCCAATCATAGTAGCAGGTTCGTGGCCTCTGAATCATATGCGTAAATTCTTCTTTCCCGGGATCTCTCACCCACGTCAATCCTTTCTCTTCCAGACAAACAATGGAGCTAGTTCGCAATCCCGCAATGCTTCAAGAATTGATGCGTTCCCACGATCGAGCGCTCTCCAACCTAGAATCGATTCCCGGTGGTCACAGTGCCCTTCGCCGTATGTATCGAGATATTCAAGAGCCAATGCTCGCGGCGGTAACCAATGAGCGCAACCCCTTTGCTGCATTAATCGAGAACGCTTCAGAATCGGCGACAAATCCCCAACAGGGCCAGGAGAATCGAGATCCCCTTCCGAATCCCTGGAATCCAAATTCCGATTCTTCAGCTCCAGGAACTGCCCCGAGACCAGCTGCCCCAGGTGGTCTGGGAGGGCTCGGGAGCCTGGGGGGCTTAGGAGGATTGGCGGGGCCAGGTCGAGGTCTGCTCGACTCTCCAGGGATGCAGAGCCTTGCTGCCCAGATGATGGAGAATCCTCAACTGATGAGAAACATGCTGGTGGCCCCCTACACACGATCAATTCTGGAAGCAATGGCCGATGACCCAGCAATCGCTGAAAGTGTTTTAGCCTCAAATCCCTTTTTCAGATCCAATCCACAGATGCAGGAGCAGATGAGAACAATGCTTCCAGCATTTATTCGACAGATGCAGAATCCACAGATCCAAAGTGTTGTTACAAATCCAGACGCTCTAGCAGCGATAATGCAGATTCAACAGGGAATGGAGCAGTTACGCACCGTTGCCCCTGAATTCGTTGGCACTATGGGCCTAGGAAACCAAACAGTCCCCCCAATACCTACAGGGGGTGCACCAGCAATGCAACAGCAACAGCAACAGCAATCTCCATCGACAGGAACTGAAACAGGTGCAACAGGTGCAACAACAAATCCCGCGGATCCAGCTAGAGAATCAAATGATTTTTTCTCACAATTTATGGCTAGAATGGTATCATCAATGGCACTCAATCAGGGTGGTGAGGGTGACAGTGCTGTACCACCTGAGGAACGCTACAGAGCACAGTTGGAGCAACTAACAGCCATGGGTTTTCTCAATCGTGATGCTAATCTACAAGCACTTATTGCTACGTTTGGGGATATAAATGCTGCGGTTGAGAGACTACTCGCTAATGGACAGGTTTCTATGAGCTAACCATGTTTATTTCATACTGTAAGGTGGCCCGGGAAGGAGGGAGGGGGAAGGTTATTAATTGATCGACGGGGTGGATTGATATAGTTGATTATTGTTTTCTCGATTATCTCGATTGGATTGTATTGAAGCAACAATTACATTAAAATACCAACCTCACTACTACTGTGAAGAAATTATTGAGGAATTTACATCGATTTTATGTTTATTATATTGCGAAATGCAGTGAATAAATCCGTTGTTTATTTTCACAGCTTTTGTTAAGAAAGAAATAGAACTGCGATTTAATTTTTGTGTACGTGAAGTCCACTGGGATGATCATGAGATGTGGCTTACTTGACCTTCGAAGACATCTAGGAATTGACAATTAAATGTCCCTTTTTCATCGCGGAACCCTTTACCATTTTGGGTTGAGAGATAAATGTCGTTAAGTTTAAGTGATCCTGGAGGACAGTGAGATAGGTAAGACCCGGAGCTAAAATTTAAAAAACAATTTAGAATTGTAAGAAACAGTTATATGTCCGAGCCTTTTATTTTATCTCTCGCAAGGGGACTAAACTCCTGGAGTCCTTTGTAATTTCTTCAAGTAGGATGCATCTCATGATAGACCGGATTATTATCGTAGATGTATTAATTATGGCCGACACAAGATAATTTTTATTTGTTTTTAAATTGCGGGGTGATCAAGATCTTTTTCTGGACTTGGTAGAATGGACAGGAGTGTGTGAGACAATCGTGAGGGGGAAAATGATTTGGATTAATTGGATGTGCTAGGGTCAGGGAAAGGAAGGAGTGAAGTTGTGAAGACAAATTTTAAAACTGTTTTTTGGAAATTTTTCAAAATCGAACTGGTTTACAGAAAAATGTAAATGAAATTTCCTTGAGTAGTAAATTTCGCGGAAAAAATCATTTTGATATTTTTTTGTAGATTCTGACGAATTTATTCTACTATTACTCATGAAACTTATGCGCAAGCAATCAAGTTTGCGGATAGAATGAATATTATTTTTACGTTTTTTGGTACAGTGAATAGTTCTTCAGATTAACAATTTCGCGTTTTGAAAAACACGACTTCATTCCTGAATTTCAACGCCATTAATGTCTGTTTTTCATGTTTTCTCCCATTTTTTGGCCGGCAGCACTTTTAGCATAATTGTCCTCTCACAACGTTTGAAAATTATTCTGAATTCACTTCATTTTCATTTTCCCCATTGCAAAGGATGTTAAAGTGCTCACACGGCGCCATGGGCTAATTCTTGTGTGTTTTTATTTCTTTCCTGCTATTTTTCGTCCAACAGGATGTTATTTTCGTAATTATTGTGTTTAAATACAATGACAAAATGAAAATAAATATTCCTTTAATATTTGTAGAAACAAATTGATGACGAATAGTAATTATTCACTACAGAGGGAAAAATAACGAAAGTTCGTTGAAACTAGGCGAGACCATTGTTTCATAATTAATAAATTGAAACGTAAAACAACAAAAAATCATGCAAATTGATGAAAGCAAGAATTGTAAAATAACTCTGAGTGGAAAGATTTTGATCTTTAATATTTTTGGTGGACGTAATTTAGAAAAACAAAACGAAAAATAATAAAAACTACAAAAAGAACAAATTAATATTCCAATTGTATTTATGCGCCCATTTTTCGATAGTGTGTGGTAAGCAATTGTCAGATTGAGAAGAGTTTGAGAATGAACGATTGATAATGCACATATATATCAGTATGTATGTGTTGGATGTGTGTATATAACTATTTATATACACTAAAGAAAAAAAATAAAATGATGAGAAAAAAATGAGAAAAAAAAATTTGTTAAAATACTTAAATTCATTCCGTTTAATATAACATTGATATTTTGTTGGGATTCCGTGGGATCAATAGAATGTTGCTGAATTTATCATTCAATAATCAATTACATAAACAAAATAGAATTATTTTCAAGGGAAAAACTTGGTTGAGAGCTTTTTGGTGAAATTTGTGGTTTAAATTTCTAAAAAATATATGACTAGATATCTATATGTGAAACATGCCCATAAGTAATGGAAATGGAGATGCATTTGAATGGGTTCATTGGGATTTACGTGATGAGTGAAATTTGATATCTTTGGAAATTCTGAACTTATATCGGTAGTTAGGAGTTTTAGGAGAGAATGTTGAGAATCATTTTTTCTCAGATTGAGAAAATTAAAGTTCAAATAAATAATATGTGGGCATTTTAACATAAGAAGACTAATAATTAATACAGTCCAAACACTGGAAATAATTATTTAGCCAGCGCATAACTCTTAAGAACATTGAGGGTTGATGATGGAAGGGTTAAAACCAAATGATGAACTACAGTTATCTGCCCATTAAAAAAAACTTCTTAACTATAAAACGAAGTGAATACAAAAGATCATTTGATCCTTCATCCGTTTTCGGGAGTGGTTTGACCCACAAACAGAAACAAGAAAACTCCCGACTTAAAATAGTCGTTTATGCTGATGTTTGCTTTGATCTCCATTAGTTTTCTCTTAAGAATTGAAGACACCTTTTTTTTAAGAATGAAATTTCCAACGAAAATTTTCATCGGTCATTCTCTTCTACGGTTCTTTCCTACTGAGATAACTCCATGTTTAGAAACATGCGCAAAATTTACAGACAAATTCACCGAGTGACCAGTGAAGAACCTTTCAATTAAACCCACTCCACTGAATAAATTCAGTCAGTTGAATTTCTATAGTCAAGTACTATATGTAAATAAACCTTACATTATAGAAGAACATGATAAAAGTGGGTTTGAATTAATGTAATAAATATTTCCCTATTAGAAATTTGTTGATCCCGATTTAAAAATAAATATCACGTCATTGGGGATTTAGGGTGACGAGGGGAAAGAAATTTATGGGGCCTAGAGTACCGCGACCCCATGCTCTCAGCATCAACACATGCAGCTGTTTTTTCATTATCGCTTGGGAATTGGAGGCATTTCTGGATGTGACGTGATGACACAATTTTTTTTCAAAGACAAAATTCTTCTCATAACGACAATTGATAAAAATAGAAGAGGGAACATTTCTTTGTAGGTTTATTTTATCGAAGGGCATTCCTTCCAATTCGGATACAAGAAAATAATTTATTTGAATTATATTCAACTTCTTGCAGTTACATTCAGTTATTTATGTATTGTTTTTACCCATTTTTTAAATGCAGAAAATGCTTTTTTACGCGTCATGTATAGAGAAAAGAAATAGATTGATTTATCCACTAGGCTATAGGTGATTCCACGTCAACTCAGTCATTCTGATGAACAAAAATATCACCTGACTCACTAATTTGGCATTTTTCTGTTCACCATGGAAGTGAAATAGTGATCTCGAAATAGAATTTTTCCTGACTATTACGATACGGTTTTTAACCCGTGTGAAAACCCCCATCACAACCACCCGTGACCAGATTTATTGCCGTGATTTTAAAAATCACCAGTTTCTCTTCGAAACCCCAGCTAAAATAAAAGAGGGGAAGACTTCTACTTCCCTTATATGACTTCCGGAAGTTGGAAATCGATTGAAACCTCTACGAATGCGGCTAAACCCCCCGACGACTAAAGGAATTGTCACAACTATTGAGAAATACGGTAAAGCCCCACGACTATATGCTGCATCGTTAGGTATTCCCAGATAACAATCGCTTCACGTTCCAGATCATCGTCAAGTGAATCTCGTCATTCCCGCCACCTCGACTCCAAAACAAAACTCTTTATCAGTTTCCATGAAACGAGTGTTGTGCTGTCATTTGACAAGATCTTCTGGGACATCGATGGTACGGACATTGGAATTAATCAATTCCTTTTATCAAGTAAATCATAAATATTATTGAAGAGTACCGAACTGACGCGAACCGTTCGTAAAATTTCACTTTACTCACAACGTATTAAAAAGGATATTTTTGAAAATATTGAGTAGTTTCTAAAATATTTTTAACACATCAAAAATAATATGCTGAAAATGTTGAAATAATTTGCATCAAGAAAATAACCATAAGATTTGAACACACCGTCTAGGATAACCAATTGACCAGTGAAATTGATAGCAATTGATTGTTAGATTTGAACATATCGTCGTCCTCTTGAACAATCCCTTGCATCTCAAGAACCCCTCATATCTATTTTGGTCAGCATTTCGAGGACCAGTCGAACATTGCCTGGCAATTTGCTGGGCAAACAGAGCCTGCAGACCATCAGACTAAACACACACGTCCACTAATTGTAATGAAAAAAATTATTCTTCCTTCATTACTACGTTAACAAAGTGGTAAAACTCGAGGAGTTTCAACAATAAATTTACATCGAAAATGGCAAATATTATCGGAGCGAAATATTCTATCAGAATTCTTCACTACTTCCTGTGCATCTCCTTGTATTTTCTTTGAATACGATTTTTTTCCAAATTAATGAGTCTCTTAATTATCCAATGTAATTCCAATATGTAAACACTAGGAATCTGGTAATTTGAAGATTGCAACTTCTTGAATATTCACATATAATACCACAAGTGGTTCAAAATTATCGAATATTTCCCGATAGATTCGTTGCAAACAAATGAAGGAGTCAAGTTTTTCAGGCTAAAAAATCACGAGTGCGAAGCACGAGTGATTTTTCCTGAAAAACTTGACGACTTCATTTGTATGCAGGGAACCTAGAGGGAAATATTCTATAATTTTGAAGCTCGAGTGGTATTCAGGGGATTATTTTTCCTATCCAAATTTCGGCCAAGAGAATTGTGCCATGACATGAAAAGAGGTTTATTTGGTTAAGTGTCGTTTGTTTACCAAAATATTCAAAAAATTATCGCTGATATTCGAGGTAGGCTATACAAAATATCAACAAATGGTGCAATTCTATTGGCTGAAATTTGGGTGGGAAAAATAATCACATATAATACCACAAGTGGTTCAAAATTATCGAATATTTCCCGATAGATTTGTTGCAAACAAATGAAGGAGTCAAGTTTTTCAGGCTAAAAAATCACGAGTGCGAAGCACGAGTGATTTTTCCTGAAAAACTTGACGACTTCATTTGTATGCAGGGAACCTAGAGGGAAATATTCTATAATTTTGAAGCTCGAGTGGTATTCAGGGGATTATTTTTCCTATCCAAATTTCGGCCAAGAGAATTGTGCCATGACATGAAAAGAGGTTTATTTGGTTAAGTGTCGTTTGTTTACCAAAATATTCAAAAAATTATCGCTGATATTCGAGGTAGGCTATACAAAATATCAACAAATGGTGCAATTCTATTGGCTGAAATTTGGGTGGGAAAAATAATCACATATAATACCACAAGTGGTTCAAAATTATCGAATATTTCCCGATAGATTGGTTGCAAACAAATGAAGGAGTCAAGTTTTTCAGGCTAAAAAATCACGAGTGCGAAGCACGAGTGATTTTTCCTGAAAAACTTGACGACTTCATTTGTATGCAGGGAACCTAGAGGGAAATATTCTATAATTTTGAAGCTCGAGTGGTATTCAGGGGATTATTTTTCCTATCCAAATTTCGGCCAAGAGAATTGTGCCATGACATGAAAAGAGGTTTATTTGGTTAAGTGTCGTTTGTTTACCAAAATATTCAAAAAATTATCGCATGTAATACCACAAGAGCTCCGAAATTATCGGATATTTCCCGATAGGTTCGTTGCAAACAAATGAACGTGTCAAGTTTTCCAGTTTAAAAATCACGAGCGCGAAGCGCGAGTGATTTTTCTGGAAAACTTGACGAGCTTATTTGTTTGCAGGGAACCTTGAGGGAAATATCAGATAATTTCGAAGTTCGAGTGGTATTCGGGGGATTATTTTTTGCATCCAAATCTTGGCCGATAGAATTGCACCATGAGACATAATTTTCAACGAATTGCCATTTAATCTGTCAGATACAATTGAGAGTTACTTCAACATTTGTTTTTTTTTATATATATCAACATGCAAAATTTCCAGTGAAATTTCCAAGAATATCCGCTGAAATACCGTGTTGACTATACAAAATAACGTCGAATGGTGCAATCCTATTGGCCAAGATTTGGATGGGAAAAATAATCGCTGATATTCGAGGTAGGCTATACAAAATATCAACAAATGGTGCAATTCTATTGGCTGAAATTTGGGTGGGAAAAATAATCAAACTAAACCAAAAAATCTAAATAAAATGTAAAATAACATGAGTGTAACAAATGCAATTTTGGGATTTCATCACTTTAAACGAAAAAAAAATTGAAAAAATATTTGAATTTCAAAAAAAATGAAATTCCCTCCAAAAAACTCGATCGGTCATTTTTTTATCACCATCGGCCCCCCGACGTGCATGAAAACTTCTCTCTGCGAAGTCATTCCACGGAAATACCGTTTGATACAGTACTCGCCGGTTGTAAGGCCATACAACCAAGAAGGTAAAGTAGGTACATAAACGTGGGCTGAGTGCCTGAAAAAAAAAGGGGTGGGGGTAAAACACTTTTATCCCACCACGAGACGAAACCAGTCGCACCGAGGAGTAGGGGATTTGCCCGGTGATCGCACACGTCCCGTGACCGTTGGGAAGATGTTTCACGGGTGACCGTCGTTCCTCGCTTTATTAGCGATTCTATGGCATTTTAAATTCACCTAATGTGTTTATTATTTCCGTCACGTACCGTTGTAACGCGTTACTCATGCGCATATCACCTTCATCGGACACTAATCAATGATTATTGATGATCTATGGATCGATATTGCGGACAAATGGATCGACCAAATAGTGAAATCAACTGTGCGGTGAAATTAATGCAATTGAATTGAATTTTTTACCCCGAGAAGTGAAGTTTTTTGTTATTGTGAGCTTTTTTTGAGTTCTTTGAGTTTCATCGATTGGCCGAGGCATTTCCGTTGCAGAATTGATTTTAAAACGGAGAATGGCGGGCCTAATCACCCACTAGTCCTACATACCATACTTCAGACATCGCCGTACAAGGGATTATCACGAGAATTTATGAGTTTTGTGAGTTTGAGTTATCGACAGAGAAAAACCTCGAGGACTTCAATTAATTTGCTCCTTTTTCGAGAGATCAAGTGATTTTTTCGCGGATTTTTTTTTTCTCTCCCGCGTAAAAATTCTCTGAGTGAAGTTCTCCTGTCGTGATGTTAAGGGTTTTCCAGTGATTCCGGGGGCTGGAGGGTTGTGAGTGATTTTTCAATTTCTTCGAGTTGCGGAAGTATTTTGATATCGAGGCGTCGTCTCCTCCGGTTTTCTGTTTCTCATCTCCGTTGGGTACGTTGGAAGCCCCAGCGGAATGTGGCACGAGGTGAGTTAGCGCGCACTCCCCTCTTCCTCGATGCGTTATTTTTTTTTTTTCTGCTCCTTCCCATTTCGTTTTGAAGTTATTCGGGTTTAGCTCTCTCTCTCGCTCTTTAGGAGCGGTTATCCAGGGCCGAAAGGGCACTTTTTAGGAACATCAATCGATAAGTACGTTGGGAACCCCCACCGAGGGCTGGGTTCACCGGGGACCTGCAGAATTTTTTTTATCTCCTTGGGGAGACATTTTTAAAGGTTTTTGGACAATTCTACCAATCTGAAAATTGGAACCTGGATCTTTGAGACCTTGGGGTGCGAACGTGTTCGGCGAACAGCCGGAAAAATTCCCAATTTGAAACACTTCGGGTCAGGTTCGTTTTACGAGGGAAGACTTCAGGTGTACAGGAGATACGGCTCCAGGGGAAGTAGGTTCGCGATTATCTCGGCCGGGTAATGAGGCGGAAAAGGTTTTCCTGGGGTGTTCCAGTAAGTGCCATAGTCTCGGTTCCAACAATCTGGGATTTTTCAATAGATAAAGTGAAATTTCATGGTGATATTAACTGAGATCGAAGGGTAATAAGACGCGGCCTTCATAAGCGGCGGAAACTGGCACATGGAAGAGCTTTTCTATTTTTCAATCTAAAAAATTTATACATATTTCTTTAATCAAGAAAGATCGTGTGTATAAACGCAGACCTTCTCCAAAAATTGATCCATTACAACAATCCAACTGTAGTATGTCATTGTGTAAACATGAAGCAAAAATGTTTGTTCTGTCAATTGTCTGTCATTGGCGCATTCTTTCCATTCTGTCGTTTGTTATTGTCAACGTGAATGAGAAAATAACAAACGGAATAAACTGGTATATAAATTATGCACGAACGAAGCGCACGATATTCAGGAATTGATGAGTAATTAGTTAATATTTTAATAAGCAACAAATGTGTTGAGACAAGGCTTGTCTACTTGGCCTCAATTAAAATCGAAAATAGAGTGTCGCTCACGCATTCTCCCACGTTGGGCGCCACACAAAGCTATAATTAAATTGAAACGAAAGTATAGAAGCAAATTTGGAAGATTAACAATCGTTGTAAAGATTTATGTAAGTCGAAATCGTTTAAAACATCTTCAACTTAAACTGGCACTTTTTGGGGTTTTTCATCACTTGCAATAATTACAGAGATATTTGTGAATTAATCTGCATGAAGACTTATTGAACTTAATGACATCATTCATTATCTCGATGGGTGACATTATAGAAGAGTTCAAGAAATCTTTATTTTAAAGAACTTCATGGTCAACAAAAAAATCGTGTCGCTTACGGGTTTTTAACCCCGGGCCGCCGACATGATAATTAACTTGAAACGAAGTTATAAAGGCAGATTTGGAGGGTTCACAATGAATAATCAAAGTATTATTCAAACCCCTAGCAAATTAAAGGATTTATAGGGATGATGTCACTCGTCAGTTGCAAGAAAATTAGCGAGATAATTTGTTATTAAATTTGTGGGCTTGTTTTTGTTCCCTTTTAACCCAACAATTCCACTTGGATAGTCATAATTCGTATCAGAATGCTGAAAAACATGATGCAGGTACTGAACCCGTACGAGGCCGACTACCGTTTTGTCCTTCGGTTTGTTCGTATGAATGAAAGGATTTGGGGACAACTATTAAGGCCTGGAGACGACTGAGTGGACGCTCAGAGTAATGAATCATTTATTATCGTTGAATGAGTGGAGATATTTGTGAGAGGTGACGAGTGTTTTCCACAGAAAATTCTCAGCCAGAAGGAGAAGAATGATTTATTGGTTCATTCAACGCGACTCATTCATCCTCCCTCGATATATAGATAGCAAGAAAAAATATTCGAAAATGTCATTGTTATTATTTTAACGATGTGCGTAAGAATGAAGAGAATTTATAAGAAAAAGCAATCTAATTTTATCAACAGAGAAATAAATTATTTATTTAAATATTATGCTTTTTTTTCTGGGGCTTCTTACGAAAGAATTTTCTCATTATTTTTAATTAATCTTGTTTCATCTTAAATAATTTTAGAATTGAAACAAAGTTGTAGATTATTACATTCAGAAGCGTACGATCCCCATATCAAAATTTCCCTTCCTCTCCGATCTAAATAAGGGCAATGGGATTTTTCGATTTGTAATCCCTTTGACAAATTAATGCCCCCCCCCCCAGAATCCCTACCAGAAGCACGTCCCGTCCTTCAAAACACATGGACACCCATCATCAAATTCAAACTTCCCATAGATCATCCAAGAGCAACAAATAAAGCAGCATTTCACTGAATAATGGGGTCAAGAATGTTCCCTGATTTCCTCATGCACGTCCGAACCAATAGACTACGACTAAATCTAAAATCACGTTGATTCCAATCCACCGATTTTGAGCTACAGCTAGATCCCACTCGTAACCCTTTTTCCGTATCGCATTTACACTCACATCTGTGACCGTGCACATTCCTGCGGTCGAGGGGATCGGTATCGCCAGGTTTCCACTATCGTTCCATATAATCTCCGGCTGAGATCAACAAGTATGAGGGAGAGATTCATTATTCGGCTTGAGATATTAATTTTGAATTTAATTAACTTTTTGTCGAGAAGGTTCAAGAAACGGGAGTTTTCTTCAGAAAAATATGTTGGAAGATTTTTTTTATAGGCCGTAAAATCTTGGAGGATATGGTTTTTTTATGGTTTATGTTTCTGTTGTGGCTCTTCCTTCGGAAGAGATCTGCAGTATTGTCAGAGAATTGCTTTTGCACTGTTTGAATATTTGAAGATTTCTAATTATTAGCTGACCAACAATTGAAGGTAAATGTTTCACGGAGATATTTTGCGTAGATATTTTAGATTAATTGAAAACAAAATCAGACATTGAAGTCTATAATTTTGATCCTGGCGTTAAAACGTGGCACAATGAACTTTAGCCCATCCTTGAGCTAAAAAATTCATCGAAATGTTGGAGAAATAATCAACGGACTGGTTATGGATATTTGGAAAACTTTGAAGCGGGCAGGTTCAGAGAAAAATGTCACTGAACCTGGCTTGTGGTCCATAGAATTCTCTATAAAAACGGTATTCCAACATTTCTCCTCAGCATCATTCATTGTTGACATAATCAAAAAGTCTTTAGTGAGGAACGAGAAGACGTTTAACTTGAAGCATTCCATACCAATCATTATGGAGAGATATTCTAAATGCATAGGTTCCACAGAAAAATGACAGAGTATTTTCCATAAAAAATCAATTGACTTTAATCATTGCATACAACTTAATTAATCTACTGAGATCTTCTCGATAGAAATTCTTCGACAGGATTTCCTCACATTCTTCTCACTGCATTTTTTTTTCTCTCATTAAAAAAATCCCTGCAAGAATATTCAAGAACTTTCATGATGATAAAATAAAAACTAGGGAATTTCTGTGGAAACAATAGTAAAAACTGTTGCATCGAAGAATTGATTTTTTTAATGCAACATTCTCTATTCAATTGGTTTCAATTTTTTCGTTCCGAATTGAAGCATCACGATCGTTCAAATTTTTAGATTAAGAGCTGCTCGGACCATATTAAGGGTGAGAGGATCCCGAACAGAAAGTGTGACGCCCTAGTGTCAATATAAAATTAATTTCCGGTATATTTTTTATCGAGAGATTAAATAACATTCTCCAGCGAATCCACGAGCTAAACTTCTTTATGAACGTTCCTCGTACACGATAATTTCGATTTCTTCTGAAATCCATCCTCAACCGCCTTTATCACAACTCTTCCTCCCATTGCCTCAATATCTCTCACCACATATTTCCCAGAAAACTCGTTCCGCCGATCGATCAATTACAATTGAACCTATCAAATTCCCCGAAAGCATTTTAACTAAAAAAATTCTCTCTCTTCACAGGCACAGCTCGACAACTGCAGATGAGCCCGTGGGAATTGACTCGTCACTTCAGCCCCATTTCCCCACCGTCCTCCATAAAACACCCCTGAACTTCCGGTCCGCCATCGGCCTCAAACCGCCACCAACAAGATTCACCAAGAAGCAATAAAACTCACCAGCCCAAGAATGTCCCACACACCCTAATCCCAATTACTCCATTAAAATCCAAAATGAACGGCTCGAGAGAGACACCTTTTCCGCCCCCGAGTAACTGAACCATTTTCCATTTTCAACACATCCTCAAAAAAAAAAAGACCCAACAATTTCCCTACCGAATAATCCATGCAAACCCCCTCCCCCCCACCCGAGTGATGCTAAAGCACATACCGACGGTTCAGCCGTCCTCGAATGGCTCGCGAAATCAGCATCATCATCCCCACAACCACAGCATTCACCTCCATCACAACGACTACGGCAGCCAAACGATAGCCGGAAATCATCATCATTTCACAACAGGTCATCCAACTACGTCAACTCGACTTCCGCGTGTTTGTCACGATCAGTCAGGAATATATGACTCCCTCCACCCACTCCCAAAGACCCGCGAGCCCTCAGTTCATCGCCATCCCCTGACTCACAGCCAGTTGAGTGTCAACAATCTCTCAAGATTGAATCACTCACATGGTCTGAATTTGTCAACCCTGTCGACCTCGAAGCACTCGATCGACAGTGCAAGCCCAGTTGTTGGTAATGATATTCATCCATCAACTAATCACTCGATTCATCATTATCATCATCACCTTGGCCATGGAGTCATGGGTTCGCACCTGCAGGATAGGCCACAGGTGAACGGTGGGTTGGATATTTCGAGGATCTCCAGATTACCCAGCCAAACGACACCCTCACCACCTGTTCCTGTTCATCCACCTGTTGCTGTACAGCAAATAGCTACTATCTCGGGGACTAATGGTGCTCAGGTTGTACCGGTGCTGGACAACTCATGGATGTCGTTCTGCCTGAAAGGAAAGGGGGGTCTTAATAATAAGAATCCCGAGGACGGGGTCAAGGAGATGCTCACATTTCTCGGGCTACTGTGCCTGGTCTCGCTGCTACTGGCGATGCTGTCCCACATATTCTTGCTGAAGATGTCGCCGTTGAAGGTGACACCGAGTAGTCTTATTAGTCCGGAGGAGTATACGATTGTTTATGAGGTGACTTTGGCACTGTGTGCACTGGCCCTGTCGCTGAATCTTTGCTGCTTGCTGGTCTGCGCGATTCAGTTCCTCTTTGCTATGAAGCTGGTGAAGAGCTCCTATAATCAGAGTCATCGGTGAGTTGTGTTTCTTTTTCGCTTTAGAATGGAACTAATACCACCGATCACATTATTTTGTGTTATAGTGATCTATTACGATTCAAAAAGTCCGAAAATACAACTTTTACCAATTCTCGCTTCAATTATTTGTCTGCTGAATAACGAACATTAATTTTCTATCAACTACTGGATGAGACCCATCTGCTGTTCGTAATTTTTACAATTTTTGAATCTTCTAAAAAATTATTTATTATGATAATTGAAAAGAAAAATTCTAATTCATCTATTTATAAACCAAAACCACTGGAATGTCCCTCTCACGAGTGTTACCACATTTTCCCTGAAATTTGGAGAGGAAATTCTCTCGACATTTAGCTGTCTCCTGTTAAATTCGTTGGAATTTTTTATTTACCCTAAAAATCATTTTGATTAGAGTAGTGCTGTAGAGTCCCTATTGTCAGACTGTCTTCACCAGACAGATGCACAATACCCACTTGTAAATCGAACAGGTGCGGCCCGGAAGTTCCTCGCCTACAAAACAGCTCCGTAATGAACCGTGGACATAGGAAATAACCGAACTGTTCTACGGTGAACGTTGGTCCCGCCTCATGTTCCCGTCTGCATGACTTCCTAAATAAATAAAAGGTTTTTGATGCAACTGAAGGCATCAAAAGCCATCACCAGGTTCAGCGTCCTTCAGACGTGTTCAGTGGCTCACGTTGGCGAGTAAAAAAAAGCATTGGAGAATAAGTGAAAAAAAAACTTGCTCTTGGAGCTCATAAGATACCCCGCTAGAAATTCCCACGATGCCATTGCTACCGGCCCTTCGGCTGCACGAGTACGGCGACCTTTTTCCGCGTGGATATTCTCAAGGCTTCCCTAGTGTGTCTATTCTGGAGACAAATCCAATGAGTGAATTTTTGCTATTTTGTGTAGCAGAATCTCTCAGAGGGATAGCAGTCGAGGGAAACCAATGAAAAATTTTCAAGAAAACGTAATTTGGGTAAAATTAGATTTTTAAAATTAAAAATACTGATTACGCAAAACCCTTTCCTTTTTTCTTCAGTATTTACGGAGTAATTTCTGCAATGTTGAGAGATTTTTCAAATAAATAGGATAATACCTCCGGATTCATTATTGGCAATTTAGCAATTTGTTGCGCATTGGTAAAAGTCAGAAGTCCAAGAAAATTACATTGAAATTGAAATGGAGAAAGCCGTCAACTAGAATTAGACATAATTCCATGCAGCGAAAATCGTAAACCGGGAACAAATGCGAGAAAAGAAACCAGACAGTGCAGTTGTCTATATATTGGAATGTATATAAAGATAAATTAATTTTTAGGATTGTAATGGAATTTTTGGGATCGTAAACAATGGACAGAACGCAAAAAACTGAAAAGTAAAAAATTCTCATTCAGCAGATGAAATAGAAATTCCGCTGGCATTGAAATGAATTTTTTTTGCAATATCTTAATAACTTTTGTCTCATCAAATTTCAGTACAAATATGTACCTGCAAAAATCATCACTAAGTAGGATGTGCGCTGTCGGTGGATTCTTCGTCAGCATTCCAGTATTCCTCACCGGTGAGATTCATCATATTTTTTTCAATCTTATTTCTCGTTACTCATCCCATTCTACCTTTTGTCTCATCCCATGCTTAACTGTTCCATCCTCACTCATTATTTCCTCGAAAATACGCGAGTTATTTCGCAACGTTATACGAATGTTCTTCTTTTACAGGTATGATACTCTACACATTTATTCAATTTCACTCGACGCCAGCGATAGTCATGTCTGTTTTTATTGGCCTTGGAATTGTCTTCTGTGGCTGCGCTATGGTACACAATGTCTTTGTGTGGCAAAGAGTAGGTTGTTCACATGTTTATTAATTATTTTTTTTATTGGTCCTGGCATTTATGTCTTTGGTTTCGAAAGACAATCTCTGAAATAGAAATTTCATGATTAGTAAAGGGTAAAGGTTTTGTGATAAGGGGTGCTATCAGAAAATATAGACAACTGCAATTTATATGATTACAATGGTGCGATTAGGAAGTGAGATCAACGCAAATGGGGCTCTTCTCCTATGGTGCCCTATCTATCTGAGAACTCCCAGTAACCGTCATTTTCCTCAACAGGAGAAGACAAATGCCGTGAAAGCGCTTGCGCGGGCGCAATGCGAAGCGGCAGCGCAGCTGCAGCGTCAACAGCAGATGCAACAGGCCCAGCAACTGGCCACCATCCCACGTGGCACATCTACCATCCCACGTGGCAACTGTACAACACCGAAACACATTAATTCAACCCTGCCCCATCATCCCCGAGGAATGCACCCCCAATCACAGGTGCACCAGCAGTCGCACGATGTACTGAGGCACGCGCAGATGTCACCGGCACTGTTGACCCTGTCAGCAAGTCCAGCCGCCCACAATCACTCCAGCATCGATGTCCACAGGGTTCCAGCGAGTGCTCCAACTACGCCAACTGGTGATAGAACTCCAACGAGTCCTGTTAACAAGTCAATCAATCGATCACAGCATCAGATGCGCGAGGCCAGTGGCAGTGTCAGTCCTGGAATGCCAACTGCCACTTTGGACCTCAGTAGTGCTGCTAATACTAACAGTCCTCACGAGCTCTCTACTCTCGTTTAATTCTGTGGAGATCAATTTGTTTTGGAAAGACTGGTTTTGATTATAGGAGAAATGTTCTCTGAAAACACAAATTCCCATGAAATAGTCCAAATAGATTTTGTAGAAAAAAATTCACAAAATGTCACCAGCGAAGGAAATTTACAATCTAGGTATTTGAGAAGTTCAATTAGTATTCATCAGATTGTATTAAAATTCGGCAGTTTTCCTACCCATTTTTATAGAAAATGACTAGAAAATTGTTATAAAATTGATTCTATTCATTTCTTTCTTTTAGTGGATTCGGTTTCAACTTCCGTTGTTGCCTTGTCTCTCTGAGATCGTTCGATTTAAAAAATCTTTTCTCTAACTCACTCCCTTTAGTTATCATTATGAAATTTTCAGCTGACCTGAAGTATCAAGACTTACCAGCTGGTTTTATGTCAGGCAATTCTCAAAAGCTCTTTTTCTCGTTCTCTCTAAAATAATCGAATTATAGTTCTTCGAAACAAAACCGAATCTCCTAAAATAAATGAACTACTGAAATGATAATTAATCATTATCGCAAAACCAAAGCTCTTATCTATTTTACGGCCCCCAGTGCAAAATGCACTGGCAAATATAAAGAAAAAACCTCCCCATATACTTTAGGATTACGAAACTGTTGCATTTACGTCACTTCCGTATTACTGTACAATAAATAATGCTCCATTCAATTAAAAAATTTGTACATAAACAAATAACGCGATTTTATTATCTAGGTAATTGTTTATAACTTTGGATTACTATTAATGTATATGGAGAATAATTGACCTATTATTCTACTGTTGAAGAATCTCAAGAAAGTGCCTGAAACCTTTGGGAACATTATGTTTGTTGCCATTATTTTGCGAATATCTCCGAAGATTTACTCAGGAGATTTTTAACCTCTTGAAATTTACAACAAGAGGTCTTAAGATATAAATTATTCTAGAACTGTTAATTTTCGAGATATTTCAAAATAACAAAAGTGCCTGAAGACTACCACCTAATAAATAGCAAATTGTCATCATTGTGTTTTATCATGGAATTATATTTTTTTATGAGAAGAAAAAAAAATTCTCAAATGAGCTTTATGTAAATAGAATTAAATTGACTCGATCGTAATGTCGTAACTGTATGAAATGGGATAAATATTATATTATGCAATGAAGAGGGTATTTTTCCGTATATATTCTAGAGAAGTAAATTATTTGTTATATTATTGAAGTACAAAAGTGTTTTAGCTTTATGTACACACGAGAAACTTATAAGCCCAATGTTTAATGTTTAGAATAAATCATTTTAAACAGTAAAATAATTGTTTAATTCATTATTCATTAGTTCTATTACAAAAAAATATCACCTATTTTCCAATTATTCGTGCTGCAAGTACACTTCTGTAATTGCAACGATTGTTTGGTCGTGTAAAAACTGAACACTTTTTGATCAATATTGTTGAACTATTATGTACATCTGATAGAATTTTTGCTAGATTTTTCCATTTTATTGTTTTAATTTTACGGTCTCAGCTACGAGCGTCGTAGAGCGTGGGGGGCACTCGAACTTCGAGACCATCCAGGTCGCTCGTTAAAATTATCTGGCAACCAAGTCTAGACCTAATTGAAATGAAAGAGAAAAATGCAAATTACATTTATGAAGATTACGAAAATATAAGTGACTAAATATTAAATTCAAATTATTTTGCAGAGATCTCTGAAACTACTGAAGTTATCGGGAAAATTAGAAAAATACTCTTTACAACCCGTGATTTTTTTCTACAAAAAAATGCTTATTGAAAATATTTACGTTTCCGTCAGTCCAGAGGCTAGATCCAACATGTCGTTCTCCTCGTCCGTTGGTTTATCAGGTAATTTATCATAAACATCCTTTGGAAGTATTAAATGGCACGTGCTACACGTCAGCGTTCCTTCACAAGCACCTGCGACCTCAAAATAACATTCCAATTAACGAAATTCCTCACGAAAGGGTCTAGAGAAATTTGAAAAGAATGTGTTGCAACTTACCGTAACCATCCAAATCAATTTCATTATTAACAACAATGTCCAAGAGTGTGTCTCCTATTTTTCCTTTCACTTCAATTCTCTCTCCACTTGCTCTTATGAATGTCACTTTTACTCTGTAAAAATACACACACATTTCTTCCATTTTAATTACGACAAAAAAGATCAAATGATTTTAGTTTTGAGGCGTTCACCGATCCATCCAGGCGCATACAGAGACTCAGATGAAATGATAATTAAGGGTACTGTAATATTTCTTACAGATTCGCAACTCGTTTTGCGATATGTACAATTATTGGGAATTAAATTACGTGAGAAAATCTAAAAAACGTCATGAAGAAAAGGGAGACAATATTTGTCATGACTTTCTTGTCAATACTCACTCTTCCTTTTTCTCCTGAAGTGGTTGTGTAGTTGAAGCCGATCTCACAAAACTCGTTCCATTGGATTTTTTAAATACAGATGAGTTGACTGTGGATTGTACTCTAGATATTGAAATGAATCGATGCAAATTTCGGACTAGTGCCATTTTTGTCTATGAGTCAATAATTTCCTGAAAGAGCAAATCATCACATAGTTAAGTTGAACTGAACTAGACAAAAATCATTTTGGAACATTCTTTTTGCGTAGAAAAGACCAAAGAATTTGAGCTGAAGAATCAGAAGTTTGTTTTAGTGTTTCATAACCTCAAAATATTTACAGGATTGTTCCTTCTTCGCTGAACCATGGTGTTCGAATTTGCAAAAGTATAATTAAATGACATTTTTTGATACTGATGATAAGCAAAGTTTGCGCAACAATCTCTCAAAAGTTGAAATATATTTTCAAATATTTTGGAGCAACGCAAGCGTTTGTTTTGAACTCCAAATTGACAGGAAACTACACAAATGTCTTCTGATTCATGGCTAATAAGAAGTTAATAATAAGGAACGAGTTAATAATAAAATGATTAGATTTTGAGGAACGGAAGGGTTATGGTGAGAATCGGAACGAATGTCAGAATCGCTCTGACGTTATGGTAACTCAAATTACCTTAATAATGATATCCTAGATAAATAAGAAAACCCTAGGTCCTCCCTCCAAACACTTTTTTTTACTACTGATTAGTTTCTAGGGCTCTCCTTTTGGAGATGCGCCTGACTTTCACTAATGACGACATCGACATGCCCCTGTGTCAATGTCAGCGATACCAACAGTCGAACCGAGGATTTTGCGTTCGGTAAAGATCACTGCGGTACATCAGGACTTAAATTTCCAACTGGTTCAAGTTACCAACGAGGGTATTACCGACAGTAATTTTTTAGTCCTCTAATTCTTAAACCTGGAGGCTTGGACGGAGTGAATTTAAACGGAATAAAACTTCACTAGGCCGAAAAAATCAATTAATATTATCACGATCGGATTCGATTAATATAATTATAGTTATTAATTTGAAGATGTAATGTGGGAAAAAGATATTTGAGAAGAAAAACATGATATTTACGTTCTATAAAAGACTCTCTACACATCCCATATATATATATATATATATACTAAAATCTATCTACTAAAATCATCGAGTGATCATCATCTGTAATTTTTTTTTTTTAAACGATATAAACTTTTATTTCATTCTCTTATTCGCTACTGGATATACACATATTCATGTTGTATAATAAAAATAAACGAAATGAAAAATCATATCATAGCACCATATAAAAAAATAAAGGCGTGGGTGCATTTCTAATATTCCGAAATCTTTCAAACATTGTCATTAGATGACTAATATTCGTTCAAACACATCAACAAAAAAATTAATCAACAGACAGCTCACCCTATCTAGTATCATCTATTAATTTTCATCAGGATAAGGATTATCACCAATTCATTACCACGCCAGTAGCGCTGGGATTTTCCCCATACTCATCCCTCAATCAATGCCGATTGGAGATCTTTTCTAAGTCAATAACTAAATTAAATTAGAATCTCGCGAATATTCTTTCCTGTATCTTATCTTCGATTCGATGCTAACTCTCACGATACGACAGACGTGTGATTAACTATTAAAATTTGGGCCGATTGACCAGATAAAGTTGTCTCTTCAATTAATGAAATTCCCCTTCCTGCATTGAATGAGATTTTGTAGTTACGATAAAACGTATCATCAACATCAATCATTAATGCGCAATACCTTCCAACTATAAAAGAACAGAATTTAGGAAGCTATGGATATTACACTCCCAGTGGTTTGATCATGAAGATCTTCCTGTTGATCAATATTCTGTGCTTAGCCCTGGTGGCTAATGGTAAGTGAAATTAATAAAATCAGTTGGAACAATTTCCGTCATTTCATCACAAAAACTAATATCTGAATTTCACACACATTTGCCTTTTTTAATATTAAAAGAAGTCTGACTAAACTCAAAACTCGTTTGAATTCCTGTCGAAAATCTAAATTAATCGTAATTTTTACCAAGAATTTTAAGTGCCCAAGGAATGTTTATAAAAATGTATAGCATTCAGACAGTGATTATGTCGTGATACTCTATGGAATAAAGAATCATTGGCAGACCATTGAAATGGGCCACTAGAGCATACCAATAAAATAACAAAAATAAACTATTCTCCAGCTCTCCCAGCCAGCCGAATTGTCGGTGGTACTGATGCAGAAGATGGGAAATATCCTTACCAAATATCGCTCCTCTTCCGAGGAAGACATAACTGCGGGGGTGCAATCATAAACGACCGTTACATCCTCACCGCTGCTCACTGCGTTCAAAAGTAAGTGCATTATTAAAAATAATTCGATAAAATAAAATTGACCGTCTCCGTTCATCTGGATGAATGAAATACTTAGCAGAAGACCGAAGACTTCTTCCACTGGAATGGCAAGAAAGTAAATTAATTAGTTAATGCCACCGAATTATAATTTAGATATTGGGGGACTTTTAGAAATTTATTACTATTTTTTCTCGTTATGATAGAAATGTGAGGGCATATTTAATTATTAATTGATTAGGTATGGGTTATTAATTTAGTAAATGTAATCGTTATTAAAATTCAAGTGTCCAACCGTCTGCACTGACCATCGTGGCTGGAACCAATGAGTGGAGGAAACCTGGCCAGAAATATGCTGTAGAAAAAATCATATCTCACGATTTCGATTCCGCGGCTCTTATCAATGATCTTGCTCTGCTCAGGACCACTAAAAAAATTGTCTTTACCAACACTATTAAGCCTATTAAGATAACCACAAAAGACATCAGGGACCATGGACATTCAGTGATAGCAACTGGATGGGGAAGACTAGGTGTAAGTGATGGCACGTGCACGTGAATTCCTCACGATTGCATTTTGCTGAACAATTAAATGTTTTTTATCATGAATGCATAAACTGTAATGACAGAAGAGCATTAATTCGTGACCATTAATGATTTTTTTTTCATTTCAGGCATGGGGTACAGCTCCCTCCAGACTCCAAGAGATCGAACTCAAGATTTTCGATCAAAAGAAGTGCAACGCCCGCTTTGGAGTAACTTCAGGGGAAATTTGTACCTTCACTCAATCTGGTGAAGGTGTATGCAACGTAAGTGCTTTTTACTGAAGTTATCAATTGATTTTGAATTTTTAGTTTAAAAAATTTGGCATGTTAATTTTTTAACTTGATTATTAGGGCGATTCTGGCGGTCCTCTTGCTGCTGATGGAGTCCTCATTGGTATCGTATCCTATGGTATTCCATGCGGTATGGGACATCCTGATGTGTTCACACGTGTCTACCATTTCAAAGACTGGATTGCTGACAACATCAAGAATTAAAAGAGATTATTGGGTTGAATTGACAAAACGCTGCAGAGCAGTTAAAAAATGAGAACTAGTACAAATCTAAGTTGTAAATATGTTTATACATCCTTTACTTCTTTCTGCAAAATCTTTTTTTATTACTTTTTTATTCAGCAGCATTTTAAAAATTGCAAAATCGACATTATTTGCATGCATATAAATCTTAAAAACTCCTATCGAACGACTTGTATACAAAATATTGTATTGTATCTTCATTGTTGTGAAATAATGATGTATGTATTCAGTATGTAATAAAATTGAGTTCGACAAAATTTGTAATTTTTACTGGAATACAAAAAACCTTCCAATAGTTGCAACAACATTGACTGATTGTATACTTTCAGACTTTAAGCATGATTGACAATATTTGTGTTCATTTGATTTAAGGGGTTACTCTCATGTGAACGCCTATATTTTACCACTTTTTAGGAAATTTTTTTTTATGCGACAACAAACTTCAATCATGTTGATTTTTTAATATATTTTTATTTTTATTTTGAAATGTACGAAGAAATTTTTTTTTTCGTTTTTTACATTTTTAACATATATTTTTTCTAAGTCAAAGCAGTCCCCACCAAAAAAAGGTAGTTCACTGGTCAAGGTGATAGCGGCTGTTCATGTTGTCTGACATAAAAAAATCGAATGGATTATTATTCAGTAGATCTGCGGCTATTGTCCCTACCAAATATAATCAATTTCATTAAAAAAAAAAAAAATATCGACCTTCAAAAAATAATCACGAAAATCTTGTTCTTTTTCGTTAAAAATCGTTTAAAAAAAATATGAAAATATTTTCGAAAATAAACAATTCTGGTAGGGACGCTAACTATAAATGAGTAGAAGAACATATGTAAATTTTAAAGCAATCGGTTGAATACTTTTTCTTGTAGGACCTTGACCGTTTCAAAAAATGATGATTCGAGAAAAACGCGTTTAAAGTTTAAAGCCTGGTAGACAATCGCTCACGACACGTCGGCGACTATGAGCTGTAACTTATCAAATACTATGAATTTCGGTCTGAATTTTTCACAGCATGTTTTCAACAGGTTTTACTGTCAAAATATTTAAAAAAATCGATTTTTCGAAGTGATCACATGAAAGTAACCCCTTAATGGAAAATAAACATTTTGTCTGACTAAACTCGCGTTTGAAAGGATCAAATGGTCTTTATATTTTTTACCATCTTTTTTCAAACTATATTAAGTTACAATATTTTCATACGATAATTGTCATCATTCTTTGACCGACGAGGACGGGATTAATCCCAAGGACGAAAATTATGTCTGGAGACGAAATTGTCTGATCTAGATATGTCAGTTCTTTGAATCAGTATCCATCTAGAAAAAAAATTATGTGGACTTCAACTTGCATCAGTAACAATTGTTGTTAACAATTGTGAATCGTTAGTCTAATGTGCCAAATATTTTCGATTATATGCCATCACCACACGCTTGTACCTGAATGTTTTGTTTCTTCTAATATTGGATATTTAGAGAATATGAAAATTCAGGCCATTTACGCACCAGAAATTGTTTCATTGAAAATTTTGTGCAGAGAAAAAAGTTCTCTTCAAATTACCCCTGAGAATGACCCAAAAATAGCTTAAAAATGCTAGAAAAAGTCACCTTATTCCGGCAATGTCACCATATCTAATTGTCAATATAAATATTATCATTGTCTCTACGTTGAAAAATTATCTCTCTGAGACTATCATTATCGGTGATAACTGTAATTAATTGATCCGCTGCGCGCAATCTTAATATGAAACTGATTGCATTTCCAATTCCTGCTTTAAATTTAGCAACAAAAGCATTTGATCTGGATAGCAAAATCGTCGGGAATACCAACAGACCCAAGTTATCACACCATCAGAAATCAGATATGCTGTTAAATCAATGAGTGAATAAAATCAATTTCAGACATTCTTTGAACTCTTTTATCGTACATTTGGGTATCGTACTCATGACACTATCAGAGATATGCGATTAGCTATTAAATTTACACACTGATCAATCGGATAAATGACATTATCAATCAAATGAGTTCCCGTTCCTGAAATTTTTGGGATTTCCTGTTCAAGTTTATCAATGCCGGTGTTTAATGCGCAATGAAGATTTCCTACAAAAGGAGAGAATTTCGTAAGCTACGAGCATACGTTCCTCATCCTATCAACCATGCAGTGCCTTCCACTGGTCATTGTTTTGTCCTTTGCCTTTGTGGCCAATGGTGAGTTCTAAAAAATTCATTGAGATATCGAGGACGACCCAGATTTTCAAAATATTCTGGTAAAATTGTCAGTTTATCCTTTATAAATGTTTATCATTATTTATTTATTTTTACTTGAACTTCAAGAAATTTCTCCAAATTTCAGATAATTTTGTAAACAATTTACCTCCTTCGTTCAAATTTGAAATTCGAAAAAAAATTATTTACTGACGACTGTCCAATCCCTCGTGATATTTCAATGTTTTTTGTTGCACGAGTGCATTATAATTGTTTACAAGACTGAAGGCAAGAAAAGTAATAATGGATCAACTTCCTCACAGCTCTCCCAACCAGCCGAATCATTGGAGGCACTGATGCAGAAGATGGGGCATATCCTTACCAGATATCACTCCTCTTAAGAGGAAGACATAACTGCGGGGGTGCGATCATTCACAAACGTTACGTGATAACTGCTGCCCACTGCGTTCACAGGTAAATTACAGGACATTTTCCATATTTTATAACCTAAAATATATTGTCATTAAATTTGTTAATTACCTGTCAACTTGACTCCGGCTAAAATTATTGCAACTATGCATTTTAAACTTAATTCAGGCGGACAGCCGACATGTTGGCCATCGTCGTCGGCACAAACGTCTGGCAGAAACCGGGGGAGACGTACGAAGTTGAGAAGATCATATCCCACGATTTCGACCCCCAGAGGATTGTCAACGACATCGCTCTTTTGAGGACAACTGAAGACATCGTGTTTAACGAGAGAGTTCAGCCTATTGAGATAGCTCATGAGAATATCCAGAATCATGGGTATCCAGTTGTTGCTACCGGATGGGGAAGAATATACGTGAGTATATAATTATATTTTAGTTTTAGTTATTGATTTAATTTTAGAGTATTGTAATTACATTGATTCAAAGGGAAGATGTGAAAGAGTGGATATGAAAAAAAAAATTTGCACTTTTATCCTATCATTTCAGGCTTCGGGACCCTCTCCTTCCAGGCTCCAAGCAATCAACCTTCGAATTTATGATCAGCAACGATGCTTACATTATTTCCACGTTACCGATGGGCAGATCTGCACATTAACTGAAATTGGCGAGGGTGTATGCAACGTAAGTATCGTCCAAAATTATTGACTATCCACAAACCTTCTCCACGATACAATTTTCTATACAAAATAACACACGGCGAGAAAAATTGTTTAAAAATTACATGCCTGTCCCGTAATCTACCAGTCAAAATAATATTCAGTAAAAATTATGGAAGTTACGTACTTTTGCAGTAAACTTTCAGGAAAAAGTCCAGAACATTCAATAAAAGTATGGAACGTTCAGTGAAAAAATGCGTAACGGTTCTGTAATTTTGACTGATAGATTATGGAACAGGCGCGCAATTTGTTCGAGAACATTTCTTTCCTTGCACATGTCATTCTAATAATTCATCGGCTGGGTTATTAGGGTGATTCTGGTGGACCCCTTGTGGCTGACGGCGTCCTCGTTGGACTAGTATCATTCGGAATTCCATGTGGCAAAGGAAGACCCGATGTCTATACTCGCGTCTACCATTACGCGGACTGGATCACGGAAAATATGGAAGAGTAATCGGTGGTTATTGGAAAAAAAGGAAGATCAACGGGGAAATGAAAAAATTGATGCCGACCTAATGGAAAATATTTCAACATGAGTTGAATCATTGTCGATGGATGGAAGTTGTGCGGACATCGCTGCTGCTAAAATGAGAGTATTATGCAGTATATGAATGATCATCTTACTTCATTGTAAATAAATATAATCCACTGTTCAAATTTGCATGCTGTGGTTTTAACTGATAATTACGTAGGCACATTGAAATATTCTCTACAATTCTGTTTGAGATCATCAAATTTGAAATAATGTAATTTTTCGTTATTTCAAGTCAGAAATAGAGACAGCGAGATTGTCAGATATTGTATTATCTATTTCTTGTATCTCTATTATCGGCTTCCTGGGGGAAATACCGTGGACTCATAGACCCAATCCTGCTTAAATCTTCAAGTGGCGAGCAATCACTTGACACCCGTGCTTTTTTGATAAGCTATCTCACGTACTGTCTTGTGTGCGGAAAAAGGCGTACTTGCTACCTCGACATTATCTCTCAATTTCTGTATTTCTGCAAGTAATGTTTTCGTTTGGGAATGTTTGCAAACAATTCTGTATTGAATACGTATTATCTCGAATGTTGATAGAGGCATTGTCTCAATCATTTGGAAATTTTATTATTCTATTTCAAAATAAGATTGCTTCGAGAGTTTCATTTGAAGTCACTAAATTTTTAATAAATTTTCATCTCCAAATATTCGCGATAGGAAATGCATTTGGAGAATATGCAATGGAATCATGACTTCTTCTCATCAGAATCCTCGAGATCAGCAGCTGTCATGGAACAAATCGCCTTAGGCATCGCAGCGCAAGTGGGCAGTGGTGGAAGATCACATCTACATTTAATGCAGGAGTCCCCTGAGACGTGATTGACTTCATCTCCAAATTTCATTGTGAAATTACCAATCTGACAATCCATTGATATTCCTGGAGGATCTGGAATTACATCGTCTCTCGGTTCAACTTTGTCGCCGTCTTCCTCTGCAAAAAAAATGAGGACAGTTGTCAATGTAAATCGTTGTTAATGTACCGAACGATGATCACAGAATTCTACTTACGACAACGCCAATCGTGATGACAATCCAACCTGGGATCTTGACTCATACTGAAAACTGGGGCACAACGGTTTCGAATGTTGTCTCCATTCCACAGTTCAATTCCGCAATTCTCAAGACTATAATCCTTGCAGAAAGGTGCCACATTTTCACCTGGTGCAGAAAAGGAATTTAACTTTCGTAAGAAATTAAAAATGGTCACATAAAAAACGAAAATTATGGTTTTTTCTGAATAAAAAACCATAATTGATCGCAACGAAGTTCGAGATTTATGAAAAAATGCAAACAAAAAAAAAACACAGTTACTATATTTTCATTGCGATGAACTATGTTCGAACTCTTCACTGTTCGCTGCAATATTGTTAAGATAAGATTTAAGATAATGATTTTTCTTCTAAACTGATAAATGGATTTTCTCATTACCTTTGTAATCGGGACCGCAATAACAGGATTTTCGGGGCTCTCCCTCTGGCTGGAAGTATTGCCCATGGAGATAGGTCTTTCCATCTACTTCACACTTGGCAATATCCTCTGGATTTGGAGCTGCGTATCATGTTGATAACCATTAATGAACCTCAATAAATTCCCCTAATTCTTTATAAATGAAAATGTATAAGATGGTACTAACGGCAAGTCTCGGGTCCTGGCGCACACGCGGTAGCATCTTGAGGTCGGAAGCAACCTGGCGTTATCGGGATGTATGGAACTGCGTGAAGAGCGCATGAAAACCGCGCCCTAGAATATAAGCTCATCGATAAAAGTTCCTAGCAAACTTAACGGTCAAATACTCACGGGTTATCATCGGGTTTGATACACGTACAGTGCCGGTTACAGCCCTTATCCTCATCCCTAAGGTCTTCTGTTGGATTGTATTCGTGGCCAAAAGCGTAACATTTATCATCCGATCTGGTGTTCAAGTGATCACAGTTGTACCTCAGGGGACAACAATCCTCAGGATCTTTGTAGACTGGTTCGCATCCGATGTCGTTGTAGTACTTTATCGGTCCAGCACACTTGTCCACGGTACATCCTGATGGAGGAGGGAAATAATGAATTTATTATGAATATCTGGTGATATTGTGACATTTGATCTGGTCTCATTTAATTTATCATTTTTGGAACAATCTGTGCCTTTGCTTTTGCCTGAATTAAAAAAAATTGGCTGCCGGATCACCAGATTGTTCATCAATCGGTCTTACCTGGCTTCAAAGTCGGAAGTGCCACCGTCAAGGTGATGCAGAGGGTACAGAGAAAAGCACCAATCTGGCCGTTCATGGTGATAGTCTCAATCGCTATGAAACTCCCAGTGTTAGATCAAGTCATTTTATACATCACGCAATTATTGGATGTCGGTGGGAAACTGCAATGAATAATATTAAACAAAGACTTATCGCCTGTCAGATAGACTTATGTAATGTGTTCAACTTTAAAGATTTTTTCACTTACTGATACACTGCTATAACATTCATTAGATGTGCAAATGCTTCAATGATATCTAAGGTCAAATCGATGTCTATTAGAGGATTGAACTTGAGTAGGATGAGATAACTCCGGGGTAAGATAAAGATAATGATGGACGGAGATTAACAAATCCATTAATGCCACACCTGTTTTTATTCTGTTGGACGTTCTCGGATGAAAATAGGACTTTCCTGGTGTACATGGCTTATTCCGTACATTAAGATGATAAAGACCATACATCAATGACGTATAGGTTGTCTTTGAATCTCAGAGTTGATTTGAAGTGTTGTAAGTACGCAAAACAATGATTTTGTCAACTAAATAAATTGTTGTACAGTAAGTTATTTATTTAAATCACACCGCACATATCTAATTTTTCATTCTTCATATCGGACTCGTAAGGATTCTGTTTATTTTGAGATTGTTGACAAATTGTATCAACTAAGATACTGAGGGGTATTGAAAATATATCAGAAATAAAAGTACTGTGTAATTTTATTAATTGATATCAACTTACTTGTATGTTATAGACGTCAATCAACTTGATTTTCCAATAATGGATGTTCTGTCGCAGAATTAGTCTCTCTCTCATTAAATTTATTTTCCTTAAAAATACACTATATTCACAATTCCCAAATATCAATAATTGAAACTTTTCCCAGAATTTTAATTTCATGACCAAATCGTTTTGTGGCGGATTTGGCTAAATTGCAGAAATTCCTTGTTCCTTTTATTAATGAAAGAATTTCCCCCCCTTAAATGTTCCTGACGCGATTTTATTACCGTTAAAATATTTTCTTTCCAAATATTTTATTGTGGTCGGACCTTTCCGAAAGTTTAATCCCGACACACCAAATAGTTCTCCCATTTTGAGTTGGTCCATAAACTCCTACACACAGCCTACTACACCAATCTACGTGGTTGTAAAAATTCTCTATCGGTGCGTCGGTTTTCTCAACGCATCAGTCTCTCAGTGCGTCTATGCTTCAGCGCATCAGTCTCTGTGTCTCCGCGCCTCGCGTAAACAATTTGCTTGATTTTGTGTTGATTCAAAATTACCCACCCTTCAAATACATTGGGGCTCCATTTTTCTTATCGTTTCATATCCTTCTTAAATTTCAATATTTCAACCGTAACAGTTAAAAGTATATAATCTACTCAATAAAGTGTTTACAATAAATTAAACATATTAACAATTATTTTGACATTTTTCATTCACCTCCGCATTAAGTCGACAGTGTGCGAGGGAACAATGGAGAAACAGAATTCTGTCCTTGATAAATTGGAAATCTGATTGCTCGTCAAGTCGGGTGAGCACTTTAATGTATTCAAGAATAGAGCTTTTATTGCACGCGGATTATACTATAGTAATTTTTTTAATGTTTAAGCCTTTTTCTCATGAGAATCAGCCAAATCTTCAGCAGTAATATAACATGCGTCCATGGGCAATTTCAGACAAGTAGCAACAGGTGGAACGTCACATATACATCTGATACAATCTAGAGTATCGGGGGACTTTTGGCCCAGGATATCTCCACGTCGTAGAACAAGATTTCCAATCTTACATGTCATACCCTCAGGATCTGGGGTGATAGTTTCGGGTGTTCCCATCTCTACCTCTCTTGGATTCACCACATCCCCATCTTTCTCTATAAAATGAACAAAAAAAATGCATGTGCCAATTCTAAGTTTCAAAGTAGAGACAGAGAGAAACAATTTAACTTACGACATCGCCACATGAAATTACAATGAGTTCTGCCGTCTTGTCCAACGTTCCATACTGGAGCGCAATTATTTTCAAGCTCCCAGTTATTGTTCAATTCAAGTCCACATTTTTGCTGACGCATGTCTTTACAGAATGGCGCTACATTCTTTCCTGTATACGGAAAATAAAATCACTGTCATCCGATGTCTGTCTCGAAAGTACATTCTAGAAAACTCTGTAATTTAGTTTTCAATACTAAATTGTATTTATGAGAAAACAAATCTGTACTTTACCTTCATAACCAGGTCCACACCAACAGCCCAAGTTGGGATCTGATGTCGGTTCAAAATAGTCACCATCACGAAGAACGTTTCCATCCACTTCACACTTCGCAATGTCATCAGCATTGGGAGCTGAAACAAATGTTAGTTATGATTAGCTGAAAAATTCTGCTTGTGAGTGGAGTTGAATGAAATGTAAATTGATAAAGTTCTTACGACAAGTGTCTGGACCATCCCAGCACATTGAAGCGTTTCGTGGACGGTAGCAGCCTTCAGGGGCTGGCGCTGGTAATAAAATACTAGCACAAGCCCATGTAGCCCTGGAAAATAAAGATTTCTCCAATATTTCTTCGGTCTCATTGATGAAAGTATCAAAGGGGATTATGGGACAGGCACGAAGACCATTATAGCACTTACTTTTCGTCACCCATCTTGGAACAAGTACATTCTGGCAAACAACTTCCTTCTTCTTGCTTCAGTTGTTCTCCATGACTGTATTCGCGGCCAAACGCGTAACATTTATCATCTGATCGCGATTCTAAGTGATCACAGTTGTATTTTTCTGCACAACAGTCCTCAGGATTTGTTTTGACAGGCTGACATCCTAAATCATTATAGTATCTCAGAGGTCCCGGGCACTCCGTCTCGGTACATCCTGAGGAGGACATATACAACTCTTGATAATATTTTCCGATTCGGACAGAGTACTCGCGTAGAAAAATCATTTTCTGAAGATCTTTTAGAAATTTGCGGAAGGATTTCGTCGTCCGAAAATCTTTCAATGCAAGTATGGAAGGCAATTGTAGTCAGGCAAGTGATGGTCCAGTTAGCAATGACTTAGTTTCAGCGAAATTCATTTGGATGAAATGATGTTGTTTCTCATGTCACCTGGCTTTGGAGGAGATCTAGCGACCGCCCAGGCGAGGAAAATAGTAACAATCAAAAGTGTAACTTCAGCCTTCATGATTATTTTCTCGAGGACTACTATTAACTGGACTCTGAGGCTTCTTTTATAAGTAGGAGTGCGACAAAAATGTGAGAACAAATACAAATAATCACTGCACGGGTCAATTCATATCTTTGTGAATCCTTGGCCCCTCACCTTCTCGTCAGCTATGCAGACGTGATTTCTCTATTCATATCCAATTTTTCTAAATATTCAACAATTATGACAAAACAGATGACGCCAAGGACAAAATGAGTCATTGTGGATGCGTCAGAATCACAAATATTCTCCACTCGTCGTTGTCACGGAGAAATTAAGAATTGTGTTCTGTCGCAGAAGGGTTTTCTTTCTATTTAAAATTTAATAGTTCTGTTAAATTATAATAATTTGTATTTTTATTATTTGATTGGGATTTCCCCCAATAATTGTTTGATTGAAGGTCAAATCTTTTAATATTTTAGTGGGAATGAAATTCATCTATTATTCCTTCAATATAGTCGGGATTTCCCCAGGATTTTATGATGGGGCAATTGCTATGGTTTTACTCCTCCGAATGATTTTATTGTGGACCAATTTATGGTTCCTAACCCTTCGAAGGGTTTATTACCACGCTCTATCATAAAGCAATTGAAATTGTAGAATTTCTCCATGGTCCGTGTGATCGCCTAAGGATTGTCGTTTTACTTAATTTTAAGTTAGTTCCGTAGTTCTATTCAAGTAAGACATTATAATTATTGAATCACCAGTTGATCAGATTAAGTTCTTACACTTATTCTATCAGCTGTCTAATTACGAGTTACACCGTTCCCGGTTACACTACTCCTTCTATTTTATTAAAATTCAATTCGGTTTTTAATAATAATTTTTCTAAAATTAAATTGTTTGAGATCTATCAAATATAATCGAGTCTAATTAATAAAACAAATTAACAAAAACATTTCACAATCACCTCCTCAGTGTCCCTACCCTGTGGGAGTGAACAAATTGATTTATTGAAACTACCAAGTTTTAATATCATAAGTCCTTAGGATTTCGAATCTTTTGTCGCGATAACTGATTGAATAAAGGAGATTGGAAAATCAAATTCTGTTGGAATTTTCTAGCTGTAACACATTATTATATTTTTCTTTTCATTTGGAAATAAATTTATGCCACTTATTTTCACGAGAATCAGGCAACGTTGGCCAATTCCAAATCACTAGAAATTATTTACCTTTCTTCGAAAACATTGTTCAAATGGAGAATCAAAACGTTAAAACAATAGAACTCGATCTTCATACGAAAGAAGCTGCATCCGATAAGATATATCTCATAAAAAACAAAAATAATTTTTGAAAAAAATGGCCAAGTCCACGTTTCAATGTATTGTGTTTTGCACGGTTTCGTTAACTTCACTGGTTTCAAAAAATGTTAAAAATAAATAAAAAGCCAAGCTTGTATAAATACACTGCCTTAATTACGAAGCCACCACTCTGAATACAACGTTTATGCCAACAACGCCTGATATTTAGTAGAAAAAAAAATGTTCAAAAAAAAAAACGCCGCGACCAACGTACTTGGCGCGGTTTTTCCTACTAACGAGGATTTAGCTTAGGAGGTTCTGTCTCCTGAATCTTACTTCAGGATCAGAAACTATATTGCCACAGGAGGCGTTTGCAGATTATGAGATAATAATGTGTTTTATTTCAATCAGTTAGAATTGCTCCATGGCTTAAACCCAGACCTGCCCAATAGTGCAACCCTGGAATTAGGGGAATTTATTAATTTATACCAATGGATAATCTGGCATCCACACATCAATGAGTCTGGCACAGTAAGGCAGCAATGATGTTTTTGTCCAGGGACACTTCCTGAACCCAATCCTATAATCTAGGACCTATATCTACAGCGAATAGGAGCTCTCATCTGATGGAGTTTTTTAGAAACCGCGCCAAGTACGCGGCGCGCGTTGGTCGCGGCGTTTTTTTTGAACATTTTTTTTTCTACTAAATATCAGGCGTTGTTGGCATGAACGTTGTATTTAGAGTGGTGGCTTCGTAATTAAGGCAGTGTATTTATACAAGCTTGGCTCTTTTTTTCTTTTTAACATTTTTTGAAACCAGTGAAGTTAACGAAACCGTGCAACACACAATACATTGAAAAGTGGACTTGGCCATTTTTTTCAAAAATCATTTTTGATTTTTATGAGATTTTTAACATTTTGCCAAATATATTTCAAGTTTTTTTACCTAAATGAATTTTTATATTAATGTTAAGAAGTTTCTAGCTTATTGTATTTTTTTGGAGGCCATACGAGAGCTGGAGGGATGATGAGTGAGCAGGTATTGGGGGTAGGATTGAAGGATGAAGGGTTGTCCAAACCGGATTTCAATCTCAAAACCCAAGCACCTTTCCTTGTCAAGCTATCCACAAGTGGAGTATTTTTTCCTTCTTAAAGTGTTTTCATAGGTTAATTGTTGGTGTTGGTACATGCCCCTATTGGTTAGGTGTAGTGATGTGTTCATGGACAATTGGCATGTATCGGCTATGTTTAATATTTTATCAAATATATTTCAAGTTTTTTCACCTGAATGAATTTTTATACTAATATTAAGAAGTCCCTAGCTAATTGTATTTTTTTATGAGACTGTAACATCCCTCGAAAAATACACATTTTGAATATTCGTCCTGTTATCAACATTTAGAAATAGTGTTTCCCACGTTAGATTATTTGTCTTAAGATTCATAATAGTCAGCTGCATACGAGTGTACTATGTACGCGAAGTCATCTTTTGAAATTTATCTTGTTATCAAAACCTAGGAATCATGCTCTCCACGTTGCGTTGTTTACTTTGGGACACATAAGGACCTACTGCATATGAGCAAACTAATTAATCATTTAATCCTAATGTTAATCATTTTTCAGTCGAAATATCAGAGGAAACTCGTTGGCAGACTGTGGACTCGAATAGGGTCCTTATCACATTAAATATACATCCATCCACGCTCTATATTTTCTTTTGGTTCCTTGATAATAAGTTTCGTTTCAATTATGTTTAAGCCTAAAATAAATGGGAAGATTAAGTTTCTTTTCTTCCCAAGCTCTTGATGGAATTTACCTTGTAACAGGAAGTGATAAAAACCTTCTTCATAAAATTCCTTTATTTTGGTTTGTTTTTCAATGTTGAATTTAGTATGTAAAATTGTGGAAGGAGAAAATGGGCCCTCCCGAAACAATTCTCATTGGTACAATGGGGTAGGAAAAGTCCGCCCACATTTTCAATGTCTGATGTGGAGGGATCGGACTTAACCCTGAAGCATCGAGATTATAGTACGAAGTATACAAAATCGGGTTCCAAGGGTAGTAACCATTGGGCTCCTAATTTTCTTCATATCTAAGGACACACCCTCAGGTTGAAGACATAAAATCACATCCCCGTGTATTTCCTCCTCAGTTAAGCCCAGTTAAGCTCAGTTAAGTTCAGTTAAGTCAATTTTTGAGATTAGCTCTGTATTCCGTGGCAAGTCCACATTTATTCCTTAACTCCTCAAGAAATCATTGTAAAACTTGAGTATTAAAATTATCAGTGTGGTAAAGTCTTGTGTGTTAGAAAATTCTTTTGTACAATGTCTTTCGTGACAGTTGTTATACTTCAAGATTCAGAGTTAAATCCGAACAATTGTAACGGATTTCAACTAAAACTGTAAGTGAAAAATATTTGATTTTTTTATATTAGATTATGGGTGCAAATGATTAAATTATTTGAGACACAGTGGGATTGCTTTTGTAATATTTTTTAATGACACGAGCAAGACACGTCTTTACTAGTGGACCGATGTCCAGAGACTAACTTCTTATAATATGAAAAATCTTTACTAGGAGAAAAACAATAGAACCTTTATGTTTCCAGAGGACAGAGTCTCCATTGAATACCACTTGTGGTAAGGATCACAATGCTCTCAAGTCCAGAGCACAACAGATCATAAATCAGTCCCTTTTCTGGAAACTATTTCAAACATATGTGTCTCGCCTTAGCTGTAATTTTTATTAAAATTTGTAAGGACTGAGACAACCAAGCTACGTTATTTTCACTTGGTGCTTTACTTTTGATTTTAAAAGGGGTTTAGGTACTTTAATTAATAAAATAATCTGAGTCACTCGAAATATCACTATTTAATCTCACTAAGTTCCTTTACACACTTTAAACTACACTAGTCTTATAAGTATTATTCTCTTAATTTTATAATTCTACGACTAACATGAGCGGAATTATATAGATTTAAGGACTTGGCTAGGCCGGTTTAAAGGTGAAATTTAAGACGCGAAGTGTTTTCATGAAAAGTTCGATGTAGACTAGTTTGAAAGGATTTTCCACGGAAGTTCTTGGCCCTGACCACGAAGAGTGGGAAGGGATTTTCCTTAAAATTGATTGGTCGAAAAGTATTTTCTGAGCTGTAATTGGTCAACCAAAGGGATAGGGAAGACATATAAAAAAAAGAGAAAATGCACTTATGCCCGAAGCGCTGTCGCAACGCAACGAGTGTTACCCATATGCTGACCACCCGACAAATTTGAGTTGACCAAAAAAAAACTATTGTAGAGACTTTCTCCGTACGTGCTTTTCAGAGATTTCGAATAGTTTCCCAGAGGGATTAAAATAATTTATGGGGGATTTTACGCCTAGCCAGTCTTTTTTTTTCTTAAAAGTATAAATGTTTAAATTCTAAAATTTTCTGTACTATTGGTACATATGTTGGTACGCAACAATATGATAAATCTTGTCGAGTGATCTTTGAAGCAGAACAGAAGAGCTGTGTTCTAATTTTCCAACATTTTATGTTAAATATAGACTCTTCAGAGTCATTTTGTTATTAACAACATTTTGTTTTGCGTTTTTATTATATTTTCCACATTTCTCCTACGATACTTAACAGGCACCTCGTTAAAATTTCCTTCCTTTAAAGTCTCTTTTTGGGATTTACATTCCTATTCAAACATACTCTTTTGTTCCCTCTCTATTAACTTAAAGTCACTTTTCAAGTACTTACAAGTTATTAGGACGAAGATTTACGTCATTGATTCGAGTCCTTGTTTCCCTAGTATTTTTGACGTAACAAGATATATATATGTCTCGAATATTTTTACTTCTAACTTTTTATATCTTATTCCTTAGCCCGGTAGCTTATTCTAATTTTGACGGCAGATGTTGCTACTCCTTGGGGTTTCTTCGGGTTAGGTATAGTAAGAAGATGACATTTAAATAAAATAGAAAGGCAGATAAGAAGAAGACGATGGGAAAAAGGAACGCAAAGAAATTACTTCAGACATTTTAAAAGGTCCATTATTTTATTTTCAAAATCATCACAAACTTCTAGTCTTCGTGGAACACATGGTTTTCTTACTTTAAATAAACAGTCTTTTTTTCTATTACATAGTTAATATTTGATATTTTCAAGCGCCTTCTGCCAGAGCTGAGATGTTGAGATCGTTGTCGGCCATGTTGATAAACTGAAAAAACGAGGGAGGATGCGTTCACCAAAACTTCACTGCACTGTACACTGTTGTCTAGGGTCTCTAGATTGCCACCGTCTTACTAGCGAATAGCCAATCATGATTATGTATTACACTACAGTACACTACACTGCGCGCTGTCAACTGAGCGGCTCAAGTGTAACCCATTAGTTGATGGACATTATAAATAAAAACTCGAGAAATGTGCGTGATAGCTCGTTGCTATACGCATATCTTCGTTGATATTCAATAAATGAAACCGATAATTGGATCAGTGGAAAGCTGATACGCGATTTATATTATGTAACTAAGGCCAGTTTTCATCTAATTTATCGCGTAAGTTTATTAGCCAAGAAAAAAGGACTGGAGGTAGTGGAAGGGGAAGTTGCGTGGTGTATAGATACTTGGTAGCTTTCGGCATTCTTTCGCGTATGAAACGTGTACTTGGCCAATACGCTACCGCGTATCTCCATTTCGTAGAATCTGCTATATGTTCCTCGCAATACAGCTAAAGTCGTAAAGCGGTTTTTTTCTGCGTATTCGTACGTTATTATTTTTTTATATCCAATTATGACTTCTTAAATGTTTCACTCTGCCTTTCCATAGTTCTGAAACTTTTATTACGAAGATGATAAATAAAGAATCATATAATGAGTTGTCTGCAAGTATTAATAACGCGTAGGGCTGCAACAATGTACTGGACCTCTAGCTTCATCGCTCTCATTACTATCGCATTATTCATAAGAGACCTACGGTGCATTATACATACCCATCACTAATGTATATTGCTTAGGAATATTATTTTTTCTCATACGAAATCAATACAGCCCAGTGTGGTAAGAAGAAAAGGTACAAGCATTTACCTCTCGACGTTCTCTTGTACTAATATCGATGTCCCAACGAAGAGTTTCGGATATTTTTGAGCAACCAGTTGTTTCTGATACATATTACCTTGGATTCAACCTCAAGTGCCTTATATTTTGTGGCAAGTATTTCAATAATTTTAGTATAGTCCCAGAAGGGAGAGATTGTTGATCTAAAAAATCTGCAGTATTAGGAAGTAACATTTGAGACGAAACAATTTTAACAGGATGTTCATTTACTAATATATTTGATAAATGAGAGGATGAAATTTTTGTTTTTAATATTCGATGTTATTAAGGTTTGTGGAATCCATATAACAGTCATGGAAAATGGCTGTATAATGCTTACACAGTAGTTATTGTTTTGTTATTGCCGTTGGTGAAACTGGAGGGCTATGTTATGTCAATGCGAAATCCGCAACAGTCTTTCATCCAACAGACATTACAGATCTTTATAATATCAGTATTTAGTGTCGGCTGGCTTAAACATGTAAATCTTCTATGGCATCAATCAGATATTGCATTCATTGCTACTGTATTTCATTGGGAAAGATCTGTCGTCTGTTCAGCAGAAGTTGGTAATTTGTGCCATCAAATTGATGAAGAATATGGACAAATAATATGCTTTGACAGCTCTTTACAGAAACAAAGTTTTGACGGACACAATGAAATTTCTGAAGAAATGGACTACAATATGGTTGTGGCTTATTATTTTTGATACGCCGTTAATCTACCGGGATAACTTGGATGGAAATGTACTGGCTCTACCAATAAGGTAGAAATAAAAAACTAGGATCAAGGAGAGTTGGGCAAAATTGAGTTTTTGGAGTGAATTTGACGCCTATTGCGTAACCTCAAAGGTTGAAAAATAACGTTGAAAATACGTCAGTCATTTTTGCCTTGTCTCCTTTTCTCATTTGACCAGTTTATGTGATTATTTTGTTTTATATTTTTAGCTTCACAATATTCAGACACTACGTGGAAGAGATGAATTTTTTTACTGCATTATTCATAGATTGGCTAACATTAATAACGTTTTCTTGGTCAGTAATAGCAAATGACAGCCTGTTTCTCACTCTCATGCTCCACATGAGAGCGCAATTAAAGATTCTTAACTTCCGTCTTAAAAGATGTGCAAATCCTGTACGTGACTACCAATGCGCTACTACTCTACCCAGTAATTTTGAGTGTCCTAATCGAAATGTGAATATACGACAGCCCAACAGGATTCAGGAATTCATTATTTGTATTCAACACTATCAAAAACTGTTCGGGTAATATTGTTTTTCAACCGATTGGTTTCAACCGTAGAGCTTCATTGTCTCGTACATTAACCAGAAAAGGCGAATGCGGGGCTTACTAAATTAATAAAAAAACTGCAAAAGCTTTCATTAAGAATGTATTACAGATTAATGCGTATATTGAATAGAATATATGGATCAGTGCTTTTACCACAGCTACTTTCAAGTATAAGCCTAATAGCTCTCATCGGAATTCACGTCTTTGTGGTGAGTAATAGATTAAATGAAATGTTATAGAAAAAAATATCAATTTTACCTGTAAAAATTCATTTTTTTCAATTACGCTTACTGCCCTTTTTGTTCAAAGATTTTTAAAAAAGCTGTAGCTCACAAAAATGTGGATTAGAATTCACTCTGTTTATGAGGGTAACAAACGCTTATTTAACATATCATTATTTCAGACCCAAACCATAAATCCCAAAGAACCAAGTTCTGCTCTAGTCCTTCTCCTGAGCCTTGCCAGTGCCTTGATGGAAGTGGGGGTGTACTGTTGCGGAGGTGACACTGTAATTGTGGAAAGTGATCTCACCAAATTGGCTGTATATAACTCTTATTGGTATCTGGAAGACACAGAATTTAAAACTACTCTGATAACTTTTTTGGCCATGGCTCAGCAACCGTTTTCTATCAGAGCTGGTGGGATTTTTGAAATTTCATTAGTTACATTAAAAAGTGTAAGGGTCATTGTTATTATAAATCTACCAAGGTCAAAGGTATTGCATTAATGACATTGTTGCCTTCCAATCTTAAAGGTATTCTCAAAGTCTTACTCAGCAATGGCGATTTTGCAGAGGTCCCTTGGATGAAATAGTGGATGGACAATGTTAAACTGTGAATCTTGCGAGTATATAAGTGATAATTACGTAGTCACATTGAAATATTTTCTACAATTGTGTTTGAGATCATCAAGTTTAAAGAAATGTAATTTTTCGTTATTTCAAGTCAGAAATAGAGACAGCGAGATTGTCAGATATTGTATTATCTATTACTTGTATCTCTGTTATCGGCTTCCTGGGGGAAATACCGTGGACTCATAGACCCAATCCTGCTTAAATCTTCAAGTGGCGAGCAATCACTTGACACCCGTGCTTTTTTGATAAGCTATCTCACGTACTGTCTTGTGTGCGGAAAAAGGCGTACTTGCTACCTCTACATTATCTCTCAATTTCTGTATTTCTGCAAGTAATGTTTTCGTTTGGGAATGTTTGCAAACAATTCTGTATTGAATACGTATTATCTCGAATGTTGATATAGGCATTGTCTCAATCATTTGGAAATTTTATTATTCTATTTCAAAATAAGATTGCTTCGAGAGTTTCATTTGAAGTCACTAAATTTTTAATAAATTTTCATCTCCAAATATTCGCGATAGGAAATGCATTTGGAGAATATGCAATGGATTCATGGCTTCTTCTCATCAGAATCCTCGAGATCAGCAGCTGTCATGGAACAAATCGCCTTAGGCATCGCAGCGCAAGTGGGCAGTGGTGGAAGATCACATCTACATTTAATGCAGGAGTCCCCTGAGACGTGATTGACTTCATCTCCGAATTTCATTGTGAAATTACCAATCTGACAATCCATTGATATTCCTGGAGGATCTGGAATTACATCGTCTCTCGGCTCAACTTTGTCGCCGTCTTCCTCTGTAAAAGGAAATTGAGGACAACTGTCAATGTAAATCGTTATTAATGTACCGAACGATGATCAGGGAATTCTACTTACGACAACGCCAATCGTGATGACAATCCAACCTGGGATCTTGACCCATACTGAAAACTGGGGCACAACGATTTCGAATGTTGTCTCCATTCCACAGTTCAATTCCGCAATTCTCAAGACTATAATCCTTGCAGAAAGGTGCCACATTTTCACCTGGTGCAGAAAAGGAATTTAACTTTCGTAAGAAATTAAAAATGGTCACATAAAAAACCATAATTGATCGCAACGAAGTTCGAGATTTATGCAAAAATGCAAACAAAAAAAAACACAATTACTATTTTTTCATTGCGAGGAACTATATTAAAACTCTTTATTGGTCGCTGCAATATTGTTAAGATAAGATTTAAGATTTTGATTTTTCTTCTAAACTGATAAATGGATTTTCTCATTACCTTTGTAATCAGGACCGCAATAACAGGATTTTCTGGGCTCTCCCTCTGGCTGGAAGTATTGCCCATCGAGATAGGTCTTTCCATCTACTTCACACTTGGCAATATCCTCTGGATTTGGAGCTGCGTATCATGTTGATAACCATTAATGAACCTCAATAAATTTCCCTAATTCTTTAAAAATGAAAATGTATAAGATGGTACTAACGGCAAGTCTCGGGTCCTGGCGCACACGCGGTAGCATCTTGAGGTCGGAAGCAACCGGGCGTTATCGGGATGTATGGAACTGCGTGAAGAGCGCATGAGAACCGAGCCCTAGAATATAAGCCCATTGATAAAAGTTCCTAGCAAAACTGACGGTCAAATACTCACGGGTTATCATCGGGTTTGATACAGGTACAGTGCCGGTTACAGCCCTTATCCTCATCCCTAAGGTCTTCTGTTGGATTGTATTCGTGGCCAAAAGCGTAACATTTATCATCCGATCTGGTGTTCAAGTGATCACAGTTGTACCTCAGGGGACAACAATCCTCTGGATCTTTGTAGACTGGTTCGCATCCGATGTCGTTGTAGTACTTTATCGGTCCAGCACACTTGTCCACGGTACATCCTGATGGAGGAGGGAAATGATGAATTTATTATGAATATCTGGTGATATTGTGACATTTGATCTGGTCTCATTTAATTTATCATTTTTGGAACAATCTGTGCCTTTGCTTTTGCCTGAATGAAAAAAATAGGCTTCCGGGTAACCAGATTGTTCATCAATCGGTCTTACCTGGCTTCAAAGTCGGAAGTGCCACCGTCAAGGTGATGCAGAGGGTACAGAGAAAAGCACCAATCTGGCCGTTCATGGTGATAGTCTCAATCGCTATGAAACTCCCAGTGTTAGATCAAGTCATTTTATACATCACGCAATTATTGGATGTCGGTGGGAAACTGCAATGAATAATATTAAACAAAGACTTATCGCCTGTCAGATAGACTTATGTAATGTGTTCAACTTTAAAGATTTTTTCACTTACTGATACACTGCTATAACATTCATTAGATGTGCAAATGCTTCAATGATATCTAAGGTCAAATCGATGTCTATTAGAGGATTAAACTTGAGTAGGATGAGATAACTCCGGGGTAAAATAAAGATAATGATGGACGGAGATTAACAAATCCATTAATGCCACACCTGTTTTTATTCTGTTGGACGTTCTCGGACGAAAATAGGACTTTCCTGATGTACATGGCTTATTCCGTACATTAAGATGATAAAGACCATACATCAATGACGCATAGGTTGTCTTTGAATCTTAAAGTTGATTTGAAGTGTTGTAAGTACGCAAAACAATGATTTTGTCAACTAAATAAATTGTTGTACAGTAAGTTATTTATTTAAATCACACCGCACATATCTAATTTTTCATTCTTCATATCGAACTCGTAAGAATTCTGTTTATTTTGAGATTGTTGACAAATTGTATCAACTAAGATAGTGAGGGGTATTGAAAATGTACCAGAAATAAAATTATTGTGTAATTTTATTAATGATGTCAGCTTACTTGTATGTTATAGACGTCAACTTGACTTTCCAATAATGAAGAAACAGAATTCTATGTTTGAAAAATTGGAAATCTGATTGCTCATCAAGTCGGGTGAGTACTTTAGTGTATTCAAGAATATTGTTTTTATTCCACGCGTATTATACTACAGTAATTTTTTTTATGTTTAAGCCTTTTTCTCATGAGAATCAGCCAAATCTTCAGCAGTAATATAACATGCGTCCTTGGGGAATTTCAGACAAGTAGCAACAGGTGGAACGTCACATATACATTTGATACAATCTAGAGTATCGGTGGACTTTTGGTCCAGGCTATCTCCACGTCGTAGAACAAGATTTCCAATCTTACATGTCATACCCTCAGGATCCGGGGTGATAGTTTCGGGTGTTCCCATCTCTGTTTCTCTTGGAGTCACCACATCCCCATCTTTCTCTGTAAAATGAACAAAAAAAATGAATGTGCCAATTCTAAGTTTCAAAGTAGAGATAGAGAGAAACCATTTAACTTACGACATCGCCACATGAAATTACACTGAATTCTGCCGTCTTGTCCAACGTTCCATACTGGAGCGCAATTATTTTCAAGCTCCCAGTTATTGTTCAATTCAAGTCCACATTTTTGCTGACGCATGTCTTTACAGAATGGCGCTACATTCTTTCCTGTATACAGAAAATAAAATCACTGTCATCCAGTTTACGTGAAAGCTGAGGTAACAATTCAAGTGTTCAAATTAATTCGCTCGATTAAAGTCAAATTTTGATACGTCATTAATTTTTTTGATGTCTGTCTCGAAAGTACATTCGAGAAAACTCTGTAATTTAGTTTTCAATACTAAATTGTATTTATGAGAAAACAAATCTGTACTTTACCTTCATAACCAGGTCCACACCAACAGCCCAAGTTGGGATCTGATGTCGGTTCAAAATAGTCACCATCACGAAGAACGTTTCCATCTACTTCACACTTCGCAATGTCATCAGCATTGGGAGCTGAAACAAATGTTAGTTATGATTAGCTGAAAAATTCTGCTTGCGAGTGGAGTTGAATGAAATATAAATTGATAAAGTTCTTACGACAAGTGTCTGGACCATCCCAGCACATTGAAGCGTTTCGTGGACGGTAGCAGCCTTCAGGGGCTGGCGCTGGTAATAAAATACTAGCACAAGCCCATGTAGCCCTGGAAAATAAATATTTCTCCAATATTTCTTCGGTCTCATTGATGAAAGTATCAAATGGGGATAATGGGACAGGCACGAAGACCATTATAGCACTTACTTTTCGTCACCTATCTTGGAACAAGTACATTCTGGCAAACAACTTCCTTCTTCTTGCTTCAGTTGTTCTCCATGACTGTATTCGCTGCCAAAAGCGTAACATTTATCCTCTGATCGCGATTCTAAGTGATCACAGTTGTATTTTTCTGCACAACAGTCCTCAGGATTTGTTTTGACAGGCTGACACCCTAAATCATTATAGTATCTCAGAGGTCCCGGGCACTCCGTCTCGGTACATCCTGAGGAGGAAATATACAACTATTGATATATTTTCCGATTTGGACAGAGTACTCGCGTAGAAAACTCATCTGCTGAAGATGTTTTAGAAATTTGCAGAAGAATCATCGAAAGATCTTCCGGGTCCCTCAAAACGATTTTTTGAGAGCATTTCGTCGTTCGAAAATCTTTCAATGCAAGTATGGAAGGCAAATGTAGTCAGGCAAGTGATGGTCCAGTTAGCAATGACTTAGTTTCAGCGAAATTCATTTGGATGAAATGATGTTGTTTCTCATGTCACCTGGCTTTGGAGGAGATCTAGCGACCGCCCAGGCAAGGAAAATAGTGAAAATCAAAAGTGTAACTTCAGCCTTCATGATTATTTTCTCGAGGACTACTATTAACTGGACTCTGAGGCTTCTTTTATAAGTAGGAGTGCGACAAAAATGTGAGAACAAATACAAATAATCACTGCACGGGTCAAATCATATCTTTGTAAAACCTTGGCCCCTCACCTTCTCGTCAGCTATGCAGACGTGATTTATCTATGCATATCCAATTTTTCTAAGTATTCAAAACTCATGACAGAACGGATGATGCCAAGGACAGAATGGGTCATTGTGGATGCGTCAGAATCACAAATATTTTCCACTCGTCGTTGTCACGGAGAAATTAAAAATTGATTTATTGAAACTACCAAGTTTTAATATCATATGTCGTTAGGATTTCGAATCTTTTGTCGTAATAACTGATTAAATAAAGAAGATTGGAAAATCAAATTCTTTAGGAATTTTTTAGCCGTTAGACATTATTATATTTTTCTTTTCATTTGGAAATAAGTTTAGTCCACTTATTTTCACGAGAATCAGGCAACGTGGGCCAATGCCAAATCACTAGGAATTATTTACGAGTCTTCGAAAACATTGTTTAAATCGAGACTCAAAAAGTTAAAACAATAGAACTGAATCTTCATACGAAAGAAGATGCATCCGATGACATATATTTCGTAGAATCTGCCATATGTTCCTCGCAGTACAGCTAAAGTCGTAAAGCGGTTTTTTTCTGCGTATTCGTACGTTATTATTTTTTTATATCCAATTATGACTTCTTAAATGTTTCACTCTGCCTTTCCATAGTTCTGAAACTGTTATTACGAAGATGATAAATAAATAATCATATAATGAGTTGTCTGCAAGTATTAATAACGCGTAGGGCTGCAACAATGTACTGGACCTCTAGCTTCATCGCTCTCATTACTATCGCATTATTCATAAGAGACCTACGGTGCATTATACATACCCATCACTAATGTATATTGCTTAGGAATATTATTTTTTCTCGTACGGAATCAATACAGCCCAGTGTGGTAGAAGAAAAGGTACAAGCATTTACCTATCGACGTTCTCTTGTACTAATATCGATGTCTCAACGAAGAGTTTCGGATATTTTTGAGCAACCAGTTGTTTCTGATACACATTACCTTGGATTCAACCTCAAGTGCCTCATATTTTGTGGCAAGTATTTCAATAATTTTAGTATAGTCCCAGAAGGGAGAGATTGTTGATCTAAACAATCTGCGGTATAAGGAAGTACCATTTGAGACGCCATAATTTTAACATGATGATCATTTACTAATATATTTGATGTTATTAAGGTTTGTGGAATCCATATAACAGTCATGGAAAATGGCTGTATAATGCTTACACAGTAGTTATTGTTTTGTTATTGCCGTTGGTGAAACTGGAGGGCTATGTTATGTCAGTGCGAAGTCTGCAACAGTCTTTCATCCAACAGACATTACACATCTTTCTAATATCAGTATTCGGTGTCGGCTGGCTTAAACATGTAAATCTTCTGTGGCATCAATCAGATATTGCATTCATTGCTACTGTATTTCATTGGGAAAGATCTGTCGTCTGTTCAGCAGAAGTTGGTAATTTGTGCCATCAAATTAATGAAAAGTATGGACAAATAACATGCATTGACAGCCCTTTACAGAAACAAGGTTTTGACGAAAACAATGAAATTCCTGAGGAAATCCACTATCATATGGTTGTGGCTCTGTATTTTTGATACGCCCTTACTTTACCGAGATAACTTGGATGGAAATGTACAGGCTCTACCAATAAGGTAGAAATAAAAGGAAAGGTAGGATCAAGGAGAGTTGGGCAAAATTGAGTTTTTGGAGTGAATTTGACGCCTATTGTATAACCTCTAAGGTTGAATTTTGCCTTGTCTCCTTTTCTCATTTGACCAGTTTATATGATTATTGTGTTTTATATTTGTAGCTTCACAATATTCAGACACTACGTGAAAGAGATGAATTTTTTTACTGTATTATTCATAGATTACCTAATAGTAGTAATGTTTTGTTGGTCAGTAATAGCAAATGACAGCCTGTTTCTCACTCTCATGCTCCACATGAGAGCACAACTAAAGATTCTTAACTTCCGTCTTAAAAGATGTGCAAATCCTGTACGTGACTACCAATGCGCTGATCCTCTACCCAATAAGTTTGAGAGCCCTAAACGAGCTGTGGATGTGCGACAGCCCAACAGGATTCAGGAATTCATTATTTGTATTCAACACTATCAAAAACTGTTCGGGTAATGTTGTTTTTCAACCGATTGAATAGCATAGAACCCAATTTACCCTTCCATGTATTTAGGCAGTCGTAGAGCTTCGTTGTCATGTCCATTAACCAGAAAAGGCGAAGGGGGGGCTTACTAAATCAGTGAGAAAATGCAAAAGCCTTCATTAAGAATGTATTACAGATTAATGCGTATATTGAATAGAATATATGGATCAGTGCTTTTACCACAGCTACTTTCAAGTATAAGCCTAATAGCTCTCATCGGAATTCACGTCTTTGTGGTGAGTAATAGATTGAATGAAGTGTTATAGAAAAAAATGTCAACTTCACCTGTAAAAATTCATTTTTTTCAATTACGTTTACTGCCCTTTTTGGTCAAAGATTTTTAAATAAGCTGTAGCCCAAAAAAATTTGAATTAGAATCCACTCTGTTTATGAGGGTACCAAACGCTTATTTACCATATCATGATTTCAGACCAAAACCATGAATCCCAAAGAACCAAGTTCTGCTCTAGTCCTTCTCCTGAGCCTGGCCAGTGCCTTGATGGAAGTGGGGGTGTACTGTTGCGGAGGCGACATTGTAATTGTGGAAAGTGATCTCACCAAATTGGCTGTATATAACTCTTATTGGTATCTGGAAGACACAGAATTTAAAACTACTCTGATAACTTTTTTGGCAATGGCTCAGCAACCGTTTTCTATCAGAGCTGGTGGGATTTTTGAAATTTCATTAGTTACATTAAAAAGTGTAAGGGTCATTGTTATTATAAATCTACCAAGGTCAAAGGTATTGCATTAATGACATTGTTGCCTTCCAATCTTAAAGGTATTCTCAAAGTCTTACTCAGCAATGGCGATTTTGCAGAGGTCCCTTGGATGAAATAGTGGATGGACAATGTCAAACTGTGAATCTTGCGAGTATATGTATAAGTGAATATATATGATAAATATATAGGTTGAAAACTAAAACTTACCCCGAGCATTGAAATTTGAGAATATCTGCCTATGATAACATCAATCCACCGCAAAAATATTATTTTACAGAGATTTCAATTATGGGATGAGAACGAAAACGTTCACGATTTTTTCCCACTATAAATATATCGTCACATCGAAATTATTATTTCTCTCTATCTGTTAAGTGCTTTCTTTCTGATATTACACTTTGTGGAAGAAGCTTGTGTTGATTTAAATGCAGATGATGAATCAGTTAAAAAGAGGTGGCCAGTTTACCAGAATTAATTGAACAAAATCGATAATAAGAGTAAATATTTTTCATCACAGCTGCACGAGATTGCCGTACTTCACTCCCTGATGACAAAGTGTGCACTTCCTACCCTAGGACAGAAACAACTGACGTTTCTCCCGTTTTTCAGACGGCAAAATACAAATTTTCCTTTGCAAACATGTTAAAAAATAGTATATGTAATGTGAAGAAGCATAATTGCATGAAACAAATCAAAATAATTATTTCCGGAATTTACAATGGTTTCTTGTTCTTGATATTCACCACATGAGACGTTCTTCATGGAACACATCTCACTGCACCCTCTTCAGCTCACTACGTCCCACTGTGATTACACAGACATACTAAGAAGGGCCATAAACATTATGGGGTCTCGAATCCAAGTCTATATTAACGCTCTCGCTTGTGCGTGCAGACAACATTATTTTTTCATATCCAACAATAAGTTCATGCATATGCACTTCTTTGTTCCTGGAATTCTACGACGATTGTTGCAGATATGATCAATGAATAATAACATAATGAAATATATTTAGTGATTAATAGAGAGAAGAACCGTAATAAAATCGTTGCACTAATTGTCTGCAATGTATAATGAATGAACATCACTAAAACATGGTATCCAGATATATTCTCTTCTTGATACAGAAGGTAATCGATACGGACTACCCTGGTGAAAAACACGACAGTCATTTGTACTCGGGGCTTCTTTGTATGAAGACTAATCCCTCAAAGAGGAGTTCTGACTATGGTTGACAAACTATTACTCCCCGATTCACATTACGTTGCATTCAGTCTCAAATGTCTTACATTTTGTGGTAAGAATTTCGAAAGTTTTAGCGCACCCATAATTGGTTCCTTGGGCGAGAAAATTTGTGGTATTGGAACGACATTCGAGGTCAAATTGGAAAAACTGCAAACTATAATTGGTCCCTACACGAAGGGAGTTATTGTACAAAAGAATAGTTAAATAATTTCAGAATGTGACGTAATTTTTATCCAAATGATTATGCGAAAAATTATGAGATTATCTAAATTGACCGACTCGATTTCGTAATCATACAATGAACTCCGAATTTCGTGTAGTTTCGGTTTATTGTTGGAAATCTGTGCAATCCATATTCATCTGAATTCCCTCGACAAAGCCAACCTAATGTTCGCGATATTCTATTATTAAGGCTTATGGAATCCATACAGTGATTATCGAAAATGGCTCTACAATACTTATACAATCGTGGTAATTTTGCTAATGCCATTGACAAGAATTAATGGCTATATTATGGCAGCTCGGAGCTTACACCATAACTTCCTACAACAGACACTGATGTTGTTTATGGTATCGGTGTTTATTGTTGGTTTCCTTAAACATATGAATCTTCTGTGGCATCGATCAGATATTAAATTCATTGCTGCTGTACTCACTTGGGAGAGATCTACGGTCTCCTCAACTGGAGTTGGTAAGTTCAACTGCTGAGTTGGTAAAAAATCAGAGAGGAATTGGTAATATTGCGTATTAATGTATTAACAGCGCTTTACAGGAACAAAGTTGTAACGAAAACCATGAAAATAACCAGGAGCATCACTGTGATATGGCTGTGGCTTGTGATTTTGGATCTACCGTTGTTTTATCGTGACAATCTGCAGGAAGATCATAGATCAATCGATGATTTACCAATAAGGTAGGATTGTGTGACCATTTGTGAAGGAACTTGAATAAAATCAAGTTTCTTGAGTCCCTGACAATTAAAAATTTCTTGAGAAATTGTCTCGCTTGATTTTTCTTCATTAATAGTTGATAAATAAATATTTCCAGAGCTTTGTTTGATTTGCCTGCTACCTTTCAATTAAATAATTTGTTAATCAATACTTACTGGCTCATTTAATGAATCACATGTGAGATAAATAAGTCCTGTCAGGGCCCAAAATCTGTTTGCCCCAATTTTTTTTTCTCATTTGTACAGTTTATATGATGATTAACGAATAGAAATCATATGATGACTGTCTTTTTTACATTTTTAGCTTTACACCATTGCGAAAGTTGTTGGAGCACGTCGATTTTTTTGTTGTGTTAGCAATTGATTACTTAACATTAGTAATGTTTTGTTGGTCAGTTATTTCTAATGACTGCCTGTTCCTGACTCTCATGCTGCACATCGAAACACAATTAAAAATTCTCAACTTCCGTCTCGAGACAGGTACAACTGCTGATCAACCGATTATCAATTTCGAAACCTCCGAGAAAAATACGAGTGCTCCACATTCTGTTCCAAATCAGCAACTCATCATTTGTATTCGGCATTATCAGAACATTTTTCGGTAAGTTTGCATTATAGCCCATTATAATGATCATATTAATAATAATGTTTTATGAGGCTAGGCGAGTTTGCACGAAGAGAAATATTTAATAACAATTTTTTATTGTTTCCACAATTGCAGAGCAAAATTTTATAGATCTGTCCTATCATTCTGGTTTAAAACCGATGGTGCTTAGAAATTTTGACTAAGGACCATCGGTGCGCCAACGTTTGCTGGTAGTTCTTCGTAGCTCTTAATTACCAATCAATGAAGAATAGGAGTTATGCAATGTTTACAATATATTTCTCTCTCAGTGTGGACTATGAGAGCAGTGCGAATGCATTAATCACCAATATTTTGCAGAATGATGCGGGTAATGAAAAGAGTGTACGCATCAATTCTATTGCCGCAGTTATTATCAAGTATAACTCTGCTAACTGTCGTCGGAATTCACGTATTCGTGGTGAGTAAGTATTGCAGCTGCGACATTCCCAAATTTTTGTTTAATGAACAATTAATTCAGACGAAAACAGTAAATCTCAACGATCCAACATCTTCAATAGTTGTTATTTTGACTCTGTCCAGCGCTATGATTCAATTGGGAATCTACTGTTTAGGTGGCAACAGTATTATTGTAGAAAGTAATCTTACGAGTGTAGCCGCATATCATTGTCAATGGTATATAGAAGATGCCGGATTTAAAACGAATTTGATAATTTTTTTATCAATGGTTAAAGAGCCACTTTCTATCAGAGCAGCTGGGGTCTTCGAAGTTTCATTTGTTACATTGAAAAGTGTAAGTGAGGCCCCTCCTGGGACTCGTAGTTGAGTTTTTATCATTAGCAGGTTCCGAGTAAAAATATATTTTCAATTGCATCCTTAGAAAAAACCGTTAATTATTAAACGTTAGGTGCTTATCTCTTTATACAATAGGACGTATTGTATGGTTTTTCTGCAATCCACAGGTACTAGCAAAGTCTTACTCCGCAATGGCGGTTTTACAGAGAGCCGCTGTATGAAACACACTGTGAAATACATATACTGGACTGAGTACATTGCACAGTATATCTTGACATTCAAATTTTGAGGAGACAATTTAGTTATGTAAGTAAATTTTAAAAGATGTCCGCAAGAATTGCTACCAGCAGTCTTCCGCATATATTATTTTATAGATTTTTATTGTTGGAATGATGATGATAACGCATGATTTCTTCATTGAGGACCGAAGTTAATTGACTTTTGTTGATGGAAGAAGACCCCACGCCCAGCAATGTAATATAGACTCTTAGCTGAATTACATATTGATTGTAGTTAGCGGAATGAGTTTCACGGAGGGAAATTTATGAGAAAAAAACAGAACAAAATTCCAAAGCTGATGCTGGAAATTTCATTTGCTTAAGTGTAGATTTTTCTAGAACTTCTGTTAAACTTCTCCAGAAATACCTCGAAGTTTAATGAAAAATCTTGGGGATTTTACCTTAACAGCATTAAAGTTGTTCACAATCAATGAATTGCGTTTTTTCTGGTATTTGTAGTCGAATTTTTATCAAAAATTCCTCTCCGTGGGAACTTAGGATAAGTATAATTGAAGTAAGGCCAGGTATCCTATTTGGAAATAATTCACAAGACGATGTAGTTGCGCCTTGACAAGTGATCAGTTGTAAATATGTTATATCTCTTAAAAGTCTACTTTGGTGTACCTGTAAGCAGAATATACAGTAGTTATTATCACGAGTTATGACACCCAACTGAAATGCACGTGCTCCCTCCAAATTCTAAAAAAAAACGCTCCTTCGATGCCATTCGTGCACGTGACATTATTTCTTTAGATCCAATAATAGGGCCACGATCGTTAGGGAAAGACTTGCACGAATTATTTTATCGTCTCTCGAACAAACTTAATAATATATTTGGAAATGATATATTCATAGACACGTGAAGGCAATGGAAAGCCTGTCTGGGGGCAATGTTCACAGATCGTATTGTTATTTTATCGACGGTTATAGACCCCTGGGTTGATGAATTGTTGATGAAATAGATATTCATATTTGAAACGTAACGTACAAAGACATTCTCTTCATCAATCCATAATGAGATAATAGGAGAAGGTAATAATTGATGATTGTGAAGGGAAAAAAGAAATGTTGGACAGTCAGTTGTCGAGACCATCAGTACTATGATCGAGGGCAGAGAGAAAAGATCTGAATATGGTCGACAAAGTGTCTTCGATAAGTGAGTATTATGTCGCCTTCAGTCTCAAGTGCCTTAAGGTCCTGGGTAAGAATTTTCAAAATTTAGTAAAATACTTATGCAGAAAAAATGATTTTATAAAATTTCATCTTAACCAACCATTATTATTCGTTTGTTCATTTTCTTCAGAGAAAGCTATTGCAGTGAAAACCATTTTTTCTATCAACATAATTAGAATACAACAATAGGCCAATGTTGTGATATTTAATATATATTCTCTTAAGGTTTATGGAATGCTTATAACGACCAGCGAAAATGGGTGTATCTTGTTTACACAATATTCATTATTTTTTTATTATCGTCGGTAAGAATCAGCGGATACATTGTAATGGCATGGACCCTTCGGCATGACTTCCTACAGCAGACTTTAACACTGTCTTTAGCATCAGCCTTCCTAGTGGGTTTAATTAAAAATATAAATGTCATGCTGCATTATTCCGATATTAGATTTATTGCTGATACACTGCATTGGGAGAGATCTATGATTTGTTCATCAGATTTCGGTAATTTCTCTACCACGAACCAAGTGTACGGGGAACGACAAGTAACACATATTTACAGCTGTTTACAGGGATCAAGCTCTCGCCAAAACTATGAGAAAAACAAAAGTCATTACATGCGTATGGGTGTGGGTTGTGATTTTGAATATACCAGTGTTTTACGTCGATAATCTGGATAAGAATCATAGGACACTCGATGATTTACCATTGAGGTAAAAGTATTTGAATATTATTGAGGCCAACTGAGCATAATTAATCTCATTGAATTATCATTAACTCATATATAATATTCTCACTCCTCTGAAAGATACGAAATTTCATTTTTCTCAGCTCTTCCTTCAATTCCCGAAATATTTATAATTAATGTTTTCCTTCATTCTCAGCTTCACATTTTTGAGATGTTTATTAAAGCCACTGAATTTTTTTATCGTACTTGCAATTGATTATGTAACGTTCGTAATACTCTCCATGACAATTATATCAAATGACTGCTTGTTTCTGAGTCTCATGCTGCATATCGAAACACAGTTGAAGATTCTCAACTTTCGACTCAGAAAATGTACCGCCCGGGACTTCCAAAACAGTAATAGATTGAAGAATATGGATTATCACAATGTCGGATGCTTCAACAGAAATTCAGACAGTCAAGGTTCCACTGTTAATTCACAATTCATTATTTGTATTCAGCATTATCAAAAAATTTTCAAGTAATTGTGCATCTGAACAAATCAATATGAACACACTAATCAGGAAGGTCTTCCAGAATGGTCCATGTGTTGAAAAAGGTGTATGGATTTATCCTTTTACCCCAATTACTTTCAAGTATGACGATGATAACTTTCGTTGGAATTCACGTATTTGTGGTAGGTAAAGCACTTGAGTATTGAATTATTTGCTCGATTTTTAATAAACAATTCTTTCAGACGAAAACCGTGAATCTCAGTGATCCAACTCCCGCTGTACTTATTGCTCTAACATTATCCAGTACATTCATTCAGTTGAGTGTATACTGTTTAGGAGGTAATAGTATAATTGCTGAAAGTGATCGCACCAGCTCGGCGGTGTATGATACCGATTGGTATCTGGAGAATGCCAGATTTAAAACAACTCTCACCATCTTCCAATCAATGGTCAAACATCCACTGGGCATCACAGTTGCTGGACTCTTTGAACTTTCATTCGTCACTCTGAACAAAGTTGATTATATTTATCATTATTTCATGCATACGAGTGCAACCCTTTCGTCAAATTTTATTTTTTAGTATAACTTTCGAAAAAGCTCACTAAAGAAATGCAAAAAATTTATAGCACGAGCCGAAGGCGATTGATATAATTATTTCTCACGAGTACTGAACCATTTTTTTTTTCATTACGTGTGGAAAAGAGACGTTTCCGGCACGTGAAACGTGACTGAAGAGTTACTTTTTCGTACAGCATAATGAAAATAAGTTTTCTGATTTTTATTATGGCCGATTGAGGCGAAATCCTGGAATATGATCCTCAGACTCATTAACAAAATTCATTCGGTTTATTTGCAATGTACAGGTATTGACGAAATCTTACTCAGCAATGGCGTTGTTACAAAGAGCAACTGTAGCCACTGATGAAAATTAAAGAAGAAAGTTATTACTCGATCTGCTTGAAGCCACCGCAGGTTAATTACTGGAATTTATTTGAATGATACGACAGTATTATATTATGAGGAGAGCAGATACAAATACCTTGTCATCATCATCACGAGCATTTATATCGCAAAAAAAATTATAATCAAGATCTCTAGTTTGAATTTTGTTTGCGCCTAGGAGTCTACGATAATCTTCGTTCCATGTGGGAATATTTAATTAAAATGAAAAAAGTTAATTAAGGACAAAAATAGAGATAATACTCTGCCTTAATGATGGATTTCTTTGTTAATGTACCATCAATGGGGCTCAATCATCCATTTCATATGTGGCAAAATGATATGATAAGAATACGAAATGTAGCGCAAAATATAGTGATGAATAAGGACGAGTCAACTCACATGTTTAGACTGGCTTGACCTACCACTTTCTAGATTTATAAATTCACATAATCAATTTTAGATTATATAATATACATTATCACTAAAATGATCAGCTCACAAAGCACAGTGAGCGTCATTGAAACCAGGTCAGAGTCAAAAGGGGTCTTCATTTGTTGTTGGTATCAATTAAAAACGCTGAGCTTTTTTAATCGATTAAGCAAGTATCAATGTTCTACAGGTCATTTCAAGATGACTTCACGTCGAGGAGAAGATCATTGTTATTTGGATATTCTGATAATCCAGAATTTTGGATTGATTTCATTTGCAGAAGATTTTTACAGAAATATTCTAGGGCTAGCGCAGGAGCAAAGGTATAAATTCATATTTAGGGCAAATTCTAGTGCTGGCACTGGGAATTTGATGTTGGAGAAAACATGATTTTTAAAAATACTTCTTCATCGTTAGATGTGCAATAAATTTTCCTTTGCAATACCCGTAAGTGACGTATGTCCGATAGTGCGATGGAAACAACGAAAATCGTCAATCTAATTCTCCTGTCATTCTTCTATCGATGGTCAAGACGCCAGCTTTGTGGCATTCATTCGATCTGAAATCAATTGGCAGCTCAGGGAATATAAAAATTTATAGAAAATGAGACAAAAACACTTTCAATTAATGCTTTTGTGTATTTCATAATAATGACTGACGTCCTTCAACTCGGACCAAGGACTTTTTGTACAGGTTTCATAGTAGATACGAGACAGAACATTAGCAGAAAACCCTTTTGGTCGAACTATCTGTTGATACTTAATCTATGATTTCTGTTCATGAGACTCGTTACGTTCCGCAGCTGTCATAAGACAGAAACGCTTGGGAATTTTGCGACAAGTTGGCAGCGGTGGAATTTCGCAAATGCACTTGGTACAGTCTGAATCATCCTCGGGTATCTCATCCAGTTCATCTCCAAGTCGCATTTCTAGCTCTCCCATTTCACAAGTCATTCCTACGGGATCCGGAGTGTCGTCTTCAGGAGTTCCAAGGAATTGCTCTCGCGGAATTACCTTATCGGTGTCTTTTGCTGAAAAAAGTGACAAGAAAGAACGTGAGCATCTTGACTTGCTACTAAGGACTTCAGTTCTTGTCAATATGGCCCTGTCCTTAAGTGACAAACTATGATCTACTTTCAATACCCTAACTGATTGTTCAGTAGAAGTTGTATATAAATTAGCAACTAGAACAATTCAACTATGCATATGGGCAATCAATTAACAGATTCAACTTACGACATCGCCACCAGCGGTTACATTGAACGGCAGGCTGTTCTCCCACACCCCATACTGGAGCACAATTTCTTTCTAATGATGATCTAGATTTCAACTCATATCCACACTTCTCATCCCTGAATTCTCTGCAGAACGGCATTGTATTTTCTCCTAGAAACACCAAATAAAGTATATTGCTGATGCAAATTCCATCTGAGAGGATGAAAAAATAGTAAAACATTAACGTAGTTTACCTGTATAACCAGGACCACACCAGCAAGCCTTCTTGGGTGTCCCTTCTGGCTCGAAGTAGTCACCATCCTCATAAGTTTTTCCATCCACCAAACACTTGGGGATGTCCTCTGGATTCGGGGCTGGATCGAATATTATGCACAATCAATAAAAGAGATTCGATAAATAATGTTTGGGGTGTGGTACTTACGGCAAGTTTCAGGACCAGGGAAACACATCGTTGCGTTTCGTGGATGATAGCATCCAGCAGCTGTTGTTATTGGGATGTAAACCGAGGCACAAGCCCAACTTGCTCTGGAAAGGAACAGGATCAGCGTATTTACTGATAATGTTCAACAATCATTTCAATGAGACTTACTCTTCCTCATTTATTTTCACACAGGTACATGTAGGAAGACATCCCGTATCCTCCTTGCTAATGCTTTCTGTGGGGTTGTATGATTTGCCAAAAGCATAACATTTATCACCTGTTCTGGTTTTTAAATGCGCACAGTCGTATTTCATAGGACAACAATCATCAGGATTTCTTTTGATCGGCTGGCAACCTACTTCTTTGTAGATCTTCAGAGGACCTGGGCAGCTATCTTCATCACATCCTGAAAAAACATGACGGTTGTGAAAATTGACGCTGCATATCTTGTGAGAATAAATATTTAATATGCCAGGACAGTCTTTATTAAATAACTATCTATGGGTTATGTGATTCTATGCAGAAACAAGTAAATTGTCATTTGAAAAACGTCCAGTTGAAAGAAAAATATTTGCTTTATGGTCATACCTGGTTTCGGAGGAGATCTAGCTATCGCGAAGGCGAGATATAGGGTGAAAAGCAAAGTAGTGACGGTGGTCCTCATCATTAATTTTTTAACAACAACTGGTAGTTAAGCCCACCTCATGCGTTGTGAAATAATGGAATGGTGATGAAGTACAAGACAATTGGACATTGAAAAATCAACAGTCGACTCATATATTTATAATAGTCTGACCTACCCCCTCTACATTGGATGTGCTTACATAATTGACCCATAATCATGGAATTTTTCTAATTACTGATAGAATTTTCTGGCGTAGATGACATCTGATGTCATTACTGATAGTCCGGGTCACCGACGATATGTTTACGACCAAACTGTAGCTTATTTTATTGCTGATATTGATTTAAAACGCTGGGCATTTTTTCAAAATTAATCGCTACTTCACATCATAATCTTACATCATCAATAGCGCTTGCTCTACATAAAAACTGCAATGGCAACGGAAAAAGTTTTTATCCCGTATTCACCTAGCAGTGATAAGGATCTTGACGAGTTCAGCCACAATTGCAAGTCAATATAAAAATAGTGGATAATCCCATCGCTTGATTATTAAGATATAATATTGAAAATGAAATTTATTACAAAAAATAATTTGTAATGATCTGTTTAGTTAATAATTTGCAATCAATTAGAATTCCTAAATCCAAGTTGGCGTTTTTCAAATTCTAAGAAAAATCGAATGCGGGAAACATAGCAAATACACATGGACACCTTCAAAGTTCAACCCAAAGAGGATTGACTGAAGTAGAGGCTCAATTCTGGGGGTTTGAGTAACGCCAGCGGCATCGTAGCCTTTATGTAGAGTTTTTGGGACAATTAATTAGATTAGAACTCAGAAACTTGACATTTATGTTTTCGTGCAACGGTTTCCATCCCCCCGCAGCTCCTCAAGAACCTCACATATCTCCAACTGCTCCTCCCCTAACCATGCCCATCTTCTTATATCTCCAAATGGTGCAAACTATTCCAACCTTCCTCCTGCTACAGAAATGAGATACTCTCCTTCCTTCCTCTTCCCTGTCCGTCCCTGCGTCACCCTTCAACTTCCCTCCCCCCTCATTAACCACCTCACTATGAACTTTACAACCGCAACTAATTCTGCCTGCCCTGGACTCAAAATCTTGCAATGGAATGCCCGCAGTCTTAGACCAAAACTAGGTGACCTCCAAAATATTGCCTACAACTATGATATCATTATCCTTTCTGAAACCTGGCTCAAACCCTCTCATCCTCACACCGCCCTCCGTGGCTTTTATCTCTATAGAGATGACCTTCTAAACCAACAGGGGGGTGGCATTGCCATCGCGATCAAAGAATCCATACGCTTCACCCGAATTCCTAACTTAACCTCATCTCCCCAAACCTCCACGTCATTGGCATTAATATCTCCTCCAATAATGGACCCCTAGCTATCTTCTCTCTATACAAAAACCCCCACGCTATAGTTTACTCCTCAGAATGGTCTCAACTTTTCTCCAAATCCGCCAATGCCCACGCTTCCATCATAGCTGGGGACTTCAACTCCCACTCAGAGGCATGGGGTAGCTCCCATTCCTGTCCCTCTGGCTCTGAACTCCTAGATGCTCTTGCGAACTCAAATCTCTTACCCCTGAACGATGGCTCTTCCACCCGAGTCACTCCCTCCAACTCGCCCCCCTCATGCGTTGACCTCACTCTTACATCCTCCAATATAGCTCTTCAATCTTCTTGGCATGTTCTTAAAGACCACATGGGCAGCGACCACTTCCCCATTGCCACTCTTCTGAACGTCCCCCCGGACAAATTCAAACGTTTTTCCTACAAAATCAACCACTCCAAGGTAGATTGGGATGCCTTCCAAGACTACCTCGAAGCTAACGAAAACCTCATTAACAATATCCCAAATTCCATGTCCCCCCCAACTCAAATACGAATCCTTAATTGATGTCATTATGTCAACAATTCAAGCCTCGTCAACAAAACCCAAAGACTCGTCTAAAAACTTCAATAAAAGTAACCGCAGATCCTCTCCCCCAGCTCCCTGGTGGAATGAAAACTGCTCACATGCCGTCGCCCTCAGAAGGAAAGCCACATCCCTTTTCAGAAAATTCATTTGTCTAGATCACTACATTGCGATGAAAAACCAATCTGCCCTTAGCAAACTCATCCTCAGAAAAGAAAAATTAAGAGGCTGGTCCACATTTTGTGAATCCCTAAGTAGAGACATCCCCATTAACCTAGTCTGGCAAAAAAACAAGTGGTTCAAAAACCGCAAGGCATACAGCCCCACAAATATCCCTAATTAAGACAATGAATCTGCAGATCAAATGCGGAGTTTCATCTCCGACTTCTGTTCCAAACTTCCGCTCAACTAGATCCCCCCCCCCTTCCTCCAGCCATCGCCTCACAAAGCAACGCCTTTCTTCAAAAAGCGTTCAGCCCGAATGAACTCAAACACGCTCTCTCCGCCACTAAAAGCACCTCATCTCCAGGCCTGGATAAAATCGACTATTTTGTTTTTAGAAAAACTCCCTAACTCCTACAAAAACAGTCTTCTAGACATCTTTAGCTCACTCCTTAACTCCGGCCAAATCCCAGATTCATGGAGAAAATTCTTAGTATTCCTTCTCCCCAAAAATATCCCGGACAAATTTCGTCCCATAGCCCTTGCTTCCTGCACCCTCAAACTTCTCGAAAAATTAATAGCCAACCGCCTCATGTGGTGGCTAGAAACTGAACAAGTCCTACCCAAGAATCAGTTCGGTTTCAGAAAACTCCGATCTTGCGCTGACAACCTCTTTATCTTAAGCACCAAAATCCACACAGGTTTCGCATCCAACCAATTCACTGTATGTGTCTTCATCGACATAAAGGGAGCAGTTGACAATGTCAACCCCCTCACTTTATACAACGACCTAGCCCGTATAGGAATACCCCAAAAATTAGCTAACTTCGCCTACTTCCTCCTAGCTTTCCGCCAACTCTACTTCGTAATGCAAGATGAGCTCAACGGTCCCTACCCTATGGACAAAGGCACAGGCCAAGGTCTAGTCCTTAGCCCCATCCTATTCAACATTTACACTTCTCTCCTACCCCAACTCCACCAGTTCCAGGCTGAAGCTATCGCCTTCGTCGACGACCTCGTAATCTTTTCTCGCAACTCCAACCTCTCCTCTTGTTTGAAATCTGTAGAAGAAGCAACCAACTCCATAGCCAATCACCTATCTGACAGAAATCTTGAAATCTCTCCTGAAAAATCTCGCCTAATCATCTTTTCAAAAAAACACTTCATCCCTACTGACCACCACATCTCTATCAACGACCCTCTCATTCAAGCCTCATTCACAACTACTTAAAATCTATCCACAAATCAATCTAACCACTATTTCTAATCTTTCCCGCCTCCTACCTACGCTACCTCATTCCCTGCCTTACCACCTCCCACCCATTCACATGTAACGTTCCTACATAAATAAAGGCCGCAAGACGTGTAGTCAGAGCCAACTAAAAAATTAGAAGAAGAGGAAGAACTTTGAAGGTAACAAAATATGACTAAACCGTGCCAGATTCTGCCTGTTTTATTTACCTCTTTTCATCATCAAATATTTGCAGGGAAAAATCATTAAATTATTCAAAGTCATGTGAAGTGCTTGACTCGTTACAAAGAGAATAATTTTTACCATAATGGCAGACGAGGAGAACGTTCTATTTGTTCGCGAGAATGGACAGGTACCGAAATATTCAATTTCCAGGTTATGTTTTAGTTCCACTGGAGCGAAGCTGATGTAAAAATCAAAATTCACTTGCAGGATGTTGATGACATTTGGGACGATACTGTCCTAATTAAGGCATACGACAGGGCTGTTAATTTAGCGAAAGAGCAAGTTGCAAAACGTCTCAGCATGGAGACCGAAGCTCCACGTGGAAAATCGGATAAACAACAAAAATGTAAATACCCCGGAAAAGAAGGAAATTATCAGAAGGTTCGAATCATTGAATTATTACATGTCATCAGTCAAATCATGAGTCTTTGTTATATTCAATAATGATTACAATGAAGATTAATATTTCAATACATCGTTCTAATAAATCTTATTCGTTTCTTTCACCAGAAGTGGGCTCTAGGCTCACCATGTCGTGCAGTTTACTCTGCTGATGGGATGGAATACGAAGCAATTATATCCAGAATACTCGATAATGATTGTGGCAGATGTATCGTCAAATTTGTAGGTAATTATTGCCATTCAAGTACAATCACATTCAAGTTCGCGCTAGAACTTTCAACAAATTTCATTAAAAATAAAAGATACATAATCTGGCTGCAATATTCTCTACATCAGCAGGCAAATGCTGCTCTGAATTAATTTTGTCTCTATCTCGATGTTTGTATTTTTTTGACAATCAAGGGACTCAATTCGTTAAAACTCCTAATTTGTTTCCTACCAAATTCAGAAAATTTTATGAGTCATGTATTCATCTGAGTCCTCTTATTTCTGAGGGAATAAGTGTATGTAATAATCACTTACTGAAAATCCATTAATTGTATCCGGCTGATTTTAGGATATGGAAACACTGAAAAAGTGGAACTATCCTCTCTTCGCGAGTCTGAGGGCCTCCAAGCTCAGATAGCCCAACAGAAAGAGTCAGCAGCGGCAAAAGACTGCGATTATTCAAGGGCTGAGGAATCTTGTCAGTCTTCTCATGGAAATGCTCGAGAAAATGGAGAGGCAATGGACTACGAGACAGAAATCCCCAAGCAGTCACGAAATAATGTTCCTGGACCTTCAGCATTCCCTTTCGGAGGCCTCACCCCACCTGCCCCTCCTTTACCGCCACACATGATGGCCAAGTAATTGATTTTCATATTTTATGATTAATTTTTTATAATGTTTGTCCTGAATGTGGACTTAACGTTAAATTAAATTAAATTTCTTGTAATCGTCGACGATTACAAATTTCGCAATATCCAAAGCAAAGAAAGACAGATATCAATCAATGGCAACTACTAAGTTACTTTCCTTTCTTTTTATTACTTCGAAATGATTAATGACTATACTAAAATATTCATTTGTCTTTGTTTTGCCCATTTGTTCAGACTTCCGGCTAATGATGCTGACGCACTCTCAAGTATGTTAATGTCCTGGTACATCAGCGGGTTCCATACAGGTATGAGACTCAGATTATTAACAATATTTAATTACTAATTAAGAATTTTGGTTAGAGTCCCGACAATAAATCGATATTTCCTTGGATTCAATAAGAGAAAATTTCGATTCATTAAAAATCGTTTGACTACTCAAAATCTGATGAATATCCAGCAATTATAATTTCGCTCCATTATGAATCTGACTATGATACATTTACTTCTTTCAGGATATTATCATGGTATGAAGCAAGCCCAAAGTAATGCCGAGCGTCGAAAAAACTGAGATGTGATGTAATTTAATTTTTATACGAAAAAACAAAACTAGAAAACTTGAAAACGGTAATTATAAAAAATTGTCAAATGTAAGGTGATTATTTAACTCTAGATTCCCATTGTTTATATCTATCAGTCAAGTGTTTCGTTGTTGGTAGAATTGTTTTTCTGGCAGCTTTGAGTACATCAATGGAATTTATTTGATCTGGCCCTTTTACTTTATTCATGTCTTTATCTCTTTCTGTGGAGATGTACTGCCGCATCTGGATCATCCAGGCCTCTTTACACATCTGCTTCAAATCTGATCCAGAGTAAAACTCGGTCTCCTTTATCAATTGCTCAAAGTCATTCTGTTTATGGAGCGTCGGGGATGTGTAGTACTTGAGCATTTGTCGCCGAGCAGACACTGTAGGGTGGTTTATTAGCAAATGTTTTTCTAGGCGTCTTAGCAGAGCCGCATCCAAATTCCTAGATGAACAAAAAATTTGAACTCTGTCAGAACTGTTTTCGAAAAAGAAATATTATTTTTGATGCAAATATTTCAATAAATCAATAAATCAAAATACCAAGGAGCATTAGTTGTCGCGAGTAGAAGGACACGGGAACCTTGGAGTGTTACCAGTCCATCTAATCTTGCCAGTAATTCAGCCCTGAACCTTCTAGCAGGCTCAGAAGATGTTCCAGCGTCATTATCCCCCGAAATAATCCAATCAATCTCGTCGATGAAAATGATAGATGGTGCCTGATGTCTTGCTAAATCACACAGGACTCTCACGTATTTTTCCGAGTCTCCCCTCCACTTGCTGATAAGCGTGCTAGCGGTGACATTGAAAAATGTACAGTTGCATTCTGTTGCAACCGCCCTCGCTAGCATTGTCTTCCCTAAGGAGAAAAAATAATACTAACTAATTTTAAAATCATCGAGTGATCAGCTGGAAGTATCATACTGGATGAATCTTGAAATGCGGCGAGTTAAACGTACGTTTCAGAGATGAACAAAAAATTTTAACTCTGCCAGAACTGTTTTAGAAAAAGAAATATTATATTTGATGCAAATATTTCAATATTATACATTACTCATATTTTTTTGTGATAATTCCAACTTTGATGGATGTAAAATGATCTATCACTTCTTCAAATTAACTAAACGTACTAACTGTACGCTTAGTACGTTTTAAAACGTATTAAACGGACGTATTAAAAATAATAGCAAATTAAAAATTTTTTTCCCTTCTATTTTACCTCATATTTTCTTAAAAATTTCATATTCTAGTGTTATTTTTCGTAATCAAATTTTTCTACAACTAATTCAATATTTTGTTGAATAAATTTTTTTCAAAACAAGAACAACTAATAGTCAAATTTTCAACTTTTTAGATTTTTTATTTTGAAAATTGGTTAAATGCTTAATATTGACCTGTTCCAGGGGGTCCATAAAGCATAACTCCATTCCAAGGTGTAAATTTTTCGGAAAATATATCAGGATATCTAATTGGATAAATAATCGCCTCCTCAAGCACCTGCTTACAGTCTTCCAGCCCAACAATATCACTCCATCTTACGTTTAACTCCATTAACACGACTTCCTTGAAATGAATACAAAAGCTGACAATCTTTCAATCCAATTATAGTATTTAAATATGCAACGAAAATAGATAACGAGGAGAGAATTGGATTTACCCTCATTATAACGTCAGCTATGTCACGATATTCCGAGCCACGTGGAAATAATTCATCTAGAGATCGCAGTAATTTCCTGTCACTGGAAATTCGATCGTTGGGTCTTGATTTATTGACGGACTCGGATGATATTGGAATGATAGTCATGCCAAAATTATCCTCTGCTTCCGGGATATTGAAACTTTTTCGTTCATCAGGAGAGTCCTCAGGATCAGATTTTCTCGGTTTAATTTTTTCCTTTTTACTGTTAAAATGCCAAATTCGTGATTTAGTATCAAATTCGTAGACTATTGCCAGTAAAATAACATTGTTCGTCCATTGAAGATTCATTATACTTATATATTTCTAAGAGTGCATAATTAACGATAAAATTGCTATGCAAATGTTAAATTTACCTGGGAATATTAGGGAGAGACATGATTTCCTTCAGGACTCCAGGATTTTCAATCTTCTTACAAATTTTCGGTAACTTATTGAATCTCGAGAGGTGATAATCGGAGTAATCCATCAAAATACTCTCGAGATCGATGTTATCGCACACCTGAACTTCCGGTGTCAATTGCGCCTCTCGCATCAATGTTTCGGAACTCTCTGACAGACTGCAGATTAGAAAATGTTCGAAAAAATCAGAGTATCTGTTCAAGAGTGGAAGGAAAAAGAGCACTTTCCACCTGTGGGTAGAAAGGACTCACTTTCCTTCCACTCTTCAGGGAGTAAATTCAACGTTTCCTTTGCAGATGGGTTGAAAAATCACCTCTGGACTTCTGTTAATCAGATAATGAAAAGTAACGAACTCAGAATCATAATCAATTTACCCCTCCTGCCGCAAAAAATCTAGGATGAGATGCAACAGACTTCGTCTTCGTCCTTGAGCACGTTTCTCCTCCTAAAAAATCCATAAAAACATCAAATTTATCAGAATTCTTGACATATCACTTATATTAATGATAAAACCGTGTGTTGAACAGCATCGACCTTTTCACGCAACGAACGCTTAATGAGGCTCTCCTGACCCTTCAGAGACAGGTTATCATTCATGTTTTTCAAAAGGAAAGTTTGTAATTACTGCTGGGAGGAATTATTTGAAATGATCTCAATTGAAAGGAATATGTTTCCTTGAGGAAGAGCCAAACACGTTTCCGTTGCCATAGCACCAGTCCTTCCCCTCCCAAGGACTTTTGCAGGGATAATCTGGAGTTCTTTGGGTATAACAGTGTAAGTAACCTGCATTGTTGCCATCCCCGCCCTCACTGGAGATGCAAAATTAATTGTCTTTAGAATCTAGAAAAAATCACTGTAAATAGACAGCTTCAGATTCCCCCAGAAACTTGCAACAAATATCGCTAAAACTTGAATAAATACTGACTTCGATAGAACGAGATCGTTACAACACTTAAGTTCCATCAATCTTTCCACACTCACTACTTTTTATCGATGAAAACAGCAAAAAGATCGCGTGAATGTTTTGTAGAAAAGACGAAAAACGTATGAAAGTCAATGAAAAAGCTAATTGAATTTTTTTATGAATTTTTTGTCGTGCATTAAACATGTCCCATTCAGTGTTCAGAGTGCATTTCAATTAATTAAAGGTCATGCAATTAAAACCCTCGCACGACCATCTAATAAACTACCTCCTCCTCCTCCCTCTCTCACCCCTCCCTAAAAAAAATAAACACATCACGTGACATTATTATTCCCAACATGACCCGTCGTTTTTATTTGACAGGCGCGCAGTGCACGAGGGGATGCCATCGATGGGGTGGTAGGGGCGGGAAGGAGAGGGGGTTGAACGAGGAAATGGTGTTGGTTGGGGTACGTCATCGGTGCAGCTGTACTAGGGGCAGTAGTGCGATTGGCGTTGGCTGGGTTGGTGGGTTAAAAATTGCAGTCGTACAATCGACCCGGTGTATGTGTTACCAAGTAAAACGCTTGAGGAAAGTTACGACAATCACTGCAGACTATCGAGGCATCATCAGCTGTTGCTGATCATCTGAGTGTGAAAGGGTGAAAGAATATTTTTTAAAGGAATCTCCTGCGCTGAGAATTTTTTTTATTAAATCATCAGCTGTTAGAGTATCTTGAAACGTGACCCTGGATCATCCTGGCACTGCTGCGGTGATTTTTTTGGGGGAGGGCTGATGTTGTCTGATATCTGGGGTCGTCGCACCTGACTGTATTTCCCGGATTGATAAGCAAACGTATTTAAAATACGTCTCGAGTTTACGGTTGTTGATGTGGAGTGAAATAGATTTGGGTGATTTATCTCTTGGGACCAGTGGAAATGGACAACTTTACCGGTGGTCTTTCGGCGGTCAGATCATTTTTTAAGGAGATGTGGCCACTCCGACGATTACATGATTGAAATTGGAATATTTTTCATTGGGTATGGATTTTATATGCAATTGTTTTACGATGTCTGCACTCGTGCCAAGTTGCGCGCGTGTCACTGGGTCAAACTTTTTTCCTATATCGCATATGTTGGTGCATTGCGAGATATAGTATGCAGCAATCTATTCCACATGGGGTTGTTTTTTTTCTAATTGAAAGGAAAAATTAATTTTCACTTTTACTGATTCTTTAATAATCCCATTTGCAATACGATAGTTTTTGCCTTTTTTTACAAATTAAAATTCAAAATCCTTCGCAGTTCAGATATAGTTTTTATTGAAAAATGTTGTTTATTCCGGTCTTCTAGTATTTGGGGCTCACTTTGGGGATCATTTTACCTCGTATTTGTTTTGAAGACAAAAATCTCCTTCATTCATTGACATCATTTCACATATGTCTTTCAATAGGAGAACAATTATTCCTGGATTAGGAACGGTAATGAATAGATGGGAGAGAATGCACATGTTGAAATCCTCGATATCTGCTGGTCGAGCATGTCCAGATATAGACCATGCAAAATGACCCATTTCACCCCTCCCCCCCCCTCCTCCCCACTGTCTCCTGTCGTCCTTCATCAACTGTAATTTTAAGTGAACATATTCGAAATGAGATTGATATTTTCTAAAAACAGTAACTTGATACATTCCTCTTATCAAGTAATTACAAAGTAATTACCGAAATTAAAATTGACGAATTGATCAATGTTAATCATAGACTCATTTGCACTTCTACAATTAAATTATCAATTTGGTGTGAATTACAATAATATTGAAAATATTCTCGATGGGTGAACAGATTCACCTAAAATTGCAGATGTATCTAAATCGCTTTTCCATGTCTTGCAAATAAAAATTTCATGGCAGAACTTGCAACCGGCTTTCGCCGGAAGGTCTGCACCCAACATTCACATTTTCTTTGTGCAAATCCTTCTCTCTTGTCACTCCTGCTTTCTCTACTTCACAGAGAATATGTTCCTGTCCATCGTAGGGCGACAGATCGAGATAAGCAGAGATTTTCGGATTTTTAAATTTATGCTGACTCCAGTCATCGGATAAATCAACCCTTTCGATTGAGAATACAACTGAACAATTGTGTTTGTAAATATGTTCCCTGGACATTATTTCAGTTTACTTCTGGGGGTACTCAGTGCTCTCGTCTTCTTGCAGACTGTCTGTAAGTGAATGAAGACCGTTAGTGGCAGACAATATTGAAAATTCGAATAAGAACTGCATGTGTAATTTTAACGTTGTACACAGGAAAAAAATATCAAAATTGACTTTTCACGCTGTGAACATTTCTTCTCGGACTCACCCTCCCAAACTTATGATTTTTCCAGCAGTTGAACAGAACCCATGACCCGTCAGTCCCCTGTAATAAATTGTCTGATATTTTTTTCCAGTGTATTTTTGAATTCAATCGAGTATTAAATATTATGAAATTGATGGCTCATTCGCATGAAAGGCTGAATTTATTTCGTTTGATTATTTATTCAATTTATTTTTAAATAATGGAAAATGAATATATTATGAAAACCTAAAAATGTGTGATGTGGGAGACTTATACAATACGAAGTACTGTCATGTCAAAGCACAGCCAGCCAGAATTTCCTTTCCTTTTTTGAGGAAGGGATTGTGAAGCATCTGATTCATAGGTTCCCATCCTTTCAGGGGGACTGGAAGAGAATTGTACAGATTTTCAAGGAGGAACAGTGACCCATGGGCTCCTTTATGTTCCTGGACCGGCGGTATGCAGTCTCTGTGTTTGTTACCATTCAGAACCAATGTGGTGTAAAGCTATCTACTGCTCACCCCCTTACGTAAGTACCAAATCATTCATTCATTTGGTTCATTAGAATTCTATTGGAAAAGTTGGCTAGCTTTTTACTATCAGCTTGACAGAGCTGAACATTAGAAAAATCATATCATACCATTTCGGTGACATATCGACCCGTCAATAACAAACATATATTCACATTGGAAACTCGTGGATCTTACGTTGGTCTGTTATCAAGAGGTCGATATGTAGATAATTGAAAAAATTGAATGCTACGCGGTTTCCGGTCTGACCTTTGGGTGAATCGATTCGATTGATTATGAAATTCTCTTGGTCGGTCTCTGTGTGTATAATCATATCTTAGTTGTTAAGTACTCGTTGAAATGTCACTTTACGCCCAACCCATCGCTTGTTCTCTTCCTCTCTCTTTTTGCTTTATTTTCCTGAGAATTTTCATTGACCCTCACAGCCGCCTGGGAAATTTTCCCGGAGTATTCCATGTGGGATTCAGTGAATTCTAGAACTGAGGAAAATACTTTGATGGAAAAAATTTTAATGAAACGACCGGGCGCGAAGAATTCCAATGAAAAAATTGCGTATTCACTGGAGAATTGGACCGATTTCTGATTAGAATTGTATTGAACTTCGATCAGCAATACCACACTATTCCATTTCTGTGTCATTCTACGTAGAAAACGTGAGCCATAATTTTGTTGTATAGGAAATCGATGAAACAAAAAAAAACGATTCCGAAGTGTTAGATAACTCATTCAGAGAACATATTTACTATCCCATAATGGAAAATAGAAAATGTGGAATTCGTTCTCTCGTTCATCCATTGAATAAATATTGCGACTGTTACATTGATGAGCTTTTGCCTGAGTTTTTTTCATGCTTGAATATCGAGACCCATATTTTTTAATTGGACTCGGAAAGCTAGTGCATTCAAACAGATTAATTACTCTAAACGTAACGAATTCGCTAGACAACTGTGCCAAGCGTTCATTGACAGTTCTATGGGTGTTCGGTCGGTTCAATTAAAATGTTCAATAGAAAAGTCTCTGTAGAAAGAGTTAATACAATTCGTTTTTACATTTACGACTTTTTCTGAAGAATTTACGTGGCTGCAGTTGAGGGATTTTTATCCCATTTTTTTCATCAAGAAAATCAAGCAAAAAATTTGAAACTTTTTATTCGAGTAAATAGAATCAGTAAACCCCAAGTCGTCAATAATGTACTTTATATTTTATATTTATATTTATTGATATTTCATAATTATGTATTTTAGACTCAAACAAAAAGGTGGCAAATTTAGAAAATATTTTCTTCACTGTCCATGACAAAATCAATTGTGATCTGATTATTTTATTTTATAGAAATGTAAAAGATTCAGAGTTGGCGAGCGTTGCTGTGAATTTCAATGCCTGAATAGTACAGCTCCAGACCTGGGCCTACCAGAATTCAGGATAAACAGTTCATCAACTCAAAGTCACTCACGAAGCCCATTCGTTAATGTCTTGAGTCTTTTGACAAGTCTCCTTTTGGCAGATATAATAACTGATTAGCATGCTGTTTTCTCGCACAATCACAGAGGTGTCATGTCACCGAGGTGAGAGACCAAGAGCAAGATAGATTTTATGAATAAATATGTCGGTGAGGAGGGTGGAAATATTCAAGTGTCGTATGCATTGTCAACTCGTTAATTGCGAGACCGCAGACCTCATCGGTAGATCAAAGGGAAAGACCAAAGAGCCCGATGGATTCTATGAATAAAAAATTGGTGGTGGAACCAGGGAATATTCAAGTGCCATGTGCATTGTCAACTCGATAATTGTGAGACTGCAGACGTCATCGGGAGATGAAGGAGATACTTGATGGCTCCTTGGATTGTCTGCTTACCCTGGGGACCTCTTGTAGTGCCCCAGTTGCTGAATCGAGTGATATGTGATCACTCGCATCGCCAATACTCGAGTATTTCCCATTGTCAACCACATGGATACGTATATTTAATATTTCAATGGTTTATTGCTTCGAATTCTTTTTTTTGTTATTAATGATAAGGATAAATTGTTTTTCCATTTATTCTTCTTATTATACGTCCAGAAATTTAATTATTGTATGGGAGATATTTTTCTAAATAGGAGGGAATAGAACAAGTCTATTTCATTCGTTCAGATTTTCAATAAAGTGCTCGGAATCGAAGGAATATGGGCAAATGAATTACTTGTCAAGCAGTACGAAACATTCAAGTAGTTTAATGATTTTCAGCCCACGAAATATTTTTAAAATTCTAAAATTGATGAATTAATGGAAAAATTGAAAACTTATGAACAATCATTTTTTCCTGAATGCAAATTGACAAGTTTGATGATAGAAATTGGCGCTGAGAAGGCCTTGATATATTTTTTGCAAAATTCCATTCTTCCAGAAGTAAATTATTTTTCTGGATTCACTCAAATTAACAATTTATAGTGCTGACGTATATAAATGCTTAAAATTACTTAAAAAGTAGTAGAAAAACGCCTGAGGGTCCTTCCGAAGCGAAAAAATGAGAATACTAATGAAAAATCAAATTTTATCATTGATAATGTTTGAGGAATTTCTCCTCCTTTAATTCACGCTTGAATTTTTATTAAAAATATGAATTATCTGTTCTTCAAATTATCAACCTTTTTACATGCGAACTCGAGTCTTTCACACCTAATGTTATAGTTCATCAGTGCCTATGCGAAAATAAATATATTAATTTTAAATTGATATCGTAGTTGAGGGGCTGGTTCTCCTTGATTAAGTCTAATGAAAAGATAAATTTTATCAATGCGTGCATTTTAATATAAGATACAATTTAATATCATAGGATATATTATAACTACATGAAAAATGCGATTATGTATTTCAAAATAGATTTTTTATTACGTTATTTAACTGAAAGTTAATAAAGGTGTTTTAAATTTATTCAATAGGTTCATCCACTTTTATTTGTTGCGTTATTCTGAAAATTCAGAAATATTTCTTTTTCCTTTTATGGTTTTTCCATTTGTGATGTAATGCGTATGATTAGAATTTTTATTTTTTGTAGATTGTGTCGTAAATATCTGTTCGTCTCTGCCTAGATATGGGGATCTGATTTCTGACTTCTTCAACTTCGTTGAGATCTGTGAAAAAACGTGTTTATTATATTATTATATAAATGAAAAAATCTCGGAGAGAAGTCTAGCATATCTGCTCAGTAGTTGCGTTTTTTTAATTTTAATTGCAGACTTTATGAGCTTTTTCTAATTCCTTCGGAAAATTTTAGAACTTGCCTACACGTTTGTTTCAAAATAAATGAGTTTACTAGGAAATAATCTATCAAAATAACTACAGAAAAAACCACGAATATTTACTAATTTCAGCAACTGCCATCTTCTCTTCAGTCCCCAGATCACAAACGACTTTCGCCCAGGGGCTCGTTAACTGGCTATGCCCCCAAGCGATGTACCCAGGCCCGGTGCCTCTCGCCGGAGAGACACAAACCACGTAACACTGATTATCATTAGCCCTTGACCTCTGCAGTAGTTCCCAATGCAGTGGCCCAGTGGTTAAATTGAATGCAGCTGGGTACACAAGCATCTGGCATCCCCTATTTCTGTATAATTTCGCCAACTCTTCGAACCTGATATCATAGCATATCCCGATACCGATTTTACAGCCCTTGAAATCGAAAATAGTCAGATCATTTCCGGGAGACAGCGTTTCACTTTCGAAAAAAGTCATTTTGTCTTTAATATCGATATCGAAGAGGTGCATTTTTCGATGTTTGGCGATGAATTGGCCGTCAGTACCCCAAACTGTGCAAGTGTTGTACAGTTTATCATCTTCCCTCTCTGGAATCGTCCCCCCAATGACGCAAATTTCGTTGTCTTTCGCTGCCTTCGATAATGCAGCACTGGTTTCACCTGGAGGTGTTAATAGCGCAGTTATTTTTTTACCTGACACTAATTAGACCCTTTTTCAAATGTAAATAATAAAAAAAATGTATAAACATAATTTCAGGAATCTGATAATATTATCATAGTTTATAAAAAGGCTATTGGCTATACAATTTATTCAATTTGCTAATTTAAATTAGTCCATTTTTAGTCACAACTGACAGAGACAAAAATACTAAAGAGAGGCACCAACAAAACCATAGTGATAATAAGAAGAAAGCAAAAAATAAATATATCATACAACGATTAAGTGAATGATGTGTTATGAAAGTCTTAGAAAGTCTCACCCCCCGGGATCAATTCCGCATATTTTTGGAAATGCTGGGTCCCATAAGGCGAATTAAAGCACTCCGGAAGGACGACGATATCCGCTTGCTGCTGTTTTGCCTGATTTATGTAAGACACGGCATTCTGAATGTTCAAGGATTTATCAGTGCCAACTGAAAGTTGGACCAGAGCCAATCGAAAGCCTAAAAGAAAGAAATTGAGGGTGATTTTGTTTTTTGATAACCTTCCAAGTGATTTTTTCTGAATGGGTGGAATAGCACTTACTTGACATCATTCTGACGTTGGTAGTGACCACTGGGAGGATTCTCTGCATTGTTCGCAGGAATCCGAGGTTAGATTGCACAAGTTATCGGGTCACTGTTGGTGATAAGATGGGAGAGAGGGATTTGTATAAAATTTCCGTAGAATTGTTTGAGACAAATCTGTAGGAAGGCGCATTTTGCGAGAAATTTCAATTACATTGGAATTAATTAAATCTTAATTTATTAAATCTGCTGTGTCGATACCGACTCGAAATAAAATTTTACAGGACTGTTATCCAATTATTCTTACTTGATTAGCTGAGTAATTATAAAATGAAAAAAACTATTGAGAAATAGGCTTCATTTAATATCCCCCGTTCTTGTTGAGGTTGAAAGCATTTTGATAAGTCTAATATTTCTGCACATTAAAACATCCGGGAGGAAGTTGCATCATTTGTGCATCAATAAAAAAAATTACGGCGAGAAAGGAATGACATACTCGTTTAATTTAAGCAGTATTGCATGACCTTTTTATTATTAAAAATAAAATAAAAGAGGAAGATGTAGTAAAAACTGAGTTGCGTCAAATGTTCAGATTAATTCCTTGACAATCAGAAAAAAATTATATTTAAATTCACAATTTAATCAAGACCTGGATCGTCTACGATGCTTTTTACTTTTTCTTCTGTCTAAAGATTCTGAGTACCCGAATTTGCGTTCTCGACTTCTCTCTCGAGTTTTTTCCTTCTTTTTGCTTTTCCTACTAGAATGTTTCTTTGCTCTCTTCCTGTATTCGTCGGAGCTGGAGCTCCGGTCTCTATTCTTCTGTTTTTTCTTCGATTTCCTCTCGTAACGCTCGTCTGAGCTTGGGCTTGAGGATTTCCGACGTCTACTGCGTCTGTCCTCATCACTGGAATCATCAGATTTTCGTTTTTTATTATGAGCACCTGAAGAGGCTAAATTTGATTCTAAATTCCGTTTGTCGACACTGGGTTTGTCTTTGTACTCAGTGTATTTTGACGAGTCTGGAAAAGGAAGCTATAATTAGATCGTTAGATTAATTATTTCCTAAGTTCAGGGCAAGTTTTCTGGTGAGTAAAATATTCAGATAATTCTATGGCCACGTTAATTTATGGTTATGTCGAGAACGATTTTCAAAGGAAATATTTTCACGCAAATTCTTTACCAAAATTATTCCTCGCGAGTGACCCGATTTATGAGCTTTCGTTTAAAATATTTTTTTAAATTTAAAGTTCCAAATTTAAATAATGTGCATACTATATATAATGAACTAAGTGGTTTTTAAAATTGTTGATTCCATCCTACTGCTGATGGATTCTTGATTGAAGAAACAATCAGCAGTCATTTTATTCACCAGAAATGACATGATTTTTGCCTTTAATTATTAAAAAAATATTTACTCAAAACTTTTGAATTCCTCGTGTACTCGTCCTGTGTCACAGGCTCCACTAAACACTCATTGAGTGATACTGATTCACCCCCTATGGCTAGTTTGACAATGAGCCTAGCAGAGTCCTCATCCAGCCCCTCCAGTACTCCATATTGTTGACTGTGCTTCCCTGCAAGAATTTTCACAAATGCTCCACAAATCAATTTCAACTGCTGTTCTTCCTTCGTCTTATTCTCCACTTTCTTGGCTTTGAGTACTGCCTTGTCTGCTCCCAGACCCATTCCGCGAGGTCTCAGTTCAGGTATTTTTGGTTCCACAAGGCTAAACATAGTTATTAAAGAACGAGTTAGATATGAAAGAAGAAATTTAATTTTGTAATTGCTGAAATCGGTGGAAAATAATGACTTACTTTTCATGTTTGCCAAAACCTTTTCCTGGTGTCCAACCCATTCCTCGCAGCATTGCTAGTCCATAGGACTCAATAGGAATTTGCTCGTAGTCTTCTAAAGTTGACTGAACAATAAAAGTAGTGAAAATAGTATTAATTAATTGAGTTAAAGTTTGATGTTCGATATAATTTGTCATGGTAATCATACCTCACGTTGGCCTTCCAAGTTTTCATTATCTGCAAGGGGCAGCGTGAAATCTTTCAGTTCAACTTTGACATCCTTGCCCAGATCATTCAGGATCTCTTGGGCAGCCTGTTCCTCTAGGGACACAGATTTCGCCTCGTCAGGTTCCTTCTTAATCTCTGCGGTGTCTACTGGAACCTCATTATTCGAAGCTTTTCCATTGGGGACTGCGGAGGCCTTAGGGCCTTTTTCATCAGAATTATCTCCATTCTCAACATTTTTCACTTTGGGCTCAAAAATATCTGCATCAACTTTGTTAACAATTCTCTCATGCCAGGTTCTTGATCCTAGCATGGGAATCACCAGGGGCTCGTCCTTTTTTGCTTCACCTCTGTAAAATGCATGAAAAGGCATGAATAAAAAATATCGATGCATGATTACCCAACTAAATAACGAGTGACTGATGAGCAAATCGTTTGCGAGTAGTAGACTGCACAGCAGTAAATAAGAGATGATTGGTGGATTGCTTTCAGAACGGAATAATTAAATACAAAATTACAAACACACACTTGCCCAATAGTTTCAACAAAAAATATCGAGCCTGAAATTTTCCATATGCAAATTAATTCTGTAATTTTTCGACGAACAATTCATTAAATACAGTTAAACCCGACGGCGTATGCAACACGTTAGGAACATTTTGAGGTTAACTTGTTAACAATGTTTTCGGAATAAAAAACTTACCCAATAACTATGATTGATTTGTCATCAAGACACTCGATGAAGTCAATTTTTGGAGTCTCCGGTTCCTTGACATTTTTCAATACTGGTTTTTTAATGGACTTGGAAAATCCAAAAGATATTTTCTTTCCCTCCTCTGCCATTATAGCCTCAAAATCACCAAAAAATTCTCGGAAGGGATGTTATGAATAATGATAAACCCTTGCCATTGTCACCTCGCCGACAAAAACTCAAAAAAGTATCAAAAACGTTGAATATTTGGCGAAAAACATACTAGTTGCTGAAATTACAAGGAATCCAGTAGCGAAGTAAACAAAATAAAAGGCGAAAGTCGCACCGATCGAACGAATCACGAAAGTCAGATCATCAGATGTAACAGTCGAGTTTTTTTGTCAAGGTCAATGTAACTTGGCCATGGATTAACTGAAAGAAAGCCCCTCAAGTAGAGGTTCAGGTCTGGAGGTTTGAGTGACGCCAGTGGCATCGTAGTACCTCACCCCAGAAGAGGCAGGGCGCCACACGCAATGCTGGGGTGGCCAATCGTCGCTGGCGGGGGGGCTGTACATGTAAGGTAAGCTGTACATGTGGCTCTGGGTCCACATGTACAGCCACATTTTTGTCTCGACAGTTGGATCCCTGCACACCGGGGCTCTCAACGTTTGAAAATTTTCTCTACTGTCCATCATTTGTACATTTGCAAAATAAGGTATGATTCAGGGAGGTAATCTCAAACTTTGATGTCGCCGACAAGAAAACAGGGGACAAGTACCTCCGGAAGCCGTGCGCGGCGCTGTACACCGTCTTCTCCTCATGCGCGTTTCGTCCCCACCACTCGACAATTTCTACGGTGGAGTGTTCAAATCTCGGCGAAGGCGCTCAATTTTTTTTTGCAATTTCTCCCAAAAACTGGTTGACATGCAAATCGTAAAATTATAAAGAAAAACATGGATAGGGAAAGGATGAATGGTAATTTTTTAAAGAATCTATTCATCACTTCATACATTCTACATGAAAAACATAAACCGATAACTGTCCCACGATGAGTTTTTACAATTCCCAATTGAACACGATTTCACCATTTTCACAGATTCAATTCGCACACGATCTGTAAATCGATTCCTACATGTCTCGATAGGATAAACCAATGGGTAATCGCGAATTGTAAACAAATCTCCCCACACTCCAACACCCCTTCGTGAAAAAACATTTTGGTTTATGGGTGAATTAATGAATTTACTTACATGATTTTGAATATTACTAGTATCCCATTATTCGTAATCAATAAAAAAAATAGATTATTCTATATTTCTTTATGAAATAGTTCACTAATTCGCGGGAATGAGTGGAAAAATCATGGGGAAAGAGATAGGAACTTAAACAAAAAATAACACTGGTTCTTATTATTTTTGTGTTTTTCCTTTATTTTCTTCTTTGTAAAGAATTTTTTTATATTTTTCCGTACTCTTTAAAATCATTTTGCATTTTAAGAAATAATCTCTGCGCCGAACAGCTTAGAAGAGTGGGGATGACCAGGAGTTAAGGGGAAGGTGAAAGTGACCGCCGCGCCCCCTCGTGGCGCTTGCGAGACCTTGTCCCCTGTTTTTCACTTGAGATTACCTGGCTGAATCATACCAATCGTTGCTGGCGATCACTGTCGGTCAGAAACAATGAAAATACTTGGAGAGTTGACCATGCCATGAGGTAATGGAAGTTTTGTTTTTTCATGTAAAAAAATGAAAAAAATAGTTTATCTTCAAACAGATTATGTAAAATTAACTTGTGAAAATACAATAAACCTAAAATTTTGAAGTTTTGTAAGGTTCGATTGGCAGAAATGAAGGTTGCCAAGTGAAGAACCAAGCATTGGAATAACAATTGATTGAACAAGTGATTTTAACCAATATTTTGTTATCATTACTGACTTTGGAGCATAAAAATGATCGTAAACATATTGGATGGCATTTTAAATGGTCAGTTAACGACCGAGGAAATTCTCACTTGGCTGACGACTGATAAACCGAACGTATGTAGTTTTTGTTGACTTTTGTGAACAGTGAATGATTTATAGGTTATATGATAATATCAATGTTTTTTTTTCGTCAGGATGTTCTTCTTCCGGATTTGGTGCAGACAGATTCATCGAGGACAGAATTCGTGCTTTTTTTTCTGGATTATTTGAGAAAACAATGTCACGGGTAATTAACCTATATTTTTAACCTGATCTTTCAAATCCCTAATCTACAAGAAAGTATAATAATACAACTAAGCATTGAATAGATTTTATTGAATTTATTCTGGAAGTCTGCACATGTGCCCTAGCTCCATACGAATGTTGTGAAAAATTAAGCAGTCTTTTATGTCAGCTTCTCCTGAAATTTACACATCATTTTTGAAAACAGATATTCAATAGGAATGGTCCATTAAAATCGATCTCTCCTTTTTCAGAATCATCCAAACCGGATCGCTAGAAGGCGAGCCGGTCACCGTCGCGAAAAAAAAAATTCCCAAAACTCCTACAAAAACACCTAACCGAACCCCACTCTCTTCTTCAAATCGTTCAGAGGGCCTGAACCTTACCTGCCGCACGAGTACCCCCTTGAAAAATCCTCCAATTCCTGGACAGAGCCATGCGAACGGTTCAATCAACTTCAGTAGCCCTCTCCACGCCAGTCCAATCTATCGCTCTCAAAATTTTATTGGGAGCAGCTTTGATCACCCATCAACTTCTTCGAGACTGGACAACAGCTGCATCAACGCTTCTATAGACTCGAGCCTGTCAAACTCCTCAGCAATGTCTCTTTCGTTTGTACCAGTGTCTCCCCTGTACTCTGGATCCACTCAAGAAGCCCTAATTCCTCTGGACACATTCCATCACACCGAGAACGAGTTTCCTGCTATTGGACAACATCCGCAGAATTATCATAGAAACAAAAAGAGAAATACAAACACGTCAAAGGAAAACCAAAGTAAATCTTCAAATGATAAACAGAATAACAGTGGACAGAAAAAAAAAACCATAAAATTGGGAGATTTTCTCGTGACTTCGTCGACGAAATTATCGACAAAAAGTAATTCAAGAAATCAATCAGAAATAAGTGTCGATAACACTTCAGGAGAAAATGTCAAAGAGAATTCCAGTCAAAAGAAGAGTGGCAATTTATCAAGAAACCGGAGGATAAAACCAACGAAATTAGAAACCACTGTAGATGAAGGGAATAATCAGAATAACGTATTCGGAGTCATCTCTCGTCCAGAGACGAAGAACCTCCAATTTTTAGAGGCGCGAACGACCGACAAGTCGGGGGAGATCAAAACATTTGAGGCTGAGAGGGAATTACTGAAATTGGAGAGACAAAAGCCAAAAAACGACTCTGCCAATGAAATCGCCACTGTTCCAGAACCGAAACCAACAAAACCATTGGGAGCTCATTCATCGATACCCGCTGTGATTCCTGAATTATCTCTTGTTCATCATCCAACGGTCGTGGATAAATTGGCTGATATCTATGGAACTTTGATTAGGAACCATTTAGTACCCAATATAATGACTGAATTGTATTTTGTCATGACGTTGATTACATCACAGTTCAAAGCAAATGAGCAGATGTCCTTGCAGATGTTGAAAGAAACGATGGGTTGTAAGGATCTTGAGGGAAGCGCAGGTAAGTGGTGTTGAAAAATTAATTATCCTTCAAATCAAAAATAAACTGGATAGGGATCATTGGGGCTATCTAACTATAGTTCCACAGTTTGCAGAATTATTTTTGCAAATATTGGTCATTTGCACATAAATAATTGAAGTAATTTGAGCTGGTTCACAGCAAAACAAAATTCAAAGTAAAAAAAATGGCCAAAGAAATTGGACCCTAAATAATGAAAATATTTTACGTTTGTCTAGATGAAGAGGCGATGCCACTAGAGATAAAGTATTTAGATTCCCCACACAATTGCATTTATTTCGCAACGAATGTTCTCCATCATCAGAAGGATTTATTGATCGCGCTGGATCGAGCAACGATCAAGTTGCTCTGCGACAATCAGCACATTGGATCGTTCAAGCCCGAGTTGAAGAATTATTTGGAGAAACTATACGATGAAAAAGTGCAGGAGTCGAATCAGTTCAAAAAAATTGCCTCAAGGTATTTAGAAATGTTTCCTCTAACATTCTTATGAATTCTTTCGTGATAACTCACCGACTCGGTGAAAATAGTTTCTACCCAGACAATCTCTTCCCTGACTAAAACATTTTTTGAATTCCAGGACAATCAACTCCAACGTCTGTTTCCAGATTGAGACAGACAACCAAGAGAACTTCCCCTCGAAGACGGCTTTTTCAGAATTTCGAAAACAGCGTGACCTCTTCTACGAGTACCTAAAAAAATGGGAGGATCATCATCAGACCCCTCGCTGGTGTTTCTTCAAAACCCTGGCCCCGAAGATAAAGTCTCTTCTATTACTCCACGATGACGCGGTAAACTACTACCACCTAGCCCGTCTATTCAAATCCCAACTACTGGCATCGTGCCATCAACACTCATCAGAGGATCCAATCGACGATGAAACCCTCTCTCTCCTGAAATCCCTAAAATCCATGAATTTGGAGAAATTCAAACAACTCCAGGGGCGCTTTGTTACGCCCCTCTCATCTGAAGGTATAGTTCCTCTCCCCTCCTTTCCAGGCATCCAGGAATTCTATCGGGACTTTCTCCTTGCATCATCGAATGTAAAATTCAATTCAATCCTGGAGAGCTGTTTCATCCAATCGATAACAGACCTAAATTCTACTATCTTTACAATAAGTGAGCTCGAATCTAGAGAAAAGAATGTGGACGAGACAACGAAACAGAATTATCTGATGTGCATCTCTAGTCTTCGGCTCTTGTCGAAATTCTTAGGATTTCTTGTCTCCATTCCATTTCAATCACAGTCTGTGACATTAGTTGTATGGGACGCGCAAATTTCTTTGAGGCGGCAAGTTAATCCTTCTCTGGATCTTCAAGGGATATTAGTCCATGCATTTATCAATGGAAAATTAACTTTGACAGTGCCCTGGATGGTAGAGTATTTAGCGGTATTGGATCCAGTGGCACTCAGACTGCCTTATTACACAAAACTCTGTCAAATTCTCTACTACATCTACAGGAATTGCCACTCACTAACCGGACCAAAGGAGTCACTGTTGATCACTTTCACCCTGGGACGTCTATTTGAACTCCCCAATTTTCCGAAGGATTTGTACTTCACCTGGCAATCTAATTTCAGTGATAAAAGGTTGAAGGATCAAATTACTATGCACTTCAGTAGTTCTGAAGAATTTGAGGACTCTCTGGTGCCCTTGAGTACGAAGAAATTGGATGTTCCCCTTGATAAATTGGGATTGATCGATGACAGAGCAATCATTACCTGTTGTCCATTTTTGAAGGAATTCAAGATCCTGTTGATATCAGGGAATTCTAATTTTGGGACTATGAATCGTCATATAACTCCAGTCTCTACTCAATTATCTCAGCCGTCTAGTGAAAACAAGGCAAAGACATTGCAGCTCCGACAAGAAGACGCGTTCCTTCATGGACAGCCGAATTCAGTTAGAAAGACCGTTGACTTTGTCTCCGAGATAATTGCCTCGAATTCTGTTAAGGAAATATATAGGGAAACAATTCCCTCCATAAAGTTGAAATACTTCACGATGTTCGACACATTAGCAGCGGAAAAGTCTAAGAATTCTGTGGACTTGTACAAACATAAAGAAAAACAGGTAAATCAACAGTGGATGAACTCTGAAAATAGTCCTGATTTGATTGTCTTGATTACGAAAGAATTACGGGATCACTGTCATTCAGTAATTCCGAAAAATTGCAAGAAGAAGTGCACAGAAGCACTCACATCTTTGCTGTCAGAGGATACCCATCCAGCTGTCAAAGAAATGTGTGTGAAAATTTGCATGAGACTGTCGATTGGAAGAATCGATCAATGGTTGGATTTTTATATCAATGACGCTGTGAATACAAAGCAAATTCACTCAGAATATTTATCATTTAGTCCAACAAAGAAGGTAGAAGAGAACACCGAGCATGTTCACAATCCATCAGCTCCCAGCCCTACGCAGATAATTGAGTTGATGAGAGATTCAATGTGGGAGTTGATTGAGAAAAATGGCAAGTGGTCGTTATTGACAGAAGAAAATGTTCTGGAAATTTTAAGGGGATTGAAGAAGACATTACACGAGAGAAAAGATCTCCAGGCATATGTCGAAAAAAATATTTATATTTTGAGTGTTGATTATGCTATTCATTTGATTGGTTATTATCACCAGCTGTTTACTGATACTGTGCTGGATGCATTTATCGATGTCTGGAGAAATTATGAGACCGAGAATGAAAAGATTGAATTGTTTAGGAGAATTTTGAGTTGCAGGAATATTCAGTGGCTGAGGTCAACTGGTGATTCTCAATGTTGGAAGAAATTTGGTAAATTGATTAATCGGCTATTAAGTGAAAAGTTATTGAGGATTGGCAATTTCAGCGATCAGTGTGTCGCTATTTTTAGGAAAGATTTGCCTGGGGATGTGACAAGATTGTTGCCTGAATGCCTCAATGAAGCCATCCAGGGTTGTAAACCGAATGATGAAAAAGCTGAAAAGATCAGAATGATGTTGAGATGGATTTCTGGTGTCTGTGGAGAACTCGATGGAAATAGTGAAGGAGGTTATGGAGAAGGGGCTACTGATTGCAAGCCTTACGGATTGGGGAACCCAGGGTAATATCAGAATTTTAATCTGTAGATAGATTGAGGAATTGAAAGAGCGAGTGATGAGGGTGATTGATGCCACACATTTTTAGATTATTTCAGTTATGAAGGGATTTCTGGAGAGAAATATTTCCGAGACGGTGATTCGTTTGAACTATTTTTGTCTGGAGATTTCAATCAAAAATGCCCAGGAGACATTGCTTGCAGAAAATTATGTGAACGGCCAAAAAGTTCCTGAGTATATTTGTTACACATTGTCCGTTGCGAAGTGCTTACCACTTCCTTGTGGATTCTAATATTTTATCCTCTGATTTAAAGAAAAAAATAATCAAAATGAAAAGTAATCGTTTTGAGAAATAATTATAATTGTGTATTTAACAATGTTTTATGTCATCTGAAGTATTGACCTGCCTTGTAATTGAAGTGATGGTCTAATTATATGGGCATGAACAATTTTACAGTACTTGCCGACCTGAATTTAATATTTGAATAAACGATATTATGTTCTTTAAAGTTGATAAACTGTTTTATTTGATGATTTGATGATGGCTTGATCTGAAAAACTGACACCTGAAAATTTAGATATCGCGGTTTTTGTTTATGATTTTCTCCTAGAACGGGTTGCAAATGGAACAACTAACTAATGTAAATGATTGCACGCCGATAGTACATCATTGTACACGTATTGAAGTTGTTTGTTGCCACTCGGATTCTTAATAATTATCGTTTTCATTTTGGTTTCATTCCTTAATGTCGATGAAGGGAGGGTAAAAAGGGGGGGCTACGTTTGTACTTTCTCAACTGTACAGAGAATTTTCAAACGGTGAGAGCACCACTGTGCAGGAATTCAACTGTCGAGACAAAAATGTGGCTGTACATGTGGACCCAGCGCCACATGCACAGCTTGCCTTTTTGTCTCGACAGTTGAATCCCTGCACAGTGATGCTCTCACCGTTTGAAAATTTTCTGTACAGTTGATCATTTGTACAGTTGAGAAAGTACAAACAGAGCCCCCCGGCTGAAATTCTTTGTTTTGATCATAAACTTAGGGGAAATCTTTGAAGCAGTGACGCTAATGTTCAGTTTCAAAGGATCGCAGGCCCATCCCATTTGATCGAAAGAAGCAGCATTTTGGAAGAGAATTGTTCTGGACTCCAGGGACCAGGATTGAAGTAGAGGTAGCATGGCGTTGATAGCCACCAGACCCCAAAGGGAACCGGGATATCTGAAGGAGCTCGAGCAGTCTGATCTTGATTGGATGGAATCGTCGTTTGGAAAGCAGATTCGAAACGATATAGAAGACGGCCTCGTTAAGGTAAAGAAGACGTATCGAGGTGGTTACTTCAGTTTAACTGAGGACACACTCATGCGATGTAGAAGATACTTGGCAGATGCCGCAGAATTCGATCCTTATAAACATCTACGATTAATCGCCGAGGGAACAATCCCCAGTGATTCAACTACTGCGTACGATGATAGTGACTCAGAGCTTCCCCGCTACACTAGATCCAGGGGAAAGTCAACATGGCCTGATGCCAAGAGGCTACAACGGGAGCATCCTGAGGACATATCTGCTTTAGGCTTTCCCAAAAAGCATTTATTTAATCGTAACATCGCTAAATGGTCATTGATGAGGACTGTCTTCAGGGGCGCCAAAGACGTGAGATATGCTGAACAGTGTCGCCCTGCACTGGACCCGATCATGCAAATGTTTGTATTGAATCATAGAGAGTTTCGGTATGCCCGCATTATAAACGATTTGACTGAAAAGGCCAAGTGCCATCTTGTGGTTGAAATGCCTGAGAAAGAGTTGAGAAAATTTTTCAGTATGATAATGCGATTAGTGGTACCCAGGGAACTGTTTGGAACCCTTGGTAATGTCAAACAGGTACAGAAAAGCAGTATCGATTACATATTCTCACCCAAACGAGAACAGGTTCGAGTTGGATATATTGTTAAAATGTTAAATCTCGATGACATAAAGTGGCTGAAGGCTACTGGCGAACAGAATACAAAAATTCACCTCATGAGAACTTTTATGAAGTGGTTCCTACGCCAGTACATCAAGGTCATTATCAATAGCTACTTCTTTCAACCGATTCAGCGTTCTGGGTCTCAACGGATTCTAGTCCCTCTGCAGAAGTGGATACAGCATCGTGACAATTTCATCTCTCAGTTGGTCGAGACTGAGGTACTTGAGAAGGTTTCAGATTTGACGAATGTTGAATTGAGTTCAGATCACTCGCAAGATGATGTTCCACAAGCTTTTATGAAATTTCATATTAAAAGTGGTGGACTACGACCGATTTATAAAGCAGCGTAAGTGATGGAGAGAATAAATTGAGATGAGTTCATTTCTCTAGTGAAGTGGTACAAGAAAGTTAACTTATTTGCAAACCTGGTTTTTGATAAATATCTCAGTACCTGGAAGCAATGGAAATATATTCATACAGACTTTTCTTCCGTACTCAAACGGTTGGAGGAAATCACGATGAAAATGTCGTGATTTCTCGTACGTTTTGAGATATTCATTGGAAAACCGAAGTGGAGATGAGTAAATTGTTCTTGTTTCCCCAATCCGAGAAGAGTTACTAAATATTAATGATTTTTTTCAGGACAACGGCGAAGCAGAAGAGCGCAGCACAGGTCCTGAAACAATTGCTGATGCAGGCTTGGGCCTTGAAGTCTGAGGTTTTTGTTCAGAAACAGTTGTCCAGCTTCTGGGAGTCAATCGTTAAGGTTGGAAGAACCAATGGAAAACCCATGTACTTTGTAACAGCTGATCTGACTGATGCATATGGGTCTATTATTCAAGGTTGGTTCATAATTATTCTCTCGCTAGTATGGATAAGTCCAAGTTGTTTTGTTTTTCGCAGACAAACTGTTGACGATAGTACAGGACATCATCCAGGATCTCCCTGAAGAACTCATACTGAGGCCCATCGAAGTACTGAACCCGACGTACAACTTCCGAAAGTTCGGACTTCTCCGGCAGTTCTACGATGAGTCTTTGCCACTTCTGCTATCGTCTAATAAACTTTTTGAATGGCGTCATTATTCTCCGAGTTACAAATATTATAAATCACACATGATGGAAAGATTAACAGACTACGTGAAAAATCAAATGGTGAGATACATTATGTAACCCGGTTTATATGCGATTGATACTGCAATTCTTAAATTACTATCTAGAGATACTCTTGGGTTAGCTATTTTCGCTGTTCAACATTACCTCAATTTATGTTGTTGGCTGTCTTTTATATGTCAATGCAGTCCCAAGTATTTATGGGACGCGGTAGTCATGTTTTGTGAGTATACGAAGCTTCATACATATATTGCAGGTGATTATCGGTCGCGAAAAATACAGACTCAATCGTGGAGTGGCCCAAGGTCTCCCTGCATCAACTATTTTGGCCAATATTTATTATGGAACAGTGGAGATGGAAGAGCTCCAGGAATTCAAACAGAAGGGATGGTTGGCAAGATACATGGATGATTTTCTCTATGTCACGAGTGATAGACAATCAGCAGAGAAGTAAGTCCACGGGGATGTGTGAGTTCACCCTGTCGAGCAATGGAGAATAAGATTGCTACTTGAGTAGCAAAATTTAAACTTTCGATTTATTAATTAGGAAATATTGAATTTTTTATGGTAGTCTGGTTCAATATATGGCGGACGACTCCATGTTTACTCTGTCGTTAAGTGATAAAATACGATAAGCCAACTTATCCTGAAGCTTATTTTTCGTAGTAATATCTCCAAATCTAAAAGCAATTCAAGCAGGTACATGATTGTTTTAACATGCTGTTTTTCTCGTGTGCCCACAGATTCTTGGACTTAATCAGAACAGGAATTCCCAAGTACAATTGTCGCTTCAACCCCACGAAAACTCACACAAATCTGTTATCATCTTCCGAGACAAATTTTACATTCCTAGGATTCAACTTTAACATGACCACGTTTGAAGTTCACCCAGATTATTCATTTCCAATCACTCAGTTTAATTCGGGTTGGGTATTAGATAATAGAAGGAACCAAATAAAGTAAGCTAATCAACCATTACCTAATATCATTATTCCCCTGAATACAAAATAAAATAGTCAAGTTATTTTTCAATTTCAGGACATTTCATGATAAACTCGTAAACGTGCAAATTGCGAAGCTGGATAAAGTTGTTCTCAGTTCTAACATCAATTCGAAAAAACGAGTCATCAAAACAATGCTTGCTGCTGCCCAACGTTTGGGTCACAAGTGCCGTGTTTTAATAATGCAATTGTTCAATCTGGATCGCCTCAACAAGAAAACAATCTCCAGTGTAACTGAAGAGTTGATGAACAAACTCATTGCAATTTACAAGCACCAATGTGACGAAGGTATTTCTGGATTTGTACGAAAAACAATGGACTGAAATATCTTATCTACAACTGATTCATAAAATAATTATTTCTAGCTGACCCTAAGGGATTGTTCTCCCTAAGAAGAAAAATGTTGAAAAAGTACTTCGGCGAACTTCGAAAACATAAGAAATTAAATTTTCAACTATTTCGAAAGCTTCAGCTGACGGAGGAAGACTGCTCAAAAAATTGCAGGAAACGGAAACGCAGTATTACCGATGATGAGCAGAACGATCGACGATCTAAGATAAAACTGTCAGATCCACACGAGTTGTAATTTCGATCATTGCATCATTGCAATGTTCAGAGGCCACTTTTCTATGTTGAATTCTACGTAATTAATGTTTGATATAATTTTTTCTTTTATAATGTTCGATTTTATGGTAAATGTTTAATATAACTCTTGACTGCCATATGTTCTAAGCCAATAGTCACTTAGAGGGGCCCAACAGGGTGCTTAACCAAATAATTACTATTTTTATCGTGATAAATTTATCCAAGTTCCTGATGAATCTGCCATTATTGGATCATCTGGCACTAATTTTGTGAGGGGCGTATGCATAATCCATTTTATGTGGAGTGCATTGAGACGCATGGAATTGCCACTTGACGTTTAGTCATTGGAACAATTGGAGCATTGAGGGCGCTGAAAGTGAGGGATTATTTCCCCTGTAACAATAATTGAACTATCTCCATTCATGAAACACTCGACGAACGCAGAGAACTTATTTTTGCAACGGTTTGGTGGATTCAAGCAGTTCCTCTTTTAAAGCAGATGATTTTGCCCAAATCCGTTTGAATTTATTTCTCTGAATTTTTATTCTATTCTTCAGACCACTGGACTTCACACCGCCCTCCTACTGGGGTGAAACAGGAGAATATGTCCTCGATTGCCAACTCATGAGTCTCTGAGCATCTTAATTTGTCCATTACAAAGTTATTATTTATTCTCTTGTTCTTTCCATGCAGTTCATTACAAAGAGTTAAAGCGACCACACGATGGCCTTGATGTAATGTGGAAATTAAATTTCTCAACTGAATAAATATTCGCTGAAATATATCGCAACCCATTTTCTTTCAGAATTAATCTAGAGTTCAAGTGTTGAATCACACAGATTCGAAGTTTCCGTATTCTGGTTCAATCTCGAGGGTTTCACTTGGAATTGTGGAAAAACAATCATTGACGCACAGTAAAACGAGTCTTTAGCAGTGCGTTGGGGGGAGAGAAGTGGGGATTCGTATAGAAGTGGTGGCTGAGTACTGGTTGATTTAATTCAGTCATCTTTGCGGAATCATTTGTTGTAGTTATATTTTTAAGTTCATCAGTAACCGACATGGGAATAGTCATTGTCATTTCTCTACTGCTGGCATGCGCCAGTGGTCAGCAAGATGCAGGTACGAATTCATTTGGGGAGAGTTGCACACAAATCCAGATGTATAACTTTATTTATTTTATAAACAGAGGTTATCTCTTTCTCTAATATTTTGCGAAATTTGTCAATTTACTAATTATGCCAAAATTTAACTGAATACATGTGCTTCGAACAGAAGTCGATCAGATTAGCAGTTCAGACGTTCAACTTTTTGGATGTCCTGAACTACTTGTTGGACACTCACGTGAAATTTTTTTTCTCCAGTAATTTCGAGAATTATGTTCTTCTGAACCCCAGTACAGTTTCCCAGACACTTTAATTGGAAAATTAAAATTGTTTCAACTTTTTCCGCTCAGCCAATTCAGTGCGAAGGAGGAAAACCGATTTGTTGCGGTTTTCCTCTCACGTGGAGATCAATCTAGAGTCAAAGAACTTTCCCGCTGATACCAGTAATTGTTTCTGAAAAATGAGGATATGTTTAGTTGGAATAGCACTATACTCTGAATGATAATCAAAGAAAATACTTTAGGTGATTTGTGCACGATGAAGGATGGCACGCAAGGAATATGCACAGAATTACTCCAATGCCCCGAAGTTGATAAACAATTGCAGGCTGGTACTCCACCGGATACTCGCTGCGGATGGGCTGGATTTCTACCGATTGTTTGTTGTCCACTGCTTCTTCCAGAAACCTCGACCAGACCAGTAACTGAAAAAATTCCGATGACGCCCCAAGCCACATCTTCAACGTCAAGGCCTCGGGTCGACGGGAGCCCCGGGGAAACCGGTGTTGTCGCGCGTCAGAGTAATATTCATTAACATTATTTATACTGATTGATATTTACTGAGTATTGGAATAGTCGAGCAACTCAAGCTAAATCTACCAATTCTGTGAATTGCGGAGATTGAGAAGATCGAGCTTCGATACTTATAGACTCTTTTAAAAATTGACAAAAATATTTATAAAAAACACATGACTGGACTTGGTAGACAGCCCAATATCAGACTAATCGGATCATTTTCTGTTGCATCTAACAATGTAGACTGGGTCTTAATTGCAGAAGGTGTTCTTGTCATGGATAAAGACGAATCACATTCAACTTTATAATTTTTTTTCCTTATCTGGCATTTTTAAAATGTATTCATGAAAATTAAATGAAAGTAATTATGAGGGATGCATCACTCGCGCGAGGTTTCCATCGTAAAAATCTTCTGTTTGGCTTGACTACATTGACGACTCCACTTCACCAATGATTCATTTAAAAATATTATGAATCCTAATGTTGATTTTCAGTGTGTGCTCATTACGGGAAATCAGTCTACGCTTTGGTGACTGCACCTACATTGTCGGTCGATCGAACACAGCTCAATGTCAGTCTCTGCGCTATTAAATATCAGAAACTAATTGTCGGTGGAACTAAGGCAGAGCCCAAAGAGTTTCCACACATGGCAGCGGTGGGATTCAATACTCATGATGGGATCAAGTGGGGCTGTGGAGGCACCCTCGTGTCTGATTTATTTGTATTGACTGCTGCACATTGCACTTTTTCATTGAATGGGTGAATATCCTATTTTACGTTGAGAAAATATCCTTGAGACTAATTGTCTTCCATTTATGTTGAAAAATTTTTGGAAAATTAGTTTATCACTTGGCTACCGAAATGCTAATTTTCCTAATGCTTTCGTAGAATTTGAAATCGATAATATTATCAACATGAAGCGTGAAACATTGCTATGTTTTAAATCTTCAAGTATTCCTCTAGAGGTCCTGCTGAGTGGATCAGAGTCGGGGATTTGGATTTGAAAAGGGACGATGACGATGCAAAACCTCAGCAGCGTAAAGTAACTGAAAGGATTCGTCATCCAAATTACAAAAGTTCATCGCATTATCACGATATTGCCCTGTTACGTATGGATAGCCCAGTGACCTTCAATGCCTGGGTGAGACCTGCTTGTCTACCGACTATAAGCAGTGAACAACTCACCGAAAAAGCGATTGCGACGGGCTGGGGAAAAGTCAATTGGAGTAAGAAGCTCTCACTCATTATTCAATTTGCTTAACTTCCCTGATGAAGTGTCACCTTGATTTTTGGGAAATATCTCATAATCTAGAAATAATAGGAAAATTTTTACGAAGACTTTTTCATAGAAGTTAGTTTTTGCTACAAGAAAGGTGATAATGAAAATTCCACCATTCCTCGTCATTTAGCAGAGATTCACTCACTGAGAGGAAGAATTATTTTTGCAGTTCACTCAAGGTTATAACTGGCATGCTCGTCTTCTAGAACAAAACAATTAAGATAATTCAAACCTGATAAGGATTTGCCTAGCAAGGACTTGCCTTGAAGAATACGATATTGGAAAAGAAAATATTTTTCTGAAGTCAATGGACATTTGGCTGAAATAATTGTTTTTCTCAGTCAACCAGACTCATTGTTTTACTTTACTACCGATGTTCAACCTTAATCTCCTATTCATTCTATACTCATCAAACACTTTGGAATTGATTGCATAGCTGAGGACGATGGATCCGATAAACTCCTTAAGGTCACACTCCCCATAATGTCCCAAGGGCTTTGCAACCGTGTTGTCGTTGGAAATGCCGTTCATCCGAAGCTGAAGCAGGGGATAGTCGGTGATTGGCAAATTTGTGCCGGAGAAGAGGGGAAAGACACCTGTCAGGTAAAATGCCTGAAAACATCTTGAATTAACATCTCATTTTTCCTGAATGGAAATATTATAAAACTAGTTGCACCACCAATACCCCCCGCCCCAAATTCACCCTTGGGGTGAATTTTTATGACACTAGTACAAAATCGTGGGCTAATGTCATTTCGATAAGTCCTTCCACCGTAAAAAAGGCAATAACGAGGTTCATTCACGTACGCCAATGATATTACTGGATTCCAATGTATCTAGATTCTCTGATTCCTCTGATTTCAATAACTGAATACTAATGCTCTCTGATTTTACAGGGGGATAGCGGGGGACCACTTGTTGTCTTCGATCGTCACAATGAATGCATGTATGACGTCGCTGGTATCACGAGTGTAGGTATATTATGCGGAAGTATTATTCCAGGCATTTACACCCGCGTACACCATTACGTCTCATGGCTCGAGAAGGAGATTTGGGGATAACCTAAATCTAACTAACTCATTCCAGTAGCCAAGTGGTATGGTTAAATAAGGTGACTTATCACTGAGTCAAGTTTCGCGTCATATCTCTGAATTTAAAAGAGATAAATTATCTCGTTCTACTGTTTCGTTATGGATTTGGTGTTCCGTTGATGTTTTGTATTGTTCAGCTCGTTATCTATTTGTACATCATGATGTCCTTTTTTTATAACAATTGAATAATGGTCTGGCAGATATTTATAAAAAATCAAGATTGTAGAAGAGTTACTTCTTCAAAATTAAAATGAGAACAGGAAATGAATTCAAACAACGACATAAAAATTTTGTGATATCACAATTTAATTGTGTTTAATTCAATAAACGTCTGATGCAATGTTTATTTCTCTTTCTTTTTGTATTTGCTTCAATAATAAAATCCTCCATTTGGATAATCCGACTAGATAAATGTCAATGACCTTATTGAATACATCAGTCCACTTTGACGGCAATGTAATACATGAAGCGATCTCTACACTAAACAGACTACAGATTAGATGACTATATGTTATTACAGGTAATTCCGGAATGCCTTTACCTTATCGTACGACCTGGGAACTGACCAAATTCATACCCACATTAGTCCCCCCCTAATTAGTATCCCCTTCCACAAATACCTATTGATAATATGTGAACCCTTTTGTCTTGCGATCCCCGTGAAATCCTCATTTGCCACGATTAGAGTAAAGTATGAGTAAAGTATTTACCATGTGACTTCTGAATACAAAAAGAACATAAAAAAACACTATTCACTCGATCCCACCATCGTTGCTGCAGTTGAGCATTCAATTGCATAACATTAATGGATTATTTTGATTTCTTTCACTTTTCCAGGGTAACTACTTCACGCAGCCCGAGCTGTTTTTTATCCACACTCACTGCGAGACGGCTTCCAATTTTAATTTTCTTAACTTTTGTGCTTTTAAAAGCATCCGGTGCTATTTTGATAATTCCATTCCCCGATAAAATCAATTCACCCACCTCGAGTCCATAGAAATCTTCATCACCAATGACGCTCAAAAAATTAAAACTCATATTCAAAGTCAAAACGCTCAACTTATCAAATGTCCTGGGTTGAATTTTGGAAATGTGATTTCGAATGGGGAGCAATCCACCAACTTGGCCAGCACTCAACACTTCAAACATTATAGTCTCGGTTGGTGTTCCTGAGAGGTCGAGCTTCGCAAGATTCAGACCTGAGAATGCACCTGGTTCTATTGTTGCAACGCTAGATATTGTTATGGACAATTCTTTCAGGAATCTTAGATTATTGAAGACACCTTTTGCTATGTTCTTGATTGGATTTCTATCCAATCTCAGGTAATGTAACTGTGGAGTATCGTCGAATAATCCCGGTACCAGGACTGTGATATCTTCCAGGAAGACAGGGTCCTTAGGATTTCGATCTTGATGACCTTTTGGAAGCAGAGCTCGAGTCAGATCAAGTGTTTTGAGCTGATTCAATCCATAGAATATTCCAGGCATCGCCGTGAAATCGTTGTAGGAGAGATTCAGTTTTTCCAATTTATTGAGTCCCTCGAAGCAATCTGGTGTCAGGATGTGGATCCTATTCCAGGACAAGTTGAGGTCTTTGAGATGTTTCAACGAATTGAAGGCACTTGGCTCGATGATGCGTATGCGATTCTTCTCCAATGATAGATTTTCAAGATTTCGTGAGGACTTCAATAATTTTGTTGGTACCTCGTTAAATGCGCAGTGTAATAATTTCAAATCTTTTAGTGAATCAATTGGCACCACATATTTCCTGGTGAAGCTGATGTCGGCCCGTTGAATAGCGAGACTGGTTAAATTCTTAAAGTCGGCGATCGACTCAAGATGCAGTGATAGGAATATCGATTCCGATTGGGAATAAAAATTTACCTCTAAATTTTGAATATCTGTTCCATAGTCCTGGAGGATATTCGGAGGAAGATTCAGGTCGGCTACACACGTCAACCTCAGAGCATTGGAGATTTTTAATGCACAACATGCACTTTCTATTGCATTCTTATCATTTTTATCAGATTCTACACACAATGACAGTGTCAGGCAGATCAAAACTATTTCGATTATTGTTCCCATAGTTTCACAAGCTTTTATGGAGCGATGTTTCTGGTATCAACTGTCCGGATCAAAAGCCAACGTACTGAAACATTGCACTCGGTTAGGGTCCCTCTTGATCAACGACGTATCGTAAAATTGAATCAACCAATTCATTTTATGAAATGCAATTGTGCATAATAAAACCTAATGAGAATCTTCCGCAGTAGGAATCGACGTTCGCCCGTCCCCGTTGGGGTTTTGTACCAGTCCTGGCTTGGGGGGTCTTCCGAATTCTGAAAGCTGGGCTTCAACTCCAGTCCAGCTTCTTTGAAAGTTTCTCTCTGCAATGATTGCAGGAAGCATCCTGATCGGCTTTTGGTTGACAGAGGACGACAATGAAATTAGTAGAAGTGAAGGGAAAAATTGTGAACCATCAGTTATCTATACATAGTGGTTACACAGCACAGGGAAAAACTTCATAAAGAAAGACATATGGGTAACCAAAGAAGATTGACTGGAGTAGGGGCTCAGTTCTGGGGGTTTGACTGACACCAGTGGCATCATAGTAGCTCACCCCAGAAGAGGTAGGGCCCCACACGCAATGCTGGAGTGTTTGCCCCGTCAGCCGACTCAACAATTCTTCAGTAGCAGTCCAACAGGTCCAGCTGTCAGAGTCAGAGGGACTAATTAAAAATTCTAAAGCTGTTTCCGCAATATTTATGATGAAAATTAATAGAAGATTTGATCATTATCCTATGATTTTGAGTGGAGATTTCAACATAAACTTTGCAGATGTCAAAAATCAATCATTAATTGAATTTTTATATGAAGAATTTGATTTAACGATGTCCAATGATCGCAATCTTAGCACAACAAAATACAACACTACTATTGATGCTGTATTCACAAGATATATAAATAGATTTAAATCAAAATTGTTCATTTCATACTTTAGTTACCATAGACCTATTGTTTCAGTTTTAGAATTTGATGAAAATCCTGATAATAATGATGAAAATGCTGCTAATGATGATGTAAGAGTTGTTGAAATTATGGATGAGAATTGATAAATTTTGTATTTACTATTTACTAATATTTACTCATTTAAATAAAACCACTTCCTTCGAATATAGTTTCTATATTATTATACTTCATGTCCATTCAAAAAGTGCCCACATTGCTTTGATAAACTTGATTTTTTATGTACAATTTCTCATGTCGCGAGCCTACCTAGAAATGCTCACCCAAAAAAGTGCCCAACGCGCCATAAGTTCTAGTTTGCACTTCTGCCTGCACTCCCGGAGTGCAACCCTTCGTGTTTTTGTTTGTTATTGATTTTAATTCATGTAGTTTCTGCGGGTTTCTACTCCAGTCAATCCTCTTTCGCCTTGACAATAGAGTCCAGCCGTACCAACGGAGGCACGCACCAGCGCCAACGGCGCAAACATGTACTAATGCCGAACTCCACGAAAACGTCCTATTAATTTTTTAAGCTATATTACCTACCTAACCGACATTACCACAGCTGTGGCCTCAGGCCTTTTGTATTATTAGATATAATTTAATTATGCTCTCTGAATAGATATAATCATTATTTATACCTGTGTGTCCAAAGTCTTTGTGTGAGACCGTTGGATATCTCCATACCGGTTCTACCTCGCCATCTCGCGCTTCTCTCGCCCACCTCCCGTCCTTCTTTACCTCCGGAGTGGGGGTGCCCCAGCCGAGAGAGCCCGTCGAGACTGCTGCAAGTGTTACCGCAATAGAAGTGTCAGTGCCACAGCAGCGCGTTCAACAACGTCCCCCCTCTCCCTTCTGGCGTTTCAGCAATCGTTCATCGTCGCCCTGGTAAAAGGTGTATTAAATCTTATTTAATACTTGAAAACTGCTGTCATAACGCCTCTCCTCTACCGTCCCTCCATCCCTCTTCAGTGCACAGAACAACAAGAATTTTTTAGTGATTTAATGATATATTTAACTGTCGATAAACAAAAGAAGGAGAAGCTCGTCGGACTGCAATCGTGTTTTTAAATGCAGAACAAAGAGAATCGGGGTGAAATGCAATAAACCGTGGATTCTGGTGTTTTGGTCATTTTCTTATTCTGTTGATTTTTTGTGGTGTATGGAATTGTTACTACGGTGGACAGTCCAAAACAGAGCATGAGATAAAATGGATTTTAAGAGTGCGGTGTACAACGCTGCCAGGGACGGAAAACTCAAGCGTCTCAAGGTAAAGTGAATTATTTTCTTTTTTTCATGAAGGATTTTTCGAGCAGGGAAAGGTCGGAGACCTCCTGTTGCCAGGTAGACGGTATAGCCCGGGGGATTGTTTGGAGAGGAATCTTTGTTGCAAGATTTTCAAGGCTCCAGGGTTCGAATAACTTCGAAAAATAAACCGATGACAATCTGTGAAGTTTTTGGAAGGAAGGACGTTTTTTTTTGAGGTTTTGAGATACAGTTCGATCATCGACGATTTTTCACTCGCACTCTCGGTCTCGCAACTTTCCATCGCATCTATTTCTTTGGTGAATTGATTCATCGAAATTTCATGAAGAAAAACAGTTACTTTAGACAATTGTAGAAACTTTTCGGATCCAACAAAATGTAGGCTGTCTGTAGGAAATTGAGAGGTACAGCCTTTAAAATAATTAAAGTTTTTTGCAGTACCTGAAGTGACACATTTGGAGCTGATAATCAAGAAATTTGGAGCATGAAATTCAATCACATAGTCACGGATCCTCTCATGTACACAAGACTCATCCAGGCAGTGAAAAATGCATCAGAAATTACTTACACATTCGGCAACTGTTTTGGAGTTTGGTCGTTCCTGAAAAATTACTGTAACGTTCAGCAAAATTTGGTTGACTGTATAGTAAAAATTATTCAATCGAAAATAATTACCGGACCGTTGGACAATTTTTACCAAACAGATTAATAAACTTCATCAAGGAGTCGATAAATTGGACTGGGCGCTGTGATAATTTTCCACTGACCAGAACATCACACGATTGCCAAATGACAAAATCATTTTTACTGAATTTTTTCCTCTGTGCAGGTATAAGAAAGTCTTTTCAAAAATATTTGAAAAATGTGTACAAGCAATCATTTGATCCTGACACTGTTAAAAATTTTTTTTAATTTCAATTCTTTCCACTAACCAATGGATTTCGGTTTTACAGTCCATTTTCTCAATCACAAATAGAATAACACAAGATTGGAATATTTGGATTGTTCCCCAGGGGTGAGACTAACATAATTCCCCTTTCTTTTCATCCACGTGGGTATTTTTGTGAGCTGGAAAACACGAAACACCGAGAAAATACCTCGTTATTAACGATGACTCACACGTTTGCATTGATCAGAAGACCATGTGTTCTCCGAACGCTCTATACCCTCGTTCTTTACAATTTTTTTTGCATTGACGGTCATTGGTGCATCGACTCGTCGTAATTTAAGGGAGTGATGAGGATTCAACGAGTTTCGTTCTCTTGGATGGCATTCTCGTGAAAAAATGCACTTTGGCAACGACAAATTGAAAGGAATGGAGAAATAGGGACGAAGATGTTGAGGGTTTATATTTAGAATTTTGAATATATGAACCGGGTTATGTGGACGTCTGGCGGGCAGCAACATTCAGCTTATCAAAATGCTGCAATGTGGGCAGAAATAACTTTTATTCTGATTTTTATTCAATTTTATTGTGATGCAATTAGGAATAGTGGCAGGCAAATTACCCAATGGGGAAAAAATTATTTACATTACTCAAATTTTTCAGTAATAAAGTTCTGCTGGTAATATGTACTACTTTTTCGGTTTGGAAAAAAGAAAATTATTGATTTTCAGGGTTTGCCGGGCATTCAATCGGTAGTCTATTTTAAAAAATGCAAATTTGCGGGAGGTTTTAACAGTTGCAAGTCGAGGGTATTTCTTGCTTCGCGCAATTAACCTAGATAATTAGCAAATAAACTGGTAAATAAAATGCTGAGCGTTTTATAGATGTTTCAGGGTTTTGTTATTACTGGATTCTCGCTGGCCTTCCAAAATCCGTGTTTGCGCGGGAAAGATGGTGAATTGGTTGCCACTGATTCACTAGTTTTCTTGGTTTATGGGTTTTTTTATATCTCCAATGAAGAATAATATTTGCCAAATTGACAAGCATTATAAATTGTTTGTCTATTTCTCAGGGTTCTTGTAGAGGCCAGCAGGGAAACATTGATTTCACTTCAGGATGCTATGGAAATTTATTGGAAGTTGTCCTTTCATGAAAATTTTGACAATATTACTTTTTCTATTCCATTTCTCTTTCTGAGTTGTTCCTGGAACGATTTCGCAGCTAATTCTAATTCCAGAAATTTTATGGAGGAATAGTTTTTTAATTGAATAGAATAAACTGAACTCTATAAATATTTGCTGAGCTTCAAGAGGAATTGTCTTTTCTTGTGCTGAGAACGGTTTTTCACGAATTGTTTCGGAGAATATTTTGGTTGTTGAGCCTCATTATTCATGTTTCGGTAAAATAGAGGACAGAATCTGAAATATTGAGTGTTCGATTGGTCACAAAGCGGTTTCAATTTGATTTATGCATTTTAAAAATCGATTTCATTGGGGTTTTCCGGACTGTACAGGATGATGTAGCAAGTAGGAAATGCGGAGACAGAAACCTCACGCAGCGAATAACAATATTGATTTGTTACTCAACCGACGCGAATTCTCAGGAGCAACATGAGTGGAAATACTGAAAATCCCAGTACTTCATAGAATCCTCTATAAATAATAATATAGTTTGAAGAAGTGACCATGTGGTTTGATTTTTTTTTTCAATCAAAGCATTAAAACCTCTTTTGCAGCTGATCAAGTTTTCTGTAAGAAATATTTTCCATTATCACATTGCAGATAATTAACTCAATGTGAAAGCCCATAAAATGGAAAAATTGAATTTTCTGAAAGGTTCACTCTTACATTTTTTGAGATTTCACAGTGACCTTTACGGAAAAAAAGTCAAATAATATTCATATGATGAAACACTTGAGAAAAACGTCAGTTGACACTCCCCGCCAAGATGATAAAATATTCACCGGGACGAGAAATCTACTAGTTGCATTTCATCACTCTCCTCATGACTAATAAGAATAGAAACCGATGAATCTATGAATGCAATCCTCATTATTATCGTCTCACAAGTGCTCTCTTCTCGCTGTCTTGACCGCGCAGCGTTCGATTTGAGGGCCATCTCCGATGAAAAATTCACTACTTGTCCTTGAATGTATAGAGACCCCGTAGAAGGAGAGCGTCTCTCTCATCAAAGCACGACTATTATCCCTCGCGTGAGAATATTCACAACATTGAAATCGTTGTGAGGCTCAATCGAAGCCATTACCATTTGGTTAACTCTAGTGCATCGTTCCCCTTCTGATCATCCTACCGTGATAACACCGGAGAGCGAAACAATGTTAATTAAGGAGATCTGAAAAAACTTGGAAATTATCCCTTCTTATGAAATTTCTAATTGAAGATTTTTGTTGGTAATAATCATCATGCAAATTAATTATTTCTGTCACTGCTGCCCACACCGAAAAGTATATTCTCATTAATGTGTGCTACCACTACTTTTAATACTTTTATTTACTATTTATCTATTGGGACATACTCTGGAGAACGTTAATTATGAAAATGATGAAACACCATTCACCGAATCCGTTTATTATTCATGAACATTGCTTATAAAATAGCAGAAATGCTTGAAATAATTTGTAACATCGTCTGATTGCTTAATAAACTCCTTCCGGTGATCAAGTATTGTACTGAATTCAGAGCGTTGACAAGAGATTTTAACATAAAGTTTACGATGAAATTGAGACAAAGGCTTCTCTCATGGCGACACCAATTCATTAATTGTCATTCAAACGATTGCAGTCATTAGCATTTCTGAATATTCTCGACTCAAATGCTAGAGGGCGTAGGTCACTCGTCGATGTAGATCACTCTAATTCATGAGAAACTCAATGATAATTAGTAGAAAGATCTTAATATACCTTCTGTCATAACAACTGTCATCTCTCTGCCATCAATCAATTTGTAATACAACAATAAATCACAGGAAAAAATTAACCTTCTGCAATTGTTGATATTATTGAATTATTTATGTTCACTGAGGAAAACCGTACAATGATTTTCAGTCTCTCATTCTCAAGGTATTTTTTTAACACCTGAAAATTAAATTTAACTGACCTCGATAGTATCATCCACCCCAAACATATTTCCCCACCTTTTCTTGACAGCAGGAAGAGTAACCCAGGAAGTTAAATGTGTAATATTCCCTAACTCAAGATTCGCAGTAAAAATAAATTTTCTACCTTTTAAATAAATAAAAGTCCTGCTGTTTACATCATTTGCGCAGGAGATACTGATACTGGAAAAATGATCAATTTGTTTTGAATTTTTAAACTACACTAGAAGACAATGAGGAAACTAATCAATGTCAATAAATGAACTTCCTTTTCATTCCGTAGTTAATAACATGTTTCGAAAAATTCTTCTGATGTTTTTCATTCTGTGGGAATTTATAACTTTGATAATTAGTCAGCCTCACATTTTTTTTTCATCGATCTCTGAAATACCCAATAATACGCCTGAATGGCGATTGATCACACCCGATTCCTTCTACGCCTGACGCGTCATTATGAACTCTCTTATGACTTCAACAATATAGTAATATGCCTTGTCACGCACAGTTTGACGCCAATAATGCAGCCAACCACTTAGGCTTTTTTTTTTTTATTAATTGATGAAAATCGGTGAAACGTAGATTGCTGGTGATTAAGATGCACTCGGATTTTTCCGATTCGTTTCAGCAAAATGTAAAAAACAAGGCTGAATTCATTGTTTCTAGTTATGGTTGTTATATTCTCTGGCTGGATTGGAGATCATCAACTGATAAAATCCAGTTGATACGTCATACGACAGAAAGAATTGACACAGCTATGATCTATTGTGATATTGAGACAAGTGGGATAAAGATTTACTCCGGTTTTGGCAGTGTCGTGATTGTTGATGGACAATTCAGAGATAAATAACGAGATGTTTCAGAAAAATTTCGGGACAGCTCTGTCGAAATAACTACACGGAGAGAAAAATTATTGAAAATATACGTTCCTGCTCAGTAATCTACTAATTAAAAGATTATTCTGTAGTAATGACTTTTACTAGGATTTTTATGTTTGAGAATTTAATATTAATAAGTGGATTTTGATACAATAATAAGACAATATGATTTAAGCTCTGAAATCGCGCGACAATGATAGACGAATATGTGCTACGTTGGAGGACAGTCAAAGGAGTGTCTCGTTGGCAGGTCAAGGCCCGAATGTCCAATTCCTCCGACTTTGTCCATTCACCCCTGTGTGGTCCTTGGTTTGGGCCCGACGTCACTAGGGGGTGTCAAGCCCTCGTCCCTTCCCGTCGGGTCTCGGTTTTCCCTCGTCCCCGACCCAACGCAAAATTTTCCCCGCTTTAATTCGTAAAAAATAGGGAACAGTTACGCACTTTTTCAGTGAACTTTTAGGAAAAAGTCCAGAACGTTCCAGAAAAAGTATGAAAGTGGATAATTGTTCCGTAATTTTGACTGGCAGATTACGGAACCGGCACGTAATTTTTTACCAATTTTTCTTTTTTTGGAAAACAGCCCTTCCCTCCGAAGTTACAGAAAAAATATGTCATTTTTACTGTCAGTAAAAATGACATTTTTTCTGTAATTAAGTATTAATTACAGAAAAATTATTTATTTGTAATTAATTATTTCTCCATGCAATCTATATAATCCACATAATCGTGTAAAACCCCAATGTTACTAGGAAGTGCGGGTAATCAATACTCAGTCACAGCCTCAGGGGATTCCCAGGATATCTCATTTACGATTTAATTCCCCTGTTGTTGCATTGAACCGATTGAATGAATCAAATCATGCCATCAGATTATTAAGAAAAACCTTCTTCACTATTCGCGTACTCAGCCTGTGAATATCCAATGAATCCTTATACTGCGTCATCATCCAGTAATGCAAATATGGAAAACCTATTGACCAGTCGATAAATTGTCATTCGTGAAAATAAAAAAATATGACAGTTCCTCTTTTATTCTTTTTCGTTCTGCTCCGTTCCACTTCGTTTCGTGGTTTTGTTTCTTTATTTAGGCGGTTGAGAATAGGCCCTCGGTGTGTTATTATGTGGCTTAAAGTTTCTTCTCGTATGTCAACACTAGTCAAAGACTTTTGTAGACATATATGTGTACATCCCGGAGGCCGTAGTTATGCAATGGAATTATGAGAGTTTCTCAAGTGTGTTTCTCGTCAATGTACGCAATCCACTGATTCTGCTGATGGTTCAAGGCCCCATAGATAGGAAACAGTGGGGCATAATGGACTGTCTGTCTTCAGCTGTTGATGTCGTCTGCAATTTTGTAGGGAATGAAGAACAAAAATGATTCATATTTTGTTGCTGATGTTAAATTAATTAACATTTTCGTAAATATCGTTTGCAAAAAATGTGCGTCTCCAAAAAATGAGGTGAAAATTAATAAAATTATTGAATTTCGCTACCACTGGTGGATTATTCAAGGTTGAAAATTACTCTCAATGCGGTATTTTTTTCAGGTAAACAAAGAGATGATGACGTTGGCATAATCGTCACTAGTTCCTGAACGAACAGAATTCGCATGAGATAAAGCTCTTTTTTAAACGAGAAATATGTTGAAAATAAAGAAAATGGGGAATTTTACTGGTTCGTTGTGAAATTATTAAAGATTAGAGACACACCGACTCTTGCCCCCGCCCCTGTGAAAATATTTTTACATCAGGAACTTGAAAATTGCTGCAGCTGTGGTTGAGAGACGAAAAAACTGGGTTATAGGCATCACGTGGCTGGCCCGTTCCCATTACCCAAAATAAAGTTCACGCCCGTGAGGTTTTGACAGTTGAATACAGATTGATGCTCTTAAAAAATGGAGATTGATTTTTTGGTTATTTACGAAGGGGACAAAAGAAAGTTAATGTTTCCTGCTCTATATCTCCTGGGTGAATTTGACAATTTGGGGAGATTATCTGAAATTTGGGGAAGGGGGTAGAAGATAATTTTATGTGCTATAAATGTCTAATAATCTCAGAAAGGCCATATTTTTTCTTTGGACTTCTGAGCTTTAGAAAAAATTACCCGGCCATTTGCTGCCCAGAGCACACGTTCACAAGATAAATTCTGAATTAGAAGTTGTTCGATCAAAAAGAAAAAAAACACTTCCTCAATTTAATGACTGCAGACACTTTTTTTACCCCCTCTGCAAAAAATCGACGTGATATATTTCTCTATCTATTGATTGTTTCTATAATGAGCGAAAAAGCTTGACAACCGCACGAATTTTGATAAAGGAAATACAGATAAACAAAAAATGTGCAGAATGAAGTAATAAATGTATGGTATGGGAATGTCGGAAATATGGTCATGTTGAAATCATCTGCTCGCTATCCATTTACACATTGACATTACTTTGTTGAGTCACATCTACCATGACACAACCCAGTGCCTCATTCACTGATAATGAAAATGTCAGGCTTTCCCGCTCACCTGATATCGAATAATAATTTACATTTTTGCGTGAAATGAAAATAAAATACATTCGTCATAGAAATAATCGTTTTCAATTTATTGATAGGAAAACCCCTGAACAACAAATTATTCTTTTTTAAAAGACCAAGCCCTTGAGATAATTGAACTTTGATTGTAATGGGGTTCATTAAATTCCAATGATTTTCTCATGAAACTAACCATCATTAAGAACTAAAGTTGTCACAAAAATCTTGACAAAAACTACATTGATTACATTGATCAGGTCTAACATTTTAATCAAAATTTGCAAAGAAATCGCAACGAGCGCCGAGAATCAAAGAAATCCCTACTTTATCGACATTGTTACCGCTAAAGAAGATTCCCCAACGCCGTAATGTACCCACGTGTCATCAACGTTCTCAAAGTCATGGTAAACATGAATTAGCATTCGTTTATGTGCATTCAACTTTTTATTAATTGCTTTATGTTATTCAGAATTGCATTGAGTCATTTCCTCATTCCTTATTTCATTATTCTGTTCATCAATTTCCATAAATGACTACGAGCTGTATCAACTGGGATCCTTAATTAGCTTTTAACAGATTATAAAGTCGTACATCATAATAAAAAAGAACAGGAAGATGATTTTTCGCACATGATCTGTTTATCATTACATTATTACATATATATTATTAGAAAATTTAGCAATAGATTTTTCATCTTGATTTTTATAACCTACGCAGGAGATATTTTTTCCGAAAACTCCTCGACTTTTGGATATTTTCATCATTGAGCTTAATATGTGGTTATCTAAATAATGATTGATTCCACCTAAAAATGGGAAGAAAATGTCCTACAGAACAATTCCTAATCTGTCAAAAATCATTTTTTCCATTTTCTCTTGGAACCCTTCATTTCTAAAATAAATTCAATGTGAATGACAGTTGCAATTAGACTATCCTGAAACGACGAAGATTCATTAGGATTATTTTTTTATTGCTTCCAGCCCTCATATCCCGTTTGGAGTTAATGATTCTACTTGATGACGACGATCTTTCGTTAACAAATGTCTTAACAGGTTCTTCCAATCCATTTTATTGAATGAAACGGCATTTATGTGCAACAAAATAACTCTACAATGACTGAGCATAACTGTCATAGAACTATCCCTCATTCATTAATCGTGCAACAAACGTATTAACCAGTCTTTTCACAAGACTGAGGAGACATTATCCTGGGGCCATATATAGTATTCAGATCGAATAGCATAAAAATAATTTAAAAATCATCCCAATTATTCTGGATACGTACAATATCAGATTTCTCGATAGATTAAGAGGAAATAAAATAGGCGATCTTATGAGCAAAAAGTAAATGTCATCACATGAGGAAATTGGATACACCAGGGAAGAGACACATCTCATTACGGTGCTCATACCTAATCAGTTTAATCACAATTGGATGATTAATTCGATTGTACAATTGACGACTTTTATTTCATAAGCGAGGAAAATTGCTAGCAATGGAAATGATTTGTAATGGAAATTCTAGAGGGAATGGATTTGTTTTTTCATAAAAATGACGTGGACAGCGTACAGGAGTTATTGAAGAGGTCCAGACTGCGAAAAAATTATTTAAACAAATTCTAAAGAGGCTTCGTTAAGGAGGTTTCAAGTTGAAGATCAAAAAATGTCCTTGACCGTTATTCAAGTACAATGAAAAATCAAGAGCACAATACCTCAATTTTTTTGGTCACGAAATTTCATCTTCTGTTAAAAATTTCCAGGCAGTTCCTGCGATAATTAGAAATCTTTCCCCTGCCTCTGAGGAAAAAAAAAATAAAATTATATAATTTTTTCCGCGTTAGAAATATCAAGATTATCTCATCACTGCTAAATTCCCTAATCAAAAGCCCATTAAATCTAAAATAAAACCCAGCAATCACCCACGCAATAGAATGTAAACCGAGCCTGTGACGAGTGCCTCACACAATTAACCCGATTACATAAACCTCTCTGTTTATACATATATATCTATATGTATATATCTATATACCATATACCATATACCATAGAGCGGTCGATCAGGAAGACAATTAGAAAGCTGTGCAAACTTTTTAATTCCCGTCAGGGAATTTCCATCTCTATTCAATTTTCATTGAATTTTTCCTCTCGAACCCATTCTGTCTGTCCTCTCCCTCTATGACTCCCATGACCAATATTTTTTTTCCCTCTTCATGTTGAAAAATAACCGTCGAACCACTTTCACACGCAGCTCTGTCTTCTCCAGTTGATCTCGAGTCGTAAAAGGGGGTGGGTAAACCCGTCTCCCTCTCTCGTACCAAACAACTTGCGATGTGATCATATGGATCAGATCAACTGTAAACTCTAGAGTCTGAGATAGTCTGTTTTGTCCCTTTCATCGAACTGGCATTTTTCGGTTTATTTCGACGAGTGCTGTCTGTTGTTTTGGGCATTTTCCATGATATCATGGAGAGTGTGATACTTGAAGGGCTGTTCAGCAGGGTGAGTCGCTATTCCCCTTAATTTTTGGTGTTTAGTGTTTGTGTTAATGAAAGATAATATAGAGAAAAGTGTTGGGATGTGACTTGTTGATTTTGTGAATGGATTTGAAGTCATTTTTGCTAATTTATGTGCGAGGAAAGCAATATGACAAGGTTGTTGAAAGGACATTGGGGGGAGGAGGAACCCAAGGGCTGTCGAAAAGGGTCTCAGGAAAATTTCGTTATCTCTATCATTTTTCGAGATAGTATGATATGAGACTCGAACATTGATTCAGCACGTTCTGAAGCAAAAACTGACAGATATTTGTTTTCTAAGGAAATATATGTCAGTTTTATTACAAAAAATATGCCCATGCAAATAATAATCGTTGAACTATATCTTCTGGACGACGACGACGACGATCAATCGACCGCGTCTATTACTCACAAAAAATCACTGTCATGATCGATTCTGTCAGTCGCTTTCTACTTCTGGATGTCTCTCCTTATACACTGGCCGGGAGCTAGGTTATGTCCACCAAGTTTCGAAGTCATCATTACCATTCATCGTGTCATTGACAGCTGAGGATTGAAAATAGTTTTGGAGTTATTGAAATGCTAGGAAATAGCTTCGGTGACGATTCCTGTTTTGCATCAATTTGATCGACTGCATGCGATTTGTTGACCTAACCTTGCTCCCCAATTTGAATAATACCTTGAACAAGTGTTTTTATTGATATTTGTCAGGCAGAGTATTGTTTATTGATGAAGGTCGATAAAATCCTCCATGTTTATCAATGACTGAAAACTTTTCATCGTTGACAAACCGTTGACGGTTACATCAACGCGCCCTCTGGTAGAATGTATCACATTATTCCCTTTATTTATTACTTTTACTTGAAAAATGTTCCCTTTTTTTCAATCTAATTTCACGAGTATTAAATGTCTTGCACTCGTGACTCGATAAATACCCAAGATTGACAACTGTAGTGGGAATAATTTATGTTTAGAAAATTTAAACACTCCACCCTCGTTCAGTGACTAATTCCACACGAGTGATTGACCAATTGGAATTGAGAATCTGGCTATACAAAAATTATTAACATTCAATAGTATATATTTTTCGCGCAATAGTAATAAAAGTCACAGTATTATACCCTTACGTAACTTTCATATTTGATAGATAAAATGGGAAAGATATTCTCCAAAATTTCTAACACCTTTCGAAATATTCAAAGATTAATTATTGAAATTGATTGAAGTCAATGCAATATCATAACCCCCTGAGGCCATCCTTTTCTCGTCGTTTTGTCTGTTGACGCAAAATCAGATTTGTCTCTAATTTTCAGATCCAGTGAGTAATTAGCATTCTGTCAAGGCTGAGGTCAAAGCCCTCGAGCTAATCCGAGGGGGGGGGGGGGGATCGACCATTTGAGAAATTTTGGGGGTTACATCTTGAATTGTTTTCAACTGCTTTGGCCTTGGAAAAGGAATGTCGCTCTTGGATTATAAGATTCATCACCGAGAGATCATTTATCTTTTTGATTACTCCTAGACTACACGTGGGCAGTTAGTGAAGAACTCAAAATTATGGGGCTAGAATTCCACAATTAAATTTACTAGAAAATGCCAACTTCTATTCACGTTTTTTTTTGGAATTTCAAAATTTATCCAACCACTTGACGAAGTATCGATATTATTCATGTTTAAATAAAAATTATTATTGAGTTCCCAATACAGCAGATGAAGAACCCATCATTTTGGAAGAAATTATCAGAATCGAAATTTCATTTTTTTAACTTTTAAGAAGTTTTTTTTATCATCATAGATTAATCGAGTTGTAAAGATGAAAACCGAAATGAAATAAACTCAAATACTATAATTAACGTAACGACAGACGCGAAATCCTTGAGGCTTTATATATTAAACATTTTATTTATATTTTTTATAAAGAAGTTGTGGCAAAGATCGCTGTGACATATGATCTCGGAAATTGTCTTGTTAGCTGTTTCAGTCGTGAACCGCTAACTGCCCACTTTAGCACGCGGTGGTTACCCTCCCATCAACGGGGGCCTTCATTTCTGTATAATTACGATTAGCGAAGCTATTCAATCGTTATTTTGAACCGCGTTACGAGTGATTGATCTCGAATTGCGATCACTTACTCATTACTGCTGATTGCCGTTATGAAATTGATTGGACGAGAGTGAACGAGGAAACAACGAGTTATATCGATGATCTGATTTTTCTGATTATCGAGGCTCACCAGACGTGGTTAGAATTCACCCAAGTTGTAATCGCACTTTCACGGAGACATCTTCCGCATCCCCGTGAACTGATTTCCGTTTGGTTTCTTGTGTCCGAATGATCAGGTTTATGAGCATATTGAATTGAGGATTCAGTTGTGAGAAGTCTCTGTATTTTTACGATAATTATGGAAATAAAAGTGCTGTTGTTATGACCAGCGTCATAAAAAGTTTTTGTATCTGGGGAATTCAGAGCTACTTTGAACGTCAGTGTTAAACTGCCCTACATAGAGAATATGTCGGTCTATGGCAGGGAATATGTAGAATAATGAAGAATTAATTTTTAATTTTTTTGGGCTCCGAATGAAAGCTTTTTAACCGCTCATTTTTACGATCTTCTAATTTTGCTGGAAATTATGTAAAATGTTATAAAATGCGAAGACGTCATATTTGCGAAAGAATTGATAATATCAAAAGTTTGTTGCATTTAGTTATTAGTGGTTGAAATTTATAGCGTCTAATTCAAAGACAAAATAATGTTGCGCCAATCGTGCTCTAGTTCTTGGAAAAAGTGTTGGTCTGTATGTGTATGTGAATGGGGTTTTTTTTTTTAATTTTTTATTAATCTCAACGACGGGTAAATAAAAGTGCAGTTGTAAATCTGTCTTTTTGTTTCATAATTAATGTCGTTGGGCAGGAGCTCTGGACCCGATTTCAACCCAATCGAGCAAGTAGTTTTTCAGTCATAATATTACTATGCAATTAGGTACCGTTTGATGATAATTCCACTTTTTTTTTATTTCCATGACAAAATTGAACTGATGAGCAAAAAATATTTTAGTCCTGGTATCGTTATTGTCTGATTAACTTGGTGAAGGGAAATATTATTTGAACTGGATGCTGCTGAGATAAATGAGGATTCCAATAAGTCAAAGTTATTTGAATTAATGAAATACTATTCTGATGATTACAAAGCTAGACATTGTTCGTTGCAAACTTCGAGAATTTCTAAAAATGAATGATAGACAAATGGTATCATTGAATAATTGGTGTAAATTTTTGAAATCATCAAAGCAGCTGCTTGGAACATTGAAGGGCATCTCAATGTTAGATTTATCATTTCCATCATAGGAACCAGACGGAAACCGCAAAAGAAATACATAAATTCAAAAATCCCCTGACTCACAAAAGAAAGATAAACATGAATTCGCTGAGTTCCGTCTGTGCTTTGCATCACAATTTCCCTAGACATCAGTCTCTGCAATCATGAAAATCTCCATAATGATGTGCAAAACGAAACAAACCAAAGAAATCGAGTTGAACGTGTAAAGTTATCCGCGAAATAAATAATACTTGTCCTCGGATTTTTGTCAAGTGAAATAATTCATGCAAAAATACAATTTGTAATCATAGAATGACCATGACTGCAGAATAGAATCCGCAAATGAGTTTAAGAAATTAACGTTGACCTTTGAGTGGCGAATATTCACTGGATTCTGCGGATCTTCAGCCAAGAAATATGATTTTTAATAGTCAGTCATTTCGTCAGCCATCTCTCATAAATATTTCAAATTAACCATTTTTGACAGCTGAATAAATTTTTTTCATTTTCATTTCCCTGAAAAAAATCGACTTATTTATGTCAAAAAAAAATGTATTCTTTCACTTGATTTTTTCAACTGAAATTAGGGTTTTCTATGTTATTTTATGGAAAATGAAGAAAAATTTTGTGTGTTGGGTTTTTTAATATAAAAATTTAATTGTGGAGTAGAAAATTAATACAACTGACGGTCAATGTCACGCGACGAGTCACTATGCATGATTGTTAAACTTTCTTCCCGATCGTTTCATTGCCATTGAATTGACTTATGATAGGTTATTTGTTTCCCGTCAATGAGTGATTGCAGGTGTTTACAAACGTTTCGTTGCGTTATCCTAGGTTATTATCAGTTATACAAGCGATGATGGGAGTCATTAGATAAGGCAATCCATTTAATTGACGAGAGGGTACAAATAAAGCTCCATTCAATATTACCAATCTATCTTAGAAAAAAACCAAACGACTTTTCTGTTCAAAATTTAATCAACTGCCAAAAAAAAATTATGACATTTCTCCTTAGAATCTCTAGTTTCTAAGATGAACGCAAAAATAATAAACTTTGAAGATTTAACTGAGAAAAAAAAATGTCAACTTGTGGTTTTGGAAGGAAACATGAGAGATTTGTTTGCTGAAAATTTCATCAGCTTTAAAAACAATTTTAAGATATTTTTCAGGAGAGTTACTCGTTCCTTTAGATAAATACAGAAATAGTATGAAAATGAGTTGGAAATTTGTTTTCGGCCTTAAAATCTTGGCATTGTATCGATAACAAGTATTTTTAGAAGAAAACCCGAGAAGACTTTTTCGATGGAATAATGATTTACAACAGAATAGTTTTTGCAACATGTCCGTCGTCTGCAACCACTTATTTACGTAATAAATTCAAAAACAACAAAAAAAAAAGAAAAACAAAACATTTAAAAAAAATCCCAACTCAATGAAGTTAACGATTTCCAAAACGAATTTCCACAATTGCAATCTCTCTTGATCTTTCCCCATAAACGATTTAAACCGAAATTCCCCGAAGCTATCGCCGCAATCCTTCACACCCAAACAGAAGGGAATAGAAGGGCCCGAAAACGAGGTATCGAGGTCAATCGCCCGGAGAAAAATCACCCAAAAATTCCCAGAAATGATTCGGTAACGGGACATAAGATCGAGAACGGTTCCATTTGGAGTTAAAGAATGTTCAAGCAGTAGAAAGAGGTTTTTGGAGGGGCATGGGACCCTGCCATCCACCAGGTGCCAATGGACTCGGATATCCTCCAGTTCCTCGACTCACGCTCATCGCGGAACGACACCTGCCGCTCGTAACTATTTCTCGTTGACTGTCGAACGTATAAAGATAGAAAAAAAAAACTCATTTGCATGAATTCTGCTGAGGTTCAAGTGACGGACTTTGGTTTGTCGTGAACTCGAGTGCCAGCTGAATCATCATAAATTTTTCTACAACATCTCTGCTAATAAATTATAGATGCGACGATAAATTTTATTGGAGTTGGAGTGAAATAGTTTTTGCAGTGACAGAAGTTATCAGTGAAGAAACGTTCGAGCGTTTGGGGGAAAATTTCGTTGAAGTTTTGGGGATGGGAATATTTGGGGTAAAAATAGGTTTGGTGAGACAAGAGTTGAGGATTTGAGTGGAATGTTGATGAAGTTCGGAAATATTTGTTCATGTTTGTGAGTAGGAGTTCAGGAGATAAAAGGAGAAATTAAAAAGTCATCAGATGTATTATAGCGGGTAAATAATCTAAAGTGAGAAAATAAATCTTTTGAGAAGTTTAGTCCGGAAATTACATGAGAGTCGAAAATATTCATTTTGTTTTCCATGAGAAAAAGAAGAAAATTGTCAATCAAACCCATCGACTGCAGTTAAACAAATAAAATAATGTAAATAAGATCATTTTAATGCAGAGAAAACTCTGAGTATTCACAACATAGGGAAATATTTGATCTCATTTGTGCATAGAAACACAAAATGAAAAAGACGAAATAATAAAAAATAAACAAATTCGAAATTCCTTCAAATTGATTGAACGAATAAAACAATCAGATAGGAAAACGTTCTTTGAAAAGATTACGTAATTTGAAAACAGTTATCCTTATCTCCATATTTAAATCGACGAAAAAATATACGAAATGAAACCGGAAATGAATAAACCCCCTCATTCTAATGAAACCCATGGACAAATGAAAAATCGTAAGTGAGAAAAATTTACTGCTGTAAAAGTGCGAGTGAACCATCTTCATATTCAAACAGAATGTTCACAATATACGGAAACATTCCCCCTCATTTGTGTATTTAAACCATTTCACGCATTGTTAAACTTTCCCTCCCTCTCGTGTATGTAAACGCATGAGGAAACAGAGAATAAAGAAATAAAAAAAATATCATTGGATGGCGTTTTGCGCTTGGTACGAGTGCGTATTTTAAATATTTATTCAGCGACACGGGTCTGAGGTTGACCGTCGAGGTGGTACCACGTAGATTCTCGCCAGTGTGTATCTTCACTGCGTTCAGCAAGGTCTTCTTCATCCTGAGACCGAAGAGAGGCATTAAAAAATCTCATCATCGACCTCCTCCCGACAATTTCGACAATTATCTATATTCAGAACTCGTTCAAGACGGGTTCCGTAATTTCTAGTGTCAATGATGTATGTTGTCCTTGGTTTCTGATCATCTCGAGTTGGAGATCGAGTCTCAGAATGTGGGAGGAGAGTCTCAGTATTTTTTTTTTATTGTTTGCAGGTGTTTCTGGAGCATCGAGATAAGCATGAGGTAGGACAACTGGTGAGCGCCAAGACTCATGGCGCTACACCACTGGTTATGGCCTGCAGGAATGGACATTACGATGTGGCTGAGTATCTGATTGAGAAGTGTGGGGCTGATGTTGAGCAGCCAGGATCAGGTGAGAATTTGATGCTTATTTTATCTCACTGTCTTCTATTTTATTTCATTTTTTAGGAGTCAACCTATAAGCATAAAATTAACAGAAAAAATATATTATTTTCCGGGTCAACAATTGGGCTCATAGTTGTTAAATAGTTGTGCGCATTCTCTGATAAAATCCCATAGGCTTTTTTAAATTAAATTTGAATGCTTTATCTCCTCTCTCTGCATACTTTATTAGTCCCAGCATCCGCTATGATTGAGTTCTCATTTTCAAATTCGAGATATTGTACTTGTTATTTTAGAAAACAAGATAACAGGAGATAATCGTCGATAGGAATTTCTCTACCATGTATTCTCGAAGTGTAATATCATCTGCAACCATAGAATTTGATTTATGTATCACGTCTGACCCTCTACTCTTCCAATAATACCCACACGAAATAAATGAATCCCTCGTCATCCGAAGAGGAAATAAACTTCCATCATGGCTGGAATGTACCCCTTAAAAATACCCATAAATCCCAGACAAGTTTAATAACCCTCGGTTTTATGGACCATAAATATCGTCCTGAGAAGTTGCAACAATGTAAAACAGTTTGAAGGATCACGATTCCAATGAACTCCTCCACTCTCCTCACCTGGTGAATTTGTCTCAAAGCGTCAGTTGTTCAGTAATGACCGCAAAATAATTTACTGTTAACCTTGATAATACCTCTTCTTTCAATGATATTCACTGGTTTTCATCTACAAAGTAGCAGCAATTTCTCGAGGCTTTACAATTTGTTACTTTCAATGTTGCAGTTGTCTTTGATGGTGAGACAATCGAGGGTGCTCCTCCACTCTGGTGTGCTGCGGCTGCCGGGCATTTTGCTCTTGTCAAATTACTTGTCAAGCGCGGAGCAAGATTGAATTCAACGACCACTACGAATTCAACGCCTCTCAGGGCGGCTTGTTTCGATGGACACTTCGAAATTGTTAAATTTCTAGTTCAGCATGGGGCTGGTGAGTTGATAATTTTTTCTATCCTTTAGGATTCATTTTTTTAAGATGTACTTTAAATGTTTAAGACTATTTCACCATCAACTTTAAGTATTTATCTCCAAAATGTTCACCGTGAAAATTGGTTTAATTCTCGCCCTTGACGAACCTTGGCCCACCACACGAAACATTATTGAGGCTCGTCGAATCCTTAGGACTTGTCCTCAACTTCAAGAGTTGTGATGGATCTTTTGAGCAGTCAAGTCATTTGATAATGAAATCCAAGTGTATCTAAAACTCCTTTTAATGACAAGGATAAAAAATGTCTTTAAGGCTCATTCGAGGTTTAAAATCATTTGACTCTCACTGAGACGACCGTTTGTTGAGAGTCAAACTTACAAAACACGTGGAATTGCAGTTCCCATGGTTTGAAAGGTTAATAGAATCGAACATAATGAGAGGAAACAGGTGATGAAGTGGTTTTAAATGCTGGATGAATTAGATTAGACCGATCAAAAAGAGTTCCTGAAGACAATTCGATCCTAAACCCCAATCATATAATCCTACCTCCTAATCAAACATGAAATAATTCCAGACATCGAAGCAGCCAATCGACACGGCCACACCTGCTTGATGATAGCTTGCTATCGTGGTCACATCAAAATAGCCAAGTACCTCTTAGCCCTGAAAGCCGACACAAATCGTAAGTCTATCAAAGGCAATACAGCTCTGCACGATTGTGCTGAGAGTGGCTCACTGGAAATACTGAAGATACTGTTGGATCATGGAGCCCGGATGGAGGTGGATTCCTACGGGATGACACCTCTTTTGGCAGCGGCCGTTGCTGGTAACACCCACATCGTCGAACATCTCATTGAGATTCCCCACCTGGTAAACCGAAAAGAGAGAATTGATGCTCTTGAACTTCTCGGTGCAACGTATGTCGACAAGAAACGGGATATGATTCTAGCGTTGGAGTATTGGAAAAGAGGCATGGAGGAGAGGTACAGAGGGGAAGGTCCTGTCATCGAGAAACCCTGTAGACACCCCGTAGTGGCTGCTTATGATTATGCACAAGAGGTGAAAATTATTTTACATGTTGATTATTCAAAGACATTACAATTTTTTAATTACAACTATGGAGAGAGTTTAATTGACTGCATTCAATTTTGAATGACAGAAGCATTTGAGCGAATTCTTAGGATTTTCGTTTCAATCTCAATTTTTTTTTCGGGCCTTAAAATGAAATGTGACTCGCTCAAATTGCATTTAGTTGATTAGTAGATGTTCATGATTGAAAACGGCATGTGACATTTTTTTGTTTGCTTCATTTCCGTTTGAGGAAATGAAATTCGAAGAAATTTGATATTTGTCAGAGACAATAAATCAATAATTATTTTGATTCTAGGTATCAGATCCAGAGCAGCTTGATGAGCTACTGGCTGATCCCGATGAGATGAGAATGCAGGCCTTGTTGATAAGAGAGAGAATTCTCGGTCCTGCACATCCAGACACTAGTTACTACATAAGATATCGTGGAGCTATCTACGCTGATGCTGGCAAGTTCGAGAGGTGCATTGAACTATGGAATTATGCACTGGATATGCAGCAGAGCATGCTGGAGCCATTGAATCCAATGACCCAAAGCTCATTGTTCAGTTTTATTGAATTATTTAGTTTTATGGTTGGGGAGGAAGGAAGACAGACGGTGAGAGGGAGGAGAATACCTCCAGTGCAAAGAGAAGATCTTATGAGGGTTTTCAAAAAAGCGGTGAGTTTTATTTTTTAATCAATCGAGCAATAAATTATTCATAAGTTCAGTCAAGTCAATTCAAGAAGACAAGACACTTGATCTGGAGGTTTTTTCATTCTATCTAATAAAATAATAGGCATAGGGGAAATTTCCTCAACTCTTTTTTGTAAGCTGTTCAATTGTTGTAATCGCTTTTCTCATTTTCAATATATTTCTAGGTTGTGGAAATTAAACTAGGCAAGCAGATGTTGGACAAGATACCCAACTGCGACCTTACGAATTTGAACAGGATACTTATTACCACTCTTCATCTTGCCTGTCTTTTAACACGAGAAATGCCAGAAGTTGGGTCTGAAGAGTATGTCAATCTTCATAGGGCTATCCATGAATTAGTTCGAATTAATGCCAAAGATAAAGCGGTAAGTTTGCATTTTCTATTATATTAACATAAAGATTGACAATATGCTAGTAATAATTGAGTGAATAGTGCCAAATTATAGTCTTTAACAAAATATCACATCTCCGCAAATAATGGGTTTAACATTGAAATCATTAGAAATGTGTCTGTAGCTGATGAAATGAAAAAAAATGTCTCGTCATGTTCTATTTCAAACCCAGTAATTTGAAAAATATTTAAGTATACAAGTCCATCGTATTTTTAGATTGTTCGATTGCAAAATAGAAAGAGTTGAAAAATAGATACTCAATGTTACGATGATATCTCCAGAAATAACGGTTTTAGAAGAAAATGCTATAGGAAACTATTTCCAGCTGATGAAATTGCCAACAAAAAATTTTTGCAGTGTTTTGTTGTAACTCGAGTAGTTTGAAAGTTATCCGAGCATGAAACATGTTGAAATTTTTTGCCATTTTTTTGGAAATAATTTTTTTGAAAGTTGATAATTTCCCAGGGACGAGATGTTCTTCAAATGATCCATAACGTTGAGGCCTCAATAGCAGGCAGTTACCCAGTCTGTAAGTTAACATCCCCCCAGCTGACAACAGCTCTCCTTCGAGCAGGCGCTGATCCAACAGCCACTGACGACGAGGGTAACACAGCATTACATCTCACTGCCATGTCCCACCCATGGAGAATAGACCTAGCGACACTTCTTCTGAGAGCTGGTGCCCATATCGACGCTGTCAACAACGAGGGTCAAACCTATCAGAGACTTCTCAATGATAAGGCCAAATATGACTCCTTAAATCCTCTCAAATACATGACATTGCAGTGCTTAGCAGCCCGAGTTATCATGAGAACAGCCATTCACATCAACAGGGTACCTTCGCATCTTCGTCAATTTGTCAGCCAACACTAGTTTTCGAATGTTTGTGCGGATTCACTCTAGTCCGACTGCTCTAAATAAATTGTCGCCTGTCTTTGTTTTTATACTTCGTCTGTTTATTGTTTGGCAGCCATATTTGTCTGTGTAATAAAACTATAGTAGTAATGATTTTTCATTTTTTTTATTTCTTGCAAAGTATGGAAATAAATAAGTGAAACTGATTTTTTTTTAGTTTTTTTATGACATTAAGATGGTAATTAAGTTTTTGGACTCTAATAGTTTATCTACATTGTCTTTGATTGTGCCCCGGGAGACTATTTTTTTCAATGCGATGGAATGAATGAATCCGAATTGAATTAAATGTCGATTTCAAGCGATTTTTTTTTGAGAAAATGGAAAAGAAAATTATCCATTATCGAGAGTGAATTAACGATTTAACACAAAGTAAATTGATAAAAATAACTCGTTTTTGATTATTAGTATGAATTAACAGACTAAAAATTTGATTTTTCCGGTTGAATATCATTTTGCCTGATTTCATCCTCAAAATTAATCAATTCTTCATTTTACAATGAACTCATCACTGCAGTCGTCAATTAACCACTTCGATGAGCTAAGACTAAAGTAGGATCCCTTAATCGTCCATTTTTCTCCTTCGATCGATGATGTGAGCTGAATGTTTTTCATGTTGGACATGTGTAAATCCCCTTCAGGTTAAGCAATGAATTAATGAGTGGAAGGCCATTGAAAATGAATTGAGACTGGGTGAGACACTGTTTTGTACTACGAAGACAAATCGACAAATGTTTTGTTTTTATGAAGCTGGCATTGGACTGATTTCCTTCATGTGAATTGTGATAAATATTAGTGATTAATGTAATAAAGGGATTTAACTATCAAACGACTATCTCATTTTTTAACATCAAACTTCTGATGACATTTTTCAATCAAGTAAAAACCACGAAGAGATTTTTCCAAATTTTCTGTATTAAATAAATATAATTCTTATAAGATTTTTTTTACAGACTTTTGTTTATAAAATCAATATCATAGCATACTTAACTGGAAGATGATGCTGAAGACTCCCTGAAATGACAACAATAAAACGTGAGTCCTCAATTAATTAATTAACCCAAAGACTTACCATTTCTTCCTCTGTAAGGCAAACATTCATTTAATAATTCACCTAATGCTATTATTTATTAACGATAGTAATTAATGGACGACCGAAACGATTGGCAAATGACCAAACCAATCTCGTGACTTAAAAACCCAGTTAATCAAGTGAAATAATGAATTAATGACGACTCATTTAAAATTGAGGAGAGACACTCGAAGAAAAATGGACCCACCGAGCAATCGAGTGATAAAACATGTACGAGAGGTTGTAATTAGTTCGAAGTCATGGAGCCCACCTAGGCAGTATTTTTTATAAATTAACTGATAAATAAATTGTCAACGATAACTACTGAAACAATGAGCATAATAGCACTTACCATAGCTAATGTACGTGATTATCTCAATGCAAAATTCATCAAGTTCAACGAGAAGATTTCATTGAATTGGAGAATTGACTCTTCGTGGAAGTAACAGCTTTCGAATCAATTTCGACATACCCATGAGCATTAATATTGATTCACTATTAATGAGATTTTTATTCGTTTATCGTTTCGTCCTTTCAATCTTGCGTTGGAGAAAATCAATTTTAAACAGGATAACGATGAGGATGCGATAGCAACCCAGTAACTTGGAGCAAAATATTTATCGCTGAGCCTTTCACTTTACGAGAGACAATCTTATCTTGGCATATCACCGTCTCTTGAGCCAAATGTTTCATTATTGCTTCCTCCACATATCGGACAAAGTAGGAATCAAGTATTGCCAAAATTCCACCATCAAATCCGATCATCTATTGTCACCAGAGGATTTTTTTGAAAATTTTTATGCTCAATGTCTACCTTGGCAATCATCAGAAAACTTTATCGTTGATTTAACCAACATTGATCTGTTGAAATTCTTGTCTCCCTCAGTACAATCCAATAATAAATAAAATTCTGCCAAAGAGAGAAGTACTTAAGAGACAAAATAACGACCCATGCAATACAATATGCATCTTAGTTGAATTTAGTGGCAATTTTATTCACTATGAAATCCAGGGGTTCTCGCAAGAGAATGATCAAAATGATGACAATTAACTGAATCTCATTATTATTCACGTTTAGAAATTTTTCATGTTCAATTGAAACAATTTCTACCTGGATAATCAGAAAACAGTTTCATAGACTCAAACACCATTAACCTATTGAAATTATCATGTCCCTTAATGCAATTCAATACACATAACATTCTACCGAAGAGAATTAATAAAAACACAAAATAACGACCCATGCACAAAAATATTCATCTTAATCAAATTGAGTCTCAATTTTATTCACTGTATGAAGTTCATCGGTTATTACAAGAGATTATTTTTCAATACAACAGACTGCGTTGCTATTGCTATTGATGGACAAATTAATTAATTTGATGATAAATACTGCAGGTGGAGAAAAAAACATGGAAATCCATCAAAGAAAGCCAACATGTGTGGAGTCAAAAAAGACTATTTCTTCTTCAATGTGTCTTCTTAAATCTTCATCGCCCATCGATCAAAACCCTCGAATGAAATTAAGTGCCTAAGTGCGGGGATATAAATCGACAAAAAAAAAGCATTTTAATTCAACATATTAAACACCGACCTCGAGCAGACGATCATTATAGACACGAACTTCATCAACATTACTGAATATGAAGAATTACCATCGAACTAATTGCTTTTGACAATTTTCAACAAAACTTCTTTCATGTGATACTCAATGTTGAGCAACACCTGTCAGAATGTTTGCAGAAAATAAAATCATCTCTTCCGGTTTTTGCCATATTCCCACAACCTGATCGAGTGAAATTGACTAAATTTGTTAAACTTCACTACTGCACTCATAAATCAGTTCAGTTGCCTGTAAAATGTCTGTTACGTCTTAAAACTATAGATACCTCTAGATACAAATGTCCTATATTTTTACAATCTGAGTACAACCGAAATTACGAAGCCCTAAAGGTCCTATTGAAACAGCAATTGTCGAATATTCACTCTGGAACACGACATTAATGAATGAAAAATAGATGTAGACAGTTAACGATATTGTTATGGGATTCGGTTTGTCCTCGTCCACCAGAAAAATCGACTTGAAATACTCCTAAATCGAAGAATTCATCGGATCAATGAATTAATGTTTCCTGTATCCAAAAAATATTGTGAATTACTCCCGAGGCCTGGAATAATTTTTTAGTTTCGTCTTGGAACGTCAGAAAACCGCAAATGTCGTCGAGGAGAAAAAAACAGCATCTTCTTTGAATTCCATCGAGAGCTCTGAATCCATCGGACAAGCCCCAGGCGATCAATGAATTTATGCGTCATAAAATTTGTTTTTTTTTTCAACAGACTGTTTTTTACCTTTACTTGAGAGGTTTAATATAAGCGAACCTCGATAGCTCTGCCGTCGATGCGGGACCGGTTCATCATGGCTGAAGATCATTAATTAAGGAAAAAATAATTTATTAGTTAAGATTAATGCGGTAAACGTTGGGCGAAGGCTACAAAATGGTTTTTATCCGTTGTTTAAAAGCTACTCATCTTTATCTGAAGTATATGTCGAAAAAAAAATATCAATATATATCTTGTCTAGAGAATTTAAGCTTCTGCATGCAAAGTCTTTTGCATTTTTGTCTACATTCGCTCGTCGACTAGCGAACCCAACATTTATTGCAAATTAAAATGATAAATTTTGATGTACGAATTTTTCGTTTCAAAGGATACACACTGCTCTCTCAGCATCCCACTCTGAGGCGAATCTGATCATTCCCAAGTCATTTCCCCTCATCTCTGCAAATTTAACTTCTCCAATATCTTGAAATTTGTCTCTGAGGTTTTGCCACGTGGTATTTGGCGGAAGCTATAACATAAATCAATTGAATGAATATTTATCAAATTAAGAAGACGATACCTGAATCAATAACAAATTACCAGAAAAATGTAATGTAAATTGGAGACAACAAAACGAAGAAAGTTGATAGATCAAATACAATTGAAAGTAATGAAGCGATAATTAAATCAAATCAAATTTCATAAAATGCAAGATAATTACATTTCCAATGAGAATAGTATCAGACATCGGTCTTGATCCATTAGTATTTTGTCTTTGTCCACTTCCAGAACTAGTCTGATTTCCAGTAAAGACACCGCTGTTCCCTGAAATTCGGTCAGCCTCATTGCGAGCAAAAGCATCGAAATCATTTCTGCTGCCGTAATTGGAAGATCCAAAGCCAGCGTTGCCACCGAAGCCTACGTCAGAGTCGAGTTTTCCCAGGGCTCGTGGTGCAAACGAGTTCGCTGCCTGGCTATTAGCCAGGGAAGCCTGGAGGCTTGACAGCCCAGTAACACTGTTGCTAAAGTTGTTCAGGTTCGATGCCAACTCTGATGTCAGCGATGGATTCAACAGAGAATTTGTTGTCAAATTGGCACCCAGACCACCAGCGAGACTTGCCTGGAGAGCTGCTGCATTGGTATTCGAGAGGGCTGAAGCTGTAAAGAATTTTAAAATATTATTTGAGTGATTAATTTAGAAATTGACAGACAATTCAAATGGTGATATTTTTTTATTGGACTGGAACTCAATGAACTCCAATTGCATTTGAAATGTTAATAGTCTTTTGATTGTCTTTCTTCGGGAGGACCCATTACAGTTATTAAAGCCAATTGGTTTTTTTTTTGTTCAACCCTTCCCTTCCTACTCCCCACCTTTCACTACTACACAAACTATCAATATGTAAAATCATTTTTCTTTATCTGAAACATCATTATGTGAATATCAACCGAACAGATCAACCAGAGTATCCAAAATTACCCCAATTATTTACTCGTATTCTCCTATTATTCTTAAACAGAGCCGAAAAATTCTTATCACCAGGAAAACCTCATCAACCTCTCCAAAAATTCCCCACTAATCACTACTCTCAACAATGACCAGGGGAATGTCAAAACCCTGAAAAAATTTATAATGCTCTCAAGTCACTAGACAACTTTCAAACATTGAATTCTCTGTTATTAAGCCGTACTTCTTTCTTAAGGGGTTATTCTCATGTGAGCACTTCAAAAAATCGATTTTTTTTAATATATTTTGACAGTAAAACCTATTGAAAACATGCTGTGATAAATTCAGACCGAAATTCATAGTATTTGATAAGTTACAGCTCATAGTCGCCGACGTATCGTAAGCGATTGTCTACCAGGCTTTAAACTTTAAACGCGTTTTTCTCGAATCATCATTTTCTGAAATGGTCAAGATCCTACAAGAAAAAGTATTCAACCGATTGCTTTAAAATTTACATGTGTTCTTCTACTCATTTATAGTTATCGTCCCTACCACAATTGTTTATTTTCGACAATATCTTCATATTTTTGTTAAACGATTTGTAACGAAAAAGAACGAGATTTTCGTGATTTTTTTTTTGAAGTACGATATTTTTTTTGTTTTTAATGAAATTGATTATATTTGGTAGGGACGATAGCCACAGATCTACTGAATAATAATCCATTCGACTTTTTTATCTCAGACAACATGAACAGCCGCTATCACCTTGACCAGTGAACTACCTTTTTTTGTTGGGGACTACTTTGACTTAAAAAAAATATATGTTAAAAATGTAAAAAACGAAAAAAAAAATTTTTTTTCGTATATTTCAAAATACAAATAAAAATATATTGAAAAATCAACATGATTGAAGTTTGTTGTCGCATAAAAAAAAAATACCGAAAAAGTGGTAAAATATAGGCGTTCACATGAGAATAACCCCTTAAGACTTTCAATTGCCCTAATTTTTAATTTTTCTTTAGATATCGTCCCGCTCAATATCAAAATTCAAATTTAGATCCGCGAAGTTTAAATCATAAAACAATTACAAAGAGTCTTAAATCGTAGAATGGAATGGGGCTTAAATAAATAATGATAGTGGATGTATAACCTTGAACAAAAAACTTTAAAAGACACTAAGGTATAGTTAAAAACAAAAACTTAGTTCATCGAGCCAAACTCACCCAGCTGTGCAGGCACGACATTATTGAGCCCAGCACCGAAGGCACTAGTAGCCAGTACTGGTGCTGAGATGGGATTGACAACTGCTGAGGCATTAGTCTGGACATTGGGAATGTTCCTGGCCACGTCAGTGAGTCTGTTACCGCCAGCTCCAAGTCCCATGCCAATTCCCTTCAATCCCTCTGGTAATTTCGGTGGCAAATCAGGATCATTAGCACGATCCATGCGGACAGTCATTCTTCGGTCGAATAGTTGCTGATTGTGAAGCATTGAGATTGCCTGAACAGACTCCACTGGGTGATCGTACTCAACAACTCCAAATCCCCGGGACTTTCCGTCCTTGTCCTTGCCCAGCTCCACGTTGATGACCTTGCCAGCCAGTTTGAACACCTCCAATAATTTCTTTTCGTCGACTTTGTAGTCAAGATTGGCGACGAATACTCGGGTAACTAGGGGGCCATTAATGCCCAGGGACTCGAGAAATTGAGTGCTGAGACCGTAGGTGTTGCCGAATTTTGTGTCATTACCAATGGAGCTGGCACCACCACCTCCAGTACTTGATGACAGAGTTTGTCTCGAGCTCTGACGTGCAGTGTCTCTGTAACGATCCTCTCGCTGTCTGTCGTGGTCTCTGGGAACACAGCACAAAATTTATTTCAGTTGTTAATATTTCCTAATTGATAACGAATATTTTAGTTGTTAATATTTCCTAATTGATAAATAACGATTGATGTGATTTTCAAAAAAATTGAGTCTCAAAAAAGGTGAAATTCGGACATTGAATCCGTCCTCCAAATTCATCAAACTTAAGAAAAATCTTTTTTGCTTCTACAGGAGACAAAATATTTCAATTCCCTGAAAAATACAATCTCAGGTGCCTCTTCCCCAATGATAATTCTATATAAATTTTACCTGGACGACTGCAAACGTCCATACTTGTCCCTCTCAGCATCGTAATCCTCCTTGACGACTAGCTTACGACCTTTGATATCAAATCTGTGCATCTTCTCTACGGCGATTTTGACAGATTCAGAGTCCTCGAACTCGACGATGCCACATCCCCTTGGCTTATCACCCTCATCCGTAAACAGTTCAACATGGGCGACCTTACCCACCTCCGTTCTAAAGAGATCCTTCAGATCTTGCCACCTGAAGTCATAGGGAATGTTCGATACGTAGATCCTCCGCTCGGCGATACGACGGCCGCGGTCGTTCCTCTCACGACTCCGGTCCCGCGAGGTTGAGTTCATACGCGATTGACGATCCGTTCGGCGTGAACGATCCCGCTCGCGACTTCGCTCGCGGTCGTCATTTGGAAGGGAACTATAAGTGTTTGATGAAATCAATGAAGCAATCGACACAATTGTATTTTCTTGAATATTCAATATCTTCTGAAGCAATGGTAAGATTTACATAAGTTTATGCTCATTCAAAAGACTGGAAAAATTTCTTGTAAATGGAGAAGAAGAAAAAAAATTCACTCTAGCGATCGTGAGATATCAGCTCTTGAAGATGAGCTACGAAAGCCATGGATGTGAAATGTAAAATGATGTGGGTTCTTTATTGATTTATTAACATTGAGCATCTGAAGCAATAAAACATAGTGGACAAGTCAATGCTCATTCTATGGGAATAAAAACCTTTAAAATGAAAAATATTAAATAGCCCACTGGTTTGAAGATACAAAGCATGAAAATCGACTAGATCAACGTTCTCCCCACTTCGGCTCTGATCTCAACAATAATTCTATTTTCTTTGTATTTGCGAGTCTAAAATAGGTCGAATGACTGGAAAAATGTGTTAAAGATACGCCGGATAAATATTAACAAATTTCATCGGAATAAATGAAAGGAGTGTGAATCCATCGGCGTTAGGAGGTCCAGGGACGCTTGCCAAATAAAAAGCAGCGGTTAGCGGGCAACTGAAAAAACCTCCGCACTTACTCTTCGGTCTTCATCCTCAGGTACGTTCACTAACGTATCGTCTTGTTAATTTTTAATTGTTAGAAGTGCTTGACGCACAAATTAATATAGAAACACTCGAGTGAAAACCGATGTTTTAGACACGATTAACACTGTTTTACACTGCACTGTACTGAAGGCGTCTTGACAAGATGGCCGGAACCGGGGTCTGTCGGCCGGAAACTGCAATCAGGGAGCAATACTGGAACCACTTGAGTCAAAGGTGTGTTAGCGAGACATGCTACTGGATTCGGCGCAATAGAATTGAAATTGTAATTTGAAGAGAATGATCACTTGATATCAAGCGTCTAATATTTTTTTTATTGCTCCGAAGGTTTAGAGCATCTACAGTTAACTAAAGAAAAAGCACTCATGCAAAAATATTTATCCCATCCAACTTGATTCTTAATTTTATTCACAGCAGTACAATCATCTCTGACAACACAGACTGACGAAACATAGTAAATTGAGTAGTTCCTTGGGAAAAATAATTATCTCTCGACTTTTTCTTTACATATGAATAATTTTATTTAATTACATCAATCTTCAAAGCGTGGAATTGAATTTCTACCTTACTTATTGTAGTACCTTCAAACTCTCCACTTCTCTACAAGTGAAATACTAGACAATTCAATTCAATCAATTATCAATTAAAAATTTCCATCAGGATATCCACAAATATTCTTTATTCATCGTGAGTAATTACGCATACGTTTACTGTTTCAGTTGTTCCTTCCAATAGAGGAAAGTCATTCGTATGAAAATTCATTTTCTCTTCAGATCCTCCTCTCCCCCCTATTTCACAGATTGCTAAAAAAAATGAGAATAGAACAATCGAGTGAAGCTATAATACAACTGAATCCTTCTGTGAAATCGTGAAAAATATCTCTAGGATTGTAAATACAACATAGAATCCCATGATGAAATGATACAACAGGCTTCGGAAATTTTCCTTCAAATTGTTTAAGCCTCTTGCATCACTTCGTTTTAGAACCATAGGTATTCGATTTAAATTTTCATCATTCAATCCTAAAAAATGGTTCGTTTTCTCCATACCAATGACACAACTGCGCTCTACATGATTTGACATTGAATGTTTCCGTATTTGTGGATGAAGTTAAGGAAAAATCAGAATCTGTTGAATAATTGATCATCAATTGGAATGAAGAAATTTCCCGTCAAATCAAGAAGTCAGGGAGAACTTTATTTAGTTAAAAAATGAACTAGCGACGTGACGAAATGAAAAGCAATTTTTTACATCAGTTTTTCATGGATATCCCAAAATTCTAAAGAGATGGCCGAATTTTTTATCAGAATATTTTTGTGTCTCAAAAATTCTCTACAAAAAGGCTTTCACAAAAATGTCGCTATCCTGCTCAGACTCAGAGATATTCCCGAAAAGTTAACCTTAACTTCTGTTGAATCCCGGGAAAAACTACTCAACGCAATTCAGGAACCGCTTTCATTTTGTTGATAATGAAATGGTCTGATGTTCGGTGAAAACAAATTACCTCAATCGTCGTTTCTCCCAGAGATTTATATGATTAAAAATCATAAATATGATTTCATTTGCCCAAAAACTCCTAACAAAACTCCTCCGTGTCTCCCATAAAAATCAAATACCCTCCCCCCCAAACTCAACTTATCCTTCATTCTCTTCTTTTTGTTAATTCATTGAATAAAAAAAAATCTTATTTTATCCTAATTGATATCTTATGATTAATTCATTGCATAAATCTCCAGTAAATTAATCATAAAATTATCCTCTGCACAGTTACGCCTCCCCAAACAAATCGCCCGGACAAAAAATTTCTTCATCCTCCCAACTTAATTAAGAAGTAGAATGCAAGTCTCTGATTCATTTTTCAGGCTGTTCAATCTTGATCTTCACTTCTGAATTCTGATTTCCCCCGTCAATCGTCATCTCCTCAGTCTCCTTATTCTGTTTTGTATCATTCCTGAAACGATCGTAACGCGAGTCCTCGTCGTCACTGGACTTTCCAGGCTCTGCTTCTCTGAGAATATCCCCCAAGTCCTTGTCAACATCGTCCCACAGTTTGTCACCATCGCCATCATCATCCTCGTCTTCGTTGGTTTGCGTTTCAGGAATAGGCTCTGATTCAGTGGTTGGCTGAGATTGTTCAGGGGCCTGAGGTGTTTCATTTGATGCTTCAGCCGGTGCAGTGGTGGTTGATGTGTCCTTGGTTGGAGCCTGTTGGGGACTTGGAGCAGTCTCTTTGGAGAGAACAGGGGGCGCCGGAGGCTCTGGGGTTTTGTTTGCCGTCGATGATGTCTGCAGGTGAATTCGCTCCGCCTGACGACGCAGGGCTTTATCGTCGTTGTCACGAACATATCTGGCAATTATTTTTGATGATGAACAAGAATTCCTTTATTTTATTTAGTTCCTTACCGTTTGAGGTGACTCCTCGTTGAGCAATGTAAGGCAACGGCCCTTTCCGAATTTTCATTTCGAGGTAAATATATCTTGCACAGCTCACAGAACTGCACTTCAACTCGTTTAATATACTCAGCTCCAACTTTGATCATCTGCTTTGTTTTCGTTTTCTTAGGATCGGTTTCCTGACTCGCTGTCTCGCTAGGTTGATCCTTCTTCTTTTCCCCTGATTCCTCATCTTCTTCCGCTGAACATTTACAAATCACATTTTTTTCGTCATTCAATCAAACGCCAATAAAATGTCACAAGAACATCTGAAGACACTGGATAAGTAAATAATTAACAGAACAGAATTTATCATACCATCAACATCTCCAACAGAATCCAACGTCATGAAATTATCAAGATTGACTTCTTTATCGTTTTCTTCAGCAGCACTAGAATCATCCTCACCATCACCATTCTCCTTCTTATCATCAGCGTTCTTTCGCTGAAAAACAATCTCCATTAGATTTTCCAGACAAAACTATTTTGGAAAATATCATTTCCAAAGAAAATGAAGCAATGTTTCAAAATAAATAACCGATGAACAATTTTAAGCAATCCCTCAAATGTTTGAAGAATGAAAAAATAATAGATAAGTTAATAATTGAATGAATAAATTTAACAGAAAAAAAATTTCGAGGGTCTCCATGAACCATTTCCATTGGCTTTACATTTTAAAGTATTTATAAAAAACTTAGACTAGGGATAGGTTTTATCACTTCACTACAAACATCATTTATATTATTTCGATAAATTTTTACTCACCAACATCGCCTTGATGTGATCCAGCGACGCCACGTGAGTCTCATAAAGCATTGGCGATCGAAACTGTATCCGGCACATGCGACAGAATGGAATCAAGAATTTTTTCATTTGCCTGTGGGATTCTGAGAGATGATGAACAGCCTTCAGCGATCGATAATTAAGCTTGCAAATTTGACAGAACATTGTGCGCGATGGAAGAGTGCCACGCTCCTCATCCTTCTCCTCGACCCTCCGTTGCTCCTGCCTTTGGACCACACGCATTCTCGCTATGTTCGCCTTGTGGCGTGCGGCGATTCGTCGCATAGCAATATTGTGACGTTCCGAGTGCAAGTGGAGTGAGTATTCTTTGAATGTTGCACATCGAATGGAACAGTGGGGGCACTGAAGTTTTGCGAAACGCTTTCCCCGGGTGCGGAGGACAGCAGACTCCACTTCTTCGCCCTTTTCTTGGCGATTTTCATCCAGTACTTCGTCTTCTGGATTCTGCAGGGATCAGAATTGGATTGTTGTGTTACATTGATTATTGCAAAAAAAAACGCTGATGAAATACCAAAGTTTGTCTTGTGCTAAGAAACTGTCAAAGCTAAGAAATTGATCAAGTGCTTTTTGCATTTATAAGATGTCTATTCAATGAGAGAAAAAACACGTATCTAATATATTGTCATTAGATTTTATACCTAACACTGAAAACGTTGTATCCAAAATCAATAAAATTTGATAAAGAATTAATTTAATGAAAGAAATTACGCATTTGTTAAAAATTTGAGGTATTTCAGTAAATTACTAAATTTTCAATTACAAATTAAAAATGATGCCCACCTCCTCTTTGATCTCCACTTCATCTTCTTTCTCGTCATCGTTCTCATCCACTTCCTGTCCAGCATTTGCTCTCTTCTCCTTCTTCACCTTTGCCTCCTTCAGCTTCTTCTCCTTGAGCTCTTCCTCGGCCTGCTCCACCTGCAACCACCATCATTCTCATCCCAATAAAAAAAAAAATTCCCTCCCCAAGATAGATGAATGCATTTTAAAAAACTGCAATAACCACTCACCTTTTCCTCCTCATCCCAGCACTCCTCCTCTGCATTTTTCTCCTCATCATCCTCATCCGAAAATTCCGCATTAATGGCCTTCGCCAACTCCCTATCCTTGTCCTTCATGGTACCCCCTCCCTCCTTTTTACTTCCGGATATCCTAGACGCGCCGCTGCTGAATGTCACAGCAATTTATATTGCATTCAATAAATAATACCCCCTCCACACTTCCTCTCCCTCATAAATCCCAAAATCATCATTTAAACTCGTACAAATCAATGCAATTCCTGCAATATCAACATCTTGCACGATTTTTTTTTTCATCTCACACGTGCATCTCAACATAAGCCTAGACAACAAGCAAAGTAGAAAAGTCCTCCTCATAATCATTATTCTCTAAACCCTTTTGCCTCTCGGCATTCCTCCAATTAACATCTCAGGCAGTAGATCAATTGTTCGATACATTTTATTCTCTATTAAGCACTCATCGAAAACTTATTCTTTATGGCATGTTCATTTTTTTTACTTTTTTTATTTTTTTTTTTGGTTTTGGAAATGATATTAAATTACCTCCTTCGCATTTTGGTGGTCATGCGAACTCGTTGAATGTAGTCACGTGAGTGTGATGTCAACAGCTTCCTCCGATAGTCGATGGCAGTTGTCAAATTACGTTTACGTGCCAATAAATCAGTACGTGAACGAAAATTATTACCTCTAGCACGTGTTGATGCACGACCACGATAATTAGTGGCTTGTTGGGATACTCTACCACGATTTGAATTGATGTAACGTTGAGTGGGTGGTGCCATTTCACTGATACGAGGTGGTGGTGGTGCTGGATAACTCCTTGATGCTGATGAATGACGTTCGTCATTACGATGATAACGATCACTCTGCCTTTTATCTTCGTAAACGGCTGATGATGATGAACGTTTTGTGTCGTAGGATGAGCCTGAACCACCGTATGTCGAGGGATATCTCTGGGAACTGCTACTACCTTCGCCCTGCCAAAGTAAATTCAATTTTCTCGAGCCCACTTTCAAATTTTTTCACTTTTTGTTTTTTCTGTTATTTATCTAGGGCTTATTTAGGTATTACGACTGCTATAGTATATTTTTCTATGGTATTCCATAGTTTTTAAAATTATTTTTACTGGTTTTTGTCAGACTCTTTTCTAGGTTTTTTTTTGGTAATAAATGTCGATGAAGAGGATTTTTTCGTTCTTTCTTCGAACAAAAATTCCAAGTCCTTAGAGTCAGTCAACATCTCGTTATTTATATAGACTTCCTTCCTCGTTGGAAATTACAGCGTTTTTTTAATAATTTTTTTAGTGTTCCCTTTTTTCGGTCTTTTGAAAGTCTCATGCAAAGGGTTTTTATGAGAGAAAATAAAGAAGAGAACGTTGATTTAAATCACCGGATGTCGAGGGATATCTCTGCGGACTGCTATTACCTTCTCCTGCCAAATAAAATGCAATTTTCTCGAGCCCAAATGCAAATTTGCAAATTTTTAGGTTTTTCTGTTATTTATCTAGGGCTATTGGATATAACGACTGCTATAGTATAGTTTACTATGATATTCCATAGTTTTCGAATTATTTTTACATTTTGTACTAATGCTGGTTTATTCAGACTCTTTTCTATGTTTTATTTGGGTGATAAACATCGCTGGAGAGGATTTTTTTCATTCTGTCTTCCAACAAAAACTCCAAATCCTCAGAGTCTGTCAACATCTCTTCATTTATCTAGATGTCATTCCTCTAGAAGTTATTGCTTTACTCTCACTATTTATATTCAAATGTTTATGAGGAAAAATAAAGAAGAGAACGTCGATTTGTCGCTTTGCATTCGTAGCTTTTGAGAAAGTTATTCGCGTATTCTTTTTAATTACCACACTGTGGAAATTAAATTATACGCGATTACAGGAGATGCTGAGTTCCTGATCATTAGTTATTTTTGGGGGGACAAGGCGAGAGTCGATCAATCCTTCGCACTTGAGAAATTTTGTTTGTGTTTTTATTTTAGTTTAAAAATCATCTCGGTGCTCTTTCGAGGAAAAAAGAATGGACGCTGCTGGCGGAGCGGTGCTTGAAAGGAAAGTTCAAAGATGAGTTTGTTTTTTTAAAGGGGGGGGGTTGGAGGCTTCGGTTCAGTCCAGGGGCTGTTTTTCATTTCATAGTTTAGTTTTCGTAGATTTTTTTGGGTGCTCTAAGATAAGGACTTACCTGATAGGAGTCGTTTCTAGCGCGCTTGCGACTGGTTTCACTTGAGGATCTGTGGTCATCCCTAGTTGAATAAACCTGATCCTACAAGTAATTAAATAATTTAACGTTTAACAGTTGATACGTCAATTTTTCATTTCATTAATCTTTGATAGCTCTGGACAAACGATGCCAGTGGAACATGGTGGGAAGCATTTTTAAGTCCAAAAGAATAACTTAAAAATTAATTTTACTCAGACAATCTCAAAATATTTATCCTTGATCAATCGAATTTCGTTCATTATCTCGAACTCGGAAAGAGTGGAATTTATTGTGAGTCTTGCCATTTTCTACCAAAATGTCTCATCGGGAACCTCTCAGCGTCATTGCTTTCAATTATTCCTTCAAAATGAACCTGGAAATTCCTTCTATTGGAATTGATCCGGACAAAGTGTACCAAATTCGGTAGTCCCCATATATCGACATTGGGAAGGTACAATATTAGAAATAAAATATTACTTGTCCCAATGGCATCATTTGTTCAAGGGATATTGTCTGACTACATGAAAAAATATATTTACACGTGGACGTTTATAGCTGTTGGAGTGATCCCCTCGGCCACCCCTGCTCCCATAACGATCGGATCCACCGCTGGAATTATTATACTTGCTTCGGGACTCATAACCACCTCCAGAATATTTATTGAATCGTCCACCTCTCGAAGATGGAAACCCACCCCGGCTGCCGCTTCCGCCACTTCCACTCCAGTCTCCACCCCCCCGGCCTCTGTACGAGTTGCCCCCACCCCCACGGGAATTGAAACCTCTGCCTCGTGAACTCATCTTAATCTGTGCCAGCGAAAAAAACATTGTTGACATAATTAATTATAATTAATAAATTAATTCAACCGAAAAATAAATTTATGGAAAAGCCAGTTCTCGGATAACGATAATTCAGGATTGGCTGAGTAGACTTGGTCAATTTTTTTTTTCATTTTATGGTCTTTTTAACATAATTCAATTGGGCACTTACTGACCTCAATGGTATCGTTTGTTGGACAAATATTGTAGATGCAATAAATGCCGATTTTTTACTGTTCAATTTTTTTCGAAATTAATTCTTCTTGAAAACTGAGAAATCAAGTGAGATGCCAAATTTTAATAGGAAACTATTTCCGTTTTTCAATGGTATTCATAGAAATTATCGTAATAAGAACTATGCTGAGGATGAGAGTAGTATACTCAAGGGAGAGCAGAATGACTGGAAATGTATTGTATCATAAATATCAACATCGATATCCTGAGCCAGTGATGCAATCAAAATGACTCACGCTCCATTTTGGAGCTCAAAAAATATCTGTATAATGATTTTAAAAATTGTCCAATTTAACTCTACCAATCTCGATTAAAATTATTACACTTATTACTCCAAATATATTTATGTATAACTAGAATTAGTATTCGAATAATTGTCTCTCATCATCATAAACACAATGGTTACGTTAAATCTCTGCCCCACGAAGCTATGGAATAACCTTCAATGTGGTCGGAGCAGGGAGAATCAAAATTCGAGTTTCCTCTACAAAATTCTACTCAATGTCTCTTCCTCACCAAAAATTTTGATTAATCTTTTCAGATGAGAATTTCTATGTATCTCATGGGATTCCTCAACCTCCCGAAAAATCAATAGCATCGCACGCGTCGAAATTAATTAGAGTTTGGCTGAGGAGTATTGTCCTCATTGATTATCAAAATTTGCAAAACAAAAGTAAATTTTTACTCACGTGAGATTGCGATGATCTTCGGCACAATATCCACTGTATTGTTGGTGGATCAATAGATGCCGGTTTTCAATACACTTATGAATAAAAAATGCACTCCTGAACGCTGCTAAACTGTTGCCAATGAAGGACAGCCCACGGAAAAGCAAAATGTCGGACTGTACGGCCAAGCATCGGCGGGGTGCGGCTACAATTTCACTTTGTCGCGCAGACCGCTACTTACCATATAGGGTCCCTATAACTCCCATATTATTACTAGATTGAGCCTCTGGCGTTCAAATATTTTATTCAATAATTTAAACTTTTGGGAAAACGTTCAAGCCATTTGTAATATTTTTGAACAATTTCGAAGATGAAAAAACATAGCCTTTTTTTAAATAGTTCACTTTCAGAAACTTGTGAGCGGATACAAGTAATAAATCTTAGAATTTATTGACGTTGCTCTCCTAAGAGCTTGCATTATCGATTTATTTAAATTGAAACCTGGACCCTGCCATCCGGAGCGTGAACGAGTCCTCTTTAGAGGTTTAGCGGCTGACGAATCTACAGTTTTCAACTTTGGCGCTCAATTTGCTAAGAGGCGTCACTATCCTCCTGGTAACTCGGGGGGCTCCGTTCGTACTTGTTCAACTGTACACAGAATTTTCAGACGGTGAGAGCACCACTGTGCAGGCATTCAACTGTCGAGGGGGGGGGGGCTTCGTTCGTACTTTTGCAAATGTACAAATGATGAACAGTAGAGAAAATTTTCAAACGTTGAGAGCCCCGGTGTGCAGGGATCCAACTGTCGAGACAAAAATGTGGCTGTACATGTGGACCCAGCGCCACATGTACAGCTTACCTTTTTGTCTCGACAGTTGGATCCCTGCACACCAGTGCTCTCAACGTTTGAAAATTCTCTCTACTGTTCATCATTTGTACATTTGGAAAAGTACAAACGGAGCCCCCCGGCGCAGGGTGGGTTAAACAGCGTCGACAAGGTAGAGATTGATAGTTTTTTCTCTTGACAGTTGAATCCCTGCACAGTGGTGCTCTTGACCATGTGTACAGTTGAACAAGTACTACGAACGGAGCCCCCCCAGTTGAACAAGTACGAATAGAGCCCCCCCACATTAATATTAGTAATGACCCTGGCGGTGCGAGGCGCCACCGTCGATTTTAGCGGTTGGCGCGACGACAAAGAGAGACCGGTATGGAGATAGTAGATTGGTGAGTGTTTTTTTTTCGCAAACTGAACTAATTCTATCGTTTGCACTGAGCTGAAAATATTTCAGTAGTTTCTCATTTATTTTTGAAGTTGTGAAATAAAATTTATTTATTAATTTATTTATGGGCAGAAATGTTTGATACGAAAGGCGCCATTTTCAAAAATCTTATCTGAGTGAAAGTATTTGAAATAACAATATATTCTATTCATGTTGGCTTTGTGCATAGTCTTTTGTTTAAATAAGCGTAAACATTTTTTCTATTTGCGCATGCGCAAAGTGAAGTCGTAAAGAACTTCTTCATCTTTTGCAAGTTTTTACAGTTGTTTTTGGAAATCCAAATTCAAAGGAATTCTTAAGGAATGAGGGAGTGAGTCAGAAGGTCCTGGAGATGAAATTGCCAGTTTTATGTGGGCTCAAGGATCTGGAAACATTTTTAATTACGTTCATCAATTTATTAATTAGGAAAAATCTTTAAAATCCAGATTTTTCCTCGAGAAAGTTTGGAAAAATGGAGTCGAGTGATTACTATGTGAAGGTACCCCCGAGATCATCCCTCTGCTGTACAATTTGCACGGTTGATCCTGATGAGATCAGAGACTCCAGTGCGAAATCCTATTTTCATTGGAAAACTCTGAAATGCAGGTGAGTGACCAGAATTTTATAAAAATAATAAATAATAAATAATCAATCATGATATTCGATGATTTAGCACTTGTTGACCACAATAGTTTATTTGTTATAAGTCATTCAGAAAAGGTCTCGGAAATTAGGAAAATATGGTTTAATTCTTGTTCCAGATATATTATAAACCTGATGCCGTCGACAGTGATAGCATCACCGATTCACAAATCCAAAGGGGCATTTTATGTGATAACAACTAGGAGTTTCTACAACACAGGAATGCTGCAAAAAAATCTCATGAAGATTAATCTAACAGTAATTATTTTCAGTAATCATAATTATTCCAGGCATTTTTTTTAACTATCCGAGGCTCTTATTGACGTTCGAGAGCTGAACCCCTCCAGTCGAAAGCTTTAAAATTGGTGACTTTTCCCTTTGAAGAAATCGAAAATACTCAAAAAAATTAACTAGTTAAATATAAATAGTGATATCTTGTTCTGATGTACCCCATAAATTAATTTAATTTCTCAAAATGGTATCGTTTCGAAATGGTATGGTTTCGAAATTGTATCGTTCAGCACTCGGCGCAACAAATCGTGACGCCTCAAGCATACCTCGACTGTCTGAGGTACACCTTCGAGTTCTACATGTCTCCTATGTGGAACAAAGTGTTCAACATCTACATGGAGGGCGCAAATTTCCTCCACAACTCAGAATTCAATGCTGCTATTACCAGTACTATCAGTTTGACGTCGAGAGAGACAAGTCCACAGGACGAGATCAGGATGAGACTGACGTCTCTGGCTGCTAAATTACCACCGTTGAAGTTGGAGAACATGGCGATACTTTCAATGGCGATTGGCCCTTTTTTGCAAGATCCTGAAGGGGTTCTCGATGTCAGTAGGTTCGTCATGCTGAAAGTCAACGTTATCCCCAGGTAAAGTGGATAATGGAATGAAACAAAACAGGAAAAATGGTTACGAGTGGTACAAGATCTATTTAAAAAAATGAAATGCTCTTACTCGGTTTCCAGTATGAAAAAAGCGATCATTAGAAGAGTTATGAAGAAAATTCCTCCAAACTGTGCATTCCAGAATTACAGAGAACTTCGGAGACACTGGAAAAATATGGTAAATATTAAATGTTATTCATATTAACTTCTAGAGAAATCAAAAATTTACTTGAAAGGAAACGTAACATCAGAGAATTTAATATCAATAGCAATTTTCAAATCCAATAAACACCCAACAAAATTATTTTAAATATTCTAAGTATATTAATGTATGAGGCAGAATTGATAAAAGTCAATGTCCACTAGAGTCCTATCGTTTCTTTACTAAATGAAAAACCCTCGCAGTATGGCTATCGCCTCCCGAAAACCGACGAGGGAATCCTCTACTACGAAGTCTATTTCCCGATCCCCTGCGCCACCGTCGAGTACTTAATCTACCCAGACATCTGCGTCCGCCGAGACCTGTCGCAGCGTCCAGCGGAGCCCGGGGACCACTTGAAACAAAAATTCCTCCAGGACTTCCTATTCTCGATGCCTACAGTCCTGGACCAGCCCCTGGAGATCAGCCAGTCAAGCCAGCAGGATAATTCGCTCTCACAGGGCTTCCAGAAAGCCTCCCAGATCGAGCCATCAGGCCTCACAACTCCCTTTCCCAACGACTCCGCTCGTCTCAGCCTATCTGGAGGGCCTTTAAAAAAGGACGTATCGACGCAGATGTCTCCCACGGCCAGCCTCAGGGGATATTGCCCGGACAACGAGAAGAAGAAGCTTAAGTTCGATAATTTGAAAAAAATTCAACAGATCCATAACGTCGTTCCTTCCACGAGTTTCAGAGCCCCTAAGGGAGGGGTGAAGGCCCCGAAGCCAGTGAAAATGTTTTTGAGTGAATCTGAAATGTCACAGTATTTTCAGAATTCATCGGGGTCTTCTCAAAACAAGAATATAAACATATTTAATCTCTATGACAGAAAAAAGGATAATTTTGATGATGTCAAGGGTGGGACGTTTCCCCGAGTCAATGAGGAGGAAGGACCCAGGGAGGATGGGAAGAGGTCGAAGGTAAAGGTGGTGAGTGTGAGCTCAGGAACCTACCCCTGGTTTAAATAAGGGCTAGGGGATTATTTCCTTGATTGTGTTTGTTGTGTAATTATTTCCATAACGAAAAAGCTTTGGAAGAAAGAGATATTTTATTTGTTTATTTATTTATATTAATTTTTTCGTGTTAATTATTCATTAGACAACAATGCTATAGATGTGATAAATTCTTCTGTACAATTAAGCAAGCAAAATCGACAATATCAATCAATGATTTAATCGTGGCATTATAAAAATTATTAAAGTAAGGAATCATTGTGCCTAGGGGAGGGACAACGAGATAATTAATGTCTAGTCTTTAATACCACACAGACGAGCATTACATTCGGAAATTACCGATAGCAAAATGTTACGATCCGTATTTTTCTTGATTCCAATTTCCTTCAGGTCTTTCTCCTCAAGAGTCAGGAACATCTCCACGTCGACCTGCAGAGAACCGTCGAATTATGGTTGTGAATAAATTAAATCAATTGATAATTAGTGATCATTGAGCAATATTTTTAGTTACTTAAACATTTAATTCATGTACTTAAGGAGTTTATTAATTAATTCGAAATCAATGATTAATAGAGGCGAATAAATGACATTATTTGTGAGCTCTGTTATTTTTTTTTTACTTTCAGGTTAATTGAATGGATTAGTTAATAGACAAGTATTAATTTTTGTGTTAATAAAAATCATGAGATCATTTAGAGATCATGAGAAATTAAGAAGAAAAATATCTTCACCTCCTGCTCAACGAAGATGAAAGCTAGGTGACTGAGGCCGAAGCGTTTGAGTAGGTGAACCATTTTCATCTCGCTGGCCTTCAAGAAAGATCCCTTCGGAGGAGATTCAAAGTTCAACGGTTCGGGTGTTTCCTCTCTACCGAAAAGAGAATCATCCGATGAATTTCCAGGGAATGGAGAACGTACTGGGCTATACTGTGCCAAGTCCTCGATATCCTGGGTATTCTGCTCATCGATTGATTCTTCAATTACTAGGTCTGCCGGGCGGAACATCTTGTACCTGAAGAATAACAAAAAAAAAAAAATTAAGTAAATTGACGAAAAAATTGAGCATATGAAAAGTGTATTTTTTAACTTTGAATTGGAAGCCAGCGATTGGTCGGGTGTAGATGTATCTGGATGATCATCTTCACTGGTGTTCAGTATTGAAGAATCATTGATGCATGAGTTGGAGCCATATCCATTTGAAGATATGAACGAATCTCCACCAGTGGATGTATCAGTTGGTTTCCCACTGATCGACTCGATCTTCTCCTTGCTCACGTCGCTGACATTAGCAACCTGTACTTGATTGAAGTTTTCAGGACCCATCGCATCGATACTGTCATCCAAGTTCATCTTGTGGAAAGTCTTTATCAAATTCTCGGCAGCGTCCAGCGTCACACTGGGAGAGTATCTCTTCCATTTGGTGGGCGGAAGTGGAAGAGCTTTTATTCTCTTTGGTGGGGTCTTTTCATTCCAGTATCTCTGATTGTTCACGGTGAAATCCGGTGGAGAAACATCCGTCATTTTTCCGGTTTTGATGGTCAATTGCGTCAGTCTGAGCATTTGAAACAAGGAAATAAAATTTATTTCAGACAATAGATCTCATTAATCAAACAAGAAACAAATGAAAACATTTAAAAATTAACAGAACGTTTTTCTTTGACTCTAAAATTCCTAAAAAATGATTACAGATAATTACGGAAGTTTTGTAAATGTTTACTCACTTATTGGAATATTCTTCTCGCGTAAAAATAAAAAATTCTGATCCAACAGTTATTTCACAGGTAAGTAGCCTTGAACATTCGCAAACTCAGTTCTGTTTCGCATTCCATCGTGGGTCGATTCACAATGAATTCGGAGCGTAAAACTCTCAGACCCTCGAGCCCTTCTTGCCTCGAATTATTAGACAGTCCATTGACAGTCTGTTTACGCTCTGAATTTCTCAGAATCAAGGAATCCAAGATCCTCTAATATTTACATCAGAAATTTTCATTCTTGAGATATTGGACTGGAACAATGCATTGTTCCTTCGAAACTCGAATTTTCACGATGAAAGTTGAATCGAAAGATCTAGAAAATTCCCTGAAATAATTTTTTTTCGCCCAATATTAGAATATTTGTTATCCAATAATGAAATATTTGAAAATGTATCATTTACTGTTAGAAAATAAAAGAACAAAATTGTGGAAAAAATTAATTATTTTATTCAGAAATTTTCTAATAATTGTCTTATGATTTATTAACGAGACGAGAATAATAGGGCAAACGAAAAAAAATTCTGAAAGAGTTCTTAAACAGCCTCGGCTAACATAAACATCCCATTCGGTAAAAACCTAATATAATTTACATAGAAGAAAATTCTATCAGTATTTCAAAGTGTCCCAATAAAAACTGTCTCTCTTTTTCCGACAGATACTTCCGACAAACTCAAATATCAGCGCTAGATGTCTCTAGCGGGCTGAATACCAAAAAAAAAATGGGAAAACGCTTGACGAAAGACAAAAGCCACCGATTTGTTGTCATCTCCATGTGACGGGCCATCAAATCAATATTGGAATTAAATAAAGAAATAAAAATGACATCGATAGCGAAAGGTGATAACGAACTGAAGAGGCTGTTGAACAGCCCAGCCAAGAGTGCCAGTGATGATCACACAATGGCACCCCCGCTATCCGTAAGCGTTCTAATATATCATATCAGAGGTTATGATTTCTGATATTATCTGTGTACTCACAGAAGATGGAAAAAAATCGTTTAACATATTTTTCAGTCATTGATTTTGTTTACGAAGAAGTCTCGATGAATTTTCCTCCACATCCTTTAAATTTCGAGGTAGACTTGGGGAAAGGACTGACTGTCATACAATGAGACTCACTTGGAGATGTTCTGTTAGTTTAAGTAACATTTTTGATGATTAATCTTAAACTATACATTTATTATTTCTTTTTCAATTGACATATTGATGGTGATGATGGTGATGCACAGACAAACGTACCTAGACCAAGTACGTCCCAGGCAGGGACTCCACAGGCTACGATGACCCCTATGGCTCCACCACCTCCAAAGACTGAGAACATTGAACCCATTCTACAGTAGGTCATCCACTCCTTTCAATTGTCTAATGACGCGCATTAAAATTTCCTACAAAATTCACGAGATTTTTGGCTCTAACGTTTACTTTCTTCAGGAACGTCGTGTCGACAGTGAGTGTTGGCTGCGAGCTTCAACTGATGAAGATAAACACCCAAACGAGAAATTCCGAGTACAATCCAGGGCGTTTTACAGGTCTAGTGATGAGGATAAGAAATCCACGTGCAACAGCCCTTATATTCCGATCAGGAAAGATCGTTTGCACAGGGGCCAGAAGTGAGGACGATGCATTCCTGGCATCCAGAAAATTCGCAAGGATTATACAGAAGCTTGGATTTCCAGTTAAATTTATGAATTTCAAGGTGCAGAATATGGTGGCCACATGTGACCTCAAGTTTCCGATTAAACTCGAACATTTAAATCACATGCACGGACAGTTCTCCACGTATGAGCCAGAACTTTACCCGGGGCTAATCTATAGAATGGTCGCCCCCAGAGTTGTACTGCTTATATTTGTTAACGGGAAGGTTGTCTTAACAGGTGAGAATTTGTCTGCCAAAAATCACTGAATTGCATGAAGACATATTATTCATTACCTAAGAAATTGTACTGAATCGATTATAGAAGTAAATAGGAATTTTGGTGGTTATTTGTGTAAATATAGTTTATGTTAATAAATGGTGATTGAATTTTTTATAATTTTCAGGTGCAAAAAATAGGGGTGAACTGCGCGAAGCTTTAACCAATATACATCCCATTTTGAAAAGCTTTAGAAAACAGTAGTGGACTCTGTGTTATACGTTTCATCCGCATCACGCATTTATTCGCATAGTTGCCTTGTTAATTCATCTCAAATTTATGATATTAAGGACATGATGTAACATAATATTTATATAAAGTAAATAAATTTTTTATACGTAAATTTATTCATGTTTTGTTTAGCTTTTATTCCAATAATTTTCAGTTCATCTACACGTCTCTAAATGCCTGTTAATTGATCTTTTAATGTTAAATAACAAAAAAGTGTGACGTTTGGGTTTTGGCTATCCACTGCGATGATCATTTGGATAGCCAAGTGGTAGTGAATAGTCCCAGACTACTCACTAAGGGGTTATATATATATATATATATATATATATATATTTCTGGATGCTACTAGCGGTTGCTAGTAGCTTGGTGTATATATATATCCCCTCTTGGGACTGGTGGTGATGGGACACTCCTGCGTCTTGTCCCCTTCTGCTGGGCCGTCGTGCCCCGTCCGGCTAGATGTCGGTGAGCCCTTCGGGTTCACTCTTCTAGGAGGGGTGTCTTGGTGACGGATTGGGAACAACACAAAATAACCTCACTCGCGGAATGTATTAAATATATATATATTTGCTCTTAATTGTATACACTCCTTGCGCGAGTGGGTCGGTATCGCGTTATTAGATGGTCATGAGTTGGACTTGGAGCGCGGTTACGAGCAGTGGAAGACCCGGTTTGGTCTACTGCTGGACAATATCTGACTCTCTGCGAGTCTCTAAATCTCCTCCAAGTCCAAATCGCTGTTCTAAGCAGTTCCACGGCTTTTTGCACCAATATTGTCTTGTGTCATCATTGACGCAAGACTCATACAGTCAAACAGTATACTGGACGTGCCAAAAACCCTGAAACTGCTTTATTCGATCCCTGCTGCGTCGTCACTTGGGTGCTGACAATGGTCTAAACATCCGTTGGATTGTTCAGTCCTTTGTCCAAATGGCGTTGCAGGGAGTAAATTGATCCTCCAAACACTGGGGCAGCTGACCACAGCGTCTCCAAGACGCCGTGGGACTGCTGACCAATGTCTGGGCATCAATTCTCAAAAAAACGACGCATTGGCAGAGGCCAATACATCACAAAAGTAATAATGTTTATACCACGTGAATTTCTTTAATCCGGAAACTAGAAAAGTCATTTTGCACATATATGTATCATGAAAATCGCACCGTGATTAAAATCACGTGTGTAAAACCAGTTCCTGAATAATACACTAAATTAATTATAATTTAATTATTGTTGAAGTGCCTATATAGATAATTTATAACAAATTTAGAAAAAATGTTTAAATCATCATGAAGGCATTAAATGACGAATAGTGATAATAACATTTATTTTCATACGTCGATAGCATCGATATCAAAACTGCCAAGAAAAATAGATAAAAAATGGAATGTTAAACCTGGCATGAGCCCATTGGCCGTAGGATCATGAACAAATAATGCCAAGACTGGACGTCAGTCCCCCTTGCCGACTGTTCTTTTATAAGGAAGAAATCGCTTTCACATCCTAGGAATATAACGCAAATCTTTTCAATAATCATCTAAATGACGTCATAATAATTGGTAATTTTAGTTGTGTTAATAAGTGAAAAATCTACAAACTGCGGAGATGAAGATCTATAAGACAGTTTTGGTGGGATTGCTCGGGCTCATGTGCGTCAACGCGGTTGCAGGCGAATCGTTCCTCTCAACAGTGAGAAACTCCATCGTAAACTGGGCTGGAAATATTTGGAAGGTCATCACCACCGGCACTAGCCGAAGCCACGTGCTGTGGCAGAAGTGCGGGAATCGCCATGATTTTTCCAACGCCTTATTTGTGAAAAGTGCAAAAAGTCTCATGAAACAATCAAAGTCAATTACGGCAATTGAAAGCCATGCGAATAAACGCATCGATACTCAGAACGTCCATATATATTCTGTCACTCCAAGGATAGAAGCTTTTCGCAAAGCGAGAGAAGACATTGATAAAGAATTTGATCGATTACAGTTCCTGAATATATCGACTGGAACATCTGATCCCACACAAATGTGCGAGTGGGCGGAAGGACTTATCGAACAGGAGACGATAACAAAATTAATTATACAAATTCATGAGGGTCTCGCGCCGGGTTCAGGTGGAAATCCTTTAATAGATGATCTTCTCGATCATATGCAGGTATGGACGGAAATGTTATACATATAGAGAAAAATACTCAGTAAAAATTATGGAATTTTTTACGTAATCCGAAATATAAAATTATTTTTGTAGCAGTGGTAGAGAACAGACTGACAAAATAGAGTGATCTTTCAGGTTCATCACTGACCAAAATTCGAAATTCTCATTCATTCTAATTTTTTCAAAAGGAGTAAACGTTTTGAAAAAATGTCTTAATGTGGTTCAAAAAAAAACTTCACCTCTCGGTAAAACTTATAAATTTTTGAGGAAAAATTATGAAAAGCCTTGTGATGTCTCCTCGATGTCCAATCGAGCACAATCACGACCAATTGTGCTCTCTAATTTAGTTCTGAGATTTTTCAGAAAAAAATTTCGCACCATAATGCTCCATGTTTTTCCATTTTTCTAAATCAGGACAAGAAAACTGCGGAAAATATCAGATGTTTTTTCCGAAAAATATACTTTTCATTCGTAGGGTGCATCAGGTGAGATACTATGTGGTTGGGGACATTCAGCCTACGACTATCTCCACTCAATCTACAATTTAGTGGTGGTGACAGAAATGAGAGCGTTTATTTTAGAAGCCTACCTCAATCATCTCTTGTATGAGTACAATGGCAGAGGATGTATGTGCTGACTAATTCCTATCCCGGGAAAAATAATCGAACATCCATTCAACCAACAAAAATGCTAAAGAAATTTTGAATGACTTTCGCAGGTAAATACTCGAAAGCGAATTCGGCAAGTCAAGTCAAGATTTTGCGTGAGAGACTACAAACCCACGTCAAAGACTACACTGACGTTTTTAGTGAGAGAATGTACCGAACGTCAAAAGAATTCCAGAACTGCGGTGATCGATCTTTCCTAAGGGGTGAGTTTCGTGCCAGCCCCAGTACTGGAACTTTTACCTGGCCAGCATTTTGCGTATCTTCTGGATATTTTTTTCACAAATTTCTCTCTGTGTCCTGACACGTATGAAGATGCTTTTACATTGACTGTCTCAGATGAAACTTACTTCGAGTTGGAGGGAGTGGTCCAAGGTTTCATGCAGCCACTAGACATTGAAGGAAACGACGAGACACGAGCCATGAGCTGCCGTAGTCTGAGCCAGGGTGGATCAGATGAAACGCATCCGTATTGTTTTTCTCAGCAGAATCAGTGTCCTCCGAAGGTTGAAAAAACATGCCCAGGGTACCTTAGGGATTGCAAAATAATGTCGAAATACGTGACAGCATGTGTAGCGGTGAGTTGATGCCAGGAGACACTGAATCAATCAAAATTCCGTATTTCTTAGGTGATTCCTGGCAGGAACGAAGTGAATGTCTCTTCTTGTCTGCCAGTTTTTCTGCAGAACAAAAAATATTTATAGAAAAAATTACTTCACACGTTTGCTTACTACAATACAGAAATGGAATTATTTTAATTCAATTATTACCTTTTCTGTCATTCAGGAACATGGTCCAACGCGTTATGAATGGATTCAGGAATCCAACAGTCAGCACCAATCGTCCACTGCTTGTAAATCTCACAAATATCTCTTGGAGTAAGACCATGGAATTAATATATTTTGATACGTATATGGAAAAACGTTTGTCTGCTTCAAAATCGACTTTTTAGAATGCGGTTGTTTTCCACGAGGAGTGCGTAAAGTGATTCCCGAGTGCGTAACCAGAGGCTCACTCGTTGTTTAATGCAGTTCCTACATTAAAACACTATCTCTATCTCCATTTTCATTTAGCACAGTGAACTCAGCGAGTGGCAAACAAAATAAGATATATTCAACATGCTGTTGGAAAAGTGAAATTTTACGCATCACTAATATAATAATTATCTTTTGTCTCGTTACAGACATCCGTGCTTTTGCACCTGTGTAGACAATACTGTCCATTCCTTCTCAACACATCTCATAAATCTGCAACCGGTGGAGGCTGACGTGGCTGAGAATATGTATAACAAATCACTTTTCAGAACTATAATTATCATTAACAAAATTTTGACAGCGTGGTGTAAAGTAAATGGTATGGGATGACATTGCAGGATTCTAACTGGTGTCAGATTTATAGTGCAAAAACGGGTGTTGCAACTGCAAATTCAGCAAGGAAAATTTGGAAAGGATTGGAGAATCGACGGAAAACCTGAATGGAAGCCCATTGATGACATAAGTGAGAAGATCCGTGCGAAAAGATTGCGAAGAAAATTACAAGGAGAGGATCCGGAAGTTGAAGAGGGACGGGATTATTTCATTGTTAGTGAGAGAACGCAATTCAATTTTGATCAGCTGACCGTTTCCTTTGGTCATGTTCTTACTGGTAATTATATGATTAATGATAAGTGTAGCTGGGGAAGATTAATTGTATTTTCTTCCCGATGGGGGAAGGGAAATATTCAGTAAAAATTGCGCAACTCACCGTAATCAGAAAATGATCTTGGAAAAAAAGAATTTCAAGTAAAAATTATGTGACAATTTTTTATGGAATATATTTCTCCTCATGGAAAGGCTTCAGTCATTTAAATTTAAATTTACTTCAAGTTATTGGGATAATAGAGCGTAATATGATAAAAAGCAGTGAAATTCATGAAGACAACTGTCATTTTCTTCGTGTTAATTTACAGGAGTGAAGTTCGATATGGTTTCTGACGAAAATTCAATACAAATTGCTATATTATCTAGACCATTTAATATAACATCTGGAGAATTAAGTGAAGTTGATGGGGCGGCCAAAATCCAAAAAATGGTTTTTAGAAGGTAAGCTCACCCGTAGACAAGTATTTCTCTTCAGAATATCTTCTAGAAATTCTCAAAAAGATATTTGAAAGCTAAGGGATCGCCGGCAATTTTTTTTTGTTTGATAATCTTAAAATAAAATTGTCTTTCGAAAATAGGGGAAAAGTAAGTTAAATGGAAAGATTTCTGAAAGATATTTCAGACGGAAATGTTGCTACGCAGATAGTGATCTGATGAATTATTATTACTTTCGAGGTCAAGATAATCGTTGATAGGATCGAATCAATTTCCAGGGAAAAGTGGTCCTATCCGACAGACGAGGGTCGGGTACGAATTGTCCCCGAACTAGATAAGGCGGTGACTCTCAACACCACAGGACAGGATAGTTGGAGACAGGGGACAGTACCGTATTTCGATGCAGCACCTCTTGTTTCAGATCCACCGACTGCACTAGGAGGTTTCGGAATATTTCATCGGTATCGTGGCAACACTCCTGGTATCATCTCACCGAAATTCATTTCAATGGATTATACTTATTACATGGAGGAGAAGCAGTACAATTTGCCAAGCAGTGTGAAATAATTAGCTGAAAAATTGTAAAACATGAAAAAATCATTTTATTTAATTCTGCTGTCGAGTGAAGAAGTAATTATTTAAAATTCAGTTTTCCTCAATGACGATGAATCATCAGAATGAACCAGAATCACTTCAAATACATGTATAATGTTTTGATAAATATTATAAGAATTATTGAAAAACTGAAAATGTGTATTATTTATTGTTAATTAAATTCACCATGCCAATGAGAGAGAAGAAGCCTGCATAATTGTAGAAAACAAAATTTTAATTACATATTTAAACTGTCGCAAGACTTATGACTGTAAAAAATACTTTCGCACTTGATAAAGAATCCTCATAGCAAGAATTCCACTGCGTCATTTTGTCGCAAATAAACACAATCACAAAGAACAATTTTATCCAGAGTTTTCGAATGAAAAAATCTCGATAAAAATCCAGAGTTCCACATAACGAGAGCTCAATGGACATTGGAGCATAAAAAATATTACGAGCGCTCGACATATTCACTTCCTGATGATGCCTGTATAAAAATAATCATCCATAGCCAAAGACTATCAGCGTTTTTTCACCGCGATTCAAATAGCATCGCAATATCTGTGTTTAGCTCTCTTTTGCAAGTGAAAATTGCAAAACCACTGAAATGAGGGCTTGCAAGGAAGTTCTCGTAGCAATATTCCTGGTCTTACCCATCCATATGGCGATCGGCAGACTACCAGTCACAACATTGGGAATATCCAGTTTAAATTGGGCAGTAAATACTAGGAACATCCTCAAGACAGGCTCTGATGACACCTTCGGATTGTGGGAGGATGATCTTACCACGTTGAAAAATTTAAATATTTTATTCGACGAGAGAAGTAAATTATTGTTCGATGAACTGGAGGAAGCAGAACAGGTCCAAGAGTATCTGCAAGAACGTTTTCTCAAGGGGAATGCTGAGCTCAGTGCTGGGAGCCTGAGAAATCATACGGTCGCCCGCGAAATGATGAGAATGGGGCGACAATTACAGGTAGAGATATTAAATGACTATAATTTTTTATATCTTCTGTATTTAAAGAAAGCCACTTCAGTATTTCTGTCCTGAAAACTGCCAGTCAAGAGTCAATAGGCAGTCAATTTCATGTCTTCCCTGACAGAGAAAAAAACATTTTAGAAGACTAAATCTTTTTCTACCCAAAAATATTACAATTTCTTAATTTATCTGACTTGAACCGATAATATTTCTATCTCGATGATTCCAAACCGTTCGATTTAACCTGTGATGTCTTCATTATGTAGCATATTGTCAAACTTTATACTTAAAATTTAATAATCCTACAGCTGTTGAAAATTCCAAGAAGAAAAGGCGTGAGTTCTGATTTACATTTCTATTTACAGCTTATTAATAAAATTCCCACGGAATTGACGAACCTAAAAGTTTTGGATCCTGTCATACCTCAACAATTATGTAGATGGGCGAGCGGAATTGTTACGAGAGAACGAATTAGCAAGAAAATTGATCGTTTTTTCAATCGCTCCTTTCCAGAAAGAAATCCTGGTTGGCTGACGCACTTAGTCGAGGATATAGCGAAGGTAGACAAAAAAATAATCTAAATTACATTTTTTCTCAAATGAACACAATAACATGATTTTTCCTCGGGTGAAAAATTATCCAATAAATTGATTAGCATTGTCTACATTTTCTTACCAAATTGTATTCTGCCTGACATGATGATATCTTATTCCCTGAACTGATGAATCTATGGTAATGCCAAACAGGATGCCCCAATGATCGAGTCTCGATGCGGTCAGGGATATTCGCTCTATGACTATCTCCACACCATATACGATCTAGTGATTCTAACGGAGATGAGAGCATATATAGCCGAAGGATTTGCTCATTATCTGCTACATACGTATAACAGCACCGCGGTAGCCTGTATGTCCTCAATTAAAAAAAAATGACAAAAAATGAAATATAGGGATTAAGAAAAATACTGATATTTATAGGCGCCTATTCAAAGGGAGACTGGGATCGGCAGCTTGAGCATTTGTACAGGAGACTTCGAATACACGTCCAAACTTATAATAACGTGTTCATTCGGGTGTTGGAATATTTATCGAAAGAATTTCGTGAATGTGATGATGATTCTAAATCTTTTGAGCGAGGTGAGTAAGAACAATGAGTTTGATTCACTGTCCTTTGGAGATTTTAGTGCATTACCAAAAGCTACTCCAAATAATCTTTGGAAAATTATTGTTAGCTGTACTGATTTTTTTCAGATGTAACTTACTTCGAATTGGAAGGCGCAATGCAGCGGTATATTCACGCACATAATCCTGATTCATCGGAGATTACTGGTAGGCATTTGGATTGCAGTTTATTGGATAGGAGGTACAACTCTCAAAGTTGCTCGGGGATAACCAAGTCCTGTAGTGCTCCTGTCAAGTATCCTTGCATGGGCTACATGATCGATTGTGAAGCACTAACGACGAACGATGTTCATGCTTGTGTAACCGTAAGTCAGTGAAAATTATCGATAAATTTCAGGATTTCCACAGATTATTTTTTTCATCCCAATTTCAACCAATCAAATGGTGGCATTTCCCGTCACGTGGTACAAGTAAGAGAGTTTTACTTCGGATATTTTTCGGATATTTCCCTGTTTGTTGCTAAGCAATGAAAATATCCGATAAACAATTTGTACGCGTTTCAAACCCCAAAACTGTCATTACAAAAAATTAAGTTCAAAGACTTTACCTCGAAATGAGCAGATTTTGACGGGAATCCTTGGAGATTATTGATCAAAAAATTTAAAAAAATGTTCCTAATAATACAGTGAAGACAAACGCCACAATTTGGAAATAATTCTCTGCATTTTGTGCAGACAAAAAATATACGGTGGAGAAGCCACGACTACGAGTGAACAACCATACTATATGACGTGAAATGCCACACATTTAATTGTTTGAAATTGGAATGAAAAAAATAATCCAGCCAAATACCCCTCGACCTTCAAAATTAATCGGATATTTCCCTCCAGTTTCCCTGCGTAGCACCGATCGGGATAAGATTCGCAGAAAAACCCTCGCGCTTCGCGCTCGGGTTTTTTAACCTGCGAACCTTATCCCTCTCGTTGCTACGCAACGAAACTCTCGGGAAATATCCGATAATTTTGAAGGTCTTGGGGTATTACTACTGATTATTTTTCCCACCCAAATTTCAGCCAATAGAATTGCACCATTTGTTGATATTTTGTATAGCCTACCTCGAATATCAGCGATTATTTTTCCCATCCAAATCTTGGCCAATAGGATTGCACCATTCGACGTTATTTTGTATAGTCAACACGGTATTTCAGCGGATATTCTTGGAAATTTCACTGGAAATTTTGCATGTTGATATATATAAAAAAAAACAAATGTTGAAGTAACCCTCAATTGTATCTGACAGATTAAATGGCAATTCGTTGAAAATTATGTCTCATGGTGCAATTCTATCGGCCAAGATTTGGATGCAAAAAATAATCCCCCGAATACCACTCGAACTTCGAAATTATCTGATATTTCCCTCAAGGTTCCCTGCAAACAAATAAGCTCGTCAAGTTTTCCAGAAAAATCACTCGCGCTTCGCGCTCGTGATTTTTAAACTGGAAAACTTGACACGTTCATTTGTTTGCAACGAATCTATCGGGAAATATCCGATAATTTCGGAGCTCTTGTGGTATTACATGCGATAATTTTTTGATAATTTTGATAAACAAACGAACCTAACCAAATAAACCTCTTTTCATGTCATGGTACAATTCTCTTGGCCGAAATTTGGATAGGAAAAATAATCCCCTGAATACCACTCGAGCTTCAAAATTATAGAATATTTCCCTCTAGGTTCCCTGCATACAAATGAAGTCGTCAAGTTTTTCAGGAAAAATCACTCGTGCTTCGCACTCGTGATTTTTTAGCCTGAAAAACTTGACTCCTTCATTTGTTTGCAACGAATCTATCGGGAAATATTCGATAATTTTGAACCACTTGTGGTATTATATGTGAATAATTTTTTCTTTTCAGACGAATCTGGAAAAAAATTGATTTTCAAAAACACTTAATAACACAATTTCTTAAGAGATTAGTATCAATTTTAATGTAAGAACAGCCTAAAGAATACAATTTCGCCATCGTATTGTTAAAAAAAAAATCATTTTCAAAGAGAAATCTTGTTAAAGCTGAATTTTCAATTCATAATAAGTTGATTTCCAATGGCTATTTTACTGAAAAGAGAAAATAATATTTTTAAAATATTATTCAGCACAAGATCATTTGACCAAAAAATTATTTTCTTGAAGAATAAGGTGATACGAGTAAATATATTCCCATTTTCCTCGGAAAAAACTCAAACTATTTTCCCGTGCAACTATATATGTTGTGACCTTGGCCTCGAGGAATTTTATGATAATTAAATTCCTCGAGGCTGTCAGTAAAAATGAGGAAATTTTTCCTTTCAATATATAAGGTGTGTGAATAAGTCTTTCCCGTTTTTTTCAAATTTTGAACCTTTATTGTGAAAAAATGGTTACAAATGAATTATTGAAAGTATTGGCCATCGCTAGCTACAACTTTTTCTCATCTTTCTGGCAACATACGAATCCCGTTGCGAAAAAATTCGACCGGTTTGGCCTCTATCCAGTCATCCACCCATTTTTTGGCTTCCTCGTAGGAATGGAAGTGCTGGTCAGCCAGACCATGCGTCATCGATTTGAAGAGATGGTAATCAGAAGGAGCAATGTCTGGACTATACGGCGGGTGGGGTAGGACTTCCCATTTGAGCGTTTCTAAGTATGTTTTCACCGGCTGTGCAACATGTGGGCGAGCATAGTCATGTTGCAAAATAACTTTGTCGTGCCTGTCGGTGTATTGTGGCCGTTTTTCTCGCAGTGCGCGGCTCAAACGCATCAAATGTCGTCGATAGACCTCGCCTGTGATCCTTTCATTCGGTTTCAGAAGCTCATAGTAAACCACACCTAGCTGGTCCCGCCATATACAGAGCATGAGCTTGGCGCCATGAATATTTGGCTTGGCCGTCGATGATGATGCATGGCCGGGTAGTCCCCATGATTTTCTTCGCTTCGGATTATCGTAACGGATCCACTTTTCATCGCCAGTCACGATACGAGGCAGAAAACCCTTTCTTTTATGTCGCTGAAGCAGCTGTTCGCAAGTGAAAAAACGCCGTTCGACGTCTCTCAGCTTCAGTTCGTACGGCACCCAATTTCCTTGCTTTTGGATCATTCCCATGGCTTTCAAACGCTTGGAAATGGTTGTTCGGTCAACTCCCAATGCTTCAGCAAGTTCTTCTTGCGTTTGACACGAATCTTCATGAAGCAAAGTCGCCAATTCTTTATCTTCAAAGATTTGCGGCCGCCCGGAACGCTCCTTGTCTTCCACGTCGAAATCACCACTTTTGAAGCGTCGAAACCATCCGCGAACACTTGAATCATCGACACAACCTTCTCCATAAGCTTCCTGAAGCAATAGATGCGCCTCGGCAGCAGATTTCTTCAAATTGAACCAATAAAGTGAAACTTCCCGCAAATGACGTCGACTCGGCTCAAATTTCGACATTTTCACGATATCAAAAATTTATGATGCGAAAAAATTTCAACTAATGTGTTAGTGTAGAATTGTTGACAGATGAATAAGCTTTGATTATGACATATGTAACCATTGAATACTCGCACAGTATTGGTGGCAGCATCTCTTACAAAAAACGGGAAAGACTTATTCACACACCTTATACATGTATGTATGAACATTGAAAGGGAAGGCCTGTAAAAATGATTATAAAAATGAGGGTAGAAAGAATAATTCGGGTATAATTTGAGTACTACTAATTAATTTAATGGGACTCAGTATTTTCTTTATAAATTTTATGTGACAAATATTTCAGGCCTTTTTCAATAGTTTTTTCGAGGGAAGGGGGTAAGGCTAACCAGCCTGCGACACACGCTGGAATCTATATAATGAGAAAAAAGGAAGGATTCGAGTATTATTTAAAAATTGAGGGAAGAAGTTACGGGAACGATTAACTTTGTATTTTAATGAGGAAGAAAAACTAAGAGGGGGATACAAATAATCAGGGAGAATTTAATTATAAGGTGTAGGCTTACCGTTGGGGGAGGTTATATTCAGGGATAGGGAAATATTTAATATATTTATGGCGGGAAGAAAATATAAGGGGACGCTCACAGTCTCAGGGGGGGGGGGAATCTTCCAACTTCCGGGTTGTCTTCACGGGGCGGCACGGGAGTGACGATGGTCGATGTCCAACTCTTCCCCACGTCTCAGCAATTCCTCCTTCTCCACCAATTCTCTCCTTTCCACAAGTTGTCCTCCTCCTTCAACTATTTCTCCTAAAACTCCTCTTCTTCTTCTTCTTCCAACATTCTCCGGGATTCTCTCCAACAAAACTCCTTCTATTTCGGGGCAATTTAATGGGGACTATTCTCGGGACAATTCCAAAACGGGGACTATGTTTTCGGGATACTCTTTATATGGAGCTGGACTCGGGCTATTCTAAAGCCGGAATTTGTTTTCGGGGCCACTTCACCACAGGACTATTCTCGGGCTATTCCCAAGTCAGAATGGTCATCGGGACACTTCTCGCGGTCCTCTCCGCGATCTTCGTGGTGAGTGAGGGCAGGGGATTCCATTTGCGAATCTTCACGTGGGGTCCCTCTGCTCTACCACGATACCACGGCAGTGAGGCAACTGTTAGTGCTATAGCGAAGGTTAGGGGAGAGGGGTAGGAATCTACTCGGAAGTGGGGTATATAACGGTAGCTAGAAAACAAAACCTATAATACTCTGAATAATAATTATTAGGGGGCGGAGGGAAGGGCGCAAAATCTCTTCTTCGTTACAATGTATAAGCTCGATACACCGAAATAATTTTATATTTTCAAGGCTGAACGTCCGCGACGTTATGAGTGGATTAACGATAGCAACGGCGTCCCAGTGAGAAATTGTCAGACGCGGACGTTCCAGAAAGGGTAAAAAACAATGGGTCACATAGATAAATTTTTCAAACAATTGCACTAAGATTGTTTATTTTTTTTTCTTTCATTGCAGTACATCATGTCTGTGCACATGTATTGACAACGATGTTGATTCAATTTCAACGCATCTCTTCAACCTACAGCCGGTTGAGGCCGACGTCGACAGAGACATGTATGCGATCGAATTATTATTACGTAACATTATTTATGTCATATAAAAATTCTGTTAACATTTCATGATTTTTTCCAGCAAATTTTCGTTGGTAAATTTCTATTTATTTAATGTGGATAAATTCAAGAAATATGCAGTTAACATCTCGTGGAATATTATTTTACGAAAAAACAGAATTTTTGTGAATGTTGTTTTGTACTTGATAACATAAAACTCATAATATTGTAGGGTAGTAACCGGCATCAGATTCACAGTGCACAACGGAGTGATGCAGTTGCAAATACAGCAGGGAAAATTAGGACCTTTTTGGGAAATTGAAGGATTACCCGAGTGGAAACCTGTCAATGATATAAGTGAACAGATTCGTGCGAAAAGATTGGGCAGAAAATTGCGGGGAGAAAGTCCCGAAGTTGAGGAAGGAAGCGACTATCTGATTGTTAAAGAAGGAACAGAAGTGCAGTTAGACACACTGTCCGTTCCAACAGGACACGTTCTCACTGGTGATGTATATTTTTTTAATGATATAAAAAAATATCTGGAAATCTTCAGGTTCTATAGAAAATTATTGCATACAATTATATTTCTATAAAATATGCTTCTCGTCTGGATTTTTTATACATTATTTATAGATTTGGGAAATATGTGTATTAAAATTAAATTATATATATTTTTTGCCTATTCAGGAGTAAAATTCGATTTGGTCCAGGAAGGAGGGCAAGACTCCTCGAGAAGAGTACAGATTGGTGTATTTTCAATGCCTTTTAATGTTACCAATGGAAGGCTGAAGCATCTCGACACCAGGCCCACTTTGACTAGACCCGACAGCGTCAAGAGGTGAAGTAATGTTGAATAATGAAGTGATAGATGAAAAATTCGGAATCAAGTTCATGTAGACTTTTTAGAAAACTTATTTGTTCTTGCAAAATAAGTTATTACAACAATTCCACTATTTCCCCTATGCTTTGAAATATTCATCAGGAAACCAAGTTGAAAAAAAATCGTCCAAAGGGTAGACACTCTATGTTTATACTCTGAAGGACATTTTTTTTAATATCTCAAATTGTTCCAATATGTCTAAAAAACGTGCACAATATATGTCTCCCATATATATTATATATTTTATTTGGAAATATTTACGATGTGTGGAACTTCCAAATGACAAATTTCTTATTTATTTTCAGGACGCAACTTGTATTTCCTACGGAGAATGTCATCAATCCGCTTCCAGTGACGAAGTTCTCCGGATCGAATCAATGGGTTTCGATTATTACTTCGAATATGAAAAATGACGGGGGACAAACAACATTACCATATTTTGACGCAAAGCCAGTTGTATCCGATCCGCCAAGTGCACTCGGGGGTGTTGGAATATTCCACAAATCGGGTGGTAACTTCACCGGTTTCGTCGCACTGAAATGTGTTTCACTTGACTATGTTCCCTTTATGAATGAACACAGGGTGTTTCCTCATGAAGGAAAAATCGGTAGCACTGCTGTAGGTGAAATCAAAATTTTGCGAACGAAATAATTTAGTGTTGTTCAATATTTTAAATTGATTGATGATGGCCTAGGCGGCTTGTGAAAATTTTAACTGAAAAGTTACGCGGTTGCGAAAATGTATATGTGAAAATTTCATGATTTTTCTTGTAAACATTAAAATAAAATATATGGAGAAAGTACGATGTGCTGAAATACTAATATTACTTGAATGTTTAAAAATAAAAAGCGATTCCGAGTTCTCATTGACGCATAAAAGAATAAACAAAATCATTTATACCGATTAAACGTTTCAATAGGCTAATATGTCAACTGAAAAGATAAATATATTATAAAGTAAAAAGAGAGAAGGAAATAATTTAATAAACTAGTATAAGTTAATTTAGCATTCGTTCGCTAGTTTTTGAATAACTTAAAAATCTGAATCATCATCAACATTGCACTGATAACTTTAGTTTTGATAACAGCGAATATTTCGTTCAACAAGGTATCATCGAAGCTTTCCGCCAAAATAATAAAAAAAATCCATAAAAACACAGTACTGAACATGGCAATAGCTCGTTGGCTCTTGGATCGTGAAAAAAAAGCTATGATGACTTGACGTCACTCACACTTCCTGATCACTCGTGCACAAAAGAATGGCACTCATCGCATAGAAATATTAGTCCAGCCGTTAAGTAGAAAATTGTATATTGTTTTTATCCGTATTATACTATAGAATTTGTTGTAAGATTTTCGTGTATTATAATATTCGGTTATTTGTGCCGGATATTTTTTGTGCTAATAGTATTATGTAATTCCATTTATGTAAAGTTTTATACATAAAAATAACTCATATACAACAGAAGATATTACTGGTTTTTCATTGCAAGGGCTAATTTCTCATTAAATACAAAATTTCGAGTGGAATCTTCTTTGTTCAAAAATTCTGTGGAATATTCGGTTTGAAATTTACAAAAAAAATACAAAGAGAATTGGCTCCGGTCAGAACTCTATAGAAAAATATAAAATATTCGTACACAAATATTGAAATATTATAGAGGAAAACCCTTGCAGAATATTTGTATACATTCCATACTAACAATGTCAAAAAGACCTTTCTAGACGCCCACCCAGTGAAAAGGGAAAAATCATTGAGATGGAGACTCGTAGGCACCTTCCAGTGATGATGATCATCATCTTCATGGTGACCCCTGTGGTGATTTGTGACACTATGATCTCAACGCTGGGAGTCTCTGTCATACAATGGGCTATTGAAATTTGGAACATCATTAGCACCGGTGGTCCATCGTCATCTGAGATATGGTGGTGCCCCGGAGTACGAAAATTCATGACCATTTTCTTCCAGAAGAGTGCAATTGAGCTTTTATCAGTGTGTAAATCGCTCCGTAGGACCGACCATTATGCGCTAATACGCATGGATTATGATATCCGTAAACTTGATTCTGGCTTCAGTAATATTTTAGGCGGTGCAATCGGTGTCTTCTGGGCTGCTAGAACGGAAATTAATATGTTTTACAAAGAGTTCGAGTCCGCTATACAAGAGAAAGATTTTGATGCTCAACAATTGTGCGGCTGGGCCATGGGGATCGTTCGAGATGAGCTCGTAACAACATTAGTGGAGCGCATTTATGATGGTCTAAAACTTGAACACAAGGATAATGACTTAATGGGGGCTTTTATGGATCATTTTGAGGTATGTGAAAGAGATTAAAGGTGTATCAGGGTAAAAAATAATTACACGGAAAGAAATTTTAGGTAAAAATTAGCTCTCCAAGTTAATTTTATCATAAAAATCTATCTCCAAGTCTAATTTTTCCAATAAAACTTGATCTAAAGAGGGGTTGACTGCTATTTTGTCTCACCTTTCGCCCTCTAGAGATCTAATTTTTATTCAAAATGTTATTCGCTATCTCTGTCGAAGACGGTCAAAAAATTTTCAGAAAAATCATGAAAAAATCTTGGGAAGGTCTCGCTGGTGATCAAAGAAGATTATCTGGAAAATTTTTGAACGACAATTTGTTATTTAGATATTAAATTAAATTGCAGAACTTCTGCAAAAAAAAGAAATATTACCTATCGAAGATCTTCCACAGAAATTATTTCTACACGAGTAATTTTGAATTACATAAATAACTTGTTAATTTCGTTGAGGTCCTTTACAATGGTAAATCCCATAGAATTATTTTATCCATGCACTTTAAACGTAATACGTAATTTCCTGCCTCAGCTAGAAGAAGTTGACTCGCCAGTATGTCATCGAGAATATTCGTCATGGGATCGTCTTAAGGCAATCTACGATTTGATCGTAGTGACAGAGATGAAAGCATATCTTCTAGAGGTCTACGCTCATCATCTACTGTATGCATACAATGGCGAAGGGTCTTGTATGTGGTAATTTTTATACTGAGAAATTTAATCAAATTTCCACGCATTCCACCAACTGATTGGTATTTTTAGGCGTATATAGGTATGATAGTTCAATAAACCAAGTGCGACGCCTGCATCAGAGACTTCGAACCCACATTAAGTCCTACAGCATGATGATGAACCAAGCGATGATGGATACATCGAGAGAATTTCAACTTTGTAGCGATGACTCTTTCATACGCGGTATGTGGCATCAATCAGACAACAGCTATGGATGACCAAATTTCATTGATCGTTTTCAACTTTTTGTAAACATTAACAAAACGTCGGAATTAAATAGAAATTTTTCTGAAGGATCAATCGATAAATTGTTCGAGTTGGTCAAGCAGTCAGGGTTAATCGAACTAGGTACCTGAATATCTCAGTTCCTGTTCAAGAACCGAACTAATATTTATTTCAGACGTTTTTTCGTGTATACAAAAGATTTATAAAATTTATAAATATTTGGAGATTTTTCCGCTACCAATTTTTTTTAAGACATAACGCATTTGGAGTTGGAGGGGGCGATCCAGGGTTTTCTGCAGAACACGGATCTCTATTTTCAAGGAAAAAGGCATGATGTTACATGCAACGCCATGAACGGAGATAAGGGGCTGCCAATGTATTGTTCGAAAAGATGGAATACTTGCTCGAGCCCCATTAGAAGCCCTTGTTTTGGTAGAATTACTGATTGTAAGGAAATACCGGGAATAGTATCAGCATGTGCAGCGGTAAGTCTTTGAGAATGAAGTTAGGTAGACCCTCACTGTCGTCAGTTCACTATTTAAATTGATGACTGATGAACTGATGAATTCATTTGTGCTCGTGATGGTGGATCAAATATAGTGAGCTTGAAATAACAAGATATCCACTTCACTGATAACTTGAATATATATATATATTTTCATCGGTGCAGTAAAATCTACCCAACTAATTTTCACCATCTCTGCATCCATTTTCAAAATAAATATTATTTTTTTCTGTCAAGAAACAAAGTCCTCAGCGTTATGAATGGATCCACACAGCCCCTTCTGATGAGGATACTTGCGAGTCCGGGTTGGTGTATCAATTGAAGTGAGAATGATGAATAATACTATTATCCATGATAATTTTTGAATAATTTTTATTATTTATTTGATTTTAGGGAACCGTGCTTCTGTACGTGCATAGACAATGATGTTGAGTCTCGTTCAACGCATATATTCAACTTGCAACCAGTTGAGGCTGATGTACATAACAACATGTATGCATTCTGCGAAAAAAAATATCTGACTTTGGAAAATCATTCAGAAATCTTTGGACGTCTTCCCCAAGATTATTCCAAAAGGCTTTTTGATGAGCCAAAAATTTCATCAGAACATTAATTTTTCATTTTTTTTTCCTGATATCTCTAGATTTTCTAAGGACAGAAATTTTTCTCCATTTATCACAGTATCGAGAATGATATTTCAAGAGATTTTCAATAATATATAATATGCTAGGGCAGTTACCGGGGTACGATTTATCGTACAAAATGGAATTATGCAGTTTCAAATCGAGCAAGCATTGGTGACCAGGGATGGAAGAATTACAGGACAACCTGAGTGGAAACCGATCGTTGATATAAGTGCCGATATCGATGCAGCGAGACGGAAGAAAACGTTACGAGGGCAGTCACCTCAAGTTGTTCCTGAGATAGATTACCTAATTATTGAGCAAAATATAGCCATACATTTCGATGAATTAGCAGTCAGAGTGAATCAACTTCTTACCGGTAATTATAGCCATAATATATGCAGTTTTCATTGTTAATTGTCCCTCGTTTTTTTCTCCCATCGCAGGAGTGAAATTCCATTACAATAATGCGGAAAGAGCAGTACATATTGGTATATTATCTCGACCATTCGATGCTAAATCCGGAAATTACACTGTCGTTGATAATCCAATCATCATCCTTCCCACGAGTAGAGAGAGGTAACCGATTTTTTAACCTCACACCGAGAGAAATTTTAGCTTTGAGTGTTGACTTTTTTTCGGATTTTTTTGTTGTCAAAGAGCATTCAAGACTCATAAATGATAAAATCAAATTTATTCTCAGACGAGTTATGGACTTCCACTCACAAATGGGAGACCAAAGGCAGCTGATTAATCATATCAAAACCCTGGATAATTCGGCCTTGATCACTTCATCGGGCGAGGATACCTGGGGACAAAAGACATTGCCATATTTTGATGCAAGACCTATCTCCTTTAACCCGCGGACAGCCCTGGGAGGGCTCGGAATATTTCATGAGCACGTGGGTAACATCACTGGAACCATTAGAATAAAGTTGGTTTCGATGAACCATTTCAGTTTCATGATGATCACCTTGAAGGATAACGATTTCGATGCGGAAATCTAACTATATCTTACTATAAAAAAAACCTCGAGATAAATCAGGAAGAGGAATGATTTATCTCGAGTTTCGGCGTATTTTTTTATATCCATTTTATTATGTTTGTCGTGGAGAGAAATTATACAGGGTGTCCCAAAATTGAACGTCCAGACTTTAAACTTAAGTTGGGGGTGAAATTCTGGAACGAAAATCCTGAGCGACTTTTTGATCAGACGCACCCCCTTCAACTTATTCAAGGTTGAAGTTGGACGAATCAGGAGTGTGGAATACCCGCTCGCACGACGCTGAGGAAAACGTTCGCGTGTGGTGGTGTCCCCACCATACGGTACCACTCCCCTGCGGCGGCAGAAAGGTATGACTGGCGGCGGTCTGTAAGAAGAAGGGGAGGGAAATGAAAAAAATGAACACCCAAAAAAAAAAATCATCAGCGATTGATCATTTTTTTTCTCCTTCGCTGAAAGAAAAAATGAAAATCTCATACAGGGCCAATGGGGCTTTAGAAAATTAAATCGCCGGGTTTTTTTTCCAGCGCTGTAATTTTCAACGCTGTGTTTTTCTCCTTTTCGATTAGATTAAGAGATTTAAGAGAATGCCCTTGGTTTCATCTCTTGGCATTAATTAGGGGAGGAGTAAATAATTTTTATGTAGCGGACGGGTGTTAATTTTTTTCATTTCCCTCTTCTTCCTCTTACCGGCCGCCGTCAGTCATCTCTTTCTGCCGCCGCAGGGGAGTAGTGCCGTATGGTGGGGACACCACCACACGCGAACGTTTTCCTCACCGTCGTGCGAGCGGTTATCCCACGCCCCTGATTCGTCCAACTTCAACCCTGAATAAGTTGAAGGGGGTGCGTCTGATCAAAAAGTCGCTCAGGACTTTTCGATTCAGAATTTCACCCCCAACTTAAGTTTAAAGTCTGGACGTTCAATTCTGGGACACCCTGTATACTCTCATCAATTTGATTGAATCGATACATTAATAACTTTCACACTATTATGGATTATATATGGAAATTTATGTCCTTTAATGTTGAATAAAAACCAGTAAGACTACTAAACAATTGAGAATCCCATGCTGTTATCATATAGGTATAATGTTTTATGTATAAAAACCTGATCGGTTATTCCATAGAACCTATGTTTTTCTCTCTTTTTTATTTTTTCTCTCTGACTGCAAAAAATCATAGAATAAATTCATTGAATAAACTATGAACGTGAAAAACTGGTGATTTTATATTTCGAACTTTGGGTAATGCCAGGGAGGTATTTTTTCCCACCGACACTATAAAAATATCCGTAAAATCATCGAGTTATACATGGCAAGGCCTTATTGGTCGTTGAATCATAAAAAAATATCTTGAACGATTGGACGTCACTCTCAATTCTCACTCCTTATATAGCGAGTGACAATGGCGCATATCACAGAAGTATTAGTTTCTCTTTATAAAACTGATTGTGAAGGCGAGGAAAAATTGTGCATTTTTCACCCCATCTCATAAAAAACCTAACAACATCATCATGGAGCTGAAATTTCCTAAGGAAATTTTCACAGCCATATTCTTGTTGTCATATGTTGACAATTCGATCGGCCTATCAACGCTAACAACCCTCGGCTCGTCCATCGAAGAATGGGCTACACACGTTTGGGATAAGATAAAGCAGGACACATATGATCATCTCTGGGAAGGCTCCGTAGATGGCTTATCATATTCTGTACATTCATTTGACAGAATTGGTAAATTTATGCTCATTGAATTTCAAGAAATCAACGATTTTGAAAATCTTCTCAAGAAGCGTGTCCTGAAGGGGGCTATGGTGGTGAATGAATGCATGACACAAGATGATGTTTTCAATACGGGAATATCGAAGTTGTTGAAACATACAGATGCCATTGATCGTATCACCCAGGAATTAGAAAATGCGCTGGCACTCGATTTTTTACTTTCACAACAATTGTGCTCGTGGGCAAAATCAGTTGTTGATGGGGAACGAATGTTGAAGGAGATACAGCTGATTCACCGAATGTTTTCTACAAGTAAATGCAGTATACTGCTAAATTTAGCGAAGCTAAAATTCATGGTATGGAAATTAAGTGATTACATATACATCTTCAACAAATCATCAGAAGGATCTTTGAAAGACGAATAAAAAAACATCTATTCTATTTTTTCATACAATTCTTTTTCAATAGTTTCCAAAATATTAGGAGTGTGAATAAGTCTTTCCCGTTTTTTTCAAATTTTGAGCCTTTATTGTGAAAAAATGGTTACAAATGAATTATTGAAAGTATTGGCCATCGTCTTCTTGCGTTTGACACGAATCTTCATCAAGCAAAGTCGCCAATTCTTGATCTTCAAAGATTTGCGGCCGCCCGGAACGCTCCTTGTCTTCCACGTCGAAATCACCACTTTTGAAGCGTCGAAACCATCCGCGAACACTTGAATCATCGACACAACCTTCTCCATAAGCTTCCTGAAGCAATCGATGCGCCTCGGCAGCAGATTTCTTCAAATTGAACCAATAAAGTGAAACTTCCCGCAAATGACGTCGACTCGGCTCAAATTTCGACATTTTCACGATATCAAAAATTTATGATGCGAAAAAATTTCAACTAATGTGTTAGTGTGGAATTGTTGACAGATGAATAAGCTTTGATTATGACATATGTAACCATTGAATACTCGCACAGTATTGGTGGCGGCATCTCTTACAAAAAACGGGAAAGACTTATTCACACACCTAATAAATTTTATGATATCTTCTTAAAGGAAAAAGAATTGTTGAAAGATGTTCTACGGGAGAGAGAGAGAATCTTGCAAAGATTCTTCTGTACTTCTGCTGAAATTTTCGGAAAGATCTAATGACAACAGTCATTTCATTTCACATTGTCCGAATGTCAGTGAATTTTTTTTTTCGCACCTTCCATCGTGGTGACTCATCAAATGGACAGAATAATTCTACTCAATTCATACAAATGCAATTATTTCAACCAGAAAGCGGCTAGTACCTACACATTTTGTGGTAAGGGATATTCACCATATGACTACATTCACACAATCTACGATTTGATCGTATCAGTGGAGAAGAAGGCTCATCTTGTTGGAATTTTCTCTCATCATCTTCTGCATGTGCACAATGGCACAGCCCTACAATGTATGACTCTATTGATTTCACGAAACAATTATTCGTTCATCTAGTCAGCCGATGGAAAATTTCTATTTATTATTTACAGGCCAATATAGCCGATCCGATTCTACGCGGGAAATCAAGGCGTTGCATTCCCAATTTCTAACTCGTATCCAAAAATATAATGATCTGTTTACCAACAGCTTAAAGACTGCAGTAAAAGAATTTCAGGCTTGCGATGATACTATGAACTCTTTCGAGAGGGGTAAATTTCAATCAGGATTTCTTCGATTGCCCCTGATGTATTGATAATTTATTATGACCGAATTATGTTGATTATTTTTCCCACCCAAATTTCAGCCAATAGAATTGCACCATTTGTTGATATTTTGTATAGCCTACCTCGAATATCAGCGATAATTTTTTGAATATTTTGGTAAACAAACGACACTTAACCAAATAAACCTCTTTTCATGTCATGGCACAATTCTCTTGGCCGAAATTTGGATAGGAAAAATAATCCCCTGAATACCACTCGAGCTTCAAAATTATAGAATATTTCCCTCTAGGTTCCCTGCATACAAATGAAGTCGTCAAGTTTTTCAGGAAAAATCACTCGTGCTTCGCACTCGTGATTTTTTAGCCTGAAAAACTTGACTCCTTCATTTGTTTGCAACGAATCTATCGGGAAATATTCGATAATTTTGAACCACTTGTGGTATTATATGTGAATATTTTCAGACGTAACGTATTTTGAATTGGAAGGCGCCATACAAGGATACTTGCAAAAAAATTCATTGGGCTCTTTGGTCCAGGATATTCCCGGCACTTGTGACCTCATGAGCGGGGGACACGATCAACCAAAAAACTGTGATCGTGTAACGAATTTTTGCGCGACTCCACTCAAATATCCTTGCATGGGTTACATTACCGGTTGCAAGGATCTACAGCCAATTTCTCGTCAAGCATGTTTAACGGTAAGCTCATCAGATGCTAAAGCAATTTTTTCAATAATAAATTTCTTTTTCAATATTCAAGTTAAATAATGAAGTCGTAGACACGATAAAGAAAAACTATAAAATTCTTATTTCCCAGCTATCTCTATGAATTATCCCTTTTTTACTTAATTTTTTTAAGACTCGACGACCACGAAGATACGATTTTTTCGCAACTGCAACTTCTTCTCCGCCGAAATTTTGTCTATATGAGCTAGAGGACCTCAGGTAGAATTAATTATAATACATGGGAGAAATGCTGATGATAATTTTAATTGTAATGTTGATCACACTATTTGGATTATGCTTTAATCGGTAAAGTCTATTGCTACACGAGGAAAAAAAATTATTTTTGCCAAATATCCATTTACTTCAGACAAAAATATTTATCTTTTCAAAATTCTACATCTTCGGTCTAATTACTCCCGATGGGAATTGACTAACGTTTAAATTATGACAATCATATTGCTTCGTAATTATTTCGTTTTTATAAATTAGTGATTTGCTTGAGGGAAGAATTTCAAAGAATTATTTAATGCTCATAATTATTGAAGGAGTCCACTCAACGTTATAATTAACATAATCTTCTTCTAGAACAATATAAGTGAGGCAATTCAAACACCTCATCAGAATTGTCAGGATATCAATACTTTCTAGAAGTAAATGGATATTTGACAAAAATAAGTTTCTATCTCAGTGTAGGGAAAATATAATTCCTTTGACAATTTGTTCGCCGTTGAAATAACCATGAAAATTTTAGGCTCAGTTCAGATTCACATAACAATTTTTTTTTTATTTCTAAAATTGATTCTCGAATTATTAATACTATCGGCAAGATCTAATGCCGTTGGGTTTCGTTGGCTTTCCTCTATCTTTCATGTTGCAGCTCGACGTGTTTATGTACATGTGTGGACAATGACGTGAATTCCATGTCAACGCATCTCTTCAACTTGCAACCGGTTGAGGCTGATACAGCTAAAAACAAGTATGACAAACTATCAATAAATTAATTAATTTTTCAAATAATCACTGTGATGTTAAAATGCTGGATTGGCAGGGTGGTAACTGGCATCAGATTTATAGTGCACAAGAGAATAATGCACTTGCAAATTCAGCAAGGACGATTGGGGGATGATTGGCGGATCGATGGACCAGCAGAGTGGAAACCGATTAATGACATTAGTGAGGAAATACGTGCGCAAAGATTGGGGGTGAAATTACGAGGAAAACCGCCTGCAGTTCGACGAGGGGTGGATTACGCTGTTGTCGAAGAGGGAACGGCATTGAATTTAGATTTGTTGATAGCTCCTAATGGTCATGTTCTCACTGGTAATTATTTGTTTCAAATATTTTTATCTCAATTGTCAAGAGGGAGAGAAAACAAATAGCTCCTTTAATTTATCAGAAAAAATATTGTAAATTTCAAATTAGTAAACTAGGCCGAATCGCTATTTGTCAGACCTATACACAAAGAGATAAACCCAATAAAAATTATTCAACAAATTAATTTAGAAGAAAGCGTCGTGCAGAGAAAAAATCCGAAATTGATTTGACTTTTGTCATGATATGAGAGAAAAATTACGGTCTGCTTTGGAAAAGTTGAATGCTTTTTTTGGATTATTTTCATTCAAACTTTGTTAAAATACTGTGAATGATCTTCTCTGTTTCCACTCGCAGGAGTTAAATTTGAGTTAGCTCCGACGGGGGTGGTAAAATCCCAGAGAATCCAGATCGCGATATTATCAAGACCATTCGATGCTTTATTGGGACAGTGGAGTCGTGATCAAACTACGTCTATAATTATGAGCCCGCGCGATAGGAGGAGGTAAAGTATTATTGAGTAATTAAATTTGTGTCAAATGCATGTATCCCTGAGTCTTCATCATTTGATATAATATTTTTCATTGATAAAAATTTTCTCATTCTCAGGACCGAGTTCGTGTATCCCAAGGGGAAGATAGAGGAGCCAGAAATGCGGACCAAAGAATCAGTAAAGGATCAATTCGTTTCAATCACAACTTCAAATATGGAAAATGATTGGGGGCAAGTGACATTACCATATTTTGACGGAAAACCGGTGGCATCTGATCCGCCTACTGCACTCGGAGGTGTTAAAATGTTTTATAAATATGGAGGGGAATTCCCCGGGTTCGTCGCGTTGAAGTGTATTTCTCTTAATTATGGTTACTTTATGGATAAGTTTAGATATTCTTCAGAAAAGGTTTATCAGATGTCGGGGAATTGATAATATAATTTTATGCCGTTTAATGATGAATGAAAATAACATTTGCAATTATTTTTCAATAAAAATGATTTTTTAATATTATTCCAATGGTTTAATATTTTTATAAAAATATTTCCTGAAACCTATTTTATTTCTCCCTGTAAATCCCATTTACCGTTGTAATATCACAGAAGAGAAATATAATGTCTGAAAATGTTCGTTAGGACATCTGAATGCTTTGACTTTGATGTTAAAAAATTCCTAAATGTCAAAACCATAAATTGCGTGCAGAAATTTTTTTAGCTGTAATGACGTATCGACAAAGTATTCCACCACAATGAAAAACATGAATAAAAACCAATCGAAATACTGAACATGGCGATAGTTCATTGGCTGTTAGAAGCGGCAGTGAATATTCCGATAGCTGAATATCATTGTCATTTTCCAAGTATTTTTAGACAAAAGACTAACACTCACATAACACAGAGGTATTAATTCAGTCAGTTCAGTGAAAATGATCCAAATGACATCAGACTGTGCATACGAATAGAAAAATTATCAAAAAAGTCATGTTCTAGAAGAAAAAAATACTCGAATAACTCAGCGAGTTCAGAAGCACATGGCAAAAAATTGTCAAGTTTTCACAGCGGCTTCAGGTAAAAATTACAAACTATTGTCGAAAAATTACCAATTGTGGGAGATTCCATACCATGACATTAGGGGATATTTCCTCCCGTGTAAAACTAATTCATCAGCTGTATAAAAATAAAAATAAACAAAATAATGGAAATAATTGGAAATAATTATAATAAGGCAGTAATTTCTTGTAGAATTTTAATCCTTCGGGAAAAATTTTAAAATATGTGAAAATCTTGTATTTTATTCGATGATTAATTCCGGAATTCACTATATATTTCAGATTATTTGTATTCAAATCGCCCAAAATTCAACAAGAATTACTCGAACGGATTACGCATAAAAACGTGAAGAGTATGGGCCCAAAAGGTAGCACGATGCTCCTGGTGGCAGTGATTGTCCTCTCGAACATGTCGAGCATCATAATCGCTGATTCGACATTTGCAACCTCGCAAAGTTCTGTCTTATATTTTGGCAAGCAAATCTGGAACATCCTCAGCAGTACTGCTAACAGGACAGCTCCATTGTGGCGCAAATGCACTATTCCAGAAAAACTTAGTAGCATGTTATTTCGTCGAAGCATGAGCGTCCTATTTTTAGAAACAGACGTAATGGATGCCGTTGAATTACACGCGATAGCACGTTTGCGTGGTCTGCTATTATCCGATTTTACGGATAAAATTAATGCTATCCCCGTGATGATCACAAACTTCATGGTTCTGGTACAAAACGTTAATGATGCCTTCACCTCGTTAAAATCTGTTCTTAGCCAGAAGCAATTCTCAGTTGCTAATATTTGCTCCTGGACGGGGACGGTTATTGCACAACAAAAGGTCACGGAAAGCATTCTCCAAATCCATGATTTCCTGCATCCTAGTTTTCAAGGCGATAGATTCCTAAATGAGTTCCTCCAGCACTTGAAGGTACATCATTTGTTTCAAAATAATTTTTTTTTCATCAGTCAATTTCATGGATTTTTTTCTCTGTATTGGCTTTCAACCTTTAGCACATTTAACCAATTCTACAGTCTAAACATAAAGTTTTCAAGCCGTGTACATTCAGAATATCTCTAAGAAATCATTGGAAGATAATTTTTACAAATTTCTTTTCCAATATTATCAAAAAACAATTTTTTGTTCGAAGATTTTCAAAAATCCATATAGTCTTTGGTGAATAGTCGAAAAATCATTATCAGTTGTTTCACTTGACTCATGAAGATACATTCTCTTATCCCAGAATTCGCCTAATGATGGTAGCCAGTGTCGAGGATTTTCGCCTCACGACTATCTCTATGCACTCTACGATATGATAATGGTGACCAAGATGAAGGGATATGTCGTGGAGACAATCTTATTTCGTCTCCTGAATCCATTGGACGGCCAGCTAGCCTGTATGTACTCGGTCTTCACCCGAGAAAATTTATTCAATTCCCATTCATGTGGAAAATTTACTGGTATTTGCAGGTAAATATGCGCGGAAAAATCTGGTGAGCCAAGTCACTGTCTTGTATGACCGACTGAGACAACACACCAAAAACTATAACACTCTGTTCGTCAGAAAATTGAGTAAAACATCGAGAAATTTTCAAGCTTGTCCTGGCGAAGCCTTTGTACGCGGTAAGTTCATCAATTGCCGTGACGGAATCAGTTATCATACGAATGGAATAAAATATTAACAAAAAGTTCAATGGTGAGAGAAGTACGTAACAGAAATCATGCTCAGGAAGAATTGAAAATATTCATGAATTGGTTGTTGGCCAAGGATCATTGAAAAATCTTCACAAAAATCATTGAAAGCCCTTGAGAAGATGATGGTAAAAAAAAACGGATTGTTTGGTGGTTCTTTGGAAGACATTTTTCTTTAAATTAAATATATGATAATATCTTTCTTTAAAATATTTTTCAACTAACTGAGGAAAATATTTCGTTAATTTTGACATTTTGACATTTAGTAGAATTTTGTCCAATATTCAAAAGAGAAATGGCTCTGAGTGGGCAGTTCCATCTGTTTTACTCAATATTTTTTCAGACGTCACGCACATCGAGCTGGAAGGGGCAATACAGGGTTTCCTGCAGAATAGATTCTTCCAAGCTAAAGGAGAAAAGTATCCTCACTTGGAGTGTAGCGAAATGAGCCAAACGAAGACGACGCCAAGCTATTGTTTGTCAAAATCCAATACCTGCTCAACACCAATTAAACGACCTTGTCTTGGCAAACTGATTGATTGTGAGGAGATACCGAATATAGTGACAGCATGTATAGCAGTGAGTCTATCAAATTTTTTTTGTAGATTTCCAGCAGACAAAAAAATTTCCAAGCATAATAATTTTTTTATCATAAAATAAATATCATAATTTTCTCTTGGTAAGGAACACGGTCCAGAGCGTTATAAATGGGTAGAGGAGGGATTCACTTATCCGGTCGATATTTGCCCTAGCGAGCTGAAACATAAATTAGAGTAAGGATAATGAAGAATGCATTGATAATAAATTTGAAATAATTCCATTTGTTAATTTTATCCTAGCCATCCGTGCTTGTGCAAGTGCGTGGACAACGATATTGAGTCTCCTTCAACGCATATTTTCAACTTGCAACCGGTTGAGGCTGATGTCGCTGATAACATGTGCGAAATACAATATGAAATTTGAAAATCATGCTCTTATATAAAAATTATAATATTACAGGGTAGTAACTGGAGTTAAATTTATAGTCAAAAACCAAGTGATACAGTTCCAGATTGAACAAGGAAGATTGGGAAGCAATTGGATAATTGAGGGACGACCTAAATGGAAACCAATCAATGATATCAGCGAGAAGATACGGGCGCATCGACTGAAGAATTTACGACGCAAATCATCTCATGTTAACAATACTGATTACCTAATCGTGAATGAAAATTTACAAATTTATTTCGACGAAGTGGCGGTGCCCCAAGGCCACGTTCTTACCGGTAATTATAACCGCCGAATGTCCAGTTTTCATTTTTTACTGTCACTGGTTTCTTTCTTCCATTCGCAGGAGTGAAATTCAACTATATTGAGGAAGAAAGTGCAATACAGATAGCTATATTATCGAAGCCATTCGATGTTGCATCTGGAAATCTCAGTAATGTGGAAAAAGAGTATATCAAAGCAGCTCCTTATAAGCAAAAGTAATTAACTTTTCAATTCTAAACAAAGTGAAGATTGATAAATGGAGAAATTTTGTACATTAAAAAATCATATTAGAAATATATACACGTATGTGTATACATATATGTAGATAATAGTTTCCTATTGTGTGTCAGACACCCAAAGTTCCTAGATTAGGATGGAAATACTTTCAATTCAAGCATGACAGAATCGTTGACGAAGAACGTTCCATTCTTTTTTAAAAAAGAAATAGAGTATTATTTTAATCCAGCATCACAAGCAATAAAACGAAATATATTTTTAGGCAGAAGTGGATGCTTCCTACGGATGACGAGGAAGCATATGGAGACGATCTTGACGACATTATTCCAAACATAGATGAATGGTTCCTCATCGGGCCTTCAAGGGACGACCCCTGGGGACAGACTACATTGCCATATTTCCAGGGCACACCTCTGGTTTCCAGTCCACCGAGCGCATTGGGAGGTTTTGGAATATTCAATCGCCATCAAGACACCACCATTGGAACCGTCGCATTGAAATTCCTCTCAATAGACTATGGTTTCTTCATGAATAAAGACGCTAAGAGTCTGTCTCGTCCTGGATCTAGGAAAAGGAAGGCTACTTAGTATTTAAAATACCCATTCGATTTTCGTAGCTCCGTAATAAAATAATTATTTTTATTTAGCGGAGATTGTCATACCTTTAAAGTGATAGGCACATCTCTTTCATTGAAGGGACTGAAGATTATTATCGAAATAGATTCTCAAACAACTGAATAGCATTGAAATTATTTATTTATTTTTCTTTAACAATACACTTATATATTTCGGCCAATATTAGTTAGACACGCAAACTCTAATAATGACGCATCCAATCAATTTTGATATTCATAGAAAATGTTCGCGAAATAAGAGTGAGATAAAACGAGACAACCTGGAATGACAAATTAATGTGATTTGGGTTACTCATTTCTGTTCATGTACTGATCACTCGTTGTCAATTTTTCCAATAGCCCTTGTCTTTTTTAAATGTATTTGATTTTTAACATGAGTCCTCCTTCTCGTGATTTCACACTGTGACCGTAACGTATAATTTTGCAACCTGTCGGACGGTATCGTGCAAGATAATTTGAAAACTAATTGCAGGAACAGTCATTACGAAGGTGTGCGTATCTACGAGTTGGTTTCCTGATCCTCCAAAGAAAAGATAAATGCCGAGTAGAGGTACCGATTCATTCCAGAATCAGGCATTTAAGTGGTCGTTTTCCATTCTAAGACAAGACTGAAGTTTTAATTTTGACAAATGTCTAAAGTACGGCTACGGTCTCTGCCCGTCTGCAGGTGGTCCGATGTTGATCCGGCGCGTTATTCAGGTTGCGCTCATCACATTTGCTGGATGAGGCCATCCTCGATGTCCGGAAATCGAAGCATTTCGATAGCGCGATTTTGCTGAATATTCTTTCTAAGATTTAATGTTTAAAAAATGGGATATTGTTAATCATAACACTAGTAAAGGATCATTGCGGATTAAAAAAAAAAGGGATGATGGATCACAAATAAAAATTACTCAGATCTGAATTTGCAAGTCCTGAAATATTTCATATGTCTGCATTTTACGAAAGCCAATTTGTTGTGATCCATTGTTAAAAAATAATTTTAATACTGCAGGGGATATCCTGTTATCATATATTATTCCTGCACTTGTAAATTGATTCTTTTCGAACATTGAACAGCTTAAATAATCGTCATGATGAACAATAAACATTATTATGGCAAATGGAAGAAATTTGGCTATTGGCGTTTTGACAAATCTACATTCTTATGAAATTTTAAAATTTTTCTGTGTGGAAAAATTTGGAGTTTTTCTCGAAAATTGAATGAAATTGTTGAAAAATTCTCACGAAACACAAGTTGAAATCCGGAAGGACTCCTTCACTGGTGAATGGGATTTGATCGTTGAAGAAAAACCATCATTATTGGACTTTGGATTTTCAAAATATATTATGTATCATTATTATACCTTTGAAAGATAAACAATTCCACCTAGAAACATAGGTATTCTTACTGTCATTGTCCGGGTAATTTTTCGCACAGAAAAATCTGCATGTAAATGACGCTCAAAATCATCGTAAATTACAATTGCTAAAACATAATTTATTAGTAATGCCAATAATTAATATATTTGGAGTGGTGAATTGAAAAAAAAATATGTTAACCACAAAAGCTATTTTTTCTGGGAAATTATATTTTTATAAACGTAAAGCAGATTTTTCAGGAGTAATTCACGATTTGTGAAACGTTGTTTACATTCAGGATTTTCAGCTTGTACCTAAGGATTTGATCGACCTGAATGTGCGAAAATTCATAGTCAAGATCATAATATAGCATTAAAATATTGAGAAAAAACATGAGATAAATTTCTCTTTGATATAGTAACACCGATATTAGACGACCAATAATAAATAATTCTTTCAGTTCAATGAAAGATTGAGTAATTAGTGATATATTTTCATTCATGAAATCACGTGAATTCCCTTTTTCGCTGCTATCGGTAGCTTCTCGCCCCTGAAGAAGGGATTGGTCTCCTGAAAGCAACAAAATAGTCCAATAGATTCCTAAATGCATACACCATATTTTCTTATGTAGAAAAAAATTTACCTGGAATTGTTCAACAATTTGATCGAATTCGGAATTTGGAAGTTGAACGTTCGCTATTCCTCGATCGCTCCCGGAATCGTTGGAACAATCAATCATGTGTTCAGTGTCACACATGCAATCCTGAGCACTCTGATAGTCTCGACTGAATGCTGCGGTATTTTCAAAATCTTCGATGCAATGATTTTGACCTGGAAAAAGTCGATATGGTTATGAGGTTTATTTTTAAATGGGGAAATGCTCTTCTAATTTTGCAATCAACCATCTGAGTCTCCACCTGGGGTCCCAGCTACCCTTAAGTTCCCAGGTCTCTGACGATTGCTTTATTATTTATCAAATTAAAAATACTTCACTGAATTTTTAGTTATTCTAAAATTAACTTGAAATATAATAAGTAATTTTGTAATCGCCCTTCCAATGAAAATATAAATGAAGAAAAACAAAAAAAAAACAAAATTTCTCACATGATTTACAAATCCACTAACCGGTATAACCGATGGGACAGGGATTGGGTGGTGTACAATACGCTGGCAAGGTGTTCTCAGTCTTCTCGTCCTTGACTCCCTTGAGACCAGCCAGCTGAACTCTATGGCGATTATCCCCATTGTCATTCAATCTCTGATGGGAATTTAATGTACTGTGACGAAGGTATTCCTGATCCCTTATACTTGGATTTGGATTGAGTGTTTCAATCCCTTCGTAATCAATCGGCATCTCAGCCGGTATTTCTTTGGCTTTATCGTAATCGTCGGTGCCGCGAGCTTGATCCTGATAATCTATGTATGAGTCAGCCGCGTCGACAAGTTCATTACCCATTCGATCTATTATGTCGCGAAGTAGAAGCTCTGATAACAAGTGGTCCTGGAAAATTTACATATTTTAACGTAAATAAAAGAGTTGAGAGTCGTATGAGCGCCAATAATATTGTTGTATGAATTTTATGAGCGAAACTCTTTACGTGGAACTTTGGGTATTGAAAATGTGATTTTGAGGCTTGTGAGTGTACGGTTGTTACTATAAGTATTATTAACAAATCGATCAAATAAACATTTTGATCCAAGATTTGTCTGATTAGAGCATTATGAGCATTGAATACGATATTTTGAGCATCATGAGGATCTTTGATAATACCTTTATCAGAAGAATTTTCATTGTCAACGTGAATACAGGACTTTCATGAGGATATTATATCTCGTATTGATTATTTTCACCCTCACAAGCCCGACGGTACTTGAATCAGGCCTTTGTGAACATTAATTGTGAAATCTCTAATAACAAGTGATCTCAAAAAATATTCTATTTTTTCACTAAAAATTCATATACTCACCTTCATTTCTGGCAGATAGATTGTGCCCTGAGCCATTGCGACGATTGCGAGGATACCCAACAAATACATTTCTGGAATATGTTAGGAAAAAAATCCTTGAAAGAAATATCTTTTGTTTTATAAATATCGAATGGTGTAATGAATAAAAATACTTACTGGTGGATTTGTGCTGCTTTGTTTATGTTCAAGATGTTGTGGAAGACCTCTGTACCGCACACAAACAGAATAATGTCACCATTTAAAAAGGCAAAATTCTATTATCAATTATTTGAGTGGATCTCATGATCATTATCGCATAAACACTTGCCTCCGAGATGGAGTTTGGTGATGCCGAGATAGGAGATGATGATATGCTGATAATTTCAATGTTAGAATTACAATCAGACGCGATGCTCTGCGTGGTTGCGCTATGTGGAAGAGGACTGGCGCCCTACCTCGACGTAAAACTGTATTAGAGTATTGATTTGACCGGCCTGGTCTTCATATAAATGTGGGCTTTTATTTTACCGTGAAAAATATTCCACCGCCCACATGTGGGTCTCTATCATACCCATCATTGAGATAAATTCGGCATGTTCAAAGGAATGTCCACAGAGGAGGATCCATTCGAGCGTTAAAAAAAATTATGAAAAATATATGTATTTACTACGATTTTCAGAAATTTCTTTAACGCAAAATAGAATCTTCGAGTGATTTAATTATTCATTACTGTACTGATGGTGTTGTTGTATTTATTGGGATGGCTCAATGCTTGGGGAATGGAAAATGACGTAAAACACATTATTGGGTCTGCGGGATGGAGTCCAGAGTGAGGGTTCGCAAGATCAAAGGACCCTTTTCAGTCTCGTTACGTCAACCGAAAAGCAGGTCGGTTCGCGGTGTTTCCTGGGAAACACTTTCCTCCATTGAAATTTAAGAATCATAAACAATACAATAACTCTCATTTACTTGATTTTGTCATTTTTAATTTACCACATTTCAAGATATTTTCATTATTTGGAGGTCAAAATTTGAGAATATATTTTTTAAATCGATGAGGACGGAAAAGTCGAGTAGTGCAAATTTTCATAAAATCCATTGTTCTCCCCCCAATTTTTGAGAATCTAATTTTATAAAATTTTTCTTTTGAAAATTAGATTGGGGAAATTTGAAGAAGTGAATTTTTCATGTTTTCGTGATTTCAAAATTGTGTTAGAATTTTGTTTCCACGACTGAAAAACTTGCGGGATTTAAACTGCATTGCTGAATCCACCACTTGCAATGCCAAGGATGCCAGACCACCCAGTGGCATTATATTGACGTTGAGCAAGTCGTATCGGTGTTAACCATTCCGAGAATTTTATCACCTATGGAGTAACAGAAATCCGTAAATCCCATCAATAAAATTCTCCTCGAGCCTCAATTCTACACTGTTTTTGCACAAAAAAATATCATTCCTAAAAACCTAAACCACCTGCTAATTGCTTCATCAAAGGAATTTTTCCCCCTTACCATTAAATTTGGGAGAAAAATTCCTCTCCCTTCTTCATTCTCATTTAATTCACGGATTATAAATCGAAATAATTTTCGCGCAGCACAGGAGCAACGAAAAAAAAATCTCGACAACAAAAGAATGGAAAAATTATCTGATTTGAATTTATGAAAATTCAACTCTTAAAAAATCGCGTCCATCCTTTATTTTCTTCCTTATTTATAAATCATAAATTGGAGTAAGCGCCCTGAGATTTAAGGCCGATAAAAAAAAACTAAAACTCCCCGACTATAAAAAAATTCTTTATCACGTGGTCACAGAGTGGCAAGAGGGCAAGGTCGCCAGGACAATTGAGCCGGTGTCTGATCCGTATCACACCTCATCTCCTGGCCATCAGCGTTTACCCCACTCTGCAGATGGCAGCTGTGGTGCACATCAACTGCAATTGTACACACGTAAGTGAAATTCCCACTCGCCTCCACCCACTGGTGCGACCACCTATGCTGTTACGTTGAGATTCTCGCAGGGTCATGAGTATTGATCTATCACTGGAACGAGTTGTCCTACCATCCAACGAGTTTCTTTTGGCCACTATATGAATGGGCCATCCCCCACTCACCCCCAGGACTCCCGTTTCACCCCACAGTCCACTGCTATTTATTCGCTTTCTTTTTCATCTCATTTGAAATTTATTTGTTTTTTCATTTTTCTTTTTTTCATTCGTTTACTTTTTATTTGGCTGTATACATCTAAAACGAATGTCTGTATGTCCCAGATGATTCACAGACATTTTTCAGACACTAAAAAATGTCTGAATAAAGTGGAAAGGTTTTTAGCGAAACTGCGTTACAGTCGTGCATTTATTTTTGCCGTTTTTGTTCATATTTATTCACATTTTCATTCCCCTGATACGTTTTCCGAAGAAATACATTCATCACACAGTCATTTATTAATTAATCAACTTATTACGTGATTTATCTTTCCGGCAACCTCTCAATTACGTGCTGTTGAGGATGTATGAATTTTCGTATTAAAAATGTCAATAATTTTGGTCAATCACCAGAGAGGTCGAGAGAGAATCTAAGTTTTTTTCTATTTTTATCCTCTGATTATTAATTACCTAGATAATGACATAATTACCGAGTGAATCCCGGGATAATTGAATATCGAACATAATCGAAGTGGAATTAATTGCATTAATCAGGCAACTTCAGTTTATTATTTCATTATTGAATCAACAATTTGATTAATTAGAGAGGGTTATGAAATCGTCTTCCTGTTTCTAAATTATTTCCATTTGCTCTGAAAGTGTCAATCAATTCTTGGGAAATTTCTGTGGCCCTGGAACATGTGCACTGTTCTCCCCCCAAGACAGGACGATAATTAATTATCCTGAGGTTGAAGTCACCATGATTAACCCCAATGACGTGTTAATATGAGTGGAGAATTTTCGGAGGTAAAGGACGTGGGGAGACTATAATGTGATAAAGTCATGAAGATGCTTTCAATAATTTTACCATCTTTGTAAAGATGTTCTTAAATCATATTTTCATGACCAAAAAAATTGTATCTCATCGAATGAGCTTAGAATTGCGAACCATACTAACAGAAAATTAATTATAGACATTTTGTCAATTGAATAATTAATAAATAATCTTTGATGCTGAAGGCATCTTGGAGTTATGCTTGAGCTCCTCACGAACTCAATGACCATTTGTGATGCATTTTTCTCCTCATCAACTAGACATCTGAATCATCCGCTGTGGTGATCGACAACTATGGCCCTCACCTGGATGTCTTCAGAAGCCTCTTCGTCTCCTCCCTGGAGAATCGGATCTACGAGGCCCTCGAGACATTCGTGTACAACGACGCTGAACTCTTATCAAAATTTCCCAACCTGAGACGATGCCTGAACATCTTCAAGCTCTGCAAGACAATTTATCAAAGAACGAGAGATCCAGAGGCGAGACCAATCGACCGATTGTTGAGTTATGCGTTCAAGCACCTCATTCAGGACGGATTAATAACTTCTTTTCTCAATGCCATTCTCCTCAACAACCGTCTCAACAGAGTCTGCAGGGATCTGGACTCTATGAACGTTGATAAGTATTTTTTAAAATTTCGGATATTTCCTGAACTCCTCAACAGGACTGATCAGGCAATCTCTACTGGCACGAGAGGACCTACCGAATCCTTGCTGATAGAAACACCTCCTGAACCAACGGATACCAGAAGAGCAGTTAAAAGGAAAGCTTCAGATAATACTGATAACAGGATCATCAGCGAAGTGTCAGTGGTCACTTCAAGTCCAACGAAAGCCAAGAGTTCTGATCCAAAAAGAATCATAAATAAGGTTTCAACCTGTGGTCCTCTGACCTGTTCGTTCTACAGGTCCAGAACAGCCAATTTATCTATCGATTTCGATGATAAAAATCTCCAGCTCAAGATCAATAAGACGCATACTGATGGTGTTGATGAGAAGAGACTGAAACTTCCCTGTCAATCAGCGGATATAATTGATGATTTAATCACCTCCGATCCATCTGTCATGATCTCCTGCTTTGGAAATGTGAAGAGAAAATTCAAAGTCCAGATCAGAAAGATTTGTACTGCTATCAACAGGATTTTGGGGAGGATTGATAGGAAGAGAGTGAAGAAATGCGTTTTGTGCTGTAAAATTCTTGGGAGTGCTGTTTTATTCAGGCTGAAGCATAGGGGGAGGAATGGCTCGAGGTCCTGTTTATTTTCCGATCGAGTTATTACGAGGGAAACGTCGATGCCCTCAGCAGAAACAGTACCACCAGAGCAAAGGGAAAATTATGGGAAAATTGAGGACAACAGCCAGCATTTGCTCTCAAATTCTGGCAATTCTGAAGAGACTTTTTATTCCGGGGAAGATACTGGGGATTGGAAAGCCATAAAACCAGGGTTTTCTGTGGATCGGTGGCATCATAACGAGAACCAGGACAGGAGCAGTGAGTCCAATGATAGCAGACTGAATATAGCACGATGCAGCTCTTTTTATTCGTGTGGGTCATTTGGGGCTTCTGATGGGAGCAAAGCCGAGTGGTGCAGTGCTGTCAGCTATCTTGGATATACCTCTGACAATTTTACAGAAGGTTCTGAACAATCTTGCAATTCTGATAATCCAGGATTAGAAAAGGACGCCCGAATCGTGAAGGAAAAATTGCTGAACGTGATGAAATGCAATAGCAATGAACATGAGCAGCTGAAGAGAGAATTTTCCGATTCTTCTGAGAAACCCAGCCATTCAGAACTGGAACCCAAGATGATGGAGACACTGAAAGCAATTTTCAGGAACGAAAATTCAGATCCTGTTTCTGTGGAAGAAAAAAATGTCTCAGCTGATTGGAGCTCTGATGCCGCTGTCACGTTGAGAGAGACGTCGTCGAAAATTGACGAAGTGAGTTCTCAAGGTTTAAAAAATGAGGCTAAATCGATGTCCATCCAGACGATCGCCGAATCTCATCAAAATAATTCCAATCTAGAGTCGAAAATATTGAGAATGCTGGAGTCAATATTCAAAGAAGCTGAGGCTAAAGTCTTCCTGAAAAAAAAACTCCAGGACTCCCTCAAAAGCACCGAAAGCACAGAGATATTTGGAAAAATCCTGCGATTGCTTCTAGATATTTCATCGAATATCACCGCTTCGAAAATATCAAAAGCCTCGATTATCACGCAAAACGGATCCCAAACTCACCAACAAACTCCCCCCAAAAACTGTCTGTGCGCAAATAAGAAGACCAAGTCAATTTTCACTCAGACGTCCCCCCGAAATTTCCCAAAATTGCCCATGAAAAACCGAAAAAGACCCCTAACAGGCGGATCGGGAACCCAAAGCTCTGAAAAATCGAACGTCAAATCATTCTCTCATCTCTTCAAGGACACATCCAAAAATCTTGAAAAAAAGTCGCAGAAAAATCTTGTTTGTCTGAGAGAAAATTCTGAAAGGCAGAGAAAATCGGTGGAACCGCCCCTCATCTGCATCCTCCAGGAATCAGAAGAGAGGACCTTGAAATGCCTGACATCAGCAAGTGAAGTACTCCCGGCATTGTCTCCCACCCGATCCGGAACCTTTATAATCTCCGGATCAGGTACAACGGCTCTGGAAAAATTTTCTGAAATCGATGATTTATTCAGCGATATCCATCTGATGGACGCGTTGTCCTCTTCGCTGAGTGTCCTGGGCTCCTCCAGGTGCAAGTGTCCCCGGCGGAACCAAAAGCCCCGCTCGCCCGACGAGAAACTCCTCTTCCTCGCCAAGATCAACCGATATCTCAGGATTATCCTGAACACTATGCACAGAAGATTGAAGATCATATTCTCCCAGAGTGCATTCGACAGACTGAGACACCTGATAAAGCAGAAATTATACCCATTTATTCTAGAAAGAGAAAAGTCAACAAACACGTCGCACGTCAGGACGAGGGTATTTTCGATCCCTAGGAGGCATTCAGGACCCTTCGAAGTGACAAATCCTGCAGATAAATCGAGTGAAAATTGGAAGATAGAGAAAAATTGTGGTGAAAAAATTCTCAGGACCTGCAATCAATATTCTGGAGACCACTCCAGGTCCAGGGGAACCCCAAGACGTGGACATTTTCAACGAAAAGTCTTTTTGAGAGAGGAAAAATTCAGAGAATTTTTGAAGGAATTTAACGGAAGCGGAAGTCCCTGCACTTGTTGCAGCCAACGGATTAATCTCCATGAGTACTTAGCGACAATCAATTCACGTCGATCTTGTGGAGCTGCTGGAGTGCATGTGCACTCGCCGAGATGCGGAACGAACAATTCATCGATTTATCAGTATCTAAGGGGTCGTGAGGGGCGGGGAAGAGGAGGGGAAAGAATTGGGATGGGTGGGGGTGGGGGTCACTGTCAAATATTTTCCTCCTTCGATTCAACGGGGAGAATTGCTGAGGAATTGAGGGGGATGTTGGTGGAGCACGTGAATTTATGTAAAAATGTTCGAAACTCTTTAATTCGCAGGATTTAACTGAAAAATTTTTAAGTCAAGATTTTTTTATGAATTTTCATACAAAACATTTTTTCATTAATTTTTTTTCTTCATGTGTGTGTGTGTGTGTGTGTGTGTGTTTTTTATAATAAAAGGCTAAGATCGAGAATAATTTTTTTCCTTATAAAAAATATTAGTTTCTCTGACGTTTTCAGGGGAAAGAAAGATTTTATGACTTTCTCATGAGAAGCTGAGGTAAAATCTAGGGAGAGAAATATTGCATGGAGTTATTTACTTGGGGGAGCAACACAATGATCGATCCATGCGAGTCTTTTGTCATTCGTACAGGCCATTACGGGGCAGCCACCGAGTCTACCCACTCGTGGTGTACTTTCATCTGTATAGGTGATAGGGAGATGCATGATGATATAAATACAGGGACAACTGTTGTTGGGAGGGGGGTTAACCGTGTCAAGGTGTGCTGACTCAATCGAGGAGCTAATGCCTCGAGTGAAAAAGCTAAATTAGTGATTAATACGATCGGATGTGAGATGTTTATGAGGCAGTGATGGTTAGCTCGGCCAAAGGAGCTATTAAAAGGCCTGCTTCAGCTAATCAAAACCATCTGATCATTAACGAGAAGACACATATCACTGCCAGTCCAACAAAAGCCAAAAGTTTTTTTTTATTATTATTATTCAAAAATTTTGAATTTCGTTGGAAGGATTTGAGAGCTTTCAGCTAGGAAAGGTCGAAAAGTCTAAAAGTTGAGATCGATAAACGCAATCCTGATGAAGTTGATGGAAGGAAATTGAAACGTCCTTGTCAATCAGAGGATATTATCGGGGATTTAATTATCCATCACTTCTCAGACTTGATTTCCTGCTCTGGAGATGTGAAGAAGTAGTTTAAACTTCAAATCACGATTTTTTCAGGCTTTCGGATGTCAAAGCTTTTTTTTGCATTTTTTTTTCAGTCAAGTTTTGTTGGTTGATGATTTACAGTGATGAAAATTATTAGAATTATTGGGGGATATGTAACGTCGATGAATTTTAATGATAAAATGAGAGATAATATTGTAAAGCCATAATGAGCCGATTGAGTTGATCCTTGTTGAGATGAGGAAGAAGGAATGTCGATGAGAAAAGTCTCGAGACTTCGTCATTCAGGTCAAAGCCCAGATGAAGACATTTCCAAGCTTATCCAGCCAAAATAATTACCCCATTTACTGTAAACTCCGAATATTCACGGAATAGTTCATCAACTCCACCCCTGTGTCCCCCGAAAATTTAATTAACCCCTCCAACAATTATTAATTCACCGGAGCACTTAACAAAGTGAACTCCATGGAAATTATAGTCTACAAGCCACCCACAGATATCACATGAGACTCGTCCCACCACTTAATGAAAATTCTCGGTTGGAAGTTGGCTGATGACACTGGTCATGGGACTGACTGCCATAATCCAAGCCGAGACAATACCCCGAGGAATTCTATTTACCCGGATGATGGCACCCTGTCTGAGGATATTTGGAACGAAAGAAAATCAGTGGATGGGGTACTCGTTGGTACAGACAAACTTCAGGGAGGGGAACAGCATCCGTTTTCCCGAGCTTGAGTTTGCGACCCCCAACCGATCGATATTTCCTGGCAACCGACGAGAGGGTGCCTTTACCCCACTATCTACTTGCCACCAGTGTTTGTTACAATGAACGTTAGGGCTGTAACTGTCTGACGATGAGTTTTAGGGTCTCGATGAGATTTTCACTTGTAATTAAAATTTTTCATTTTATTTTTCCTTTTGAATTTCTTCATTGAAGAAGTATTTGGGGGGAGGGAGGATATGTAATTATTTAATATATATGAAGAGTCTGATTCAATTGTTAACAATTATTTGATGAAAATAGAGATGAATGTGGTGGGACTGAGAGTGGGTTATTTTATTCATGAAAAGTTTGGATGTGTGGGTGATTGGGTGATGGAAGGGAGTATTTGATTCCCTTGGATGTAGCAACAGCCCACGCTGGGTACATTCAACCTTTCGGGTAATACAAGCTCCCAGAGCGGGGATTCACCTACTCGTAGCTAAACGATCAGGGATACTCCCGCGCTTTATCGCTCCCCGAGATGTTTGTGCATCCCAGAGGTATCGTATAATCGTATTTGAATCAATTTTCGGGGAATTATCGCATCCACGGATTTGTGATATATGCGCCCTTCATATTTTATTCCCCCAGAAATTAAACAGAAGATGCTCATTAGGATGAATTTGTTAATTTTTATGAAAAATGTAGTAGACGCAGAAAAATTTTGAGAATATTTTATTGAGGCTTTTTCAAATTTTTGTTCTAGTGAAATTGCGGAAATATTTACTCTAATCATTTCTTTGAGAGTGGAAATTTAGAAAGTCCATTTCCTCTATATAAAAGAAATATACATAAACATCTTTTAAAAAACAACCAAAATGTCTCCCTTGAATACTCCAAAAACAAATCAAAATCATTTATTAAAAATGAAAATTCCAAAAATTGACAAAATTCCTTGAATGCCAACTGCGAAAAAATTGCCAACTACAATCAACAGATTTAAATAAATACAAATAAAACAGGAATTCATAAATGAAAAAATGTTGCTGAGCAAAATAACAATGGAATTTCTTTAATGAATTAAAAATACCATGAACACCTGCCTGCGGAGGCCTGATGTTGGCATCCCGTAATCAAAATTGAGATTTCCTTCGCGTGATTGTTCATTACCGATGTCAGAAATGTCCTACCCGACGACTGTTATTTCACCCTTATCATTATCATGATTATTATAACAGGTAAAACCTGGGTGAGAGACTCCGCCTCGGTTCGATCAGTGAAGGGGTGAGTGGAGCGTCGATTGGTCAGTGATATCGATGCGTCGTCATGCGATAGCCAATGGCAGACTCTCATTGTCATGCGCTGGCGCTCGAAAACCCCCCTCTGCCCCCTAGGCACCCCATCCTAACGTTACGAATTCAGCCAAGTCGAGGACGAACGACGACGTTCCCTTCGTCGGGCGATCCCGCGCTTTCGAACCCACTCCGCATATTTTCATTATCTGGACTTAATTATTGGTGAGTCTTTATAATTATGTCATTCAATTTCCCCTATTTTTCATTCAACTTTCATAAAGATGGCATTAAAAAAAATAATTTCGTGATTTTAATTTCCAGTCAAATTAAGGATTTTTTGCTTATTTATAATTTTTTGTGATTCTTTCATGGAATCTTTCGACTGGCTAATGATTTTTCACTCCATTTCGTGGATTTTTCATTGGTTTTTCAGATGATATAGTTAGGATTTCATTTATTGGTTTTTGGAAATCCGTAAACTCAGTTTTTACAATTTTTTTGTGTGAAGAATTTGTTTTTTTCAATTGTGGATTACACAGTAAAAATGGGGATGACATTTTTGAAAGTGACATTTTGAAACAATCTTTGCATTCCAAGTGATGAAATTCCAATGAAAATTGTGAGTTACGTAAAAAGACGAGTGTCTGGGAGTAAGTGATTTTGTCCAGTGATCAATAAATCTGTGCGAGTGACTATTTTTGAAAAATAGAACATTTGAATTGATTTTACTGGGGAGGAATGAGGATATTTACATTTATTCATTGAATGAAAAAAAAAATTGCCTTGAATATTTAGATTATACAGAAAAATTAGGTACAAGAAATTTTTTCAGTGCAATTTTATTTTGAGAATGTGAAATTTCAAGTGATGAAATTTGAATGCAAATTTATTTTGAGTGATGGATAAATTAGTGCAAGTGGAGACTCATCAAAAAGAGGACACGTGAATTTTCTGGAAGAACCACTCTGGGATTTTTATTAGGCTCAACGATTATGGAGGTCACCTACATCGATGAATGTTCCTCGAGTGCTCAATTTAAATCGAAAATGCTGAATCAAATTTTCCCTCAGTAGATCAGCAAATGAATCTTTCATCTCCGACTAAATAAAATTGAAAACAACAAATTCTCCATAAATTCGCGGAATACAAACCTTGAAAGCGAAATAAAGAATGATTTTAAAAAGTATTTATATGCTCAAAAAATAATTATAAATACTTTTTTTAATCAGCAATTCCCTGACCAGTTCTATTCAATGATTATTCATTAAAAATTGTTCTAAAATGGTTAATCTCAAGTTGTGAATGCTTTTCATTCCCACAATTCAATGGAATTTTAATTTTCTACTCAATCCGCAAAATGGAAAAAAAATCCAAATAGACTCGTAATTTTTTCCCCGGACAATAACGTTTCAGTCATGCGTATATCGAATCGATATTCACCGAAGAATTTTCGGGACGTCTCGGAAAAGTGTCCTTGAATGTCAGAGGGCGGAAAAAACATTGCACAAATTTCTTAAAAATTTCGACAATCACTGGAAAATTCATCAGCCCCCGGGAAAATCTTCCGGGGACTTAATAAGCCCGGAAATGAAGTCGTGTGAAACTGAGATAAGAACCGTGGTGGTCACGAAACGATTTGGGGTTGGAAGCTGAAAAAAAAGTGGTCGAAGGGGAGGAGAAAAAGAGCATCGACCATTAACGCTCGACTTTTAACGCAATGTCGGCGGGCCGTGACGACTCATTTACGTTGACTTCAGGTTTTTTACCCTATTGTCCTGCGGCTGGGAGAATCACCCTTCATTCTTTGAGCACGTGACGTCCCTCTTTGTGACCCTTGACGTGTCACGTGCCACTTTCATATGGAATATTACATATTATCGACTCGGGGAAATATAAATTGTGGGATAATTTAGAAAATATAATGGCCTCATGTCCGAATGAATTCCATTGAAAAATCTATAGCCTATTTTTTTCGGACCTTATTTGGCACTTGAATTGGAATTTCTCGCCGAAAGAGTGAGAACCTTTTATCAAATTTTATTTGTGCATCATATCACTGTATATCTAGTCAAAAAATAATAATACAAATAAAAGAATATATATGAATTGGAAAATATAACAGATTAATCTACAAAGATATCGGATAAATTTGCAAAAAAAGCGAGTCAATGAAAAGAGAGTTTATAACAGCCTTTCTTTCAAACATTTAACTTGAAACAACATGGAGCAAACTTTCAACCCACCGATCCCATCGTAAACGTTTCTTCAACGAGCAAACAATCGTGATAGAATTAATGTTACCCTGACACAAAAGAAAGGACGCTGACATTTTCCTTCTTTTGCATCTCGGGTCCATGGAAAAAAGGAGAAAAATATCTATCTGGAGGGACTATTTTATCCCTGCAATTCACTCCCTATCACACCCCAGGAGAGTCGGTGGATTAGGGGTGGATGGGCCCGGCACTCCAAATAAACAGCCCCTACTCCACATTCATCCCCATCGGTTTTTTTACCCGAAGCGAGGAGAGCATTTGATCCAGACATATAAATTTCTGGAGAAATTTCTACTGTTGTTCGAATGAAACAAATCAGGAATGCAAATGTTATAGCCCTTTTAATTGAATTTTATTCCATTGAAATAATTAAATAAATTGGATTATCACTCCCTGCTGGAGGGCTGGATATTTTACCCGGGGAAAAAACCTGTTGATATAAACTAGAATTATCTCACCGAACTTTTAATTTCCTTTCAGGGGCTGCTAATCACGGAAAAGGAAAGAAAATAGTAAACATAATCTGAAAGCAACCCCAATAATTCAACAATGTCCGGATTCGCAGCGGCGGGTCTCGGGGCCCTGGGAACCATCAAAGCGAGGGTGGAAGGGACCTTAGCAGGGTAAGAATACACAAGTGACACGCAATGATACTCTTCCATTGATAATAGAAATAATCCAAGCAAGGATTGCCCAATCGTCAGCGACCCTATTTATCATCAGAACTCACATAGAAAAATGTCCCACAAAAATCATCGAAAAAAATGTTTAAGAGATATAAAAAGACAATTTTTCATAAGATGATTCTCTCTAAGGTTTCTATAACAACCTGAAAATACGGAAATTTTCCGACACAACTAATTATTCGAATAATTCTCTCAAGATATCGAGCAACAAGAAGACCCTCAGCCGGATATGATGAATTTGAATTACCAAGAAATCGAGGTAGCAAAGATAATATGGGATTTGAAGACGAAAAGGGATACGATGGACGCGCATCCTTTGATTCATTGCCGGAGCCGGAGAGGCCACCCCTGCGTCACATTGACATGTATATTAAACCGGAGTGTCCATGCTTGTCAACAAGATTCACAGTTGCCGTGCTTGCTTGTGTAGGTGAGTGATCAATCTCGCAAACGAAAATAACTATTTAAATATTTTTCCATTTTTTTTAACAGCATTTTGTGAAAATTATTCCTGAAAACCGCGTGCAATAGCTTCGTCTGGTCGACCTAGACGACGAAATCGACGTCGTGGGCAAATTAATCATTTTCATAAGTGATCTTTAATAGTTTATGTACAAAAAACTCAGCGGGGTATTTTTTACGGACAAATATTTTTCTACGCAAGTTAATGCAAAATAATAGCCTCCGTACTTATTCCCCATGAATGAAATATTCCTTTCGACTCCCAAGGCTTCATCATTTCCTTCGGCATGAGGGCCAACATGGGGATGGCTAAGTTGGCGATAGCAAACGAAACAGACAGCAACGGCACGAGAATACATAATTGGGGTGTGGGTACCGAGAGTGCCATGGACTCCTCATTCTTTCTGGGATACCTTATCACCCAAGTGCCAGGAGGATTTTTGGCCTCCCTTTATCCGGCCAACAAAGTATTCGGTCTTGCTATTGCAATCTCCTCATTCCTCAACCTTCTTGTACCAGGAGCGATCAACACCGATCCATATCTGGACATGTTTGTTCAAGTATTGAAAGGGCTTGTCGAGGTGAAACATCACTAGTCTTGTAAAACCAATCCTTTGATTCTAACAAAGCGCATTTCAAATCTGCTGTTTGCTTCATAGGGAGTAACTTATCCCGCATGTCACGGTATCTGGAAGAACTGGGCACCACCCTTGGAAAGATCGAGGTTAGCAACTCTGGCATTCTGCGGGTCCTATGCTGCGGTTGTCATCGGAATGCCCCTGTCTGGCTGTCTGAACTCGTGGTTCAACTGGTCCGTCTCATTCTACGTCTATGGTAATTCCATCAGCCTTTAGCAGATTAGCCACCTGAGATTATCCAATGCATCAGGTTGCAAATTCCCGTGTTACTTTCGTCTCAGGTATCGCAGGGCTGATTTGGTATACAGCATGGTTGTGGCTTGTCTTCGAAAGGCCATCGAAACATCCCTCAATCACAGCCCGTGAGCTACGGTACATCGAGGACTCCCTAGGACAGGCTCACTCTCAAGCACCTCAGCCCACATTCAACACGACTCCTTGGAAGAAATTCTTCACCTCGATGCCCGTCTACGCCATTATTGTTGCTAATTTCTGCAGGTCATGGAATTTCTATCTGCTCGTGCTGTACCAGGCTCGCTATATGAGCGAATCCTTTGGATTGTCCACTGTTGAAGTACGTGAGCATAATATATTTTTCAACAAGATTAAACCACTGGTCCCTAAGGGGACTATTTCCATTTTCGCTTCCAAGATGATTGAATTGTCCAAAATTCTCTGGTTCTTACTTTTGGGAGCCTCAATTTTTTTATCCCTCGAACGTATTGACGAGACAATGGTCATCGATTTTTCAAATTCGTTCAACAGTTTATGATTCTTTAATTTCCAGACTGGTATGGTTGGCTCCATACCCCATCTCCTGATGACGTGCATCGTACCCCTGGGTGGAATGCTGGCCGATTATCTCCGTAGAACGGGAAAATTAACAACAACGCAAGTACGAAAGCTGTTCAACTGCGGTGGCTTCGGCACTGAGGCCTTCTTCTTCCTCATCGTGGCCTATGCCACGGTTCACAAGAATCCAACTGGTGCGACAATAGCCCTGACCTTCGGCGTTGCTGGCAGTGGCTTTGCCATCTCCGGATTCAATGTCAATCATCTGGATATTGCACCGAGATATGCCAGTATTCTCATGGGAATGTCCAATGGCATCGGCACCATCGCCGGTCTCCTTGTTCCTGTTTTTGTTGATCACATGACGAAGAATCATGCAAGTATACTTTTATATTGCTTGACGATTGCAAAAGAGTTGCCGGCTAATTGTCGAGGGGCTATTCATTCGTGAAATCACTGTTTCACTTCAGGCTGAAATCATGTTTGAAATCACATGAAATCGGTCGAAGTTAATTGCAATCAGAGAAATTCTGGGATTTCATCGATTTCAGGTGATTGCAAATGAAATCACATGAAATCAGTGAATTATAAAACTTGTTTATTAGGATTGGTGTTGAGTTTTGTTTATTTGGATGGGAGAACAATAAAATCTCGAGAGTTCGCAGGATCATATGCTCGTGTACAGGGTAATGTTAAAGAAATAGGTGTACTTTGTACCTGGTATATTTTAAAGAAACAAAGATTTTTGAAATGCAGCCAATGACTACTCATGGCTATATAAATATTAGTCAATACCGTCAAACAATTTCCTCTCCAGTCATTTCCAAAGATGGTCTCCGAGTTGATGAGAAAATATATAAAGACGTTGTCAAATATTTTTAGTTCTAAATTGTTTGTCCTTTACTGAGACGTGAAGATTTTATTTCATTTAGTTTAATTCAGTTCAGTATGTCAGAGATATACTTTATTTTACTATGTTGAATAAATGATTTATTGAAAAAGATCGCCATATTTCTCCTTGTATTTGTCATTACATGACTTGGATATAACTGCTGCTAGTGCTAGTATTTTATCCGGAGATCTAATTGAATCCAACTTATCTCCCCTACCAGCCCTCACCGCCCTTGCTGCCCCATTCGCATTAAAGACTTGAAATCATATAAAATCATTTGAAATCGTGAAATCACTGGAAAAAAATCCCTGGCAATCACATGAAATCAACGATTTCAAGAAATCATTGAAATCATCTCGAAATCAGATGAAATCAGCAATCACTGTGTCATCGAATTTTTGAATGAATAGCCCCTCGCTAACTGTTTAATAATATTTTGTGATTGTTGCCGTTGAATTTTTCAGTCAGCGGACGAGTGGACGGTGGTGTTCATAATTGCAGCATGTGTTCATGGATGCGGTGTCACATTTTACGCAATATTTTGCTCGGGTGAACTGCAATCCTGGGCTGATCCATCCTTGGAGGAACAGAAAAGTTGGAATCCACTGGACGATTTGGGACAGGTAAAACCACCGGTTCCACCTCCTCCCAAAATCATGCAGTCCGAGTTCATCGTGAGTATTGGTCCCTTGATCTTTAAAATTACAATTGAAAATTTTCGGGCCATTTTAAACAATAGAATTTTTCACAACAATCTGCCAAAAACTAACAGAGTTTAGTACTGACTTTCTTCACATTATTTCCACAGAGACAGCCGTCAGGAGACATAAATGCCGGATGGAATGACGATGTTCCCCATCAAGGAACCACCTACGATCAGCAGGAGAAAATCGGCACGCAACCGGTGATCAATTATGGATCAACAGAGACAAATGCGAGTAATCCTTTTCGCTCAACGAATCCCTTCGCGAGTGGCATTAGCGAAACCCTTGTACAACCACCAGCTAGAGACGACTACACACACGATATTGTACAACATACACAATGGGAATGAGAAGCCAACGACGATAAGTAAAAATGTTCATTCTTGAGATCGATTGTTATTCAACGAGATTAGTAAGTTTAACCGTTCATTCTATTTCTCGGATAAATGGATCTCAAGGTGATCCATTATTAACTTTAAAACAATTGCACAAAACATATTAAATCGAACATGGAAAATATATTTCGGGGGGGGGGGGATTCAGCTGTCGGGGCTTTTCTATGACGCGAATTGGCAATTATTTCCGCATATCGGTAGAGGTGAATTGTATTGTATTTCTCGTAGGAGCGGAATGATTCTTTTATATATTTTTTTTTTCTTTGTGTGAGTGATTCTGGTTCACCCTGGGAATCTACCTTCAATTCTTTGATGAAATGGATTAAGAGTATGAGGACGAGTGCAGAATTGGAAAAATTTTAATACTATCGTGAACGAAAAAAATCTGAAAAAGGAGCTACTCAGAAAAACTACAGAAAGGAGCTACTCAGTAGAAAAATATTTCAAAAAGCATATTCTTCTATATGGCAAGCAAATTTGTTGGATAATTCTTGAGAATTGTTGGTGTAGTATTTCCACCAAATTCTTTTCTGCATGTCCATTTCATTAACGAATTAAAATAGTGACATTTACTGACATTAACAAACAACTCTGACAATACTAAATTCCTCACTGTGGGGAACACCTAAGAGGACAGATGATAGTGCTGTAACTAGTCAAGTACTAGGAAAATCAATGAAAGATGAACACGATGAAAGTATTAACAGAAAGTATAACAATTACGTACACTAATTTCTAAAAATAACGGTATTTTTTATAAATATACTATTAATTGGCACACAAATAAACAATGCACGATAGAGGTATACAACTAACCAAGATTTTGCGCTTATTTGCAGAGTTGACAATAAGTTGAGCGCAAAATACAGACAATACTAACGATAAAAAAAACGCACGTGTTTTTGAATTGCACTTGAGATTTATATTTGCAAGGCTGCAGTGCAAACTTGCGACAATAAATATTCATGTTTCTATATTATTTAAAGATTGACAATATGGAAAAGATAATTGCACTTGTTTCCAATCGCACGAAAATGAAATATTTGATATAAATTTATAAACTTATTGAGGAAAGACAATACCATTTACATTTTTTTGGTGGGAGAAAGAATAATTATAGCGCCATTGGCTGATACTTTTAGGAAACAATCACCATCAGTTGATTGAATATAACACGGAGAAAGTAGTGAGAAGAACAGGTGAATTTATTTAATTATAAATATCCAAGTACTTCGTTAAAGTTGACTATTTTTTGTTTTATTAACTTTTAAGTTTTGCCTGACATTCTGACAACTTTTATTGTAAAATATTTTAAAATATTTTAATTTTATATCTTAAATATTTATTTTATTGATAGTACTGCTGTTATTTTATAAATATTTATGATTATGACGCGATTGTGACGCAATTGAATCTCATTCATGTCCCAGAATGATAATTCTGGGGGAATTTTTGTCCGTTTAATAAACTGCTAGGTGAAAATATTCTCTCAAAAGATTATATTTTGTTCACGTTATTTAAACAAAAAGGAAAGTATTATTATTCATTGTTGTCATTGTCCGAATTATTATTATCATTATTCATGTTAAGATATATATTTGAGATCAACCCGAAGTACTTGGATATATTTGAAAAATTATCATTGAAAATGGAGAATATGAAAGTAGTAAATGGAGTGCGTCTCGGGAAATCCAGAAAATTAAGGTGCGAATGAAAGTAACAAAACCTACAGTGATAGAAAAAAATATTGAAAGTATCAAGACTTTACTGTATACAAACAAGTATTTAATATTGAACATGTTAAGATGAAAGAGAAATGACCATTTTTGCGTCAATGCATAATTAATTAGCACTTATTCTTTGCTAATATCACTCAGATATGTGTCGTAAGCGTTTCGTAGATTGCGTGTGAGTGGAGGAAAGCAAACACTTGGACAAAAAAAAATATTGATGAAAGCACAATTTTGTGATTGCATCGATTAAAAATGGAGTTACCATAATTCAATATATTATAATTAATGATTATAAACAAAATGAAAGTAATGGCGCAAATTCAAGTTATGAAAAATCTATGATTCAAAATCCAATGGAAAATTAGTCAATTTACATGATACCTTGGTGAGCGTGATGGTATCTAAAAAAATTCAATAATTCATACCGTATTAATGAATAAAAATAACCTTAAATCTATTGAAAATTATATATAAAAGATAATTATTATCCTCGACCGGAATCGATTGGATATGTTGCCAGAGAATGGCCATACGTGTGTGAATAGTTAGTGATGTTGTTTGACAAGATGTGCTTTGACAAGAAAAAACGTGGAAAATTATATTAGATTTAGGAGAATGTGGGGGTGAAGGATCGTATTATCAGTGAATTTTTGAGTGATCGGCGAGTGTGCCGGTGATTGATAGCTGAATGGTATATTTTTCTGATCCAATTGATTATATGAGTTCTACTATCTTGACGCAATCGTTATTATTTAGGGCATTAGTCTGCTTGTGGACGAGTTCTAGAACAATATTTGCTCATTTTATTTCACAATTTATACGTTGTTACACTGTAAAAACTAGGGTATTTGAGACATCTTAATTTATCTCAAGATTTTTTTTAATTGCCTTCATGCAGCTGTTCTATTGTATTTCTATTTAAATATTCAAGAGATAACATTCTATAGAATTTGCTCTGCTTAAATTTTCCAAGGTTTTATTATGAATTGTTTTTCTATATGAGCAATTGAAGAATATTAAATATATAATACAGTATATTTTTTTTATATTCTATCATATTATTTATCCATTTAATGAGGGCAACAATAAGACAAGATATTAATTCTTTTAAAAACTACCACTCGTCTCAATTTCACACCCTAGTTCTTCCAGTGCATAAGGATATTTTACTTAAATCAATTGTTAATGATGTATCTGTTGCATTTGATTGACTATTTGTTGAATTAATGTACATCGATATTGACATAATTTATCTTGTCAAAATATTTAGAGGGCAGTGTATAGAGAATTGAAACCATTATATTCATCACTCAAAAGTAGTGTCTGGCCTAATTTACTTTAAAACTTTGCATTATTCATCATGAGAATGAAGAAAACTGAGAACTTGTAGTGAAAACAAACTCATACAATTGCAGAGATGAATTATATGATTAAACATTTACATCTAGGCTAAGTGCTGATGCTGTTCGAACAATAATAATGATATATTTATATATTTAATGAAGAGAAATAATACCATATATTAATTTATCGACAATAAAATAGTAGAAGCGTGTCAAGTGCCGAGGGACATTAGGAGAGCTTTATTTCGCTTGAAATTATTATTTTTGATTTTTAATCCTCTGTAGGAGGAACATATGCTGGTCAACTTTCAATGCTGTGAAATGTAATTATAGGATTTTATCAACTGCTAATTGACGATATTATAAAATTACATTATTATTTGTTGTAGCAGGGATTTTATTTTTTAAGGTGATACAACGTCGGGGCGAAAAATAATAGTAGGAGAAAATAAATAGCGAGTCAAATGTGGATAACGTTTTTTTTCATATCTGTTGGTTAAAAAATTATAAAGATTTCGGTTCCCTTGAAAAATGTGGTTGTGGGAAATGTTATGGAATTGTTCCATCCTTTTATTGAAAATCGCCGATTGTTTTTCAGAGCATATACCAATTTTTACTTGAATTATTCCCAAGAATGACCATCATGACCATCATTTCCAAACCATTTCCAAATCATTCCACCGTCCCATATCATTTTATTACCAAAATATTCGTAAACAAATAGAACAGATTAATTGCACTCATTTCATGATGTACATAATTACAATTAAATTTGTCAAATAGAACAATGAGCCATAGAATAGCGATAAATACGAAAGACTATTTTTGTTGGAGTGAAATATCGATGGATTGACCATAAACCCAAAACCCAATATTTCTCGATGCAAAAAATTACAACAATTTAGCATGATAAACAACCGATAGCACAAGCTATCACGCCACGAGTCCACAGTAGAGAGAGATAGAGAATTATTTTTAAAAAAGAATGTCTCATACTCGATCCGAGAGCACAAATAATAATCGTGTGTAATAAAAAAAAATATCCACAGATGATAAAAATGTGAAGGAACCTGGTATCAGAATTCAACCCAAAAATCACCATTTGATTCTCACATAAAATTCATCGATGTGAGAAAATATATATTTATTTCAATAGTAAATTAGTCATTGTTTCTGTATATACATTTTACAGTATATACTCTACATGTTACCGTAAAAATATTCAGGTCAAGATAAATTCAACTTAAATGTCGTTGTAAATTTTTTGCGATGATAATTTAAATTTCAAAAGAATGTGTGAATCAATTATTATAGCGACAATAAACGATGAAAGTAACGTAAGACGATTTAAAAAACGAAGGAAAGTAATACATTTTAAGGACAATAAAGTATTAGCTGAAATTTTGATGATTATTATTGAAATTAGACGGAATGTCTTCTGAATCGGCTGGACATGGTAATATTCTTCTTCACTGGCTTCAACTGAAGATCGTGAAGAGAAATATTTAGTATGAAACAGTGGTAGCAGCCGCGGTTAATAATCCCACTCGGACTATATAAATGTTAAATAGCTTAAGCTTTCGGCTTTTGTCATTAGGTATCAGATATTCACTTATGATTGTCATCGCCTAATTTGTCATGTATGAAAAAAAAAATTCTTGGAAAGCCTAACGGATTTATTCAAAAGTTTTAATTAACGAAAAACGAATTTTTTTTCAAGAAATTCTACACCTGGAAAAATTATTGGGGGAAAACGTGAATTTTTCATGAGATTTGTGGGAGAATTTTTCAGATGTTGTTTACCCAATACTCCAATAGAATAGAACTCCAATAGAATTGGCCAGACTTTTCTATAATTTTTTTCTTTATATGAGATACTTCGATTTGTATTAGAAAAATATTGTCAAAAATTTGTTAACATTGTGTATCAGTCCTTGAATGGGAAAAAAATATAAACAAAAAGACAAAATTATTGTTAACCACCGGTACACTGGTCTGGTTTGTTAACCAATTATTATATCCTATAATTATGTAAAAAATGTATGTATATTGTAATCTGAGTGTATTATTTAGTAATACAAGGTGAAAAATAATGAAATACTGATGACTAATTGACAATAAAGTGTAAGCCAATCTTTTAACGAAAGAGCTATTAATTGTACTTTGATTCATTTCACCATAGTGTCGTCACGGATGCTTCCCATTTTATTACATGCACTTTGTCACATCCTCGGGGCATTTCAGCCCAGTACAATCACATTTACACAGTGCATCACGACTAGTAATTTTTTATAAATTAAAATGAGCCACCGTAGTTGTTGATTGCATGCAAATAGTTAAACAATTTTACTCAGCGCAAGGTGGGTATTAAATGCTGTCCCAGAATTTGTTAACTTCTTTTTATAAAAAATACCAGTTGTGACGCAGTAATTTACATTTTTGCGGAAAAAAGTAATAAATTGTCATGTGAAGTTGGAGAAGGGAAATATGTGAGACAATCCTTGATGAATAAGCCTCTCTCTGTTTGTGATTTCTTTTGATTGTCTGGTAGCAAGGAAAATTGGAAATAAATTCTAATTCAGCACAAATACATTGTTATAGGTTAAGTAATTTTTACAAAGGATCACGAGAAAAATTCTTAACCTGGCACTAGAACACTTTCCAATTAAAAAAAGGAATTAAGTTAGACTAACTAAAAAATCAAATAATCGAAGGAACAGACTAATAATAGTTTCAACTTCTATCTCAAACATTTTTCAGTGTACATATTTGAGAATGTTTATCTTGTATTACACGTGCGATCCCAATTCTTGGCCCAAAATTTCAGAGATAGATGAATTGACGTACGTCTTAAGTAGACACAGGTAGATTATCTATTCATACATCCAATTCGTCTCTATTGTAGTGCCCTAATCCACTTAATTACACTCATCGACATTACGACACGAAGAAAAATGTATCCCACTTGCTAGTGACTCGTCCCAGACGCATCAAATATTTTCCCTTGGATTTTCTAGATCTGAACTTGATGCGTACATCATAACTCCCATAACTCGATTATGAAATAAACCTCCCGTGTAATTCATGTGCAATTAACCGAGCCTCATCTGCAAAAATTATCCCATTGTAGTCGTACTTTCACTTCACATTTTTCCTGGGCGACATGCACAACTGTGGCAACATGAATGATTCCACGTTTTTCAGGAAGTTGGTCGGGGGTTAATACCATATATAGGGAGTAATGATACCTCAGTTTTATGTTATTTATAAGCTCATGTGAAGCTATGATATATTGACTTTCAATTTGATTTATTCATCCAGTGTATTTTTTAAAATGATTTTTCAAATAATTTACATGCCTCAATCATCGGATCGATGCTGATATCAGCAGAGATTTTTCGGGGATTCCCCGTACTCAGGGATGCGAGAACAAATCGAGGAAACAATATGCATGTGCCATTGCTCAATCAGACAACATAACCAAATTCACACACAATAAACCAGGAATAAGTCTGGTGGGTCGACATGACCTACCAGAAAGTAATAATACTACTTGTGATTAGAAAATTAGACGTTACGTTTGATGTGATGTAATTTATGTTATACGATTCCTCAACAAATGGATTGAGGACTTGTATAAGGTCTACTAATTTTTCGAAAAAATGGTATTCCACACTAGTCTCTAAATTTTAGGAAAAGGTTGGTCCTATGTGAGCATAATGGACAGTACAATTTCTGATGAATTCAATAAATAATAATAATAAATTAATAAATAAGATTATTATTTTATTCTTCCCATATTTACAATTTTTTACGAAGCGACAGATTCTTCATAATCAATCGAGGAATTTCGACAGCTAAATAATTCCCATTCAAGCGATTCGTCAAACAAATTCTATCAGCTGACAGAGTTATTTGGGATTCCCCGCATTGGCGCATGCGTAAGAAAATCCCGAAAGCAATGCGCATGCGCAATTGCCCAGTGAAAATAAAAAATCAGTGGAGATGACCTCGAAGAAAGTAATAACATTTTTTCTGATTATAACGTTAGACTTGATGTGATTTGTGTCACCAGAGGATTATACAATCCCTCCAACGTTGGATTACAAGTTTTTTTGAATACTCGCGTCCTTGTGATTTAAAAAATCATTTACTGGCAGAAATAACATCCACCATCAGGGAACAATTCAAGGAAAGCGGTCAGAGCGTGATAATTTTTTCTTAATAAAAGTAGGAGAGAGAAAAATGAAAAAAAGTGGTCTATCCCTGGATCGGGAAGCAACCGGTCTCCTCCACGCATGCGTCCAATCGGCGATCGCACATGCGGCTGGACCGTGGTCGGGGAAGCCTCGGCCAGCAATTCTGACCAGTATCTTTTACATACTTTCTAAAAGGCTTTACTGAGGCTCATCCAGACTGTTTTTTTTTTATTTTCCACGTACATGCCGGACTGGAAGATTCACTTTTACTCGGTTGCTCTCCCGCTTTTTTTTTTCAAAATTCACTTGTTCATTTCGGTTTTGGTGGTTTGATAGCCAGTCTGCACGTCCGAATGTTATATCACAGTTCTCGGGAGTGCCGGAGATGGATGTCAGTGATTTAAAATATCTCGTTGTTTTTGCTATTATTTATTTAACGTGTGAGTATTTTCAAAATTTAATTATTCGCTTGGGCCAACGCTATTAAATATAAGAAGATTAGATTTCGTCCTTTGGAGAATTATATTTGTGCGGGTATTCCATTGTTAAATTGTGATTTGAATTTTAAGCATTCGAAATACTATTTTTGCGCTAGTATTTTCTAATTTTCTTGGTGTTTGCCAACAATGCTGTTGTGTTATCACATTTTGGATCATTTCCAATGTTGTTTTTCCATTTGGAGTGCATATTCAACGTGAGATGAATATATACTGGAAAAAATTACCGAATGAAAAGATAACTTGTCTTCAAGCCTTAAAATTTACCCTTTATTCTATGAAAATATAGTCCAGTGGAGAATGATTTTTCCTTATATGCGTTTGGTCAATTTGCCTTTCATTCGTCTCAATGACCTTCAAATAGGTACAAGAAAAAATACAATAACGTCGTGGAAAATTTTACTGCACAGCAAGATGAGAGATATTTGTCTTATGAATGGTAAAATTTGCTTCACATGTAGGTATTTTTTCATCAAATTTCGTTGGACTTTACGCCTACAGGGTCGATCGTACGATTAAATTTTCCAGAATTTTTTAGATCCTTTTCTCTCCGATATGGCAACGGAAAAATACATTGGGTCGTGTTGAGGACTGCATTAAAGAATAAATGACATGGATTCCAACGGCCTTTGCCTCAATCCCTGATGATGTTTTGCGATCCGTGGAATCGTGATCAATGTCAAGACTATTCACTCATTATCTACTAAATTCTTGCATGTGACTGCATAATCAGCTGATTACGATAATTATTTAAAATCACACTCGTGACCCACATCGACGCGAGATTTTTTGCAAATGTGGACTTGTTTCAGGCAAGGTTGAGGGGCAGAACAAGACGCTTAAGGACCTCTTCAACAGTTCGTCTTGTGCCAAGCCGCCGTATACCTGTCCACATCCACAGATTCAATTTTATCTTTATACAAGGTATCAAAACCGAGAATTTGCATTTCATTTTCCGGGACATTTGGTGTATGACATAAGCCAATAAAGGCCTATCGTAAAATTTAATAGAAAATCGAGGAACAAATCAAATTTCACTTGTTTGAGAATTGTTTTAAGAAATTCCTTTCGTGAAGCTGGAATTCTTTTAGAGATATCTGATGATCACGACGACTCGATCAAATATTCTTACAACATCAAATGTTAGACAAAATTCGGGCCAATAATTGGACAGTGAAAATTGATTGAGAACCTTTCAAAATTTCACTTTTTCTCATAAAATCGATTTCCGGCAGAATTTCAAATATGAAAGGTTTTGTCGGGAATAATCTTCATCATCAAATATACTTTCTAATCTCATTCAAATTTAAAGGTCGAACAGTGAAATTCCGAATTAATGTTTCGATCAAACGAAAGCTCCGATGCACATTAAAAATCCCCCAAAAAATTTCAATGTAGAAAAAATGATAAAAGACCTTGGATCAATTGTTTTTATATTAAAATCGAATGCAATAAAAATCTCAAATATTCCCCGATCACTCATCAGTTCCATGCATGCATCGAAATACTTTCAGTTTCAAGATCACGATCACATTTCATTGTAAATTGAAAGTGACCTCGATTTTCTCGTCTCACCTTTCTCCACCTTCGTCGTACGAGACTGTGGATGCAAGTCACACATGATTTCTGGGGGGACTTGCGTCACGATCGGGCTGACATTTAATTTCACAAGTTTATAAAAAAAAATATCCTCTTAATTATGAGAGCGAAATTCGGATATTTCATAATGGAATATTTGCACTCCCTGGCCATGGACTTTGTGTTGTAGGACGACTCAGAAGGATCCTGTTCTGTTGAACGTCAGGGATCCGCGATCTTTGGATCACACAACATACGATCCCGCCCGCCCCACCAAGATTATCATCCACGGATTTGGGGGTGGAAGAAATTTGGCACCGAGCACTGATCTGAGAAATGGTAAGAGAGCTATCAATTTATTGTCATATTCTTCCGATATTCTCGTAGTAAGACATTTCGAATGAATTCTCTCAAATAATTCCAAAAGCTGATAATGATAAATAGATATCAATGGAATAACCCACATGGAATTGTTGAGTCCATCTTTTTTGTTTTATTCCACTCAAACTTATGCACATCCATTGTTTATGGAGTATGTTTATGGCGGCGTGATTTAAGCGCGGCAGTTTATAACACGGAAATTGAACGTGAAAGGCAGATGCAGAACTTGCAAGAATGCACGGCCATTGACCGGAAACTAGTGAGAGTAACGCCACAAGTCGAGACGGTTGTTCTTTAGTTGTTACCATTATCGTTTATCCGAGATAATGTCTCAAATTATGTACAACTATCCAGCTCTTGTGGATAAAAGGGAAAACGCCGAGACACTATTTTCCCCATATTTCCGCATAAACATGATTAATAACCACATAAAATTGTCAACAGCACTAACAAACGCTGTAATCATGCAAAGGATTCACAGCCAACATTGCCTCAAGATTAAAATAACAGCTTCTCCCAAAATGATAAAATAAAAAAAAAATAAAATAAGATAAAATTCTCTAAGATAAAATTTTCTTTCCAATAAAAAACGAAATTTTTCATTCCCCTTCACATTTCTATTGTTTAGCTTATTTCAAACGCGGTAATTACAACATAATAATAGTGGACTACGGATCGCTAGTACGAGAGCCATGTCTATCACAAATGCAATGGGGTCCGGACTTTTGTTCGCAATGTATTGCTCAATTGGTGAGATACTTGAGGGATCATCATCGTGGTACACCAGTGGAGAATATACACGTACTGGGATACAGCGTTGGTGCTCACATAGCTGGCCTCATAGCAAATCATCTGCCCGATGACAAGTTGGGGAGGATAACGGGTACTTGACTCGATTAATGATCTATTGTCGAAAAAATCATCTACCATCAGTGTCCAATAATTTGGTTAGATCGTGTAATGTAGATGATTATTTCAGGTCTCGATCCAACGATATTTTTTTACATGAATGGAAACAGATCCAGAGACTTGGACGAGACGGATGCCCTTTTTGTCGATATTATTCACACCGGTGCTGGTATTTTGGGACAGTGGGGACCAAATGGACACGCAGATTTTTATGTCAATGGAGGAACGAGTCAGCCGGGATGCGCGACGACATCGATATTGAGTGAGTTTTTGGGAAGAGGCTCACCCCAGAGAGCGACAAGTTTTTGAAGTGAAAACTTCTTATGGCGCGTTGGGCACTTTTGTGGCTGAGCATTTTCTCGTGAACTCGCGACAGATAATACGCATTCTTTGCATGGGCATTCGTTCGTGCCCTCGTAACAGACGAGATTAAGAGTTTTTTTTATATTTATTTTATAAATGTATATTAAAAGCAAACTTTATTTATTTAAATATTCCATTTGAATGGTGTTGCTGCTATGGTATTGTGTAAAAAAAAACAAATCGAAAGTGTTAATACAAAAGTCGGAAAATCGCTAAGAATTATGGGAAAGCCGAAAAAGTAGGAAAACCCGAAAAATCGAAAATATACTCAATTTAGTAGAGAATTTCACTAGGGACGTGAATCGACGATCGGAAAAGTGCCCAACCCGCCATAAGTTCAAGTTTTCACTTCTGCCTGCACTCCCAGAGTGCAACGAGTTTTTTTTAAATCCTTTATGATTATCCAAAGATCTGCTTTATATGATTATGGGATGACAATCTCGCCATTGGGTTATATTGACCTTTTCGGCATTTTCAGGTTAACCAAGTGAAAACATTTGCAAACGATTTTTTTTTCATTCCGTTGACTTGAAGATGACCATCTTTTTCCTTATAGCACACGAATAGCTTCGTCACCTTAATATATTCCTCTTCCTTTGTATCGCTCAGAAACACTATCGTGCGACCACACGAAAGTAACTCCTTACTACATCGAGTCAATAACGTCAAAGGTGGGATTTTGGGCAGCTCCATGTCCAAATCTATTCTCATACCTCATAGGATGGTGCAGTCCCGCGGACGAGGAGTGGATACCCATGGGGGAGGACACCCCACATACGTTAGTAGCTTATAACAAATAATAACTCCCTAGAGACTTTTTTTTCTTTGATGTAACGAGATTGAAGAATAAATTTTTTTTCTCGTCTCCAGCGCAAGAGGAATCTTCTATCTGTCAACAAACGGACACAAACCATACGCCCGAGGACATCCCGGAAAAAAACAACCCCCGAAAAGTCAGAAGCAATCGTCCTACCGCCAGTATTAAGCCTACTCAAGCAGCTCATCAATATTATTATTGAATAGTCTAAATAGTTTGTCGATGAGTAACGAACGTGTTCAATAATTTTGTGTTCTCTTTATTATCTAAGCACTAGGATTTAGTTCCAAGATTTATACACATTATTTTGTTATTGTATTTAAAGGGAGAAGTGTCTGAAAGGATGATAGAAGTGTAATCAAATGATGGTAGTAAATTTTTTTTCAATATTTCACATTTTTTCTAATTAGTTTGTTTATTTGGTGCAACTTATATTTTCTGATTTCTGATATAAAAGAAATATTTCAAGAGTCTTATCAAGCATTATAAAGTGTTTCTCAGAGAAACAAAATCGATTTGTCTGATGAATTGGAAGCTTTCGGTAGTGACGAAATTATATGACAACTTTCTAAAACAGTCATTAAGCTGATAATTTTCTCTTCCATCAAGACGAATTTTCTTGATTATGTCGCTACTTATCCCAAAACACAAATAGACTGCGCTAAGAGAAATAATTTCAACCAAGTAAATTTATATGCTCCAAGTATATAAATATTTGCATGAAACATGCTGATGCCAAGCGAATTTTTTCGCAATTACTCAGTATACTTTTGGCACAAGCAAATTTAGTCATTGCATTTATTTGAGATGAAAAACACAAATGTTTCCCCCTTTTCGACAATTAAATAAACACTTTTGATTTTTTGCATTTTTGAAATAAGTTGAAATATTTTATCAAATATACTAGGTTGACCAATTATTGATTTATCTCTATGAACGTACTCTATCGACTGTATTATCGCATTGTTGAGTCAATCAAGTAGTTTCATAAATGAAAAATAATAATTGTAGAAGAAAACACGATTCTAAAAATGAATAGAAAATCAAAAGCTCCTTTTCCCCATATGAAAAATTCCTCTAGACTTTCACCCCCAACCCAAAAATGCAAATTAAACATTCTCACGATTTTTTTAAGTCCAAGCAAAATAATAGTGCAGCCATGGTCCTCATGTCATTTCTCCGACCAAGATAAATTTTCAATCTCCCGGGGCAATTTTACCGTCAGTCAATGAAGAAGATCCCGACTCGACTTGGTAACCATCTAGGGACTTTATTTACCATCTAGGAGAATCTTTCTCACATCGGGCTTGACTGCCCTGGCGATGCTTCAACATAACGAGCCTAAGCTCAATCCCACCCAGTCGTCGACACTGTGCCGGGCCTGATTGCTACAATTGTCAGTGAATCGGACTTTCCGTACTGCAACACCCCCCCCGACTGTCAAAAAGCACAACTCCATCAGCTGCAATTTAAACACGATTATCGAAATACCTTCAACTACAAATAAACGGCCATATAATTTTTATACGGCTGAGTAGATCCCCACAAGTCAAGGGAATTGATTCCAGTTGTGCATTATTACGCTTTGGTATCCCATTGTTGAGGGCTCGGTATCCTTTTGGAGAACTGAAAAACTGTTTTTTAAGGTAAACAATTTTTTCTTATTTCATTTTTTGAATTGGAAATTTTCAAGTAATGCTGATTATTAAGGTGCGGTATAGACAATAGATCAAGAAATTTTTGTTAATTGGTTTTTTTAGTTATAAACGTGATTGTATGAATGAAATTTTGGAAAATGCAGTGATTTTTCAACAATATTACAATTATCTATTACAAGACATTTTTTTAGTCAATATAGATTACGTCCACGGATGATTTATGAGATTTTTACTACACAACGGTTTTTACAATTTCCAGGAATTTTTTTATATCCCAAAGTTGATTGCTTATCAATTTTCATTCTCCCAAAAAAAAGAAAGACCATTAATGACTGGCAATAATGTTATTTATTTAATCGGTCATTGAAATTTAAACATTCTTCGATCAATTGAAAAATATATGGATAGAAAATAATTTCTCCAAGAATTTAAAAAATATGATGGAAAAGACTTGAAAATTTGAAACGACCAAAGTTAATGGAAATCCAATAGAGGAGTCTAACAACTCCACTAGACTTTTCTATTAATGATGTGATAAATTTTAAATGCCTGTTCTGATGGTGAACTGTAAATGTCGAAGGAATATCAATAATTTAAAAAATGCTGAACTATTGTTTCCAAGCAATATATTTATTTATGACTAGTACCTCTAACAATAGGTTTGCCGTAATTGTTGTGGTATTTCAATTCTCCTTGAATGATTCTTGCCGCCAATATCAATGACTTCATGCACACAAATGTCAACAAATGAATTCGCACGAATTTATCTGTAACCGGATTAAAACTCAACTTCTCGTGCTCGAGGAGATGTAATACAGGAAGCACTCAATTATGCGGACATTTGATTGGAATTTGATTGCCGTTAGTCATAAAAGATTAAGTTATCAGTCAGGGACTAGAGCTCGATGATAATGTATACAAGTACCTAATTTTTCATGTTTTATTTATAGTTTATTATCATGAACGTATTGACGCTTTTGAAACCCTCAGTATATTCTCGGAAAAGTAATTTAATTCATAATTGATGGATGGATCGTGAGGGCCATATATATTTTATAATTTTTCTTCATGAATGATTCCAATTCGTACTTTGACTAATTCCCATTGAATTTGAAAGCGATGTGACATTGAACCAATGAAAAACAAGTGGAAATATTAAGTAAATAAGATAACAAGGCTATCGATACTATGAATAAAATACTATGAAAAAAATCAAGTACGTCGAAAATGATTAGTGAATTGAAATTCAATAGGCGTCTATGAATGAGACTGGAAAACGCCTACATTTGGAAAGAAAGATTAAATTCCATCGGCTCATTAACGAAGAACTAAAGGAAAATCAGGTCAAATATATCAACGTAATAAAATTCCCTAATGTAACAAACAATTAATCTATTCTCTAAAAAAAATCCCTTAAATAACGATATCTGTCCATTGAATACTTTTCAGCCGCTGAAATTACCGAAAAATGATTCAAAAAATCTGCTGTATCGGTGCCGGTTACGTAGGTGGGCCAACCTGCAGTGTAATAGCCCTGAAATGTCCGGGCATCTGCGTAACAGTTGTGGATAAGAGTAAAGATAGGATAGCCCAATGGAATTCTGACAAACTCCCAATTTATGAACCCGGCTTGGACGAAGTAGTGACCCAATGCCGGGGAAAAAATCTCTTCTTCTCCACGGACATAGAGACTGCAATTCAAGAGGCGGATCTAATCTTCATCTCGGTTAATACACCTACTAAAACGTTCGGAAATGGCAAGGGACGTGCCGCGGATCTCAAGTATGTCGAAAGTGCAGCGAGGATGATTGCTGAAATTGCGACAAGCGATAAAATTGTCGTGGAGAAGAGCACTGTACCAGTTAGAGCTGCTGAAAGCATCATGAATATTCTCCGAGCTAATCATAAACATGGAGTGTCTTATCAGGTAAAAGATTTTTTTACGCTATTTCAAAATCTAAACGACAAATGGTTCGAGTCGACGGGAACCCCATGCAAACGATTAAACCGGTTTATGATACATATCTCCGAATTGGAGGGTGATAGGGCAAATTTCGTGAAGCCATTTTTATTGGGTAATTCAAGGGCTGTAGAAAAGGTTCTCATAAAAATCTGACCATCTCTCTTGAATTTAGATATATTCATTGAAATACGAGGGCACACGTTAGAGTATCTAATGATCGATGATGATAACATGATTGAAATTTTAGTTAGGGGATTTTTAGTACTTTGAGAATCAAACAGTCACGTCCATAAATATTTTTTCAGTGTAAAAATATTTCTACACCTTTACATTTGATTACAATAAATTCTTAGTCATGTAAATCGTCTCTATAACTATCAGAAAACTACTATAATGGTGGAACCATCGCCTACAATTTCTTCCAGATTCTCTCGAATCCTGAATTCCTGGCAGAAGGTACCGCAGTCCAGGATCTAGTACACGCAGACAGAATTCTCATCGGCGGAGAAGACACCCCCCAGGGCCAGGCAGCCATAGAAGAGCTCTGCAAAGTATATGAGCACTGGATCCCACGTGAGAATATTCTGACGACGAATACGTGGAGCTCAGAGCTATCAAAACTAGCTGCAAATGCCTTTTTGGCGCAGAGAATATCTAGCATAAATGCCCTATCCGCTATTTGTGAAAAAACCGGGGCCGATGTGTCCGAAGTGGCGAGAGCTGTTGGCCTTGATTCGAGAATCGGCTCGAAATTCCTTCAGGCATCTGTTGGTTTCGGTGGCTCGTGCTTCCAGAAGGATCTCCTCAATCTCGTGTACCTCTGCGAGTGCCTCAATTTACCGGAAGTCGGCAAATACTGGCAGGGAGTCATCGACATGAACGAGTACCAAAAGTCCAGGTTTTCCGATCAAGTCATCCAGTCGTTGTTCAATACTGTCACTGATAAGCACATTTCGCTGCTAGGATTTGCCTTCAAGAAGAACACAGGGGACACAAGGGAGTCCCCAGCCATTCACGTGGCAAAAACTCTTCTTGATGAGGGAGCTGTTCTACATATTTATGATCCCAAGGTAATTGACACGATGATTAATGCCACCGGAAACTCTGAGATTTTCCTTCTGTTTGCTTTTGATTGGAAGCATTGCAATCATTGTATTTTTCGATTCTATAATTTCGCTTGGAAACAACGCTGAATGATTTCAAGCGTAAGAATACTTCCAAAACGATGAAAAATACCGTATTCTTGATAACAATATTTTTCTCTCACTCGATAAACGGTTAACATAATTCTAAAAAATCTGAAATTTTCCGTGATTGAAAACGGTCGCCTCACGAAATAAATTAATTAGATAAAATAAGTAAGGATGACATCGATATATTTGTCAGGGCAAATTAGGTATTATGCTGGCACCAATCTCATTGAGAAAAAGTCAGTAAAATTTTAGTGATAAAGAGCACTTGAAACATCGCGTTAAAAACACACAAATAATACGTCAATCTTATAGGTACACATTAATAACAAATTAATGGCTAATTTGGAGAGTAAATTTCTATATTTTTCGTTAAATTTCATCACTCCACCATTTTTATTCAATTTTTTTCGTTAAAATCCTTCAAGGAGTTTTAATGATGTTTAACATCACTAATTTTTCTAATTTTTTTCTTTAGGCAGATTGCGAAATTAAATTTGAATAAGATAAAAAATTTTAAGAATTGAAGAAGTTTTCTTTCTTATCTTTGTAAATATTGAGGCAGTGTAAACTAAATTTTGGGTCAATCCATTGAAAATTACGTCCTCAGAACACTTGAAAATGTTATCCCTCTAAAACGTTCTTCTGATCAACAAAAAATGAAGACCTCATTTCCTCTCATTTTTACATCTAAAAAATTATAGTGAAGTTCCCAGCATATTAATTTAGAGTACTGGTGGTTTCGAAATCCCCCCCCCCTTATAGTATTATTAAATGACTTGACAATTTAACGAGTTTTTCCACGGAGAACCTCCGATTTCCTCTACACTTTGGAGTTGATCATCCATCACTCTAAAATCTCTGGAAACTCTCCTTTGAACCGTTACCTTAATATAATTCCATAAGTGGCAGCTGATGAATGAAAATACATCATTTATTCGATAATTATCTCCATAATGAATGGTTGGAGTTGGAAATATAAAAAAAGTCTGGGGAATGTTCTTCTTTACGAAATAATAGACATTTTCCTCTGAAACCACTCATTACTGAGATAATCAAACAATTAACACGAGATGATGAGCCTAATTTGTTCACAGTATTTCGTAAGTATCGTGAAGAAAAGTATTCGTAAGAATCCCAATAAATCGTCACATTTATGCAAATGAAAGATGTGTTAATTGTGATTTCAGGTCGAAGAATCACAAATAATGGACGATCTATCATCGCTGGGACTGTCAGACTTGAAAAAAAGCGTAAACATTTATCACGATGCCTACACTGCAACGAAAAATACACATGCCATCGTTGTGTGCACCGAGTGGGACGAATTTACGGTACTGATAACGAACTCTAATGTTCAGCAGTCTAATCAACGAAAAAGAATTTGAGAAATCCTTGAACTGCATTAAACAGTCAAGAAATATTTCTCCAAAATTATTTTTCAACTTTCAATTGCTATTTCAACTAATGTTATCTTCTAATCTCGATACCTCAACTCATTAATTCTAATTGATTGATAAATTCTGTTTGTTTTTAAGGAATTGGACTACAAGAGAATTTACACCGAAATGACGAAGCCCGCCTACATATTCGACGGCAGAAAAATTCTAAATCACGATCATCTCCAGAAAATAGGATTTAATGTTCAAACGATTGGGAAAAAACTCTCACGAAGCGCTGTCTCACGGGTTTGGGGCAGTCAGACACAAGCATAAAGTATTTGTTCTTATGACACATTCCTTGAATCATATATCAATTTTAAAAGAGTATTTTTTCATAGGAATTTTTAATTTCGTTTCATGAGAAGACACGATCGAAGTTTTATGTATTACGTGTTCATGACTTTTTTTAACTGAAATTTTGATGATTAATAGAGTTTAATTTTCTGTGTTCGATTTATTGTTTATTGATGCATTTATAAAATTTTATTGACGAATATTTGTACAAATTTATGAGATTATAGCACAGAATTACGAAAAAATGGATCTTTAGTTTTTTATAAAACCGTAAAGAGTCGTTTTGAAATGGTAATAAATAAATAATTCGCAAAGATTTAGAATCAAACATGAATTTAATTCTAATAAATGTTGCAAAATAATGAAGTTCCTCGTTTTACCCAAAAACTGCTAGAAAAATCAGAATTCAGCTGAATTTTGTCTATGAAATTTTCTAAATTTCCTGAGAAACCCATCAAGTCTCTTTGCTTTATGGATTTATATAGTGGACACTGGAATTTATCATTCAAATCTTGTGCAACACGTTTTTCTATTTTTTCTGGGGTCAAACGAACTGTCGGCAGTACATTCCAAAATTCTTTTGCGTTATTCACCTCCAACTTTTTCTCGATTTCATTCCATCTGCCTCCACTTATTAACAAACCATCAATATATATGGATTTACCATCATTAATCAATTTTTGTGAATTTTCAGATGCCAGAATTTCAGTTTTGATAGAGATATCTGTAATATCGATTAAACATTCTCTCGAAAACATGATTTTTATCGCCGAGAATAATTTTTTGGGCGATGAAATCAGTCTCAATCTAATTGGATCCTCAGGAAATCCTCTCTCAATCCACTTTTGTAGGAAGATAAATTGTTCTCTCAATTCTGATACTGTAACGTTTTCAAAAATCTCCAAATTTCCCAACTTCCCACTTCCCCTATTCTGTAAATTTTGAATTTTTTTAATTTTTGAATTGAAATCATGAACCTCGGCAAGTAAAACATGACTCAATGGCTTTGAATATTCCAGCAGAAATTTCTCCGTCAGATGCACATCAATTACTTCAAGAAATTCCTCCTCGATAATTTCAATATTTCTCCCTAAAGAATTTTCTAGTTTTCCATTCATCTCCTTCCCAACATCCCTATCAATCAAATTAATTAAATGAAGCGATTTAAGAAAATTGTCTACCTCAGAAAGATCTCTCCCCACTCCCACATCATTATCCATGCCAAAAACTTTGAGGACCTCATCGCAATCCTGAATGAGGTCTATGTGTTTTAAAAAATCTTTGTACTCACATCTATCAGGAATTCGCACAGATCCTGCCTTTTCACCACTAATCACATAGTTCCGTCTGACTCCAATCTCTCCATTCCAAAAATTCTTCAAAACTTCACGGAGGTACCTCTCATCCTCCAAATCCATAACTCTTCCGCCATAATTGCATCTTGCCACAAGATGAAAGATGCCTTCCACAAAATGATCGCTTCCTTTGCCGCGGAAATCCATCCTTTGTACTAAGTTCTGAAGATGTCGTACAGAAATATTGAAGTCCGCAGGAGCAAACTCGTAGATAACGTTCCATCCCCGCCTCCCGAACTTCTTACGTTCTCTGAGAATAGAGTGGAAGAGGCAGAGCCCATAAATCATCATCGAAAACACCCTGTCCTTCCCAGGACAGCTGGAGAAGAACTCCATTTTGTTCAGCGGATCAGTCTGATAACAAATCATGAGGGAATCCTTCAAATCTCTAGGCGGACTACTGGTGATCTTAATCCCATCCTGGAGGACGCCCACTGGTAAATTGTCTGATGGAAGACTTGATAACCAAAGCCTGAATCCTAGGAGAGCATCTGTCCCGGTCATTTTGTCCTCGTAAATATTCTCCAGGAAGAACATTGTTGAGGCATCTGCGAGATGACAATTTTGAATGATAACCCAGGCCCCTTCCCTCTGGCAGCTTTTAATCAAAGGCTGGATATTAGAGTCTTCAGGACCTCCTAAGGACACTGTGAAGATGTTCGAGGTGTATCCAAATTTTTTCCCAAATTCTGTGACCATCTTCAGGGGTTCTAGATACGATGGCAGTATAAATATCAGGGGGACAAGGCAGGTGGACTCTGAATATGATTGGGATAATCCGCCCGGAGGCAATGGAGATACGTCAAAGCTAGTCATCACGGAGACGACGAAATGGTTCAGGCTTCGAAGGAGTTTGTCTGGTTTCAGATATTTGACACTCAGCAGAAGCTTCTGGAAGATTGACAGCTTTGAGGCCCAAGAAGAAGGAAGATCACCTTGAATTGAGAATGTCTTCCATGAAATCTGATCATCTTCAAGACTTGTGACAATTCCCTCGAATACTGGGAAGCGTTCCTCCAATTTCTTCAGTTTTTCAAATAAAATCGTCGAGCAACCATTAAGATCATTAGATTCTACATCAGGAAGTTCGGATTTACAATTAATATTGCGTAAATCCTCGAAGAAACAATCAACTTCATCTGTAGTAAGATTTTCGTCGCTCGATAACATCTTCAAGCAAAGTAAAAATGAATAAATAATCTTATGCTCTTCTAGCAATGAATTTCTGATGCTGGAATGGAGAGTCTGTGTGAAAGAGCGCTTCAAGTACTTCAATCGTTTGTCAATTACGTTGCTTCTCCGAGAAATGTCGATGGACTTCATGAAGAGTTGAATGAAATACGTAAGGGAGAACTGATACATCAAATTCAAAGCGACAAGCGAAGTCAAGGTGTTGTATAAGCTAGCGGAAAATAAAGTGAAGCTGCTGTAGCATCTTCTGAAGCCATCGATTACTCTCTTCACTTCTTTGGTGGCTTCCTCCTTCAAGATTATTTCGACGGATAATTTCTTGGAGGTATCTAGCATCTTCAGCGCCTTCTCATCTTCCAGAATGGACACTGAGGTCGATGTCGATGAGAGCGTTGCAAGAATGTTCTCCTCTTCTTCGTAAAGTATTTGCTTATTTCCATTGCTTCGAATGATCACGTCATTGAACTTCGCCTGAAGCTCGGGTTGCTCGCGAGAAACCACGATATCAAGCAATTGTTCGTGAAGAGCATCCTCAGGCAGATGAAAGTTAATGACATTTATTTTTTTGAGGATGTAAGGATTGAATGAAGGATTATGAAGTCTCGTCGTCATATAGAATCGGAATCCCTGTGTCTCGAAATTATCATTCTGAGATTTCAATTGGCAGATGATATCTAGGTCTGAAGGGCTAAAATTCTCATTCAAATTCTCTAATAGAACAGGGCAATTATCTGCCATACAAGTCTTGAGCTGTTCAACATAATGGGGAAGCCTCATCTCTGAGGATTTGAAGATTCTCAGATTGTTCTTCTCCTCCATCTTCCGAATCCAATTGTTGGCTTGGTTCTGTGGGTCGACCAGAAGACACCACAATGTTGAATTCTTCAGGATGACGCAGCCCTCAGCGTAGAAGCCGTTCTGAGAGAGCCCAGAGAATCTCCAAGAGTCAACGGCGATTTTGGATTCTAGACTAATTAGAAAATCGTAAGACTTTGAGACAGATATTCTTTCTTCCTGAAGGATGTCTTTCCACTTGTCAATGATTTCACGTCTGTGAATTTCGTCGAAAGAAGACAAAAAGGCGATTACCCCGGAAGAAATCAAAAGATCTCCCGCCAAGGTCTCCAACGAACTCTTCAAAGAGTCCACTGACCTATTCCACTTGATCTTCTCTCCATCAAGACTGGCAATCAATCCTTCGGATTTAGCTAGTTTTTCGGTGCAGTTCTTTGCTTCACTTTCCAATTCAACTTTCTTCGCTAAAGTCTCTTTTAAAGTTTCGTTAAGTGCTGTCAACTTTCTCGTTAATTGAGCTAATGTCTTTCGTTTCTCATTGAGAAAGTCCAAACTCTCGTTACATTCTTGCTCAGCCAGTGCTAATTTCTCTTTTTTAGGAGCGACGATCTTCGCCACTTCGTCGTAGGACACCATTGCCCTGACCCATTTACAAAGACCCTCAGCGGCACTTGAAGCTTTAGCTACAATATGCGGCATGAAACTCTTGTCAGTCATGTAGGTCTTCTTCACAACCATCATCAAAGTCGCTGGAATATTATCTTTGTCGTAGTCTTTCAATATTTGGAGGAAGTTCATCTCTCCGAGAATTCGTTTACTGGGGCCCCAGTAGTCCATAGATTTCTTTCCGGTTACTGGATCAATGACTCTATCGGATGTTATATTTAGCATCACGCAAACAGCCGCCATCACCAGTTTTACAGTGTCTGGAGGATTTTTCATAGCTTTAACTAGAGTAATATCAGCAGGTTTAAGCGTATTCAATGCGGCAATGGCGTCCTCAAGGATCGGGATTGCCACAGCTAAATCTGCTTCACACTCAGATTTCAAAATGGCAGCAATTTCAGCAGCTCTATTTGCGATCTCTTCGTCCCTCTTCACCTGAATCCTCGCGTTCTCTACGATTACATTCTCCGTTTCAATTTCTCTCATTGTTTCTACGGTCTGTCTTGCTGACCACTCCAGTTGTGGTTTCAGCTCTGTCAGAGTTACCTTCATTTTCGAGACTTCTTGTTCAGCGTATTGAAGCTTTTCTAAACCTACCTGGTACTTATGACGGGACTCCATGATCTTTTCATGTCTCGTTGTGATGATTTTAGAGTAGAGCTTCATCATATGAATCAAGCCATATGGACTTGGCGTTGTTTTATAATTATTCATGGATTTGATGAGTCGTAAATGGTTATAGACATCAACAGATGCTGAGACCACTTTTTCTTTCGTAAAGCTGTTGATTACGGTGAGGTCTTGGAGGAATTTCATACTGAGTTGATGAAATGCTTCTTGGGGCCAGTCCTGGAAGCAATCGATGAGGCAAAAGTTTAAAATATTCGGATATAACTTCAGTAATCGGTAGTTAGCATGTCTGTGACATCTCGTCTCATCGAAAAGATTCACGTATATAATGAAATGAAGCTTCTCCTGACACTGTTCGTAGAAGTAGTTCATTACCTCAATAGTCCCGATCTCGAGATTTCGGTCGCCGTTTTGAGCTGGCAGTCTTGCGGATTTGATGATCTCTTGACGCTCATCATCTGCGGGAAACAAATTCGGAATTTCTCCGGTAGATATGAGGCAGTTTATGTCCATCAGGTGTTCATGCTTGAGGTATCTACATGGAATGAAAAAAGCGCAGTCATTGGCGTTGCCAGAGATAAATTTAGCAGCTTTTTTCAGATCTTTTCTCCAATTTGAATCGTTAGACAGCTCGAAAAATTCAGATTTTTGAATGAAACAGGATAATCTTGTGAGGATTCGCCTCCCTGTTGAGCCTCCACTCATCGATAACATCAGGAAGTTGCCGGAGGGAGTGCAGAGGCACCTACAAAGGCGTATCACGTGTGTCACCATGTCGGAGAATATGACGATGTCCATCTTCTTGGAATCTTCTACTTTCTCGTTGAACTGATTTAAGTATGAAAGTAATTTATTGTGAAGAGTCTCCTTACTGCAGGTGATCTCTTCATATCTTCGACGCCGTGTTGAGTCTTCCTTATGATCACCTGTATCAATGAAATTACAGAACATCAGGCTTTCAAAGCTCTCAGCTGTCAATTTGTCATTCTGCTTGGGAAGGTGATCAAACATCGAGTCGAAGGATTCTTTGCTGAAATGAATGTTGATAGCTTCCTTTATGGTGGAGAATAACCATTTTTGATGATCCCGATTGGTGATTCTATCCCCGAAGACGCGAAGAGACTCGTGTACCCAAAGACGAATCAATGTGACTTTGGTCTCTGCCGATTCACGATGAATCAAGCTACAGCCTTTGATGACTCTTCCAATATCCCTAAGGTTGAACTGGTACTTGAAATCGGTTAGAGGAATGGGACGAAGCTCTTCGTTGGTCGAAATTAAATTGAAGATCTGAATCGTTGCGTGAACCATAGAATTCACACTAGAGCTGACGTCAGCACTGAATTGATTCTTCTTCAAATGGTTCAATAATAAAGTTGAGAAGATGCGGAATATGTTTTCCTTGGATGGTGGACTCATTGAATACAAAGCAAAGTGTCTAATGAGTCGTAAAGAAACATCATTGGAATTATTGCCTTGGAGAGTCAGAGCCGAGAGAAACATCACATTCTCCACGAATATCTTGTGAAACTTTTCATCATTATTATTACAACCGAACCAATAACCATGGTCCATTAGTTGCCTGACCAGCTCTAAAGTTGATCCTGAATTTCCATCACAATCATCTCCTTCGGTTATCATGTTTAAGTCATCAACAAAGTTAATCGAGTATTTATCTTTTGGAGGTGCATACCTTCCTTTTATGATTCTGTTCATCTTCAGAAGAAAATATTTCTGGGCTTCATGTGGACAAGTTCTAGAGGTTAAGTTGAAAATATTGGTCAGGAACATGTCAGTGTATTTAGGGAGCTTCTTCTTCAAGAGAAAGTGCATCATTGTAGTTTTGCCAATTGATCGATTTCCGCAGATGATAAATGGAATTTTATGTCTGATATGGCTTTCGAAGATGAACGTCAGTCGAGTTGTGTTGACGGTTGGAATGAACTTGAAATCAATGAAGAAATCTATGGAGTTCTTCATGATCTCCGTCCAGGATTTCCAAGTACCGGTAGCTTTGAAAACATAATTGTGGTCCTGAATCAAACCTTCGGGAAGAGTGAGGTCAGGTTGACTGATCTCGACTGGTCTTTTGTTCCAAATTGAGGTGCAGAATTCATCCAATTGATTTTTGGAATCATCCGACGATAAAATTCCGCCCATTCCCCATATTATGGATTGGATGAGAGCTGCTTGAAACCACACTCGAAAGTGAATGTTGAAATTAGCTGAGGTCCCTTCTTTTTTGTTAATTTCCAGGGCATCCAGTAAGTATATCTTCATCAATTTCAATACTGAAATTACCAGAAAAACTTCATTGACGTGGAGGAAAGAATTAGGAAGACCGCTTATGAAGTTCAGGGCACTTTTCAACGCCCAATTTAAGAAGTTAATCATAAATTTGTGGTCTTTCGATTGAATATCAAAATCATGGGTAATTACCCAAGATCTCACCTGCGATCTCCAGCCAACCGTATCACTATCCATGTGAATTACTCCACATCTGGAAATGATAGCTGGTGTCGCATCTTTTAGATCTTCTGTCTCAAAAATAATAGAAATTCCCTCTGAAATTTTGATTCCTTCTCCAGAGTCGAGAAATAATGTTTTATGATCGTCTAAAATTGTAGATAAATAGTCCATCCAGGGACCATTGATTGGACCGTCAAAGATCAACCATTTCCTCGAATAAAATTCATTGACTTCCCTTTTATTCTCGGTAAATTTCCTCAAAACCAAAGTACAAATTCCATCCACCCATCGCTTGTTAGTATTTATCATTTCATTGCAGCCAAATAAATTTTTTGATCTCATGGATTTTTGATTGATTGTTTCGATGACAACTTCGCCCCCTAAACTATCGTCTTTTGAATGCAACAAAGATAAACATTTAGATAAAATACTGAGACATTTGGTCTTTCCTGACAGAGCTTCCCCAACAATAATGAACGATTGTTTAATATGCAACATTTCAAGAACTTGAATTAGTTTCAATTTGAAGCTTTCAGGAATTTGAAGGACATCTGAAGTCGACAATTCCTCAAAGACTCTGAGAAAATGACTGTAGTCCGGAGGGAACATATGAACCCCTGGAAAGACGTCCTTTACGAAACCAAAAAAAATAGGAATATCATCTTGTCTTAAGACGCCCAAATGAATATCAATCAGAGATCTCAGGATAATAAGTTCTTCATCTTCTTCTTCAGGAAACTGAAACTTAAGTCTCACCGAATTGCCAACAACCGAAATCAGTGATCTGAGATCAAACAAATACCTTCGGTCAGCATTCAACTGCTCAGAACACAATTCATAAAACTTGTTTATCTTCTTAGAAATAGTATGCGTTTTTCTGAAGCCAGAGGACAATAATTTCACTTCAATAATCTTTTCAAAATCCGGATGATGAACAGTTACTGGCCTAAAGATAGCTCTCAAGTTATCTGGAATATTCTTGTGTATGTAGAATGGTGAAATCCTCCCAGGACTCAATGTCATCGTCACAGTGATGAATCCCGAATACTTGATCCTTGATAAATCTCCGAATAAATCGAGGCATTCAAATTTGGACTTTTTCGAATTTTCTAAAGCCAAAAGCTTCAATATTTGGCTGAATTTTTGAGTTAGCGCTGACAGAATTGGAGCCGGCACAAGATCTATATTCTTGAAGGTCACCCAAGCCCCAACCGAGACAATTCCTTTTATCACATTTGAGACTCTCTCACAGGTTAATTCCTTCGTACAATTTATCAGATGAAACCGAAGTCCCAATTCGTAAATTGCCAGGTTTCTCACTGTCTCTATCTTTCCAGTATTGGCAGGGCCAATTAGTGAGCAGAAATAATGATGCTTACTGGCTTGAAAAATTGTGTGATGGATTCTATCAGTCAAGGGAGTATTTATCATCGGATAATCGATCATAGAGTTGAATTCGAACCCGTAGTTTTTATTCTCATAAATCATCTCAATTTTTATTGATTTATCGATGTGATAATGCCTTAACTGTGCCGCCCAATGAAAGTCCTCAATCTTCGTGACTTTTTCGATGATTAATAAAGAAATGACGTCCCGTTGGTGAATCAAAACGGAAACCAAACTCATCAAAATCAATCTTTGATTCTTGCGGAGGATTTTTTTATTCAAATTTTCACTTTTCATTTCGTTTATCACAGAAGTGATGAAGGCATTTTGAGATCCCAAAAGGGAATTCAATTCTTTCGAGGGATTTCGAGTTAAATCTCGAAGACACGCTTCGATTTGTGAAGTCCAGAATATTTTCAAAGTCACGAAAGATACACTAAGAATATCAGAAATAAAATTATCAATGAAATCATCGGAATCTTTGTCTTCAGCAATTGTAGAAATCTTAACGTCAATATTTCTCTTCACTAAATCGATTATGGAATTTTCAGTATTAATCAGCCAATTCGACTCTCCAGGATTAATAACTGAGGCTAACTCAAACTCCTGATCGTAATCACTGATAATGGCAATAATTTGCAAACTGGAACCCAATTTCACGTTTTTTATTCCATAGAAACACTTCCTCAACAATCTCACAACCCTATCAACACTATAGTTCTCCGATTCATCACTAAACATGATCGTAACAATTTCACGGTCGGAAAGAAAGTAGAACCTAGGGAAGACTCGTCTCATTTTTTTCAGATACTCATAGATCTTCTCATTAGCAGTTTCAATGTACATCAGGCACTGTTTCAGTTTCTCCCAATTCTCAGATCCAATTCTTCCAATCCCATGAAACGTCGAATTTTGCATAATTTCACCCCTCACCCACTTCAAACACTGTTCAATTTTTTCACAGACATCGTGAATCACCTCAAACTCATCACCTTCAACGGCTTCACTTCCTTCCGCAATTGAGGTTTCCTCAGATTTTGCCAATATCAATCTTTTCGAGTATTCAAAGATAGGTTTGATGATCATCATCTCATCCTGCAAAAGATTCCATGTACAGATTGTATCCCGCACGCACATCAAACTCCTGTGGAACCCATCAACATCTTCGGCAATTGGCTTCACAAAATAAGACCCCTTCATCTCTTGAACTTTAACCAAATGCTCCTCCAGCCTCACCTGAATCTCTGATTCTAGATTGACAAAGACAAGCCGCTTGTCCTGCACATCCTCACCAATATCAAACACCACATCATTCCACTCCTCGATCATGTCATCCAGCTGCTGTTGCAAGGCGAGCTCCTTATTGGCAGAGATGCTGATTACTTCGTACTTCTCAATATTGTCCATCAGATTCAGTGCAATGATCTTCCTGAGAGTAGTACCAGCGTTAGGGGTAATATCAGATCCATAGATGATGGACATCTCGGTCCAGTGGCGTTCTGCCAGGGCAGGATTGCACATGCAGTTGACCAGCCTGATGTATTGTTTAAAATCCTTCACATGTTGAATTACTTGGAAGGAGAGTTTCAAGGGCGCTGGTTGCTGCATGGGATCGGGATCATCAATGATCCCCGAGAATTTGAAAGGCTTGTTCGGAGTTGTCATGTCTAATTTAATTTTTGTCTTCATGGTTTTGTTGAGCTCCGTGAACTCTTCGAAATAGTGAAGTGTAATCTTTTCGACTTGAGCCGAGTCAATATACTCGAAGGGGCCATCTAGCCAGACACTGTTGTGTCTCCTCCATAAGAAGATCATTTTGTTGAGACTGTAAAATGGTAGGATGACATCTTTTATCTCGTCGACTCGAGGAAACGCTGTCTCAGGGAACTTGAACAACTTCTCTTCGTGGTTTATCGTTTTAATTTCATCATCCACTTTTTTGAATTTTGATACTAAGAGCTTCAGAAACTCTATGTACTCGTGTACACGATTCGCGTCGTCCATGTTATCCATTATAATGAATTCTGGTATGATCTCCTCCACTTCGGTATTCAGGACATTGATCTTTCGCTGGAGTTCGTCTTCCAATTCGCTCTTCATTGCTTCGCAGAGAATATTGCTTTGAATGAAGACGTCTGATATCGTGAACAAGTAGTTGATCGTTAACTTATTGAACTCTATATGTTTTTCTGAAAGATCTGTCAACTGTAGGAGTTCACTCAGCATCTCCATCGACGTGGAAATCTTCTTCTCCAGCTTTTCGACGATTACTGTTGACGCATGTGACATCGTTTCGCTTAATTCGAATAAGCCCTTCGCGTTCTTCGGAATGTCGAGTGCTGTGTTTTTCAGGCTTTCGAATTCATTGAATATTGATCTGTTATAGTGCCAGTGATAGTCCACCATCTTGTCCATGAGGAGCTTGATTAATCCGGAGATGTTTCGATGAAGATTATCTTTTGCATTTATTTGACTGAGTCTTCCAACGTCGTAGTACAAATATAAAACCATCTCGCTGCCCTTCGATAAGTAAGTATTGAAATTTTTGACGTGATCACAGTACAGATTAAAGTCTCTTGTATTCGAGAGCAGATCGATTATAAAATCTCTGGTTACAGAGGTGCAGACGTATGTGAACTCTTCAACAATTTCGGAGAAATGGTCCTTCAATGGTTGGAATAAGTCAGCTAAGATTTCAGAGAGCTTCTCATGGGATTCTTTCAAGAACCATTCAGGAAGATTCACCCGGATGTGATTCTCATCACCGTCTTCATATTTAAAGCACAGCAGATCGTTTCTGACGATGTTGGAGATATCGTTGATCACCTGATGATAGGCGCCACAAACCGTCTCGATGGAGGGGCTCAGAGATATATTTCTCTCGAAGTTGTCAAGGTTCTCAAGGCCATCAGTGATTATAAGTTCGAAACTCAATTGAGGGCATCGTTTCACGTCTTTGATGATGTCCAACATCTTCGTTATGGTCTCCATCATGTTTTGAAGGATTTGCTGGACGAAGAGATTCGTTGCACATCGCATGAATCTAGATTCTTCTTCCTTCGTAATCCTCCTCAGGTGTCTCTTAGAGAGAACTCTCTTCATAATCTCTTTATAGTACTCGTGCTTTATAATCGATCTACTGTTCCTGATACTTTTCGATATCATATACTGAAAGTCCGAAAGGCTGAGGAGCCCCATGGCCCGATAATTGGAGAAGTCCACGATTTCTGATGTCAGTTTTTGTCTTGCTGTCGCGATGATTTGTTTCATAAGACTTTGCGACAAAAAGTAATTAGCCCTGAAATGCTTCTGATTCTTCATAAAGAGTTTATTGTTCTGGGTGACCAGGGGCTTCTCCATTGAGATCGTTATCGTTTCTTCTTCTTCAACTTCTTCGATGTCGTCCTCTTTATCGTTGATGACGATCGACGAGACAGCGAACTCCTGCATCTCCTCGACGTACATCAGCTTTATTTCTTGAAGGAGGGCCTCCAGACATCGTGGATATTTCAATTTCAAATACCTCGGGATGAGATTGATGATATTGGACTCCCAGGAGGGCATTAGCCCACTTATGGGGATCTCTTCCGCCCATTCCTTCAATTTTATTATGTAGAAGGACTTTGGGAGCTTCGGCTTGAAGATCTCTGACGATTGTTGATCCTCGATAAAACCCAACGTAGACCGTATTTTTGGGTTGACATTTCGGTATAATTTTAGACGTTTATAGTGCCATTTTGGGCGAATTTGGTCAGAATTGATTAAGGGTAGAGACAAGATTGGCTGCAGACAGGGAAATTTGGTCTTCTTGTGAATTAAGTTGTATAATTCTTCTTCTTCTCCCATGTCGGGAATTCATCAAGACAACGATTAATGCCTGAATTTGTCCAGGTGTTTTCTTCGTTTCCAATCGCGAAATTAATTATACCGTGGTTTTGTCAAATACTTGCGTAAATATTGGTGTGATTATCGATTGCGTTAAACTGCACTTGTAGAATTGTCATCAAGACTGAAACGTTCAATAGAGGTGGGACTGGTTGGATGTCAAAACCTTGACAATTCATGTTTGGTCGATAGAAGCCAGAGGAGATATCTAGTAAAATTAAATTGCTTGTCGCAATATGATTTCAATGCATTCAATGAATTAGTGATCGATGAACAAAAATTCTAGAAATATATCAGTATTTTTTCCCACAAATAATAAAAATAACATCGGTTTTATCATCATTATTAGTATTATTGTAACAATTCCCTTATTTGGCAACAATTACGGGTATTGATCCAGTGAACAAACCACTCATTGTAAATATTTCTCGACATTCGCAAATTCCCAAGCATTCGACAGTCGGTATAAATGAAACTCCCACACATCCACATGTACGTTCAGTCGATAATGGAAATAGTAGCGCTGCAGTATAGCATTTGGAAATAAAGAGCACCGGAAATAATACCGTGTGTCTGGTAAACAGCTGAGAACTCACATTTTAGACACAACATTGTTTTCAGTAATTTCATTTTCAAGGGAAGTTTTATCTATTTTATTGAGTGGATCGAGGTATCACAAGCATGTCGACTAAATCCTCGGTTGATTTGCGAGCAGAGCTCGCTGAATTGGTTAAGAGGAAGGCGGAGATTGCTGTGAGTTGTAAATTTTCATAGCCTCGAGATTATTCAGATTGACAGATGCCTTTCACATCAAAATGAAAAATATCATTATTTCATTGCTTAAAAAATGGTTTACTATTTCAAAAATTTATTTTCGACTTCCATTGATCCATCAATATGGCCAACAACGCTATAAAAACACTGAAAGTTTCTTTAGTTGGATTTCTCAGGGATTTTTAGGTTAGAAATGCGCCAATTTCACTGCCAAAAATTCATTCGCTGAATTCTCTCAATGGAGTAGATTTTTTGAAAGAATGATGACAAAAAGAAATTGATAAATTAATTTCTCAATTGGTTTGTCGGATTTCAGGACACGTTGGCGAATTTGGAGCGCCAAATTTATGCATTCGAAGGAAGTTATCTGGAGGATACTCAGTTGTATGGAAATATCATTCGAGGATGGGACAGATATTTAGCGAGTAATAAAAACACAAATAGTAAAGCTGACAAGAGAAATAGAAAATTTAAGGAGGCTGAGAGATTATTTTCAAAATCTTCCATTACGTCTATGGCTGTGAGTTGACTATTAATTAATAATTTATTTATTCGTTCATAAATGTTTTTCATCAAAATCTACACAACAATCAGAAACTTTTCTATTCTATTTTTATGATTGTTAACAATCAATTGTACATTCATTCTTCAGATTCTGCGTGATATTCTAAAATTTTTAATTGCAGGCTGTCAGCGGTCTTGTGGAAAATCCCCAGGAAAAAAGTAAGGACCTCAATGGATATTGAAAATCCAATCAATTCTGTTCTGAGCAGAACTACCTCTATTTTATGATCTTTACACTGAAATTCAGTTTTCAATTTCACTTTCGCGAGATAATCTTTTATCTCTTGTTTGATGGTTCACGTAGTGAATTATTCATGATATATTATTGTTGAGTTACATCGTGAACACTTTTGTAGACTTTTTGGTTCGTTATGCATGCTTATTATAGTTTATCCTACGTTATGTAAGTAAATTTGAATTTATTTTCTTTCGATAAATTCTGGATGTAGTATATTTTTCAAAATTAAAGATAAAAACGATCGCACAGATGTTTAATTTCTCTTGTCAATGGTTATTCACGTTTTATGGTATCTCTGGTGGTATGTCTTTCACTGTTCACTGCTTTTTATTGTTAGTAATTTTTTAATAATTTTTGTTTTCAATTTTGGCTGTAGGTTTACACTCTTCACTGAATTCTAGACTTACAAAACAAATCATTTTTTTTATTAGAGAAATCATTGCAATCCAACAATTCATGTGATTCAGTTAATCCTCTCTTCTATAAATTATCAATTCTTGATTAATCATTCGCTAATTTGTCTATCATTAATAATTTTGTAATTAATCCTCTAATGCAACAACTGCAACCCTCTCATTAATCAGTAAATTCTGATGAAAATGTCTGCTGAAATTTTTCCTATAGGATTTTTTTCACTCAGAAAAATAATCTTCAAGTCTTCTCCCTTCATTTTGTTCCATCCTTTCGTAATTAATAAAATCTTAATCGTTGAACCCCCCAATTTCTAGTTGAACGATACAGTGAATCGGAGTCACAGATGGGCAACAGCGGAAGTGAGGATAATTGCAACTATACAAATTCAAATGTTGTGACATCAGGAAATAGCAAAGACTCGAGTGGAAAGAATCACACGTCAATACAATCCAGTTATTCTCAAAATAATGGAAGTATAAGTGAATCAACACCACTGACAAATGGCCCAATGTCCAATGGGGGGATTGAGCATGTATCAACACCAGCTAAAGATGGTCATGGAAACAGTAAAGAATCTAATAAAAATAGATCGTCTAATAGTGCTAAAAAAAGTAGCAACAAGAGAGCTCGAAATAGGTAGAAGAAAATCAACTGAAATTTTTTTTATCAATTTGTTCTTTCGATTGTGCGCATTTTTCTCAAGGATTCTTGTACGTAAACGAAGACACTCTAAATTAATTATGGAAATGAATGACGAGTCAAATTTCCACGTAATATCAGAGACATAACTTTTTGAGATAATTGTAAAATAATAGGCATGACAATTAAAATTTCCCTTCAATTTATCTGTTAAATGATAATCAAAATCATGGAAAAATTCAACGGTAAGATCTTTTTTTTCTCCTTTTTACGACGATGATAGTATTATTTCAGTGGATAAACGTGTATTTACTAGGATTTTTATCGTAAAATTTGGGCGAACGAAGCGTTAATGTAAGGACTTTTATAGGTTTCTTACTATTTCAATGTGCATGAACATTTGAACTCGAGAATTAGTGACTGAGATAAATTCATTCAGGATAATTACACATCTATAACGATGTTTTCATTCAAGAGTTGATCTGTCATTTTTTTTTGTTTTCAGAGCCAAGTGAAACAACAATGTTCACTTGACTGTGAAATTCACGGGATTAACATTTACAATGTCGTTATCACTAGGAAATTAACGTATCTAATAACTTGTAAATAACTATCAAATGTTCATTACTCAATCGTGAATTTAATAAATCCATTCTTTTCATAATAACTTTTTCAGTGAATGTTTCAATTGAGTCTGTCGACACTATGGGGAAAATTTATTCTGATGAGTTTTTGAAGGGCTTACAATATTTGTAACAACTTATATAATACATTCTGATGAACATTCTGCATTCAGTGGTCAAAAGAAACAAAATTTCCCTAAATTTCCCGAAGGAAGAAATCTATTATTGATTAATCAGCAATAATATGTTGACCATAAAGTAACAAAAGCAATGTTCCAATGTTTTTATTGGTTACCCATCGCAGTCTTTGACTCCATCATGAACAAATTCCCAATGACAATCATTTGGATGGAGTTTTGTAGTGAAATAGTGAAACGAGGTAAGTCAGCTTATCCTCAACTTCGTGATGAATACCCCAAAAATTACATGAAATAGCGGAATTTTCATGGTAACATTGTTTGTAGGAACAAATCAATTTTTTTATTGCTTCCAGTTTTCAAGATATCTATCACAATGAGGCTGGAGATAAGTGAATTGAACTTGTTTTATGACTTAACTATAGAATTTTGATGATTAGTCGGTTATTTTTGTACTTTTATATTGTGCACTTCACCCCTGGCCAGGGGAAGAAACTGCTTAATGGAATTGATGGAGATTGGCTGCTTTGGGGCACTTGTTTTTGTTACTACCGCGTTGAATCCATTGAGATCATCAGCTGTGTAAGTGACAGTCCTTATTGAACCATCAGCCTCGACCACGGAGTACTCTCCCTTCACGATATCACCATCCCTCTCCTCCCACGCGGATTTCGTGTCTCCTGTGTACCCATCGAGGACTCCGTAGTTGAAAGAATATTTGGGGTGTTCCTGGGCAACAGAGAAAGAGAGAGATCACTGGAATCCCCGATATTTTTAGCAGACAAAAAGCATTCTTTTATAAAAAGTTGACGACAGAGAGATCTGCTGAGACTTTTGCGTTTATTTTTTGCTGTAAGAATTCCAATAAAAATGGCTCAAAAAATGCGGCAAAAATATTTCCAAATTATTTTCTAAAAATCCGCGAAATTGGTAAATTAAATTCGAAATAATTAAAAACTATTTATATTCATGAGTTAAATGAAATTCTAAACGAAAATCCTCGAGATTCGCCCTCGTTACGGATTTCGTTACGTATAATTTCAGACATAATCTTCAGCAAATTTTAAAAATTATTTCCTTTCTTAATCCTTTCACTCCCAAAATACCTGTTGTTGTTGATTGTTATGATGCGCAATAACAGATCCCGAGGATTTAATAATCGGCGGTGCAACATAAACCAAAGAGGAAGTCTTTCGAAGGGGCGTGTAAGAGATTGGCGAAGAAACTCTCACATAAATTGGCTCCAACTCGTCATTTCCTAACTTCTTGTCTGAAATTCCAAATGCACAGGCGATTGGCAATTGCTGAGAGTGGCTCTGTGATGGGCCTATTTCTTCACAAGGAATACTGTGACTGAATGGTCTTGGCCTAGAAAGAATCAACAACTAATTAAAAATGTACAAAAAAACAACAAAAAAAAATTTTTTTGCAACTCTGAAAAATTGTCTATCAACCGAAAATCCATTATTCGACGACTTGACAATTTATTTAGATCACCTCCTATAGAATTGAGCCTCAATCGTCACGAAAATCAATGCAGAGACTGCTATTACCTGCGAACAAAGCACAAAAAATATAAATTGCACGTTACACATAATGCGATGAGTGGGTAAACACCCATTAGATTGCGGAAAAAAATTAAAAACATTTCTCTTGCATAATGTACCCTTTAAGGAGTCCGCACCTCAACATTTGATGATCAGTACGACACATACATTTATGACATTCATGTAACGAGCCACTCGAGTTTATATTTCTCCTTGCGAAGTTTCGGAAGATTGATGGTCACTCAAAATTCGGAGAACACGGTACCGATGGTTAATTGGTATTATTGAATTGTATATTGTCAATATTTATTTATTATTACTAATATCAATTGCGTGCAGTTTAAATTTGAAGTGTCACTGCATAATTAATTAATGATTGAAAAACGCCTCCCTACAGTTTCATCAACAATTAAATTATTCTCGTGCTATTTTTCAAAATTGGAGTTCTCGAGGATCAGTGGGTTTAAGAGAAAATGTTCGAAAAAACAAAACTATAATTTTCTGAATTTTAGAACTGAAAATGAAGTAGATAATTAATTGAAAAAAATGGTTAAAATAAAAAATTATACGTGAGAAAACTAATTGAAAAAAAATGAAAATAAATACCTGGAAAACAATCATTTCTGTGCAAAAAAAAATCACGGAATTGAAATCCAAACACCTGAAGCGTATGTTGTATTGCTGAGTGTACCCGAGTATTGCAGCATCCCTGGTGCAATCCCATCTTTATATACCGCGCAACATTCACTCGTTTGTATGGTTTTTTTATGTACCTTTTTCCCATCCCAAGTGCTCATCCTCCAGTGAGCGTGTAAGTAAAAGCACTTTTGCTTTACTTACTCAGGCAAATGCGCAATTTCAGTATTGAATCCCGTGAATACCGTAAATACTGAGTGATTGTTGAATAAGAAGTGCAGATCAAAGGGGAGAAATTGGTTCAACATTGCATAAGCAATTTTCTTTTATTTACTCTGTACTTCATCCCCTTTTTTGCGGAATACTATTTTTCCAATAAAACTTATTCGCAGTTGTTTCAAAATTTAATTTTAAAACCAGGAAAATGAATTTTATAGAATGTAATGAGATTATATAATTATTTTAAATAATTATCGATATTTCAATGTTCAATTTTTCAAAAAATTGAATGTTTTTTATCTCATTGTTCAAAAAATTAATGAATCGAAACGTCTTGAGTTCGTCATGAAATATGATTCAGTTTCATTACGAGTCAGATATATTCATTGAGTTCACCTTCAACATCGAAAAATTCCAATATTTTGTCTATGCAATTCACCATTAAATGAAAAACCATAAAAATCCATTTAATCACTCCCTCCCACCCTCAACAATTTAATCCGTTTGGATTTTGACCGTTTGGGTTATCTGACACTGAAGAGTTGCTTGCGCATCATCAATAAATCAATAATCCTTAATCGAATTATTCTCAATGAGAAAATGGAATGATGTGCTGGCTAAATTTGTGGAATTGAATGCAGATGATTCGTCAATAATATGTGGGAATCGGTACTGTCTCTCCGATAAACAAACGTTTTGTCTTGCTCGAAAAAAAAACTGTTTTGTAATGCTGTCAGTGCAGACGTTTCTCTCGTCTCATATGTAAATCATTTCATGTTGCCATAATTCCAGTGTCTCTTGAATTCATTTGTCAAGGACAGATCATAATTCATGAATGCAAGATTATAGAAGACTATGGGACCAAGAGATAGTATAGATATTTCAGGACGAGTGTCATAGGGATATTCAATGGCGTGGTGTTGTGTTCGGAACTCAATGTGAGGACCAACATGGCCTTTTTAATTATCCTCTTCTTCCCTTCCATTTTACCCTGTGGAAATTTCACCCTTCATTCACCTTCCGTTTGATCTCCAAGACTGCTTGGTCAAAAACAACCTTTAACCCTTAGAAATCCCATCCTTGCAGGAACCATCTGATGACTCCGATCGTCTCTCCCGTAAAAAAAACTGACCTTAAAATTCAATTAACCCTACGTCATGCTGAGGCCAATTCCTGTAAGAAAAAAAAGCATTTCAGAAGATATTCTTCATTGTTTTATCGTTTCATTCCAAAGAAGTGAGTCTCAACCTAGAATTAAAAATTGGACAAGGGAAAATAACTACAAACTGATTACTCCCCGACGAGACCCCGTTAATCATGCAAAAAAAACTGGAAACACATTGTTAATGAGGAGCATCCAGTTTCCTCCCGTCCCTCGGGTTTTTGTCTCTCTCCGCCGCTATCAGTGATCATTTGACACTTGACCTGGAGCATCGTGTCAATGTCCAAGAGACCGGTGCCACAAAGACGTTTAATTGAACCCTTCAGACGTAGTTCGGCCAATCAATCTGTCATGTCTGGATCGATGATTTAAACACCTAGGGTTCACGTGAATCACCGATTCAGAGTTGTAAATAATAAAATAAAAAAATATTAATTTAACGTTTTTAATACAGTAGTGACGTGGGAAAAATAAGAAAACAAATAGCGCGTGTCTCTACCCGGTCTCTTATTTGTTCCATCAGTGCAACGTCGATTGTCGATCGCGCACGAGACTTCAGACGGAAGATCATTGTGAAATTATTTCGTAAGATAAATGAATAATTAAATGAAATCATGAATTCATGAATAAATAAAATAAGAATCAAATTTTTACCTTAAAAAAACGTTGGATAATTTTCTATTTGTGAAAAAAATTTTGAGTGAATTTTTCTGGTTTTGCTTGGGAAGTTAGATTTAAAGGTGAAGTAGACATATGAAATCCCGATGGAATTCTATGAATTTCTTCTACCTCCGATTTAGAAGTGAGTGAAACGTAATTATATTCGAGGGTGAGAGCCCAGGCCCCTCGTGGTTGTCATTTATTTTCCTTATAAAATAAAAGTTTTGAGATTTTTCATCGTCCAAGAAGTTCTCCCATCGGATTTTTCAAAACATAGAATAGTTATCACCGAGGTGAGTGAATCTTTGAGGTATTGAGAGTGAATGTGAAGTGACAGGGAAAGTTTTCTCATGATTTTTTAATGATTTTTGGATTTGAAATTTTTATAAGGGTCAGTTTCGACCGGTTGGGGGCAGTGGTCAGGAGACTGTATTTAACTTTTAATGTCTCTTGATAATGAACGATTTTAGGTTAAAAGAAAAAACAAAAAGTCTTTGGATGTCTACTTTTTTTACAATATTTATAAGTCAATCATTGAAATAATTAATCACTTGTAGAAAAAACTTTGCTTTGTTTTTTTTAATACAGAAGTTGTAGGGCACCTTTTAAAACTCGTAGAAAAATAATATTCAAACTGATTTCATCTGGATATATTTTTCAATGGAGGAAAACTTAATTATCTAATTTTTTTATATAAATTGAACTAGCCACCAGGAGCTAGAATTCTTTTGTTTAATCGAGCAAACAAAAAATGTCTCTCATAAAAACCTTATCTGTGATATTTCTGTCAAGTTCATGGGAGAAAAAAATAGGGTCCATCAGTGGTGGATAGGGGGCAGTGTCAGAGCAGAAATGAGAATGTCAGACGAAGGATTTTACCAAGGACATTCTTCATATAACGAGAATCAAGATAGTAGGTTCCAACGAATAAAAAAATAATAACAGGAGAAAATAAATAATGAAAAGAAAATTTTCCTGCTTTGCCTAATTGCGCTCTTGTTACGCGGCTCAACGTAATTGCAATTGTCGAAACGAAGACGATTGTATCTCATTCAGTAACAAGTGTCAATAATTCACCGTTGCAGACACAATGATCGTTAGAACAGCTATAAATTAGGATTATTGGACGCCCGCTGGGCTGATCTACGACGATACCAAGGAGAATTTATCTTGTTTTTATCCAGAAAAGGATCTCTAACTCTTTATTTTTCTCGGGCAAAATCCACTATTACTTATTAGAGTCCAATGCTTGAGATAATTACCATTGAGAATTTTTCCCCTCAATCATATTGACCACAAGAAAATCATCACCGAGGGAATTGTCAAAACTGTCACACCGTGACGTGACTCAACTCTTCCATTCCTCCTCTAGGAGACTGAACCTCAATACTTCACTAGTTTTCATCTATTTTCGAGTGTCGAATGTTATCAGTCGAATCGAGTAATGAAATGTTTAATTTACGAACTTTGAACTCACATCCAACACTCAGTTTACATCGATCCACTTCAAGATGAAGACAGCCTGAATACACACACTGTTTTCAATCGCAATTGATCGAAAATAATTTACCTCTGGTGTATGCCAGAGCTGGGGGCCATCCGCCTCATGGTGAATTCTCCATCTCTTGCATAATCGCCAGTGAAAGCCCGGAAAATCATCTGAAATGAATGATGTTCGTTAAAAATTAGCTATGATAATTTCCAAGCGATTGCAAAAATCCTGGCCATGTTGATAACCCTTGATTATCAATAAAATATCACTCAAAATTCTCGTCTTCTTTCTCCCTCTTATAGGTCAAGTCCAGTAAATCAAGGACCGAAGCAGCGAGTGGAAAATTTTAAGTTTGAAATTCTCTGAGAGTGGAGGATATCCAAGAGTTTTGGCAGTTTTTCTCCTGAGAAATGCTTATCGATTTTTTATTTTATCTTTCTAATTTCGACACAACTAATTTTTTCTTTCAGTATGACTTCATAACTGCCAATCATTTGCCCTCAGATCATCAATCAGCTCTCTGATTCTTGAATAAACAATCACTTTTGGCTGATTCATCACAATGATTAATCTGATCAAAGTATCCTGATTACTCCATCTGAGTTCCATCTAAAATCAGTGAAAACAGCGCTAGATCATTAGTATTTCTTCCCATTCGTATTTTTCGTTCATTATTTGTGTTAAACTACACCGAAGGATCGAAAAAAAATGAATTTTATTTAATGAAGCGCAAGGAAGGGGATGTTATCAAACTGACGATTCTGATTTGAAGCCTTGGGAATAGATGTGTTCACTATCAACACTAATTCAGCGTAACAGCTTGAGGTGGTGCGCGGGCGCCTTCCGATTTTTATTTAGATGGTTTATCGGGGGAAAATGTGAAGTGGCTGAGAGCCAGTGGTGGCGGACACCCCAACAAGAGAGGATTTCAATTTCTTTGCGAGGTGCTAGCATACCCTCATCTCCCAATAGTGACTAAAAATCATAAAAAATCATTCCAATCGTGAATTTCGATTTTTTAAATAACATAAGAATCATTTCAATTTATATTATTAATGTGAAATAAACACACGAAAAATATGTTGAGTTTCATTCTAAAAAAGAAAAGTTAAAATTCAGAAGTCAACGATGCGGTTTCGTCTTGTTTAAAGTTAAGTTAATGTTTTTGTGAGCGAAATATTTTTTGCAAAAAGCCAAAATGATTGGATAATTTGTTATATCCACTTTGCTGAGTTAATCCGTAAGTGAAATATTGAATAAATTTATAAGATGACGAAAAAAAATTTTTGCATTACTTTTGTTGGCGAAATTCTAATGTTTGTTTGTCCAAATCGTTCAATTGTCTTTTGTGACGAATCGAATAATTTTCAGACAATCAGCTAAGCTGATAAATACTATACCAAATTTAATTTTCCTATTGATTTTTTTTGTTATTTTATTTGTTTAAAGTTCTGAAATCTCAGAGGTCGGTTATTTACACTATCTTCATGTTCCAATTCATACACATTATTTTAATTAAAAAGATTACGTACTTGAAATTTTGAAATGACACGCTTTTAGATATTTACATATCTCTTCAATGTACTTATGGTGAGCGGCATTTGCAAATTTTTTCGTAGTCCATGATTTCGAGCAGTTGAATTGTGTCAAATTAGCTATTAATTTTAAACGCTCTCGGTAGTATCATGGACAATAGCACATGATCGAAATCTTGTATTTTTGTCTTATAAGTTCAACCGGGATCGCTAATTATTCCAATCCTTGCCAAAGAGGCAACAAGATGGTAGTGATTAACTCTGACTCGATTAACAATAACAATATTTTTTCTCTTGAGTTTGCAATTTTGGTAACCGGGCTCTGCAGACCTTCTCAATTAAGAGCTATTAATAATGAGTACCTTTTGTTATCTCCGCATTTACCGCCTGATCTATAATTTTTTTTACCACTTTCCCATTGATTTGATAATTTTTTTTCACTCGTGTTTTGATAAAAGAATTTTTTGTACCAACAAACGAATATATAATTTCTTTGCATTTATTCAACAATGAAACATGAAAAAAATTGACGATATAACAATTGTTCCCTTATTGCGATAGTATTTATCTTCCTCTTCGTAGTGTCTTTGTATTAAATTATAACAAATTTTTTTTACAATCACCTAAAAATTTGTGGAATTGCATTCTGAAATTTTTATTTTTGGATTGACAATGATGCTCACAACAATTGAACCTGTAGTCCTCTAAATAAATCCTCCACCCAGGAATGCGTAAATATTTATCATGAGGATGACAACCGTAGCCACTGGATTTTCCAGGCTTTTTCACGATCGATTGACTTTACTTTATTTCACAACACCTCAATTCTCATTCGAAACCGAAAATAGAGAAGAATTACCAGGAGTTCTGCTATTCGCTACCAATAATCAGAAACGTGACTGGAATTATCGCTCTGAATTGACGAAGTGGTTTTACACTCTCACCTTTCCGACCCTCCCCGTCAGAAATAAACAGATACCACACTGAAAATTAATAAGAAATTGAAAACAAATAAAAAACTTTCATTTTTTTATTACTTAGAATTAACATTCATTGTAGAAAAAATCGTTGAAAAACTTTTGAACCTTCATTTTGACTGTAAATTCAATGGGGTTATTTTTTTTATTCGTTTCAGTTGACATTCCGTATCAACAATGGAGAAATCCCAAGCATCCCTTAGCAATTTGTCAACTATCCTGAACCAAACTGACATGGAACTCCCCATTGACATGAGGTTTAATGAGGGTCACATGGTGAGCATCATCACCTACAGTATCCTGATGGTCATCTCGATAATTGGAAACAGTACGGTTCTCTTCTTGATCCTCCAGAGGAGGAGATCAAATCGCTCCAGGATTAATACGATGCTGTTGCACCTGGCGGTGGCAGATTTAATGGTGAGATAATGATGTTTTAAAATTATGGGGATATCACTGCTAATAAATTTGAGTGAAACCCCCCCCCCCCCCCAAAAAAATAATCAATAGTTTGTGTAGAATGATAAGTTTTTCAAAACATCTCACCTTTTATTTTGGTAGAAAAGAATTTGCCAAATTTCTAGATAATCTTTATTTAGCTTTTCTCTGCGTACGATAACAGCTCTTCGATGATTTATCTGATTCTCTCAGGTGGCCGTTTTAATGATGCCACTGGAGATCGGCTGGGCAATAACAGTCTCATGGAGAGCTGGGGATTCCATGTGCCGGATTATGGCGTTTTTCCGAATATTCGGAATTTATTTGTCGTCATTTATCCTCATTTGCATCAGCGTTGACAGGTAGGCGTTAAAAACTATGAAAATTCAAGTGATTATTGCTCTAACATGTTTTTCTCGGTTCGTTAAGGTATTACGCGGTTCTGAGGCCCCTTCTGCTAACGGATGTTGACAGAAGGGGAAAAATAATGCTCGTCGGGGCCTGGATGGGGGCGATTCTTTGTTCAGCACCTCAGGTTAGTTTTATCGATTGCTTGCATTCGAAAATAGCATGATAAGATTGATATGATGGAGAACTCTCACCAGTAAAATCCAATAGTCAAGGGTTGAAAATTGTTCGATTACCAATTTAATCAATTAAGACATTTTTAATATCTCCCTAATCGAACTGCTCATCTTCCTACTTCTAGATGATAATTTTTCACGTTGAGGTACATCCTAACTACACCTGGTACGAGCAATGTATCACCCTGAACTCATTTCCAACAGGCGGTCACGAGCTGACGTACTCTCTCTTCGGGATGATCATGACGTACTGTGTCCCCCTGATAGTCATAATTTTTACTTACTCAAGTATTCTTCTTGAGATATACAAAAAGTCCCGTGAGTCTGTGCACGGTGAGTAGTGTTGAGAGGAGTATCAGTGTCATGCAGAGAATAAAAATTCAATTTCAGATTTTTTTTTGTCTGCACTTGAGTATCAGTTGAATATATCAGAAATCACTCATTCAGACACCAATAGTCAGCACTCATAATTATCGTGCAATGATCATACAGAACTTCATCACGATTATCGAGTGAAAAAGTTGAACCAACAACGAACGATTGTTTCACATACAGACAAAATACGGAGGTCGTCGTTGGGCTTTCTGGGAAGGGCTAAGATAAGGACACTCAAGATGACCATCATTATTGTCCTCGTTTTTTTCGTTTGCTGGACACCTTACTATATCATGTCTATTTGGTGAGTCTTTAGTCTCTTACTTTCCTAGTTAAACATCGCACTTGTAAGTCCATTGACTTCAGCCTCATGTGAACATTGAATAATCTTATTTATCTCTCATGTTCCCCGATTGCTAATTTTCCTCCATTTGTCAATCACAGGTATTGGTACGACCCTAAAAGTGCCAAAAGTGTTGATCAGCGTGTCCAAAGGGCCCTTTTCCTCTTCGCCTGCACCAACTCCTGCATGAACCCTATCGTCTACGGTGCCTTCAACATCCGGACAAACGCAAAAGTGAGTTCCAAACCACCTGCAATTTTCTCTTCTACTATTTTCCTTCTTTCTCATTCATTGAATAACACTTGTAGAAATCCATGAGAGCACCCACACTAGAGACTCGGGTAACACCACTATCTCTGTCTGTAAGACTTGTCGACTGATAGTAGTTAGCGAAGCAAAAGGATCTGTGTTCATGAAGATTCTCAAGTTCCCAATGAAAAATGTAATATGTGAATTCAATGATTGCGCGCTAAAGTGGATTTTCCTACAATTTTTTATACTACATATTTATTCTATTGTTCGCCAAAGACAGTTAATCCTCATAATTTATAATTTGTAATCATTTTTAGAATTAAACGAGATTTTTATTATTTTTTCAATGACTTTTTGTTTATTTCCCCACATGTGCATTGAAAAAATTTAATTAATTATTAAATTTTCAGTACTCCACGCTTTCATTTTCCACTGATGATGACAATAAAGTCTCTTCGACTGCTCAATTTTTTTTTGTTTTAAGGCCCCGCTTATTTTTTCCGCATTTTTCCGATTGAAGGCAACTAAATTTCCTTGAAAGTGCACCTGTTTTTCATTCCTCAACTCTTTTCGTTGATTTATCCATTTCCTCAGTTTAATGAAATGATTAAAATTGACGAGTGTGACATGAAAAGATGAAAATTTCCAGAATTCAACGTCCCGTCATGGTGGAACAATCGGCAAGAGGATATCGATAGAGAACGTCGTCTGTCGTGTGACGTGGAAACGTCCTGGCACTGGCTCCCGTGAGCCCAGTCTACCTAATCAGGACACACCCGACACTGATGTGTCCCTCAATATTGCCAATCAACTGTCACACACCATAGGGATAAATCATGACAGTAAGGGCGATCAACCGAATCCCCAACTATTCATTAAATCTCAATTGTTACGGTATTACCCCCTATCGTGGCACTGGATCATTTGGAAATTGCGGAATAAGTTCTACATCACATGAAGCCATTCCCCACCTATTATTTATTAAATAAATTGATGATCATTCTATAGATTATTGATATTAAGAGATAGAATAGCTTTTAGTTTCCAAATTATTTTGCTTTTTAATTTTACTAATTTAATGATTTTCTGTAGGTTTTTTGGATCAATATTAAAGATCGAAGAAAATTCATTGAGTATTGTATCATTTATTCGAAAGATTATTCATTGTTTGAATTAATTTTTTGAGAAAAAAATAATATACATTATTGCATTATTAATAAGGCACCGGGTAAACGTTGGATGATTTCTCTGTGGCTTCAATTGTTTAATAAAAATACTGAGCAATTTTGGTTTCAGTCGGCAATGGGAGCAAAGTGTGAGGAATAAAATCTCCTTGGAGTGAATTTATCATCACAGAAGAATTACAATCACTCGTTTCCATAATACAACCCCATTGATATCCCTTCCTTAAACCAGTGGAGCCCTCAAGGAAAATTGAAAAGAAATGCATTTGTCTAAGTGTGTCAAAGTAATTTCTAAAATTATCAACGTTCCCCTCGCAAAATTAGTGTCAAAATCAGTTAATCAATGTCTAATTGTTGAATTATAAGGAGAATGTTTAAATTATTTGAGTTGCGTGGGGTTCTAGACCGTCTGGACTGCAAGAAGACCTTCTCGTTAAAATGGTGGTGAGTTTATTAAGAATCTACTGATTTTTTTCCGTCTTTGATTTCGATTTTGATCTCATTTAATAGCAATTAAAGATGGTGTGACTTTAACTTCGTGGGCAGAACTACTTCCCACGTATTCTCATCCACTTTGAGGCGCATTTCTAATTATTCAAGATTAAGAATTTCTGGATATTCAGGTAAGAATAAAAATATAACTTGTAATTTTTTCTTAATATAAAGAGATAATTTCTGCTAAACAAAAGATTCTAATAAATTATTCACTATTCAAGAAATGAATCAATTAACAAACTTCATCAAAGACACAGCCACCTGCATATCATTTTTGCAATAACAAATTAATGAAAACATATTCATTAATGCGTAGTGTTTCAGCAGAACAAATTGACAATTGTTTTCCTAAAATGACGAAAGATATATCGTCCGGAATCATAGTGATCCGAGCAAGAGGAATGCCTAATTTACTATTTGTTCCAATAACTTTATTTTTAACTTCAATTTCAAAGAAGAATTTTTCAATTTTTCAATTCCCGGAGCTAACAAATAATCCCATCATTTCCACATGTTCACTCTCCCCATTTACCCATGACATCCCAGAAAAACTAAATAAAAGTAAAAATAAATAAAAATGAATGCATGAGAATAATCGTGGGCGCTGTATAAAACTCAGTGGATTGAGTTCCTGAGGCCCAGTGCCGACACTGACCGTTCACCGCACGCGTCTCGCACTCTATGAGGCACAGTGCCAAGTAAACTGCATTACATGATTGTGTGAAAAGTATTTTTTAATCGTTAAAACCCATCGATTAAATTCCGAATTGAATGTATTAAATTTGAAAAATCAGTGCATTGGATAAATCATTGACATTTTTTAATTATTCTATCGTGATGGTGGGACTCAGGGGGGTTGCAACAGCCCTCCTACTGACGACCTTTTCGGTTCTTGTTATAGCAATTACGTACGATGAAGGTAATCAATAAAATAATAAATCGAATTAATGAAAATCAAAAAATTGAAATCAATCAAATGTCCACTAATTTTGTGTTAGAATTTTAGCTGAATTTCTTTTCGCGTATTCTCTCATACTTTCGAGGAAGATCCGGCTGATAACTCTTCGGAAGGGTCAAGTTGCTAATAAAGATAATTTTTTTAGGTCAAAAAAATAGAAATTTCAACGTCAAACCTCTTTTTTCAATGATGAAGAATTTTTAAAGTTTTCCAGGCAATTTTATAAATGTTACTTGCAATTAATTAATAAAGCATGGATTGGTATGAGCAGTTAATTTATCAATAACTGATTGTATGGAAGATTTAATGATTGGAAGAAATTTATTCAGGAAGCTGTAGATGAAATGCTGCGATTTTTAATGAATTCTCCACAAATGAAGATATTTCTTCTCCAGCGCAGACCAACTGTCTATTATTATTCACGGAAACATAACACTCAGTATATTTATAACGTTCCTTATGTTAACGATGGAGTGGCTTTCGAAAGCCCTCCATTTCTCTCCCACCGGGTCACAGAAGGCTTTTCTCGAAAAATATAAAATAAAAATAAACAAAATAACGAGAACAACATTGCAGCATCTAACACGCAACCAAAAAGCGAGAACCAGTCTCCCCTTTGCGAGAAAATTCCGGTAGTTGCGTAGTTGCTTGCAGCCAGGGTCACACTATGAGTTCAATCAACTCTATTATTGTTTTATCAACAACTAATGGGAATAAATGAAGAGAATTGAAGAACATAAGCAACACAATGAATTTGTTGAATTCAGGAAAAATTGGACATCTTTTTTGCTGGAACATTTTTGATGATGAACACTTTTTCACAAAAATTTCACATACCATTTTATCTTAATACTATTGATCATTAAAATAATTAGCTAATTAACAAAATTGTTAAAAATAAAAGTCTTTAATTCTCGAGATCTCATTTTATTTTGCAAATTTCGAAAAAAAGATTGGATTCAGAGGAAAGAGTTAATAATAAATTTTTTCTCTGAAATTTCATTCTCTACAAAAAATATTTTATGAGATTTTTGCCTAGCTATCAATTTCACTAGTTTTCTCCTTCACAAACATATTCTGTATTCACGCAAAGTTGTAGAACGTCATTATTCATCAAATGTTGGTATCACCTCGCGGTTATAACGGTTGTACTCAAATAGGTAACGATGCGGTGAACGCATTTGGTCCATAGTTCGTAAGATTACTAAAAGGGAAATTGTAATTACTCGGGTTTCTTTGGGGTTTTCAACGAATCGTTACGAATGGGATGTATTTATTGGGCAATTCAGTATTTAGGTCAAAGTCTTGAATCATTGAATTTTACACGGTATTTATCGTTGACAAATGCCCCTATTCAATTTCCATTCATCAATTAACGGAAAGTTGCGGAAAAACGATTTTTTCATTTAATAAATGTATAGAGTGGTGTGAAAAATCATTTTATCATTTTCTTTTTACCCTTGATAATTGTTTCTGTGGGTTCATTATTATCCAACACTCGTGGACCCACGCAGGACTCACAATTGTTCTAATTACCATAGGAGGTGTGATGATGCTGAGAGACTGGCGTTACTGATTCCATCCAAATGATGCAATGATATATTTTTTCACCTTTGATTCAGTCACTTATCCGAGTGACTAACGTGAGGTTTCAAGGGCTTTAATGAATCATTTGTGCATTGAGTGGATGATGAATACATTAGAAATATTTATAAATAATTTCTCAATTAGAATAATGATTATTGTCTATTCGTCTTCATGAAATGATGGCATTTATGCAATTTCACTTTAACTTTGCTTCGTTATTTGGAATGTATCTCCAAGACAGTCTTAGTTGAGGGATTTGGTGCAGAATTTAGGGTGGACCAGGAAAATCCAAAGATTATCACACCAAACGAATATTAATTTTATTTAATACGCGTGGTCAATTTCAATGCGGTTTCTACAATGAATTTATAATGAGTTAACGTTGAAATACAAATTTATATTAAATTATTAATTTTATTGGTAATTTAATTTGTTGAGTTTTATTGATGGTTTATGATACGTTACGGTGAAATTTTCCGTTGAACACCAATTGCGAAGTAACTGTTGAGGGGGATGATGGTCTGAAGAATTCGGCTGGTGACCGTTGACCGATGACCGATGAGTCACAATCATTGCCGAAGTGTTTCGGTAAAAACCCGCCCGATTTTAGCTTCATTTTAAAGAGACTGTTTTTACGAGAAATCCACTTTCCTAAAAAAAGATTTTGGCGTAAGTGCACCCATCTCACTTAGGAATTCATGAAAGTGAGGGGATAAATAAGGACATTCAAGGATTCAATCTGTGCGTTCACCTTTCCTCCCATTTTTAAAAATAAAAATAGAATGGAAGAGTGTGAAAGCAGATAGACGATTAAGATTTTTCAAATGTAGTCGCGTTGAAGTGAACTTGATTTTATTTTTGCTAATAGAGTGATTTTCTCTTGTAGCTTTAACTCGGAGTTTCGAGGAAGCACAGTACGACGATGTCTTCGCAATAGTTGTGAGACATCCCAAGGAGAAAAAGTTCAGTCATCACGTGGGGAAACAGACTCTGGTAGCCGCCAAGTATGGCCACCCAAAAACAAAATTTTTACTTATGTTTGATACTATTTCAAAAAGAGGTAATTAATGTCACGAGACTTTGTTTTTCTTTCAATGTCAAAAAAAGTCATAAGCATAGTCATCTGGATTTTGTTAAAGTTCAATGTGAAAGGTTTCCGCAGGAAAAATGATATTTTTTTCTAGTATTTCTGGAGACTGTAGCGGATAAGAGTGATGGAAGACAGCAGATAGAAATCAGTGACGTGAATGCCTCGGAACCTAAGAGGAACATAGTCTTCATGATCCACCAGAAGAAGCCGAATTCCAAAATCGATGTGTACGTGGACTGTCATCTGATTGGAGAGCTTCCCCTGAATACAACATTTAGAGATGCTATGGAGCAGGGACTTGAAGAATCAACGTTTCAAGTGGTAAATCAATAATCATCATAAAAATCCGTCAAGACTCAGCACTGGTGACACCCTGGTTAGAACTCCCTGAAGCGTGAGAAAGTCAAGTTCAGGTTAATTATTGATATTTGTCACATCTCAGTTGGCAGCTTAAAAAATGTCTTCAAAATGCAAAAACAAATTGATAAATTTCCCTATACCGTTATTGAGTTATTGAGAGAGAAAGATGCTCTCGTGGATCGTTAGATGATGCACGAATATTTAGGAATGAGAAAATTGGAAAAAACAATTAAATTAATCATGCAAATAGTCGATCTACATGCTCGACGGTTCACCCACGCACTCGATAAACAGACTAACCTAGAAATCCGATTTCCCAATCTTAGTGGGACACATATGGGCGTATCCGCGAGATTTCACAGCTTGTCTTCCCTTGCCCTCCCCTGATTTTCATCATGATAAATAAAACACGAATAACAGCATAAGAGTGCATAAACTAAAGGAAGGTACAGAGAGTCTCTGACCAGTGAATTCTCGTGGGATGGACCAGATTCTAAATATGGAACGAAGAGATTGAGGGATCAAAACGTATGCGCCCACTAGGCATTTCGATGTTTTTGTTTACGTGAAAATTTCATTTATCAAGATTTTCACTTTTAACGAACTCGCGAGCCTTTCTTGTGATAAATAAAATCGAAATTTTTCGTCAACTTTCTGACATTGAAGAATTAATTCGTGAGTTGTTGTATTTAGCTTAGAAACGAACAAGTTATAATTTATTATTTGGCAGATATCTCAGAAATTAATGTTTATGGTTAAATGTCATAAAACTATTGTTGTAGGCAGGACAATTGTTGTCAAAAAATATTTCATGGCTTTTTTCCCTAAATCCACTAGTTCCTCAGATGGCTTCAAAATAATACAGCTCCTGCGTTTCCTTATTTTCTTTATCTCACCAGTTGGGCTCAATAATCGTTAATTAATTTATGTTCATCTGAAGGAAATAAGTCATATTGTTGTTCCCAGTTCAGGGACAGAAAATACAGTCCCAAGATCTACAGGAGCTCCAGGATACGTGACGGTTGGAAGCAAGCAGAATGTGTCACAAACAATCTCCACGACGTTGACTACGATTTTCCGACTGCCAATGTCTCCACAAGAGTGAGGAGACGGGGGGATCAACCCAGTATCCACACAATCGATGAGATAAGTAAGTGAATACTTTAGTAATTAATTGACTCACTCTTCGACCAATTTCAGCACCTCTGGATACATCATCACCGCTATTATTCTGTTCACGCGAAGGTACAACTCGATAATTAACACACTCAACCACTTGAAAGAACACATTGTCTTCAATACTTCCATAATTATAGACAACTGATGCTTCCAATCACTTGCTTCACTGTGATTAAAGGGAACCTCACCTTAATGTTTCAAATTGTCTTGTTCTCAGTTATAAATTCTCTCTAATTATTACTGTTCATGTAGTTGAATCCATTGTTCATTGATATTCACCACTCCATCGGCCTTTTTCTACCCTTTTTTCGGTGTTGTAAGAGGGATGCGACCGCGTCGTGCGTTGTTGTCCGGCATTTTTGGCGCCCAATAGTGCACCAACACATGGCGGACTATCGCACGACTAGTGGTGCCTTCTTTTTGGCGTATAACCAATCGCGGAATTTTATTTTATTTTCAGACGGTTGTGTTGGTGAACGAACGCTGATTAAAACTCTGAATTCGCTCATTGAATTTACGAAACGAATTTGGGAAGAACTTCAGATAAATGTGAGCTGCAAAAATATTATTACAATGAAAAAACCCTTTTGTGTTTTCTTCTCTCTTCTACTCAATTATTAATTTTCATTTTATTTCTTTACAGACTCAGGAGACTCGATACATCAGGAAACTCGTTGAAGAGTGTAATGCCTGCAAGCCCGGATTTATCGGTAAAATAGATCTTCTGAATGTGGAAATAATATTTATCAACACTGCTGACTAATCCGTAGTTTATTAGATATTAAATGGGAGATTTGCGTTTTATTTTAGTAATGCCGACGACACCTCCACCCCCACCGCGTCCAACCTGCAGTTACAATCCACCCCCCTGCCATGCAGCAGCGGTCTGCAGAGATACAGCTACAGGTCCCACCTGTGTGTGCCCGCCAGGTTGGATGGGCAATGGAATTCAGTGTGAGAGGGTTCGGACTTGTCAGGAGAATCCGTGCTTCCAGGGGGTGAGGTGTGAAGACTCAAGTCGAGGTTACAGGTGAGGTGAACAGGGAAACGGGAAATAGTAAAACATGAGAGAAAGAGGGAAACAAAAAATGAAGAAAAAAGAGAGCATGTCGTGTCGCAGTTTTGCTCTCGGCCAATTCCAGGCTTCTTTGTTCAGCAGAACAATGGATAAGGGAAAGCTCACATGTGTTGAAGAGATAAGACAGAAACGTTTGAAATAAACACTACTCGAGTTTTATTTTTATTTAGACTTGAAACCGTGACTATTGAATTTACGTTTGTCATTATATTTTGTGTTGTTTTTCAAGGAACTCCCTTTCTGCAGCGAATTTTGGAGAGTACTAAATTTGGTTTAGAATTAAAATAGTTGACATTTGGGTTTTTAATGCAACGGTTTTTATCATCCTAGTGAATGTATTTGTTCCTTGTTCATTGTCCTGTTGTTTTGGCATTTCTTCTGATTTTCTAAAATTTCATATGGGGTTGACTTTCATTTGGTCCTTTTTTTATACTATTTCAAAATTCGTGAATGAAAATGGCCAATGAGTACCCTCTATAATACTCAACCCCAGAACATGACATCAGGATTACTAGGGATTTTTTAAAAATGAAGGTCAAAGGACCCTCAAAGATCTTCAGTGTTAGGAGACAAACGATTTTGAAGAATGTTTAGGGTAAAGAGCCAACCTACTTTAAAATCATTTTTTTATCCCAGATGTGGACCATGTCCACCAGGTTACACTGGTGACGGTGAGCGTTGCAGCCGGATTATCAATCACTGCGAGAGGAACCCATGTGGCCACGGCGGCTCTTGTCATCCCCACGTAGATCATCCCTATTATCGCTGCCAAGGTTGCTTATCGGGCTTCGTTTTAGTCGGCTCCGAGTGTCGCGATGTCGATGAATGTGATCTCCACAATCCATGTGGACCACAGCAGGAGTGCAAGAACACACCGGGGTCTTACAGGTGCGACCGTCCAACCTGGAACAATTATTAGAAATTCCATATCAATGAGCACTTGAAATTATCCAAAAACGATGTGTGAAAAAAAATTTTTTCGGGAGAATTTTGATGTTTCTATAATTTTTTTTTCATGGATGAAATGAGAAAAAATTGATAAATTTTTCACAATATCATCAACAATTTTTTTCTGACACAGGCTCGTCGATAATTCGTATTATCAAACAAAAAACATATGCTTCATTTTTTTACTTTCTCATTTCATCAAATCATTTTTAAAGTTTTCTTAATTTACAAAAAAACACTTAATTTTTCTTCTTTTCGTCACTTTGCACTCAAACTTCTCTACTTGTACTTAAATAATACTTGTAATTACATAAAAAAGCTATTCGAAAGGAAAAAGATTATGAAAATAAGATGAAATCCCGAATTTAATTATTACGCCCCTCTTTCCCTTTTAATTAGAACGAGATAAAAAAAAAACTTAATTGATGATTTTGATGAAGTCAATAGTACTATTATCTCGAGTAATTGAACACGAAGATGAGTCAGATAGAAGGGGAATTGAATGGAGTGAGAGAATGGCTGGGTGGATGGGCAATGAATAAATAAGTCAATAATTACCCACCCAAATTCCGTGTAAATGCCTGCTGCCCGTCGATAGATGCATACAGTGTCCTGCGGGCTTCCGAGGCTCACGAGCTGGATGTGTGGACATCAACGAGTGCAACGATGGACGAAATGGGGGATGCGTACCCAATTCCCAGTGCATAAATACTGAGGTATGTTCCAGGAATGCATTGAGAGAATTTTAGTTGGAAGAATTACTAGTTTTTTCTTTTTTTTTCGTTGAGGATCAAACGACTCTTGAAAATGTTCGAGGTTGAGGGTCAAAGTGTCACAAAAATAAAATGACCCTCAAGGACGTTCGAAATTGACAGCTAAATTATTTTGAGTGTCAAACGATCCTTACGACTATATGGCCGTCAATCCTAAACGGTCTCACAGTTTGTTTGATCCTCAACTCTAAGCATCCTGACCGATTTTTTGGATCCACTAAAATTTTTCACCTGATTACAGGGTTCGTCTAGGTGTGGGCCATGCCTTCCAGGCTTCAGAGGCAATCAATCAGTTGGATGTCACGAGGCGGGTAACGTCTGCGCTGATAGAGTTACCGTATGCCATGAACGGGCTTCATGCAAATGTATCGTACCAAATATTGAATACACTTGTCAGGTAATTCCTCTCTTTCAATTTTAGTTTCATATTTATCAACACACAAATATATTACACATTGGTCCCGTTATAATTCTCTTACTCAAGGATCCAATGTTGATCATTATACAATTCCATTCCCTTTCACAATCACTTAATAACAACATCCCCTAATTCCATAAAAAATAAATCAATGAATTAATAATTATTAGTGTCAAGTCGGATGGGCTGGAGACGGTTACGTCTGCGGTTTAGACACCGACAACGATGGACATCCAGACGAAGAGCTCAGAAGCGACGGTGAAATAATCGAAGCTGATAACTGTCGCTACGTCCCCAACAGTGGTCAGGAGGACGCAGACGGTGACGGCATAGGAGACGCCTGCGACGACGATGCCGATGATGACGGTGTCCTAAATTCCTCGGATAACTGCCCTCTCGACGCGAACCGAGAGCAAGAAGACACCGATCGCGACCGAAAAGACGACGTCGGGGATGTTTGCGACAATTGTCCCTCCGTCTACAATCCGGACCAGAGAAACACCGATGGAGATGAGCTCGGAGATGCCTGTGATCCAGACATCGATAATGATGGTAAGAAATTCACAAAAAGGCTCGCTAATTCAAGATTGATCAAGTAAACAAAAATCTGTAGATTTTTCCAATCCATCCTTGTCTTAAAAAATGTTGATTTTCGTGATTTCAGGCCTTCTGAATGACAACGACAACTGTCCCTATGTCAAAAACGAGGACCAGTACGACAGAGATGGTGATGGAGTAGGAGATGCGTGTGACAATTGTCCAGCGGTTGCCAATCGCAATCAGAACGACACGGACAGGGATGGAGTTGGTGACGCCTGCGATAATAATCGTGACAGGGATAGAGATGGATATCAGGATGACATCGATAACTGTCCAGATGTGCCCAATGCTGATCAACGTGACACGGATAATGACGGAAAGGGAGATGCCTGTGACGACGATATCGACGGTGATGGGGTCTCTAATTTCGTCGATAACTGTCCTTATGTATACAATCCACGACAGGAAACCACGAAAGGTACTTCACATTGGCATCCTACGAATCTCATTTATATTGGGGTTTCCTTTAAATTTTAAAGACGAATTTCAAATCTCTAACTTATTTGATGCAATAAAAATAGGTGGGCCTAGTGGTGATGCCTGCTGGGATGACAACGACAATGATACGATAGCGAATCCTTACGACAATTGTCCGAACAACAGTCAGATCTGGACAACAGATTTTAGAAAATACGAGACGATTGCCTTGGATCCAGTTGGAGATGCTCAGGTCGATCCCAATTGGCTGATTCACGATGATGGAGCGGAGATTACACAGACTATCAACAGTGATCCTGGGATTGCCATTGGTAAATGCATTTTTTTTCTCACACAAAAAAAAGGCCTTTTGAAATCTAAATGGAAGAGAAAGAGAAACCTTCTAATTGTTCTTTCCAATTCCCTCCGAAAAATATACTCATCCATAGAATTACGTGCTGGCACTGCAACATTTCTCTGACTCTTTTGCCAACTTTCCCATCGTGGCTCAATTTTATCCCTTAATGAATTCCTTCTTTTCCATTAATCAGGACTTGACAAATTTGCCGGCGTAAACTACGAAGGCACAATGTTCGTCAACACAGACATCGACGACGACTATATAGGCTTCGTATTTGCCTACCAGAACAATCGTAAATTCTACGTGGTGATGTGGAAGAAGAGTCCGCAGACCTACTGGCGTTCTGAGCCCTTCAGAGCGGTTGCCGAGCCTGGAATTCAGCTGAAACTCGTTGACTCCGAGACGGGACCTGGCCGAGAGCTCAGAAACAGCCTCTGGCACACGGAGAGCACACCTAGCCAAGTAACTCTCCTCTGGAAGGACCCGCAGAATGTTGGATGGAAGGAGAAGACCTCCTACAGATGGGAGTTGCTCCACAGGCCCAGGATTGGACTCATCAGGCTCTGGATTTATCAAGGGGAGAAGACTGTCGCTGACTCTGGGAATATTTTCAATTCTGTACTCAAGGGAGGCAGATTAGGGGTCTTCTGCTTCTCCCAGGAGATGATTAGGTGGTCACATTTGCAGTACAGCTGCAGAGGTCAGTTGATAATTATTTCTTAATTTTTTTAAAGGATGAGCGAGTGTTGAAGTTCAGATATATGTTATTAATGTCTTTTGAGAAGAATAAAAAGGAGGCAAAGAGTCGTGAAGGTAAAATAGAAACAACTTAGCCTTCACCTGTCCCTGCCAGTTGACGTTCAACATTTTTTAAGGCTGATGAAACGAAAATCACTATTACTTTCCACCCTTCCAACCTTTTCAACGATTTTATTACTTCCAAAATGACTTATGTATGATATTTTTCAATTATAGAAACAGTTCCCAAGATCGTTTACGACGAGCTTCCATCAGGTCTTCAATCGAAAGTCGGGATTGACTCGCCCAAGTATTAATAAAGAAGGAAGAGACTCCAGAAGAAAAAATGAGAGACTAATATATTTAAATCCAATGAATCTATTTTTTAAATAAATAATAGTGAGACATGAAATGAGAGAACACAAATGTAATGATTTATGTAGAATCATCGAGTCGAAATATCCAACGTCATTTTATTATGCATATAAGACACAAAGACGCTCATGACTTTGTTAATAATTATCCAATAACGTTTCTTATTTCACAAATTTTGTCCCTGTAAATGAAAATTTGCATGTGTATAAATGCCTTTTCAACAGAACTAAAAATTTCACAATGTTCACGTTTTTTTTTCATTTTTTTTCAACATTTTGTTTTTGGTATTAAATTCTGAGATAATTTTCATTTCTAACTTAACAATTTCTTATTGAAAATTGACGTAAGCAGTCTTTCTTACAATGCTTGCTCCTCTCGTAGCTTCGCAAATATATTTTAAGGATACAGGTTTAAGGTAGAGCAGGTGCTGCTGAGAAATGGATTCTAGACGTATTTTTTTGGGGGATTCCCCTAATTTTATGAAAATCCATTCGTCACAGAGACTGCTCCACCTGTAGATACCCAATTCCAATTAAAAAATGATAAATACAGAAATCAGTCATCTTATTCATTTAAGTATGCATTAAATGTTCAGAATTTTCCATAATTTTATCAGACAAGTTAGACTCCTTCACTCGTAATAACTTCATAATTAGCTTCTTCTACACTTGTTTTTCAATTTTTTGCTAATTATCCTTTTTCCTATATAATTAACCTCTCACGCGTAGATTTGTTCTTATACGTTTTCCTCTTCCCAGCAACCAGTATGTCGACTAATTGCCGATGTTCTCTTAAATATGAGATGGCACTGGCAAAAATGTTTTTTGGGACTTGTAACAGTTTTTTTGGGTATCCGTGTGTCGTCTTAATGGAATTTTAATGAATTGTTAATTACGTTTAAATCGTTTAACATATAAATATTCTCCTAGCTACAATAAATTATTAATCCTGCTTAACTATTTACACTAGAGAAATTCTCGTCCCCGAAATACTTTTGAGAAGACAATTCTAAGCCTTTCGATATGGATACTAGAGTCGAACGGCAATTTTAAACTATAAATTTTACTTCATTTTTCGTTCGTGATTTCATGAAGTAAAAGGATAAATTTATAAACTGGTTGAGGGTAAACCCAGGCAAGGAAGAATGACTTTCTTATTCCCTCTCAGTCAATAATTTTACAAAAATCTGAGAAAAAGTCTAAATAAACTTTCAAATCGCGGTAAATTGTTCAATTATCTCGATAATGAGTGTGGTTAGGAAAAAAGTTATGAAATCATTTTGGTAGGGATTAGGATACTCCACAAAAAAATTCAATACAATTTTTCTCTAAACCTAGGACTGGAAGAAATATCAGGACATAAACTCAATTATGCGTTTTCGTTTTCATCTCATTTTATCACTATTTCAACCAATAAAATCCATGGGAAAACTTGAGGAAGAACATCAGTCGGAAGTGGTGGGGGATAGGAAAGTGGGAGTGAGGGCTGAGGGCCAACAGTTGTATCTACAGTGTTGATGAGTAAACATCGTCATGTTGTGTGGTGAGAGAGAAACAGAGTCCACCGGTCAGTTGACAATAAAAATACTCAAAAACAATGGAGCCGAGTGTTATGAAGTGTTGTGTGTGGACAATGGATTTATTCGTCGATATCATTCGGTCGGCGTAATAATGTGATTTGAAGGTTAGAGGGGTAAGTACAAAGATTATTTCCATAATATTGAACATTATTCGCTCTGGAACGACAGATTCACGGTTTCTAGAATTATTTCTTATGAACATTGAACATCTAGATCATTGTTTGAGGATTAAGACAGTATTTTCGATGGTTATTCAAGTGACTGATGCCCAGTTTACCGAGGAACTGACGAAATTGAGTAACAAAGTGGGATGAATTGTGTTTTTGTTAACTTCTCCGACAATGTGAGATTCATTTATAGCGGAAGCCATACTTTGCGGAGCTATCTGCAATGAAAAATGGCTGCCCTACCACTTTGATGCAAATAATTCAACCATTTCTCACGATTAAACTCGATTGTGCCCAGCTAAAAATTTGGGAAAAAAAATACTTGTGGTGATTGTAATCATCATTTTACTTCACTCAATCACACCTAGAATTTATTAACCTCCCCTAATGCTTCAATTACAATTTTCTGCATCCCTGTGTGCTTTATTTGTGTGGCAGTGCTCGCTCAGAACTTCCTTTTAGTTTTAAGGCAGTTGGGCACCCTTAGACGAGTGAGTAAATCATTTTTTTATTAATTCAATCGTTTAAAAAGGACAGAAACAATGTTGGCCATTAGTTTAGTAATTGTTGTTCCCCTTCGTTCGATCATGTACTTTTGCCATTCTCGCATGCGCCTCTTGGTGGACTCCAAATTGTCGGTTTGATAGTTGGAGGACATTTTGGGAAGACGAGTCGAAGAAGAGGCATACCCGAATCCAGGAAAACCGTCCAAGAAGGCCCATCCACGAGTATCACTCAATTTATCTTCTTTATCAATTGTTATTCAATAATTTGCTAGAGAAATAGTGGAAACCAAGAAGATTCCCCTACTTTGCTCAGATATATCAGAAATTAATGAGTTTAGAGGAAAATGTTGGACATTCTTTTTCCTACATAATCATATTCTTTAAAAAGAATCTGCCATTTTCCTCTACCCCTTCTAGTTTTTGAGATACCTGCAAAAAATGAAGTGCTAAGAGTCCAGTTCTTCCACTACTTCTCTATGGAATTAAAATTGTGATCAATAACAAATGATAACTTTGAAAATGTTTTGACTTTCGCCGACGATAGTGCCACCGCACCCCCTATGAGAGTAGATTTTACCTCCCGAATAACATAAAATAATTATTTTGTTCATTAAGAGCCATGAAGAGACGAAGGAAATCTCTGAAATTTGATCTCTCAATTCCCAAATTCGTTACATCGCAATTTACGAGTCATCTCTTCATCAGAATAAATCACAAATTTACGGATATAATATTCCAGAACTGTGCAGTTCCTCCAACACCCTCGAGACATCACTCCAATTGTCTTCAATGACGTAGTTTGCCACGTGCACTGTAATTATCAATTGTACCGTTTTTACGAATCTCAGGAGCACTCGGCGATGTCGGAGGCATTGGCTCGGGTCACCAGGCCTCAGTGTAGCGTACATCGAATTCCTGAAGGGCTGGCAAACGCTTCTTCAGGGACTCGAATGTCTGGGCTGATAATTTCGTACTGTTGAGGTTCAGCTTTCTCAGGTTCGTTAGTGCTATAAATGATAAGAGGGTAAAATTTCATTAGAATGGTATTTTATAATATTTTCTAACTGCAATGTTTTGCCGAACATGTGAATCGATTCTAAAATTTTCTCGTCTTCCTCAGGCTATTCGGCAGTTCTCATGAAGTCAACACAAAAATTGATTTAATGAGGCAACTCTTCGCCCCAAAATTTCGAAATATTTGTGTTGGATTTTCTTCTCAAAGAGAAACATTAAATGATAAAAGCTAAGAAAAGTAAACCCAGAAAATTCTACAGAATGACCAATTCACTCTCACCCCTTTCTCCCTTTAATAACTCCAAAAATACTCACACGCTAGTGTGGATATTCCCTTATCGGACACCGGCGTCTCACACAAATTGAGCACCTGAAGTTTCTGAAGATGTTCGCTAATAAGCTGAAGCCCCGCATCACCAAACTGCGTTGCCCACAGGTTCAAATACCGCAGGGCTGGTAATTTGATGAGTTGCTCGGCGCAGGCAGAAGTAACTGAAGTGAAAGCGAGACTGAGGCACTCCAAATTACCCAGGGCACCACCACCCAGGAGTAGAGCTACGTCAGCGTCAGTCGCACGAACTGGTAGAGTTAATTTCTTCGGTCCACCTTTCTGTTGCTTTGTAAAACAATTTTTTTATCACTCTTCAGTTGTTAATCGTTTTTCTGGCAAGGCAATATGACTGATGGGAGAATTCCTCAATTTATCAGCTGTTAGATTTTCTCATTGAATTACAGTAGATTGTTAAAATAAGATGAATCATAATTTACTTCGCTTCTTGATTAAACACAACTTTAAATTTATTTCTACAAATGACTTTTGTGAAAATAACAATTCATTAGGATATATTTAGAATTCAATAGATTCATTAATATATTCTGATAAATTCGAGAAAATAATTACCGATTAAAAAAAAAATTATGAAATTTTCGAAGCGTAATTTTTTAATACGCTCTCGACACACATTATTTTTCCACTATAAGTGATTTGGAGTAGTCTTTGTGAAAAATAAAATCTTACCAATTCTTGAAGACTCCTTTGGCGCTGGCAGAGACTGTTGTAACGCGTCTTGCCGGAGGCTGTCGATTGCAGGGCTGAAACTACTTGGAGGCGAGCTTCCTCGTTCGGAAGTAAACGCCATTCTAACATTAGACATAAGGCCTCTTGCGCAGCTTCACAACCACGAAGAGCTAGAAGTATACATGCACTTCCTGTTTGTTTTAGAAGCGATGCTATGAACTTCTTTCGGCGGCAGCAGCAGCTTAAAAGGGATGTCAACTGAAAATTTACGAAACAATGGAGATGAGCAAAAGTTCATTGTCCTTGTCACAAAAACAAAGATCGGACTGTCGATGAACAGCATTTTTTGGTTTTTTCATACTTTTGTCGAGTCTGAGTTCTATTGGCCTCCTTAGGGTGAATGAAAACGAAATTTATCCACCACTCCTCATATTTATTCACCTCTTCCATTATCTGGAGAATTACGCGGCAATGAGTGCGTTTAGAAAAACATTTCATAAAATTTTTTTTATAGAGAATTGAATTTCCAATGAAATCGTTCATGAAACAGATATTTGAGGTATTCATGAAAACTGAGGCAAAAAAAAATATTTTCAATGAAAACTCGAATTTTGACTGTCAACATCATTTAATCGTCCTTTTTTCATGCGAAATTCCATTCCTCTTATGTAATTTCAAATTTTTAACCGCGTCATTCATAAATCTATTCGTTATCAGTCGATTCATCACCCCAATATTTTTCCAAGTGTTTAAAACCCGAAAAAAACATCCACGAGAGTTGAAATATATATTGTCTCCGACTCTTTTTCACTCGCTTGACGGGGGGATTCTAAAACGGTCATTGACGATTTGTGTTCTCATTACCATTTCGCCAAAGAGTGCTCCGTCATCGGGACAAGCGGCGCTGGAGGGTGCGGCGATATGTAGCCAACCGGGTCGTGGCTCACGCACTGGCAAAAGTACACGATGAACTGAACATCTTGGATCATCGGCCAACCGGCTCATGACACACGAGAGAACTGACCCTTGAACGTCTTTGTCGGCAAGGGCTGCCTCTGGAAAGGGCACCGGCTGCAGGAGGGCCCCTAGACCTGGCCTCCAATCTGCGTATTCCGACCTAATCAATGAAAATAAATGAAAAATCATTACTGAAATATATTTTTTTATTTATTGAAAAATACGAGGTTCAAAAAACATATCATAATGATGCAGTTATCTAAATTCATTATTTCCCAGGATATTTACAATGATAAATGTCTGCTTTACTACTTTGAAAAAAATCGACCATTTCTCGTGGTTAAATACAATTTTGCCGAGATAAAAATACTTACGGTGATTGCAATTATCATTTTATTTCACTCAATCACACGTAAACTGCTTATCCCCATCTAGTACTTCGATTACAATTTGCCACTGCTCTATCGACAAAAAGCCACAAAAAAAGTGGCCAGGAAAACTGTCCATGAAGGCCCAACCACAAATACCACTCAATCTCTCCCTCTCTCTGTCTCTCTCAATATCATTTATAATTGAATCATTTGCTAGGGCAGTAGCGAAGAAGAAGAAGATTTCTCTATTATCCTGCAGATAGCTCAAAGACTAATGAATCTTGTGAAACATGAGATTTTTTATCGACAACTAAATTTCTGACAAAAAATCTCTTCTGCCATATTTCTCCACATCCACTCCTTTTCCAGATATTTGAAATATAAAACTGTTCGATTGTTTGCACGAATACAGTTACTTTCCGGAATAGTAGAGAACTCTTGGGTTTATAAACGAAATAAAAATCTGAGAGATTGATGAATTAGTTCCAAGAAAGGTTTACTTACGCTATTTTTAGGACGTGTAAGTAGCACTGAAGTGGCGGCGGTTGTAATTCCTCTCCGGTGTTCAAGGGTCCTCGATTTGAGGCTTCGAATCTAAAAAAAAACAATTTCGTATTGAACGATTTTCGTCTGACTCATAAATTATTAACTCATCCGTCGTCGGTTTCCAACATCAATCAATTACATGAAAGTTCTATTTCGTTCAGAGGTACCTAGCTGTAAAGCCCCTGCAATATTTCCAGTGATTTAATCGGCTCAATTTAAGGGCGACGAAAAGGAAATCATCCGAATTTATGAAATTCATCACGAGGGTTTGGAGAAACGATTAAATATTATTTGGCTCTTCAAGTGTCATTAGATGATACCGATCGCATAATCTCAGTAGAAAATTAAACTCATAAAGTTGATATCAAGAAATAGGTCTATTCAGCAATGTTGATTCGTATTAGTTAAAAAAATTAATTCATGATTAATAGATCCCACCCCCATAAGATCCTCCCTTCTAAATGCAACGTGAAAAAATCATAGAGTACCTTTCAACTTTGAATTCTTCTTTTTTTTTTACAGAAAATATGACATGTATTTGAAGAATTGAAAGAAAATTGTTCGATTTCCCTCTTGGGACCTTGAATTCCATTTACCTGTGAAAAATGGCGGCAACACAGATGGACACGAGATTGGGTAGTACCCTGGGATGAGGACAATCGCTTCCAGGACCATGAACAGACGCTACGTAATCCGTAATGGACTGCTCTCCATCATTGTTCTCGAACAGAGCAGCTATGAACATTTGAATGAGCTTCCTCATATCCGGTGATTTACCAAAATCGACAGTGTGCTTCAAGCATCTGGTGATGGCTGGTCCCAGGGCGGGAACGAGAGGGGATCTAGGATGGATCTGGGCGAGTCTGGCAAGAGCCCTAGCCAGTGTTGATGGTGGTGCAGCCTTCTCTAGAAGTGGTGAAGCCACTGAAAGAACAGACTCAGCCCAGGAGCGCTGATCTCGCTGGCTTTGGAGCTCATCGGTCTCCAAAATTTTCTTGTCAATTTCTGGGGGCACTGGCTCCTCCAGGAGCTTCGCCACTGCCTCCAATGGTGCCCCGGTTACCCTCTCATCCTGCAGAGGTGTCCAAAGAGCAAAATCCACCATTGTCTTCAGCTCTCTAAGGATCACCTCTTCTCGGTGAATCTGAGACACCAAAAGCTGGTATTTGAAGATACTTTTCTAGAAGGAAAAGGTCATTTCATGAGGTACTAATTCTTGAGCTCAGTGACGTCCGTATATTTTTATTAATCAATGAAAAATTGATTTTCTACTGTTAATATTGACTTAGAATATTTGGGAATGGGTTTAGTACCTTCCAAAGGATTGAGTGGTACCACTGGTCTCTCGTGTATGCATTACTCGCTTGGAGCAACAGGGAACCATCCGGCAAAACGATTCTCAGACAATACTTGTATGTGGGATCCCATCGAGCCACTGCATACACCTCCGACATACTGCTGTAGGGGACTGGTTGCTGGAGGAATCCACTCAACTGTATAAAACGAGGTTTTTTTCATTAGTCAATGGAGTGTATAATAGAATCGAATAAAATAGACTAGACATGTTTCAGGAACTTGCAACGAATATCGTTAAAAATAAATATAAATATAGAGTAAAGGAAGAAGGTTACTCTACAAATTCGGAGCGTCAAGTAACATTTAATAACCTCATCTGATCTTTTCGGCCCTCTCCCTAAGCTGCTTTGCAATTTTCAAAACTTGGACGAACTTACCCTAATCAATAAGTCGTGCGATAAGCCGCTGGATGAAATGTAGGCTTTTGCCTTGGAATTTAAGGGTCTCGTAAAATGTTCTAGCGTCTAATTGCATTCTCAAACGATCGCCATCTCCAACCTATCAACACTCCAGTCGCTCGTAAAACGACGCGAGAGCTCTTATCCCATGAAATACACGACATCCCCCATAGGATTCGTAACACGCAGCTTTCACTGCCGATACGTGATGCTGATTAATTAAAAAGAAAATTTAATATACTCAGCTGGGGCACGCCGAGTGTATTAATTCTACCATTTGCTAATGAGTTAAATTACTGCCAGTTATTCGCGACATTAGCGGATTGAGTCCTTATTACACACTCACACCATAAACATATTCAATTAAAAACTCCTTGTTAATTTATAGGTTTAATTACTATTAATTATTGCATTCCTTTTAATTTGGGAGATTTTTTTCATTCATTTCGCTTCTTATTCAAACAAAAAGTATCTTCGCACCGATATAGGGGAAAAGTTAATAACTTTTAACTCTGTGGGAATATTGGAACAACCGTACCTGCAAACGTTGTGACAATTCTGAGAATCAGCGTTGGTGCAATGTTGAATTCAGTATATCATTGAATTACATTTTTAAAATACATTCAAATAAACCAATTCATCAGTAAAAATTTATTTCCTATGGGATGATGGGAAAAATTTCTCAATTGTTTTATTTTAATTGTAGATTTTTTTTTTCTACTTTTAGAATCCAAGAAATTTGTGGAAGATATTCTTAGAAAAGATAATCCAAAAATAGACGGAGAGACATCTTTCAGTTGAGTACAAAGGGTGCAGCGAACCCAAGTATGTCACTGGGTCGGTTCCGGCAACATCCGGTACATTACGCTCTCCACACTCACTCATCTTATCGCCAATTCACTCGACACACTCCAGTCATACTCTCTTCGGACTCAATCAGTGGTGCTGATGGGAGGGGCGAAGGGGGGGGATGACAGCGTCAGTCTGACGTAATAATTCGCGATGTGAGGAGGTGCAAAGCGTCACGTGGATACATTTTAGGAACCTCTAGTCGATTTTTCACCCTTCACAACAAAATACCTTTTTTTTATCATTTCATTATCATGTCTCTGTGCTTATCATCTGGGTCATGAGTAACTTTACATAGAAAAAAATTTGTTTTTGATAAATTAAAATTTCTCGAAAAAATTTCTTTCAGCAATTACAGCTCATTATCCCATACTCGTAAAAAAACAATATTCAATATCAATTTCACACGCTGCAGTCCTCCTCCGTACAAAATTCCTAATTAATCAAGTCGCTTCCCCCTTCCTCCCCCTCCCAAATAACAACAAATTCAATTAATCAAAACACGGGAAAAAAATCAATTGAACGTCATCAAATATTCCCACAAACTTTGCGAAATTTAATTTAGCCAAGTTCATTGATTTCCTCCACCCTCCGACGCCGCAGTCGACCATTCAAGGGAAATAGTGGGTAAGGGGGTTGCAGCCAGGTGGTGAGGGGGAGGGATGCAAGAGCCACTGGTCGGAGATTAGGTCGAGCTCTCGCTCGAACAGTCGTTCAACCCGCGGCCTAAATTCGTCCTCTGACGTCATTCAGTCTTTACCCCCACCTGTAAATTTTCCCAGTTGCTCACTCCCTCCGTCACCATCTCGCCCCCCGCCCTCCCGCCTATCTGTTCGGAATACCCTGCGACGGATACAACACTCCCTTGAGCGCAGGTTTAAATCCACACGAATGTGCAATAATCCTTTTGCCTTTTGTTTTTTTTTTTCACCTCCATCATCATTTCTCCGGCTCTGGGGTTTTAAATGCTTTCAGAGAAATGGTTGGACTTTTGTTCTGGATCTTGTGTAATGGAAAGACTTTTAGAGGTTTTTCGGCGAAGCAAGTTTATGATTTATTTTTTGAATGAGGGGTGTCCGTGGGGAATTGAAGTGCTTGAATTTTCTATTTAAGGTTGGAATTTTGAGGTTTAAGATGTCCTTGGAGTGAAATTCCCTTTCAATTTTAATTCAGGAGAGATTTATCGACAAGTTTTTTTTTTAATTTTCCGAGAGAGTTTTTTTGAGGGTCAGTATTTTTTATGAGAAGAACTGCGAAGAAGGAAAGTAAATTAGAAAAGAAAATTTAAGGGTTAAAAATGCCTCTTAACCTAGATTTTTAATCTTATCTCTGCTTTTCTACACGCAAACATTTCGAAAAATACTTTCAAAGTAAAGTCTTCAACTTCATATAACATATCCGGCGAGTTCTCCTCATCACTCCATTAACAAATGCATGTTTTATTTCAAATGGTTCAGATTTTTTCAGCCCTTTGACTCTAGGATTCGAGGGCTTTTAGAGAAATGGTTGTGCTTTTATTCAGCATTCCCTTTTTTACCGCATATGGACATTCAACGGCTTCAAAATACGTCCACGTTTTTTTGATGAAAATATTATTTCCTCTTTCGGGTTGCAATTAACTTTTTGATTAAAATGAAAATTGATTGATTGCTCTTTCTCCATTTTTCCGTGAAAACTCGATTGATTTTTAATTGCAGAGACAGAAATTACATTCACCGATGTTTTGGTGAATTTTCCATGAAAATTCATTACATGTTTATTTTTTTTCTTTCGTTCCCTTCCATGACGCTTTAATTAAAGGGCTGCAAGTGAAAGCATTGATTCTTCAACTTGGAAAATGTGAATTTAATTATCAATCGGTTGTCATCGATGGTTCAGTGTCCCCAATCGTCCAGTTTTTTTTTACAATTCTCCAAAAGCCAATTTAATTCTAATGGTAACGAGAATTTGATTGATTTTTCGTCGAATAAGGATTGATCGAAATCCCACTTCATTCAATTTGCGATATTCTGGTTGAATTGAATGAATACTGGACTAGTTCGGGGAGAATCGGTCTTGTAAATGGAGAAAATTTATTTTAAACCCATTTTTGAAATAAAAAAAAATCAAATCGTTTTAGTTTTCATGTGACACATGGGAAATATGTTCGTTCATAACCCATCACTTCGCTTCTTAATGTACTTTATAAAGCGATCTATTTTTAGATGACTTCAAAAATTGATTGATAAATGACGTTGGCACAGCGTTGACAGTCAAGGTTGCCCCAACATTGCCCCGACATTGACGGTCGATATGGTCCCAATATTGGCAGCAAAAATTTCCCAGTGTTTTCCATACTCGTCATTATCCATGTGTGATTTTCGAATGAAAAATATGTAATCTACGTCAGGTGAGTAATATTCATTGCCACACACGAGCAGACACACTTCAGTTGACGTTAATTGTCTCGTAAATACTTCGACCTCGGATTGTTGTGTGAATGACGCGGTATCACGATCAGTTTTCCGTCAATTGGCAATGTACGACATTCGCTCATGTACGTAAAGTTTATGTTTTTATTGGTTCTAATAACGGACATTCAATTAAATAACGCAATTCCACAGAATTTATCGATATTCATAGACATTTTGATTTGGATTTTAAGTTTTTTTTTTGTTTTATAACTGAAGAATGAAAAAAAAACGTTTCATGTTGTGCTGAATGCGAATTTATCGCGATGATGAATGATTTTGAGGGAAAATATTTCGCAGATAATTTTATTTTCTACAAAAATGTTTAGCAACATTTTTTATAATTTCCCTAGTTTTTAAACAAAATTGATCTTCTCCGCTATCTCTCTCTAAAAAACATTTCACCATTTATCCATTCCCTCGGAAATATCATCAGACAAATTTTTTTCACATCTTCCCGAGATATTCTCAAAGGTTTTCAAAGGACTATCGCATTTTGTAAACCAATATGCCCTTCTATGCCCTTTGAAAATCCTAAAAATATGGAAAGAATGATTTATCGTGATACGAACCCCAAAATATTCATGATCATTATTATCATCGTTATAGAGACGTCCTAGGGGAATAAATCCACCAGCATTAGTGAATGAGATTCGTTCAGATTCTGCTGGACCACTCAATAAATGTAACTGAAACAGGGGAGACCGGAGAATCCCACAATGAGGGCAACGACATAACCAGTTAATGAACAAGGGGATGTTACGTTCTTGTGACGTCAATGCTAGGTTATCAGGTCCGAAGCCGCAGTACCACCAAAAACGAAAGAAACGCATGAAAACCCTCAAGTGGAATCTCCCTGAGGAGAAATCTTCGAGAGAATTTTTTGAAGATTATTTCGAAGGGCTTTTGGTGATCCACAAAAATTTTCAGAACAATATTTCTACCAGAGATATTTTATTTTTTTTTTTATTTTCGAACGCTATTTTTAATTTTTAATTTTCCGGATAAATACTGGTTCTTTGATGATCTCCAAAAAATAAATTGTCTCTGGGAGAGATTCTCCATTGAGGTCCTGTTGACTCAGCGTTAAACTAAATTTTTGCGAAATGTCTGGACGTGGTAAAGGCGGTAAAGTAAAGGGGAAAGTCTAAGACTCGTTCGACTAGAGCTGGTTTTCAATTTCCAATTGGTCGTATTCATCGTCTCCTACGTAAAGGAAATTATATGGAACGTGTTGGTGCCAGAGCACCAGTTTACTTAGCAGCAGTGATAGAGTACTTGGCTGCTGAAGCTCTCGACTTAGCAGGTAATGCTGCTGGTGATAATAAGACGATTGTCTCTGGAAGGATTTTTCGTTTGAGGATCTTCATCGATCATTAAACAGATTATTCCAAGGAGTTTGCGAGAAAAATCTTCCAGATTTTCTGTGACTCTTGTAAAAATATTAAGAAAACGGGGCATCAAACACGTTTTCGGACAATTCCTCGCAAATTCTCGGAAGGCTCATTCCTTTAAGTCAGAGGCCACGACAAATCGTGTTCGTCGACGACGAGGAGGTTGTCGTTCATGACGGTTCACAGAAATAATCGTTGAAACGATGGAATTATTGGTGGAAACAATAGCCAATGGGTCGGCGAGGAGTGGCTGGAGTCCCGTTATTCGAAATTTATTTCATATGTTGTTATTACAATGGTTTCTCTTGTTCCTTTTTTTTTATTATGGTAAAAATTAATCAAACAACCGACGATGAGTGTCCGGTGGCGAAAAAGTGTCACGAACGAGTGACCCGAGTAATGAAATTCCACATGATTTACTCGTTATTCACATCCTCTTGCGTACACATCACGAGAATATCTCGGGGAGGGGGGGATTATTGTTGAGGACAATTTAGCGGGGGAATTTTAAAGTGCTATTTTCAGTGGAGATTAAAAATTGGAAGACAATCTCAAGATGGGAAAATAAAAAATCCCTCAATGGCTTCAGAATTATTATGAAAGATTATGGCAAAATATTTTGATGACAAGTTTAAATTATTATTAGTAATAATATTATAATCAGTGAACTATGCTAAATCCGATGAAATAGAGTTCGTAAAAATGACGACCCTTGATTAGTAGAATAGCATCCATTCATGAAAAATTCAAGAGTAGAATGGCATTTATTTCTAAAAACTGTGATAAAAATCAAATAAACAAGAACAAGTGTCCAAAAATACTCTGAAATTAGTGAATCAATGAATTCCATCGCAATAATAAGTCTCGACCCGTCCGAAAAAAAACCCTCGATCCCCATAAAAAGCCACCGAATAACTTGATTAAAACTAAAAAAAAAACGCTGAAACGAGAGTATCGGCACACTCAGGGTCAATTCTGACGTCATGAAGAAACGAGACCGAATGTAAAATTGAAAAAAAAAATAATAAAACATACCATTCTTTTTCTTCTATTCACTCATTTTTTTTTTCTTGAAATCAGCATTTACGGTTAATCAAGCGAGACGCAGTGCAGACCAAGCATAACGGTGCCGGGCGGGGGGCGGGATAATGAACGACAATGGCATTTTCATCCTGCAAAATTGTGACATCGCGTGTTTGTCTTGTGTTTTGGGAGGGGAGCAGTGACATTCAGAGAGTTGCCAATGAATTTTGTGTTGACAATGCCGCGAATAGGACGGTATTTATTTCATTCTGAGGAGAGTGATTGCCGACCAAGAAAGGAAATTTAGACTTTTGTTGTTTAAAACTTCTTTCTCATACATCAATTTGGTTTCACAATTTTTCTATAATTTTTCTTAACACCAAAAAATCCAAAATAACAACTAATTATCAATTTCAAGGAATTAGTATTTTTCAACAGTTAGTACTTAATTTGAATTAATCGTAATGAAGTTTAATTATTTGTTCTCTTGTACGTTATGATTTAATTAATGTCGTCAATTATCAATAAATTACTAGGCAAAATCGTCCATCAATTAATTTGTTTATCAACTCCAGTTGCAGAAGTAGAAATCTTATTTATTCACACATTTGAATTTGTAATCGGAAATTTATGGAAAAATCATCTATTTTTGCTGCTGTGAATCTGCGTCATTATATCTTGATTATTCTGGGATCGGATAATTAATTAGGCTCATTTATCTTCATTGGCAGCATAAATTTAATTGAAAATCAATCATCATCTAACAAAGATAAATTGGACAACGCAATTGTCTGTGAAATTTAATAATCTAAATAGCTAATTAATCAAGGTGATGTATAACTTGATGAACTAATCAGCCAATAAGTAAATCGGATACCTGTGTTAATCAGTACATCAAGGGATGAAATCGTTGCTACATTTCCGTTGTAACAATCAGCAAATTTCTTCATTATAAAATTCTACGTCTTAAAAGTTGTAAGATATTTCTGGTTCATTAGGACTATGATTTCTCGTCATCATACTTCAATTATTTTTACGATATGTCGATTAATTTAATTCGAATGAATTAATAAAACAAAAATTATAGTAAAAAGATAATTGGATTCCATTGTTTAGTTTATGAAAAATAATCAATTGGGTAAAAAAATATGCATAGAAGTAATTAAAATATTTCCATAAGAAGTATTCATTTTATCAGGCAGTTAATGTCGATGGTGAATAGGATTAATCGTTCCACAATGAAACCAATTATTTCCCCTGACATCCAATAAAACCATTAAATCCTTGCACTTTTACTCTTACCGGCAGTTTATACACTGTTTTACATTCCATATGTACATATGCACAAATCTACATACATATGTACAACGGATACATATAGCCAGGGTCTACCGCACGTTATGTGCTGTTGTAGCACGTACAGTCGTCGCATTATCTCACCAATTGCGTCAGTTCAATCCTTAAAATTCCTTGTCATTTTGCATTCATTTAAGAACCTAGATAATTTATTTTTTCATCATCGATTATTAAATGCACGGGAACTTCCACACGTGGGGGGGGGGATGGGGGGGGGGATTTGAGAACGAGAATCCAAATGATAAGAGACATTTAGAGTTGTGGAAAAAAATCCGATATTTCGAGTAATTTTATTTATAATTTTTATGGAAAAAGAAAAATGAAAAGACAGACTTTCAAAATCAAGCGAATTGGGGTCAGAAAAGGTCATTTAATATGTAAACCTCGAGAACCTAGAGATTAAATTAAAGGGTTTGGCCCTTAAGTTTGTTTTTTTTTGATAATCGAAAGAAACTCGGTAGACCTTGAAGGCTGCAGATATGATCTGAAATATAATCCCGTCATATAAATCCAACAAATCACCAAAATCCTCAAAACCATCAAATCCGTCAGATAAATTCCACCCAATCACTCCGAAATTAATTCCTCCTCACCCCACCACCTGTCATTACCCATAAGCTCGCCCCAATGACCTGACGCTCCACAACCTTTTAATTTCAATCTAATTATCCAATCCACGTGTGTTCACCACCAAACACTGTTTATTCCCCTCCCCCCATGACGCATTAGTCCAACGATATTTTTTTTTCATTTAGTATGGCGCCATAATGACGTGCGAGAAATGAAAAATGATCGACCTGCATCGACTCTTATCGCTTCTAAAAAATCCGATATAAATAAAAAAAATTGTCCTCCGTATTTCTATTTTTCTATTTCTGTCCAGTCATTTATTTGACTTGATTTCATTGTAGCTTTGGTCTATGAATTCCCACATGACATCTCAATATATCGAAATAATTTCGACATTTGACGCACGGAAGAAAAATATTAGTTTTCCAGAAAATTATATGTTCCCCTGCGAAGGTCTTTGTCCTGTTGAATCAATTTATTTGTCGATAAAAAAAAAAAGCTTCCACCCAAACATTATAATTTTACTAATGGTAATTGTTCTGGTGAGAGGTGTACATAAAATTCATGGAAATACAATTCGTGGAAATATCTCAGATTAAATGATTGTCGGGTAATCGATTTTTTTCTCGCCAACAATTTTCATTTTTCTAGGGAAATATCTGTTAATCACAACAAAAATTAATTTTCTCTAAAAAATATAAAATTTTTTCCCATCAATGTGGGTAATTTCCATCACGTCAATTGACTTTTCTCTATAAAATATTCTGACATGGAACCCCTTAGTTTAGCGGCGGAAATTTATTCGCCCAGTGCGTACGACGTCGAAATGAACTTTATTCAAGAAACATCAATCGAAATTTTTTTCTATTGCCCAGAAATGACACATGATCTCCAGAACGAACGATGATTAACTATCGATTATTTGCCCTGAATCATATATCACCTGAGGCCCGTGCGTATTTGATTTATTCACCGAGCCTTCTTTTGTACCCGAAACAGACTGTTTACGATGATAAATCGAGTGAATTAACTGAATTTGAATACAAAGACGAAAATCGAATGAACGATATGACGGATATATGAACCCAATAATCGGTATAATGACACACCTGATGAATTCATTGAAAGAAATTCTCAAAAATGTACAAAATCATGAGTAATCATAATTTACCGTCAATATTAAATGAGTACTGGGAATCCTGCTAACGCAAGTGAAGAGAACGTATTCAATCAAAAATGTATTTCGAGCTGTTTCATATGTATCCAAATGGAAATTGCTAAATATAAAGACGGCATTAGCTTTGGAAGACAATGTGAGTGTGTCCTAGACGATTTCCGTGTCTTTAACAAAGGACTGTGAAAATGGATCTCAGCGAATTTGTTTGTAAATGTTTGACAACGGCTGATGGTTAAAGACACCATTCCACGAATGCTGTACATCAAATTTAGCCCATTATATACCGACCAAGCATCTATCATGAAAGTGGAGACACGCTTATATCAATTGTCCATAAATAAAATTTTTTAATGCAAAAAAAAAATGGCCAGGAAATATTCTAAAAATAATTTTGAATTTGTTTTGACTTTTCACTGAGGGTTAAGCAACCCTTAAAAAGGTATCAGGTCAAGGGTCAAATGGTGGCACTAATCGTTCAATTACACAGCTGTAACAAAAAGGGCCATTTAACCCTGATCATCTTTAAGGGCCCGTTAGCCCATGAGATATTGCAGAGAATTTATGGTCAATTGATTAAGCGTATCTAGAGTAAACGTCAAATAAGTAAAAAGTGGTAATTTTTCCCTCGACCCTATACACCCCTGAAGATCGTTTCGCCCTTGCTCCGAAATTTAGCAAATTTACTGGAGCATTCTGCGAATCCATGTGATCAAGGTGATGATTTATCAGAAAACCGTATAGACATTTACAGCGATTGTTCTCAAACCAAATCTATGAATTTCAAAGAAAAGGGGATGGTTTGTTTGTGCTTGAATTGAATAAACCATCGTAACTCACCGTTTTCGAGGACAAACAAGCATCATTCAGATAGAGATGATGAGTCTCCCATCGTCTGAGGAACTTGCTGCTGAGAATTTTGCTAACAAGTGTCCTCGTGTGATTCAAATAGCAGACTTGAACGTCACCTTCTTCAATGGGTCTGAATCTAGGACCAGCAGGTCCAGGACTAGGACTGGGACTGGAGCTACCACTAGCCGAGGATCCACCCACCGACTGCTGCTCCAAATTGGGGCAGGATCTCGCAGCGGGTAGACAAGTGGGTGCGTCAAGAGTGTCACCCTTCTTCATCAGTCCCAGATTACCCTTGAGTTCTTCATTAACTGATAATGTATCAGCCTTTTCCAGGGAGACATTTCCCTCCATGATAGCCGTGCCGGAGGACAGCTGAGGTGAACTGGTACTAGTGCTCTCCTGTCTCATACCACCGTTAACCGATAGGAAGTTGTAGTACGGCTGATAGGGAACTGGCGCTGGTGCAAGTCCAACTGATATCGCAGCAGCAGGACTAGACGGCAAGGAGGATCCCTCCTCAGTCTCAGTTTCAACTTCAGGCACCTCATCATCATCATCATCATCCTCATCATCGTCCTCGTCTTCACTGAAGCCATTCAACGATGGAATATCGTCCATGGAATTGGCTTTACCGTCTACCATCTTCTTGGTATTCAATACAACTGAATTCTCATTAGCCTTCAGGCGAAGGAGAAATTTCTTTCGCCATTTTTTCGGCGATGTCTTGCCCACCTGCGGAACCTGCTGGACTATCTCCAGTGAGGCAAGTGGTGCCAGAGTTGCACCTGGTCCTGGTGACAGTGGATCTGATTCGAAATAATCAGCTTGTGCACCTGGTAGAGTATCTGTACTACTGCTCGCTGATATCGATGCCTGATCAATGAAGCGGATTGATGAGCACGAGTCCGCCTCGGAAGCACGTCTGTTTGTTTCTGAAAGCTGCGTCAACTGGGTCGTGTCTATACTCATTTTAGATGACGCAGGACCTGGCAGCGATGGGGTCGTGACCGTCGTCGATGGCGTAGACCTAAGCGTGCGCGTGAACGGACTTTGGAAGCAAAACATTATGAGGTTGTTGGTGATGTTTGTAACTTGCTTGTTTGATACTCAAGTTGATCCCTTGGTTAGTTCACCAGGTGGCAAAGAGGAGTGGGAGGATTTGGGCTGAAGCCCTATTTCTCACCCTGGAACAGTCACTTGTTTTGGAATTGGTAGCAGCTTTGTTAGTGCTGTTACTCGATAACTAGGCGTCGACGGTTTTTTTGCGAAATCTTTGGCCAGACCACCGGTGCATTTTCTTGAAGGTTGCTATGTATTTTCAATGTTTTATATCATTGGTAAGGATTCACTCACTGGTTCACTGGTTCACTTCACTGGGTTTATTGAGCTTGAGCACTTGACAATCACTGAGCTGACGAGACAACGGGATACTAGGAATTTATCCGGAATTAGTTAATTTTTTATTTTTTCCAGACCTTTTACACTTCTCGTGATCCTGCACTCATCTGGCTTCAGCCGTGACGACGAGGGCGGACGAAGTGGGAGAGTTGTGCTGCTGAAGAGGGCGCGTCGCGGCGCACCACGTTTGCGCCCGATCGATTAGAGTTCGTGGAGAAGTGTGCGGAGTTGTTTCTTCTGTGAGGAGTTATGAGTGAGTTTATGAGTTTTAATTCAAGAGGAGGGGTTTTTCCAAATTTTTTCTATCGCAAGATGGGGCTGGCTTGGGGGATATTGAGTGCAATGTATGTGTCGCACCGCGCGCGGGATAACGCCGTGTAATCCCTTTTGATTCCACGAAATTTCAATTGCCTGAAACGGCCTGAATTGATTGCACACCTGCTCCTAGCGATTATTCACGAGATTTTGGGATCCATTGTTGCAAAGGGATTCTTCAAAATATTTCCGGTCCAAATTTTCATTTTTTTCTTCGTCGCATTTCTCTCAATTGAATGAAAAAAATCAAGTTTTTTAACAATCAGTTTCACTATCTTTAGGTGAATGGAAATGTTGGTTTATCTCACTATTTTCCACGAAAAATCGCAAGAAATACAAAAAATATTTGTCCGTTGATTGCAACTTTTTAAAATTGATGGGGTACCGATTTTTTTTCACAGAATCGCCAAGTCAATTTCGATCGTCGTCTTGACGATCTCACCAACTCGATCGGCGATATTGCACTATTGTGAGATCGTGACGAGCGCGGAACGAGGTCTGAGTGCGACTCCTCTCTCCCTCTGGATCACTCTCTCGCTGACTTTTTTTTTTGTTGTTACGCCTCACGGGCCTATATACACACGATTGGCTCTCGTGATGTCGTACGTCAGACTTGAGAGAGATGGAGTCGGTATCAACGCAAAAACCTTTTCTCAAATGGATCTCAGCGTTTCTAACACTCACGTATTTATAAATAATGGATTTTAGGCTGGCGCTGGTATTGGTGGAGATTCCGTTTTACCTCTTATTCCCACCTCTTTCGTGCCATTTGTGGGAGAAAGGGTTACTATATATAAATCATGTATCTTTTTTTTTTAATTTTATTGCCAGGGAATTGCAAATTGAATTTCAATAGCAGAAGTGAGTTATTTATGGAGTTACGAATATCCAAGGACTTGTCTATTCTTTTTTTAGCGAAATGTGTTCTTCTTTTGGAGTCTATATCACACGCGATATAATAATAATAATAATAATAATAATAATAATAATAATAATAATAATAATAATAATAATAATAATAATAATAATAATAATAATAATAATAATAATAATAATAATAATATTTTGTCCTTATCTGGCTCGAACTTTCCAGGCCCTTTCCAACGATATCTTTCAAACATCACAGGTTTGAATTTTAATGTCAATATTGAATCACTAAAGAGAGTCTTAAAAATATGAAAGAGAAATAACCAATTAAATTTCATGATAAATTGTTAGTATTTTTTGATTTTCATATCAGATGAAAAAAAGACAGAAGTAAAGCGCGTTATCCTTGGGTACGGTTTCCACAAAAATTTTTCTTCCTGAAATGTTCTGAAGACTTGAAAAAAATACGGCTGTCGGTGTGAAAAAAAAATGTTTATCATCACTATCATAATTTTCCACGCGTGGAGACGCACACGTGCCTAATAAACTTCATGGTAATGAAGGTGATCCCACTCGTATTTCTCTTAATTAGTGATAACTCTTTTCCGGGTGTATCTGGAAGCCACGTGGAAGGATAAATCGGTGAAAATGAGAGGCCACTTCCGGGTTGTATCGGGATTTCGCCTTGTATTGATATCAGTGCGGTGAACAATTATTATTATGATTAACCACTTTTAGATCGCGTTGTAAGGGGGATAAAACTCTGTCATGGATCGTAAATTTTATTTTCATTTTGCGGTAGTTTTTTAATTATCATTTTGCATTGAAAAAAATTATCTTTCATTTTCTTCAGGATATTCAATGATTTTTTTTATTTTTCTTCACTCAGAGTTCTATTATTACCGACGAAATTTGAATTTTGTTTAAATTATTCCTACGCACTGTTTTTTATTACCCCACGATAAAAATGGTCATTCGAGGATAAAAAATTCAAATAGAGAGAAATTTACGTCAGAAAGTGGAGTTTAACGTATCTGCACTATTTTCACTCGTCAAACCCATTAAATTTGCGACAAGTAGCTGAAAGTAGATGATAAAAATATTTTATCACTTCCGCAAGGGAAATAAATCTCCTCTCTCTTTTTCTCGGTTACACTGCAAAAGTGAATAAACAAAATACAAATTAATAATGATATAAAGAGCAATCCGGAAGCCCTCAGGGTCTTGGTAACATCACAATGGCCCCGAGGAATTCCATTGTGCTATCGAACTTGTACGTTTTGCGATTCACACAATGAGCATACAAATATGAGGATGCAGTGACGTTGGTTACTTGGAACATTTTAATTGTCGTGAAACTGTTGGACAAATGATGCAACGCGATATGCCGTTACCCACACTTTATGGTTAACTAAAACCATTTTTTTATCTGGTTGACTCTTTTTCTTATGTATTTTGACACTGGTCAGGGAAGACAAGATAAGACGATCACTTAATTTTAGTTGCAAGAGCTCTGCACATTCCGGTAATTAACCAACGGAAGCTAGACAAGATAATATTTGCCTGAAAAACATAATTTCATTGATGAAATTCATTGTTGAGAAAACATTCACATGAATATTCGTGTAGAAAGTTCAAATTTAAGTTCCCTAGAAAAATTACACCAAAAAACTATCCGGAATGTGTTCTACCGTTTAATTAATCAGTTCTTATGTTCACCTATCTGTAAATTTTCGTATTTAAAAAACATATTGATTCAATAGTATTTTCATTTCTTTATTCATGATTTATTCACGATTTTATACATTCACACGTTTTATACATTCAATGTTAAACAAAGCGTTGGAAAATTTTTTCAAGTAATTAGAGTATAAAAAAATAATATTCTCGATATTTAGATGGAGTGTACTGATTAGGAAGAGCTAGGAATGAGCTGGTCATGAATGAGTTTCAAATTCTCACGTCCTGGTGCCATCCAAGCCTCTATTTCCTCAACTCTGAAAGCATTAAAAATCAAGGAAATGATGATTTTTTTTTATTCAATTATTTGCAACGATTTAGATCCAAAAAGAGGAAAATGTTTCAGGAAAGTTCCATTTTCCGAGATAAATTCCAACTATTTTAATGAGGAAGACACTCACGTTCTAGGCACGTCAGTGAAGTTATCGACTCCATTTTCTGTTATCAAGACGTCATCCTCAATCCTGACGCCACCAAAACCACGGAAGTTGGCGATTTTATCAGCTACCATGTACTGACGTTGCTTCGGATTTGAGAGAGCTGCGTTCAAGAGCTGTTTAGCATAAATTAGATATTAATTTTTATTTCTCTTCTTGAGAGTCATTCCAAGTAGACAGAAATTTAAAAAGGGCTTCTCGAGTTAATTTCGCTCACATAGAAATTTTTCCTCAATGAAAATTAGTATTGTATTCATCTCTAAGTGTTTTGAGGTGTTCTTTAAAGAACGATATGGTAAAAAAATTAATTTAATATCACTGTAGTTAAAAAATTGCATCCATCTACTTAAAGTGAATATAAATTCCTCAAATGATAATATCATATGGAAGAAACACTAAAATTCAAAAGGAGTGAAAATTAAAAAATGGCATTCAATTAGTAAGAAAAAAACAATCAAAAATCACTCACAGAATCAACAAAATAGCATCCAGGCTCGATAGTGAGGAACATTCCAGCTACAAGTGGTCTAGCAGTTCTTAATTTTCTAATCCCAGGCTTGACCGATCTGTCAGGATACGTAGGGAGATATCCTCCAACATCGTGGACGTCCAGCCCAAGTAGGTGCCCAAGCCCATGAGGTTGAAAGGTCTCATTCAGTCCCACATTCATCATGTCCTCTACTTCCCCACACAAGAGCCCCCCATCCCTCAGGGCTCCCAGCATCACTCGATTCGCCAGTAGATGCATGTCGGTCCAACTGACACCAGGCTTGGCTGCTTCAATTACAGCATTTCTGGCACTCAGGACTGCGTTGTAGATGAGTTTCTGGTCCGCTGTGAATTTGCCATTTGCAGGAAAACTGCACGTGATGTCTGCTGCATAGCCACAATAATTTCCGCCCATATCAAAGAGACTGAAAATGAAGAGTAATTTACTGAATTTATATTTGCCAGTGAACTGGAGTAAGTGACATGATTAAGGAGATTTCTATGAGCATTGGCAATCAAGGACTCTTAAGCATATTTGAAAAAAAGTAAAATGTAGAAAAATTTAAATAGAAATTTAACCTCACCACATATCTCCATCCTTCATGACTCTATTATTTGGCGCTCCAGCATGTCCATAATGTAATATTGATGAATTATTTCCGGAGCCGCACATGCAAGTGTAGGAAACGTGTCTACACCCACCCACGGCGTACACATAATGTTTAAACAGAGATTCACCCTGGAATTCTGTCATCCCCGGCCTCACATTTCTCATCACGACTTTGTGAGCATCCGAGCTGACTTTCGCAACATATCGGAGCACTTCGATCTCTTGAGGAGATTTGATGACTCGACTGAAAAAGAAATATAAGCGCAATTGATTAAAAAAGGATTTTTTCCGATTTTCTTCTTAGCAGAGAACAATTCAAGAGATTTACAAGAATTTTCTCAACCTTCACAGGTGATTGTAGGAATTTCCTACAAAAAAAAAAATATTATGATATTTCTCCTTAGAGTTACTTCTCATTGAAATATTCTTATTTGGAGATGAACAGTCACCAAAGTCTTAAAATGGTTCCTCAGCATTGTCAAATCTGTCCTTCAAATATCCCGCGAGCCCCTCCTCCGTTCCACTCCACCTGAGAATCTCTCCATAATCCAGAGTCACCACTCTCATCCCCATCTTCCTCAAGTGCCTTGTCTTCATGACCCTCGGCCCAATTAGAACCTCCGTTCCTCGACAATAGTCCTCCGGCAGATGTATCACCACCGCAATCTTTCCTCCCTCATCGACGCTAAAGATGGGGGACGTCACTGGAGTCTCATGGACAACAGCATCCAGGATGTAATCATGATCATTCAAGAACTCTCCAATCACCACTGATTTGCTGATCTTCTCCTCTCCATAGATCTTCACCAATTGCGGGTAAATGAGATCCAAAACCCTTCGCAATTTGGGCCTCAGAGCCACTGTGTTCTCCTGTCTCTCCTCCTGGAAGTGAGGAACATAATCGTGAAATTCCAGAGCCAATGATTTATCCAGCATTCTCATCTTCTGCTTCAACTTCTCTCGTGACTTCACTCTCCTCATAAATCTGGACTTGAAAATTGTGCTGGAGAACTGGAGAGAAAATTTCTGGAGATGTGCGCAGGACAGGAGAATGTTGACTACATCATTCGGGGTCATTCTACCCAATTTCTTCTCCAGGATCTTCTGCAGGCTCTGCCAGAATTTTCCACTGACATCATAATTTAAGTACCCAAACGGCACGACAATCGAAGCCAACAGACTCTCCGGACTCTCCAAGCCCTTTTTCATCACATAATTTGCACAGTTTTCCAGGATTGCTGGATTCCTGATCCTGAGATTATGACAGTAGGTCATAACGCTGGATATCAACGCCGGACTTGGGTTCAGTTGCTTCTCTATAAATTCCTGGATTGCCATCTCGAACTGTTTGGAGTGAATTCCAGTGGATATCAAGGCCTTCACAAAATTTATCACATCTTCCTCTCCAGCTTGAGAAATCAGACCTCCCCTGGACCACTTCTCTACGCACTCTAGGATTACGTCGGAGGATAGCGGATCCTGAAACACCTTCAAAACTTCTGCAACATCAGATCCATTTAACTCCTTCCAGAACTCCTCTAGTTTCTTCTCACAGATGATCTTAATGATCCGCTGACTTTCTCCAAAATAATCCAAGATTTTGATCAATGGAATGAAATTCTTTGAGGTTATCTCGTGTTGTTTGTCTTCAATCCCACTCCAAAGAAGATCGATAGCCTCCCGGTACTTTCGATCGTGATAATTAGAAATTATTTTTACGAGGCTTATGATCCTCTCCAGGTGAAATTCTCCAGTATTCACACGGATCAGGGATTCCTCGACCAGTTTGTCTCGGTAACGGTTTCGTGGGGGACTCATGCGATCCTTTGCGAGGAGGCTCAGACCCTCCAGGAGGAGATCAGGATCCTGGAGGCTTGTGATAGTGTCAACCACGTCCTGGAGAAGTTGATTGCGAGTCGAACAATATTGTTCGTACAGATAGGTTGAGAATTCCTCGTGATAGATTAGGGAGTTCTCACTGTGGAAGATTCTAGACAGGATCTGGAGGTAGACTCTACATCGAATGTCCAGGGGCACGTCCTCCAGGCAATACAGAGAGGGTTTAGAAGGGTTGGAGGAAAGGGAAGTACCGTTGGTGGGGTTTCCGAAGAGAATTGCAGTTCCTTCTTCGGTGTTTATTTCTATTCGCTTTTGGAGGGACTTGCGTGGCGCCTCCGGAGCTTCCAGGAAGCTCACCCCGTCGATCTGTACAAGAATTTCGGAGGATTGAGGGGACTTCAGAGGAGGCTTGGGGGGCTTTGAGAGCGGGACAAGAGGTTTAGAGACGAACAGGGGAAATTTGGAGAGGTCAAACGTCAGCGGGATTAAAAATGGTGCTTCCAGGATTGAAGAGCCCTTCTGGAGAAGGAGGCTGGAGGGGGCGAATGAAGATAGGCTTAAGGAGATTCTTGAGAGCTTTGGAAACAGCTTGGGAGGGATACGTAGTTTCCACATTTTGGAGAAAGGTTAGGTTTTTCAACTGGAATTTAGTGTGAGAGGGGGAGGGGAACGAGCTGACACGATAACTGTCTTTTTTTTTGTGACACAGAGGGAGTTTTGGAATCGGAAGGGTTGAGAAGGCTGGAAAACTTTAGGGGTTAGAGTTTCCACGATTATCTATAAAGAATGAATGAATAAAAAAATATACGTACCATTCACAGAAGACAGGATACAACACTTCTTTATCAACATTGAACCTAGACATTGAAAAAAAAAAATTAATTCTTGAAAATACGTCGGTTTATAAAAAATTTTAATCATCCGAAAAACTCATTATGGGCGTTCATTCCAGGCAAAAAATGATAGACTTTCAGGACGAATCATGTAAAGAATAATGCTTCCATGTATTGATCTATTGATCTTTCAAGAAGGAGTTTCCGTGAACCACCCTTTACCTTGTTTGAGCCTTCAATTCTATTTTATCAACGGAACTAAAAGTTGTTGCTTAATACTCACTCATTAATTCCATCAAATTCTGTATCCTTAACGAACAATCCACTGTCGCTATTCCGTCCTCTCTGAAACAACCACAAAAACAAACTCAGTGAAATGACCCGGCACAAAAATTCCCAATAAATCTCAGTGCAGAAAATCCCCAGTAATTGACGAACCCAACAAAACGTAAAAGTAAATTGCGGAATTCTAGGTCACACACAAATAGAAATCACTTTCAGCCCAATGAGCAGAAATAATCTATACACTGTACATATCTATGTGGCTGCAAAGCCCAACTAAGGTTTTACGTGTCATCGATTTATACTTCTGCAAACTCCACTCGTTTCACTACTACCTGATGCAATATTCTACTCCAACGAAATTACGCTCGATTTATCTTTTTGTTACATCTAGAGCTGAGAAAAAGAGCCTTATCTGATTGGAAAACTGTTTCCTCGGTTTGAAAAATGGAGAAACATTGAGGTGGAAACTGAGTGTTAAAAAAAAATTGTTTTTCCTGAGGGAAAAATCCAGTCAGGGACCTATCAAATGTATGGTCTGACGTGATTATGATCGAGGTCAGGGAAAATAAGCTGTTTGAGGGGAAGGAGCCAATAGAGATGTCTCGATAAGTTGACGACATTGATTGATGGAATTTTTAAAAGTAAAAAAACATTGAAAAATTTTGACTGTTCGTAGAAGTCAGAAATATCATCTGTAATTTTTTTCGGATCATGGAAGATTTGAATATGAATTTGAAACACTTGGAAAAGGAATTTCCCACTTTTTTATTGCCTATGAAACCCACCAGTATGAGTACTTGCTGAGCATTTTTCTTCTTCAACACCTGCGCTATTCCCTCAACATAATGTGCCTCGTCAACGTCATAACGTTGCTTGAATTCATCGAGAGTACTGAGTTTACCACACCAAATCTCGTACTCAGCTGGCAGCCGTGGGAAGAAGAGAATTGACTTGCCGGATGTTATATCGAGGGCACCGTAACATCCTGGCTCCTCCACACCGAAGCACCATTGAAAGAATGATTCCTGAAAGGACAAGAGGAGAATCATTTTTATGGGAAATAATTTGTGAGACAATCACTAATATTTTCGAAAATAAAATTCTTTTTTCATTCTATGCCGAATATAATATGACCCTAAAATTGCAAAATTTCATTAAACCTTGATTAGGCTCTTACAAGATTTTCAAAGAATTCTTAGTAATTTCTACCTTAAAACAGTCGATCCCATAATGAAAATACCTTAGCAGTCTGAGAACTACGTAACTACATGGTTATTTAGCTCTTTGATGCTGATGAGTTGTGTGATGATAAATAATAATAATTACATGTATCAATTATGATTATTCAAAAAAAAAATCAAAATAAGATTCATTAAAAATGAAAAAAAAATTGAATAAAATAGTAGATAAATATATAAGTAAATAAAATGCAATTGCTATAAAAAAAAAAAAGTAATTTAACAGTCATGTAATAACGTGGCTATGTCATGGTTAATCAATCGGTAGGGTAACAAACAATGTTTATTTTACTGACTAGCTTCGCATCAGGTCAACGGCTCCTCATCTACACTACGACGCATTATCTCGAATCAGATAGACATCGCTGTTGGGGATATAAGAGCCACAGCTAGATACAAGTAAACCAAACGAACGGTGTTTTGTTGCTGGGCGGAAGTGGGCGTGATGATTAGAGACATTCTTATGTATTTCCACAACTAGCATTTAACAAAAACTAACACCTCGGGTAATGACTTCTCCAGCAATTCCACTTCACTACATCAGCCATTCCCCCTGAGTCCATTCAACAATTTTCTTCATAACATTTTTTTTTTCATTTTGTTTTTTTTTTTCAGAGATAATTGAGAAGTTGTAATTGATGAAAATAAAGTCGGACATCTCCTGGGACTGGACTCACCTGTCTGAACTCGTAGTTGATGTCGGTGTCGTTGAATGGTACCTCGTCCCCTCCCTGGAGGACCACGAAGGCGTTTTCAGGGACTTGAGGGGTTTTTCTAAGACTCTCGATCAAACGATCTCGATTACCTCGGAAAAGGGACATTGGAACGCGCAGGGTATGCTGTCCACGCACAAAATGGGACTCCATGAGACATCTGTAACATAGGATCAAACATTCCTGATTCATTGATTAATAATTAACAATGACTATTAATTAATTCTGTATTGAAATGATTAGGAGCGACGCATCGAAGATAATTTCAGCTCCCGCAAATGAATTATCTCGATCAGGAGTGGTTTTAGAGGAAAAGTAGTCAACAATTTGTTTTTCTGAGAACGTTATTTTTGAAGATATTAACAAAACTATAAAAACTGTGGCTTTTAGCTGTGACAATGCTCAGAAATTTTATTGGGACTATTTTGCAAAGATTTTGTAAAATCATTGAATCTATGGAAAAAAGTCATAAGATAATTTTTATGGTTCATCAAATTTCCACACAGGGTTTATATGGAACATTTTTCTCTAAACACTTTTTTTCTCCCGGAAGAGCTTAATACAGAATTCGAAACTGTCCGTGACAATTAATCACCTATTAAAGAAAAATCATCAATACTTTATTTTTCACGTACTCAGTATTGAAATACAGGCGCACCGAAGTTCTGCAGAAACTCCTATCAATTCTCCCCCCTAAAAATCCGGTAATTGCCCTCGATAAATTATGAACCCGTTGTTTCGGTACAACTCTAAATAAATTCCTCACAGCACTCGTCATTCCCTGATGAGACAATTCAACGGAGAAAGTTCATGTTTACATGAAAATAAACTTATGCAACTGAGGCAGTGCAGTGTATATTGTGTTACGTTCCACTTTGAATTTAGTGATCCCCAACCGTATATTTTCATTCTGATTAATGGTCAGGCGCTTTTCTGGGAGATTAGCCGCATAAAACCTAATCCGATTGTAAGTTGCTCAGGATTTTGAGGACATAATGCTACGGTGATGGATAACGAGTTGAGTGGAAGTATGTCTCGTTTGTTTAATCTCGCATTATGGATTATACAATAATCTCGGTGTGAACATTGTCATCAGAGAGATGGACAAGGGTATTACGCATAATTTTTAAAAACTGGTTTATTATTTTCCATTAAAAGTCAAAACACTGTTCTCGTTATCCGATGAATATCTGGGAAATAAGGGGCTCTACGAGAAAATATGAAAAGACCTTTTTAATGGAGAATTTTACTAGCCGCAAAAAAGTTATTGGCATATTTTTCGATAAATCCAATGGTTACCGAGATATCAACGAAATATCCAAGACACCTCACTCTCAAAGGCCTTTTCTACACATATATGGGACATAATAAATCTGCTTTCCATTTCGCTAGCACAAATTCAAGATGAAAAAATTATTTTTATTGTTACAACAGTCATTGACCCCTCGACCCTCCCCCCCAGAAAGAAGAATTTCCGTTTTCAAAACATGTCGACATACGTCACACGTCACTGCGATCCAGTTACTCCGGAATGCATCATTTTTATTCTCCTACTTTACAACCCACTTCCGGTAGACTCGACGTGTAAAGCCTGATCGTATCCCTGACTATCGTAAGATAACAAATGGAAATGTGAAAATAAAATAAACGACGTGGAAAGACATTTCTTCGCACTTTGATGTGACCTTTTTGCTTCGTGGGCTTCTGCGTAGAGGTCGTGCAATTCAAAATGTTGACACTAAACCGGTTATACAACGTCGGTTGGTGGAGATCTTTTTTTGGGTGATAATTAGTAAAAAGAAGGGAATAGCTTCTTCATTGTGGTACAACATGTCAGATGAAACTATTCCATTTCGTGAAGTAATGGCATTTTTTTTGATAATTTTTACTGAAGAATTTTGATTTTAATTTAAATTTTTCATTTATCGATTTACGTAACTGTCGGAACTGTCCCTGTCTTTATAATGTTGGTCCATTGAACCCAATTAAACATTTTTTATTGGTTATATATCGATGTTAGAGTCGATTATAAATTTTGTGAGAATTTCTAGATTTTTAGAATCAAATTTTTTTAGCATTGTTTGCCTTGAAGTTGAGGAATATCGTGATAATTTGTGAACCTAGGGGAGAATCTCGTATGAACTTTTTTCAGGGAAACTAAATTTCCTACAAAAAAAATTTAGACACATTTTGCAATAAATTTTGAAAGTATCACGATATCGTCGAAAATCCAAAGCCAGTCTTCGCCATAATATATTTATTGGTCTAAAAATGTTCCAAAGTTGAGAAAGCAAGAGACATGTCAAAAATATCCGTCCGACAGACGTGAATAATCCTGCATGACACAGTTAAAACATGAATAACAAGAATAAAGAAACATGGAAAATCAACAAGTGGAACGACAAGTTGATGGACTCTGCGGAAGTGATTCGACTCCTCAACAATTCCTTATTTTTCAGAGCATTGCGGTAACACTCAGAGTCCATCATGCCATGATTCACCACTCGAATGCGAGTGAAATCATCGGAAATTTATCAAAAGAATTTCTTCACTCCTCGGCCTCAAACAGAAAACAAAAAAAAGAGAATTCTCTTTGGAGAATATTTCTCAAGGTTTATAGCCTCGACAATTACTCTATTTGATCTCCAGAATTTCCCCAAATGAATAAAGAGAACATCTGAAGATGTTGTGAGCATTGATAGAAGAATGTTTCTTCCGGTGAACAAATATTAGTGAGTTTTTTATCATCAGCGCTGGGCGGAAAATAAATAGAGAACTTTGATAACTAGAGTTGTGGTACGTTTGGAGTGAAAGCCTGAACAAACTTCAATATTTGTGGTACATGTAGGTTGCACTGACAAAATTCGTCTGGCAGTCCTCCCATTGTGCACGGTGAACTCGGAATGAGGTACGGGAAATTTCCATGACGATGTTTCATGTGAATAAATTTATTGCTGTATCTCCAAGCGATTTCGGTGATAATGAATTTCATCCTGAAGCTGTCGCTTATCAATCGCTGAGTTATCTTGGCAACGAGTTGAGTTAAGATAAAAAACCTTTGGAATTTGTTCTTGAAATTCACTTTGTGAAATACTCGAGGATTAAATTAGGGGATGGGGGAGAAGGGGATGATTTTTCGCTCCTGAATGGAACCCGTAAATCTGTCAAATCCGAAATTTTCCATTTTTTGGGTCACGATAACTAATTTTGTATTCAACAGCTCGAATGTTCTATTTCTATATCACATCCAAATGTATGTGTCTGTGTGACTGATTGCTCTTGGGGATAAGTGAAAACGTAGTTGTTCAAGTGAAATTCTATACGGTAAAGTTCATTGATATTTCTCTCTGAAATAATTCCCCATTCCTTTTCTTTCCTCAGTTAATGAATTCATTAGGAAAGCCTCCAATGAATAATTCCACTTCTATGACAGCACGACACAAAAAAAATATGAAAAAACCCCCAACAACATGAAGAGCCATTTTTTAATAAGAAAAATGGATTAAATTATCAAAGAAATCCCCGGAAAATCATTAAAAAATCACTCATCACTTGCAATTAAAATTCCACGTATCGTCAAGGTAAACAAACTCCGGATGACACTCTCATAACCTAAAAAACCGAAGTGAAAGCGGTTAACAAGACGTGCAAATTGAAAGTCGAGTCCACACATAAAAATCCTCGATAATAATTCACCCTGAGAACCCCGAAAATCAACAAAAATTGCCTTCCTTCAAAATTACTCATTCCTTATGCCCCTTCTCGAATAATGCCCTCAAACAATTCCTCATCTCCTAGTAGAAGCTGATTTTTTAACATTAAATTTTTTATCATCTCCCCACAAGCTCAAACCACATAAAACGGTTAAAAAATCAAATCAAAACAAAGGCCTTAAACAAATGAATAGTCATTTGCACTTGTTGATGACGTTTGACAGATAACACTAGTCAACTCGCACGACTGTTTCCAAATGATCAGGCAACATAAATAAATTGATAATAATGCGATTGCTACGACGCTAGGGAAGAATGAGGGGAGGATTAATTGAATAAATTAATGAATGAGCAAAGAAATTCGTCTGTGATTGGATTTTTAATGAATTACTTTGAAAGGACCACAACACGGTAACGTTTTTCACGTAAATACTTACGTGTTGGGCTCAATGGCGGCCATGTTTGTTGGATACTGCCAGATGTTTACCCCCACTTTTCTCCCCCCTGGAATTACTCGGAATGTCAGCTTGACGGAGCTGACGATTGAACTGAAGTGACTACGGTCGATTTCCTCTATTTTTTCTCGATGGAACATATCATATCGGCTACTGATAATGGGAATTTTCGATTTCATTGTTGGGTGGGAGTGGTATTGATCACAGATATTGTTTTGGCCATTTAAGAGAATTCCATTGGGGGATAGATTAGATTGAATGTGGTAGGAGTTGTGAAAAATTCTGCTAATTGAAGTCAAGCGACCAAAATGAGGTTCGAGGATGTGGGTCAAATAACAAACGTTCGGGGTTATTGGACCCTCAGCTGTAAACCTCGTGAAGGACGGGCGGTTTTAACCTCAAAACATTATGACCCTGAACTCGAAAAAAAGTTTAGAAGGTAGTTGAACTGCCTTGAACATGCCATCTGGAGGGTCAAATGGATCTTGAAGACGTTTGGAGTTAGTGGTCAAATGATTTTGAGGGTTAACGACCCTTGGAAACGAACATTCTTAACCCATTGAACACTTAAAACCCAATCACCCTTATTCCCAAAATAACTAAAGATTTTTTGCCCTTCAATACCATTTGACCTTTGAATTACGAAATTGGATCTAGAGCCAAACGATATTTATTGACCCTGAGGCTGAGGAACAAACGCTTGGAAGGGCCAAACAAGCGAAAGGGCTGCCAGCAATATTTTTCTTACACATCAACAATCGTGGAAATATTGATGTCCGTAAAAGGAAAATATTAAACTGTCCTATTTTCTCTCCACCCTCTCCATAATTCATGAACCACCGTGTTAAAAAGACTAGTCAGTCATTCACTCGTGCACTTCAATTCTCAAAAACCATTTCCATTACATGTAAAATTGCCTCCTTTGACTTTTAAAACACTCGCGTGACTAATATCCCCGAGTTTACCAAGAGAATCAACCTACATATGTCCTATTGCCGAGCGTCACACAGTAAACAATTTTGCGCAACCGAATACAGTATTTGCTGTCTCTAATTTCTCAATTCTTCCCTCCCTCCCTCTCCCAAGAGAAGGGAAAAAAAGCCATTAGAGAATAACTTTTTTCATAGAAATGGCATGAAAATTAGATGGATTTTCATATTGAAAATATTTATCATGAGACTTATTCTGCAGTGATGATTATGCTGTCCATAATCGTACATTGAATTCCCATTCTGAATGATTGTCACCTCGAATTTACAAATAAGGCCTCGAATAAAACTCGATATTACCCATTAATAATAATCTCGTTTCTGCGCTGAGCATTTGTAAACGAGCTTTAAAACGACCTCGTCCGCATATTGACAGAGACGCTCCGGTAAATGAGAATCGCCGGGGGCTCATTCACATAAGAAATTGTGTATCAGTGCAACACAATTTGAAAATTTATCTACAAGAATCGAATGATCCTCATGACAATTTGATCCTCAACTCGAAAAAATTTTTATTCTCATGTATCATTGATAATTCACCTAAAATCATCTCCATCATGTTTAAAAGAGCCATTTGACCCCCAAACCTCGTCTTCAAGGCTTGTATAACCTTCATGACAATTGGATCCTCAACCAGAAACAAACAAAAAATCCTACAACATCCAGAATTAACTAGCCGCGCTTTGCCACATTTTTTTCCACCACCAAAAGCCACGAAGGACCCCTCAAAATCACCAACTTTCTCTTCCCATAATAACCAGAACTCAGCATTTAACAAACAATGAGGTTTCGTTGGGTACCTGCGAGTCCCTGAGTAAATGAAAACGCCGGAGTGTCCGCTCTGTTCCTTTTTCTCCCTCATTCTGTTCAATGCTCCCAAGGGCGTAGATACCCGGGGATACAAATCCATTGAAAAATATAACAACTGTCCTTCTAGACTCTTCTCCTCTTCTCTGTCTGCCATTAAAAACCACGATGACTCGTTTTATTTTTACTCCATTGAGACAATACGACTGGTGTTTCGTATAACGCAATCGTGAATTTTTTTTTTCATTAGTATTGCCAATACGACGAAACGGGGTCTTCCATTGGTGCAATTGTTGTCACTGATGAATTCATCTGTCTATTTGACACCGAAACAAAGTGATGACTCGATAATTATCTTGTCGAATTGGTCGTCTCGTCTGTTGACGTTGCCGTAATAAAATCATTTCATATATTTTTCACTTGAACAGAAGCATTTTAAACCACAAATATTGGTGGAAAAATCCTTTATAAATTCCTAATATTACAAAAATGTTTACTCTTTTCTCTAAAATCCTGAAAAAGTATTTTTCAAGGAGATGAATTTTTGTTAATAACGAATGAATTCGGAATTCAATTTGAACTTTAAATATTTCATTTATCTTTAATTCTATAATTACAAGGTTTGCCGAAAATAACCGGCGATCACAACGAGATATAATTTTGTAGTTTCCTTAACACTTTACCTTACAACGTTAAACTAAAAAAAAAGTTTATTCACTCGGATCTTAACAAAAATACAGGCAATCGTGATTCAAGAATTGAAGTGGTGAAGTGTAAAAAAATTGTCATCCATATTCTCGCGATTATCTCGTTAAGTATATTTAAAGCAAATCATCTTTTTTCCAGCTCATGAAATTCTCCATAAAAAAACGTTCTCCTTATTATTCTTCACAATCCAGCGCACACAACGTCGTGGACGAGACAAATTCATCTTTAAGCACAAAGTTGTGTAGAATTTTTTCCTTTTCTTACGTTTTACCACTTCAACTCTCCCTAATTCAATATGAAATGAACAAAAAAATGTAAAAAAATGATTCATCATGCACACGCATTTAAATACCTCCTATACTACAATTAAACGCAATACCAATGATTTGTCAACGTTTATTGATGCACCAGAACGTTGTTCCAAGACGAATGGGAAATAATAATTCGTCATTAATCATCAATAACTCGAGATTGGCTGCGTAAAGTTGATTTTTTTTTTATTTTGAAAATATTTGTTGGGGCTGCAAAATAAGACCTGACTCGCCCGAATTGCACCATTGGTTCTATATTGATGATTTTTGAAGGTTTATTTTCCCTCATATTTAGCTAATTGAAAAAAAAATCAGACAAAAGTGTCTCCACTGTTAATTACAATCGTCATTGGAAATAGTCATCATCGGTGAATCATTAATTCGATGTTTATCCACAGACGTGTCCTCAAAACGCCTGACTAACAGCTCACAAATGTTAATGACCAGAGAAATAAAAAAATTTTGTTTGTTCTTATAAACTGTGCAATAAAGCAGGCACAGTTTATACCTGTGGGGGCGTGGTAAAAGGGCAAAAGTCCAGGAATTCAGTTTCATTACCGTTCATTTCGGTTTTAGAGTTTTCCTTCTAAATATTTTCGCAAATGGAATTTACATTAGAGCTTTAGTGAGTTTTTGGTGAAACACTGAATTTTATTCGAAAGGTTGTCCCTTGATATTTTTTCAACTAATTTCTGTTCCCATTGTTTGTTTATTTTGTTAAAGGGTGTATTATCTTAGAAGTGGATCTGGAAAACAAAAGAACTTTTTTGTACGAAATCACATCCGCTATAAAAAATAAAAAATATTTGTTCTCTGAATTCGTTTATCGTCCTAAATAACCATGAATTTGATAAAGAAATTTTTGCTATTTTCACTTTTCTTAAGTGGAAATTACTTTAGGAATAAGTGGTCATTCATTACCTAGCTAATTTCTACGTCAATAACCAAAAATGTTCTTCATTTTGGTATTTTAATTCCCTTGAAGTATCAATCACCCCTGGACTGTGAAAAATTTCGAAGAAAACAGTGAATAAACTGAAAACATAGTTTAGACTCATTTTCTGTAACCGCTCCCCCACTGAAATGTGTAAATCTACTCCATAAAACCTTCCAGTCTCCTTCACACATCTGCATCCCCATGAATTCGAGTGTTTCAATAATAATTCCCCTACAATAATCCTCCTATTTAACTGCTCGATTCGTTCTGAATACTCAAAGGTAATTGAATTATTCTCAAAAATGGAGAAAAAATGACTCAGTTTTTCCCCTTACATTGAACTCGTATAAAAAAATGAGAATGAATTTCCATAATTTACATGCATCCTTCGATTACTACGATTGAGATTGACAATTTACTGAGATCTGTTTCCCATCTCCCATTCACTTTTCTTGAATATTTCGGAACCCGGTGGTGACACAAAAATTTTCATACTATCGTTTTTGTAGCCCCAATCTTCCTCAGAAAAAAGAGTTTTGATTAAGACACCCCTATCTCCCACAGACGCCGAGATATCCACGAAAAGCTAAACTCACTTTTTCAGCTCCTCTCATTTTACCCTATGGGTAAAACCCATACCCATACCCTAATGGGTTTTACCCATTTTATCCCCTCAAAATCTCCCTAAATTAGAATTAAATTAAAGATAATCATAACTACGAACATAATTATCTACTTCGTCTCAAGGATACTTGAACCTCGCTTGGGAATACCCCCAGAGTCTCTCAGAATCTTTACGAAAAAGGCCATTACAGAAAATTTTGAAAACTAAAGAAAAAAAAAATAATTCGACTCAGCCAATCCTGAGATTCTCCCAACGAAAAATTCATCCCTTTTCAAATCAACATGAAAAACCCAAAAAAATCTCCTCTCCTTTCTCTTCTCTCCAATTCGTATACAATGTCCTCCTCACCCTTTCCATCTCTCACAATTAAAAAAAATGTTCCTGCCTCCCCAACTATCAATACCATCCCTAGATTTATTTGTCTCGCACAACAAAAAATGCACAGACCCACGATTCACAGCAACTCAGGATCGTAAAACTCAGGTAGTGGTTCGTCCTCAGAGTCGTAATAGTAGTCTTTCCTCCTGTACACCCTCTGTATGCCCTGCATGTGCTCCTCCTCACCCTCAGAGTCATCCAGCGCCTGAATATTAGTTGTTTGTAATTTTTTCACTGCCTCATTGATGAGCCTCCCCTGCTCCAGCAGCTCCCTCAGCTTCTCGTAGGGTGCATCTTCATTTTTGTCCTTACTCTTTTGTAACCTGCACTCTCCCTCCAGCCTCCTCATCTTCGTCCTCGAGGGCACCAGGTAGGGGGTTGTTCTGCATCGCTGGTTCGCCGAAGATCTTGCTTTGAGGGATGAGAGTCGAAGGTTCTCTTTTATTTTTGACACCAGGAGGTCTACGTCATGGGTCAGGAAGTCCTGCGGCGGCTCGGGAATAACTTTGAAGAGGTATGTCGGCTCCTGAGCACTCGGCATTTTGGTTTATATTTTTAAACTAATGGACAAATCGGAAAAAAACCGTTTTATTTTTTTTTATAAGAGTTTTGGGATATTCTCTCTTGACTTTAAAATTGTTACTTCTTTTAATTGTCACGTTTACCAGTCGTTAGATAACTTTTGGAATGAACTTTTAATTTATAAACTTTTGTTTCCTTGATATTTTGTCAATTCCACTTTTTAAATTGATTTTTACTGAACGCCCGAAAATTATAAAGACTTCAATAAATGCAGTCTTCTTAAGTTGAATTCCTTTCAAAGCCACTTACTACTGTTGAAGTCCTGCTTCACACAATTGTCCATAAATATTTGGTACACGTGATGCTCAACTACGTAATCACAAACACCGATGAATCAGTCTCCCGCGTGATAAGGGGGAAAAAAACAACGAAGAGAGAAAAATAAATTTCCCTGTTTATAATGACTTTGTGTTTTCTTAATGAAAAAATGAATGAGTCTCGATGAAATTGTTAGCTGTACTCGTTGCTGTGTTTATGGCTCGTTGCTTCTGTGAAAACAACAAAGTCCCTTGAAATATGTTTATTATGACGCGTGGTTATCCGTGCGTCAATGAATGGGAGTTAAAGGCCTCCACACGCGCCTCGTCAACAGAGAGGAGTCGACTGAAGTGAGATAGGGCTATTGGGATTTTTTAACGGCTTTCCCAGAGACCGTCGGCTCCCACGGAATGTCCCGAACACACAAAAACACTGGCTCAACCTGAAGAATTTCGTCAGACGGTGAAATTACTTCTTCGATGGTTTCTCCCTGTTTATGACCAATAATTTCTTATTTCCACTCCAGAAATATCATTTGATATTTCAACACGTGAGTATTTATCATTTGCAGTAATTTATAATGATTTTATTTTATTGTTTATTTATTTTTTTTCGTCTTAAAAATTTGAAAATTCAACACCATAAGTCTCTCGATATTACTATAATTATTGTTGATGTTTTGCACTATTTATACTATTGTTTACAATGTTGAGAGACTCTTGGAGGTCTTTGCTTCTGCACACATTCGATATTAAATTTTTTTTTGGTTTACAATCACAGAAATCCGAATTTTATTGGTTCTTGCAGCAATTTCACACTGTCGATCAACTCCAACTGATATTTTTGATTTTTTATGCTATTAAACAATTTCCAGAGACGCCGGAGTTCCAAATGTTCAATAATTAAATTTGTTTATATCTTTTATCCCTTAGAAACACGAGAAACCCACTCACTCAACAACAGTTTCTGCAATTTTCCTTCGTTTATCAGCACTACCTGATGCCTTGGAACTCCTTAAATGTTGTTTACGTCTGTGAACAGCTTTTAGAGATCCTCAACCTTCCAGATATTCAATGCTTCTATTTCCACAATTTTTTCTGCTTCAATTATTGGTCTTTTGGGCTCCTAGCGCACAAAAAAAAACGTAGTTTCACCGTTCAGCGATTTTTCAATTCATTAACACCAGCAATTCGTCAATTCTCATACCAATCTTCGCACTGACTAGTCCTCACCTCACCAAAACCGTTATTGTTTGTTGTTTTCCCTCTGTGGTCAGCACTTCCGACACAAACACAGAGACACAGAATCACTACACACCTTCACCGATAATTTTACCCCGTAAAAATTAAATAAACCGGGTTGTTCACAATGAGGTTCTGTTGTTCACAATCCGGTACGACTTTTGGGATAATTTTGTGCTGACGAATCGTCCAGTGGATGACTAAATTGTCGTGGGTTTTGTGAACGATGCCTTGGCGTTGAGAAAACTCGTCCCAGTCATTCGGTGGATGGCTTTACTCTGGGCCACGCCAGCCATGAACCTTTCTACTCTGTTATTATTGTTTTGGTACGGCTTGCGCATGCGCATAACGAAAGGCTCACATTGTAAACAAACCGTTAACTCGATGGAAATTACGAGGACTTGAAGGTGATCGATAAACATTTCATCATCAACTGAATCATTTTGTCAATTTTCTGTCCCCCATGAATTCGCAGGATTTCTGTATTTGGGGACATTCAATGGCCAATGATGACAAAATGGCGGATTTCCCGATGGATTTTGTTTCTTCTCGAGTTTCTATCCCCAAAAGAGGCGTGCGCGGGGGGCGGGGGAATGAGAGGAGAACTCAACCCGAGAATTCGACGTATAACCTCAAAATACAAAAATTATTAGGGAAGAGAGAGAGGTTTTTGATGGAATGGAGTTGAGAAGGTAAGATGAATGTGAGATGAGTCATATATATGCAGATACTCCTTGAAGGAGTCCTCAATAAATGCCCCCATATACGCGATATAATTCCCTTCTAGATGGGATCAATGAAAATGAGTAAACAGATTGAGGGTGGCGCCTACGCCATGACGCTGGTAAGATGGACTTTTGCTTGTTGAATCATCAATATCTGTTGACCTCACAATCCGATTGGAGTGAGTCAGGTCGCATTCTGAAGCGTGATAAATATATTTTAAGTGAAAAAAAAATTAGCGAATTTCACTCTGCCGATCTCCAAATATTTACTATTTAAAAAAACTCATTTTACCATGCGATTTTATATTTTCGAGTGTTCTCATTAATTTTTTGCTCAAAGAACCAAAGGAAAACGGTGAGCAAGCGACCGTTGTTATTATCATAAAAAAAACCAACGTTATAAGTTATTCATACCGAATATATACCCATATACTGTACATAATAGAATTTATGAAATAAATGAACTTCTTGATAACTACAGAAAGATGGATTGATGGAGGAGTGGGGATTCTTCTCTGGGCTCTTCGTTTCCGTTGTGTTCTCTCTGTTTGGTCGGTTCAGCTTGGCGATATCGTGGGAAGAAAAATAAGGGGGTTCGGGATGTGATGTACATGTTTGGGAAAGGGCATGGGGGGAGTGTCTGGATGGCGCGGATCAAGGTTACACGAGAATCGACGGATACGTCATGTTGGGGAAGTATAACGTACGCGCGTGCGATTTGGAGTGTTGGGTAGACAGGGGGAATTTCCGGGGATTTATTGAGATTTTGGGGTGGCGGAGGGAGAGGGATTTTTTTAATTGGATTTTAGAAGACGATTCGGGAGGTGGAAAGGCTTTTTAAAAGTCGCATAACCATATTTTGTGTCTAATGGTACAATGAATAATGCTAACAAATTGAAAAAATCGTGATCGCATTCTGAAATGTCTCCAGATCAAACCTTCCATTGATATTTTTCCAAACGAAGGACCAAACCATTTAATTCCACATTTATTTATTATTCAAAAACAGTTTACAGGTTTTCCTCGTGTGGGGGAAATTTTTCCGGATTGACTAGAGAGGCCTTTTCCTTAGTGCCGAAACACAGGTGGCTCTGGGCGCCTGGACCATCAGAGTTATTCCATAAACGTGCGTCAGGTATCGAATACCTTTGATGACGCAGGGCCAGATTTTCGTCTAAGCAAATAACGAATGCGGCGTTTTTCATGAACAATTCAGGGTTGACGATCTCCATGACGAGATGGGGATCGAGGCAGTTCGCCTAGCAACGCGGGCGAAAGCACAATTAGGATCTTCCATCGATTATTCATTAAATTCAATACAATTCTGTGTGCATTCATCTTGAATAGTATGTTGGTAATCAACTTTGCAATATACAAGCATTATTCTGAATTGAGAATGAAATACGCCAACATAGTTGTCAAATATTTACTACACTCCTATAAATTGATATTGCAATTAATTTTTATTTCATCAAAAACTTATCTGAATAAAGTATCAACGTAATTCTCTCTTGTTCATTAATATTGGCTTTACGTTGACTATAATATTTTTTTCACAGCCACCGTAGCGATTGCTTTGATCGAGCATTAACTGCTCACACATAAATTATTTTAACCATTTGGTTAAGACCGGTTGAGTGGAGAAGTTGAGGTAAAAGCAATGCCACTACTGGGCAGTCTTAATTAAAAAATTCTCATAATATTTATTAATCAGTTAATTATACATAATAATTTGAGAACACTTGGCATTAGAAAAGTACAAAAATTGATCTTCACGAGTCCAAGGAATTGACAAAGTGGGAACGATCGACAATTCGCTGGGCCTCCTCGTACCTAGCTTTCAGAGTCTCGGGGTCGGATAAAAATCTCTGCCAGAGGATTGATTTCTCACGCTCCAGGGAGCCACTTGCAGTCTTAGTCTAAAAACCAATGAAACAATTGAGTGATCAACTATAAAAATCAAAACAGAGGGGAAGAGGAAAATTTACTTGGAAAAGAACGAAAAATATTATCATTCTATTAAAATATGGCTGAGCCCAATTAATTAAATTCAAATTACCACAATGTCCTTGAACTTTTTCCTAGCTTCATTAACAGCGACTTGAGCTGCTTCAACGTTTCTCGTCACTTCCTCCAATTGAGTGGATATTTTATAAGGCATCAGTTTAAAACTCTTCGTCACTCCCTCAGATGTCTCGTAATCGTAAAGTGTCATGACGTCTTTCTCGCTAATACATAAAAATTGAAATGTGATAAACAACTAATTTAGCATTTTTCACTGTTTTTTCTGGTCTTTAAAGCAGAAATGAGGCCTTGGGGGCAATTTTACTAATGTTATTGATGATCTCATATTACTCTGCCTCTAATTTAATTCCAAGATCTCGTCTTCAGATTTTAAATAGGTAAAACAAACGGGTTTTTGGGTTCTATCTCGAAATATTTGGAGTGTTTTTTCGTCTAATTTTCGTTAGAACTAGTCAAATTTCCAGTTTTTTTTTAAACTGCAATGAAATTAGCGCTATTTGAAAAAGTCATCTGGGGATCTCACTTTTCCCATTGTAAATAAAAAAAAAATAGGAGAAGAGAGTACAAAATTATGCTTATTTGTTGTTAAAAATGCGCTGTCCACTTGTTTTCTCTTTTTGCATATAAATATCTATTATGGCACTTACAGAGGCGCCAGTATATCGATTCTCGTGTCCAAATCAGAGCCAAGAACCTCTTCTTTCATTCTCTTGTTTCCCATCAATAATTCATCATACTGTTTTGTCGATAAATCCAATGCTTCCGTCTGTTTTTCCTTTCCAAGAAGCAATGATGAAAATAACTCATTGAAAATATTCTGTTTGTACGACGGAGCCGTAATTATTGAACAGTATTTATCCTGCTCTTTTTGCATGAACTCCTGAAAAATATATTAATTCCGCTCAATCAATAGCGTACAATTCTAATCAAAAAAAAAAAAAAGATAAACAAAAATTGTTTTTCAACTTAAAGGTTAGTATTTCTTATTCATATCCTCAACTATTTAGTCTACGAGACAATGTGACATGACATTTTTTCGTGAGAATTAAATTTCCCGCAAGACATGTAGTCTCATATTTTCCCCTCAATCCACTGGTTTTAAAGATATGTGCGAAATTATCATTGAAATAGAAGTTGGAATGAGGAATGCTACTTTCTGGAATTTCTAATCACGATTATAATTCTTATTGTCTCGTTTATAATTACGTAATCATATATATTTTTAAAGACATAAATACTCACACATCTTTTCGAGGCGTGCGAATACTCCGCAGCAAGATGATATCTTGCGTCATTAACGAATTCAATAATTTCTTTGAGTTTTCGCAATTGCACTTGCATGAGTATCGCCAATAAATCTGAGTGTGCGTGGCCCATGTCACGCGCAAAGTGCAGCAATTTGTCGATCTTCGATAATCGCCTTTTCTTGCGCTCCAAGCGTGCCTGACCATTCTCAAGGAGAATTTTAGTTATTACGAATTTTCCGTAGTAGATTGCAGCCTCTTGCAATCTAATGTCCATTAGTGAATTCGTTTCTTCGAGGATGTCACGTCGGGATATTAATTCTGCCATTTCAACTCTGGAAAACCATTTTTCAATGAATGGAATTTGAAAGTATGAAACAGAAAAAGAAAAAAATGAATTAAGATTTTTTAAATTTTTAAACCGTTGATTAGATTTCGATAACGATTAATAAAAGAAAAATATATGTCATGTTTTGTGGAAAAAGTCCTCCTTTACAAAGAAAGATCCTTTTTACTTTCTGTTGGGCATTTGATCACCTGAAGAAAGTCGCTCATATATCTTCATCGTTCTTTTAGTCTATTACGAAATAATTAATTGGTAATTCTCACTTCATTTGAGCAACAGACTCTGGGGACTTAATTTCTCCATTATTATATATCTCCAGGGCATGAGCAGCAACAGCCTCAACACCGCATAAATTTTTTCTAGCTTCAATTTCTTGTAGAGTTGATGTTATTAAACTGAAAGAAATTAATTATTAATAAAAAACCTGAGGATTAATTTTGCACGTCCTGAAAAAAGGACCAGTTGTTATCAAACTTTGTCTCACATTTTCTGGCACGTTACCAGTTCATAAGCCTTTTCATTCTGTATTCGCTCAGAGGTCTCCTCATTGTCGAGATGGTCATGGATACTGGTGGATAATACATCATTCTGCATTTTCTTCAACTCTCTGTTCACTTGAAATCGTAAATAATTATTGTACGTGTCTGTGTGTTTGATGAAGAGATCGAAAGGCACTTGGGTCCACACGATGGGAGGACCTTTCTTCTCAGCGGCATTGGTATAGACTCCCACGAGGTTTTCAACGTCCTCGTAAGCCTCACGGCAGGCTGAATCGAACTCCTCAACGAGAATCGTACAATCTTCATAGATTTTATTTTCCTGAATTTGTAGTTTGTGAAGTTGAGATTCTTGGGATTCTATCTCTTCGTCCAGCTGGGCCTCCAAGTCCCTGAAAGTCTCACATATTCACAAATCTCAAAAAAGCAATGAGAGAGAAAACTATAAATCTCTTTTAGAAATTTTCAATGGCCGAGAGGGATTATTCATCATTAACCAAAAATTATCATCAATGTGACAGAATCATTGGCCACTATTTCTCCTAGTCTCAATGATAATTTAACACCGGTGATACTTATGTAATCCAGAAAAATGCCAATGGAAAAATTACAATCTATTCCAGAACTTTTTTAAAAATCGAAAGCATTCATTGATCATTAATAAATACTCTCCTTACATTGAATACTCACTTGAATGTCTTCAGGCTCATCTCCAGCCCTTCAATGTCCCTAACATCAGCGTCGTATGCCTCCTTCTCCACGTCATATTCCCTCGCAATGTCCCCATCGCTTATCCTCTCAACCTGCGCCACTTTCAACAGCTCTGGAGTGTCTCCAATAGCACTGATCAATTCGGTCTCCAACTCGTCACCTGACAGCCATACCCCTGTCTCCAGCAGACGTTTTCTCAAGTGCACTTCCTCTTTCAAAAGAATATTTTCCTGGCCCACATGCTCACAAAACCACGTCAGAAACGGCTGCACCGAAGTATTCTCACAAGTATCGTTCAATAATTTTGGTGTGAGTTTGTAAGAATTGTCCGGTAATAGCTGTCTAATTTTTGATGACAAATCGGTACCTGTGATACTCATTTTATCTAGAAAAATCAAAACCATGTCACAGTCCTTTCTCGATTGTTTTCAAACCATTGAAAATATTTATTTATTAGTAGTATGTAGTCGGAATCAAGTTTTATGAATTGTTAGACAGCAGTTGTTTTTGTCATGACAAACCCGTAAGTGTACTGCTTATTCTATCTAGGAAAATCATAATAAAAAATAGAGATCTGTTTCAACAATGAAAAATCTTTTATAATTTAGGCTCGAATGTTTATTCATTACTAACTAATGAATTTTGTCGTTTTAAGGTGTTACTAACCTCAAAATACAGTCATCTAACACTAGGCCACATCTGTGAACATTTATCACTCGAATTCATTTGATGAATTGATTATTATGGGTTTTCACTTGGGGTTTGTTATCACTGGGGTTGGGGGTGGGCAATTGTTGTTGATTACTAGGTTCTCTTCGTTGAATGACTTGACAGGAGGCTAAAAAAGGAAAACCGCCCCGGTTATTTGAAGATTCGAAGACGAGTTGAGACGCGTCACGTCCGGTGGCACCAGTCGTCGCTTTTGAACCTCAGTCGGTCTGTAACCAGTAGTCAACGATCGCTATTTCAAATTTTGATTTTATTTTATTTCCCTGGAATTTATCTTCCAGTCTCCCGATTAATGGAGAGATTATGATCAATTATAATTTATTCAATAGATGGATCTTTGACAAATTTTTTTAGTTGTTCTGTATATTTACTTCGATTTGTTAATTTATTGAGGAACAATATTTACAGTTTTACAGTTTTAGTTAGAGCCATTTTACCTTATTCCACTGTAAATAAGAGTGAAACTAGGATGAAGGACTTGTGTGGATCCTGATGCCATGCATATCCTTTATTTCATCCTTCAGTGTCTAAAATAATTTATGGCAAATAGATAAAAAAATGAGTACCAATCGATGAGATAAAAAAGAACAATTGAAATTTTGGTACTTACTTCATTTATTAACCGATGTTGCTTGACTGTATTTAATCCTTTGAATTCAGGGGCTATTACACTAATCTCAAACATTGCTCCACATCCTCCTGAAGGTATAAAAGATTAAAAGTTATTCTGAAGAAATCAATGAGAATTAATTTTTCAATTGTTTACAGTCAATTTTTTAACCTGAAATATCGATGACTTCGATGACTTCTGCTTTAGGAAACTTGCTCTTTAAGAGGGCTGTCATTTTTTCCTCGGCTTTTTTACCAGCCAGTGCCCCAGACTGGCCGTTCCACACTCGCGACAGTAACTGAAAAATTTTGACATTACTAATTTTTCTCATAACAATGAAAACAAAATGTTAATATATTCTCCTAAAAGAAACAAGAAAAATTGCAACACAATAAAGTGAATAATTAAAACAAAATAATTGAGGAGACTTAGAATGAAATCGTTTATTTGAAATTTATCGGGTTACTGAAGAATTCGTGGAATCCAACATATTTCATGCATCAGCAAGGTTTTTCACGTTTGAAAAATGCAAATTATTCTAGTACATGTATACATAAACTTTTGCTTTCATACGTGTTGCCCTAGTCTTCTAAGTAAAAATAAAAAATCAGGTGGAATTTCCTACCGAAATGTGTCGATGACTCGCGTTGACAATTCTTCCAAACATTTCAAGGAAATAACCGCTAAGGCTGAAAGCTTCTATCCACAATCTTCACCTCTATACTCTATTACTCGTAAAATCCACGTGTGAGCTGTTCTCTTTCCAAGACCATAACTCCAGCCACTGAAAAAGACAACATTCCCCCCAGTGCTGCCCCCTATCCATCCCCAGACCATCAACAACATCAGCTGTTCATTAGAACAGAATTCTCAAAACCGCGAAAGTCTTCTGCTACCCTTGAATCCAATTTTCTACCTTTTATACTGAAAAAACAAACAAACAAAATTATATTACGAAATAATGTGTTAATTAATCAGAAGACTCGAAAAGTTGAACAGAATTTAAACATTTGGAAATGTCCAGACAAAGTGAAATAATCAATTAGTGATGGAGAGTGGATTAGATGATCGATAATGGCTGAGAAGGAGGGCAAGATCGAGTTTGTGACGGAGGAGTGTCCCATAAAGCCTCGAAAATTTCTACCTCAGAATATTGTGATAAGACTTCGTCGACGTGAAACAATCGGCTGCCTCTACCCGGGGACTCACGTCAACAATGCTCGACAGTTCTACCAAAATGTCTTTCCTAATTACACAGTTGTCAACGTAGAGAAGCCTCCCTGCTTCCTGAGGAAGTTCAGTCCTGATGGCAGATACCTGGTGGCCTTCAGTGCTGATCAGACTTCCATAGAGGTTTACAAGTATAAGGGGGCCTCTGCAGCTGCCCAACTCCTGGTCGGCTGTGATGGCGAGTACGTGGGAGACAAGAATGATTCCACGTCTTTTCATATTCGAAACAGTATTTTTTATCGATTTTTCAAGGTTCGTCAAAGGACTTGTTTTTTTTTTGGAGAAATAGCATGAGGGAATTCTTTACCTTCTCAGGGGATTCTTCTAATTATTTTGATAATACTGGGGTTTGAAGAAAAATATCTAAAGACCTTTTTTGATGGAGATTTTGTGAACTGAGAAAAAAAAATTCTATGAACATTTATGCTGTACGCCCTATTTATCGAGATATTTGAAATTATTAAGAGTGTTAGGAGTGTTAGAATATCATTTAACATTTTTTACTCAAAATTTTGTTCAATACCAAATCGTTGATTTAAAAAAAATCACTGCAATTGCCTATTTTAAAAATATTTAAATTTAAAAATTGAATCTTTTCTAGCCACAATGTGTGGTAAATGTCGTGGATAGTAACGAACAATTGAACAGAGAATGCAGTTTATTTACTGACGATGGACGTTATGTAATTGTGGGATCAGCTAAACATATTCCTGAAGATTTGAGACCTCATTTTTATCAGGTAAAAGCTGTTTATGTTTCTCACCTATCACTTCTACAAACCCCAAATATTTGTGCGTAGATTTATTCCAACAATGAAGCCCTCACCCCCAACCCCAGATCACCTCTCGAGGATTACTCTCTCCACTTGGTGGACCTGAAGGGTGGAAAACTCTGTGCCACCAAACGTTTTTATACTGACAAAATTTATCTGTCCCACAATCAAGGTAAATATACCATAAACAGTAGTTTAATAGGTAATTTTTTTTTCAATACTTTTCGTTTAACTCCAGGGCTCTATTTGTACAAAGATATCTTAGCAGTTCTTTCCGTTCAGCATCAGACGATACACATTTTTCAAATATTGGATGGAATGTTCATCAATGTTCGAACAATTGGAAGGTATGAAATATTTACTAATTATGTAATTATCGACATTGATTATTAAGTAGTACCCTGAAATATCTTCGTCGTTCTGATACAAAATATTCTATATCTTTCTGTAATTTTGCAAAGTTAATTTTTGCAATTAATCCCTGACCTACATAATTTTTTTTCATTTTAAAATTTAAGATTCTGTTTGGAAGATGAATCCTACTTGGTGGCATCAGCCTGGCCAGGTGGAAACTCTAGACCCTTTCGAGACGGAACAATTAATTCTCTCAAACATAAATTACTAGTGTACCTGTACAAAAGGGCGACTTGGATCAGTGCTAATGCGAGAGATCCTTATGAGCTTCGAAGGTTCTACCAGTACTTTGATCAGGTGAAGATGGAATAAAAATGCTGATGCTTTTTTCCTTTCAAATGGACAATTCATTACAACGACTGTTTGTTTTATATTCAATTTCAGAAACCATTGAATTTTCGTAAAACCATTCTCTTTTCTCGGGTAATTAATACATCACCCGAGAAATTAATAATGATATGTCTTGCTTGTTCCTTCCGTTCGAAAGTAAAAAAAATGATGAATGAATGGAGTCAATTTATGGATCAGAATGATTATTCATAGGGTTTTTGTTGCAGTACAATGCTTTAAGAATGTGGAAAATGCAGTTACTTGACACTAATCATATCCTGGTAAGGTATGCAAGTGAAGAAGTGGCGACACTTCAAGCTAACGATCCTAATGCACATCCTGCCCTTCTCGTGGTCTACGACATGGTATCAGCGAAGGTTCTGGCTGCCTACGATAACGCCTCTTCCCACATGCTCACACAGTTGGAGAATTTCAGCGATTTTTTTAGAAATGCTGACTGCCAGTACATTTGCTCGCCTTCCAACAATATTTATGCCAGGTAAAGATACATTAAGTTCCCAAACTTCGGGGCACTTGTGATAATACTCATGAATTTTGTGGGAATAAATTTTAATAATATTGACCAGAGTAGAGCATCATGTCAATAACTGGGCTGGCTGGGTTTTCATTACATGAAAATGAAATTTTTCTCCTTTGGCTTTTAGACTAATGCAGCAGAGGTTCAAGCAGACCATTGTGAGCGCCAGATACGGTGGGGTGACAGAAGCCACTAAGAGATTACTCTCGCAGTTACCAATTTGTGCACAATCATATTCTAGCTCACCTTATCTCGATCTCTCGCTCTTTTGCTACGACGACAAATGGGTCTCGATGATGGAGAGACCAAAGGCCTGCGCTGAACATCCAATAAGGTAAACGTACAACCAACACAAATGAAATTAGCAGTCATTTACTCAAATGAAAAATCTCACTCAACAAAAACGAAATTCTATTCTTACCAAATTGTAAATAATTTCCGTATCTCTGAAGCGCATCGCTTCGACCAAAATTCTTCATTAGGAATTATCCACAAATATTTTGCCGTGGATTATTTCCAACGTTATTTGGATATATTTTGTGAGAGGTTAGAGATAAATCGTCTTATTCTTCTGAACTTATGCCCGATTTTTTTCTTCTCAGATTTTATGCCAGAGATTCGGGTCTTCTGAAGTTTCGCATGTACGCTGGGATGCTTGGGAGAACGACTCCTGTTATTGCCAGACGTCTCGTTGCATTTACTTTTCATCCGACTGATCCATTTGCCATTTCTGTCCAGCGTACAAACGCTGAATACATTGTTAGTTTTCATGTTCGCCATATTTGAGTTATTTTCAGTATTTTAATAAAGGAATTATATATAAAAAAAACCTTCCATGTTATGAATTTGGTCTCCGAAGGAGAGAACATTCCATTACTTATATTAACATATACATTCCAATGTTTTGATTTTTTTCCAATTTTTCAATTATACATTGAACATATACATATATAGACCAGCCCCCTCACACTCACCCTATCCACGTATAAATAAAATATCCTTATTGAAGCTGCCACCTGCAGCGCTGCTCGTCGTAACGGTACCGCGCTATCGAATTTTGAAAAAACATAACCTCAATTAATGCGTGGTATATGTGGTGTCCCTAATACTAATAGTTGTAATACCTTTAATCGCTTGAATCTCTTTACTTATTTATTTGATTGGTCTGTTGTTGAGCAGACTTATTGAACTCGCGAAAAAATTGACAGGACATCAGATTGTTTTCATTCAATCGAGGTGGATTGAATATTTGTGTTTGATGTAGTGAAAAAGTGATGATGTTGAGTTGTTGAGGGCAATTTTGATTGACTTTCACGATGCCTAATGTCTGTGCTGTCAGTGGGTGCACTTCGGGCTCTAAACAGAATCCGCAGAAATTTCATTATTTCACTGCACCAAAGGATGTGATGAGTCAGTGGAAAACTGCGACAAAACGAGATGATTTAGATGCTGGCAGTTCCAGAAAAGTCATTTGTGAAAGACATTTTTTACCGGAACAAATTACTTTCCAACGCAAATTGATTGGACCCGATGGAACAGTTTTGGGTTTGGTAAGTTATTAATGTTAATGTATCTCTACATACTGGAATAAACAGTTACTCACTCCACCCTGAAAATTTCTATATTGGAGGCAACTGGGACTCAATAATTATTGTCCATCATATCTTATTTATAGAATAATATGAGGAGTGAGTAACCCTCAATGGTCGAAGGGTGATTTTTCCTTTTCATTCTGATCAACTATTTTACATTCATTACAGTCCACGTACACCAAGCCAAGACTTGAACCAAGGACAATTCCATCGATATTCCCCTGGACAGAAGGATGGACTTCCACGCGATGGCAATCCACCTTATGTAATTCTGCAGTGGATGTGATTGAAAAATCAAATGAACAATCCCAGGTGTCATGTACTCTCACAAATGCAAATGGAGCATCAAGTTTCGAAATGCCTCCCTCACCTCCAAATTCAAACAATAGTAAGAACACTGAACCCCTCATGACATTGAAACAACTATGTGGAGAAATTCTGAAACTATCTCTGCCTTGGGAGAAGAAAGTCGTGATCAATGGTTCAACAACTTCCTTGTTTCTCTTTCGAATTAAGGAAATAAACACTGAAGAGGGTCCTAAATTACTATTATGGAAACAAATATCTCTCAGTGAGGATTTGATACCTAGGATTTATATCTTGAATGAATCTCTAAAGCGATCTCCAGTGTTCGATGGCTTCTTTCATCCAATCAGCAGAGTGGAGCAACTGGAAGAATTGACCCTTATCATCGATAGGCTTCCGGTTTGCTCAGGGTGCCAATTCCAGAATGAATTGAAACAGACAAATTGTGATTTGATTCATATGGATGTTAAAGGGACATGGCGCCACAACCGTTGTCCTCTCTTAATAGCTGATGGTATCAGTGTTAAGTGTGAAGCCTGTCAGAAGATTAAAAGAACTGTAACGCAGAAAATTCGTCGGGCGGCAAACCGCGCCGAGGTAAAAAGAATTAGAATTGTTCTTTCTCCAAAGAAGAAATTGGCATTTTCTAGGAAAAAAATGGCGAAACTATCAAAAACATGACAATTCAACGATGTATTTATCAATAAATTATAATACACAAAACAATATCTTGCCATTATTGCCTTGCCCATAATTATCGTGAATGACTCCGAGAAACAACATCGCTGTTTGAACGATGCTGTAATGGCGCGGCCTACCGTTAAGTGGCGTAGCGCCACTTCGGCGGCTTCATTAGCACGGACCGGTGGGGGGGCTCCGTTTGTACTTTCTCAACTGTACCAATGAACAACTGTACAGAGAATTTTCAAACGGTGAGAGCACCACTGTGCAGGGATTCAACTGTCGAGACCAAAAGGTAAGCTGTACATGTGGCGCTGGGTCCACATGTACAGCCACATTTTTGTCTCGACAGTTGAATCCTTGCACAGTGGCGCTCTCACCGTTTGAAAATTTTCTGTACAGTTGAGAAAGTACAAACGGAGCCCTCCCCCCCGCGGACCAGCCCCCTGCAGCTTGAGCAAATACGTCAAAGAGGATAGACCAAAGTAGAGGCTCAGTTCTGGGGGTTTGACTGACGCCAGTTTCTCCACGTTACCGACACGATTTCACCCCCGAGGAGACGGGGCGCCACGAGTCCTACTGGGGTATCTGCATATCGGCCAAGCGGGGGGGCTCCGTTCGTACTTGTTCAACTGTACAAATGATCAACTGTACACAAAATTTTCAGACGGTGAGAGTACAACTGTGAAGGGATTCAACTGTCGAGAGAAAAAGCTAGGCTGTACATGTGGACCCAGCGCCACATGTACAGCCTAGCTTTTTAGAATTTTAGAATTTTCAAACGGTGCTCTCACCGTTTGAAAATTCTGTGTACAGTTGATCATTTGTACAGTTGAACAAGTACGAACGGAGCCCCCCGGCTTGGCCGATATGCAGATACCCCAGTAGGACTCGTGGCGCCCCGTCTCCTCGGGGGTGAAATCGTGTCGGTAACGTCGAGAAACTGGCGTCAGTCAAACCCCCAGAACTGAGCCTCTACTTTGGTCTATCCTCTTTGAAATACGTGACCACGAATGTGTCCCAACTCGCGAGGTGGCGTTAGTATCACCAGAGCGATCCATTTTTGAATATCAAATGTTAGGGAAGTAGAAAAAAACAATATAATTCGTAATATAGATAATAAAAGACGAAAGTAACAAATTTTTTAATCATTTTTATTAAACATAAAATGTGGCGAAAACAAATAAAAAAAAAGGTTTCTTTTATACAGAACACATCGAGTGATGCTTTTTTTGAATACCACAATAGTTTTTTTATCAATAATAAACGAATTACGACGTGCACCATTTCGATTGTTTTTTTTTGTATTGATTAGTTTTGATTTGACTCGCATTTAGACTAGTGCAATACTCTTGCATACGTCGCATTACAAAAAATTGAATAATGTGCACTAACATTTCTGTACCGTGTTCAGTACATGGAAACGATACTCGCTTTGATTTTAATACATCAGTTATAATCAAGTCGAAAACATGTAAGGAGTCTCGGTGAATTTCAAAGAGACTTTCTAAATATAATATAAATTTATAAAAATGCGTATTAGGGTGATAATTATCAGTCTTTATTCCACTGCGTAAGCGAAGCTTCGGGTATTGTGGCATTACCAGAAGGGTTCAGAAGAGCATTCTTGCATGCAATGCATTTAACGTGATTCAAAATGCGTTTGATCAAATCCATGGACAAACAATATACAAGGCAATCGGTCATTCCTGGTTTTGAATAATCATGATCAAAAATTTCTTCCACATTCCAATCTTCATTCGTTATCATGTTATCAATTCTTTCGATCAATTGTCTATTTTCTTCCTTTTTAGTCCTTTTATTTGAACTCTGCAATCTTCAAGCTCTGATTTTAAATTGCTGATAGTTTTTTGAGCTCGTTGTTTTCTTCTCCGAGCGCAACCAACTTGGGTCTTCATTTTGAGCCACTGCTTCTTTCTGATAGGACACACAGGAATTTTCAATTTCTTTGGCTCTGTTTGCTTTTTCAATCTCTGGAGCCTTTTAGCCACAGTTCTTTTGGCCTTAAGACAGAAGTTACAGATTGTAGTTCCCTTCACAATCAAAAGACAGTGCGTGTGTCGCCAAACATTGCTTATGTCTTTCACTACTGTTTTGGAGTTTATTTTAGGAACGTCTTTCAGCTTATGAAAACCAGCGCAGACGTGAATTTTATCTAAATTGAATAATAGAGCCTCCACCTGCTGGACAGTGTGTAGTTTCTCATCCATACTCAGCCTCGACAAACTCACATTTTGATCGAGAATGTATGCTTTCACAGCCATTTCTTGATTTATTATTATTCTTTTCGAAGCATATATCTTATAATTATTATCAAATTCAATGCAATGATTTTTTGAGAAGAAAATGACATTTTCACTTTTCTGTGGCAGATATTCCACAGACCAATCAGCGGGAAGTTTAACCATTTCAGTTAAATTTTTCTGGTGAATCTGAGAAAGTTCGACTGTGGTAGATTGCCTGAACAAGTCGTCCAAAGAATGGTTGGAGGAGTTAATTGTTTCACTTTCTATTTCAAAATTAGAAGAACAAACACTCGGTGGTCGCCCTTGTGATTCCATGCTTCTTTTTTGATAAGTCCTTGAGATGCCAGAACTTGAAGAACAAGCACTCAGAGGCCTTGCTTGTGACTCCATAGCCTCTGCATGATAAACACTCGAAACGTCAGATCTTGTCAAACAAGAACTCGAAGATCTTGTATGTTGCTTCGTAGCATGCAATTCGCAATTACTTGAGATATTCGAGATCACATCTGTGTCTACAACTGTCCACACGAATTGAGAAGGAATCGCGCCTTTCTGTAATCGAGCTATTTTATAAGGAATCTAGGAAAGAGAAATACTATTGTGAACTTTGTCAATGAAAATTAATTGATTAATTAGTTAGTTAGGACTCACCTTCTGTACTATTGTTCCATCGATGGCATACATGATTTTATGTCTCTCTATTTCACTTTCACGAAAATGTTGATAACAAATTGGATCTCCTGACTTGAGCAAAGGCATTTTTGTGGCAAATTTCCATTCTTTCAAGCGTGCAGGATCTTTAGGAGTACTAAAACAAGGCCCTTTATCGGGGTTACTTGAATAGCCTACTGTACATCCAATGATCGTACACGATGGCATAATGTCACACAATTTTTTCTATTTATTTTATTTATTGAATTTTATTTATTCTGATTTTTTTATACTTCTATCACCTAAGTTGTTTGATCGCTCGGGGTTATGTCGGCTCCCAACCAAATGTAAACACGGTAAACACTCCCTGGTGACACATGCGCCACCCCGCGGATTAGTTCCTACATGAAGACAAGGGGGGCTCCGTTTGTACTTTCTCAACTGTACAAATGATGAACTGTAGAGAGAATTTTCAAACGTTGAGAGCATCGGTGCGCAGGGATTCAACTATCGAGACAAAAAGGTAAGTTGTCCATGTAGCGCTGGGTCCACATGTCCAGCCTAGCTTTTTGTCTCGACAGTTGAATCCCTGCACAATGGTGCTCTCACCGTTTGAAAATTCTCTGTACAGTTGATCATTTGTACAGTTAAACAAGTACAAACGGAGCCCCCCCTCAAACCCTCCAACACTGAGCCTCTACTTTAGTCAAACTTCTTTGGTTCATCGTCTCAATTTATGAATTTCTTGGGGGGGCTCCGTTTGTACTTGTTCAATTGTACAAATGATCAACTGTACAGAGAATTTTCAAACGGTGAGAGCACCACTGTGCAGGCATTCAACTGTCGAAAGAAAAAACTATCAATCTCTACCTTGTCGACGCTGTTTAACCCACCCTGCCCCGCCTGTACAGATGTGGCTATGCCTAGATTTTTCTCTCGACAGTTGAATCCCTGCACAGTGGTGCTCTCACCGTTTGAAAATTCTCTCTACAGTTCATCATTTGTACAGTTGAACAAGTACAAACGGAGCCCCCCCAATTTCTTCTGTTGGGCACTTACCGACAGAGACAATTACCCTAGATATGACAGAAAGATTCAATAGTTTTGCTCGTCTGAAACATTGCAGCGTTCCTGGCGATGATGAAAGGGGGAAGGATTGACCAATCACCTGTAAGCTTGGGATTCAAAAGAATAACGTCCATGTCTGGCAGTTTACGAAGTCGAGACAATCGGGAAGAACACGCCATCAGTTTTATCGAGTGTTTGAGTGGTTTTTTGAGGATTAAAATATTTTGTTGATGATTTTTAGCTCAGGCATTAATGGAGTGAATTTTATTAGTTCAAGGAGTTCACGAATTGCGATTGATTTTTTCTGGATTTCGAGGGGTTTGACACCATGGCTGATCATCAGCAGGGGTAAGGACATGGAACAAAACTTCTTTTGTAGATAGCAAAAGCTCTAGCGCAGGTGCTCTAGCTCTAACTAGTGTTCGAAGCGTTTGGAAGCGTATTTTGATGAATATTAAGTTACGGGATGGAGATTTCTCAGAGATTGAGAATAAATTCTGGTATTTCTCTTCAGTTTTATGGAATTAATTATTTATCTTTTGGAGGTTTAAATTAATTAAATGGTTTTTACATTTATTGAACGAGTTTTTGATGATTTTTATGCTTTGCTAATGGCTTCAGAGAGGCTTCAGAGTTAATCGAGAAAATAACTCAGGGGTTAAAGGAGACCATTCCAGAGTTTTATAAGGAGTGGGAGATCGTGGGATTTGATGCTGTCACACAGAAAAAATTCGAGAATACTATCGTTGCACACCATCAGGTAAAAAAGATTGTTTTTCCCATTCCTTAAACCCTAGAAATTTTGGCAATACATGTTGTGTTATGTTAAAAGCAACAGATGATTTATAATCAAGATATCACTGGCAATTCTCTCAACTGGAAAAGATTTTTCTCGAGATGTCAATCGTTTTTATCAGAAATACAGAAAAATTATGACAGGGAGAGATCAGTATTGGTTTAAAATGTTATTATGTAATGAAAATTTGACAAAACTCTTGACATCTTGGGCTTAAGAATATCCAAGGACTGTCATTTATTCTTCAGGGAAATCCTTTTGTTATTTTCTTATTAAATATCTAAAATTCCATTTAAGTCGGGTTTGACCTTGAAGAACATTTGATAATCATTTAATCATTTCAACTTTGAGAGATTCGAAAAAATTTTGCAGATCTCAAAAAGATTCATAAGCCATAGAATCATTGAAAAAATTGTAGTTTTGAAAATTGGGAACATTTTCCCTAAATAGCAGACAACTTTATTGATTTTCTAAAATCAATTAATCATAAAAATTTAATCAAAGATCAATCTCAACTAATTTCAATCATTCATTTATAAATAACGAATATTTGATAAAATTGTTATATGCAGTGTCAAATTTATATAACATATTTATGACTCTTGCTTCCGCATGGAAGCTGATTCTGGACACACATTCAGTTTCATCGGTGGAGCCGTTTTTGAGAAATCGCGAACAAGGATTTGATTAGTTCAGACAATAAAAACTAATCAAATAATATCTCCCCCAGGCCCTCTGGTCCGAGATGCTCACCGAGACGAAGCAACGAACATCGAACCTCCTGGAGAGCATTGAGACATCAACTCAGAAACTTCAGATCCTCAGCAAGGAGCTCAAAACCCAAGTGGACCTATACTGCGAAGAGATGGCCCTCCTGGATGCCGACAGACACCTTCGGAGGCAGTTGCAAGAGCTAGAAGAGATAAAAGAGTCCCGTCTCTCCCACCTGCAGGATCTCCTCTCCAAAGAAATGGAAATTTGCGCAGTGATGGGATCCAAACCAGTAGGCTTGGAGAGTCCAGTTCCCTCAGAGGAACAGCTTCAAAAATTCGAGATCTACATTTCAAACCAGGAAGCCGAGATGCTTCGCCTGAAGACGGTTTTCAAAGAAGTCAGAATGGAGATAGTGAAGGCAATGGAAGCATTAGATTATTCCCCAAAGTTGGACTTCCAGCGTTTGGTCGTCAACGATTACCACAACTTCGTCTTCAGTCCGTCAAATATGGACAAGCTGGAAAAATTACGTGACGAAATGTTGGAGAAATTGTCCGCAGCAAAAGAGACAGTTGAGAGCAAGCGTCAGGAGCTGTTATCTCTGCTGGAGTATCTGGAAGTGCCCCAAACCGACTATCAAGACTTCTTGGAGAAAAATTCAGGCTGTGATGCAAGTACAATTTCCTTATTGAATAAGGAGATTAAAAAATGCAAGGAAATAAGGATGAAGAACATGGAAAAATACGTGGAAAAGATCAGAGCGGACATTAGGGACCTCTGGGACACCTGTAAATTCGGTGAGAAACAGAGAAATGCATTCAAACCTTACAAGTATCAAAACTACTCGGAGGACGTTCTGACACTTCATGAATTGGAATTGGAGGAGCTGAAGAGATTTTATCAGCAGAATGAGAAGATCTTTCAGCTTTTTAATCAGTACGAGGAGATGTTCCAGAAGATGGTGGAGCTTGAACTGAAATCCGATGATCCCAATAGATTGAATAATCGAGGCGGCCAATTACTGGAGGAAGAAAAGACCAGGAAATTGCTCACAAAAAATCTTCCCAAGACCGAGGCCAACCTCAAGGAACTTCTGGATGAATTTCACACTCAAAATGGTGTGTTTTTTACCTTCGATGGCCTCACCTTCGAGGAGTATGTTCAACGAGAGGCGGAGAAATGGAACGAGGAGAAGGAGAACCTCAGGCTGGCTAGGGCTAGAGCCAAGGACGTAAAGAAATCTGGTAAAAAGACACCAGTGAGTGCTTCACGAAAGAATCTCACAAGTGCTATCAGTATGAGGGGCATTCAGAGTTCCGTTAAGCGCAAGCTACCGATGGATAAATCACCAGTGATAATTGGTAACAAGAAACGCATGGTCCAAAGTGAGAAGACAAGACCAACACTCGCCTGTGGCTCCAGAATCAGGAGGAGTGGAAAAGTTTCGCGGAAAATTTTTTCAAATTCTTTGAATAAAGAGAGCCCCCGTAGAAGAAAGACCCCGAAAATCGTCGTGTCAGATGTCTCCAACGATACATTGAATATTCAGCCTTATGAGGTCTTTCAGGAACATATCTCCAGCAGAAATGAACTCAGGAGTACTTTGCTGTCTGAACAATTGCTGCAGAATGTTCGTGGTGAAGGAAAGAAGATGAAGACACCTGTTAAGACACCTGTGAAACCGTTGAGGAAGCACTTGGTATCCTCTAGCACACCTCACATAACTCCAATGTCGGCTCCTCGCAGACCTTCCAGGAGCCCCAGGATCACCAACACCCCCAGGCTCACTACAGCGCCTACCAATGGGCTCTCTCACTTGAAATTGTAGAGGAGAAGAGTTTCATCAGTTTGTATTATTGATTAACATTGGTTAAAGTAGATTAACGTCCGATAACTCATTTCGATACTTTCTGTTTTATTATTTTTATTTATGCTTTTTATTTTTTTATCGGGGGCCACTAACATATTTTATTGTAGCGTCTGCACAAGAGGGTGGGAGGGGGGGTGATTATTATGCCTTTATTGTTAGGGTAGAGTGGAGAGGGAAACTGACATTTTCGTTGTTATTAATCGTAAAGGCCTTTGTGACACTGGCTTTTTTATACTGAAATATCTAGCCTTGTATATAGATTCCCTGATGCAATAAACGCTTCTTAATTCAACAATGAGTGGTTTTTCATTGTTTTATTGTTGTTTACGTGGGATTTAAGCTGTTTTGGCGGTAAATTTATGTCCTGTGGGTTATGAATATTTTCAAGTTATTGGGGGCAACGGATTCTCACGCTGTGCTTCTTTAGAAAAAAGTGTTATACATAAAATACTGAAAAGGTTTGAAGACATTTTTTGTAAAAAATTTTCATGTCCAGAAAAATATGAGAAAGTCTAAAATTTATATAAAAAATTTTATAATATCCATTTCAAGGTTATGGAAGTTTGGGTAAGGAAATTAAGAAGTACTTAATTATGAAAATTTATGAATTTTCCAAACAGTTTTCACTCAAAAAACTATTGGGCTGTTGATTTAAAAAAAATTTTATCCGCGACGTTCCATTTAAATACGTGAAGAGTTTCCTAAATTTCAAAAATTTCTATTTTAAATTGAGAACGGATAATCTTAAGATGAAAGAGATTAGTTTGCAGATACTTCTTTAAACTATTAACACCATAAAAACTTAAACGAAAATTGTCGCATAAACATTTTACACCAAAACAATCTTAAAAATTTTTTGTCGATATCCTCCGATTTTCTGGAGAATCGTTAATAATTTTGACACCAGAAAATACACAATTCTTTAATTATCTCATTACTTAATGACGACCAGGTTTCATTCCCGCGGAAGAATGATTTTTCGGGTTTCACCAAACTTTTACCCAAGTCCATAAAGCTTTATTAAAAATGTATAAAAATAGTCGCGCAACTATGAGGCATTGTGTGCGATTCAACGTTGGTAAAACCTGAAAACGAACTATTTTTTGCCTCAATCTGATTAACCGTTTCCCATAAAAAGTCAATCGACCAAAATTCCCAAAGACCAATTCAAGGAAGAGAAAATGGAAATATCTGGCATACATCATAAGATTCGATTGAAGTTTATCGACGACAATTCAATTAGTCATGAACCACTCAAGTAATAAATTAAATAAGAATAAATTCAGTGGTTAAACGTCATATTATGACAATTGAATGAATCATCAAAAGTCAATCCCAAATGCATCGTTATAGAAAGCCCATGTAAATGGAAATTACCACTTTATTACTAAAACATCATTAATGATAATTATGATTGACAATAATGCTCAAGCATAATGATTATTCATCATTATTACTATTAGTAATAATTTATCATTTATGAGGAAAAATTGTATTGGAAATTTCGTGACAATATGGCATAACATTAAAATGATTAATTCATTAGCAAATAATCATTATCGATACTTATTATTACCAACAGTCCTTAAGCAGAATAATTATTACTGTTAATAATCATTCATAATTTATCAGCCAAAAAAATCTTTAAACTATCGTGTCGATACGTAGCCTGAACTCTCAAATTGAAGTAAATCTTCCTTCACTCACATTCCAACTTGTTTTTTATTTTTATTATTTGTTTTTATTTCCTCTCCCCTCTCCTCATCGCTTGCATAGCATTTACTATGGACGAAGAAACTACGCGAAGGGGAGAAACCTTTGGTCAGGTAGAGTCCCCGCTCTTTCGTCTCCTTTACGATACTTCCACTCAGTCGACAACGGGATCGACAAATTAGAGACGACCTTCGAAAATTTGAGCATCGGCCGGGAATCGAACCCACGATTCTCGTTACATCAGCCTAATGCCTTAACCACTCAGCCATTACCGTCGAATCGAAAGTAATTTCCCAGTTGTCTCCATTCGTTTATCTTTTCCCACATGTCTTCAACAATTGTACAATTGTATCCTTGAAACAGCAGCTGTAGTAATACCCGGCAGGTTGTAAAGAAAAAAATATGAAGGAGCACTGATCGATAGTAGGTGTGGCCTGAGGTGTGTTCAGCCAAGTATTGCCGTGGACTCCACCCACCTGTCAGCTTTACCTCGAAATTTTTGGATCTTAGCGCACCCCTATAATCATCTTCGTCCGATTCCTCAACTCCATTGTTCCGAAAAAGTCGATACGCCATTGAGTTTTTGGGGGCATCACCAAAGTGCCTGTTCGAGTGCCTCAGCCACTTGCGCGATCTCACCCGATGGCTGAAACAAATCAAAAGGAATAATATTTTTTTTTATATTCTTTCGATTTTTGTGGGAGGACGCGTGCTCTGAGAAAAAAACTTTTTTCACTCAATATATTTATTTTGTTATCGCAAAATCCACGTAAATATTTCTAGATCGCATGCTAATCCCAAGTAAATTTTTATGTGATTAGTGAATATTTTTCGCACAAAAAATCTTGAAATTTTTTATTAAAAAATAATTTTTTTGTCTCAGTGTCTAATTCAGTCACAATAACTTTTATTGAGACATCAGCAAAATTTTGCTTTATCATTTCATTATATCAGACCCCTCAAGACTCGGATTAGATTTCAGTTTAGATTTAAAGTTCAAATTTTGTTCAAATTTTTAGGGCAAATAGTTCAACAAAGAAGTGGCAAAATCATCTGGTTTTACTTGAAATTGTTCAGTTTAAAGTTGAGGTAGAAATTTTTGAAAATTAGGAGACTTTTCACGTGTTTAAATGGAGCGTTACGGATTAGAATTTTTTTAAAATCCCTGGTTCAATAATTTTGGAAAAAAAATTAGTAGCGCTAGGAGATGCATCACTGGATACTGAATAATTACAAATAGTAACACTGGAAATTGTGTAGTTATGTTTTAGCTGCCCATATACAATGCAATGGATTAAGTGACACTGCAAAAAGATACTATCAAAAAATTGTGCTTTCATTTGAGCCATTTTACAGCGCCCAAACTTTTTACAGAGATTGTACCGCGATACCACCTTAAATGATTCCAAAAATCAAAACATTATTTATTTTCCTGTCGATCCCTTCGATAATTTCCAAGAAAAATTTAAAAAACCGGAATTTTGGTTAAAAGAGCGTCGACCATCTTAAACATTTTGGTTTCCCGCCAGATTCTCGTGAGCCTTCGTACGATCTTATTTCACGGAAATCAAAGAATCCAAGCGATAGCCAATCAAATCAAACAAATAAAATTCACAATCATGGCAATAGATTTTATAGTCATCACTGTTTTCTCAATTTCCGAAAAAAGAAAAAAAAAGAGTGAAAGTCATGTGATGTGGAGGGTCAGAGGGCCACGGATGAGGGCTATCAGCCGTGAGTAATGCAGGACAGTGTCCGTTTTCGTTCTATTCGGACTTTGGATGCTCGAATGGATTGATAAAGATTAAAGGTAAAAGGGGGAAAAAACGAGGGCGGTAGATGCGACAAAGGGGAGAGGGGCAATAGAGCAACCCTAGGAACCATGAGGGATGTGTTTTGGTGGAGTTAGGCGACAGAAGTCATCCAGCGAAACGAAACCTTCGAGCGAGGGGAATGATGTCATAGAATGGCCTCCCTATCTCTCTTTCTTATTTCTATGTACCATCATAAATATATACATTGACACAGGGGAGAGAGCAACGGGATTTGATGGAACGTACGGGGACACACATTCACACGAAACATTTATTTCACTGAAATTTGACTCTTTGATTTTCGTGCTTTTCCATTCACAGAGCCATAAATTAATTCTATTTTTAAAAAATTTAAATAAAATATATGTATTATATAGTTCTACATAGATCGCTTCAAACCCTTTAAAACTATATGCGATCTCAAGGAAATCAGGAATGGAAACCACCCTTAAGTGGCCATGTGACTTACCATCAGAATAAAATTTTCAATCCCATTATTTTCTAGGGTGAAATGTTTATATTTCGAAAAACGAATTATTATGCCCTCCACAATGACCTTACACAGAGCTTAATAATTTATAGTGGCAAAATAATAATTTCACCTTACAAAATAATCAGATTGAAATTTTTGCTCTGATGGTAAGTTACATGGCCACTTAAGTAACGTCCGATACTTGATTATTATGGTGGGATATCTTTGGGAGATAGTTGCCGGAAAATTATTAATAAACCGCCCCCAGCGGTTGTTATGAATCGTGCTATGTTTCTCTCTTCGGATATAACAATATTTTCCATTGTCACTATTTATAACTATGTAAATTTATAAACTTTCTGTAATGATTTCTTGAAAAGAAAACGGTTTAGTTATCTTCAATGTCTACCCCACACAATTTTTATTAAAAAAAACTATCCAATCTGTGACGATTCATTTAAACACGTGAAAAGTCAACCAATTTTCAAAAATTTCTGTCTCAAGTTTAAGGCGGACATTCTCAATGAGAAAGTGATGATTTTGCACATGTTTTTTTGAACTGTTTACCGTAAAAATTTAAACAAAAACTGTCCAGTGAATATTTTATACGACAACAACTTTAAACTGGGATTGAAATCTAATTCGAGTCTTGAGGGGTTTGATATGATGAAACAATAGGCAAAATTTTTCTACCTCGGTGAAAGCTGATACAATCTTTTCTGAAAAAGATTTTTATATCAAGGTTTTTTCATTTAATTGTTTTTTTTACGATTTGGCAGTTTGTGGGGGGTCTGGAGTGGGCAGGGGTGGACGGAGGCTGAGGGGAAGATGTGGCGGACGCCAATGCATATGGACGACCGTGGGTGAGTCATCCGGTATCCAACCTCCCCACGTACGAGATTTTGTGTGAGTAAGCACGAGAGTTTCCCCTGTAACACAATGGAGAATAGTAAAATGTGGTGAAGGTAAGTCTGTCGACGGCAATGAGGGTCGACGCGTGGCATTCTTTTCTATGCCTCATAGGAAATTTATATTGGTGGAGATGATTTTTGTGATTCGTGAGCCTGAAATTTTTCATGGGTAGTTTTGGATAATCAGGCATCAGGCATCTTTTGGAAACAGGGATTTTTACTGATTTTTTGGGGGTTCAGATGGTGTTTAAAGAAGCTCTACCCTTTTAGTAAATTCAAAGATTTTCGAACTCTACATCAATTTTCCAGAAAACTGGATCATTTTTGGAATAGCCATTTTTTCCGCGGATCAATCATCGTTTCTATTTTTCAAAAAGAAAGTTAAAAAAAAAAAAGTAACACAGTGTCGTGTGGAAAAATCGACATTTTTGTTTTAGTCACAGATGAAAATTTAAATTTTTGATTATTAGACAGCAAAATATGACGGAATTTTTTGACACGCCATTTGGGGAACGAGTTGTATTATCTGTTTATAAGGAGGAATTAAAATTTGATTTTTTTAGAATTTCGCACATACAGTTGGTTGGAAGTAATTTTCTGCAATTAGAAAGATGGATTGGACTGGATCGAAATCCAATTCAATCCATCGTCCATAATTAGAAAAATCAATGTGACCCTGTGACTCCACGAGTACACGACTTTTAATTACTTTTCGAGTTCATCCACTGCCCTCCTCTATACAACTAATTGTCAATAGTAATATTTTTGTATTATTTCCAAGTAAAAATTCGGTATGCGGAGAGAAAAATTAAATAAACAAATATCCACTCCAAATAGTTGAGTCGTTGATTTTGAAAATTACATTTCCGAAAAATTTTACTTTATACTGAGAAAAAAAATTATTTCATCCAAAGATTAATATTTTTGACAGAAGAAAATATTTTTTTAACTGTTGATATCACCTATATATTATGTAATATATATCCACACATAAAATGTTACCCTTTTTTTAAGGGTAACGCAAAAAATACCGCAACAACTGCTATAATTGTAGACTTCCATTTAATTTTTGTTTATTCCCGTTCGTTTTACCCCTTCCAAATGGAAAATTCTTGTCCTAACCCGAAAAATTATACACCACGTAATTGTACATAGTAACATTTTTCATTTGCTCTTTTGTGCCATCGAAATACCAAAAAAATCATGCAAGCGATGTATTTATTTTTTTTTTATACAAAAAAAAAACAGAATGAATGAATGGGTTCCAATCTGTTCCATCCCCTTTGTGAAAAGGTACATATACCGTGGCTCGTGCCGCGTGTGCAAATCCACCTCTGGTCATATCTTTCTTTCTATCCTCCCCCTGTTGCCCCCTCGGGGTGCGCTCATCGCCGGTGGCTGCACACGCCTCACACCTGAGTACAATAGCCAGAGTCTGTGTTCCCCTTCGCTAGTTTCATTTCGACATTTCTCTCTATTTCATCCCCCGCTGCAGGAAAATCCCGGGCGTTTAAATATCTCGTTTGCGTGGGGGGAGGGTTAAAATGCCCCGATACATTTTATTGTCAACCCTCTGTGCTGGCCCGTATCAACCAGCCGTTTTGGGTGACGTTGAGTTCATTCCAATTCTATTGAAAAATAATCGTTCTGCAGGGACCAAAAAGTTACTTGAAGTTGGTGAAAAAAAATTATTTGATAAATTATCCATCATCTTCCCAATCCTCGTCATAATTATTTGTTAATTAATTCACGCTCAATATTAATGTTACGCTGAAAAAAAATTTAAAAAAATGTTTAATTAAGAATTAGAGGATGATTGCCGCACGTACTTAGTTTCCAATACCTTTGAATTTCGCGGTATAAATATACCAATACCAATACCAATGGGGGACTAGGGGAGAGGGAATTTTGATATTTACTGAATTCTCGACCAGAAATGACGTGCATAAACATTAATTATTTTCATGAATCGATAAAAAACAATCGATTCTCCAATGTGGAAATTCGATAACTCGAGACGACAGCATTTTTAGTAATATTTTCATAACTAGTTTAAAAACAATTGATACTCGAATCTCAAAATTTAACAATTCGATAACCACAATAATATTCTTTTTGAGTAATACGGAATTTCAGACGAACTTTTCACCTGATAAGGTAAAAAATTGTACGAATTCACTGGCGGAAGGAAGAGCATGTATACTTTTCTCGCTGGTTCACACCATATTATTTCATTATAAATAACTCCCATTGTACCGGAGAAATTTCCTCCACATTCATACCGACTACTTCCACTGATTAAGTGTGCGGGCATCATCATAGCGTCCATCAAATCCAATTGCTCGACCCGCAGTAATCCGAAAAAAAATTCATCCCACTCACCGAAAAATTGATCACCTCTTAGGTGAATTGTCCGTGTGAGATATAAGAAAAAAAAACTCAACAATAATTCATGCCGCCAGCTATGCGGGTTCCAAGAATGGTGGGAATTCGAGTTAATTTCCAACGGTAATTGTTTAATTGAGACGGAGAGGGCACACACCGGTGGTGCCAGAGAGCGTTTAAATTGGTGTAAATGTCTGTCGTATGGACTCAACTGGCTGATTCGTATTTTTCTACCCGTTTTAATCCCACGAACAAACATTCTATATTCTTCGACAACTTTGTCCTTTTTCCCCCGTCCTTTTGGGCTTCTGAAGTGGGTGAAGAGTTTCCCCGGGGAAGTAATGTCACAATTAATAGTTTTTCTGGGGAAAGATATCGCATAAAAGTACTTCCGCTCCTAATTAATTTGTTAATTCTCGGGGAAGGGAAATAAATTGATAAAATCTCCTTTTCTTCCCCCAAATGAAATCACTTCTTATGTAAGTCCTTGAATTATGATATGTATCGAGACAATTAATTGAATAAGAAAAATTCCCCCGATGAAAATATCTAAGTCCTTTATCAAATTTAATAAATTCCCCGGAGTGCGTAATCACGTAGAAATATATTGCGAGTGAATTTATTACCTGAACAGCCTTAATCAGTTCCCCATGTTACAAATGCTTTGTCTCCCCCTTGTACTCACGTTGAGAGTACGTGATGCAGTTATTGGAATAAATCTGGAGGAGGAGATGGGGGTCCAATGGCTTTTGCTGACATGTCTCAGTAACTTTTCCAATCACATTGATTTCCAAATTTCAAAAATTATCTCCAGTTCAGTGAGTTGAAGGCTGTCAGCAAAAATTTTAATTTTTACCAATCATCGACTATATTAATTTTCAACTGATTAGCATATAATATAAAGCCCCATAGAGAAGAGACTCAATTACAGAAACGAATTTTCTTTAATTAAAAAACCAAGTATAAAATATATTATATGTATAGTATATATGATGTGCAAATTTAATTCAATTTATTGAATTAAATTCAATGATATCGTTAATGAATATTTATATTATACATATATATACACATATCTATTATATTATGATTTAATAAAATAAAATGTTACTTGAGTATTTTAATGAAGGAAGAACGACCCTGAGATATTTCTCTTCTTTTTTTTCGAAATTGGTTGGAGGTCTCACATGTGTAAACGTCTACTGCAGAAACTAAATAGGCGTTTTTTCTGGAGATAAAGGCAGTGGATAGTTGGTAAAGTAAATAGGAAACCCTGTTATGGCGTGACGGATTAGTTACTTATTTAGCAGGCGGCCGATTGGGGTTGGAATAGAGCCCGATAGAGCCTTCTAATATTTAGTTTTAATTATAATCGGGCAATATTTCTACAGTAATCTTATGAATTTAGAGAATTATGAAATAGTTAAGGTCAAGGGATGGGCTGTCTTAAGAAGCATAATTTATTGAGGAGTCAGTATTTTTGTTTTTTTCATATAATCGAAAACAGAAATGGTTTTTTCGGTAATTTTTTTCATCTGGTTCTTATGAAAAAATATTCAAAAATACAACGCGAGTAATGTCCGCTTTATTGATAACTATTATAGTGTAGGGTATTTTATCATCAGAATATGATAAATGATTTTGCCGCTTGACTTTAACTTTTACCATGTAAAGTAGTAGAAATTATATTGCTCTATAGTAACTAATACCCCGCGACCATAGTAAACTTTACTATTGCCTGTAGCAAACATGATGAATCATTATGGGACGTTTTACCATCGTAGGTGTTGTCAATAATACTATTCGCACGTCGGGTCCTTTAACATACTCCAGATAGTGGTAACTATTAAAGGTATGATGACGGTAAATACAGTAGTATTTATGGAAGTTAGTCGTTCTATCATTTTTCTCATTTTTAAAAGTATTATTTATCGTGTACTAGATCACATATACCTTATTGCTATGTTGTAGAGTAATTTGCCAACTATATGGAGTCCTTTACTATACATGCCGTAGTAAACGTTACCATGCACAATGGTATTGTTTACTGCGTCTCTCAAGGTAATCACCATCGAGAGTTTTCCCATGCCGTATGGCAACCGTTACTACACCATATAGTAATCATTACTATAACGTAGTAATGCATAGTAATGTGGAAAATTGAAAGGCGATTCTCTCAGAATTGCTATAACATATGTAATTATAATTTTCGTATAATTACTATGACATAGTAACGGTTACTCAATTATAGTGGCCCTGATTAGGCGCGAATCTAATATATAAAATTTTCGTGTCACAGTTTTTGTTGCTATACTCCTCCGAAACGACTTAACCGATTTTGATGAAATTTTTTGTGCTTATCCGGTATCTATGAGAATCGGCCAACATCTATTTTTCATCCCCCTAAATGTTAGGGGTAGTCCACCCCTAAATTTTTTTTTTATTTTTTTGATAAAATTTTTAATTTCTATTTTTTTATGATACAACATACAAAAATACATACAATCCTCAATTTTCACCGTTCTACGATGAACCCTTACTTTTTAATAGCCATTTTAGTAATTTAATCATTTTTCCTCTCCGGTCGAAAACTGATCATACATACAGTATACACATTCTAATAGACATACATACTTACAATAAATAAGCTATTTTTTGTCTACGCTAGAAATTACTAGGATATTATTTATATGGCAAAACAACGTTGACGGGTCAGCTAGTATTTATATAGTTTTCATTACCATGGCTCTTTTCGTCATGCACATATTGTGAATTCAAAAAAGGTGATAGAACATTGAGTGAAAATCCACAAAATGAATATTGGATATTGGTTATGGTCGAGAGTTTGTGAAAAGGGGGTGAATGGTACGTAGAGCAGGGCGAAAGCCAGGGAAGAAAGCCAGAGGGAGGGTTGGACGCGTGGCCACATGGTCGGCAATCACGAGTAAGAGGGGAATAGAGAGCGCGCCAAAGCTAAGCCAGTAATGCAATAACTCGAATGGATGCGCATGCAGGCGGAAAGAACACCGAGACCAACCCTCCATACTCGTTTTCGTATATCTTCTAGCTGCGTTTCGCGCATACGTCCAAATGCTAAATGTGAAATGGAGGGGGGAGAAAGAGAGAGGAGGAGAGGTGAAATGTAGCGGGATGAAGGAGATTGGGGAGATTCTGCTCTGCCAGGTGATGGTGACCGTGATAAATTCATTCGAGACCAATTACAAGTTGATGTATTAACCGGAGGGAGGGGGGGGGGGGTGATGATGATGATTTGAGGTTGAATTTTTGCTGGGGAAATTGTAAAATTATGGGACCAAAATTTTAAGTACCACTGCGGCGATGAATTCGTACAGAAAAATGAGAATAATTAATTTTAAAGGGGTGGGATGTCGAATATTTATTCGACAGTTCTTGAATTACGATGGGAAATAGTTTGAAAAAATTGATGCAAAATGATCACTTTGGCGTGAGGTGGTCGTGGTTGGAGGTGAAGGTGAAATTAATTACAATTGAATGGCTGCATAGTTTTCTTAATAACAATTGGGGGGAATTGAAATCGCATTATTGAATGTAGGAAAAAAAATTGAATCATTTGACGATTTTGTTTTTCAAGAATAATTACAGAAAGTCAATGGTACAGAGTCTCAATAATTCGTCATGATTACTGCGTTTATTATGAATGTAAAATGAATTTAAAGGAATCATGAGCTAAAAATACACCGCACAGGGCACTTTAACTCTTCTTGTTGTTTTGACTGTACCAAAAATTACTTTGTTTTGAAATTACAGAAAAATTTTTAGAAGATAAATTTTTAAAATAGTGTTGATTTGGTGGTTTGAATGGTAACGGAAGGGAGGGGGCCCCTAATATATTTAAATATACAAAATTCGGAAAATGAAATTAATAATTTTTCATTAATATTTTAAATTAATTAATTAATTTTCAATAACTTGTAAAGAGATGATGATGCAGAATTTTCATGCTTTTCAGCTGTTTAAGGTTTATCACTTGATGGTTTCCCCGGTAATTTTGGGAAATTTCTGATTCATCCAATGGGTCCACTCGATAATAGTTCTCACCGATCGACCTATCTCCTCATGGGAAATGCTTGAATAAAGTACATGAATAACACGGGACTGTTTTTTAATTCCCATGAGACAGTCGTACAACACATATTGTTCGGTACCTCAAAAAAAAAAAAAGATACGAAGGTGCACATGTAGGAGGGAGATCTCTCTTGGGTTCTCTACGAAACCTAGCCCCTGTAAAATCTGGCCCGCATACGGGCGAAAAAGGGAGACGAGAGTAATGGACAGAATACGAGGAGAGCGATTGTATTGAGAGGTGTACACAGACCCCGGGCTGTTGCCCATATGGTGACCATGGGGCCTCGGGTTATGTGCACATAGGTAAAGGCGTCTCTCGTTTCTCTGCACAATTTTAACCCTCACGTGCACTCCATCCCCTGTACTCTACTCTCTTCGTCCCCCTCTTTCCTTATTTTTCTCTTCGACCGACACGTTTCGCCTATTTTTTTCGGTAGCTTTTGATACCTGGAGAGTCGTCAACTCGACATCGTCAATCTGTCGACCTGGTGGACCAGTCGATTCACCTGACAATTTTTCAGTGTATCGATTGATTAGCGCTATATTACTGCAAGTCAATGTTGTTATGGAATTAAAATATGACAGAAAAATAGAATTGTGATATTATTGGCATTTGTTATAAAATATTGACCTATTGTATAAAATTATGGACAAATAGAAATTTCAAAAAGTAATATTTTAGTGAATAAGAAATTCCAATTCGTTCGAGTGATGGTGATCATTCTGTGATGGATCATGTACTCTTCTGTTCGCTGTCAGAGATGATGTTTTCATTATATAAATTCGGTTTCACTGTTTCGATTAACTTAGAAGAACTTTTTAATTGCTTCTGGAAATTCAATTCTAATTTATATGAAGACATTCGTTTTTTCGCTATATTAAAGAAAGATTTTTCCACAATCATTTACTTTCTTGGGAGGTTCATTTTAATTACGGAAGAATTAATTTTTCACATATATTCATCTCTACCTAAATGGAAATTAAATTCCAATAGGCAATTAAAAGCTGCTCCTAATTTAATGGAAAAAGTGGAAAGCGATTCATACGAAGATACCAAAAGCTCTGATTTCAAAAAGAAGAGTCCTTTATACAAATCAGCATTAAATTGTAATAACGGATTTGAAATGATGAGAAGGTGTGATGATAAACAATCCTTCAAAATAACCTCTTAATCATTCAAAGAGAAATGTTTGGCTGCTCTTACATTTAGTATCTTCAAGTAAGTCAATTAAATACACTAATGTGAATTTAAAGCCCTCATTTGATACAAGACGACCGAGTGAATTAACTTTACTCAACATCGGTGGTGCGCCATTAGCAACTGACGAGCATTCTTCTTTCTCACATTAAAAATTACCATCACATAACAAGAATAACATCATAACTCCATTTTTCCATGATATTTTTATTCCATAACAAGACTGATTTTCAACGCCGCAGCGCTAATTATTGGTAATGACAAGCATTATCGTGGTTCTACTTACACACAACAAAAATCCCGAATCTTCCTAATGACATCCACATACACCAGCACGTGTCCCTTCAGGTATAGATCCAGATTTCTCTTGTTTCTCTTTTTCCCTTCACATTGTTTGGAACTGTGACCTGTGTCAACTGCTTCTGAACAGATTAAATGGACGGTTTTCCATTGAGGTAAAGCCATTGGATAGTTTGTGAGACAAATATTAGCCCCCCCCCCTTCCCCCCTGGTTACCCTCTCTGCCCCGCATCATCTCCATCGCCACTCTGTATGCCTCCACGTCTATTACCAAAAGGCGTTTGTGTAGTGGCTCCAGCGTACACAGCTCGATCATTGCTCGCACTTTGCCCTCCGCTTTACCGTGCATCACTCCAGAGCTGTATCACGTTTCAACGTCTAGTCATCGCCAACGGATGTGTATACAAGTGAGGTATCCATACCAAGAGTCAAGTATCTCTCGTTTTACTGAGGGAAGTCAAATTGCCATTTATTTTTTTCCCTTCATCCACGTCTATTCCCTATTGCCAGGAGAGTCAAAAATGACGGAACGTAAAAAGTAAAATTATGTGGATAAATTTTTTTTTTTTGAGAAAATTTAATATTGGGTGAATTTGAATTGCAGATCAATTTGGTGGACTGACTCTACGTTTCGAGGGGAATTCACTCGCAAATTTAGTAATACAATTTAATCCCGCAGGATCATTGAATTCATTTTTAAAAATATTTAATAGAACTGTGGTCCATGGAAAGAAATAGAGTTGAACGAATATTAATGAATTTCTTTACCTATTTGTGATTGCAATTTACTTTGTTCGGCTTTAATAGCTTTAAATTTAAAGCTATGTATCATATATTATTCATACTCTATATATATAAAGTATGTATTGTACATTAAATTTATCATTCAACATTTATTTTGATTACAATGAAAAATTTATATATTTATCAAATAAATTAAATATTTGGATTTAACTCAATTCAATTTCCTAATTTAACTTTTATAATCATATTAAATTCCATTGAATGCTTAACTTAATGTAAAATACAATATATGTTGTAGGATTTATTAATTTTTTCCTCCTCTGTTAATTTCACAGAAAATGTGGGTTGAAGATTCCAGATAACTAAAATATCAATTCAGATGAATATGCACGAAAGTGTTAATTTTGAATGCTTTTTAGCCATAATCATATTTCAAATAACATTATCTTCAAATTTCTATTTTTGTTGAATATGCTTCTTAAGCCGAAGCAAGCACTATTTTGACTGAGTAATTTCATTGAAGGAGAAATTCTTAATTGTTTGTCTAAAAATAATTCCATGCTCCTTTTTCTTCCACCACATACCATAAAATACACGCACCCGCTTTGTTCTATAAAATTTGACTCAGTGTGTGAAAAAGCAAAAATAAAAGGATTGAAAATGTTATTTTTTAGTTAAAAAATATCTCCTTGTTTGTCACTGCCGACAATTGCCATTGAAAAACATTATCTGCAAATAAAGCCAACTTTATTATTATCTAACGAGAAGAGTCAGTCAATAGATGAACTCCACTAGTGAATTACTATTCCAAATAAAATCGACACGAGTTTCTATCTTCATTGGCCTCTCGCAAACCCCTCAAAACCGAGAGACTTAAATTTTCAAGTGGTCACTCGTCATCTCGTTTTATTTTCCCCTGATACGTCGAGTTTATTACCCGAGTGAAGTACAAGTGGGAGAGGAGCGGAGATAAAGACTATGAGAAAAACGAAACAAAAAAACGGTTATGGGCCGGGAGCTCAGTTGACTTCGCTCTCCCAAGCATTCGACGTGAAAAAAAAAATAAAATAACCGAGGTTCGAGGATGTTAGTGAGGTTGGGAGAACGTGGGCACACACTTTTTCTGGAATTCTGTCCCATAGGTGCTGAAAACACGGATCTCAAAACCGAGTTGGGACTTGGGGACAGATCCGGGGGTGGGCGGATGGTTGGAAAAACATGAGTACGGTGATGCTGAGGAACGCCAGGGGTGAGGAGTAACACAAGTGGTGCACACATGGTGCACAGTTGTTCGAGAGGTCAGGTTTTTGTCCCTGGAGGTTTTGATTTTTTACACCGTCAAATTTTTCGAGTGTAAATTTTCAGTAAATCTTCTAGGTGTTACGACTGTTTTTTTTTCTTTCACGTTTATCCGTGGAAACGGTGGAAATTTTCTGGGAAAATTCCTGAGCTTTTTCTGGATTAGATGTACGTTATTGTTATCCCACATTCAACTGAACGATGAAATGAAGATTGGAGCCACCTTGGTTGAGCCTACATTATCAAGCTTGAACCAAGCGTGAATGAAGATGAAAAACTCATTAAGTGTCCAGGTTGAAATTACCAGCCTCGATGGAGACTTGACCGACAATTGTGAGGGAATTTTTCGAAGCGTAATAGGATATATTTTTGGGCTTGAACCAAAGACGGTGTGTGCGGGTACCGTTGACACCATAGAATAAACATACGGAGAAAATACTGAGGACTAGGGCGCCGTGCCTCGGTCGAATATGAAGATCTCCACCAAGAAGTGGAGATCTACTTCAGCTCGCCTAGCAACGCGGGGAAAGCACTATCGACTAGCGTCTTCCATCGATTATTTATTACAATCATTACAATTTTGTTTACGTTCATCTTAACTAGTATTTTATTAAACAACTCCATAATATACGAACATTATTCCGAAATAAGAGAATTATTTCAATAAAATTATTTCAATACTTTTACACACCTGTAAAATGTCTGTTACCCAATCCTTGATCAAGCCTTCGACTTGCTCGATAATTTCCCAATAATTAATTATCATTGATAACTCCTGGCAGAGTACAGTGAGGCATATTATGTATGTACCTAATAATTATACATATAGCCTGCTTACGGTACATTTTCATGTCCAAGGATGAATCAGTCTTGCATTCGATAGTGAAATCAAGGGTTACTCTATCCTGCGCTCTTCAGCCTGTTTCAAGATTGGATTGAGATCACGAAGGAGCATATACGAATAAAGATCGCTTTCACGATCTCCAATTCTGGATCTACCTTGTTTCCATCGTGGGAATAATGAACATTGTTCACCTGGGAGATTAAGGTTGTTACTGTTAGAACCCTCTGGACCAATAATTCTCAATTGAAAATCTAAAGTGAGTGCAATAGTTGGAAGAAATGATTCATTCTCTAAGAATGGAATAAAACCAATGGAAAGCACCGCAACTCACTTAAATAATTTTAGTAAATGTTTAAAATTACGAGGTGGATTTGCCGCTGCCGCCGCCATGTTGAAATCCATCTGCAACAGAGGGTGCCAACGCCTTTTTAAATCAAAGCCTATCGTTATTCAAATTTATCTAATTTTATCGTAAATTCCGCTAGCAACGAGTAAATAGGAAGAAAAACCTCAATATTTCGACCTCTCGAGACGAATTTCTCTGGCTTATCGGCCATTTCGACTCAATTCCTACACCGCAATGCCCTGTGAAAAACCGACAATCTCATAAACACGTGCATGAAAAAGATATAAAAGAATACGTGTAAAAAAATGTAGACCGGTGTGCGTTGAAGTAACAAGGGAACGGGGAACATAAAGAAACACAGTTGCGAATCACGCCGTGGCGGCGCCTAATGGGCGGGCAACTGACGACAAGAGGGTAGAGGGGAAGATATTTTACCAGATATCGTAAAGGGGAAGAGAAGGGGCGAGGTGGTGGAGGAGGGGGAGAAGCCATGAGAGATCCTCCACTGGAACAACTCCCACTACTTCGATAAGTTCGCCCTCTTGCTTCAACAATTTCTCTCTTTCAATATAAAACGCCCCAACACTCGGAGATCTCCGTGGCCCTTCGAGACGATAGCCGCGTCATCGGCTGGACCCAACTGTTGGAAATTAAAGACCAGGGACGGATACGTTATCTCCTTTGGAAGGACTCACTTGAAATTTTTCGGTGGATGAGAAACAACGGAAAAAGCCTTATCGTTCATTGGCTTTTATTTGTTTCTGATCAGAAATGTTTTTGATGCTTTGAAAATTAAATTTTCTTATTTTTGTCTCTGCCCTAAGGTATTTTACCGAGGGATGGGCCGCTTTTTGATGTTCAGAGTTGCCAAATTGTTCGGCTGATTACACGAGTGGAATTCAAAACGATTATTTATTATTATCATTATTTAAATCAAATTTCGGCAAGTATTGATATTTTTTAAATATTTCTGTCTCGTCAATAAATGATCCAGATATGGGAGATCGTATCGGCCAAGTAACCATTTTGAAGAATTTTGACCATTGTCTCACTTCTCATCACCATCTCACTCGCCAGGGTGAGAGCTCCTGAGTATCTCTATACACGAAACAAGTACGTGCATCGCTATTCCCTCATGAAAATTCTCAAGTAAAATGAAAATGCCACTTGATATACAACAAGTGACAACTTTTATTATAAAAATTACCTACGCTTTTTCCATTTAGGCAATGGTGGGTTGTCCTTTGCAAAGTGTCGAAGGATTCTTTAGGTTTTTTCAAGTCTAGAAATAAAAAATTTGCATTTTAATTTTTCGCTACGGAAACGTTGATTTTATCATAAGATAGTGTTAAGTTGTGATTTTTGAAATTTTCTTTTTTTTGTAAAATAGAAATGAAGATTGAATTGAAGAAAATTTTACGGTTTCATAGAGAATCGAGTTTTCGAAAAATTTTGGAGCTTTCGATGTTTTCTACATTTTATTTCTCAGATATCAATAAAATTTGATTATTGTTTTTATGAACGTCGAGTTTAATAAGTTGCAGTCAGTAACGTCAATCAAATGCAAATTTTTCACACTAAAATTGAAAAATTGTTTAGATTTATTTTGTTAGAACTGATAAAATATTTTATGGTTTGTTAATTTTTTTAATATAACAAGTGCTAAACATTTGTAACATCAAACAAATAAACTGAATTGATTATAACGATTGCTTAATACCTGTAAATTTAATAATAGAAAACTATAGAATATGCTTATTTAAGCCGAAACATGCACGGTTTTTGGTTGTGTAATTTCATTGAACAACAAATCCTCAATTGTTTGTCTCAAAGCAATTCTATACTCATTTTCCTTTTATCACATACCACAAAATAGGCGCGATTATACCTGGTCATGTGACATTATATACATTTTGTATGAAATAAGAGTCATTTACTCGTTTATTTTTTCAGTTAAAGACAGACTGTGTGAGAACAAAGAGATACGTCTTTTTATTATTCCACATCGGAAATAATTGATGGAAAGTCGGGCAATTGACGCGCAAGCGCGAATGAATGGAATGCGCGGGAATTTGTGTTCGGCAGAGAGGTAAAATTTGCCAGTTTTTTTAATTTTTTTATTTTACCTTGGGTATTGTTTCGAATGCTTGAGGTGTATTATACTCTGATTTTCATTCAGTAATTCACTGGCAGCTGCGGACTAATAATAGTATACGACGTCGGACGTTCTTCACCTTTTCCCCCTCTTCACGCTAGAACGTGGCTGTCTCTTTTATACTTGATAGCGAATGGACCACATTGATTTACCTTCGAGAGTGAGTAAGGGCTTTTTCGAAATTATTTATGCATGTAGAGAAAATAATTCTTACTTTTCTCACGAGAAAATTTTCCGAGATTCTGATTTATCGAGAGACGAAAGGGCGAGAATCTTTATTTTTCGTGTTCCAACGATTATCTCGAAAACGCCTCACCCTACATGAAAATCTCATATAACCTTTTTTCAAGCTGACAAAATTCCCCATAAAAATATTTTATGACATTTGATACTAGAACTAGTAGTAGTTCCACCAGAGATATTTAAGAATGATGAAACATTCATTTGAAAATTCAAATTAAATGTGTGAAATTATATTTATATTTTTGTAATTATTTCCAAAAATAACAATCGAGCGATAAAATACTACAATAAATGTTACATTTTTCCATTCATCTTCAAAAATAATAGTCACGCCATAGAATGACATGAAATAAAAATTCCGTCGATAAAATCCCTCGGAAAAAATGTTTTATGATATTTAGCTGTTGAATCACTCGTCACTCGGATAATTCACTTGTAATTCTGTTGAAATTCAAGCTACTATTCTGTGTCCATCGTCAAGCTATTCTTCACGCGTTTCCCTTCATCCTCTCGGTTCACATAAGATTGAGAAGAGTGACCAATTGAAACAATGAGCGTCGACGCGTTTATACTCCAGCATCACATTCGTTTCGAAACGCACGCGGATGGCTTTGATCAATCACTCCTATTCCTCTATGGCATCAACTACAAATTCCCCTCCCCCCTCCCCCTCCCACCACCCCACCCAAAATAATCTCGATCATCAGTATCATTTCATCCATAAACAAATGAATGGAACTACTGAAGTATGCGATAACGCGAGATAAATTGGTTGTGTAGATCTGAATAAAGTGGCTCGTCGAAAAACGTTAGTGTTTTATCGCGTTAAGTTTTTTTTTTTAAACCCCGAAGAAACAAAGATACCGATTTGATGCTTCCGGTAACAAATGCCATTCAGATAAGCACCGCATATGCATCAGACACTCTCGGTGTTTCGTTACTCAGCGCTTGATTTTAAAATTTAATGAATGTCGGGGAGAAAGATTTTTTTAATGTCTTGTGACCAACATTTGAAGGATGTAGAATATGATAAGAATGAGAGATATTTATTTGGATTGATTGGGGGCTGACTTATCGCAATAGGGTGGGGGGGGGGGTGAATTGGGTATTGGGGGGCGAGCGAGAATATGAAGGAGTGGGTTTTATTGGAAATTGCTTTGATTAGTATTTTTTAAAAACAAGTCCCGGTTTGGGATGTCAGGGAGAGAGAGAGTGAGAAATTAAATTAATTAAACGAATTAATTTAAATAGGAGACTGCGAAAAAATGAAAATATTCTCTCGTCGATATAAAATAATTTCACAATAAAAATAGACAAATGATGAATTCATTTCCATATAATTTTTAAAAAGGGCAATTTAAGAACGAACAATTTAATTTTTCAAAGAAAACTAAATTTAATATTTTTTCGAAAATTCCTTTATGATTAATATAAAAGTGAATTACTCTAAGAAAAGTATTGTATATGTATCCCTTCGTTTGTCCCCTTTAACAACCCTATTTCCTCTTATGAAATAATGATCACATTCACATAATAATTATTAAATGAAAAGCCCATCACATTAAAAATTTATCTCCCCATGTTACGTTAACCTAAAACGATCGCCTTAAAACCCCGAAAAACTGTCAGAAAAATTAAAATTACAATTACACCCCCTAAAATCGTCCTGAAGGTACCTTAAAAAACACACACAAAAAATCACCTTCAAATGCCGCCCACCCCTCCCTGTAAACCACTCGCCCATCGCCACCAAATAAAGTCCCCCCCTCCCCCCAGCGCTGCAAGCCCGGGGTACCGCTGCTCAGCATCCACATCCCTGGAGCCTGATTGCGCCCGTCGCGTACACGCAGGTAGGGCTACGCACCCCCCCTCGCCGCTCTCTCCCACACACGCGCAACTCCCCCACGTCCACCATCCCCTCTCCGCTGCCACACAACGGTCCAGCACTCCCCCCTTCCCCTCCACCACCGCCAAAAGCCGCCAACAAGGACAAACCCTTCGCCAGAACTTCGAAAAAATAAAGGACAGAATCCAGGTGGAAGTGGTGGGGGCATTCTCTACCCTACGATAAACACCGGGGGGCGGTGGCTGTCCGCCATCACCATCCAACACACACTCACCCGACCACCCAATCGTCCTCCTTCATACCTATCAGACCTCTCTATCTCGCCTGTCTTCTGCCGACCCCCCCCCCCCTGCACCGATCCCCGTCGCCCCCCTGGTCTATCTAACTCTCCTCCACGACTCACTCACTCCGTCCACATGTGTTAGTTAGAAAACCTCCGCGGTAGTAACCGGTGCGCCTTCCACTCTATACTTACCTCTCTAGATGGTTTAGTCAAAACAGCATCCGTGAATTTTCTCTGCTTTTGGACTTTAAAATACCACAAGACTACTCACACAATGTCTGCCATGTCCTAACAACTGGATTCAACGGACAAAGAAGATCACCCCGCACTCTTCGGTTGTTTTTTTCACTTAATTCCCTCCCTCCCCTCCCTCCTCCCCTCCCCCATCCGCAGTCCCACCGGCCATTGGTTTTTCCGTTTCTCCGAGTCCCTATAATAATTTTCCTCATTTATTTTGATTCTTTTGTGGAAGTGGTCAAATGTTACTGTGAATTATTCTGTGGAATTTAGTGGTGATGCCTCTTGTGGATGGAAGACACTGTGGCTACTGGATTTTACTGGAGATGAGGCTCTGATTGGGTCTGTGTGTATGTGGGGAGAGGGGAAAATAATTGGCACAGGCCGACGACCGAAGTTTATTATTTTTTAAGATATTTTTTAGTGTTAACGGGATGTGCCTGGGGAAAGTTGAAGTGTGATCGAGTGATTGGTTTCATCGGTGTTGGGATTTTGGAATATTTTTTTGGAGACACTCGACCATTCTTGATAACTCTGCACCGCCCCTTCTGCCTTACCGACGAGATAAAAAGGACTGGGAGATGATAAAGATTTTTGGGGGAGGAATTTGGGGATTTTTGGAGGGGCAAGGTGATGAATTTTGATGGTCAGGGAGGAGAGGAATAGCTGGGCCTGTGGTGATTGCCGACGGTTGGATTTTACGACTGTGTCGTCCACGCGGAGGTCGAAGATATCAAGGACAACGTGCTGAGGAGGATGGTAGAGGGATCGTGAGAAGATTGATGTTTTTTTTCATATTTTTTTTTGTTTTTACGAATACAAGGACAACGGGGAGATCGCGGGAGTTAATATGAGCATGACTCTCGTGCGAAATACGTTCAAAGGTTTGTTGGATTTATTGATGGAATATTTTTGGGGCTTTGGGGGGCCAAATGGCTAGAGAGAGACTCGAGAAGGGGTGGATAGGTTATTGCTGAGAAAATTAAATATATTTTGTTGTTGATAAGTCATTGTTGGTCATTGGTGGAAGTTATTGAGGTTGGGAGAATAGAAATTTGAGGAGTTTTAGTTTTATTTTGAATCGATTTTTTGGGAACTTCACTGAAAACGTTTTGCACTGAGGAAAAAAATATTCATTTACTGCGAAAAAGTTTTTTTTTTCTGAATATCCCATGTCTACTTGTGATCTTGTGCCCATCGCATCGTATCCCTTCGGTGATATTTCCAAGTTGAAAAGAGCCATTCTAGAACATGCTTTCAACAATTTATTCATTTAAATATTTATACATTTATGTTGAAAAACGTCAGAGTCTACGAGAAATGGTTCGAATCCATTTCTTGTAGTTTATAGAATTCCAAACAACAATGTTTACTGACGTTTTTATAGGAATAATCGCTTGGCAGAACCATTGACATTGAAAAACTGAAAATATTTGTTTATTGACAGGAATGAGGGTTTTTGGATCTGGAAATGAGCATGAACTTATTCGAATTAATGCATTTGTTCAGAAACTATTGACAAATTACACAAAAACATTCAAATTCACCAAACCAACTTCAACTATTTCTTCATCCTAACATTTAAGTAACAATTATTTTTAATTAATTGTATGAAAACCATCGTAAGATCAATTCCAGCCAAAAACTTCTTGTGATAATTTTCTTCAAATCGACTCTAAATTGAGACAATTAAATCCTTAAAAAAAATAGAAATTTAACTGATGAATTGATGAATTTCACCTTCAGAAGATGGTCTTGAAATCTCTCATATAAAAAATCATGTGATCATCTGCAGCATTGTTTCACCACTGATTTGAATTCCCCATTCATGCAATCCAATCATTCTGTAATAATGACACTTGTTTTCATCGATCAGATATCCACGTGCATTGGAAAGGTCTCGCGTGTGGTCACGGTTTCATCATGAATTTAGCACATGAGATGCGTTCCTAGTTCTTGATAACGACAATGATAATATTCACCCACTCTCTGCATTCCAACAAGAGCATAAAAAATGAGTCAAACTAAGGAGAAAAAAAACCCTATAAAGTCCTATTGTCCGATGAAAATTGAACAATTTGCTGTAATTTACAAGTTGTTTTCAGTTGCCAAAGTAAATTGCGATTCATCCAACATCCAACAATTTGAGAACATTAAATTCCGATAATTCTCTTAATGAAAAATGCAATTTTATTTGCAACATTTTGTTCTGAATTTATTATTTAAAGGCAATAATTTAAATTTCGATATTAAACCGGTAAAAGGCATTTCAAAAATCGAAAAAAATTGAAAGTCCACTATTAGAAAAAAAAAAAAAGAAATAAATGAAAAGCATAATTTTAGAAAACTGCCAACATCGTGTGTAATTAATTAGTGAGAAATTAATTTATTACTATAAAAATCATTCGTTTACAATTGTAACCAATTTATTCTTATTCCAAAACTCACTCTAAATACTTGGACATCCAGAAGTGATTAAAATTCATTAAAATCATCATCATAAGTTGGCAGATGATTATTGCAGACATCTCTGGTTCCATTTTCCCTGAAACGTCTCGCGATTTTGTCACCTTCATTCCACACATACGTAATTCGAGATAGACTAATGAGAATCCCAGGCAAAGGTCACAGGGGGTCAGATAAGAAATATGAAGCCATTGCGATTCAAAGTTGAAAACGAATAACGCAGATGAGTGATGCTGGTTACCTATTTGATGTGGGTGGGGAGGAAATGATCTTTTTTTAGTCGTTTATAGGGTTGGGTTGGACTGGTGACATTGAACTTTTTTTTTATTTTCAAAGGCCTTTTTTCAAATTTAAAAATGACACGTGACTCCTTCCAGTCGCACCATTGGCTCAGAAAATATTTTTTCGTGAAGAAAATCGTTGTACTGTGGAAAAGCCTTTTTTGCGTCATTGTTTGATCCTTGAATTACCGAAAAATTCTGTTTTCGTGCCATTTCTAAGCCTAACTCTATTCATCTTTGAACACAAAGTTTTGCACTTGTTTCTTTGACACTTGAATTCCCAAAATTTTTTCCGATTGAGTTTTTCCTGACTGACATTTCGCTAGTTCAGCCTCATGATTGAAAGAAACAATGGAGGCGTGTTATTTTGGCCTCGATTTGTCATTTGTCGAGGTCTGAGTGTATCACCCCTATCTTTTTCTTGAATTTTCCATTCATCCTTTGTTCTCACCGGGTAATGTGACTCCGCTCTGTACACAGTGATACATAGGGTCGAAGTTTATTTATTATTTCTACCTGGAGATTACGAGGGTCTGATATCGGTTGTAAACAGTGATGACTAAATGCATCGTCTAGGCGGGCATAATTACGAGAATAAGAACAATGGGAAGAAACGTGACATCAACACCTGTGAATATTTCTTTTTTTTCGCTCTCGGTTATTTACTTTATTTGGTTTTCGAGGGCACTCGGATTTCAGGCGAAACGACGAGGACGTAATTTGATTCCTATTTAACTGAGGTTTAACCCTCCACAATGTTGTAATGTTTCTATGTATCTAATAGACTTTTTTCGGGTTTTATGGCTCGAGAAGTGGAACGAAAGGAAATTTTTGGTTGTGATTTAAAGATTATTTTTTTCATGCGAATGGAAGCACTGTATTTGACCGATTTTTCGATTCTCTAATTTGTCTATTCTAGTTGTCTTGAATGTTATGAAATGTGGGTAAATTGTTTCTAGATTATGTCTCTGTGAATGGATGGGAAAATTCGAAGTTTTGACGATTAATTTTTCGAAAATGCACCATAAATACTGAGAAATTTGGCGATAAAATCTACAATTTTAATTGATGATAGATATGATTAATCCCTACTTTCATACACTCAATTTTTTTTGTACTCATCCTTGATAAATAAACCTGGGAATTTTTCGAAAACCATTGACTTTTTTTTTTAATGTTTTCCAATTGTACACTATTACGAATTCGTTTTGGATTCTCATCATAGCGTTTATTCACGGTAATTGGCGGTAATCAGACACGCGAAAATCAACTCGATTGTAGATATCAGCCACACGAAACAATAATAATTACGCCAACAAAAAGCATCCGATGGTGTTTATCTAATTATTTTCTTTTCATAATTGAGCGAAGCTATTTTGTCAGCGAATTCAAGTGTCCGGGATTCATTAAGACAGCGTTGAAGATGATTTGCGTGAAGCGCAATTGCGTATTATCAGTATAATGTTTCGCGATCTTTAATTGTTTATTCTACACTCATCGACTGATCCAATATTTATATTAACGAATGACGGAGTTGCTGTTTTTATATGTGAATTATCCCGTTTTCTCCATAAAAAGCTAATGCTAATTCTTGATTAATCAATTGCAAAATAATTTTTATCCTAACACCCTGGTAGGAGATAAGTAATGGCTAACAGTGGCTAGAGTTTGGGCTCACGGTTGGCTGAAGCTCGGCTGACGGTCGGCGATGTCCCAAATACAAATTTAAGGACATCTCAATCGTGAATATTTAAATGAATTAGCGACAAGATGTAAAAAAGGAGAAACCCCCACCAATCTCTACCCTAAAAAATATCTAATTTTGCCAATCGAATTTTGGACAACCAAATGCTTGAAAATTCCATTTGAAAATTCGCTGTAAATTTTTGTCAGAAGATTATTTTATCGACTGAATTATATTTTTTAAAATAAATCATGAATATGAACAAAGCCAATTCCCCGTTAGCCACTCCCCATAATTTAATTCAATCTGAGCTCCCTTTTCTTGGAAATATCTCGAAATCCCCGAAAGGTAAAGCAACTTTTGCCAAATAATTTCGTTAACACTTTGACATTCGAAAAATTGCGGCTGTCTCAGCGTTGTCTGTAGCCCATTTCCTCTTTACTCCAATGAAACGAATGATAAAACGAATTTCGTTGGCAAAATGAAGGCGCACTGACGTCAGTCCCCGTCTTTGGAGGATTTCGCGGTATTTGCAATATTCCTTATCACGCGCGGTAACACGCGGGGGAAAAACTAAGTCGACTGTTTTCAGGTTATTATTTTATCCATTTCAACCACAACACTCGATAAAACATCCAACCTACGAAGTGGGAAAAACACATCAATCTTATTTGCTTCTAAAATAAGACGAAAAACGACTAACACGTCACTTGAATTTTTATATTCATTTGTTTGTCAATTACATTGATATCTATTTGTTGTTTTAATTTATTCAATCGTTCTTTTATTTGATTGGTATACGTCCGTGATGTATGTGGATGAGAGGAGTGTGTGTGGTTCTCGCGTTTTAATGGCCGCCGCGCGCCCCCGCGCGATGCTCCGGCGTCGCGCCAAGGCTCAACGACCTCAAACCATTCGTTCCTCTGTACTTTTAAATCGCTTTCTCTGTGCTTTGCGCGCGTCTCGATGACGTTATCACGTTCTTTTGCACCAACAATGAAGTGTCAACGCCATCTATGTGGATTCTGTGAAAAAAAAAAATTTTTTTCATCTTTCATTTTGGAAAATTTCGCTTTTCCATTCATTGACAGAATCATTTATTTATTCTACACGGAATTCGTCGAACTGTCAACAAATGGTGGAGTTGAATACGAGCGAATGAGGAATGATTAGTGCTTAACAAATTGCGGAGGCCAAGTTCATCAAACACATAGTTGTTAATTATTAATGAATGAAGGTTTAGGGTGTATCGAGATGGCGGATGGGGCATTGGTCAAGAGAAATTTTTGACTCTGAATGTCCATCCCTAACTGACTCACGCCCAGTGCAATCTATACACGATACAACTACTCCCTCATCTAATTATCTCGAGCAGGTGACAATGGAGTAGAATGTTGCAGCCTTAGTTACACTATTTCAATGGTAGATCTTTCATATTTTTTGGATCCATAGTTAAGGAAATAGACGCATAGCAACGGTCCCATATTCACATTTTCTCGATTCTACATTATAAAATTGTCAGAATCAATTCGTACCGTTGGTACGGCATTGAATTATTACCAACAGTCGATTTCAATGTGTTGCGAACATTCGCAGAAATTGAATGAAAAATTACCCCTATTCCATTGAATTCTAAATTCAATTTTGAAAAACCAAGTTCATGAAATATAAAAACTTTTTTTTTATTTTGAAAAAATCTCTGAAATCTGCTGGAAAAAAAAACAAAAATAAATTTCTACAAAAAATGAGACAAGAAAGAGAGGGTTCTGTATGATGAAAAAAAAAATTGTTAAATAAAAACCAAGGTTCTTGGCGTGAATTGGAAAATGCAAAATTAAATTGATGCTGTGGAGTTTAACAGAGATAGTCAGGTGAAAAAATCCACGTCAGTAACCACGGTTTTCCTATGAGTGGGCTAGAAAGGTGGCCTAACCCGGCCCATCGTAAAATCGAAACTCATTTTATCAGCAACAGAATGCCATTGTTCAAGATAAACAACTGTTTGTTGTATTTCTCATCCTCCATGAAGATTATCAATGACATTTGTCTTGCCGGCGTGATAAACGGTTCAGAGAACGTTGTGCGAACAATGGAAGAGGTGATTCAAGAGTATTTTCCCCTGCGGATAACACCCCGGAGTGCCGGGCTGAATCATATGCGCTTGTTCATGTGCCAAAATTCATCCTCTTCATCTAATGTATTTCGTTTATCTCGAATACTTGAATTGCATTCAAGCATAACTATAATTTAGTAAACATTACTATGTTATAGTAATGACTACTATATTCTTGTGGAAAGGGTTACCATAGGGCATGATACGATGACTCATATGATAATAAATTCCATAGATATAGGAAAAAAACAATTTTTCATGGTAATGTTTACTATGGTTTATAGTAAATAACTCCATAGTTGGCTGGTAAAATTAACCACAGTTGCACGTGGAAATAGTATATTTCGATACAAGTATGACGGGGTGGTTACGAGTGTGAAGTTGGCGGCCCGAGGCGAGGCGAAGCCAAATACTCCCTCGAATGTGTATCTGAGCTATACTTTCTGTTAGTGATGTTACGCTGAGCGAGTGGCGAACTGTGCCATTTTTCGTTTATTAGTAAACGAAAAGACACCTTTCGGCATGGACTGAAATATGGCAGCAGTGAAAAAAATTACTATACAACATAGTAGTAGTAAAGCCTATATGACATTAAAAACCATAAACGACACCTTAAAAAATGAGAGAAATTATCGAACGACTGGTTCTCATTACCATCGTAATCATTATGTGTTTAATAGTTGTCACTATAGCGATCATAGTGAAGGAACCCGATGGGCGGATAGCATTTACGATATTCATAATGATAAAGTGTCCTATAGAAATTCGTCAGGATTGCCATAGCGAATAGTAATCTTTACTATAGTCACATAGTAGTGATTATTATGAAGTAATGTAATTTCTACTTCTCTACATAGCCACAATTACCATTAAGTTTGAGCGGAAAAAATCATTTACCATATTTTTATAGTAAACTACGGTATACTATAGTATTAGTAATCTCCACGATTCATAGTTTCTCATGACTCTATACTATTTTTCACATTAATATTCGTTACTAGTTAACGAATATATATTTGATAAACCTTGTTCGACATGACTTTCGTCATTCGTTAACTATTAACGAATATTTACATTCAACTCTAGCAGTTGCCAATAGTTAACGCTTTTGCTTTGGAATAAACAAATCGTTCTATCCCTGGTAAATCATATTTACCATCATCTGCCTCAATAAAATCTCTCAAATAATCGACTCTAACGAAATCGATACCAATAGTTACTTCTGACGTATCTGTATCTCTCGTTTTTCATTGAACTTTATACTTCCAGAGGTCATGGTTTTGACCTGCTATTTACTTATCGTCAGTTCAAAGATTAAATCGAATCGTTATGTTCTGTTCTATCGTTCATGAACAAATTCAGCCCCCCTTACGGATTTTCCCGGCCGTTAATCACCCCAGGCTTTTACCGTCATTTAAATCTTCTCCCCCACCACGTTAACAATAGCTACAGCACTCCCTCATCTCTCCACGCCACGTAAAAGTCATTGTCAATGCAGGAGGGGGGAGGCCCCCCTCATCCACCTTTTTCCCTTATGATGCCATGGGCCACGTTGGAGTAGAGTCACCCCGGTGGAGTCGACCTGGCGCGTGCCGAACGACCTAACAATGTACGGAGATTCGCATTAGAAGTGTGTCAACTACTACATCCACCGTCCCCCTCTTTCCTGACCCCCCCCCCCTCTCGGAATACCCGTGAAAAATATTCCGGGAGATTCTGGGATCACCCTTCACCGCTGGTTGCAGACGATGGGAACCAGACGAGTGATTCTCTTAGTGATTGGGGGGAGGTGGGGGGGGGGGCTGAGAATGGCCATAGGCGATGATTTTTGGGGGACGGGGGTTGGAGGTTGAGATGTTTTTGCTGCGGATTTCGTAGTGATTGTTTTTTTTTTTTGGGGGGGCGAGGGGGCAGAATGGACGGGAGGATAAAGTGAGACAGAAGGGAATTGTTGTTTTTTGAGGGTTAAACGAGAGAGATTGAGGTAAATCGTCAAGTTTCGTCGTTTTGCTGTCGTTGTGGTTCAGATTTGCAGCACTGTTGATTCTTTAAATTTTGGTTTGGGTTTTAAGTTTTGAGTTTTGTGGAGATGTGCTATTTAAAAATATTTTTTGATCTGAAAATATATTTAACTTTGAGCGAAAGAAATTACACGTAATTTAGTATTTTAAAAACTCAAGATCATTTGCCAATTATGGAAATGACTAGGCAAATTTAAGTGGCGGTATCGTAATTTTTCCCGGAAAATTCAAATAATAATTACGGAGTGCTTCGCACAAATGATGGACAATTCTTCGACAGATAGGCGATTTCTATGGTATATTTCTCTACGTAGAATAATAATGTCATTGGGATTGTTGGTAGACTGGCAAAACATACATGGATAATCTTAAAGTACACGGAGAGAAATATTCAAGAAAAATGACGTACCTTTTCCGTAATTCTGGCGCAAAATACGATTGTGGGAAATTTTCTGGAACTGCCACGGAATTTTTCCTCATATTTCCGTAATTTTCGGCTGAATCGACAGTGAAAAATGACGATACTGTCGCGGGAAATTTCCCAGCCGTTTCCGTAATCGGTGAGTGAACGTAATTGCGAGTTCCGTAATGTTAATGGAATATTTCTCGTCGTGTAGCTCCACCCATTGACCGGTTTACGTTACATTGAATATTATTCGATTCTTTATTTTTCCAAAAAAATTGAATCAGAACTTTTTCCGAAAATCATGGACAGTCAGGATTAAGAGCATAAAATTGTACAAAATATTAATATTTTTTCGACTATTTCATTTCTATAAATAATCCATAGAATTTATTTATAAATTATTTATGTGTACGAAATGTCCCGTAAAAAATATTATATTCCGAAAAAATTCCTGATTTTGTGGACAATGTTAAATAATTTTTCCTCTCCCTTTAATAACAATTTAACGATAATAATTTCAGATTTCCATCTTTTATTACAATGAAAATGTTTCTTATCACATGCGTAACTGATATGAATACCGATTTGTTTTATTGTTTAAAGTGCTAAAAACTACATGATTTACTTGCATTATGATTTAACTCATTCGAAATATTTAATTATCAACAGTAATAATCCAGAATTAGATCAAATCAATTAAACAAAAAATTTTTTCTTGAAAATGTTGGTTCAGTTACTTAATTGTTCATTCGACACAGGACACGATGATTAATTTTTGTTCTCGTAACGTTTCAGGGTGCAATGAGGACGGTACCAGCGCAGAAGTAGCTGAGGTGGGCGGTTGCGCGTCAGGTGGGACGAGTACCGGTGAGAGTGGTTCAGCCAAACAGGACGAGCGTTGTCCACAGTGCGGTATACTTTGCCATAATATCCACGTTCTTCAGCTCCATCTTGAGGATGCCCACAAATCCTCATTCGTTATTGATAAACACGACTTAGGTGCTCAATTTTCCCAAGTTGTAAGTGACGTATTCACCATTCAAAATTTTACAACAATTGATGAATGTGAAGAAAAACAAGGACAAGTTTATTTGCTTCTGAATGTGAGCATTGCAATCTTTGAATTCTGACCCAAGAAAATCGAATTTGGTTTGGAAATTATATAAAATAGTGTGAAATGTAAAAATACAAAACATTTTTTTGAAAATGTCTGGGTGGTCCCTGACTAGGTGTCATTTTTTAGTTAACAAACGATTGGGTGGGTTGGGAAAAAAATTCTCAAAAAATGTTGAAGCTAACTCTGGACCGAGATTCAACTCGATCGGTCAAGCCGTTCTTGGCAAATCGTCATTTATTTATAAATTTTTTTTTCCAAAAATGTTCAAAACTAACTGAGGTATTCAGTTTTTTCCCCTCATCTTCTTCATCATGGTTGCCTCTGTTGGAATCAATCAAAAATTGGCAAGTGAACCCTGATAGAAATCATAGTTATTGTCACTTTTCTTTTTTTGAAAAAAAAAAAAAATATTGTTCGCCCTCTCATTTGCGCGAAAATTGAGCTGTTAACTTAAAATTCAGACGAGATGTTCCTTTCATCATTAAAATGGATGGTATTGAAAATGAACTTCGCAGATATTCAATTTTTAGTGTCAAATGATTATGTGGGATATATCAGAAGTTATTGGACCGAATTCGTTTTTTTTTTTAAATTTTAGTCAATTTTAGTCAATAATCAATCGAATAAAATAGGGAAAAACGATGGGAATAAAGAACTAAAGATTGTTTAATCAAATAATTCGATAATTTTGTTGATTTTCATATTTACATCTATATACATTCTTAATAGATATATATTAATAGGAGAAATCATAATTTAAAAACCATTCGGAAGCTCGCCATATATTTATTGATGGCAAAGAAAATATTCCCATACATTTCAATAACTCATCTACAGTCACACAACTGCTGTCACCTGCTTGTTTTCTCTTATCATTAGTTCATTAACATTTTTCATGTATTTCTTTCTTAATTTCAGTCTTGCAAAGTCTGCAGCAAAACATTTGCCAACGTTTACCGATTACAAAGGCATATGATTAGCCATGACGAGAGCGCAGTTTTGCGCAAATTCAAGTGCCCACATTGTGAGAAAGCGTTCAAATTTAAGCATCATTTGAAGGTAAATATACAAATTAAAACAATGAAATTTGTTGTTCTCTTTAATTATCGAATTCAATAATGTCACTTATCTCTTCAAGTTTTTGGACAGTATCTCCGAAGCGAAGGGGATAGCGCAATCGTTGTAGCACTCAATTTGCTCTACAAAAAGGGTTATAACAAACATTTTGCTATCTCCTCCAGATTCCGAGATATTCACCAAAAACCGATCGATACTTAAAATTGACTTATCTTGTTTTACCACTTCCCTACTGATTTTCATCAAGAATGAAATGTTTAGTTCATGTACTTTATGATATTTAAAAAAAAAAAAAACAAACGAATAAATAGTCAGCATTATCTAAATAAAATTTCGGAAAGTTTTGTTTTTTTTTAAAATTCTTATAAACAAATAATAGAAGTTATTCCCCGAACGGTGGATAACGCTGTACCACGTTCTGATTTTTAAATAGAAACGATAATTCAGTTGAGGAAAGAAATGCAATTCCAACTTTGATCGAGATTTTTTAAAAATTTTTCTAGAAAAATCTGTAAAAATAGTTGGCAATATGTATAGAGTATTCAAACTCTTTCGAAAATTTCAAAACAAATTTTCTGCTTCAGGAACATCTTCGAATTCACAGTGGTGAGAAGCCTTTTCAATGCAATAACTGTGGAAAACGTTTTTCCCACTCGGGTTCGTACTCCAGTCACATGACATCGAAAAAGTGCCTAATAGTGAACCTGAAAAAATCTCGAAGTCACCCAGTGCACTCAGACCGTCCGAAGAAGTCGCCTCCCCAGCAGCCGCCACTACCACGAATCCGAGAGGACCAACATACTCAGAACAACAACACTTTCCTCCCAATTCTCCCGAAACTCTCGCCTTCTGATTATCAAGACCTCCAGAGGGATAACTCCAGCATCTATGATATGCCAACACTTCTCCCCCAGATGATGGGACTGGGAAACTATTTTCTGCAGTCGTCGATAGGAAAACTTCTCAATCAACTCCATCACAAACGTCTTGATGAAATGACAGAGCAATTTGAGTCCCACAGGGAGATCCAAAGCCCATCGACAGGGGACTCTGAGGAGGCGGAGGTCGATGACAAGTACTCATCAACTCCCAGTGATCCTCAAGGTCTTGATGCTGTTCGAAGAATTCTGGAGACTGTCAATACTTCTGTTACTAAACAATTGCTCGAAGCGAATGTCAGGAAATTATCAAACTCTCCGAAACCGATCAGGGAGGTGATGGATCAGGATCAGGACTCGGAGATGTCTGGAGAGACTTCCAATTGGCAGGACTGGCAGTCTGGGGATCAGTATGATTCGCAGAGTGAAGGGTTTGTCATTGTTTATTTAATTTATTTATCCGTCTCTTAAATTTAATTTATGGATAGACAAAGAAAACAAATTTTTAATGTTGATAGTTATTGAACGAGTTTTGGGATCATAATAATTCCAAGTACCAAAACATTGAAAATTTGCATGTACAAGATTATAATTCAATAGTGATGTGGCAAAACGAGATCTGTGCGTCCACGACAATTATGGTCATGGAATAAAATCGTTCAATGTCATTATTATTACAGACTAGCTGCTAAACTCGAAGATGCGAGTCAATCGAGTGCAAGTAAGAGCAGACCTGGCAAGAGAAAGGCTGACGACATCCCTGAGAGTTCAATCGAAGGTGATTCTGAGGACGAGGACGAGGTGAGAGCTCCTGGGGACAGCGGCAGAAGAGTCAGGGCTCGATCTCTCATCGATGAGGAGCAACTGGCTGTCCTCAAGGGCTACTATCAGATCAATCCACGACCCAAGAAGGACGAAATCGTCATGATCGCGAATTACATTAATTTCCCAACCCGAGTCGTTCAGGTCTGGTTCCAGAATTCAAGGGCTAGGGATCGCAGGGAGTCCAGAATTCCGGCTTTGCTTCCTTTATCCAGCATTGGTAATCACGCCGGCTTTGAACAGCCCTTGGACCTTTCCAAGAAGGAGGTGGTGATTGTGGAGAAGGAGAATGACGTCTTAAGGAGGACTGCGGTACCTGGAGACAAGGAGAGCAATGGAGGAATCTCAGGGAATGGTGAGGATACTGAAGAGGCACCACTTGTTATTGATGAGGAAACTGTCGACTCGGGGGATATTAAAAAAGAAGTGTGCGCTGGGGGGGATGTTATCGTAAAGGTGAGTTGACTTTTGTTAAAAAAAAGCAACGAAAGTATTAAAAAACGTCTTTTCTCACTGAACATGTTTTTTTTTAACCATCAAATTAATTTTGTATTGTTCAAAAACGATTACGATTAAAACGACACGATTAAAATAATCCTTTTTGATTGAAAATAATTTTTTATGAAACATTTTCGAATGAATTTTATAAATAACATTTTCCAAAATTTTGTCTTCTGGATTCTTTTTTAGACAAAAAAAATGATTTTTTAATGGGAAAACAATTTGTTTTATTTACAAAAACTATGAAAGACATCTATTACAGGTCATTTGCTGGAAAATTTCATCTTCTCAGTTGTAAAAATCAATTTTTGAACTACAAGCTTCGTTTTTTATGGAAAAAATAGTTTTTCAACTTGGGCAATAGATTCAATGGAATACCGAATAGATTTTTGAAATTTTAATGTCGTCTATTATAGCAAAGTCCATCAAGAGCTCATGTGAAGACTGAGCGCGACAGGCCAGCATCGACAGAAGCACCAGCAATGACAGAGAATGAGCAAGAGGGAGTTTACGTGTGTGATCAGTGTGACAAGACGTTCTCGAAGCACAGCTCATTAGCCAGACACAAGTATGAACATTCCGGTGAGTTATTCAGTGTCTCAAGCGTCTTTATTCAAGTGACATTGCAGCCGTAAAATGAATATTATTAGATCCTCCAGTAAATTCAGTCATGAATTCCTCAATTTTTGTCGCCCATTCTGGAGTTATCTCTAAAAACAGTGTGACTGAAGTCATTATGTCCAATTAAATAGCTTTGACCACATTTTGTAGACTAGCCCGTGGCAGTTAATTTATGCAAAAAATTGAAAGCAATTGAAGAGAATTATTTTCGTATTTAACAGTAATAAAATTTTTCTACAGAAATACAGATAAATATTTAATTTGTACAGAGAGTCATTTCTTTTGGGAGTTAATTTAAGAAAAGTGTTAAGGAACTCGAATTTTTGAAATTCCTATTTATAAAAGCAGAAGCACATAAATGAAATCGCGTAAGGTCTTTCCCATTGGCCGATTAAATGAATGAAGTTTCGCGTTAGTCGAAAAGGCGAAAACGTTCGTGTTCCTAAAAGCATCCATTGTGAATCGAGTCACCTCTCTCATCATATTTATACCAACGACTTTCACATTCGTTCTTTTACGGTGTGATCGCCCTTCATCAGTCTATGAAAGCACAAGCACATAAATTATAAATTAAATTAACCACAGAAGTCATCGACTAACTTCATGTGTAAGACTTTCTCCTAATTGGTCAATGTGTTTGAGGCGGGAAATCAAAATAGGGCGCGCGAAGCGCGCATTCGGTTTCGTTAGATTTTATATTTCGTCAGTCAAATGTCAATTCATCCACAAAATTAATGATTTGCGTATTAAAATGTTCCGAATCTTTTCATGATACTGGAAATTTTAATGATAAATTGTTTTTTATTCTTACGGGGTACACACTCTCGGGCCTTTACCTTTTGTTCCTTTTCCCTGCGGTGAATTTGACACAGGGCTAGCGGGAAACCATGGAAAACCCTTTCCGTACAGTCGGCCCATAGCGCAGGGTCCGAGTGTATCCTTCCGTCACCCTGACCAGAAGGATACACTGGGCCTGCACACACATGCCTTCCGCGCAGAAATTTTTTGAGCGAGTGCGCGGTATTTGCAAATGGTCACCAATCCAAGTACTAACCCAGTGAAACGCTGCTTAGCCCGATGTCCGCCAAACCAACACCCCGCTCGCTCAGCCATTACAGTCGGTTAAGGTTAATATATAATTAGATGAAAAAAATTATGAACAGGGCGTTAATCGTAGAGACGTAAAGTATGGAATTAATATTTACACATTGATACTAACTATATGAATGTCGATAGAATTATCGATGTTGAGGCAAGCTATAAAATGCAGCCAATATCGTGAAATTTCATTCATCTATGAGAAATTAATAGAAATGCCTTGTGCGAAAATAATATCATTCAGAACTTTTTTCAGTTGTAGTTAATTAAAAAACACTGAAAATTAATTTTGAGCGCGCGCAGTTGAAAGTCGCGACAACATTGCACTTGACCATTGGCTAGAGATAAATCCGGTATATTCAAAAATTTTCCGAACGATGGGGTGAACTTTAGTATCTGAAAACAATGTGGCAAATACATATTAATGAATATGTTCGCACATAACCATTAATAAATTTTATAAATGATTCATAATCGGCGCAAAACAATGGATTAAATAGTTGATAATATGGTTTTCATTAATAAAACAGAACATTTCTAAATTCATTCACATTTACGTCGCTTCACATCATTTTGGTAACGAATCAAAAGAGTTTCATACCTGTTTGAGGTAACGTGCTGCTGCCCGTTCCAAAAAAACTTTTCTCACATGGATTGTGGCCTCAGGTTCGGTGGAAGCAATCGAATATAAAGACGTCCACTTGATATTATTCCATATTTTACGTTACATAGTTGAAAATTCACTCACTTATATGAATCATTTATTATTTTCCAACGACCACCAGTAATCTCACGAAAAATGTATCTAGACCAAGATAATTCATTTGTTTATAACCGCACGGCACATAGACGGAAGACGTTGAGGAAAATATGACAAATTGGCTAACTCTGGGAAAAAAAATATGGCATCGGTCCGACGTCGCCATTTTTTTCTCCCAAATGAATTATTTTCTATGGACTACTAACAATGGAATTAAAAATATTTTAGTGTATGCCCCATGTGTAAAAAAATTAAATACTAATGAAAAAAATAATTCGACCGTAAAAAGTATCAAATATACTGTAAACATTCATCTGAAAAATGCCAATTTTTATCGTCCAGGGATTGGTTTTTTTCAATGATACAGACACACAGATTCCCCTCCAATTCCTCCAATTTCAATCAAACAAATTATGAAGTAATAAACATAAACCATTCACAGGACAACGACCATACAAATGTGAAGAATGCCCTCGTGCATTCAAGCACAAGCACCACCTGACCGAGCACAAGCGTCTCCACACAGGTGAAAAACCCTTCCAGTGCTCAAAGTGCCTAAAACGTTTCTCCCACTCTGGCTCATACAGCCAGCACATGAATCACCGTTACTCCTACTGCAAGCCCTACAGAGAATAAAAATTTCCATCTCCATCGTCGATAAAGTGCTCAGCCCCAGCTTCAAGTAAGTAATAAAACCATGAAAAGCCAATTCCCCCTTAGCATCGATCCCAGGGGGAGGCTGAATACGCAGAGCAAAACAATAAACTCAAGATATTAACGAGACATCACATACAACGATAGCACTAGCACTCTTTTGAGTGCTCACTCGAGCAATCGAGTGAAGAGAGAAAAAACCATTGAACAATAATTAAAAGGCCTCAATACGAGTTAACAAAGAAATAAAATAAAAAATAAAACAAAATAAGATATTAAAATTTATTACAACAACACGTAACGGTACCAAAAATACATAATGCAATAATCTATTATATAAAGTATATAATATACATAATATTTTATTATTTTTATTAAAAAAAATTATATATACCATGACAATAAAATGAAAAATGAAACTAATTAATGTACAAATTTGTTAGCCACGTTCACTTTGGGATGTGAGATTAATTATTCAAGGATTCAACATCTGATAAATAAATTTTTGCTTGTCAATGGAATATGAATAATAAATAAATAATTAAGAGGCAGAAATGAATTGTCAAGTGACATTGAAAATTAGCTGAAAATTAAAACAATTAATTGAACGAATGATTTCAGATAATATTATTTCATAATTTACAATTGTTTAATTGACACATTCCTCACAACAGACAATTTCATAATTTATTATGAAAATTATTGAACGCAAGATTATCGAGCTTCAGCGAGCATTTTCAAATGAAATAAAACCAAACGATGATTGCATGAAACATAATTAAGGACGTAATTACTATGATTAATTATCAAGCAAGGGGAGAAGGGGATTTGGTGAAAGAATACTACGAGTTTTTTAAAACTAGTTTATTAATGATGATTTATCATTTACGTACTTACGAGAGATACTCGTTACAATTCACTCATTTATCATTTATAATTAATTTTAAAGTACATTCCGAGGAGTTTCTTTCGTGCCATTCATGTTTTTAATTCAATTACTTATTAATTAACTAAAATTTATGATTAATTCTCGCATTCATTCACCGATCTCCATGAAAATAATGACGATTTAAAAGCCATTTTGTAATGTATGAAAGAAGAATTTCAAGATATGATATTAAATGCTTCCATTTCGTGTACTATTACAAATTATTGATTGATGAAGAAAGAGGAATTTATATTATTTAATCAGTTCCTGGACGTTATATGAGGGAAAGAGAGAGAGAGAGAGAGTGGGGGGGGGGGAGAGAGAGAGAGATAATTAAATATATTTAATATCGTCCAGTCCACGATTGATTGAATAAACGAGGGAATATTATTACGAATAATACTCGAGAATGTATTTTATAACAATTTATTCGTCTCCTTTTTCATTTAAAAAATAAACGCGATAAATTATGATGATAATGTACAGCAAGTGATCAATGATTTTACTAAACGACATTGAACGAACACTGAATTAATAACGATAATTATTGAATTTTCATTGATAATCAGGTATTTAAAAATTCTGATATATTGTATTTCCCCATTTCGTAGAAGCTTCGGTTATCCGCGACAGGCATCGTGTTCATCTAAGCTACCTATAATTAATAAAAAATGAAAGCAACATTTGATGCTTGGAATACTCTCTATTATAGTGTTAACACTTAAGAAATATATTTTTATATAATTATAATATAATATTATATACCGGTAGTGGGCAGGATTGGATAATGACGTCATGGTTGGATATTACAGTTGGAAAAAAAATGTTTTTCTTTCATTTTGTGAAGCAAAAAAATTATGGTAATGACTCAGTTCTCGATCGATAATTTTTTTTTCAATTGATTTTATATTCTTGTGGTTAAACGTTCGATTTCAAGTGAATGGCAGATCTTCCTGGTTTCAACAGATACATTTTTAATGACAATAAATGCAGATTAATGGATTTCGAAGAATTTAAAAAAGTATTAAATACGTGAATGTTCAAGGATGATAAAATGATGATGGATAGAGAAAAAAAATGAAAACAGAATTTTTACGAATTGTTGAAGCAACGATTAAAGCACCATACGATGCCTTCCGTGAACGACCGAGCTTGCCTAGTTGCAAAAAAAATGGAAACGATGCAAATTTTATATTTAATGACAGGAGTTATCGTTGATACAGTATTTTTCAACGAAACTGTTGTTCTCTAATTTTTTGGACATTACGCATTAACTGTTGGTTACGCAATTGAGCTTTCCATGATGAATAATTAATAAGGAAACATTAGGGCAGGATATAGAGTGATTAGAAGGCAACAGGAATCGATAAAAAATATTAAAATGTGAGAAAAAAAATTGTTGTGAATTCTCAGCACGAAGGTGGAAAAATAAATCGGAAAAATTGTGCATTTCACTAGAAATGAGTGAGGGCTGAAGAGGATTTGGAAGAAATAAATAATTGTAATAAATATTTGAAAATCCGAAGTGGATGTGTTGTCATCTGGTGAGCTTCTGGTTACATTTACTGAAAAAATTCATTCAGTTTGTCGGAAAAATTTGGTTAAGGGCCAAAAATCCCGAGTTAGGGCTTTAAAAGTTTGATATGAAGCACCGCCATCTTAAAAGTCCCTCGGGCTGAGGGTGTTGATGTCGTTGTCAGCTGCATTACTTTCTATTCAAACATTTATGACTTTTCCATCTAAAGGGTTGGAAAAGCGTAACAAAATTCTCTCACATCTATAAAAATGAATTCGACCGCGTTGAAGGTGGTGCCTTGGGAGAGAAAATGGCGCCTTTATCAACAGTGATAACTTCGTATTGACATTACGCATTAAATTCCTAGGAAAAAAAATAAAAAAAGCAATACGACTCAAAGAAAAACACAAATCGCATGAAAAATGGCCAGTAAATCTTTGATATTGTCCGCTGAGATTTCGTGACGTCCTTTTTTCTCTTCATTTTATTAATTAATAATTCCTGAGGCCTCTGAAGTCATACATTTTACATATAAAATACTGGGAATACGACAGACAATAATATACCGCTGTTTCACTCTAGATTAAATGAAAAAAACATACTAGACGCGTAGATTTTAACGAAGAACATTAAGTATACACGTAAAAATAAATAAAAACTCAGAGTATAAATAGAGAATGGTATATATTATATACATGCGTTAAACGCAAATTTGGGGGTTGATGCGAGACGATTAGAATTACGCTGGTTTTTGGATGGAATAAGGACGTTTTTTTTGCCATCTCCTCGTTCCATTCGATCATTACTGAACCGAAGATATATAATGAGCAATATAAACCAAAGCCAAATGACAAAGTTGCGTTAAAATTTATAGTAAATAATTTGTATAATTTAAATGATAACATATTGTCGACAATTGCTGTTTGCAGCATTGAAATGCCCAGTGATTCGAAATATCGAATAAAAAATGAGGAAATAACGAATAATAATAATTGTATTGTGACAACGTTCCATCCATAATTAAATAATGAAAAAAAAACATGAAAATGAAAAAAAAAATATTATACAGTTGGGCCGACTATTCCGCCAGTTCGTGCCTTTTTTCTGCAGGGAGAGTGGTCTTTTTCGAATTCTGATTCTGTGTATTGGCCACTGTGTGAGTGATTTAATGCAGGAATTTAATATTAAAATGACCTAAGGAATGAAATCTATTATATATGTCTAATCTTAATTCAATGTGAGGCCAACGAGTGAGTAAGAAAATTTGTTTTCTCAGTTGCATAGGGAAAAACATGAAATTCCATTGAATATGATTTTTCATTTGATTGGTGGAGATGCAAATTACTAGTGAATGACGTGATGTGCAAGCAGTTTATTATTTTAAGATGAACATGTTAATGATCCTGATTAGAATAATATTTTTCCATAAATTCAAAACGCGTCTGCATGATTAATGGGTCAAAACAAATGATAAATTTAATGATGGGTCTGATTATCTCTGTATATTTTTCATTCCATTTGCAAAATGTTTTCAACGCTCATTAGAGCATACCTCACGAGATTCTTTTTTAGGAATGAGAATTTTGTGGATTAGTGCATTAGCCGCAATATTGTACATTACATTTAACAGAATGCATTTCTTTTTACTTTGATTTACGTTTTATTCTATGTGGCTCGTTTGTAATGGTGTAATTTACCTTCGTTGGATTAAACAAAATACCTTGGTATATTATTATATTGAACAAAATATTGTCATTCTGTCGAATAAAGATGAATGATTTATAAATGTTTAGTTTTGTCATATCCAATTACCAATTTAGATAAGTACCGAAAGGTGTATTTTTTTTATACAAAGAGTTACAACTTAATTATGTTAATCGTTCCTATTTGAAGTAGGGTTTTGTTGAGTTTTGTCAACAAGAAAATCTGAAAATCGGACCTCTTATCTGACCTACTTCTTATTCACGATTTTTTTGGTATTAACGAAAAAGTTGATTAAGTAGTATTTTTTATCGTCATTGACTAAAATTTAATTGATTTTCTGAAATTTTTTAATTCTTCCAAAAAATGTTTTTAAAATTAAAAAAAATGAGTGATGCAACTGATAGTAATAATATTCATTATTTTTATTCAATTGAAAATTTAACTGCTTCGTGGAAATTATTTTATTGAAACTATTTTTAGATATTGGTGATTATTTAACAAGTGCAGGAAAGTCTTTTAGACCTCGTGGGGGATTTATAGCAAGGCGAAGGCGAGCGATATAATCCCAAGAAACCAAAATTTATTATTTATTTTATTTTATTGCTCATATTTATACCCTCGGGTTTTTACATTTTGTTTCCCTTTGGTCTAGACCCTTATAGTACATATCTCGTGACACGGAATTACAATCGTTTAAACACGTAAAATCTCATTACTACCGACTACTCTTAATGTTAATTTGACATCGGCATGTATTTAAAAATCAAATTGTTAAACCTAATTTGGACAGCCGAAGTTAACTCAAGTCTAAGTATAAATGCCCCAGCTCATGGCCTTTTTTCGCGAGAAGATCCAGGGATTTTGTTTAGAGCTGAGAACGGCTCCACCATGATGTCAGCCACTCCCTGGACTGTTTACCTACCGAAGACCTATACCTCCCGCGATTCCACGTTGTCTGATCGGTTGACAAGGGGTACTCTTAGATGGCGCCATTGGCCGCGAAGCCTAAATCAATCTCCCCCCCCCTTTTCGCGGCTTTTTCTCCACTACCTCATGAGTTTGGAGAGTTCACAGTGAGGGTCTACATTATAAAACCAAATTTCATTTTTCAACCTCATTGGTGGACAGTTCAGTGTTGCGTATGTAGAACATGCGTAACCTGACACTTTTTACAGATTGCGTTGAAAACAGTGCTCAATACTCGGGGAAATAGTATATTTGAACACAAATGCGAGGGGGTGGCAACGAGTGTGAAGTTGACGGCCCGAGGTGAACCTGAGGGCTGTCAATCACACGAGTTAAACACCCCGTCGTACGCGCATCCAAATTATGCTTTTTGTTAGTAATGTTACGGTCAGCGAGTGGCAAATTGTGTCATTTTTCGTTTCCCTGTAAATGAAGAGGCACTTTTCGACAAAGGCTGCATATATCAGCAATGACAAAAAAGTATTTTTATACTGACCATTATAATGGGATATCATCGATAGCTAAGAAATTAGATATTTGTCTTACCGATGAATGGTGCATCAACTTACCGATCAGGTTTTTACCCACAGTAATTCTTTGGGCTTATGATTCTTCAACCTGCAGGCTTGCCAACAGTGAAAATGTCCAATCAGATATGTAAGTTATGCAGCCGGTGGAACAGTCTATCCGATCGGTAAAATTCCGACGTCCGGACAGAACTACAGTAAGAAGGCTCAACATCTTTTTTTTTCCCCGTGGTCAACATACGATTTATCCATACGCATGCAAAGGAAACTTTGAATTTTACTATCTGAAGAGCGGTCGAAAAGCGAGTACTTTCCGACCGAGCGACTGACATTTCATTCAAGGACAGAGGCGCTCACTTTACTCCCGCTCATCAGCGAGCAAAGTACAAACTTTCCGTACAGGCGTAAAAAAGCAGGTCTTTCCACGAAAAAGATCTATAATTTTCCACAGCTGTAGCCCTATTTGAGCACAGCACCTTAGTCCATTCCCTACAATTAAATCTCCAAATAACTCATCCCAGAATTCAGCGATAAAATCGATATTTTGAATACTGTTGTCATGACAACAGTAAACAATGAAATCTTTTGACATCACTCGCTCTCGTGCAACTATCCGAAATGTCATGCAGTTGACAACTTTTGTCATTACCATTGTAACAATCAAATCATCGTTTTTGATACGAAAAAAACTTGTGAAATAATAATTGCTATGACGACGCCTCTTCTGCAGAGCAGAGTGTTTTTCGGATTGAAAACCGATGTTATAAACAATGCTCATTACATCACTGATAATGACATTTTGTATCCGGTTGGCAATGCCCTGGCCATACACAACTTTCACGAGAAACATCAGCGACTGCTTCGTCTCCCGGAGAAGTACCAAATTAATCTAATCGCAGTTACTCCGAATAAGTGAGTTTATTTAAACGATTTCTTCCTCAAAAATGCAGTTGAGAAAAGTTCTCTATAGGATCCTATGTCAAATTGACCATTCGTTGACTCCGACTTCTTCAAAAATTGACGGCCATTTTTTTAGAGATAAAGATCCCTGAAAATCTATCTTCAATTTTTTTCAGATTTTTGAAATGATCCACTACAGAGATTTATGATTTTACGATATGATTTTTTCAATTTTTCTAAGTTCTTTTACCATGATTACTGTACTATTCAACCGATTTCAATAAGTAAAAAAAAGAAAATCTTCATCTCTCCATAGCCGATTGGAATATATATTTTCTATATTTTTTTACATGCTTCCTAATACCTGGAGCGTCTAAATTTTGAAGTAAATGAAGAGCAAAGCGAAATTTTCCAACTATGACACTTGATATTTGTGAAAAAAATTACAAATTTTTTGGATCCAAGAATAAATTCTTTGCGGGCCGCCGGAAAGTGATAATTGGTCAGAATCCGTCTTATTTGTTTTTTTCTCAAGTTTCATTTTTTTAAATTTTCCAATTCATGATGACATTGAATGTTCTAAACGCTTATGATATCATAATAGTATATTTTGTCACTGCTGCTAAGTTTAGCCCGTGTCAAAAAGTACCTTTTCGGTTACTAGTAAACAAAAAATGGCCCGTTTCGCCGCTCGCTGAACGTAATTTCGCTGACAAAAACTATAGTTCGAACACACATGCGACGGAGTATTTTAACTCGTGTGATTGGTAGCAACTTCACACTCGTTACCACCCCGTCACACTTGTATCGAAATATAACAATTATGCACTCCAAGAGCGTCTTAAATTCTTCAAAGAAATGCTAAGTTAATTTTATCGCTAGGAAAAATTGGTCTCGTTTCCGCCCGATCCCCCAAAAATACCCCCAACTCACCAAAATGTTTTGACCCTTGAAAAGGAAATACGTGGCCCTGTGCGATGTGGGCGACAAGCCGACGATCTCAATTTACGACGTTCACAGTCTCCGTCGTAGGAAGAACCTGGGTATTCCCTACGACTGTCCTGAAGTCACCCACTTCACCTGCATCTCCTTCAGCTTCGACAACAAGTACCTCGCAGCGGTGACAGACACACCAGACCAAACAATGTTGTTTTATGCCTGGGAGAAGGGAAAAGTCGAGTCGACAATTAAAGTTCTCAACCCCCAGAATCCATTGGCCTTCATCCACCAAATATCCTGCAATCCTGGGGACATTGCTGTTGTGGCTCTGGCCGGAAGATTCTCCTTCAAGTTCCTGACGTGCTCAGAGACCATCTGGCGACCCTACGGCTTCTCCAAAGCTGAGAATCTCTTGATCTCGTCGATTTGCTGGCTCAACACTGATCGTCTTCTGGCGGGTACCGAAGACGGTCGCATTCTCTTCATGGAGAATGGTGACCTCAAGAACATCTTCAAAATGAAGGAAGTCACCGTGATGAATCTCAAACTGCGAGAAGAATTCGTCATTCAGCCGTCGGCGGAGAAAACAAACGAGGAAATTCGCGCCTTGACATCTTTTCCAAAGGGATTTACTTTCGGCTATGGCCCCGGAAAAATCGTCGTCTTCGAGAAGGATGGACAGCACAAGTTCCTTTACAAACACGTATTCACGGTGCCAAGACAGATCACCAAGTCCACAGAACTCACCGAGGCTTTGTACGAGATAAATTCAATAAACGTAAATCCCAGTTCCGATCGTCTGATTGTCACCACTGGCTGGTCCCAACTGTTCTCCGCTAGGTTATGGGCTTCCAATCTCATGATGGATGTGATACCTGAGGACCTGGAGATTATGGGACAGGCTCTCCATCACGGCCCTATCAACAGTCTCTCCATGTGCGCCTGGAAATCCATCTTCATTACCTCAGGGGACGATGACAGAAGCGTCAGGATTTGGGATTACGAGTCTGAGAACTTGGTAATGGTTAAGCAGTACCAGGAGAATATCTACTCAGTGGCACTGCACCCCATTGGTCTATTCTGCCTCATCGGTTTTACCGACAAACTTCGATTCATGACTATCACCATTGATGATCTGTTGACGATGCAGGAGTTTCCCATCAGGTCTTGCAAGATTGTAAAATTCAGCAATGGTGGACACCTTTTTGCTGCTGTCAATGGCAACATCATCCACGTGTATACGACTATCAACTTCTCTAGTAAATTCTTGTTGAGGGGACACACAGGAAAGATCAGCCACATCATTTGGTCCCAACAGGATTTTAGACTCGTTTCCGTTGGACTCGAGGGCGGCGTTTACACCTGGGACATCACCACTGGAAACAGAACGGGAGAAATTATCCTGAAGAACGTCACTATTGGTGGAGTTGGACTCAATGCAGACGCTTCGTCGATTTACTGCATCGTCAATCACGGAATCAACAACATCTATGAGATCAAAGATGATTCGGTTTGTAATGTCATGATGAATACCTTCAAACGCTTAGGGTTTAATCCTGATTATTTTTCCCACCCAAATTTCAGCCAATAGAATTGCACCATTTGTTGATATTTTGTATAGCCTACCTCGAATATCAGCGATTATTTTTCCCATCCAAATCTTGGCCAATAGGATTGCACCATTCGACGTTATTTTGTATAGTCAACACGGTATTTCAGCGGATATTCTTGGAAATTTCACTGGAAATTTTGCATGTTGATATATATAAAAAAAAACAAATGTTGAAGTAACCCTCAATTGTATCTGACAGATTAAATGGCAATTCGTTGAAAATTATGTCTCATGGTGCAATTCTATCGGCCAAGATTTGGATGCAAAAAATAATCCCCCGAATACCACTCGAACTTCGAAATTATCTGATATTTCCCTCAAGGTTCCCTGCAAACAAATAAGCTCGTCAAGTTTTCCAGAAAAATCACTCGCGCTTCGCGCTCGTGATTTTTAAACTGGAAAACTTGACACGTTCATTTGTTTGCAACGAACCTATCGGGAAATATCCGATAATTTCGGAGCTCTTGTGGTATTACATGCGATAATTTTTTGAATATTTTGGTAAACAAACGACACTTAACCAAATAAACCTCTTTTCATGTAATGGCACAATTTTCTTGGCCGAAATTTGGATAGGAAAAATAATCACATATAATACCACAAGTGGTTCAAAATTATCGAATATTTCCCGATAGATTCGTTGCAAACAAATGAAGGAGTCAAGTTTTTCAGGCTAAAAAATCACGAGTGCGAAGCACGAGTGATTTTTCCTGAAAAACTTGACGACTTCATTTGTATGCAGGGAACCTAGAGGGAAATATTCTATAATTTTGAAGCTCGAGTGGTATTCGGGGGATTATTTTTTGCATCCAAATCTTGGCCGATAGAATTGCACCATGAGACATAATTTTCAACGAATTGCCATTTAATCTGTCAGATACAATTGAGGGTTACTTCAACATTTGTTTTTTTTTATATATATCAACATGCAAAATTTCCAGTGAAATTTCCAAGAATATCCGCTGAAATACCGTGTTGACTATACAAAATAACGTCGAATGGTGCAATTCTATTGGCTGAAATTTGGGTGGGAAAAATAATCCCCTGAATACCACTCGAGCTTCAAAATTATAGAATATTTCCCTCTAGGTTCCCTGCATACAAATGAAGTCGTCAAGTTTTTCAGGAAAAATCACTCGTGCTTCGCACTCGTGATTTTTTAGCCTGAAAAACTTGACTCCTTCATTTGTTTGCAACGAATCTATCGGGAAATATTCGATAATTTTGAACCACTTGTGGTATTATATGTGAAAAATTGCAAAACAAACAAATGCGAAACGTCGGAATAAAATCAAAATTGAATTGTCTGAATGGTTTGAGGCCAGATATCCCGAGGTCCATAAACACACATAAACACTCATGAGATTGGCAATATCGTTCCACCCTCGTTTCACACTCTTTGCCACCCCGTCGCACTTTTATCAAAATATACTATTATGTGAGATAATTTTACAATAAGATATTCGATCGTTCACATTTTCGACCCCGAATATGCATTAAAGCACCGAGTTATCGATATCAGTCAAGTACTAGCCGATGTTTTTTCCATTGATCGAGTGGTAGCGACTAGCAATTGACCAGCAGTCGATCATCGATTAATGATCAACCAGCCATTGCCCAAATGCTCAAGTCGATGCCCAATCGACTAACCATCGAGTAGTGATGGAGCGATCCGCTTGAGAATGTGGCCTCAAGTCATCCTGACAGCGTTTTTAGTTAAAAAAATACGTTCACCAATTGCCAGAATTTTTCCTTCTTAATCTAGTCAGATTAGTTTGGAATGGCATATGATTACAGGTTGTTCGAGAGCTAGCCATGACGAAAAACGACCTGGCGTTTCTTCTCCTGGGAAAGAACGACTCATTGTTCTTCGCCACTTGTCCCGGGGGTGTCATCCTCTCCTTCAAAGTCCCTCTTCTAGAATCCCTCGAGTACAAGGATTTCCATATTCATTCTACAAACATTACAAACATCAGTCTCTCCTTCAACGAGCAGAACCTCATATCCGTCGGTGATGACGGAAGTTTGTGCTTCTGGAAGGTAGTTTTCCCTGAAGCCACACTAGACTCTGGTGATCAGTACACGAGTGAAATTTTAATCGGTAAAAACGACCTTGGTGACAAAATTCAGTCGATTCAAGAGCTTACAACTAGAATCAAGGAACTGGAGACCGAAGCTGCGTACAAAATGCGACAGATCGAGGTGCAGCACAACGACAAGATGCGTCTGGTACATCAAGGTTACTGCGAAGCCATTGAAGAGCTCAAGTTGAAGATCGATAAACTCCACGAGGATCGTACCAACGAGCTCAATAACATCAACTTTGAGATCGCGAAGATGAAGACAGCCCATGAGAAATCGGTGAAGGACATGGAGATCAGTTACGACAGCAAATTGATCGTTGAGTACGATAAATATTCGGCCTTTGAGGGCAAGACTAACGCGATGAGAAAGGATTATGAAAGACAACTCGAGGAAGTTTCAGTAGCGTGTGCAGAGGAACTCCAGGAGACCATTAAGAAATACGAGGCACTGCTGCATGAGAAGGGAATTCAACTCCAGGAATTTCACGAGGAGATGTCTCACCAGGTTCGAATACACGAGAGGATCAAGGATCAGATCGAGAATGATGCTGACAGGGAGATCATGGATATCAGGTCTGGATATGAGAGTCTTTTGTATCAGGAACGTCAGGCGAACTTGAAGCTGAAGGGAGAGGCTGGTGTTCTGAGGAACAAATATGCAGCTAATCAGAAGGAAATCCAGGACTTGAAGAGAACTATTAGTAATTTACAAGGGGAACAGCACCAGTACCAGAAGACCATTGAACAGTTGGAAAAAGAGGTGATGGATCTGAAGGGGGAGATCAGTGAACGAGATGCTGCCATTCAGGAGAAGGAGAAGAATGTTTACGAATTGAAGACGAGTAATTATGAGCTTGAAAAGTATAAATTTGTCTTGAACTACAAAATTACGGAACTGAAGGATCAGATTGAGCCGAAGGACGATGAAATCAAGGAGCTGAGGGATAAATTGATGATGATGGAGGCGGAATTGCTGGGGATTAATGGGGAGAACAAAAATTTACAGTTGGAGATCGGTAATATGAAGGATAAATTGAGTGGGGTTAAGCAGGAGGTTCAGGTGGAAATGCAGGTAAATAAGGATCATCGGTCGCTGGTGAAGAGAATCCAGAAGGACTTGGCGGATGCCGCTGCTGTTATTCAACAGCCCCAAGCTCTCAAGGTCGCTGTGAAGAATCTTTATAATCGCTATAGCAGTGATGAGGAGATGCACAGGAGTCGACAGGCTAGTCTAGATGTTGAACGTGAACTTATCAGGCAGAGGGCACATTTGGAGAAAACTATTGAGTCACTGAAGAGGCCCTTTGTTCGTCAAAAGAAAAAAACCTGAGGGAATTGCTTATTTTCGACAGAATGGGCTGTTATTTTACTTCCCAAATGTTTAATCATATAAATTCAGTAATTTGGGAAGAGCAGTATATTATTTGAGGAATAAACAGATGAAAATATTTTATAAAAGATGATTTATTAAGACGATGAAAAAAGAGAACCAACCAATTGAGCATAAATTACTGTAATAAGGTAATACCAAACTTAAATAAAAAGAACAATTTAAAGTAGCTCTACCCTACGACCCATGTCTGCTATTCTAAAGTCAGCATAAGTTTTAACATCGGGTATAACCCGAAGTCTCCCCTCCCCTCTCCCGTCATGTGGGTAACGCGGTAATATCCTGAAATTACGCATGCGCGAAGAAGGGAGGGGGTAGACTTCGGGTTATACCCGATGTTAAAACTTATGCTGACTTTAGTATACTTCTGAATATTTGCAATACTTGTTCTTAATTTTCCAACTGAATTGCACGCGAAAAATTTGAATATTATAGTATCCAATTAGTATCGTCTATATTAAATTGTACAAAGCAGTTATATATTTTTTAAGCGTGTGTTTCTTATGATTTTTTAATAAACGAAGGATCATTTCTTATGAAGTATCAGAAATTGTCTTGAGTTTGTCACATTTCATGATGAAAAAATCAGATTTAATTTCTGGATATCATGGAAATGTTGTTTTCAACGTAAAACACTGGCTTAAATCTGGTATTTAAAATAGGCAAAACGGTAAATTAAATTGAAGAAAACGATTTAAAAAAATGATTTTGAAAGCAATTGCATTTTCGAGAATCTCTTACACTTTCTATCAATTTTTTGTTTTTTTAATGCAGTTATATGAACTTATAAATTTTGTGGTAAATAATGAAAAAAAAAATTTTTTTTCATTTATTGTACATTTATTGTAGTGCTACTCTAAAGGAATTGAAATAAATGCCTTAATATTAAGGTTGTCATCATTTGACAGTCTCTGTAAAAAGTTTATGTACCGTAAAACAATCTAGTTGAATTCAATTATGTCAATTCATTAACTCCCTCTAATTATTCCTCAAAATCAAATCAGTCAATCGATTTAATTTCATTCTGCTGTATCCACCGACGCGGTTTCTACCCCAAACAATTTTTAAATGAAAAATTATCTAAAAAAACGATTAAAAACATTCGGAACATCTCCATTTAAATACCTGAAACCTTTTTAGAATTTCGAAAATTTTCATCTCAAATTCAAAACCGACAATCTCAACCAAAAAGTGATCGTTTTGCAGTTACTTTTCTCAACTATTCATCATAAAAATCAAAACAAAAACTGTCCAGTGAATAATTTACACGACCACAACCTTAAGTGATACAGACATCACTGACTTAAAGTAAACCAGGAACGATGGCTTTTCGATTCTTGGGATAATTTGGGAATTCTCTCTTGTACGCTCGATGTTTTCCCAACGCCCAAATGCTCATTTGGTAAGCACCAGCCAATGTAAACAGTGCAGCTAAAATAAATAAGTAAATACATTCGTCATGTCTTGTATAAGAAAATTCCTGTAAAAAAACCAACGAGTAATTCACCTGGAAGACATTTCGTCATTATCGTGAATCCAATCCAACTTCCAACTTCGTAAGTATAATTGGGACATGAAACCGAGTTGAAGAGAGCTGTCAGTGGATTACCAGATGCCTGGGGAATCTTTCTGACTGTTGTGCCTGGTGGCCTGAGATCTCTTAGGGCCAAGTGTATAGCCAGATTACCCAATTCGCAAATTATGAATATTACAAGACCAATCGCCGAGGCAGCACCACTGGGTGATGTGTACAGTGGGTGATTTACATGATATGCGACGTACATCGTGAACAGCCAGTAGTAGGAGCAATTTTTGAATAAATTTCGAAGTGGCATTGTTGTGTGACTGAAACGATGGACAAACAGTGTCTCCAGAATTCTTTTTAAATAATGGATGCTCCAACAGACTGCGGCGTAACTGAAATCATTCAATAAAGTGATGATAGGATTGAATTATGCAGGATTGGGGTTAATGGATTGAAGTCCAATCGACTTTTTGTTTATTTTTGAGAGTAGATTTCTGAATTCAAGGACGATAGAGGATTTAAGCCGAACTTTTTTCTGGAGGTTTCATTTTTATTTGTATTTCAAAAAGCTGTTTAATGTAATTTTGCTATCTCCTTTGTTTTCGGACATATTGACAAAAAAATAATTGAAAAACTAGAATTGACTAAAACAGTTCTAGTTATAAAATTTATTTTATTTCCCCAGGGAAAGTGTTTTATACGACTTTTCGTCCTTAAATTTGGGAAAAATAACAAGGAAAAAACGAAGATTTGAAAGAAACCAGTGGTCAGATGTATAAGAATTTCAAAACGTAAATTTCGAATGTTCTGAGATTTTGTTTACATAACCTATTGTGTAACATTTTCAGAAAAAAAGGAAAACCGTTTCCTAGGAAAAAATGTTAATTCCCCTGTCGAATCAAATGTTTCCCAATAATGAAATCTCGATAGAAATTAATGAGGCTTGAATTATTCATGAAATTCATGAATTCAGAATGTGAAACTTCACTCACTGAACGACAGGTCCAGCTTTATCACTCGCTTCCCCATAGAACATCCAGGGTCTCGTGTAAACCCACAGATAAACAACCAGAGGACCAGCATATTCAGCCAAAAAGACTGTTTTCCATCCAATCTGAGGGCCAAGATCTTTGTAATAAAGTTTTGAGGAATTCTTGAGCCCCAATGACTTGACTGTCTCCGCGTCTGATAATGACTTGCCCTTTGACTCCGCCCGAAGGCTCTGACGTTCTACGTACGGTGCTTTCTTCTGTTTATTCAATTCCTTTTTTATTTCCCCAATTGTCGTGCTCTCCGTCACCTGAAAATGAATTTATATTGATAAGTTTATTATTATTTCTGACATGAACCGCCCTAACCAATACGATTTACCCAAAAATGGACACAAACAGATGAACAATTGTCAGTAATATGTTGACTTCACTCACTGATTGTTTTTGTTTTTCATTATTCTAAGAATGAAAAAATTAATTGCTTACTCACTCTGATGGTTGTTATGGGGTGTGAGTTTCGCGCCCCAACAATTTCGATCTGCAAATTAATTTTTTTGTTAACAATCAAAATTATAGAATACAGCAGGGTCATGAGTCTCTTATTTACATGATAATTACCTCCATTTTTTTTGGGAATTATTCCTCGACGTTTTCTTCACTAACAGAATAAGCCGTCTGAGGCCTCAGGTATTAGATTGTATCCACGTCTCCTTCACTTTCGGTTTACTCGTGTGGTGGCGCCGTTGTTTCGTACGACAAAAAATTAAAAAACACCATGTCATGCATTTCTGAAGAATTTTTTTCCAAAAATTATGATTTTTTGAAGTGCAATTTACTTTAAAATTTAACTCCTAGTGGTCGGTTTGAGATTCTGTAGTTTTTATTCGGTTGAATGAGACGCAATAATTTTTTTGATTAGATAAAATTAAAATTCCTGATAATGAATTCTCGATGAATTCGGTAATATAGCAATATGATCGGTAATATAGTGACCTTTGGCCGGTTCTCGTTAATCAAACATCGCATAAATTGTCAAACGAGCTGGTTTTTATTTTTTAGTAGTGAATACAAACCTTATCATCAAGGTGAACAAGTTTGTAAACAATGACAGTTATTTTACCATTACTGATGCTAGTCAACGAAACAATTTTCGTTCGGGTGGCAGCGGAATTTGTGATTGTGGCTATTCAAATTTTGGATTTTGAGGGTTAAAATGAATTGAATCTGTGAGCCACTGTATTCGATTTAAATGAGCCATTTCTCATCGCAGAATAGAGTTAAATCTATTGTTGTCTATTGTTGTTGCATGCGAAAGGGACTTTGAATTTATTTGGAAATTTAATTTCGATCATTTTCCCTGGAAAACAATGTTTATGACATAACAGTCTGATGGAAAACGCAGTTATGATGTTGACGTTGTTATGTGATAGTAATTTCAAAGAGGATTGACTGAATGATGAAGAAGAGGGACCAGGAGGCCGAACCAGAGATAAAATGCGAGATGCCTAGAGCCTATATCTTTGAAATTTCAGGGGGGGCTCCGTTTGTACTTGTTCAACTGTACAAATGGTCAACTGTACACAGAATTTTCAGACGGTGAGAGCACCACTGTGCAGGGATTCAACTGGGGGGGGGGATGGGTCTAAAATAGGTACATCCGCAAAGAATGGTACAGGAAGTGGCGGCCATTTTCCCCAGAAGTTTCGGGGGTAGGGCCATCTAGCATCACTGTAGGGAACTGAAAAAGAGAATTTCTTTACCTGTTGTGAAAATTACCGATCGGAGAAAGGAATGCGAATGTCCTCTATCATAATTTTGTTGTAACACAAAATTTTTATGTTTTATAGATGGCGATAGTAATCCAATAATCATCTTTCAACGTTCTGTCAAGGGATGCTCAACCTAAAATACTAACGAGAATGTGCATGGAAGCTACATGCCCCGTTTTTTTCAAATAATTAATTAATTGTTAATGAATTAATTTATTGTATCGATGATGGTTATTCACTCTTTGAACTTAATCAGATATTTTTTTCGCAGGGCTCTATAATATTTCTTATTGTTACGGTTTTGCAACCCATATAATATTTTTTATTGTTACGGCTTTTTGCAACCCATCATAGCTTCGTGGTGGTCTCTTATAATCAGGGGACAAAGCTGGAATTTTTCTGATATATTTACCACAGGCATCATATTCGTATAATCTCTCTTCAGTAGGCTCAGTATCAATACACGTTTTCCAGATATCAACTGGCGTACCACATACTGTCAAATGGATTGATTGTATACCGAAATCTACTTCGGTCTTACTCCGACAGATTCCTACTTCACTGAGGGACCGCAGAATCAGTGCTCTGTTCTCATAAACAGACTCAGGATTCTCATTATTAATTAATTTTACAATCAAGTCCAACGCTCGATTATCAGTATTAGGGAATTTAATGAGTAATCCATAGCTATCATCATTGATTGCAGTGCACCACAGAATATGCAGAATTGAATCGATGCTAGATGTTTGGGAAACGTGGAGCAACTCCTCCTCAATTATGACGCCAGGTAGTAACTCACCACTTTTAAGCAATTTCACCGACTCCATATTGGATTTGTCATCTTCAGAATTGTTGGTAGTATAAAACTCTTTCACATCAGTATCCAGGGAAGATCATTTTTCTTTACACCTCCAATTATCACGAGAAATCGTGTCGATTAGCGGGAATAATTGCTTACACTGAAGACAGATACGTTGGATATTGTTGGACACTAGCAAATTGGCTATTATATGATGGCCACTCTACTGCGGTTCAGACTGTATCCGGGTCTGCGAAGATTCGACCAAAAGGTTTTATCTACGTTGTCAGGAAATCGCAGCCTGCAAAATAACTTTAATGTATGATTAAGTCCTAAATTGTCCAGTGCGTTCGTTGAATGCAAATAATGGATATTTAAGCTTTAAATTTCAAGAGATCTGTTATGATAAACCACCAAAAAGTTCGTGATGAATCATGAAGAATGTTGAAATCTTACGATTATTTATGAATGTCTCCATCATGATAGAATCACAGAGAATGTTGAAGACTTCTTATTTTTAAGGACAAAATAAAGGACATAGTTCGAACTAATATACAATGAACCATCAATGACCTGTCTGTCCGCTATTTACTCGATATCACCTTTTTTAACTGAACAGATATTTTTATAAAAAATTCGGGATCACCCTCCTTAAATTGGAAACTCACGAGTAGGATAGACCTTCTTTTGGCAAACGAATTCAAATAATGATTGAAGATAAAAATGATTGGCAATAGATGAAAATTAACGTAGTATGAATAACGCGACACGCGTAGCGCACGTGCTCATGCGCATGCACACTCGTCCGTCCGAGCAATATTCTTTAATTAATTAATAGCCCTAAATGATGATTGATAGACTAATCACGATGGACTATATATGACCTGCAAACAATTTTCAATCCAATGACGAGGTTACTTTTGACATTCAATCGAAAAATAAAAAATGGGGTGCTAACTTTTGCCTGAAAAAGTTTTTAATTAATAAAAAAATAAATATTGACTATCAACCGAATTGATTGAATATCCATGGTCTTCAATGGACCTTCAAAGGGCTTGAATGGAGAAACTGATCAATTTTTACCTATGTGGAATTAACTACCTGGGGCCCCGATGCTCTCTGTTTGTACAGTTGGTCGCGGAATCAGCTAGTTACGACTAGAATTCCCCAGATTGCTCCATTCTTTTTCTAGGTTTAAGGCCCGGATGGAGGGAATTTTTTTACAATTGGTGACTTTACGCCCTCCCACTTCGCGGTCAAACCCAGAAGCTTGATCTCACGCGATGCCCTGTCGGTAACTACGGCATTCGCTGGAAATCAGGGCGACATCAAAGAAGGAGTTTTGGAGGGCCCCTAAAAATTTTTTCATTTGTTTTTTCATTCGAAAATTCCATGGGGTTTGCCGCGGAGGTTGAATGGGGGTTAATAGCGAAACCACGCGGCGGGAGTGCGGGGGGGGATGTACGCAAAACGGCAATGTACTTTTCCCACCCTTACCAACCCTTTTCAAAATTATGTCATGGGGTCATAAAATAAAAAATTCGACCCCCATATACACATATACATTACTACCCAATTTTCCCACCCTCATCACATAATTTGTAAGCCGACCGACGGGGTAAAAAAAAATGTCTCTACAAGGGTGGGTAAATCGACTCAGGGGGTGATTCTGAGTCGATCTGTACCTATATAAGTTTTGACCCCATTTTTCCACCCTCACTACCCCTTTACCAAGATGGCCGACGGGGTGAAAAAAATGTCTCCACAGGGACGGGTAAATCGACTCAGGGGGTGATTCTGAGTCGATCTGTACCTATAAGTTTTGACCCCATTTTTCCACCCTCACTACCCCTTTACCAAGATGGCCGACGGGGTGAAAAAAATGTCTCCACAGGGGTGGGTAAATCGACTCAGGGGGTGATTCTGAGTCGATGTGTACCTATAAAAATCCACCCCATTTTTTTATCCTCACTCACCTGTAGAAATATTTTTTAATCACCCCGTCGGCCACCTTGGAAAAGGGGTAGTGAGGATGGAAAACTGGGGTCAAAATTTATAGGTACAGATCGACTCAGAATCACCCCCTGAGTCAATTTACCCACCCCTGCGGAGACATTTCTCCAGGACCCGCACACGGTGCAACCCCCCACCCCCTCTCATTACAATAATAGCGTAATTATTTCACTATTATTATTAGTACTATTATTTACAATTATTATTATTATTGTTATCGCTACATTATTAAATTTATGGGGCGTGGGAGTGAGACGGACTAACGGCTGGTACCCGTGGGGCCCCATCGTAATACGTCCCTGATCCACCGCACTCAATAATCCTCAAAACTCATGAATCCTCCGTCATGAATTTTTGTATCGTCGGTGGCGCCATCCCACGGATTCGAGCGGTATTTCTAAAAAAATATGGCTACAGCTGATCGCTTCAATCCCGGCTTTCCGAATTTACGCTGACTGTAGTGGTCAAATTGGTCCAGGAATAATTTTAAAAAATAGTGCATTATATCCCATGAATCGGAAATTAGGTGTGAAAAGTGTCGAGTGCCTGAAATAATTATAATGAGTGTTTTTTCAAGTGACAGTTAGCCACGCCATATTGACCGGGTGCCACGGTGTGCTAATTTGGACAGGGGGCGAGAATGGTGTTTTTTTTGTGTGATTTTCCAATGACAAAAAAAAATACTTCCATTCATTTTCCTCCTTCCAGACCTAATTTCCGATCCATCGGAAACAAACGTTCAATTTTTGTGACCAAAATTGGATTTTTTCGTCCAATAACCCGGTCGTAATTTCGGAAACTGGAAATGGTCAATTTTGATCAGTTTCCTAGGGAATTTCATAGGGACTTGTCTGGAAAAAATCCCTCCAACCGGGCCTTAAGCGCGTAAACCTAAACATGTGGCGCTGGGTCCACATGTACAGCCTAGCTTTTTGTTTCGACAGTTGAATCCCTGCACAGTGGTGCTCTCACCGTTTGACAATTCTCTGTACAGTTGAGAAAGTACAAACGGAACCCCCCCGCATATCTGCCAAGCCGGTAACGCCGCAGTAGCAGTCCCACTCCCACCAGTGATGCCAGATGAGGGGAAAAATCCCACGCGTGGGAATTTCGTGCGCAGCTCCCTCGCGCACTCCTCGGGTCCCCACCCGTAATGCCAGGCTCAGCGCCCATATATGAAATTGAAGACATTAAATTGCCCAATAAAACTATCAAATAAATAAATGAAATAAATAAAATTGATCGCATTATTAGTTTTTCAATTATCTAGTCATCAATAACATTCGATAGTAATAGAAGCACTGTTAATAATTCTTTGAAATTGAGTAATAAATTCATAACATTTTGTAATATTTTCTCGTTTACCAAAATTGTTTATTCTGTTGCAAAATTCAGGTTAATTGTAATTTTTGTTTTACATTCAGATTCAAATTTTGGTGGCAAATCGGAATTTTTAATTCATTACCAAAAATCCTGTTCATACGCGAATGCGTTCTTTAGGAAATACATATTAGGGAAGGTAAGAGGATTCATGAGCTTTATTAAATTTTCCACGTTTATCATTTGGGGCCCTGAAAAGGGCCGATGAGCTCTGAAAAGAACCATTTTTCGGTTCTGAAAAGAACCATTTTTCGGCAGATGAACAAAAGGACCGCTGTAAAATAAGAAAGAGTTAGTTTCACAGTTGTTGATGTTGTGAAGAATCCTGGAAATTTCCCAAAGTTTCGATTGAACCCTTGTTCTTAGTGAAATAGCTGAAGAGTGTTGGCGGCATACCGGCAAAATGAAGAGGTGATGAAGGAAACGAACGTGTTCAACATAAAGAAAATCCAACTTTACGACCTCGAATTTGAATACAAATTACTTGAATTATGTAACGCGAGATGATCTGAAGTTATTTCGACGGTTGTGCAGTCAACATTGTGACATTGCATGGAGGATCGTATCTGACAAATGGATTTAAGACAATCAGTACCAAGTTTGTTGCGTTTCTTGATTTTCACGTCGGTTACAATAGAAAAAATACGCTCAGCCTCAGCATTAGAATGTGGTAAACACAAAACAATTTTCGTGAGTTGACCTAAATTAGGGAATCGAAGAGAACCCGTGAAATCTTTCAAATTTGAAACCTCCCTCCAAAATAAATCCACTGAGAAGGATTCTACGCGTTTCTTATCTCTTGGATTAGCAAACGCATCGGGTAATGCATGCCATTCAAAAGCAAGAGCACTTTCGTCAAAATGTCCGAAGTGCTGGGCTAGATTATTAATTACTGTAGACTCGATACGTTCATCACCGTCTTCTAGGGCTTCCGTAGGACTCAAGAATTCCAAATTTTTAACTATGGGATGTGTGTGTGGTAAACGAGATTTCATTTCAGAAGTCGCAGTTATGTAGAACTGTAAACATCTGAGACGAAATTGCTCAGCGACATTTGCTGGAAAAGTTGTAATAAGTTTATCGCACTCAAGCCCGAGAGATATTTCATTTAAAGGTAGCAAATGATCGGGATGACTAATATTGATAGAAGTGGTGAAGAGGTTTTGAACTATATTTTTCTTCAAAAAATTGCGGGCCATTGTACGAATTAGTCCTTGACTTTCTCCAGCCAATTTATGAAGCATAAATTCGCGAGACTGGAATAGAGCATTAAAAGAGTTGAAAGAATGCATCGTATATTTCAAAAAAAGGAAATAAGCTCTAACACATTGATCTTCGAGTAATTCGTACAACTTCTGTGCTGAAGGTGACTGTTCTTCCAGCATAGCTGATGAGAAGAATAATTTCAAAGGTTCCCAATTATGAATAATACGCACTACACATTGATGCAAGCACAACCATCGCGTGTTTGATAAATTTAAAATTTTTAATTTTTCGATATTAAAAAATTCTTGGTATTCAGCTAATATTTCACAACGTTTAGGACTGTTTGACAGGTATCCCGATATACCTTTCATCAATTCCTCCGGTTCGTTTGGTAATTTACTGCAGGCCTTTGAAGCAATTATCGCGGATGAATGGCAAGTGCAGTTCATCAAAATAAGATTAGGAACTTCCAATTTTAATCTTTGGGCGAAGGAATTTTTCACGCCAACCATAACGCTTGCATTGTCGCAAGCCAACCCGACAATATTTTCCATGGGAATTTGTTTTTCTTCGACGGATTTTTTGAAAGAATTATAAATTTTTTCCGCGGAGCAATCCGTTGCATCTAACTTAATGAGATCTAAAAATTCTGTTTTAACTTCACTGTCTTTTGGGGAAACATATCTCGCGAGAACACAAAGAATTTTCGTTTTTGAAACATCCGTTGTTTCATCGATCAGAATTGAAAATTTATTTACCCGCAAAATTTTAACGAGATTTTCATTCGCGACCTTCCCTAAAACATTTTCAATCATACTTGTACACTTTGTACGCCCGAGAGACATATCTTTCGTGATTTGACTATCCGGAATTGCTCTTTTGAGAAGAGGAGTCAGATGATCCACAACACAAATGGGAACGTTGTGTTCAGCAAAGAAATTGGCGAGGAGAATTTCCGCGGTTTTCACCGATTCTTGATAATCTGACGCGACACTACAGGGATCTTTCTCAGGAACAATACCTTCATCACAATTTTCTACCTCGCGATTAATTGAAATTGATTTTAAAAGATTCTCTTTATGTTTACCCCCACTCGCGTGTTTCTGGAGCTCGGATTTTCCAGCAGCAATCACCTTCTCACAAGCACAACAAAACGCACTGTTCAGCTTACCTTCAACACTCTCCAACCAACTTGAAAATTCAGGCTCTTTTTTCCAGGATTCTTGAAATACCTTCCTCTTCTTCGATACTGGAATACCGGAAACTGCATCTTCCGAGCCTTGGTCCCGCTTTCCTATGTTCTCCATATTCAATTGGTATCAAACTGCGATAATCCCGTCAAAAAAAATCACTTCTAATGGATTCCCCACCGATTTTAAGTGACTGAATGAGCGAGATTCAGTTAACTTCTGTTTTGATTCGCACACGGGTGAGTGTATTGCGTCAATGTGAAAACAAAACATTGACGTTCATTGGCCCGCAGGAGGGTTACGAGTTCGCGGAATTGTCCGGAGTATCTTGATCGTTTTTTTTTCGGATATTTTCGGAAATGCTTTCGTAAAAAATTGACGGGATATTCCAAATCGGAGAAAAAAAAAGGAATTAGAAAAGAGTTTATGAAACCATTTGAATATTAAGGAATTATCAACTACGAATGGTAATAGAAATTGTTTATTTAAAATTGCTGTCTGATTTTCAATTTGCCCTCGTCGTCCTCGTCCCGCTTATCACCCTCGTTGCCCCTCATGACCCTCATGAGGCTTGACTTTTTCTTCGTGACCCTCGTGGGCCTCCAGAAATTTGCCATTCTCGCCATTCGAGCCGAATAAAATATTTAAACCTCGCGCCGGGCCGACTGCGCCCTAAAGGCTGCGCACTACTCACCGAGAGGAGTGGGAAGCGTGTGGGAATTCCCATCTGGCATCACTGACTCCCACTGCCACAGGGACAAGTCGAGAGTGGAGATATAGTTTTTTGCGCCTTTGAAATGTTTTTTTGATTTTTCAGCCCCAATATGTATTTTTAGGTTTAGAAAAATTAATTCAAAAGATCTATTCTTTCTGGTAAGGAGAGAAATATTTTCACCTGCCCAATTAGGTAAGCATGTACCAAGAGCTAGATACAATATTTCAATTGCTATATTGGCGCACAGCGAGCGTCCTTAAATCGCATGCTGTGGACGCGAGTTCGATCCCAGCCTTCATGGTTTTTTTTCTTTTTTATTTATATTATATCAATTTTTTGTCTATAAATGGTTAATCATTAATCGAAATACCTCAAGAGAATCATATCAAATGGTAATTCGATTGATGATTCACCATTTCTTAAAAAAAAAATTACGTCACCTCACGTGAATGACGGATAGTGAGGGAGAGACAGAAAGGGGGAAAGATATTTCTCTCTCGCTCATTGCAAATTTCATGACCGTCCTTTCAGCGGGGGGGGGGGGGGTGAATAAAAACCTATTATTATTAAGATTAGGATGATTTATTAGAATACAAGAATAATCTGATGAGATCAAAAATTTTAACAATAACCCTCGATTATTAAATAAACTGAATAATTGATGTAATTGCCTGATCAGACATTTAATGTTTAAAATTGGATTATCCACAAAAAAATCTTTTTGACAAAATGATGTAAATCCACTTGTTTACAAGATATTTGTCAAAAAGCATTTTTAACTAGAAAAATTCCGAAAACCACAGGCATCCCCCTTGGTATTCCGGAGATAATTGTTTGAATGTTAATTATCTCATGATGCAACAGGCTTACAGTATTTTGTCAAGAAACCTCTCTTGTTGTAAATTAAATTTACAATAAAAAATATTTGTTTGCCGAGGATACTGATTTTTAGGGTGGATGGGGAGGAATGCTATGATGGGTAATTTTTGTTCTGAATAAATTAGAAGAATGGTTAATTATTTCACTGAATTATTGCTGTCGTGGTTATCACTCAGGTCAATTAAATTAAAACACCACTTTATGTTGATATCCTTAATCGCGAATACTTTCCCGTGGTTGTCTTCAATTTTCACTATGTAAAGGTGATGGTAATGTATCTAAATTTACGGAAAAAAGGGGTCCACACTGGTGGTGGCGTAGCTGGGAACACTCAGTAGTGGACCGATAATTGTAAAACGAACTCTTAATTAAACGAAAAGCGTAGCGTTAAAGGCCGAATACAATACCGTTGGCCGTTGTGTTTCCGGATTTGCGGTAGGGCCTGACCGTTGACCCGACGATGTCCGAAATCTGACGGCTTTGGACGGGTTCTGGAAAAATCGGAAATCGTGTCACGAATTCAATGGCGCCAGCCAAATTGCCCTAGCTAAGATATTTCCAAAGATATGGGAGAATAAAAATAGGTAAAAAAACTTTTTAAGTTAAACGGTTTTATGTTAAACATACATTGCAATGTTTAAGATAAATGTACTAAAAACCAAAAAATAATAAAATAGATACAGTCGTGGGAGTTATAAACATATTCATGGACTAGACTAAAATAAAACCGTGGAGAACGTCAATTGTCTACAATCGTTGATTAAAATGTTTGTTTTGTAATGTTACACTACAATTAGGCAGTTGTTCAACCGACAGCGATGGACGTGTGATAAGTAGGGCTAGAATGTGGAAACAAGCTAGCAAGCTCGATTATAAGCGAGTTTTAGGGTTTCATAGTGGTGAGCGAGTAGTACTTTTATCATATGTTTTGTCGATTAAAGACAAACTGCGAGCAGTGAAACGATTCCTTGCCAGCCAGAAGTGTGAATGTCCAACGATAAATTAGTTGAAACATCTCTTTTATTTACATGGAGTGTATCACTATTGGAATTTCCATGAGCAAGAAAATAGTAAGTAATTTCCTCACCGTCTGCGGGCCAACTGCCTAACGACGAATTAAACGATTCTTCTATCGCACATTAAGTCGATAATTTGTAGACAATTGACGTGCCCCACGGTTTTATTTTAGTCTAGTCTATGCATATGTTTATAATTCCCACGACTGTATCTATTTTATTATTTTTTGGTTTTTAGTACATTTATCTTAAACATTGCAATGTATGTTTAACATAAAACCGTTCAACTTAAAAAGTTTTTTTACCTATTTTATGTCTGTGCCTTCGGCTTGACCCTTCGGAGATAACTTACCGCATCCTATGCATGTGTGTGTACGTACAATTTACCTAAATCTCACTGTCAATGCCATATTTAGGGTATAAAGGGGACTCCTACGTGCCGTGCGAGGAGCTTCGCGATTGTCGCGGGGCTCTTCAGTACGCTTTCGTTTTCCGAAGCGTGTGTGTGTAAAACAAAAAAAAAAAATTTTTTTTGTTAACCGTTGTAGTAACGTTCAGTAATAATTGGCACAAAAGTGCAGAAATTCCATTGTGGATTCAAAGGTGAGTATCTCTCTGTCCTTGCCTTCGAAGTTTTTGTTTTAGGGTTTAGGTCATCGGTGATGGAGATAAAAAAAAAATGGGGCGAGACCGTCCCCGACTTCCGCCATTTTAAGCTACGGTTGGATAGCCCCCGTGTGTCAGGACTCACGAGAAACTTCTCTGCGCATATACACACACTTCGTCAACGAGTGATTTCCGCAACCTGCAGTCATCCGCTCAGGCATGCGATGACAGCTTATTAGGCCGGGGGGGAAGAGGTTAACCTCTCCCCTTCTCACCTCCTTCAGGAAGGTACTTTCCGCTGCCCGCAGTCATCCGCTCGGGCATGCGATGACCGCCTGACAAGCTGGGGGAGATGGTTTAACCGCTCTCTTCCACTCTTCACTGGAACGAAATACCCTACATGCGGGAACGTAAGACGATGTCATAGCAGGGTCCAGCGGTCTAACCTCTGTCCTACCTTACTGTCATTGCAGTGGGTAAAGTAAATATGGACCCGGGGAAGAGACTGAGAGGTCGAGGCCATGCTCCCACCTTCTCACAGTCAATACAACCCTTCATAACCCCTTTGAACAGTCATCTTCAATTTCGGGGAGGGGTGGGGCAACCAGCGCAAACGACAAATGACTGCAATATCTAAACCCCCTATGCATGATCCTTCTGGTGAATCTGGTTTTCTGTTCAAAACATTTCCAGGAAGAGAGGAACTGGGCGACGTTGGAAGATTTGTTGGGATGGGCAGCTGCCACCGAGGAGGAGGATGCGACGCTAGATCTTCTGAAGCTATCCGCCAGCAAAAGTTTACCAGAAGGATGGCAGATGGGGAGAGTCTTGGTGCTATCAAATAGAGAGCTCTTCGGATCAGAAAAAGAGATCGACACTCTTCTCTTCAAAAAAATTGAGTTTGCAATCCCTACTCTGGATGTGGTTATGGCTTTCAAACTAACAGCCACGAATCTTAATGTAGAGTCCTTCAGCGCTTGTAAAAAGGCCATGCTGGCCTGGCCGTTCTGCAGGGCCCTTATTTTAAGCCCCCCTTCGTTAGTGAATAAAGTGCGGGGGTCGATAAGGGAGGCACAGAAGTTCGTGCAGTCATTAGCGACAATCAGACACCTTTTAACGCCCTGGGCAATGGCAGCTACAGAGCTTCAACGATTGTCAGGGACCGGGAGTCAACTCGAGGCGCTCGAGGAGTCAGAGGAGTCGGAAGAACCTCCGGTCAAAAGGTCGTGCCTGGAAGCCCTGGAGAATCGAATGACCTCCATGTTTAATATTCTTTACGAAAAAATCGACAATCAAGCTACACAGTGTCCCACTTCGCCCCAGAGTCTAGAGGGGTCGTCATCAGATGAATGGGAAGGCGCACCGGAAGAGTCAGAATCGGAGCAGGACCGCAAGTCTTCTAGTGGTCTTGAAACCACGCAACGCCTAGCATGGGATCCGTTGGTAAAGGAATGCGAGCGCCCCATTCCTGAGCCAAAATCAGCTATCAGGGCTCAGGGAATCAGATGTCAAAAATTGGGATCGTCGGCATGGAATAAAATTCGATATCTGGAAGTGCAGAAGAGACTGGGAGCTTCACCGGTTTTCAACGCTCTCAAGGTCAATAATGAATTAACAAACGTAAGCCCATCCACTTACCGCCAGGCGATCATGGCTAAAACCGATCTATTGACAGGCACTCTCTCTCATGGTCTTTTAATACAAAGGGAGCGTCTTTCTGACGCATTCAATTCATTGGTAGCGAAGCACCCGGTAGTCCTCCCGGATATCAAGGCCCTGTTCCTTGGGGACTCGCCAGTCAGCACGATTTCTGATGATTTACTCCACTACACTTGTGCAAGAAGAGCCGAATTCATCGAAATGAGGAGAAACGCCTTTAAAGCACCAGAGCCCCATCATGCAGCGAAGCTAGCAGAGGTTCCCCCGTCAGAATCCCACCTGTTTGAGGAAAAACAGTTATCAGAATTCTTGAATCAGCAAGGGGGTGTCTCCAAGGTCTTCCCCCCGAGGCTAAAACGTCACCAGTTCAAGGGCTCGCATTCCTTTCGCCCCAGAACTCAGCCTAACTCAGAAAATACCACTCATCCACGTCTCTCAAAAGCAAGACCGTCGACCAGTTCAGCCACACGTAAGCCGGAAGCGAGATCTTCAAAGAACCCACCAAAGCGTAGGGATTCAAGGAAAAGAAGCGCTCACTATCGCAGAGCATGACTACGATTCTCCATTCGAAGGGGGGCGATTGGGTCAATTTATTCCCAGGTGGATCAAAGCAGGAGCGCCAAAACACGTTTTAAGCATTCTAAAAGGCTATTCCATTCCGTTCATCAAAAAACCACCAATCGTCCCTTTCACACCAGCAAACATACGTACATATTCGACCAAAAATACGGCACAAATGTCGAAGGAGATCCGATCAATGATCGATCAGAGAATCTTGGAAAAAGCAAGTTGGAACTCAGGGTTCATATCCCCGATGTTCCTTATTCCAAAAGCCGATGGAAAATTTCGTCAAATTTTCAACCTCCGTTGTTTGAACGAGTACTTGGATCCACCAAAATTTCGACTGGTAAGTCACCGCATGGTTCCTCCATTTTTGCAAACAGGCGACTACCTAGTAAAGATAGACTTGTCACAAGCTTACCTACACGTTCCTATAAAGCAATCTCACCGAAGATTCCTCTGTCTATCGTTCAAAGACCAACTATACAACATAACGTGCCTCCCCTTCGGCCTCTCCACAGCTCCTGTGGCCTTCTCAAGGATAAGCAATTGGTTGGCGAATACTCTTCGACAGAGGGGGATGAGAGTTTTGGTCTACCTGGACGATTTTCTGTTAGCAAGCCAAAGTGCCCAGGAACTCAAGCTGCAGGTGTTGGAGATATTGGATTTCCTCCGCTCTCTAGGTTGGATAGTCAATGCAAAAAAATCCACAGTCACTCCCAATCACAGAATCGAATTCTTGGGCATCATCTGGGACACCAGGCTCAACGAAATGGTGCTTCCTACCGACAAGAAAGCAAAGATCTTAACGCTCCTGGGGAAAATGCTAAAGTCGGGAACCTGGAGTTGGAGGTCAGCGGCATCTCTGCTAGGGATGCTGAATTTCGCGTCCACGGTCAACCCCCTGGGACGTCTTTTCTGTCGCCAATTACAGCGAGGCATGCACCGTCTCTCGAAAAGCTCTCCAAAGACACGTTTTCCCCTACTCAGCCTGAGTCGAGCCGATTGCCCGTGGTGGAAAAGCAATATCCATCGAACGAGCTCCATCTTCCAGCCGGAACCCGAGATTTTTCTATCACCAGATGCCTCACAGACAGGTTGGGGCTTCGATTTGGATAAGACGCACTGGGCAGGCTTATGGACACCGGAGGAGATGACCTGGCACATCAATCGGAAGGAGCTGTTCACAGTATTGAAAGCAATACAAATGTTCGAGGATTCACTCCGGGACAGATCCATCATGCTGCAGTCGGACAACAAGACTGTTGTGGCCTACATAAGGAATCAGGGAGGAACACGTTCGCTGGTCCTGTTGAACCTGGTCAAGGAGCTCCTATTATTTCTGGATCAACACAACATCCGGCTGGTACCCTTCTTCCTACCGGGCAGATACAATACAATAGCAGACCGCCTCTCGAGGAGTCTGACACTCCCAGACTGGCACCTGAGCGACGAAATTCTCGAGGGAATCTTTCAGAAGTGGGGCAAACCAGAGGTGGACCTCTTCGCATCAGCTCAATCCAAGATAGTCCCGAGGTACGTCTCAATAGATGCGATGGATCGGGAGGCTCTCTTCACGAATGCCTTCTCCAGACCATGGAACGTGAGCTTGGCCTGGGTATTTCCACCACCACCTCTAATACCCAAGGTTCTACACCATCTGAACACAGCAACAGGTATCTTTCTACTCGTAGTTCCGAGGTGGGAAGCGACTTTCTGGAGAGGGGACCTGAAGAGCAGAGCTCTGGATGCTCCCCTCAAACTAATGAACCTGGAAAACCACCTGGTGGACTTATCAACAGGTGTTCCACCGCAGGAATTAAAAGAACTCTTTTTAGAGGTTTGGAAGGTACGGGGTGGAGTACGCGCATAGAAGGCTTGTCAGAACCTGAGATCTCTCTCTTAGGAACAGCCTGGAGGAACTCATCTTGGAAAACATACACTTCCGTGTGGAGACAATGGTTTTCTTGGTGCAAGAGTAAGGATATTCCGTCTCATAATCCAACGGCCCAGCACTTGGTTCAGTATCTTAGTAACCTCTTTTACGAGAAGCAATTGGCATTTAGATCAATCCTCACTCAAAAATCAGTTATTTGTTCTCTCAGTGGGGTAGAGAAAAACACCAGCTTGAGTGCGAACCCATTAATTAAATCCTTATTAAAAGCAATGGGTATGCAAAGAGCCAGGCAAGAAAAACCTCAGAAGAAAATAACATGGGATGTGGATATTCTGACGAGTTGGATGTCGGCTCATCCCCCCAGCGAGGACAGCATGTTCCAAGTTTCTCGCTTCGTGGCGACCCAGCTACTGCTGGCGTCAGGAAGGAGAGTCCACAACCTTACTCTTCTTTCTATTGACCCAAGTTTCTGCGATATACGGGAAAACACAATTGTGTTTTCGCCAGAATTTGGTTCAAAAACGGATAGTGTGAGTTCTCGCCAGCCGGGTTGGCAAATCTCCAGTTCTCAAGACCGAGAATGGAACCCAGTGCATTGGACAAAAGAGTTGATTCGACTATCGGCCGAAAGGCGAAAAGCTCGAAAGTCTCTAACAGCACTGTTCATCACAACAAGGGGAGAGGTCAAGGCAGCCTCCAGAGCGGTAATCGCGGGATGGATCAAGACAGCCTTCAAAGAGGCGGAAATCCAAGCTAGCGCAGGGTCTGCTAGAGCAGCAGTGGCTTCGCGAAATTTTCAGGATAATATGGGTCTGGACGAACTTTTAGCAAGGGGCAATTGGCGAGGGGAAGGAAATTTCCTTCGACACTATTGCAAAAGGATTGATAGAACTAAGAGACCTGACAGAAGTATTTCTTTAGTTAAAAGTTTCAAACCAGTTTGATCCTTGAGACAATCTGAGTTTAGAGTTACGGCATGCCATGATAAAGCTTTTTCAAGAGTTCTCGTTGTAAGAACCCTGTAGCAATTTGATTTGTCAAAATTCGTTAAATAAACATTGTTCATTTATTATTCTTTGGGGGGTCACAGTACACTTTTAAGAAACGTGCCGGCAGAGTATAAACATCTCTCCGAAGGGTCAAGCCGAAGGCACAGACATAAAATAGAACCGTTTTCCCCCCGAAGGGAAGAAAACGTATATTTTAGGTCTTGCCGAGGCTTGACCCGAGTGAGGGCTTGCCGTCATTCGGAGTCTTTACTGAAGAGCCCCGCGACAATCGCGAAGCTCCTCGCACGGCACGTAGGAGTCCCCTTTATACCCTAAAGATGGCATTGACAGTGAGATTTAGGTAAATTGTACGTACACACACATGCATAGGATGCGGTAAGTTATCTCCGAAGGGTCAAGCCTCGGCAAGACCTAAAATATACGTTTTCTTCCTTTCGGGGGGAAAACGGTTCTATTTTTATTTTCTAGTTTTTAGTTTTTATTTCGCATTCTGTTTAATTCATTTAGTGCTTTATTATTGCAAGGTTTCTTGCCCGTTAGTTTATTGCAGTCCAACTCCTCTATACGTAGTCTATGCAAAGATCTTACTCTACTAAGAGCCACGTAGGCTTGACCTTCATCAAACAGTTTCGCACGTAAGTATACGACTGCATGATCCACAGTACTGCCCTGCATTTTATGTATTGTAGAAACCCATGATAGTATTAAAGGCAACATACTTCTTTCAGCCGTCCCGTAATTGTACTTAGCTGGAAACTGTATGGCTGTATTCCATGGCAGTTTGGTAGCGGCGGTCATCTTGGATTTCAATTTTTCATAGTATATTGTATTCTGCTTGTTGAGCCCTTTCATTTGATACCCATATTGATGGGATTGATAAAACCTACGTTATCCGCCATTTTGTAGCGGCCGGCATCTTGGATTTCAATTTTTTAAGTGAAAACTTCTTATGGCGCGTTGGGCACTTTTGTGGGTGAGCATTTTCTCGTGAACTCGCGACAGATGAGATTTTACAGTGATGCCAGATGCGGGGCCCACACGTCTCCCACTGCTCCACTCCGCAGCAGTAGTTGCGCGAGGGAGTTGTGCATGAAACCAGCAGTATCCTATTAGCCGCAAAAAAACGATTTTTGAACAAAAAAACTTATAGAATCGTTTGTACTTCGTTAGCAGATTATTGTACCTTTATTTTTAACGTTTAAGAGTTGATTATTCTTTTTCAATTCATTAAGCAAAATAATGCGTGAAGTTAGCCGACGAAATTTTGAAAAATCAATTATTTTGAATTTTTTTTTTTCATTCGATTCTAAATCGTTTGTACAATCCGCCTCTATAATTATTATCGTTTAAGAGTCCATATTTTTTTATGAATCATATATTTTTCTCAATACCATTTGACATAGGCTCCCCCCGACCCCTGTACTATATTAGCCGACAAAGGTCAGAAAAATACAGTATCACAATATTCTCTTCCTGTCATCAATAAGAAATCGTCTATTGCCAATTATTTTTCTCTTCAATCATTATTTGAATTCGTTTGCCAAAAGAAGTTCTATCCTACTCGTGAATTTTCAAGTTAAGGAGGGTGATCCCGAATTGTTTATAAAAATATCTGTTCAGTTAAAAAAGGTGATATCGAGTAAATAGCGAACAGACAGGTCATTGATGGTTCATTGTATAGTAGTTCGATCTATGTCCTTTATTGTATCCTTAAAAACAAGAAGTCTTCAACATTCTCTGTGATTCTATCATGATGGAGCCATTCATAAATAATCGTCAGATTTCAACATTCTTCATGATTCATCACGAACTTTTTGGTGGTTTATCATAACAGATCTCTTAAAATTTAAAGCTTAAATATCCATTATTTGCATTCAACGAACGCACTGGACAACTTAATACTAAATCATACATTAAAGTTATTTTGCAGGCTGCGATTCCCTGGCAACGTAGATAAAACCTTTTGGTTGAATCTTCGCAGACCCGGATGCAGTCTGAACCGCAGTGGAGTGACCATCATATAATAGCCAATTTGCTAGTGTCCAACAATATCCAACGTATCTGTCTTCAGTGTAAGCAATTATTCCCGCTAATCTGTTGACATTTTATTTATAAAAAGAAGTTAATTAATCATTCAATAAATACCACGAATTATTATTAGTATTATTGTATATTGAGGATGATCAACATACGCCGAAATGAATGACTTTAAAGTTTTTCATAATTAATCATTTCGATCAGCAACTAATATTATTCGACAATTTAAAAAAAATCGATTATTCCTCACTTCGTCCACAATGGGAGTATTCAGTAGAAGTCATCAATAAAAGATTGTGGAGATCCTTGGGGCAGATCAATGAACAGATGAAAATTGGGGGTTGTTGTCACCACACATGAACCTGAACACGATCTCCTTCGACAGGAAACTTTTCTGAGGCTCTTGCAGAAGGGAAGGGCTTTTTGCAACTCATCATAGCTTCGTGGTGGTCTCTTATAATCAGGGGACAAAGCTGGAATTTTTCTGATATATTTACCACAGGCATCACATCCGTATAATCTCTCTTCAGTAGGCTCAGTATCACGACACGGTATCAAGACACGTTTTCCAGATATCAACCGGCGTACCACATACTGTCAAATGGATTGATTGTACACCGAAATCTAGTTCGGTCTTACTCCGACAGACTCCTACTTCACCGTTCTCATAAACAGATTCAGGCTTCTCATCATTAATTAATTTTACAATCAAGTCCAACGTTCGATTATCAGTGGTAGGAAATTTAATGAGTAATCCATAGCTATCATCATTGATTGCAGTGCACCACCGAATATGCAGAATTGAATTGTTGGTTTATGGGGTAGAAAAGAATCAACACTGTACGAGTTTTGTTCAATTCAAGTTATTATTATAGAATATTACTATTGAGTTTATACACTCAAGAGGCAGTACATTCTACAAATGTTCACTATGAACTGAACTAGCCAACTAACCCTCGTAAGGCCCGGAGTGCAGACTCAGAGGGCAATAGAGCTCCCTCTCCCTGCACCCATCCTGGTCACCAGACGTAAATGGGGGAAAACTATACTGGATAATCCTCATGGGATTCCCCTTAAATTATTATAGGAGGAGGGCTCCATAAACATATACTAAAGAATATTTTTATAGGGCGAATGGCTTTATAGCAGGTTGAATTTTGCAGTGGAGAAAACTCCAAAATCCAACATGAATCGAAGCTAGATGTTCGGGAAACGTGGAGAAAGTCCTCCTCAATTATGACGCCAGGTAGTAGCTCACCACTTTTAAGCAATTTCACCGACTCGGTATTGGATTTGTCATCGTCAGAATTGTTGGTAGTATAAAACTCTTTCACATCAGTATCCAGGGAAGATTGTTTTTCTTTACATCTCCAATTATCACGAGAAATGGTGTCGATTAGCGGAAATAATTGCTTACACTGAAGACAGATACGTTGGATATTGTTGGACACTAGCAAATTGGCTATTATATGATGGTCACTCCACTGCGGTTCAGACTGTATCCGGGTCTGCGAAGATTCAACCAAAAGGTTTTATCTACGTGGCCAGGGAATCGCAGCCTGCAAAATAACTTTAATGTATGATTTAGTATTAAGTTGTCCAGTGCGTTCATTGAATGCAAATAATGGATATTTAAGCTTTAAATTTTAAGAGATCTGTTATGATAAACCACCAAAAAGTTCGTGATGAATCATGAAGAATGTTGAAATCTTACGATTATTTATGAATGTCTCCATCATGATAGAATCACAGAGAATGTTGAAGACTTCTTATTTTTAAGGACAAAATAAAGGACATAGTTCGAACTAATATACAATGAACCATCAATGACCTGTCTGTCCGCTATTTACTCGATATCACCTTTTTTAACAGAACATTTATATTTTTATAAAAAATTCGGGATCACCCTCCTTGAATTGAAAATTTACGAGTAGGATAGAACTTCTTTTGGCAAACGAATTCAAATAATGATTGAAGATAAAAATGATTGGCAATAGATGAAAATTAACGTAGTATGAATAACGCGGCACGCGGAGCGCATGGGCTCATGCGCATGCGCACTCGTCCGTCAGAATAATATTTTTAAATTAATTAATAGCCCATAAATGATGATTGATAGACTAATGACAACGGACTATATATGACCTACAAACAATTTTCAATCCAATGACGAGGTTACGTTTGACATTCAATCGAAAAATAAAAAATGGGGTGCTGACTTTTGCTTGAAAAAGTTTTTAATTAATAAAAAAATGAATATTGACTATCAAAGCTAATTGATCAAATATCAATGGTCTTCACCGGACCTTCAAAGGGCCCGAATGGAGAAACTGATCAATGTTTATCTATGTGGAATTAACTACCTGGGGCTGAACCCCACGAAGCATGGAATCAATAGGCTGTGGTTTTCATGTGGTATACGAAAATCAATGAATATAAGAAAAATATCTACTTTTAAACAATAAATGATTTAGATTTATATTCTACAAACAATTTCTTATTGATGACAGGAAGAGAATATTATGATACTGTATTTTTCTGACCTTTGTCGGCTAATATAGTACAGGGAGGATGGGTCTAAAATAGGTACATCCGCAAAGAATGGTACAGGAAGTGGCGGCCATTTTCCCCAGAAGTTTCGGGGGTAGGGCCATCTAGAATCACTGTGGGGAACTGAAAAAGAGAATTTCTTTACCTGTTGTGAAAATTACCGATCGGAGAAAGGAATGCGAATGTCCTCTATCATAATTTTGTTGTAACACAAAATTTTTATGTTTTATAGATGGCGATAGTAATCCAATAATCATCTTTCAACGTTCTGTCAAGGGATGCTCAACCTAAAATACTACCGAGAATGTGCATGGAAACTACATGCCCCGTTTTTTTCAAATAATTAATTAATTGTTAATGAATTAATTTATTGTATCGATGATGGTTATTCACTCTTTGAACTTAATCAGATATTTTTTTCGCAGGGCTCTATAATATTTCTTATTGTTACGGTTAATTATATATAATCGAATGAACAACTATTTATTTATTATTTTGTTAAATTTTAAATTCCATCACCGGTAATTTAGGTTGGTCCAATTATATATAATTAACCGTAACAATAAGAAATATTATAGAGCACTGCGAAAAAAATATCTGATTAAGTTCAAAGAGTGAATAACCATCATCGATACAATAAATTAATTCATTAACAATTAATTAATTATTTGAAAAAAACGGGGCATATAGCTTCCATGCACATTCTCGTTAGTATTTTAGGTTGAGCATCCCTTGACAGAACGTTGAAAGATGATTATTGGATTACTATCGCCATCTATAAAACATAAAAATTATGTGTTACAATAAAATTATGATAGAGGACATTCGCATTCTTTTCTCCGATCGGTAATTTTCACAACAGGTAAAGAAATTCTCTTTTTCAGTTCCCTACAGTGATTCTAGATGGCCCTACCCCCGAAACTTCTGGGGAAAATGGCCGCCACTTCCTGTACCATTCTTTGCGGCTGTACCTATTTTAGACCCATCCGTATACAACATTTCAGATTAATCGGTTGACAGGAAGAGGGTGAAATTTGAATTACTAAATTTGATCCAAGAATAAATGATAAATAAAACAAACGAGGCGAGCTAAATAAAAGCGTTTAAAAAACTGTTTAAAAATGGTGGAATCCCAAATTCAGGCCCTTTTTGCTCTAGGAGCCCCAGGAGCCGAGAAAAACGCGAAAAACTCAAAAATCAAGTTTAGAATATTCTCGCACCCCTAGAAAAATCGGAAATCGTCTCACGAATCCAATGTCGCCGGCCGAATGGCCCTAGCTTTTATATTTCCAAAGATATGGAAGAAAAATGGTGGGATCCCAAATCCAGAGCTCCGTGAAGTGGGCACTGTTATGTCCTCCCTAGGTAACTAGGAGAATGGTGGCGCCAGGTGAGTAGTATTTAGCGCCAATCTTCGAATGTGGGTTCGTTACCCGCTAAACCTCTAATGAGGACTCCATCGAAGTCGTATTTTGGATCCTTATACAAAAGTTATTCTAATAACTGATCCTAATTTAGCTCTTGAAAACTAATTGAACAGGCTAACGGAGAGAAGCTGCTAGCAGGATAATTGTATTAATACTAACTTATCTCAACTTAGACTTCTAAGGGTTGGGTCCAGTAACCCCCACCAGTCCCCAAAAGTGGCGCACGCAAGTCCTCCTCTTGGAAGGTTTTAGATTTCTCCGTGTACAACAAACAATGAACAATGGATCCCACATGTGTCGAGGATGTAACCCAGAAAACCTTTAAAATAAGCAGTGTTCAAATTTCATGACTTGGAACCGTGACCGTTGACTTGCCTTTTTGTCTTCAAGTTTCAGTTTTACAAAGAACGCCCTTTATCCAGAGTTTTGAGGGTAATAAATTAGATTAAAACTCAACAACTTGAGATTTATGTTTTTCGTCCAACGGTTTTTCTCACGACAGTCAATTTATTCATCCCCTGTTCATTGTTTGTCCTTATGGTTTTATTTTAAATGTTATTATAAAATTTTCCAACGGCATTAAAATTTTATCCTAAAACAATAATTCAAAAACTCGCGGATTAAAATGGCCGATAAATAGTGCCATCTATAATATTCAAGCCCAGGACATCACACCTTCCCCCATATAATAAAAATTAGACTCTACACGAGTCTAATTTTTAGACACTTATTCTATTATTCAATTCATCTTAATAGGAATCTTATGTATGTTATTACTTGTTTAAAGTTTACTACTTGCTATCTCTTTATACATAATCTTAGAAGTCTATGTTCTATTTAATTACTTCTTCTGTAGAAATGCTGGCTTCAACTTATTTACGTGTACAGTTTTCGTTCGATAGTCTGTCAATTTTATCACTGCATTCTCGTTGTTTGTAACTTTCTGTACCTCATATGGTCCTAGATAGTTCGCATCTAATTTACAGGTTTTAGCATCATTAATTAAAAATACCCAATCCCCCGGCTGGAAATGTCTCTGATTCATAGCCCTATCATAATACAGCTTAGATCTAAATTTTGCTAAATCAACATTATCTGCTGCGCTTAACTGTGTGGTACGTAATTTATCTACTAAATCGCCTAAATAATCAGTATATACAGGTGTTCTGCTCTCTTTTACGAAGCTAGATGGGATACGCGCTAATCTACCAAAAACTAATTCATGTGGTGTGAACCCTGTTGACTCATGAACGGATGTATTATATGAGAACATAGCATATTTGATCCAAGTATCCCAGTCTCTGTCAGAGTCAATAAAATTCTTCAAATACTCGACTAAAACCAAGTGACTTCTCTCGAGAGACCCGTTAGTCTGAGGATGAAATGCTGTAGTCTTTAACTGTTGAATTTTGAATAATTTTGCTAAATGTTTCATTACTTCCCCAATGAAATTTGATCCTTGATCAGTCAGAATTGCTTCCGGACAACCAAAAACACAAATGAAATTTTCCGTGAAGGCCTTTGCAATATTGAGACAGGAGATATTATTTTCCCTTCGCGCCTGTGAACTTTTCCCTGTTCTCGGGAATCTTATTAAAATTATAAAATCTAAAATACTCTAATTTATTAAATTATTACGACAATACGGTCGATGTTAATGCGCATGCGTCAAGGGACACATTTTGACTACCCCTGCGCATGCGAAGGTGGGGCAACAAGTTGCCTGAGGCCCACGAGACACTCTTCGCCCGACAGCGATAATATTCGCACCCTAATCTGTTATTTTGTGTCAATTTGCGTTACTTGTAATATTTTGTGATTGTGGAAAGAGTCGATCCCCGAGGACATTGTGTATTATACAGACAGGGTACTGTCGACATATATTGTGAGTAAAATAGTTATTAATATTTTTGCCTTTGGTATTTATTTCCTCTCTCTCTGTCTATCTTCTGAACTTTAAGGGTCTTCCAACTTCCACGCTCTGAGCACTGTCGATCGTTGTTGGTTTCCGTTAAACCAACTGGCGCCCAAATAAACGAATTGTTTAATCGATTTAATGAATAATTCGACAATTAAGTTGTCGAACCCTTGAGCCCTGGCAGCCCCTGACCCAGGCCGCGCCAGGTGAAGGCCTTCAGCCAATTTGTAACAACCCCCGAGTATTAATTAATTATTATTTATCGACATTTATTTAAAAGGAATAGGGCCTTGTCTCAATTGGCGCCCAACGTGGGGCCGCGTTGGATTTTTTTCTTTGAAAATCTACTGTAGAATCAGTGAAATTGAAAATGAATATTTGATGAAAATTTCTCTAATGTGTAAGAGAGAGAGAATTAGGTGTTGGAATTTGAACGCTCAGTGTCACGGCCGAGCGCAATGTTTACCTAGAATAGAGCCATAAAGGGACCCAAACAGTGGTGGTCATCCCTTTTCTTCTCTTTTCCAAATAGTCGATTAAACATTTCACACTCTCTCTAATCTCTAAACCTTTTCTATCTTTCTTAAGAAATTTACTGTGATATTATTGTACTATTAAAATGGAAATTGAATAATATAGATACGATTTGCCATACTTGTCGACTCTTCCACACGTATTTGTAATTAAGTGCCGAGTGATCTCGTCCGTCTGTAGTCGAGGTCACTTGATTGTTATTCGATTGGGAAAATCTGGTGCCTTGTTCGTCTGTTATCAGGGTATTAGTGACAGACTCGATTGAATTATCTTTGTGAAAATTATTTATTTATTTATTCTGTGAGTTTGAATTACCCGGTTTTCATGAAATTGAATGGTCAACTTCGGAACCTCTAAAATAGAAAATAATTTTGTTTGTGAAATTGAAGTAAGCGATTAAAATATGATGCACTCTCCACCCCTAAATAAAAAAAGAAATAGGTCGACCGAAGACCAAGAATGTAGGCAGGGTAATTTAACAGCACCTGCGGGGTCCCAAGACCCCGATGAACATAGTATGATTACAACTCCGACACCAACGACAATCGGTAGGGGGAGAGGGTCGAGGGTCACGTCACCCATAACAAATATTGTACAAGGCGAAATCTTGTCACAAATTAGTAACCTTGAAACTAGATTAAATCGTTTAGAATTACTAGAAGAAAAAATCGGGGATTTAAGCAAACGAACTGAAATTCACGATGAGAAAATAGATTATTTGAGCAGTAAAGTCGATAGAATTGTAGATTTATTAGTCGGGCAGAGTCAGAATTTGAACGGATCGGTGGATGGATGTTCCCGTCGATCCCATGTTAATGATGAATTGAATAGAGATGGCACTTCAAGGCTAGAAGTGCCTCCCAATAGTAGAAAAGTTAATTTGAGAAACGATAATGAGGATATTGAAAACTTGAATGGTTCGGTGGATGGACGTACCCACCAACCAAACCCTAGCTTTGAGGGTACACCTCACCCGTCTGTGGGGGGTGCATCTGAGCAAGTCAATGATGAAAGACCTACGCCAGTTCCCCGAAGTAGTGGGGGGGCGTTTGTGTCAATGAATGAAATTCGTCAGGAGGGAACGTCTGGACTCCCACCTGTTCGTGATTTTAATATTAGTGGCGGTTCTGTCGAAAGAGAATTACGACACGTCCATTTTGCAGGGAATTCGAATGCGAATTCACAAAATAATAGACAAAGAATTCAAGTCTCTTACACGCTACCCAACGGTAGGGAAATTGTTGAGGAACGGTTTATACATACGTCCGAACTTCAAAACTTTGGAAATAACGACCACGGTAATACTCAAAATACTCAAACGGTTTCAACTAACCTTCGAACACAAACAATAAATAACTTGCGTACAAACTCGCCATTTTCCCCATTTCGCATTATCGGGACAGAAAATGCGACAGGGCGAGGAAGTTTATCTCTTCAAGATTACGCGACAAATAATTCCGGGAATTTCAATGAAAATCAACCGGTCGAAGTGTCATCGACTGGATTACAACAACCGTGGGATATGAATACCGGGATTAGGGTAACACGCCTGGTTAGCGATTGGAAATTGAATTTTCCTCAGACAGAAAAAGACCCTGATCAATTTCTCCTGATATTAATGGAACGACTCGACACAACCGGTATAAACAAAGATTTATTTGTCCCGTGTTTATCCGCGATTTTCGAAGGCCCTCACAGATCATGGTATTTGATCAACAAATCGAAATGGAGGTCGTGGAAAGATTTCGCGACGGCGTTTCGACATAATTGGGCGGTAAAAAAGGACGACATGGATTTATACTCAGAAGTAGGCAATTTAACGGTCGAAAGGGGCGAGAGCTTAGCGGAATTTACCTATCGCGCTCGTTTTCTTTTTGAACGTATGACTAATCCTCCGACATTTCAAAAACAAATCGATCAAATTATTAAAAAATACAATCCAAGGATCGCGCTTGAAATTTTAGGGTTAGGAATAAAAAATTATGACGACTTTCTCGAATTTTCTAACGTACGTGGCGACGTCTTCAAACAAGTCGTCGATCGAAAACGGGGGAGGTTCACTCGGAAAAAAGTCGATCTTAATTGTATGAAAATTGAAACATCCGACATAGAAGATGAAATAGGTTCGATAGACGAAGAAGAGCCTAGCGAAAGCGAAGAAACAGGATTAAATGCAATAGAGTCAAAACAACACGCGTATAACAATAAGTCGAGGAGTCAAGGCTCAAAAACAATGGTACGTAAAAGACTCGAAAATAACCTCGCGAATTTTGAGAGGAAAAGTAAAGAAATAAAGGATACGCCTGCCCAGCATGATTACAGACCAAAAAGAAGATTCGATGCACCGAGAGATTGGTCAAAGATACTTTGCTACAATTGTGGGCAGACGGGTCACTCCTCACGCGGTTGTACTGCCAAAAGACAGGAGGTGTGTCACGTCTGTCAGCAAGTTGGGCATGTCAATGAAAATTGCCCTACACTCTCGGGAAACGAAAAAAGCCCTCAGTAGAATCGCCTCCGATCACTGAACAAAAGGGCAAAACGGAGAAAATCGAAATAAATCATGCTGCACAGACGGAAAATGGAAAATTTGAAAGCGAATTCAAAATCGATGAAGTAAAGACGCTTGCAAATCCGCCGAGTGGAATTGACTCAACATCTTTACTCTGTTTAGGGAAAAATAATTCAGGAAACGAAAGTATCTTATTAGAAGTCGATGAAGAGTCTGAGGACGAATGTGAACTTTCAGATATCGAAGAAAATCATCTTGAGATTCGTGACGAGAAAATTGACCAAATTACAAATCTATCGACGATTTTTGGTAATAAACCGTCAATTGAGATCGAGTCCCAGACGATAGAAGCCAATGTCTCAAATTTGAAGGATTGGAGACCAAAACATCTTCCCTCACATTTAATACATCGTTTATCTCAGCGTCGTGTATTCCGCGGAGAAAATGGAAGTAAAGAACCGACGAACTTAGTTAAAGCCGAAGTAACAATTTCAATTTTCGGTCATAAATTAAACGGAATTATCGATGGCGGCAGTGAACGAACGTATATGAGCCCCGAAGCCTTTGAACGAGTGAAAACTCTCAAGGTCAAGGATGTAATTCCAGATTCGACTTCAACAAAAGGAATCTGCTTGGGTGACAGTTCCGTAGTTAAAAGCGACGGAGGTACTTGCTTTATTATCGATATTGGAGATGTCTATGGGCCACAGTGGTTCAGCATTCTTCCAGGCGCGTCGAACGACATCATCCTCGGGATGGATTTTATTCTAGCGTTCAAAGTTTACCTAGATCCAATCGAAAGAGTATGGACACTAGCGGGAAGTGAATTCACTTACCCCCTTTCTCATCGATTCGTTTTCCCAACTCAATTAAAATCATTATCGATAAATCAGAATCAATCTCTGAGAGAATTTCTTGATCGAGAATTTGTAAAATTCGAAAACGAATGTACAGGTGTAACTGATCTAATTAAACACGAGATAGAATTAGAAGATCGAGAACCACATCGACAAAAGCCATATCGACGCAGCGAAGCGGTTCGCGCGTTTATCTATGAAGAAGTCGATAGATATTTAGACAAGGGTTATATTACGTGGAGTAATAGCAATTGGGCAAGTTCACCTGTAGTAGCTCCTAAAGCTAACGGTAAATTGCGCTTCTGCATTGATTATAGAATACTCAATCGAAAGACAAAAAAGCCAGCGTACCCTCTACCCCAAATGGGTTCAATTTTGTCTCAACTATACCAGGCGAAAATTATTTCGACATTGGATATGAGTGAGGCTTTCCATCAGATACCAATGGACGAAGAAAGTAGGAAATATACCGCTTTTGTTGTCGAAGGCAAAGGCCTACTGGAATGGGTCCGGATGCCCTACGGTTTAACAGGTGCACCGTCGACATTTCAACGTCTGATGGACAAATTAAAAAGACGCATTAGGGAAATCATTAGTGAGCGAAAATTACCGAATCACTGGATCGAGAAGGTGTTTGTTTATCTGGATGATTGGATCATCGTGAGTGAGAATTTAGATGAGCATCTCTCGCTACTGTCGATTCTTTTCGAGGTCTTGCGCGAAGCGAAATTAAAAATCAATCGAGAAAAAAGTAGCTTCGCTTGCAAGGAAGTTAAATACCTCGGGTATATTATTGATAAAGACGGAATGAGACCAAATCCGGAGAAAATTCAACCTATCATCGACTATCCGATGCCACGCGATCGTACTCAGCTCCGACAATTTAACGGGTTAGTCAATTGGTACCACCGACATCTCAAAGATATCGCGAAAATTCAAGGGCCACTGAATAAACTAACGAGTCCTAAGAATCCATGGAAATGGACGGAAAAGGAACAGAGAGCTTTTGATGAGGTTAAACAATCTCTTATCGATATACCCCGATTGTACACTCCGATACCGGGGCAGCCATTTATCTTGTATACTGACGCTAGCGATTTTGGATTAGGTGCGATATTAGTTCAAAAGGATCCTAAAACAGATAAAGAATTACTAATAGAAGTACTAAGTCGACCATTGCGGGGAGCCGAACTCCATTACACGACGACTGAGAAGGAATGCCTTGCCGTCGTATGGGCAGTCGAGAAACTTCGTTGTTATCTCGAAGGAATGAAGTTCAAAGTCGTCACCGACCATCAAGCCCTGTTATGGCTTTACAATTTGAAAAATCCGGTAGGTCGACTTGCCCGTTGGGCAATTTACCTACTGCAACATGACTTGACGATAGAACATAAACGAGGTACAATGAATGAGGCGCCAGACGCTCTTTCACGTATGTTCGACATCGACGTCGATCCGTTGGGATGGGAAAAAGTTGTCGAAGAGACGATAAAGAGTAGAATAAAGTTAAATTCAATCTGCGATCAGAATTGGTATAAAACCAAACGCGAATTAGTCGAAAAAAGTCCCAATAGATTCACCGAATGGAAAATCGAAGATGACGAATTATATTATTATCGACCTGATTACGCGAAAGCCATCTTAGATGATGAGAATCCGTGGAAACTTGTGATAAGAGCAGACCGAGTCCTAGAAATTCTTCGGGAAAATCACGAAGAGCCTCATGCCGGACATTTAGGTAGAGATAAAACGTTAGATCGTATCCGACAAAATTATTATTGGTCTGGAATGACAGAAGATGTTAAGAAATTCGTTGACGACTGTGAAATCTGTGTTCGCGTAAAAAATAATCAACACCCAGTGAAAGGACCGATGACGGTGAGACCGACACAAACTCCATGGACGGAATTAGCTATCGATACAACCGACATGACGACTAGGTCAAAGAAGGGAAATTCCCATATTGTAATCGTCCAGGATTTAAGTACGAAATACATCGAACTATTCCCCACACGCGATAAAAAGGCGAAAACAATAGTTAAAATCTTAGAATCAATATTTGATCGTTGGGGTACACCACAAACTCTGATCTCAGATAACGGGACAGAATATTGTAATAAAGAAGTATCGAATCTTTTAAAAGCAAGAGGGGTTAAACACCATACAACTCCATTAAGTCATCCCCAAGCAAACCCAGTAGAACGCGTAAATCGGACAATAAAACCAATGATAGCTGCGTTTATTAAAGACCATCAAAACGAATGGGATACTAATCTGTCGAAATTTCAATTAGCCTACAACACTGTACCACACGCCGGAACGCGAATTTCACCATTTTACTTAAATCATGGAAGGGAGGCTATAGTAAAACGCGAACGTAGGATCGTCAATGATCAATTATCCCCTGACGAAATTCAGAAATATTGGGTGGAGAGAATATCAAAAATTGATGAGTTTCGACATAAAATAGAGATATTTTTGAAAAACAAAAATGACAAACGACTTGAAAAAGAAAATGAAAATAAATCAAATCAAGTAGAAATTAAAATAGGTTCTGAAGTTTTCTATCCAAACAAAAAACTCAGTAATAAAGGGGAAAATTACAACGCCAAACTAGCTCATCGCTATCTAGGCCCTGCTGTTGTTAGTAAATTGTTAGGTCCAATGACTGTGGAATTAGTCGATAAGGCTGGCAAAAAGATCGGTAAATACTATGTAACAGACTTGAAAATACCGCGTCGCAGTCTAAGACGAAAATAAAATTGTAACCACAGGTTGAACGAGAACGAACATCATCTCAACATGGGAGACAAAGACTACTCTCCATCAGCAGATACAGACAATGAAACGGAGCCTCAGCTAGACAGCGAAGTGCCCAATGTCGACAATATCGACACAGCCTTGCAGAGCCTGACGTTAAACCAATCAGGACTCAACGCCAAGACATTGTCGACAACCTTACAGTCGATAACCTCAACAACTACATTGGGAAACACAATAATTAGCGGGATCCAGATCGACAAGCGCAACATCGAAGACCTGAAACTAACCCCGTTACAACAGGGAGCCATCCCAAAAGCTTCAAAGATCTCCGAGGATTCCCTCTCGCCAGAGGCATGGGTGTTACTCCATGAGATCAGCGGTAGGGAACCGCCAAAAGATTCCGCTAAATGGAAAATATATTCCAAGCGGGAAATCGACAACGAGAACGCCATGCGTCGACGTACACCAGGTGCATTCCTGCCTAAATTGAAATCCCCATCTACTGCCAGAGCAATAAGATCGACAGACGACCCTCAAGTCCTTCTCGCACCATCAGTAACGGTGTACCCAGCTCCGGTACCAAAATCGACATCCTTCTCCGAGTTTCTCGAAGAACACAACATTACGTCGATCACAGCAACAGAGAATGGTCGGCCACAGTACCTGCTCGATGACGATCAGTTGAAGCAGCTTATAATCGGCCGCGCTCAAACACTTGTGGCCAGGATGGACGCTAAGAAAATAGACAGAGGGACTCAAACCTATGTGAGCCAATCAGGCAAGCAACACACGGTGGGTTGTCTCAACTGCGGCGCTGAACATCATTACACCAAGTGTCAGCTACCCTTACGTCCGGGATTCTGCCATGTTTGTGGTGCCAAAGGTTACGATGCAGAAGATTGTCCCTACCCTCATGGGGTAGAGCACGAATACGCTCTGGGTCGATGCTGGGGATGTTCTAAAGAACAGAGCTTGTATGATCCCAATTGCCCAGACTGCAACATACGTTGGGAAGGCATGGTCGACTGGATGAGATTGAACTACGCTACCTGGCCAGCATGGCTCATCCCACCCGAACATCGAGTGATGGTTGGAGAAGAGTCGAAAGAAATCGAGTCGATGCTGAAGCGAAAAATAAAATATAAATTTAACAACCCTCATGATGCCCCAAATAAACTTCGACGTTTCCTCATCAGGGAAAACGCTCTGGTGGGCGCACCCACGTTGGCCAACCCAAAACTACCAAAACCCATCGACCTGTCTGAGGAGAAACGTAGGCTAGCTGTACAGGCGCTACAGGCCCCTGTAGCTCTACATCATCTCGATGAAATCATGAAAGAGCGTCCTGAACTGAAGGACGGCGAGGGATATACGGTGTTGATCCCAGCCAAATACAAGAAAACCAGCACCAAAAAACCAACCAACGACTGAATCATTGACGACCTCAATCAAGTCAAACCTCGACCATTTCATGTCGATCATTCTTTATTTTCTTTTCATTTCATAAAACTAATTGACCATTATAATACATGCTGCAAGGTCAACTTCATTTTTTATTCCATGTAATACTATTTGTTCTTCAAAAATAAAAATTTCTTTAAATTCTCCATTTCTCTTGTGCAAGATAAACTGTCGAAAATCCTCCTGACCGTATAATAGGATGTCATTGATTCAATTCAATTTTTCATCTTTATAACAAATAATAGACAGAGAGAGAGGAGAATAATAAAACTATATAGTATGTTTTCCAGCCCTAACAAAGGAAGAAATGATAAGCTATTCCAATTCAAAAAGGCAAGAATATTAAAAAAGGGGAATTGTTCACCGACGTAAAGGTCAAAGGGGGGAGTTTGAGACAGGAGATATTATTTTCCCTTCGCGCCTGTGAACTTTTCCCTGTTCTCGGGAATCTTATTAAAATTATAAAATCTAAAATACTCTAATTTATTAAATTATTACGACAATACGGTCGATGTTAATGCGCATGCGTCAAGGGACACATTTTGACTACCCCTGCGCATGCGAAGGTGGGGCAACAAGTTGCCTGAGGCCCACGAGACACTCTTCGCCCGACAGCGATAATATTCGCACCCTAATCTGTTATTTTGTGTCAATTTGCGTTACTTGTAATATTTTGTGATTGTGGAAAGAGTCGATCCCCGAGGACATTGTGTATTATACAGACAGGGTACTGTCGACATATATTGTGAGTAAAATAGTTATTAATATTTTTGCCTTTGGTATTTATTTCCTCTCTCTCTGTCTATCTTCTGAACTTTAAGGGTCTTCCAACTTCCACGCTCTGAGCACTGTCGATCGTTGTTGGTTTCCGTTAAACCAACTGGCGCCCAAATAAACGAATTGTTTAATCGATTTAATGAATAATTCGACAATTAAGTTGTCGAACCCTTGAGCCCTGGCAGCCCCTGACCCAGGCCGCGCCAGGTGAAGGCCTTCAGCCAATTTGTAACAACCCCCGAGTATTAATTAATTATTATTTATCGACATTTATTTAAAAGGAATAGGGCCTTGTCTCAATATCAATTGCTTTTGTTTGGGCTAAAGGAACGGCTAGTGAATATTTAGTCAAATTGTCTTGGATAGTTAGAATATATCTATTGCCTGAAGTAGTAATGGGTAATGGTCCAACGATATCGAGTGCAATTTTCTCAAATGCTGATTGTGGGGTATCCGTCACTATCATTGGTTGTCTAATCTTTACTCGAACCAATTTATTCCTCTGACAAGTCACGCAATGTTTAATAAAGTGTTGAATCTGAGATTTCATATTCTCCCAGAAATACAACTGTCGAATTCTACCGTAAGTTTTTATCACACCCTTGTGACCACCCACTGCGGACTCATGCATTTCTTTTATAATTTTTTCTCGCTTGTCAATCGCGGGGACCTCGGTTTGATCTAGGCAAAGAGTTATGTGGTAGCCTTGCGGAAATGTTCTTTCCAAGTACATTTTGATATTACCCCAGGGTAGTTTATCAAGTCCGCCCCCAGTCGTCGCGATTCTCACAGTTCTGACATCAAAATAGTCCATAATTTCCCTCAACTTTGAAATACAGAGACTCACGTTATTTAAAGTGATTTTAGCCTCAGCTGAATCTTTGATTACAACTAGAAAGACATGAAAACTTCCATGTCTGAACACTACAACATCACCGATTTCGGGTTTATCTTTCGGGAATTTACTCTCATCAATAAATTTTTTTTCGCAAAAGTTCTTGAAAGACTGGAGTTCTTATTTTAAAATCAGCGGAAATGAAGGTCGCGATATTGTCCTTCTTCATAAAAATGCCATCTCTAGTGTCACTGAAAATGTTTAATGGGGTATGTTTCTTCACTCTTTTGCCATATTTAACTACTACGGATTTTTCAGGGGCCTTAATTTCTTCGTCTGAAGAGCTATTCCAATCATCGTAATCACTTATTTCATTGGGAAACTGTTCATCCATAACTTGAATAGAAGGAGGTAATTGTTCTAATTCTGGATCTGAGTGGAAGATAGACCTAGTATTCTCCATATGCAAAATAGCACACTCCTGGCAAACACGACTATCCTCGTTGGGACTACTCTCACAGACTTTTAATTGATTGCTTAATAAACTCTGATTAATAGGACTTCCTTTGGATACCTCCTGTGTTAGTATTTTTCGTTGTTTTCCTATTATATTCTGTAACTCTTTTGGATCATGCGTGCACGTCTTACAGTCATAAACTTCACTGGGCATGCCTCCGCTCCATGCCTCCGGGCCCGGAAAAACTACAACCTTCACACTTACATCACAACTCATTAACTCATTAGGACAAGCAGAGGATTCCTTCAGGTCAGTGGGATGCCCTACAGACAGTACTGTGTCCGTTTGGCCAACTTTTTCCTGTTCTCCAGGGGCCCTCTGACCCAGAGTTTGAATTTCTCCCTTGTCACTAACGAACTGTATCTTACACACACTGGACCTCTCATTACGCTCAATGGGGTCTGAGTTTTGGATCTCGCTCAATCCTTTACTTTGACAATCTGTCACTAAGCTCCTATTCTGTGAGCGAATCGTCAGGAAGTCCATTGGCTTATTTTCAGTGAATAAACTTTCCGTAAACTTAATATTTGCTATTGATAAGTCTGCTAGATCTGTAGGATTTCGTGATAATGCATCTGCATTAGAATTTAGTCGTCCTGGCTTATAGATTACTTCATACTGATATTCCCGTAATAATAATACCCAACGAAGGAGTCGTGATGCTGGATCCCTAATCTTATGGGCCCATACTAAAGGTCTATGATCTGTCACTAGTTGAAATTTGGTTCCATACAAATAGGGGCGGAAATGCTTTACAGCGAAGACTATTGCGTACAATTCTTTCTCGATGACGGAATAATTGAGTTCTGCACCCCTTAATAACTTTGAAGCATAAGAGATGGGTAAATCCTTGCCAATTTCACCCTGGCTGAGAACAGCTCCAAGAGCATAATGTGAAGCATCTGTCGTAACAATGAAAATTCTCTCAAAATCAGGGAATTGAAGTATGGGCTCTTTGCACAGGAGTTCACACAAGTGTTCGAAAGCATTTTGACACTCCACACTCCAATTAAAAACTTGATTTTTCTTTAGCAACTGGGTCAATGGCCGGGAAATTTTCGCGAGGTTGGGGATAAAACGTCGATAATAACCAATGAGACCCAAGAATTCTTTAATGTTTTTTGCTGATTTAGGAATTGGAAACTGTTTAACCGATTTTACTTTCCCAGGGTCAGGCATTACTCCCTTATCACTGACAATGTGTCCTAGATAGGTGACACTAGTCTGCAAAAAACGACATTTATCAATTTGTAATGTCAATCGACTTGTACGTAGCCTACCCAGTAATTTAACTAATTTCCGTTCATGATCTTCTAGAGATGAAGCGTAAATAACTATGTCATCAAGATAAACAAAAAGGTCTGTACCCTGAAGACCAGTGAGCACCTGATCCATGAGACGTTGAAACGTCGCAGGGGCCCTTTTGAGACCAAAAGGCATTCGCGCGAAATGATAATGTCCATTTGGTGTGGAAAACGCTGTTTTGGCCTTATCATTCTCATCCATGGGGATTTGATGAAAACCAGAAGCAAGGTCAAGCACTGAAAAGTACTTTGCACCTCCCAACTGGTCAAGAATGTCGATGATATTGGGAAGTGGGTAAGCGTCCGCGACTGTTTTTTCATTTAAATTCCGGAAATCTATCACCATACGCCATCTCTTATTGCCCGCGGAATCGGCCTTTTTAGGAACTATCCAGATAGGGGAATTATATGGGGACGAAGAGGGTTCAATTATATCAGACGCGAGGAGTTCCTTAATTTGCTTCTGAATTTCCTCCTTATGAATTGGAGGAAACCTATATTGCTTCGTGGAAATCGGAATTTCATCGTTAGTTGGAATTTTGTGAGTGAGTACATTCGTACCTTGCAAACGATCGCCTGGAAGGTGGACCTGATAGGGGTATTTCGCAAATACTCTGAGAATACTATTTCTTTCCTCTGAATTGAGGTTTTCTAAGTGGAGATTATTTGTGAGCCTTTCCATCCTTTTCTCTAGTGATTCTGTCTCAGTCAAACAACATGTTTTAATGGGTTTCCCTGAATAGTTTTCAATTTCCTCTAAGTACTGCGCGGGAATATTGAGTTCTCGTTCCTTCTCGTTGCAATTAATTACATAGATCCACAGAATTCCTTGGTTATTTGTGACCAGCGCTTCTCCCTCATAAACACCAACCCCCAAATTTAGTCTCGGTAAATACCCCTGTTTCATTTCAGTGTTTAATATGTGAATTCCCACTTTTTTCTTACAACGAGGAGGAATGGTAACTCTGGTTTGCATTAATGGAATTGAGATTCCCTTACTATTTATGCGCAGACTACTGTTAGAAAAACATAGGGTTACTTTTTCGTCCCGTAAAAATTGTGCACCTAGTATGCCATCGTATTTGATCGGAAAATCTCCACGCACAATTTGAAAATAACAAGGGACTGAATTAAAAATAATATGAGCCTCACCAATCGTTTCATCAGACCCTGGGGTGATTCCTCTCAAGACGAAACGTTTATTTGGATTAATTTTGACACTAGGTTTTAGAACGCTTTCCTTCAACAAATTAATGTCAGCCCCAGAGTCGATAAGAAGTCAATTTTTCATATTTAATAAATCGTCACTTGTGATAGTTACGCATGGGAGTGTCATTTGTTCAGCCTGGTTAACATTAATTGACGCTTTTTGTGGAGAATTTTGAGAGCTTGATGGGATATTTTGGCTACTACCAGCAGAATTACTTCGACGACAATTACGAAACGTATGCCCAGTTATTTTACAATTCACACAATATCCCGGCTGGAATTTACTGCGACATTGATTAATCATATGACCCATTTTGCCACATGCATAACAAATTCTACGATTTTTGAATAGATTACCGGAATCTTGAGATTGAATCTGCATAGCATTGACTCTAGCAGGTATATATTTCTGGGGTCGATTTTGCAAATTATACGGGCCCTGATTTTTGAAGAGCCGGAAATGACGATCGTGGAAATTTCGTTGGTTATTTGAAGTAACGTGATTTTGTGTATCAAATGAAACTTTAGATTGTTCATACTTAAACAAATCATTACGTTGTTCAATTTCTTTTTGTTTCTCAATTGCAATTTTAACAGCCGCCTCAAAACTGATGGGCTTTTCATTCGCGACATGTGAACTTAATTCACCTCTCAAACCGCGAACGAAGCTGTCTCGAGCTCCTTCCTGAGTCGTAGCTAAAACCCCGCGTGCGATATCAATGGGATATTTTTCTTGAACCAACTCAGTGATTCCCTGAATCAAAACATTTATTCTTGCAACATAATCTATGATTTTCTCGTTAGATTTCTGATGGACATTGGCAAGTAAGCCTTGCCACTGTGATAAAGTCTGGCGAGGCGCAAAAGCCTGTTTTAAATTGGCAAAAATACCGTCAATAGTCAAAGTGGTCTGATTCGCGATGTATTGGCTGGCTTTACCGGAAATTTTGGACTTTATCAGTTGCGTGAAATACATATGATGGGAAGAAGGTGCAAGCGCGACTGCTTGTTTACACAAATCGATAAAATTATTTACGGGAATATTTTCTCCAGTGAAATTGGGAATCAGATTGGAGATATCTTTGATGGACACTAAAGGCTGCTGCGTGTCGTTTGCGTTAATTGTGCTAGTAGTAACAATATCGCTTATTGAACCTGAATCTCTAGCATGCGTTGTGGGCACCGACCCTTCTGCATTTGGCATATTTCTGCTACTTCTCCGGGTGCGCGGCATTTTAAAAAACTTAAATTTAACTAATGTCAAACAATAAATTCCTAAATAAAATAAGTTCTGAGCTTCTCTCCTTACTAAACTACTTTGATAATTTAAATTTGAATTAGTTTGTGCTCTCTTTTACAAGGTATGGACGAGGCTGCGGCCTATCATCAGTGTATCTCGCTACTACCCAGTAAAACCGCAGAAAACCTGGGCAATACTCTGACTTATCCACCCTCAATAACAATACTTATATCTAGACTTACAATTTTTGAAGTATTATTAATAATCCAATGTTTCACGTTTCCACTCTAATTTCACTTTAATTTCACTTATTGCCCTTTTCAATTTTCACTCAACACCACAAGAAATTCTGCCGGATGAAACTGCGTTGTCTTGTCAGTGGAAACTGCTTGGCTGCAACTGCCCTTGGACCCTTTGACTGCGATCACCGGAACTCTGCTTGGCTCAGCACCGTTGTCACGAAGATTTCCAGAATTTCCAAATTCAAATTCAAGATTCGATGGATGCGGCTATCCCACCGCTGTCACCAATTGTTATGTCCTCCCTAGGTAACTAGGAGAATGGTGGCGCCAGGTGAGTAGTATTTAGCGCCAATCTTCGAATGTGGGTTCGTTACCCGCTAAACCTCTAATGAGGACTCCATCGAAGTCGTATTTTGGATCCTTATACAAAAGTTATTCTAATAACTGATCCTAATTTAGCTCTTGAAAACTAATTGAACAGGCTAACGGAGAGAAGCTGCTAGCAGGATAATTGTATTAATACTAACTTATCTCAACTTAGACTTCTAAGGGTTGGGTCCAGTAACCCCCACCAGTCCCCAAAAGTGGCGCACGCAAGTCCTCCTCTTGGAAGGTTTTAGATTTCTCCGTGTACAACAAACAATGAACAATGGATCCCACATGTGTCGAGGATGTAACCCAGAAAACCTTTAAAATAAGCAGTGTTCAAATTTCATGACTTGGAACCGTGACCGTTGACTTGCCTTTTTGTCTTCAAGTTTCAGTTTTACAAAGAACGCCCTTTATCCAGAGTTTTGAGGGTAATAAATTAGATTAAAACTCAACAACTTGAGATTTATGTTTTTCGTCCAACGGTTTTTCTCACGACAGTCAATTTATTCATCCCCTGTTCATTGTTTGTCCTTATGGTTTTATTTTAAATGTTATTATAAAATTTTCCAACGGCATTAAAATTTTATCCTAAAACAATAATTCAAAAACTCGCGGATTAAAATGGCCGATAAATAGTGCCATCTATAATATTCAAGCCCAGGACATCACAGCACCCCACTTAGGGGGATTCGAACGAAAATTTGACATTTGATAGATTTTGAGCTACTTGGAATAGTAGTAACGTTTTTTTCGTTTGTAGGTGAAAACTGAGCGACCAATTCGTTTTTGAAACACAGTTAGGAACTATTTCATAGTTACAGCTGGAGTGACATTGGATTCTCGTTGGCAATCGTTTGTAGCTGATTGTAGTTCTAGAAATTTCACGATCGGTATCGTAATAAACGTTCAATTGTTTTTTTTTTCAAAGAGTGAAGAACTATTTCAGAGTTGTATTTGAAATGACGTGGCATTCTTATTTGCAATAGTTTGTAGGTGATTGTAGTCTTTTATCTTTTCCAATCCGAACTGAAATGAACGTCCAATTGACTTTCGGAGCATAAGTAGCAACTGATTGTAGTACTGACCGAATTTCAATGTACCATGAACAAACGGTGACAAGTCGTTCAGATATGTGCAAAAATTTGTTTGTAGTTGTGGTTGAAGGTGGAAGACATAAGAAACATAAAAAGATCCCTGTGAACCCACGTTCATACTTGATTGTAGTTCTAGAAATTTCACTATCGGTATCGTAATAAACTTTCAATTGGTTTTTTTTCAAAGAGTGAAGAACTATTACACAGTTGTATTTGAAATGACGTGGGATTCTGATTTGCAATAGTTTGCAGTTAATGGCAGTTTTTTAATTTTTGCAATCCGAACTGAAATTATCGTGCAATCGACTTTCAAAGCATAAGTAGGAAATGATTGATAGCTATATGCAAATTGACATTGGTTTCCTGTCTCAAATGGTTTGTAGTTGTTTGTAGTACTCATAGATTCGCAACACACCGATAGGTAGGGGGGCTAGAGAACTGCAATATGTCAAAGGATTTGTTTAGAGTGGTTTCCAATCGTGGAAAAAATCAAAAGAAATGACGAACTGTATAAACCAACGTTCATGTAGTGCTCACAAATTTCCAATGCACCAAAAAAATGCGTTGATAGATGGCCGAGATGTATATGTGAAAGGAATTACTTGCAGTTGTTTCGAACAGTGGGAAAAAATGGAAAAAACCATCGTCATAGACCAACGTTCGTACTTGATTGTAGTTTTGGAATTTTTGTAATATGAACAGAAATGAGAGTTCAATCAATTTTTTAATACAACTAGAAACTATTTCGTAGGGTAAACTGGAGTGACATTGACCACTCATCAGCAATCGTTTGTTGTTTTGAAATTTTCGCAATCGGAAGTTGATTTCTCACGATCGGGGGCTAAGAAGCGTATTCAATGGAAAATTGCTGTTGGATTGTTATTTGGAATTGTTTGTATCTGATAGTAGTGAATTGAGAAATGGGATTCTTTTTAATGGGAATTGAACTTAATCTTCGATACGATTTTTTTTTACGGCAGCGGAGTTGAGAAAATTCCTAGGAGAATGGACATTAGATTCTCGTCTTAAATCGTTTGTAGTTGATAGCAGTAATTTAATGAGCTAAATTTTTCATCTTATCTGAATCTAACTGTATGTGTAATTGATCTTTCAAGAGATACCAGTTGATAGTATTCAAGTGGAAAATATAATTTCTCTTAATCGGAATTAAACTGAATGTTTAATTGACCTTTCAAACACAAGGGGATTGAAAAACTCACTAGTGCGACAATTAACGTTCGGTTTCTATCTGCGATCGTTTGTAGTGGATTATAGAATTGATTTTTCTTGGATCAGAATGGAACTGGTCGTTCAGCCGATTTCTTGATACGAAGGACATCGAAAATCGCATTTATTGGGTAATTGACGTTCGGTTCTCAACTGAAACCATTGGTAGTCTATTGTAGAGTCCATTTTTCTCGGTTGCACTGAAATGAATATTCGGTTGATATCTCAAGAAGAAGGAAATTGAACACTGTTTTTTATTTCTGTAGAAAATCACGCTGAATCCCCAATGGAATTATTTGTTGTTGATTGTAAAATTAATATTGTTCCCACTAGAACTGAATTATTTGTGCAAGTAGTATTGTCAGCCCAAAGATTGATCTTTATCCGATTGGTTTTCACCTAAGCCTTCAATGGGTCTATTCTTCTAGGAAAGGAGGGAAAGGATGGAGGAATGGTAAAAAGTTTTAATTAAGAGAAAACCATAAGGAATTTGAAGATTCAATGTTAATTAACTACTATTTATTGAGATCAAGTTAATATATCAATTTTCAATCCCACTGCTCCACAATTTGCTAGGGGTGGTCTGAATATAAAAAAGCATGTGAAGAGATTTTTCTCTCTTAATTTCTTTACGTTTTAGCTTATGAGGTATAGCGTTGGGTGTCAATCCATCGTGTTCTTGCCAGGACCCTTGGCCTTTACGATTTCGTAGAATGAGTCCCTTATAATGTTTTGGGATGTCTGAGTCCGTACGTCCTTCGTGTTCGATCGCCCCAACTAATTTATAAGTGTCGGTTTCGCATCGCAAATCCAGTGGTACTTCACCCAATGTGAAATTACTCCTGTAAGTTTTCAAATATCCACTCCTCTTGGCTAGATCCCTCCATTCTAAAGCTTCAATATCGATAAATAAATGGGACCCATAACTAATAATTATGGATTTTTCTTTAACACATGCCTTACAAAGTTGTGAAGTTCGAGACTGAGCGTAGATATCGAGAGATTCCTGAAGGCCCTGTAAACCACTCTTATACAGTGGATTCAGATCAAGTTCCAATACAACTTTTTCTCTTCTATTCCCTTCGCCACAATTATTGCACATTGTTAATGTCGTGATTGAGGGCTCTCCTTTCAACAATTGTTCAGTAATTATGCCAACATTGGATTCACAGTTCACGATGTTTCCATGAGGCTTTTTCATTCTCAGCATCAATTCGGAACGGATTTTATAAAGCTGTTGGACTCTTCCCCTCCTTGACAATACTTTAACAACATCGAAAGCTTTTAGATTAGATTGATTGATATACTCTCTGTAGGTAACCCAATCCACATATCCAGCTCGAATACAATGGAAAATTGCGGCAACTCCGCACGTATTTTTAAATTTGAGAAAAACCCTGAGAAGTCTGAATGAGAGCTAACTGATTACCATTTCTCAATAGGGGTAATTTTTTACTTAGTCTTGGTCGTGAATGGAGATTTTCTATATCTGGACAGCATTGGATGTTGACGCCATCCTCGGTTTCCTTTGAAAGCAGTCCTCTCCAACCATCCTTCTCATTCAAATATGAGTTTCCGTTCCGACTGTTCGAAATATTCATTAACACAGATGGCGAGGTTTTTTCAGGAGCATCACTTTTACAGCACGAATCGAGGAGAGTTGATGAAGGTATGTCGTGCTCAGATTCCGAAATGCAGATTTTTCTTCTCTTCAACACTGGATGAATTGGAGATGTAGCTGATGAAGACAAATCGATGACGTCCATTTCAGTCGATTCTTCCTTGAGACTCAGCTTAATGTCATTCATAGCTGATTGACCACCCAGCAAAGGAGAATTACGTGTTATTGCTTTTCCATCAAATAAATTGTTTATCAATGCCGAATCATCGGATGTAGATTCATGTGGAGCACCTGAAAAATCGATAGGGCTCATCAATGGACGTTTGTTACTCGGAGAGACGCTTTGTGGTGGTTGTTCCTGAGGATCTTCTGGATGTTCTCATGAAACATTCTTCCTTTCTTCGTAAGCGGAGTTATCCAATGAACTGGTGCATTTGTTTGTAAAGATGGTGTGGATCGTTCACGGGATTCTGCGCTCTCGTTATGACTAGAATCGCAACTCTCATCATCGCTACCTTCATCAGACGAACTGGCAGAACTTCTGGGCGGAACTCTAGAATGTTTGTTGGGTGCTAATAAGTTGACAGTACCACTCAATACTTTCAAGTGTTGAACTACGACCTTGTCAAGCCTGAGACACTTCTGTCCCATCAAAATATTATTTTTGAGATCCTTAAAATATGATTCGCTACGTGCTGATGATGCCGTCTCAATTTCAGCTATCCCACGATCCATTACCGGACGATTAAGATTGGGTATGAGGTGTGTCCACAATACAAAGCGCCTGGATAATTTAATGAGCTTCTCCCCGAAACTTGGGCACGTGTATTTATTGACAGTCCCTTCCAATATTGCGTTCTTCTTACTTTTCTTTCCAATAACATTAATGAAACTCACGATGGGCCTCTCATTGTCGTCTCCATTTCCTTCGAGATCATCCGAATTCATGTTGCTGAGATCGGCAAAAGGATCATCCTCCGAGTTACGACAATTTTGGTTCCAATCTTTCAAGCCCATCTTGATCAGATTCAATAACTTCTCCCGTGATTTGTAGCACTCATTTTCACTATTATCCTCTTGTATCTTGGGAGAAAATGCTACGGTAAGAACTGCTAGCAGAAGATTCTGGAATTCTTCTAGATTTGTTTGAAGAACTAGCATTACTACAGAGCGTACAAAAAAATCTTTCACGTCAGGCTGATTTTGTGAAAAACACGACCAGTTAGTTATGAATTTGATGAGATGAGCAATGTCAAGGCGTAAGACAGTCATATCCTCGATCTTGGACGCTCCATTGGACGCTGAAACTTGCGAAAAGCATCGATCTTCATATTTTTGTAGGGAACATTCGTTAAAAGCCATTGCTACACCGTTCAACAGTGCTAATGAGAAATCCGTAATCACTTCTTTAGGAGCCTTAGCACCTGAACGCATCCACTCCCGGATCCAATATGCCAGAGTATTCGCATCATGTTTCGCTGACGCCATTTGAAACAATGGGAGAATTTTATCGTTAAAGCCTGTCACTGCTTGATACATAAAATTTATATTCTTAGAACCAGCTGTTGCTGGTAACGGTGCTGATATAGTCCCGGTCTCGTCAACTACCAATTTTGTCACGTTTTAAAAAAATTTTGTACATGGTGAGTTGTTCAGGGAGCCAATACATAACGTATGGTTTGTATAGAGCTACCTCACGGATGCTAGCTGACTACTCAGCAGATTGTGCCAGCTTATACAAAGAAATAAGAGCATTTTCTCCAGATTTTAATCCGAGTTCTTCCTCTATTGCTTGTTGTTTTACTTTACGAAGAACCTCTAATGAATAGATATCTGCAGGCCGACCATCACCAAACTCCATCCGCCGTTGTGCTGCTTCTCGTTGCCACAAATATGCTGATTTTCCCCTCAACTCTTGTGCCACCTCTTTTCTTTTATCTCCTCTAAGTTGCCTCTTTTTCGTGTGAATGACTCCTCTCGTATCCAAGGTTGATATGTGAAAATCGATTCCATTTTCTGTGGGCTCAGATGAACTGTATAGATGGATTTCTGTTTGACATTCGCGACAGTGACCTTTGATAGTTAAAAATATCCCACCTGGGGATCTGTCGATTTTTGCATACTTGAAAGTAAATGGACACGGTAGCTTCAGCTGCTCGTATATTGTATAGTATACCTGGTCACACCAGCCGTCGACAAGAACTTCATATGCTCTTTCTTTGTATGCCTTTAAGTTCAGGCCCAATTTATCCCATTCCTTCACATTCAGGTGAATAGTCGCTCTCAATGCTTCCAGATCTTGGTGGTGTGGCTTTGGAATTTTCATGGACCAATTAGAATTCTTTTCGTGAGTTTTTTTTTGTTTTCGATTTTTCATATAGATTGAACTGCCATGAAGTCGATACGATAACCCCGTCTCAGCATTTTTGTTTTTTGTTCCACGATTTTGTGTAATGTATTGATAAAGATAGTCTTTGTGCAATTTATCGCCTGTCGCCCTAGCTGCAGACTGCCAAATAGGATCCTTGTACGGCAAGTACTGCCCATCTTTCATGAAAGACCAACCATTGAAAAGCTCAAATAATTGATCACACGTAAACTGTGGTTTTTTCGGCATTGTAAAATCAGTAGAAAAAACGACTGGATGAAATTGGGGACTCCTCAATGAGTTCGACGTGACCAGATTAGGATTATTAGAAACTTAAACCTACTATCTTATGTACTGCTATGTATATCTATACATATGTATGGAATTTTTTTACGTTGAGAGAGTAATCGACCTTATTTCTTCATTTCTAGTTTGTTGATTCATGCATACTCCGTTTTCTCTGGAAAAAAAAATGAATGATCAATCCATCAAATTCAAATTTGTCCCATGAGGAAATGATTTAAAATCTGTTAGATCGATTTGCTACTGTCTTATGAGACCTGAATATAGTTACTTTATAGATTTTCCTCAGTAAAATCTAGTGATTCTGCACATGAAAAATTACATCCGAATTTACTAAAACGGTTCTCTACTCTAGTGGAAAGTATTTTCCATAAAAAATTCATGGTTAACAAAGATAATGGTGCTTGTTAAGTTTTCAAAAAAAATTATATAATATTAATACTAGAAAAAAATGAGCCGTCATGGGACGCCTGGCAGATGTGAAACATCGTGTGTGTACAAGTAATATGCATAAAAGATAATATTATTACAGGAATTAAATATAGCCTAATGAAAAAATGAAGTATTACGAGATTCTTACAGTAAATGGTAACTTTATTTAATAAACATTTATTTACATGATATAAAAATTCGATATTAGTATCAAGTTGCCACAATTTAAATATTTTCATCTGTGGCTTCAATAATAGTTATATTCGCTTTTCCTCTGCCGGTATTACTGTGACGATTGGTCGATGATAACTAAAGTACGTTACAAAAGTATTGGATGAAACACCATCAAGATATCTCACAAATACAGCATCTATTGTTGTTCCATATTTGGTAGTAGATTCTTTTGGATCGTTATTGATTTGCCATTAAAATTCTTTTTGAAGAAATGTCATTAATGGCATTGATTCAGCTCTTGCAAAATTTACATTGAAATATGCAGCTAAAAATAATGGTAGTTTATGTTTATTCGTTTTAAGAATTATTGAACCTGTTTGACTATAAGGAAATAACCTTTCATGTAAAAATGAAATGAGATGATCCATTTTGTTATTAGGTGAAATGTATATTACAATCATAATTAATTCACTTCCGTCTTGTAGTTTAACATGTGAAGAACACATATTTCCAATAGATGCAATAGTATAAAATAGTCTGGTACTATTCGATTGATAAAGTCTTACACAACATTGATAGTATGCCTTGTGTTTAACTGATCAGGGTGACGTCCAGTTTCAATAATAATATTTTGTGATCCGTCTGATGATTGTTGGGAACTGAAATATTTAAAACAATATGATATTAAAATACACAAAAAAAAAAAAATTTTAAGTGTGGCTTCAATATACTCATGAACTCAAATCTTAGTTAATTATTGCAATATATGACTAAAGATTTGCAAATATAAATTTTATTAATAAATTTTTCTATATTAATTCCTTCATGAATAATAAAAGTGTTGGATATGGAAAATTGAAATGGTATTTTGTATTTAAATATCAGTTTCAATTTTCGGAGTCGCGCAATAAAATAATTATTTTTGTTTAGCGTGAATCCTTACCTTTAAAGTGCTGGGCACATCTGTTTCATAGAAGGGATTGAGGATCAATACTCAAATAAACTCTCACAGAACTGTACGATATTGAATGTATTTTAGACCATATAATTATAAGTATAACAATAATGATTATTTATGTGACTAAACAGTAACACATCAAGTTGAATTTGATCTTTCTACAAGATATTCGCTAAATATGAGTGAGAGAATAATGAATTATCCCAAATATTACCACAATAGCCTGATTAGGGTTACTCACTCTTTCAGCTGCTGACACACTCCAATCAGAACACTAGTTTTAGATTTATATAATTGTTCTTTTAATTTTCTTTCTTGCACTATTTTGTCTTTGTTTGTTTTTATATGAGTCCTCTCTCTCGATCTTGCACTGCAGCCGTAACGCGTAATTTTGCAACCCGTCAAACGGTACCGCACAAGATCATTCGGTTCAAAAACTAACCGCGGGAATAATCAATACGAAGATGTGCGTACTTGTGATTATTTTTCCCGATACTTGAAACAAAAGATAAACGCCGGGCAGAATTATGGACTGATTCCGGAATCAGGTATCTCAAGTTTCAAGGAGTTCGCCCCTTGGTGTGATCGTTCGCGATGCTAGGACAAGACTGATTTTTAATTTTGACAAGGGTCGGAAATGCGTTTGCGGTCAATGCCCGTGTGCGGATGGTTCGATGTTGACGTCGCACTATTTGGGCTTTGCTCATCGCATTCTGTGGATGAGGCCAATGTCCGAAGTTGGGAAATCGAAGCATTTTGCTTGCTCGACTTCGCCAGACATTGTTTAAATATTTAATTTTTAAGAAATAAAATATTATCAAACACAACAAAAGAATACTTAATTGAAGATAATATTAATATAAATTATATAAATTATTAATATGATTAATATGAATATAATTAATTAAATATAAAAATATGATAATTACATTTATGGAGACTTGAAAAATACGATCTACTTACTGATGACTTGGTAGTATACCATAGTGTAGTTTCACTTTCTTTGCACAAGGTTGATCACTTTGATCTTCTGAGTTATCACTGTCACACATATTTTATTGTCAAAAATTAAAATGAAAAATTAAATAAAACGCAGGTTATGTGTACCGTAGTAAACAACAACGTCGAACTGAGTGAGAAGCCACACCGTACACTCTACTACACAGAATATAGATAGGCATACCTTAGTATAGCGCGGCGATTGCTCGCCACGGCCAGTATCGCCACGCCAACGATTCGGTTTAGGAGTGCGCCTATAGATGTTTCACATCAAACATAATAATAATCTCAGAATTTTTTAAACAGTTTTTTTTACGTAAAATCTGTAGTTTCTCCTCCGTACTTTCTAAAATGCATCACTTTCATTCATATCGATAATGATGTATTTGATCGCGAAGAAACGTCAAAAGAAGAAATAAATATTAATATTATGAGTGAGACGGAATTTTTATCGAAATGATTGTCCCACACATGGAGAACTTGTTGGTAATAATTTATCATTCAATTATGAAATTTTTCTCCTCAGAAGATGCCACTGGGGCGTTAAAAAACACTCGAAAAATTCTTTTGACACTTAAATATCAGATTATTTTTCTTTTCAATTTTCCTCACCTTCGCTATTGGTATCATTGCAGTGTATTGGGAGTAGTTGTGTGTATTTTGAGAAACTGATAACTGACGAAATGCCCTTGAAACATTGGAAGTCTTCTCAGGAATAATAAATATTATGATCATTAATGACTTCAAGCTTTCATTGCAATGACAGAATACTTGATGGTAATTATTTCCGTGAAACGTTGGTCTGAAAAAGAGTTTTTCTTCTCTCTAAATCTCTGAAGCACTGCAGGCAATTATGTTACTTCATACAGCAGAAATGTGATGATTTTTCAACCATTGTTTATATGTACGGATCTCGAAGAAATGTAAACTTAAATGCTCCAGAACCGCTGATGATAAATTATTGATGATCCCGATGGGAATTTTAACGCACTCAAGATATATATATCTTATCTACTATTATGTACATATATACATAACTAATCCTACATTGCGACGCCCTAAAGGACTACATTTTTTCGTATTAAGGGAGTCGAGAGCCTTTCTCCTATATATCCATTTTGTCAACCCATATGTTGTCGAAGGATTCCCTCACTCTGTCCCCCTGGAAAAGAAAGTACGATTCAAATGATCGATATATTGCATTTCCGTTTTTTTTAACGAGGAATTCAGGATCGAATGGAATAATTAGTAATCAGTGATAACTTATTATAAATTAAATTGAATATTTCTGAATTTCATGAAACATATCTGATAACTGGAGGAATAGGTAGAAAGGAATTCATATTCATATTTCGACCATGAACATGAGAAAACTTCGATCATGAATCATGGGTTAAAAATAAAACTATGGAACTGTTTTTACCAAAGCCATTGATTCCAGTGCACTTGCGATATTTCCAATAGTCTTTTTATTCTATTTTAATACTTCCTGTTGATATTTCGCTAAACCCCCATGAAACACTAATGAATGGATGAAAGCTCGATACTGTGGACAAAACAAGACATATCATGATCATTGACAAGATCAATTATCAAGTGTAACGAGGAAAAAAATATTCTGTGAATTATTCACTTCTGTGCAGCGAAATGATCTGTCTTCCTTGCTTAAAAGCCTGGAGAGTGGTGAGAAAAGATGCTCCTTAACCTCAAGACTTAGAGGGATAGATCTGAGGTTATAAAAGAAATGAAAGGGGATTTTTAATGTATTTCTATGTGCAACGCATATCTTTAATGGAAATAAAATATTATAAAAACACAAAAAACTTTTTTTTGTAAAAATAGTGTGCCAAGAGTTTCATGAGATAGTGACATGAAAGTAAGTTGTCTGGACACGGTCGCCAAGTTTTCCTAAGATAGAAAGAATGACACAGAATGGCGGTTACTAACCAAGACGTGAATATAGGCTAGGTATCGCCCCGGTCGGTCAGTCAGACATAATTCAATACTTATCATGTATCGGTACGTAGAAATCTTAGTGTTGTGAATTCGTTTCTCGCGCAACATTTAAACCGGTTTGATAATGAGTATTTGTCCTTGTTTTGGCAATACTAATGACGTTTTCCTACACTAACAAACTTTTGATTATATGCCCCACGTTTCTTTGAACAGCTCAAGCTATAGGTAGATTTTTTACATGTTCCTTTAATCTTGTTCAGTCGTTAAAACAATTGACAACGAACAATGAAGTTGTCAATTGTTTGACCGATCGAACAAAATTGAAGAAACACACCACAAACTAAATCATAGTTTGGAATGTTCGAAGAAACGCGGCAGATATAACCCAAGATTTGCCAGAAGGAGAGAAACGTCATAATACTATCGGTGTCGATAATTTAGAGTTGACAATGATAAAAGTGCATAATAATGATTATTTCCTGCAATAATGAAATACGAAAAAGATTTTTCGTGGCGCTACAGTCCCACGTCACGAATAGAAATATACACACCTCGCCAGGGAAAACATATTACCATCCCCCAAGTGCTTGCCATTCTGGTCTTCAGCTCGGAAGGAAATTTTGCACGTGAGAGACGGTGATCTGTTTGCCTGGACCGGGACATGTAATGTTTTATCTTTCAATGTCTTATCGTAGTCATTAAGAAAATAAGGGAAATTTAATGATATACGTACCTTGTATTTTCATTATACTTGGTCCGGGAGCAATAACGCAATGATCAGTTCAATTTCAATGAAAGAAAGAAACATTCCTACACTCAACTGTCATTATAAAACAGATTGAACGATCAGTTTCATTTTTATCAGAAAAATCCCAAATCTGCAATCGACTACAAACTATATAGGGACCAGCGCTCTTTCTGGCTATAGTTTTCAATCAGCTCCCTTGATCTTCAAAAATGGGTTGAAGACTTATGTGATTTCCGATTGTGGAAATCCGAAAACTACAATCAACTACAAACTATTGTAGATGAGAAGCCAATGTCAGTTAAGCTTTAACAATGAAATCGTTCCTAACCGTGTTTCAAAGACGCATTGAACGCTCATTCCTTCAGATTGGAAAAAGAATTGGAAAATTGGAAAGAATTGGAAAAATTCCAAAACTATAATCAAGTATGATATTTTTTTCCACTTTTAGAAACAACTACAAACAAATCGTTCTACATATCTCAATTTTTCCTTTTTCCTGGTGTATTGAAAATACTACAAACAGCAAACCATTTTAGGCCGCAATCCGAGCTCATTTCAGCTAAGGCTGTCAGCAAGTTCCTAATTGGACTTCAAAGATCGATTCGATGTAGATTTGAGTGTGGAATAAAAAACATCCAAAACTGTAATTGAGTATGAACCTCAATCTATGTAATTATTTTTATTCGTTTTTTTTTTCATTGCAAGAAATGCCTGCAAGAAAATCCTAATATCTGAACTGTCTGCCACCCGGTTTTTGCGGTGCATTCGAAATTTATGAGTACTACGAATAACTACAAATGATTTCAGATAGAAATCCGAGCTTACTCTGGCTATAGCTTTCAATCAGTTTCTCCTTGATCTTCAAAAATGGAGTGGCCGCTCATTTAATTTCCGATTGCAAAGATTCCAAAACTACAATCAACTACAAACGATTGCAGATGAGAATCCAATGTCACTCAAGCGTAAACTATGACATCGTTCCGAACTGTGTTTCAAAAATGGACAGAATCCCCATTCTAGTGCAGATAGGACAAATTCCAAAACTACAATCATGTATGAACTTTGTTCTATAAGGTTTTTCAAACTTCTCCATTTTTTCCACTCTTAGAAACAACTACAAACAAATCCTCCTACATTTCTCAATTCTCTCCCACCCTTTTTTTCCGGTGTATTCAAAATCTATGAGTACTATAAACAACTACAAACTATTTGAGACAGGAAACCGATGTCATTTCGGCTATAGCTGTCGATTAGTTCTTACTCGGGCTCCAAAAATCGATATGGAGGCTCATTTCAGTTTACATTTGGAAAATTTGAGAACTACAATCACGTATGGATGTTGGTTCATAAGCATCTTCTTTTTCCTATTTCTTCCACTTTCAAACACAACTTCAAATTTTCCTGCATATCTCAACTGTTCACCTTCTTTTATTCTCCGTGCATTGCAAATCTATGGTTACTACAATCAACTACAAACGCTTGTAGATAGGAATCTGAAGACAATTTGCCTATAGCTATCAATCATTTCCTACTTATGCTTTGAAAGCCGATTGCTCGTTAATTGCAGTTCGGATTAGAAAAATTCAAAAACTACTATCAACTACAAACGATTGCAAATAAGAATCCCACGTAATTTCGAATACAACTTTGAAATAGTTCCTCACTGTTTGAAAAAATCTATTAAACGTTCATTACGATACCGATCGTGAAATTTTCAGAACTACAATCAGCTACAAATGATTGCCAACGAGAATCCAATGTCACTCCAGCTGGAACTGTGAGATAGTTCCTAACTGTGTTTCAAAAACGAATTGGTCGCTCAGTTTTCAACTACAAACGAAAGAAACGTCACTACTATTCCAAGTAGCTCAAAATCTATCAAATATCAAATATTCGTTCGAATCCACCTCAGTGGGGTGCCCACTTCACGGAGCTCAAATCCAGGGCCTTTTTCCTCTAGGAGCCACAGGAGCCGAGAAAACCGCGAAATACGAAAAAATCAATTTTAAAATTTTCCCGGACCCCTAGAAAAATCGGAAATCGTCTCACCAATCCAATGGCGCCGGCCAAATTGCCCTAGGTATGATATTTCGAGGGATATGGAAGAAAAACGATATGATCCCAAATCCAGGCCCTTTTTGCTCTAGGAGACCCAGGAGCCGAGAAAAACGCGAAAAACGAAAAAATCGATTTTAGAATGTTCGCCGACCCCTAGAAAAATCGGAAATCGTCTCACGAATCCAGTGGCGCTATCCAAATTGCCCTAGCTAAGATATTTCCAAAGATATGGAAGAAAAATGGTGGGATCTCAAATCCAGGGCCATTTTGCTCTAGGAGCCATAGAAGCCGAGAAAACCGCGAAAAACGAAAAAATCAATTTTAAAATATTGCCGGACCCCTAGACACATCGGACATCGGCTCACGAACCCAATGGCGCCGGCCAAATAGCCCTAGCTAAGATATTTCCAAAGGTATGGAAGAAAAATCATTCGCATCCCAAATCCAGGGCCTCTTTGCTCTAGGAGCCACAGGAGCCGAGAAAACCGCGAAAAACGAAGTCGATTTTAGAATATTCCTGGACTCCTGTAATAATCGGAAATCGTCTCACGAATCCAATGGCGCCATCCAAATTGCCCTAGCTAAGATCTTTCCAAAGATATGGAAGAACTATGGTGGGATCCCAAATCCAGGCCCTTTTTGCTCTAGGAACCACAGCAGCCGAGAAGAACGCGAAATACGAAAAAATCGACTTTAGAAAATTCCCGGACCCCTGGAAAAATCGGAAATCGTCTCACGAATCCAATGGCGCCAGCCAAATTGTCCTAGCTATGATATTTCCAAAGATATGGGCGAAAAACGGTGTATTGGGATATGGATAAAAGGTATAAATAAATGTAGTGATTTAATTGATTTTATAATCATAAAACTCTTTATTTAACTTGCACGAGGAAGGCACGACCGATCTAGAGGACTGGTGTCCAGAGACTAACTTATTTCTTATAATATGAAAAATCTATACTAGGAGAAAAACAATAGAACCTTTATGTTTCTTGAGGACAGAGTCTCCTTTGAATACCACTTGTGGTAAGGATCACAATGCTCTCAAGTCCAGAGCACAACAGATCATAAATCAGTCCCTTTTCTGGAAACTATAGTTAAACATATGCTAAACCTAGTCGAGTGATTTTTGAAGCAGAACAGAAGAGCTGTGTTCTAATTTTCCAACACGCCCCCTCAAAAATTAATCGACTTACATAACTTAACTTCTATTAATGTAACTAATTTTCTACCTTCCTCGTGGATCCTGGGAACTTACATATGGCCCAACATTTGCTGCTCAGGGGTCAGGGAAACCCAGTAAAACCTGCCCAGACCATTTCCACTATTAATTACTATATACATTTCTATTTTACTCAAGGCCCAATCTTGGCCTTAACTGCAGAAGCTTAATTGGTGGCAGTGGCTTGGTCAATGCATCCGCAACTTGATCACCTGTTGAAATATGTTTAAGCATTATTATCTTTTTCTCTACCTGCTCTCTGGAAAAATGATATTTAATATCTATATGCTTAGATCTTTTGTGACTAGTTGGGTTACTTGCTATGCTAATACAACCATTATTATCTTCATAAATAATAATTGGTTTCAAGATCTTCAAATCAACACTATCAGCTAGTGATTTAAGCCATAATGCTTCTTTCACTGCTTCAAAAAGAGCCATATACTCTGCTTCTGTGGAAGAAGCAGCTACCGATGCTTGTCTTTTCGTATTCCAGCAAATTGTGCATCGTTCAAATAATTTAAACAAATAACCAGTGGTGCTCTTCCTATCAGTTCCTACATCACCACCCCAGTCGGAATCAACATAGCCATTTATAATTTGCTGGAAATTCCCTCTTTTAAAGGTTAATTTTAAATTCATTGAGCCTTTTAAATATCTAAGAACCCTTTTTAAATATTGCCATAATTCCTTATTATTTTTATTTGAATATCTACTTAGAATATTAACCGCTATACTCAAATCAGGTCTTGTACAAACCATTATGTACATTAGACACCCAATGAGATTTCTACATGGTGCATTATTGTCTTCGTCTAAATTTAAATTTATATAATCAATTTTATTTGGAAGAGGTGTACTCACAGCATTACAATCAGACATATTGAATTTATTTAAAACTGTTGCAATATAGGCACTTTGATCAAGAGTAATGGTATCGTTGTTTCTTTCAATTTTTATTCCAAGAAATAATTTAATTTCATTTAAATCGGTCATACGAAATTGTTTCATTAAATAAGTTTTGAATTTATCCATAGTTTGATGATTGGCTGTGGCAATTACTAAATCATCAACATAAAGAACAACATAAATATTTTCTTGAATGTTTCCTTTGTTTAAAAAATAAATACAACGATCAACTGATGAATTTTCAAAACCTTTTTCAAGCAATGCTTTTTCAAAGGTTTCAAACCAGCATCTTGCTGCTTGTTTCAATCCATAGAGTGCTTTGTTTAGTTTGCAAACTTGATTGTTTTTATGCTTGACACCTTCTGGTACTCTCATAAATATTTCTTCCTTTAATGCTCCATTCAGAAAAGCAGTTTTAACATCCATGTGATGGATTAACAAATTATATTGATTTGCAAAAGCTAAAATGAAACGAAAGCTTGAGATTCTTGCAACAGGTGCAAAAGTTTCATTATAATCAACTAAATATTCTTGACTAAAACCACGGGCTACTAGACGTGCTTTATATCTTATTGCATTTCCGAATTCATCATTCTTTATAACAAATACCCATTTACAATCTACAATATTTTTATTTGAAGGCTTTGTCACTAAAGTCCACGTTTCATTCGTTAAAAGTGAATTTATTTCATCTTTAATGGCTGCCTCCCATTTATCACGATCGTCTCTATATTTTATTTCATTAAAAGTTTTAGGAATTTTGCACACTATAGATTGAGCACATAATAAATAATCTACTTCCTCATATGAAATTCGAGGTTTGTGCTTATTCCTTTCGCTTCTTCTCAGATTTCTTACTGCTTCTTTTTTACTATTATTTCTATCTTGAGAATCAGACTGATTGTGTTCATCTGTTTCCTTTACAAATGAATCCGACTTGTCAAGTTTTGTATTTTGACTTCTGTCAGTTTCAGGCTCTGAATTTTCTTCTTCAGATTCATTTACATGATGAAAGTTATCTGATTTCTCTTTATCAGATTTCTGAGACTCTACTGATTTTTGAAGACCACTAAGTTCTTCATTTAATTCACTAAGATTATCAGTTGAATTAGAGTTTTCACGTAGAACTCCTTCGAGTCTCATTTCTGGCCTTGATACCAAGAAATTACTTTCATCAACTATCACATCTCTCACTACAACAATTTTATTCATTTCGACATTCCATACTTTATAACCGTTCGGTTCATAACCGACTAATATCCCTTTCCAAGATTTATCATCAAATTTACTTTTTCTTATTTTGTTATGTACATAGACTGTACTACCAAAAATTCTCAAATACTTTAACATTGGCTTTTTATTATGCCATAACTCATACGGTGTTTTATTTTCTTTCAAAGCTTTAGTTGGGATTCTATTAATTAGATACGTAGCAGTCAAAACTGCTTCTCCCCAAAAGACTTTATTTAATTTTGCACCGTTAATTAATGCACGAGCCTTCTCGGTAACTGTCCTTACCATTCGCTCTGCAACACCATTCAATGATGGAGTGTATGGAACTGTCAAGTGATAGCTTATGCCTTTTTCAACACAATAATCTTTCATCTCATTTGATAGATACTCCCTACCATTATCGCAGTATAAATTTGAAATCTTTAAATTAAAGTGTGCTTCACTTTTTGCTACAAAATCTTTCCACGTAGAAAATACATCTGATTTATACGTTATGAGATATGTAACGCAATAATGCGTGTACTCATCAATAAACATCACGAATTAATTTCTATTGTCTACTGTTGACGGAGTAATCGGTCCACATACATCTGAATGAACAATGAACAATGGTCGTTTGATATAATTCTTATTTTTCTTCTTTTGGAAAGGTAATCGTGCTTGTTTCCCAAAAATACAAGCTTCACAAAGATCATCGTTTGGCATGATGTTATTTATTAATTGTACATCATCGACCATCTGTCCATTTCTCATTTGCAAAAATTTTGTTTTTCCTACATGACCTAATCGATTATGCCATAATTCATAATCATTATTTATAGCCCCACAAACCCTTTTGTTGTTAATTTTATTCACATTAACTTTAAATTCTATTATGTACAAATTATTTGTGGGCTTATCGGTCATGATGATTTTCCCATTTTTGCTAATTTCAACCCCTTGTGGATTAAAATTTATACTCATCTGAGCTCTCTGCATTTTCCTGACAGACAGTAGATTGTATGGCACTTCCGGGCAGTATAGGACATCCTCCAGAACTCCTTCAACTCCTTTATTACTAGTCATGCTAATGATCCCTCTCTTCGTAGCCTCGATGAAAGTTCCATTTTTCGCCACTGAGATTTTTATAGGAGGATGTAACACTTGGAAACTAGAGAACAATCCATCGTCGTTGATTAAATGGTCAGAAGCTCCCGAATCCAAGAGAAAATCAACTTTATTTTCATCGGTATTTTGATAAAAATCTCCGGTCATAAAGGCAAATCCTGATGAGTTTGAATAGGCAGTTGTCGGATTAGAAGATTGACTGACATCAATTGAATGCACTGTCCTATTTTTATCAGCCGAGTATTGCTGACTTTTCTTATAGAAGAAGCAATCTTTAATTACATGGTTGTCTCTGCCACAATGATAACACTTGCGGAGTTTTTTATGGTTCGGCTTGAATCCTTTCTTTACACTGTTTTTCTTGTATTGATCCTTGAATTTTGAATTTTTAAAATGATTCGTTTTTAAATTTTTCTTCACGTCTTCTTGAAAGGCTTGGAGAACTTTCACACTGGTATCACTACTCTCAGTCTTTATCTTCACTTCATGATCCAGTAGTCTTGTTTTTACGAAAGCCAGCGTCAGATTATCCTCTGATAGAGTTTCTATGGCAGTAATAACACCATCATATATCGCTGGAAGAGTCAATAATAAATGTGGCACTTTGTCCGTTTCTTCTAGACGTGCTCCTGCAGCCGATAATTCTGTGATTAAATCATCGAATACTCTGAAGTGTTTCATGAGTGGGACATCTCCTCGTAGTTTTAGAGTTAGCAATTTCTTTCGAATTGCTAACTGTGTTGCTAAACTCTTTCGCTCATAAACGGCATCAAGACTTTGAAAAATTTCTTTTGCTGTCTTCTCCGTACTCGCGAATCCGATAAAAATTCAATGATGAGACTTTTCGCCAAATTCTCAGCTTTTTTCCACTCACTTGTCACTTCAGCTGGTTCCTGTTCGTCCATCACTTTCAGTACGTCGAGTTCAGTTAAGTGAGAACGAATCCTAAACTTCCACACACGGTATTTTGCACCATCAAAAGGTTTAATGTTCTTTTTGGGTTTCGTCATATCCATTTTAATTTGAAATAGTTCACGTTTATTCACTACACTAAAAACCAAACACTAAACAGTTTTTCGTTATTAAAAAATATTATACTAAAATACGTAGACTTGGCCCATAACCTATTGGGATATGGATAAAAGGTATAAATAATTGTAGTGATTTAATTGATTTTATAATCATAAAACTCTTTATTTAACTTGCACGAGGAAGGCACGACCGATCTAGAGGACTGGTGTCCAGAGACTAACTTATTTCTTATAATATGAAAGATCTATACTAGGAGAAAAACAATAGAACCTTTATGTTTCTTGAGGACAGAGTCTCCTTTGAATACCACTTGTGGTAAGGATCACAATGCTCTCAAGTCCAGAGCACAACAGATCATAAATCAGTCCCTTTTCTGGAAACTATAGTTAAACATATGCTAAACCTAGTCGAGTGATTTTTGAAGCAGAACAGAAGAGCTGTGTTCTAATTTTCCAACACGGTGTGATCCCAAATCCGGGCCCGTTTTGCTCTAGGAGGCCCAGGAGCCGAGAAGAACGCGAAAAACGAAAAAATCGACTTTAGAATATTCCCGGCCCCCTAGAAAAATCGGAAATCGTCTCACGAATCCAATGGCGCCAGCCAAATTGTGCTAGCTATGATATTTCCAAAGATATGGGCGAAAAACGGTGTGATCCCAAATCCGGGCCCGTTATGCCCTAGGAGGCCCAGGAGCCGAGAAAAACGCGAAAAACGAAAAAATCGACTTTAGAAAATTCCCGGACCCCTAGATAAATCGGAAATCGTCTCACGAATGCAATGGCGCCAGCCAGATTGTCGTAAGTAGTAAGTGGGCACGATTGGCGAATTTTATTCCAGGAATCGCCCCCCTTCCCCCTTTTTCCAGACGTGTCCGAACACGTTTTCCCCATTGTCCTTTGAGGAGGACGTCGCCGCTCTAGGGCCCCCTGGGGTGAGGGTCCCCAAAAAATGTCATTGTTCGACAGGAAGTGGGTGGTGGGTGGGTGACGACGGAATGCGAGCAGGTCTCAAAGCACTTAAAACCATCCCATTGTTATGCAATGGAATGTCGTTTACGTGTTAAGGGAAACTGTCCATTATTTTTTTTTAGATGGAGGATTGCGCAATGCCCTGGCATGAATGGCGCAGTAAATGGATGCTTTTTTTTTACAGGTTTTTAGGGTAATAAATTTTCCCTTTCTATGGAAGACCGTTGGAAAAATTCTCACCGATGTCTCCTTTTTTTTTTGACTAAGTTTTTCTATTTCTTTTATTGCATGTTGTTTCCTTTCAAAAGGTTTTTTATTTAAAGATCAAAAATGTTTTTTGCCTTCCGTCTTTTTTTTTTATACCTGAAAAGATGTTGAGGGTTCTTTCATAAATAATTCAACATAGGGTTTAAATTTTATCTTTTTTATATTTCATAAAAATCGTAGGATACATTTTACAAATCATATGTGTATGGTTTTTTCAATATGAGGGCATTCTGTAAGCCCCTCCCGCGAATTTATCTAAATAATTAAAACAATTATGGAATAATTCTCACATATAATACCACAAGTGGTTCAAAATTATCGAATATTTCCCGATAGATTCGTTGCAAACAAATGAAGGAGTCAAGTTTTTCAGGCTAAAAAATCACGAGTGCGAAGCACGAGTGATTTTTCCTGAAAAACTTGACGACTTCATTTGTATGCAGGGAACCTAGAGGGAAATATTCTATAATTTTGAAGCTCGAGTGGTATTCAGGGGATTATTTTTCCTATCCAAATTTCGGCCAAGAGAATTGTGCCATGACATGAAAAGAGGTATATTTGGTTAAGTGTCGTTTGTTTACCAAAATATTCAAAAAATTATCGCATGTAATACCACAAGAGCTCCGAAATTATCGGATATTTCCCGATAGGTTCGTTGCAAACAAATGAACGTGTCAAGTTTTCCAGTTTAAAAATCACGAGCGCGAAGCGCGAGTGATTTTTCTGGAAAACTTGACGAGCTTATTTGTTTGCAGGGAACCTTGAGGGAAATATCAGATAATTTCGAAGTTCGAGTGGTATTCGGGGGATTATTTTTTGCATCCAAATCTTGGCCGATAGAATTGCACCATGAGACATAATTTTCAACGAATTGCCATTTAATCTGTCAGATACAATTGAGGGTTACTTCAACATTTGTTTTTTTTTATATATATCAACATGCAAAATTTCCAGTGAAATTTCCAAGAATATCCGCTGAAATACCGTGTTGACTATACAAAATAACGTCGAATGGTGCAATCCTATTGGCCAAGATTTGGATGGGAAAAATAATCGCTGATATTCGAGGTAGGCTATACAAAATATCAACAAATGGTGCAATTCTATTGGCTGAAATTTGGGTGGGAAAAATAATCCAAATAATTGGTACAAATATCCGAGATTTTCGTGGGGTATTGTACGTCGGAGATCATCGCGAGCCATGAGATAAATTTCCTCGAAATTTACGCGTATGCGATGATGAAGATCCTCCGTGGCAGGCATTCTATTGTATTCCATATAATTCATAGCAATTCCTTTAATTGATTGTACAAGCGATTCCTTATATTCCTTGAGAGGCAATGTCTCCAAGAAATCCAGCCACTGATTAATCCATGCAGCCTTGTTTTTCAATGTAATGATGCTCTGCCCCATCATCATTATGGGAGTCGGATTTGCATCATCATTGCGAACAAAGGTCACGCAGGGATTTTCAAAACTGCGGTGGAGTTTCACGTTTATGGCCCCAAATTCCTTTGCAGGTACATTGTGGTTGATCTTTGGGTGAAACTTTTCAGGGTCAAAGTAATCGGTTACAGCATCCAAATCGTTGAAAAAAAGGGTCCATTCTTCTCGTGTCATTGACAATATGGCGCGTTTCGGGCGTACGCCCATAAATTGCACAACTGGGACGAATTGACCGAAACACGTAACTTTTAAGCCGACACGAATTTGTTTTGTCTCTGATCTATTCAAAGATATAACTTGAGACAACACCACATGCTGTTCAGCATCACTGCATCCCTTTTGTTGGGTACTTTCCATGTTGAAAAAATGAATGGATGAAATCAGGACGACTGAATCAAATCCACCGCGAGCACCCGCGTTTTATAGCGCTACGTATGAGAGTGGAGGGGACAGAATCCCCCACTATACGCATGACAGACCTATAACCGTCACACATTATCCCCCACCGCAGGGAGTTCTGCGGCGGCGGCGTCACACATGCGCCCCACTTTCGCGGTTTTTGTATGTTGCGCGGTACCCCCACTCTTACCATGGAACCTTCCTATACCGATTTTTTTTGTTAAATCGAGTGACGCGTTTGTTGTCATTCGTTAAAAGGCATTGCAATAGTAAAAATGTCTAAAAACTTTGAAAGTTACGATTTAGAGTCCCTTAAAAAATATCTCGCGGGTCGCGAATCGCATGAGAGACGACAAAAGCCTCAATTTCGCCAGAAAAGAGTACGCGTATGTGTTGATAAATATACTGATGATGATTACTTAGACAGTGAAGATAGTGATGACATGTGCAGTCCAACAAAAGCGCGGAAAATCGCGATAGGGTCAGGATTGGAATGTGTTGAGGCGGCGGCCTCATGTGGCGAAGGGTGGCAGCACCTCCTGGGCGAGGTCTGCCTGACCGGCCGCGCTGGCATCCAGGTGCCTAATTGCACCTGAGGCGCTGCCCTAATCACCGTTTCCGATGATTTATCTGGAACGTTCGATTTTGTTCTCGAACGTTCCATATATCCGTTGGAATTCTCTCGACCCTTCCGGGGGTCACTTCTCAACGTGCTCTCATGGTGACCTATCGCTACGGTACATCTCTGTCGCCAAAGTTTTCTCTACCGCGCTCAATATTCAACTGTTCGCTCGCGGCTTATGTGCAACGCACATATTTACATTTGTTATAACTTCTACACCCAATTGACGTGAAAATAAACCTGTTTTTATAGTGACAAACCCAGTGTTTCTCGTGTCACAGTTATTCTCCCCCGTTAACCCGCCTCCCCCTCTCTACCGGTTTTTGTGTGTGCTCTCGCCGGAACATTTGGTCCTTCGAGCCGGATCGGGTTATCGGGAAGTGGTTTGTGAGTTTTTTAGTGGTGTACATTTCGCGGGTGAGAAAACGCGGGAACCCGGACCTGCCGTGGTGCGCCCCGCCCCCATCGACGTCATCGAGGCTCCGCCCACAGCAACGCCTGCCGCTCCGCCTCTCTCTACGCTACCGGCCGCCGCCCGCGAACCGACACCCGAGGGTTTAGGGCTACGCTTTTACCGACGGGAGGCACGCTAACCGACTGGAGCATCTCTACACCCCCTCAGATCTCAGGAAAGTCAATATTTAATAATTCTACGCTTTTCTATTGATCTTTGCCTGTCAATATATTAATAATTAATTAATATTAATTAGTTAATATTGCTGACCCTACTGCTGTCGCTACCGGGGGGTGTTTTGGTGTGCTTTATTACTGCGTGCGCTAAATTTTTTGTTGAATTCTCCGCCTGGTTTTTTATTTTTTTATTCTTTATTTTTTATTGTTTCCCTAACAAAGGGGATTACCGGGTTTTCTCTCTGCTCGGGCTGCGGGTTTTGCGTGAGGGGTTCCTCATTCCTGCTTGAGCATGGCGTTTAAGGGGAAAATTTTACTCCAGGCTAGCAGGGCTAGGTTTATCGAGAGTCTGAGAGCGGAGTCAGCCTCCGAAAGCGTGCAGGCTCTCACGGTGGCTGAGCTCCAATCCAAGCTCGACATGCTGGAGAACCATTGGAGCATGTTCGACACTCTACATGTGAAGCTGCTGACTGCCAAAGATAATGAGGAGGTGCTGGAACACGCTTACGTCACGGAGGAGGTGTACGACAAGTGCCTGGTGATGTACTCCGCAGCGCGCAGCAAGTTCATGGGATGGATCAAGGGTCTGGATGAGTCCATCGACCTCTCCGAGTCATTCCGTCGGCCATCTGCTCCGTCTCCACCGGCGTCTGTGGCTCATCGGCAGTTTCCTAAGATCTCGCTGCCAACATTCTCAGGGGCCTTTTCGGAGTGGATACCGTACAAGGATCTGTTCCTCTCCATGGTGGTCGGGAGTTCGGCGTTAAGCACTGTGGAGAAGTTCCACTATCTGCTGACGTCTCTCACGGGTGAGCCTAAGCAGCTGATCTCCACCTTGCCCGTGACCGAGGACGCGTTCCTGCCAGCATGGAACGCCCTCTTGGCTCGTTACGAGAACAAGAGGCGGCTCGTCTCTATCCAGCTGGGGAAGCTCCACGCGGCGCCGAGGGTCATTAACCGCACCGCCAGGGAGTACAACGCGCTTCTCAACTCCGTGGCCGAGGCGGTCACCGCGCTGGAGTCTCTCGGTCGTCCGGTGGAGCATTGGGACGATATGCTCGTCCACCTCGTTTCGACGCGGCTGGACGCCAAGATGCTGGAGGCCTGGGAGATTGAACTCGGCTCATCAACGGAGTTTCCCACGTACGCCGCTCTCAGGGAGTTCGTGCTCGGTAGGGCCTTGGCCAGGGAAACGATGGAGATGCACGCCTCGGAGCCGCCATCGACTGCGTCATCGAACCCTCACCAGGCCTCGAAGCCTCGGCCATCGAAGGGCCACCCCTCAAGTCAGACTGTGACGGTCTACGCTCCAGGCCAGCCTGCTCGGGTCTACAGTGCCTCGGCTGGTCCTACTTCGCAGCCTATGTCCGGGAAAGAGTCGGGGAGCCACTCGTCTCGGGCTGTGAAGCCTCAACCTCAGCCTCCGTCTCAAAGTTGGGCGGACATGTGCTTCCGGGCCTGTCCGATGTGCGAGGAGGAGCATTCGTTGGACAGGTGCTCCAAATTCAAGGCTCTGTCTCCTACCGAGAGGAGATCATTCGTCGTTCTCAAACATCGATGCTGCAACTGCCTGGGGAAGCATAATAGGGAGAGTTGCCGGAGCCTCAACAAGACCTGCGTTGTGTGTCGGCAGAATCACCACTCGATGATTCACATCAATCGTCCTCAGCCAACACCTCAAGGATCCTCCCAGCCTCGTGACAGCCAGCGGGTTGTTAAGACAAGCAGGAGCCTCAGCCCGGCCCATCCATACAGTCCACTGCCTCTAGGCCTGACATGTCTCCACAGTGACATGCGATACCGACGCCTGCGCCAGAGTCGTCGCCGCGCCATGACCTCTCTCTACGGCCGGCTCTGGCGAGTGATGCTCCGTTTGTGGCCGCGATTAATCGCGAAGTCTCTCCACAGCCCAGACCAGGTGTGATTCTCGCCACAGCCCTAGCCTCGCTAGTCTTGACGGACGGCGCTTCTCACGAGGTTAGGATGCTGCTGGATACTGGTTCTGAGCTGTCGTTCGCTACAAGGGAGCTGGTCAAGAAGCTCAGCTTGCCGATTTCTCCAGCTGTGCTACCGGGCGTTGGTATCAGTGGTTCTACCTCTGCCTCTAATGGGTTCTCTCAATTTTCTCTCAAGTCTCTGCACTCCAGCAAGCAGATTCTTGTCAAGGCCTACGTTCTCGATAGCCTCACGTCGTCGTTGCCGTCGTTCTCCGCCTCTCAACCTCAGCATTGGGAGCATCTCCGAGGGTTGCAGCTAGCGGATCCACACTATCTGACGTCAAGACCTGTCGATCTTCTCATTGGCGCAGATTTCTTTGGATCGATAGTGGAGCCGCAGATCATCAAGGGGCCATCCGATTCTCCTATTGCGATGCTGACTCTCTTCGGGTGGGTGGTGCTCGGGCCCACCTCTGCAGTGACGTCGGCGGCGAGCTTGCATCACGTCTCTGTCAGCAACGAGGAACTTAGCGAGCTTCTCACCTCGTTCTGGCAGCAGGAGGAGGTATCTGCGGCGGAGGGCAAGGACGTCGCTCTCACGAAGGAAGAGGCAGAGTGCGAGGAGTTTTTCCAACGCACCCATACCCGGGATCGCTCGGGGCGCTATATTGTTCGTCTGCCTCTCGTTCGCTCTCCCGCAGAGCTCGGGGATTCTCTAGGCCGCGCGAAGGCGTGCCTCGCGAGCCTGCTTAGGAGGTTGGAGAAAAATCAAGGATCTCTGCAGCTTTATAGTGAATTTCTCAAGGAGTACGAAGAGTTGGGGCACATGGTGTGTGTTCCGGCTGTACCTGTCTCAGGCGACTCTCGGATCTTGGACCGTCAACCTGGCGAGATGACCTTGGCACATGGGGCTTCGGCCTCAGGAGGGTTGAGGGTCTCCGAGGGCGGGTGGTCATATCAGGATTCCGGTCAGAGTTCGTCTACGAGGCGATCTCGCTCTTCTGCTCCTGCGTTCTACTTCCCTCATCATTGTGTTCTCCGGGAAAGTAGTGAAACTACGAAGCTGAGGGTAGTCTTCAATGGTTCCAGTAAGAGTAGCTCCGGAGTGTCTCTCAACGACATCCAGCATACTGGGGCCAAGCTGCAACGAAACATCTCTGATGTACTGCTCTGGTCTCGACAGAGCAGGTACATCTTTATGACGGACATCACGAAGATGTTCCGTCAGATCAAGGTGCATCGGGAGGACTGGCCTCTCCAACAGATTTTGTGGCGTGATTCTCGGGGCCAAATCTGCACCTATCAGCTCACCACCGTCCCCTACGGGACCAAGTCTGCTCCATTCCTCGCCTGTAGGGTTCTCGACCAGCTGGTCAAGGACGAAGGGCATCGGTTCCCTCTAGCCGTTTCCCCCTTGAGCAGCGGAAGATATGTGGACGACATCTGTGGTGGAGCTGACGAGGAGGACGATCTCCACTTCGTAGCTCAGCAAGTGGCGGAGCTCTGCTGGGCTGGCGGATTCCCTCTAGCGAAGTGGCACTCGAACAGTCCGTCTCTACTTCGTGCTCTGACACCGGGAGGCTTCTCTCAGAGTCCGAAGCCGCTAGAGGACTCTACCACAAAAATTCTCGGCTTGAAGTGGGATCCAAGCGACGACCGGTTGAGGTTCTCCATCCGTCTCTCAGTCGGCGTGAAGCCATCGAAGAGGATTGTGCTGTCGGAGATTGCGCAGCTCTTCGACCCTCTAGGGCTGCTCTCACCGGTGGTGATACGTGCCAAGGCTCTTCTGCAGCAACTGTGGCTGGAGAAATTGGACTGGGACGAGGAGTTGCCGGTGCATCTGGTCCAGAAGTGGGTTCGGTTCCGAGAAGAACTGGCCCAGGTGGATCAACTCTCGATCCCGCGGTGGATGGGATATAGGAAGGATTCTCGGGTGGAAATCCATGGCTTCTCGGATGCGTCTCTACTAGCGATGTCGGCGGTGGTCTATTTGAAGGTGACAAGTGAGGATGGTGTCAGCATCTCCTTAGCTGTCGCTAAGACGAAGGTAGCTCCTCTCAAGAAGCTCACCATCCCGCGTCTGGAGCTCAACGCCGCGGTCATCCTAGCTAAGCTCACAAGGTACGTGATTGAGCAGCTCAACCTTGATAGTGCTCCGGTCCATTTGTGGACGGACTCCGCGGTTGCTCTGGCGTGGATTTGCGCTCATTCTTCCAGGTGGAAGGAATATGTCCACAACAGGGTAACCGTCGTTCAGGAGCTTGTGCAACAAGCCAGTTGGAGGTACGTCAGTGGGAAGGAGAATCCTGCTGATTGCGCATCAAGGGGCATTTCGGTGGCTCAACTTAATGGGCATCATCTGTGGTGGACGGGCCCAAAGTGGCTACGGAAGGAGGCGTCTCAGTGGCCAAGTGGAAGAGCAACGTTGGACCCGTCTACAGATTTAGAGGAGAAGCCGGGGGTGACTCTAGCCGCTTCCCTCGGAAGATCAAGTCTCTGGGATCTCTGTTCGCGGTATTCCTCTCTCTACAAGTTGCTGAGGATCACAGCAATTTGCCAAACGGTTGTGGGGAATATGCTGCGGAAGCTGGAAAGGAAGAGGGGCATCATCGTTCCAGCAGTGTTCAGCCCTGGAAGCATGGAGGCAGCTCGGCTTTATTGGGTCAAGGCGACTCAAGTCCATCATCTCCAAGCCGAGTGTGACATCATCTCTCACGGATTGCAGTTGAAGAAGTCTCATCCGTTGACCAAGCTCACGGCCTTCATTGATCAACAAGGAGTTCTCAGAGTCGGCGGGCGGTTGAAGTTCTCTACTCTAGGGCCAGAGAGTAGGCATCAGGCCATCAGCCCTCAAGGCTCAGTGCTCGCGGAGCTCATCATCAGGGACTCTCATCAGCGGACGCTGCACGGTGGAACTCAACTCACCTTGGCACATCTCCGGAGGTCTTACTGGATTATTGGAGGTCGTCTACCAGTAAGATCCTTCATCCTCAAGTGCGTGGAGTGCGCACGTCATCGGGGGATTCGCGCTCAGCAGCTGATGGGTCAGCTTCCAGTGGCACGTCTGGTGTCGGATCGTGCTTTCTCTAACACTGGTGTGGACTATGCCGGACCAGTGTCTCTCAAGACTTGGAGGGGACGTGGTCACAAGACCCAGAAGGGTTGGTTGGTGATCTTCGTGTGTATGGCCACGTGCGCTCTCCATCTGGAAGCTGTCACGGACTACACCGCGGATGGGTTCATCGCCGCCTATCGGAGGTTCGTGAGTCGTCGGGGATACTGCAGACACCTGTATAGTGACTGTGGGACCAACTTCATCGGGGCGGATAAGGAGCTGAAGAAGTTGTTCTCCGCTGGAGCCAAGGAGTTCCAGCATCTCTCTGCAGTATGTCTCAAGGACGGAACGTGTTGGTCATTCAACCCCCCTGGAGCGCCTCATTTCGGGGGTAAATGGGAAGCAGCGGTCAAGTCGGTAAAGTACCTTCTCGCTCGAACGGTTCGAGATACGGCTCTCACGTTCGAGGAGCTCTCTACGCTGCTGTCCCAGATTGAAGCCGTTCTCAACTCCAGGCCTCTACAACCGCTCTCGGAAGATCCTGACGATGTGGCCTGCCTCACCCCGGGGCACTTCCTCATTGGAGAAGCTCCAATAGCTCTTCCGGAGCCCTCACTGGAACACCTCAACGTTGGACGACTCTCTAGATGGCAACTGATCCAGCAGAGGCTGCAGTTCTTCTGGAAGCAATGGTCTACAGGGTATCTGCAGCAGCTCCAGTCCATCTCCAAGTGGCATCACCCGTCCAACGAGATCAAAGTCGGCAGCCTGGTTCTTCTCTACGACGAGCGGTTCCCGCCAGCGAAGTGGCCTCTTGCTCGGGTCACAGCTCTACATCCTGGAAGGGACGGTCTCTCCAGAGTTGTGACCATCAGAACCGCCTCGACGACGTTGACCAGGCCGATCTCCAAGCTGGTTCTGTTACCAATATCTACCAGCTGAGAGCTGGTCTCTACCGGCTTAATTAATGTTTGCTTAAGTGTTCCAGACCTCTGCAAACGATCTCTACTCCTTCTGTGTCAGCAACGGGGTTCCTGACGGGGGGGAGAATGTTGAGGCGACGGCCTCATGTGGCGAAGGGTGGCAGCACCTCCTGGGCGAGGTCTGCCTGACCGGCCGCGCTGGCATCCAGGTGCCTAATTGCACCTGAGGCGCTGCCCTAATCACCGTTTCCGATGATTTATCTGGAACGTTCGATTTTGTTCTCGAACGTTCCATATATCCGTTGGAATTCTCTCGACCCTTCCGGGGGTCACTTCTCAACGTGCTCTCATGGTGACCTATCGCTACAGTACATCTCTGTCGCCAAAGTTTTCTCTACCGCGCTCAATATTCAACTGTTCGCTCGCGGCTTATGTGCAACGCACATATTTACATTTGTTATAACTTCTACACCCAATTGACGTGAAAATAAACCTGTTTTTATAGTGACAAACCCAGTGTTTCTCGTGTCACAGTTATTCTCCCCCGTTAACCCGCATCCCCCTCTCTACCGGTTTTTGTGTGTGCTCTCGCCGGAACAGAATGCGAAGTGGAAGATTTCCTTGTTGATCCTTCTTGCGTATGTAAATATAAATTTCTCGGTGAAATATGGAATAAAATCCATATCAGATATCGCAGGGATAAATTACACTCTCAAGATGAGGGCATAGACATGTGTACGACTTTTAAAGTATGTTACAATGAAGAACCTGCAGAATCTAATAAAGAAATCGAATCGAATTTTCAAATGAGATATAATCCTCCATCCTTGAGAAGCATTGCAATCGCGAATTTATTAAATGAAAGGAAATATGCGAAAAATGGAAAAACTTTGGCCGTGGTTACCAAAGTAATTGTGCATAATAGTGATGTTTTATTATATAAAATGTCGAAGGCAAATGGTTTTTTCGACTGCATAGAACACACGAGATTATGCAAAGCAGGCGTGGGGGAAAAACTCTATTGGTACCACTTTTTTAGGGTGTGTGAGGAAGAATATTATCTCCCTGCGGGGGAGGAGACATTGGTCTACAAGAAAGGAAATGGACCAATCATTGACCTTTCCTTTCAATAGCCAACAAATGCAAAACAAGTGGGGAGCGAAAAAAAGGAAAACTCGAGCATCCTTCCTCATCAGCTATTCAAAGCACCTCCCACCAAGGCCAAATTTTCAAAAAGTGTGGAAAACTTAGCCCCTCCTCTAAACTAGGGATGCATCAACGACCCAGTGAGATCATTTTACTGCATTTGCGTTTTTTACGTCAAAATGACATCAAGTCAAGTGAACTCATCTCCAAAATCCAGTTATCAATCAGGTTATCAGCCTGGAACTTTTAAACCTAAAAAATCTAAATATTGTGGAATCAACGCGAATAAAAATGGAATTAAGATAATAAGTGATCGTGTAGTGAAATATAACAGTGATGAGAAAAAATCAATTGAAAAAATAGTGAAAAAAGTGAAACTCCAACGACATGAGATTTCCAAGACAGGTTCTGTCATAAATATTGACTTTGACCATCAAACGGTTGAAAATAAGAAACACTCAACCAAACGATTGAGTCATAAATCACCCGGCAGCACTCAAAGGGACTCTAAAATCGTGAAAGTCAATAATAAAAAAACAAGTGAAATCGTGCAAGTGAGCACAGAAGAAAAAAAGTTATGGCTTAATATGTTAGAAAAAGATCTTAATTTATTCAATCAAGTGAACTACATTGATAAGAAAAAGGATCTGAAAAAAATACAGGCTCGCGAAAAACGTTTAAAACTCGCGGAAAAAAAGAAGGCCGACTTTATCGCTCGCGAAAAACGTCGCGAACTAGCTAAGGAAAAACAAAGACAATTTAGAGCTCGCGAATCAGAAAAAAATCGATCCAAGGACAACACATCGAAGGATATCATCCCTGAGACCATGATGGAATTGGATTCATCGATCGAGATCATTCCCAGCACTCCATCAGTTATCAATTTAATCCTGGAACACGAGGGTGAAGATGCTCAGCATGGATCATTGAATTTCGCGGCCTCAACCCCTACAAGTAAATATTTAATCAATCAATCATAGGAATTTTTAGATTAGATTGATTTCAGCTAATCTTGTATTGTTTTTTGTTTCAGAACCACGAAAAACTATCGAGGAAATCGAGGCCGTTCTAGTCGCGTTGGGCGCGAATCTAGAACAAAGGAATCGCGAGGATGATTACGAAGTGCGATGCACTCCAACGCAGCGTCAAAAAGAGCTTGATCAAATTGCGATGCAATTGGATCAAAGCGGGAATGATGATGATGAAGGATTGGCCATCCAGAGTCTTGATTTCACCCCGTTATCACCCAGTAACCGTTCGGGCTAAAAATTCATTAAACATGTTTGTATTTTTTTGAATACCTGAAATAAACGTCATAAATTTTATTGCATTACCGGTGAGCCTTGACTCTTTTTTTTATTGCTAGGCTAAACCCAATATTCCCTCTCCTGTCCCCAGCCCTTTTTTTTTTGCTCGTAGAAGCTAGGAGAAATTTTTCTCGCTTCTTCTTCTTCTTCGTCGGTCCCCTGAATCCATTCGTTTATTGTCTCTTTCCTTCTAGTTGTTTAGAAGGTTTAGAGAACAATTTTGACTTTTTCCTCGTCTTTCCTACATATATCCTTACCCTCATCTCCTTCTAACTTACGGTTTAGAGGGTTGAGGGCGAAATAGTGGGGCAAAAGTTAAATAAACCGTGAGGTCCCACTATTCGCCCTCTTTCACCACCGACATCCCCCAGGACTAGTGTCTTGTCCAGTTTTAGTGTTTTTTTTGTGTTTTTTTGTTTTTATTTTTAAAAAATGGTGAAAGTGACATGTTCAGGAGCGTGCCAGGAGCACTTAGCCCGCGAGGTAAGTTTTTTACATATTTTTTGCATGTTTCTTCGTTGTGTTTCGCGGTTTGTGGTGTGTGACGTTTTTCTCGCGGTTCATTTTGGTGTTTTTTCGTGTGATTTTTAATATCTTTTTGTTGCGGGGTATACGTTTCGCGTTTTTTCAAATCCGCGTATTTTTTTTGTGTCGTGTTTTTTGTTGTTGTTATAGTTTATTGATCTTTTTTGTTTTTCTTTTGTTTTAGTTTTTAAATTGATTTTGGGCGTTTTAGTTTTTCAATTTTTCATTTGTTTTAGTTTTTAGATTTTCCGTTTTTCGCTTGTTTTAGTTTTTTTTTAAATTCATTCTGTTTGTCTTTTTTTTTGTTTGTAAATTTTTAATTGATTGTGCTTTTTTTTTATTTTACAGATGCAGGCAACCAGGAGGGAACGGGCCTACCTGAGGGAGGCCAATGCGTGGCTGCGCTGGGAGGACGCAGAGGGTGAAACCCTGGAAGGCGAAAATATTTTCGCCATCCAGGATTTGCACGCCAGGGCCGCCAAATGGTTGGCGGATGCCGAGGACGAGGCCTTCATGGTGAGTTTCGTCTCTCTGTCTCGCTCTCTCTCTCCCTCTCTCTTTTCAACCCCCTTTATTCCCTTTAACCCCTTCCTGCCATTCCCATCAGTCCTCTCCGAAAATACACCCCTTCCCCTCCTTATTTTCCTATAATTATTGCATATTAATGTATTTTTATTTTCCTTTTGTTTCAGGCCGGAGCCCGTTGGGAAGGAGGTGTCGGTCCGGACACCCCGAGAGCGCGGTGGGTCCGCGCTGTGAGGCGCGAGGCGCGAGCCCTGGAGGCCGAGGGCGAGCAGGTGCTCGCCCTCTACGATGTCGAGGATGCCTGGGCCCTCAGGATCCTCTTCGGGGAGGAGTCCACCCAGCCTGACCTGACGGAGGAGGACTGGTCCCTGGAGCAGTGGGACTGAGATCCCCCTCCGCCCCCCCTTAATTAAATTGTATTTTAAAAAAATTGTATTTTAGTTGTAAGATTTTTTTTGAATAAACTTTTTTAAATAAATATTTTTTGTTTTTTATTGATTTCCCTTAGTTTTAATTTATAAAATAGAAATAGAAAAACAAAACTTAATTCAATTTTAATAGCTTAAAAAAATTTTTTTAGTTTTAACTTTTTTTCTTAAATAAAAGAATTTTTTTTTTAATGAATATTCTCGTTTCTTTTTTTTTTTATTTATACATAACCTTGTCTGTTACTTTTAAGTTTAAAATCTTAGTTTATTTATTTATTTAATTTATTTAGGGTCGCTGTGTAACTACAAGGTCATAAGCGACCGATATTGGATTCAAACATTAGATTTCAAGAAGGATATCACTTTTTTGCAGTTACTATCACTGTTTAATATTTCGGGGGATTCAATTGACAGATTGACGTTTTCCCTCTTTTGTTGGAATTGTTGGCATTCCAGCAGATGAGTAACCGATGACGTTGTGTCGCATCTAGGACATTTTTCCTTAGGCTGCTTAGTCATGAGGTGACCGTGTGTGTAGTTCGTATGGCCGATCCTGAGCCTAGTTATCACTACTTGCTCTCTCCTGTTTTTCGTTGAGAATAAGATTTTTTCAAATATATTCGTTCGGAAGGAGTGCAGTTTGGAGGTTTGCATTTGCCATTGATTGTTCCATTTTTGTTTGATTTTTCTTAGAAGAAGTTTCTTAATTTCTGGTAAGATGGAGGGTGCCTCTTCATCCATCGCTGGGAATTCAATGGCTTCTTTAGCTTTTTTATCAGCTAGTTCGTTTCCCTTGATGCCGCAATGCGAAGGTATCCACATAAGGCAAATATGGTAACCCTTTTCCGCTAGTTCCATTAATTTTTTTTGGATATCTCTCGTCCTAGGGTCGTTGCTGAATCTATTTCCTATAGCTCTCAGGGAAGAGCATGAGTCTGTGTAGACTATGGATTTTGAACCATTCGTTCATGATTCAATGTGCTCAATTGATTTCTCGATTGCGTATATTTCAGCTGAAAAAATTGTGAAGGAGCTTGGGAGTCTGGATGAGTATATTAGCTCCGTCTCTGTTGTCACTGCACATGCTGTTTTTCCATCTTTCACTGAACCGTCTGTATAGAGTTCTAGAAATTCCTTGTACCGAGTTTTTTGATCTTTAAAAAGACTCAAGTAACAATCTTCTGAGGTGGAACTTCTATCATCTTTAGTTAGTTCAAGATTGATTTCGAAGAGGGGAGGAGACCATTGAGGGATTTTCAGTCTTTCTCTCATGACAGTTTTTGGTAGAGAGATATCCAATTCTTGGAGATAACTATTCAGTCTGGCTCCTAGAGACTTGGGGATAATTGGGTGTTGCACATATTTTTCTGTGAAGTGATGATCGGAGATACACTTCCAGGTCGGGTTGTCTAGAGAAGATGATAAGGCACTTGCATATTTGATGCTCAATAATTTTCTTCGGTCTTGAAGGTATAGTTCGCCTGATTCTGCTAGTAGGCTGGTGATTGGACTGGATCTGAACGCCCCCAGGCAAAGCTTCAAGGCTGAGTTGTGGACTGTGTCAAGATTCTTCAGTATATTGCTGTTTGCTGTATCATAAATTATGCATCCATATTCTAAAATCTTAGTTTAGTTTTATGCTGTTTTAATAAAAAAAAAAAATTTTACTTTAATAAATGTTTTTCTTTCTTTTTTTAACATACCTGTAAGTTTAAATTTATTCTCTTACTTTTAAACTTTAAGATAGAAATTGGAAAAAAATAAAAAATACAAAAACAAAATACAAAAAATTTTTTTTTTTAGATTTAAGATTATTATTTAAAATAATGTATTTTAGTTCTAAGTTCTCAGCCCCGGACCTCTCTATAAACGAGACGAAGGGGAGGGTTTGAGTCACCTACTGAGCGCGTCTCCAGGTGGCGGATAGGAGGGGGCCGGAGTATGAGTGGCACCTTGGGACCGGAGACAGGAGGCTGGAAAGAGCACCTGAATCTGGATTTCCGGGGTACACTTCGGATACCGGTCTGCGATGACTATAACGTCGACCTACGGAAGTAAAAACCCGTTAGGAAGACCCAAAGCATCGCCGCGGACCAGACTTCCCAAGCTAAGGTGGAAGTTATCGTGCCGAGGGCTGAATGACACTGGGGAACAGTGTCTCAAACGATACCCTTGGGGAACCAGGCAGCACCCCATTGTATGCATGCCTTACCTCCGCATCCAGGCTCTGCGGGGGTGGACCTTCTTTTCCTGGTTACTCGTGGGATTAACATGGACCCATTAAATAATAATAAAAATTTTAACGCCGATGACGGTGCCCTCTCTGAGGGAACGGCAGAGGCTTACAGGTCGGAGGAGAGTACGATCTGCGCTAGGGCTCCGGAAGGGGAACAAGCGCAGATACAAATGGAAGTGGAAGGGGAGCCAGCCTCAGAGGGGCCTACCAGTGGTGGGCCCGCTGTCGCTGACCCTACCCTGGCGAAGAGGAGGAAGGGTAGGACGGGCGCGGAGAAGCGCCGGGCCCGCCAGGCTAGGCTGAAAGCCGAGGCCTCGCGGGATCAGCAATCTCCGCAGAAAGGGACCGCGACGGAGGAGAAGGAGGAACAGGGGACAGGGCCCAAGAGGCCCAGGTCCTCAGGATCCACTCCCCCCGAAGTGGCCATGCCCAAGAAGAAGGCACGGGCAATGGAAGGGCTGGGGGCAACCTCTTTCAGAGAGGCGGCGAAGGGTGGAGGCAGGGTGGCCGTAGTGCCAACTGGCCATCCGGAGCTGTCCCTGACAAGGGAACAGGCCAACCTAGTCCAGGAGGCGCTAGTGGCGGCGTTGTTCGGGACTGACCAAGATGGTCAGCTCCCGAGCTTCGATGGCCACTGGTATGACGATGGCGTGCTGTGGGTGGCATGCGCGGACAGTCGATCAAGAGAGTGGTTGACTACCGTGGTGCCCACCCTGGCACCCTGGGAAGGGGCCTCCCTTATCCTGGTGGATAAGGAAGCGCTCCAGAAGCTGATCAGGGTTACGGCCTTTCTCCCGGGAAAACCCGTGGGAGCGGCTATGGCTCTTGAGAGGCTGAGGATGCAGAACCGGGCCCTCACCACAGGCAAGTGGAGGGTGTGGGACTGCCGGAGCGGGGAGGAGGGGCTCAACATGGTGTTGGGAGTAGACCCCAAGTCCCTAGAGGCCCTGAAGGGTTTGGGGATGGCCCCATTCTACTGCCTCGGCCGGGCTCGTTTCTACGAGACCCAGCGGAGAGCGGCGGGGGGAAAGGCGCCCCAGACGCAGCCAGGCCCAGGGAAAGTGGTCGCTGACCAAGGGGGGTCAGTGACCGCAGGGGAGGGGAGAGGGCAGGAGGGTGCGCCAAAGGGTCCGGGTGGACAGGAGAGTGCCCCAGTAGCTGCCAGGGAAGGCGCCCGCGAGGGAGGAGGAAAGGAGTGCGAGGAAGGCTCTCTCTTACAGAGGGACCCCCTTGCCCCTGCAAGGCCTCCGCTGAGCGGACGGACCAAGGGCCGAAGAGGTAGGCCGCCTCTGGTGAGAGGGGGCGCGGCGGGAACTGGGAGAGGGTCTCAAGGGACCCTCAACTGGGCCCTGCCGGGCTCATCCCACTCAGGGCAGGTTAGGGCGCCACCAGGCGACCCTGCCTAACGGCCAAACAATGGCCAGGGGGATAAGGGGGGAAGGAGCAGAGGGCAATAGGCAGGGAGACGGCATAGGCTCTCTGCTAGTCCACTGCTCCCAGATTAACTTGCAGCACTGCAAGGCTGCGACTGCCCTGCTGAGTCGCAGCCTAGCAGTAGAGCATACAGACATATGCCTTATACAAGAGCCCTGGCAACACGGAGGCTCGGTAAAAGGCCTATCTGGAGGCGAGGTGGAGCTATTCTATGCTCAGGGCGACCTGGGCCCCAGGGCCTGCATTGCTGTCAAAAGAGCGTGCGGAGCCAGGGGAATGGCCAACTTCTGCCACAGAGACTTGGTGGCGGTTGTCGTGAGACTTCGGGGGGAGGCCGGTGCGGAGGACATAGTTTTCTGCTCGGCTTACTTCCCACATGATTCGCCGACACCACCACCTACCAATGAGCTGCGTGATCTGGTGAATCACTGCAGAGCTAGAAAGTTGCCACTCATCATAGGTTGTGACGCAAACGCGCAGAACGTGGTGTGGGGCAGCGAAAGATGTAATGACAGGGGCACTGCTCTCCTGGAATTTATGGCAGACGTTGACCTGGAGATCCTAAACAGGGGCTCGAGGCCCACGTTCGTCACTTCTCGCTGTCAATGTATCATTGACGTAACCATGTGCACCCGCCGGCTGGCGAGGCGATGCAGGGACTGGAGGGTGGACCGGGAGGACACACTCTCTGACCATCGACGCATCAGATTTAGCATAGAGGGCTGTGCCCAACCGCAGCAGGACCGCCTGCGCAGAAACCCAAGGGCCACCGACTGGGACTCCTTCGAGAGGAACCTGGAGGAAAGGCTCGGGGTTGGACGCGTTAGGCCCTGCAGGGAGGACCGGTTAGAGGACGAGGTGGAGAGAATCCACGTTGCCCTAACTGAGTCTTTTGAGACGGCATGCCCGGCTAGACGTTGCAGGAAGGGTAATAAAGTGCCTTGGTGGAGCCGTGAGTTGGACAGGCTGAGAAGCCAGTCCAGGAGGCTCGGAAACCGAGCGCACAAATCGAAGAGGGCCGAAGACTGGACTCTGTACAGAAATGTGCAGAGAGAGTACAAGAGGCTCATAAAACGATCAAAGGAGCTCACCTGGAGGACATACTGTGAGGAACTGGAGGCGCTTTCAGGCATCTCCAGGCTTCGCAGGGTCTTCTCGGGGGGCCCTTCACAACGGCTGGGTGGAATCACGCTGGAAAGCGGAGAGACCATCACAGAACCGCGAGAGGTCCTTGAGCATCTGGTTCGCGCGCATTTCCCGGACTCTATTATAGAGCTTCCAGGAGAGTGCCTGGAAGTGGACTGGAAGCGAACAGGAAGCGGCGATCCCGACTGGGAGCTAGCCGCACGAATAGTAACGCTGGACAGGCTGCAATGGGCGGTGGACTCCTTCGAAATGTACAAGAGTCCAGGTCCGGATGGGATACATCCGGCCCTCTTGCGAAGAGGGGGGCCATTGCTCCTGCGCAGACTGATACCGGCATTCAGGGCCTGCCTAGCATTGGGCTATGTGCCAGGCAGGTGGCGGGAAGTCAGGGTTGTCTTTATCCCCAAACCGGGTAAATGCAGCTACGACAACGCGAAAGCCTACAGACCGATCAGCCTGAGCTCCTTCTTACTGAAGACGCTGGAAAGGCTGGTCGATAGGCACATTAAGGAGGGGGCACTGAGGATTAATCAGATATGCCCCTCACAACATGCTTACCAAGCTGGCAGATCGACTGAGACTGCGCTACACCACTTGGTAGGCACAATAGAAAATGCGAAGGAAAGGGGGGAGGACACCCTTGGCGTCTTTATCGACATCGAAGGGGCCTTCGACAATACCGCCTTTGATACAATGGAGAAAGCTGCGGCAGCGTTTGGGATCGAGAATTCGATCATCAAATGGATAGCCGCCATGCTCCGAACAAGAGTTGTCCACTCCACCCTTGGGGACAGTGAGGTAAGGGCTGCGGTAGGGAGGGGCTGCCCGCAGGGGGGGGTTATCTCTCCTCTGCTATGGCTCCTCGTAGTTGACGGCCTCCTCACTGGACTCGAGGAACTGGGGGTAAGGACAGTCGCATATGCGGATGATGTGGCACTGCTGGTAACTAGCAGGAACACGAGCATGCTGCACAGCAAGATGCAAAAGGCGCTGGACTATGTTCAGCAGTGGTGCACATCGAAGGGCCTAAGGGTAAACCCAGGCAAAACGGAGATGGTGCACTTCACACGTAGAAGGAGGGGTGCTGTTAAGGCTCCCTCCATTTACAACACAATGCTGAAATTCTCGAGTGAGGTCAAATACTTAGGTATTTGGCTCGACGAGAAGCTCAGCTGGAAAAAGCACATCGCCATGCAGACTAGCAAGGTCACCATGACTTACTGGGCATGTAGGCGAATGTTTGGAAGCACATGGGGTCTAAGGCCGAAGATGGTCAAATGGATCTACACGGCCATTATGACCCCACAGCTAACATACGCAGCCGCAGTGTGGTGGACAGCCTTGAACAAGGCCTGCCACAGGAAAGCGGTGGACAAAATAGGCAGGCTTGCGATGCTGGGCATAACAGGGGCCCTCAGAACGACCCCCAGCTCAGCGTTGGAGGCTCTGCTCTTTATGCAACCTCCACACCTAATTATAAGGGAAGAGGCAACAAGAGCGGCCGCAAGACTGCGGCTACAGGGAACATGGAAGGGAGCTAGGAATGGGCATGCTAGTGTCCTCCGCGCGGACAGAGAGCTGGAAGGGCTACTGTCGCGCGGTGCTGACGCCTGCAGACCCCGATGGCACTTTCGCAGAAAGTTCTCGGTCAATCTTGGATGGGGGGAAACCCCGTCAGGAAAGGATGCGGACTGGGTGCCGCCCCGTGGACTAGTCTGGTATACGGACGGATCACGGGTGAGCGGACGGGCAGGTGCGGGGGTCTGGTCAGAGGGGCCCGCAATAGCGAGGACCATTGGGCTGGACTCACACGCAACCGTGCTCCAGACCGAGCTAGCTGCCCTAAGGGCCTGCGCCAGGATGATCCTGGAGAGGGGGGACAAGGGCAAAAAGATCTTCATCTACTCAGATAGCAAGCGCGCGCTGAGAGCAATACTCAGGTATGAGTGTTGTTCTAAGCTGGTGAGTGAATGCGTCGAGCTGATGGAGGAAATTGCCGTAAATAATCGGCTCGAGGTGGCCTGGATTCCGGGACACGCTGGCATCAAAGGCAACGAAAAAGCCGATGAGCTAGCAAAGAACGGTAGTTGCAGGGGCTTTCAGGGAGAGGTGGAGCACGTAGGCGTGCACACCGATTTTGTGAAGGACCTGGTCAAGGAACGTGCGGATAGGAGGATCGTGGAGAGATGGGACTCGGAGACGGGTGCCAAGCACACGAAATCCCTCCTAGGAGAACCCACTAGGAAGCTGGCAGAGACCCTGTTGGGCCTAAACAGGGTTAAGCTCCGTACTATGGTGGGGCTTATCACTGGACACTGGCCCCTGGCTCTGTACTTATCAAGGATAGGCAAGGGGGCTGACCCCCTATGCAAAAGATGCGGGCTGACAGAGGAGGATCCTCTTCACCTATGCACAAGATGCAGCGGACTCGATGAAGCCAGATGGAATGTCTTCGGGTCTACTTGCATAGATATACATGTCGACAGGGACGGGATCAAGGGGCTCTATGAGTTAGCTCGTAGGGCACAAATACTCGATACCAGCGACTAGACGGCTGCCTGAGGGCAGGGTGTAAAATGGCCGAGAGGCTGATTGCACCTCCGGACAGGACCGTCTAAATATGATAAGTGATAAGTGAAGTTCTAAGTTTTTTAATAAAAAGTTTTTTTTTAAATAAATATTTGTGTTTTTCTTTTTTTTTTTTTTTTTTTTTTTTAAACATTCACTTCGTTTATTTTTAAATTATAATTAAATAGGAATTGGATGGGGAAAAATTTAACGGGAGACTTTTTTTTCTAGTTTTTATTTATTTATTTATTTATGTTTCCTTCTATAACATACATTTGTCTTATAGTTAATTTTCATTTTCGCGGGCCGCGGGTTTTTGAAACTTCGTATTTCAATTCGAAATACGAACGGCTAAAACCCGCCTGTCAAAGCTGACGGTGGCGCCCCCCTGAGAATCGGTAACCCCTCCCAGAAACGTAGATTCCCAGAATTCCGCAGTGTCGGTAAAAACGTAGGGCCGCCTCCTGACACTAGGAGGCTCTGCGCAAATGTAAACACTGTAGGGCCCCATTTTTTAAATAATGAATATCTAGTGAACAAATTAACTTAAAAATATGGAAGTTGGATATTAATTATCAACAAACGATTCCCTATCCAATGATAATAACTATTCGAGGCTACAATAAAATATTAAGCGAGTGGAGGAATAGCCCCTACTCATTAAATTGTTTAATTAATTATTAAATAATGTAGGCCTACAAACGTTTTTCGTGCATAACAATATTATACAAAACTACAACAATCAATCTAAATGCATAAAATACTTAATTTTTAAAAAACAGTGCGCGCCAACTAGCAGCGGTTCAGTCGCGGTTTTTTGAAACCATAGGGCAGAGTCGCAAAACCATCAAGCCGCCGTTTTGGGCCTGTCGCACGTACGATCTTACTCTCAGGTTTCGTGATGACGTCATGATACACTGTCCGACGGATACCATGATAGTCGATCTGGTAGGGATCTGCTTTATCGACAACGAGCGCGCGAATCGAGTCGTAATGAATTTGTTTACGCGATTCATAATTCAGTCTAACCCCTTTTATTTTACTAACTTCCGCGATACTGCCGTCCGGTTTTTTTACGCGATAAGTGTAAAATTTAGGCCCCCCAGAGACAAAAGAAGTAATGAAACTTCCTTCTCCGTAGCCCTCTACTTCGTCGGTGAAATCCCCTAGAAAATTCCCTAGCGGTAACTCATTTGATCCATCGCTGACGTAAATTACCGAATTTGTATCATAATATAAAACACGTTCTTGTTGTTTTTCTAGATAAGAATATAACTTTAGACGCGCGTGAGCGGTTGTATAAGCCGCAATAACAACATTAGCCTTAGTGGACATTTCCGCGGCTTCGTTTAAATGTTTCCAGGACATGAAGAGAGTATCGTTATCGACAGGAACAAGTCCTGTTACTTCAATTTCAGGATTAAACATTATATTTGCAAATTCCTCGTGTGTTCGAATAATAGCTTTTTTTGTCAAGTTTTCCCTCTCCCCAAATTTACCCCAGAGACAGTTTAAACAAAGTTTTGCTACCGCTCTTAATCCGGCATTCTTTTGAATTTTATCCTTGTCAAGTTTTATACCTTCTCGCGCCTCATATTCAGCAATATATCTATTCTTTGATTCATCATCTACACACTCAGCAGGCCAATCCGAAGCCTCTTGTTTTATTTTCAAAAAAGTGTTAATGTATTCGGCAAATAATCCGCCTGTTCGCGTCACAGGATTATAACGCGTAGTTCTCTTATACTCCCAAAGCTCACTGATTTCTAATATTTTATACCCCATTTCTACGGCTTTACGAAGTTCTGGAGCGACCCAAGTCCCCAAAAATTCGCGATCAGCGGGATCATCATGAGGGCAATTGTCTTGTACAAGATCATCGCAGCATGATCGACAGAGAGGGAACAGTAACTTTCCATGAGCTTTTACTGGTAAAACAGGGTGAAATAATTGACGAGGGGGTAAAACGCGACATTTCACAAGACCTTCTATCCGCGAAATATTATTATTAGGGCATATAGGCTGACAATCACGCCCCACGTGGACAGTGGGATGTCCAATCGGGAAAATCCCTGTCTTTAAAACGTATGGGTATAACGAACAAACGTCAACATAGCGAATTTTTTCATATCTTTTACATCATAATGTGTTACGGTATTTCCTGTTCGTCCCCCGAAAAATGCATCGCGTGGATCCAGGGCTATAACCATCTGCTGATCAACGTTTTCTACAAAATTCGCCAGCGCATGGTCTATCTTTTTTTGACGAATAAAATCGCATTCCCACATTTCAACGACTTCATAACCCGAGTGTCGCAATTCCCGTGTAATAGCCCCTGTTCTCTCATATCGACTCTCTAGTGTATCCTTGTGACTTAACTCTTTATCTCTATTGAATTTGAAACACCGTGGGCATCCGTGCCAATAACATCCGTGGAACTGATATGCATATTTCTTATTATTATTCGCGGTATCCTCCCAAAAACCATCTAGACGCAGGCCTGATGTTGTTCTGTGCTCACGAGTTCGTCCGGCATGTATTATTCGATGATTCTCGCAATGTTCGCGCCACAAGAGCCATTCAATTGCGATTTTCGACTGCACTTTCCCTAACCGATATCCTCCCTGAGGTATAATGCCTATCTGCTTGTCTTTTAAGAAATTTGTTTGAAAAATACGCATGCATGTAGAAGCAATCGTTACACACTCTGTAAAAGGACAGACATTTCCAGCATTCATAATCAGTTTTCGAAATTCAACACAGGCTCGTCTCAAAATTGTAACATCAAGCCTGCAATAATGAAGAATTTCTTTACGAAAATCGAATTCATCATTTTCTTCGACACGATCATTATACCAGGATAAGAATTTTTCACGATCTTGTACTCCCATAGTGTCAGCACCATAATATTTTCTATCAGGTATAGGCCCTACGTAGTTTTGATTGTCTTTTGTATTGAAAAAATGTGGAAAATAGCCTTTCGCTATATTCCCCAATCCAAAAGCTTTCGGTAAACTTGCAAGAGCCATGTGAAAATAATTTAAACTGTCTATAAATTTATTATCCCCAAAATCCATCAAGATAATGTTTGTTCCGTTAATTATCGCTTTAATTTGACTGTTAATGCGTTTCATGACGTCTCTCAAAACGAATTGTGAATCATAGCCTTTCGCGTTATGTGCAATACAAACTACTTTTTTATACGTCTTACCCATCGACGTGATGTAATCAACAAATCCTCGCACAGGATCCTCACCATCGAAAACATTTTCCCGATGTTTACACACGCCACACGGATTTCCGTGATTATCGTTGGCGTTCACAATGTCATCGTCGGTCATATCTGCACAACGATCACACACAGTTTGGGCAACGCAAAGATTAGGAATGTGTACGTTGACATCTGTAGTTCCTTGCGGAAGCTCATCCTGTCTGGTTTCAAAGTCGTAGAAAACAAACGCCACACGCTTCAAAGTCAATTTTTTCTTGCTTTTTAAGGTGGGCATATAGCAGAGATGAGAAATATCTTCGTCCTTTTGACATACGTTGCAATAATATTTATGGCACACATGATTCTGAGTTTTGCGATGATCAATTTTCGTATTACATTGGCCACACAATTTTATATAGTCACAGACGGTGGGGTTATTTCCGCTGAAAGATCCTGGTTTCTTATGTTGATCGAAGCACAATTGCCCGTGAAACTCTCGATTACAATCGTCACACACTATTTTATCAGCAATCGTAGAGTCACACGGAGGATTCTTCAAACACCTATCACAAGTCCTATCACAAACATGTCCTTGCGTAGTGTAAGGTTTGTTACAATGCTCGCAATAATACTTCACGCCAAAGAATGAAGGTAAATTTTGGATTGGCTCATAGTGGTTCTCTTCAGGATAATACACAATCGGTAAGGTATATCGGACGGCCATCTTTCTGCTAATCAATTCAGGTGTACCATCGTAGAGCACAGGGTGATCTTTTCCGTTTCTCATGAGGGAATAGACCTTGATAAGGCATCCTTCTTCAGCCAAGTATCGCTGATATTGAGCAACTTCCTGTAGACCACAGCCTTCGTCAGGAGCAATGACTCCTGCTCTTCGAGTTAGTCTTTCGGCCTCCTTACGTTGCATTTTTTCCTTGCATTGCCGGATTGCCTGCCATACCTCGTGGACCTTGCCCTTATCCACTCTGGTTTTTAATTTTTCTGCATGTGCTTTGGCCACCACAAGTGATCGGGCTAGACACAAGCCATCTTCATTCGAAATCTGAAGGATACATTTTCTACTAAGCCCTCTTTTCATGGCGTTTTCAAGGAAACCTTGACCTACCGGGGCTTCAGCCACGTGAAGTTTGATCCAAAACTTATCGGCACATCCGAAACCGTTTGCGCTCTGCGCGATAGAGCTGACAAGATTCCATAGATTTTGAAACTCATATCCTTTGATCGCACGTGGACTTATCCAGGCGTTGTCTCTTTGCATATTTGCAAAATTGAATGTAAGACACATTCGATTCATACCACGTCCTCCAGCCTCAATAATTTTATTATAAACATCACGAAAAGCTTCTTCAACCCAGTCGGCAGGGTCACGACTTTCAGGTAAAGGGTTGATTGCAAACTCCATCACATGTGTGTCGAGTTTGAAACGTGGAAGTCTCTGGCGTGATCGTCGTATTGTCCTTAAGGCCGGCAATTGATTTTCAATCTCTTCTTCGCGGCCATTTTGTTGATCTGAAATTGGGTTTAGTATTTTTCAATAAAAAAATATGCCTAAAATTTTTTCTCGGTATTATAAAAAGGTATGAAGCTAGATACTTACCATTCTGTTGATCTAGTAAATCTAGATTAAACTCTTCAACAGCTTCCAAAGCCCTAGGGCCACTCACAACATTTTCACCACCACCACATTGAATATCAAAGAGCTCAGAATTAAAATTTTCGAATAAATCTCCATCAAAATTATTTTCAATGGCAAAATCACCGAATAACTCAAGATCAAAATTATTTATCCAATCAAAATCTCCCTGTGGAGGTGTAGTATTTTCTTCGGACGGGTCACTGGGCCCCGCTAAATCGTTTGGGCCCGACATTGTGAATGTCCCTTGGACGACTGCAGTTAGTGCGAGAAAATTCGGACTATATTGGGAAAAGTCAGGGGTTTTACTGTTGGCACCACAGGGGGGCTACTGCGCTTCTTCACCTTTTTTACCTGCCCCCCGCCTACGCGCATTGTCCTTGCCCTAGCCATAGGCAAGCCCACTTGACCCCAATACAGGTGCATTACGTCACGCCCCTCTCTAGCATTTTCAAATCCCTATTTTCGGATATCGTAAAATTGTATAAAATGATGAGATTTTAGGCATGATTAATCAGAAGGCAATATGGACACGAGGTGGAAACATCCCTTTACTGCAATGATTTGTGGTCCCACGGGTTGTGGAAAAAAATTTTTTGTTAAAAGGTTTTTGAAGGAAATTAAGCAAATGTGTGATACACAAATTGAAAAAGTGATCTTTTATTACGCTGAGTGGCAGAATGGATATTCGGATTATGATAATAATTTTGTCGAATTTCGTGAAGGCCTACCAAGATCTGGATATTTTGATGATAATAAGCCAAAATTGGTTGTCGTGGACGATTTGATGCGGGAATCTTCGAATGGTGCAATAGTTGATTTATTTACAAAAGGAAGCCATCATAAAAATCTCAGTGTAATGTTTCTATCTCAAAATTTATTCCACCAAGGAAAAGGACAGAGAGACATTTCATTGAATACAAATTACATCGTCGTATTTAAAAATCCCAGAGATCGTGCACAAATTGTCCATTTGGCTCGTCAAATATATCCAGAAGATCCAAAATTTCTGCAAGAAGCCTATTTTGATGCAACTTCGGCAGCTCATGGCTATTTGTTGCTAGATTTGAAACAATCGACTCCTGAAAACTGTAGGTTTCGTACCAATGTATTCCCCAGTGATCCCCATCATTATGTTTATATTCCGCGGAAGGATCGCAATATAAAAGGAAAGGCATCACGGAGTGTACCAGTCGTTCATGTGTGATGGCAACGAGAAGTCGTTCTGAAAGCGGCTCTGTTCGCAAGTCGCTGGGAGAAAAAAATACAGCCTTATTACACGCACTCATCTACGCACCACCCAGGCTACGCCGAGTAATAATATAACACGCTAATAAAGATTTAATTCGCTGCATTTGCGAGTGTGCTTTAAATTTGTTACACGGGAATATTCCTTTGAAAAATTGCGAGAAATCAAAACTGTGCAAACATAAAAAACTATTGAGAAAACTCGCCGATAAAAAACAAAGTTTAAATAGCAAGAAAAAAATCATTAATCAGAAAGGTGGTTCAATTTTACCGATGCTATTGGGGCCTCTGATAAGCGCACTTATCTCAGCCATTGTATAAGGATGGAACATGCACGTAAAATGATTCTTGTACCAGAGGACAGTGTGGAACGTCTAAAAAAAAATTCTTCACATGTGGATGCTCACCATGTTTTAGCTGAATTGGCTAAAGAAATTCAGCCATCAGCCCAAAATCCAGGCACTGTTACAAGTAGATTAGATACCCAGCTATTGGAAATTTTAAATTCGAAAAGCCCGAGAGACGAACATGAAAAATGGAAGCTGTATAACGACGTTCTGAGGCGATATTTGTTTTATACCGAACAAAATAAAACGCCGCCGTTAGAAACGGAGGCCCACGTCGAAACTGAAACCACTGAATGATACGACCCAAAAGCTATTGTTGCTACTGTACCTAAAGTATATCAGCGAAAAGCCGCTGGTATACTAGAATACATTGACGCCATTGATACTGCTAACAGACTCAAATGGAATTCAAAAGGACAAGTGACTTTGGATGGACAGACATTTCCTGGTGTCAATATTGTGGATCTCATACAAGATGTTGTCAGAGCACGGAAAACATATTCAGCTAAAGGATGGGAGCATTTTGCCGTTTATCTCCAAAGCCTGAACACCCCTCGGGAGTTTCTGGGTAATCCCAAGTTTCATCAGCCTCCACCAGCATTGCCAGACATTAGGAATCGAAGAGAACCTGAAATTTCAGAGGACGAGAGTTCCGTAGACGAAGGTAGAAGAAGGAAAAGCTATAGATCACGCACTCCTCCTGTTTATCGCCCCCGTAAAAACTCGAACAAACCCCGGCTTAGTTCTCCCTACACTGCGAAAACCGACAAAGTTACATCATGGCTTCCGTTTTGAACAATGAAAAACTCTCGAGGACATATTTTAACCTTCCAGAGCCTGAGGCATACACAGGGGCTCGAAATATTTTGTCAAAACATAAGAAAGAAATACCTGAAAGTGAAATAAAAAATTGGCTTAATGCTCAGAACACTTATACTCTTCATAAACCCATTAAGCGTAAATTTCCACGTCTTCATTATACAGTAACCAACATTGATGATGTGTGGGAGGCAGACCTAGTTGAATTGAGATCATTAAAAACATATAATGATGGGATTTCATATTTGCTTGTAGTTATTGATGTCTTGAGTAAGTTTGCCTGGGTAGAACCATTGAAAGGCAAATCAGCATCACAGGTTCTTGAAGCTTTCAAGCGTATAATGGATACGAATGGAGGTCGCGTTCCTGTTTCTATACAAACGGACAAGGGAAAAGAATTTATGGCCAGCAGTGTCCAAAAATTTCTGTCTGATAAGAAAATAAAATTTCGTGTTGCACGTAATCCCGACATAAAAGCTGCAGTTGTGGAGCGCTTCAATCGGACATTGAAGGAACGTATGTGGCGCTACTTTACACATAGTCGAACATATAAGTATACAGATGTTTTGAAACAAATTGTCGAGTCTTACAACAACGCGCGACATTCTTCAATAAAGATGGCGCCTGCGGCTGTGACGATGGATAATGCACCATACGTATGGCGTAATATACAAAGTCGATTCAAGACGGAGACACCACGTAAAGAATCCTTTAAATATAAAGTTGGCGACTATGTACGCATCAGTCGAACGAAGGGCACCTTTGAGAAAGGATATGAAACTAATTGGAGTAAAGAAATATTCAAAATAACGAAAGCTGTTTTTAAGCAATCATTGCCGATATACGAGTTGATGGATTTTGCTGACGAACCAATTGAGGGATTTTTCTACGAACCAGAATTGGTGCTAGTCAATAAACCAACGGACGAGGACGAGTTCATAGTGGAACGTGTCATACGCTCCAAGGGAAAAGGAAAAAATAAGCAGGTTCTTGTTCATTGGGAAGGATATCCTGATAAGTTTGATTCTTGGATACCTGCTGCAGAACTGCATGCAATTGGGAAAAAATGAAGAGAAACGAATTTTATATGGTGCTTCCCAGCAACAGCAGCATGAGCTATCATCCTGATAATACAGCATCGAAATTCACAACCTTGCTTCCAAAACAAGTTGAACTGGAAGGAGAATGGGTAGTGGGTCTGAGTGAAATACAATTTCCTTGCAATTTTTTACATATACGTGATCGAAAAGATGCTTCAATCATTTCGTTAGTAATCCAATCCCCAATAAGAGTAAGGTAAACGCACTACAAACATTTTTTCTACCTACTGCAGTTTTCAAAGATATAACAGATTTAGTGGGGTTCATGAATACTTTTCCGCCTTTGAGTGCTCATATCCGATTTGAATATTTGACTCAACAAGGTTTTGTGAAAATTGTAAAACACTGCAACACCAGAAACTGCACTAGCACAGTTCATGCAATAGACTTTTCCGATAAAGTAGCCGATATGTTGGGGTTCGAGAGACGTGTGCACAACCTCACAAGCGCCAGGCCCTGTTGTGAAGGATCTTTACCAGCAAGTTTGGCCAGAGGCTTGCCTGCGAATTTGTTCATCGACAGCGATATTTGTGTACCCTCCGTAACAGGTGACGTGCAGTCATCTCTGTTACGAGTGGTACCATTCAGCGTTTCTACGTATACCTATGGGTCCATACACTGTACTACGTTTTCCACTCCTCATTATATTCCATTGATGAGGTATTCATTTCGCACAATTGAAATAGATATAAGATGCAATCAGGGTGATATGATTCCATTCGAGTATGGTCCTTTGAACGTGACACTTCATTTCAAGAGGATTGATTGACTAAAAAATGAGTTCCTACATTACATATTACGCAAACCAAGCTGGTGGAGGAGCAGTGGATCGATATAGTGATTTTGGAAAGGTATTCGTTGGAAGTCCTTATCAAAGAGGACATGGAATTGGTGCTTTCCTTGGGGGTCTTTTTCGGCGCATTCTGCACTATCTGGGAAGCGCAGCCAGAGCTGTCGGTAAAGAAGCTCTCAATGCGGGTATTAACGTTGTTGGGGATGTAGTGACAAATGGCAAGCCTTTAAATGTGGCGCTGGAAGACCGATTAGCCGAGTCTGGATTGAAATTGAAAAGGAGGGCCCAGGACAAAATTGAGACCATGATGCGTGGTTCAGGATATAAGAGGAAGCGTAAACGCCTCGCCTCTCATAAGCTCACTGGCCGCGGATCTGCCAAGACATCCAAAACTCGGAAGAATAAAAAGAAGAGACCCGTTGCAAACAAAAAAAGCAAGAAAGTGAAAAAAGTAACGAGACATAAATCAAAGCGGAAGACTCGTGATTTGTACGATATTTTCAACTAATTATCATGTCGTTTCTACATTCGCACTCTTCTGAGTGTGTGAAGTCGGAGCTGGACCTATTTACCATACCACCTACCCAAACAAGTATTGAAAATTCTCACTTTGTTTATTACAATCCTGTATCTACGCTGTCGGACGATGCCCCAATTGAATTCATCGTACCAGGCCATGGAGAAGAATATATTGATTTGGCACATACCATGATCAAAGTTCGCGCCAGAATCCTGAAACCCGATGGCTCTGCTGTACTCCAGGACTCTGTTGATCCTGTGAATAATTTTTTACATTCAATGTTTAATCAAGTGGATGTATATTTCAACCAAAAAGTTGTGACGCCTCCGAATAATCTGTACGCCTATAGAGCATACATTGAAACATTGCTAAACTATGGAACAGATGCCAAGTCCTCCCATCTTGGAATGTCTCTTTGGGCTACGGATAGTTATGGTGCAATGGATTCTACTGCTGTAGCGGCGGGTGATGCGAGAAACAACAATGGGTTAGCCGCACGTCAGGCCTTTACTAAAGGTGGAAAAGCCTTTGATCTACTGGGACATTTACATTGTGACGTGTTCAATCAAGATAAGTTTTTGATGAATGGCGTAGAGCTACGCGTTCGTCTTATCCGTGCAAAGGACGACTTTTGCCTTATGGACGATAGTGCCCTGAATTATAAGCTGCGTATAGTAGAAGCCTCCTTGATTGTTCGTCGTGTCAAACTCAGCCCTGGAATTTTAATAGCTCATGCTAAAACGCTTGCAAAGACAACTGCGAAATATCCTTTGACACGGGTTGAGGTCAAATCTCCTGTTCTCCATAATGGAATTATGGGAGAGACAATAGACAATGCCATTTTGGGTCAACTACCTAAAAGAATCATACTGGGATTTGTTGACAATGTCAGTTTCAACGGATCGAGAAAGAAGAACCCCTTCAACTTTCAAAATTTTGGGATAAACTTTTTATGCCTGAATGTCGATGGACGCCAAGTACCTACAAAACCTCTGCAGCCAAGTTTCACCTCTGGTGCCTGCCTAGATGTGGAGGCATTCAACACCCTATTTGCTGGTACTGGAACACATTTCAGCGACCATGGAAATAGCATCTCTCGTCCGGCCTATTCTGATGGATTTTGCTTGTTCGCGTTCGATCTGACTCCTGATTTATCTGCAAGTTCCGCTGGCCATTGGAATCTGGTGAAAAGTGGAAGTATTCGCATTGAAGTTCGCTTCAATAGAGCAACAGAGCAGAATGTAAATTGTCTATTGTACGCCGAATATGACAATTTGCTAGAAATTGATTCCACAAGGCAGGTTATTGTCGACTACAGTGGATGAAAATGGAGGGCTACTTAATGGGAGCGCAGCATAAGATTGCATTAGTTGCATTCAACCTGCTGAACGAGACCAACGCTCATTTCCCGGATTACCGACGTTCTATGAATACCCTTGAGCTCCTGGAGATATTACCGCATACAGATGCATGCATTGGAGGTGTCTACCCTGCCGACCGTGTCCCCTGGACATGGCCCCGGCCCTGTGCTATCATCATCAACACCGACAACCACAATCAGGCAGGAAGTCACTGGGTTGCCGTTTACCTCGGTTCAAATAGGCGAGGAATCTATTTCGACAGCTTCGGAATGCCACCCTTCGATACAAGAATCTCTCAGCGCCTTAAGCGAAATTGCAATGTTTATGAATGGAGCCAGAAGAGACTCCAAGATATATCGTCTGATGTTTGTGGGCAGTACTGCATTGTTGTGCTTCACTGGTTGTTCAATGATCGGTCTTTACAGTCCTTTCATAAACTATTTACTTCAGACACAAAACGTAACGATCGCATTGTTATGAAAATGTTCAACAAAATTATTCAAAAACGCAATTGTAATCGTAGAAATTTAAGTAAGCCTTTTCAGAACTTGTCTGGTAAAGGTAGTTTGCATTGTAACCAGCGGTCTTTAAAAAAAAATATATTCCATTTGCATTAATTTAATAATAATAATAATAACAATAATTTTGATTACTACTATTTTTTAAATCCCTAATATTATGTACCACCCCTCATACAAGTTATAATTTCTGAATAAATGATTTATATACTCAATAAATTATGTATTACATATTTATTTCATTTTCCCCATATATACCCACATTTCCCACGCCATCCACTTTCCCCCCCCCCCACTCCCGCCCTTTTGAATCACGTGACCCTTACCACCCATTTTGCACCCACTCTCCCGTTCGGATCACGTGACCCTTACCACCCATTTTCCACCCACCCTCCCGTTTGGATCACGTGACCGTTACCACCCCCCCCCAACACCCACTTCCTGTCAAACAAAAACATTCCTTTGGGGACCCTCACCCCAGGGGGCCCTAGAGCGGCGACGTCCTCCTCAAAGGACAATGGGGAAAACGTGTTCGGGCACGTCTGGAAAAAGGGGGAAGGGGGGCGATTCCTGGAAGAAAATTCGCCAATCGTGCCCACTTACTACTGCCCAGGCGCCGAGCAAAACGCAAAAAACGAAAAAATCGACTGTGGACCATTTCCGGACCCCTAGAAAAAGCGGAAATCGTCTCACGAATCCAATGGCGCCAGCCAAATTGTCCTAGCTATGATATTTCCAAAGATATGGGCGAAAAACGGTGTGATCCCAAATCCGGGCCCGTTTTGCTCTAGGAGGCCCAGGAGCGGAGAAAAACGCGAAAAACGAAAAAATCGACTTTAGAAAATTCCCGGCCCCCTAGAAAAATCGGAAATCGTCTCACGAATCCAATGGCGCCAGCCAAATTGTCCTAGCTATGATATTTCCAAAGATATGGGCGCAAAACGGTGTGATGCCAAATCCGGGCCCGTTTTGCTCTAGGAGACCCAGGAGCCGAGGAAATCGCGAAAAACGAAAAAATCGACTTTAGAAAATTCCCGGACCCCTAGAAAAATCGGAAATCGTCTCACGAATCCAATGGCGCCAGCCAAATTGTCCTAGCTATGATATTTCCACAGATATGGGCGAATAACGGTCTGAGTCCAAATCCGGGCCCGTTTTGCTCTAGGAGGCCCTGGAGCCGAGGAAAACGCAAAAAACAAAAAAATCGACTGTGGACCATTCCCGGACCCCTAGAAAAAGCGGAAATCGTCTCACGAATCCAATGGCGCCAGCCAAATTGTCCTAGCTATGATATTTCTAAAGATATGGGTGAAAAACGGTGTGATCCCAAATGCGGGCCCGTTTTGCTCTAGGAGGCCCAGGAGCCCAGAAAAACGCGAAAAACGAAAAAATCGACTTTAGAAAATTCCCGGCCCCCTAGAAAAATCGGAAATCGTCTCACGAATCCAATGGCGCCAGCCACATTGTCCTAGCTATGATATTTCCAAAGATATGGGCGACAAACGGTGTGATCCCAAATCCGGGCCCGTTATGCCCTAGGAGGCCTAGGCGCCGAGCAAAACGCAAAAAACGAAAAAATCGACTGTGGACCATTCCCGGACCCCTAGAAAAAGCGGAAATCGTCTCACGAATCCAATGGCGCCAGCCAAATTGTCCTAGCTATGATATTTCCAAAGATATGGGCGAAAAACGGTGTGATCCCAAATCCGGGCCCGTTTTGCTCTAGGAGGCCCAGGAGCGGAGAAAAACGCGAAAAACGAAAAAATCGACTTTAGAAAATTCCCGGCCCCCTAGAAAAATCGGAAATCGTCTCACGAATCCAGTGGCGCCAGCCAAATTGTCCTAGCTATGATATTTCCAAAGATATGGGCGAAAAACGGTGTGATGCCAAATCCGGGCCCGTTTTGCTCTAGGAGACCCAGGAGCCGAGGAAATCGCGCAAAACGAAAAAATCGACTTTAGGAAATTCCCGGACCCCTAGAAAAATCGGAAAACGTCTCACGAATCCAATGGCGCCAGCCAAATTGTCCTAGCTATGATATTTCCAAAGATATGGGCAAAAGACTGTGTGATCCCAAATTCGGGCCCGTTTTGCTCTAGGAGGCCCAGGACCCGAGAAAAACCCGAAAAACGAAAAAATCGACTTTAGAAAATTCCCAGCCCCCTAGAAAAATCGGAAATCGTCTCACGAATCCAATGGCGCCAGCCAAATTGTCCTAGCTATGATATTTCCAAAGATATGGGCGAATAACGGTGTGATCCCAAATCCGAGCCCGTTTTGCTCTAGGAGGCCCAGGAGCCGAGCAAAACGCAAAAAACGAAAAAATCGACTGTGGACCATTCCCGGACCCCTAGAAAAAGCGGAAATCGTCTCACGAATCAGATGGCGCCAGCCAAATTGTCCTAGCTATGATATTTCTAAAGATATGGGTGAAAAACGGTGTGATCCCAAATGCGGGCCCGTTTTGCTCTAGGAGGCCCAGGAGCCCAGAAAAATGCGAAAAACGAAAAAATCGACTTTAGAAAATTCCCGGCCCCCTAGAAAAATCGGAAATCGTCTCACGAATCCAATGGCGCCAGCCACATTGTCCTAGCTATGATATTTCCAAAGATATGGGCGACAAACGGTGTGATCCCAAATCCGGGCCCGTTATGCCCTAGGAGGCCTAGGCGCCGAGCAAAACGCAAAAAACGAAAAAATCGACTGTGGACCATTCCCGGACCCCTAGAAAAAGCGGAAATCGTCTCACGAATCCAATGGCGCCAGCCAAATTGTCCTAGCTATGATATTTCCAAAGATATGGGCGAAAAACGGTGTGATCCCAAATCCGGGCCCGTTTTGCTCTAGGAGGCCCAGGAGCGGAGAAAAACGCGAAAAACGAAAAAATCGACTTTAGAAAATTCCCGGCCCCCTAGAAAAATCGGAAATCGTCTCACGAATCCAGTGGCGCCAGCCAAATTGTCCTAGCTATGATATTTCCAAAGATATGGGCGACAAACGGTGTGATCCCAAATCCGGGCCCGTTTTGCTCTAGGAGACCCAGGAGCCGAGGAAATCGCGCAAAACGAAAAAATCGACTTTAGGAAATTCCCGGACCCCTAGAAAAATCGGAAAACGTCTCACGAATCCAATGGCGCCAGCCAAATTGTCCTAGCTATGATATTTCCAAAGATATGGGCAAAAGACTGTGTGATCCCAAATTCGGGCCCGTTTTGCTCTAGGAGGCCCAGGACCCGAGAAAAACCCGAAAAACGAAAAAATCGACTTTAGAAAATTCCCAGCCCCCTAGAAAAATCGGAAATCGTCTCACGAATCCAATGGCGCCAGCCAAATTGTCCTAGCTATGATATTTCCAAAGATATGGGCGAATAACGGTGTGATCCCAAATCCGAGCCCGTTTTGCTCTAGGAGGCCCAGGAGCCGAGCAAAACGCAAAAAACGAAAAAATCGACTGTGGACCATTCCCAGCCCCCAAGAAAAAACGGAAATCGTCTCACGAATCAGATGGCGCCAGCCAAATTGTCCTAGCTATGATATTTCCACAGATATGGGCGAAAAACAGTGTGATCCCAAATCCGGGCCCGTTTTGCTCTAGGAGGCCCAGGAGCCGAGAAAAACGCGAAAAACGAAAAAATCGACTTTAGAAAATTCCCGGACCCCTAGAAAAATCGGAAAACGTCTCACGAATCCAATGGCGCCAGCCAAATTGTCCTAGCTATGATATTTCCAAAGATATGGGCGACAAACGGTGTGATCCCAAATCCGGGCCCGTTTTGCTCTAGGAGACCCAGGAGCCGAGGAAATCGCGCAAAACGAAAAAATCGACTTTAGGAAATTCCCGGACCCCTAGAAAAATCGGAAATTGTCTCACGAATCCAATGGCGCCAGCCAAATTGTCTTAGCTGCGATATTTCCAAAGATATGGGCGAAAAACGGTGTGATCCCAAATGCGGGCCCGTTTTGCTCTAGGAGGCCCAGGAGCCGAGAAAAACGCGAAAAACGAAAAAATCGACTTTAGAAAACTCCCGGCCCACTAGAAAAATCGGAAATCGTCTCACGAATGCAATGGCGCCAGCCAAATTGTCTTAGCTGCGATATTTCCAAAGATATGGGCGAAAAACGGTCTGAGTCCAAATCCGGGCTCGTTTTGCTCTAGGAGGCCCAGGAGCCGAGAAAAACGCGAAAAACGAAAAAATCGACTTTAGAAAATTCCCAGCCCCCTAGAAAAATCGGAAATCGTCTCACGAATGCAATGGCGCCAGCCAAATTGTCTTAGCTGCGATATTTCCAAAGATATGGGCGACAAACGGTGTGATCCCAAATCCGGGCCCGTTATGCCCTAGGAGGCCCAGGCGCCGAGCAAAACGCAAAAAACGAAAAAATCGACTTTAGAAAATTCCCGGACCCCTAGAAAAAGCGGAAATCGTCTCACGAATCCAATGGCGCCAGCCAAATTGTCCTAGCTATCATATTTCCAAAGATATGGGCGAAAAACGGTGTGATGCCAAATCCAGGCCCGTTTTGCTCTAGGAGGCCAAAGAGCCGAGAAAAACGTGAAAAACGAAAAAATCGACTTTAGAAAATTCCCGGCCCCCTAGAAAAATCGGAAATCGTCTCACGAATCCAATGGCGCCAGCCAAATTGTCCTAGCTATGATATTTCCAAAGATATGGGCGAAAAACGGTGTGATCCCAAATCCGGGCCCGTTTTACTCTAGGAGGCCCAGGAGCCGAGAAAAACGAGAAAAACGAAAAAATCGACTTTAGAAAATTCCCGGACCCCTAGAAAAATCGGAAATCGTCTCACGAATCCAATGGCGCCAGCCAAATTGTCCTAGCTATGATATTTCCAAAGATATGGGCGAAAAACGGTGTGATGCCAAATCCGGGCCCGTTTTGCTCTCGGAGACCCAGGAGCCGAGGAAATCGCGAAAAACGAAAAAATCGACTTTAGAAAATTCCCGGCCCACTAGAAAAATCGGAAATCGTCTCACGAATCCAATGGCGCCAGCCAAATTGTCCTAGCTATGATATTTCCAAAGATATGGGCGACAAACGGTGTGATCCCAAATCCGGGCCCGTTATGCCCTAGGAGGCCTAGGCGCCGAGCAAAACGCAAAAAACGAAAAAATCGACTGTGGACCATTCCCGGACCCCTAGAAAAAGCGGAAATCGTCTCACGAATCCAATGGCGCCAGCCAAATTGTCCTAGCTATGATATTTCCAAAGATATGGGCGAAAAACGGTGTGATCCCAAATCCGGGCCCGTTTTGCTCTCGGAGACCCAGGAGCCGAGGAAATCGCGAAAAACGAAAAAATCGACTTTAGAAAATTCACGGACCTCTAGAAAAATCGGAAATCGTCTCACGAATCCAATGGCGCCAGCCAAATTGTCCTAGCTATGATATTTCCAAAGATATGGGCAAAAGACTGTGTGATCCCAAATCCGGGCCCGTTTTGCTCTAGGAGGCCCAGGAGCGGAGAAAAACGCGAAAAACGAAAAAATCGACTTTAGAAAATTCCCGGACCCCTAGAAAAATCGGAAATCGTCTCACGAATCCAATGGCGCCAGCCAAATTGTCCTAGCTATGATATTTCCAAAGATATGGGCAAAAGACTGTGTGATCCCAAATCCGGGCCCGTTTTGCTCTAGGCGGCCCAGGAGCCGAGAAAAACGCGAAAAACCATAAAATCGACTTGAGAAAATTCCCGGCCCACTATAAAAATCGGAAATCGTCTCACGAATCCAATGGCGCCAGCCAAATTGTCCTAGCTATGATATTTCCAAAGATATGGGCGAAAAACGGTGTGATCCCAAATCCGGGCCCGTTTTACTCTAGGAGGCCCAGGAGCCGAGAAAAACGAGAAAAACGAAAAAATCGACTTTAGAAAATTCCCGGACCCCTAGAAAAATCGGAAATCGTCTCACGAATCCAATGGCGCCAGCCAAATTGTCCTAGCTATGATATTTCCAAAGATATGGGCGAAAAACGGTGTGATGCCAAATCCGGGCCCGTTTTGCTCTCGGAGACCCAGGAGCCGAGGAAATCGCGAAAAACGAAAAAATCGACTTTAGAAAATTCCCGGCCCACTAGAAAAATCGGAAATCGTCTCACGAATCCAATGGCGCCAGCCAAATTGTCCTAGCTATGATATTTCCAAAGATATGGGCGAAAAACGGTGTGATCCCAAATCCGGGCCCGTTTTGCTCTAGGAGACCCAGGAGCCGAGGAAATCGCGAAAAACGAAAAAATCGACTTTAGAAAATTTCCGGACCCCTAGAAAAATCGGAAATCGTCTCACGAATCCAATGGCGCCAGCCAAATTGTCCTAGCTATGATATTTCCAAAGATATGGGCGAAAAACGGTGTGATGCCAAATCCGGGCCCCTTTTGCTCTAGGCGGCCCAGGAGCCGAGAAAAACGCGAAAAACGAAAAAATCGACTTTAGAAAATTCCCGGACCCCTAGAAAACTCGGAAATCGTCTCACGAATCCAATTGCGCCAGCCAAATTGTCCTAGCTATGATATTTCCAAAGATATGGGCGAAAAACGGTGTGATGCCAAATCCGGGCCCGTTTTGCTCTCGGAGACCCAGGAGCCGAGGAAATCGCGAAAAACGAAAAAATCGACTTTAGAAAATTCCCGGCCCACTAGAAAAATCGGAAATCGTCTCACGAATCCAATGGCGCCAGCCAAATTGTCCTAGCTATGATGTTTCCAAAGATATGGGCGAAAAACGGTGTGATGCCACATCCGGGCCCGTTTTGCTCTAGGAGACCCAGGAGCCGAGGAAATCGCGCAAAACGAAAAAATTGAATTTAGGGAATTCCCGGAACCCTAGAAAAATCGGAAAACGTCTCACGAATCGAATGGCGCCAGCCAAATTGTCCTAGCTATGATATTTCCAAAGATATGGGCAAAAGACTGTGTGATCCCAAGTCCGGGCCCGTTTTGCTCTAGGCGGCCCAGGAGCCGAGAAAAACGCGAAAAACGATAAAATCGACTTTAGAAAATTCCTGACCCACTAGGAAAATCGGAAATCGTCTCACGAATCCAATGGCGCCAGCCAAATTGTCTTAGCTGCGATATTTCCAAAGATATGGGCGAAAAACGGTGTGATCCCAAATGCGGGCCCGTTTTGCTCTAGGAGGCCCAGGAGCCGAGAAAAACGCGAAAAACGAAAAAATCGACTTTAGAAAACTCCCGGCCCACTAGAAAAATCGGAAATCGTCTCACGAATGCAATGGCGCCAGCCAAATTGTCTTAGCTGCGATATTTCCAAAGATATGGGCGAAAAACGGTCTGAGTCCAAATCCGGGCTCGTTTTGCTCTAGGAGGCCCAGGAGCCGAGAAAAACGCGAAAAACGAAAAAATCGACTTTAGAAAATTCCCAGCCCCCTAGAAAAATCGGAAATCGTCTCACGAATGCAATGGCGCCAGCCAAATTGTCTTAGCTGCGATATTTCCAAAGATATGGGCGACAAACGGTGTGATCCCAAATCCGGGCCCGTTATGCCCTAGGAGGCCCAGGCGCCGAGCAAAACGCAAAAAACGAAAAAATCGACTTTAGAAAATTCCCGGACCCCTAGAAAAAGCGGAAATCGTCTCACGAATCCAATGGCGCCAGCCAAATTGTCCTAGCTATCATATTTCCAAAGATATGGGCGAAAAACGGTGTGATGCCAAATCCAGGCCCGTTTTGCTCTAGGAGGCCAAAGAGCCGAGAAAAACGTGAAAAACGAAAAAATCGACTTTAGAAAATTCCCGGCCCCCTAGAAAAATCGGAAATCGTCTCACGAATCCAATGGCGCCAGCCAAATTGTCCTAGCTATGATATTTCCAAAGATATGGGCGAAAAACAGTGTGATCCCAAATCCGGGCCCGTTTTGCTCTAGGAGGCCCAGGAGCCGAGAAAAACGCGAAAAACGAAAAAATCGACTTTAGAAAATTCCCGGCCCACTATAAAAATCGGAAATCGTCTCACGAATCCAATGGCGCCAGCCAAATTGTCCTAGCTATGATATTTCCAAAGATATGGGCGAAAAACAGTGTGATCCCAAATCCGGGCCCGTTTTGCTCTAGGAGGCCCAGGAGCCGAGAAAAACCCGAAAAACGAAAAAATCGACTGTGGACCATTCCCGGACCCCTAGAAAAATCGGAAATCGTCTCACGCATGCAATGGCGCCGGCCAAATTGTCTTAGCTGCGATATTTCCAAAGATATGGGCGAAAAACGGTGTGATCCCAAATCCGGGCCCGTTTTGCTCTCGGAGACCCAGGAGCCGAGGAAATCGCGAAAAACGAAAAAATCGACTTTAGAAAATTCACGGCCCACTAGAAAAATCGGAAATCGTCTCACGAATCCAATGGCGCCAGCCAAATTGTCCTAGCTATGATATTTCCAAAGATATGGGCGAAAAACGGTGTGATCCCAAATCCGGGCCCGTTTTGCTCTAGGAGACCCAGGAGCCGAGGAAATCGCGAAAAACGAAAAAATCGACTTTAGAAAATTTCCGGACCCCTAGAAAAATCGGAAATCGTCTCACGAATCCAATGGCGCCAGCCAAATTGTCCTAGCTATGATATTTCCAAAGATATGGGCGAAAAACGGTGTGATGCCAAATCCGGGCCCCTTTTGCTCTAGGCGGCCCAGGAGCCGAGAAAAACGCGAAAAACGAAAAAATCGACTTTAGAAAATTCCCGGACCCCTAGAAAACTCGGAAATCGTCTCACGAATCCAATTGCGCCAGCCAAATTGTCCTAGCTATGATATTTCCAAAGATATGGGCAAAAGACTGCGTGATCCCAAATCCGGGCCCGTTTTGCTCTAGGCGGCCCAGGAGCCGAGAAAAACGCGAAAAACTATCAAATCGACTTTAGAAAATTCCCGGCCCACTAGAAAAATCGGAAATCGTCTCACGAATCCAATGGCGCCAGCCAAATTGTCCTAGCTATGATATTTCCAAAGATATGGGCGAAAAACGGTGTGATGCCAAATCCGGGCCCGTTTTGCTCTAGGAGGCCCAGGAGCCGAGAAAAACGAAAAAATCGACTTTAGAAAATTCCCAGCCCCCTAGAAAAATCGGAAATCGTCTCACGAATCCAATGGCGCCAGCCAAATTGTCCTAGCTATGATATTTCCAAAGATATGGGCAAAAGACTGTGTGATCCCAAATCCGGGCCCCTTTTGCTCTAGGCGGCCCAGGAGCCGAGGAAATCGCGAAAAACGAAAAAATCCACTTTAGAAAATTCCCGGCCCCCTAGAAAAATCGGAAATCGTCTCACGAATCCAATGGCGCCAGCCAAATTGTCCTAGCTATGATATTTCCAAAGATATGGGCAAAAGACTGTGTGATCCCAAATCCGGGCCCGTTTTGCTCTAGGCGGCCCAGGAGCCGAGAAAAACGCGAAAAACGATAAAATCGACTTTAGAAAATTCCCGGCCCACTAGAAAAATCGGAAATCGTCTCACGAATCCAATGGCGCCAGCCAAATTGTCCTAGCTATGATATTTCCAAAGATATGGGCGAATAACGGTGTGATCCCAAATCCGGGCCCGTTTTGCTCTAGGAGACCCAGGAGCCGAGCAAAACGCGAAAAACGAAAAAATCGACTTTAGAAAATTCCCGGCCCACTAGAAAAATCGGAAATCGTCTCACGAATCCAATGGCGCCAGCCAAATTGTCCTAGCTATGATATTTCCAAAGATATGGGCGAAAAACGGTGTGATGCCAAATCCGGGCCCGTTTTGCTCTAGGAGACCCAGGAGCCGAGGAAATCGCGAAAAACGAAAAAATCGACTTTAGGAAATTCCCGGACCCCTAGAAAAATCGGAAATCGTCTCACGAATCCAATGGCGCCAGCCAAATTGTCCTAGCTATGATATTTCCAAAGATATGGGCGAATAACGGTGTGATCCCAAATCCGGGCCCGTTTTGCTCTAGGAGACCCAGGAGCCGAGGAAATCGCGAAAAACGAAAAAATCGACTTTAGGAAATTCCCGGACCCCTAGAAAAATCGGAAATCGTCTCACGAATCCAATGGCGCCAGCCAAATTGTCCTAGCTATGATATTTCCAAAGATATGGGCGAAAAACGGTGTGATGCCAAATCCGGGCCCGTTTTGCTCTCGGAGACCCAGGAGCCGAGGAAATCGCGAAAAACGAAAAAATCGACTTTAGAAAATTCCCAGCCCCCTAGAAGAATCGGAAATCGTCTCACGAATCCAATGGCGCCAGCCAAATTGTCCTAGCTATGATATTTCCAAAGATATGGGCGAAAAACGGTGTGATGCCAAATCCGGGCCCGTTTTGCTCTAGGAGACCCAGGAGCCGAGGAAATCGCGAAAAACGAAAAAATCGACTTTAGGAAATTCCCGGACCCCTAGAAAAATCGGAAATCGTCTCACGAATCCAATGGCGCCAGCCAAATTGTCCTAGCTACGATATTTCCAAAGATATGGGCGAAAAACGGTGTGATGCCAAATCCGGGCCCGTTTTGCTCTCGGAGACCCAGGAGCCGAGGAAATCGCGAAAAACGAAAAAATCGACTTTAGAAAATTCACGGACCTCTAGAAAAATCGGAAATCGTCTCACGAATCCAATGGCGCCAGCCAAATTGTCCTAGCTATGATATTTCCAAAGATATGGGCAAAAGACTGCGTGATCCCAAATCCGGGCCCGTTTTGCTCTAGGCGGCCCAGGAGCCGAGAAAAACGCGAAAAACAATAAAATCGACTTTAGAAAATTCCCAGCCCCCTAGAAAAATCGGAAATCGTCTCACGAATCCAATGGCGCCAGCCAAATTGTCCTAGCTATGATATTTCCAAAGATATGGGCAAAAGACTGTGTGATCCCAAATCCGGGCCCGTTTTGCTCTAGGAGGCCCAGGAGCGGAGAAAAACGCGAAAAACGAAAAAATCGACTTTAGAAAATTCCCAGCCCCCTAGAAAAATCGGAAATCGTCTCACGAATCCAATGGCGCCAGCCAAATTGTCCTAGCTATGATATTTCCAAAGATATGGGCGAAAAACGGTGTGATGCCAAATCCGGGCCCGTTTTGCTCTCGGAGACCCAGGAGCCGAGGAAATCGCGAAGAACGAAAAAATCGACTTTAGAAAATTCCCGGCCCCCTAGAAAAATCGGAAATCGTCTCACGAATTCAATGGCGCCAGCCAAATTGTCCTAGCTATGATATTTCCAAAGATATGGGCGAAAAACGGTGTGATGCCAAATCCGGGCCCGTTTTGCTCTAGGAGACCCAGGAGCCGAGGAAATCGCGAAAAACGAAAAAATCGACTTTAGGAAATTCCCGGACCCCTAGAAAAATCGGAAATCGTCTCACGAATCCAATGGCGCCAGCCAAATTGTCCTAGCTACGATATTTCCAAAGATATGGGCAAAAGACTGCGTGATCCCAAATCCGGGCCCGTTTTGCTCTAGGCGGCCCAGGAGCCGAGAAAAACGCGAAAAACGATAAAATCGACTTTAGAAAATTCCCAGCCCCCTAGAAAAATCGGAAATCGTCTCACGAATCCAATGGCGCCAGCCAAATTGTCCTAGCTATGATATTTCCAAAGATATGGGCAAAAGACTGTGTGATCCCAAATCCGGGCCCGTTTTGCTCTAGGAGGCCCAGGAGCGGAGAAAAACGCGAAAAACGAAAAAATCGACTTTAGAAAATTCCCAGCCCCCTAGAAAAATCGGAAATCGTCTCACGAATCCAATGGCGCCAGCCAAATTGTCCTAGCTATGGTATTTCCAAAGATATGGGCAAAAGACTGTGTGATCCCAAATCCGGGCCCGTTTTACTCTAGGCGGCCCAGGAGCCGAGAAAAACGCGAAAAACGAAAAAATCGACTTTAGAAAATACCCGGACCCCTTAGTAAGTCGGAAATCGTCTCACGAATCCAATGGCGCCAGCCAAATTGTCCTAGCTATGATATTTCCAAAGATATGGGCGAAAAACGGTGTGATGCCAAATCCGGGCCCGTCTTGCTCTAGGAGACCCAGGAGCCGAGAAAAACGCGAAAAACGAAAAAATCGACTTTAGAAAATTCCCAGCCCCCTAGAAAAATCGGAAATCGTCTCACGAATCCAATGGCGCCAGCCAAATTGTCCTAGCTATGATATTTCCAAAGATATGGGCAAAAACGGTGTGATCCCAAATCCGGGCCCGTTTTACTCTAGGAGGCCCAGGAGCCGAGAAAAACGCGAAAAACGAAAAAATCGACTTTAGAAAATTCCCGGACCCCTAGAAAAATCGGAAATCGTCTCACGAATCCAATGGCGCCAGCCAAATTGTTCTAGCTATGATATTTCCAAAAATATGGGCGAATAACGGTCTGAGTCCGAATCCGGGACCATTTTGCTCTAGGAGGCCCAGGAGCCGAGCAAAACGCAAAAAAACGAAAAAATCGACTGTGGACCATTCCCGGACCCCTTGGTAAATGGGAAATCGTCTCACGAATCCCATGGCGCCAGCCAAATTGTCCTAGCTATGATATTTCCAAAGATATGGGCGAAAAACGGTGTGATCCCAAATCCGGGCCCGTTTTACTCTAGGAGGCCCAGGAGCCGAGAAAAACGCGAAAAACGATAAAATCGACTTTAGAAAATTCCCGGCCCACTAGAAAAATCGGAAATCGTCTCACGAATCCAATGGCGCCAGCCAAATTGTCCTAGCTATGATATTTCCAAAGATATGGGCAGAAGACTGTGTGATCCCAAATCCGGGCCCGTTTTGCTCAAGGAGGCCCAGGAGCGGAGAAAAACGCGAAAAACGAAAAAATCGACTTTAGAAAATTCTCGGACCCCTAGAAAAATCGGAAATCGTCTCACGAATCCAATGGCGCCAGCCAAATTGTCCTAGCTATGATATTTCCAAAGATATGGGCGAAAAACGGTGTGATGCCAAATCCGGGCCCGTTTTGCTCTCGGAGACCCAGGAGCCGAGGAAATCGCGAAAAACGAAAAAATCGATTTTAGATAATTCACGGACCTCTAGGAAAATCGGAAATCGTCTCACGAATCCAATGGCGCCAGCCAAATTGTCCTAGCTATGATATTTCCAAAGATATGGGCGAAAAACAGTTTGATCCCAAATCCGGGCCCGTTTTGCTCTAGGCGGCCCAGGAGCGGAGAAAAACGCGAAAAACGATAAAATCGACTTTAGAAAATTCCCGGCCCACTAGAAAAATCGGAAATCGTCTCACGAATGCAATGGCGCCAGCCAAATTGTCCTAGCCATGATATTTCCAAAGATATGGGCGAAAAACGGTGTGATGCCAAATCCGGGCCCGTTTTGCTCTCGGAGACCCAGGAGCCGAGGAAATCGCGAAAAACGAAAAAATCGACTTTAGAAAATTCCCGGACCCCTAGAAAAATCGGAAATCGTCTCACGAATCCAATGGCGCCAGCCAAATTGTCCTAGCTATGATATCTCCAAAGATATGGGCAAAAGACTGTGTCATCCCAAATCCGGGCCCGTTTTGCTCTAGGAGGCCCAGGAGCGGAGAAAAACGCGAAAAACGAAAAAATCGACTTTAGAAAATTCCCGGCCCCCTAGAAAAATCGGAAATCGTCTCACGAATCCCATGGCGCCAGCCAAATTGTCCTTGCTATGATATTTCCAAAGATATGGGCGAAAAACGGTGTGATGCCAAATCCGGGCCCGTCTTGCTCTAGGAGACCCAGGAGCCGAGGAAATCGCGAAAAACGAAAAAATCGACTTTAGGAAATTCCCGGACCCCTAGAAAAATCGGAAATCGTCTCACGAATCCAATGGCGCCAGCCAAATTGTCCTAGCTACGATATTTCCAAAGATATGGGCGAAAAACGGTGTGATGCCAAATCCGGGCCCGTTTTGCTCTCGGAGACCCAGGAGCCGAGGAAATCGCGAAAAACGAAAAAATCGACTTTAGAAAATTCACGGACCTCTAGAAAAATCGGAAATCGTCTCACGAATCCAATGGCGCCAGCCAAATTGTCCTAGCTATGATATTTCCAAAGATATGGGCAAAAGACTGCGTGATCCCAAATCCGGGCCCGTTTTGCTCTAGGCGGCCCAGGAGCCGAGAAAAACGCGAAAAACGATAAAATCGACTTTAGAAAATTCCCAGCCCCCTAGAAAAATCGGAAATCGTCTCACGAATCCAATGGCGCCAGCCAAATTGTCCTAGCTATGATATTTCCAAAGATATGGGCAAAAGACTGTGTGATCCCAAATCCGGGCCCGTTTTGCTCTAGGAGGCCCAGGAGCGGAGAAAAACGCGAAAAACGAAAAAATCGACTTTAGAAAATTCCCGGACCCCTAGAAAAATCGGAAATCGTCTCACGAATCCAATGGCGCCAGCCAAATTGTCCTAGCTATGATATTTCCAAAGATATGGGCGAAAAACGGTGTGATGCCAAATCCGGGCCCGTTTTGCTCTCGGAGACCCAGGAGCCGAGGAAATCGCGAAGAACGAAAAAATCGACTTTAGAAAATTCCCGGCCCCCTAGAAAAATCGGAAATCGTCTCACGAATCCAATGGCGCCAGCCAAATTGTCCTAGCTATGATATTTCCAAAGATATGGTCGAAAAACGGTGTGATGCCAAATCCGGGCCCGTTTTGCTGTCGGAGACCCAGGAGCCGAGGAAATCGCGAAAAACGAAAAAATCGACTTTAGAAAATTCCCGGACCCCTAGTAAAATCGGAAATCGTCTCACGAATCAAATTGCGCCACCCAAATTGTCCTAGCTATGATATTTCCAAAGATATGGGCGAATAACGGTGTGAACCCAAATCCGGGCCCGTTTTGCTCTAGGAGGCCCAGGAGCCGAGAAAAACGCGAAAAACGAAAAAATCGACTTTGGAAAATTCCCAGCCCCCTAGAAAAATCGGAAATCGTCTCACGAATCCAATGGCGCCAGCCAAATTGTCCTAGCTATGATATTTCCAAAGATATGGGCGAAAAACGGTGTGATGCCAAATCCGGGCCCGTTTTGCTCTCGGAGACCCAGGAGCCGAGGAAATCGCGAAAAACGAAAAAATCGACTTTAGAAAATTCCCAGCCCCCTAGAAGAATCGGAAATCGTCTCACGAATCCAATGGCGCCAGCCAAATTGTCCTAGCTACGATATTTCCAAAGATATGGGCGAAAAACGGTGTGATGCCAAATCCGGGCCCGTTTTGCTCTCGGAGACCCAGGAGCCGAGGAAATCGCGAAAAACGATAAAATCGACTTTAGAAAATTCCCAGCCCCCTAGAAAAATCGGAAATCGTCTCACGAATCCAATGGCGCCAGCCAAATTGTCCTAGCTATGATATTTCCAAAGATATGGGCAAAAGACTGTGTGATCCCAAATCCGGGCCCGTTTTGCTCTAGGAGGCCCAGGAGCGGAGAAAAACGCGAAAAACGAAAAAATCGACTTTAGAAAATTCCCAGCCCCCTAGAAAAATCGGAAATCGTCTCACGAATCCAATGGCGCCAGCCAAATTGTCCTAGCTATGATATTTCCAAAGATATGGGCGAAAAACGGTGTGATGCCAAATCCGGGCCCGTTTTGCTCTAGGAGACCCAGGAGCCGAGGAAATCGCGAAAAACGAAAAAATCGACTTTAGGAAATTCCCGGACCCCTAGAAAAATCGGAAATCGTCTCACGAATCCAATGGCGCCAGCCAAATTGTCCTACCTATGATATTTCCAAAGATATGGGCAAAAGACTGTGTGATCCCAAATCCGGGCCCGTTTTGCTCTAGGAGGCCCAGGAGCGGAGAAAAACGCGAAAAACGAAAAAATCGACTTTAGAAAATGACCAGCCCCCTAGAAAAATCGGAAATCGTCTCACGAATCCAATGGCGCCAGCCAAATTGTCCTAGCTATGGTATTTCCAAAGATATGGGCAAAAGACTGTGTGATCCCAAATCCGGGCCCGTTTTACTCTAGGCGGCCCAGGAGCCGAGAAAAACGCGAAAAACGAAAAAATCGACTTTAGAAAATACCCGGACCCCTTAGTAAGTCGGAAATCGTCTCACGAATCCAATGGCGCCAGCCAAATTGTCCTAGCTATGATATTTCCAAAGATATGGGCAAAAGACTGTGTGATCCCAAATCCGGGCCCGTTTTGCTCTAGGAGGCCCAGGAGCGGAGAAAAACGCGAAAAACGAAAAAATCGACTTTAGAAAATTCCCAGCCCCCTAGAAAAATCGGAAATCGTCTCACGAATCCAATGGCGCCAGCCAAATTGTCCTAGCTATGATATTTCCAAAGATATGGGCGAAAAACGGTGTGATGCCAAATCCGGGCCCGTTTTGCTCTAGGAGACCCAGGAGCCGAGGAAATCGCGAAAAACGAAAAAATCGACTTTAGGAAATTCCCGGACCCCTAGAAAAATCGGAAATCGTCTCACGAATCCAATGGCGCCAGCCAAATTGTCCTACCTATGATATTTCCAAAGATATGGGCGAAAAACGGTGTGATCCCAAATCCGGGCCCGTTTTACTCTAGGAGGCCCAGGAGCCGAGAAAAACGCGAAAAACGATAAAATCGACTTTAGAAAATTCCCGGACCCCTAGAAAAATCGGAAATCGTCTCACGAATCCAATGGCGCCAGCCAAATTGTCCTAGCTATGATATTTCCAAAGATATGGGCGAATAACGGTGTGATCCCAAATCCGGGCCCGTTTTGCTCTAGGCGGCCCAGGAGCCGAGAAAAACGCGAAAAACGATAAAATCGACTTTAGAAAATTCCCGGCCCACTAGAAAAATCGGAAATCGTCTCACGAATCCAATGGCGCCAGCCAAATTGTCCTAGCTATGATATTTCCAAAGATATGGGCGAAAAACGGTGTGATCCCAAATCCGGGCCCGTTTTACTCTAGGAGGCCCAGGAGCCGAGAAAAACGCGAAAAACGATAAAATCGACTTTAGAAAATTCCCGGACCCCTAGAAAAATCGGAAATCGTCTCACGAATCCAATGGCGCCAGCCAAATTGTCCTAGCTATGATATTTCCAAAGATATGGGCGAATAACGGTGTGATCCCAAATCCGGGCCCGTTTTGCTCTAGGCGGCCCAGGAGCCGAGAAAAACGCGAAAAACGATAAAATCGACTTTAGAAAATTCCCGGCCCACTAGAAAAATCGGAAATCGTCTCACGAATCCAATGGCGCCAGCCAAATTGTCCTAGCTATGATATTTCCAAAGATATGGGCAGAAGACTGTGTGATCCCAAATCCGGGCCCGTTTTGCTGAAGGAGGCCCAGGAGCGGAGAAAAACGCGAAAAACGAAAAAATCGACTTTAGAAAATTCTCGGACCCCTAGAAAAATCGGAAATCGTCTCACGAATCCAATGGCGCCAGCCAAATTGTCCTAGCTATGATATTTCCAAAGATATGGGCGAAAAACGGTGTGATGCCAAATCCGGGCCCGTTTTGCTCTCGGAGACCCAGGAGCCGAGGAAATCGCGAAAAACGAAAAAATCGACTTGAGATAATTCACGGACCTCTAGGAAAATCGGAAATCGTCTCACGAATCCAATGGCGCCAGCCAAATTGTCCTAGCTATGATATTTCCAAAGATATGGGCGAAAAACAGTTTGATCCCAAATCCGGGCCCGTTTTGCTCTAGGCGGCCCAGGAGCCGAGAAAAACGCGAAAAACGATAAAATCGACTTTAGAAAATTCCCGGCCCACTAGAAAAATCGGAAATCGTCTCACGAATGCAATGGCGCCAGCCAAATTGTCCTAGCCATGATATTTCCAAAGATATGGGCGAAAAACGGTGTGATGCCAAATCCGGGCCCGTTTTGCTCTCGGAGACCCAGGAGCCGAGGAAATCGCGAAAAACGAAAAAATCGACTTTAGAAAATTCCCGGACCCCTAGAAAAATCGGAAATCGTCTCACGAATCCAATGGCGCCAGCCAAATTGTCCTAGCTATGATATCTCCAAAGATATGGGCAAAAGACTGTGTCATCCCAAATCCGGGCCCGTTTTGCTCTAGGAGGCCCAGGAGCGGAGAAAAACGCGAAAAACGAAAAAATCGACTTTAGAAAATTCCCGGCCCCCTAGAAAAATCGGAAATCGTCTCACGAATCCAATGGCGCCAGCCAAATTGTCCTTGCTATGATATTTCCAAAGATATGGGCGAAAAACGGTGTGATGCCAAATCCGGGCCCGTCTTGCTCTAGGAGACCCAGGAGCCGAGGAAATCGCGAAAAACGAAAAAATCGACTTTAGAAAATTCACGGACCTCTAGAAAAATCGGAAATCGTCTCACGAATCCAATGGCGCCAGCCAAATTGTCCTAGCTATGATATTTCCAAAGATATGGGCGAATAACGGTGTGATCCCAAATCCGGGCCCGTTTTGCTCTCGGAGACCCAGGAGCCGAGGAAATCGCGAAAAACGAAAAAATCGACTTTAGAAAATTCACGGACCTCTAGAAAAATCGGAAATCGTCTCACGAATCCAATGGCGGCAGCCAAATTGTCCTAGCTATGATATTTCCAAAGATATGGGCAAAAGACTGTGTGATCCCAAATCCGGGCCCGTTTTGCTCTAGGCGGCCCAGGAGCCGAGAAAAACGCGAAAAACGATAAAATCGACTTTAGAAAATTCCCGGCCCACTAGAAAAATCGGAAATCGTCTCACGAATCCAATGGCGCCAGCCAAATTGTCCTAGCTATGATATTTCCAAAGATATGGGCAGAAGACTGTGTGATCCCAAATCCGGGCCCGTTTTGCTCTAGGAGGCCCAGGAGCGGAGAAAAACGCGAAAAACGAAAAAATCGACTTTAGAAAATTCACGGACCTCTAGAAAAATCGGAAATCGTCTCACGAATCCAATGGCGCCAGCCAAATTGTCCTAGCTATGATATTTCCAAAGATATGGGCGAATAACGGTGTGATCCCAAATCCGGGCCCGTTTTGCTCTAGGAGGCCCAGGAGCCGAGAAAAACGCGAAAAACGAAAAAATCGACTTTAGAAAATTCTCAGCCCCCTAGAAAAATCGGAAATCGTCTCACGAATCCAATGGCACCAGTCAAATTGTCTCAGCTATGATATTTCCAAAGATATGGGCAAAAGACTGTGTGATCCCAAATCCGGGCCCGTTTTGCTCTAGGCGGCCCAGGAGCCGAGAAAAACGCGAAAAACGATAAAATCGACTTTAGAAAATTCCCGGCCCCCTAGAAAAATCGGAAATCGTCTCACGAATCCAATGGCGCCAGCCAAATTGTCCTAGCTATGATATTTCCAAAGATATGGGCGAAAAACGGTGTGATCCCAAATCCGGGCCCGTTTTACTCTAGGAGGCCCAGGAGCCGAGAAAAACGCGAAAAACGATAAAATCGACTCTAGAAAATTCCCGGACCCATAGAAAAATCGGAAATCGTCTCACGAATCCAATGGCGCCAGCCAAATTGTCCTAGCTATGATATTTCCAAAGATATGGGCGAAAAACAGTGTGATCCCAAATCCGGGCCCGTTTTGCTCTAGGAGGCCCAGGAGCCGAGAAAAACGGGAAAAACGAAAAAATCGACTTTAGAAAATTCCCGGACCCCTGGAAAAATCGGAAATGGTCTCACGAATTCAATGGCGCCAGCCAAATTGTCCTAGCTATGATATTTCCAAAGATATGGGCAAAAGGCTGTGTGATCCCAAATCCGGGCCCGTTTTACTCTAGGAGGCTCAGGAGCCGAGAAAAACGCGAAAAACGAAAAAATCGACTTTAGAAAATTCCCAGCCCCCTAGAAAAATCGGAAATCGTCTCACGAATCCAATGGCGCCAGCCAAATTGTCCTAGCTATGATATTTCCAAAGATATGGGCAGAAGACTGTGTGATCCCAAATCCGGGCCCGTTTTGCTCTAGGAGGCCCAGGAGCGGAGAAAAACGCGAAAAACGAAAAAATCGACTTTAGAAAATTCACGGACCTCTAGAAAAATCGGAAATCGTCTCACGAATCCAATGGCGCCAGCCAAATTGTCCTAGCTATGATATTTCCAAAGATATGGGCGAATAACGGTGTGATCCCAAATCCGGGCCCGTTTTGCTCTAGGAGGCCCAGGAGCCGAGAAAAACGCGAAAAACGAAAAAATCGACTTTAGAAAATTCCCAGCCCCCTAGAAAAATCGGAAATCGTCTCACGAATCCAATGGCGCCAGCCAAATTGTCCTAGCTATGATATCTCCAAAGATATGGGCAAAAGACTGTGTCATCCCAAATCCGGGCCCGTTTTGCTCTAGGAGGCCCAGGAGCGGAGAAAAACGCGAAAAACGAAAAAATCGACTTTAGAAAATTCCCGGCCCCCTAGAAAAATCGGAAATCGTCTCACGAATCCAATGGCGCCAGCCAAATTGTCCTTGCTATGATATTTCCAAAGATATGGGCGAAAAACGGTGTGATGCCAAATCCGGGCCCGTCTTGCTCTAGGAGACCCAGGAGCCGAGGAAATCGCGAAAAACGAAAAAATCGACTTTAGGAAATTCCCGGACCCCTAGAAAAATCGGAAATCGTCTCACGAATCCAATGGCGCCAGCCAAATTGTCCTAGCTACGATATTTCCAAAGATATGGGCGAAAAACGGTGTGATGCCAAATCCGGGCCCGTTTTGCTCTCGGAGACCCAGGAGCCGAGGAAATCGCGAAAAACGAAAAAATCGACTTTAGAAAATTCACGGACCTCTAGAAAAATCGGAAATCGTCTCACGAATCCAATGGCGCCAGCCAAATTGTCCTAGCTATGATATTTCCAAAGATATGGGCGAATAACGGTGTGATCCCAAATCCGGGCCCGTTTTGCTCTCGGAGACCCAGGAGCCGAGGAAATCGCGAAAAACGAAAAAATCGACTTTAGAAAATTCACGGACCTCTAGAAAAATCGGAAATCGTCTCACGAATCCAATGGCGGCAGCCAAATTGTCCTAGCTATGATATTTCCAAAGATATGGGCAAAAGACTGTGTGATCCCAAATCCGGGCCCGTTTTGCTCTAGGCGGCCCAGGAGCCGAGAAAAACGCGAAAAACGATAAAATCGACTTTAGAAAATTCCCGGCCCACTAGAAAAATCGGAAATCGTCTCACGAATCCAATGGCGCCAGCCCAATTGTCCTAGCTATGATATTTCCAAAGATATGGGCAGAAGACTGTGTGATCCCAAATCCGGGCCCGTTTTGCTCTAGGAGGCCCAGGAGCGGAGAAAAACGCGAAAAACGAAAAAATCGACTTTAGAAAATTCACGGACCTCTAGAAAAATCGGAAATCGTCTCACGAATCCAATGGCGCCAGCCAAATTGTCCTAGCTATGATATTTCCAAAGATATGGGCGAATAACGGTGTGATCCCAAATCCGGGCCCGTTTTGCTCTAGGAGGCCCAGGAGCCGAGAAAAACGCGAAAAACGAAAAAATCGACTTTAGAAAATTCCCAGCCCCCTAGAAAAATCGGAAATCGTCTCACGAATCCAATGGCACCAGTCAAATTGTCTCAGCTATGATATTTCCAAAGATATGGGCAAAAGACTGTGTGATCCCAAATCCGGGCCCGTTTTGCTCTAGGCGGCCCAGGAGCCGAGAAAAACGCGAAAAACGATAAAATCGACTTTAGAAAATTCCCGGCCCCCTAGAAAAATCGGAAATCGTCTCACGAATCCAGTGGCGCCAGCCAAATTGTCCTAGCTATGATATTTCCAAAGATATGGGCGAAAAACAGTGTGATCCCAAATCCGGGCCCGTTTTGCTCTAGGAGGCCCAGGAGCCGAGAAAAACGGGAAAAACGAAAAAATCGACTTTAGAAAATTCCCGGACCCCTGGAAAAATCGGAAATGGTCTCACGAATCCAATGGCGCCAGCCAAATTGTCCTAGCTATGATATTTCCAAAGATATGGGCAGAAGACTGTGTGATCCCAAATCCGGGCCCGTTTTGCTCAAGGAGGCCCAGGAGCGGAGAAAAACGCGAAAAACGAAAAAATCGACTTTAGAAAATTCTCGGACCCCTAGAAAAATCGGAAATCGTCTCACGAATCCAATGGCGCCAGCCAAATTGTCCTAGCTATGATATTTCCAAAGATATGGGCGAAAAACGGTGTGATGCCAAATCCGGGCCCGTTTTGCTCTCGGAGACCCAGGAGCCGAGGAAATCGCGAAAAACGAAAAAATCGACTTTAGATAATTCACGGACCTCTAGGAAAATCGGAAATCGTCTCACGAATCCAATGGCGCCAGCCAAATTGTCCTAGCTATGATATTTCCAAAGATATGGGCGAAAAACGGTGTGATGCCAAATCCGGGCCCGTTTTGCTCTAGGAGACCCAGGAGCCGAGGAAATCGCGAAAAACGAAAAAATCGACTTTAGGAAATTCCCGGACCCCTAGAAAAATCGGAAATCGTCTCACGAATCCAATGGCGCCAGCCAAATTGTCCTACCTATGATATTTCCAAAGATATGGGCAAAAGACTGTGTGATCCCAAATCCGGGCCCGTTTTGCTCTAGGAGGCCCAGGAGCGGAGAAAAACGCGAAAAACGAAAAAATCGACTTTAGAAAATTCCCAGCCCCCTAGAAAAATCGGAAATCGTCTCACGAATCCAATGGCGCCAGCCAAATTGTCCTAGCTATGGTATTTCCAAAGATATGGGCAAAAGACTGTGTGATCCCAAATCCGGGCCCGTTTTACTCTAGGCGGCCCAGGAGCCGAGAAAAACGCGAAAAACGAAAAAATCGACTTTAGAAAATACCCGGACCCCTTAGTAAGTCGGAAATCGTCTCACGAATCCAATGGCGCCAGCCAAATTGTCCTAGCTATGATATTTCCAAAGATATGGGCAAAAGACTGTGTGATCCCAAATCCGGGCCCGTTTTGCTCTAGGAGGCCCAGGAGCGGAGAAAAACGCGAAAAACGAAAAAATCGACTTTAGAAAATTCCCAGCCCCCTAGAAAAATCGGAAATCGTCTCACGAATCCAATGGCGCCAGCCAAATTGTCCTAGCTATGATATTTCCAAAGATATGGGCGAAAAACGGTGTGATGCCAAATCCGGGCCCGTTTTGCTCTAGGAGACCCAGGAGCCGAGGAAATCGCGAAAAACGAAAAAATCGACTTTAGGAAATTCCCGGACCCCTAGAAAAATCGGAAATCGTCTCACGAATCCAATGGCGCCAGCCAAATTGTCCTACCTATGATATTTCCAAAGATATGGGCAAAAGACTGTGTGATCCCAAATCCGGGCCCGTTTTGCTCTAGGAGGCCCAGGAGCGGAGAAAAACGCGAAAAACGAAAAAATCGACTTTAGAAAATTCCCAGCCCCCTAGAAAAATCGGAAATCGTCTCACGAATCCAATGGCGCCAGCCAAATTGTCCTAGCTATGGTATTTCCAAAGATATGGGCAAAAGACTGTGTGATCCCAAATCCGGGCCCGTTTTACTCTAGGCGGCCCAGGAGCCGAGAAAAACGCGAAAAACGAAAAAATCGACTTTAGAAAATACCCGGACCCCTTAGTAAGTCGGAAATCGTCTCACGAATCCAATGGCGCCAGCCAAATTGTCCTAGCTATGATATTTCCAAAGATATGGGCGAAAAACGGTGTGATGCCAAATCCGGGCCCGTCTTGCTCTAGGAGACCCAGGAGCCGAGAAAAACGCGAAAAACGAAAAAATCGACTTTAGAAAATTCCCAGCCCCCTAGAAAAATCGGAAATCGTCTCACGAATCCAATGGCACCAGCCAAATTGTCTCAGCTATGATATTTCCAAAGATATGGGCAAAAGACTGTGTGATCCCAAATCCGGGCCCGTTTTACTCTAGGCGGCCCAGGAGCCGAGAAAAACGCGAAAAACGATAAAATCGACTTTAGAAAATTCCCGGCCCACTAGAAAAATCGGAAATCGTCTCACGAATCCAATGGCGCCAGCCAAATTGTCCTAGCTATGATATTTCCAAAGATATGGGCAAAAACGGTGTGATCCCAAATCCGGGCCCGTTTTACTCTAGGAGGCCCAGGAGCCGAGAAAAACGCGAAAAACGAAAAAATCGACTTTAGAAAATTCCCGGACCCCTAGAAAAATCGGAAATCGTCTCACGAATCCAATGGCGCCAGCCAAATTGTTCTAGCTATGATATTTCCAAAAATATGGGCGAATAACGGTCTGAGTCCGAATCCGGGACCATTTTGCTCTAGGAGGCCCAGGAGCCGAGCAAAACGCAAAAAAACGAAAAAATCGACTGTGGACCATTCCCGGACCCCTTGGTAAATGGGAAATCGTCTCACGAATCCAATGGCGCCAGCCAAATTGTCCTAGCTATGATATTTCCAAAGATATGGGCGAAAAACGGTGTGATCCCAAATCCGGGCCCGTTTTACTCTAGGAGGCCCAGGAGCCGAGAAAAACGCGAAAAACGATAAAATCGACTTTAGAAAATTCCCGGACCCCTAGAAAAATCGGAAATCGTCTCACGAATCCAATGGCGCCAGCCAAATTGTCCTAGCTATGATATTTCCAAAGATATGGGCGAATAACGGTGTGATCCCAAATCCGGGCCCGTTTTGCTCTAGGCGGCCCAGGAGCCGAGAAAAACGCGAAAAACGATAAAATCGACTTTAGAAAATTCCCGGCCCACTAGAAAAATCGGAAATCGTCTCACGAATCCAATGGCGCCAGCCAAATTGTCCTAGCTATGATATTTCCAAAGATATGGGCGAAAAACGGTGTGATCCCAAATCCGGGCCCGTTTTACTCTAGGAGGCCCAGGAGCCGAGAAAAACGCGAAAAACGATAAAATCGACTTTAGAAAATTCCCGGACCCCTAGAAAAATCGGAAATCGTCTCACGAATCCAATGGCGCCAGCCAAATTGTCCTAGCTATGATATTTCCAAAGATATGGGCGAATAACGGTGTGATCCCAAATCCGGGCCCGTTTTGCTCTAGGCGGCCCAGGAGCCGAGAAAAACGCGAAAAACGATAAAATCGACTTTAGAAAATTCCCGGCCCACTAGAAAAATCGGAAATCGTCTCACGAATCCAATGGCGCCAGCCAAATTGTCCTAGCTATGATATTTCCAAAGATATGGGCAGAAGACTGTGTGATCCCAAATCCGGGCCCGTTTTGCTCAAGGAGGCCCAGGAGCGGAGAAAAACGCGAAAAACGAAAAAATCGACTTTAGAAAATTCTCGGACCCCTAGAAAAATCGGAAATCGTCTCACGAATCCAATGGCGCCAGCCAAATTGTCCTAGCTATGATATTTCCAAAGATATGGGCGAAAAACGGTGTGATGCCAAATCCGGGCCCGTTTTGCTCTCGGAGACCCAGGAGCCGAGGAAATCGCGAAAAACGAAAAAATCGACTTTAGATAATTCACGGACCTCTAGGAAAATCGGAAATCGTCTCACGAATCCAATGGCGCCAGCCAAATTGTCCTAGCTATGATATTTCCAAAGATATGGGCGAAAAACAGTTTGATCCCAAATCCGGGCCCGTTTTGCTCTAGGCGGCCCAGGAGCCGAGAAAAACGCGAAAAACGATAAAATCGACTTTAGAAAATTCCCGGCCCACTAGAAAAATCGGAAATCGTCTCACGAATGCAATGGCGCCAGCCAAATTGTCCTAGCCATGATATTTCCAAAGATATGGGCGAAAAACGGTGTGATGCCAAATCCGGGCCCGTTTTGCTCTCGGAGACCCAGGAGCCGAGGAAATCGCGAAAAACGAAAAAATCGACTTTAGAAAATTCCCGGACCCCTAGAAAAATCGGAAATCGTCTCACGAATCCAATGGCGCCAGCCAAATTGTCCTAGCTATGATATCTCCAAAGATATGGGCAAAAGACTGTGTCATCCCAAATCCGGGCCCGTTTTGCTCTAGGAGGCCCAGGAGCGGAGAAAAACGCGAAAAACGAAAAAATCGACTTTAGAAAATTCCCGGCCCCCTAGAAAAATCGGAAATCGTCTCACGAATCCAATGGCGCCAGCCAAATTGTCCTTGCTATGATATTTCCAAAGATATGGGCGAAAAACGGTGTGATGCCAAATCCGGGCCCGTCTTGCTCTAGGAGACCCAGGAGCCGAGGAAATCGCGAAAAACGAAAAAATCGACTTTAGAAAATTCACGGACCTCTAGAAAAATCGGAAATCGTCTCACGAATCCAATGGCGCCAGCCAAATTGTCCTAGCTATGATATTTCCAAAGATATGGGCGAATAACGGTGTGATCCCAAATCCGGGCCCGTTTTGCTCTCGGAGACCCAGGAGCCGAGGAAATCGCGAAAAACGAAAAAATCGACTTTAGAAAATTCACGGACCTCTAGAAAAATCGGAAATCGTCTCACGAATCCAATGGCGGCAGCCAAATTGTCCTAGCTATGATATTTCCAAAGATATGGGCAAAAGACTGTGTGATCCCAAATCCGGGCCCGTTTTGCTCTAGGCGGCCCAGGAGCCGAGAAAAACGCGAAAAACGATAAAATCGACTTTAGAAAATTCCCGGCCCACTAGAAAAATCGGAAATCGTCTCACGAATCCAATGGCGCCAGCCAAAGTGTCCTAGCTATGATATTTCCAAAGATATGGGCAGAAGACTGTGTGATCCCAAATCCGGGCCCGTTTTGCTCTAGGAGGCCCAGGAGCGGAGAAAAACGCGAAAAACGAAAAAATCGACTTTAGAAAATTCACGGACCTCTAGAAAAATCGGAAATCGTCTCACGAATCCAATGGCGCCAGCCAAATTGTCCTAGCTATGATATTTCCAAAGATATGGGCGAATAACGGTGTGATCCCAAATCCGGGCCCGTTTTGCTCTAGGAGGCCCAGGAGCCGAGAAAAACGCGAAAAACGAAAAAATCGACTTTAGAAAATTCTCAGCCCCCTAGAAAAATCGGAAATCGTCTCACGAATCCAATGGCACCAGTCAAATTGTCTCAGCTATGATATTTCCAAAGATATGGGCAAAAGACTGTGTGATCCCAAATCCGGGCCCGTTTTGCTCTAGGCGGCCCAGGAGCCGAGAAAAACGCGAAAAACGATAAAATCGACTTTAGAAAATTCCCGGCCCCCTAGAAAAATCGGAAATCGTCTCACGAATCCAATGGCGCCAGCCAAATTGTCCTAGCTATGATATTTCCAAAGATATGGGCGAAAAACGGTGTGATCCCAAATCCGGGCCCGTTTTACTCTAGGAGGCCCAGGAGCCGAGAAAAACGCGAAAAACGATAAAATCGACTCTAGAAAATTCCCGGACCCATAGAAAAATCGGAAATCGTCTCACGAATCCAATGGCGCCAGCCAAATTGTCCTAGCTATGATATTTCCAAAGATATGGGCGAAAAACAGTGTGATCCCAAATCCGGGCCCGTTTTGCTCTAGGAGGCCCAGGAGCCGAGAAAAACGGGAAAAACGAAAAAATCGACTTTAGAAAATTCCCGGACCCCTGGAAAAATCGGAAATGGTCTCACGAATTCAATGGCGCCAGCCAAATTGTCCTAGCTATGATATTTCCAAAGATATGGGCAAAAGGCTGTGTGATCCCAAATCCGGGCCCGTTTTACTCTAGGAGGCTCAGGAGCCGAGAAAAACGCGAAAAACGAAAAAATCGACTTTAGAAAATTCCCAGCCCCCTAGAAAAATCGGAAATCGTCTCACGAATCCAATGGCGCCAGCCAAATTGTCCTAGCTATGATATTTCCAAAGATATGGGCAGAAGACTGTGTGATCCCAAATCCGGGCCCGTTTTGCTCTAGGAGGCCCAGGAGCGGAGAAAAACGCGAAAAACGAAAAAATCGACTTTAGAAAATTCACGGACCTCTAGAAAAATCGGAAATCGTCTCACGAATCCAATGGCGCCAGCCAAATTGTCCTAGCTATGATATTTCCAAAGATATGGGCGAATAACGGTGTGATCCCAAATCCGGGCCCGTTTTGCTCTAGGAGGCCCAGGAGCCGAGAAAAACGCGAAAAACGAAAAAATCGACTTTAGAAAATTCCCAGCCCCCTAGAAAAATCGGAAATCGTCTAACGAATCCAATGGCGCCAGCCAAATTGTCCTAGCTATGATATCTCCAAAGATATGGGCAAAAGACTGTGTCATCCCAAATCCGGGCCCGTTTTGCTCTAGGAGGCCCAGGAGCGGAGAAAAACGCGAAAAACGAAAAAATCGACTTTAGAAAATTCCCGGCCCCCTAGAAAAATCGGAAATCGTCTCACGAATCCAATGGCGCCAGCCAAATTGTCCTTGCTATGATATTTCCAAAGATATGGGCGAAAAACGGTGTGATGCCAAATCCGGGCCCGTCTTGCTCTAGGAGACCCAGGAGCCGAGGAAATCGCGAAAAACGAAAAAATCGACTTTAGGAAATTCCCGGACCCCTAGAAAAATCGGAAATCGTCTCACGAATCCAATGGCGCCAGCCAAATTGTCCTAGCTACGATATTTCCAAAGATATGGGCGAAAAACGGTGTGATGCCAAATCCGGGCCCGTTTTGCTCTCGGAGACCCAGGAGCCGAGGAAATCGCGAAAAACGAAAAAATCGACTTTAGAAAATTCACGGACCTCTAGAAAAATCGGAAATCGTCTCACGAATCCAATGGCGCCAGCCAAATTGTCCTAGCTATGATATTTCCAAAGATATGGGCGAATAACGGTGTGATCCCAAATCCGGGCCCGTTTTGCTCTCGGAGACCCAGGAGCCGAGGAAATCGCGAAAAACGAAAAAATCGACTTTAGAAAATTCACGGACCTCTAGAAAAATCGGAAATCGTCTCACGAATCCAATGGCGGCAGCCAAATTGTCCTAGCTATGATATTTCCAAAGATATGGGCAAAAGACTGTGTGATCCCAAATCCGGGCCCGTTTTGCTCTAGGCGGCCCAGGAGCCGAGAAAAACGCGAAAAACGATAAAATCGACTTTAGAAAATTCCCGGCCCACTAGAAAAATCGGAAATCGTCTCACGAATCCAATGGCGCCAGCCAAATTGTCCTAGCTATGATATTTCCAAAGATATGGGCAGAAGACTGTGTGATCCCAAATCCGGGCCCGTTTTGCTCTAGGAGGCCCAGGAGCGGAGAAAAACGCGAAAAACGAAAAAATCGACTTTAGAAAATTCACGGACCTCTAGAAAAATCGGAAATCGTCTCACGAATCCAATGGCGCCAGCCAAATTGTCCTAGCTATGATATTTCCAAAGATATGGGCGAATAACGGTGTGATCCCAAATCCGGGCCCGTTTTGCTCTAGGAGGCCCAGGAGCCGAGAAAAACGCGAAAAACGAAAAAATCGACTTTAGAAAATTCCCAGCCCCCTAGAAAAATCGGAAATCGTCTCACGAATCCAATGGCACCAGTCAAATTGTCTCAGCTATGATATTTCCAAAGATATGGGCAAAAGACTGTGTGATCCCAAATCCGGGCCCGTTTTGCTCTAGGCGGCCCAGGAGCCGAGAAAAACGCGAAAAACGATAAAATCGACTTTAGAAAATTCCCGGCCCCCTAGAAAAATCGGAAATCGTCTCACGAATCCAGTGGCGCCAGCCAAATTGTCCTAGCTATGATATTTCCAAAGATATGGGCGAAAAACAGTGTGATCCCAAATCCGGGCCCGTTTTGCTCTAGGAGGCCCAGGAGCCGAGAAAAACGGGAAAAACGAAAAAATCGACTTTAGAAAATTCCCGGACCCCTGGAAAAATCGGAAATGGTCTCACGAATCCAATGGCGCCAGCCAAATTGTCCTAGCTATGATATTTCCAAAGATATGGGCAGAAGACTGTGTGATCCCAAATCCGGGCCCGTTTTGCTCAAGGAGGCCCAGGAGCGGAGAAAAACGCGAAAAACGAAAAAATCGACTTTAGAAAATTCTCGGACCCCTAGAAAAATCGGAAATCGTCTCACGAATCCAATGGCGCCAGCCAAATTGTCCTAGCTATGATATTTCCAAAGATATGGGCGAAAAACGGTGTGATGCCAAATCCGGGCCCGTTTTGCTCTCGGAGACCCAGGAGCCGAGGAAATCGCGAAAAACGAAAAAATCGACTTTAGATAATTCACGGACCTCTAGGAAAATCGGAAATCGTCTCACGAATCCAATGGCGCCAGCCAAATTGTCCTAGCTATGATATTTCCAAAGATATGGGCGAAAAACGGTGTGATGCCAAATCCGGGCCCGTTTTGCTCTAGGAGACCCAGGAGCCGAGGAAATCGCGAAAAACGAAAAAATCGACTTTAGGAAATTCCCGGACCCCTAGAAAAATCGGAAATCGTCTCACGAATCCAATGGCGCCAGCCAAATTGTCCTAGCTACGATATTTCCAAAGATATGGGCGAAAAACGATGTGATGCCAAATCCGGGCCCGTTTTGCTCTCGAAGACCCAGGAGCCGAGGAAATCGCGAAAAACGAAAAAATCGACTTTAGAAAATTCACGGACCTCTAGAAAAATCGGAAATCGTCTCACGAATCCAATGGCGCCAGCCAAATTGTCCTAGCTATGATATTTCCAAAGATATGGGCAGAAGACTGTGTGATCCCAAATCCGGGCCCGTTTTGCTCTAGGAGGCCCAGGAGCGGAGAAAAACGCGAAAAACGAAAAAATCGACTTTAGAAAATTCACGGACCTCTAGAAAAATCGGAAATCGTCTCACGAATCCAATGGCGCCAGCCAAATTGTCCTAGCTATGATATTTCCAAAGATATGGGCGAATAACGGTGTGATCCCAAATCCGGGCCCGTTTTGCTCTAGGAGGCCCAGGAGCCGAGAAAAACGCGAAAAACGAAAAAATCGACTTTAGAAAATTCCCAGCCCCCTAGAAAAATCGGAAATCGTCTCACGAATCCAATGGCACCAGTCAAATTGTCTCAGCTATGATATTTCCAAAGATATGGGCAAAAGACTGTGTGATCCCAAATCCGGGCCCGTTTTGCTCTAGGCGGCCCAGGAGCCGAGAAAAACGCGAAAAACGATAAAATCGACTTTAGAAAATTCCCGGCCCCCTAGAAAAATCGGAAATCGTCTCACGAATCCAATGGCACCAGTCAAATTGTCTCAGCTATGATATTTCCAAAGATATGGGCAAAAGACTGTGTGATCCCAAATCCGGGCCCGTTTTGCTCTAGGCGGCCCAGGAGCCGAGAAAAACGCGAAAAACGATAAAATCGACTTTAGAAAATTCCCGGCCCCCTAGAAAAATCGGAAATCGTCTCACGAATCCAGTGGCGCCAGCCAAATTGTCCTAGCTATGATATTTCCAAAGATATGGGCGAAAAACAGTGTGATCCCAAATCCGGGCCCGTTTTGCTCTAGGAGGCCCAGGAGCCGAGAAAAACGGGAAAAACGAAAAAATCGACTTTAGAAAATTCCCGGACCCCTGGAAAAATCGGAAATGGTCTCACGAATCCAATGGCGCCAGCCAAATTGTCCTAGCTATGATATTTCCAAAGATATGGGCAGAAGACTGTGTGATCCCAAATCCGGGCCCGTTTTGCTCAAGGAGGCCCAGGAGCGGAGAAAAACGCGAAAAACGAAAAAATCGACTTTAGAAAATTCTCGGACCCCTAGAAAAATCGGAAATCGTCTCACGAATCCAATGGCGCCAGCCAAATTGTCCTAGCTATGATATTTCCAAAGATATGGGCGAAAAACGGTGTGATGCCAAATCCGGGCCCGTTTTGCTCTCGGAGACCCAGGAGCCGAGGAAATCGCGAAAAACGAAAAAATCGACTTTAGATAATTCACGGACCTCTAGGAAAATCGGAAATCGTCTCACGAATCCAATGGCGCCAGCCAAATTGTCCTAGCTATGATATTTCCAAAGATATGGGCGAAAAACGGTGTGATGCCAAATCCGGGCCCGTTTTGCTCTAGGAGACCCAGGAGCCGAGGAAATCGCGAAAAACGAAAAAATCGACTTTAGGAAATTCCCGGACCCCTAGAAAAATCGGAAATCGTCTCACGAATCCAATGGCGCCAGCCAAATTGTCCTAGCTACGATATTTCCAAAGATATGGGCGAAAAACGATGTGATGCCAAATCCGGGCCCGTTTTGCTCTCGGAGACCCAGGAGCCGAGGAAATCGCGAAAAACGAAAAAATCGACTTTAGAAAATTCACGGACCTCTAGAAAAATCGGAAATCGTCTCACGAATCCAATGGCGCCAGCCAAATTGTCCTAGCTATGATATTTCCAAAGATATGGGCAAAAGACTGCGTGATCCCAAATCCGGGCCCGTTTTGCTCTAGGCGGCCCAGGAGCCGAGAAAAACGCGAAAAACGATAAAATCGACTTTAGAAAATTCCCAGCCCCCTAGAAAAATCGGAAATCGTCTCACGAATCCAATGGCGCCAGCCAAATTGTCCTAGCTATGATATTTCCAAAGATATGGGCAAAAGACTGTGTGATCCCAAATCCGGGCCCGTTTTGCTCTAGGAGGCCCAGGAGCGGAGAAAAACGCGAAAAACGAAAAAATCGACTTTAGAAAATTCCCAGCCCCCTAGAAAAATCGGAAATCGTCTCACGAATCCAATGGCGCCAGCCAAATTGTCCTAGCTATGGTATTTCCAAAGATATGGGCAAAAGACTGTGTGATCCCAAATCCGGGCCCGTTTTGCTCTAGGCGGCCCAGGAGCCGAGAAAAACGCGAAAAACGATAAAATCGACTTTGGAAAATTCCCAGCCCCCTAGAAAAATCGGAAATCGTCTCACGAATCCAATGGCGCCAGCCAAATTGTCCTAGCTATGATATTTCCAAAGATATGGGCGAAAAACGGTGTGATGCCAAATCCGGGCCCGTTTTGCTCTAGGAGACCCAGGAGCCGAGGAAATCGCGAAAAACGAAAAAATCGACTTTAGGAAATTCCCGGACCCCTAGAAAAATCGGAAATCGTCTCACGAATCCAATGGCGCCAGCCAAATTGTCCTAGCTATGATATTTCCAAAGATATGGGCGAAAAACGGTGTGATGCCAAATCCGGGCCCGTTTTGCTCTAGGCGGCCCAGGAGCCGAGAAAAACGCGAAAAACGATAAAATCGACTTTAGAAAATTCCCAGCCCCCTAGAAAAATCGGAAATCGTCTCACGAATCCAATGGCGCCAGCCAAATTGTCCTAGCTATGATATTTCCAAAGATATGGGCAAAAGACTGTGTGATCCCAAATCCGGGCCCGTTTTGCTCTAGGAGGCCCAGGAGCGGAGAAAAACGCGAAAAACGAAAAAATCGACTTTAGAAAATTCCCGGCCCCCTAGAAAAATCGGAAATCGTCTCACGAATCCAATGGCGCCAGCCAAATTGTCCTAGCTATGATATTTCCAAAGACATGGTCGAAAAACGGTGTGATGCCAAATCCGGGCCCGTTTTGCTGTCGGAGACCCAGGAGCCGAGGAAATCGCGAAAAACGAAAAAATCGACTTTAGAAAATTCCCGGACCCCTAGTAAAATCGGAAATCGTCTCACGAATCAAATTGCGCCAGCCAAATTGTCCTAGCTATGATATTTCCAAAGATATGGGCGAATAACGGTGTGAACCCAAATCCGGGCCTGTTTTGCTCTAGGAGACCCAGGAGCCGAGGAAATCGCGAAAAACGAAAAAATCGACTTTAGAAAATTCCCGGACCCCTAGAAAAATCGGAAATCGTCTCACGAATCCAATGGCGCCAGCCAAATTGTCCTAGCTATGATATTTCCAAAGATATGGGCGAAAAACGGTGTGATGCCAAATCCGGGCCCGTTTTGCTCTCGGAGACCCAGGAGCCGAGGAAATCGCGAAAAACGAAAAAATCGACTTTAGAAAATTCCCAGCCCCCTAGAAGAATCGGAAATCGTCTCACGAATCCAATGGCGCCAGCCAAATTGTCCTAGCTATGATATTTCCAAAGATATGGGCAAAAGACTGTGTGATCCCAAATCCGGGCCCGTTTTGCTCTAGGAGGCCCAGGAGCGGAGAAAAACGCGAAAAACGAAAAAATCGACTTTAGAAAATTCCCGGCCCCCTAGAAAAATCGGAAATCGTCTCACGAATCCAATGGCGCCAGCCAAATTGTCCTAGCTATGATATTTCCAAAGATATGGGCGAAAAACGGTGTGATGCCAAATCCGGGCCCGTTTTGCTCTAGGAGACCCAGGAGCCGAGGAAATCGCGAAAAACGAAAAAATCGACTTTAGGAAATTCCCGGACCCCTAGAAAAATCGGAAATCGTCTCACGAATCCAATGGCGCCAGCCAAATTGTCCTAGCTATGATATTTCCAAAGATATGGGCGAAAAACGGTGTGATGCCAAATCCGGGCCCGTTTTGCTCTCGGAGACCCAGGAGCCGAGGAAATCGCGAAAAACGAAAAAATCGACTTTAGATAATTCACGGACCTCTAGGAAAATCGGAAATCGTCTCACGAATCCAATGGCGCCAGCCAAATTGTCCTAGCTATGATATTTCCAAAGATATGGGCGAAAAACAGTTTGATCCCAAATCCGGGCCCGTTTTGCTCTAGGCGGCCCAGGAGCCGAGAAAAACGCGAAAAACGATAAAATCGACTTTAGAAAATTCCCGGCCCACTAGAAAAATCGGAAATCGTCTCACGAATGCAATGGCGCCAGCCAAATTGTCCTAGCCATGATATTTCCAAAGATATGGGCGAAAAACGGTGTGATGCCAAATCCGGGCCCGTTTTGCTCTCGGAGACCCAGGAGCCGAGGAAATCGCGAAAAACGAAAAAATCGACTTTAGAAAATTCCCGGACCCCTAGAAAAATCGGAAATCGTCTCACGAATCCAATGGCGCCAGCCAAATTGTCCTAGCTATGATATCTCCAAAGATATGGGCAAAAGACTGTGTCATCCCAAATCCGGGCCCGTTTTGCTCTAGGAGGCCCAGGAGCGGAGAAAAACGCGAAAAACGAAAAAATCGACTTTAGAAAATTCCCGGCCCCCTAGAAAAATCGGAAATCGTCTCACGAATCCAATGGCGCCAGCCAAATTGTCCTAGCTATGATATTTCCAAAGATATGGGCAGAAGACTGTGTGATCCCAAATCCGGGCCCGTTTTGCTCTAGGAGGCCCAGGAGCGGAGAAAAACGCGAAAAACGAAAAAATCGACTTTAGAAAATTCACGGACCTCTAGAAAAATCGGAAATCGTCTCACGAATCCAATGGCGCCAGCCAAATTGTCCTAGCTATGATATTTCCAAAGATATGGGCGAATAACGGTGTGATCCCAAATCCGGGCCCGTTTTGCTCTAGGAGGCCCAGGAGCCGAGAAAAACGCGAAAAACGAAAAAATCGACTTTAGAAAATTCCCAGCCCCCTAGAAAAATCGGAAATCGTCTCACGAATCCAATGGCGCCAGCCAAATTGTCCTAGCTATGGTATTTCCAAAGATATGGGCAAAAGACTGTGTGATCCCAAATCCGGGCCCGTTTTGCTCTAGGCGGCCCAGGAGCCGAGAAAAACGCGAAAAACGATAAAATCGACTTTGGAAAATTCCCAGCCCCCTAGAAAAATCGGAAATCGTCTCACGAATCCAATGGCGCCAGCCAAATTGTCCTAGCTATGATATTTCCAAAGATATGGGCGAAAAACGGTGTGATGCCAAATCCGGGCCCGTTTTGCTCTAGGAGACCCAGGAGCCGAGGAAATCGCGAAAAACGAAAAAATCGACTTTAGGAAATTCCCGGACCCCTAGAAAAATCGGAAATCGTCTCACGAATCCAATGGCGCCAGCCAAATTGTCCTAGCTATGATATTTCCAAAGATATGGGCGAAAAACGGTGTGATGCCAAATCCGGGCCCGTTTTGCTCTAGGCGGCCCAGGAGCCGAGAAAAACGCGAAAAACGATAAAATCGACTTTAGAAAATTCCCAGCCCCCTAGAAAAATCGGAAATCGTCTCACGAATCCAATGGCGCCAGCCAAATTGTCCTAGCTATGATATTTCCAAAGATATGGGCAAAAGACTGTGTGATCCCAAATCCGGGCCCGTTTTGCTCTAGGAGGCCCAGGAGCGGAGAAAAACGCGAAAAACGAAAAAATCGACTTTAGAAAATTCCCGGCCCCCTAGAAAAATCGGAAATCGTCTCACGAATCCAATGGCGCCAGCCAAATTGTCCTAGCTATGATATTTCCAAAGATATGGTCGAAAAACGGTGTGATGCCAAATCCGGGCCCGTTTTGCTGTCGGAGACCCAGGAGCCGAGGAAATCGCGAAAAACGAAAAAATCGACTTTAGAAAATTCCCGGACCCCTAGTAAAATCGGAAATCGTCTCACGAATCAAATTGCGCCAGCCAAATTGTCCTAGCTATGATATTTCCAAAGATATGGGCGAATAACGGTGTGAACCCAAATCCGGGCCTGTTTTGCTCTAGGAGACCCAGGAGCCGAGGAAATCGCGAAAAACGAAAAAATCGACTTTAGAAAATTCCCGGACCCCTAGAAAAATCGGAAATCGTCTCACGAATCCAATGGCGCCAGCCAAATTGTCCTAGCTATGATATTTCCAAAGATATGGGCGAATAACGGTCTGAGTCCGAATCCGGGCCCATTTTGCTCTGGGAGGCCCAGGAGCCGAGCAAAACGCAAAAAAACGAAAAAATCGACTGTGGACCATTCCCGGACCCCTTAGTAAGTCGGAAATCGTCTCACGAATCCAATGGCACCAGCCAAATTGTCCTAGCTATGATATTTCCAAAGATATGGGCGAATAACGGTCTGAGTCCGAATCCGGGCCCATTTTGCTCTGGGAGGCCCAGGAGCCGAGCAAAACGCAAAAAAACGAAAAAATCGACTGTGGACCATTCCCGGACCCCTTAGTAAGTCGGAAATCGTCTCACGAATCCAATGGCACCAGCCAAATTGTCTCAGCTATGATATTTCCAAAGATATGGGCGAAAAACGGTGTGATCCCAAATCCGGGCCCGTTTTACTCTAGGAGGCCCAGGAGCCGAGAAAAACGCGAAAAACGATAAAATCGACTTTAGAAAATTCCCGGACCCCTAGAAAAATCGGAAATCGTCTCACGAATCCAATGGCGCCAGCCAAATTGTCCTAGCTATGATATTTCCAAAGATATGGGCGAATAACGGTGTGATCCCAAATCCGGGCCCGTTTTGCTCTAGGAGGCCCAGGAGCCGAGAAAAACGCGAAAAACGAAAAAATCGATTTTAGAAAATTCACGGACCTCCAGAAAAATCGGAAATCGTCTCACGAATCCAATGGCGCCAGCCAAATTGTCCTAGCTATGATATTTCCAAAGATATGGGCAAAAGACTGTGTGATCCCAAATCCGGGCCCGTTTTGCTCTAGGAGGCCCAGGAGCCGAGGAAATCGCGAAAAACGAAAAAATCGATTTTAGAAAATTCACGGACCTCCAGAAAAATCGGAAATCGTCTCACGAATCCAATGGCGCCAGCCAAATTGTCCTAGCTATGATATTTCCAAAGATATTGGCGAAAAACGGTGTGATCCCAAATCCGGGCCCGTTTTACTCTAGGAGGCCCAGGAGCCGAGAAAAACGCGAAAAACGAAAAAATCGACTTTAGAAAATTCCCAGCCCCCTAGAAAAATCGGAAATCGTCTCACGAATCCAATGGCGCCAGCCAAATTGTCCTAGCTATGATATTTCCAAAGATATGGGCAAAAGACTGTGTGATCCCAAATCCGGGCCCGTTTTGCTCTAGGAGGCCCAGGAGCGGAGAAAAACGCGAAAAACGAAAAAATCGACTTTAGAAAATTCCCGGCCCACTAGAAAAATCGGAAATCGTCTCACGAATCCAATGGCGCCAGCCAAATTGTCCTAGCTATGATATTTCCAAAGATATGGGCGAAAAACGGTGTGATCCCAAATCCGGGCCCGTTTTACTCTAGGAGGCCCAGGAGCCGAGAAAAACGCGAAAAACGATAAAATCGACTTTAGAAAATTCCCGGACCCCTAGAAAAATCGGAAATCGTCTCACGAATCCAATGGCGCCAGCCAAATTGTCCTAGCTATGATATTTCCAAAGATATGGGCGAATAACGGTGTGATCCCAAATCCGGGCCCGTTTTGCTCTAGGAGGCCCAGGAGCCGAGAAAAACGCGAAAAACGAAAAAATCGACTTTAGAAAATTCCCAGCCCCCTAGAAAAATCGGAAATCGTCTCACGAATCCAATGGCACCAGCCAAATTGTCTCAGCTATGATATTTCCAAAGATATGGGCAAAAGACTGTGTGATCCCAAATCCGGGCCCGTTTTGCTCTAGGCGGCCCAGGAGCCGAGAAAAACGCGAAAAACGATAAAATCGATTTTAGAAAACTCCCGGCCCACTAGAAAAATCGGAAATCGTCTCACGAATCCAATGGCGCCAGCCAAATTGTCCTAGCTATGATATTTCCAAAGATATGGGCAAAAGACTGTGTGATCCCAAATCCGGGCCCGTTTTGCTCTAGGAGGCCCAGGAGCGGAGAAAAACGCGAAAAACGAAAAAATCGACTTTAGAAAATTCCCGGCCCCCTAGAAATATCGGAAATCGTCTCACGAATCCAATGGCGCCAGCCAAATTGTCCTAGCTATGATATTTCCAAAGATATGGGCGAAAAACGGTGTGATGCCAAATCCGGGCCCGTTTTGCTCTCGGAGACCCAGGAGCCGAGCAAAACGCAAAAAAACGAAAAAATCGACTGTGGACCATTCCCGGACCCCTTAGTAAGTCGGAAATCGTCTCACGAATCCAATGGCGCCAGCCAAATTGTCCTAGCTATGATATTTCCAAAGATATGGGCGAATATCGGTGTGATCCCAAATCCGGGCCCGTTTTGCTCTAGGAGGCCCAGGAGCCGAGAAAAACGCGAAAAACGAAAAAATCGACTTTAGAAAATTCCCAGCCCCCTAGAAAAATCGGAAATCGTCTCACGAATCCAATGGCACCAGCCAAATTGTCTCAGCTATGATATTTCCAAAGATATGGGCAAAAGACTGTGTGATCCCAAATCCGGGCCCGTTTTGCTCTAGGCGGCCCAGGAGCCGAGAAAAACGCGAAAAACGATAAAATCGACTTTAGAAAACTCCCGGCCCACTAGAAAAATCGAAAATCGTCTCACGAATCCAATGGCGCCAGCCAAATTGTCCTAGCTATGATATTTCCAAAGATATGGGCGAAAAACGGTGTGATCCCAAATCCGGGCCCGTTTTACTCTAGGAGGCCCAGGAGCCGAGAAAAACGCGAAAAACGAAAAAAGCGACTTTAGAAAATTCCCGGCCCATTAGAAAAATCGGAAATCGTCTCACGAATCCAATGGCGCCAGCCAAATTGTCCTGGCTATGATATTTCCAAAGATATGGGCGAATAACGGTCTGAGTCCGAATCCGGGCCCATTTTGCTCTAGGAGGCCCAGGCGCCGAGAAAAACGCGAAAAACGAAAAAATCGACTTTAGAAAATTCCCGGACCCCTAGAAAAATCGGAAATTATCTCACGAATCCAATGGCGCCAGCCAAATTGTCCTAGCTACGATATTTCCAAAGATATGGGCGAAAAATGGTGTGATCCCAAATCCGGGCCCGTTTTGCTCTAGGCGGCCCAGGAGCCGAGAAAAACGCGAAAAACGATAAAATCGACTTTAGAAATCTCCCGGCCCACTAGAAAAATCGGAAATCGTCTCACGAATTCAATGGCGCCAGCCAAATTGTCCTAGCTATGATATTTCCAAAGATATCGGCAAAAGGCTGTGTGATCCCAAATCCGGGCCCGTTTTACTCTAGGAGGCCCAGGAGCCGAGAAAAACGCGAAAAACGAAAAAATCGTCGTTAGAAAATTCGCAGCCCCCTAGAAAAATCGGAAATCGTCTCACGAATCCAATGGCGCCAGCCAAATTGTCCTAGCTATGATATTTCCAAAGATATGGGCAAAAGACTGTGTGATCCCAAAGCCGGACCCGTTTTGCTCGAGGAGGCCCAGGAGCGGAGAAAAACGCGAAAAACGAAAAAATCGACTTTAGAAAATTCCCGGCCCCCTAGAAAAATCGGAAATCGTCTCACGAATCCAATGGCGCCAGCCAAATTGTCCTAGCTATGATATTTCCAAAGATATGGGCAAAAGACTGTGTGATCCCAAATCCGGGCCCGTTTTGCTCTAGGAGGCCCAGGAGCGGAGAAAAACGCGAAAAACGAAAAAATCGACTTTAGAAAATTCCCGGCCCCCTAGAAATATCGGAAATCGTCTCACGAATCCAATGGCGCCAGCCAAATTGTCCTAGCTATGATATTTCCAAAGATATGGGCGAAAAACGGTGTGATGCCAAATCCGGGCCCGTTTTGCTCTCGGAGACCCAGGAGCCGAGCAAAACGCAAAAAAACGAAAAAATCGACTGTGGACCATTCCCGGACCCCTTAGTAAGTCGGAAATCGTCTCACGAATCCAATGGCGCCAGCCAAATTGTCCTAGCTATGATATTTCCAAAGATATGGGCGAATATCGGTGTGATCCCAAATCCGGGCCCGTTTTGCTCTAGGAGGCCCAGGAGCCGAGAAAAACGCGAAAAACGAAAAAATCGACTTTAGAAAATTCCCAGCCCCCTAGAAAAATCGGAAATCGTCTCACGAATCCAATGGCACCAGCCAAATTGTCTCAGCTATGATATTTCCAAAGATATGGGCAAAAGACTGTGTGATCCCAAATCCGGGCCCGTTTTGCTCTAGGCGGCCCAGGAGCCGAGAAAAACGCGAAAAACGATAAAATCGACTTTAGAAAACTCCCGGCCCACTAGAAAAATCGAAAATCGTCTCACGAATCCAATGGCGCCAGCCAAATTGTCCTAGCTATGATTTTTCCAAAGATATGGGCGAATATCGGTGTGATCCCAAATCCGGGCCCGTTTTGCTCTAGGAGGCCCAGGAGCGGAGAAAAACGCGAAAAACGAAAAAATCGACTTTAGAAAATTCCCGGCCCCCTAGAAAAATCGGAAATCGTCTCACCAATCCAATGGCGCCAGCCAAATTGTCCTAGCTATGATATTTCCAAAGATATGGGCGAAAAACAGTGTGATCCCAAATCCGGGCCCGTTTTGCTCTAGGAGGCCCAGGAGCCGAGAAAAACGCGAAAAACGAAAAAATCGAATTTAGAAAATTCCCGGACCCCTGGAAAAATCGGAAATCGTCTCACGAATTCAATGGCGCCAGCCAAATTGTCCTAGCTATGATATTTCCAAAGATATGGGCGAATAACGGTCTGAGTCCGAATCCGGGCCCATTTTGCTCTGGGAGGCCCAGGAGCCGAGCAAAACGCAAAAAAACGAAAAAATCGACTGTGGACCATTCCCGGACCCCTTAGTAAGTCGGAAATCGTCTCACGAATCCAATGGCGCCAGCCAAATTGTCCTAGCTATGATATTTCAAAAGATATGGGCGAATAACGGTGTGATCCCAAATCCGGGCCCGTTTTGCTCTAGGAGGCCCAGGAGCCGAGAAAAACGCGAAAAACGAAAAAATCGACTTTAGAAAATTCCCAGCCCCCTAGAAAAATCGGAAATCGTCTCACGAATCCAATGGCGCCAGCCAAATTGTCCTAGCTATGATATTTCCAAAGATATGGGCAAAAGACTGTGTGATCCCAAATCCGGGCCCGTTTTGCTCTAGGAGGCCCAGGAGCGGAGAAAAACGCGAAAAACGAAAAAATCGACTTTAGAAAATTCCCGGCCCCCTAGAAATATCGGAAATCGTCTCACGAATCCAATGGCGCCAGCCAAATTGTCCTAGCTATGATATTTCCAAAGATATGGGCAAAAGACTGTGTGATCCCAAATCCGGGCCCGTTTTGCTCTAGGCGGCTCAGGAGCCGAGAAAAACGCGAAAAACGATAAAATCGACTTTAGAAAATTCCCGGCCCACTAGAAAAATCGGAAATCGTCTCACGAATCCAATGGCGCCAGCCAAATTGTCCTAGCTATGATATTTCCAAAGATATGGGCGAAAAACAGTGTGATCCCAAATCCGGGCCCGTTTTACTCTAGGAGGCCCAGGAGCCGAGAAAAACGCGAAAAACGATAAAATCGACTTTAGAAAATTCCCGGCCCACTAGAAAAATCGAAAATCGTCTCACGAATCCAATGGCGCCAGCCAAATTGTCCTAGCTATGATATTTCCAAAGATATGGGCGAAAAACGGTGTGATCCCAAATCCGGGCCCGTTTTACTCTAGGAGGCCCAGGAGCCGAGAAAAACGCGAAAAACGATAAAATCGACTTTAGAAAATTCCCGGACCCCTAGAAAAATCGGAAATCGTCTCACGAATCCAATGGCGCCAGCCAAATTGTCCTAGCTATGATATTTCCAAAGATATGGGCGAATAACGGTGTGATCCCAAATCCGGGCCCGTTTTGCTCTAGGAGGCCCAGGAGCCGAGAAAAACGCGAAAAACGAAAAAATCGACTTTAGAAAATTCCCAGCCCCCTAGAAAAATCGGAAATCGTCTCACGAATCCAATGGCACCAGCCAAATTGTCTCAGCTATGATATTTCCAAAGATATGGGCAAAAGACTGTGTGATCCCAAATCCGGGCCCGTTTTGCTCTAGGCGGCCCAGGAGCCGAGAAAAACGCGAAAAACGATAAAATCGACTTTAGAAAACTCCCGGCCCACTAGAAAAATCGGAAATCGTCTCACGAATCCAATGGCGCCAGCCAAATTGTCCTAGCTATGATATTTCCAAAGATATCGGCAAAAGGCTGTGTGATCCCAAATCCGGGCCCGTTTTACTCTAGGAGGCCCAGGAGCCGAGAAAAACGCGAAAAACGAAAAAATCGAATTTAGAAAATTCCCGGACCCCTGGAAAAATCGGAAATCGTCTCACGAATTCAATGGCGCCAGCCAAATTGTCCTAGCTATGATATTTCCAAAGATATGGGCGAATAACGGTCTGAGTCCGAATCCGGGCCCATTTTGCTCTGGGAGGCCCAGGAGCCGAGCAAAACGCAAAAAAACGAAAAAATCGACTGTGGACCATTCCCGGACCCCTTAGTAAGTCGGAAATCGTCTCACGAATCCAATGGCGCCAGCCAAATTGTCCTAGCTATGATATTTCAAAAGATATGGGCGAATAACGGTGTGATCCCAAATCCGGGCCCGTTTTGCTCTAGGAGGCCCAGGAGCCGAGAAAAACGCGAAAAACGAAAAAATCGACTTTAGAAAATTCCCAGCCCCCTAGAAAAATCGGAAATCGTCTCACGAATCCAATGGCGCCAGCCAAATTGTCCTAGCTATGATATTTCCAAAGATATGGGCAAAAGACTGTGTGATCCCAAATCCGGGCCCGTTTTGCTCTAGGAGGCCCAGGAGCGGAGAAAAACGCGAAAAACGAAAAAATCGACTTTAGAAAATTCCCGGCCCCCTAGAAATATCGGAAATCGTCTCACGAATCCAATGGCGCCAGCCAAATTGTCCTAGCTATGATATTTCCAAAGATATGGGCAAAAGACTGTGTGATCCCAAATCCGGGCCCGTTTTGCTCTAGGAGGCCCAGGAGCCGAGAAAAACGCGAAAAACGAAAAAATCGACTTTAGAAAATTCCCACCCCCTAGAAAAATCGGAAATCGTCTCACGAATCCAATGGCACCAGCCAAATTGTCTCAGCTATGATATTTCCAAAGATATGGGCAAAAGACTGTGTGATCCCAAATCCGGGCCCGTTTTGCTCTAGGCGGCCCAGGAGCCGAGAAAAACGCGAAAAACGATAAAATCGACTTTAGAAAACTCCCGGCCCACTAGAAAAATCGGAAATCGTCTCACGAATCCAATGGCGCCAGCCAAATTGTCCTAGCTATGATATTTCCAAAGATATCGGCAAAAGGCTGTGTGATCCCAAATCCGGGCCCGTTTTACTCTAGGAGGCCCAGGAGCCGAGAAAAACGCGAAAAACGAAAAAATCGTCTTTAGAAAATTCGCAGCCCCCTAGAAAAATCGGAAATCGTCTCACGAATCCAATGGCGCCAGCCAAATTGTCCTAGCTATGATATTTCCAAAGATATGGGCAAAAGACTGTGTGATCCCAAATCCGGAACCGTTTTGCTCTAGGAGGCCCAGGAGCGGAGAAAACCGCGAAAAACGAAAAAATCGACTTTAGAAAATTCCCGGCCCCCTAGAAAAATCGGAAATCGTCTCACGAATCCAATGGCGCCAGCCAAATTGTCCTAGCTATGATATTTCCAAAGATATGGGCAAAAGACTGCGTGATCCCAAATCCGGGCCCGTTTTACTCTAGGAGGCCCAGGAGCCGAGAAAAACGCGAAAAACGAAAAAAGCGACTTTAGAAAATTCCCGGCCCATTAGAAAAATCGGAAATCGTCTCACGAATCCAATGGCGCCAGCCAAATTGTCCTAGCTATGATATTTCCAAAGATATGGGCGAATAACGGTCTGAGTCCGAATCCGGGCCCATTTTGCTCTAGGAGGCCCAGGAGCCGAGAAAAACGCGAAAAACGAAAAAATCGACTTTAGAAAATTCCCGGACCCCTAGAAAAATCGGAAATTATCTCACGAATCCAATGGCGCCAGCCAAATTGTCCTAGCTACGATATTTCCAAAGATATGGGCGAAAAATGGTGTGATCCCAAATCCGGGCCCGTTTTGCTCTAGGCGGCCCAGGAGCCGAGAAAAACGCGAAAAACGATAAAATCGACTTTAGAAATCTCCCGGCCCACTAGAAAAATCGGAAATCGTCTCACGAATTCAATGGCGCCAGCCAAATTGTCCTAGCTATGATATTTCCAAAGATATCGGCAAAAGGCTGTGTGATCCCAAATCCGGGCCCGTTTTACTCTAGGAGGCCCAGGAGCCGAGAAAAACGCGAAAAACGAAAAAATCGTCGTTAGAAAATTCGCAGCCCCCTAGAAAAATCGGAAATCGTCTCACGAATCCAATGGCGCCAGCCAAATTGTCCTAGCTATGATATTTCCAAAGATATGGGCAAAAGACTGTGTGATCCCAAAGCCGGACCCGTTTTGCTCGAGGAGGCCCAGGAGCGGAGAAAAACGCGAAAAACGAAAAAATCGACTTTAGAAAATTCCCGGCCCCCTAGAAAAATCGGAAATCGTCTCACGAATCCAATGGCGCCAGCCAAATTGTCCTAGCTATGATATTTCCAAAGATATGGGCAAAAGACTGTGTGATCCCAAATCCGGGCCCGTTTTGCTCTAGGAGGCCCAGGAGCGGAGAAAAACGCGAAAAACGAAAAAATCGACTTTAGAAAATTCCCGGCCCCCTAGAAATATCGGAAATCGTCTCACGAATCCAATGGCGCCAGCCAAATTGTCCTAGCTATGATATTTCCAAAGATATGGGCGAAAAACGGTGTGATGCCAAATCCGGGCCCGTTTTGCTCTCGGAGACCCAGGAGCCGAGCAAAACGCAAAAAAACGAAAAAATCGACTGTGGACCATTCCCGGACCCCTTAGTAAGTCGGAAATCGTCTCACGAATCCAATGGCGCCAGCCAAATTGTCCTAGCTATGATATTTCCAAAGATATGGGCGAATATCGGTGTGATCCCAAATCCGGGCCCGTTTTGCTCTAGGAGGCCCAGGAGCCGAGAAAAACGCGAAAAACGAAAAAATCGACTTTAGAAAATTCCCAGCCCCCTAGAAAAATCGGAAATCGTCTCACGAATCCAATGGCACCAGCCAAATTGTCTCAGCTATGATATTTCCAAAGATATGGGCAAAAGACTGTGTGATCCCAAATCCGGGCCCGTTTTGCTCTAGGCGGCCCAGGAGCCGAGAAAAACGCGAAAAACGATAAAATCGACTTTAGAAAACTCCCGGCCCACTAGAAAAATCGAAAATCGTCTCACGAATCCAATGGCGCCAGCCAAATTGTCCTAGCTATGATATTTCCAAAGATATGGGCGAAAAACGGTGTGATCCCAAATCCGGGCCCGTTTTACTCTAGGAGGCCCAGGAGCCGAGAAAAACGCGAAAAACGAAAAAAGCGACTTTAGAAAATTCCCGGCCCATTAGAAAAATCGGAAATCGTCTCACGAATCCAATGGCGCCAGCCAAATTGTCCTAGCTATGATATTTCCAAAGATATGGGCGAATAACGGTCTGAGTCCGAATCCGGGCCCATTTTGCTCTAGGAGGCCCAGGAGCCGAGAAAAACGCGAAAAACGAAAAAATCGACTTTAGAAAATTCCCGGACCCCTAGAAAAATCGGAAATTATCTCACGAATCCAATGGCGCCAGCCAAATTGTCCTAGCTACGATATTTCCAAAGATATGGGCGAAAAATGGTGTGATCCCAAATCCGGGCCCGTTTTGCTCTAGGCGGCCCAGGAGCCGAGAAAAACGCGAAAAACGATAAAATCGACTTTAGAAAACTCCCGGCCCACTAGAAAAATCGGAAATCGTCTCACGAATTCAATGGCGCCAGCCAAATTGTCCTAGCTATGATATTTCCAAAGATATCGGCAAAAGGCTGTGTGATCCCAAATCCGGGCCCGTTTTACTCTAGGAGGCCCAGGAGCCGAGAAAAACGCGAAAAACGAAAAAATCGTCGTTAGAAAATTCGCAGCCCCCTAGAAAAATCGGAAATCGTCTCACGAATCCAATGGCGCCAGCCAAATTGTCCTAGCTATGATATTTCCAAAGATATGGGCAAAAGACTGTGTGATCCCAAATCCGGACCCGTTTTGCTCGAGGAGGCCCAGGAGCGGAGAAAAACGCGAAAAACGAAAAAATCGACTTTAGAAAATTCCCGGCCCCCTAGAAAAATCGGAAATCGTCTCACCAATCCAATGGCGCCAGCCAAATTGTCCTAGCTATGATATTTCCAAAGATATGGGCGAAAAACAGTGTGATCCCAAATCCGGGCCCGTTTTGCTCTAGGAGGCCCAGGAGCCGAGAAAAACGCGAAAAACGAAAAAATCGAATTTAGAAAATTCCCGGACCCCTGGAAAAATCGGAAATCGTCTCACGAATTCAATGGCGCCAGCCAAATTGTCCTAGCTATGATATTTCCAAAGATATGGGCGAATAACGGTCTGAGTCCGAATCCGGGCCCATTTTGCTCTGGGAGGCCCAGGAGCCGAGCAAAACGCAAAAAAACGAAAAAATCGACTGTGGACCATTCCCGGACCCCTTAGTAAGTCGGAAATCGTCTCACGAATCCAATGGCGCCAGCCAAATTGTCCTAGCTATGATATTTCAAAAGATATGGGCGAATAACGGTGTGATCCCAAATCCGGGCCCGTTTTGCTCTAGGAGGCCCAGGAGCCGAGAAAAACGCGAAAAACGAAAAAATCGACTTTAGAAAATTCCCAGCCCCCTAGAAAAATCGGAAATCGTCTCACGAATCCAATGGCGCCAGCCAAATTGTCCTAGCTATGATATTTCCAAAGATATGGGCAAAAGACTGTGTGATCCCAAATCCGGGCCCGTTTTGCTCTAGGAGGCCCAGGAGCGGAGAAAAACGCGAAAAACGAAAAAATCGACTTTAGAAAATTCCCGGCCCCCTAGAAATATCGGAAATCGTCTCACGAATCCAATGGCGCCAGCCAAATTGTCCTAGCTATGATATTTCCAAAGATATGGGCAAAAGACTGTGTGATCCCAAATCCGGGCCCGTTTTGCTCTAGGCGGCTCAGGAGCCGAGAAAAACGCGAAAAACGATAAAATCGACTTTAGAAAATTCCCGGCCCACTAGAAAAATCGGAAATCGTCTCACGAATCCAATGGCGCCAGCCAAATTGTCCTAGCTATGATATTTCCAAAGATATGGGCGAAAAACGGTGTGATCCCAAATCCGGGCCCGTTTTACTCTAGGAGGCCCAGGAGCCGAGAAAAACGCGAAAAACGATAAAATCGACTTTAGAAAATTCCCGGCCCACTAGAAAAATCGAAAATCGTCTCACGAATCCAATGGCGCCAGCCAAATTGTCCTAGCTATGATATTTCCAAAGATATGGGCGAAAAACGGTGTGATCCCAAATCCGGGCCCGTTTTACTCTAGGAGGCCCAGGAGCCGAGAAAAACGCGAAAAACGATAAAATCGACTTTAGAAAATTCCCGGACCCCTAGAAAAATCGGAAATCGTCTCACGAATCCAATGGCGCCAGCCAAATTGTCCTAGCTATGATATTTCCAAAGATATGGGCGAATAACGGTGTGATCCCAAATCCGGGCCCGTTTTGCTCTAGGAGGCCCAGGAGCCGAGAAAAACGCGAAAAACGAAAAAATCGACTTTAGAAAATTCCCAGCCCCCTAGAAAAATCGGAAATCGTCTCACGAATCCAATGGCACCAGCCAAATTGTCTCAGCTATGATATTTCCAAAGATATGGGCAAAAGACTGTGTGATCCCAAATCCGGGCCCGTTTTGCTCTAGGCGGCCCAGGAGCCGAGAAAAACGCGAAAAACGATAAAATCGACTTTAGAAAACTCCCGGCCCACTAGAAAAATCGGAAATCGTCTCACGAATCCAATGGCGCCAGCCAAATTGTCCTAGCTATGATATTTCCAAAGATATCGGCAAAAGGCTGTGTGATCCCAAATCCGGGCCCGTTTTACTCTAGGAGGCCCAGGAGCCGAGAAAAACGCGAAAAACGAAAAAATCGAATTTAGAAAATTCCCGGACCCCTGGAAAAATCGGAAATCGTCTCACGAATTCAATGGCGCCAGCCAAATTGTCCTAGCTATGATATTTCCAAAGATATGGGCGAATAACGGTCTGAGTCCGAATCCGGGCCCATTTTGCTCTGGGAGGCCCAGGAGCCGAGCAAAACGCAAAAAAACGAAAAAATCGACTGTGGACCATTCCCGGACCCCTTAGTAAGTCGGAAATCGTCTCACGAATCCAATGGCGCCAGCCAAATTGTCCTAGCTATGATATTTCAAAAGATATGGGCGAATAACGGTGTGATCCCAAATCCGGGCCCGTTTTGCTCTAGGAGGCCCAGGAGCCGAGAAAAACGCGAAAAACGAAAAAATCGACTTTAGAAAATTCCCAGCCCCCTAGAAAAATCGGAAATCGTCTCACGAATCCAATGGCGCCAGCCAAATTGTCCTAGCTATGATATTTCCAAAGATATGGGCAAAAGACTGTGTGATCCCAAATCCGGGCCCGTTTTGCTCTAGGAGGCCCAGGAGCGGAGAAAAACGCGAAAAACGAAAAAATCGACTTTAGAAAATTCCCGGCCCCCTAGAAATATCGGAAATCGTCTCACGAATCCAATGGCGCCAGCCAAATTGTCCTAGCTATGATATTTCCAAAGATATGGGCAAAAGACTGTGTGATCCCAAATCCGGGCCCGTTTTGCTCTAGGAGGCCCAGGAGCCGAGAAAAACGCGAAAAACGAAAAAATCGACTTTAGAAAATTCCCACCCCCTAGAAAAATCGGAAATCGTCTCACGAATCCAATGGCACCAGCCAAATTGTCTCAGCTATGATATTTCCAAAGATATGGGCAAAAGACTGTGTGATCCCAAATCCGGGCCCGTTTTGCTCTAGGCGGCCCAGGAGCCGAGAAAAACGCGAAAAACGATAAAATCGACTTTAGAAAACTCCCGGCCCACTAGAAAAATCGGAAATCGTCTCACGAATCCAATGGCGCCAGCCAAATTGTCCTAGCTATGATATTTCCAAAGATATCGGCAAAAGGCTGTGTGATCCCAAATCCGGGCCCGTTTTACTCTAGGAGGCCCAGGAGCCGAGAAAAACGCGAAAAACGAAAAAATCGTCTTTAGAAAATTCGCAGCCCCCTAGAAAAATCGGAAATCGTCTCACGAATCCAATGGCGCCAGCCAAATTGTCCTAGCTATGATATTTCCAAAGATATGGGCAAAAGACTGTGTGATCCCAAATCCGGAACCGTTTTGCTCTAGGAGGCCCAGGAGCGGAGAAAACCGCGAAAAACGAAAAAATCGACTTTAGAAAATTCCCGGCCCCCTAGAAAAATCGGAAATCGTCTCACGAATCCAATGGCGCCAGCCAAATTGTCCTAGCTATGATATTTCCAAAGATATGGGCAAAAGACTGCGTGATCCCAAATCCGGGCCCGTTTTGCTCTAGGCGGCCCAGGAGCCGAGAAAAACGCGAAAAACGATAAAATCGACTTTAGAAAATTCCCGGCCCACTAGAAAAATCGGAAATCGTCTCACGAATCCCATGGCGCCAGCCAAATTGTCCTAGCTATGATATTTCCAAAGATATGGGCGAAAAACGGTGTGATGCAAAATCCGGGCCCGTTTTGCTCTGGGAGACCCAGGAGCCGAGGAAATCGCGAAAAACGAAAAAATCGATTTTAGAAAATTCACGGACCTCCAGAAAAATCGGAAATCGTCTCACGAATCCAATGGCGCCAGCCAAATTGTACTAGCTATGATATTTCCAAAGATATGGGCAAAAGACTGTGTGATCCCAAATCCGGGCCCGTTTTGCTCTCGGCGACCCAGGAGCCGAGGAAATCGCGAAAAACGAAAAAATCGACTTTAGAAAATTCACGGACCTCTAGAAAAATCGGAAATCGTCTCACGAATCCAATGGCGCCAGCCAAATTGTCCTAGCTATGATATTTCCAAAGATATGGGCAAAAGACTGTGTGATCCCAAATCCGGGCCCGTTTTGCTCTAGGCGGCTCAGGAGCCGAGAAAAACGCGAAAAACGATAAAATCGACTTTAGAAAATTCCCGGCCCACTAGAAAAATCGGAAATCGTCTCACGAATCCAATGGCGCCAGCCAAATTGTCCTAGCTATGATATTTCCAAAGATATTGGCGAAAAACGGTGTGATCCCAAATCCGGGCCCGTTTTACTCTAGGAGGCCCAGGAGCCGAGAAAAACGCGAAAAACGAAAAAATCGACTTTAGAAAATTCCCAGCCCCCTAGAAAAATCGGAAATCGTCTCACGAATCCAATGGCGCCAGCCAAATTGTCCTAGCTATGATATTTCCAAAGATATGGGCAAAAGACTGTGTGATCCCAAATCCGGGCCCGTTTTGCTCTAGGAGGCCCAGGAGCGGAGAAAAACGCGAAAAACGAAAAAATCGACTTTAGAAAATTCCCGGCCCACTAGAAAAATCGGAAATCGTCTCACGAATCCAATGGCGCCAGCCAAATTGTCCTAGCTATGATATTTCCAAAGATATGGGCGAAAAACGGTGTGATCCCAAATCCGGGCCCGTTTTACTCTAGGAGGCCCAGGAGCCGAGAAAAACGCGAAAAACGATAAAATCGACTTTAGAAAATTCCCGGACCCCTAGAAAAATCGGAAATCGTCTCACGAATCCAATGGCGCCAGCCAAATTGTCCTAGCTATGATATTTCCAAAGATATGGGCGAATAACGGTGTGATCCCAAATCCGGGCCCGTTTTGCTCTAGGAGGCCCAGGAGCCGAGAAAAACGCGAAAAACGAAAAAATCGACTTTAGAAAATTCCCAGCCCCCTAGAAAAATCGGAAATCGTCTCACGAATCCAATGGCACCAGCCAAATTGTCTCAGCTATGATATTTCCAAAGATATGGGCAAAAGACTGTGTGATCCCAAATCCGGGCCCGTTTTGCTCTAGGCGGCCCAGTAGCCGAGAAAAACGCGAAAAACGATAAAATCGATTTTAGAAAACTCCCGGCCCACTAGAAAAATCGGAAATCGTCTCACGAATCCAATGGCGCCAGCCAAATTGTCCTAGCTATGATATTTCCAAAGATATGGGCAAAAGACTGTGTGATCCCAAATCCGGGCCCGTTTTGCTCTAGGAGGCCCAGGAGCGGAGAAAAACGCGAAAAACGAAAAAATCGACTTTAGAAAATTCCCGGCCCCCTAGAAATATCGGAAATCGTCTCACGAATCCAATGGCGCCAGCCAAATTGTCCTAGCTATGATATTTCCAAAGATATGGGCGAAAAACGGTGTGATGCCAAATCCGGGCCCGTTTTGCTCTCGGAGACCCAGGAGCCGAGCAAAACGCAAAAAAACGAAAAAATCGACTGTGGACCATTCCCGGACCCCTTAGTAAGTCGGAAATCGTCTCACGAATCCAATGGCGCCAGCCAAATTGTCCTAGCTATGATATTTCCAAAGATATGGGCGAATATCGGTGTGATCCCAAATCCGGGCCCGTTTTGCTCTAGGAGGCCCAGGAGCCGAGAAAAACGCGAAAAACGAAAAAATCGACTTTAGAAAATTCCCAGCCCCCTAGAAAAATCGGAAATCGTCTCACGAATCCAATGGCACCAGCCAAATTGTCTCAGCTATGATATTTCCAAAGATATGGGCAAAAGACTGTGTGATCCCAAATCCGGGCCCATTTTGCTCTAGGCGGCCCAGGAGCCGAGAAAAACGCGAAAAAAGATAAAATCGACTTTAGAAAACTCCCGGCCCACTAGAAAAATCGAAAATCGTCTCACGAATCCAATGGCGCCAGCCAAATTGTCCTAGCTATGATATTTCCAAAGATATGGGCGAAAAACGGTGTGATCCCAAATCCGGGCCCGTTTTACTCTAGGAGGCCCAGGAGCCGAGAAAAACGCGAAAAACGAAAAAAGCGACTTTAGAAAATTCCCGGCCCATTAGAAAAATCGGAAATCGTCTCACGAATCCAATGGCGCCAGCCAAATTGTCCTAGCTATGATATTTCCAAAGATATGGGCGAATAACGGTCTGAGTCCGAATCCGGGCCCATTTTGCTCTAGGAGGCCCAGGAGCCGAGAAAAACGCGAAAAACGAAAAAATCGACTTTAGAAAATTCCCGGACCCCTAGAAAAATCGGAAATTATCTCACGAATCCAATGGCGCCAGCCAAATTGTCCTAGCTACGATATTTCCAAAGATATGGGCGAAAAATGGTGTGATCCCAAATCCGGGCCCGTTTTGCTCTAGGCGGCCCAGGAGCCGAGAAAAACGCGAAAAACGATAAAATCGACTTTAGAAAACTCCCGGCCCCCTAGAAAAATCGGAAATCGTCTCACGAATCCAATGGCGCCAGCCAAATTGTCCTAGCTATGATATTTCCAAAGATATGGGCGAAAAACGGTGTGATGCCAAATCCGGGCCCGTTTTGCTCTCGGAGACCCAGGAGCCGAGCAAAACGCAAAAAAACGAAAAAATCGACTGTGGACCATTCCCGGACCCCTTAGTAAGTCGGAAATCGTCTCACGAATCCAATGGCGCCAGCCAAATTGTCCTAGCTATGATATTTCCAAAGATATGGGCGAATATCGGTGTGATCCCAAATCCGGGCCCGTTTTGCTCTAGGAGGCCCAGGAGCCGAGAAAAACGCGAAAAACGATAAAATCGACTTTAGAAAATTCCCGGCCCACTAGAAAAATCGAAAATCGTCTCACGAATCCAATGGCGCCAGCCAAATTGTCCTAGCTATGATATTTCCAAAGATATGGGCGAAAAACGGTGTGATCCCAAATCCGGGCCCGTTTTACTCTAGGAGGCCCAGGAGCCGAGAAAAACGCGAAAAACGATAAAATCGACTTTAGAAAATTCCCGGACCCCTAGAAAAATCGGAAATCGTCTCACGAATCCAATGGCGCCAGCCAAATTGTCCTAGCTATGATATTTCCAAAGATATGGGCGAATAACGGTGTGATCCCAAATCCGGGCCCGTTTTGCTCTAGGAGGCCCAGGAGCCGAGAAAAACGCGAAAAACGAAAAAATCGACTTTAGAAAATTCCCAGCCCCCTAGAAAAATCGGAAATCGTCTCACGAATCCAATGGCACCAGCCAAATTGTCTCAGCTATGATATTTCCAAAGATATGGGCAAAAGACTGTGTGATCCCAAATCCGGGCCCGTTTTGCTCTAGGCGGCCCAGGAGCCGAGAAAAACGCGAAAAACGATGAAATCGACTTTAGAAAACTCCCGGCCCACTAGAAAAATCGGAAATCGTCTCACGAATCCAATGGCGCCAGCCAAATTGTCCTAGCTATGATATTTCCAAAGATATCGGCAAAAGGCTGTGTGATCCCAAATCCGGGCCCGTTTTACTCTAGGAGGCCCAGGAGCCGAGAAAAACGCGAAAAACGAAAAAATCGTCTTTAGAAAATTCGCAGCCCCCTAGAAAAATCGGAAATCGTCTCACGAATCCAATGGCGCCAGCCAAATTGTCCTAGCTATGATATTTCCAAAGATATGGGCAAAAGACTGTGTGATCCCAAATCCGGAACCGTTTTGCTCTAGGAGGCCCAGGAGCGGAGAAAACCGCGAAAAACGAAAAAATCGACTTTATAAAATTCCCGGCCCCCTAGAAAAATCGGAAATCGTCTCACGAATCCAATGGCGCCAGCCAAATTGTCCTAGCTATGATATTTCCAAAGATATGGGCAAAAGACTGCGTGATCCCAAATCCGGGCCCGTTTTGCTCTAGGCGGCCCAGGAGCCGAGAAAAACGCGAAAAACGATAAAATCGACTTTAGAAAATTCCCGGCCCACTAGAAAAATCGGAAATCGTCTCACGAATCCCATGGCGCCAGCCAAATTGTCCTAGCTATGATATTTCCAAAGATATGGGCGAAAAACGGTGTGATGCAAAATCCGGGCCCGTTTTGCTCTGGGAGACCCAGGAGCCGAGGAAATCGCGAAAAACGAAAAAATCGATTTTAGAAAATTCACGGACCTCCAGAAAAATCGGAAATCGTCTCACGAATCCAATGGCGCCAGCCAAATTGTACTAGCTATGATATTTCCAAAGATATGGGCAAAAGACTGTGTGATCCCAAATCCGGGCCCGTTTTGCTCTCGGCGACCCAGGAGCCGAGGAAATCGCGAAAAACGAAAAAATCGACTTTAGAAAATTCACGGACCTCTAGAAAAATCGGAAATCGTCTCACGAATCCAATGGCGCCAGCCAAATTGTCCTAGCTATGATATTTCCAAAGATATGGGCAAAAGACTGTGTGATCCCAAATCCGGGCCCGTTTTGCTCTAGGCGGCTCAGGAGCCGAGAAAAACGCGAAAAACGATAAAATCGACTTTAGAAAATTCCCGGCCCACTAGAAAAATCGGAAATCGTCTCACGAATCCAATGGCGCCAGCCAAATTGTCCTAGCTATGATATTTCCAAAGATATTGGCGAAAAACGGTGTGATCCCAAATCCGGGCCCGTTTTACTCTAGGAGGCCCAGGAGCCGAGAAAAACGCGAAAAACGAAAAAATCGACTTTAGAAAATTCCCAGCCCCCTAGAAAAATCGGAAATCGTCTCACGAATCCAATGGCACCAGCCAAATTGTCTCAGCTATGATATTTCCAAAGATATGGGCAAAAGACTGTGTGATCCCAAATCCGGGCCCGTTTTGCTCTAGGAGGCCCAGGAGCCGAGAAAAACGCGAAAAACGAAAAAATCGACTTTAGAAAATTCCCAGCCCCCTAGAAAAATCGGAAATCGTCTCACGAATCCAATGGCGCCAGCCAAATTGTCCTAGCTATGATATTTCCAAAGATATGGGCGAAAAACGGTGTGATCCCAAACCCGGGCCCGTTTTACTCTAGGAGGCCCAGGAGCCGAGAAAAACGCGAAAAAAGAAAAAATCGACTTTAGAAAATTCCCAGCCCCCTAGAAAAATCGGAAATCGTCTCACGAATCCAATGGCACCAGCCAAATTGTCTCAGCTATGATATTTCCAAAGATATGGGCAAAAGACTGTGTGATCCCAAATCCGGGCCCGTTTTGCTCTAGGCGGCCCAGGAGCCGAGAAAAACGCGAAAAACGATAAAATCGACTTTAGAAAACTCCCGGCCCACTAGAAAAATCGGAAATCGTCTCACGAATCCAATGGCGCCAGCCAAATTGTCCTAGCTATGATATTTCCAAAGATATGGGCAAAAGACTGTGTGATCCCAAATCCGGGCCCGTTTTGCTCTAGGAGGCCCAGGAGCCGAGAAAAACGCGAAAAACGAAAAAATCGAATTTAGAAAATTCCCGGACCCCTGGAAAAATCGGAAATCGTCTCACGAATTCAATGGCGCCAGCCAAATTGTCCTAGCTATGATATTTCCAAAGATATGGGCGAATAACGGTCTGAGTCCGAATCCGGGCCCATTTTGCTCTGGGAGGCCCAGGAGCCGAGCAAAACGCAAAAAAACGAAAAAATCGACTGTGGACCATTCCCGGACCCCTTAGTAAGTCGGAAATCGTCTCACGAATCCAATGGCGCCAGCCAAATTGTCCTAGCTATGATATTTCCAAAGATATGGGCGAAAAACGGTGTGATCCCAAATCCGGGCCCGTTTTACTCTAGGAGGCCCAGGAGCCGAGAAAAACGCGAAAAACGATAAAATCGACTTTAGAAAATTCCCGGACCCCTAGAAAAATCGGAAATCGTCTCACGAATCCAATGGCGCCAGCCAAATTGTCCTAGCTATGATATTTCCAAAGATATGGGCGAATAACGGTGTGATCCCAAATCCGGGCCCGTTTTGCTCTAGGAGGCCCAGGAGCCGAGAAAAACGCGAAAAACGAAAAAATCGACTTTAGAAAATTCCCAGCCCCCTAGAAAAATCGGAAATCGTCTCACGAATCCAATGGCACCAGCCAAATTGTCTCAGCTATGATATTTCCAAAGATATGGGCAAAAGACTGTGTGATCCCAAATCCGGGCCCGTTTTGCTCCAGGCGGCCCAGGAGCCGAGAAAAACGCGAAAAACGATAAAATCGACTTTAGAAAACTCCCGGCCCACTAGAAAAATCGAAAATCGTCTCACGAATCCAATGGCGCCAGCCAAATTGTCCTAGCTATGATATTTCCAAAGATATGGGCGAAAAACGGTGTGATCCCAAATCCGGGCCCGTTTTACTCTAGGAGGCCCAGGAGCCGAGAAAAACGCGAAAAACGATAAAATCGACTTTAGAAAATTCCCGGACCCCTAGAAAAATCGGAAATCGTCTCACGAATCCAATGGCGCCAGCCAAATTGTCCTAGCTATGATATTTCCAAAGATATGGGCAAAAGACTGTGTGATCCCAAATCCGGGCCCGTTTTGCTCTAGGCGGCTCAGGAGCCGAGAAAAACGCGAAAAACGATAAAATCGACTTTAGAAAATTCCCGGCCCACTAGAAAAATCGGAAATCGTCTCACGAATCCAATGGCGCCAGCCAAATTGTCCTAGCTATGATATTTCCAAAGATATGGGCGAAAAACGGCGTGATCCCAAATCCGGGCCCATTTTACTCTAGGAGGCCCAGGAGCCGAGAAAAACGCGAAAAACGAAAAAATCGACTTTAGAAAATTCCCAGCCCCCTAGAAAAATCGGAAATCGTCTCACGAATCCAATGGCGCCAGCCAAATTGTCCTAGCTATGATATTTCCAAAGATATGGGCAAAAGACTGTGTGATCCCAAATCCGGGCCCGTTTTGCTCTAGGAGGCCCAGGAGCCGAGAAAAACGCGAAAAACGATAAAATCGACTTTAGAAAATTCCCGGACCCCTAGAAAAATCGGAAATCGTCTCACGAATCCAATGGCGCCAGCCAAATTGTCCTAGCTATGATATTTCCAAAGATATGGGCAAAAGACTGCGTGATCCCAAATCCGGGCCCGTTTTGCTCTAGGCGGCCCAGGAGCCGAGAAAAACGCGAAAAACGATAAAATCGACTTTAGAAAATTCCCGGCCCACTAGAAAAATCGGAAATCGTCTCACGAATCCAATGGCGCCAGCCAAATTGTCCTAGCTATGATATTTCCAAAGATATGGGCGAATAACGGTGTGATCCCAAATCCGGGCCCGTTTTGCTCTAGGAGGCCCAGGAGCCGAGAAAAACGCGAAAAACGAAAAAATCGACTTTAGAAAATTCCCAGCCCCCTAGAAAAATCGGAAATCGTCTCACGAATCCAATGGCACCAGCCAAATTGTCTCAGCTATGATATTTCCAAAGATATGGGCAAAAGATTGTGTGATCCCAAATCCGGGCCCGTTTTGCTCTAGGCGGCCCAGGAGCCGAGAAAAACGCGGAAAACGATAAAATCGACTTTAGAAAACTCCCGGCCCACTAGAAAAATCGGAAATCGTCTCACGAATCCAATAGCGCCAGCCAAATTGTCCTAGCTATGATATTTCCAAAGATATCGGCAAAAGGCTGTGTGATCCCAAATCCGGGCCCGTTTTACTCTAGGAGGCCCAGGAGCCGAGAAAAACGCGAAAAACGAAAAAATCGTCGTTAGAAAATTCGCAGCCCCCTAGAAAAATCGGAAATCGTCTCACGAATCCAATGGCGCCAGCCAAATTGTCCTAGCTATGATATTTCCAAAGATATGATCAAAAGACTGTGTGATCCCAAATCCGGACTCGTTTTGCTCGAGGAGGCCCAGGAGCGGAGAAAAACGCGAAAAACGAAAAAATCGACTTTAGAAAATTCCCGGCCCCCTAGAAAAATCGGAAATCGTCTCACCAATCCAATGGCGCCAGCCAAATTGTCCTAGCTATGATATTTCCAAAGATATGGGCGAAAAACAGTGTGATCCCAAATCCGGGCCCGTTTTGCTCTAGGAGGCCCAGGAGCCGAGAAAAACGCGAAAAACGAAAAAATCGAATTTAGAAAATTCCCGGACCCCTGGAAAAATCGGAAATCGTCTCACGAATTCAATGGCGCCAGCCAAATTGTCCTAGCTATGATATTTCCAAAGATATGGGCGAATAACGGTCTGAGTCCGAATCCGGGCCCATTTTGCTCTGGGAGGCCCAGGAGCCGAGCAAAACGCAAAAAAACGAAAAAATCGACTGTGGACCATTCCCGGACCCCTTAGTAAGTCGGAAATCGTCTGACGAATCCAATGGCGCCAGCCAAATTGTCCTAGCTATGATATTTCCAAAGATATGGGCAAAAGACTGCGTGATCCCAAATCCGGGCCCGTTTTGCTCTAGGCGGCCCAGGAGCCGAGAAAAACGCGAAAAACGATAAAATCGACTTTAGAAAATTCCCGGCCCACTAGAAAAATCGAAAATCGTCTCACGAATCCAATGGCGCCAGCCAAATTGTCCTAGCTATGATATTTCCAAAGATATGGGCGAAAAACGGTGTGATCCCAAATCCGAGCCCGTTTTACTCTAGGAGGCCCAGGAGCCGAGAAAAACGCGAAAAACGATAAAATCGACTTTAGAAAATTCCCGGACCCCTAGAAAAATCGGAAATCGTCTCACGAATCCAATGGCGCCAGCCAAATTGTCCTAGCTATGACATTTCCAAAGATATGGGCGAATAACGGTGTGATCCCAAATCCGGGCCCGTTTTGCTCTAGGAGGCCCAGGAGCCGAGAAAAACGCGAAAAACGAAAAAATCGACTTTAGAAAATTCCCAGCCCCCTAGAAAAATCGGAAATCGTCTCACGAATCCAATGGCACCAGCCAAATTGTCTCAGCTATGATATTTCCAAAGATATGGGCAAAAGACTGTGTGATCCCAAATCCGGGCCCGTTTTGCTCTAGGCGGCCCAGGAGCCGAGAAAAACGCGAAAAACGATAAAATCGACTTTAGAAAACTCCCCGCCCACTAGAAAAATCGGAAATCGTCTCACGAATCCAATGGGGCCAGCCAAATTGTCCTAGCTATGATATTTCCAAAGATATCGGCAAAAGGCTGTGTGATCCCAAATCCGGGCCCGTTTTACTCTAAGAGGCCCAGGAGCCGAGAAAAACGCGAAAAACGAAAAAATCGTCGTTAGAAAATTCGCAGCCCCCTAGAAAAATCGGAAATCGTCTCACGAATTCAATGGCGCCAGCCAAATTGTCCTAGCTATGATATTTCCAAAGATATGGGCAAAAGACTGTGTGATCCCAAATCCGGGCCCGTTTTGCTCTAGGCGGCTCAGGAGCCGAGAAAAACGCGAAAAACGATAAAATCGACTTTAGAAAATTCCCGGCCCACTAGAAAAATCGGAAATCGTCTCACGAATCCAATGGCGCCAGCCAAATTGTCCTAGCTATGATATTTCCAAAGATATGGGCGAAAAACGGTGTGATCCCAAATCCGGGCCCGTTTTACTCTAGGAGGCCCAGGAGCCGAGAAAAACGCGAAAAACGAAAAAATCGTCGTTTGAAAATTCGCAGCCCCCTAGAAAAATCGGAAATCGTCTCACGAATCCAATGGCGCCAGCCAAATTGTCCTAGCTATGATATTTCCAAAGATATGGGCAAAAGACTGTGTGATCCCAAATCCGGACCCGTTTTGCTCGAGGAGGCCCAGGAGCGGAGAAAAACGCGAAAAACGAAAAAATCGACTTTAGAAAATTCCCGGCCCCCTAGAAAAATCGGAAATCGTCTCACCAATCCAATGGCGCCAGCCAAATTGTCCTAGCTATGATATTTCCAAAGATATGGGCGAAAAACAGTGTGATCCCAAATCCGGGCCCGTTTTGCTCTAGGAGGCCCAGGAGCATAGAAAAACGCGAAAAACGAAAAAATCGAATTTAGAAAATTCCCGGACCCCTGGAAAAATCGGAAATCGTCTCACGAATTCAATGGCGCCAGCCAAATTGTCCTAGCTATGATATTTCCAAAGATATGGGCGAATAACGGTCTGAGTCCGAATCCGGGCCCATTTTGCTCTGGGAGGCCCAGGAGCCGAGCAAAACGCAAAAAAACGAAAAAATCGACTGTGGACCATTCCCGGACCCCTTAGTAAGTCGGAAATCGTCTCACGAATCCAATGGCGCCAGCCAAATTGTCCTAGCTATGATATTTCAAAAGATATGGGCGAATAACGGTGTGATCCCAAATCCGGGCCCGTTTTGCTCTAGGAGGCCCAGGAGCCGAGAAAAACGCGAAAAACGAAAAAATCGACTTTAGAAAATTCCCAGCCCCCTAGAAAAATCGGAAATCGTCTCACGAATCCAATGGCACCAGCCAAATTGTCTCAGCTATGATATTTCCAAAGATATGGGCAAAAGACTGTGTGATCCCAAATCCGGGCCCGTTTTGCTCTAGGCGGCCCAGGAGCCGAGAAAAACGCGAAAAACGATAAAATCGACTTTAGAAAACTCCCGGCCCACTAGAAAAATCGGAAATCGTCTCACGAATCCAATAGCGCCAGCCAAATTGTCCTAGCTATGATATTTCCAAAGATATCGGCAAAAGGCTGTGTGATCCCAAATCCGGGCCCGTTTTACTCTAGGAGGCCCAGGAGCCGAGAAAAACGCGAAAAACGAAAAAATCGTCGTTAGAAAATTCGCAGCCCCCTAGAAAAATCGGAAATCGTCTCACGAATCCAATGGCGCCAGCCAAATTGTCCTAGCTCTGATATTTCCAAAGATATGGGCGAAAAACAGTGTGATCCCAAATCCGGGCCCGTTTTGCTCTAGGAGGCCCAGGAGCCGAGAAAAACGCGAAAAACGAAAAAATCGAATTTAGAAAATTCCCGGACCCCTGGAAAAATCGGAAATCGTCTCACGAATTCAATGGCGCCAGCCAAATTGTCCTAGCTATGATATTTCCAAAGATATGGGCGAATAACGGTATGAGTCCGAATCCGGGCCCATTTTGCTCTGGGAGGCCCAGGAGCCGAGCAAAACGCAAAAAAACGAAAAAATCGACTGTGGACCATTCCCGGACCCCCTAGTAAGTCGGAAATCGTCTCACGAATCCAATGGCGCCAGCCAAATTGTCCTAGCTATGATATTTCCAAAGATATGGGCAAAAGACTGCGTGATCCCAAATCCGGGCCCGTTTTGCTCTAGGCGGCCCAGGAGCCGAGAAAAACGCGAAAAACGATAAAATCGACTTTAGAAAATTCCCGGCCCACTAGAAAAATCGGAAATCGTCTCACGAATCCAATGGCGCCAGCCAAATTGTCCTAGCTATGATATTTCCAAAGATATGGGCGAATAACGGTGTGATCCCAAATCCGGGCCCGTTTTGCTCTAGGAGGCCCAGGAGCCGAGAAAAACGCGAAAAACGAAAAAATCGACTTTAGAAAATTCCCAGCCCCCTAGAAAAATCGGAAATCGTCTCACGAATCCAATGGCACCAGCCAAATTGTCTCAGCTATGATATTTCCAAAGATATGGGCAAAAGACTGTGTGATCCCAAATCCGGGCCCGTTTTGCTCTAGGCGGCCCAGGAGCCGAGAAAAACGCGAAAAACGATAAAATCGACTTTAGAAAACTCCCGGCCCACTAGAAAAATCGAAAATCGTCTCACGAATCCAATGGCGCCAGCCAAATTGTCCTAGCTATGATATTTCCAAAGATATGGGCGAAAAACGGTGTGATCCCAAATCCGGGCCCGTTTTACTCTAGGAGGCCCAGGAGCCGAGAAAAACGCGAAAAACGATAAAATCGACTTTAGAAAATTCCCGGACCCCTAGAAAAATCGGAAATCGTCTCACGAATCCAATGGCGCCAGCCAAATTGTCCTAGCTATGATATTTCCAAAGATATGGGCGAATAACGGTGTGATCCCAAATCCGGGCCCGTTTTGCTCTAGGCGGCCCAGGAGCCGAGAAAAACGCGAAAAACGATAAAATCGACTTTAGAAAATTCCCGGCCCACTAGAAAAATCGAAAATCGTCTCACGAATCCAATGGCGCCAGCCAAATTGTCCTAGCTATGATATTTCCAAAGATAAGGGCGAAAAACGGTGTGATCCCAAATCCGGGCCCGTTTTACTCTAGGAGGCCCAGGAGCCGAGAAAAACGCGAAAAACGATAAAATCGACTTTAGAAAATTCCCGGACCCCTAGAAAAATCGGAAATCGTCTCACGAATCCAATGGCGCCAGCCAAATTGTCCTAGCTATGATATTTCCAAAGATATGGGCGAAAAACGGTGTGATCCCAAATCCGGGCCCGTTTTACTCTAGGAGGCCCAGGAGCCGAGAAAAACGCGAAAAACGATAAAATCGACTTGAGAAAATTCCCGGACCCCTAGAAAAATCGGAAATCGTCTCACGAATCCAATGGCGCCAGCCAAATTGTCCTAGCTATGATATTTCCAAAGATATGGGCGAATAACGGTGTGATCCCAAATCCGGGCCCGTTTTGCTCTAGGAGGCCCAGGAGCCGAGAAAAACGCGAAAAACGAAAAAATCGACTTTAGAAAATTCCCAGCCCCCTAGAAAAATCGGAAATCGTCTCACGAATCCAATGGCACCAGCCAAATTGTCTCAGCTATGATATTTCCAAAGATATGGGCAAAAGACTGTGTGATCCCAAATCCGGGCCCGTTTTGCTCTAGTCGGCCCAGGAGCCGAGAAAAACGCGAAAAACGATAAAATCGACTTTAGAAAACCCCCGGCCCACTAGAAAAATCGAAAATCATCTCACGAATCCAATGGCGCCAGCCAAATTGTCCTAGCTATGATATTTCCAAAGATATGGGCGAAAAACGGTGTGATCCCAAATCCGGGCCCGTTTTACTCTAGGAGGCCCAGGAGCCGAGAAAAACGCGAAAAACGATAAAATCGACTTTAGAAAATTCCCGGACCCCTAGAAAAATCGGAAATCGTCTCACGAATCCAATGGCGCCAGCCAAATTGTCCTAGCTATGATATTTCCAAAGATATGGGCGAATAACGGTGTGATCCCAAATCCGGGCCCGTTTTGCTCTAGGAGGCCCAGGAGCCGAGAAAAACGCGAAAAACGAAAAAATCGACTTTAGAAAATTCCCAGCCCCCTAGAAAAAACGGAAATCGTCTCACGAATCCAATGGCACCAGCCAAATTGTCTCAGCTATGATATTTCCAAAGATATGGGCAAAAGACTGTGTGATCCCAAATCCGGGCCCGTTTTGCTCTAGGCGGCCCAGGAGCCGAGAAAAACGCGAAAAACGATAAAATCGACTTTAGAAAACTCCCGGCCCACTAGAAAAATCGGAAATAGTCTCACGAATCCAATGGCGCCAGTCAAATTGTCCTAGCTATGATATTTCCAAAGATATCGGCAAAAGACTGTGTGATCCCAAATCCGGGCCCGTTTTACTCTAGGAGGCCCAGGAGCGGAGAAAACCGCGAAAAACGAAAAAATCGACTTTAGAAAATTCCCGGCCCCCTAGAAAAATCGGAAATCGTCTCACGAATCCAATGGCGCCAGCCAAATTGTCCTAGCTATGATATTTCCAAAGATATGGGCGAATAACGGTCTGAGTCCGAATCCGGGCCCATTTTGCTCTAGGAGGCCCAGGAGCCGAGAAAAACGCGAAAAACGAAAAAATCGACTTTAGAAAATTCCCGGACCCCTAGAAAAATCGGAAATTATCTCACGAATCCAATGGCGCCAGCCAAATTGTCCTAGCTACGATATTTCCAAAGATATCGGCATAAGGCTGTGTGATCCCAAATCCGCGCCCGTTTTACTCTAAGAGGCCCAGGAGCCGAGAAAAACGCGAAAAACGAAAAAATCGTCGTTAGAAAATTCGCAGCCCCCTAGAAAAATCGGAAATCGTCTCACGAATCCAATGGCGCCAGCCAAATTGTCCTAGCTATGATATTTCCAAAGATATGGGCGAATAACGGTCTGAGTCCGAATCCGGGCGCATTTTGCTCTGGGAGGCCCAGGAGCCGAGCAAAACGCAAAAAAACGAAAAAATCGACTGTGGACCATTCCCGGACCCCTTAGTAAGTCGGAAATCGTCTCACGAATCCAATGGCGCCAGCCAAATTGTCCTAGCTATGATATTTCCAAAGATATCGGCATAAGGCTGTGTGATCCCAAATCCGCGCCCGTTTTACTCTAGGAGGCCCAGGAGCCGAGAAAAACGCGAAAAACGAAAAAATCGTCTTTAGAAAATTCGCAGCCCCCTAGAAAAATCGGAAATCGTCTCACGAATCCAATGGCGCCAGCCAAATTGTCCTAGCTATGATATTTCCAAAGATATGGGCAAAAGACTGTGTCATCCCAAATCCGGAACCGTTTTGCTCTAGGAGGCCCAGGAGCGGAGAAAACCGCGAAAAACGAAAAAATCGACTTTAGAAAATTCCCGGCCCCCTAGAAAAATCGGAAATCGTCTCACGAATCCAATGGCGCCAGCCAAATTGTCCTAGCTATGATATTTCCAAAGATATGGGCGAATAACGGTCTGAGTCCGAATCCGGGCCCATTTTGCTCTAGGAGGCCCAGGAGCCGAGAAAAACGCGAAAAACGAAAAAATCGACTTTAGAAAATTCCCGGACCCCTAGAAAAATCGGAAATTATCTCACGAATCCAATGGCGCCAGCCAAATTGTCCTAGCTACGATATTTCCAAAGATATGAGCGAAAAATGGTGTGATCCCAAATCCGGGCCCGTTTTGCTCTAGGCGGCCCAGGAGCCGAGAAAAACGCGAAAAACGATAAAATCGACTTTAGAAAACTCCCGGCCCACTAGAAAAATCGGAAATCGTCTCACGAATCCAATGGCGCCAGCCAAATTGTCCTAGCTATGATATTTCCAAAGATATGGGCAAAAGACTGTGTGATCCCAAATCCGGACCCGTTTTGCTCGAGGAGGCCCAGGAGCGGAGAAAAACGCGAAAAACGAAAAAATCGACTTTAGAAAATTCCCGGCCCCCTAGAAAAATCGGAAATCGTCTCACCAATCCAATGGCGCCAGCCAAATTGTCCTAGCTATGATATTTCCAAAGATATGGGCGAAAAACAGTGTGATCCCAAATCCGGGCCCGTTTTGCTCTAGGAGGCCCAGGAGCCGAGAAAACGCGAAAAACGAAAAAATCGAATTTAGAAAATTCCCGGACCCCTGGAAAAATCGGAAATCGTCTCACGAATTCAATGGCGCCAGCCAAATTGTCCTAGCTATGATATTTCCAAAGATATGGGCGAATAACGGTCTGAGTCCGAATCCGGGCCCATTTTGCTCTGGGAGGCCCAGGAGCCGAGCAAAACGCAAAAAAACGAAAAAATCGACTGTGGACCATTCCCGGACCCCTTAGTAAGTCGGAAATCGTCTCACGAATCCAATGGCGCCAGCCAAATTGTCCTAGCTATGATATTTCAAAAGATATGGGCGAATAACGGTGTGATCCCAAATCCGGGCCCGTTTTACTCTAGGAGGCCCAGGAGCCGAGAAAAACGCGAAAAACGAAAAAATCGTCTTTAGAAAATTCGCAGCCCCCTAGAAAAATCGGAAATCGTCTCACGAATCCAATGGCGCCAGCCAAATTGTCCTAGCTATGATATTTCCAAAGATATGGGCAAAAGACTGTGTCATCCCAAATCCGGAACCGTTTTGCTCTAGGAGGCCCAGGAGCGGAGAAAACCGCGAAAAACGAAAAAATCGACTTTAGAAAATTCCCGGCCCCCTAGAAAAATCGGAAATCGTCTCACGAATCCAATGGCGCCAGCCAAATTGTCCTAGCTATGATATTTCCAAAGATATGGGCGAATAACGGTCTGAGTCCGAATCCGGGCCCATTTTGCTCTAGGAGGCCCAGGAGCCGAGAAAAACGCGAAAAACGAAAAAATCGACTTTAGAAAATTCCCGGACCCCTAGAAAAATCGGAAATTATCTCACGAATCCAATGGCGCCAGCCAAATTGTCCTAGCTACGATATTTCCAAAGATATGAGCGAAAAATGGTGTGATCCCAAATCCGGGCCCGTTTTGCTCTAGGCGGCCCAGGAGCCGAGAAAAACGCGAAAAACGATAAAATCGACTTTAGAAAACTCCCGGCCCACTAGAAAAATCGGAAATCGTCTCACGAATCCAATGGCGCCAGCCAAATTGTCCTAGCTATGATATTTCCAAAGATATGGGCAAAAGACTGTGTGATCCCAAATCCGGACCCGTTTTGCTCGAGGAGGCCCAGGAGCGGAGAAAAACGCGAAAAACGAAAAAATCGACTTTAGAAAATTCCCGGCCCCCTAGAAAAATCGGAAATCGTCTCACCAATCCAATGGCGCCAGCCAAATTGTCCTAGCTATGATATTTCCAAAGATATGGGCGAAAAACAGTGTGATCCCAAATCCGGGCCCGTTTTGCTCTAGGAGGCCCAGGAGCCGAGAAAACGCGAAAAACGAAAAAATCGAATTTAGAAAATTCCCGGACCCCTGGAAAAATCGGAAATCGTCTCACGAATTCAATGGCGCCAGCCAAATTGTCCTAGCTATGATATTTCCAAAGATATGGGCGAATAACGGTCTGAGTCCGAATCCGGGCCCATTTTGCTCTGGGAGGCCCAGGAGCCGAGCAAAACGCAAAAAAACGAAAAAATCGACTGTGGACCATTCCCGGACCCCTTAGTAAGTCGGAAATCGTCTCACGAATCCAATGGCGCCAGCCAAATTGTCCTAGCTATGATATTTCAAAAGATATGGGCGAATAACGGTGTGATCCCAAATCCGGGCCCGTTTTGCTCTAGGAGGCCCAGGAGCCGAGAAAAACGCGAAAAACGAAAAAATCGACTTTAGAAAATTCCCAGCCCCCTAGAAAAATCGGAAATCGTCTCACGAATCCAATGGCGCCAGCCAAATTGTCCTAGCTATGATATTTCCAAAGATATGGGCAAAAGACTGTGTGATCCCAAATCCGGGCCCGTTTTGCTCTAGGAGGCCCAGGAGCGGAGAAAAACGCGAAAAACGAAAAAATCGACTTTAGAAAATTCCCAGCCCCCTAGAAAAATCGGAAATCGTCTCACGAATCCAATGGCACCAGCCAAATTGTCTCAGCTATGATATTTCCAAAGATATGGGCAAAAGACTGTGTGATCCCAAATCCGGGCCCGTTTTGCTCTAGGCGGCCCAGGAGCCGAGAAAAACGCGAAAAACGAAAAAATCGACTTTAGAAAATTCCCAGCCCCCTAGAAAAATCGGAAATCGTCTCACGAATCCAATGGCGCCAGCCAAATTGTCCTAGCTATGATATTTCCAAAGATATGGGCAAAAGACTATGTGATCCCAAATCCGGAACCGTTTTGCTCTAGGCGGCCCAGGAGCGGAGAAAACCGCGAAAAACGAAAAAATCGACTTTAGAAAATTCCCGGCCCCCTAGAAAAATCGGAAATCGTCTCACCAATCCAATGGCGCCAGCCAAATTGTCCTAGCTATGATATTTCCAAAGATATGGGCGAATAACGGTCTGAGTCCGAATCCGGGCCCATTTTGCTCTAGGAGGCCCAGGAGCCGAGAAAAACGCGAAAAACGAAAAAATCGACTTTAGAAAATTCCCGGACCCCTAGAAAAATCGGAAATTATCTCACGAATCCAATGGCGCCAGCCAAATTGTCCTAGCTACGATATTTCCAAAGATATGGGCGAAAAATGGTGTGATCCCAAATCCGGGCCCGTTTTGCTCTAGGCGGCCCAGGAGCCGAGAAAAACGCGAAAAACGATAAAATCGACTTTAGAAAACTCCCGGCCCACTAGAAAAATCGGAAATCGTCTCACGAATCCAATGGCGCCAGCCAAATTGTCCTAGCTATGACATTTCCAAAGATATGGGCGAATAACGGTGTGATCCCAAATCCGGGCCCGTTTTGCTCTAGGAGGCCCAGGAGCCGAGAAAAACGCGAAAAACGAAAAAATCGACTTTAGAAAATTCCCAGCCCCCTAGAAAAATCGGAAATCGTCTCACGAATCCAATGGCACCAGCCAAATTGTCTCAGCTATGATATTTCCAAAGATATGGGCAAAAGACTGTGTGATCCCAAATCCGGGCCCGTTTTGCTCTAGGCGGCCCAGGAGCCGAGAAAAACGCGAAAAACGATAAAATCGACTTTAGAAAACTCCCCGCCCACTAGAAAAATCGGAAATCGTCTCACGAATCCAATGGCGCCAGCCAAATTGTCCTAGCTATGATATTTCCAAAGATATCGGCAAAAGGCTGTGTGATCCCAAATCCGGGCCCGTTTTACTCTAAGAGGCCCAGGAGCCGAGAAAAACGCGAAAAACGAAAAAATCGTCGTTAGAAAATTCGCAGCCCCCTAGAAAAATCGGAAATCGTCTCACGAATTCAATGGCGCCAGCCAAATTGTCCTAGCTATGATATTTCCAAAGATATGGGCAAAAGACTGTGTGATCCCAAATCCGGGCCCGTTTTGCTCTAGGCGGCTCAGGAGCCGAGAAAAACGCGAAAAACGATAAAATCGACTTTAGAAAATTCCCGGCCCACTAGAAAAATCGGAAATCGTCTCACGAATCCAATGGCGCCAGCCAAATTGTCCTAGCTATGATATTTCCAAAGATATGGGCGAAAAACGGTGTGATCCCAAATCCGGGCCCGTTTTACTCTAGGAGGCCCAGGAGCCGAGAAAAACGCGAAAAACGAAAAAATCGTCGTTTGAAAATTCGCAGCCCCCTAGAAAAATCGGAAATCGTCTCACGAATCCAATGGCGCCAGCCAAATTGTCCTAGCTATGATATTTCCAAAGATATGGGCAAAAGACTGTGTGATCCCAAATCCGGACCCGTTTTGCTCGAGGAGGCCCAGGAGCGGAGAAAAACGCGAAAAACGAAAAAATCGACTTTAGAAAATTCCCGGCCCCCTAGAAAAATCGGAAATCGTCTCACCAATCCAATGGCGCCAGCCAAATTGTCCTAGCTATGATATTTCCAAAGATATGGGCGAAAAACAGTGTGATCCCAAATCCGGGCCCGTTTTGCTCTAGGAGGCCCAGGAGCATAGAAAAACGCGAAAAACGAAAAAATCGAATTTAGAAAATTCCCGGACCCCTGGAAAAATCGGAAATCGTCTCACGAATTCAATGGCGCCAGCCAAATTGTCCTAGCTATGATATTTCCAAAGATATGGGCGAATAACGGTCTGAGTCCGAATCCGGGCCCATTTTGCTCTGGGAGGCCCAGGAGCCGAGCAAAACGCAAAAAAACGAAAAAATCGACTGTGGACCATTCCCGGACCCCTTAGTAAGTCGGAAATCGTCTCACGAATCCAATGGCGCCAGCCAAATTGTCCTAGCTATGATATTTCAAAAGATATGGGCGAATAACGGTGTGATCCCAAATCCGGGCCCGTTTTGCTCTAGGAGGCCCAGGAGCCGAGAAAAACGCGAAAAACGAAAAAATCGACTTTAGAAAATTCCCAGCCCCCTAGAAAAATCGGAAATCGTCTCACGAATCCAATGGCACCAGCCAAATTGTCTCAGCTATGATATTTCCAAAGATATGGGCAAAAGACTGTGTGATCCCAAATCCGGGCCCGTTTTGCTCTAGGCGGCCCAGGAGCCGAGAAAAACGCGAAAAACGATAAAATCGACTTTAGAAAACTCCCGGCCCACTAGAAAAATCGGAAATCGTCTCACGAATCCAATAGCGCCAGCCAAATTGTCCTAGCTATGATATTTCCAAAGATATCGGCAAAAGGCTGTGTGATCCCAAATCCGGGCCCGTTTTACTCTAGGAGGCCCAGGAGCCGAGAAAAACGCGAAAAACGAAAAAATCGTCGTTAGAAAATTCGCAGCCCCCTAGAAAAATCGGAAATCGTCTCACGAATCCAATGGCGCCAGCCAAATTGTCCTAGCTCTGATATTTCCAAAGATATGGGCGAAAAACAGTGTGATCCCAAATCCGGGCCCGTTTTGCTCTAGGAGGCCCAGGAGCCGAGAAAAACGCGAAAAACGAAAAAATCGAATTTAGAAAATTCCCGGACCCCTGGAAAAATCGGAAATCGTCTCACGAATTCAATGGCGCCAGCCAAATTGTCCTAGCTATGATATTTCCAAAGATATGGGCGAATAACGGTATGAGTCCGAATCCGGGCCCATTTTGCTCTGGGAGGCCCAGGAGCCGAGCAAAACGCAAAAAAACGAAAAAATCGACTGTGGACCATTCCCGGACCCCCTAGTAAGTCGGAAATCGTCTCACGAATCCAATGGCGCCAGCCAAATTGTCCTAGCTATGATATTTCCAAAGATATGGGCAAAAGACTGCGTGATCCCAAATCCGGGCCCGTTTTGCTCTAGGCGGCCCAGGAGCCGAGAAAAACGCGAAAAACGATAAAATCGACTTTAGAAAATTCCCGGCCCACTAGAAAAATCGGAAATCGTCTCACGAATCCAATGGCGCCAGCCAAATTGTCCTAGCTATGATATTTCCAAAGATATGGGCGAATAACGGTGTGATCCCAAATCCGGGCCCGTTTTGCTCTAGGAGGCCCAGGAGCCGAGAAAAACGCGAAAAACGAAAAAATCGACTTTAGAAAATTCCCAGCCCCCTAGAAAAATCGGAAATCGTCTCACGAATCCAATGGCACCAGCCAAATTGTCTCAGCTATGATATTTCCAAAGATATGGGCAAAAGACTGTGTGATCCCAAATCCGGGCCCGTTTTGCTCTAGGCGGCCCAGGAGCCGAGAAAAACGCGAAAAACGATAAAATCGACTTTAGAAAACTCCCGGCCCACTAGAAAAATCGAAAATCGTCTCACGAATCCAATGGCGCCAGCCAAATTGTCCTAGCTATGATATTTCCAAAGATATGGGCGAAAAACGGTGTGATCCCAAATCCGGGCCCGTTTTACTCTAGGAGGCCCAGGAGCCGAGAAAAACGCGAAAAACGATAAAATCGACTTTAGAAAATTCCCGGACCCCTAGAAAAATCGGAAATCGTCTCACGAATCCAATGGCGCCAGCCAAATTGTCCTAGCTATGATATTTCCAAAGATATGGGCGAATAACGGTGTGATCCCAAATCCGGGCCCGTTTTGCTCTAGGCGGCCCAGGAGCCGAGAAAAACGCGAAAAACGATAAAATCGACTTTAGAAAATTCCCGGCCCACTAGAAAAATCGAAAATCGTCTCACGAATCCAATGGCGCCAGCCAAATTGTCCTAGCTATGATATTTCCAAAGATAAGGGCGAAAAACGGTGTGATCCCAAATCCGGGCCCGTTTTACTCTAGGAGGCCCAGGAGCCGAGAAAAACGCGAAAAACGATAAAATCGACTTTAGAAAATTCCCGGACCCCTAGAAAAATCGGAAATCGTCTCACGAATCCAATGGCGCCAGCCAAATTGTCCTAGCTATGATATTTCCAAAGATATGGGCGAAAAACGGTGTGATCCCAAATCCGGGCCCGTTTTACTCTAGGAGGCCCAGGAGCCGAGAAAAACGCGAAAAACGATAAAATCGACTTGAGAAAATTCCCGGACCCCTAGAAAAATCGGAAATCGTCTCACGAATCCAATGGCGCCAGCCAAATTGTCCTAGCTATGATATTTCCAAAGATATGGGCGAATAACGGTGTGATCCCAAATCCGGGCCCGTTTTGCTCTAGGAGGCCCAGGAGCATAGAAAAACGCGAAAAACGAAAAAATCGAATTTAGAAAATTCCCGGACCCCTGGAAAAATCGGAAATCGTCTCACGAATTCAATGGCGCCAGCCAAATTGTCCTAGCTATGATATTTCCAAAGATATGGGCGAATAACGGTCTGAGTCCGAATCCGGGCCCATTTTGCTCTGGGAGGCCCAGGAGCCGAGCAAAACGCAAAAAAACGAAAAAATCGACTGTGGACCATTCCCGGACCCCTTAGTAAGTCGGAAATCGTCTCACGAATCCAATGGCGCCAGCCAAATTGTCCTAGCTATGATATTTCAAAAGATATGGGCGAATAACGGTGTGATCCCAAATCCGGGCCCGTTTTGCTCTAGGAGGCCCAGGAGCCGAGAAAAACGCGAAAAACGAAAAAATCGACTTTAGAAAATTCCCAGCCCCCTAGAAAAATCGGAAATCGTCTCACGAATCCAATGGCACCAGCCAAATTGTCTCAGCTATGATATTTCCAAAGATATGGGCAAAAGACTGTGTGATCCCAAATCCGGGCCCGTTTTGCTCTAGGCGGCCCAGGAGCCGAGAAAAACGCGAAAAACGATAAAATCGACTTTAGAAAACTCCCGGCCCACTAGAAAAATCGGAAATCGTCTCACGAATCCAATAGCGCCAGCCAAATTGTCCTAGCTATGATATTTCCAAAGATATCGGCAAAAGGCTGTGTGATCCCAAATCCGGGCCCGTTTTACTCTAGGAGGCCCAGGAGCCGAGAAAAACGCGAAAAACGAAAAAATCGTCGTTAGAAAATTCGCAGCCCCCTAGAAAAATCGGAAATCGTCTCACGAATCCAATGGCGCCAGCCAAATTGTCCTAGCTCTGATATTTCCAAAGATATGGGCGAAAAACAGTGTGATCCCAAATCCGGGCCCGTTTTGCTCTAGGAGGCCCAGGAGCCGAGAAAAACGCGAAAAACGAAAAAATCGAATTTAGAAAATTCCCGGACCCCTGGAAAAATCGGAAATCGTCTCACGAATTCAATGGCGCCAGCCAAATTGTCCTAGCTATGATATTTCCAAAGATATGGGCGAATAACGGTATGAGTCCGAATCCGGGCCCATTTTGCTCTGGGAGGCCCAGGAGCCGAGCAAAACGCAAAAAAACGAAAAAATCGACTGTGGACCATTCCCGGACCCCCTAGTAAGTCGGAAATCGTCTCACGAATCCAATGGCGCCAGCCAAATTGTCCTAGCTATGATATTTCCAAAGATATGGGCAAAAGACTGCGTGATCCCAAATCCGGGCCCGTTTTGCTCTAGGCGGCCCAGGAGCCGAGAAAAACGCGAAAAACGATAAAATCGACTTTAGAAAATTCCCGGCCCACTAGAAAAATCGGAAATCGTCTCACGAATCCAATGGCGCCAGCCAAATTGTCCTAGCTATGATATTTCCAAAGATATGGGCGAATAACGGTGTGATCCCAAATCCGGGCCCGTTTTGCTCTAGGAGGCCCAGGAGCCGAGAAAAACGCGAAAAACGAAAAAATCGACTTTAGAAAATTCCCAGCCCCCTAGAAAAATCGGAAATCGTCTCACGAATCCAATGGCACCAGCCAAATTGTCTCAGCTATGATATTTCCAAAGATATGGGCAAAAGACTGTGTGATCCCAAATCCGGGCCCGTTTTGCTCTAGGCGGCCCAGGAGCCGAGAAAAACGCGAAAAACGATAAAATCGACTTTAGAAAACTCCCGGCCCACTAGAAAAATCGAAAATCGTCTCACGAATCCAATGGCGCCAGCCAAATTGTCCTAGCTATGATATTTCCAAAGATATGGGCGAAAAACGGTGTGATCCCAAATCCGGGCCCGTTTTACTCTAGGAGGCCCAGGAGCCGAGAAAAACGCGAAAAACGATAAAATCGACTTTAGAAAATTCCCGGACCCCTAGAAAAATCGGAAATCGTCTCACGAATCCAATGGCGCCAGCCAAATTGTCCTAGCTATGATATTTCCAAAGATATGGGCGAATAACGGTGTGATCCCAAATCCGGGCCCGTTTTGCTCTAGGCGGCCCAGGAGCCGAGAAAAACGCGAAAAACGATAAAATCGACTTTAGAAAATTCCCGGCCCACTAGAAAAATCGAAAATCGTCTCACGAATCCAATGGCGCCAGCCAAATTGTCCTAGCTATGATATTTCCAAAGATAAGGGCGAAAAACGGTGTGATCCCAAATCCGGGCCCGTTTTACTCTAGGAGGCCCAGGAGCCGAGAAAAACGCGAAAAACGATAAAATCGACTTTAGAAAATTCCCGGACCCCTAGAAAAATCGGAAATCGTCTCACGAATCCAATGGCGCCAGCCAAATTGTCCTAGCTATGATATTTCCAAAGATATGGGCGAAAAACGGTGTGATCCCAAATCCGGGCCCGTTTTACTCTAGGAGGCCCAGGAGCCGAGAAAAACGCGAAAAACGATAAAATCGACTTGAGAAAATTCCCGGACCCCTAGAAAAATCGGAAATCGTCTCACGAATCCAATGGCGCCAGCCAAATTGTCCTAGCTATGATATTTCCAAAGATATGGGCGAATAACGGTGTGATCCCAAATCCGGGCCCGTTTTGCTCTAGGAGGCCCAGGAGCCGAGAAAACCGCGAAAAACGAAAAAATCGACTTTAGAAAATTCCCAGCCCCCTAGAAAAATCGGAAATCGTCTCACGAATCCAATGGCACCAGCCAAATTGTCTCAGCTATGATATTTCCAAAGATATGGGCAAAAGACTGTGTGATCCCAAATCCGGGCCCGTTTTGCTCTAGGCGGCCCAGGAGCCGAGAAAAACGCGAAAAACGATAAAATCGACTTTAGAAAACTCCCGGCCCACTAGAAAAATCGAAAATCGTCTCACGAATCCAATGGCGCCAGCCAAATTGTCCTAGCTATGATATTTCCAAAGATATGGGCGAAAAACGGTGTGATCCCAAATCCGGGCCCGTTTTACTCTAGGAGGCCCAGGAGCCGAGAAAAACGCGAAAAACGATAAAATCGACTTTAGAAAATTCCCGGACCCCTAGAAAAATCGGAAATCGTCTCACGAATCCAATGGCGCCAGCCAAATTGTCCTAGCTATGATATTTCCAAAGATATGGGCGAATAACGGTGTGATCCCAAATCCGGGCCCGTTTTGCTCTAGGAGGCCCAGGAGCCGAGAAAAACGCGAAAAACGAAAAAATCGACTTTAGAAAATTCCCAGCCCCCTAGAAAAAACGGAAATCGTCTCACGAATCCAATGGCACCAGCCAAATTGTCTCAGCTATGATATTTCCAAAGATATGGGCAAAAGACTGTGTGATCCCAAATCCGGGCCCGTTTTGCTCTAGGCGGCCCAGGAGCCGAGAAAAACGCGAAAAACGATAAAATCGACTTTAGAAAACTCCCGGCCCACTAGAAAAATCGGAAATAGTCTCACGAATCCAATGGCGCCAGTCAAATTGTCCTAGCTATGATATTTCCAAAGATATCGGCAAAAGACTGTGTGATCCCAAATCCGGGCCCGTTTTACTCTAGGAGGCCCAGGAGCGGAGAAAACCGCGAAAAACGAAAAAATCGACTTTAGAAAATTCCCGGCCCCCTAGAAAAATCGGAAATCGTCTCACGAATCCAATGGCGCCAGCCAAATTGTCCTAGCTATGATATTTCCAAAGATATGGGCGAATAACGGTCTGAGTCCGAATCCGGGCCCATTTTGCTCTAGGAGGCCCAGGAGCCGAGAAAAACGCGAAAAACGAAAAAATCGACTTTAGAAAATTCCCGGACCCCTAGAAAAATCGGAAATTATCTCACGAATCCAATGGCGCCAGCCAAATTGTCCTAGCTACGATATTTCCAAAGATATCGGCATAAGGCTGTGTGATCCCAAATCCGCGCCCGTTTTACTCTAAGAGGCCCAGGAGCCGAGAAAAACGCGAAAAACGAAAAAATCGTCGTTAGAAAATTCGCAGCCCCCTAGAAAAATCGGAAATCGTCTCACGAATCCAATGGCGCCAGCCAAATTGTCCTAGCTATGATATTTCCAAAGATATGGGCGAATAACGGTCTGATTCCGAATCCGGGCGCATTTTGCTCTGGGAGGCCCAGGAGCCGAGCAAAACGCAAAAAAACGAAAAAATCGACTGTGGACCATTCCCGGACCCCTTAGTAAGTCGGAAATCGTCTCACGAATCCAATGGCGCCAGCCAAATTGTCCTAGCTATGATATTTCCAAAGATATCGGCATAAGGCTGTGTGATCCCAAATCCGCGCCCGTTTTACTCTAGGAGGCCCAGGAGCCGAGAAAAACGCGAAAAACGAAAAAATCGTCTTTAGAAAATTCGCAGCCCCCTAGAAAAATCGGAAATCGTCTCACGAATCCAATGGCGCCAGCCAAATTGTCCTAGCTATGATATTTCCAAAGATATGGGCAAAAGACTGTGTCATCCCAAATCCGGAACCGTTTTGCTCTAGGAGGCCCAGGAGCGGAGAAAACCGCGAAAAACGAAAAAATCGACTTTAGAAAATTCCCGGCCCCCTAGAAAAATCGGAAATCGTCTCACGAATCCAATGGCGCCAGCCAAATTGTCCTAGCTATGATATTTCCAAAGATATGGGCGAATAACGGTCTGAGTCCGAATCCGGGCCCATTTTGCTCTAGGAGGCCCAGGAGCCGAGAAAAACGCGAAAAACGAAAAAATCGACTTTAGAAAATTCCCGGACCCCTAGAAAAATCGGAAATTATCTCACGAATCCAATGGCGCCAGCCAAATTGTCCTAGCTACGATATTTCCAAAGATATGAGCGAAAAATGGTGTGATCCCAAATCCGGGCCCGTTTTGCTCTAGGCGGCCCAGGAGCCGAGAAAAACGCGAAAAACGATAAAATCGACTTTAGAAAACTCCCGGCCCACTAGAAAAATCGGAAATCGTCTCACGAATCCAATGGCGCCAGCCAAATTGTCCTAGCTATGATATTTCCAAAGATATGGGCAAAAGACTGTGTGATCCCAAATCCGGACCCGTTTTGCTCGAGGAGGCCCAGGAGCGGAGAAAAACGCGAAAAACGAAAAAATCGACTTTAGAAAATTCCCAGCCCCCTAGAAAAATCGGAAATCGTCTCACGAATCCAATGGCACCAGCCAAATTGTCTCAGCTATGATATTTCCAAAGATATGGGCAAAAGACTGTGTGATCCCAAATCCGGGCCCGTTTTGCTCTAGGCGGCCCAGGAGCCGAGAAAAACGCGAAAAACGAAAAAATCGACTTTAGAAAATTCCCAGCCCCCTAGAAAAATCGGAAATCGTCTCACGAATCCAATGGCGCCAGCCAAATTGTCCTAGCTATGATATTTCCAAAGATATGGGCAAAAGACTATGTGATCCCAAATCCGGAACCGTTTTGCTCTAGGAGGCCCAGGAGCGGAGAAAACCGCGAAAAACGAAAAAATCGACTTTAGAAAATTCCCGGCCCCCTAGAAAAATCGGAAATCGTCTCACCAATCCAATGGCGCCAGCCAAATTGTCCTAGCTATGATATTTCCAAAGATATGGGCGAATAACGGTCTGAGTCCGAATCCGGGCCCATTTTGCTCTAGGAGGCCCAGGAGCCGAGAAAAACGCGAAAAACGATAAAATCGACTTTAGAAAACTCCCGGCCCCCTAGAAAAATCGGAAATCGTCTCACGAATCCAATGGCACCAGCCAAATTGTCTCAGCTATGATATTTCCAAAGATATGGGCAAAAGACTGTGTGATCCCAAATCCGGGCCCGTTTTGCTCTAGGCGGCCCAGGAGCCGAGAAAAACGCGAAAAACGATAAAATCGACTTTAGAAAACTCCCGGCCCACTAGAAAAATCGGAAATAGTCTCACGAATCCAATGGCGCCAGCCAAATTGTCCTAGCTATGATATTTCCAAAGATATCGGCAAAAGACTGTGTGATCCCAAATCCGGGCCCGTTTTACTCTAGGAGGCCCAGGAGCCGAGAAAAACGCGAAAAACGAAAAAATCGTCTTTAGAAAATTCGCAGCCCCCTAGAAAAATCGGAAATCGTCTCACGAATCCAATGGCGCCAGCCAAATTGTCCTAGCTATGATATTTCCAAAGATATGGGCAAAAGACTGTGTGATCCCAAATCCGGAACCGTTTTGCTCTAGGAGGCCCAGGAGCGGAGAAAACCGCGAAAAACGAAAAAATCGACTTTAGAAAATTCCCGGCCCCCTAGAAAAATCGGAAATCGTCTCACGAATCCAATGGCGCCAGCCAAATTGTCCTAGCTATGATATTTCCAAAGATATGGGCGAATAACGGTCTGAGTCCGAATCCGGGCCCATTTTGCTCTAGGAGGCCCAGGAGCCGAGAAAAACGCGAAAAACGAAAAAATCGACTTTAGAAAATTCCCGGACCCCTAGAAAAATCGGAAATTATCTCACGAATCCAATGGCGCCAGCCAAATTGTCCTAGCTACGATATTTCCAAAGATATGGGCGAAAAATGGTGTGATCCCAAATCCGGGCCCGTTTTGCTCTAGGCGGCCCAGGAGCCGAGAAAAACGCGAAAAACGATAAAATCGACTTTAGAAAACTCCCGGCCCACTAGAAAAATCGGAAATCGTCTCACGAATCCAATGGCGCCAGCCAAATTGTCCTAGCTATGATATTTCCAAAGATATCGGCAAAAGGCTGTGTGATCCCAAATCCGGGCCCGTTTTACTCTGAGAGGCCCAGGAGCCGAGAAAAACGCGAAAAACGAAAAAATCGTCGTTAGAAAATTCGCAGCCCCCTAGAAAAATCGGAAATCGTCTCACGAATCCAATGGCGCCAGCCAAATTGTCCTAGCTATGATATTTCCAAAGATATGGGCGAATAACGGTCTGAGTCCGAATCCGGGCGCATTTTGCTCTGGGAGGCCCAGGAGCCGAGCAAAACGCAAAAAAACGAAAAAATCGACTGTGGACCATTCCCGGACCCCTTAGTAAGTCGGAAATCGTCTCACGAATCCAATGGCGCCAGCCAAATTGTCCTAGCTATGATATTTCCAAAGATATCGGCATAAGGCTGTGTGATCCCAAATCCGCGCCCGTTTTACTCTAGGAGGCCCAGGAGCCGAGAAAAACGCGAAAAACGAAAAAATCGTCTTTAGAAAATTCGCAGCCCCCTAGAAAAATCGGAAATCGTCTCACGAATCCAATGGCGCCAGCCAAATTGTCCTAGCTATGATATTTCCAAAGATATGGGCAAAAGACTGTGTGATCCCAAATCCGGAACCGTTTTGCTCTAGGAGGCCCAGGAGCGGAGAAAACCGCGAAAAACGAAAAAATCGACTTTAGAAAATTCCCGGCCCCCTAGAAAAATCGGAAATCGTCTCACGAATCCAATGGCGCCAGCCAAATTGTCCTAGCTATGATATTTCCAAAGATATGGGCGAATAACGGTCTGAGTCCGAATCCGGGCCCATTTTGCTCTAGGAGGCCCAGGAGCCGAGAAAAACGCGAAAAACGAAAAAATCGACTTTAGAAAATTCCCGGACCCCTAGAAAAATCGGAAATTATCTCACGAATCCAATGGCGCCAGCCAAATTGTCCTAGCTACGATATTTCCAAAGATATGGGCGAAAAATGGTGTGATCCCAAATCCGGGCCCGTTTTGCTCTAGGCGGCCCAGGAGCCGAGAAAAACGCGAAAAACGATAAAATCGACTTTAGAAAACTCCCGGCCCACTAGAAAAATCGGAAATCGTCTCACGAATCCAATGGCGCCAGCCAAATTGTCCTAGCTATGATATTTCCAAAGATATCGGCAAAAGGCTGTGTGATCCCAAATCCGGGCCCGTTTTACTCTAAGAGGCCCAGGAGCCGAGAAAAACGCGAAAAACGAAAAAATCGTCGTTAGAAAATTCGCAGCCCCCTAGAAAAATCGGAAATCGTCTCACGAATCCAATGGCGCCAGCCAAATTGTCCTAGCTATGATATTTCCAAAGATATGGGCGAATAACGGTCTGAGTCCGAATCCGGGCGCATTTTGCTCTGGGAGGCCCAGGAGCCGAGCAAAACGCAAAAAAACGAAAAAATCGACTGTGGACCATTCCCGGACCCCTTAGTAAGTCGGAAATCGTCTCACGAATCCAATGGCGCCAGCCAAATTGTCCTAGCTATGATATTTCCAAAGATATCGGCATAAGGCTGTGTGATCCCAAATCCGCGCCCGTTTTACTCTAGGAGGCCCAGGAGCCGAGAAAAACGCGAAAAACGAAAAAATCGTCTTTAGAAAATTCGCAGCCCCCTAGAAAAATCGGAAATCGTCTCACGAATCCAATGGCGCCAGCCAAATTGTCCTAGCTATGATATTTCCAAAGATATGGGCAAAAGACTGTGTCATCCCAAATCCGGAACCGTTTTGCTCTAGGAGGCCCAGGAGCGGAGAAAACCGCGAAAAACGAAAAAATCGACTTTAGAAAATTCCCGGCCCCCTAGAAAAATCGGAAATCGTCTCACGAATCCAATGGCGCCAGCCAAATTGTCCTAGCTATGATATTTCCAAAGATATGGGCGAATAACGGTCTGAGTCCGAATCCGGGCCCATTTTGCTCTAGGAGGCCCAGGAGCCGAGAAAAACGCGAAAAACGAAAAAATCGACTTTAGAAAATTCCCAGCCCCCTAGAAAAATCGGAAATCGTCTCACGAATCCAATGGCACCAGCCAAATTGTCTCAGCTATGATATTTCCAAAGATATGGGCAAAAGACTGTGTGATCCCAAATCCGGGCCCGTTTTGCTCTAGGCGGCCCAGGAGCCGAGAAAAACGCGAAAAACGAAAAAATCGACTTTAGAAAATTCCCAGCCCCCTAGAAAAATCGGAAATCGTCTCACGAATCCAATGGCGCCAGCCAAATTGTCCTAGCTATGATATTTCCAAAGATATGGGCAAAAGACTATGTGATCCCAAATCCGGAACCGTTTTGCTCTAGGCGGCCCAGGAGCGGAGAAAACCGCGAAAAACGAAAAAATCGACTTTAGAAAATTCCCGGCCCCCTAGAAAAATCGGAAATCGTCTCACGAATCCAATGGCGCCAGCCAAATTGTCCTAGCTATGATATTTCCAAAGATATCGGCAAAAGGCTGTGTGATCCCAAATCCGGGCCCGTTTTACTCTAAGAGGCCCAGGAGCCGAGAAAAACGCGAAAAACGAAAAAATCGTCGTTAGAAAATTCGCAGCCCCCTAGAAAAATCGGAAATCGTCTCACGAATCCAATGGCGCCAGCCAAATTGTCCTAGCTAGGATATTTCCAAAGATATGGGCGAATAACGGTCTGAGTCCGAATCCGGGCCCATTTTGCTCTGGGAGGCCCAGGAGCCGAGCAAAACGCAAAAAAACGAAAAAATCGACTGTGGACCATTCCCGGACCCCTTAGTAAGTCGGAAATCGTCTCACGAATCCAATGGCGCCAGCCAAATTGTCCTAGCTATGATATTTCAAAAGATATGGGCGAATAACGGTGTGATCCCAAATCCGGGCCCGTTTTGCTCTAGGAGGCCCAGGAGCCGAGAAAAACGCGAAAAACGAAAAAATCGACTTTAGAAAATTCCCAGCCCCCTAGAAAAATCGGAAATCGTCTCACGAATCCAATGGCGCCAGCCAAATTGTCCTAGCTATGATATTTCCAAAGATATGGGCAAAAGACTGTGTGATCCCAAATCCGGGCCCGTTTTGCTCTAGGAGGCCCAGGAGCGGAGAAAAACGCGAAAAACGAAAAAATCGACTTTAGAAAATTCCCAGCCCCCTAGAAAAATCGGAAATAGTCTCACGAATCCAATGGCGCCAGCCAAATTGTCCTAGCTATGATATTTCCAAAGATATCGGCAAAAGGCTGTGTGATCCCAAATCCGGGCCCGTTTTACTCTAGGAGGCCCAGGAGCCGAGAAAAACGCGAAAAACGAAAAAATCGTCTTTAGAAAATTCGCAGCCCCCTAGAAAAATCGGAAATCGTCTCACGAATCCAATGGCGCCAGCCAAATTGTCCTAGCTATGATATTTCCAAAGATATGGGCAAAAGACTGTGTGATCCCAAATCCGGAACCGTTTTGCTCTAGGAGGCCCAGGAGCGGAGAAAACCGCGAAAAACGAAAAAATCGACTTTAGAAAATTCCCGGCCCCCCAGAAAAATCGGAAATCGTCTCACGAATCCAATGGCGCCAGCCAAATTGTCCTAGCTATGATATTTCCAAAGATATGGGCGAATAACGGTCTGAGTCCGAATCCGGGCCCATTTTGCTCTAGGAGGCCCAGGAGCCGAGAAAAACGCGAAAAACGAAAAAATCGAATTTAGAAAATTCCCGGACCCCTGGAAAAATCGGAAATCGTCTCACGAATTCAATGGCGCCAGCCAAATTGTCCTAGCTATGATATTTCCAAAGATATGGGCGAATAACGGTCTGAGTCCGAATCCGGGCCCATTTTGCTCTGGGAGGCCCAGGAGCCGAGCAAAACGCAAAAAAACGAAAAAATCGACTGTGGACCATTCCCGGACCCCTTAGTAAGTCGGAAATCGTCTCACGAATCCAATGGCGCCAGCCAAATTGTCCTAGCTATGATATTTCAAAAGATATGGGCGAATAACGGTGTGATCCCAAATCCGGGCCCGTTTTGCTCTAGGAGGCCCAGGAGCCGAGAAAAACGCGAAAAACGAAAAAATCGACTTTAGAAAATTCCCAGCCCCCTAGAAAAATCGGAAATCGTCTCACGAATCCAATGGCGCCAGCCAAATTGTCCTAGCTATGATATTTCCAAAGATATGGGCAAAAGACTGTGTGATCCCAAATCCGGGCCCGTTTTGCTCTAGGAGGCCCAGGAGCGGAGAAAAACGCGAAAAACGAAAAAATCGACTTTAGAAAATTCCCAGCCCCCTAGAAAAATCGGAAATCGTCTCACGAATCCAATGGCACCAGCCAAATTGTCTCAGCTATGATATTTCCAAAGATATGGGCAAAAGACTGTGTGATCCCAAATCCGGGCCCGTTTTGCTCTAGGCGGCCCAGGAGCCGAGAAAAACGCGAAAAACGATAAAATCGACTTTAGAAAACTCCCGGCCCACTAGAAAAATCGGAAATAGTCTCACGAATCCAATGGCGCCAGCCAAATTGTCCTAGCTATGATATTTCCAAAGATATGGGCGAATAACGGTCTGAGTCCGAATCCGGGCCCATTTTGCTCTAGGAGGCCCAGGAGCCGAGAAAAACGCGAAAAACGAAAAAATCGACTTTAGAAAATTCCCGGACCCCTAGAAAAATCGGAAATTATCTCACGAATCCAATGGCGCCAGCCAAATTGTCCTAGCTACGATATTTCCAAAGATATGGGCGAAAATCGGTGTGATCCCAAATCCGGGCCCGTTTTGCTCTAGGCGGCCCAGGAGCCGAGAAAAACGCGAAAAACGATAAAATCGACTTTAGAAAATTCCCGGCCCCCTAGAAAAATCGGAAATCGTCTCACCAATCCAATGGCGCCAGCCAAATTGTCCTAGCTATGATATTTCCAAAGATATGGGCGAAAAACAGTGTGATCCCAAATCCGGGCCCGTTGTGCTCTAGGAGGCCCAGGAACCGAGAAAAACGCGAAAAACGAAAAAATCGAATTTAGAAAATTCCCGGACCCCTGGAAAAATCGGAAATCGTCTCACGAATCCAATGGCGCCAGCCAAATTGTCCTAGCTATGATATTTCAAAAGATATGGGCGAATAACGGTGTGATCCCAAATCCGGGCCCGTTTTGCTCTAGGAGGCCCAGGAGCCGAGAAAAACGCGAAAAACGAAAAAATCGACTTTAGAAAATTCCCAGCCCCCTAGAAAAATCGGAAATCGTCTCACGAATCCAATGGCGCCAGCCAAATTGTCCTAGCTATGATATTTCCAAAGATATGGGCAAAAGACTGTGTGATCCCAAATCCGGGCCCGTTTTGCTCTAGGAGGCCCAGGAGCGGAGAAAAACGCGAAAAACGAAAAAATCGACTTTAGAAAATTCCCAGCCCCCTGGAAAAATCGGAAATCGTCTCACGAATCCAATGGCACCAGCCAAATTGTCTCAGCTATGATATTTCCAAAGATATGGGCAAAAGACTGTGTGATCCCAAATCCGGGCCCGTTTTGCTCTAGGCGGCCCAGGAGCCGAGAAAAACGCGAAAAACGATAAAATCGACTTTAGAAAACTCCCGGCCCACTAGAAAAATCGGAAATAGTCTCACGAATCCAATGGCGCCAGCCAAATTGTCCTAGCTATGATATTTCCAAAGATATGGGCAAAAGACTGTGTGATCCCAAATCCGGAACCGTTTTGCTCTAGGAGGCCCAGGAGCGGAGAAAACCGCGAAAAACGAAAAAATCGACTTTAGAAAATTCCCGGCCCCCCAGAAAAATCGGAAATCGTCTCACGAATCCAATGGCGCCAGCCAAATTGTCCTAGCTATGATATTTCCAAAGATATGGGCGAATAACGGTCTGAGTCCGAATCCGGGCCCATTTTGCTCTAGGAGGCCCAGGAGCCGAGAAAAACGCGAAAAACGAAAAAATCGACTTTAGAAAATTCCCGGACCCCTAGAAAAATCGGAAATTATCTCACGAATCCAATGGCGCCAGCCAAATTGTCCTAGCTACAATATTTCCAAAGATATGGGCGAAAAATGGTGTGATCCCAAATCCGGGCCCGTTTTGCTCTAGGCGGCCCAGGAGCCGAGAAAAACGCGAAAAACGATAAAATCGACTTTAGAAAACTCCCGGCCCACTAGAAAAATCGGAAATCGTCTCACGAATCCAATGGCGCCAGCCAAATTGTCCTAGCTATGATATTTCCAAAGATATCGGCAAAAGGCTGTGTGATCCCAAATCCGGGCCCGTTTTACTCTAAGAGGCCCAGGAGCCGAGAAAAACGCGAAAAACGAAAAAATCGTCGTTAGAAAATTCGCAGCCCCCTAGAAAAATCGGAAATCGTCTCACGAATCCAATGGCGCCAGCCAAATTGTCCTAGCTATGATATTTCCAAAGATATGGGCGAATAACGGTCTGAGTCCGAATCCGGGCCCATTTTGCTCTAGGAGGCCCAGGAGCCGAGAAAAACGCGAAAAACGAAAAAATCGACTTTAGAAAATTCCCGGACCCCTAGAAAAATCGGAAATTATCTCACGAATCCAATGGCGCCAGCCAAATTGTCCTAGCTACGATATTTCCAAAGATATGGGCGAAAAATGGTGTGATCCCAAATCCGGGCCCGTTTTGCTCTAGGCGGCCCAGGAGCGGAGAAAAACGCGAAAAACGAAAAAATCGACTTTAGAAAATTCCCGGCCCCCTAGAAATATCGGAAATCGTCTCACGAATCCAATGGCGCCAGCCAAATTGTCCTAGCTATGATATTTCCAAAGATATGGGCGAAAAACGGTGTGATGCCAAATCCGGGCCCGTTTTGCTCTCGGAGACCCAGGAGCCGAGCAAAACGCAAAAAAACGAAAAAATCGACTGTGGACCATTCCCGGACCCCTTAGTAAGTCGGAAATCGTCTCACGAATCCAATGGCGCCAGCCAAATTGTCCTAGCTATGATATTTCCAAAGATATGGGCGAAAAACGGTGTGATCCCAAATCCGGGCCCGTTTTACTCTAGGAGGCCCAGGAGCCGAGAAAAAGGCGAAAAACGATAAAATCGACTTTAGAAAATTCCCGGACCCCTAGAAAAATCGGAAATCGTCTCACGAATCCAATGGCGCCAGCCAAATTGTCCTAGCTATGATATTTCCAAAGATATGGGCGAATAACGGTGTGATCCCAAATCCGGGCCCGTTTTGCTCTAGGAGGCGCAGGAGCCGAGAAAAACGCGAAAAACGAAAAAATCGACTTTAGAAAATTCCCAGCCCCCTAGAAAAATCGGAAATCGTCTCACGAATCCAATGGCACCAGCCAAATTGTCTCAGCTATGATATTTCCAAAGATATGGGCAAAAGACTGTGTGATCCCAAATCCGGGCCCGTTTTGCTCTAGGCGGCCCAGGAGCCGAGAAAAACGCGAAAAACGATAAAATCGACTTTAGAAAACTCCCGGCCCACTAGAAAAATCGAAAATCGTCTCACGAATCCAATGGCGCCAGCCAAATTGTCCTAGCTATGATATTTCCAAAGATATGGGCGAAAAACGGTGTGATCCCAAATCCGGGCCCGTTTTACTCTAGGAGGCCCAGGAGCCGAGAAAAAGGCGAAAAACGATAAAATCGACTTTAGAAAATTCCCGGACCCCTAGAAAAATCGGAAATCGTCTCACGAATCCAATGGCGCCAGCCAAATTGTCCTAGCTATGATATTTCCAAAGATATGGGCGAATAACGGTGTGATCCCAAATCCGGGCCCGTTTTGCTCTAGGAGGCGCAGGAGCCGAGAAAAACGCGAAAAACGAAAAAATCGACTTTAGAAAATTCCCAGCCCCCTAGAAAAATCGGAAATCGTCTCACGAATCCAATGGCACCAGCCAAATTGTCTCAGCTATGATATTTCCAAAGATATGGGCAAAAGACTGTGTGATCCCAAATCCGGGCCCGTTTTGCTCTAGGCGGCCCAGGAGCCGAGAAAAACGCGAAAAACGATAAAATCGACTTTAGAAAACTCCCGGCCCACTAGAAAAATCGAAAATCGTCTCACGAATCCAATGGCGCCAGCCAAATTGTCCTAGCTATGATATTTCCAAAGATATGGGCGAAAAACGGTGTGATCCCAAATCCGGGCCCGTTTTACTCTAGGAGGCCCAGGAGCCGAGAAAAACGCGAAAAACGATAAAATCGACTTTAGAAAATTCCCGGACCCCTAGAAAAATCGGAAATCGTCTCACGAATCCAATGGCGCCAGCCAAATTGTCCTAGCTATGATATTTCCAAAGATATGGGCGAATAACGGTGTGATCCCAAATCCGGGCCCGTTTTGCTCTAGGAGGCCCAGGAGCCGAGAAAAACGCGAAAAACGAAAAAAACGACTTTAGAAAATTCCCAGCCCCCTAGAAAAATCGGAAATCGTCTCACGAATCCAATGGCACCAGCCAAATTGTCTCAGCTATGATATTTCCAAAGATATGGGCAAAAGACTGTGTGATCCCAAATCCGGGCCCGTTTTGCTCTAGGCGGCCCAGGAGCCGAGAAAAACGCGAAAAACGATAAAATCGACTTTAGAAAACTCCCGGCCCACTAGAAAAATCGGAAATCGTCTCACGAATCCAATAGCGCCAGCCAAATTGTCCTAGCTATGATATTTCCAAAAAATATCGGCAAAAGGCTGTGTGATCCCAAATCCGGGCCCGTTTTACTCTAGGAGGCCCAGGAGCCGAGAAAAACGCGAAAAACGAAAAAATCGTCGTTAGAAAATTCGCAGCCCCCTAGAAAAATCGGAAATCGTCTCAGGAATCCAATGGCGCCAGCCAAATTGTCCTAGCTATGATATTTCCAAAGATATGATCAAAAGACTGTGTGATCCCAAATCCGGACCCGTTTTGCTCGAGGAGGCCCAGGAGCGGAGAAAAACGCGAAAAACGAAAAAATCGACTTTAGAAAATTCCCGGCCCCCTAGAAAAATCGGAAATCGTCTCACCAATCCAATGGCGCCAGCCAAATTGTCCTAGCTATGATATTTCCAAAGATATGGGCGAAAAACAGTGTGATCCCAAATCCGGGCCCGTTTTGCTCTAGGAGGCCCAGGAGCCGAGAAAAACGCGAAAAACGAAAAAATCGAATTTAGAAAATTCCCGGACCCCTGGAAAAATCGGAAATCGTCTCACGAATTCAATGGCGCCAGCCAAATTGTCCTAGCTATGATATTTCCAAAGATATGGGCGAATAACGGTCTGAGTCCGAATCCGGGCCCATTTTGCTCTGGGAGGCCCAGGAGCCGAGCAAAACGCAAAAAAACGAAAAAATCGACTGTGGACCATTCCCGGACCCCTTAGTAAGTCGGAAATCGTCTCACGAATCCAATGGCGCCAGCCAAATTGTCCTAGCTATGATATTTCCAAAGATATGGGCAAAAGACTGCGTGATCCCAAATCCGGGCCCGTTTTGCTCTAGGCGGCCCAGGAGCCGAGAAAAACGCGAAAAACGATAAAATCGACTTTAGAAAATTCCCGGCCCACTAGAAAAATCGAAAATCGTCTCACGAATCCAATGGCGCCAGCCAAATTGTCCTAGCTATGATATTTCCAAAGATATGGGCGAAAAACGGTGTGATCCCAAATCCGGGCCCGTTTTACTCTAGGAGGCCCAGGAGCCGAGAAAAACGCGAAAAACGATAAAATCGACTTTAGAAAATTCCCGGACCCCTAGAAAAATCGGAAATCGTCTCACGAATCCAATGGCGCCAGCCAAATTGTCCTAGCTATGACATTTCCAAAGATATGGGCGAATAACGGTGTGATCCCAAATCCGGGCCCGTTTTGCTCTAGGAGGCCCAGGAGCCGAGAAAAACGCGAAAAACGAAAAAATCGACTTTAGAAAATTCCCAGCCCCCTAGAAAAATCGGAAATCGTCTCACGAATCCAATGGCACCAGCCAAATTGTCTCAGCTATGATATTTCCAAAGATATGGGCAAAAGACTGTGTGATCCCAAATCCGGGCCCGTTTTGCTCTAGGCGGCCCAGGAGCCGAGAAAAACGCGAAAAACGATAAAATCGACTTTAGAAAACTCCCGGCCCACTAGAAAAATCGGAAATAGTCTCACGAATCCAATGGCGCCAGCCAAATTGTCCTAGCTATGATATTTCCAAAGATATCGGCAAAAGGCTGTGTGATCCCAAATCCGGGCCCGTTTTACTCTAGGAGGCCCAGGAGCCGAGAAAAACGCGAAAAACGAAAAAATCGTCTTTAGAAAATTCGCAGCCCCCTAGAAACATCGGAAATCGTCTCACGAATCCAATGGCGCCAGCCAAATTGTCCTAGCTATGATATTTCCAAAGATATGGGCAAAAGACTGTGTGATCCCAAATCCGGAACCGTTTTGCTCTAGGAGGTCCAGGAGCGGAGAAAACCGCGAAAAACGAAAAAATCGACTTTAGAAAATTCCCGGCCCCCTAGAAAAATCGGAAATCGTCTCACGAATCCAATGGCGCCAGCCAAATTGTCCTAGCTATGATATTTCCAAAGATATGGGCGAATAACGGTCTGAGTCCGAATCCGGGCCCATTTTGCTCTAGGAGGCCCAGGAGCCGAGAAAAACGCGAAAAACGAAAAAATCGACTTTAGAAAATTCCCGGACCCCTAGAAAAATCGGAAATTATCTCACGAATCCAATGGCGCCAGCCTAATTGTCCTAGCTACGATATTTCCAAAGATATGGGCGAAAAATGGTGTGATCCCAAATCCGGGCCCGTTTTGCTCTAGGCGGCCCAGGAGCCGAGAAAAACGCGAAAAACGATAAAATCGACTTTAGAAAACTCCCGGCCCACTAGAAAAATCGGAAATCGTCTCACGAATCCAATGGCGCCAGCCAAATTGTCCTAGCTATGATATTTCCAAAGATATCGGCAAAAGGCTGTGTGATCCCAAATCCGGGCCCGTTTTACTCTAAGAGGCCCAGGAGCCGAGAAAAACGCGAAAAACGAAAAAATCGTCGTTAGAAAATTCGCAGCCCCCTAGAAAAATCGGAAATCGTCTCACGAATCCAATGGCGCCAGCCAAATTGTCCTAGCTATGATATTTCCAAAGATATGGGCAAAAGACTGTGTGATCCCAAATCCGGACCCGTTTTGCTCGAGGAGGCCCAGGAGCGGAGAAAAACGCGAAAAACGAAAAAATCGACTTTAGAAAATTCCCGGCCCCCTAGAAAAATCGGAAATCGTCTCACCAATCCAATGGCGCCAGCCAAATTGTCCTAGCTATGATATTTCCAAAGATATCGGCGAAAAACAGTGTGATCCCAAATCCGGGCCCGTTTTGCTCTAGGAGGCCCAGGAGCCGAGAAAAACGCGAAAAACGAAAAAATCGAATTTAGAAAATTCCCGGACCCCTGGAAAAATCGGAAATCGTCTCACGAATTCAATGGCGCCAGCCAAATTGTCCTAGCTATGATATTTCCAAAGATATGGGCGAATAACGGTCTGAGTCCGAATCCGGGCCCATTTTGCTCTGGGAGGCCCAGGAGCGGAGAAAAACGCGAAAAACGAAAAAATCGACTTTAGAAAATTCCCGGACCCCTAGAAAAATCGGAAATTATCTCACGAATCCAATGGCGCCAGCCAAATTGTCCTAGCTACGATATTTCCAAAGATATGGGCGAAAAATGGTGTGATCCCAAATCCGGGCCCGTTTTGCTCCAGGCGGCCCAGGAGCCGAGAAAAACGCGAAAAACGATAAAATCGACTTTAGAAAACTCCCGGCCCACTAGAAAAATCGGAAATCGTCTCACGAATCCAATGGCGCCAGCCAAATTGTCCTAGCTATGATATTTCCAAAGATATCGGCAAAAGGCTGTGTGATCCCAAATCCGGGCCCGTTTTACTCTAAGAGGCCCAGGAGCCGAGAAAAACGCGAAAAACGAAAAAATCGTCGTTAGAAAATTCGCAGCCCCCTAGAAAAATCGGAAATCGTCTCACGAATCCAATGGCGCCAGCCAAATTGTCCTAGCTATGATATTTCCAAAGATATGGGCGAATAACGGTCTGAGTCCGAATCCGGGCCCATTTTGCTCTGGGAGGCCCAGGAGCCGAGCAAAACGCAAAAAAACGAAAAAATCGACTGTGGACCATTCCCGGACCCCTTAGTAAGTCGGAAATCGTCTCACGAATCCAATGGCGCCAGCCAAATTGTCCTAGCTATGATATTTCAAAAGATATGGGCGAATAACGGTGTGATCCCAAATCCGGGCCCGTTTTGCTCTAGGAGGCCCAGGAGCCGAGAAAAACGCGAAAAACGAAAAAATCGTCTTTAGAAAATTCGCAGCCCCCTAGAAAAATCGGAAATCGTCTCACGAATCCAATGGCGCCAGCCAAATTGTCCTAGCTATGATATTTCCAAAGATATCGGCATAAGGCTGTGTGATCCCAAATCCGCGCCCGTTTTACTCTAGGAGGCCCAGGAGCCGAGAAAAACGCGAAAAACGAAAAAATCGTCTTTAGAAAATTCGCAGCCCCCTAGAAAAATCGGAAATCGTCTCACGAATCCAATGGCGCCAGCCAAATTGTCCTAGCTATGATATTTCCAAAGATATGGGCAAAAGACTGTGTCATCCCAAATCCGGAACCGTTTTGCTCTAGGAGGCCCAGGAGCGGAGAAAACCGCGAAAAACTAAAAAATCGACTTTAGAAAATTCCCGGCCCCCTAGAAAAATCGGAAATCGTCTCACGAATCCAATGGCGCCAGCCAAATTGTCCTAGCTATGATATTTCCAAAGATATGGGCGAATAACGGTCTGAGTCCGAATCCGGGCCCATTTTGCTCTAGGAGGCCCAGGAGCCGAGAAAAACGCGAAAAACGAAAAAATCGACTTTAGAAAATTCCCGGACCCCTAGAAAAATCGGAAATTATCTCACGAATCCAATGGCGCCAGCCAAATTGTCCTAGCTATGATATTTCCAAAGATATGGGCAAAAGACTGTGTGATCCCAAATCCGGACCCGTTTTGCTCGAGGAGGCCCAGGAGCGGAGAAAAACGCGAAAAACGAAAAAATCGACTTTAGAAAATTCCCGGCCCCCTAGAAAAATCGGAAATCGTCTCACCAATCCAATGGCGCCAGCCAAATTGTCCTAGCTATGATATTTCAAAAGATATGGGCGAATAACGGTGTGATCCCAAATCCGGGCCCGTTTTGCTCTAGGAGGCCCAGGAGCCGAGAAAAACGCGAAAAACGAAAAAATCGACTTTAGAAAATTCCCAGCCCCCTAGAAAAATCGGAAATCGTCTCACGAATCCAATGGCGCCAGCCAAATTGTCCTAGCTATGATATTTCCAAAGATATGGGCAAAAGACTGTGTGATCCCAAATCCGGGCCCGTTTTGCTCTAGGAGGCCCAGGAGCGGAGAAAAACGCGAAAAACGAAAAAATCGACTTTAGAAAATTCCCAGCCCCCTGGAAAAATCGGAAATCGTCTCACGAATCCAATGGCACCAGCCAAATTGTCTCAGCTATGATATTTCCAAAGATATGGGCAAAAGACTGTGTGATCCCAAATCCGGGCCCGTTTTGCTCTAGGCGGCCCAGGAGCCGAGAAAAACGATAAAATCGACTTTAGAAAACTCCCGGCCCACTAGAAAAATCGGAAATAGTCTCACGAATCCAATGGCGCCAGCCAAATTGTCCTAGCTATGATATTTCCAAAGATATCGGCAAAAGGCTGTGTGATCCCAAATCCGGGCCCGTTTTACTCTAGGAGGCCCAGGAGCCGAGAAAAACGCGAAAAACGAAAAAATCGTCTTTAGAAAATTCGCAGCCCCCTAGAAAAATCGGAAATCGTCTCACGAATCCAATGGCGCCAGCCAAATTGTCCTAGCTATGATATTTCCAAAGATATGGGCAAAAGACTGTGTGATCCCAAATCCGGAACCGTTTTGCTCTAGGAGGCCCAGGAGCGGAGAAAACCGCGAAAAACGAAAAAATCGACTTTAGAAAATTCCCGGCCCCCTAGAAAAATCGGAAATCGTCTCACGAATCCAATGGCGCCAGCCAAATTGTCCTAGCTATGATATTTCCAAAGATATGGGCGAATAACGGTCTGAGTCCGAATCCGGGCCCATTTTGCTCTAGGAGGCCCAGGAGCCGAGAAAAACGCGAAAAACGAAAAAATCGACTTTAGAAAATTCCCGGACCCCTAGAAAAATCGGAAATTATCTCACGAATCCAATGGCGCCAGCCAAATTGTCCTAGCTACGATATTTCCAAAGATATGGGCGAAAAATGGTGTGATCCCAAATCCGGGCCCGTTTTGCTCTAGGCGGCCGAGGAGCCGAGAAAAACGCGAAAAACGATAAAATCGACTTTAGAAAACTCCCGGCCCACTAGAAAAATCGGAAATCGTCTCACGAATCCAATGGCGCCAGCCAAATTGTCCTAGCTATGATATTTCCAAAGATATCGGCAAAAGGCTGTGTGATCCCAAATCCGGGTCCGTTTTACTCTAAGAGGCCCAGGAGCCGAGAGAAACGCGAAAAACGAAAAAATCGTCGTTAGAAAATTCGCAGCCCCCTAGAAAAATCGGAAATCGTCTCACGAATCCAATGGCGCCAGCCAAATTGTCCTAGCTATGATATTTCCAAAGATATGGGCGAATAACGGTCTGAGTCCGAATCCGGGCCCATTTTGCTCTGGGAGGCCCAGGAGCCGAGCAAAACGCAAAAAAACGAAAAAATCGACTGTGGACCATTCCCGGACCCCTTAGTAAGTCGGAAATCGTCTCACGAATCCAATGGCGCCAGCCAAATTGTCCTAGCTATGATATTTCCAAAGATATCGGCAAAAGGCTGTGTGATCCCAAATCCGGGCCCGTTTTACTCTAGGAGGCCCAGGAGCCGAGAAAAACGCGAAAAACGAAAAAATCGACTTTAGAAAATTCCCAGCCCCCTAGAAAATTCGGAAATCGTCTCACGAATCCAATGGCGCCAGCCAAATTGTCCTAGCTATGATATTTCCAAAGATATGGGCAAAAGACTGTGTGATCCCAAATCCGGGCCCGTTTTGCTCTAGGCGGCCCAGGAGCCGAGAAAAACGCGAAAAACGATAAAATCGACTTTAGAAAACTCCCGGCCCACTAGAAAAATCGGAAATCGTCTCACGAATCCAATGGCGCCAGCCAAATTGTCCTAGCTATGATATTTCCAAAGATATCGGCAAAAGGCTGTGTGATCCCAAATCCGGGCCCGTTTTACTCTAGGAGGCCCAGGAGCCGAGAAAAACGCGAAAAACGAAAAAATCGTCTTTAGAAAATTCGCAGCCCCCTAGAAAAATCGGAAATCGTCTCACGAATCCAATGGCGCCAGCCAAATTGTCCTAGCTATGATATTTCCAAAGATATGGGCAAAAGACTGTGTGATCCCAAATCCGGAACCGTTTTGCTCTAGGAGGCCCAGGAGCGGAGAAAAACGCGAAAAACGAAAAAATCGACTTTAGAAAATTCCCGGCCCCCTAGAAAAATCGGAAATCGTCTCACGAATCCAATGGCGCCAGCCAAATTGTCCTAGCTATGATATTTCCAAAGATATGGGCAAAAGGCTGTGTGATCCCATATCCGGGCCCGTTTTACTCTAGGAGGCCCAGGAGCCGAGAAAAACGCGAAAAACGAAAAAATCGACTTTAGAAAATTCCCGGACCCCCTGGAAAAATCGGAAATCGTCTCACGAATCCAATGGCGCCAGCCAAATTGTCCTAGCTATGATATTTCCAAAGATATGGGCGAAAAACGGTGTGATGCCAAATCCGGGCCCGTTTTGCTCTCGGAGACCCAGGAGCCGAGGAAATCGCGAAAAACGAAAAAATCGACTTTAGAAAATTCACGGACTTCTAGAAAAATCGGAAATCGTCTCACGAATCCAATGGCACCAGCCAAATGGTCTCAGCTATGATATTTCCAAAGATATGGGCAAAAGACTGTGTGATCCCAAATCCGGGCCCGTTTTGCTCTAGGCGGCCCAGGAGCCGAGAAAAACGCGAAAAACGATAAAATCGACTTTAGAAAACTCCCGGCCCACTAGAAAAATCGAAAATCGTCTCACGAATCCAATGGCGCCAGCCAAATTGTCCTAGCTATGATATTTCCAAAGATATGGGCGAAAAACGGTGTGATCCCAAATCCGGGCCCGTTTTACTCTAGGAGGCCCAGGAGCCGAGAAAAACGCGAAAAACGATAAAATCGACTTTAGAAAATTCCCGGACCCCTAGAAAAATCGGAAATCGTCTCACGAATCCAATGGCGCCAGCCAAATTGTCCTAGCTATGATATTTCCAAAGATATGGGCGAATAACGGTGTGATCCCAAATCCGGGCCCGTTTTGCTCTAGGAGGCCCAGGAGCCGAGAAAAACGCGAAAAACGAAAAAAACGACTTTAGAAAATTCCCAGCCCCCTAGAAAAATCGGAAATCGTCTCACGAATCCAATGGCACCAGCCAAATTGTCTCAGCTATGATATTTCCAAAGATATGGGCAAAAGACTGTGTGATCCCAAATCCGGGCCCGTTTTGCTCTAGGCGGCCCAGGAGCCGAGAAAAACGCGAAAAACGATAAAATCGACTTTAGAAAACTCCCGGCCCACTAGAAAAATCGGAAATCGTCTCACGAATCCAATAGCGCCAGCCAAATTGTCCTAGCTATGATATTTCCAAAAAATATCGGCAAAAGGCTGTGTGATCCCAAATCCGGGCCCGTTTTACTCTAGGAGGCCCAGGAGCCGAGAAAAACGCGAAAAACGATAAAATCGACTTTAGAAAATTCCCGGACCCCTAGAAAAATCGGAAATCGTCTCACGAATCCAATGGCGCCAGCCAAATTGTCCTAGCTATGACATTTCCAAAGATATGGGCGAATAACGGTGTGATCCCAAATCCGGGCCCGTTTTGCTCTAGGAGGCCCAGGAGCCGAGAAAAACGCGAAAAACGAAAAAATCGACTTTAGAAAATTCTCAGCCCCCTAGAAAAATCGGAAATCGTCTCACGAATCCAATGGCACCAGCCAAATTGTCTCAGCTATGATATTTCCAAAGATATGGGCAAAAGACTGTGTGATCCCAAATCCGGGCCCGTTTTGCTCTAGGCGGCCCAGGAGCCGAGAAAAACGCGAAAAACGATAAAATCGACTTTAGAAAACTCCCGGCCCACTAGAAAAATCGGAAATAGTCTCACGAATCCAATGGCGCCAGCCAAATTGTCCTAGCTATGATATTTCCAAAGATATGGGCAAAAGACTGTGTGATCCCAAATCCGGAACCGTTTTGCTCTAGGAGGCCCAGGAGCGGAGAAAACCGCGAAAAACGAAAAAATCGACTTTAGAAAATTCCCGGCCCCCTAGAAAAATCGGAAATCGTCTCACGAATCCAATGGCGCCAGCCAAATTGTCCTAGCTATGATATTTCCAAAGATATGGGCGAATAACGGTCTGAGTCCGAATCCGGGCCCATTTTGCTCTAGGAGGCCCAGGAGCCGAGAAAAACGCGAAAAACGAAAAAATCGACTTTAGAAAATTCCCGGACCCCTAGAAAAATCGGAAATTATCTCACGAATCCAATGGCGCCAGCCAAATTGTCCTAGCTACGATATTTCCAAAGATATGGGCGAAAAATGGTGTGATCCCAAATCCGGGCCCGTTTTGCTCTAGGCGGCCCAGGAGCCGAGAAAAACGCGAAAAACGATAAAATCGACTTTAGAAAACTCCCGGCCCACTAGAAAAATCGGAAATCGTCTCACGAATCCAATGGCGCCAGCCAAATTGTCCTAGCTATGATATTTCCAAAGATATCGGCAAAAGGCTGCGTGATCCCAAATCCGGGCCCGTTTTACTCTAAGAGGCCCAGGAGCCGAGAAAAACGCGAAAAACGAAAAAATCGACTTTAGAAAATTCCCGGCCCCCTAGAAAAATCGGAAATCGTCTCACGAATTCAATGGCGCCAGCCAAATTGTCCTAGCTATGATATTTCCAAAGATATGGGCGAATAACGGTCTGAGTCCGAATCCGGGCCCATTTTGCTCTGGGAGGCCCAGGAGCGGAGAAAAACGCGAAAAACGAAAAAATCGACTTTAGAAAATTCCCGGACCCCTAGAAAAATCGGAAATTATCTCACGAATCCAATGGCGCCAGCCAAATTGTCCTAGCTACGATATTTCCAAAGATATGGGCGAAAAATGGTGTGATCCCAAATCCGGGCCCGTTTTGCTCCAGGCGGCCCAGGAGCCGAGAAAAACGCGAAAAACGATAAAATCGACTTTAGAAAACTCCCGGCCCACTAGAAAAATCGGAAATCGTCTCACGAATCCAATGGCGCCAGCCAAATTGTCCTAGCTATGATATTTCCAAAGATATCGGCAAAAGGCTGTGTGATCCCAAATCCGGGCCCGTTTTACTCTAAGAGGCCCAGGAGCCGAGCAAAACGCAAAAAAACGAAAAAATCGACTGTGGACCATTCCCGGACCCCTTAGTAAGTCGGAAATCGTCTCACGAATCCAATGGCGCCAGCCAAATTGTCCTAGCTATGATATTTCCAAAGATATCGGCAAAAGGCTGTGTGATCCCAAATCCGGGCCCGTTTCACTCTAAGAGGCCCAGGAGCCGAGAAAAACGCGAAAAACGAAAAAATCGTCGTTAGAAAATTCGCAGCCCCCTAGAAAAATCGGAAATCGTCTCACGAATCCAATGGCGCCAGCCAAATTGTCCTAGCAATGATATTTCCAAAGATATGGGCAAAAGACTGTGTGATCCCAAATCCGGAACCGTTTTGCTCTAGGAGGCCCAGGAGCGGAGAAAAACGCGAAAAACGAAAAAATCGACTTTAGAAAATTCCCGGCCCCCTAGAAAAATCGGAAATCGTCTCACGAATCCAATGGCGCCAGCCAAATTGTCCTAGCTATGATATTTCCAAAGATATGGGCAAAAGGCTGTGTGATCCTATATCCGGGCCCGTTTTACTCTAGGAGGCCCAGGAGCCGAGAAAAACGCGAAAAACGAAAAAATCGACTTTAGAAAATTCCCGGACCCCCTGGAAAAATCGGAAATCGTCTCACGAATTCAATGGCGCCAGCCAAATTGTCCTACCTATGATATTTCCAAAGATATGGGCGAATAACGGTCTGAGTCCGAATCCGGGCCCATTTTGCTCTAGGAGGCCCAGGAGCCGAGCAAAACGCAAAAAAACGAAAAAATCGACTGTGGACCATTCCCGGACCCCTTAGTAAGTCGGAAATCGTCTCACGAATCCAATGGCGCCAGCCAAATTGTCCTAGCTATGATATTTCCAAAGATATGGGCGAAAAACGGTGTGATGCCAAATCCGGGCCCGTTTTGCTCTCGGAGACCCAGGAGCCGAGGAAATCGCGAAAAACGAAAAAATCGACTTTAGAAAATTCACGGACTTCTAGAAAAATCGGAAATCGTCTCACGAATCCAATGGCGCCAGCCAAATTGTCCTAGCTATGATATTTCCAAAGATATGGGCGAAAAACAGTTTGATCCCAAATCCGGGCCCGTTTTGCTCTAGGAGGCCCAGGAGCCGAGAAAAACGCGAAAAACGAAAAAATCGACTTTAGAAAATTCCCGGACCCCTAGAAAAATCGGAAATTATCTCACGAATCCAATGGCGCCAGCCAAATTGTCCTAGCTACGATATTTCCAAAGATATGGGCGAAAAATGGTGTGATCCCAAATCCGGGCCCGTTTTGCTCTAGGAGGCCCAGGAGCCGAGAAAAACGCGAAAAACGAAAAAATCGACTTTAGAACATTCCCGGCCTCCTAGAAAAGTCGGAAATCGTCTCACGAATCCAATTGCACCAGCCAAATTGTCCTAGCTATGATATTTCCAAAGATATGGGCGAAAAACGGTGTGATGCCAAATCCGGGCCCGTCTTGCTCTAGGAGACCCAGGAGCCGAGGAAATCGCGAAAAACGAAAAAATCGACTTTAGAAAATTCACGGACCTCTAGAAAAATCGGAAATCGTCTCACGAATCCAATGGCGCCAGCCAAATTGTCCTAGCTATGATATTTCCAAAGATATGGGCAAAAGACTGTGTGATCCCAAATCCGGGCCCGTTTTGCTCTAGGAGGCCCAGGAGCGGAGAAAAACGCGAAAAACGAAAAAATCGACTTTAGAAAATTCCCGGACCCCTGGAAAAATCGGAAATCGTCTCACGAATTCAATGGCGCCAGCCAAATTGTCCTAGCTATGATATTTCCAAAGATATGGGCGAATAACGGTCTGAGTCCGAATCCGGGCCCATTTTGCTCTGGGAGGCCCAGGAGCCGAGCAAAACGCAAAAAAACGAAAAAATCGACTGTGGACCATTCCCGGACCCCTTAGTAAGTCGGAAATCGTCTCACGAATCCAATGGCGCCAGCCAAATTGTCCTAGCTATGATATTTCCAAAGATATCGGCAAAAGGCTGTGTGATCCCAAATCCGGGCCCGTTTCACTCTAAGAGGCCCAGGAGCCGAGAAAAACGCGAAAAACGAAAAAATCGTCGTTAGAAAATTCGCAGCCCCCTAGAAAAATCGGAAATCGTCTCACGAATCCAATGGCGCCAGCCAAATTGTCCTAGCTATGATATTTCCAAAGATATGGGCAAAAGACTGTGTGATCCCAAATCCGGACCCGTTTTGCTCGAGGAGGCCCAGGAGCGGAGAAAAACGCGAAAAACGAGAAAATCGACTTTAGAAAATTCCCGGCCCCCTAGAAAAATCGGAAATCGTCTCACCAATCCAATGGCGCCAGCCAAATTGTCCTAGCTATGATATTTCCAAAGATATGGGCGAAAAACAGTGTGATCCCAAATCCGGGCCCGTTTTGCTCTAGGAGGCCCAGGAGCCGAGAAAAACGCGAAAAAACGAAAAAATCGACTGTGGACCATTCCCGGACCCCTTAGTAAGTCGGAAATCGTCTCACGAATCCAATGGCGCCAGCCAAATTGTCCTAGCTATGATATTTCCAAAGATATCGGCAAAAGGCTGTGTGATCCCAAATCCGGGCCCGTTTTACTCTAGGAGGCCCAGGAGCCGAGAAAAACGCGAAAAACGAAAAAATCGACTTTAGAAAATTCCCAGCCCCCTAGAAAATTCGGAAATCGTCTCACGAATCCAATGGCGCCAGCCAAATTGTCCTAGCTATGATATTTCCAAAGATATGGGCAAAAGACTGTGTGATCCCAAATCCGGGCCCGTTTTGCTCTAGGCGGCCCAGGAGCCGAGAAAAACGCGAAAAACGATAAAATCGACTTTAGAAAACTCCCGGCCCACTAGAAAAATCGGAAATCGTCTCACGAATCCAATGGCGCCAGCCAAATTGTCCTAGCTATGATATTTCCAAAGATATCGGCAAAAGGCTGTGTGATCCCAAATCCGGGCCCGTTTTACTCTAGGAGGCCCAGGAGCCGAGAAAAACGCGAAAAACGAAAAAATCGTCTTTAGAAAATTCGCAGCCCCCTAGAAAAATCGGAAATCGTCTCACGGATCCAATGGCGCCAGCCAAATTGTCCTAGCAATGATATTTCCAAAGATATGGGCAAAAGACTGTGTGATCCCAAATCCGGAACCGTTTTGCTCTAGGAGGCCCAGGAGCGGAGAAAAACGCGAAAAACGAAAAAATCGACTTTAGAAAATTCCCGGCCCCCTAGAAAAATCGGAAATCGTCTCACGAATCCAATGGCGCCAGCCAAATTGTCCTAGCTATGATATTTCCAAAGATATGGGCAAAAGGCTGTGTGATCCCATATCCGGGCCCGTTTTACTCTAGGAGGCCCAGGAGCCGAGAAAAACGCGAAAAACGAAAAAATCGACTTTAGAAAATTCCCGGACCCCCTGGAAAAATCGGAAATCGTCTCACGAATTCAATGGCGCCAGCCAAATTGTCCTAGCTATGATATTTCCAAAGATATGGGCGAATAACGGTCTGAGTCCGAATCCGGGCCCATTTTGCTCTAGGAGGCCCAGGAGCCGAGCAAAACGCAAAAAAACGAAAAAATCGACTGTGGACCATTCCCGGACCCCTTAGTAAGTCGGAAATCGTCTCACGAATCCAATGGCGCCAGCCAAATTGTCCTAGCTATGATATTTCCAAAGATATGGGCGAAAAACGGTGTGATGCCAAATCCGGGCCCGTTTTGCTCTCGGAGACCCAGGAGCCGAGGAAATCGCGAAAAACGAAAAAATCGACTTTAGAAAATTCACGGACTTCTAGAAAAATCGGAAATCGTCTCACGAATCCAATGGCGCCAGCCAAATTGTCCTAGCTATGATATTTCCAAAGATATGGGCGAAAAACAGTTTGATCCCAAATCCGGGCCCGTTTTGCTCTAGGAGGCCCAGGAGCCGAGAAAAACGCGAAAAACGAAAAAATCGACTTTAGAAAATTCCCGGACCCCTAGAAAAATCGGAAATTATCTCACGAATCCAATGGCGCCAGCCAAATTGTCCTAGCTACGATATTTCCAAAGATATGGGCGAAAAATGGTGTGATCCCAAATCCGGGCCCGTTTTGCTCTAGGAGGCCCAGGAGCCGAGAAAAACGCGAAAAACGAAAAAATCGACTTTAGAACATTCCCGGCCTCCTAGAAAAGTCGGAAATCGTCTCACGAATCCAATTGCACCAGCCAAATTGTCCTAGCTATGATATTTCCAAAGATATGGGCGAAAAACGGTGTGATGCCAAATCCGGGCCCGTCTTGCTCTAGGAGACCCAGGAGCCGAGGAAATCGCGAAAAACGAAAAAATCGACTTTAGAAAATTCACGGACCTCTAGAAAAATCGGAAATCGTCTCACGAATCCAATGGCGCCAGCCAAATTGTCCTAGCTATGATATTTCCAAAGATATGGGCAAAAGACTGTGTGATCCCAAATCCAGACCCGTTTTGCTCGAGGAGGCCCAGGAGCGGAGAAAAACGCGAAAAACGAAAAAATCGACTTTAGAAAATTCCCGGCCCCCTAGAAAAATCGGAAATCGTCTCACCAATCCAATGGCGCCAGCCAAATTGTCCTAGCTATGATATTTCCAAAGATATGGGCAAAAGACTGTGTGATCCCAAATCCGGGCCCGTTTTGCTCTAGGCGGCCCAGGAGCCGAGAAAAACGCGAAAAACGATAAAATCGACTTTAGAAAATTCCCGGCCCACTAGAAAAATCGGAAATCGTCTCACGAATCCAATGGCGCCAGCCAAATTGTCCTAGCTATGGTATTTTCAAAGATATGGGCGAATAACGGTGTGATCCCAAATCCGGGCCGGTTTTGCTCTAGGAGGCCCAGGAGCCGAGAAAAACGCGAAAAACGAAAAAATCGACTTTAGAAAATTCCCAGCCCCCTAGAAAAATCGGAAATCGTCTCACGAATCCAATGGCGCCAGCCAAATTGTCCTAGCTATGATATTTCCAAAGATATGGGCAAAAGACTGTGTGATCCCAAATCCGGGCCCGTTTTGCTCTAGGAGGCCCAGGAGCGGAGAAAAACGCGAAAAACGAAAAAATCGACTTTAGAAAATTCCCGGACCCCTGGAAAAATCGGAAATCGTCTCACGAATTCAATGGCGCCAGCCAAATTGTCCTAGCTATGATATTTCCAAAGATATGGGCGAATAACGGTCTGAGTCCGAATCCGGGCCCATTTTGCTCTGGGAAGCCCAGGACCCGAGCAAAACGCAAAAAAACGAAAAAATCGACTTGAGAAAATTCACGGACCTCTAGAAAAATCGGAAATCGTCTCACGAATCCAATGGCGCCAGCCAAATTGTCCTAGCTATGATATTTCCAAAGATATGGGCAAAAGACTGCGTGATCCCAAATCCGGGCCCGTTTTGCTCTAGGCGGCCCAGGAGCCGAGAAAATAGCGAAAAACGATAAAATCGACTTTAGAAAATTCCCGGCCCACTAGAAAAATCGAAAATCGTCTCACGAATCCAATGGCGCCAGCCAAATTGTCCTAGCTATGATATTTCCAAAGATATGGGCGAAAAACGGTGTGATCCCAAATCCGGGCCCGTTTTACTCAAGGAGGCCCAGGAGCCGAGAAAAACGCGAAAAACGATAAAATCGACTTTAGAAAATTCCCGGACCCCTAGAAAAATCGGAAATCGTCTCACGAATCCAATGGCGCCAGCCAAATTGTCCTAGCTATGATATTTCCAAAGATATGGGCGAATAACGGTGTGATCCCAAATCCGGGCCCGTTTTGCTCTAGGAGGCCCAGGAGCCGAGAAAAACGCGAAAAACGAAAAAATCGACTTTAAAAAATTCCCGGCCTCCTAGAAAAGTCGGAAATCGTCTCACGAATCCAATTGCGCCAGCCAAATTGTCCTAGCTATGATATTTCCAAAGATATGGGCGAAAAACGGTGTGATGCCAAATCCGGGCCCGTCTTGCTCTAGGAGACCCAGGAGCCGAGGAAATCGCGAAAAACGAAAAAATCGGCTTTAGAAAATTCCCGGACCCCTAGAAAAATCGGAAATCGTCTCACGAATCCAATGGCGCCAGCCAAATTGTCCTAGCTATGATATTTCCAAAGATATCGGCAAAAGGATGTGTGATCCCAAATCCGGGCCCGTTTGACTCTAGGAGGCCCAGGAGCCGAGAAAAACGCGAAAAACGAAAAAATCGACTTTAGAAAATTCCCAGCCCCCTAGAAAATTCGGAAATCGTCTCACGAATCCAATGGCGCCAGCCAAATTGTCCTAGCTATGATATTTCCAAAGATATGGGCAAAAGACTGTGTGATCCCAAATCCGGGCCCGTTTTGCTCTAGGAGGCCCAGGAGCGGAGAAAAACGCGAAAAACGAAAAAATCGACTTTAGAAAATTCCCGGCCCCCTAGAAAAATCGGAAATCGTCTCACGAATCCCATGGCGCCAGCCAAATTGTCCTAGCTATGATATTTCCAAAGATATGGGCGAAAAACGGTGTGATGCCAAATCCGGGCCCGTTTTGCTCTGGGAGACCCAGGAGCCGAGGAAATCGCGAAAAACGAAAAAATCGACTTTAGAAAATTCACGGACCTCTAGAAAAATCGGAAATCGTCTCACGAATCCAATGGCGCCAGCCAAATTGTCCTAGCTATGATATTTCCAAAGATATGGGCAAAAGACTGTGTGATCCCAAATCCGGGCCCGTTTTGCTCTCGGCGACCCAGGAGCCGAGGAAATCGCGAAAAACGAAAAAATCGACTTTAGAAAATTCACGGACCTCTAGAAAAATCGGAAATCGTCTCACGAATCCAATGGCGCCAGCCAAATTGTCCTAGCTATGATATTTCCAAAGATAGGGGCAAAAGACTGTGTGATCCCAAATCCGGGCCCGTTTTGCTCTAGGCGGCCCAGGAGCCGAGAAAAACGCGAAAAACGATAAAATCGACTTTAGAAAATTCCCGGCCCACTAGAAAAATCGGAAATCGTCTCACGAATCCAATGGCGCCAGCCAAATTGTCCTAGCTATGATATTTCCAAAGATATGGGCGAATAACGGTGTGATCCCAAATCCGGGCCCGTTTTGCTCTAGGAGGCCCAGGAGCCGAGAAAAACGCGAAAAACGAAAAAATCGACTTTAGAAAATTCCCAGCCCCCTAGAAAAATCGGAAATCGTCTCACGAATCCAATGGCACCGGCCAAATTGTCTCAGCTATGATATTTCCAAAGATATGGGCAAAAGACTGTGTGATCCCAAATCCGGGCCCGTTTTGCTCTAGGCGGCCCAGGAGCCGAGAAAAACGCGAAAAACGATAAAATCGTCGTTAGAAAATTCGCAGCCCCCTAGAAAAATCGGAAATCGTCTCACGAATCCAATGGCGCCAGCCAAATTGTCCTAGCTATGATATTTCCAAAGATATGGGCGAATAACGGTCTGAGTCCGAATCCGGGCCCATTTTGCTCTGGGAGGCCCAGGAGCCGAGCACAACGCAAAAGAACGAAAAAATCGACTGTGGACCATTCCCGGACCCCTTAGTAAGTCGGAAATCGTCTCACGAATCCAATGGCGCCAGCCAAATTGTCCTAGCTATGATATTTCCAAAGATATGGGCAAAAGACTGCGTGATCCCAAATCCGGGCCCGTTTTGCTCTAGGCGGCCCAGGAGCCGAGAAAAAAGCGAAAAACGATAAAATCGACTTTAGAAAATTCCCGGCCCACTAGAAAAATCGAAAATCGTCTCACGAATCCAATGGCGCCAGCCAAATTGTCCTAGCTATGATATTTCCAAAGATATGGGCGAAAAACGGTGTGATCCCAAATCCGGGCCCGTTTTACTCTAGGAGGCCCAGGAGCCGAGAAAAACGCGAAAAACGATAAAATCGACTTTAGAAAATTCCCGGACCCATAGAAAAATCGGAAATCGTCTCACGAATCCAATGGCGCCAGCCAAATTGTCCTAGCTATGATATTTCCAAAGATATGGGCGAATAACGGTGTGATCCCAAATCCGGGCCCGTTTTGCTCTAGGAGGCCCAGGAGCCGAGAAAAACGCGAAAAACGAAAAAATCGACTTTAGAAAATTCCCAGCCCCCTAGAAAAATCGGAAATCGTCTCACGAATCCAATGGCACCAGCCAAATTGTCTCAGCTATGATATTTCCATAGATATGGGCAAAAGACTGTGTGATCCCAAATCCAGACCCGTTTTGCTCGAGGAGGCCCAGGAGCGGAGAAAAACGCGAAAAACGAAAAAATCGACTTTAGAAAATTCCCGGCCCCCTAGAAAAATCGGAAATCGTCTCACCAATCCAATGGCGCCAGCCAAATTGTCCTAGCTATGATATTTCCAAAGATATGGGCAAAAGACTGTGTGATCCCAAATCCGGGCCCGTTTTGCTCTAGGCGGCCCAGGAGCCGAGAAAAACGCGAAAAACGATAAAATCGACTTTAGAAAATTCCCGGCCCACTAGAAAAATCGGAAATCGTCTCACGAATCCAATGGCGCCAGCCAAATTGTCCTAGCTATGGTATTTTCAAAGATATGGGCGAATAACGGTGTGATCCCAAATCCGGGCCGGTTTTGCTCTAGGAGGCCCAGGAGCCGAGAAAAACGCGAAAAACGAAAAAATCGACTTTAGAAAATTCCCAGCCCCCTAGAAAAATCGGAAATCGTCTCACGAATCCAATGGCGCCAGCCAAATTGTCCTAGCTATGATATTTCCAAAGATATGGGCAAAAGACTGTGTGATCCCAAATCCGGGCCCGTTTTGCTCTAGGAGGCCCAGGAGCGGAGAAAAACGCGAAAAACGAAAAAATCGACTTTAGAAAATTCCCGGACCCCTGGAAAAATCGGAAATCGTCTCACGAATTCAATGGCGCCAGCCAAATTGTCCTAGCTATGATATTTCCAAAGATATGGGCGAATAACGGTCTGAGTCCGAATCCGGGCCCATTTTGCTCTGGGAAGCCCAGGACCCGAGCAAAACGCAAAAAAACGAAAAAATCGACTTGAGAAAATTCACGGACCTCTAGAAAAATCGGAAATCGTCTCACGAATCCAATGGCGCCAGCCAAATTGTCCTAGCTATGATATTTCCAAAGATATGGGCAAAAGACTGCGTGATCCCAAATCCGGGCCCGTTTTGCTCTAGGCGGCCCAGGAGCCGAGAAAATAGCGAAAAACGATAAAATCGACTTTAGAAAATTCCCGGCCCACTAGAAAAATCGAAAATCGTCTCACGAATCCAATGGCGCCAGCCAAATTGTCCTAGCTATGATATTTCCAAAGATATGGGCGAAAAACGGTGTGATCCCAAATCCGGGCCCGTTTTACTCAAGGAGGCCCAGGAGCCGAGAAAAACGCGAAAAACGATAAAATCGACTTTAGAAAATTCCCGGACCCCTAGAAAAATCGGAAATCGTCTCACGAATCCAATGGCGCCAGCCAAATTGTCCTAGCTATGATATTTCCAAAGATATGGGCGAATAACGGTGTGATCCCAAATCCGGGCCCGTTTTGCTCTAGGAGGCCCAGGAGCCGAGAAAAACGCGAAAAACGAAAAAATCGACTTTAAAAAATTCCCGGCCTCCTAGAAAAGTCGGAAATCGTCTCACGAATCCAATTGCGCCAGCCAAATTGTCCTAGCTATGATATTTCCAAAGATATGGGCGAAAAACGGTGTGATGCCAAATCCGGGCCCGTCTTGCTCTAGGAGACCCAGGAGCCGAGGAAATCGCGAAAAACGAAAAAATCGGCTTTAGAAAATTCCCGGACCCCTAGAAAAATCGGAAATCGTCTCACGAATCCAATGGCGCCAGCCAAATTGTCCTAGCTATGATATTTCCAAAGATATCGGCAAAAGGATGTGTGATCCCAAATCCGGGCCCGTTTGACTCTAGGAGGCCCAGGAGCCGAGAAAAACGCGAAAAACGAAAAAATCGACTTTAGAAAATTCCCAGCCCCCTAGAAAATTCGGAAATCGTCTCACGAATCCAATGGCGCCAGCCAAATTGTCCTAGCTATGATATTTCCAAAGATATGGGCAAAAGACTGTGTGATCCCAAATCCGGGCCCGTTTTGCTCTAGGAGGCCCAGGAGCGGAGAAAAACGCGAAAAACGAAAAAATCGACTTTAGAAAATTCCCGGCCCCCTAGAAAAATCGGAAATCGTCTCACGAATCCCATGGCGCCAGCCAAATTGTCCTAGCTATGATATTTCCAAAGATATGGGCGAAAAACGGTGTGATGCCAAATCCGGGCCCGTTTTGCTCTGGGAGACCCAGGAGCCGAGGAAATCGCGAAAAACGAAAAAATCGACTTTAGAAAATTCACGGACCTCTAGAAAAATCGGAAATCGTCTCACGAATCCAATGGCGCCAGCCAAATTGTCCTAGCTATGATATTTCCAAAGATATGGGCAAAAGACTGTGTGATCCCAAATCCGGGCCCGTTTTGCTCTCGGCGACCCAGGAGCCGAGGAAATCGCGAAAAACGAAAAAATCGACTTTAGAAAATTCACGGACCTCTAGAAAAATCGGAAATCGTCTCACGAATCCAATGGCGCCAGCCAAATTGTCCTAGCTATGATATTTCCAAAGATAGGGGCAAAAGACTGTGTGATCCCAAATCCGGGCCCGTTTTGCTCTAGGCGGCCCAGGAGCCGAGAAAAACGCGAAAAACGATAAAATCGACTTTAGAAAATTCCCGGCCCACTAGAAAAATCGGAAATCGTCTCACGAATCCAATGGCGCCAGCCAAATTGTCCTAGCTATGATATTTCCAAAGATATGGGCGAAAAACGGTGTGATCCCAAATCCGGGCCCGTTTTACTCTAGGAGGCCCAGGAGCCGAGAAAAACGCGAAAAACGAAAAAATCGACTTTAGAAAATTCCCAGCCCCCTAGAAAAATCGGAAATCGTCTCACGAATCCAATGGCGCCAGCCAAATTGTCCTAGCTATGATATTTCCAAAGATATGGGCAAAAGACTGTGTGATCCCAAATCCGGGCCCGTTTTGCTCTAGGAGGCCCAGGAGCGGAGAAAAACGCGAAAAACGAAAAAATCGACTTTAGAAAATTCCCGGCCCACTAGAAAAATCCGAAATCGTCTCACGAATCCAATGGCGCCAGCCAAATTGTCCTAGCTATGATATTTCCAAAGATATGGGCGAAAAACGGTGTGATCCCAAATCCGGGCCCGTTTTACTCTAGGAGGCCCAGGAGCCGAGAAAAACGCGAAAAACGATAAAATCGACTTTAGAAAATTCCCGGACCCCTAGAAAAATCGGAAATCGTCTTACGAATCCAATGGCGCCAGCCAAATTGTCCTAGCTATGATATTTCCAAAGATATGGGCGAATAACGGTGTGATCCCAAATCCGGGCCCGTTTTGCTCTAGGAGGCCCAGGAGCCGAGAAAAACGCGAAAAACGAAAAAATCGACTTTAGAAAATTCCCAGCCCCCTAGAAAAATCGGAAATCGTCTCACGAATCCAATGGCACCGGCCAAATTGTCTCAGCTATGATATTTCCAAAGATATGGGCAAAAGACTGTGTGATCCCAAATCCGGGCCCGTTTTGCTCTAGGCGGCCCAGGAGCCGAGAAAAACGCGAAAAACGATAAAATCGTCGTTAGAAAATTCGCAGCCCCCTAGAAAAATCGGAAATCGTCTCACGAATCCAATGGCGCCAGCCAAATTGTCCTAGCTATGATATTTCCAAAGATATGGGCAAAAGACTGTGTGATCCCAAATCCGGACCCGTTTTGCTCGAGGAGGCCCAGGAGCCGAGAAAAACGCGAAAAACGAAAAAATCGAATTTAGAAAATTCCCGGACCCCTGGAAAACTCGGAAATCGTCTCACGAATTCAATGGCGCCAGCCAAATTGTCCTAGCTATGATATTTCCAAAGATATGGGCGAATAACGGTCTGAGTCCGAATCCGGGCCCATTTTGCTCTGGGAGGCCCAGGAGCCGAGCACAACGCAAAAGAACGAAAAAATCGACTGTGGACCATTCCCGGACCCCTTAGTAAGTCGGAAATCGTCTCACGAATCCAATGGCGCCAGCCAAATTGTCCTAGCTATGATATTTCCAAAGATATGGGCAAAAGACTGCGTGATCCCAAATCCGGGCCCGTTTTGCTCTAGGCGGCCCAGGAGCCGAGAAAAAAGCGAAAAACGATAAAATCGACTTTAGAAAATTCCCGGCCCACTAGAAAAATCGAAAATCGTCTCACGAATCCAATGGCGCCAGCCAAATTGTCCTAGCTATGATATTTCCAAAGATATGGGCGAAAAACGGTGTGATCCCAAATCCGGGCCCGTTTTACTCTAGGAGGCCCAGGAGCCGAGAAAAACGCGAAAAACGATAAAATCGACTTTAGAAAATTCCCGGACCCATAGAAAAATCGGAAATCGTCTCACGAATCCAATGGCGCCAGCCAAATTGTCCTAGCTATGATATTTCCAAAGATATGGGCGAATAACGGTGTGATCCCAAATCCGGGCCCGTTTTGCTCTAGGAGGCCCAGGAGCCGAGAAAAACGCGAAAAACGAAAAAATCGACTTTAGAAAATTCCCAGCCCCCTAGAAAAATCGGAAATCGTCTCACGAATCCAATGGCACCAGCCAAATTGTCTCAGCTATGATATTTCCATAGATATGGGCAAAAGACTGTGTGATCCCAAATCCGGGCCCGTTTTGCTCTAGGCGGCCCAGGAGCCGAGAAAAACGCGAAAAACGATAAAATCGACTTTAGAAAACTCCCGGCCCACTAGAAAAATCGGAAATCGTCTCACGAATCCAATGGCGCCAGCCAAATTGTCCTAGCTATGATATTTCCAAAGATATCGGCAAAAGGCTGTGTGATCCCAAATCCGGGCCCGTTTTACTCTAGGAGGCCCAGGAGCCGAGAAAAACGCGAAAAACGAAAAAATCGTCTTTAGAAAATTCGCAGCCCCCTAGAAAAATCGGAAATCGTCTCACGAATCCAATGGCGCCAGCCAAATTGTCCTAGCTATGATATTTCCAAAGATATGGGCAAAAGACTGTGTGATCCCAAATCCGGAACCGTTTTGCTCTAGGAGGCCCAGGAGCCGAGAAAAACGCGAAAAACGAAAAAATCGACTTTAGAAAATTCCCGGCCCCCTAGAAAAATCGGAAATCGTCTCACGAATCCAATGGCGCCAGCCAAATTGTCCTAGCTATGATATTTCCAAAGATATGGGCAAAAGGCTGTGTGATCCCATATCCGGGCCCGTTTTACTCTAGGAGGCCCAGGAGCCGAGAAAAACGCGAAAAACGAAAAAATCGTCTTTAGAAAATTCGCAGCCCCCTAGAAAAATCGGAAATCGTCTCACGAATCCAATGGCGCCAGCCAAATTGTCCTAGCTATGATATTTCCAAAGATATGGGCAAAAGACTGTGTGATCCCAAATCCAGACCCGTTTTGCTCGAGGAGGCCCAGGAGCGGAGAAAAACGCGAAAAACGAAAAAATCGACTTTAGAAAATTCCCGGCCCCCTAGAAAAATCGGAAATCGTCTCACCAATCCAATGGCGCCAGCCAAATTGTCCTAGCTATGATATTTCCAAAGATATGGGCAAAAGACTGTGTGATCCCAAATCCGGGCCCGTTTTGCTCTAGGCGGCCCAGGAGCCGAGAAAAACGCGAAAAACGATAAAATCGACTTTAGAAAATTCCCGGCCCACTAGAAAAATCGGAAATCGTCTCACGAATCCAATGGCGCCAGCCAAATTGTCCTAGCTATGGTATTTCCAAAGATATGGGCGAATAACGGTGTGATCCCAAATCCGGGCCGGTTTTGCTCTAGGAGGCCCAGGAGCCGAGAAAAACGCGAAAAACGAAAAAATCGACTTTAGAAAATTCCCAGCCCCCTAGAAAAATCGGAAATCGTCTCACGAATCCAATGGCGCCAGCCAAATTGTCCTAGCTATGATATTTCCAAAGATATGGGCAAAAGACTGTGTGATCCCAAATCCGGGCCCGTTTTGCTCTAGGAGGCCCAGGAGCGGAGAAAAACGCGAAAAACGAAAAAATCGACTTTAGAAAATTCCCGGACCCCTGGAAAAATCGGAAATCGTCTCACGAATTCAATGGCGCCAGCCAAATTGTCCTAGCTATGATATTTCCAAAGATATGGGCGAATAACGGTCTGAGTCCGAATCCGGGCCCATTTTGCTCTGGGAAGCCCAGGAGCCGAGCAAAACGCAAAAAAACGAAAAAATCGACTTGAGAAAATTCACGGACCTCTAGAAAAATCGGAAATCGTCTCACGAATCCAATGGCGCCAGCCAAATTGTCCTAGCTATGATATTTCCAAAGATATGGGCAAAAGACTGCGTGATCCCAAATCCGGGCCCGTTTTGCTCTAGGCGGCCCAGGAGCCGAGAAAATAACGAAAAACGATAAAATCGACTTTAGAAAATTCCCGGCCCACTAGAAAAATCGAAAATCGTCTCACGAATCCAATGGCGCCAGCCAAATTGTCCTAGCTATGATATTTCCAAAGATATGGGCGAAAAACGGTGTGATCCCAAATCCGGGCCCGTTTTACTCAAGGAGGCCCAGGAGCCGAGAAAAACGCGAAAAACGATAAAATCGACTTTAGAAAATTCCCGGACCCCTAGAAAAATCGGAAATCGTCTCACGAATCCAATGGCGCCAGCCAAATTGTCCTAGCTATGATATTTCCAAAGATATGGGCGAATAACGGTGTGATCCCAAATCCGGGCCCGTTTTGCTCTAGGAGGCCCAGGAGCCGAGAAAAACGCGAAAAACGAAAAAATCGACTTTAGAAAATTCCCAGCCCCCTAGAAAATTCGGAAATCGTCTCACGAATCCAATGGCGCCAGCCAAATTGTCCTAGCTATGATATTTCCAAAGATATGGGCAAAAGACTGTGTGATCCCAAATCCGGGCCCGTTTTGCTCTAGGAGGCCCAGGAGCCGAGAAAAACGCGAAAAACGAAAAAATCGAATTTAGAAAATTCCCGGACCCCTGGAAAACTCGGAAATCGTCTCACGAATTCAATGGCGCCAGCCAAATTGTCCTAGCTATGATATTTCCAAAGATATGGGCGAATAACGGTCTGAGTCCGAATCCGGGCCCATTTTGCTCTGGGAGGCCCAGGAGCCGAGCACAACGCAAAAAAACGAAAAAATCGACTGTGGACCATTCCCGGACCCCTTAGTAAGTCGGAAATCGTCTCACGAATCCAATGGCGCCAGCCAAATTGTCCTAGCTATGATATTTCCAAAGATATCGGCAAAAGGCTGTGTGATCCCAAATCCGGGCCCGTTTTACTCTAGGACGCCCAGGAGCCGAGAAAAACGCGAAAAACGAAAAAATCGACTTTAGAAAATTCCCAGCCCCCTAGAAAATTCGGAAATCGTCTCACGAATCCAATGGCGCCAGCCAAATTGTCCTAGCTATGATATTTCCAAAGATATGGGCGAAAAACGGTGTGATCCCAAATCCGGGCCCGTTTTACTCTAGGAGGCCCAGGAGCCGAGGAAATCGCGAAAAACGAAAAAATCGACTTTAGAAAATTCCCAGCCCCCTAGAAAATTCGGAAATCGTCTCACGAATCCAATGGCGCCAGCCAAATTGTCCTAGCTATGATATTTCCAAAGATATGGGCGAAAAACGGTGTGATCCCAAATCCGGGCCCGTTTTACTCTAGGAGGCCCAGGAGCCGAGAAAAACGCGAAAAACGATAAAATCGACTTTAGAAAATTCCCGGACCCCTAGAAAAATCGGAAATCGTCTCACGAATCCAATGGCGCCAGCCAAATTGTCCTAGCTATGATATTTCCAAAGATATGGGCGAATAACGGTGTGATCCCAAATCCGGGCCCGTTTTGCTCTAGGAGGCCCAGGAGCCGAGAAAAACGCGAAAAACGAAAAAATCGACTTTAGAAAATTCCCAGCCCCCTAGAAAAATCGGAAATCGTCTCACGAATCCAATGGCACCAGCCAAATTGTCTCAGCTATGATATTTCCAAAGATATGGGCAAAAGACTGTGTGATCCCAAATCCGGGCCCGTTTTGCTCTAGGCGGCCCAGGAGCCGAGAAAAACGCGAAAAACGATAAAATCGTCGTTAGAAAATTCGCAGCCCCCTAGAAAAATCGGAAATCGTCTCACGAATCCAATGGCGCCAGCCAAATTGTCCTAGCTATGATATTTCCAAAGATATGGGCAAAAGACTGTGTGATCCCAAATCCGGACCCGTTTTGCTCGAGGAGGCCCAGGAGCCGAGAAAAACGCGAAAAACGAAAAAATCGAATTTAGAAAATTCCCGGACCCCTGGAAAACTCGGAAATCGTCTCACGAATTCAATGGCGCCAGCCAAATTGTCCTAGCTATGATATTTCCAAAGATATGGGCGAATAACGGTCTGAGTCCGAATCCGGGCCCATTTTGCTCTGGGAGGCCCAGGAGCCGAGCACAACGCAAAAAAACGAAAAAATCGACTGTGGACCATTCCCGGACCCCTTAGTAAGTCGGAAATCGTCTCACGAATCCAATGGCGCCAGCCAAATTGTCCTAGCTATGATATTTCCAAAGATATCGGCAAAAGGCTGTGTGATCCCAAATCCGGGCCCGTTTTACTCTAGGAGGCCCAGGAGCCGAGAAAAACGCGAAAAACGAAAAAATCGACTTTAGAAAATTCCCAGCCCCCTAGAAAATTCGGAAATCGTCTCACGAATCCAATGGCGCCAGCCAAATTGTCCTAGCTATGATATTTCCAAAGATATGGGCAAAAGACTGTGTGATCCCAAATCCGGGCCCGTTTTGCTCTAGGAGGCCCAGGAGCGGAGAAAAACGCGAAAACCGATAAAATCGACTTTAGAAAATTCCCGGCCCACTAGAAAAATCGGAAATCGTCTCACGAATCCAATGGCGCCAGCCAAATTGTCCTAGCTATGATATTTCCAAAGATATGGGCGAAAAACGGTGTGATGCCAAATCCGGGCCCGTTTTGCTCTCGGAGACCCAGGAGCCGAGGAAATCGCGAAAAACGAAAAAATCGACTTTAGAAAATGCACGGACCTCTAGAAAAATCGGAAATCGTCTCACGAATCCAATGGCGCCAGCCAAATTGTCCTAGCTATGATATTTCCAAAGATATGGGCAAAAGACTGTGTGATCCCAAATCCGGGCCCATTTTGCTCTAGGCGGCCCAGGAGCCGAGAAAAACGCGAAAAACGATAAAATCGACTTTAGAAAATTCCCGGCCCACTAGAAAAATCGGAAATCGTCTCACGAATCCAATGGCGCCAGCCAAATTGTCCTAGCTATGATATTTCCAAAGATATGGGCGAAAAACGGTGTGATCCCAAATCCGGGCCCGTTTTACTCTAGGAGGCCCAGGAGCCGAGAAAAACGCGAAAAACGAAAAAATCGACTTTAGAAAATTCCCAGCCCCCTAGAAAAATCGGAAATCGTCTCACGAATCCAATGGCGCCAGCCAAATTGTCCTAGCTATGATATTTCCAAAGATATGGGCAAAAGACTGTGTGACCCCAAATCCGGGCCCGTTTTGCTCTAGGAGGCCCAGGAGCGGAGAAAAACGCGAAAAACGAAAAAATCGACTTTAGAAAATTCCCGGCCCACTAGAAAAATCGGAAATCGTCTCACGAATCCAATGGCGCCAGCCAAATTGTCCTAGCTATGATATTTCCAAAGATATGGGCGAAAAACGGTGTGATCCCAAATCCGGGCCCGTTTTACTCTAGGAGGCCCAGGAGCCGAGAAAAACGCGAAAAACGATAAAATCGACTTTAGAAAATTCCCGGACCCCTAGAAAAATCGGAAATCGTCTCACGAATCCAATGGCGCCAGCCAAATTGTCCTAGCTATGATATTTCCAAAGATATGGGCGAAAAACGGTGTGATGCCAAATCCGGGCCCGTTTTGCTCTCGGAGACCCAGGAGCCGAGGAAATCGCGAAAAACGAAAAAATCGACTTTAGAAAATTCACGGACCTCTAGAAAAATCGGAAATCGTCTCACGAATCCAATGGCGCCAGCCAAATTGTCCTAGCTATGATATTTCCAAAGATATGGGCAAAAGACTGTGTGATCCCAAATCCGGGCCCATTTTGCTCTAGGCGGCCCAGGAGCCGAGAAAAACGCGAAAAACGATAAAATCGACTTTAGAAAATTCCCGGCCCACTAGAAAAATCGGAAATCGTCTCACGAATCCAATGGCGCCAGCCAAATTGTCCTAGCTATGATATTTCCAAAGATATGGGCGAAAAACGGTGTGATCCCAAATCCGGGCCCGTTTTACTCTAGGAGGCCCAGGAGCCGAGAAAAACGCGAAAAACGAAAAAATCGACTTTAGAAAATTCCCAGCCCCCTAGAAAAATCGGAAATCGTCTCACGAATCCAATGGCGCCAGCCAAATTGTCCTAGCTATGATATTTCCAAAGATATGGGCAAAAGACTGTGTGATCCCAAATCCGGGCCCGTTTTGCTCTAGGAGGCCCAGGAGCGGAGAAAAACGCGAAAAACGAAAAAATCGACTTTAGAAAATTCCCGGCCCACTAGAAAAATCGGAAATCGTCTCACGAATCCAATGGCGCCAGCCAAATTGTCCTAGCTATGATATTTCCAAAGATATGGGCAAAAGACTGTGTGATCCCAAATCCGGACCCGTTTTGCTCGAGGAGGCCCAGGAGCGGAGAAAAACGCGAAAAACGAAGAAATCGACTTTAGAAAATTCCCGGCCCCCTAGAAAAATCGGAAATCGTCTCACCAATCCAATGGCGCCAGCCAAATTGTCCTAGCTATGATATTTCCAAAGATATGGGCAAAAGACTGTGTGATCCCAAATCCGGGCCCGTTTTGCTCTAGGCGGCCCAGGAGCCGAGAAAAACGCGAAAAACGATAAAATCGACTTTAGAAAATTCCCGGCCCACTAGAAAAATCGGAAATCGTCTCACGAATCCAATGGCGCCAGCCAAATTGTCCTAGCTATGGTATTTCTAAAGATATGGGCGAATAACGGTGTGATCCCAAATCCGGGCCGGTTTTGCTCTAGGAGGCCCAGGAGCCGAGAAAAACGCGAAAAACGAAAAAATCGACTTTAGAAAATTCCCAGCCCCCTAGAAAAATCGGAAATCGTCTCACGAATCCAATGGCGCCAGCCAAATTGTCCTAGCTATGATATTTCCAAAGATATGGGCAAAAGACTGTGTGATCCCAAATCCGGGCCCGTTTTGCTCTAGGAGGCCCAGGAGCGGAGAAAAACGCGAAAAACGAAAAAATCGACTTTAGAAAATTCCCGGACCCCTGGAAAAATCGGAAATCGTCTCACGAATTCAATGGCGCCAGCCAAATTGTCCTAGCTATGATATTTCCAAAGATATGGGCGAATAACGGTCTGAGTCCGAATCCGGGCCCATTTTGCTCTGGGAGGCCCAGGAGCCGAGCAAAACGCAAAAAAACGAAAAAATCGACTTTAGAAAATTCACGGACCTCTAGAAAAATCGGAAATCGTCTCACGAATCCAATGGCGCCAGCCAAATTGTCCTAGCTATGATATTTCCAAAGATATGGGCGAAAAACGGTGTGATCCCAAATCCGGGCCCGTTTTACTCTAGGAGGCCCAGGAGCCGAGAAAAACGCGAAAAACGAAAAAATCGACTTTAGAAAATTCCCAGCCCCCTAGTAAAATCGGAAATCGTCTCACGAATCCAATGGCGCCAGCCAAATTGTCCTAGCTATGATATTTCCAAAGATATGGGCAAAAGACTGTGTGATCCCAAATCCGGGCCCGTTTTGCTCTAGGAGGCCCAGGAGCGGAGAAAAACGCGAAAAACGAAAAAATCGACTTTAGAAAATTCCCGGCCCACTAGAAAAATCGGAAATCGTCTCACGAATCCAATGGCGCCAGCCAAATTGTCCTAGCTATGATATTTCCAAAGATATGGGCGAAAAACGGTGTGATCCCAAATCCGGGCCCGTTTTACTCTAGGAGGCCCAGGAGCCGAGAAAAACGCGAAAAACGATAAAATCGACTTTAGAAAATTCCCGGACCCCTAGAAAAATCGGAAATCGTCTCACGAATCCAATGGCGCCAGCCAAATTGTCCTAGCTATGATATTTCCAAAGATATGGGCGAATAACGGTGTGATCCCAAATCCGGGCCCGTTTTGCTCTAGGAGGCCCAGGAGCCGAGAAAAACGCGAAAAACGAAAAAATCGACTTTAGAAAATTCCCAGCCCCCTAGAAAAATCGGAAATCGTCTCACGAATCCAATTGCGCCAGCCAAATTGTCCTAGCTATGATATTTCCAAAGATATGGGCGAAAAACGGTGTGATGCCAAATCCGGGCCCGTCTTGCTCTAGGAGACCCAGGAGCCGAGGAAATCGCGAAAAACGAAAAAATCGACTTTAGAAAATTCACGGACCTCTAGAAAAATCGGAAATCGTCTCACGAATCCAATGGCGCCAGCCAAATTGTCCTAGCTATGATATTTCCAAAGATATGGGCAAAAGACTGTGTGATCCCAAATCCGGACCCGTTTTGCTCGAGGAGGCCCAGGAGCGGAGAAAAACGCGAAAAACGAAGAAATCGACTTTAGAAAATTCCCGGCCCCCTAGAAAAATCGGAAATCGTCTCACCAATCCAATGGCGCCAGCCAAATTGTCCTAGCTATGATATTTCCAAAGATATGGGCAAAAGACTGTGTGATCCCAAATCCGGGCCCGTTTTGCTCTAGGCGGCCCAGGAGCCGAGAAAAACGCGAAAAACGATAAAATCGACTTTAGAAAATTCCCGGCCCACTAGAAAAATCGGAAATCGTCTCACGAATCCAATGGCGCCAGCCAAATTGTCCTAGCTATGGTATTTCTAAAGATATGGGCGAATAACGGTGTGATCCCAAATCCGGGCCGGTTTTGCTCTAGGAGGCCCAGGAGCCGAGAAAAACGCGAAAAACGAAAAAATCGACTTTAGAAAATTCCCAGCCCCCTAGAAAAATCGGAAATCGTCTCACGAATCCAATGGCGCCAGCCAAATTGTCCTAGCTATGATATTTCCAAAGATATGGGCAAAAGACTGTGTGATCCCAAATCCGGGCCCGTTTTGCTCTAGGAGGCCCAGGAGCGGAGAAAAACGCGAAAAACGAAAAAATCGACTTTAGAAAATTCCCGGACCCCTGGAAAAATCGGAAATCGTCTCACGAATTCAATGGCGCCAGCCAAATTGTCCTAGCTATGATATTTCCAAAGATATGGGCGAATAACGGTCTGAGTCCGAATCCGGGCCCATTTTGCTCTGGGAGGCCCAGGAGCCGAGCAAAACGCAAAAAAACGAAAAAATCGACTTTAGAAAATTCACGGACCTCTAGAAAAATCGGAAATCGTCTCACGAATCCAATGGCGCCAGCCAAATTGTCCTAGCTATGATATTTCCAAAGATATGGGCGAAAAACGGTGTGATCCCAAATCCGGGCCCGTTTTACTCTAGGAGGCCCAGGAGCCGAGAAAAACGCGAAAAACGAAAAAATCGACTTTAGAAAATTCCCAGCCCCCTAGTAAAATCGGAAATCGTCTCACGAATCCAATGGCGCCAGCCAAATTGTCCTAGCTATGATATTTCCAAAGATATGGGCAAAAGACTGTGTGATCCCAAATCCGGGCCCGTTTTGCTCTAGGAGGCCCAGGAGCGGAGAAAAACGCGAAAAACGAAAAAATCGACTTTAGAAAATTCCCGGCCCACTAGAAAAATCGGAAATCGTCTCACGAATCCAATGGCGCCAGCCAAATTGTCCTAGCTATGATATTTCCAAAGATATGGGCGAAAAACGGTGTGATCCCAAATCCGGGCCCGTTTTACTCTAGGAGGCCCAGGAGCCGAGAAAAACGCGAAAAACGATAAAATCGACTTTAGAAAATTCCCGGACCCCTAGAAAAATCGGAAATCGTCTCACGAATCCAATGGCGCCAGCCAAATTGTCCTAGCTATGATATTTCCAAAGATATGGGCGAATAACGGTGTGATCCCAAATCCGGGCCCGTTTTGCTCTAGGAGGCCCAGGAGCCGAGAAAAACGCGAAAAACGAAAAAATCGACTTTAGAAAATTCCCAGCCCCCTAGAAAAATCGGAAATCGTCTCACGAATCCAATTGCGCCAGCCAAATTGTCCTAGCTATGATATTTCCAAAGATATGGGCGAAAAACGGTGTGATGCCAAATCCGGGCCCGTCTTGCTCTAGGAGACCCAGGAGCCGAGGAAATCGCGAAAAACGAAAAAATCGACTTTAGAAAATTCACGGACCTCTAGAAAAATCGGAAATCGTCTCACGAATCCAATGGCGCCAGCCAAATTGTCCTAGCTATGATATTTCCAAAGATATGGGCAAAAGACTGTGTGATCCCAAATCCGGACCCGTTTTGCTCGAGGAGGCCCAGGAGCGGAGAAAAACGCGAAAAACGAAGAAATCGACTTTAGAAAATTCCCGGCCCCCTAGAAAAATCGGAAATCGTCTCACCAATCCAATGGCGCCAGCCAAATTGTCCTAGCTATGATATTTCCAAAGATATGGGCAAAAGACTGTGTGATCCCAAATCCGGGCCCGTTTTGCTCTAGGCGGCCCAGGAGCCGAGAAAAACGCGAAAAACGATAAAATCGACTTTAGAAAATTCCCGGCCCACTAGAAAAATCGGAAATCGTCTCACGAATCCAATGGCGCCAGCCAAATTGTCCTAGCTATGGTATTTCTAAAGATATGGGCGAATAACGGTGTGATCCCAAATCCGGGCCGGTTTTGCTCTAGGAGGCCCAGGAGCCGAGAAAAACGCGAAAAACGAAAAAATCGACTTTAGAAAATTCCCAGCCCCCTAGAAAAATCGGAAATCGTCTCACGAATCCAATGGCGCCAGCCAAATTGTCCTAGCTATGATATTTCCAAAGATATGGGCAAAAGACTGTGTGATCCCAAATCCGGGCCCGTTTTGCTCTAGGAGGCCCAGGAGCGGAGAAAAACGCGAAAAACGAAAAAATCGACTTTAGAAAATTCCCGGACCCCTGGAAAAATCGGAAATCGTCTCACGAATTCAATGGCGCCAGCCAAATTGTCCTAGCTATGATATTTCCAAAGATATGGGCGAATAACGGTCTGAGTCCGAATCCGGGCCCATTTTGCTCTGGGAGGCCCAGGAGCCGAGCAAAACGCAAAAAAACGAAAAAATCGACTTTAGAAAATTCACGGACCTCTAGAAAAATCGGAAATCGTCTCACGAATCCAATGGCGCCAGCCAAATTGTCCTAGCTATGATATTTCCAAAGATATGGGCGAAAAACGGTGTGATCCCAAATCCGGGCCCGTTTTACTCTAGGAGGCCCAGGAGCCGAGAAAAACGCGAAAAACGAAAAAATCGACTTTAGAAAATTCCCAGCCCCCTAGTAAAATCGGAAATCGTCTCACGAATCCAATGGCGCCAGCCAAATTGTCCTAGCTATGATATTTCCAAAGATATGGGCAAAAGACTGTGTGATCCCAAATCCGGGCCCGTTTTGCTCTAGGAGGCCCAGGAGCGGAGAAAAACGCGAAAAACGAAAAAATCGACTTTAGAAAATTCCCGGCCCACTAGAAAAATCGAAAATCGTCTCACGAATCCAATGGCGCCAGCCAAATTGTCCTAGCTATGATATTTCCAAAGATATGGGCGAAAAACGGTGTGATCCCAAATCCGGGCGCGTTTTACTCTAGGAGGCCCAGGAGCCGAGAAAAACGCGAAAAACGATAAAATCGACTTTAGAAAATTCCCGGACCCCTAGAAAAATCGGAAATCGTCTCACGAATCCAATGGCGCCAGCCAAATTGTCCTAGCTATGATATTTCCAAAGATATGGGCGAAAAACGGTGTGATGCCAAATCCGGGCCCGTTTTGCTCTCGGAGACCCAGGAGCCGAGGAAATCGCGAAAAACGAAAAAATCGACTTTAGAAAATTCACGGACTTCTAGAAAAATCGGAAATCGTCTCACGAATCCAATGGCGCCAGCCAAATTGTCCTAGCTATGATATTTCCAAAGATATGGGCGAAAAACAGTTTGATCCCAAATCCGGGCCCGTTTTGCTCTAGGCGGCCCAGGAGCCGAGAAAAACGCGAAAAACGATAAAATCGACTTTAGAAAATTCCCGGCCCACTAGAAAAATCGGAAATCGTCTCACGAATCCAATGGCGCCAGCCAAATTGTCCTAGCTATGGTATTTCCAAAGATATGGGCGAATAACGGTGTGATCCCAAATCCGGGCCGGTTTTGCTCTAGGAGGCCCAGGAGCCGAGAAAAACGCGAAAAACGAAAAAATCGACTTTAGAAAATTCCCAGCCCCCTAGAAAATTCGGAAATCGTCTCACGAATCCAATGGCGCCAGCCAAATTGTCCTAGCTATGATATTTCCAAAGATATCGGCAAAAGGCTGTGTGATCCCAAATCCGGGCCCGTTTTGCTCTAGGAGGCCCAGGAGCCGAGAAAAACGCGAAAAACGAAAAAATCGAATTTAGAAAATTCCCGGACCCCTGGAAAACTCGGAAATCGTCTCACGAATTCAATGGCGCCAGCCAAATTGTCCTAGCTATGATATTTCCAAAGATATGGGCAAAAGACTGTGTGATCCCAAATCCGGGCCCGTTTTGCTCTAGGAGGCCCAGGAGCGGAGAAAAACGCGAAAAACGAAAAAATCGACTTTAGAAAATTCCCGGACCCCTGGAAAAATCGGAAATCGTCTCACGAATTCAATGGCGCCAGCCAAATTGTCCTAGCTATGATATTTCCAAAGATATGGGCGAATAACGGTCTGAGTCCGAATCCGGGCCCATTTTGCTCTGGGAGGCCCAGGAGCCGAGCAAAACGCAAAAAAACGAAAAAATCGACTTTAGAAAATTCACGGACCTCTAGAAAAATCGGAAATCGTCTCACGAATCCAATGGCGCCAGCCAAATTGTCCTAGCTATGATATTTCCAAAGATATGGGCAAAAGACTGTGTGATCCCAAATCCGGACCCGTTTTGCTCGAGGAGGCCCAGGAGCGGAGAAAAACGCGAAAAACGAAGAAATCGACTTTAGAAAATTCCCGGCCCCCTAGAAAAATCGGAAATCGTCTCACCAATCCAATGGCGCCAGCCAAATTGTCCTAGCTATGATATTTCCAAAGATATGGGCAAAAGACTGTGTGATCCCAAATCCGGGCCCGTTTTGCTCTAGGCGGCCCAGGAGCCGAGAAAAACGCGAAAAACGATAAAATCGACTTTAGAAAATTCCCGGCCCACTAGAAAAATCGGAAATCGTCTCACGAATCCAATGGCGCCAGCCAAATTGTCCTAGCTATGGTATTTCTAAAGATATGGGCGAATAACGGTGTGATCCCAAATCCGGGCCGGTTTTGCTCTAGGAGGCCCAGGAGCCGAGAAAAACGCGAAAAACGAAAAAATCGACTTTAGAAAATTCCCAGCCCCCTAGAAAAATCGGAAATCGTCTCACGAATCCAATGGCGCCAGCCAAATTGTCCTAGCTATGATATTTCCAAAGATATGGGCAAAAGACTGTGTGATCCCAAATCCGGGCCCGTTTTGCTCTAGGAGGCCCAGGAGCGGAGAAAAACGCGAAAAACGAAAAAATCGACTTTAGAAAATTCCCGGACCCCTGGAAAAATCGGAAATCGTCTCACGAATTCAATGGCGCCAGCCAAATTGTCCTAGCTATGATATTTCCAAAGATATGGGCGAATAACGGTCTGAGTCCGAATCCGGGCCCATTTTGCTCTGGGAGGCCCAGGAGCCGAGCAAAACGCAAAAAAACGAAAAAATCGACTTTAGAAAATTCACGGACCTCTAGAAAAATCGGAAATCGTCTCACGAATCCAATGGCGCCAGCCAAATTGTCCTAGCTATGATATTTCCAAAGATATGGGCGAAAAACGGTGTGATCCCAAATCCGGGCCCGTTTTACTCTAGGAGGCCCAGGAGCCGAGAAAAACGCGAAAAACGAAAAAATCGACTTTAGAAAATTCCCAGCCCCCTAGTAAAATCGGAAATCGTCTCACGAATCCAATGGCGCCAGCCAAATTGTCCTAGCTATGATATTTCCAAAGATATGGGCAAAAGACTGTGTGATCCCAAATCCGGGCCCGTTTTGCTCTAGGAGGCCCAGGAGCGGAGAAAAACGCGAAAAACGAAAAAATCGACTTTAGAAAATTCCCGGCCCACTAGAAAAATCGAAAATCGTCTCACGAATCCAATGGCGCCAGCCAAATTGTCCTAGCTATGATATTTCCAAAGATATGGGCGAAAAACGGTGTGATCCCAAATCCGGGCGCGTTTTACTCTAGGAGGCCCAGGAGCCGAGAAAAACGCGAAAAACGATAAAATCGACTTTAGAAAATTCCCGGACCCCTAGAAAAATCGGAAATCGTCTCACGAATCCAATGGCGCCAGCCAAATTGTCCTAGCTATGATATTTCCAAAGATATGGGCGAAAAACGGTGTGATGCCAAATCCGGGCCCGTTTTGCTCTCGGAGACCCAGGAGCCGAGGAAATCGCGAAAAACGAAAAAATCGACTTTAGAAAATTCACGGACTTCTAGAAAAATCGGAAATCGTCTCACGAATCCAATGGCGCCAGCCAAATTGTCCTAGCTATGATATTTCCAAAGATATGGGCGAAAAACAGTTTGATCCCAAATCCGGGCCCGTTTTGCTCTAGGCGGCCCAGGAGCCGAGAAAAACGCGAAAAACGATAAAATCGACTTTAGAAAATTCCCGGCCCACTAGAAAAATCGGAAATCGTCTCACGAATCCAATGGCGCCAGCCAAATTGTCCTAGCTATGGTATTTCCAAAGATATGGGCGAATAACGGTGTGATCCCAAATCCGGGCCGGTTTTGCTCTAGGAGGCCCAGGAGCCGAGAAAAACGCGAAAAACGAAAAAATCGACTTTAGAAAATTCCCAGCCCCCTAGAAAATTCGGAAATCGTCTCACGAATCCAATGGCGCCAGCCAAATTGTCCTAGCTATGATATTTCCAAAGATATCGGCAAAAGGCTGTGTGATCCCAAATCCGGGCCCGTTTTGCTCTAGGAGGCCCAGGAGCCGAGAAAAACGCGAAAAACGAAAAAATCGAATTTAGAAAATTCCCGGACCCCTGGAAAACTCGGAAATCGTCTCACGAATTCAATGGCGCCAGCCAAATTGTCCTAGCTATGATATTTCCAAAGATATGGGCAAAAGACTGTGTGATCCCAAATCCGGGCCCGTTTTGCTCTAGGAGGCCCAGGAGCGGAGAAAAACGCGAAAAACGAAAAAATCGACTTTAGAAAATTCCCGGACCCCTGGAAAAATCGGAAATCGTCTCACGAATTCAATGGCGCCAGCCAAATTGTCCTAGCTATGATATTTCCAAAGATATGGGCGAATAACGGTCTGAGTCCGAATCCGGGCCCATTTTGCTCTGGGAGGCCCAGGAGCCGAGCAAAACGCAAAAAAACGAAAAAATCGACTTTAGAAAATTCACGGACCTCTAGAAAAATCGGAAATCGTCTCACGAATCCAATGGCGCCAGCCAAATTGTCCTAGCTATGATATTTCCAAAGATATGGGCGAAAAACGGTGTGATCCCAAATCCGGGCCCGTTTTACTCTAGGAGGCCCAGGAGCCGAGAAAAACGCGAAAAACGAAAAAATCGACTTTAGAAAATTCCCAGCCCCCTAGTAAAATCGGAAATCGTCTCACGAATCCAATGGCGCCAGCCAAATTGTCCTAGCTATGATATTTCCAAAGATATGGGCAAAAGACTGTGTGATCCCAAATCCGGGCCCGTTTTGCTCTAGGAGGCCCAGGAGCGGAGAAAAACGCGAAAAACGAAAAAATCGACTTTAGAAAATTCCCGGCCCACTAGAAAAATCGGAAATCGTCTCACGAATCCAATGGCGCCAGCCAAATTGTCCTAGCTATGATATTTCCAAAGATATGGGCGAAAAACGGTGTGATCCCAAATCCGGGCCCGTTTTACTCTAGGAGGCCCAGGAGCCGAGAAAAACGCGAAAAACGATAAAATCGACTTTAGAAAATTCCCGGACCCCTAGAAAAATCGGAAATCGTCTCACGAATCCAATGGCGCCAGCCAAATTGTCCTAGCTATGATATTTCCAAAGATATGGGCGAATAACGGTGTGATCCCAAATCCGGGCCCGTTTTGCTCTAGGAGGCCCAGGAGCCGAGAAAAACGCGAAAAACGAAAAAATCGACTTTAGAAAATTCCCAGCCCCCTAGAAAAATCGGAAATCGTCTCACGAATCCAATTGCGCCAGCCAAATTGTCCTAGCTATGATATTTCCAAAGATATGGGCGAAAAACGGTGTGATGCCAAATCCGGGCCCGTCTTGCTCTAGGAGACCCAGGAGCCGAGGAAATCGCGAAAAACGAAAAAATCGACTTTAGAAAATTCACGGACCTCTAGAAAAATCGGAAATCGTCTCACGAATCCAATGGCGCCAGCCAAATTGTCCTAGCTATGATATTTCCAAAGATATGGGCAAAAGACTGTGTGATCCCAAATCCGGACCCGTTTTGCTCGAGGAGGCCCAGGAGCGGAGAAAAACGCGAAAAACGAAGAAATCGACTTTAGAAAATTCCCGGCCCCCTAGAAAAATCGGAAATCGTCTCACCAATCCAATGGCGCCAGCCAAATTGTCCTAGCTATGATATTTCCAAAGATATGGGCAAAAGACTGTGTGATCCCAAATCCGGGCCCGTTTTGCTCTAGGCGGCCCAGGAGCCGAGAAAAACGCGAAAAACGATAAAATCGACTTTAGAAAATTCCCGGCCCACTAGAAAAATCGGAAATCGTCTCACGAATCCAATGGCGCCAGCCAAATTGTCCTAGCTATGGTATTTCTAAAGATATGGGCGAATAACGGTGTGATCCCAAATCCGGGCCGGTTTTGCTCTAGGAGGCCCAGGAGCCGAGAAAAACGCGAAAAACGAAAAAATCGACTTTAGAAAATTCCCAGCCCCCTAGAAAAATCGGAAATCGTCTCACGAATCCAATGGCGCCAGCCAAATTGTCCTAGCTATGATATTTCCAAAGATATGGGCAAAAGACTGTGTGATCCCAAATCCGGGCCCGTTTTGCTCTAGGAGGCCCAGGAGCGGAGAAAAACGCGAAAAACGAAAAAATCGACTTTAGAAAATTCCCGGACCCCTGGAAAAATCGGAAATCGTCTCACGAATTCAATGGCGCCAGCCAAATTGTCCTAGCTATGATATTTCCAAAGATATGGGCGAATAACGGTCTGAGTCCGAATCCGGGCCCATTTTGCTCTGGGAGGCCCAGGAGCCGAGCAAAACGCAAAAAAACGAAAAAATCGACTTTAGAAAATTCACGGACCTCTAGAAAAATCGGAAATCGTCTCACGAATCCAATGGCGCCAGCCAAATTGTCCTAGCTATGATATTTCCAAAGATATGGGCGAAAAACGGTGTGATCCCAAATCCGGGCCCGTTTTACTCTAGGAGGCCCAGGAGCCGAGAAAAACGCGAAAAACGAAAAAATCGACTTTAGAAAATTCCCAGCCCCCTAGTAAAATCGGAAATCGTCTCACGAATCCAATGGCGCCAGCCAAATTGTCCTAGCTATGATATTTCCAAAGATATGGGCAAAAGACTGTGTGATCCCAAATCCGGGCCCGTTTTGCTCTAGGAGGCCCAGGAGCGGAGAAAAACGCGAAAAACGAAAAAATCGACTTTAGAAAATTCCCGGCCCACTAGAAAAATCGGAAATCGTCTCACGAATCCAATGGCGCCAGCCAAATTGTCCTAGCTATGATATTTCCAAAGATATGGGCGAAAAACGGTGTGATCCCAAATCCGGGCCCGTTTTACTCTAGGAGGCCCAGGAGCCGAGAAAAACGCGAAAAACGATAAAATCGACTTTAGAAAATTCCCGGACCCCTAGAAAAATCGGAAATCGTCTCACGAATCCAATGGCGCCAGCCAAATTGTCCTAGCTATGATATTTCCAAAGATATGGGCGAATAACGGTGTGATCCCAAATCCGGGCCCGTTTTGCTCTAGGAGGCCCAGGAGCCGAGAAAAACGCGAAAAACGAAAAAATCGACTTTAGAAAATTCCCAGCCCCCTAGAAAAATCGGAAATCGTCTCACGAATCCAATTGCGCCAGCCAAATTGTCCTAGCTATGATATTTCCAAAGATATGGGCGAAAAACGGTGTGATGCCAAATCCGGGCCCGTCTTGCTCTAGGAGACCCAGGAGCCGAGGAAATCGCGAAAAACGAAAAAATCGACTTTAGAAAATTCACGGACCTCTAGAAAAATCGGAAATCGTCTCACGAATCCAATGGCGCCAGCCAAATTGTCCTAGCTATGATATTTCCAAAGATATGGGCAAAAGACTGTGTGATCCCAAATCCGGACCCGTTTTGCTCGAGGAGGCCCAGGAGCGGAGAAAAACGCGAAAAACGAAGAAATCGACTTTAGAAAATTCCCGGCCCCCTAGAAAAATCGGAAATCGTCTCACCAATCCAATGGCGCCAGCCAAATTGTCCTAGCTATGATATTTCCAAAGATATGGGCAAAAGACTGTGTGATCCCAAATCCGGGCCCGTTTTGCTCTAGGCGGCCCAGGAGCCGAGAAAAACGCGAAAAACGATAAAATCGACTTTAGAAAATTCCCGGCCCACTAGAAAAATCGGAAATCGTCTCACGAATCCAATGGCGCCAGCCAAATTGTCCTAGCTATGGTATTTCTAAAGATATGGGCGAATAACGGTGTGATCCCAAATCCGGGCCGGTTTTGCTCTAGGAGGCCCAGGAGCCGAGAAAAACGCGAAAAACGAAAAAATCGACTTTAGAAAATTCCCAGCCCCCTAGAAAAATCGGAAATCGTCTCACGAATCCAATGGCGCCAGCCAAATTGTCCTAGCTATGATATTTCCAAAGATATGGGCAAAAGACTGTGTGATCCCAAATCCGGGCCCGTTTTGCTCTAGGAGGCCCAGGAGCGGAGAAAAACGCGAAAAACGAAAAAATCGACTTTAGAAAATTCCCGGACCCCTGGAAAAATCGGAAATCGTCTCACGAATTCAATGGCGCCAGCCAAATTGTCCTAGCTATGATATTTCCAAAGATATGGGCGAATAACGGTCTGAGTCCGAATCCGGGCCCATTTTGCTCTGGGAGGCCCAGGAGCCGAGCAAAACGCAAAAAAACGAAAAAATCGACTTTAGAAAATTCACGGACCTCTAGAAAAATCGGAAATCGTCTCACGAATCCAATGGCGCCAGCCAAATTGTCCTAGCTATGATATTTCCAAAGATATGGGCGAAAAACGGTGTGATCCCAAATCCGGGCCCGTTTTACTCTAGGAGGCCCAGGAGCCGAGAAAAACGCGAAAAACGAAAAAATCGACTTTAGAAAATTCCCAGCCCCCTAGTAAAATCGGAAATCGTCTCACGAATCCAATGGCGCCAGCCAAATTGTCCTAGCTATGATATTTCCAAAGATATGGGCAAAAGACTGTGTGATCCCAAATCCGGGCCCGTTTTGCTCTAGGAGGCCCAGGAGCGGAGAAAAACGCGAAAAACGAAAAAATCGACTTTAGAAAATTCCCGGCCCACTAGAAAAATCGAAAATCGTCTCACGAATCCAATGGCGCCAGCCAAATTGTCCTAGCTATGATATTTCCAAAGATATGGGCGAAAAACGGTGTGATCCCAAATCCGGGCGCGTTTTACTCTAGGAGGCCCAGGAGCCGAGAAAAACGCGAAAAACGATAAAATCGACTTTAGAAAATTCCCGGACCCCTAGAAAAATCGGAAATCGTCTCACGAATCCAATGGCGCCAGCCAAATTGTCCTAGCTATGATATTTCCAAAGATATGGGCGAAAAACGGTGTGATGCCAAATCCGGGCCCGTTTTGCTCTCGGAGACCCAGGAGCCGAGGAAATCGCGAAAAACGAAAAAATCGACTTTAGAAAATTCACGGACTTCTAGAAAAATCGGAAATCGTCTCACGAATCCAATGGCGCCAGCCAAATTGTCCTAGCTATGATATTTCCAAAGATATGGGCGAAAAACAGTTTGATCCCAAATCCGGGCCCGTTTTGCTCTAGGCGGCCCAGGAGCCGAGAAAAACGCGAAAAACGATAAAATCGACTTTAGAAAATTCCCGGCCCACTAGAAAAATCGGAAATCGTCTCACGAATCCAATGGCGCCAGCCAAATTGTCCTAGCTATGGTATTTCCAAAGATATGGGCGAATAACGGTGTGATCCCAAATCCGGGCCGGTTTTGCTCTAGGAGGCCCAGGAGCCGAGAAAAACGCGAAAAACGAAAAAATCGACTTTAGAAAATTCCCAGCCCCCTAGAAAATTCGGAAATCGTCTCACGAATCCAATGGCGCCAGCCAAATTGTCCTAGCTATGATATTTCCAAAGATATCGGCAAAAGGCTGTGTGATCCCAAATCCGGGCCCGTTTTGCTCTAGGAGGCCCAGGAGCCGAGAAAAACGCGAAAAACGAAAAAATCGAATTTAGAAAATTCCCGGACCCCTGGAAAACTCGGAAATCGTCTCACGAATTCAATGGCGCCAGCCAAATTGTCCTAGCTATGATATTTCCAAAGATATGGGCGAATAACGGTCTGAGTCCGAATCCGGGCCCATTTTGCTCTGGGAGGCCCAGGAGCCGAGCACAACGCAAAAAAACGAAAAAATCGACTGTGGACCATTCCCGGACCCCTTAGTAAGTCGGAAATCGTGTCACGAATCCAATGGCGCCAGCCAAATTGTCCTAGCTATGATATTTCCAAAGATATCGGCAAAAGGCTGTGTGATCCCAAATCCGGGCCCGTTTTACTCTAGGACGCCCAGGAGCCGAGAAAAACGCGAAAAACGAAAAAATCGACTTTAGAAAATTCCCAGCCCCCTAGAAAATTCGGAAATCGTCTCACGAATCCAATGGCGCCAGCCAAATTGTCCTAGCTATGATATTTCCAAAGATATGGGCGAAAAACGGTGTGATCCCAAATCCGGGCCCGTTTTACTCTAGGAGGCCCAGGAGCCGAGGAAATCGCGAAAAACGAAAAAATCGACTTTAGAAAATTCACGGACCTCTAGAAAAATCGGAAATCGTCTCACGAATCCAATGGCGCCAGCAAAATTGTCCTAGCTATGATATTTCCAAAGATAGGGGCAAAAGACTGTGTGATCCCAAATCCGGGCCCGTTTTGCTCTAGGCGGCCCAGGAGCCGAGAAAAACGCGAAAAACGATAAAATCGACTTTAGAAAATTCCCGGCCCACTAGAAAAATCGGAAATCGTCTCACGAATCCAATGGCGCCAGCCAAATTGTCCTCGCTATGATATTTCCAAAGATATGGGCGAAAAACGGTGTGATCCCAAATCCGGGCCCGTTTTACTCTAGGAGGCCCAGGAGCCGAGAAAAACGCGAAAAACGAAAAAATCGACTTTAGAAAATTCCCGGACCCCTGGAAAACTCGGAAATCGTCTCACGAATTCAATGGCGCCAGCCAAATTGTCCTAGCTATGATATTTCCAAAGATATGGGCGAATAACGGTCTGAGTCCGAATCCGGGCCCATTTTGCTCTGGGAGGCCCAGGAGCCGAGCACAACGCAAAAAAACGAAAAAATCGACTGTGGACCATTCCCGGACCCCTTAGTAAGTCGGAAATCGTCTCACGAATCCAATGGCGCCAGCCAAATTGTCCTAGCTATGATATTTCCAAAGATATCGGCAAAAGGCTGTGTGATCCCAAATCCGGGCCCGTTTTACTCTAGGAGGCCCAGGAGCCGAGAAAAACGCGAAAAACGAAAAAATCGACTTTAGAAAATTCCCAGCCCCCTAGAAAATTCGGAAATCGTCTCACGAATCCAATGGCGCCAGCCAAATTGTCCTAGCTATGATATTTCCAAAGATATGGGCAAAAGACTGTGTGATCCCAAATCCGGGCCCGTTTTGCTCTAGGAGGCCCAGGAGCGGAGAAAAACGCGAAAACCGATAAAATCGACTTTAGAAAATTCCCGGCCCACTAGAAAAATCGGAAATCGTCTCACGAATCCAATGGCGCCAGCCAAATTGTCCTAGCTATGATATTTCCAAAGATATGGGCGAAAAACGGTGTGATGCCAAATCCGGGCCCGTTTTACTCTAGGAGGCCCAGGAGCCGAGAAAAACGCGAAAAACGAAAAAATCGACTTTAGAAAATTCCCGGACCCCTGGAAAACTCGGAAATCGTCTCACGAATTCAATGGCGCCAGCCAAATTGTCCTAGCTATGATATTTCCAAAGATATGGGCGAATAACGGTCTGAGTCCGAATCCGGGCCCATTTTGCTCTGGGAGGCCCAGGAGCCGAGCACAACGCAAAAAAACGAAAAAATCGACTGTGGACCATTCCCGGACCCCTTAGTAAGTCGGAAATCGTCTCACGAATCCAATGGCGCCAGCCAAATTGTCCTAGCTATGATATTTCCAAAGATATGGGCAAAAGACTGTGTGATCCCAAATCCGGACCCGTTTTGCTCGAGGAGGCCCAGGAGCGGAGAAAAACGCGAAAAACGAAGAAATCGACTTTAGAAAATTCCCGGCCCCCTAGAAAAATCGGAAATCGTCTCACCAATCCAATGGCGCCAGCCAAATTGTCCTAGCTATGATATTTCCAAAGATATGGGCAAAAGACTGTGTGATCCCAAATCCGGGCCCGTTTTGCTCTAGGCGGCCCAGGAGCCGAGAAAAACGCGAAAAACGATAAAATCGACTTTAGAAAATTCCCGGCCCACTAGAAAAATCGGAAATCGTCTCACGAATCCAATGGCGCCAGCCAAATTGTCCTAGCTATGGTATTTCTAAAGATATGGGCGAATAACGGTGTGATCCCAAATCCGGGCCGGTTTTGCTCTAGGAGGCCCAGGAGCCGAGAAAAACGCGAAAAACGAAAAAATCGACTTTAGAAAATTCCCAGCCCCCTAGAAAAATCGGAAATCGTCTCACGAATCCAATGGCGCCAGCCAAATTGTCCTAGCTATGATATTTCCAAAGATATGGGCAAAAGACTGTGTGATCCCAAATCCGGGCCAGTTTTGCTCTAGGAGGCCCAGGAGCGGAGAAAAACGCGAAAAACGAAAAAATCGACTTTAGAAAATTCCCGGACCCCTGGAAAAATCGGAAATCGTCTCACGAATTCAATGGCGCCAGCCAAATTGTCCTAGCTATGATATTTCCAAAGATATGGGCGAATAACGGTCTGAGTCCGAATCCGGGCCCATTTTGCTCTGGGAGGCCCAGGAGCCGAGCAAAACGCAAAAAAACGAAAAAATCGACTTTAGAAAATTCACGGACCTCTAGAAAAATCGGAAATCGTCTCACGAATCCAATGGCGCCAGCCAAATTGTCCTAGCTATGATATTTCCAAAGATATGGGCGAAAAACGGTGTGATCCCAAATCCGGGCCCGTTTTACTCTAGGAGGCCCAGGAGCCGAGAAAAACGCGAAAAACGAAAAAATCGACTTTAGAAAATTCCCAGCCCCCTAGTAAAATCGGAAATCGTCTCACGAATCCAATGGCGCCAGCCAAATTGTCCTAGCTATGATATTTCCAAAGATATGGGCAAAAGACTGTGTGATCCCAAATCCGGGCCCGTTTTGCTCTAGGAGGCCCAGGAGCGGAGAAAAACGCGAAAAACGAAAAAATCGACTTTAGAAAATTCCCGGCCCACTAGAAAAATCGGAAATCGTCTCACGAATCCAATGGCGCCAGCCAAATTGTCCTAGCTATGATATTTCCAAAGATATGGGCGAAAAACGGTGTGATCCCAAATCCGGGCCCGTTTTACTCTAGGAGGCCCAGGAGCCGAGAAAAACGCGAAAAACGATAAAATCGACTTTAGAAAATTCCCGGACCCCTAGAAAAATCGGAAATCGTCTCACGAATCCAATGGCGCCAGCCAAATTGTCCTAGCTATGATATTTCCAAAGATATGGGCGAATAACGGTGTGATCCCAAATCCGGGCCCGTTTTGCTCTAGGAGGCCCAGGAGCCGAGAAAAACGCGAAAAACGAAAAAATCGACTTTAGAAAATTCCCAGCCCCCTAGAAAAATCGGAAATCGTCTCACGAATCCAATTGCGCCAGCCAAATTGTCCTAGCTATGATATTTCCAAAGATATGGGCGAAAAACGGTGTGATGCCAAATCCGGGCCCGTCTTGCTCTAGGAGACCCAGGAGCCGAGGAAATCGCGAAAAACGAAAAAATCGACTTTAGAAAATTCACGGACCTCTAGAAAAATCGGAAATCGTCTCACGAATCCAATGGCGCCAGCCAAATTGTCCTAGCTATGATATTTCCAAAGATATGGGCAAAAGACTGTGTGATCCCAAATCCGGACCCGTTTTGCTCGAGGAGGCCCAGGAGCGGAGAAAAACGCGAAAAACGAAGAAATCGACTTTAGAAAATTCCCGGCCCCCTAGAAAAATCGGAAATCGTCTCACCAATCCAATGGCGCCAGCCAAATTGTTCTAGCTATGATATTTCCAAAGATATGGGCAAAAGACTGTGTGATCCCAAATCCGGGCCCGTTTTGCTCTAGGAGGCCCAGGAGCGGAGAAAAACGCGAAAAACGAAAAAATCGACTTTAGAAAATTCCCGGCCCACTAGAAAAATCGGAAATCGTCTCACGAATCCAATGGCGCCAGCCAAATTGTCCTAGCTATGATATTTCCAAAGATATGGGCGAAAAACGGTGTGATCCCAAATCCGGGCCCGTTTTACTCTAGGAGGCCCAGGAGCCGAGAAAAACGCGAAAAACGATAAAATCGACTTTAGAAAATTCCCGGACCCCTAGAAAAATCGGAAATCGTCTCACGAATCCAATGGCGCCAGCCAAATTGTCCTAGCTATGATATTTCCAAAGATATGGGCGAATAACGGTGTGATCCCAAATCCGGGCCCGTTTTGCTCTAGGAGGCCCAGGAGCCGAGAAAAACGCGAAAAACGAAAAAATCGACTTTAGAAAATTCCCAGCCCCCTAGAAAAATCGGAAATCGTCTCACGAATCCAATTGCGCCAGCCAAATTGTCCTAGCTATGATATTTCCAAAGATATGGGCGAAAAACGGTGTGATGCCAAATCCGGGCCCGTCTTGCTCTAGGAGACCCAGGAGCCGAGGAAATCGCGAAAAACGAAAAAATCGACTTTAGAAAATTCACGGACCTCTAGAAAAATCGGAAATCGTCTCACGAATCCAATGGCGCCAGCCAAATTGTCCTAGCTATGATATTTCCAAAGATATGGGCAAAAGACTGTGTGATCCCAAATCCGGACCCGTTTTGCTCGAGGAGGCCCAGGAGCGGAGAAAAACGCGAAAAACGAAGAAATCGACTTTAGAAAATTCCCGGCCCCCTAGAAAAATCGGAAATCGTCTCACCAATCCAATGGCGCCAGCCAAATTGTCCTAGCTATGATATTTCCAAAGATATGGGCAAAAGACTGTGTGATCCCAAATCCGGGCCCGTTTTGCTCTAGGCGGCCCAGGAGCCGAGAAAAACGCGAAAAACGATAAAATCGACTTTAGAAAATTCCCGGCCCACTAGAAAAATCGGAAATCGTCTCACGAATCCAATGGCGCCAGCCAAATTGTCCTAGCTATGGTATTTCTAAAGATATGGGCGAATAACGGTGTGATCCCAAATCCGGGCCGGTTTTGCTCTAGGAGGCCCAGGAGCCGAGAAAAACGCGAAAAACGAAAAAATCGACTTTAGAAAATTCCCAGCCCCCTAGAAAAATCGGAAATCGTCTCACGAATCCAATGGCGCCAGCCAAATTGTCCTAGCTATGATATTTCCAAAGATATGGGCAAAAGACTGTGTGATCCCAAATCCGGGCCCGTTTTGCTCTAGGAGGCCCAGGAGCGGAGAAAAACGCGAAAAACGAAAAAATCGACTTTAGAAAATTCCCGGACCCCTGGAAAAATCGGAAATCGTCTCACGAATTCAATGGCGCCAGCCAAATTGTCCTAGCTATGATATTTCCAAAGATATGGGCGAATAACGGTCTGAGTCCGAATCCGGGCCCATTTTGCTCTGGGAGGCCCAGGAGCCGAGCAAAACGCAAAAAAACGAAAAAATCGACTTTAGAAAATTCACGGACCTCTAGAAAAATCGGAAATCGTCTCACGAATCCAATGGCGCCAGCCAAATTGTCCTAGCTATGATATTTCCAAAGATATGGGCGAAAAACGGTGTGATCCCAAATCCGGGCCCGTTTTACTCTAGGAGGCCCAGGAGCCGAGAAAAACGCGAAAAACGAAAAAATCGACTTTAGAAAATTCCCAGCCCCCTAGTAAAATCGGAAATCGTCTCACGAATCCAATGGCGCCAGCCAAATTGTCCTAGCTATGATATTTCCAAAGATATGGGCAAAAGACTGTGTGATCCCAAATCCGGGCCCGTTTTGCTCTAGGAGGCCCAGGAGCGGAGAAAAACGCGAAAAACGAAAAAATCGACTTTAGAAAATTCCCGGCCCACTAGAAAAATCGAAAATCGTCTCACGAATCCAATGGCGCCAGCCAAATTGTCCTAGCTATGATATTTCCAAAGATATGGGCGAAAAACGGTGTGATCCCAAATCCGGGCGCGTTTTACTCTAGGAGGCCCAGGAGCCGAGAAAAACGCGAAAAACGATAAAATCGACTTTAGAAAATTCCCGGACCCCTAGAAAAATCGGAAATCGTCTCACGAATCCAATGGCGCCAGCCAAATTGTCCTAGCTATGATATTTCCAAAGATATGGGCGAAAAACGGTGTGATGCCAAATCCGGGCCCGTTTTGCTCTCGGAGACCCAGGAGCCGAGGAAATCGCGAAAAACGAAAAAATCGACTTTAGAAAATTCACGGACTTCTAGAAAAATCGGAAATCGTCTCACGAATCCAATGGCGCCAGCCAAATTGTCCTAGCTATGATATTTCCAAAGATATGGGCGAAAAACAGTTTGATCCCAAATCCGGGCCCGTTTTGCTCTAGGCGGCCCAGGAGCCGAGAAAAACGCGAAAAACGATAAAATCGACTTTAGAAAATTCCCGGCCCACTAGAAAAATCGGAAATCGTCTCACGAATCCAATGGCGCCAGCCAAATTGTCCTAGCTATGGTATTTCCAAAGATATGGGCGAATAACGGTGTGATCCCAAATCCGGGCCGGTTTTGCTCTAGGAGGCCCAGGAGCCGAGAAAAACGCGAAAAACGAAAAAATCGACTTTAGAAAATTCCCAGCCCCCTAGAAAATTCGGAAATCGTCTCACGAATCCAATGGCGCCAGCCAAATTGTCCTAGCTATGATATTTCCAAAGATATCGGCAAAAGGCTGTGTGATCCCAAATCCGGGCCCGTTTTGCTCTAGGAGGCCCAGGAGCCGAGAAAAACGCGAAAAACGAAAAAATCGAATTTAGAAAATTCCCGGACCCCTGGAAAACTCGGAAATCGTCTCACGAATTCAATGGCGCCAGCCAAATTGTCCTAGCTATGATATTTCCAAAGATATGGGCGAATAACGGTCTGAGTCCGAATCCGGGCCCATTTTGCTCTGGGAGGCCCAGGAGCCGAGCACAACGCAAAAAAACGAAAAAATCGACTGTGGACCATTCCCGGACCCCTTAGTAAGTCGGAAATCGTGTCACGAATCCAATGGCGCCAGCCAAATTGTCCTAGCTATGATATTTCCAAAGATATCGGCAAAAGGCTGTGTGATCCCAAATCCGGGCCCGTTTTACTCTAGGACGCCCAGGAGCCGAGAAAAACGCGAAAAACGAAAAAATCGACTTTAGAAAATTCCCAGCCCCCTAGAAAATTCGGAAATCGTCTCACGAATCCAATGGCGCCAGCCAAATTGTCCTAGCTATGATATTTCCAAAGATATGGGCGAAAAACGGTGTGATCCCAAATCCGGGCCCGTTTTACTCTAGGAGGCCCAGGAGCCGAGGAAATCGCGAAAAACGAAAAAATCGACTTTAGAAAATTCACGGACCTCTAGAAAAATCGGAAATCGTCTCACGAATCCAATGGCGCCAGCAAAATTGTCCTAGCTATGATATTTCCAAAGATAGGGGCAAAAGACTGTGTGATCCCAAATCCGGGCCCGTTTTGCTCTAGGCGGCCCAGGAGCCGAGAAAAACGCGAAAAACGATAAAATCGACTTTAGAAAATTCCCGGCCCACTAGAAAAATCGGAAATCGTCTCACGAATCCAATGGCGCCAGCCAAATTGTCCTCGCTATGATATTTCCAAAGATATGGGCGAAAAACGGTGTGATCCCAAATCCGGGCCCGTTTTACTCTAGGAGGCCCAGGAGCCGAGAAAAACGCGAAAAACGAAAAAATCGACTTTAGAAAATTCCCGGACCCCTGGAAAACTCGGAAATCGTCTCACGAATTCAATGGCGCCAGCCAAATTGTCCTAGCTATGATATTTCCAAAGATATGGGCGAATAACGGTCTGAGTCCGAATCCGGGCCCATTTTGCTCTGGGAGGCCCAGGAGCCGAGCACAACGCAAAAAAACGAAAAAATCGACTGTGGACCATTCCCGGACCCCTTAGTAAGTCGGAAATCGTCTCACGAATCCAATGGCGCCAGCCAAATTGTCCTAGCTATGATATTTCCAAAGATATCGGCAAAAGGCTGTGTGATCCCAAATCCGGGCCCGTTTTACTCTAGGAGGCCCAGGAGCCGAGAAAAACGCGAAAAACGAAAAAATCGACTTTAGAAAATTCCCAGCCCCCTAGAAAATTCGGAAATCGTCTCACGAATCCAATGGCGCCAGCCAAATTGTCCTAGCTATGATATTTCCAAAGATATGGGCAAAAGACTGTGTGATCCCAAATCCGGGCCCGTTTTGCTCTAGGAGGCCCAGGAGCGGAGAAAAACGCGAAAACCGATAAAATCGACTTTAGAAAATTCCCGGCCCACTAGAAAAATCGGAAATCGTCTCACGAATCCAATGGCGCCAGCCAAATTGTCCTAGCTATGATATTTCCAAAGATATGGGCGAAAAACGGTGTGATGCCAAATCCGGGCCCGTTTTACTCTAGGAGGCCCAGGAGCCGAGAAAAACGCGAAAAACGAAAAAATCGACTTTAGAAAATTCCCGGACCCCTGGAAAACTCGGAAATCGTCTCACGAATTCAATGGCGCCAGCCAAATTGTCCTAGCTATGATATTTCCAAAGATATGGGCGAATAACGGTCTGAGTCCGAATCCGGGCCCATTTTGCTCTGGGAGGCCCAGGAGCCGAGCACAACGCAAAAAAACGAAAAAATCGACTGTGGACCATTCCCGGACCCCTTAGTAAGTCGGAAATCGTCTCACGAATCCAATGGCGCCAGCCAAATTGTCCTAGCTATGATATTTCCAAAGATATGGGCAAAAGACTGTGTGATCCCAAATCCGGACCCGTTTTGCTCGAGGAGGCCCAGGAGCGGAGAAAAACGCGAAAAACGAAGAAATCGACTTTAGAAAATTCCCGGCCCCCTAGAAAAATCGGAAATCGTCTCACCAATCCAATGGCGCCAGCCAAATTGTCCTAGCTATGATATTTCCAAAGATATGGGCAAAAGACTGTGTGATCCCAAATCCGGGCCCGTTTTGCTCTAGGCGGCCCAGGAGCCGAGAAAAACGCGAAAAACGATAAAATCGACTTTAGAAAATTCCCGGCCCACTAGAAAAATCGGAAATCGTCTCACGAATCCAATGGCGCCAGCCAAATTGTCCTAGCTATGGTATTTCTAAAGATATGGGCGAATAACGGTGTGATCCCAAATCCGGGCCGGTTTTGCTCTAGGAGGCCCAGGAGCCGAGAAAAACGCGAAAAACGAAAAAATCGACTTTAGAAAATTCCCAGCCCCCTAGAAAAATCGGAAATCGTCTCACGAATCCAATGGCGCCAGCCAAATTGTCCTAGCTATGATATTTCCAAAGATATGGGCAAAAGACTGTGTGATCCCAAATCCGGGCCAGTTTTGCTCTAGGAGGCCCAGGAGCGGAGAAAAACGCGAAAAACGAAAAAATCGACTTTAGAAAATTCCCGGACCCCTGGAAAAATCGGAAATCGTCTCACGAATTCAATGGCGCCAGCCAAATTGTCCTAGCTATGATATTTCCAAAGATATGGGCGAATAACGGTCTGAGTCCGAATCCGGGCCCATTTTGCTCTGGGAGGCCCAGGAGCCGAGCAAAACGCAAAAAAACGAAAAAATCGACTTTAGAAAATTCACGGACCTCTAGAAAAATCGGAAATCGTCTCACGAATCCAATGGCGCCAGCCAAATTGTCCTAGCTATGATATTTCCAAAGATATGGGCGAAAAACGGTGTGATCCCAAATCCGGGCCCGTTTTACTCTAGGAGGCCCAGGAGCCGAGAAAAACGCGAAAAACGAAAAAATCGACTTTAGAAAATTCCCAGCCCCCTAGTAAAATCGGAAATCGTCTCACGAATCCAATGGCGCCAGCCAAATTGTCCTAGCTATGATATTTCCAAAGATATGGGCAAAAGACTGTGTGATCCCAAATCCGGGCCCGTTTTGCTCTAGGAGGCCCAGGAGCGGAGAAAAACGCGAAAAACGAAAAAATCGACTTTAGAAAATTCCCGGCCCACTAGAAAAATCGGAAATCGTCTCACGAATCCAATGGCGCCAGCCAAATTGTCCTAGCTATGATATTTCCAAAGATATGGGCGAAAAACGGTGTGATCCCAAATCCGGGCCCGTTTTACTCTAGGAGGCCCAGGAGCCGAGAAAAACGCGAAAAACGATAAAATCGACTTTAGAAAATTCCCGGACCCCTAGAAAAATCGGAAATCGTCTCACGAATCCAATGGCGCCAGCCAAATTGTCCTAGCTATGATATTTCCAAAGATATGGGCGAATAACGGTGTGATCCCAAATCCGGGCCCGTTTTGCTCTAGGAGGCCCAGGAGCCGAGAAAAACGCGAAAAACGAAAAAATCGACTTTAGAAAATTCCCAGCCCCCTAGAAAAATCGGAAATCGTCTCACGAATCCAATTGCGCCAGCCAAATTGTCCTAGCTATGATATTTCCAAAGATATGGGCGAAAAACGGTGTGATGCCAAATCCGGGCCCGTCTTGCTCTAGGAGACCCAGGAGCCGAGGAAATCGCGAAAAACGAAAAAATCGACTTTAGAAAATTCACGGACCTCTAGAAAAATCGGAAATCGTCTCACGAATCCAATGGCGCCAGCCAAATTGTCCTAGCTATGATATTTCCAAAGATATGGGCAAAAGACTGTGTGATCCCAAATCCGGACCCGTTTTGCTCGAGGAGGCCCAGGAGCGGAGAAAAACGCGAAAAACGAAGAAATCGACTTTAGAAAATTCCCGGCCCCCTAGAAAAATCGGAAATCGTCTCACCAATCCAATGGCGCCAGCCAAATTGTTCTAGCTATGATATTTCCAAAGATATGGGCAAAAGACTGTGTGATCCCAAATCCGGGCCCGTTTTGCTCTAGGCGGCCCAGGAGCCGAGAAAAACGCGAAAAACGATAAAATCGACTTTAGAAAATTCCCGGCCCACTAGAAAAATCGGAAATCGTCTCACGAATCCAATGGCGCCAGCCAAATTGTCCTAGCTATGGTATTTCTAAAGATATGGGCGAATAACGGTGTGATCCCAAATCCGGGCCGGTTTTGCTCTAGGAGGCCCAGGAGCCGAGAAAAACGCGAAAAACGAAAAAATCGACTTTAGAAAATTCCCAGCCCCCTAGAAAAATCGGAAATCGTCTCACGAATCCAATGGCGCCAGCCAAATTGTCCTAGCTATGATATTTCCAAAGATATGGGCAAAAGACTGTGTGATCCCAAATCCGGGCCCGTTTTGCTCTAGGAGGCCCAGGAGCGGAGAAAAACGCGAAAAACGAAAAAATCGACTTTAGAAAATTCCCGGACCCCTGGAAAAATCGGAAATCGTCTCACGAATTCAATGGCGCCAGCCAAATTGTCCTAGCTATGATATTTCCAAAGATATGGGCGAATAACGGTCTGAGTCCGAATCCGGGCCCATTTTGCTCTGGGAGGCCCAGGAGCCGAGCAAAACGCAAAAAAACGAAAAAATCGACTTTAGAAAATTCACGGACCTCTAGAAAAATCGGAAATCGTCTCACGAATCCAATGGCGCCAGCCAAATTGTCCTAGCTATGATATTTCCAAAGATATGGGCAAAAGACTGTGTGATCCCAAATCCGGGCCCGTTTTGCTCTAGGCGGCCCAGGAGCCGAGAAAAACGCGAAAAACGATAAAATCGACTTTAGAAAATTCCCGGCCCACTAGAAAAATCGGAAATCGTCTCACGAATCCAATGGCGCCAGCCAAATTGTCCTAGCTATGATATTTCCAAAGATATCGGCAAAAGGCTGTGTGATCCCAAATCCGGGCCCGTTTTACTCTAGGAGGCCCAGGAGCCGAGAAAAACGCGAAAAACGAAAAAATCGACTTTAGAAAATTCCCAGCCCCCTAGAAAATTCGGAAATCGTCTCACGAATCCAATGGCGCCAGCCAAATTGTCCTAGCTATGATATTTCCAAAGATATGGGCAAAAGACTGTGTGATCCCAAATCCGGGCCCGTTTTGCTCTAGGAGGCCCAGGAGCGGAGAAAAACGCGAAAAACGAAAAAATCGACTTTAGAAAATTCCCGGCCCCCTAGAAAAATCGGAAATCGTCTCACGAATCCCATGGCGCCAGCCAAATTGTCCTAGCTATGATATTTCCAAAGATATGGGCGAAAAACGGTGTGATGCCAAATCCGGGCCCGTTTTGCTCTGGGAGACCCAGGAGCCGAGGAAATCGCGAAAAACGAAAAAATCGACTTTAGAAAATTCACGGACCTCTAGAAAAATCGGAAATCGTCTCACGAATCCAATGGCGCCAGCCAAATTGTCCTAGCTATGATATTTCCAAAGATAGGGGCAAAAGACTGTGTGATCCCAAATCCGGGCCCGTTTTGCTCTAGGCGGCCCAGGAGCCGAGAAAAACGCGAAAAACGATAAAATCGACTTTAGAAAATTCCCGGCCCACTAGAAAAATCGGAAATCGTCTCACGAATCCAATGGCGCCAGCCAAATTGTCCTAGCTATGATATTTCCAAAGATATCGGCAAAAGGCTGTGTGATCCCAAATCCGGGCCCGTTTTACTCTAGGAGGCCCAGGAGCCGAGAAAAACGCGAAAAACGAAAAAATCGACTTTAGAAAATTCCCAGCCCCCTAGAAAATTCGGAAATCGTCTCACGAATCCAATGGCGCCAGCCAAATTGTCCTAGCTATGATATTTTCAAAGATATGGGCAAAAGACTGTGTGATCCCAAATCCGGGCCCGTTTTGCTCTAGGAGGCCCAGGAGCGGAGAAAAACGCGAAAACCGATAAAATCGACTTTAGAAAATTCCCGGCCCACTAGAAAAATCGGAAATCGTCTCACGAATCCAATGGCGCCAGCCAAATTGTCCTAGCTATGATATTTCCAAAGATATGGGCGAAAAACGGTGTGATGCCAAATCCGGGCCCGTTTTGCTCTCGGAGACCCAGGAGCCGAGGAAATCGCGAAAAACGAAAAAATCGACTTTAGAAAATTCACGGACCTCTAGAAAAATCGGAAATCGTCTCACGAATCCAATGGCGCCAGCCAAATTGTCCTAGCTATGATATTTCCAAAGATATGGGCAAAAGACTGTGTGATCCCAAATCCGGGCCCATTTTGCTCTAGGCGGCCCAGGAGCCGAGAAAAACGCGAAAAACGATAACATCGACTTTAGAAAATTCCCGGCCCACTAGAAAAATCGGAAATCGTCTCACGAATCCAATGGCGCCAGCCAAATTGTCCTAGCTATGATATTTCCAAAGATATGGGCGAAAAACGGTGTGATCCCAAATCCGGGCCCGTTTTACTCTAGGAGGCCCAGGAGCCGAGAAAAACGCGAAAAACGAAAAAATCGACTTTAGAAAATTCCCAGCCCCCTAGAAAAATCGGAAATCGTCTCACGAATCCAATGGCGCCAGCCAAATTGTCCTAGCTATGATATTTCCAAAGATATGGGCAAAAGACTGTGTGATCCCAAATCCGGGCCCGTTTTGCTCTAGGAGGCCCAGGAGCGGAGAAAAACGCGAAAAACGAAAAAATCGACTTTAGAAAATTCCCGGCCCACTAGAAAAATCGGAAATCGTCTCACGAATCCAATGGCGCCAGCCAAATTGTCCTAGCTATGATATTTCCAAAGATATGGGCGAAAAACGGTGTGATCCCAAATCCGGGCCCGTTTTACTCTAGGAGGCCCAGGAGCCGAGAAAAACGCGAAAAACGATAAAATCGACTTTAGAAAATTCCCGGACCCCTAGAAAAATCGGAAATCGTCTCACGAATCCAATGGCGCCAGCCAAATTGTCCTAGCTATGATATTTCCAAAGATATGGTCGAATAACGGTGTGATCCCAAATCCGGGCCCGTTTTGCTCTAGGAGGCCCAGGAGCCGAGAAAAACGCGAAAAACGAAAAAATCGACTTTAGAAAATTCCCAGCCCCCTAGAAAAATCGGAAATCGTCTCACGAATCCAATTGCGCCAGCCAAATTGTCCTAGCTATGATATTTCCAAAGATATGGGCGAAAAACGGTGTGATGCCAAATCCGGGCCCGTCTTGCTCTAGGAGACCCAGGAGCCGAGGAAATCGCGAAAAACGAAAAAATCGACTTTAGAAAATTCACGGACCTCTAGAAAAATCGGAAATCGTCTCACGAATCCAATGGCGCCAGCCAAATTGTCCTAGCTATGATATTTCCAAAGATATGGGCGAATAACGGTCTGAGTCCGAATCCGGGCCCATTTTGCTCTGGGAGGCCCAGGAGCCGAGCAAAACGCAAAAAAACGAAAAAATCGACTTTAGAAAATTCACGGACCTCTAGAAAAATCGGAAATCGTCTCACGAATCCAATGGCGCCAGCCAAATTGTCCTAGCTATGATATTTCCAAAGATATGGGCGAAAGACTGTGTGATCCCAAATCCGGGCCCGTTTTGCTCTAGGCGGCCCAGGAGCCGAGAAAAACGCGAAAAACGATAAAATCGACTTTAGAAAATTCCCGGCCCACTAGAAAAATCGGAAATCGTCTCACGAATCCAATGGCGCCAGCCAAATTGTCCTAGCTATGATATTTCCAAAGATATGGGCGAAAAACAGTTTGATCCCAAATCCGGGCCTGTTTTGCTCTAGGAGGCCCAGGAGCCGAGAAAAACGCGAAAAACGAAAAAATCGACTTTAGAAAATTCCCGGACCCCTAGAAAAATCGGAAATTATCTCACGAATCCAATGGCGCCAGCCAAATTGTCCTAGCTACGATATTTCCAAAGATATGGGCGAAAAATGGTGTGATCCCAAATCCGGGCCCGTTTTGCTCTAGGAGGCCCAGGAGCCGAGAAAAACGCGAAAAACGAAAAAATCGACTTTAGAAAATTCCCAGCCCCCTAGAAAATTCGGAAATCGTCTCACGAATCCAATGGCGCCAGCCAAATTGTCCTAGCTATGATATTTCCAAAGATATCGGCAAAAGGCTGTGTGATCCCAAATCCGGGCCCGTTTTACTCTAGGAGGCCCAGGAGCCGAGAAAAACGCGAAAAACGAAAAAATCGACTTTAGAAAATTCCCAGCCCCCTAGAAAATTCGGAAATCGTCTCACGAATCCAATGGCGCCAGCCAAATTGTCCTAGCTATGATATTTCCAAAGATATGGGCAAAAGACTGTGTGATCCCAAATCCGGGCCCGTTTTGCTCTAGGAGGCCCAGGAGCCGAGAAAAACGCGAAAAACGATAAAATCGACTTTAGAAAACTCCGGGCCCACTAGAAAAATCGGAAATCGTCTCACGAATCCAATGGCGCCAGCCAAATTGTCCTAGCTATGATATTTCCAAAGATATCGGCAAAAGGCTGTGTGATCCCAAATCCGGGCCCGTTTTACTCTAGGAGGCCCAGGAGCCGAGAAAAACGCGAAAAACGAAAAAATCGTCTTTAGAAAATTCGCAGCCCCCTAGAAAAATCGGAAATCCTCTCACGAATCCAATGGCGCCAGCCAAATTGTCCTAGCTATGATATTTCCAAAGATATGGGCAAAAGACTGTGTGATCCCAAATCCGGAACCGTTTTGCTCTAGGAGGCCCAGGAGCGGAGAAAAACGCGAAAAACGAAAAAATCGACTTTAGAAAATTCCCGGCCCCCTAGAAAAATCGGAAATCGTCTCACGAATCCAATGGCGCCAGCCAAATTGTCATAGCTATGATATTTCCAAAGATATGGGCAAAAGGCTGTGTGATCCCATATCCGGGCCCGTTTTACTCTAGGAGGCCCAGGAGCCGAGAAAAACGCGAAAAACGAAAAAATCGACTTTAGAAAATTCCCGGACCCCCTGGAAAAATCGGAAATCGTCTCACGAATTCAATGGCGCCAGCCAAATTGTCCTAGCTATGATATTTCCAAAGATATGGGCGAATAACGGTCTGAGTCCGAATCCGGGCCCATTTTGCTCTAGGAGGCCCAGGAGCCGGGCAAAACGCAAAAAAACGAAAAAATCGACTGTGGACCATTCCCGGACCCCTTAGTAAGTCGGAAATCGTCTCACGAATCCAATGGCGCCAGCCAAATTGTCCTAGCTATGATATTTCCAAAGATATGGGCGAAAAACGGTGTGATGCCAAATCCGGGCCCGTTTTGCTCTCAGAGACCCAGGAGCCGAGGAAATCGCGAAAAACGAAAAAATCGACTTTAGAAAATTCACGGACCTCTAGAAAAATCGGAAATCGTCTCACGAATCCAATGGCGCCAGCCAAATTGTCCTAGCTATGATATTTCCAAAGATATGGGCAAAAGACTGTGTGATCCCAAATCCGGGCCCGTTTTGCTCTAGGCGGCCCAGGAGCCGAGAAAAACGCGAAAAACGATAAAATCGACTTTAGAAAATTCCCGGCCCACTAGAAAAATCGGAAATCGTCTCACGAATCCAATGGCGCCAGCCAAATTGTCCTAGCTATGATATTTCCAAAGATATGGGCGAAAAACAGTTTGATCCCAAATCCGGGCCTGTTTTGCTCTAGGAGGCCCAGGAGCCGAGAAAAACGCGAAAAACGAAAAAATCGACTTTAGAAAATTCCCGGACCCCTAGAAAAATCGGAAATTATCTCACGAATCCAATGGCGCCAGCCAAATTGTCCTAGCTACGATATTTCCAAAGATATGGGCGAAAAATGGTGTGATCCCAAATCCGGGCCCGTTTTGCTCTAGGAGGCCCAGGAGCCGAGAAAAACGCGAAAAACGAAAAAATCGGCTTTAGAAAATTCCCGGACCCCTAGAAAAATCGGAAATCGTCTCACGAATCCAATGGCGCCAGCCAAATTGTCCTAGCTATGATATTTCCAAAGATATCGGCAAAAGGCTGTGTGATCCCAAATCCGGGCCCGTTTTACTCTAGGAGGCCCAGGAGCCGAGAAAAACGCGAAAAACGAAAAAATCGACTTTAGAAAATTCCCAGCCCCCTAGAAAATTCGGAAATCGTCTCACGAATCCAATGGCGCCAGCCAAATTGTCCTAGCTATGATATTTCCAAAGATATGGGCGAAAAACGGTGTGATCCCAAATCCGGGCCCGTTTTACTCTAGGAGGCCCAGGAGCCGAGAAAAACGCGAAAAACGATAAAATCGACTTTAGAAAATTCCCGGACCCCTAGAAAAATCGGAAATCGTCTCACGAATCCAATGGCGCCAGCCAAATTGTCCTAGCTATGATATTTCCAAAGATATGGTCGAATAACGGTGTGATCCCAAATCCGGGCCCGTTTTGCTCTAGGAGGCCCAGGAGCCGAGAAAAACGCGAAAAACGAAAAAATCGACTTTAGAAAATTCCCAGCCCCCTAGAAAAATCGGAAATCGTCTCACGAATCCAATTGCGCCAGCCAAATTGTCCTAGCTATGATATTTCCAAAGATATGGGCGAAAAACGGTGTGATGCCAAATCCGGGCCCGTCTTGCTCTAGGAGACCCAGGAGCCGAGGAAATCGCGAAAAACGAAAAAATCGACTTTAGAAAATTCACGGACCTCTAGAAAAATCGGAAATCGTCTCACGAATCCAATGGCGCCAGCCAAATTGTCCTAGCTATGATATTTCCAAAGATATGGGCGAATAACGGTCTGAGTCCGAATCCGGGCCCATTTTGCTCTGGGAGGCCCAGGAGCCGAGCAAAACGCAAAAAAACGAAAAAATCGACTTTAGAAAATTCACGGACCTCTAGAAAAATCGGAAATCGTCTCACGAATCCAATGGCGCCAGCCAAATTGTCCTAGCTATGATATTTCCAAAGATATGGGCGAAAGACTGTGTGATCCCAAATCCGGGCCCGTTTTGCTCTAGGCGGCCCAGGAGCCGAGAAAAACGCGAAAAACGATAAAATCGACTTTAGAAAATTCCCGGCCCACTAGAAAAATCGGAAATCGTCTCACGAATCCAATGGCGCCAGCCAAATTGTCCTAGCTATGATATTTCCAAAGATATGGGCGAAAAACAGTTTGATCCCAAATCCGGGCCTGTTTTGCTCTAGGAGGCCCAGGAGCCGAGAAAAACGCGAAAAACGAAAAAATCGACTTTAGAAAATTCCCGGACCCCTAGAAAAATCGGAAATTATCTCACGAATCCAATGGCGCCAGCCAAATTGTCCTAGCTACGATATTTCCAAAGATATGGGCGAAAAATGGTGTGATCCCAAATCCGGGCCCGTTTTGCTCTAGGAGGCCCAGGAGCCGAGAAAAACGCGAAAAACGAAAAAATCGACTTTAGAAAATTCCCAGCCCCCTAGAAAATTCGGAAATCGTCTCACGAATCCAATGGCGCCAGCCAAATTGTCCTAGCTATGATATTTCCAAAGATATCGGCAAAAGGCTGTGTGATCCCAAATCCGGGCCCGTTTTACTCTAGGAGGCCCAGGAGCCGAGAAAAACGCGAAAAACGAAAAAATCGACTTTAGAAAATTCCCAGCCCCCTAGAAAATTCGGAAATCGTCTCACGAATCCAATGGCGCCAGCCAAATTGTCCTAGCTATGATATTTCCAAAGATATGGGCAAAAGACTGTGTGATCCCAAATCCGGGCCCGTTTTGCTCTAGGAGGCCCAGGAGCCGAGAAAAACGCGAAAAACGATAAAATCGACTTTAGAAAACTCCGGGCCCACTAGAAAAATCGGAAATCGTCTCACGAATCCAATGGCGCCAGCCAAATTGTCCTAGCTATGATATTTCCAAAGATATCGGCAAAAGGCTGTGTGATCCCAAATCCGGGCCCGTTTTACTCTAGGAGGCCCAGGAGCCGAGAAAAACGCGAAAAACGAAAAAATCGTCTTTAGAAAATTCGCAGCCCCCTAGAAAAATCGGAAATCCTCTCACGAATCCAATGGCGCCAGCCAAATTGTCCTAGCTATGATATTTCCAAAGATATGGGCAAAAGACTGTGTGATCCCAAATCCGGAACCGTTTTGCTCTAGGAGGCCCAGGAGCGGAGAAAAACGCGAAAAACGAAAAAATCGACTTTAGAAAATTCCCGGCCCCCTAGAAAAATCGGAAATCGTCTCACGAATCCAATGGCGCCAGCCAAATTGTCATAGCTATGATATTTCCAAAGATATGGGCAAAAGGCTGTGTGATCCCATATCCGGGCCCGTTTTACTCTAGGAGGCCCAGGAGCCGAGAAAAACGCGAAAAACGAAAAAATCGACTTTAGAAAATTCCCGGACCCCCTGGAAAAATCGGAAATCGTCTCACGAATTCAATGGCGCCAGCCAAATTGTCCTAGCTATGATATTTCCAAAGATATGGGCGAATAACGGTCTGAGTCCGAATCCGGGCCCATTTTGCTCTAGGAGGCCCAGGAGCCGGGCAAAACGCAAAAAAACGAAAAAATCGACTGTGGACCATTCCCGGACCCCTTAGTAAGTCGGAAATCGTCTCACGAATCCAATGGCGCCAGCCAAATTGTCCTAGCTATGATATTTCCAAAGATATGGGCGAAAAACGGTGTGATGCCAAATCCGGGCCCGTTTTGCTCTCAGAGACCCAGGAGCCGAGGAAATCGCGAAAAACGAAAAAATCGACTTTAGAAAATTCACGGACCTCTAGAAAAATCGGAAATCGTCTCACGAATCCAATGGCGCCAGCCAAATTGTCCTAGCTATGATATTTCCAAAGATATGGGCAAAAGACTGTGTGATCCCAAATCCGGGCCCGTTTTGCTCTAGGCGGCCCAGGAGCCGAGAAAAACGCGAAAAACGATAAAATCGACTTTAGAAAATTCCCGGCCCACTAGAAAAATCGGAAATCGTCTCACGAATCCAATGGCGCCAGCCAAATTGTCCTAGCTATGATATTTCCAAAGATATGGGCGAAAAACAGTTTGATCCCAAATCCGGGCCTGTTTTGCTCTAGGAGGCCCAGGAGCCGAGAAAAACGCGAAAAACGAAAAAATCGACTTTAGAAAATTCCCGGACCCCTAGAAAAATCGGAAATTATCTCACGAATCCAATGGCGCCAGCCAAATTGTCCTAGCTACGATATTTCCAAAGATATGGGCGAAAAATGGTGTGATCCCAAATCCGGGCCCGTTTTGCTCTAGGAGGCCCAGGAGCCGAGAAAAACGCGAAAAACGAAAAAATCGGCTTTAGAAAATTCCCGGACCCCTAGAAAAATCGGAAATCGTCTCACGAATCCAATGGCGCCAGCCAAATTGTCCTAGCTATGATATTTCCAAAGATATCGGCAAAAGGCTGTGTGATCCCAAATCCGGGCCCGTTTTACTCTAGGAGGCCCAGGAGCCGAGAAAAACGCGAAAAACGAAAAAATCGACTTTAGAAAATTCCCAGCCCCCTAGAAAATTCGGAAATCGTCTCACGAATCCAATGGCGCCAGCCAAATTGTCCTAGCTATGATATTTCCAAAGATATGGGCAAAAGACTGTGTGATCCCAAATCCGGGCCCGTTTTGCTCTAGGAGGCCCAGGAGCGGAGAAAAACGCGAAAAACGAAAAAATCGACTTTAGAAAATTCCCGGCCCCCTAGAAAAATCGGAAATCGTCTCACGAATCCCATGGCGCCAGCCAAATTGTCCTAGCTATGATATTTCCAAAGATATGGGCGAAAAACGGTGTGATGCCAAATCCGGGCCCGTTTTGCTCTGGGAGACCCAGGAGCCGAGGAAATCGCGAAAAACGAAAAAATCGACTTTAGAAAATTCACGGACCTCTAGAAAAATCGGAAATCGTCTCACGAATCCAATGGCGCCAGCCAAATTGTCCTAGCTATGATATTTCCAAAGATATGGGCGAAAAACGGTGTGATGCCAAATCCGGGCCCGTTTTGCTCTGGGAGACCCAGGAGCCGAGGAAATCGCGAAAAACGAAAAAATCGACTTTAGAAAATTCACGGACCTCTAGAAAAATCGGAAATCGTCTCACGAATCCAATGGCGCCAGCCAAATTGTCCTAGCTATGATATTTCCAAAGATATGGGCAAAAGACTGTGTGATCCCAAATCCGGACCCGTTTTGCTCGAGGAGGCCCAGGAGCGGAGAAAAACGCGAAAAACGAAAAAATCGACTTTAGAAAATTCCCGGCCCCCTAGAAAAATCGGAAATCGTCTCACCAATCCAATGGCGCCAGCCAAATTGTCCTAGCTATGATATTTCCAAAGATATGGGCGAAAAACAGTGTGATCCCAAATCCGGGCCCGTTTTGCTCTAGGAGGCCCAGGAGCCGAGAAAAACGCGAAAAACGAAAAAATCGAATTTAGAAAATTCCCGGCCCACTAGAAAAATCGGAAATCGTCTCACGAATCCAATGGCGCCAGCCAAATTGTCCTAGCTATGATATTTCCAAAGATATGGGCGAAAAACAGTTTGATCCCAAATCCGGGCCTGTTTTGCTCTAGGAGGCCCAGGAGCCGAGAAAAACGCGAAAAACGAAAAAATCGACTTTAGAAAATTCCCGGACCCCTAGAAAAATCGGAAATTATCTCACGAATCCAATGGCGCCAGCCAAATTGTCCTAGCTACGATATTTCCAAAGATATGGGCGAAAAATGGTGTGATCCCAAATCCGGGCCCGTTTTGCTCTAGGAGGCCCAGGAGCCGAGAAAAACGCGAAAAACGAAAAAATCGGCTTTAGAAAATTCCCGGACCCCTAGAAAAATCGGAAATCGTCTCACGAATCCAATGGCGCCAGCCAAATTGTCCTAGCTATGATATTTCCAAAGATATCGGCAAAAGGCTGTGTGATCCCAAATCCGGGCCCGTTTTGCTCTAGGAGGCCCAGGAGCGGAGAAAAACGCGAAAAACGAAAAAATCGACTTTAGAAAATTCCCGGCCCCCTAGAAAAATCGGAAATCGTCTCACGAATCCCATGGCGCCAGCCAAATTGTCCTAGCTATGATATTTCCAAAGATATGGGCGAAAAACGGTGTGATGCCAAATCCGGGCCCGTTTTGCTCTGGGAGACCCAGGAGCCGAGGAAATCGCGAAAAACGAAAAAATCGACTTTAGAAAATTCACGGACCTCTAGAAAAATCGGAAATCGTCTCACGAATCCAATGGCGCCAGCCAAATTGTCCTAGCTATGATATTTCCAAAGATATGGGCGAAAAACGGTGTGATGCCAAATCCGGGCCCGTTTTGCTCTGGGAGACCCAGGAGCCGAGGAAATCGCGAAAAACGAAAAAATCGACTTTAGAAAATTCACGGACCTCTAGAAAAATCGGAAATCGTCTCACGAATCCAATGGCGCCAGCCAAATTGTCCTAGCTATGATATTTCCAAAGATATGGGCAAAAGACTGTGTGATCCCAAATCCGGGCCCGTTTTGCTCTCGGCGACCCAGGAGCCGAGGAAATCGCGAAAAACGAAAAAATCGACTTTAGAAAATTCACGGACCTCTAGAAAAATCGGAAATCGTCTCACGAATCCAATGGCGCCAGCCAAATTGTCCTAGCTATGATATTTCCAAAGATATGGGCAAAAGACTGTGTGATCCCAAATCCGGGCCCGTTTTGCTCTCGGCGACCCAGGAGCCGAGGAAATCGCGAAAAACGAAAAAATCGACTTTAGAAAATTCACGGACCTCTAGAAAAATCGGAAATCGTCTCACGAATGCAATGGCGCCAGCCAAATTGTCCTAGCTATGATATTTCCAAAGATATCGGCAAAAGGCTGTGTGATCCCAAATCCGGGCCCGTTTTACTCTAGGAGGCCCAGGAGCCGAGAAAAACGCGAAAAACGAAAAAATCGACTTTAGAAAATTCCCAGCCCCCTAGAAAATTCGGAAATCGTCTCACGAATCCAATGGCGCCAGCCAAATTGTCCTAGCTATGATATTTCCAAAGATATGGGCAAAAGACTGTGTGATCCCAAATCCGGGCCCGTTTTGCTCTAGGAGGCCCAGGAGCGGAGAAAAACGCGAAAAACGAAAAAATCGACTTTAGAAAATTCCCGGCCCCCTAGAAAAATCGGAAATCGTCTCACGAATCCCATGGCGCCAGCCAAATTGTCCTAGCTATGATATTTCCAAAGATATGGGCGAAAAACGGTGTGATCCCAAATCCGGGCCCGTTTTACTCTAGGAGGCCCAGGAGCCGAGAAAAACGCGAAAAACGAAAAAATCGACTTTAGAAAATTCCCAGCCCCCTAGAAAAATCGGAAATCGTCTCACGAATCCAATGGCGCCAGCCAAATTGTCCTAGCTATGATATTTCCAAAGATATGGGCAAAAGACTGTGTGATCCCAAATCCGGGCCCGTTTTGCTCTAGGAGGCCCAGGAGCGGAGAAAAACGCGAAAAACGAAAAAATCGACTTTAGAAAATTCCCGGCCCACTAGAAAAATCGGAAATCGTCTCACGAATCCAATGGCGCCAGCCAAATTGTCCTAGCTATGATATTTCCAAAGATATGGGCGAAAAACGGTGTGATCCCAAATCCGGGCCCGTTTTACTCTAGGAGGCCCAGGAGCCGAGAAAAACGCGAAAAACGATAAAATCGACTTTAGAAAATTCCCGGACCCCTAGAAAAATCGGAAATCGTCTCACGAATCCAATGGCGCCAGCCAAATTGTCCTAGCTATGATATTTCCAAAGATATGGTCGAATAACGGTGTGATCCCAAATCCGGGCCCGTTTTGCTCTAGGAGGCCCAGGAGCCGAGAAAAACGCGAAAAACGAAAAAATCGACTTTAGAAAATTCCCAGCCCCCTAGAAAAATCGGAAATCGTCTCACGAATCCAATTGCGCCAGCCAAATTGTCCTAGCTATGATATTTCCAAAGATATGGGCGAAAAACGGTGTGATGCCAAATCCGGGCCCGTCTTGCTCTAGGAGACCCAGGAGCCGAGGAAATCGCGAAAAACGAAAAAATCGACTTTAGAAAATTCACGGACCTCTAGAAAAATCGGAAATCGTCTCACGAATCCAATGGCGCCAGCCAAATTGTCCTAGCTATGATATTTCCAAAGATATGGGCGAATAACGGTCTGAGTCCGAATCCGGGCCCATTTTGCTCTGGGAGGCCCAGGAGCCGAGCAAAACGCAAAAAAACGAAAAAATCGACTTTAGAAAATTCACGGACCTCTAGAAAAATCGGAAATCGTCTCACGAATCCAATGGCGCCAGCCAAATTGTCCTAGCTATGATATTTCCAAAGATATGGGCAAAAGACTGCGTGATCCCAAATCCGGGCCCGTTTTGCTCTAGGCGGCCCAGGAGCCGAGAAAAAAGCGAAAAACGATAAAATCGACTTTAGAAAATTCCCGGCCCACTAGAAAAATCGGAAATCGTCTCACGAATCCAATGGCGCCAGCCAAATTGTCCTAGCTATGATATTTCCAAAGATATCGGCAAAAGGCTGTGTGATCCCAAATCCGGGCCCGTTTTACTCTAGGAGGCCCAGGAGCCGAGAAAAACGCGAAAAACGAAAAAATCGTCTTTAGAAAATTCGCAGCCCCCTAGAAAAATCGGAAATCCTCTCACGAATCCAATGGCGCCAGCCAAATTGTCCTAGCTATGATATTTCCAAAGATATGGGCAAAAGACTGTGTGATCCCAAATCCGGAACCGTTTTGCTCTAGGCGGCCCAGGAGCGGAGAACAACGCGAAAAACGAAAAAATCGACTTTAGAAAATTCCCGGCCCCCTAGAAAAATCGGAAATCGTCTCACGAATCCAATGGCGCCAGCCAAATTGTCATAGCTATGATATTTCCAAAGATATGGGCAAAAGGCTGTGTGATCCCATATCCGGGCCCGTTTTACTCTAGGAGGCCCAGGAGCCGAGAAAAACGCGAAAAACGAAAAAATCGACTTTAGAAAATTCCCGGACCCCCTGGAAAAATCGGAAATCGTCTCACGAATTCAATGGCGCCAGCCAAATTGTCCTAGCTATGATATTTCCAAAGATATGGGCGAATAACGGTCTGAGTCCGAATCCGGGCCCATTTTGCTCTAGGAGGCCCAGGAGCCGGGCAAAACGCAAAAAAACGAAAAAATCGACTGTGGACCATTCCCGGACCCCTTAGTAAGTCGGAAATCGTCTCACGAATCCAATGGCGCCAGCCAAATTGTCCTAGCTATGATATTTCCAAAGATATGGGCGAAAAACGGTGTGATGCCAAATCCGGGCCCGTTTTGCTCTCAGAGACCCAGGAGCCGAGGAAATCGCGAAAAACGAAAAAATCGACTTTAGAAAATTCACGGACCTCTAGAAAAATCGGAAATCGTCTCACGAATCCAATGGCGCCAGCCAAATTGTCCTAGCTATGATATTTCCAAAGATATGGGCAAAAGACTGTGTGATCCCAAATCCGGGCCCGTTTTGCTCTAGGCGGCCCAGGAGCCGAGAAAAACGCGAAAAACGATAAAATCGACTTTAGAAAATTCCCGGCCCACTAGAAAAATCGGAAATCGTCTCACGAATCCAATGGCGCCAGCCAAATTGTCCTAGCTATGATATTTCCAAAGATATGGGCGAAAAACAGTTTGATCCCAAATCCGGGCCTGTTTTGCTCTAGGAGGCCCAGGAGCCGAGAAAAACGCGAAAAACGAAAAAATCGACTTTAGAAAATTCCCGGACCCCTAGAAAAATCGGAAATTATCTCACGAATCCAATGGCGCCAGCCAAATTGTCCTAGCTACGATATTTCCAAAGATATGGGCGAAAAATGGTGTGATCCCAAATCCGGGCCCGTTTTGCTCTAGGAGGCCCAGGAGCCGAGAAAAACGCGAAAAACGAAAAAATCGACTTTAGAAAATTCCCAGCCCCCTAGAAAATTCGGAAATCGTCTCACGAATCCAATGGCGCCAGCCAAATTGTCCTAGCTATGATATTTCCAAAGATATCGGCAAAAGGCTGTGTGATCCCAAATCCGGGCCCGTTTTACTCTAGGAGGCCCAGGAGCCGAGAAAAACGCGAAAAACGAAAAAATCGACTTTAGAAAATTCCCAGCCCCCTAGAAAATTCGGAAATCGTCTCACGAATCCAATGGCGCCAGCCAAATTGTCCTAGCTATGATATTTCCAAAGATATGGGCAAAAGACTGTGTGATCCCAAATCCGGGCCCGTTTTGCTCTAGGAGGCCCAGGAGCCGAGAAAAACGCGAAAAACGATAAAATCGACTTTAGAAAACTCCGGGCCCACTAGAAAAATCGGAAATCGTCTCACGAATCCAATGGCGCCAGCCAAATTGTCCTAGCTATGATATTTCCAAAGATATCGGCAAAAGGCTGTGTGATCCCAAATCCGGGCCCGTTTTACTCTAGGAGGCCCAGGAGCCGAGAAAAACGCGAAAAACGAAAAAATCGTCTTTAGAAAATTCGCAGCCCCCTAGAAAAATCGGAAATCCTCTCACGAATCCAATGGCGCCAGCCAAATTGTCCTAGCTATGATATTTCCAAAGATATGGGCAAAAGACTGTGTGATCCCAAATCCGGAACCGTTTTGCTCTAGGAGGCCCAGGAGCGGAGAAAAACGCGAAAAACGAAAAAATCGACTTTAGAAAATTCCCGGCCCCCTAGAAAAATCGGAAATCGTCTCACGAATCCAATGGCGCCAGCCAAATTGTCATAGCTATGATATTTCCAAAGATATGGGCAAAAGGCTGTGTGATCCCATATCCGGGCCCGTTTTACTCTAGGAGGCCCAGGAGCCGAGAAAAACGCGAAAAACGAAAAAATCGACTTTAGAAAATTCCCGGACCCCCTGGAAAAATCGGAAATCGTCTCACGAATTCAATGGCGCCAGCCAAATTGTCCTAGCTATGATATTTCCAAAGATATGGGCGAATAACGGTCTGAGTCCGAATCCGGGCCCATTTTGCTCTAGGAGGCCCAGGAGCCGGGCAAAACGCAAAAAAACGAAAAAATCGACTGTGGACCATTCCCGGACCCCTTAGTAAGTCGGAAATCGTCTCACGAATCCAATGGCGCCAGCCAAATTGTCCTAGCTATGATATTTCCAAAGATATGGGCGAAAAACGGTGTGATGCCAAATCCGGGCCCGTTTTGCTCTCAGAGACCCAGGAGCCGAGGAAATCGCGAAAAACGAAAAAATCGACTTTAGAAAATTCACGGACCTCTAGAAAAATCGGAAATCGTCTCACGAATCCAATGGCGCCAGCCAAATTGTCCTAGCTATGATATTTCCAAAGATATGGGCAAAAGACTGTGTGATCCCAAATCCGGGCCCGTTTTGCTCTAGGCGGCCCAGGAGCCGAGAAAAACGCGAAAAACGATAAAATCGACTTTAGAAAATTCCCGGCCCACTAGAAAAATCGGAAATCGTCTCACGAATCCAATGGCGCCAGCCAAATTGTCCTAGCTATGATATTTCCAAAGATATGGGCGAAAAACAGTTTGATCCCAAATCCGGGCCTGTTTTGCTCTAGGAGGCCCAGGAGCCGAGAAAAACGCGAAAAACGAAAAAATCGACTTTAGAAAATTCCCGGACCCCTAGAAAAATCGGAAATTATCTCACGAATCCAATGGCGCCAGCCAAATTGTCCTAGCTACGATATTTCCAAAGATATGGGCGAAAAATGGTGTGATCCCAAATCCGGGCCCGTTTTGCTCTAGGAGGCCCAGGAGCCGAGAAAAACGCGAAAAACGAAAAAATCGGCTTTAGAAAATTCCCGGACCCCTAGAAAAATCGGAAATCGTCTCACGAATCCAATGGCGCCAGCCAAATTGTCCTAGCTATGATATTTCCAAAGATATCGGCAAAAGGCTGTGTGATCCCAAATCCGGGCCCGTTTTACTCTAGGAGGCCCAGGAGCCGAGAAAAACGCGAAAAACGAAAAAATCGACTTTAGAAAATTCCCAGCCCCCTAGAAAATTCGGAAATCGTCTCACGAATCCAATGGCGCCAGCCAAATTGTCCTAGCTATGATATTTCCAAAGATATGGGCAAAAGACTGTGTGATCCCAAATCCGGGCCCGTTTTGCTCTAGGAGGCCCAGGAGCGGAGAAAAACGCGAAAAACGAAAAAATCGACTTTAGAAAATTCCCGGCCCCCTAGAAAAATCGGAAATCGTCTCACGAATCCCATGGCGCCAGCCAAATTGTCCTAGCTATGATATTTCCAAAGATATGGGCGAAAAACGGTGTGATGCCAAATCCGGGCCCGTTTTGCTCTGGGAGACCCAGGAGCCGAGGAAATCGCGAAAAACGAAAAAATCGACTTTAGAAAATTCACGGACCTCTAGAAAAATCGGAAATCGTCTCACGAATCCAATGGCGCCAGCCAAATTGTCCTAGCTATGATATTTCCAAAGATATGGGCAAAAGACTGTGTGATCCCAAATCCGGACCCGTTTTGCTCGAGGAGGCCCAGGAGCGGAGAAAAACGCGAAAAACGAAAAAATCGACTTTAGAAAATTCCCGGCCCCCTAGAAAAATCGGAAATCGTCTCACCAATCCAATGGCGCCAGCCAAATTGTCCTAGCTATGATATTTCCAAAGATATGGGCGAAAAACAGTGTGATCCCAAATCCGGGCCCGTTTTGCTCTAGGAGGCCCAGGAGCCGAGAAAAACGCGAAAAACGAAAAAATCGAATTTAGAAAATTCCCGGCCCACTAGAAAAATCGGAAATCGTCTCACGAATCCAATGGCGCCAGCCAAATTGTCCTAGCTATGATATTTCCAAAGATATGGGCGAAAAACAGTTTGATCCCAAATCCGGGCCTGTTTTGCTCTAGGAGGCCCAGGAGCCGAGAAAAACGCGAAAAACGAAAAAATCGACTTTAGAAAATTCCCGGACCCCTAGAAAAATCGGAAATTATCTCACGAATCCAATGGCGCCAGCCAAATTGTCCTAGCTACGATATTTCCAAAGATATGGGCGAAAAATGGTGTGATCCCAAATCCGGGCCCGTTTTGCTCTAGGAGGCCCAGGAGCCGAGAAAAACGCGAAAAACGAAAAAATCGGCTTTAGAAAATTCCCGGACCCCTAGAAAAATCGGAAATCGTCTCACGAATCCAATGGCGCCAGCCAAATTGTCCTAGCTATGATATTTCCAAAGATATCGGCAAAAGGCTGTGTGATCCCAAATCCGGGCCCGTTTTACTCTAGGAGGCCCAGGAGCCGAGAAAAACGCGAAAAACGAAAAAATCGACTTTAGAAAATTCCCAGCCCCCTAGAAAATTCGGAAATCGTCTCACGAATCCAATGGCGCCAGCCAAATTGTCCTAGCTATGATATTTCCAAAGATATGGGCAAAAGACTGTGTGATCCCAAATCCGGGCCCGTTTTGCTCTAGGAGGCCCAGGAGCGGAGAAAAACGCGAAAAACGAAAAAATCGACTTTAGAAAATTCCCGGCCCCCTAGAAAAATCGGAAATCGTCTCACGAATCCCATGGCGCCAGCCAAATTGTCCTAGCTATGATATTTCCAAAGATATGGGCGAAAAACGGTGTGATGCCAAATCCGGGCCCGTTTTGCTCTGGGAGACCCAGGAGCCGAGGAAATCGCGAAAAACGAAAAAATCGACTTTAGAAAATTCACGGACCTCTAGAAAAATCGGAAATCGTCTCACGAATCCAATGGCGCCAGCCAAATTGTCCTAGCTATGATATTTCCAAAGATATGGGCGAAAAACGGTGTGATGCCAAATCCGGGCCCGTTTTGCTCTGGGAGACCCAGGAGCCGAGGAAATCGCGAAAAACGAAAAAATCGACTTTAGAAAATTCACGGACCTCTAGAAAAATCGGAAATCGTCTCACGAATCCAATGGCGCCAGCCAAATTGTCCTAGCTATGATATTTCCAAAGATATGGGCAAAAGACTGTGTGATCCCAAATCCGGGCCCGTTTTGCTCTCGGCGACCCAGGAGCCGAGGAAATCGCGAAAAACGAAAAAATCGACTTTAGAAAATTCACGGACCTCTAGAAAAATCGGAAATCGTCTCACGAATCCAATGGCGCCAGCCAAATTGTCCTAGCTATGATATTTCCAAAGATATGGGCAAAAGACTGTGTGATCCCAAATCCGGGCCCGTTTTGCTCTCGGCGACCCAGGAGCCGAGGAAATCGCGAAAAACGAAAAAATCGACTTTAGAAAATTCACGGACCTCTAGAAAAATCGGAAATCGTCTCACGAATGCAATGGCGCCAGCCAAATTGTCCTAGCTATGATATTTCCAAAGATATCGGCAAAAGGCTGTGTGATCCCAAATCCGGGCCCGTTTTACTCTAGGAGGCCCAGGAGCCGAGAAAAACGCGAAAAACGAAAAAATCGACTTTAGAAAATTCCCAGCCCCCTAGAAAATTCGGAAATCGTCTCACGAATCCAATGGCGCCAGCCAAATTGTCCTAGCTATGATATTTCCAAAGATATGGGCAAAAGACTGTGTGATCCCAAATCCGGGCCCGTTTTGCTCTAGGAGGCCCAGGAGCGGAGAAAAACGCGAAAAACGAAAAAATCGACTTTAGAAAATTCCCGGCCCCCTAGAAAAATCGGAAATCGTCTCACGAATCCCATGGCGCCAGCCAAATTGTCCTAGCTATGATATTTCCAAAGATATGGGCGAAAAACGGTGTGATGCCAAATCCGGGCCCGTTTTGCTCTGGGAGACCCAGGAGCCGAGGAAATCGCGAAAAACGAAAAAATCGACTTTAGAAAATTCACGGACCTCTAGAAAAATCGGAAATCGTCTCACGAATCCAATGGCGCCAGCCAAATTGTCCTAGCTATGATATTTCCAAAGATATGGGCAAAAGACTGTGTGATCCCAAATCCGGGCCCGTTTTGCTCTCGGCGACCCAGGAGCCGAGGAAATCGCGAAAAACGAAAAAATCGACTTTAGAAAATTCACGGACCTCTAGAAAAATCGGAAATCGTCTCACGAATCCAATGGCGCCAGCCAAATTGTCCTAGCTATGATATTTCCAAAGATATGGGCGAAAAACGGTGTGATGCCAAATCCGGGCCCGTTTTGCTCTGGGAGACCCAGGAGCCGAGGAAATCGCGAAAAACGAAAAAATCGACTTTAGAAAATTCACGGACCTCTAGAAAAATCGGAAATCGTCTCACGAATCCAATGGCGCCAGCCAAATTGTCCTAGCTATGATATTTCCAAAGATATGGGCAAAAGACTGTGTGATCCCAAATCCGGGCCCGTTTTGCTCTCGGCGACCCAGGAGCCGAGGAAATCGCGAAAAACGAAAAAATCGACTGTAGAAAATTCACGGACCTCTAGAAAAATCGGAAATCGTCTCACGAATCCAATGGCGCCAGCCAAATTGTCCTAGCTATGATATTTCCAAAGATATGGGCGAAAAACGGTGTGATCCCAAATCCGGGCCCGTTTTACTCTAAGAGGCCCAGGAGCCGAGAAAAACGCGAAAAACGATAAAATCAACTTTAGAAAATTCCCGGACCCCTAGAAAAATCGGAAATCGTCTCACGAATCCAATGGCGCCAGCCAAATTGTCCTAGCTATGATATTTCCAAAGATATGGGCGAATAACGGTGTGATCCCAAATCCGGGCCCGTTTTGCTCTAGGAGGCCCAGGAGCCGAGAAAAACGCGAAAAACGAAAAAATCGACTTTAGAAAATTCCCAGCCCCCTAGAAAAATCGGAAATCGTCTCACGAATCCAATGGCACCAGCCAAATTGTCTCAGCTATGATATTTCCAAAGATATGGGCAAAAGACTGTGTGATCCCAAATCCGGGCCCGTTTTGCTCTAGGCGGCCCAGGAGCCGAGAAAAACGCGAAAAACGATAAAATCGTCGTTGGAAAATTCGCAGCCCCCTAGAAAAATCGGAAATCGTCTCACGAATCCAATGGCGCCAGCCAAATTGTCCTAGCTATGATATTTCCAAAGATATGGGCAAAAGACTGTGTGATCCCAAATCCGGACCCGTTTTGCTCGAGGAGGCCCAGGAGCGGAGAAAAACGCGAAAAACGAAAAAATCGACTTTAGAAAATTCCCGGCCCCCTAGAAAAATCGGAAATCGTCTCACCAATCCAATGGCGCCAGCCAAATTGTCCTAGCTATGATATTTCCAAAGATATGGGCGAAAAACAGTGTGATCCCAAATCCGGGCCCGTTTTGCTCTAGGAGGCCCAGGAGCCGAGAAAAACGCGAAAAACGAAAAAATCGAATTTAGAAAATTCCCGGACCCCTGGAAAACTCGGAAATCGTCTCACGAATTCAATGGCGCCAGCCAAATTGTCCTAGCTATGATATTTCCAAAGATATGGGCGAATAACGGTCTGAGTCCGAATCCGGGCCCATTTTGCTCTGGGAGGCCCAGGAGCCGAGCACAACGCAAAAAAACGAAAAAATCGACTGTAGACCATTCCCGGACCCCTTAGTAAGTCGGAAATCGTCTCACGAATCCAATGGCGCCAGCCAAATTGTCCTAGCTATGATATTTCCAAAGATATCGGCAAAAGGCTGTGTGATCCCAAATCCGGGCCCGTTTTACTCTAGGAGGCCCAGGAGCGGAGAAAAACGCGAAAAACGAAAAAATCGACTTTAGAAAATTCCCGGCCCCCTAGAAAAATCGGAAATCGTCTCACCAATCCAATGGCGCCAGCCGAATTGTCCTAGCTATGATATTTCCAAAGATATGGGCAAAAGACTGTGTGATCCCAAATCCGGGCCCGTTTTGCTCTAGGCGGCCCAGGAGCCGAGAAAAACGCGAAAAACGATAAAATCAACTTTAGAAAATTCCCGGCCCACTAGAAAAATCGGAAATCGTCTCACGAATCCAATGGCGCCAGCCAAATTGTCCTAGCTATGATATTTCCAAAGATATGGGCGAAAAACGGTGTGATGCCAAATCCGGGCCCGTTTTGCTCTCGGAGACCCAGGAGCCGAGGAAATCGCGAAAAACGAAAAAATCGACTTTAGAAAATTCACGGACCTCTAGAAAAATCGGAAATCGTCTCACGAATCCAATGGCGCCAGCCAAATTGTCCTAGCTATGATATTTCAAAGATATGGGCAAAAGACTGTGTGATCCCAAATCCGGGCCCATTTTGCTCTAGGCGGCCCAGGAGCCGAGAAAAACGCGAAAAACGATAAAATCGACTTTAGAAAGTTCCCGGCCCACTAGAAAAATCGGAAATCGTCTCACGAATCCAATGGCGCCAGCCAAATTGTCCTAGCTATGATATTTCCAAAGATATGGGCGAAAAACGGTGTGATGCCAAATCCGGGCCCGTTTTACTCTAGGAGGCCCAGGAGCCGAGAAAAACGCGAAAAACGATAAAATCGACTTTAGAAAATTCCCGGACCCCTAGAAAAATCGGAAATCGTCTCACGAATCCAATGGCGCCGGCCAAATTGTCCTAGCTATGATATTTCCAAAGATATGGGCGAATAACGGTGTGATCCCAAATCCGGGCCCGTTTTGCTCTAGGAGGCCCAGGAGCCGAGAAAAACTCGAAAAACGAAAAAATCGAATTTAGAAAATTCCCGGCCCACTAGAAAAATCGGAAATCGTCTCACGAATCCAATGGCGCCAGCCAAATTGTCCTAGCTATGATATTTCCAAAGATATCGGCAAAAGGCTGTGTGATCCCAAATCCGGGCCCGTTTTACTCTAGGAGGCCCAGGAGCCGAGAAAAACGCGAAAAACGAAAAAATCGTCGTTAGAAAATTCGCAGCCCCCTAGAAAAATCGGAAATCGTCTCACGAATCCAATGGCGCCAGCCAAATTGTCCTAGCTATGATATTTCCAAAGATATGGGCAAAAGACTGTGTGATCCCAAATCCGGACCCGTTTTGCTCGAGGAGGCCCAGGAGCGGAGAAAAACGCGAAAAACGAAAAAATCGACTTTAGAAAATTCCCGGCCCCCTAGAAAAATCGGAAATCGTCTCACCAATCCAATGGCGCCAGCCAAATTCTCCTAGCTATGATATTTCCAAAGATATGGGCGAAAAACAGTGTGATCCCAAATCCGGGCCCGTTTTGCTCTAGGAGGCCCAGGAGCCGAGAAAAACGCGAAAAACGAAAAAATCGAATTTAGAAAATTCCCGGACCCCTGGAAAAATCGGAAATCGTCTCACGAATCCAATGGCGCCAGCCAAATTGTCCTAGCTATGATATTTCCAAAGATATCGGCAAAAGGCTGTGTGATCCCAAATCCGGGCCCGTTTTACTCTAGGAGGCCCAGGAGCCGAGAAAAACGCGAAAAACGAAAAAATCGACTTTAGAAAATTCCCAGCCCCCTAGAAAATTCGGAAATCGTCTCACGAATCCAATGGCGCCAGCCAAATTGTCCTAGCTATGATATTTCCAAAGATATGGGCAAAAGACTGTGTGATCCCAAATCCGGGCCCGTTTTGCTCTAGGAGGCCCAGGAGCGGAGAAAAACGCGAAAAACGAAAAAATCGACTTTAGAAAATTCCCGGCCCCCTAGAAAAATCGGAAATCGTCTCACGAATCCCATGGCGCCAGCCAAATTGTCCTAGCTATGATATTTCCAAAGATATGGGCGAAAAACGGTGTGATGCCAAATCCGGGCCCGTTTTGCTCTGGGAGACCCAGGAGCCGAGGAAATCGCGAAAAACGAAAAAATCGACTTTAGAAAATTCACGGACCTCTAGAAAAATCGGAAATCGTCTCACGAATCCAATGGCGCCAGCCAAATTGTCCTAGCTATGATATTTCCAAAGATATGGGCAAAAGACTGTGTGATCCCAAATCCGGACCCGTTTTGCTCGAGGAGGCCCAGGAGCGGAGAAAAACGCGAAAAACGAAAAAATCGACTTTAGAAAATTCCCGGCCCCCTAGAAAAATCGGAAATCGTCTCACCAATCCAATGGCGCCAGCCAAATTGTCCTAGCTATGATATTTCCAAAGATATGGGCGAAAAACAGTGTGATCCCAAATCCGGGCCCGTTTTGCTCTAGGAGGCCCAGGAGCCGAGAAAAACGCGAAAAACGAAAAAATCGAATTTAGAAAATTCCCGGCCCACTAGAAAAATCGGAAATCGTCTCACGAATCCAATGGCGCCAGCCAAATTGTCCTAGCTATGATATTTCCAAAGATATGGGCGAAAAACAGTTTGATCCCAAATCCGGGCCTGTTTTGCTCTAGGAGGCCCAGGAGCCGAGAAAAACGCGAAAAACGAAAAAATCGACTTTAGAAAATTCCCGGACCCCTAGAAAAATCGGAAATTATCTCACGAATCCAATGGCGCCAGCCAAATTGTCCTAGCTACGATATTTCCAAAGATATGGGCGAAAAATGGTGTGATCCCAAATCCGGGCCCGTTTTGCTCTAGGCGGCCCAGGAGCCGAGAAAAACGCGAAAAACGATAAAATCGACTTTAGAAAATTCCCGGCCCACTAGAAAAATCGGAAATCGTCTCACGAATCCAATGGCGCCAGCCAAATTGTCCTAGCTATGATATTTCCAAAGATATGGGCGAAAAACGGTGTGATGCCAAATCCGGGCCCGTTTTGCTCTCGGAGACCCAGGAGCCGAGGAAATCGCGAAAAACGAAAAAATCGACTTTAGAAAATTCACGGACCTCTAGAAAAATCGGAAATCGTCTCACGAATCCAATGGCGCCAGCCAAATTGTCCTAGCTATGATATTTCAAAGATATGGGCAAAAGACTGTGTGATCCCAAATCCGGGCCCATTTTGCTCTAGGCGGCCCAGGAGCCGAGAAAAACGCGAAAAACGATAAAATCGACTTTAGAAAGTTCCCGGCCCACTAGAAAAATCGGAAATCGTCTCACGAATCCAATGGCGCCAGCCAAATTGTCCTAGCTATGATATTTCCAAAGATATGGGCGAAAAACGGTGTGATGCCAAATCCGGGCCCGTTTTACTCTAGGAGGCCCAGGAGCCGAGAAAAACGCGAAAAACGATAAAATCGACTTTAGAAAATTCCCGGACCCCTAGAAAAATCGGAAATCGTCTCACGAATCCAATGGCGCCGGCCAAATTGTCCTAGCTATGATATTTCCAAAGATATGGGCGAATAACGGTGTGATCCCAAATCCGGGCCCGTTTTGCTCTAGGAGGCCCAGGAGCCGAGAAAAACTCGAAAAACGAAAAAATCGAATTTAGAAAATTCCCGGCCCACTAGAAAAATCGGAAATCGTCTCACGAATCCAATGGCGCCAGCCAAATTGTCCTAGCTATGATATTTCCAAAGATATCGGCAAAAGGCTGTGTGATCCCAAATCCGGGCCCGTTTTACTCTAGGAGGCCCAGGAGCCGAGAAAAACGCGAAAAACGAAAAAATCGTCGTTAGAAAATTCGCAGCCCCCTAGAAAAATCGGAAATCGTCTCACGAATCCAATGGCGCCAGCCAAATTGTCCTAGCTATGATATTTCCAAAGATATGGGCAAAAGACTGTGTGATCCCAAATCCGGACCCGTTTTGCTCGAGGAGGCCCAGGAGCGGAGAAAAACGCGAAAAACGAAAAAATCGACTTTAGAAAATTCCCGGCCCCCTAGAAAAATCGGAAATCGTCTCACCAATCCAATGGCGCCAGCCAAATTCTCCTAGCTATGATATTTCCAAAGATATGGGCGAAAAACAGTGTGATCCCAAATCCGGGCCCGTTTTGCTCTAGGAGGCCCAGGAGCCGAGAAAAACGCGAAAAACGAAAAAATCGAATTTAGAAAATTCCCGGACCCCTGGAAAAATCGGAAATCGTCTCACGAATCCAATGGCGCCAGCCAAATTGTCCTAGCTATGATATTTCCAAAGATATCGGCAAAAGGCTGTGTGATCCCAAATCCGGGCCCGTTTTACTCTAGGAGGCCCAGGAGCCGAGAAAAACGCGAAAAACGAAAAAATCGACTTTAGAAAATTCCCAGCCCCCTAGAAAATTCGGAAATCGTCTCACGAATCCAATGGCGCCAGCCAAATTGTCCTAGCTATGATATTTCCAAAGATATGGGCAAAAGACTGTGTGATCCCAAATCCGGGCCCGTTTTGCTCTAGGAGGCCCAGGAGCGGAGAAAAACGCGAAAAACGAAAAAATCGACTTTAGAAAATTCCCGGCCCCCTAGAAAAATCGGAAATCGTCTCACGAATCCCATGGCGCCAGCCAAATTGTCCTAGCTATGATATTTCCAAAGATATGGGCGAAAAACGGTGTGATGCCAAATCCGGGCCCGTTTTGCTCTGGGAGACCCAGGAGCCGAGGAAATCGCGAAAAACGAAAAAATCGACTTTAGAAAATTCACGGACCTCTAGAAAAATCGGAAATCGTCTCACGAATCCAATGGCGCCAGCCAAATTGTCCTAGCTATGATATTTCCAAAGATATGGGCAAAAGACTGTGTGATCCCAAATCCGGACCCGTTTTGCTCGAGGAGGCCCAGGAGCGGAGAAAAACGCGAAAAACGAAAAAATCGACTTTAGAAAATTCCCGGCCCCCTAGAAAAATCGGAAATCGTCTCACCAATCCAATGGCGCCAGCCAAATTGTCCTAGCTATGATATTTCCAAAGATATGGGCGAAAAACAGTGTGATCCCAAATCCGGGCCCGTTTTGCTCTAGGAGGCCCAGGAGCCGAGAAAAACGCGAAAAACGAAAAAATCGAATTTAGAAAATTCCCGGCCCACTAGAAAAATCGGAAATCGTCTCACGAATCCAATGGCGCCAGCCAAATTGTCCTAGCTATGATATTTCCAAAGATATGGGCGAAAAACAGTTTGATCCCAAATCCGGGCCTGTTTTGCTCTAGGAGGCCCAGGAGCCGAGAAAAACGCGAAAAACGAAAAAATCGACTTTAGAAAATTCCCGGACCCCTAGAAAAATCGGAAATTATCTCACGAATCCAATGGCGCCAGCCAAATTGTCCTAGCTACGATTGTTCCAAAGATATGGGCGAAAAATGGTGTGATCCCAAATCCGGGCCCGTTTTGCTCTAGGAGGCCCAGGAGCCGAGAAAAACGCGAAAAACGAAAAAATCGGCTTTAGAAAATTCCCGGACCCCTAGAAAAATCGGAAATCGTCTCACGAATCCAATGGCGCCAGCCAAATTGTCCTAGCTATGATATTTCCAAAGATATCGGCAAAAGGCTGTGTGATCCCAAATCCGGGCCCGTTTTACTCTAGGAGGCCCAGGAGCCGAGAAAAACGCGAAAAACGAAAAAATCGACTTTAGAAAATTCCCAGCCCCCTAGAAAATTCGGAAATCGTCTCACGAATCCAATGGCGCCAGCCAAATTGTCCTAGCTATGATATTTCCAAAGATATGGGCAAAAGACTGTGTGATCCCAAATCCGGGCCCGTTTTGCTCTCGGCGACCCAGGAGCCGAGGAAATCGCGAAAAACGAAAAAATCGACTTTAGAAAATTCACGGACCTCTAGAAAAATCGGAAATCGTCTCACGAATCCAATGGCGCCAGCCAAATTGTCCTAGCTATGATATTTCCAAAGATATGGGCAAAAGACTGTGTGATCCCAAATCCGGGCCCGTTTTGCTCTCGGCGACCCAGGAGCCGAGGAAATCGCGAAAAACGAAAAAATCGACTTTAGAAAATTCACGGACCTCTAGAAAAATCGGAAATCGTCTCACGAATGCAATGGCGCCAGCCAAATTGTCCTAGCTATGATATTTCCAAAGATATCGGCAAAAGGCTGTGTGATCCCAAATCCGGGCCCGTTTTACTCTAGGAGGCCCAGGAGCCGAGAAAAACGCGAAAAACGAAAAAATCGACTTTAGAAAATTCCCAGCCCCCTAGAAAATTCGGAAATCGTCTCACGAATCCAATGGCACCAGCCAAATTGTCCTAGCTATGATATTTCCAAAGATATGGGCAAAAGACTGTGTGATCCCAAATCCGGGCCCGTTTTGCTCTAGGAGGCCCAGGAGCGGAGAAAAACGCGAAAAACGAAAAAATCGACTTTAGAAAATTCCCGGCCCCCTAGAAAAATCGGAAATCGTCTCACGAATCCCATGGCGCCAGCCAAATTGTCCTAGCTATGATATTTCCAAAGATATGGGCGAAAAACGGTGTGATCCCAAATCCGGGCCCGTTTTACTCTAGGAGGCCCAGGAGCCGAGAAAAACGCGAAAAACGAAAAAATCGACTTTAGAAAATTCCCAGCCCCCTAGAAAAATCGGAAATCGTCTCACGAATCCAATGGCGCCAGCCAAATTGTCCTAGCTATGATATTTCCAAAGATATGGGCAAAAGACTGTGTGATCCCAAATCCGGGCCCGTTTTGCTCTAGGAGGCCCAGGAGCGGAGAAAAACGCGAAAAACGAAAAAATCGACTTTAGAAAATTCCCGGCCCACTAGAAAAATCGGAAATCGTCTCACGAATCCAATGGCGCCAGCCAAATTGTCCTAGCTATGATATTTCCAAAGATATGGGCGAAAAACGGTGTGATCCCAAATCCGGGCCCGTTTTACTCTAGGAGGCCCAGGAGCCGAGAAAAACGCGAAAAACGATAAAATCGACTTTAGAAAATTCCCGGACCCCTAGAAAAATCGGAAATCGTCTCACGAATCCAATGGCGCCAGCCAAATTGTCCTAGCTATGATATTTCCAAAGATATGGTCGAATAACGGTGTGATCCCAAATCCGGGCCCGTTTTGCTCTAGGAGGCCCAGGAGCCGAGAAAAACGCGAAAAACGAAAAAATCGACTTTAGAAAATTCCCAGCCCCCTAGAAAAATCGGAAATCGTCTCACGAATCCAATTGCGCCAGCCAAATTGTCCTAGCTATGATATTTCCAAAGATATGGGCGAAAAACGGTGTGATGCCAAATCCGGGCCCGTCTTGCTCTAGGAGACCCAGGAGCCGAGGAAATCGCGAAAAACGAAAAAATCGACTTTAGAAAATTCACGGACCTCTAGAAAAATCGGAAATCGTCTCACGAATCCAATGGCGCCAGCCAAATTGTCCTAGCTATGATATTTCCAAAGATATGGGCGAATAACGGTCTGAGTCCGAATCCGGGCCCATTTTGCTCTGGGAGGCCCAGGAGCCGAGCAAAACGCAAAAAAACGAAAAAATCGACTTTAGAAAATTCACGGACCTCTAGAAAAATCGGAAATCGTCTCACGAATCCAATGGCGCCAGCCAAATTGTCCTAGCTATGATATTTCCAAAGATATGGGCAAAAGACTGCGTGATCCCAAATCCGGGCCCGTTTTGCTCTAGGCGGCCCAGGAGCCGAGAAAAAAGCGAAAAACGATAAAATCGACTTTAGAAAATTCCCGGCCCACTAGAAAAATCGAAAATCGTCTCACGAATCCAATGGCGCCAGCCAAATTGTCCTAGCTATGATATTTCCAAAGATATGGGCGAAAAACGGTGTGATCCCAAATCCGGGCGCGTTTTACTCTAGGAGGCCCAGGAGCCGAGAAAAACGCGAAAAACGATAAAATCGACTTTAGAAAATTCCCGGACCCCTAGAAAAATCGGAAATCGTCTCACGAATCCAATGGCGCCAGCCAAATTGTCCTAGCTATGATATTTCCAAAGATATGGGCGAATAACGGTGTGATCCCAAATCCGGGCCCGTTTTGCTCTAGGAGGCCCAGGAGCCGAGAAAAACGCGAAAAACGAAAAAATCGACTTTAGAAAATTCCCAGCCCCCTAGAAGAATCGGAAATCGTCTCACGAATCCAATGGCACCAGCCAAATTGTCTCAGCTATGATATTTCCAAAGATATGGGCAAATGACTGTGTGATCCCAAATCCGGGCCCGTTTTGCTCTAGGCGGCCCAGGAGCCGAGAAAAACGCGAAAAACGATAAAATCGACTTTAGAAAACTCCGGGCCCACTAGAAAAATCGGAAATCGTCTCACGAATCCAATGGCGCCAGCCAAATTGTCCTAGCTATGATATTTCCAAAGATATCGGCAAAAGGCTGTGTGATCCCAAATCCGGGCCCGTTTTACTCTAGGAGGCCCAGGAGCCGAGAAAAACGCGAAAAACGAAAAAATCGTCTTTAGAAAATTCGCAGCCCCCTAGAAAAATCGGAAATCCTCTCACGAATCCAATGGCGCCAGCCAAATTGTCCTAGCTATGATATTTCCAAAGATATGGGCAAAAGACTGTGTGATCCCAAATCCGGAACCGTTTTGCTCTAGGCGGCCCAGGAGCGGAGAACAACGCGAAAAACGAAAAAATCGACTTTAGAAAATTCCCGGCCCCCTAGAAAAATCGGAAATCGTCTCACGAATCCAATGGCGCCAGCCAAATTGTCATAGCTATGATATTTCCAAAGATATGGGCAAAAGGCTGTGTGATCCCATATCCGGGCCCGTTTTACTCTAGGAGGCCCAGGAGCCGAGAAAAACGCGAAAAACGAAAAAATCGACTTTAGAAAATTCCCGGACCCCCTGGAAAAATCGGAAATCGTCTCACGAATTCAATGGCGCCAGCCAAATTGTCCTAGCTATGATATTTCCAAAGATATGGGCGAATAACGGTCTGAGTCCGAATCCGGGCCCATTTTGCTCTAGGAGGCCCAGGAGCCGGGCAAAACGCAAAAAAACGAAAAAATCGACTGTGGACCATTCCCGGACCCCTTAGTAAGTCGGAAATCGTCTCACGAATCCAATGGCGCCAGCCAAATTGTCCTAGCTATGATATTTCCAAAGATATGGGCGAAAAACGGTGTGATGCCAAATCCGGGCCCGTTTTGCTCTCAGAGACCCAGGAGCCGAGGAAATCGCGAAAAACGAAAAAATCGACTTTAGAAAATTCACGGACCTCTAGAAAAATCGGAAATCGTCTCACGAATCCAATGGCGCCAGCCAAATTGTCCTAGCTATGATATTTCCAAAGATATGGGCAAAAGACTGTGTGATCCCAAATCCGGGCCCGTTTTGCTCTAGGCGGCCCAGGAGCCGAGAAAAACGCGAAAAACGATAAAATCGACTTTAGAAAATTCCCGGCCCACTAGAAAAATCGGAAATCGTCTCACGAATCCAATGGCGCCAGCCAAATTGTCCTAGCTATGATATTTCCAAAGATATGGGCGAAAAACAGTTTGATCCCAAATCCGGGCCTGTTTTGCTCTAGGAGGCCCAGGAGCCGAGAAAAACGCGAAAAACGAAAAAATCGACTTTAGAAAATTCCCGGACCCCTAGAAAAATCGGAAATTATCTCACGAATCCAATGGCGCCAGCCAAATTGTCCTAGCTACGATATTTCCAAAGATATGGGCGAAAAATGGTGTGATCCCAAATCCGGGCCCGTTTTGCTCTAGGAGGCCCAGGAGCCGAGAAAAACGCGAAAAACGAAAAAATCGACTTTAGAAAATTCCCAGCCCCCTAGAAAATTCGGAAATCGTCTCACGAATCCAATGGCGCCAGCCAAATTGTCCTAGCTATGATATTTCCAAAGATATCGGCAAAAGGCTGTGTGATCCCAAATCCGGGCCCGTTTTACTCTAGGAGGCCCAGGAGCCGAGAAAAACGCGAAAAACGAAAAAATCGACTTTAGAAAATTCCCAGCCCCCTAGAAAATTCGGAAATCGTCTCACGAATCCAATGGCGCCAGCCAAATTGTCCTAGCTATGATATTTCCAAAGATATGGGCAAAAGACTGTGTGATCCCAAATCCGGGCCCGTTTTGCTCTAGGAGGCCCAGGAGCCGAGAAAAACGCGAAAAACGATAAAATCGACTTTAGAAAACTCCGGGCCCACTAGAAAAATCGGAAATCGTCTCACGAATCCAATGGCGCCAGCCAAATTGTCCTAGCTATGATATTTCCAAAGATATCGGCAAAAGGCTGTGTGATCCCAAATCCGGGCCCGTTTTACTCTAGGAGGCCCAGGAGCCGAGAAAAACGCGAAAAACGAAAAAATCGTCTTTAGAAAATTCGCAGCCCCCTAGAAAAATCGGAAATCCTCTCACGAATCCAATGGCGCCAGCCAAATTGTCCTAGCTATGATATTTCCAAAGATATGGGCAAAAGACTGTGTGATCCCAAATCCGGAACCGTTTTGCTCTAGGAGGCCCAGGAGCGGAGAAAAACGCGAAAAACGAAAAAATCGACTTTAGAAAATTCCCGGCCCCCTAGAAAAATCGGAAATCGTCTCACGAATCCAATGGCGCCAGCCAAATTGTCATAGCTATGATATTTCCAAAGATATGGGCAAAAGGCTGTGTGATCCCATATCCGGGCCCGTTTTACTCTAGGAGGCCCAGGAGCCGAGAAAAACGCGAAAAACGAAAAAATCGACTTTAGAAAATTCCCGGACCCCCTGGAAAAATCGGAAATCGTCTCACGAATTCAATGGCGCCAGCCAAATTGTCCTAGCTATGATATTTCCAAAGATATGGGCGAATAACGGTCTGAGTCCGAATCCGGGCCCATTTTGCTCTAGGAGGCCCAGGAGCCGGGCAAAACGCAAAAAAACGAAAAAATCGACTGTGGACCATTCCCGGACCCCTTAGTAAGTCGGAAATCGTCTCACGAATCCAATGGCGCCAGCCAAATTGTCCTAGCTATGATATTTCCAAAGATATGGGCGAAAAACGGTGTGATGCCAAATCCGGGCCCGTTTTGCTCTCAGAGACCCAGGAGCCGAGGAAATCGCGAAAAACGAAAAAATCGACTTTAGAAAATTCACGGACCTCTAGAAAAATCGGAAATCGTCTCACGAATCCAATGGCGCCAGCCAAATTGTCCTAGCTATGATATTTCCAAAGATATGGGCAAAAGACTGTGTGATCCCAAATCCGGGCCCGTTTTGCTCTAGGCGGCCCAGGAGCCGAGAAAAACGCGAAAAACGATAAAATCGACTTTAGAAAATTCCCGGCCCACTAGAAAAATCGGAAATCGTCTCACGAATCCAATGGCGCCAGCCAAATTGTCCTAGCTATGATATTTCCAAAGATATGGGCGAAAAACAGTTTGATCCCAAATCCGGGCCTGTTTTGCTCTAGGAGGCCCAGGAGCCGAGAAAAACGCGAAAAACGAAAAAATCGACTTTAGAAAATTCCCGGACCCCTAGAAAAATCGGAAATTATCTCACGAATCCAATGGCGCCAGCCAAATTGTCCTAGCTACGATATTTCCAAAGATATGGGCGAAAAATGGTGTGATCCCAAATCCGGGCCCGTTTTGCTCTAGGAGGCCCAGGAGCCGAGAAAAACGCGAAAAACGAAAAAATCGGCTTTAGAAAATTCCCGGACCCCTAGAAAAATCGGAAATCGTCTCACGAATCCAATGGCGCCAGCCAAATTGTCCTAGCTATGATATTTCCAAAGATATCGGCAAAAGGCTGTGTGATCCCAAATCCGGGCCCGTTTTACTCTAGGAGGCCCAGGAGCCGAGAAAAACGCGAAAAACGAAAAAATCGACTTTAGAAAATTCCCAGCCCCCTAGAAAATTCGGAAATCGTCTCACGAATCCAATGGCGCCAGCCAAATTGTCCTAGCTATGATATTTCCAAAGATATGGGCAAAAGACTGTGTGATCCCAAATCCGGGCCCGTTTTGCTCTAGGAGGCCCAGGAGCGGAGAAAAACGCGAAAAACGAAAAAATCGACTTTAGAAAATTCCCGGCCCCCTAGAAAAATCGGAAATCGTCTCACGAATCCCATGGCGCCAGCCAAATTGTCCTAGCTATGATATTTCCAAAGATATGGGCGAAAAACGGTGTGATGCCAAATCCGGGCCCGTTTTGCTCTGGGAGACCCAGGAGCCGAGGAAATCGCGAAAAACGAAAAAATGCACTTTAGAAAATTCACGGACCTCTAGAAAAATCGGAAATCGTCTCACGAATCCAATGGCGCCAGCCAAATTGTCCTAGCTATGATATTTCCAAAGATATGGGCGAAAAACGGTGTGATGCCAAATCCGGGCCCGTTTTGCTCTGGGAGACCCAGGAGCCGAGGAAATCGCGAAAAACGAAAAAATCGACTTTAGAAAATTCACGGACCTCTAGAAAAATCGGAAATCGTCTCACGAATCCAATGGCGCCAGCCAAATTGTCCTAGCTATGATATTTCCAAAGATATGGGCAAAAGACTGTGTGATCCCAAATCCGGACCCGTTTTGCTCGAGGAGGCCCAGGAGCGGAGAAAAACGCGAAAAACGAAAAAATCGACTTTAGAAAATTCCCGGCCCCCTAGAAAAATCGGAAATCGTCTCACCAATCCAATGGCGCCAGCCAAATTGTCCTAGCTATGATATTTCCAAAGATATGGGCGAAAAACAGTGTGATCCCAAATCCGGGCCCGTTTTGCTCTAGGAGGCCCAGGAGCCGAGAAAAACGCGAAAAACGAAAAAATCGAATTTAGAAAATTCCCGGCCCACTAGAAAAATCGGAAATCGTCTCACGAATCCAATGGCGCCAGCCAAATTGTCCTAGCTATGATATTTCCAAAGATATGGGCGAAAAACAGTTTGATCCCAAATCCGGGCCTGTTTTGCTCTAGGAGGCCCAGGAGCCGAGAAAAACGCGAAAAACGAAAAAATCGACTTTAGAAAATTCCCGGACCCCTAGAAAAATCGGAAATTATCTCACGAATCCAATGGCGCCAGCCAAATTGTCCTAGCTACGATATTTCCAAAGATATGGGCGAAAAATGGTGTGATCCCAAATCCGGGCCCGTTTTGCTCTAGGAGGCCCAGGAGCCGAGAAAAACGCGAAAAACGAAAAAATCGGCTTTAGAAAATTCCCGGACCCCTAGAAAAATCGGAAATCGTCTCACGAATCCAATGGCGCCAGCCAAATTGTCCTAGCTATGATATTTCCAAAGATATCGGCAAAAGGCTGTGTGATCCCAAATCCGGGCCCGTTTTACTCTAGGAGGCCCAGGAGCCGAGAAAAACGCGAAAAACGAAAAAATCGACTTTAGAAAATTCCCAGCCCCCTAGAAAATTCGGAAATCGTCTCACGAATCCAATGGCGCCAGCCAAATTGTCCTAGCTATGATATTTCCAAAGATATGGGCAAAAGACTGTGTGATCCCAAATCCGGGCCCGTTTTGCTCTAGGAGGCCCAGGAGCGGAGAAAAACGCGAAAAACGAAAAAATCGACTTTAGAAAATTCCCGGCCCCCTAGAAAAATCGGAAATCGTCTCACGAATCCCATGGCGCCAGCCAAATTGTCCTAGCTATGATATTTCCAAAGATATGGGCGAAAAACGGTGTGATGCCAAATCCGGGCCCGTTTTGCTCTGGGAGACCCAGGAGCCGAGGAAATCGCGAAAAACGAAAAAATCGACTTTAGAAAATTCACGGACCTCTAGAAAAATCGGAAATCGTCTCACGAATCCAATGGCGCCAGCCAAATTGTCCTAGCTATGATATTTCCAAAGATATGGGCGAAAAACGGTGTGATGCCAAATCCGGGCCCGTTTTGCTCTGGGAGACCCAGGAGCCGAGGAAATCGCGAAAAACGAAAAAATCGACTTTAGAAAATTCACGGACCTCTAGAAAAATCGGAAATCGTCTCACGAATCCAATGGCGCCAGCCAAATTGTCCTAGCTATGATATTTCCAAAGATATGGGCAAAAGACTGTGTGATCCCAAATCCGGGCCCGTTTTGCTCTCGGCGACCCAGGAGCCGAGGAAATCGCGAAAAACGAAAAAATCGACTTTAGAAAATTCACGGACCTCTAGAAAAATCGGAAATCGTCTCACGAATCCAATGGCGCCAGCCAAATTGTCCTAGCTATGATATTTCCAAAGATATGGGCAAAAGACTGTGTGATCCCAAATCCGGGCCCGTTTTGCTCTCGGCGACCCAGGAGCCGAGGAAATCGCGAAAAACGAAAAAATCGACTTTAGAAAATTCACGGACCTCTAGAAAAATCGGAAATCGTCTCACGAATGCAATGGCGCCAGCCAAATTGTCCTAGCTATGATATTTCCAAAGATATCGGCAAAAGGCTGTGTGATCCCAAATCCGGGCCCGTTTTACTCTAGGAGGCCCAGGAGCCGAGAAAAACGCGAAAAACGAAAAAATCGACTTTAGAAAATTCCCAGCCCCCTAGAAAATTCGGAAATCGTCTCACGAATCCAATGGCGCCAGCCAAATTGTCCTAGCTATGATATTTCCAAAGATATGGGCAAAAGACTGTGTGATCCCAAATCCGGGCCCGTTTTGCTCTAGGAGGCCCAGGAGCGGAGAAAAACGCGAAAAACGAAAAAATCGACTATAGAAAATTCCCGGCCCCCTAGAAAAATCGGAAATCGTCTCACGAATCCCATGGCGCCAGCCAAATTGTCCTAGCTATGATATTTCCAAAGATATGGGCGAAAAACGGTGTGATGCCAAATCCGGGCCCGTTTTGCTCTGGGAGACCCAGGAGCCGAGGAAATCGCGAAAAACGAAAAAATCGACTTTAGAAAATTCACGGACCTCTAGAAAAATCGGAAATCGTCTCACGAATCCAATGGCGCCAGCCAAATTGTCCTAGCTATGATATTTCCAAAGATATGGGCAAAAGACTGTGTGATCCCAAATCCGGGCCCGTTTTGCTCTCGGCGACCCAGGAGCCGAGGAAATCGCGAAAAACGAAAAAATCGACTTTAGAAAATTCACGGACCTCTAGAAAAATCGGAAATCGTCTCACGAATCCAATGGCGCCAGCCAAATTGTCCTAGCTATGATATTTCCAAAGATATGGGCGAAAAACGGTGTGATGCCAAATCCGGGCCCGTTTTGCTCTGGGAGACCCAGGAGCCGAGGAAATCGCGAAAAACGAAAAAATCGACTTTAGAAAATTCACGGACCTCTAGAAAAATCGGAAATCGTCTCACGAATCCAATGGCGCCAGCCAAATTGTCCTAGCTATGATATTTCCAAAGATATGGGCAAAAGACTGTGTGATCCCAAATCCGGGCCCGTTTTGCTCTCGGCGACCCAGGAGCCGAGGAAATCGCGAAAAACGAAAAAATCGACTTTAGAAAATTCACGGACCTCTAGAAAAATCGGAAATCGTCTCACGAATCCAATGGCGCCAGCCAAATTGTCCTAGCTATGATATTTCCAAAGATATGGGCGAAAAACGGTGTGATCCCAAATCCGGGCCCGTTTTACTCTAGGAGGCCCAGGAGCCGAGAAAAACGCGAAAAACGAAAAAATCGACTTTAGAAAATTCCCAGCCCCCTAGAAAAATCGGAAATCGTCTCACGAATCCAATGGCGCCAGCCAAATTGTCCTAGCTATGATATTTCCAAAGATATGGGCAAAAGACTGTGTGATCCCAAATCCGGGCCCGTTTTGCTCTAGGAGGCCCAGGAGCGGAGAAAAACGCGAAAAACGAAAAAATCGACTTTAGAAAATTCCCGGCCCACTAGAAAAATCGGAAATCGTCTCACGAATCCAATGGCGCCAGCCAAATTGTCCTAGCTATGATATTTCCAAAGATATGGGCGAAAAACGGTGTGATCCCAAATCCGGGCCCGTTTTACTCTAAGAGGCCCAGGAGCCGAGAAAAACGCGAAAAACGATAAAATCAACTTTAGAAAATTCCCGGACCCCTAGAAAAATCGGAAATCGTCTCACGAATCCAATGGCGCCAGCCAAATTGTCCTAGCTATGATATTTCCAAAGATATGGGCGAATAACGGTGTGATCCCAAATCCGGGCCCGTTTTGCTCTAGGAGGCCCAGGAGCCGAGAAAAACGCGAAAAACGAAAAAATCGACTTTAGAAAATTCCCAGCCCCCTAGAAAAATCGGAAATCGTCTCACGAATCCAATGGCACCAGCCAAATTGTCTCAGCTATGATATTTCCAAAGATATGGGCAAAAGACTGTGTGATCCCAAATCCGGGCCCGTTTTGCTCTAGGCGGCCCAGGAGCCGAGAAAAACGCGAAAAACGATAAAATCGTCGTTGGAAAATTCGCAGCCCCCTAGAAAAATCGGAAATCGTCTCACGAATCCAATGGCGCCAGCCAAATTGTCCTAGCTATGATATTTCCAAAGATATGGGCAAAAGACTGTGTGATCCCAAATCCGGACCCGTTTTGCTCGAGGAGGCCCAGGAGCGGAGAAAAACGCGAAAAACGAAAAAATCGACTTTAGAAAATTCCCGGCCCCCTAGAAAAATCGGAAATCGTCTCACCAATCCAATGGCGCCAGCCAAATTGTCCTAGCTATGATATTTCCAAAGATATGGGCGAAAAACAGTGTGATCCCAAATCCGGGCCCGTTTTGCTCTAGGAGGCCCAGGAGCCGAGAAAAACGCGAAAAACGAAAAAATCGAATTTAGAAAATTCCCGGACCCCTGGAAAACTCGGAAATCGTCTCACGAATTCAATGGCGCCAGCCAAATTGTCCTAGCTATGATATTTCCAAAGATATGGGCGAATAACGGTCTGAGTCCGAATCCGGGCCCATTTTGCTCTGGGAGGCCCAGGAGCCGAGCACAACGCAAAAAAACGAAAAAATCGACTGTAGACCATTCCCGGACCCCTTAGTAAGTCGGAAATCGTCTCACGAATCCAATGGCGCCAGCCAAATTGTCCTAGCTATGATATTTCCAAAGATATCGGCAAAAGGCTGTGTGATCCCAAATCCGGGCCCGTTTTACTCTAGGAGGCCCAGGAGCGGAGAAAAACGCGAAAAACGAAAAAATCGACTTTAGAAAATTCCCGGCCCCCTAGAAAAATCGGAAATCGTCTCACCAATCCAATGGCGCCAGCCGAATTGTCCTAGCTATGATATTTCCAAAGATATGGGCAAAAGACTGTGTGATCCCAAATCCGGGCCCGTTTTGCTCTAGGCGGCCCAGGAGCCGAGAAAAACGCGAAAAACGATAAAATCGACTTTAGAAAATTCCCGGCCCACTAGAAAAATCGGAAATCGTCTCACGAATCCAATGGCGCCAGCCAAATTGTCCTAGCTATGATATTTCCAAAGATATGGGCGAAAAACGGTGTGATGCCAAATCCGGGCCCGTTTTGCTCTCGGAGACCCAGGAGCCGAGGAAATCGCGAAAAACGAAAAAATCGACTTTAGAAAATTCACGGACCTCTAGAAAAATCGGAAATCGTCTCACGAATCCAATGGCGCCAGCCAAATTGTCCTAGCTATGATATTTCAAAGATATGGGCAAAAGACTGTGTGATCCCAAATCCGGGCCCATTTTGCTCTAGGCGGCCCAGGAGCCGAGAAAAACGCGAAAAACGATAAAATCGACTTTAGAAAGTTCCCGGCCCACTAGAAAAATCGGAAATCGTCTCACGAATCCAATGGCGCCAGCCAAATTGTCCTAGCTATGATATTTCCAAAGATATGGGCGAAAAACGGTGTGATGCCAAATCCGGGCCCGTTTTACTCTAGGAGGCCCAGGAGCCGAGAAAAACGCGAAAAACGATAAAATCGACTTTAGAAAATTCCCGGACCCCTAGAAAAATCGGAAATCGTCTCACGAATCCAATGGCGCCGGCCAAATTGTCCTAGCTATGATATTTCCAAAGATATGGGCGAATAACGGTGTGATCCCAAATCCGGGCCCGTTTTGCTCTAGGAGGCCCAGGAGCCGAGAAAAACTCGAAAAACGAAAAAATCGAATTTAGAAAATTCCCGGCCCACTAGAAAAATCGGAAATCGTCTCACGAATCCAATGGCGCCAGCCAAATTGTCCTAGCTATGATATTTCCAAAGATATCGGCAAAAGGCTGTGTGATCCCAAATCCGGGCCCGTTTTACTCTAGGAGGCCCAGGAGCCGAGAAAAACGCGAAAAACGAAAAAATCGTCGTTAGAAAATTCGCAGCCCCCTAGAAAAATCGGAAATCGTCTCACGAATCCAATGGCGCCAGCCAAATTGTCCTAGCTATGATATTTCCAAAGATATGGGCAAAAGACTGTGTGATCCCAAATCCGGACCCGTTTTGCTCGAGGAGGCCCAGGAGCGGAGAAAAACGCGAAAAACGAAAAAATCGACTTTAGAAAATTCCCGGCCCCCTAGAAAAATCGGAAATCGTCTCACCAATCCAATGGCGCCAGCCAAATTCTCCTAGCTATGATATTTCCAAAGATATGGGCGAAAAACAGTGTGATCCCAAATCCGGGCCCGTTTTGCTCTAGGAGGCCCAGGAGCCGAGAAAAACGCGAAAAACGAAAAAATCGAATTTAGAAAATTCCCGGACCCCTGGAAAAATCGGAAATCGTCTCACGAATTCAATGGCGCCAGCCAAATTGTCCTAGCTATGATATTTCCAAAGATATGGGCAAAAGGCTGTGTGATCCCATATCCGGGCCCGTTTTACTCTAGGAGGCCCAGGAGCCGAGAAAAACGCGAAAAACGATAAAATCGACTTTAGAAAATTCCCGGCCCACTAGAAAAATCGGAAATCGTCTCACGAATCCAATGGCGCCAGCCAAATTGTCCTAGCTATGATATTTCCAAAGATATGGGCGAAAAACGGTGTGATGCCAAATCCGGGCCCGTTTTGCTCTCGGAGACCCAGGAGCCGAGGAAATCGCGAAAAACGAAAAAATCGACTTTAGAAAATTCCCGGACCCCTAGAAAAATCGGAAATCGTCTCACGAATCCAATGGCGCCAGCCAAATTGTCCTAGCTATGATATTTCCAAAGATATGGGCGAAAAACAGTTTGATCCCAAATCCGGGCCCGTTTTGCTCTAGGAGGCCCAGGAGCCGAGAAAAACGCGAAAAACGAAAAAATCGACTTTAGAAAATTCCCGGACCCCTAGAAAAATCGGAAATTATCTCACGAATCCAATGGCGCCAGCCAAATTGTCCTAGCTACGATATTTCCAAAGATATGGGCGAAAAATGGTGTGATCCCAAATCCGGGCCCGTTTTGCTCTAGGAGGCCCAGGAGCCGAGAAAAACGCGAAAAACGAAAAAATCGACTTTAGAAAATTCCCGGCCCCCTAGAAAAATCGGAAATCGTCTCACGAATCCAATGACGCCAGCCAAATTGTCCTAGCTATGATATTTCCAAAGATATGGGCGAATAACGGTCTGAGTCCGAATCCGGGCCCATTTTGCTCTAGGAGGCCCAGGAGCCGAGAAAAACGCGAAAAACGAAAAAATCGACTTTAGAAAATTCCCGGACCCCTAGAAAAATCGGAAATTATCTCACGAATCCAATGGCGCCAGCCAAATTGTCCTAGCTACGATATTTCCAAAGATATGGGCGAAAAATGGTGTGATCCCAAATCCGGGCCCGTTTTGCTCTAGGCGGCCCAGGAGCCGAGAAAAACGCGAAAAACGATAAAATCGACTTTAGAAAACGCCCGGCCCACTAGAAAAATCGGAAATCGTCTCACGAATCCAATGGCGCCAGCCAAATTGTCCTAGCTATGATATTTCCAAAGATATCGGCAAAAGGCTGTGTGATCCCAAATCCGGGCCCATTTTACTCTAAGAGGCCCAGGAGCCGAGAAAAACGCGAAAAACGAAAAAATCGTCGTTAGAAAATTCGCAGCCCCCTAGAAAAATCGGAAATCGTCTCACGAATCCAATGGCGCCAGCCAAATTGTCCTAGCTATGATATTTCCAAAGATATGGGCAAAAGACTGTGTGATCCCAAATCCGGACCCGTTTTGCTCGAGGAGGCCCAGGAGCGGAGAAAAACGCGAAAAACGAAAAAATCGACTTTAGAAAATTCCCGGCCCCCTAGAAAAATCGGAAATCGTCTCACCAATCCAATGGCGCCAGCCAAATTGTCCTAGCTATGATATTTCCAAAGATATGGGCGAAAAACAGTGTGATCCCAAATCCGGGCCCGTTTTGCTCTAGGAGGCCCAGGAGCCGAGAAAAACGCGAAAAACGAAAAAATCGAATTTAGAAAATTCCCGGACCCCTGGAAAAATCGGAAATCGTCTCACGAATTCAATGGCGCCAGCCAAATTGTCCTAGCTATGATATTTCCAAAGATATGGGCGAATAACGGTCTGAGTCCGAATCCGGGCCCATTTTGCTCTGGGAGGCCCAGGAGCCGAGCAAAACGCAAAAAAACGAAAAAATCGACTGTGGACCATTCCCGGACCCCTTAGTAAGTCGGAAATCGTCTCACGAATCCAATGGCGCCAGCCAAATTGTCCTAGCTATGATATTTCCAAAGATATCGGCAAAAGGCTGTGTGATCCCAAATCCGGGCCCGTTTTACTCTAGGAGGCCCAGGAGCCGAGAAAAACGCGAAAAAGGAAAAAATCGACTTTAGAAAATTCCCAGCCCCCTAGAAAATTCGGAAATCGTCTCACGAATCCAATGGCGCCAGTTAAATTGTCCTAGCTATGATATTTCCAAAGATATGGGCAAAAGACTGTGTGATCCCAAATCCGGGCCCGTTTTGCTCTAGGCGGCCCAGGAGCCGAGAAAAACGCGAAAAACGATAAAATCGACTTTAGAAAATTCCCAGCCCCCTAGAAATATCGGAAAGCGTCTCACGAATCCAATGGCGCCAGCCAAATTGTCCTAGCTATGATATTTCCAAAGATATGGGCGAAAAACGGTGGGATGCCAAATCCGGGCCCGTTTTGCTCTCGGAGACCCAGGAGCCGAGGAAATCGCGAAAAACGAAAAAATCGACTTTAGAAAATTCACGGACCTCTAGAAAAATCGGAAATCGTCTCACGAATCCAATGGCGCCAGCCAAATTGTCCTAGCTATGATATTTCCAAAGATATGGGCAAAAGACTGCGTGATCCCAAATCCGGGCCCGTTTTGCTCTAGGCGGCCCAGGAGCCGAGAAAAACGCGAAAAACGATAAAATCGACTTTAGAAAACTACCGGCCCACTAGAAAAATCGGAAATCGTCTCACGAATTCAATGGCGCCAGCCAAATTGTCCTAGCTATGATATTTCCAAAGATATGGGCGAATAACGGTCTGAGTCCGAATCCGGGCCCATTTTGCTCTGGGAGGCCCAGGAGCCGAGCAAAACGCAAAAAAACGAAAAAATCGACTGTGGACCATTCCCGGACCCCTTAGTAAGTCGGAAATCGTCTCACGAATCCAATGGCGCCAGCCAAATTGTCCTAGCTATGATATTTCCAAAGATATGGGCGAAAAACGGTGTGATGCCAAATCCGGGCCCGTTTTGCTCTCAGAGACCCAGGAGCCGAGGAAATCGCGAAAAACGAAAAAATCGACTTTAGAAAATTCACGGACCTCTAGAAAAATCGGAAATCGTCTCACGAATCCAATGGCGCCAGCCAAATTGTCCTAGCTACGATATTTCCAAAGATATGGGCGAAAAATGGTGTGATCCCAAATCCGGGCCCGTTTTGCTCTAGGAGGCCCAGGAGCCGAGAAAAACGCGAAAAACGAAAAAATCGACTTTAGAAAATTCCCGGCCTCCTAGAAAAGTCGGAAATCGTCTCACGAATCCAATTGCGCCAGCCAAATTGTCCTAGCTATGATATTTCCAAAGCTATGGGCGAAAAACGGTGTGATGCCAAATCCGGGCCCGTCTTGCTCTAGGAGACCCAGGAGCCGAGGAAATCGCGAAAAACGAAAAAATCGGCTTTAGAAAATTCCCGGACCCCTAGAAAAATCGGAAATCGTCTCACGAATCCAATGGCGCCAGCCAAATTGTCCTAGCTATGATATTTCCAAAGATATCGGCAAAAGGCTGTGTGATCCCAAATCCGGGCCCGTTTTACTCTAGGAGGCCCAGGAGCCGAGAAAAACGCGAAAAACGAAAAAATCGACTTTAGAAAATTCCCAGCCCCCTAGAAAATTCGGAAATCGTCTCACTAATCCAATGGCGCCAGCCAAATTGTCCTAGCTATGATATTTCCAAAGATATGGGCAAAAGACTGTGTGATCCCAAATCCGGGCCCGTTTTGCTCTAGGAGGCCCAGGAGCGGAGAAAAACGCGAAAAACGAAAAAATCGACTTTAGAAAATTCCCGGCCCCCTAGAAAAATCGGAAATCGTCTCACGAATCCCATGGCGCCAGCCAAATTGTCCTAGCTATGATATTTCCAAAGATATGGGCGAAAAACGGTGTGATGCCAAATCCGGGCCCGTTTTGCTCTGGGAGACCCAGGAGCCGAGGAAATCGCGAAAAACGAAAAAATCGACTTTAGAAAATTCACGGACCTCTAGAAAAATCGGAAATCGTCTCACGAATCCAATGGCGCCAGCCAAATTGTCGTAGCTATGATATTTCCAAAGATATGGGCAAAAGACTGTGTGATCCCAAATCCGGGCCCGTTTTGCTCTAGGAGGCCCAGGAGCGGAGAAAAACGCGAAAAACGAAAAAATCGACTTTAGAAAATTCCCGGCCCACTAGAAAAATCGGAAATCGTCTCACGAATCCAATGGCGCCAGCCAAATTGTCCTAGCTATGATATTTCCAAAGATATGGGCGAAAAACGGTGTGATCCCAAATCCGGGCCCGTTTTACTCTAGGAGGCCCAGGAGCCGAGAAAAACGCGAAAAACGATAAAATCGACTTTAGAAAATTCCCGGACCCCTAGAAAAATCGGAAATCGTCTCACGAATCCAATGGCGCCAGCCAAATTGTCCTAGCTATGATATTTCCAAAGATATGGGCGAATAACGGTGTGATCCCAAATCCGGGCCCGTTTTGCTCTAGGAGGCCCAGGAGCCGAGAAAGACGCGAAAAACGAAAAAATCGACTTTAGAAAATTCCCAGCCCCCTAGAAAAATCGGAAATCGTCTCACGAATCCAATGGCACCAGCCAAATTGTCTCAGCTATGATATTTCCAAAGATATGGGCAAAAGACTGTGTGATCCCAAATCCGGGCCCGTTTTGCTCTAGGCGGCCCAGGAGCCGAGAAAAACGCGGAAAACGATAAAATCGTCGTTAGAAAATTCGCAGCCCCCTAGAAAAATCGGAAATCGTCTCACGAATCCAATGGCGCCAGCCAAATTGTCCTAGCTATGATATTTCCAAAGATATGGGCAAAAGACTGTGTGATCCCAAATCCGGACCCGTTTTGCTCGAGGAGGCCCAGGAGCCGAGAAAAACGCGAAAAACGAAAAAATCGAATTTAGAAAATTCCCGGACCCCTGGAAAACTCGGAAATCGTCTCACGAATTCAATGGCGCCAGCCAAATTGTCCTAGCTATGATATTTCCAAAGATATGGGCGAATAACGGTCTGAGTCCGAATCCGGGCCCATTTTGCTCTGGGAGGCCCAGGAGCCGAGCACAACGCAAAAAAACGAAAAAATCGACTCTGGACCATTCCCGGACCCCTTAGTAAGTCGGAAATCGTCTCACGAATCCAATGGCGCCAGCCAAATTGTCCTAGCTATGATATTTCCAAAGATATCGGCAAAAGGCTGTGTGATCCCAAATCCGGGCCCGTTTTACTCTAGGAGACCCAGGAGCCGAGGAAATCGCGAAAAACGAAAAAATCGACTTTAGAAAATTCACGGACCTCTAGAAAAATCGGAAATCGTCTCACGAATCCAATGGCACCAGCCAAATTGTCTCAGCTATGATATTTCCAAAGATATGGGCAAAAGACTGTGTGATCCCAAATCCGGGCCCGTTTTGCTCTAGGCGGCCCAGGAGCCGAGAAAAGCGCGAAAAACGATAAAATCGTCGTTAGAAAATTCGCAGCCCCCTAGAAAAATCGGAAATCGTCTCACGAATCCAATGGCGCCAGCCAAATTGTCCTAGCTATGATATTTCCAAAGATATGGGCAAAAGACTGTGTGATCCCAAATCCGGACCCGTTTTGCTCGAGGAGGCCCAGGAGCCGAGAAAAACGCGAAAAACGAAAAAATCGAATTTAGAAAATTCCCGGACCCCTGGAAAACTCGGAAATCGTCTCACGAATTCAATTGCGCCAGCCAAATTGTCCTAGCTATGATATTTCCAAAGATATGGGCGAAAAACGGTGTGATGCCAAATCCGGGCCCGTCTTGCTCTAGGAGACCCAGGAGCCGAGGAAATCGCGAAAAACGAAAAAATCGGCTTTAGAAAATTCCCGGACCCCTAGAAAAATCGGAAATCGTCTCACGAATCCAATGGCGCCAGCCAAATTGTCCTAGCTATGATATTTCCAAAGATATCGGCAAAAGGCTGTGTGATCCCAAATCCGGGCCCGTTTTACTCTAGGAGGCCCAGGAGCCGAGAAAAACGCGAAAAACGAAAAAATCGACTTTAGAAAATTCCCAGCCCCCTAGAAAATTCGGAAATCGTCTCACGAATCCAATGGCGCCAGCCAAATTGTCCTAGCTATGATATTTCCAAAGATATGGGCAAAAGACTGTGTGATCCCAAATCCGGGCCCGTTTTGCTCTAGGAGGCCCAGGAGCGGAGAAAAACGCGAAAAACGAAAAAATCGACTTTAGAAAATTCCCGGCCCCCTAGAAAAATCGGAAATCGTCTCACGAATCCCATGGCGCCAGCCAAATTGTCCTAGCTATGATATTTCCAAAGATATGGGCGAAAAACGGTGTGATGCCAAATCCGGGCCCGTTTTGCTCTGGGAGACCCAGGAGCCGAGGAAATCGCGAAAAACGAAAAAATCGACTTTAGAAAATTCACGGACCTCTAGAAAAATCGGAAATCGTCTCACGAATCCAATGGCGCCAGCCAAATTGTCCTAGCTATGATATTTCCAAAGATATGGGCGAATAACGGTGTGATCCCAAATCCGGGCCCGTTTTGCTCTAGGAGGCCCAGGAGCCGAGAAAAACGCGAAAAACGAAAAAATCGACTTTAGAAAATTCCCAGCCCCCTAGAAAATTCGGAAATCGTCTCACGAATCCAATGGCACCAGCCAAATTGTCTCAGCTATGATATTTCCAAAGATATGGGCAAAAGACTGTGTGATCCCAAATCCGGGCCCGTTTTGCTCTAGGCGGCCCAGGAGCCGAGAAAAGCGCGAAAAACGATAAAATCGTCGTTAGAAAATTCGCAGCCCCCTAGAAAAATCGGAAATCGTCTCACGAATCCAATGGCGCCAGCCAAATTGTCCTAGCTATGATATTTCCAAAGATATGGGCAAAAGACTGTGTGATCCCAAATCCGGACCCGTTTTGCTCGAGGAGGCCCAGGAGCCGAGAAAAACGCGAAAAACGAAAAAATCGAATTTAGAAAATTCCCGGACCCCTGGAAAACTCGGAAATCGTCTCACGAATTCAATGGCGCCAGCCAAATTGTCCTAGCTATGATATTTCCAAAGATATGGGCGAATAACGGTCTGAGTCCGAATCCGGGCCCATTTTGCTCTGGGAGGCCCAGGAGCCGAGCACAACGCAAAAAAACGAAAAAATCGACTGTGGACCATTCCCGGACCCCTTAGTAAGTCGGAAATCGTCTCACGAATCCAATGGCGCCAGCCAAATTGTCCTAGCTATGATATTTCCAAAGATATCGGCAAAAGGCTGTGTGATCCCAAATCCGGGCCCGTTTTACTCTAGGAGGCCCAGGAGCCGAGAAAAACGCGAAAAACGAAAAAATCGACTTTAGAAAATTCCCAGCCCCCTAGAAAATTCGGAAATCGTCTCACGAATCCAATGGCGCCAGCCAAATTGTCCTAGCTATGATATTTCCTAAGATATGGGCAAAAGACTGTGTGATCCCAAATCCGGGCCCGTTTTGCTCTAGGCGGCCCAGGAGCCGAGGAAATCGCGAAAAACGAAAAAATCGACTTTAGAAAATTCACGGACCTCTAGAAAAATCGGAAATCGTCTCACGAATCCAATGGCGCCAGCCAAATTGTCCTAGCTATGATATTTCCAAAGATAGAGGCAAAAGACTGTGTGATCCCAAATCCGGGCCCGTTTTGCTCTAGGCGGCCCAGGAGCCGAGAAAAACGCGAAAAACGATAAAATCGACTTTAGAAAATTCCCGGCCCACTAGAAAAATCGGAAATCGTCTCACGAATCCAATGGCGCCAGCCAAATTGTCCTAGCTATGATATTTCCAAAGATATGGGCGAAAAACGGTGTGATCCCAAATCCGGGCCCGTTTTACTCTAGGAGGCCCAGGAGCCGAGAAAAACGCGAAAAACGAAAAAATCGACTTTAGAAAATTCCCGGCCCCCTAGAAAAATCGGAAATTATCTCACGAATCCAATGGCGCCAGCCAAATTGTCCTAGCTACGATATTTCGAAAGATATGGGCGAAAAATGGTGTGATCCCAAATCCGGGCCCGTTTTGCTCTAGGCGGCCCAGGAGCCGAGAAAAACGCGAAAAACGATAAAATCGACTTTAGAAAACGCCCGGCCCACTAGAAAAATCGGAAATCGTCTCACGAATCCAATGGCGCCAGCCAAATTGTCCTAGCTATGATATTTCCAAAGATATCGGCAAAAGGCTGTGTGATCCCAAATCCGGGCCCGTTTTACTCTAAGAGGCCCAGGAGCCGAGAAAAACGCGAAAAACGAAAAAATCGTCGTTAGAAAATTCGCAGCCCCCTAGAAAAATCGGAAATCGTCTCACGAATCCAATGGCGCCAGCCAAATTGTCCTAGCTATGATATTTCCAAAGATATGGGCAAAAGACTGTGTGATCCCAAATCCGGACCCGTTTTGCTCGAGGAGGCCCAGGAGCGGAGAAAAACGCGAAAAACGAAAAAATCGACTTTAGAAAATTCCCGGCCCTCCAGAAAAATCGGAAATCGTCTCACCAATCCAATGGCGCCAGCCAAATTGTCCTAGCTATGATATTTCCAAAGATATGGGCGAAAAACAGTGTGATCCCAAATCCGGGCCCGTTTTGCTCTAGGAGGCCCAGGAGCCGAGAAAAATGCGAAAAACGAAAAAATCGAATTTAGAAAATTCCCGGACCCCTGGAAAAATCGGAAATCGTCTCACGAATTCAATGGCGCCAGCCAAATTGTCCTAGCTATGATATTTCCAAAGATATGGGCGAATAACGGTCTGAGTCCGAATCCGGGCCCATTTTGCTCTGGGAGGCCCAGGAGCCGAGCAAAACGCAAAAAAACGAAAAAATCGACTGTGGACCATTCCCGGACCCCTTAGTAAGTCGGAAATCGTCTCACGAATCCAATGGCGCCAGCCAAATTGTCCTAGCTATGATATTTCCAAAGATATGGGCGAAAAACGGTGGGATGCCAAATCCGGGCCCGTTTTGCTCTCGGAGACCCAGGAGCCGAGGAAATCGCGAAAAACGAAAAAATCGACTTTAAAAAATTCACGGACCTCTAGAAAAATCGGAAATCGTCTCACGAATCCAATGGCGCCAGCCAAATTGCCCTAGCTATGATATTTCCAAAGATATGGGCAAAAGACTGCGTGATCCCAAATCCGGGCCCGTTTTGCTCTAGGCGGCCCAGGAGCCGAGAAAAACGCGAAAAACGATAAAATCGACTTTAGAAAACTCCCGGCCCACTAGAAAAATCGGAAATCGTCTCACGAATTCAATGGCGCCAGCCAAATTGTCCTAGCTATGATATTTCCAAAGATATGGGCGAATAACGGTCTGAGTCCGAATCCGGGCCCATTTTGCTCTGGGAGGCCCAGGAGCCGAGCAAAACGCAAAAAAACGAAAAAATCGACTGTGGACCATTCCCGGACCCCTTAGTAAGTCGGAAATCGTCTCACGAATCCAATGGCGCCAGCCAAATTGTCCTAGCTATGATATTTCCAAAGATATGGGCGAAGAACGGTGTGATGCCAAATCCGGGCCCGTTTTGCTCTCAGAGACCCAGGAGCCGAGGAAATCGCGAAAAACGAAAAAATCGACTTTAGAAAATTCACGGACCTCTAGAAAAATCGGAAATCGTCTCACGAATCCAATGGCGCCAGCCAAATTGTCCTAGCTACGATATTTCCAAAGATATGGGCGAAAAATGGTGTGATCCCAAATCCGGGCCCGTTTTGCTCTAGGAGGCCCAGGAGCCGAGAAAAACGCGAAAAACGAAAAAATCGACTTTAGAAAGTTCCCGGCCCACTAGAAAAATCGGAAATCGTCTCACGAATCCAATGGCGCCGGCCAAATTGTCCTAGCTATGATATTTCCAAAGATATGGGCGAATAACGGTGTGATCCCAAATCCGGGCCCGTTTTGCTCTAGGAGGCCCAGGAGCCGAGAAAAACTCGAAAAACGAAAAAATCGAATTTAGAAAATTCCCGGCCCACTAGAAAAATCGGAAATCGTCTCACGAATCCAATGGCGCCAGCCAAATTGTCCTAGCTATGATATTTCCAAAGATATCGGCAAAAGGCTGTGTGATCCCAAATCCGGGCCCGTTTTACTCTAGGAGGCCCAGGAGCCGAGAAAAACGCGAAAAACGAAAAAATCGTCGTTAGAAAATTCGCAGCCCCCTAGAAAAATCGGAAATCGTCTCACGAATCCAATGGCGCCAGCCAAATTGTCCTAGCTATGATATTTCCAAAGATATGGGCAAAAGACTGTGTGATCCCAAATCCGGACCCGTTTTGCTCGAGGAGGCCCAGGAGCGGAGAAAAACGCGAAAAACGAAAAAATCGACTTTAGAAAATTCCCGGCCCCCTAGAAAAATCGGAAATCGTCTCACCAATCCAATGGCGCCAGCCAAATTCTCCTAGCTATGATATTTCCAAAGATATGGGCGAAAAACAGTGTGATCCCAAATCCGGGCCCGTTTTGCTCTAGGAGGCCCAGGAGCCGAGAAAAACGCGAAAAACGAAAAAATCGAATTTAGAAAATTCCCGGACCCCTGGAAAAATCGGAAATCGTCTCACGAATTCAATGGCGCCAGCCAAATTGTCCTAGCTATGATATTTCCAAAGATATGGGCAAAAGGCTGTGTGATCCCATATCCGGGCCCGTTTTACTCTAGGAGGCCCAGGAGCCGAGAAAAGCGCGAAAAACGATAAAATCGACTTTAGAAAATTCCCGGCCCACTAGAAAAATCGGAAATCGTCTCACGAATCCAATGGCGCCAGCCAAATTGTCCTAGCTATGATATTTCCAAAGATATGGGCGAAAAACGGTGTGATGCCAAATCCGGGCCCGTTTTGCTCTCGGAGACCCAGGAGCCGAGGAAATCGCGAAAAACGAAAAAATCGACTTTAGAAAATTCACGGACCTCTAGAAAAATCGGAAATCGTCTCACGAATCCAATGGCGCCAGCCAAATTGTCCTAGCTATGATATTTCCAAAGATATGGGCAAAAGACTGCGTGATCCCAAATCCGGGCCCGTTTTGCTCTAGGCGGCCCAGGAGCCGAGAAAAACGCGAAAAACGATAAAATCGACTTTAGAAAATTCCCGGCCCACTAGAAAAATCGGAAATCGTCTCACGAATCCAATGGCGCCAGCCAAATTGTCCTAGCTATGATATTTCCAAAGATATGGGCGAAAAACGGTGTGATGCCAAATCCGGGCCCGTTTTGCTCTCGGAGACCCAGGAGCCGAGGAAATCGCGAAAAACGAAAAAATCGACTTTAGAAAATTCCCGGACCCCTAGAAAAATCGGAAATCGTCTCACGAATCCAATGGCGCCAGCCAAATTGTCCTAGCTATGATATTTCCAAAGATATGGGCGAAAAACAGTTTGATCCCAAATCCGGGCCCGTTTTGCTCTAGGAGGCCCAGGAGCCGAGAAAAACGCGAAAAACGAAAAAATCGACTTTAGAAAATTCCCGGACCCCTAGAAAAATCGGAAATTATCTCACGAATCCAATGGCGCCAGCCAAATTGTCCTAGCTACGATATTTCCAAAGATATGGGCGAAAAATGGTGTGATCCCAAATCCGGGCCCGTTTTGCTCTAGGAGGCCCAGGAGCCGAGAAAAACGCGAAAAACGAAAAAATCGACTTTAGAAAATTCCCGGCCCCCTAGAAAAATCGGAAATCGTCTCACGAATCCAATGGCGCCAGCCAAATTGTCCTAGCTATGATATTTCCAAAGATATGGGCGAATAACGGTCTGAGTCCGAATCCGGGCCCATTTTGCTCTAGGAGGCCCAGGAGCCGAGAAAAACGCGAAAAACGAAAAAATCGACTTTAGAAAATTCACGGACCTCTAGAAAAATCGGAAATCGTCTCACGAATCCCATGGCGCCAGCCAAATTGTCCTAGCTATGATATTTCCAAAGATATGGGCGAAAAACGGTGTGATGCCAAATCCGGGCCCGTTTTGCTCTGGGAGACCCAGGAGCCGAGGAAATCGCGAAAAACGAAAAAATCGACTTTAGAAAATTCACGGACCTCTAGAAAAATCGGAAATCGTCTCACGAATCCAATGGCGCCAGCCAAATTGTCCTAGCTATGATATTTCCAAAGATATGGGCAAAAGACTGTGTGATCCCAAATCCGGGCCCGTTTTGCTCTAGGAGGCCCAGGAGCCGAGAAAAACGCGAAAAACGAAAAAATCGACTTTAGAAAATTCCCGGCCCCCTAGAAAAATCGGAAATCGTCTCACGAATCCAATGACGCCAGCCAAATTGTCCTAGCTATGATATTTCCAAAGATATGGGCGAATAACGGTCTGAGTCCGAATCCGGGCCCATTTTGCTCTAGGAGGCCCAGGAGCCGAGAAAAACGCGAAAAACGAAAAAATCGACTTTAGAAAATTCCCGGACCCCTAGAAAAATCGGAAATTATCTCACGAATCCAATGGCGCCAGCTAAATTGTCCTAGCTACGATATTTCCAAAGATATGGGCGAAAAATGGTGTGATCCCAAATCCGGGCCCGTTTTGCTCTAGGCGGCCCAGGAGCCGAGAAAAACGCGAAAAACGATAAAATCGACTTTAGAAAACGCCCGGCCCACTAGAAAAATCGGAAATCGTCTCACGAATCCAATGGCGCCAGCCAAATTGTCCTAGCTATGATATTTCCAAAGATATCGGCAAAAGGCTGTGTGATCCCAAATCCGGGCCCATTTTACTCTAAGAGGCCCAGGAGCCGAGAAAAACGCGAAAAACGAAAAAATCGTCGTTAGAAAATTCGCAGCCCCCTAGAAAAATCGGAAATCGTCTCACGAATCCAATGGCGCCAGCCAAATTGTCCTAGCTATGATATTTCCAAAGATATGGGCAAAAGACTGTGTGATCCCAAATCCGGACCCGTTTTGCTCGAGGAGGCCCAGGAGCGGAGAAAAACGCGAAAAACGAAAAAATCGACTTTAGAAAATTCCCGGCCCCCTAGAAAAATCGGAAATCGTCTCACCAATCCAATGGCGCCAGCCAAATTGTCCTAGCTATGATATTTCCAAAGATATGGGCGAAAAACAGTGTGATCCCAAATCCGGGCCCGTTTTGCTCTAGGAGGCCCAGGAGCCGAGAAAAACGCGAAAAACGAAAAAATCGAATTTAGAAAATTCCCGGACCCCTGGAAAAATCGGAAATCGTCTCACGAATTCAATGGCGCCAGCCAAATTGTCCTAGCTATGATATTTCCAAAGATATGGGCGAATAACGGTCTGAGTCCGAATCCGGGCCCATTTTGCTCTGGGAGGCCCAGGAGCCGAGCAAAACGCAAAAAAACGAAAAAATCGACTGTGGACCATTCCCGGACCCCTTAGTAAGTCGGAAATCGTCTCACGAATCCAATGGCGCCAGCCAAATTGTCCTAGCTATGATATTTCCAAAGATATCGGCAAAAGGCTGTGTGATCCCAAATCCGGGCCCGTTTTACTCTAGGAGGCCCAGGAGCCGAGAAAAACGCGAAAAAGGAAAAAATCGACTTTAGAAAATTCCCAGCCCCCTAGAAAATTCGGAAATCGTCTCACGAATCCAATGGCGCCAGCCAAATTGTCCTAGCTATGATATTTCCAAAGATATGGGCAAAAGACTGTGTGATCCCAAATCCGGGCCCGTTTTGCTCTAGGCGGCCCAGGAGCCGAGAAAAACGCGAAAAACGATAAAATCGACTTTAGAAAATTCCCAGCCCCCTAGAAATATCGGAAAGCGTCTCACGAATCCAATGGCGCCAGCCAAATTGTCCTAGCTATGATATTTCCAAAGATATGGGCGAAAAACGGTGGGATGCCAAATCCGGGCCCGTTTTGCTCTCGGAGACCCAGGAGCCGAGGAAATCGCGAAAAACGAAAAAATCGACTTTAGAAAATTCACGGACCTCTAGAAAAATCGGAAATCGTCTCACGAATCCAATGGCGCCAGCCAAATTGTCCTAGCTATGATATTTCCAAAGATATGGGCAAAAGACTGCGTGATCCCAAATCCGGGCCCGTTTTGCTCTAGGCGGCCCAGGAGCCGAGAAAAACGCGAAAAACGATAAAATCGACTTTAGAAAACTACCGGCCCACTAGAAAAATCGGAAATCGTCTCACGAATTCAATGGCGCCAGCCAAATTGTCCTAGCTATGATATTTCCAAAGATATGGGCGAATAACGGTCTGAGTCCGAATCCGGGCCCATTTTGCTCTGGGAGGCCCAGGAGCCGAGCAAAACGCAAAAAAACGAAAAAATCGACTGTGGACCATTCCCGGACCCCTTAGTAAGTCGGAAATCGTCTCACGAATCCAATGGCGCCAGCCAAATTGTCCTAGCTATGATATTTCCAAAGATATGGGCGAAAAACGGTGTGATGCCAAATCCGGGCCCGTTTTGCTCTCAGAGACCCAGGAGCCGAGGAAATCGCGAAAAACGAAAAAATCGACTTTAGAAAATTCACGGACCTCTAGAAAAATCGGAAATCGTCTCACGAATCCAATGGCGCCAGCCAAATTGTCCTAGCTACGATATTTCCAAAGATATGGGCGAAAAATGGTGTGATCCCAAATCCGGGCCCGTTTTGCTCTAGGAGGCCCAGGAGCCGAGAAAAACGCGAAAAACGAAAAAATCGACTTTAGAAAATTCCCGGCCTCCTAGAAAAGTCGGAAATCGTCTCACGAATCCAATTGCGCCAGCCAAATTGTCCTAGCTATGATATTTCCAAAGCTATGGGCGAAAAACGGTGTGATGCCAAATCCGGGCCCGTCTTGCTCTAGGAGACCCAGGAGCCGAGGAAATCGCGAAAAACGAAAAAATCGGCTTTAGAAAATTCCCGGACCCCTAGAAAAATCGGAAATCGTCTCACGAATCCAATGGCGCCAGCCAAATTGTCCTAGCTATGATATTTCCAAAGATATCGGCAAAAGGCTGTGTGATCCCAAATCCGGGCCCGTTTTACTCTAGGAGGCCCAGGAGCCGAGAAAAACGCGAAAAACGAAAAAATCGACTTTAGAAAATTCCCAGCCCCCTAGAAAATTCGGAAATCGTCTCACTAATCCAATGGCGCCAGCCAAATTGTCCTAGCTATGATATTTCCAAAGATATGGGCAAAAGACTGTGTGATCCCAAATCCGGGCCCGTTTTGCTCTAGGAGGCCCAGGAGCGGAGAAAAACGCGAAAAACGAAAAAATCGACTTTAGAAAATTCCCGGCCCCCTAGAAAAATCGGAAATCGTCTCACGAATCCCATGGCGCCAGCCAAATTGTCCTAGCTATGATATTTCCAAAGATATGGGCGAAAAACGGTGTGATGCCAAATCCGGGCCCGTTTTGCTCTGGGAGACCCAGGAGCCGAGGAAATCGCGAAAAACGAAAAAATCGACTTTAGAAAATTCACGGACCTCTAGAAAAATCGGAAATCGTCTCACGAATCCAATGGCGCCAGCCAAATTGTCGTAGCTATGATATTTCCAAAGATATGGGCAAAAGACTGTGTGATCCCAAATCCGGGCCCGTTTTGCTCTAGGAGGCCCAGGAGCGGAGAAAAACGCGAAAAACGAAAAAATCGACTTTAGAAAATTCCCGGCCCACTAGAAAAATCGGAAATCGTCTCACGAATCCAATGGCGCCAGCCAAATTGTCCTAGCTATGATATTTCCAAAGATATGGGCGAAAAACGGTGTGATCCCAAATCCGGGCCCGTTTTACTCTAGGAGGCCCAGGAGCCGAGAAAAACGCGAAAAACGATAAAATCGACTTTAGAAAATTCCCGGACCCCTAGAAAAATCGGAAATCGTCTCACGAATCCAATGGCGCCAGCCAAATTGTCCTAGCTATGATATTTCCAAAGATATGGGCGAATAACGGTGTGATCCCAAATCCGGGCCCGTTTTGCTCTAGGAGGCCCAGGAGCCGAGAAAGACGCGAAAAACGAAAAAATCGACTTTAGAAAATTCCCAGCCCCCTAGAAAAATCGGAAATCGTCTCACGAATCCAATGGCACCAGCCAAATTGTCTCAGCTATGATATTTCCAAAGATATGGGCAAAAGACTGTGTGATCCCAAATCCGGGCCCGTTTTGCTCTAGGCGGCCCAGGAGCCGAGAAAAACGCGGAAAACGATAAAATCGTCGTTAGAAAATTCGCAGCCCCCTAGAAAAATCGGAAATCGTCTCACGAATCCAATGGCGCCAGCCAAATTGTCCTAGCTATGATATTTCCAAAGATATGGGCAAAAGACTGTGTGATCCCAAATCCGGACCCGTTTTGCTCGAGGAGGCCCAGGAGCCGAGAAAAACGCGAAAAACGAAAAAATCGAATTTAGAAAATTCCCGGACCCCTGGAAAACTCGGAAATCGTCTCACGAATTCAATGGCGCCAGCCAAATTGTCCTAGCTATGATATTTCCAAAGATATGGGCGAATAACGGTCTGAGTCCGAATCCGGGCCCATTTTGCTCTGGGAGGCCCAGGAGCCGAGCACAACGCAAAAAAACGAAAAAATCGACTCTGGACCATTCCCGGACCCCTTAGTAAGTCGGAAATCGTCTCACGAATCCAATGGCGCCAGCCAAATTGTCCTAGCTATGATATTTCCAAAGATATCGGCAAAAGGCTGTGTGATCCCAAATCCGGGCCCGTTTTACTCTAGGAGACCCAGGAGCCGAGGAAATCGCGAAAAACGAAAAAATCGACTTTAGAAAATTCACGGACCTCTAGAAAAATCGGAAATCGTCTCACGAATCCAATGGCACCAGCCAAATTGTCTCAGCTATGATATTTCCAAAGATATGGGCAAAAGACTGTGTGATCCCAAATCCGGGCCCGTTTTGCTCTAGGCGGCCCAGGAGCCGAGAAAAGCGCGAAAAACGATAAAATCGTCGTTAGAAAATTCGCAGCCCCCTAGAAAAATCGGAAATCGTCTCACGAATCCAATGGCGCCAGCCAAATTGTCCTAGCTATGATATTTCCAAAGATATGGGCAAAAGACTGTGTGATCCCAAATCCGGACCCGTTTTGCTCGAGGAGGCCCAGGAGCCGAGAAAAACGCGAAAAACGAAAAAATCGAATTTAGAAAATTCCCGGACCCCTGGAAAACTCGGAAATCGTCTCACGAATTCAATTGCGCCAGCCAAATTGTCCTAGCTATGATATTTCCAAAGATATGGGCGAAAAACGGTGTGATGCCAAATCCGGGCCCGTCTTGCTCTAGGAGACCCAGGAGCCGAGGAAATCGCGAAAAACGAAAAAATCGGCTTTAGAAAATTCCCGGACCCCTAGAAAAATCGGAAATCGTCTCACGAATCCAATGGCGCCAGCCAAATTGTCCTAGCTATGATATTTCCAAAGATATCGGCAAAAGGCTGTGTGATCCCAAATCCGGGCCCGTTTTACTCTAGGAGGCCCAGGAGCCGAGAAAAACGCGAAAAACGAAAAAATCGACTTTAGAAAATTCCCAGCCCCCTAGAAAATTCGGAAATCGTCTCACGAATCCAATGGCGCCAGCCAAATTGTCCTAGCTATGATATTTCCAAAGATATGGGCAAAAGACTGTGTGATCCCAAATCCGGGCCCGTTTTGCTCTAGGAGGCCCAGGAGCGGAGAAAAACGCGAAAAACGAAAAAATCGACTTTAGAAAATTCCCGGCCCCCTAGAAAAATCGGAAATCGTCTCACGAATCCCATGGCGCCAGCCAAATTGTCCTAGCTATGATATTTCCAAAGATATGGGCGAAAAACGGTGTGATGCCAAATCCGGGCCCGTTTTGCTCTGGGAGACCCAGGAGCCGAGGAAATCGCGAAAAACGAAAAAATCGACTTTAGAAAATTCACGGACCTCTAGAAAAATCGGAAATCGTCTCACGAATCCAATGGCGCCAGCCAAATTGTCCTAGCTATGATATTTCCAAAGATATGGGCAAAAGACTGTGTGATCCCAAATCCGGGCCCGTTTTGCTCTCGGCGACCCAGGAGCCGAGGAAATCGCGAAAAACGAAAAAATCGACTTTAGAAAATTCACGGCCTCCTAGAAAAGTCGGAAATCGTCTCACGAATCCAATTGCGCCAGCCAAATTGTCCTAGCTATGATATTTCCAAAGATATGGGCGAAAAACGGTGTGATGCCAAATCCGGGCCCGTCTTGCTCTAGGAGACCCAGAAGCCGAGGAAATCGCGAAAAACGAAAAAATCGGCTTTAGAAAATTCCCGGACCCCTAGAAAAATCGGAAATCGTCTCACGAATCCAATGGCGCCAGCCAAATTGTCCTAGCTATGATATTTCCAAAGATATCGGCAAAAGGCTGTGTGATCCCAAATCCGGGCCCGTTTTACTCTAGGAGGCCCAGGAGCCGAGAAAAACGCGAAAAACGAAAAAATCGACTTTAGAAAATTCCCAGCCCCCTAGAAAATTCGGAAATCGTCTCACGAATCCAATGGCGCCAGCCAAATTGTCCTAGCTATGATATTTCCAAAGATATGGGCAAAAGACTGTGTGATCCCAAATCCGGGCCCGTTTTGCTCTAGGAGGCCCAGGAGCGGAGAAAAACGCGAAAAACGAAAAAATCGACTTTAGAAAATTCCCGGCCCCCTAGAAAAATCGGAAATCGTCTCACGAATCCCATGGCGCCAGCCAAATTGTCCTAGCTATGATATTTCCAAAGATATGGGCGAAAAACGGTGTGATGCCAAATCCGGGCCCGTTTTGCTCTGGGAGACCCAGGAGCCGAGGAAATCGCGAAAAACGAAAAAATCGACTTTAGAAAATTCACGGACCTCTAGAAGAATCGGAAATCGTCTCACGAATCCAATGGCGCCAGCCAAATTGTCCTAGCTATGATATTTCCAAAGATATGGGCAAAAGACTGTGTGATCCCAAATCCGGGCCCGTTTTGCTCTAGGCGGCCCAGGAGCCGAGGAAATCGCGAAAAACGAAAAAATCGACTTTAGAAAATTCACGGACCTCTAGAAAAATCGGAAATCGTCTCACGAATCCAATGGCGCCAGCCAAATTGTCCTAGCTATGATATTTCCAAAGATAGAGGCAAAAGACTGTGTGATCCCAAATCCGGGCCCGTTTTGCTCTAGGCGGCCCAGGAGCCGAGAAAAACGCGAAAAACGATAAAATCGACTTTAGAAAATTCCCGGCCCACTAGAAAAATCGGAAATCGTCTCACGAATCCAATGGCGCCAGCCAAATTGTCCTAGCTATGATATTTCCAAAGATATGGGCGAAAAACGGTGTGATCCCAAATCCGGGCCCGTTTTACTCTAGGAGGCCCAGGAGCCGAGAAAAACGCGAAAAACGAAAAAATCGACTTTAGAAAATTCCCGGCCCCCTAGAAAAATCGGAAATTATCTCACGAATCCAATGGCGCCAGCCAAATTGTCCTAGCTACGATATTTCGAAAGATATGGGCGAAAAATGGTGTGATCCCAAATCCGGGCCCGTTTTGCTCTAGGCGGCCCAGGAGCCGAGAAAAACGCGAAAAACGATAAAATCGACTTTAGAAAACGCCCGGCCCACTAGAAAAATCGGAAATCGTCTCACGAATCCAATGGCGCCAGCCAAATTGTCCTAGCTATGATATTTCCAAAGATATCGGCAAAAGGCTGTGTGATCCCAAATCCGGGCCCGTTTTACTCTAAGAGGCCCAGGAGCCGAGAAAAACGCGAAAAACGAAAAAATCGTCGTTAGAAAATTCGCAGCCCCCTAGAAAAATCGGAAATCGTCTCACGAATCCAATGGCGCCAGCCAAATTGTCCTAGCTATGATATTTCCAAAGATATGGGCAAAAGACTGTGTGATCCCAAATCCGGACCCGTTTTGCTCGAGGAGGCCCAGGAGCGGAGAAAAACGCGAAAAACGAAAAAATCGACTTTAGAAAATTCCCGGCCCTCCAGAAAAATCGGAAATCGTCTCACCAATCCAATGGCGCCAGCCAAATTGTCCTAGCTATGATATTTCCAAAGATATGGGCGAAAAACAGTGTGATCCCAAATCCGGGCCCGTTTTGCTCTAGGAGGCCCAGGAGCCGAGAAAAATGCGAAAAACGAAAAAATCGAATTTAGAAAATTCCCGGACCCCTGGAAAAATCGGAAATCGTCTCACGAATTCAATGGCGCCAGCCAAATTGTCCTAGCTATGATATTTCCAAAGATATGGGCGAATAACGGTCTGAGTCCGAATCCGGGCCCATTTTGCTCTGGGAGGCCCAGGAGCCGAGCAAAACGCAAAAAAACGAAAAAATCGACTGTGGACCATTCCCGGACCCCTTAGTAAGTCGGAAATCGTCTCACGAATCCAATGGCGCCAGCCAAATTGTCCTAGCTATGATATTTCCAAAGATATGGGCGAAAAACGGTGTGATCCCAAATCCGGGCCCGTTTTGCTCTCGGAGACCCAGGAGCCGAGGAAATCGCGAAAAACGAAAAAATCGACTTTAGAAAATTCCCGGCCCCCTAGAAAAATCGGAAATTATCTCACGAATCCAATGGCGCCAGCCAAATTGTCCTAGCTACGATATTTCGAAAGATATGGGCGAAAAATGGTGTGATCCCAAATCCGGGCCCGTTTTGCTCTAGGCGGCCCAGGAGCCGAGAAAAACGCGAAAAACGATAAAATCGACTTTAGAAAACGCCCGGCCCACTAGAAAAATCGGAAATCGTCTCACGAATCCAATGGCGCCAGCCAAATTGTCCTAGCTATGATATTTCCAAAGATATCGGCAAAAGGCTGTGTGATCCCAAATCCGGGCCCGTTTTACTCTAAGAGGCCCAGGAGCCGAGAAAAACGCGAAAAACGAAAAAATCGTCGTTAGAAAATTCGCAGCCCCCTAGAAAAATCGGAAATCGTCTCACGAATCCAATGGCGCCAGCCAAATTGTCCTAGCTATGATATTTCCAAAGATATGGGCAAAAGACTGTGTGATCCCAAATCCGGACCCGTTTTGCTCGAGGAGGCCCAGGAGCGGAGAAAAACGCGAAAAACGAAAAAATCGACTTTAGAAAATTCCCGGCCCTCCAGAAAAATCGGAAATCGTCTCACCAATCCAATGGCGCCAGCCAAATTGTCCTAGCTATGATATTTCCAAAGATATGGGCGAAAAACAGTGTGATCCCAAATCCGGGCCCGTTTTGCTCTAGGAGGCCCAGGAGCCGAGAAAAATGCGAAAAACGAAAAAATCGAATTTAGAAAATTCCCGGACCCCTGGAAAAATCGGAAATCGTCTCACGAATTCAATGGCGCCAGCCAAATTGTCCTAGCTATGATATTTCCAAAGATATGGGCGAATAACGGTCTGAGTCCGAATCCGGGCCCATTTTGCTCTGGGAGGCCCAGGAGCCGAGCAAAACGCAAAAAAACGAAAAAATCGACTGTGGACCATTCCCGGACCCCTTAGTAAGTCGGAAATCGTCTCACGAATCCAATGGCGCCAGCCAAATTGTCCTAGCTATGATATTTCCAAAGATATGGGCGAAAAACGGTGGGATGCCAAATCCGGGCCCGTTTTGCTCTCGGAGACCCAGGAGCCGAGGAAATCGCGAAAAACGAAAAAATCGACTTTAGAAAATTCACGGACCTCTAGAAAAATCGGAAATCGTCTCACGAATCCAATGGCGCCAGCCAAATTGCCCTAGCTATGATATTTCCAAAGATATGGGCAAAAGACTGCGTGATCCCAAATCCGGGCCCGTTTTGCTCTAGGCGGCCCAGGAGCCGAGAAAAACGCGAAAAACGATAAAATCGACTTTAGAAAACTCCCGGCCCACTAGAAAAATCGGAAATCGTCTCACGAATTCAATGGCGCCAGCCAAATTGTCCTAGCTATGATATTTCCAAAGATATGGGCGAATAACGGTCTGAGTCCGAATCCGGGCCCATTTTGCTCTGGGAGGCCCAGGAGCCGAGCAAAACGCAAAAAAACGAAAAAATCGACTGTGGACCATTCCCGGACCCCTTAGTAAGTCGGAAATCGTCTCACGAATCCAATGGCGCCAGCCAAATTGTCCTAGCTATGATATTTCCAAAGATATGGGCAAAAGACTGTGTGATCCCAAATCCGGACCCGTTTTGCTCGAGGAGGCCCAGGAGCGGAGAAAAACGCGAAAAACGAAAAAATCGACTTTAGAAAATTCCCGGCCCCCTAGAAAAATCGGAAATCGTCTCACCAATCCAATGGCGCCAGCCAAATTCTCCTAGCTATGATATTTCCAAAGATATGGGCGAAAAACAGTGTGATCCCAAATCCGGGCCCGTTTTGCTCTAGGAGGCCCAGGAGCCGAGAAAAACGCGAAAAACGAAAAAATCGAATTTAGAAAATTCCCGGACCCCTGGAAAAATCGGAAATCGTCTCACGAATTCAATGGCGCCAGCCAAATTGTCCTAGCTATGATATTTCCAAAGATATGGGCAAAAGGCTGTGTGATCCCATATCCGGGCCCGTTTTACTCTAGGAGGCCCAGGAGCCGAGAAAAACGCGAAAAACGATAAAATCGACTTTAGAAAATTCCCGGCCCACTAGAAAAATCGGAAATCGTCTCACGAATCCAATGGCGCCAGCCAAATTGTCCTAGCTATGATATTTCCAAAGATATGGGCGAAAAACGGTGTGATGCCAAATCCGGGCCCGTTTTGCTCTCGGAGACCCAGGAGCCGAGGAAATCGCGAAAAACGAAAAAATCGACTTTAGAAAATTCACGGACCTCTAGAAAAATCGGAAATCGTCTCACGAATCCAATGGCGCCAGCCAAATTGTCCTAGCTATGATATTTCCAAAGATATGGGCAAAAGACTGCGTGATCCCAAATCCGGGCCCGTTTTGCTCTAGGCGGCCCAGGAGCCGAGAAAAACGCGAAAAACGATAAAATCGACTTTAGAAAATTCCCGGCCCACTAGAAAAATCGGAAATCGTCTCACGAATCCAATGGCGCCAGCCAAATTGTCCTAGCTATGATATTTCCAAAGATATGGGCGAAAAACGGTGTGATGCCAAATCCGGGCCCGTTTTGCTCTCGGAGACCCAGGAGCCGAGGAAATCGCGAAAAACGAAAAAATCGACTTTAGAAAATTCCCGGACCCCTAGAAAAATCGGAAATCGTCTCACGAATCCAATGGCGCCAGCCAAATTGTCCTAGCTATGATATTTCCAAAGATATGGGCGAAAAACAGTTTGATCCCAAATCCGGGCCCGTTTTGCTCTAGGAGGCCCAGGAGCCGAGAAAAACGCGAAAAACGAAAAAATCGACTTTAGAAAATTCCCGGACCCCTAGAAAAATCGGAAATTATCTCACGAATCCAATGGCGCCAGCCAAATTGTCCTAGCTACGATATTTCCAAAGATATGGGCGAAAAATGGTGTGATCCCAAATCCGGGCCCGTTTTGCTCTAGGAGGCCCAGGAGCCGAGAAAAACGCGAAAAACGAAAAAATCGACTTTAGAAAATTCCCGGCCCCCTAGAAAAATCGGAAATCGTCTCACGAATCCAATGGCGCCAGCCAAATTGTCCTAGCTATGATATTTCCAAAGATATGGGCGAATAACGGTCTGAGTCCGAATCCGGGCCCATTTTGCTCTAGGAGGCCCAGGAGCCGAGAAAAACGCGAAAAACGAAAAAATCGACTTTAGAAAATTCACGGACCTCTAGAAAAATCGGAAATCGTCTCACGAATCCCATGGCGCCAGCCAAATTGTCCTAGCTATGATATTTCCAAAGATATGGGCGAAAAACGGTGTGATGCCAAATCCGGGCCCGTTTTGCTCTGGGAGACCCAGGAGCCGAGGAAATCGCGAAAAACGAAAAAATCGACTTTAGAAAATTCACGGACCTCTAGAAAAATCGGAAATCGTCTCACGAATCCAATGGCGCCAGCCAAATTGTCCTAGCTATGATATTTCCAAAGATATGGGCAAAAGACTGTGTGATCCCAAATCCGGGCCCGTTTTGCTCTCGGCGACCCAGGAGCCGAGGAAATCGCGAAAAACGAAAAAATCGACTTTAGAAAATTCACGGACCTCTAGAAAAATCGGAAATCGTCTCACGAATCCAATGGCGCCAGCCAAATTGTCCTAGCTATGATATTTCCAAAGATAGGGGCAAAAGACTATGTGATCCCAAATCCGGGCCCGTTTTGCTCTAGGCGGCCCAGGAGCCGAGAAAAACGCGAAAAACGATAAAATCGACTTTAGAAAATTCCCGGCCCACTAGAAAAATCGGAAATCGTCTCACGAATCCAATGGCGCCAGCCAAATTGTCCTAGCTATGATATTTCCAAAGATATGGGCGAATAACGGTGTGATCCCAAATCCGGGCCCGTTTTGCTCTAGGAGGCCCAGGAGCCGAGAAAAACGCGAAAAACGAAAAAATCGAATTTAGAAAATTCCCGGACCCCTGGAAAACTCGGAAATCGTCTCACGAATTCAATGGCGCCAGCCAAATTGTCCTAGCTATGATATTTCCAAAGATATGGGCGAATAACGGTCTGAGTCCGAATCCGGGCCCATTTTGCTCTGGGAGGCCCAGGAGCCGAGCACAACGCAAAAAAACGAAAAAATCGACTCTGGACCATTCCCGGACCCCTTAGTAAGTCGGAAATCGTCTCACGAATCCAATGGCGCCAGCCAAATTGTCCTAGCTATGATATTTCCAAAGATATCGGCAAAAGGCTGTGTGATCCCAAATCCGGGCCCGTTTTACTCTAGGAGACCCAGGAGCCGAGGAAATCGCGAAAAACGAAAAAATCGACTTTAGAAAATTCACGGACCTCTAGAAAAATCGGAAATCGTCTCACGAATCCAATGGCACCAGCCAAATTGTCTCAGCTATGATATTTCCAAAGATATGGGCAAAAGACTGTGTGATCCCAAATCCGGGCCCGTTTTGCTCTAGGCGGCCCAGGAGCCGAGAAAAGCGCGAAAAACGATAAAATCGTCGTTAGAAAATTCGCAGCCCCCTAGAAAAATCGGAAATCGTCTCACGAATCCAATGGCGCCAGCCAAATTGTCCTAGCTATGATATTTCCAAAGATATGGGCAAAAGACTGTGTGATCCCAAATCCGGACCCGTTTTGCTCGAGGAGGCCCAGGAGCCGAGAAAAACGCGAAAAACGAAAAAATCGAATTTAGAAAATTCCCGGACCCCTGGAAAACTCGGAAATCGTCTCACGAATTCAATTGCGCCAGCCAAATTGTCCTAGCTATGATATTTCCAAAGATATGGGCGAAAAACGGTGTGATGCCAAATCCGGGCCCGTCTTGCTCTAGGAGACCCAGGAGCCGAGGAAATCGCGAAAAACGAAAAAATCGGCTTTAGAAAATTCCCGGACCCCTAGAAAAATCGGAAATCGTCTCACGAATCCAATGGCGCCAGCCAAATTGTCCTAGCTATGATATTTCCAAAGATATCGGCAAAAGGCTGTGTGATCCCAAATCCGGGCCCGTTTTACTCTAGGAGGCCCAGGAGCCGAGAAAAACGCGAAAAACGAAAAAATCGACTTTAGAAAATTCCCAGCCCCCTAGAAAATTCGGAAATCGTCTCACGAATCCAATGGCGCCAGCCAAATTGTCCTAGCTATGATATTTCCAAAGATATGGGCAAAAGACTGTGTGATCCCAAATCCGGGCCCGTTTTGCTCTAGGAGGCCCAGGAGCGGAGAAAAACGCGAAAAACGAAAAAATCGACTTTAGAAAATTCCCGGCCCCCTAGAAAAATCGGAAATCGTCTCACGAATCCCATGGCGCCAGCCAAATTGTCCTAGCTATGATATTTCCAAAGATATGGGCGAAAAACGGTGTGATGCCAAATCCGGGCCCGTTTTGCTCTGGGAGACCCAGGAGCCGAGGAAATCGCGAAAAACGAAAAAATCGACTTTAGAAAATTCACGGACCTCTAGAAAAATCGGAAATCGTCTCACGAATCCAATGGCGCCAGCCAAATTGTCCTAGCTATGATATTTCCAAAGATATGGGCAAAAGACTGTGTGATCCCAAATCCGGGCCCGTTTTGCTCTCGGCGACCCAGGAGCCGAGGAAATCGCGAAAAACGAAAAAATCGACTTTAGAAAATTCACGGCCTCCTAGAAAAGTCGGAAATCGTCTCACGAATCCAATTGCGCCAGCCAAATTGTCCTAGCTATGATATTTCCAAAGATATGGGCGAAAAACGGTGTGATGCCAAATCCGGGCCCGTCTTGCTCTAGGAGACCCAGGAGCCGAGGAAATCGCGAAAAACGAAAAAATCGGCTTTAGAAAATTCCCGGACCCCTAGAAAAATCGGAAATCGTCTCACGAATCCAATGGCGCCAGCCAAATTGTCCTAGCTATGATATTTCCAAAGATATCGGCAAAAGGCTGTGTGATCCCAAATCCGGGCCCGTTTTACTCTAGGAGGCCCAGGAGCCGAGAAAAACGCGAAAAACGAAAAAATCGACTTTAGAAAATTCCCAGCCCCCTAGAAAATTCGGAAATCGTCTCACGAATCCAATGGCGCCAGCCAAATTGTCCTAGCTATGATATTTCCAAAGATATGGGCAAAAGACTGTGTGATCCCAAATCCGGGCCCGTTTTGCTCTAGGAGGCCCAGGAGCGGAGAAAAACGCGAAAAACGAAAAAATCGACTTTAGAAAATTCCCGGCCCCCTAGAAAAATCGGAAATCGTCTCACGAATCCCATGGCGCCAGCCAAATTGTCCTAGCTATGATATTTCCAAAGATATGGGCGAAAAACGGTGTGATGCCAAATCCGGGCCCGTTTTGCTCTGGGAGACCCAGGAGCCGAGGAAATCGCGAAAAACGAAAAAATCGACTTTAGAAAATTCACGGACCTCTAGAAGAATCGGAAATCGTCTCACGAATCCAATGGCGCCAGCCAAATTGTCCTAGCTATGATATTTCCAAAGATATGGGCAAAAGACTGTGTGATCCCAAATCCGGGCCCGTTTTGCTCTCGGCGACCCAGGAGCCGAGGAAATCGCGAAAAACGAAAAAATCGACTTTAGAAAATTCACGGACCTCTAGAAAAATCGGAAATCGTCTCACGAATCCAATGGCGCCAGCCAAATTGTCCTAGCTATGATATTTCCAAAGATAGGGGCAAAAGACTGTGTGATCCCAAATCCGGGCCCGTTTTGCTCTAGGCGGCCCAGGAGCCGAGAAAAACGCGAAAAACGATAAAATCGACTTTAGAAAATTCCCGGCCCACTAGAAAAATCGGAAATCGTCTCACGAATCCAATGGCGCCAGCCAAATTGTCCTAGCTATGATATTTCCAAAGATATGGGCGAAAAACGGTCTGATCCCAAATCCGGGCCCGTTTTACTCTAGGAGGCCCAGGAGCCGAGAAAAACGCGAAAAACGAAAAAATCGACTTTAGAAAATTCCCAGCCCCCTAGAAAATTCGGAAATCGTCTCACGAATCCAATGGCACCAGCCAAATTGTCTCAGCTATGATATTTCCAAAGATATGGGCAAAAGACTGTGTGATCCCAAATCCGGGCCCGTTTTGCTCTAGGCGGCCCAGGAGCCGAGAAAAGCGCGAAAAACGATAAAATCGTCGTTAGAAAATTCGCAGCCCCCTAGAAAAATCGGAAATCGTCTCACGAATCCAATGGCGCCAGCCAAATTGTCCTAGCTATGATATTTCCAAAGATATGGGCAAAAGACTGTGTGATCCCAAATCCGGACCCGTTTTGCTCGAGGAGGCCCAGGAGCCGAGAAAAACGCGAAAAACGAAAAAATCGAATTTAGAAAATTCCCGGACCCCTGGAAAACTCGGAAATCGTCTCACGAATTCAATGGCGCCAGCCAAATTGTCCTAGCTATGATATTTCCAAAGATATGGGCGAATAACGGTCTGAGTCCGAATCCGGGCCCATTTTGCTCTGGGAGGCCCAGGAGCCGAGCACAACGCAAAAAAACGAAAAAATCGACTGTGGACCATTCCCGGACCCCTTAGTAAGTCGGAAATCGTCTCACGAATCCAATGGCGCCAGCCAAATTGTCCTAGCTATGATATTTCCAAAGATATCGGCAAAAGGCTGTGTGATCCCAAATCCGGGCCCGTTTTACTCTAGGAGGCCCAGGAGCCGAGAAAAACGCGAAAAACGAAAAAATCGACTTTAGAAAATTCCCAGCCCCCTAGAAAATTCGGAAATCGTCTCACGAATCCAATGGCGCCAGCCAAATTGTCCTAGCTATGATATTTCCTAAGATATGGGCAAAAGACTGTGTGATCCCAAATCCGGGCCCGTTTTGCTCTAGGCGGCCCAGGAGCCGAGGAAATCGCGAAAAACGAAAAAATCGACTTTAGAAAATTCCCGGACCCCTAGAAAAATCGCAAATTATCTCACGAATCCAATGGCGCCAGCCAAATTGTCCTAGCTACGATATTTCGAAAGATATGGGCGAAAAATGGTGTGATCCCAAATCCGGGCCCGTTTTGCTCTAGGCGGCCCAGGAGCCGAGAAAAACGCGAAAAACGATAAAATCGACTTTAGAAAACGCCCGGCCCACTAGAAAAATCGGAAATCGTCTCACGAATCCAATGGCGCCAGCCAAATTGTCCTAGCTATGATATTTCCAAAGATATCGGCAAAAGGCTGTGTGATCCCAAATCCGGGCCCGTTTTACTCTAAGAGGCCCAGGAGCCGAGAAAAACGCGAAAAACGAAAAAATCGTCGTTAGAAAATTCGCAGCCCCCTAGAAAAATCGGAAATCGTCTCACGAATCCAATGGCGCCAGCCAAATTGTCCTAGCTATGATATTTCCAAAGATATGGGCAAAAGACTGTGTGATCCCAAATCCGGACCCGTTTTGCTCGAGGAGGCCCAGGAGCGGAGAAAAACGCGAAAAACGAAAAAATCGACTTTAGAAAATTCCCGGCCCTCCAGAAAAATCGGAAATCGTCTCACCAATCCAATGGCGCCAGCCAAATTGTCCTAGCTATGATATTTCCAAAGATATGGGCGAAAAACAGTGTGATCCCAAATCCGGGCCCGTTTTGCTCTAGGAGGCCCAGGAGCCGAGAAAAACGCGAAAAACGAAAAAATCGAATTTAGAAAATTCCCGGACCCCTGGAAAAATCGGAAATCGTCTCACGAATTCAATGGCGCCAGCCAAATTGTCCTAGCTATGATATTTCCAAAGATATGGGCGAATAACGGTCTGAGTCCGAATCCGGGCCCATTTTGCTCTGGGAGGCCCAGGAGCCGAGCAAAACGCAAAAAAACGAAAAAATCGACTGTGGACCATTCCCGGACCCCTTAGTAAGTCGGAAATCGTCTCACGAATCCAATGGCGCCAGCCAAATTGTCCTAGCTATGATATTTCCAAAGATATGGGCGAAAAACGGTGGGATGCCAAATCCGGGCCCGTTTTGCTCTCGGAGACCCAGGAGCCGAGGAAATCGCGAAAAACGAAAAAATCGACTTTAGAAAATTCACGGACCTCAAGAAAAATCGGAAATCGTCTCACGAATCCAATGGCGCCAGCCAAATTGCCCTAGCTATGATATTTCCAAAGATATGGGCAAAAGACTGCGTGATCCCAAATCCGGGCCCGTTTTGCTCTAGGCGGCCCAGGAGCCGAGAAAAACGCGAAAAACGATAAAATCGACTTTAGAAAACTCCCGGCCCACTAGAAAAATCGGAAATCGTCTCACGAATTCAATGGCGCCAGCCAAATTGTCCTAGCTATGATATTTCCAAAGATATGGGCGAATAACGGTCTGAGTCCGAATCCGGGCCCATTTTGCTCTGGGAGGCCCAGGAGCCGAGCAAAACGCAAAAAAACGAAAAAATCGACTGTGGACCATTCCCGGACCCCTTAGTAAGTCGGAAATCGTCTCACGAATCCAATGGCGCCAGCCAAATTGTCCTAGCTATGATATTTCCAAAGATATGGGCGAAGAACGGTGTGATGCCAAATCCGGGCCCGTTTTGCTCTCAGAGACCCAGGAGCCGAGGAAATCGCGAAAAACGAAAAAATCGACTTTAGAAAATTCACGGACCTCTAGAAAAATCGGAAATCGTCTCACGAATCCAATGGCGCCAGCCAAATTGTCCTAGCTACGATATTTCCAAAGATATGGGCGAAAAATGGTGTGATCCCAAATCCGGGCCCGTTTTGCTCTAGGAGGCCCAGGAGCCGAGAAAAACGCGAAAAACGAAAAAATCGACTTTAGAAAGTTCCCGGCCCACTAGAAAAATCGGAAATCGTCTCACGAATCCAATGGCGCCGGCCAAATTGTCCTAGCTATGATATTTCCAAAGATATGGGCGAATAACGGTGTGATCCCAAATCCGGGCCCGTTTTGCTCTAGGAGGCCCAGGAGCCGAGAAAAACTCGAAAAACGAAAAAATCGAATTTAGAAAATTCCCGGCCCACTAGAAAAATCGGAAATCGTCTCACGAATCCAATGGCGCCAGCCAAATTGTCCTAGCTATGATATTTCCAAAGATATCGGCAAAAGGCTGTGTGATCCCAAATCCGGGCCCGTTTTACTCTAGGAGGCCCAGGAGCCGAGAAAAACGCGAAAAACGAAAAAATCGTCGTTAGAAAATTCGCAGCCCCCTAGAAAAATCGGAAATCGTCTCACGAATCCAATGGCGCCAGCCAAATTGTCCTAGCTATGATATTTCCAAAGATATGGGCAAAAGACTGTGTGATCCCAAATCCGGACCCGTTTTGCTCGAGGAGGCCCAGGAGCGGAGAAAAACGCGAAAAACGAAAAAATCGACTTTAGAAAATTCCCGGCCCCCTAGAAAAATCGGAAATCGTCTCACCAATCCAATGGCGCCAGCCAAATTCTCCTAGCTATGATATTTCCAAAGATATGGGCGAAAAACAGTGTGATCCCAAATCCGGGCCCGTTTTGCTCTAGGAGGCCCAGGAGCCGAGAAAAACGCGAAAAACGAAAAAATCGAATTTAGAAAATTCCCGGACCCCTGGAAAAATCGGAAATCGTCTCACGAATTCAATGGCGCCAGCCAAATTGTCCTAGCTATGATATTTCCAAAGATATGGGCAAAAGGCTGTGTGATCCCATATCCGGGCCCGTTTTACTCTAGGAGGCCCAGGAGCCGAGAAAAACGCGAAAAACGATAAAATCGACTTTAGAAAATTCCCGGCCCACTAGAAAAATCGGAAATCGTCTCACGAATCCAATGGCGCCAGCCAAATTGTCCTAGCTATGATATTTCCAAAGATATGGGCGAAAAACGGTGTGATGCCAAATCCGGGCCCGTTTTGCTCTCGGAGACCCAGGAGCCGAGGAAATCGCGAAAAACGAAAAAATCGACTTTAGAAAATTCACGGACCTCTAGAAAAATCGGAAATCGTCTCACGAATCCAATGGCGCCAGCCAAATTGTCCTAGCTATGATATTTCCAAAGATATGGGCAAAAGACTGCGTGATCCCAAATCCGGGCCCGTTTTGCTCTAGGCGGCCCAGGAGCCGAGAAAAACGCGAAAAACGATAAAATCGACTTTAGAAAATTCCCGGCCCACTAGAAAAATCGGAAATCGTCTCACGAATCCAATGGCGCCAGCCAAATTGTCCTAGCTATGATATTTCCAAAGATATGGGCGAAAAACGGTGTGATGCCAAATCCGGGCCCGTTTTGCTCTCGGAGACCCAGGAGCCGAGGAAATCGCGAAAAACGAAAAAATCGACTTTAGAAAATTCCCGGACCCCTAGAAAAATCGGAAATCGTCTCACGAATCCAATGGCGCCAGCCAAATTGTCCTAGCTATGATATTTCCAAAGATATGGGCGAAAAACAGTTTGATCCCAAATCCGGGCCCGTTTTGCTCTAGGAGGCCCAGGAGCCGAGAAAAACGTGAAAAACGAAAAAATCGACTTTAGAAAATTCCCGGACCCCTAGAAAAATCGGAAATTATCTCACGAATCCAATGGCGCCAGCCAAATTGTCCTAGCTACGATATTTCCAAAGATATGGGCGAAAAATGGTGTGATCCCAAATCCGGGCCCGTTTTGCTCTAGGAGGCCCAGGAGCCGAGAAAAACGCGAAAAACGAAAAAATCGACTTTAGAAAATTCCCGGCCCCCTAGAAAAATCGGAAATCGTCTCACGAATCCAATGGCGCCAGCCAAATTGTCCTAGCTATGATATTTCCAAAGATATGGGCGAATAACGGTCTGAGTCCGAATCCGGGCCCATTTTGCTCTAGGAGGCCCAGGAGCCGAGAAAAACGCGAAAAACGAAAAAATCGACTTTAGAAAATTCCCGGACCCCTAGAAAAATCGGAAATTATCTCACGAATCCAATGGCGCCAGCCAAATTGTCCTAGCTACGATATTTCCAAAGATATGGGCGAAAAATGGTGTGATCCCAAATCCGGGCCCGTTTTGCTCTAGGCGGCCCAGGAGCCGAGAAAAACGCGAAAAACGATAAAATCGACTTTAGAAAACGCCCGGCCCACTAGAAAAATCGGAAATCGTCTCACGAATCCAATGGCGCCAGCCAAATTGTCCTAGCTATGATATTTCCAAAGATATCGGCAAAAGGCTGTGTGATCCCAAATCCGGGCCCGTTTTACTCTAAGAGGCCCAGGAGCCGAGAAAAACGCGAAAAACGAAAAAATCGACTTTAGAAAATTCCCGGCCCCCTAGAAAAATCGGAAATCGTCTCACCAATCCAATGGCGCCAGCCAAATTGTCCTAGCTATGATATTTCCAAAGATATGGGCGAAAAACAGTGTGATCCCAAATCCGGGCCCGTTTTGCTCTAGGAGGCCCAGGAGCCGAGAAAAACGCGAAAAACGAAAAAATCGAATTTAGAAAATTCCCGGACCCCTGGAAAAATCGGAAATCGTCTCACGAATTCAATGGCGCCAGCCAAATTGTCCTAGCTATGATATTTCCAAAGATATGGGCGAATAACGGTCTGAGTCCGAATCCGGGCCCATTTTGCTCTGGGAGGCCCAGGAGCCGAGCAAAACGCAAAAAAACGAAAAAATCGACTGTGGACCATTCCCGGACCCCTTAGTAAGTCGGAAATCGTCTCACGAATCCAATGGCGCCAGCCAAATTGTCCTAGCTATGATATTTCCAAAGATATCGGCAAAAGGCTGTGTGATCCCAAATCCGGGCCCGTTTTACTCTAGGAGGCCCAGGAGCCGAGAAAAACGCGAAAAACGAAAAAATCGACTTTAGAAAATTCCCAGCCCCCTAGAAAATTCGGAAATCGTCTCACGAATCCAATGGCGCCAGCCAAATTGTCCTAGCTATGATATTTCCAAAGATATGGGCAAAAGACTGTGTGATCCCAAATACGGGCCCGTTTTGCTCTAGGCGGCCCAGGAGCCGAGAAAAACGCGAAAAACGATAAAATCGACTTTAGAAAATTCCCAGCCCCCTAGAAATATCGGAAAGCGTCTCACGAATCCAATGGCGCCAGCCAAATTGTTCTAGCTATGATATTTCCAAAGATATGGGCGAAAAACGGTGGGATGCCAAATCCGGGCCCGTTTTGCTCTCGGAGACCCAGGAGCCGAGGAAATCGCGAAAAACGAAAAAATCGACTTTAGAAAATTCACGGACCTCTAGAAAAATCGGAAATCGTCTCACGAATCCAATGGCGCCAGCCAAATTGCCCTAGCTATGATATTTCCAAAGATATGGGCAAAAGACTGCGTGATCCCAAATCCGGGCCCGTTTTGCTCTAGGCGGCCCAGGAGCCGAGAAAAACGCGAAAAACGAGTAAATCGACTTTAGAAAACTCCCGGCCCACTAGAAAAATCGGAAATCGTCTCACGAATTCAATGGCGCCAGCCAAATTGTCCTAGCTATGATATTTCCAAAGATATGGGCGAATAACGGTCTGAGTCCGAATCCGGGCCCATTTTGCTCTGGGAGGCCCAGGAGCCGAGCAAAACGCAAAAAAACGAAAAAATCGACTGTGGACCATTCCCGGACCCCTTAGTAAGTCGGAAATCGTCTCACGAATCCAATGGCGCCAGCCAAATTGTCCTAGCTATGATATTTCCAAAGATATGGGCGAAAAACGGTGTGATGCCAAATCCGGGCCCGTCTTGCTCTGGGAGACCCAGGAGCCGAGGAAATCGCGAAAAACGAAAAAATCGACTTTAGAAAATTCACGGACCTCTAGAAAAATCGGAAATCGTCTCACGAATCCAATGGCGCCAGCCAAATTGTCCTAGCTATGATATTTCCAAAGATATGGGCAAAAGACTGTGTGATCCCAAATCCGGGCCCGTTTTGCTCTCGGCGACCCAGGAGCCGAGGAAATCGCGAAAAACGAAAAAATCGACTTTAGAAAATTCACGGACCTCTAGAAAAATCGGAAATCGTCTCACGAATCCAATGGCGCCAGCCAAATTGTCCTAGCTATGATATTTCCAAAGATAGGGGCAAAAGACTATGTGATCCCAAATCCGGGCCCGTTTTGCTCTAGGCGGCCCAGGAGCCGAGAAAAACGCGAAAAACGATAAAATCGACTTTAGAAAATTCCCGGCCCACTAGAAAAATCGGAAATCGTCTCACGAATCCAATGGCGCCAGCCAAATTGTCCTAGCTATGATATTTCCAAAGATATGGGCGAAAAACGGTGTGATCCCAAATCCGGGCCCGTTTTACTCTAGGAGGCCCAGGAGCCGAGAAAAACGCGAAAAACGAAAAAATCGACTTTAGAAAATTCCCAGCCCCCTAGAAAAATCGGAAATCGTCTCACGAATCCAATGGCGCCAACCAAATTGTCGTAGCTATGATATTTCCAAAGATATGGGCAAAAGACTGTGTGATCCCAAATCCGGGCCCGTTTTGCTCTAGAAGGCCCAGGAGCGGAGAAAAACGCGAAAAACGAAAAAATCGACTTTAGAAAATTCCCGGCCCACTAGAAAAATCGGAAATCGTCTCACGAATCCAATGGCGCCAGCCAAATTGTCCTAGCTATGATATTTCCAAAGATATGGGCGAAAAACGGTGTGATCCCAAATCCGGGCCCGTTTTACTCTAGGAGGCCCAGGAGCCGAGAAAAACGCGAAAAACGATAAAATCGACTTTAGAAAATTCCCGGACCCCTAGAAAAATCGGAAATCGTCTCACGAATCCAATGGCGCCAGCCAAATTGTCCTAGCTCTGATATTTCCAAAGATGTGGGCGAATAACGGTGTGATCCCAAATCCGGGCCCGTTTTGCTCTAGGAGGCCCAGGAGCCGAGAAAAACGCGAAAAACGAAAAAATCGACTTTAGAAAATTCCCAGCCCCCTAGAAAAATCGGAAATCGTCTCACGAATCCAATGGCACCAGCCAAATTGTCTCAGCTATGATATTTCCAAAGATATGGGCAAAAGACTGTGTGATCCCAAATCCGGGCCCGTTTTGCTCTAGGCGGCCCAGGAGCCGAGAAAAACGCGGAAAACGATAAAATCGTCGTTAGAAAATTCGCAGCCCCCTAGAAAAATCGGAAATCGTCTCACGAATCCAATGGCGCCAGCCAAATTGTCCTAGCTATGATATTTCCAAAGATATGGGCAAAAGACTGTGTGATCCCAAATCCGGACCCGTTTTGCTCGAGGAGGCCCAGGAGCCGAGAAAAACGCGAAAAACGAAAAAATCGAATTTAGAAAATTCCCGGACCCCTGGAAAACTCGGAAATCGTCTCACGAATTCAATGGCGCCAGCCAAATTGTCCTAGCTATGATATTTCCAAAGATATGGGCGAATAACGGTCTGAGTCCGAATCCGGGCCCATTTTGCTCTGGGAGGCCCAGGAGCCGAGCACAACGCAAAAAAACGAAAAAATCGACTCTGGACCATTCCCGGACCCCTTAGTAAGTCGGAAATCGTCTCACGAATCCAATGGCGCCAGCCAAATTGTCCTAGCTATGATATTTCCAAAGATATCGGCAAAAGGCTGTGTGATCCCAAATCCGGGCCCGTTTTACTCTAGGAGACCCAGGAGCCGAGGAAATCGCGAAAAACGAAAAAATCGACTTTAGAAAATTCACGGACCTCTAGAAAAATCGGAAATCGTCTCACGAATCCAATGGCGCCAGCCAAATTGTCCTAGCTATGATATTTCCAAAGATATGGGCAAAAGACTGTGTGATCCCAAATCCGGGCCCGTTTTGCTCTCGGCGACCCAGGAGCCGAGGAAATCGCGAAAAACGAAAAAATCGACTTTAGAAAATTCACGGCCTCCTAGAAAAGTCGGAAATCGTCTCACGAATCCAATTGCGCCAGCCAAATTGTCCTAGCTATGATATTTCCAAAGATATGGGCGAAAAACGGTGTGATGCCAAATCCGGGCCCGTCTTGCTCTAGGAGACCCAGGAGCCGAGGAAATCGCGAAAAACGAAAAAATCGGCTTTAGAAAATTCCCGGACCCCTAGAAAAATCGGAAATCGTCTCACGAATCCAATGGCGCCAGCCAAATTGTCCTAGCTATGATATTTCCAAAGATATCGGCAAAAGGCTGTGTGATCCCAAATCCGGGCCCGTTTTACTCTAGGAGGCCCAGGAGCCGAGAAAAACGCGAAAAACGAAAAAATCGACTTTAGAAAATTCCCAGCCCCCTAGAAAATTCGGAAATCGTCTCACGAATCCAATGGCGCCAGCCAAATTGTCCTAGCTATGATATTTCCAAAGATATGGGCAAAAGACTGTGTGATCCCAAATCCGGGCCCGTTTTGCTCTAGGAGGCCCAGGAGCGGAGAAAAACGCGAAAAACGAAAAAATCGACTTTAGAAAATTCCCGGCCCCCTAGAAAAATCGGAAATCGTCTCACGAATCCCATGGCGCCAGCCAAATTGTCCTAGCTATGATATTTCCAAAGATATGGGCGAAAAACGGTGTGATGCCAAATCCGGGCCCGTTTTGCTCTGGGAGACCCAGGAGCCGAGGAAATCGCGAAAAACGAAAAAATCGACTTTAGAAAATTCACGGACCTCTAGAAGAATCGGAAATCGTCTCACGAATCCAATGGCGCCAGCCAAATTGTCCTAGCTATGATATTTCCAAAGATATGGGCAAAAGACTGTGTGATCCCAAATCCGGGCCCGTTTTGCTCTCGGCGACCCAGGAGCCGAGGAAATCGCGAAAAACGAAAAAATCGACTTTAGAAAATTCACGGACCTCTAGAAAAATCGGAAATCGTCTCACGAATCCAATGGCGCCAGCCAAATTGTCCTAGCTATGATATTTCCAAAGATAGGGGCAAAAGACTGTGTGATCCCAAATCCGGGCCCGTTTTGCTCTAGGCGGCCCAGGAGCCGAGAAAAACGCGAAAAACGATAAAATCGACTTTAGAAAATTCCCGGCCCACTAGAAAAATCGGAAATCGTCTCACGAATCCAATGGCGCCAGCCAAATTGTCCTAGCTATGATATTTCCAAAGATATGGGCGAAAAACGGTCTGATCCCAAATCCGGGCCCGTTTTACTCTAGGAGGCCCAGGAGCCGAGAAAAACGCGAAAAACGAAAAAATCGACTTTAGAAAATTCCCAGCCCCCTAGAAAATTCGGAAATCGTCTCACGAATCCAATGGCACCAGCCAAATTGTCTCAGCTATGATATTTCCAAAGATATGGGCAAAAGACTGTGTGATCCCAAATCCGGGCCCGTTTTGCTCTAGGCGGCCCAGGAGCCGAGAAAAGCGCGAAAAACGATAAAATCGTCGTTAGAAAATTCGCAGCCCCCTAGAAAAATCGGAAATCGTCTCACGAATCCAATGGCGCCAGCCAAATTGTCCTAGCTATGATATTTCCAAAGATATGGGCAAAAGACTGTGTGATCCCAAATCCGGACCCGTTTTGCTCGAGGAGGCCCAGGAGCCGAGAAAAACGCGAAAAACGAAAAAATCGAATTTAGAAAATTCCCGGACCCCTGGAAAACTCGGAAATCGTCTCACGAATTCAATGGCGCCAGCCAAATTGTCCTAGCTATGATATTTCCAAAGATATGGGCGAATAACGGTCTGAGTCCGAATCCGGGCCCATTTTGCTCTGGGAGGCCCAGGAGCCGAGCACAACGCAAAAAAACGAAAAAATCGACTGTGGACCATTCCCGGACCCCTTAGTAAGTCGGAAATCGTCTCACGAATCCAATGGCGCCAGCCAAATTGTCCTAGCTATGATATTTCCAAAGATATCGGCAAAAGGCTGTGTGATCCCAAATCCGGGCCCGTTTTACTCTAGGAGGCCCAGGAGCCGAGAAAAACGCGAAAAACGAAAAAATCGACTTTAGAAAATTCCCAGCCCCCTAGAAAATTCGGAAATCGTCTCACGAATTCAATGGCGCCAGCCAAATTGTCCTAGCTATGATATTTCCTAAGATATGGGCAAAAGACTGTGTGATCCCAAATCCGGGCCCGTTTTGCTCTAGGCGGCCCAGGAGCCGAGGAAATCGCGAAAAACGAAAAAATCGACTTTAGAAAATTCACGGACCTCTAGAAAAATCGGAAATCGTCTCACGAATCCAATGGCGCCAGCCAAATTGTCCTAGCTATGATATTTCCAAAGATAGGGGCAAAAGACTGTGTGATCCCAAATCCGGGCCCGTTTTGCTCTAGGCGGCCCAGGAGCCGAGAAAAACGCGAAAAACGATAAAATCGACTTTAGAAAATTCCCGGCCCACTAGAAAAATCGGAAATCGTCTCACGAATCCAATGGCGCCAGCCAAATTGTCCTAGCTATGATATTTCCAAAGATATGGGCGAAAAACGGTGTGATCCCAAATCCGGGCCCGTTTTACTCTAGGAGGCCCAGGAGCCGAGAAAAACGCGAAAAACGAAAAAATCGACTTTAGAAAATTCCCGGCCCCCTAGAAAAATCGGAAATCGTCTCACGAAGCCAATGGCGCCAGCCAAATTGTCCTAGCTATGATATTTCCAAAGATATGGGCGAATAACGGTCTGAGTCCGAATCCGGGCCCATTTTGCTCTAGGAGGCCCAGGAGCCGAGAAAAACGCGAAAAACGAAAAAATCGACTTTAGAAAATTCCCGGACCCCTAGAAAAATCGCAAATTATCTCACGAATCCAATGGCGCCAGCCAAATTGTCCTAGCTACGATATTTCGAAAGATATGGGCGAAAAATGGTGTGATCCCAAATCCGGGCCCGTTTTGCTCTAGGCGGCCCAGGAGCCGAGAAAAACGCGAAAAACGATAAAATCGACTTTAGAAAACGCCCGGCCCACTAGAAAAATCGGAAATCGTCTCACGAATCCAATGGCGCCAGCCAAATTGTCCTAGCTATGATATTTCCAAAGATATCGGCAAAAGGCTGTGTGATCCCAAATCCGGGCCCGTTTTACTCTAAGAGGCCCAGGAGCCGAGAAAAACGCGAAAAACGAAAAAATCGTCGTTAGAAAATTCGCAGCCCCCTAGAAAAATCGGAAATCGTCTCACGAATCCAATGGCGCCAGCCAAATTGTCCTAGCTATGATATTTCCAAAGATATGGGCAAAAGACTGTGTGATCCCAAATCCGGACCCGTTTTGCTCGAGGAGGCCCAGGAGCGGAGAAAAACGCGAAAAACGAAAAAATCGACTTTAGAAAATTCCCGGCCCTCCAGAAAAATCGGAAATCGTCTCACCAATCCAATGGCGCCAGCCAAATTGTCCTAGCTATGATATTTCCAAAGATATGGGCGAAAAACAGTGTGATCCCAAATCCGGGCCCGTTTTGCTCTAGGAGGCCCAGGAGCCGAGAAAAACGCGAAAAACGAAAAAATCGAATTTAGAAAATTCCCGGACCCCTGGAAAAATCGGAAATCGTCTCACGAATTCAATGGCGCCAGCCAAATTGTCCTAGCTATGATATTTCCAAAGATATGGGCGAATAACGGTCTGAGTCCGAATCCGGGCCCATTTTGCTCTGGGAGGCCCAGGAGCCGAGCAAAACGCAAAAAAACGAAAAAATCGACTGTGGACCATTCCCGGACCCCTTAGTAAGTCGGAAATCGTCTCACGAATCCAATGGCGCCAGCCAAATTGTCCTAGCTATGATATTTCCAAAGATATGGGCGAAAAACGGTGGGATGCCAAATCCGGGCCCGTTTTGCTCTCGGAGACCCAGGAGCCGAGGAAATCGCGAAAAACGAAAAAATCGACTTTAGAAAATTCACGGACCTCTAGAAAAATCGGAAATCGTCTCACGAATCCAATGGCGCCAGCCAAATTGCCCTAGCTATGATATTTCCAAAGATATGGGCAAAAGACTGCGTGATCCCAAATCCGGGCCCGTTTTGCTCTAGGCGGCCCAGGAGCCGAGAAAAACGCGAAAAACGATAAAATCGACTTTAGAAAACTCCCGGCCCACTAGAAAAATCGGAAATCGTCTCACGAATTCAATGGCGCCAGCCAAATTGTCCTAGCTATGATATTTCCAAAGATATGGGCGAATAACGGTCTGAGTCCGAATCCGGGCCCATTTTGCTCTGGGAGGCCCAGGAGCCGAGCAAAACGCAAAAAAACGAAAAAATCGACTGTGGACCATTCCCGGACCCCTTAGTAAGTCGGAAATCGTCTCACGAATCCAATGGCGCCAGCCAAATTGTCCTAGCTATGATATTTCCAAAGATATGGGCGAAGAACGGTGTGATGCCAAATCCGGGCCCGTTTTGCTCTCAGAGACCCAGGAGCCGAGGAAATCGCGAAAAACGAAAAAATCGACTTTAGAAAATTCACGGACCTCTAGAAAAATCGGAAATCGTCTCACGAATCCAATGGCGCCAGCCAAATTGTCCTAGCTACGATATTTCCAAAGATATGGGCGAAAAATGGTGTGATCCCAAATCCGGGCCCGTTTTGCTCTAGGAGGCCCAGGAGCCGAGAAAAACGCGAAAAACGAAAAAATCGACTTTAGAAAGTTCCCGGCCCACTAGAAAAATCGGAAATCGTCTCACGAATCCAATGGCGCCGGCCAAATTGTCCTAGCTATGATATTTCCAAAGATATGGGCGAATAACGGTGTGATCCCAAATCCGGGCCCGTTTTGCTCTAGGAGGCCCAGGAGCCGAGAAAAACTCGAAAAACGAAAAAATCGAATTTAGAAAATTCCCGGCCCACTAGAAAAATCGGAAATCGTCTCACGAATCCAATGGCGCCAGCCAAATTGTCCTAGCTATGATATTTCCAAAGATATCGGCAAAAGGCTGTGTGATCCCAAATCCGGGCCCGTTTTACTCTAGGAGGCCCAGGAGCCGAGAAAAACGCGAAAAACGAAAAAATCGTCGTTAGAAAATTCGCAGCCCCCTAGAAAAATCGGAAATCGTCTCACGAATCCAATGGCGCCAGCCAAATTGTCCTAGCTATGATATTTCCAAAGATATGGGCAAAAGACTGTGTGATCCCAAATCCGGACCCGTTTTGCTCGAGGAGGCCCAGGAGCGGAGAAAAACGCGAAAAACGAAAAAATCGACTTTAGAAAATTCCCGGCCCCCTAGAAAAATCGGAAATCGTCTCACCAATCCAATGGCGCCAGCCAAATTCTCCTAGCTATGATATTTCCAAAGATATGGGCGAAAAACAGTGTGATCCCAAATCCGGGCCCGTTTTGCTCTAGGAGGCCCAGGAGCCGAGAAAAACGCGAAAAACGAAAAAATCGAATTTAGAAAATTCCCGGACCCCTGGAAAAATCGGAAATCGTCTCACGAATTCAATGGCGCCAGCCAAATTGTCCTAGCTATGATATTTCCAAAGATATGGGCAAAAGGCTGTGTGATCCCATATCCGGGCCCGTTTTACTCTAGGAGGCCCAGGAGCCGAGAAAAACGCGAAAAACGATAAAATCGACTTTAGAAAATTCCCGGCCCACTAGAAAAATCGGAAATCGTCTCACGAATCCAATGGCGCCAGCCAAATTGTCCTAGCTATGATATTTCCAAAGATATGGGCGAAAAACGGTGTGATGCCAAATCCGGGCCCGTTTTGCTCTCGGAGACCCAGGAGCCGAGGAAATCGCGAAAAACGAAAAAATCGACTTTAGAAAATTCACGGACCTCTAGAAAAATCGGAAATCGTCTCACGAATCCAATGGCGCCAGCCAAATTGTCCTAGCTATGATATTTCCAAAGATATGGGCAAAAGACTGCGTGATCCCAAATCCGGGCCCGTTTTGCTCTAGGCGGCCCAGGAGCCGAGAAAAACGCGAAAAACGATAAAATCGACTTTAGAAAATTCCCGGCCCACTAGAAAAATCGGAAATCGTCTCACGAATCCAATGGCGCCAGCCAAATTGTCCTAGCTATGATATTTCCAAAGATATGGGCGAAAAACGGTGTGATGCCAAATCCGGGCCCGTTTTGCTCTCGGAGACCCAGGAGCCGAGGAAATCGCGAAAAACGAAAAAATCGACTTTAGAAAATTCCCGGACCCCTAGAAAAATCGGAAATCGTCTCACGAATCCAATGGCGCCAGCCAAATTGTCCTAGCTATGATATTTCCAAAGATATGGGCGAAAAACAGTTTGATCCCAAATCCGGGCCCGTTTTGCTCTAGGAGGCCCAGGAGCCGAGAAAAACGTGAAAAACGAAAAAATCGACTTTAGAAAATTCCCGGACCCCTAGAAAAATCGGAAATTATCTCACGAATCCAATGGCGCCAGCCAAATTGTCCTAGCTACGATATTTCCAAAGATATGGGCGAAAAATGGTGTGATCCCAAATCCGGGCCCGTTTTGCTCTAGGAGGCCCAGGAGCCGAGAAAAACGCGAAAAACGAAAAAATCGACTTTAGAAAATTCCCGGCCCCCTAGAAAAATCGGAAATCGTCTCACGAATCCAATGGCGCCAGCCAAATTGTCCTAGCTATGATATTTCCAAAGATATGGGCGAATAACGGTCTGAGTCCGAATCCGGGCCCATTTTGCTCTAGGAGGCCCAGGAGCCGAGAAAAACGCGAAAAACGAAAAAATCGACTTTAGAAAATTCCCGGACCCCTAGAAAAATCGGAAATTATCTCACGAATCCAATGGCGCCAGCCAAATTGTCCTAGCTACGATATTTCCAAAGATATGGGCGAAAAATGGTGTGATCCCAAATCCGGGCCCGTTTTGCTCTAGGCGGCCCAGGAGCCGAGAAAAACGCGAAAAACGATAAAATCGACTTTAGAAAACGCCCGGCCCACTAGAAAAATCGGAAATCGTCTCACGAATCCAATGGCGCCAGCCAAATTGTCCTAGCTATGATATTTCCAAAGATATGGGCGAATAACGGTCTGAGTCCGAATCCGGGCCCATTTTGCTCTGGGAGGCCCAGGAGCCGAGCAAAACGCAAAAAAACGAAAAAATCGACTGTGGACCATTCCCGGACCCCTTAGTAAGTCGGAAATCGTCTCACGAATCCAATGGCGCCAGCCAAATTGTCCTAGCTATGATATTTCCAAAGATATCGGCAAAAGGCTGTGTGATCCCAAATCCGGGCCCGTTTTACTCTAGGAGGCCCAGGAGCCGAGAAAAACGCGAAAAACGAAAAAATCGACTTTAGAAAATTCCCAGCCCCCTAGAAAATTCGGAAATCGTCTCACGAATCCAATGGCGCCAGCCAAATTGTCCTAGCTATGATATTTCCAAAGATATGGGCAAAAGACTGTGTGATCCCAAATACGGGCCCGTTTTGCTCTAGGCGGCCCAGGAGCCGAGAAAAACGCGAAAAACGATAAAATCGACTTTAGAAAATTCCCAGCCCCCTAGAAATATCGGAAAGCGTCTCACGAATCCAATGGCGCCAGCCAAATTGTTCTAGCTATGATATTTCCAAAGATATGGGCGAAAAACGGTGGGATGCCAAATCCGGGCCCGTTTTGCTCTCGGAGACCCAGGAGCCGAGGAAATCGCGAAAAACGAAAAAATCGACTTTAGAAAATTCACGGACCTCTAGAAAAATCGGAAGTCGTCTCACGAATCCAATGGCGCCAGCCAAATTGCCCTAGCTATGATATTTCCAAAGATATGGGCAAAAGACTGCGTGATCCCAAATCCGGGCCCGTTTTGCTCTAGGCGGCCCAGGAGCCGAGAAAAACGCGAAAAACGAGTAAATCGACTTTAGAAAACTCCCGGCCCACTAGAAAAATCGGAAATCGTCTCACGAATTCAATGGCGCCAGCCAAATTGTCCTAGCTATGATATTTCCAAAGATATGGGCGAATAACGGTCTGAGTCCGAATCCGGGCCCATTTTGCTCTGGGAGGCCCAGGAGCCGAGCAAAACGCAAAAAAACGAAAAAATCGACTGTGGACCATTCCCGGACCCCTTAGTAAGTCGGAAATCGTCTCACGAATCCAATGGCGCCAGCCAAATTGTCCTAGCTATGATATTTCCAAAGATATGGGCGAAAAACGGTGTGATGCCAAATCCGGGCCCGTTTTGCTCTCAGAGACCCAGGAGCCGAGGAAATCGCGAAAAACGAAAAAATCGACTTTAGAAAATTCACGGACCTCTAGAAAAATCGGAAATCGTCTCACGAATCCAATGGCGCCAGCCAAATTGTCCTAGCTACGATATTTCCAAAGATATGGGCGAAAAATGGTGTGATCCCAAATCCGGGCCCGTTTTGCTCTAGGAGGCCCAGGAGCCGAGAAAAACACGAAAAACGAAAAAATCGACTTTAGAAAATTCCCGGCCTCCTAGAAAAGTCGGAAATCGTCTCACGAATCCAATTGCGCCAGCCAAATTGTCCTAGCTATGATATTTCCAAAGATATGGGCGAAAAACGGTGTGATGCCAAATCCGGGCCCGTCTTGCTCTAGGAGACCCAGGAGCCGAGGAAATCGCGAAAAACGAAAAAATCGGCTTTAGAAAATTCCCGGACCCCTAGAAAAATCGGAAATCGTCTCACGAATCCAATGGCGCCAGCCAAATTGTCCTAGCTATGATATTTCCAAAGATATCGGCAAAAGGCTGTGTGATCCCAAATCCGGGCCCGTTTTACTCTAGGAGGCCCAGGAGCCGAGAAAAACGCGAAAAACGAAAAAATCGACTTTAGAAAATTCCCAGCCCCCTAGAAAATTCGGAAATCGTCTCACGAATCCAATGGCGCCAGCCAAATTGTCCTAGCTATGATATTTCCAAAGATATGGGCAAAAGACTGTGTGATCCCAAATCCGGGCCCGTTTTGCTCTAGGAGGCCCAGGAGCGGAGAAAAACGCGAAAAACGAAAAAATCGACTTTAGAAAATTCCCGGCCCCCTAGAAAAATCGGAAATCGTCTCACGAATCCCATGGCGCCAGCAAAATTGTCCTAGCTATGATATTTCCAAAGATATGGGCGAAAAACGGTGTGATGCCAAATCCGGGCCCGTTTTGCTCTGGGAGACCCAGGAGCCGAGGAAATCGCGAAAAACGAAAAAATCGACTTTAGAAAATTCACGGACCTCTAGAAAAATCGGAAATCGTCTCACGAATCCAATGGCGCCAGCCAAATTGTCCTAGCTATGATATTTCCAAAGATATGGGCAAAAGACTGTGTGATCCCAAATCCGGGCCCGTTTTGCTCTCGGCGACCCAGGAGCCGAGGAAATCGCGAAAAACGAAAAAATCGACTTTAGAAAATTCACGGACCTCTAGAAAAATCGGAAATCGTCTCACGAATCCAATGGCGCCAGCCAAATTGTCCTAGCTATGATATTTCCAAAGATAGGGGCAAAAGACTATGTGATCCCAAATCCGGGCCCGTTTTGCTCTAGGCGGCCCAGGAGCCGAGAAAAACGCGAAAAACGATAAAATCGACTTTAGAAAATTCCCGGCCCACTAGAAAAATCGGAAATCGTCTCACGAATCCAATGGCGCCAGCCAAATTGTCCTAGCTATGATATTTCCAAAGATATGGGCGAAAAACGGTGTGATCCCAAATCCGGGCCCGTTTTACTCTAGGAGGCCCAGGAGCCGAGAAAAACGCGAAAAACGAAAAAATCGACTTTAGAAAATTCCCAGCCCCCTAGAAAAATCGGAAATCGTCTCACGAATCCAATGGCGCCAACCAAATTGTCGTAGCTATGATATTTCCAAAGATATGGGCAAAAGACTGTGTGATCCCAAATCCGGGCCCGTTTTGCTCTAGAAGGCCCAGGAGCGGAGAAAAACGCGAAAAACGAAAAAATCGACTTTAGAAAATTCCCGGCCCACTAGAAAAATCGGAAATCGTCTCACGAATCCAATGGCGCCAGCCAAATTGTCCTAGCTATGATATTTCCAAAGATATGGGCGAAAAACGGTGTGATCCCAAATCCGGGCCCGTTTTACTCTAGGAGGCCCAGGAGCCGAGAAAAACGCGAAAAACGATAAAATCGACTTTAGAAAATTCCCGGACCCCTAGAAAAATCGGAAATCGTCTCACGAATCCAATGGCGCCAGCCAAATTGTCCTAGCTCTGATATTTCCAAAGATGTGGGCGAATAACGGTGTGATCCCAAATCCGGGCCCGTTTTGCTCTAGGAGGCCCAGGAGCCGAGAAAAACGCGAAAAACGAAAAAATCGACTTTAGAAAATTCCCAGCCCCCTAGAAAAATCGGAAATCGTCTCACGAATCCAATGGCACCAGCCAAATTGTCTCAGCTATGATATTTCCAAAGATATGGGCAAAAGACTGTGTGATCCCAAATCCGGGCCCGTTTTGCTCTAGGCGGCCCAGGAGCCGAGAAAAACGCGGAAAACGATAAAATCGTCGTTAGAAAATTCGCAGCCCCCTAGAAAAATCGGAAATCGTCTCACGAATCCAATGGCGCCAGCCAAATTGTCCTAGCTATGATATTTCCAAAGATATGGGCAAAAGACTGTGTGATCCCAAATCCGGACCCGTTTTGCTCGAGGAGGCCCAGGAGCCGAGAAAAACGCGAAAAACGAAAAAATCGAATTTAGAAAATTCCCGGACCCCTGGAAAACTCGGAAATCGTCTCACGAATTCAATGGCGCCAGCCAAATTGTCCTAGCTATGATATTTCCAAAGATATGGGCGAATAACGGTCTGAGTCCGAATCCGGGCCCATTTTGCTCTGGGAGGCCCAGGAGCCGAGCACAACGCAAAAAAACGAAAAAATCGACTCTGGACCATTCCCGGACCCCTTAGTAAGTCGGAAATCGTCTCACGAATCCAATGGCGCCAGCCAAATTGTCCTAGCTATGATATTTCCAAAGATATCGGCAAAAGGCTGTGTGATCCCAAATCCGGGCCCGTTTTACTCTAGGAGACCCAGGAGCCGAGGAAATCGCGAAAAACGAAAAAATCGACTTTAGAAAATTCACGGACCTCTAGAAAAATCGGAAATCGTCTCACGAATCCAATGGCACCAGCCAAATTGTCTCAGCTATGATATTTCCAAAGATATGGGCAAAAGACTGTGTGATCCCAAATCCGGGCCCGTTTTGCTCTAGGCGGCCCAGGAGCCGAGAAAAGCGCGAAAAACGATAAAATCGTCGTTAGAAAATTCGCAGCCCCCTAGAAAAATCGGAAATCGTCTCACGAATCCAATGGCGCCAGCCAAATTGTCCTAGCTATGATATTTCCAAAGATATGGGCAAAAGACTGTGTGATCCCAAATCCGGACCCGTTTTGCTCGAGGAGGCCCAGGAGCCGAGAAAAACGCGAAAAACGAAAAAATCGAATTTAGAAAATTCCCGGACCCCTGGAAAACTCGGAAATCGTCTCACGAATTCAATGGCGCCAGCCAAATTGTCCTAGCTATGATATTTCCAAAGATATGGGCGAATAACGGTCTGAGTCCGAATCCGGGCCCATTTTGCTCTGGGAGGCCCAGGAGCCGAGCACAACGCAAAAAAACGAAAAAATCGACTGTGGACCATTCCCGGACCCCTTAGTAAGTCGGAAATCGTCTCACGAATCCAATGGCGCCAGCCAAATTGTCCTAGCTATGATATTTCCAAAGATATCGGCAAAAGGCTGTGTGATCCCAAATCCGGGCCCGTTTTACTCTAGGAGGCCCAGGAGCCGAGAAAAACGCGAAAAACGAAAAAATCGACTTTAGAAAATTCCCAGCCCCCTAGAAAATTCGGAAATCGTCTCACGAATCCAATGGCGCCAGCCAAATTGTCCTAGCTATGATATTTCCTAAGATATGGGCAAAAGACTGTGTGATCCCAAATCCGGGCCCGTTTTGCTCTAGGAGGCCCAGGAGCGGAGAAAAACGCGAAAAACGATAAAATCGACTTTAGAAAATTCCCGGCCCACTAGAAAAATCGGAAATCGTCTCACGAATCCAATGGCGCCAGCCAAATTGTCCTAGCTATGATATTTCCAAAGATATGGGCGAAAAACGGTGTGATGCCAAATCCGGGTCCGTTTTGCTCTCGGAGGCCCAGGAGCCGAGCACAACGCAAAAAAACGAAAAAATCGACTCTGGACCATTCCCGGACCCCTTAGTAAGTCGGAAATCGTCTCACGAATCCAATGGCGCCAGCCAAATTGTCCTAGCTATGATATTTCCAAAGATATCGGCAAAAGGCTGTGTGATCCCAAATCCGGGCCGGTTTTACTCTAGGAGACCCAGGAGCCGAGGAAATCGCGAAAAACGAAAAAATCGACTTTAGAAAACTCCCGGCCCACTAGAAAAATCGGAAATCGTCTCACGAATTCAATGGCGCCAGCCAAATTGTCCTAGCTATGATATTTCCAAAGATATGGGCGAATAACGGTCTGAGTCCGAATCCGGGCCCATTTTGCTCAGGGAGGCCCAGGAGCCGAGCAAAACGCAAAAAAACGAAAAAATCGACTGTGGACCATTCCCGGACCCCTTAGTAAGTCGGAAATCGTCTCACGAATCCAATGGCGCCAGCCAAATTGTCCTAGCTATGATATTTCCAAAGATATGGGCGAAAAACGGTGTGATGCCAAATCCGGGCCCGTTTTGCTCTCAGAGACCCAGGAGCCGAGGAAATCGCGAAAAACGAAAAAATCGACTTTAGAAAATTCACGGACCTCTAGAAAAATCGGAAATCGTCTCACGAATCCAATGGCGCCAGCCAAATTGTCCTAGCTACGATATTTCCAAAGATATGGGCGAAAAATGGTGTGATCCCAAATCCGGGCCCGTTTTGCTCTAGGAGGCCCAGGAGCCGAGAAAAACGCGAAAAACGAAAAAATCGACTTTAGAAAATTCCCGGCCTCCTAGAAAAGTCGGAAATCGTCTCACGAATCCAATTGCGCCAGCCAAATTGTCCTAGCTATGATATTTCCAAAGATATGGGCGAAAAACGGTGTGATGCCAAATCCGGGCCCGTCTTGCTCTAGGACACCCAGGAGCCGAGGAAATCGCGAAAAACGAAAAAATCGGCTTTAGAAAATTCCCGGACCCCTAGAAAAATCGGAAATCGTCTCACGAATCCAATGGCGCCAGCCAAATTGTCCTAGCTATGATATTTCCAAAGATATCGGCAAAAGGCTGTGTGATCCCAAATCCGGGCCCGTTTTACTCTAGGAGGCCCAGGAGCCGAGAAAAACGCGAAAAACGAAAAAATCGACTTTAGAAAATTCCCAGCCCCCTAGAAAATTCGGAAATCGTCTCACGAATCCAATGGCGCCAGCCAAATTGTCCTAGCTATGATATTTCCAAAGATATGGGCAAAAGACTGTGTGATCCCAAATACGGGCCCGTTTTGCTCTAGGCGGCCCAGGAGCCGAGAAAAACGCGAAAAACGATAAAATCGACTTTAGAAAATTCCCAGCCCCCTAGAAATATCGGAAAGCGTCTCACGAATCCAATGGCGCCAGCCAAATTGTTCTAGCTATGATATTTCCAAAGATATGGGCGAAAAACGGTGGGATGCCAAATCCGGGCCCGTTTTGCTCTCGGAGACCCAGGAGCCGAGGAAATCGCGAAAAACGAAAAAATCGACTTTAGAAAATTCACGGACCTCTAGAAAAATCGGAAATCGTCTCACGAATCCAATGGCGCCAGCCAAATTGCCCTAGCTATGATATTTCCAAAGATATGGGCAAAAGACTGCGTGATCCCAAATCCGGGCCCGTTTTGCTCTAGGCGGCCCAGGAGCCGAGAAAAACGCGAAAAACGAGTAAATCGACTTTAGAAAACTCCCGGCCCACTAGAAAAATCGGAAATCGTCTCACGAATTCAATGGCGCCAGCCAAATTGTCCTAGCTATGATATTTCCAAAGATATGGGCGAATAACGGTCTGAGTCCGAATCCGGGCCCATTTTGCTCTGGGAGGCCCAGGAGCCGAGCAAAACGCAAAAAAACGAAAAAATCGACTGTGGACCATTCCCGGACCCCTTAGTAAGTCGGAAATCGTCTCACGAATCCAATGGCGCCAGCCAAATTGTCCTAGCTATGATATTTCCAAAGATATGGGCGAAAAACGGTGTGATGCCAAATCCGGGCCCGTTTTGCTCTCAGAGACCCAGGAGCCGAGGAAATCGCGAAAAACGAAAAAATCGACTTTAGAAAATTCACGGACCTCTAGAAAAATCGGAAATCGTCTCACGAATCCAATGGCGCCAGCCAAATTGTCCTAGCTACGATATTTCCAAAGATATGGGCGAAAAATGGTGTGATCCCAAATCCGGGCCCGTTTTGCTCTAGGAGGCCCAGGAGCCGAGAAAAACACGAAAAACGAAAAAATCGACTTTAGAAAATTCCCGGCCTCCTAGAAAAGTCGGAAATCGTCTCACGAATCCAATTGCGCCAGCCAAATTGTCCTAGCTATGATATTTCCAAAGATATGGGCGAAAAACGGTGTGATGCCAAATCCGGGCCCGTCTTGCTCTAGGAGACCCAGGAGCCGAGGAAATCGCGAAAAACGAAAAAATCGGCTTTAGAAAATTCCCGGACCCCTAGAAAAATCGGAAATCGTCTCACGAATCCAATGGCGCCAGCCAAATTGTCCTAGCTATGATATTTCCAAAGATATCGGCAAAAGGCTGTGTGATCCCAAATCCGGGCCCGTTTTACTCTAGGAGGCCCAGGAGCCGAGAAAAACGCGAAAAACGAAAAAATCGACTTTAGAAAATTCCCAGCCCCCTAGAAAATTCGGAAATCGTCTCACGAATCCAATGGCGCCAGCCAAATTGTCCTAGCTATGATATTTCCAAAGATATGGGCAAAAGACTGTGTGATCCCAAATCCGGGCCCGTTTTGCTCTAGGAGGCCCAGGAGCGGAGAAAAACGCGAAAAACGAAAAAATCGACTTTAGAAAATTCCCGGCCCCCTAGAAAAATCGGAAATCGTCTCACGAATCCCATGGCGCCAGCCAAATTGTCCTAGCTATGATATTTCCAAAGATATGGGCGAAAAACGGTGTGATGCCAAATCCGGGCCCGTTTTGCTCTGGGAGACCCAGGAGCCGAGGAAATCGCGAAAAACGAAAAAATCGACTTTAGAAAATTCACGGACCTCTAGAAAAATCGGAAATCGTCTCACGAATCCAATGGCGCCAGCCAAATTGTCCTAGCTATGATATTTCCAAAGATATGGGCAAAAGACTGTGTGATCCCAAATCCGGGCCCGTTTTGCTCTCGGCGACCCAGGAGCCGAGGAAATCGCGAAAAACGAAAAAATCGACTTTAGAAAATTCACGGACCTCTAGAAAAATCGGAAATCGTCTCACGAATCCAATGGCGCCAGCCAAATTGTCCTAGCTATGATATTTCCAAAGATAGGGGCAAAAGACTATGTGATCCCAAATCCGGGCCCGTTTTGCTCTAGGCGGCCCAGGAGCCGAGAAAAACGCGAAAAACGATAAAATCGACTTTAGAAAATTCCCGGCCCACTAGAAAAATCGGAAATCGTCTCACGAATCCAATGGCGCCAGCCAAATTGTCCTAGCTATGATATTTCCAAAGATATGGGCGAAAAACGGTGTGATCCCAAATCCGGGCCCGTTTTACTCTAGGAGGCCCAGGAGCCGAGAAAAACGCGAAAAACGAAAAAATCGACTTTAGAAAATTCCCAGCCCCCTAGAAAAATCGGAAATCGTCTCACGAATCCAATGGCGCCAACCAAATTGTCCTAGCTATGATATTTCCAAAGATATGGGCAAAAGACTGTGTGATCCCAAATCCGGGCCCGTTTTGCTCTAGAAGGCCCAGGAGCGGAGAAAAACGCGAAAAACGAAAAAATCGACTTTAGAAAATTCCCGGCCCACTAGAAAAATCGGAAATCGTCTCACGAATCCAATGGCGCCAGCCAAATTGTCCTAGCTATGATATTTCCAAAGATATGGGCGAAAAACGGTGTGATCCCAAATCCGGGCCCGTTTTACTCTAGGAGGCCCAGGAGCCGAGAAAAACGCGAAAAACGATAAAATCGACTTTAGAAAATTCCCGGACCCCTAGAAAAATCGGAAATCGTCTCACGAATCCAATGGCGCCAGCCAAATTGTCCTAGCTCTGATATTTCCAAAGATGTGGGCGAATAACGGTGTGATCCCAAATCCGGGCCCGTTTTGCTCTAGGAGGCCCAGGAGCCGAGAAAAACGCGAAAAACGAAAAAATCGACTTTAGAAAATTCCCAGCCCCCTAGAAAAATCGGAAATCGTCTCACGAATCCAATGGCACCAGCCAAATTGTCTCAGCTATGATATTTCCAAAGATATGGGCAAAAGACTGTGTGATCCCAAATCCGGGCCCGTTTTGCTCTAGGCGGCCCAGGAGCCGAGAAAAGCGCGAAAAACGATAAAATCGTCGTTAGAAAATTCGCAGCCCCCTAGAAAAATCGGAAATCGTCTCACGAATCCAATGGCGCCAGCCAAATTGTCCTAGCTATGATATTTCCAAAGATATGGGCAAAAGACTGTGTGATCCCAAATCCGGACCCGTTTTGCTCGAGGAGGCCCAGGAGCCGAGAAAAACGCGAAAAACGAAAAAATCGAATTTAGAAAATTCCCGGACCCCTGGAAAACTCGGAAATCGTCTCATGAATTCAATGGCGCCAGCCAAATTGTCCTAGCTATGATATTTCCAAAGATATGGGCGAATAACGGTCTGAGTCCGAATCCGGGCCCATTTTGCTCTGGGAGGCCCAGGAGCCGAGCACAACGCAAAAAAACGAAAAAATCGACTGTGGACCATTCCCGGACCCCTTAGTAAGTCGGAAATCGTCTCACGAATCCAATGGCGCCAGCCAAATTGTCCTAGCTATGATATTTCCAAAGATATCGGCAAAAGGCTGTGTGATCCCAAATCCGGGCCCGTTTTACTCTAGGAGGCCCAGGAGCCGAGAAAAACGCGAAAAACGAAAAAATCGACTTTAGAAAATTCCCAGCCCCCTAGAAAATTCGGAAATCGTCTCACGAATCCAATGGCGCCAGCCAAATTGTCCTAGCTATGATATTTCCTAAGATATGGGCAAAAGACTGTGTGATCCCAAATCCGGGCCCGTTTTGCTCTAGGAGGCCCAGGAGCGGAGAAAAACGCGAAAAACGATAAAATCGACTTTAGAAAATTCCCGGCCCACTAGAAAAATCGGAAATCGTCTCACGAATCCAATGGCGCCAGCCAAATTGTCCTAGCTATGATATTTCCAAAGATATGGGCGAAAAACGGTGTGATGCCAAATCCGGGTCCGTTTTGCTCTCGGAGGCCCAGGAGCCGAGCACAACGCAAAAAAACGAAAAAATCGACTCTGGACCATTCCCGGACCCCTTAGTAAGTCGGAAATCGTCTCACGAATCCAATGGCGCCAGCCAAATTGTCCTAGCTATGATATTTCCAAAGATATCGGCAAAAGGCTGTGTGATCCCAAATCCGGGCCCGTTTTACTCTAGGAGACCCAGGAGCCGAGGAAATCGCGAAAAACGAAAAAATCGACTTTAGAAAATTCACGGACCTCTAGAAAAATCGGAAATCGTCTCACGAATCCAATGGCACCAGCCAAATTGTCTCAGCTATGATATTTCCAAAGATATGGGCAAAAGACTGTGTGATCCCAAATCCGGGCCCGTTTTGCTCTAGGCGGCCCAGGAGCCGAGAAAAGCGCGAAAAACGATAAAATCGTCGTTAGAAAATTCGCAGCCCCCTAGAAAAATCGGAAATCGTCTCACGAATCCAATGGCGCCAGCCAAATTGTCCTAGCTATGATATTTCCAAAGATATGGGCAAAAGACTGTGTGATCCCAAATCCGGACCCGTTTTGCTCGAGGAGGCCCAGGAGCCGAGAAAAACGCGAAAAACGAAAAAATCGAATTTAGAAAATTCCCGGACCCCTGGAAAACTCGGAAATCGTCTCACGAATTCAATGGCGCCAGCCAAATTGTCCTAGCTATGATATTTCCAAAGATATGGGCGAATAACGGTCTGAGTCCGAATCCGGGCCCATTTTGCTCTGGGAGGCCCAGGAGCCGAGCACAACGCAAAAAAACGAAAAAATCGACTGTGGACCATTCCCGGACCCCTTAGTAAGTCGGAAATCGTCTCACGAATCCAATGGCGCCAGCCAAATTGTCCTAGCTGTGATATTTCCAAAGATATCGGCAAAAGGCTGTGTGATCCCAAATCCGGGCCCGTTTTACTCTAGGAGGCCCAGGAGCCGAGAAAAACGCGAAAAACGAAAAAATCGACTTTAGAAAATTCCCAGCCCCCTAGAAAATTCGGAAATCGTCTCACGAATCCAATGGCGCCAGCCAAATTGTCCTAGCTATGATATTTTTTAAGATATGGGCAAAAGACTGTGTGATCCCAAATCCGGGCCCGTTTTGCTCTAGGAGGCCCAGGAGCGGAGAAAAACGCGAAAAACGATAAAATCGGCTTTAGAAAATTCCCGGCCCACTAGAAAAATCGGAAATCGTCTCACGAATCCAATGGCGCCAGCCAAATTGTCCTAGCTATGATATTTCCAAAGATATGGGCGAAAAACGGTGTGATGCCAAATCCGGGTCCGTTTTGCTCTCGGAGACCCAGGAGCCGAGGAAATCGCGAAAAACGAAAAAATCGACTTTAGAAAATTCACGGACCTCTAGAAAAATCGGAAATCGTCTCACGAATCCAATGGCGCCAGCCAAATTGTCCTAGCTATGATATTTCCAAAGATATGGGCAAAAGACTGTGTGATCCCAAATCCGGGCCCGTTTTGCTCTAGGAGGCCCAGGAGCGGAGAAAAACGCGAAAAACGAAAAAATCGACTTTAGAAAATTCCCGGCCCACTAGAAAAATCGGAAATCGTCTCACGAATCCAATGGCGCCAGCCAAATTGTCCTAGCTATGATATTTCCAAAGATATGGGCGAAAAACGGTGTGATCCCAAATCCGGGCCCGTTTTACTCTAGGAGGCCCAGGAGCCGAGAAAAACGCGAAAAACGATAAAATCGACTTTAGAAAATTCCCGGACCCCTAGAAAAATCGGAAATCGTCTCACGAATCCAATGGCGCCAGCCAAATTGTCCTAGCTATGATATTTCCAAAGATATGGGCGAATAACGGTGTGATCCCAAATCCGGGCCCGTTTTGCTCTAGGAGGCCCAGGAGCCGAGAAAAACGCGAAAAACGAAAAAATCGACTTTAGAAAATTCCCAGCCCCCTAGAAAAATCGGAAATCGTCTCACGAATCCAATTGCGCCAGCCAAATTATCCTAGCTATGATATTTCCAAAGATATGGGCGAAAAACGGTGTGATGCCAAATCCGGGCCCGTCTTGCTCTAGGAGACCCAGGAGCCGAGGAAATCGCGAAAAACGAAAAAATCGGCTTTAGAAAATTCCCGGACCCCTAGAAAAATCGGAAATCGTCTCACGAATCCAATGGCGCCAGCCAAATTGTCCTAGCTATGATATTTCCAAAGATATCGGCAAAAGGCTGTGTGATCCCAAATCCGGGCCCGTTTTACTCTAGGAGGCCCAGGAGCCGAGAAAAACGCGAAAAACGAAAAAATCGACTTTAGAAAATTCCCAGCCCCCTAGAAAATTCGGAAATCGTCTCACGAATCCAATGGCGCCAGCCAAATTGTCCTAGCTATGATATTTCCAAAGATATGGGCAAAAGACTGTGTGATCCCAAATCCGGGCCCGTTTTGCTCTAGGAGGCCCAGGAGCGGAGAAAAACGCGAAAAACGAAAAAATCGACTTTAGAAAATTCCCGGCCCCCTAGAAAAATCGGAAATCGTCTCACGAATCCCATGGCGCCAGCCAAATTGTCCTAGCTATGATATTTCCAAAGATATGGGCGAAAAACGGTGTGATGCCAAATCCGGGCCCGTTTTGCTCTGGGAGACCCAGGAGCCGAGGAAATCGCGAAAAACGAAAAAATCGACTTTAGAAAATTCACGGACCTCTAGAAAAATCGGAAATCGTCTCACGAATCCAATGGCGCCAGCCAAATTGTCCTAGCTATGATATTTCCAAAGATATGGGCAAAAGACTGTGTGATCCCAAATCCGGGCCCGTTTTGCTCTCGGCGACCCAGGAGCCGAGGAAATCGCGAAAAACGAAAAAATCGACTTTAGAAAATTCACGGACCTCTAGAAAAATCGGAAATCGTCTCACGAATCCAATGGCGCCAGCCAAATTGTCCTAGCTATGATATTTCCAAAGATAGGGGCAAAAGACTGTGTGATCCCAAATCCGGGCCCGTTTTGCTCTAGGCGGCCCAGGAGCCGAGAAAAACGCGAAAAACGATAAAATCGACTTTAGAAAATTCCCGGCCCACTAGAAAAATCGGAAATCGTCTCACGAATCCAATGGCGCCAGCCAAATTGTCCTAGCTATGATATTTCCAAAGATATGGGCGAAAAACGGTGTGATCCCAAATCCGGGCCCGTTTTACTCTAGGAGGCCCAGGAGCCGAGAAAAACGCGAAAAACGAAAAAATCGACTTTAGAAAATTCCCAGCCCCCTAGAAAAATCGGAAATCGTCTCACGAATCCAATGGCGCCAACCAAATTGTCGTAGCTATGATATTTCCAAAGATATGGGCAAAAGACTGTGTGATCCCAAATCCGGGCCCGTTTTGCTCTAGGAGGCCCAGGAGCGGAGAAAAACGCGAAAAACGAAAAAATCGACTTTAGAAAATTCCCGGCCCACTAGAAAAATCGGAAATCGTCTCACGAATCCAATGGCGCCAGCCAAATTGTCCTAGCTATGATATTTCCAAAGATATGGGCGAAAAACGGTGTGATCCCAAATCCGGGCCCGTTTTACTCTAGGAGGCCCAGGAGCCGAGAAAAACGCGAAAAACGATAAAATCGACTTTAGAAAATTCCCGGACCCCTAGAAAAATCGGAAATCGTCTCACGAATCCAATGGCGCCAGCCAAATTGTCCTAGCTATGATATTTCCAAAGATATGGGCGAATAACGGTGTGATCCCAAATCCGGGCCCGTTTTGCTCTAGGAGGCCCAGGAGCCGAGAAAAACGCGAAAAACGAAAAAATCGACTTTAGAAAATTCCCAGCCCCCTAGAAAAATCGGAAATCGTCTCACGAATCCAATGGCACCAGCCAAATTGTCTCAGCTATGATATTTCCAAAGATATGGGCAAAAGACTGTGTGATCCCAAATCCGGGCCCGTTTTGCTCTAGGCGGCCCAGGAGCCGAGAAAAACGCGGAAAACGATAAAATCGTCGTTAGAAAATTCGCAGCCCCCTAGAAAAATCGGAAATCGTCTCACGAATCCAATGGCGCCAGCCAAATTGTCCTAGCTATGATATTTCCAAAGATATGGGCAAAAGACTGTGTGATCCCAAATCCGGACCCGTTTTGCTCGAGGAGGCCCAGGAGCCGAGAAAAACGCGAAAAACGAAAAAATCGAATTTAGAAAATTCCCGGACCCCTGGAAAACTCGGAAATCGTCTCACGAATTCAATGGCGCCAGCCAAATTGTCCTAGCTATGATATTTCCAAAGATATGGGCGAATAACGGTCTGAGTCCGAATCCGGGCCCATTTTGCTCTGGGAGGCCCAGGAGCCGAGCACAACGCAAAAAAACGAAAAAATCGACTCTGGACCATTCCCGGACCCCTTAGTAAGTCGGAAATCGTCTCACGAATCCAATGGCGCCAGCCAAATTGTCCTAGCTATGATATTTCCAAAGATATGGGCGAAAAACGGTGTGATGCCAAATCCGGGCCCGTTTTGCTCTCGGAGACCCAGGAGCCGAGGAAATCGCGAAAAACGAAAAAATCGACTTTAGAAAATTCCCGGACCCCTAGAAAAATCGGAAATCGTCTCACGAATCCAATGGCGCCAGCCAAATTGTCCTAGCTATGATATTTCCAAAGATATGGGCGAAAAACAGTTTGATCCCAAATCCGGGCCCGTTTTGCTCTAGGAGGCCCAGGAGCCGAGAAAAACGCGAAAAACGAAAAAATCGACTTTAGAAAATTCACGGACCTCTAGAAAAATCGGAAATCGTCTCACGAATCCAATGGCACCAGCCAAATTGTCTCAGCTATGATATTTCCAAAGATATGGGCAAAAGACTGTGTGATCCCAAATCCGGGCCCGTTTTGCTCTAGGCGGCCCAGGAGCCGAGAAAAGCGCGAAAAACGATAAAATCGTCGTTAGAAAATTCGCAGCCCCCTAGAAAAATCGGAAATCGTCTCACGAATCCAATGGCGCCAGCCAAATTGTCCTAGCTATGATATTTCCAAAGATATGGGCAAAAGACTGTGTGATCCCAAATCCGGACCCGTTTTGCTCGAGGAGGCCCAGGAGCCGAGAAAAACGCGAAAAACGAAAAAATCGAATTTAGAAAATTCCCGGACCCCTGGAAAACTCGGAAATCGTCTCACGAATTCAATGGCGCCAGCCAAATTGTCCTAGCTATGATATTTCCAAAGATATGGGCGAATAACGGTCTGAGTCCGAATCCGGGCCCATTTTGCTCTGGGAGGCCCAGGAGCCGAGCACAACGCAAAAAAACGAAAAAATCGACTGTGGACCATTCCCGGACCCCTTAGTAAGTCGGAAATCGTCTCACGAATCCAATGGCGCCAGCCAAATTGTCCTAGCTATGATATTTCCAAAGATATCGGCAAAAGGCTGTGTGATCCCAAATCCGGGCCCGTTTTACTCTAGGAGGCCCAGGAGCCGAGAAAAACGCGAAAAACGAAAAAATCGACTTTAGAAAATTCCCAGCCCCCTAGAAAATTCGGAAATCGTCTCACGAATCCAATGGCGCCAGCCAAATTGTCCTAGCTATGATATTTCCTAAGATATGGGCAAAAGACTGTGTGATCCCAAATCCGGGCCCGTTTTGCTCTAGGAGGCCCAGGAGCGGAGAAAAACGCGAAAAACGATAAAATCGACTTTAGAAAATTCCCGGCCCACTAGAAAAATCGGAAATCGTCTCACGAATCCAATGGCGCCAGCCAAATTGTCCTAGCTATGATATTTCCAAAGATATGGGCGAAAAACGGTGTGATGCCAAATCCGGGTCCGTTTTGCTCTCGGAGGCCCAGGAGCCGAGCACAACGCAAAAAAACGAAAAAATCGACTCTGGACCATTCCCGGACCCCTTAGTAAGTCGGAAATCGTCTCACGAATCCAATGGCGCCAGCCAAATTGTCCTAGCTATGATATTTCCAAAGATATCGGCAAAAGGCTGTGTGATCCCAAATCCGGGCCGGTTTTACTCTAGGAGACCCAGGAGCCGAGGAAATCGCGAAAAACGAAAAAATCGACTTTAGAAAACTCCCGGCCCACTAGAAAAATCGGAAATCGTCTCACGAATTCAATGGCGCCAGCCAAATTGTCCTAGCTATGATATTTCCAAAGATATGGGCGAAAAACGGTGTGATGCCAAATCCGGGCCCGTCTTGCTCTAGGACACCCAGGAGCCGAGGAAATCGCGAAAAACGAAAAAATCGGCTTTAGAAAATTCCCGGACCCCTAGAAAAATCGGAAATCGTCTCACGAATCCAATGGCGCCAGCCAAATTGTCCTAGCTATGATATTTCCAAAGATATCGGCAAAAGGCTGTGTGATCCCAAATCCGGGCCCGTTTTACTCTAGGAGGCCCAGGAGCCGAGAAAAACGCGAAAAACGAAAAAATCAACTTTAGAAAATTCCCAGCCCCCTAGAAAATTCGGAAATCGTCTCACGAATCCAATGGCGCCAGCCAAATTGTCCTAGCTATGATATTTCCAAAGATATGGGCAAAAGACTGTGTGATCCCAAATCCGGGCCCGTTTTGCTCTAGGAGGCCCAGGAGCGGAGAAAAACGCGAAAAACGAAAAAATCGACTTTAGAAAATTCCCGGCCCCCTAGAAAAATCGGAAATCGTCTCACGAATCCCATGGCGCCAGCCAAATTGTCCTAGCTATGATATTTCCAAAGATATGGGCGAAAAACGGTGTGATGCCAAATCCGGGCCCGTTTTGCTCTGGGAGACCCAGGTGCCGAGGAAATCGCGAAAAACGAAAAAATCGACTTTAGAAAATTCACGGACCTCTAGAAAAATCGGAAATCGTCTCACGAATCCAATGGCGCCAGCCAAATTGTCCTAGCTATGATATTTCCAATGATATGGGCAAAAGACTGTGTGATCCCAAATCCGGGCCCGTTTTGCTCTCGGCGACCCAGGAGCCGAGGAAATCGCGAAAAACGAAAAAATCGACTTTAGAAAATTCACGGACCTCTAGAAAAATCGGAAATCGTCTCACGAATCCAATGGCGCCAGCCAAATTGTCCTAGCTATGATATTTCCAAAGATAGGGGCAAAAGACTATGTGATCCCAAATCCGGGCCCGTTTTGCTCTAGGCGGCCCAGGAGCCGAGAAAAACGCGAAAAACGATAAAATCGACTTTAGAAAATTCCCGGCCCACTAGAAAAATCGGAAATCGTCTCACGAATCCAATGGCGCCAGCCAAATTGTCCTAGCTATGATATTTCCAAAGATATGGGCGAAAAACGGTGTGATCCCAAATCCGGGCCCGTTTTACTCTAGGAGGCCCAGGAGCCGAGAAAAACGCGAAAAACGAAAAAATCGACTTTAGAAAATTCCCAGCCCCCTAGAAAAATCGGAAATCGTCTCACGAATCCAATGGCGCCAACCAAATTGTCGTAGCTATGATATTTCCAAAGATATGGGCAAAAGACTGTGTGATCCCAAATCCGGGCCCGTTTTGCTCTAGGAGGCCCAGGAGCGGAGAAAAACGCGAAAAACGAAAAAATCGACTTTAGAAAATTCCCGGCCCACTAGAAAAATCGGAAATCGTCTCACGAATCCAATGGCGCCAGCCAAATTGTCCTAGCTATGATATTTCCAAAGATATGGGCGAAAAACGGTGTGATCCCAAATCTGGGCCCGTTTTACTCTAGGAGGCCCAGGAGCCGAGAAAAACGCGAAAAACGATAAAATCGACTTTAGAAAATTCCCGGACCCCTAGAAAAATCGGAAATCGTCTCACGAATCCAATGGCGCCAGCCAAATTGTCCTAGCTATGATATTTCCAAAGATATGGGCGAATAACGGTGTGATCCCAAATCCGGGCCCGTTTTGCTCTAGGAGGCCCAGGAGCCGAGAAAAAAGCGAAAAACGAAAAAATCGACTTTAGAAAATTCCCAGCCCCCTAGAAAAATCGGAAATCGTCTCACGAATCCAATGGCACCAGCCAAATTGTCTCAGCTATGATATTTCCAAAGATATGGGCAAAAGACTGTGTGATCCCAAATCCGGGCCCGTTTTGCTCTAGGCGGCCCAGGAGCCGAGAAAAACGCGGAAAACGATAAAATCGTCGTTAGAAAATTCGCAGCCCCCTAGAAAAATCGGAAATCGTCTCACGAATCCAATGGCGCCAGCCAAATTGTCCTAGCTATGATATTTCCAAAGATATGGGCAAAAGACTGTGTGATCCCAAATCCGGACCCGTTTTGCTCGAGGAGGCCCAGGAGCCGAGAAAAACGCGAAAAACGAAAAAATCGAATTTAGAAAATTCCCGGACCCCTGGAAAACTCGGAAATCGTCTCACGAATTCAATGGCGCCAGCCAAATTGTCCTAGCTATGATATTTCCAAAGATATGGGCGAATAACGGTCTGAGTCCGAATCCGGGCCCATTTTGCTCTGGGAGGCCCAGGAGCCGAGCACAACGCAAAAAAACGAAAAAATCGACTCTGGACCATTCCCGGACCCCTTAGTAAGTCGGAAATCGTCTCACGAATCCAATGGCGCCAGCCAAATTGTCCTAGCTATGATATTTCCAAAGATATCGGCAAAAGGCTGTGTGATCCCAAATCCGGGCCCGTTTTACTCTAGGAGACCCAGGAGCCGAGGAAATCGCGAAAAACGAAAAAATCGACTTTAGAAAATTCACGGACCTCTAGAAAAATCGGAAATCGTCTCACGAATCCAATGGCACCAGCCAAATTGTCTCAGCTATGATATTTCCAAAGATATGGGCAAAAGACTGTGTGATCCCAAATCCGGGCCCGTTTTGCTCTAGGCGGCCCAGGAGCCGAGAAAAGCGCGAAAAACGATAAAATCGTCGTTAGAAAATTCGCAGCCCCCTAGAAAAATCGGAAATCGTCTCACGAATCCAATGGCGCCAGCCAAATTGTCCTAGCTATGATATTTCCAAAGATATGGGCAAAAGACTGTGTGATCCCAAATCCGGACCCGTTTTGCTCGAGGAGGCCCAGGAGCCGAGAAAAACGCGAAAAACGAAAAAATCGAATTTAGAAAATTCCCGGACCCCTGGAAAACTCGGAAATCGTCTCACGAATTCAATGGCGCCAGCCAAATTGTCCTAGCTATGATATTTCCAAAGATATGGGCGAATAACGGTCTGAGTCCGAATCCGGGCCCATTTTGCTCTGGGAGGCCCAGGAGCCGAGCACAACGCAAAAAAACGAAAAAATCGACTGTGGACCATTCCCGGACCCCTTAGTAAGTCGGAAATCGTCTCACGAATCCAATGGCGCCAGCCAAATTGTCCTAGCTATGATATTTCCAAAGATATCGGCAAAAGGCTGTGTGATCCCAAATCCGGGCCCGTTTTACTCTAGGAGGCCCAGGAGCCGAGAAAAACGCGAAAAACGAAAAAATCGACTTTAGAAAATTCCCAGCCCCCTAGAAAATTCGGAAATCGTCTCACGAATCCAATGGCGCCAGCCAAATTGTCCTAGCTATGATATTTCCTAAGATATGGGCAAAAGACTGTGTGATCCCAAATCCGGGCCCGTTTTGCTCTAGGAGGCCCAGGAGCGGAGAAAAACGCGAAAAACGATAAAATCGACTTTAGAAAATTCCCGGCCCACTAGAAAAATCGGAAATCGTCTCACGAATCCAATGGCGCCAGCCAAATTGTCCTAGCTATGATATTTCCAAAGATATGGGCGAAAAACGGTGTGATGCCAAATCCGGGTCCGTTTTGCTCTCGGAGGCCCAGGAGCCGAGCACAACGCAAAAAAACGAAAAAATCGACTCTGGACCATTCCCGGACCCCTTAGTAAGTCGGAAATCGTCTCACGAATCCAATGGCGCCAGCCAACTTGTCCTAGCTATGATATTTCCAAAGATATCGGCAAAAGGCTGTGTGATCCCAAATCCGGGCCGGTTTTACTCTAGGAGACCCAGGAGCCGAGGAAATCGCGAAAAACGAAAAAATCGACTTTAGAAAACTCCCGGCCCACTAGAAAAATCGGAAATCGTCTCACGAATTCAATGGCGCCAGCCAAATTGTCCTAGCTATGATATTTCCAAAGATATGGGCGAATAACGGTCTGAGTCCGAATCCGGGCCCATTTTGCTCAGGGAGGCCCAGGAGCCGAGCAAAACGCAAAAAAACGAAAAAATCGACTGTGGACCATTCCCGGACCCCTTAGTAAGTCGGAAATCGTCTCACGAATCCAATGGCGCCAGCCAAATTGTCCTAGCTATGATATTTCCAAAGATATGGGCGAAAAACGGTGTGATGCCAAATCCGGGCCCGTTTTGCTCTCAGAGACCCAGGAGCCGAGGAAATCGCGAAAAACGAAAAAATCGACTTTAGAAAATTCACGGACCTCTAGAAAAATCGGAAATCGTCTCACGAATCCAATGGCGCCAGCCAAATTGTCCTAGCTACGATATTTCCAAAGATATGGGCGAAAAATGGTGTGATCCCAAATCCGGGCCCGTTTTGCTCTAGGAGGCCCAGGAGCCGAGAAAAACGCGAAAAACGAAAAAATCGACTTTAGAAAATTCCCGGCCTCCTAGAAAAGTCGGAAATCGTCTCACGAATCCAATTGCGCCAGCCAAATTGTCCTAGCTATGATATTTCCAAAGATATGGGCGAAAAACGGTGTGATGCCAAATCCGGGCCCGTCTTGCTCTAGGACACCCAGGAGCCGAGGAAATCGCGAAAAACGAAAAAATCGGCTTTAGAAAATTCCCGGACCCCTAGAAAAATCGGAAATCGTCTCACGAATCCAATGGCGCCAGCCAAATTGTCCTAGCTATGATATTTCCAAAGATATCGGCAAAAGGCTGTGTGATCCCAAATCCGGGCCCGTTTTACTCTAGGAGGCCCAGGAGCCGAGAAAAACGCGAAAAACGAAAAAATCAACTTTAGAAAATTCCCAGCCCCCTAGAAAATTCGGAAATCGTCTCACGAATCCAATGGCGCCAGCCAAATTGTCCTAGCTATGATATTTCCAAAGATATGGGCAAAAGACTGTGTGATCCCAAATCCGGGCCCGTTTTGCTCTAGGAGGCCCAGGAGCGGAGAAAAACGCGAAAAACGAAAAAATCGACTTTAGAAAATTCCCGGCCCCCTAGAAAAATCGGAAATCGTCTCACGAATCCCATGGCGCCAGCCAAATTGTCCTAGCTATGATATTTCCAAAGATATGGGCGAAAAACGGTGTGATGCCAAATCCGGGCCCGTTTTGCTCTGGGAGACCCAGGTGCCGAGGAAATCGCGAAAAACGAAAAAATCGACTTTAGAAAATTCACGGACCTCTAGAAAAATCGGAAATCGTCTCACGAATCCAATGGCGCCAGCCAAATTGTCCTAGCTATGATATTTCCAATGATATGGGCAAAAGACTGTGTGATCCCAAATCCGGGCCCGTTTTGCTCTCGGCGACCCAGGAGCCGAGGAAATCGCGAAAAACGAAAAAATCGACTTTAGAAAATTCACGGACCTCTAGAAAATCGGAAATCGTCTCACGAATCCAATGGCGCCAGCCAAATTGTCCTAGCTATGATATTTCCAAAGATAGGGGCAAAAGACTATGTGATCCCAAATCCGGGCCCGTTTTGCTCTAGGCGGCCCAGGAGCCGAGAAAAACGCGAAAAACGATAAAATCGACTTTAGAAAATTCCCGGCCCACTAGAAAAATCGGAAATCGTCTCACGAATCCAATGGCGCCAGCCAAATTGTCCTAGCTATGATATTTCCAAAGATATGGGCGAAAAACGGTGTGATCCCAAATCCGGGCCCGTTTTACTCTAGGAGGCCCAGGAGCCGAGAAAAACGCGAAAAACGAAAAAATCGACTTTAGAAAATTCCCAGCCCCCTAGAAAAATCGGAAATCGTCTCACGAATCCAATGGCGCCAACCAAATTGTCGTAGCTATGATATTTCCAAAGATATGGGCAAAAGACTGTGTGATCCCAAATCCGGGCCCGTTTTGCTCTAGGAGGCCCAGGAGCGGAGAAAAACGCGAAAAACGAAAAAATCGACTTTAGAAAATTCCCGGCCCACTAGAAAAATCGGAAATCGTCTCACGAATCCAATGGCGCCAGCCAAATTGTCCTAGCTATGATATTTCCAAAGATATGGGCGAAAAACGGTGTGATCCCAAATCTGGGCCCGTTTTACTCTAGGAGGCCCAGGAGCCGAGAAAAACGCGAAAAACGATAAAATCGACTTTAGAAAATTCCCGGACCCCTAGAAAAATCGGAAATCGTCTCACGAATCCAATGGCGCCAGCCAAATTGTCCTAGCTATGATATTTCCAAAGATATGGGCGAATAACGGTGTGATCCCAAATCCGGGCCCGTTTTGCTCTAGGAGGCCCAGGAGCCGAGAAAAAAGCGAAAAACGAAAAAATCGACTTTAGAAAATTCCCAGCCCCCTAGAAAAATCGGAAATCGTCTCACGAATCCAATGGCACCAGCCAAATTGTCTCAGCTATGATATTTCCAAAGATATGGGCAAAAGACTGTGTGATCCCAAATCCGGGCCCGTTTTGCTCTAGGCGGCCCAGGAGCCGAGAAAAGCGCGAAAAACGATAAAATCGTCGTTAGAAAATTCGCAGCCCCCTAGAAAAATCGGAAATCGTCTCACGAATCCAATGGCGCCAGCCAAATTGTCCTAGCTATGATATTTCCAAAGATATGGGCAAAAGACTGTGTGATCCCAAATCCGGACCCGTTTTGCTCGAGGAGGCCCAGGAGCCGAGAAAAACGCGAAAAACGAAAAAATCGAATTTAGAAAATTCCCGGACCCCTGGAAAACTAGGAAATCGTCTCACGAATTCAATGGCGCCAGCCAAATTGTCCTAGCTATGATATTTCCAAAGATATGGGCGAATAACGGTCTGAGTCCGAATCCGGGCCCATTTTGCTCTGGGAGGCCCAGGAGCCGAGCACAACGCAAAAAAACGAAAAAATCGACTGTGGACCATTCCCGGACCCCTTAGTAAGTCGGAAATCGTCTCACGAATCCAATGGCGCCAGCCAAATTGTCCTAGCTATGATATTTCCAAAGATATCGGCAAAAGGCTGTGTGATCCCAAATCCGGGCCCGTTTTACTCTAGGAGGCCCAGGAGCCGAGAAAAACGCGAAAAACGAAAAAATCGACTTTAGAAAATTCCCAGCCCCCTAGAAAATTCGGAAATCGTCTCACGAATCCAATGGCGCCAGCCAAATTGTCCTAGCTATGATATTTCCTAAGATATGGGCAAAAGACTGTGTGATCCCAAATCCGGGCCCGTTTTGCTCTAGGAGGCCCAGGAGCGGAGAAAAACGCGAAAAACGATAAAATCGACTTTAGAAAATTCCCGGCCCACTAGAAAAATCGGAAATCGTCTCACGAATCCAATGGCGCCAGCCAAATTGTCCTAGCTATGATATTTCCAAAGATATGGGCGAAAAACGGTGTGATGCCAAATCCGGGTCCGTTTTGCTCTCGGAGGCCCAGGAGCCGAGCACAACGCAAAAAAACGAAAAAATCGACTCTGGACCATTCCCGGACCCCTTAGTAAGTCGGAAATCGTCTCACGAATCCAATGGCGCCAGCCAAATTGTCCTAGCTATGATATTTCCAAAGATATCGGCAAAAGGCTGTGTGATCCCAAATCCGGGCCCGTTTTACTCTAGGAGACCCAGGAGCCGAGGAAATCGCGAAAAACGAAAAAATCGACTTTAGAAAATTCACGGACCTCTAGAAAAATCGGAAATCGTCTCACGAATCCAATGGCACCGGCCAAATTGTCTCAGCTATGATATTTCCAAAGATATGGGCAAAAGACTGTGTGATCCCAAATCCGGGCCCGTTTTGCTCTAGGCGGCCCAGGAGCCGAGAAAAGCGCGAAAAACGATAAAATCGTCGTTAGAAAATTCGCAGCCCCCTAGAAAAATCGGAAATCGTCTCACGAATCCAATGGCGCCAGCCAAATTGTCCTAGCTATGATATTTCCAAAGATATGGGCAAAAGACTGTGTGATCCCAAATCCGGACCCGTTTTGCTCGAGGAGGCCCAGGAGCCGAGAAAAACGCGAAAAACGAAAAAATCGAATTTAGAAAATTCCCGGACCCCTGGAAAACTCGGAAATCGTCTCACGAATTCAATGGCGCCAGCCAAATTGTCCTAGCTATGATATTTCCAAAGATATGGGCGAATAACGGTCTGAGTCCGAATCCGGGCCCATTTTGCTCTGGGAGGCCCAGGAGCCGAGCACAACGCAAAAAAACGAAAAAATCGACTGTGGACCATTCCCGGACCCCTTAGTAAGTCGGAAATCGTCTCACGAATCCAATGGCGCCAGCCAAATTGTCCTAGCTATGATATTTCCAAAGATATCGGCAAAAGGCTGTGTGATCCCAAATCCGGGCCCGTTTTACTCTAGGAGGCCCAGGAGCCGAGAAAAACGCGAAAAACGAAAAAATCGACTTTAGAAAATTCCCAGCCCCCTAGAAAATTCGGAAATCGTCTCACGAATCCAATGGCGCCAGCCAAATTGTCCTAGCTATGATATTTTTTAAGATATGGGCAAAAGACTGTGTGATCCCAAATCCGGGCCCGTTTTGCTCTAGGAGGCCCAGGAGCGGAGAAAAACGCGAAAAACGATAAAATCGGCTTTAGAAAATTCCCGGCCCACTAGAAAAATCGGAAATCGTCTCACGAATCCAATGGCGCCAGCCAAATTGTCCTAGCTATGATATTTCCAAAGATATGGGCGAAAAACGGTGTGATGCCAAATCCGGGTCCGTTTTGCTCTCGGAGACCCAGGAGCCGAGGAAATCGCGAAAAACGAAAAAATCGACTTTAGAAAATTCACGGACCTCTAGAAAAATCGGAAATCGTCTCACGAATCCAATGGCGCCAGCCAAATTGTCCTAGCTATGATATTTCCAAAGATATGGGCAAAAGACTGTGTGATCCCAAATCCGGGCCCGTTTTGCTCTAGGAGGCCCAGGAGCGGAGAAAAACGCGAAAAACGAAAAAATCGACTTTAGAAAATTCCCGGCCCACTAGAAAAATCGGAAATCGTCTCACGAATCCAATGGCGCCAGCCAAATTGTCCTAGCTATGATATTTCCAAAGATATGGGCGAAAAACGGTGTGATCCCAAATCCGGGCCCGTTTTACTCTAGGAGGCCCAGGAGCCGAGAAAAACGCGAAAAACGATAAAATCGACTTTAGAAAATTCCCGGACCCCTAGAAAAATCGGAAATCGTCTCACGAATCCAATGGCGCCAGCCAAATTGTCCTAGCTATGATATTTCCAAAGATATGGGCGAATAACGGTGTGATCCCAAATCCGGGCCCGTTTTGCTCTAGGAGGCCCAGGAGCCGAGAAAAACGCGAAAAACGAAAAAATCGACTTTAGAAAATTCCCAGCCCCCTAGAAAAATCGGAAATCGTCTCACGAATCCAATTGCGCCAGCCAAATTGTCCTAGCTATGATATTTCCAAAGATATGGGCGAAAAACGGTGTGATGCCAAATCCGGGCCCGTCTTGCTCTAGGAGACCCAGGAGCCGAGGAAATCGCGAAAAACGAAAAAATCGGCTTTAGAAAATTCCCGGACCCCTAGAAAAATCGGAAATCGTCTCACGAATCCAATGGCGCCAGCCAAATTGTCCTAGCTATGATATTTCCAAAGATATCGGCAAAAGGCTGTGTGATCCCAAATCCGGGCCCGTTTTACTCTAGGAGGCCCAGGAGCCGAGAAAAACGCGAAAAACGAAAAAATCGACTTTAGAAAATTCCCAGCCCCCTAGAAAATTCGGAAATCGTCTCACGAATCCAATGGCGCCAGCCAAATTGTCCTAGCTATGATATTTCCAAAGATATGGGCAAAAGACTGTGTGATCCCAAATCCGGGCCCGTTTTGCTCTAGGAGGCCCAGGAGCGGAGAAAAACGCGAAAAACGAAAAAATCGACTTTAGAAAATTCCCGGCCCCCTAGAAAAATCGGAAATCGTCTCACGAATCCCATGGCGCCAGCCAAATTGTCCTAGCTATGATATTTCCAAAGATATGGGCGAAAAACGGTGTGATGCCAAATCCGGGCCCGTTTTGCTCTGGGAGACCCAGGAGCCGAGGAAATCGCGAAAAACGAAAAAATCGACTTTAGAAAATTCACGGACCTCTAGAAAAATCGGAAATCGTCTCACGAATCCAATGGCGCCAGCCAAATTGTCCTAGCTATGATATTTCCAAAGATATGGGCAAAAGACTGTGTGATCCCAAATCCGGGCCCGTTTTGCTCTCGGCGACCCAGGAGCCGAGGAAATCGCGAAAAACGAAAAAATCGACTTTAGAAAATTCACGGACCTCTAGAAAAATCGGAAATCGTCTCACGAATCCAATGGCGCCAGCCAAATTGTCCTAGCTATGATATTTCCAAAGATAGGGGCAAAATACTGTGTGATCCCAAATCCGGGCCCGTTTTGCTCTAGGCGGCCCAGGAGCCGAGAAAAACGCGAAAAACGATAAAATCGACTTTAGAAAATTCCCGGCCCACTAGAAAAATCGGAAATCGTCTCACGAATCCAATGGCGCCAGCCAAATTGTCCTAGCTATGATATTTCCAAAGATATGGGCGAAAAACGGTGTGATCCCAAATCCGGGCCCGTTTTACTCTAGGAGGCCCAGGAGCCGAGAAAAACGCGAAAAACGAAAAAATCGACTTTAGAAAATTCCCAGCCCCCTAGAAAAATCGGAAATCGTCTCACGAATCCAATGGCGCCAACCAAATTGTCGTAGCTATGATATTTCCAAAGATATGGGCAAAAGACTGTGTGATCCCAAATCCGGGCCCGTTTTGCTCTAGGAGGCCCAGGAGCGGAGAAAAACGCGAAAAACGAAAAAATCGACTTTAGAAAATTCCCGGCCCACTAGAAAAATCGGAAATCGTCTCACGAATCCAATGGCGCCAGCCAAATTGTCCTAGCTATGATATTTCCAAAGATATGGGCGAAAAACGGTGTGATCCCAAATCCGGGCCCGTTTTACTCTAGGAGGCCCAGGAGCCGAGAAAAACGCGAAAAACGATAAAATCGACTTTAGAAAATTCCCGGACCCCTAGAAAAATCGGAAATCGTCTCACGAATCCAATGGCGCCAGCCAAATTGTCCTAGCTATGATATTTCCAAAGATATGGGCGAATAACGGTGTGATCCCAAATCCGGGCCCGTTTTGCTCTAGGAGGCCCAGGAGCCGAGAAAAACGCGAAAAACGAAAAAATCGACTTTAGAAAATTCCCAGCCCCCTAGAAAAATCGGAAATCGTCTCACGAATCCAATGGCACCAGCCAAATTGTCTCAGCTATGATATTTCCAAAGATATGGGCAAAAGACTGTGTGATCCCAAATCCGGGCCCGTTTTGCTCTAGGCGGCCCAGGAGCCGAGAAAAACGCGGAAAACGATAAAATCGTCGTTAGAAAATTCGCAGCCCCCTAGAAAAATCGGAAATCGTCTCACGAATCCAATGGCGCCAGCCAAATTGTCCTAGCTATGATATTTCCAAAGATATGGGCAAAAGACTGTGTGATCCCAAATCCGGACCCGTTTTGCTCGAGGAGGCCCAGGAGCCGAGAAAAACGCGAAAAACGAAAAAATCGAATTTAGAAAATTCCCGGACCCCTGGAAAACTCGGAAATCGTCTCACGAATTCAATGGCGCCAGCCAAATTGTCCTAGCTATGATATTTCCAAAGATATGGGCGAATAACGGTCTGAGTCCGAATCCGGGCCCATTTTGCTCTGGGAGGCCCAGGAGCCGAGCACAACGCAAAAAAACGAAAAAATCGACTCTGGACCATTCCCGGACCCCTTAGTAAGTCGGAAATCGTCTCACGAATCCAATGGCGCCAGCCAAATTGTCCTAGCTATGATATTTCCAAAGATATGGGCGAAAAACGGTGTGATGCCAAATCCGGGCCCGTTTTGCTCTCGGAGACCCAGGAGCCGAGGAAATCGCGAAAAACGAAAAAATCGACTTTAGAAAATTCCCGGACCCCTAGAAAAATCGGAAATCGTCTCACGAATCCAATGGCGCCAGCCAAATTGTCCTAGCTATGATATTTCCAAAGATATGGGCGAAAAACAGTTTGATCCCAAATCCGGGCCCGTTTTGCTCTAGGAGGCCCAGGAGCCGAGAAAAACGCGAAAAACGAAAAAATCGACTTTAGAAAATTCACGGACCTCTAGAAAAATCGGAAATCGTCTCACGAATCCAATGGCACCAGCCAAATTGTCTCAGCTATGATATTTCCAAAGATATGGGCAAAAGACTGTGTGATCCCAAATCCGGGCCCGTTTTGCTCTAGGCGGCCCAGGAGCCGAGAAAAGCGCGAAAAACGATAAAATCGTCGTTAGAAAATTCGCAGCCCCCTAGAAAAATCGGAAATCGTCTCACGAATCCAATGGCGCCAGCCAAATTGTCCTAGCTATGATATTTCCAAAGATATGGGCAAAAGACTGTGTGATCCCAAATCCGGACCCGTTTTGCTCGAGGAGGCCCAGGAGCCGAGAAAAACGCGAAAAACGAAAAAATCGAATTTAGAAAATTCCCGGACCCTTGGAAAACTCGGAAATCGTCTCACGAATTCAATGGCGCCAGCCAAATTGTCCTAGCTATGATATTTCCAAAGATATGGGCGAATAACGGTCTGAGTCCGAATCCGGGCCCATTTTGCTCTGGGAGGCCCAGGAGCCGAGCACAACGCAAAAAAACGAAAAAATCGACTGTGGACCATTCCCGGACCCCTTAGTAAGTCGGAAATCGTCTCACGAATCCAATGGCGCCAGCCAAATTGTCCTAGCTATGATATTTCCAAAGATATCGGCAAAAGGCTGTGTGATCCCAAATCCGGGCCCGTTTTACTCTAGGAGGCCCAGGAGCCGAGAAAAACGCGAAAAACGAAAAAATCGACTTTAGAAAATTCCCAGCCCCCTAGAAAATTCGGAAATCGTCTCACGAATCCAATGGCGCCAGCCAAATTGTCCTAGCTATGATATTTCCTAAGATATGGGCAAAAGACTGTGTGATCCCAAATCCGGGCCCGTTTTGCTCTAGGAGGCCCAGGAGCGGAGAAAAACGCGAAAAACGATAAAATCGACTTTAGAAAATTCCCGGCCCACTAGAAAAATCGGAAATCGTCTCACGAATCCAATGGCGCCAGCCAAATTGTCCTAGCTATGATATTTCCAAAGATATGGGCGAAAAACGGTGTGATGCCAAATCCGGGTCCGTTTTGCTCTCGGAGGCCCAGGAGCCGAGCACAACGCAAAAAAACGAAAAAATCGACTCTGGACCATTCCCGGACCCCTTAGTAAGTCGGAAATCGTCTCACGAATCCAATGGCGCCAGCCAAATTGTCCTAGCTATGATATTTCCAAAGATATCGGCAAAAGGCTGTGTGATCCCAAATCCGGGCCGGTTTTACTCTAGGAGACCCAGGAGCCGAGGAAATCGCGAAAAACGAAAAAATCGACTTTAGAAAACTCCCGGCCCACTAGAAAAATCGGAAATCGTCTCACGAATTCAATGGCGCCAGCCAAATTGTCCTAGCTATGATATTTCCAAAGATATGGGCGAATAACGGTCTGAGTCCGAATCCGGGCCCATTTTGCTCAGGGAGGCCCAGGAGCCGAGCAAAACGCAAAAAAACGAAAAAATCGACTGTGGACCATTCCCGGACCCCTTAGTAAGTCGGAAATCGTCTCACGAATCCAATGGCGCCAGCCAAATTGTCCTAGCTATGATATTTCCAAAGATATGGGCGAAAAACGGTGTGATGCCAAATCCGGGCCCGTCTTGCTCTAGGACACCCAGGAGCCGAGGAAATCGCGAAAAACGAAAAAATCGGCTTTAGAAAATTCCCGGACCCCTAGAAAAATCGGAAATCGTCTCACGAATCCAATGGCGCCAGCCAAATTGTCCTAGCTATGATATTTCCAAAGATATCGGCAAAAGGCTGTGTGATCCCAAATCCGGGCCCGTTTTACTCTAGGAGGCCCAGGAGCCGAGAAAAACGCGAAAAACGAAAAAATCAACTTTAGAAAATTCCCAGCCCCCTAGAAAATTCGGAAATCGTCTCACGAATCCAATGGCGCCAGCCAAATTGTCCTAGCTATGATATTTCCAAAGATATGGGCAAAAGACTGTGTGATCCCAAATCCGGGCCCGTTTTGCTCTAGGAGGCCCAGGAGCGGAGAAAAACGCGAAAAACGAAAAAATCGACTTTAGAAAATTCCCGGCCCCCTAGAAAAATCGGAAATCGTCTCACGAATCCCATGGCGCCAGCCAAATTGTCCTTGCTATGATATTTCCAAAGATATGGGCGAAAAACGGTGTGATGCCAAATCCGGGCCCGTTTTGCTCTGGGAGACCCAGGTGCCGAGGAAATCGCGAAAAACGAAAAAATCGACTTTAGAAAATTCACGGACCTCTAGAAAAATCGGAAATCGTCTCACGAATCCAATGGCGCCAGCCAAATTGTCCTAGCTATGATATTTCCAATGATATGGGCAAAAGACTGTGTGATCCCAAATCCGGGCCCGTTTTGCTCTCGGCGACCCAGGAGCCGAGGAAATCGCGAAAAACGAAAAAATCGACTTTAGAAAATTCACGGACCTCTAGAAAAATCGGAAATCGTCTCACGAATCCAATGGCGCCAGCCAAATTGTCCTAGCTATGATATTTCCAAAGATAGGGGCAAAAGACTATGTGATCCCAAATCCGGGCCCGTTTTGCTCTAGGCGGCCCAGGAGCCGAGAAAAACGCGAAAAACGATAAAATCGACTTTAGAAAATTCCCGGCCCACTAGAAAAATCGGAAATCGTCTCACGAATCCAATGGCGCCAGCCAAATTGTCCTAGCTATGATATTTCCAAAGATATGGGCGAAAAACGGTGTGATCCCAAATCCGGGCCCGTTTTACTCTAGGAGGCCCAGGAGCCGAGAAAAACGCGAAAAACGAAAAAATCGACTTTAGAAAATTCCCAGCCCCCTAGAAAAATCGGAAATCGTCTCACGAATCCAATGGCGCCAACCAAATTGTCGTAGCTATGATATTTCCAAAGATATGGGCAAAAGACTGTGTGATCCCAAATCCGGGCCCGTTTTGCTCTAGGAGGCCCAGGAGCGGAGAAAAACGCGAAAAACGAAAAAATCGACTTTAGAAAATTCCCGGCCCACTAGAAAAATCGGAAATCGTCTCACGAATCCAATGGCGCCAGCCAAATTGTCCTAGCTATGATATTTCCAAAGATATGGGCAAAAGACTGTGTGATCCCAAATCCGGACCCGTTTTGCTCGAGGAGGCCCAGGAGCCGAGAAAAACGCGAAAAACGAAAAAATCGAATTTAGAAAATTCCCGGACCCCTGGAAAACTAGGAAATCGTCTCACGAATTCAATGGCGCCAGCCAAATTGTCCTAGCTATGATATTTCCAAAGATATGGGCGAATAACGGTCTGAGTCCGAATCCGGGCCCATTTTGCTCTGGGAGGCCCAGGAGCCGAGCACAACGCAAAAAAACGAAAAAATCGACTGTGGACCATTCCCGGACCCCTTAGTAAGTCGGAAATCGTCTCACGAATCCAATGGCGCCAGCCAAATTGTCCTAGCTATGATATTTCCAAAGATATCGGCAAAAGGCTGTGTGATCCCAAATCCGGGCCCGTTTTACTCTAGGAGGCCCAGGAGCCGAGAAAAACGCGAAAAACGAAAAAATCGACTTTAGAAAATTCCCAGCCCCCTAGAAAATTCGGAAATCGTCTCACGAATCCAATGGCGCCAGCCAAATTGTCCTAGCTATGATATTTCCTAAGATATGGGCAAAAGACTGTGTGATCCCAAATCCGGGCCCGTTTTGCTCTAGGAGGCCCAGGAGCGGAGAAAAACGCGAAAAACGATAAAATCGACTTTAGAAAATTCCCGGCCCACTAGAAAAATCGGAAATCGTCTCACGAATCCAATGGCGCCAGCCAAATTGTCCTAGCTATGATATTTCCAACGATATGGGCGAAAAACGGTGTGATGCCAAATCCGGGTCCGTTTTGCTCTCGGAGGCCCAGGAGCCGAGCACAACGCAAAAAAACGAAAAAATCGACTCTGGACCATTCCCGGACCCCTTAGTAAGTCGGAAATCGTCTCACGAATCCAATGGCGCCAGCCAAATTGTCCTAGCTATGATATTTCCAAAGATATCGGCAAAAGGCTGTGTGATCCCAAATCCGGGCCCGTTTTACTCTAGGAGACCCAGGAGCCGAGGAAATCGCGAAAAACGAAAAAATCGACTTTAGAAAATTCACGGACCTCTAGAAAAATCGGAAATCGTCTCACGAATCCAATGGCACCAGCCAAATTGTCTCAGCTATGATATTTCCAAAGATATGGGCAAAAGACTGTGTGATCCCAAATCCGGGCCCGTTTTGCTCTAGGCGGCCCAGGAGCCGAGAAAAGCGCGAAAAACGATAAAATCGTCGTTAGAAAATTCGCAGCCCCCTAGAAAAATCGGAAATCGTCTCACGAATCCAATGGCGCCAGCCAAATTGTCCTAGCTATGATATTTCCAAAGATATGGGCAAAAGACTGTGTGATCCCAAATCCGGACCCGTTTTGCTCGAGGAGGCCCAGGAGCCGAGAAAAACGCGAAAAACGAAAAAATCGAATTTAGAAAATTCCCGGACCCCTGGAAAACTCGGAAATCGTCTCACGAATTCAATGGCGCCAGCCAAATTGTCCTAGCTATGATATTTCCAAAGATATGGGCGAATAACGGTCTGAGTCCGAATCCGGGCCCATTTTGCTCTGGGAGGCCCAGGAGCCGAGCACAACGCAAAAAAACGAAAAAATCGACTGTGGACCATTCCCGGACCCCTTAGTAAGTCGGAAATCGTCTCACGAATCCAATGGCGCCAGCCAAATTGTCCTAGCTATGATATTTCCAAAGATATCGGCAAAAGGCTGTGTGATCCCAAATCCGGGCCCGTTTTACTCTAGGAGGCCCAGGAGCCGAGAAAAACGCGAAAAACGAAAAAATCGACTTTAGAAAATTCCCAGCCCCCTAGAAAATTCGGAAATCGTCTCACGAATCCAATGGCGCCAGCCAAATTGTCCTAGCTATGATATTTTTTAAGATATGGGCAAAAGACTGTGTGATCCCAAATCCGGGCCCGTTTTGCTCTAGGAGGCCCAGGAGCGGAGAAAAACGCGAAAAACGATAAAATCGGCTTTAGAAAATTCCCGGCCCACTAGAAAAATCGGAAATCGTCTCACGAATCCAATGGCGCCAGCCAAATTGTCCTAGCTATGATATTTCCAAAGATATGGGCGAAAAACGGTGTGATGCCAAATCCGGGTCCGTTTTGCTCTCGGAGACCCAGGAGCCGAGGAAATCGCGAAAAACGAAAAAATCGACTTTAGAAAATTCACGGACCTCTAGAAAAATCGGAAATCGTCTCACGAATCCAATGGCGCCAGCCAAATTGTCCTAGCTATGATATTTCCAAAGATATGGGCAAAAGACTGTGTGATCCCAAATCCGGGCCCGTTTTGCTCTAGGAGGCCCAGGAGCGGAGAAAAACGCGAAAAACGAAAAAATCGACTTTAGAAAATTCCCGGCCCACTAGAAAAATCGGAAATCGTCTCACGAATCCAATGGCGCCAGCCAAATTGTCCTAGCTATGATATTTCCAAAGATATCGGCAAAAGGCTGTGTGATCCCAAATCCGGGCCCGTTTTACTCTAGGAGGCCCAGGAGCCGAGAAAAACGCGAAAAACGAAAAAATCGACTTTAGAAAATTCCCAGCCCCCTAGAAAATTCGGAAATCGTCTCACGAATCCAATGGCGCCAGCCAAATTGTCCTAGCTATGATATTTCCAAAGATATGGGCAAAAGACTGTGTGATCCCAAATCCGGGCCCGTTTTGCTCTAGGAGGCCCAGGAGCGGAGAAAAACGCGAAAAACGAAAAAATCGACTTTAGAAAATTCCCGGCCCCCTAGAAAAATCGGAAATCGTCTCACGAATCCCATGGCGCCAGCCAAATTGTCCTAGCTATGATATTTCCAAAGATATGGGCGAAAAACGGTGTGATGCCAAATCCGGGCCCGTTTTGCTCTGGGAGACCCAGGAGCCGAGGAAATCGCGAAAAACGAAAAAATCGACTTTAGAAAATTCACGGACCTCTAGAAAAATCGGAAATCGTCTCACGAATCCAATGGCGCCAGCCAAATTGTCCTAGCTATGATATTTCCAAAGATATGGGCAAAAGACTGTGTGATCCCAAATCCGGGCCCGTTTTGCTCTCGGCGACCCAGGAGCCGAGGAAATCGCGAAAAACGAAAAAATCGACTTTAGAAAATTCACGGACCTCTAGAAAAATCGGAAATCGTCTCACGAATCCAATGGCGCCAGCCAAATTGTCCTAGCTATGATATTTCCAAAGATAGGGGCAAAAGACTGTGTGATCCCAAATCCGGGCCCGTTTTGCTCTAGGCGGCCCAGGAGCCGAGAAAAACGCGAAAAACGATAAAATCGACTTTAGAAAATTCCCGGCCCACTAGAAAAATCGGAAATCGTCTCACGAATCCAATGGCGCCAGCCAAATTGTCCTAGCTATGATATTTCCAAAGATATGGGCGAAAAACGGTGTGATCCCAAATCCGGGCCCGTTTTACTCTAGGAGGCCCAGGAGCCGAGAAAAACGCGAAAAACGAAAAAATCGACTTTAGAAAATTCCCAGCCCCCTAGAAAAATCGGAAATCGTCTCACGAATCCAATGGCGCCAACCAAATTGTCGTAGCTATGATATTTCCAAAGATATGGGCAAAAGACTGTGTGATCCCAAATCCGGGCCCGTTTTGCTCTAGGAGGCCCAGGAGCGGAGAAAAACGCGAAAAACGAAAAAATCGACTTTAGAAAATTCCCGGCCCACTAGAAAAATCGGAAATCGTCTCACGAATCCAATGGCGCCAGCCAAATTGTCCTAGCTATGATATTTCCAAAGATATGGGCGAAAAACGGTGTGATCCCAAATCCGGGCCCGTTTTACTCTAGGAGGCCCAGGAGCCGAGAAAAACGCGAAAAACGATAAAATCGACTTTAGAAAATTCCCGGACCCCTAGAAAAATCGGATATCGTCTCACGAATCCAATGGCGCCAGCCAAATTGTCCTAGCTATGATATTTCCAAAGATATGGGCGAATAACGGTGTGATCCCAAATCCGGGCCCGTTTTGCTCTAGGAGGCCCAGGAGCCGAGAAAAACGCGAAAAACGAAAAAATCGACTTTAGAAAATTCCCAGCCCCCTAGAAAAATCGGAAATCGTCTCACGAATCCAATGGCACCAGCCAAATTGTCTCAGCTATGATATTTCCAAAGATATGGGCAAAAGACTGTGTGATCCCAAATCCGGGCCCGTTTTGCTCTAGGCGGCCCAGGAGCCGAGAAAAACGCGGAAAACGATAAAATCGTCGTTAGAAAATTCGCAGCCCCCTAGAAAAATCGGAAATCGTCTCACGAATCCAATGGCGCCAGCCAAATTGTCCTAGCTATGATATTTCCAAAGATATGGGCAAAAGACTGTGTGATCCCAAATCCGGACCCGTTTTGCTCGAGGAGGCCCAGTAGCCGAGAAAAACGCGAAAAACGAAAAAATCGAATTTAGAAAATTCCCGGACCCCTGGAAAACTCGGAAATCGTCTCACGAATTCAATGGCGCCAGCCAAATTGTCCTAGCTATGATATTTCCAAAGATATGGGCGAATAACGGTCTGAGTCCGAATCCGGGCCCATTTTGCTCTGGGAGGCCCAGGAGCCGAGCACAACGCAAAAAAACGAAAAAATCGACTCTGGACCATTCCCGGACCCCTTAGTAAGTCGGAAATCGTCTCACGAATCCAATGGCGCCAGCCAAATTGTCCTAGCTATGATATTTCCAAAGATATGGGCGAAAAACGGTGTGATGCCAAATCCGGGCCCGTTTTGCTCTCGGAGACCCAGGAGCCGAGGAAATCGCGAAAAACGAAAAAATCGACTTTAGAAAATTCCCGGACCCCTAGAAAAATCGGAAATCGTCTCACGAATCCAATGGCGCCAGCCAAATTGTCCTAGCTATGATATTTCCAAAGATATGGGCGAAAAACAGTTTGATCCCAAATCCGGGCCCGTTTTGCTCTAGGAGGCCCAGGAGCCGAGAAAAACGCGAAAAACGAAAAAATCGACTTTAGAAAATTCCCGGACCCCTAGAAAAATCGGAAATTATCTCACGAATCCAATGGCGCCAGCCAAATTGTCCTAGCTACGATATTTCCAAAGATATGGGCGAAAAATGGTGTGATCCCAAATCCGGGCCCGTTTTGCTCTAGGCGGCCCAGGAGCCGAGAAAAACGCGAAAAACGATAAAATCGACTTTAGAAAACGCCCGGCCCACTAGAAAAATCGGAAATCGTCTCACGAATCCAATGGCGCCAGCCAAATTGTCCTAGCTATGATATTTCCAAAGATATCGGCAAAAGGCTGTGTGATCCCAAATCCGGGCCCGTTTTACTCTAAGAGGCCCAGGAGCCGAGAAAAACGCGAAAAACGAAAAAATCGACTTTAGAAAATTCCCGGCCCCCTAGAAAAATCGGAAATCGTCTCACCAATCCAATGGCGCCAGCCAAATTGTCCTAGCTATGATATTTCCAAAGATATGGGCGAAAAACAGTGTGATCCCAAATCCGGGCCCGTTTTGCTCTAGGAGGCCCAGGAGCCGAGAAAAACGCGAAAAACGAAAAAATCGAATTTAGAAAATTCCCGGACCCCTGGAAAAATCGGAAATCGTCTCACGAATTCAATGGCGCCAGCCAAATTGTCCTAGCTATGATATTTCCAAAGATATGGGCGAATAACGGTCTGAGTCCGAATCCGGGCCCATTTTGCTCTGGGAGGCCCAGGAGCCGAGCAAAACGCAAAAAAACGAAAAAATCGACTGTGGACCATTCCCGGACCCCTTAGTAAGTCGGAAATCGTCTCACGAATCCAATGGCGCCAGCCAAATTGTCCTAGCTATGATATTTCCAAAGATATCGGCAAAAGGCTGTGTGATCCCAAATCCGGGCCCGTTTTACTCTAGGAGGCCCAGGAGCCGAGAAAAACGCGAAAAACGAAAAAATCGACTTTAGAAAATTCCCAGCCCCCTAGAAAATTCGGAAATCGTCTCACGAATCCAATGGCGCCAGCCAAATTGTCCTAGCTATGATATTTCCAAAGATATGGGCAAAAGACTGTGTGATCCCAAATACGGGCCCGTTTTGCTCTAGGCGGCCCAGGAGCCGAGAAAAACGCGAAAAACGATAAAATCGACTTTAGAAAATTCCCAGCCCCCTAGAAATATCGGAAAGCGTCTCACGAATCCAATGGCGCCAGCCAAATTGTCCTAGCTATGATATTTCCAAAGATATGGGCGAAAAACGGTGGGATGCCAAATCCGGGCCCGTTTTGCTCTCGGAGACCCAGGAGCCGAGGAAATCGCGAAAAACGAAAAAATCGACTTTAGAAAATTCACGGACCTCTAGAAAAATCGGAAATCGTCTCACGAATCCAATGGCGCCAGCCAAATTGTCCTAGCTATGATATTTCCAAAGATATGGGCAAAAGACTGCGTGATCCCAAATCCGGGCCCGTTTTGCTCTAGGCGGCCCAGGAGCCGAGAAAAACGCGAAAAACGAGTAAATCGACTTTAGAAAACTCCCGGCCCACTAGAAAAATCGGAAATCGTCTCACGAATTCAATGGCGCCAGCCAAATTGTCCTAGCTATGATATTTCCAAAGATATGGGCGAATAACGGTCTGAGTCCGAATCCGGGCCCATTTTGCTCTGGGAGGCCCAGGAGCCGAGCAAAACGCAAAAAAACGAAAAAATCGACTGTGGACCATTCCCAGCCCCCTAGAAAAATCGGAAATCGTCTCACGAATCCAATGGCGCCAACCAAATTGTCGTAGCTATGATATTTCCAAAGATATGGGCAAAAGACTGTGTGATCCCAAATCCGGGCCCGTTTTGCTCTAGGAGGCCCAGGAGCGGAGAAAAACGCGAAAAACGAAAAAATCGACTTTAGAAAATTCCCGGCCCACTAGAAAAATCGGAAATCGTCTCACGAATCCAATGGCGCCAGCCAAATTGTCCTAGCTATGATATTTCCAAAGATATGGGCGAAAAACGGTGTGATCCCAAATCTGGGCCCGTTTTACTCTAGGAGGCCCAGGAGCCGAGAAAAACGCGAAAAACGATAAAATCGACTTTAGAAAATTCCCGGACCCCTAGAAAAATCGGAAATCGTCTCACGAATCCAATGGCGCCAGCCAAATTGTCCTAGCTATGATATTTCCAAAGATATGGGCGAATAACGGTGTGATCCCAAATCCGGGCCCGTTTTGCTCTAGGAGGCCCAGGAGCCGAGAAAAAAGCGAAAAACGAAAAAATCGACTTTAGAAAATTCCCAGCCCCCTAGAAAAATCGGAAATCGTCTCACGAATCCAATGGCACCAGCCAAATTGTCTCAGCTATGATATTTCCAAAGATATGGGCAAAAGACTGTGTGATCCCAAATCCGGGCCCGTTTTGCTCTAGGCGGCCCAGGAGCCGAGAAAAACGCGGAAAACGATAAAATCGTCGTTAGAAAATTCGCAGCCCCCTAGAAAAATCGGAAATCGTCTCACGAATCCAATGGCGCCAGCCAAATTGTCCTAGCTATGATATTTCCAAAGATATGGGCAAAAGACTGTGTGATCCCAAATCCGGACCCGTTTTGCTCGAGGAGGCCCAGGAGCCGAGAAAAACGCGAAAAACGAAAAAATCGAATTTAGAAAATTCCCGGACCCCTGGAAAACTCGGAAATCGTCTCACGAATTCAATGGCGCCAGCCAAATTGTCCTAGCTATGATATTTCCAAAGATATGGGCGAATAACGGTCTGAGTCCGAATCCGGGCCCATTTTGCTCTGGGAGGCCCAGGAGCCGAGCACAACGCAAAAAAACGAAAAAATCGACTCTGGACCATTCCCGGACCCCTTAGTAAGTCGGAAATCGTCTCACGAATCCAATGGCGCCAGCCAAATTGTCCTAGCTATGATATTTCCAAAGATATCGGCAAAAGGCTGTGTGATCCCAAATCCGGGCCCGTTTTACTCTAGGAGACCCAGGAGCCGAGGAAATCGCGAAAAACGAAAAAATCGACTTTAGAAAATTCACGGACCTCTAGAAAAATCGGAAATCGTCTCACGAATCCAATGGCACCAGCCAAATTGTCTCAGCTATGATATTTCCAAAGATATGGGCAAAAGACTGTGTGATCCCAAATCCGGGCCCGTTTTGCTCTAGGCGGCCCAGGAGCCGAGAAAAGCGCGAAAAACGATAAAATCGTCGTTAGAAAATTCGCAGCCCCCTAGAAAAATCGGAAATCGTCTCACGAATCCAATGGCGCCAGCCAAATTGTCCTAGCTATGATATTTCCAAAGATATGGGCAAAAGACTGTGTGATCCCAAATCCGGACCCGTTTTGCTCGAGGAGGCCCAGGAGCCGAGAAAAACGCGAAAAACGAAAAAATCGAATTTAGAAAATTCCCGGACCCCTGGAAAACTCGGAAATCGTCTCACGAATTCAATGGCGCCAGCCAAATTGTCCTAGCTATGATATTTCCAAAGATATGGGCGAATAACGGTCTGAGTCCGAATCCGGGCCCATTTTGCTCTGGGAGGCCCAGGAGCCGAGCACAACGCAAAAAAACGAAAAAATCGACTGTGGACCATTCCCGGACCCCTTAGTAAGTCGGAAATCGTCTCACGAATCCAATGGCGCCAGCCAAATTGTCCTAGCTATGATATTTCCAAAGATATCGGCAAAAGGCTGTGTGATCCCAAATCCGGGCCCGTTTTACTCTAGGAGGCCCAGGAGCCGAGAAAAACGCGAAAAACGAAAAAATCGACTTTAGAAAATTCCCAGCCCCCTAGAAAATTCGGAAATCGTCTCACGAATCCAATGGCGCCAGCCAAATTGTCCTAGCTATGATATTTCCTAAGATATGGGCAAAAGACTGTGTGATCCCAAATCCGGGCCCGTTTTGCTCTAGGAGGCCCAGGAGCGGAGAAAAACGCGAAAAACGATAAAATCGACTTTAGAAAATTCCCGGCCCACTAGAAAAATCGGAAATCGTCTCACGAATCCAATGGCGCCAGCCAAATTGTCCTAGCTATGATATTTCCAAAGATATGGGCGAAAAACGGTGTGATGCCAAATCCGGGTCCGTTTTGCTCTCGGAGGCCCAGGAGCCGAGCACAACGCAAAAAAACGAAAAAATCGACTCTGGACCATTCCCGGACCCCTTAGTAAGTCGGAAATCGTCTCACGAATCCAATGGCGCCAGCCAACTTGTCCTAGCTATGATATTTCCAAAGATATCGGCAAAAGGCTGTGTGATCCCAAATCCGGGCCGGTTTTACTCTAGGAGACCCAGGAGCCGAGGAAATCGCGAAAAACGAAAAAATCGACTTTAGAAAACTCCCGGCCCACTAGAAAAATCGGAAATCGTCTCACGAATTCAATGGCGCCAGCCAAATTGTCCTAGCTATGATATTTCCAAAGATATGGGCGAATAACGGTCTGAGTCCGAATCCGGGCCCATTTTGCTCAGGGAGGCCCAGGAGCCGAGCAAAACGCAAAAAAACGAAAAAATCGACTGTGGACCATTCCCGGACCCCTTAGTAAGTCGGAAATCGTCTCACGAATCCAATGGCGCCAGCCAAATTGTCCTAGCTATGATATTTCCAAAGATATGGGCGAAAAACGGTGTGATGCCAAATCCGGGCCCGTTTTGCTCTCAGAGACCCAGGAGCCGAGGAAATCGCGAAAAACGAAAAAATCGACTTTAGAAAATTCACGGACCTCTAGAAAAATCGGAAATCGTCTCACGAATCCAATGGCGCCAGCCAAATTGTCCTAGCTACGATATTTCCAAAGATATGGGCGAAAAATGGTGTGATCCCAAATCCGGGCCCGTTTTGCTCTAGGAGGCCCAGGAGCCGAGAAAAACGCGAAAAACGAAAAAATCGACTTTAGAAAATTCCCGGCCTCCTAGAAAAGTCGGAAATCGTCTCACGAATCCAATTGCGCCAGCCAAATTGTCCTAGCTATGATATTTCCAAAGATATGGGCGAAAAACGGTGTGATGCCAAATCCGGGCCCGTCTTGCTCTAGGACACCCAGGAGCCGAGGAAATCGCGAAAAACGAAAAAATCGGCTTTAGAAAATTCCCGGACCCCTAGAAAAATCGGAAATCGTCTCACGAATCCAATGGCGCCAGCCAAATTGTCCTAGCTATGATATTTCCAAAGATATCGGCAAAAGGCTGTGTGATCCCAAATCCGGGCCCGTTTTACTCTAGGAGGCCCAGGAGCCGAGAAAAACGCGAAAAACGAAAAAATCAACTTTAGAAAATTCCCAGCCCCCTAGAAAAATCGGAAATCGTCTCACGAATTCAATGGCGCCAGCCAAATTGTCCTAGCTATGATATTTCCAAAGATATGGGCGAATAACGGTCTGAGTCCGAATCCGGGCCCATTTTGCTCAGGGAGGCCCAGGAGCCGAGCAAAACGCAAAAAAACGAAAAAATCGACTGTGGACCATTCCCGGACCCCTTAGTAAGTCGGAAATCGTCTCACGAATCCAATGGCGCCAGCCAAATTGTCCTAGCTATGATATTTCCAAAGATATGGGCGAAAAACGGTGTGATGCCAAATCCGGGCCCGTTTTGCTCTCAGAGACCCAGGAGCCGAGGAAATCGCGAAAAACGAAAAAATCGACTTTAGAAAATTCACGGACCTCTAGAAAAATCGGAAATCGTCTCACGAATCCAATGGCGCCAGCCAAATTGTCCTAGCTACGATATTTCCAAAGATATGGGCGAAAAATGGTGTGATCCCAAATCCGGGCCCGTTTTGCTCTAGGAGGCCCAGGAGCCGAGAAAAACGCGAAAAACGAAAAAATCGACTTTAGAAAATTCCCGGCCTCCTAGAAAAGTCGGAAATCGTCTCACGAATCCAATTGCGCCAGCCAAATTGTCCTAGCTATGATATTTCCAAAGATATGGGCGAAAAACGGTGTGATGCCAAATCCGGGCCCGTCTTGCTCTAGGACACCCAGGAGCCGAGGAAATCGCGAAAAACGAAAAAATCGGCTTTAGAAAATTCCCGGACCCCTAGAAAAATCGGAAATCGTCTCACGAATCCAATGGCGCCAGCCAAATTGTCCTAGCTATGATATTTCCAAAGATATCGGCAAAAGGCTGTGTGATCCCAAATCCGGGCCCGTTTTACTCTAGGAGGCCCAGGAGCCGAGAAAAACGCGAAAAACGAAAAAATCAACTTTAGAAAATTCCCAGCCCCCTAGAAAATTCGGAAATCGTCTCACGAATCCAATGGCGCCAGCCAAATTGTCCTAGCTATGATATTTCCAAAGATATGGGCAAAAGACTGTGTGATCCCAAATCCGGGCCCGTTTTGCTCTAGGAGGCCCAGGAGCGGAGAAAAACGCGAAAAACGAAAAAATCGACTTTAGAAAATTCCCGGCCCCCTAGAAAAATCGGAAATCGTCTCACGAATCCCATGGCGCCAGCCAAATTGTCCTAGCTATGATATTTCCAAAGATATGGGCGAAAAACGGTGTGATGCCAAATCCGGGCCCGTTTTGCTCTGGGAGACCCAGGTGCCGAGGAAATCGCGAAAAACGAAAAAATCGACTTTAGAAAATTCACGGACCTCTAGAAAAATCGGAAATCGTCTCACGAATCCAATGGCGCCAGCCAAATTGTCCTAGCTATGATATTTCCAATGATATGGGCAAAAGACTGTGTGATCCCAAATCCGGGCCCGTTTTGCTCTCGGCGACCCAGGAGCCGAGGAAATCGCGAAAAACGAAAAAATCGACTTTAGAAAATTCACGGACCTCTAGAAAATCGGAAATCGTCTCACGAATCCAATGGCGCCAGCCAAATTGTCCTAGCTATGATATTTCCAAAGATAGGGGCAAAAGACTATGTGATCCCAAATCCGGGCCCGTTTTGCTCTAGGCGGCCCAGGAGCCGAGAAAAACGCGAAAAACGATAAAATCGACTTTAGAAAATTCCCGGCCCACTAGAAAAATCGGAAATCGTCTCACGAATCCAATGGCGCCAGCCAAATTGTCCTAGCTATGATATTTCCAAAGATATGGGCGAAAAACGGTGTGATCCCAAATCCGGGCCCGTTTTACTCTAGGAGGCCCAGGAGCCGAGAAAAACGCGAAAAACGAAAAAATCGACTTTAGAAAATTCCCAGCCCCCTAGAAAAATCGGAAATCGTCTCACGAATCCAATGGCGCCAACCAAATTGTCGTAGCTATGATATTTCCAAAGATATGGGCAAAAGACTGTGTGATCCCAAATCCGGGCCCGTTTTGCTCTAGGAGGCCCAGGAGCGGAGAAAAACGCGAAAAACGAAAAAATCGACTTTAGAAAATTCCCGGCCCACTAGAAAAATCGGAAATCGTCTCACGAATCCAATGGCGCCAGCCAAATTGTCCTAGCTATGATATTTCCAAAGATATGGGCGAAAAACGGTGTGATCCCAAATCTGGGCCCGTTTTACTCTAGGAGGCCCAGGAGCCGAGAAAAACGCGAAAAACGATAAAATCGACTTTAGAAAATTCCCGGACCCCTAGAAAAATCGGAAATCGTCTCACGAATCCAATGGCGCCAGCCAAATTGTCCTAGCTATGATATTTCCAAAGATATGGGCGAATAACGGTGTGATCCCAAATCCGGGCCCGTTTTGCTCTAGGAGGCCCAGGAGCCGAGAAAAAAGCGAAAAACGAAAAAATCGACTTTAGAAAATTCCCAGCCCCCTAGAAAAATCGGAAATCGTCTCACGAATCCAATGGCACCAGCCAAATTGTCTCAGCTATGATATTTCCAAAGATATGGGCAAAAGACTGTGTGATCCCAAATCCGGGCCCGTTTTGCTCTAGGCGGCCCAGGAGCCGAGAAAAGCGCGAAAAACGATAAAATCGTCGTTAGAAAATTCGCAGCCCCCTAGAAAAATCGGAAATCGTCTCACGAATCCAATGGCGCCAGCCAAATTGTCCTAGCTATGATATTTCCAAAGATATGGGCAAAAGACTGTGTGATCCCAAATCCGGACCCGTTTTGCTCGAGGAGGCCCAGGAGCCGAGAAAAACGCGAAAAACGAAAAAATCGAATTTAGAAAATTCCCGGACCCCTGGAAAACTAGGAAATCGTCTCACGAATTCAATGGCGCCAGCCAAATTGTCCTAGCTATGATATTTCCAAAGATATGGGCGAATAACGGTCTGAGTCCGAATCCGGGCCCATTTTGCTCTGGGAGGCCCAGGAGCCGAGCACAACGCAAAAAAACGAAAAAATCGACTGTGGACCATTCCCGGACCCCTTAGTAAGTCGGAAATCGTCTCACGAATCCAATGGCGCCAGCCAAATTGTCCTAGCTATGATATTTCCAAAGATATCGGCAAAAGGCTGTGTGATCCCAAATCCGGGCCCGTTTTACTCTAGGAGGCCCAGGAGCCGAGAAAAACGCGAAAAACGAAAAAATCGACTTTAGAAAATTCCCAGCCCCCTAGAAAATTCGGAAATCGTCTCACGAATCCAATGGCGCCAGCCAAATTGTCCTAGCTATGATATTTCCTAAGATATGGGCAAAAGACTGTGTGATCCCAAATCCGGGCCCGTTTTGCTCTAGGAGGCCCAGGAGCGGAGAAAAACGCGAAAAACGATAAAATCGACTTTAGAAAATTCCCGGCCCACTAGAAAAATCGGAAATCGTCTCACGAATCCAATGGCGCCAGCCAAATTGTCCTAGCTATGATATTTCCAAAGATATGGGCGAAAAACGGTGTGATGCCAAATCCGGGTCCGTTTTGCTCTCGGAGGCCCAGGAGCCGAGCACAACGCAAAAAAACGAAAAAATCGACTCTGGACCATTCCCGGACCCCTTAGTAAGTCGGAAATCGTCTCACGAATCCAATGGCGCCAGCCAAATTGTCCTAGCTATGATATTTCCAAAGATATCGGCAAAAGGCTGTGTGATCCCAAATCCGGGCCCGTTTTACTCTAGGAGACCCAGGAGCCGAGGAAATCGCGAAAAACGAAAAAATCGACTTTAGAAAATTCACGGACCTCTAGAAAAATCGGAAATCGTCTCACGAATCCAATGGCACCAGCCAAATTGTCTCAGCTATGATATTTCCAAAGATATGGGCAAAAGACTGTGTGATCCCAAATCCGGGCCCGTTTTGCTCTAGGCGGCCCAGGAGCCGAGAAAAGCGCGAAAAACGATAAAATCGTCGTTAGAAAATTCGCAGCCCCCTAGAAAAATCGGAAATCGTCTCACGAATCCAATGGCGCCAGCCAAATTGTCCTAGCTATGATATTTCCAAAGATATGGGCAAAAGACTGTGTGATCCCAAATCCGGACCCGTTTTGCTCGAGGAGGCCCAGGAGCCGAGAAAAACGCGAAAAACGAAAAAATCGAATTTAGAAAATTCCCGGACCCCTGGAAAACTCGGAAATCGTCTCACGAATTCAATGGCGCCAGCCAAATTGTCCTAGCTATGATATTTCCAAAGATATGGGCGAATAACGGTCTGAGTCCGAATCCGGGCCCATTTTGCTCTGGGAGGCCCAGGAGCCGAGCACAACGCAAAAAAACGAAAAAATCGACTGTGGACCATTCCCGGACCCCTTAGTAAGTCGGAAATCGTCTCACGAATCCAATGGCGCCAGCCAAATTGTCCTAGCTATGATATTTCCAAAGATATCGGCAAAAGGCTGTGTGATCCCAAATCCGGGCCCGTTTTACTCTAGGAGGCCCAGGAGCCGAGAAAAACGCGAAAAACGAAAAAATCGACTTTAGAAAATTCCCAGCCCCCTAGAAAATTCGGAAATCGTCTCACGAATCCAATGGCGCCAGCCAAATTGTCCTAGCTATGATATTTTTTAAGATATGGGCAAAAGACTGTGTGATCCCAAATCCGGGCCCGTTTTGCTCTAGGAGGCCCAGGAGCGGAGAAAAACGCGAAAAACGATAAAATCGGCTTTAGAAAATTCCCGGCCCACTAGAAAAATCGGAAATCGTCTCACGAATCCAATGGCGCCAGCCAAATTGTCCTAGCTATGATATTTCCAAAGATATGGGCGAAAAACGGTGTGATGCCAAATCCGGGTCCGTTTTGCTCTCGGAGACCCAGGAGCCGAGGAAATCGCGAAAAACGAAAAAATCGACTTTAGAAAATTCACGGACCTCTAGAAAAATCGGAAATCGTCTCACGAATCCAATGGCGCCAGCCAAATTGTCCTAGCTATGATATTTCCAAAGATATGGGCAAAAGACTGTGTGATCCCAAATCCGGGCCCGTTTTGCTCTAGGAGGCCCAGGAGCGGAGAAAAACGCGAAAAACGAAAAAATCGACTTTAGAAAATTCCCGGCCCACTAGAAAAATCGGAAATCGTCTCACGAATCCAATGGCGCCAGCCAAATTGTCCTAGCTATGATATTTCCAAAGATATGGGCGAAAAACGGTGTGATCCCAAATCCGGGCCCGTTTTACTCTAGGAGGCCCAGGAGCCGAGAAAAACGCGAAAAACGATAAAATCGACTTTAGAAAATTCCCGGACCCCTAGAAAAATCGGAAATCGTCTCACGAATCCAATGGCGCCAGCCAAATTGTCCTAGCTATGATATTTCCAAAGATATGGGCGAATAACGGTGTGATCCCAAATCCGGGCCCGTTTTGCTCTAGGAGGCCCAGGAGCCGAGAAAAACGCGAAAAACGAAAAAATCGACTTTAGAAAATTCCCAGCCCCCTAGAAAAATCGGAAATCGTCTCACGAATCCAATTGCGCCAGCCAAATTGTCCTAGCTATGATATTTCCAAAGATATGGGCGAAAAACGGTGTGATGCCAAATCCGGGCCCGTCTTGCTCTAGGAGACCCAGGAGCCGAGGAAATCGCGAAAAACGAAAAAATCGGCTTTAGAAAATTCCCGGACCCCTAGAAAAATCGGAAATCGTCTCACGAATCCAATGGCGCCAGCCAAATTGTCCTAGCTATGATATTTCCAAAGATATCGGCAAAAGGCTGTGTGATCCCAAATCCGGGCCCGTTTTACTCTAGGAGGCCCAGGAGCCGAGAAAAACGCGAAAAACGAAAAAATCGACTTTAGAAAATTCCCAGCCCCCTAGAAAATTCGGAAATCGTCTCACGAATCCAATGGCGCCAGCCAAATTGTCCTAGCTATGATATTTCCAAAGATATGGGCAAAAGACTGTGTGATCCCAAATCCGGGCCCGTTTTGCTCTAGGAGGCCCAGGAGCGGAGAAAAACGCGAAAAACGAAAAAATCGACTTTAGAAAATTCCCGGCCCCCTAGAAAAATCGGAAATCGTCTCACGAATCCCATGGCGCCAGCCAAATTGTCCTAGCTATGATATTTCCAAAGATATGGGCGAAAAACGGTGTGATGCCAAATCCGGGCCCGTTTTGCTCTGGGAGACCCAGGAGCCGAGGAAATCGCGAAAAACGAAAAAATCGACTTTAGAAAATTCACGGACCTCTAGAAAAATCGGAAATCGTCTCACGAATCCAATGGCGCCAGCCAAATTGTCCTAGCTATGATATTTCCAAAGATATGGGCAAAAGACTGTGTGATCCCAAATCCGGGCCCGTTTTGCTCTCGGCGACCCAGGAGCCGAGGAAATCGCGAAAAACGAAAAAATCGACTTTAGAAAATTCACGGACCTCTAGAAAAATCGGAAATCGTCTCACGAATCCAATGGCGCCAGCCAAATTGTCCTAGCTATGATATTTCCAAAGATAGGGGCAAAATACTGTGTGATCCCAAATCCGGGCCCGTTTTGCTCTAGGCGGCCCAGGAGCCGAGAAAAACGCGAAAAACGATAAAATCGACTTTAGAAAATTCCCGGCCCACTAGAAAAATCGGAAATCGTCTCACGAATCCAATGGCGCCAGCCAAATTGTCCTAGCTATGATATTTCCAAAGATATGGGCGAAAAACGGTGTGATCCCAAATCCGGGCCCGTTTTACTCTAGGAGGCCCAGGAGCCGAGAAAAACGCGAAAAACGAAAAAATCGACTTTAGAAAATTCCCAGCCCCCTAGAAAAATCGGAAATCGTCTCACGAATCCAATGGCGCCAACCAAATTGTCGTAGCTATGATATTTCCAAAGATATGGGCAAAAGACTGTGTGATCCCAAATCCGGGCCCGTTTTGCTCTAGGAGGCCCAGGAGCGGAGAAAAACGCGAAAAACGAAAAAATCGACTTTAGAAAATTCCCGGCCCACTAGAAAAATCGGAAATCGTCTCACGAATCCAATGGCGCCAGCCAAATTGTCCTAGCTATGATATTTCCAAAGATATGGGCGAAAAACGGTGTGATCCCAAATCCGGGCCCGTTTTACTCTAGGAGGCCCAGGAGCCGAGAAAAACGCGAAAAACGATAAAATCGACTTTAGAAAATTCCCGGACCCCTAGAAAAATCGGAAATCGTCTCACGAATCCAATGGCGCCAGCCAAATTGTCCTAGCTATGATATTTCCAAAGATATGGGCGAATAACGGTGTGATCCCAAATCCGGGCCCGTTTTGCTCTAGGAGGCCCAGGAGCCGAGAAAAACGCGAAAAACGAAAAAATCGACTTTAGAAAATTCCCAGCCCCCTAGAAAAATCGGAAATCGTCTCACGAATCCAATGGCACCAGCCAAATTGTCTCAGCTATGATATTTCCAAAGATATGGGCAAAAGACTGTGTGATCCCAAATCCGGGCCCGTTTTGCTCTAGGCGGCCCAGGAGCCGAGAAAAACGCGGAAAACGATAAAATCGTCGTTAGAAAATTCGCAGCCCCCTAGAAAAATCGGAAATCGTCTCACGAATCCAATGGCGCCAGCCAAATTGTCCTAGCTATGATATTTCCAAAGATATGGGCAAAAGACTGTGTGATCCCAAATCCGGACCCGTTTTGCTCGAGGAGGCCCAGGAGCCGAGAAAAACGCGAAAAACGAAAAAATCGAATTTAGAAAATTCCCGGACCCCTGGAAAACTCGGAAATCGTCTCACGAATTCAATGGCGCCAGCCAAATTGTCCTAGCTATGATATTTCCAAAGATATGGGCGAATAACGGTCTGAGTCCGAATCCGGGCCCATTTTGCTCTGGGAGGCCCAGGAGCCGAGCACAACGCAAAAAAACGAAAAAATCGACTCTGGACCATTCCCGGACCCCTTAGTAAGTCGGAAATCGTCTCACGAATCCAATGGCGCCAGCCAAATTGTCCTAGCTATGATATTTCCAAAGATATGGGCGAAAAACGGTGTGATGCCAAATCCGGGCCCGTTTTGCTCTCGGAGACCCAGGAGCCGAGGAAATCGCGAAAAACGAAAAAATCGACTTTAGAAAATTCCCGGACCCCTAGAAAAATCGGAAATCGTCTCACGAATCCAATGGCGCCAGCCAAATTGTCCTAGCTATGATATTTCCAAAGATATGGGCGAAAAACAGTTTGATCCCAAATCCGGGCCCGTTTTGCTCTAGGAGGCCCAGGAGCCGAGAAAAACGCGAAAAACGAAAAAATCGACTTTAGAAAATTCACGGACCTCTAGAAAAATCGGAAATCGTCTCACGAATCCAATGGCACCAGCCAAATTGTCTCAGCTATGATATTTCCAAAGATATGGGCAAAAGACTGTGTGATCCCAAATCCGGGCCCGTTTTGCTCTAGGCGGCCCAGGAGCCGAGAAAAGCGCGAAAAACGATAAAATCGTCGTTAGAAAATTCGCAGCCCCCTAGAAAAATCGGAAATCGTCTCACGAATCCAATGGCGCCAGCCAAATTGTCCTAGCTATGATATTTCCAAAGATATGGGCAAAAGACTGTGTGATCCCAAATCCGGACCCGTTTTGCTCGAGGAGGCCCAGGAGCCGAGAAAAACGCGAAAAACGAAAAAATCGAATTTAGAAAATTCCCGGACCCTTGGAAAACTCGGAAATCGTCTCACGAATTCAATGGCGCCAGCCAAATTGTCCTAGCTATGATATTTCCAAAGATATGGGCGAATAACGGTCTGAGTCCGAATCCGGGCCCATTTTGCTCTGGGAGGCCCAGGAGCCGAGCACAACGCAAAAAAACGAAAAAATCGACTGTGGACCATTCCCGGACCCCTTAGTAAGTCGGAAATCGTCTCACGAATCCAATGGCGCCAGCCAAATTGTCCTAGCTATGATATTTCCAAAGATATCGGCAAAAGGCTGTGTGATCCCAAATCCGGGCCCGTTTTACTCTAGGAGGCCCAGGAGCCGAGAAAAACGCGAAAAACGAAAAAATCGACTTTAGAAAATTCCCAGCCCCCTAGAAAATTCGGAAATCGTCTCACGAATCCAATGGCGCCAGCCAAATTGTCCTAGCTATGATATTTCCTAAGATATGGGCAAAAGACTGTGTGATCCCAAATCCGGGCCCGTTTTGCTCTAGGAGGCCCAGGAGCGGAGAAAAACGCGAAAAACGATAAAATCGACTTTAGAAAATTCCCGGCCCACTAGAAAAATCGGAAATCGTCTCACGAATCCAATGGCGCCAGCCAAATTGTCCTAGCTATGATATTTCCAAAGATATGGGCGAAAAACGGTGTGATGCCAAATCCGGGTCCGTTTTGCTCTCGGAGGCCCAGGAGCCGAGCACAACGCAAAAAAACGAAAAAATCGACTCTGGACCATTCCCGGACCCCTTAGTAAGTCGGAAATCGTCTCACGAATCCAATGGCGCCAGCCAAATTGTCCTAGCTATGATATTTCCAAAGATATCGGCAAAAGGCTGTGTGATCCCAAATCCGGGCCGGTTTTACTCTAGGAGACCCAGGAGCCGAGGAAATCGCGAAAAACGAAAAAATCGACTTTAGAAAACTCCCGGCCCACTAGAAAAATCGGAAATCGTCTCACGAATTCAATGGCGCCAGCCAAATTGTCCTAGCTATGATATTTCCAAAGATATGGGCGAATAACGGTCTGAGTCCGAATCCGGGCCCATTTTGCTCAGGGAGGCCCAGGAGCCGAGCAAAACGCAAAAAAACGAAAAAATCGACTGTGGACCATTCCCGGACCCCTTAGTAAGTCGGAAATCGTCTCACGAATCCAATGGCGCCAGCCAAATTGTCCTAGCTATGATATTTCCAAAGATATGGGCGAAAAACGGTGTGATGCCAAATCCGGGCCCGTCTTGCTCTAGGACACCCAGGAGCCGAGGAAATCGCGAAAAACGAAAAAATCGGCTTTAGAAAATTCCCGGACCCCTAGAAAAATCGGAAATCGTCTCACGAATCCAATGGCGCCAGCCAAATTGTCCTAGCTATGATATTTCCAAAGATATCGGCAAAAGGCTGTGTGATCCCAAATCCGGGCCCGTTTTACTCTAGGAGGCCCAGGAGCCGAGAAAAACGCGAAAAACGAAAAAATCAACTTTAGAAAATTCCCAGCCCCCTAGAAAATTCGGAAATCGTCTCACGAATCCAATGGCGCCAGCCAAATTGTCCTAGCTATGATATTTCCAAAGATATGGGCAAAAGACTGTGTGATCCCAAATCCGGGCCCGTTTTGCTCTAGGAGGCCCAGGAGCGGAGAAAAACGCGAAAAACGAAAAAATCGACTTTAGAAAATTCCCGGCCCCCTAGAAAAATCGGAAATCGTCTCACGAATCCCATGGCGCCAGCCAAATTGTCCTTGCTATGATATTTCCAAAGATATGGGCGAAAAACGGTGTGATGCCAAATCCGGGCCCGTTTTGCTCTGGGAGACCCAGGTGCCGAGGAAATCGCGAAAAACGAAAAAATCGACTTTAGAAAATTCACGGACCTCTAGAAAAATCGGAAATCGTCTCACGAATCCAATGGCGCCAGCCAAATTGTCCTAGCTATGATATTTCCAATGATATGGGCAAAAGACTGTGTGATCCCAAATCCGGGCCCGTTTTGCTCTCGGCGACCCAGGAGCCGAGGAAATCGCGAAAAACGAAAAAATCGACTTTAGAAAATTCACGGACCTCTAGAAAAATCGGAAATCGTCTCACGAATCCAATGGCGCCAGCCAAATTGTCCTAGCTATGATATTTCCAAAGATAGGGGCAAAAGACTATGTGATCCCAAATCCGGGCCCGTTTTGCTCTAGGCGGCCCAGGAGCCGAGAAAAACGCGAAAAACGATAAAATCGACTTTAGAAAATTCCCGGCCCACTAGAAAAATCGGAAATCGTCTCACGAATCCAATGGCGCCAGCCAAATTGTCCTAGCTATGATATTTCCAAAGATATGGGCGAAAAACGGTGTGATCCCAAATCCGGGCCCGTTTTACTCTAGGAGGCCCAGGAGCCGAGAAAAACGCGAAAAACGAAAAAATCGACTTTAGAAAATTCCCAGCCCCCTAGAAAAATCGGAAATCGTCTCACGAATCCAATGGCGCCAACCAAATTGTCGTAGCTATGATATTTCCAAAGATATGGGCAAAAGACTGTGTGATCCCAAATCCGGGCCCGTTTTGCTCTAGGAGGCCCAGGAGCGGAGAAAAACGCGAAAAACGAAAAAATCGACTTTAGAAAATTCCCGGCCCACTAGAAAAATCGGAAATCGTCTCACGAATCCAATGGCGCCAGCCAAATTGTCCTAGCTATGATATTTCCAAAGATATGGGCAAAAGACTGTGTGATCCCAAATCCGGACCCGTTTTGCTCGAGGAGGCCCAGGAGCCGAGAAAAACGCGAAAAACGAAAAAATCGAATTTAGAAAATTCCCGGACCCCTGGAAAACTAGGAAATCGTCTCACGAATTCAATGGCGCCAGCCAAATTGTCCTAGCTATGATATTTCCAAAGATATGGGCGAATAACGGTCTGAGTCCGAATCCGGGCCCATTTTGCTCTGGGAGGCCCAGGAGCCGAGCACAACGCAAAAAAACGAAAAAATCGACTGTGGACCATTCCCGGACCCCTTAGTAAGTCGGAAATCGTCTCACGAATCCAATGGCGCCAGCCAAATTGTCCTAGCTATGATATTTCCAAAGATATCGGCAAAAGGCTGTGTGATCCCAAATCCGGGCCCGTTTTACTCTAGGAGGCCCAGGAGCCGAGAAAAACGCGAAAAACGAAAAAATCGACTTTAGAAAATTCCCAGCCCCCTAGAAAATTCGGAAATCGTCTCACGAATCCAATGGCGCCAGCCAAATTGTCCTAGCTATGATATTTCCTAAGATATGGGCAAAAGACTGTGTGATCCCAAATCCGGGCCCGTTTTGCTCTAGGAGGCCCAGGAGCGGAGAAAAACGCGAAAAACGATAAAATCGACTTTAGAAAATTCCCGGCCCACTAGAAAAATCGGAAATCGTCTCACGAATCCAATGGCGCCAGCCAAATTGTCCTAGCTATGATATTTCCAACGATATGGGCGAAAAACGGTGTGATGCCAAATCCGGGTCCGTTTTGCTCTCGGAGGCCCAGGAGCCGAGCACAACGCAAAAAAACGAAAAAATCGACTCTGGACCATTCCCGGACCCCTTAGTAAGTCGGAAATCGTCTCACGAATCCAATGGCGCCAGCCAAATTGTCCTAGCTATGATATTTCCAAAGATATCGGCAAAAGGCTGTGTGATCCCAAATCCGGGCCCGTTTTACTCTAGGAGACCCAGGAGCCGAGGAAATCGCGAAAAACGAAAAAATCGACTTTAGAAAATTCACGGACCTCTAGAAAAATCGGAAATCGTCTCACGAATCCAATGGCACCAGCCAAATTGTCTCAGCTATGATATTTCCAAAGATATGGGCAAAAGACTGTGTGATCCCAAATCCGGGCCCGTTTTGCTCTAGGCGGCCCAGGAGCCGAGAAAAGCGCGAAAAACGATAAAATCGTCGTTAGAAAATTCGCAGCCCCCTAGAAAAATCGGAAATCGTCTCACGAATCCAATGGCGCCAGCCAAATTGTCCTAGCTATGATATTTCCAAAGATATGGGCAAAAGACTGTGTGATCCCAAATCCGGACCCGTTTTGCTCGAGGAGGCCCAGGAGCCGAGAAAAACGCGAAAAACGAAAAAATCGAATTTAGAAAATTCCCGGACCCCTGGAAAACTCGGAAATCGTCTCACGAATTCAATGGCGCCAGCCAAATTGTCCTAGCTATGATATTTCCAAAGATATGGGCGAATAACGGTCTGAGTCCGAATCCGGGCCCATTTTGCTCTGGGAGGCCCAGGAGCCGAGCACAACGCAAAAAAACGAAAAAATCGACTGTGGACCATTCCCGGACCCCTTAGTAAGTCGGAAATCGTCTCACGAATCCAATGGCGCCAGCCAAATTGTCCTAGCTATGATATTTCCAAAGATATCGGCAAAAGGCTGTGTGATCCCAAATCCGGGCCCGTTTTACTCTAGGAGGCCCAGGAGCCGAGAAAAACGCGAAAAACGAAAAAATCGACTTTAGAAAATTCCCAGCCCCCTAGAAAATTCGGAAATCGTCTCACGAATCCAATGGCGCCAGCCAAATTGTCCTAGCTATGATATTTTTTAAGATATGGGCAAAAGACTGTGTGATCCCAAATCCGGGCCCGTTTTGCTCTAGGAGGCCCAGGAGCGGAGAAAAACGCGAAAAACGATAAAATCGGCTTTAGAAAATTCCCGGCCCACTAGAAAAATCGGAAATCGTCTCACGAATCCAATGGCGCCAGCCAAATTGTCCTAGCTATGATATTTCCAAAGATATGGGCGAAAAACGGTGTGATGCCAAATCCGGGTCCGTTTTGCTCTCGGAGACCCAGGAGCCGAGGAAATCGCGAAAAACGAAAAAATCGACTTTAGAAAATTCACGGACCTCTAGAAAAATCGGAAATCGTCTCACGAATCCAATGGCGCCAGCCAAATTGTCCTAGCTATGATATTTCCAAAGATATGGGCAAAAGACTGTGTGATCCCAAATCCGGGCCCGTTTTGCTCTAGGAGGCCCAGGAGCGGAGAAAAACGCGAAAAACGAAAAAATCGACTTTAGAAAATTCCCGGCCCACTAGAAAAATCGGAAATCGTCTCACGAATCCAATGGCGCCAGCCAAATTGTCCTAGCTATGATATTTCCAAAGATATCGGCAAAAGGCTGTGTGATCCCAAATCCGGGCCCGTTTTACTCTAGGAGGCCCAGGAGCCGAGAAAAACGCGAAAAACGAAAAAATCGACTTTAGAAAATTCCCAGCCCCCTAGAAAATTCGGAAATCGTCTCACGAATCCAATGGCGCCAGCCAAATTGTCCTAGCTATGATATTTCCAAAGATATGGGCAAAAGACTGTGTGATCCCAAATCCGGGCCCGTTTTGCTCTAGGAGGCCCAGGAGCGGAGAAAAACGCGAAAAACGAAAAAATCGACTTTAGAAAATTCCCGGCCCCCTAGAAAAATCGGAAATCGTCTCACGAATCCCATGGCGCCAGCCAAATTGTCCTAGCTATGATATTTCCAAAGATATGGGCGAAAAACGGTGTGATGCCAAATCCGGGCCCGTTTTGCTCTGGGAGACCCAGGAGCCGAGGAAATCGCGAAAAACGAAAAAATCGACTTTAGAAAATTCACGGACCTCTAGAAAAATCGGAAATCGTCTCACGAATCCAATGGCGCCAGCCAAATTGTCCTAGCTATGATATTTCCAAAGATATGGGCAAAAGACTGTGTGATCCCAAATCCGGGCCCGTTTTGCTCTCGGCGACCCAGGAGCCGAGGAAATCGCGAAAAACGAAAAAATCGACTTTAGAAAATTCACGGACCTCTAGAAAAATCGGAAATCGTCTCACGAATCCAATGGCGCCAGCCAAATTGTCCTAGCTATGATATTTCCAAAGATAGGGGCAAAAGACTGTGTGATCCCAAATCCGGGCCCGTTTTGCTCTAGGCGGCCCAGGAGCCGAGAAAAACGCGAAAAACGATAAAATCGACTTTAGAAAATTCCCGGCCCACTAGAAAAATCGGAAATCGTCTCACGAATCCAATGGCGCCAGCCAAATTGTCCTAGCTATGATATTTCCAAAGATATGGGCGAAAAACGGTGTGATCCCAAATCCGGGCCCGTTTTACTCTAGGAGGCCCAGGAGCCGAGAAAAACGCGAAAAACGATAAAATCGACTTTAGAAAATTCCCGGACCCCTAGAAAAATCGGAAATCGTCTCACGAATCCAATGGCGCCAGCCAAATTGTCCTAGCTATGATATTTCCAAAGATATGGGCGAATAACGGTGTGATCCCAAATCCGGGCCCGTTTTGCTCTAGGAGGCCCAGGAGCCGAGAAAAACGCGAAAAACGAAAAAATCGACTTTAGAAAATTCCCAGCCCCCTAGAAAAATCGGAAATCGTCTCACGAATCCAATGGCACCAGCCAAATTGTCTCAGCTATGATATTTCCAAAGATATGGGCAAAAGACTGTGTGATCCCAAATCCGGGCCCGTTTTGCTCTAGGCGGCCCAGGAGCCGAGAAAAACGCGGAAAACGATAAAATCGTCGTTAGAAAATTCGCAGCCCCCTAGAAAAATCGGAAATCGTCTCACGAATCCAATGGCGCCAGCCAAATTGTCCTAGCTATGATATTTCCAAAGATATGGGCAAAAGACTGTGTGATCCCAAATCCGGACCCGTTTTGCTCGAGGAGGCCCAGTAGCCGAGAAAAACGCGAAAAACGAAAAAATCGAATTTAGAAAATTCCCGGACCCCTGGAAAACTCGGAAATCGTCTCACGAATTCAATGGCGCCAGCCAAATTGTCCTAGCTATGATATTTCCAAAGATATGGGCGAATAACGGTCTGAGTCCGAATCCGGGCCCATTTTGCTCTGGGAGGCCCAGGAGCCGAGCACAACGCAAAAAAACGAAAAAATCGACTCTGGACCATTCCCGGACCCCTTAGTAAGTCGGAAATCGTCTCACGAATCCAATGGCGCCAGCCAAATTGTCCTAGCTATGATATTTCCAAAGATATGGGCGAAAAACGGTGTGATGCCAAATCCGGGCCCGTTTTGCTCTCGGAGACCCAGGAGCCGAGGAAATCGCGAAAAACGAAAAAATCGACTTTAGAAAATTCCCGGACCCCTAGAAAAATCGGAAATCGTCTCACGAATCCAATGGCGCCAGCCAAATTGTCCTAGCTATGATATTTCCAAAGATATGGGCGAAAAACAGTTTGATCCCAAATCCGGGCCCGTTTTGCTCTAGGAGGCCCAGGAGCCGAGAAAAACGCGAAAAACGAAAAAATCGACTTTAGAAAATTCCCGGACCCCTAGAAAAATCGGAAATTATCTCACGAATCCAATGGCGCCAGCCAAATTGTCCTAGCTACGATATTTCCAAAGATATGGGCGAAAAATGGTGTGATCCCAAATCCGGGCCCGTTTTGCTCTAGGCGGCCCAGGAGCCGAGAAAAACGCGAAAAACGATAAAATCGACTTTAGAAAACGCCCGGCCCACTAGAAAAATCGGAAATCGTCTCACGAATCCAATGGCGCCAGCCAAATTGTCCTAGCTATGATATTTCCAAAGATATCGGCAAAAGGCTGTGTGATCCCAAATCCGGGCCCGTTTTACTCTAAGAGGCCCAGGAGCCGAGAAAAACGCGAAAAACGAAAAAATCGACTTTAGAAAATTCCCGGCCCCCTAGAAAAATCGGAAATCGTCTCACCAATCCAATGGCGCCAGCCAAATTGTCCTAGCTATGATATTTCCAAAGATATGGGCGAAAAACAGTGTGATCCCAAATCCGGGCCCGTTTTGCTCTAGGAGGCCCAGGAGCCGAGAAAAACGCGAAAAACGAAAAAATCGAATTTAGAAAATTCCCGGACCCCTGGAAAAATCGGAAATCGTCTCACGAATTCAATGGCGCCAGCCAAATTGTCCTAGCTATGATATTTCCAAAGATATGGGCGAATAACGGTCTGAGTCCGAATCCGGGCCCATTTTGCTCTGGGAGGCCCAGGAGCCGAGCAAAACGCAAAAAAACGAAAAAATCGACTGTGGACCATTCCCGGACCCCTTAGTAAGTCGGAAATCGTCTCACGAATCCAATGGCGCCAGCCAAATTGTCCTAGCTATGATATTTCCAAAGATATCGGCAAAAGGCTGTGTGATCCCAAATCCGGGCCCGTTTTACTCTAGGAGGCCCAGGAGCCGAGAAAAACGCGAAAAACGAAAAAATCGACTTTAGAAAATTCCCAGCCCCCTAGAAAATTCGGAAATCGTCTCACGAATCCAATGGCGCCAGCCAAATTGTCCTAGCTATGATATTTCCAAAGATATGGGCAAAAGACTGTGTGATCCCAAATACGGGCCCGTTTTGCTCTAGGCGGCCCAGGAGCCGAGAAAAACGCGAAAAACGATAAAATCGACTTTAGAAAATTCCCAGCCCCCTAGAAATATCGGAAAGCGTCTCACGAATCCAATGGCGCCAGCCAAATTGTCCTAGCTATGATATTTCCAAAGATATGGGCGAAAAACGGTGGGATGCCAAATCCGGGCCCGTTTTGCTCTCGGAGACCCAGGAGCCGAGGAAATCGCGAAAAACGAAAAAATCGACTTTAGAAAATTCACGGACCTCTAGAAAAATCGGAAATCGTCTCACGAATCCAATGGCGCCAGCCAAATTGTCCTAGCTATGATATTTCCAAAGATATGGGCAAAAGACTGCGTGATCCCAAATCCGGGCCCGTTTTGCTCTAGGCGGCCCAGGAGCCGAGAAAAACGCGAAAAACGAGTAAATCGACTTTAGAAAACTCCCGGCCCACTAGAAAAATCGGAAATCGTCTCACGAATTCAATGGCGCCAGCCAAATTGTCCTAGCTATGATATTTCCAAAGATATGGGCGAATAACGGTCTGAGTCCGAATCCGGGCCCATTTTGCTCTGGGAGGCCCAGGAGCCGAGCAAAACGCAAAAAAACGAAAAAATCGACTGTGGACCATTCCCGGACCCCTTAGTAAGTCGGAAATCGTCTCACGAATCCAATGGCGCCAGCCAAATTGTCCTAGCTATGATATTTCCAAAGATATGGGCGAAAAACGGTGTGATGCCAAATCCGGGCCCGTTTTGCTCTCAGAGACCCAGGAGCCGAGGAAATCGCGAAAAACGAAAAAATCGACTTTAGAAAATTCACGGACCTCTAGAAAAATCGGAAATCGTCTCACGAATCCAATGGCGCCAGCCAAATTGTCCTAGCTACGATATTTCCAAAGATATGGGCGAAAAATGGTGTGATCCCAAATCCGGGCCCGTTTTGCTCTAGGAGGCCCAGGAGCCGAGAAAAACACGAAAAACGAAAAAATCGACTTTAGAAAATTCCCGGCCTCCTAGAAAAGTCGGAAATCGTCTCACGAATCCAATTGCGCCAGCCAAATTGTCCTAGCTATGATATTTCCAAAGATATGGGCGAAAAACGGTGTGATGCCAAATCCGGGCCCGTCTTGCTCTAGGAGACCCAGGAGCCGAGGAAATCGCGAAAAACGATAAAATCGTCGTTAGAAAATTCGCAGCCCCCTAGAAAAATCGGAAATCGTCTCACGAATCCAATGGCGCCAGCCAAATTGTCCTAGCTATGATATTTCCAAAGATATGGGCAAAAGACTGTGTGATCCCAAATCCGGACCCGTTTTGCTCGAGGAGGCCCAGGAGCCGAGAAAAACGCGAAAAACGAAAAAATCGAATTTAGAAAATTCCCGGACCCCTGGAAAACTCGGAAATCGTCTCACGGATTCAATGGCGCCAGCCAAATTGTCCTAGCTATGATATTTCCAAAGATATGGGCGAATAACGGTCTGAGTCCGAATCCGGGCCCATTTTGCTCTGGGAGGCCCAGGAGCCGAGCACAACGCAAAAAAACGAAAAAATCGACTCTGGACCATTCCCGGACCCCTTAGTAAGTCGGAAATCGTCTCACGAATCCAATGGCGCCAGCCAAATTGTCCTAGCTATGATATTTCCAAAGATATGGGCGAAAAACGGTGTGATGCCAAATCCGGGCCCGTTTTGCTCTCGGAGACCCAGGAGCCGAGGAAATCGCGAAAAACGAAAAAATCGACTTTAGAAAATTCCCGGACCCCTAGAAAAATCGGAAATCGTCTCACGAATCCAATGGCGCCAGCCAAATTGTCCTAGCTATGATATTTCCAAAGATATGGGCGAAAAACAGTTTGATCCCAAATCCGGGCCCGTTTTGCTCTAGGAGGCCCAGGAGCCGAGAAAAACGCGAAAAACGAAAAAATCGACTTTAGAAAATTCCCGGACCCCTAGAAAAATCGGAAATTATCTCACGAATCCAATGGCGCCAGCCAAATTGTCCTAGCTACGATATTTCCAAAGATATGGGCGAAAAATGGTGTGATCCCAAATCCGGGCCCGTTTTGCTCTAGGAGGCCCAGGAGCCGAGAAAAACGCGAAAAACGAAAAAATCGACTTTAGAAAATTCCCGGCCCCCTAGAAAAATCGGAAATCGTCTCACGAATCCAATGGCGCCAGCCAAATTGTCCTAGCTATGATATTTCCAAAGATATGGGCGAATAACGGTCTGAGTCCGAATCCGGGCCCATTTTGCTCTAGGAGGCCCAGGAGCCGAGAAAAACGCGAAAAACGAAAAAATCGACTTTAGAAAATTCCCGGACCCCTAGAAAAATCGGAAATTATCTCACGAATCCAATGGCGCCAGCCAAATTGTCCTAGCTACGATATTTCCAAAGATATGGGCGAAAAATGGTGTGATCCCAAATCCGGGCCCGTTTTGCTCTAGGCGGCCCAGGAGCCGAGCACAACGCAAAAAAACGAAAAAATCGACTGTGGACCATTCCCGGACCCCTTAGTAAGTCGGAAATCGTCTCACGAATCCAATGGCGCCAGCCAAATTGTCCTAGCTATGATATTTCCAAAGATATCGGCAAAAGGCTGTGTGATCCCAAATCCGGGCCGGTTTTACTCTAGGAGACCCAGGAGCCGAGGAAATCGCGAAAAACGAAAAAATCGACTTTAGAAAACTCCCGGCCCACTAGAAAAATCGGAAATCGTCTCACGAATTCGATGGCGCCAGCCAAATTGTCCTAGCTATGATATTTCCAAAGATATGGGCGAATAACGGTCTGAGTCCGAATCCGGGCCCATTTTGCTCTGGGAGGCCCAGGAGCCGAGCAAAACGCAAAAAAACGAAAAAATCGACTGTGGACCATTCCCGGACCCCTTAGTAAGTCGGAAATCGTCTCACGAATCCAATGGCGCCAGCCAAATTGTCCTAGCTATGATATTTCCAAAGATATGGGCGAAAAACGGTGTGATGCCAAATCCGGGCCCGTTTTGCTCTCAGAGACCCAGGAGCCGAGGAAATCGCGAAAAACGAAAAAATCGACTTTAGAAAATTCACGGACCTCTAGAAAAATCGGAAATCGTCTCACGAATCCAATGGCGCCAGCCAAATTGTCCTAGCTACGATATTTCCAAAGATATGGGCGAAAAATGGTGTGATCCCAAATCCGGGCCCGTTTTGCTCTAGGAGGCCCAGGAGCCGAGAAAAACGCGAAAAACGAAAAAATCGACTTTAGAAAATTCCCGGCCTCCTAGAAAAGTCGGAAATCGTCTCACGAATCCAATTGCGCCAGCCAAATTGTCCTAGCTATGATATTTCCAAAGATATGGGCGAAAAACGGTGTGATGCCAAATCCGGGCCCGTCTTGCTCTAGGACACCCAGGAGCCGAGGAAATCGCGAAAAACGAAAAAATCGGCTTTAGAAAATTCCCGGACCCCTAGAAAAATCGGAAATCGTCTCACGAATCCAATGGCGCCAGCCAAATTGTCCTAGCTATGATATTTCCAAAGATATCGGCAAAAGGCTGTGTGATCCCAAATCCGGGCCCGTTTTACTCTAGGAGGCCCAGGAGCCGAGAAAAACGCGAAAAACGAAAAAATCAACTTTAGAAAATTCCCAGCCCCCTAGAAAATTCGGAAATCGTCTCACGAATCCAATGGCGCCAGCCAAATTGTCCTAGCTATGATATTTCCAAAGATATGGGCAAAAGACTGTGTGATCCCAAATCCGGGCCCGTTTTGCTCTAGGAGGCCCAGGAGCGGAGAAAAACGCGAAAAACGAAAAAATCGACTTTAGAAAATTCCCGGCCCCCTAGAAAAATCGGAAATCGTCTCACGAATCCCATGGCGCCAGCCAAATTGTCCTAGCTATGATATTTCCAAAGATATGGGCGAAAAACGGTGTGATGCCAAATCCGGGCCCGTTTTGCTCTGGGAGACCCAGGAGCCGAGGAAATCGCGAAAAACGAAAAAATCGACTTTAGAAAATTCACGGACCTCTAGAAAAATCGGAAATCGTCTCACGAATCCAATGGCGCCAGCCAAATTGTCCTAGCTATGATATTTCCAATGATATGGGCAAAAGACTGTGTGATCCCAAATCCGGGCCCGTTTTGCTCTCGGCGACCCAGGAGCCGAGGAAATCGCGAAAAACGAAAAAATCGACTTTAGAAAATTCACGGACCTCTAGAAAAATCGGAAATCGTCTCACGAATCCAATGGCGCCAGCCAAATTGTCCTAGCTATGATATTTCCAAAGATAGGGGCAAAAGACTATGTGATCCCAAATCCGGGCCCGTTTTGCTCTAGGCGGCCCAGGAGCCGAGAAAAACGCGAAAAACGATAAAATCGACTTTAGAAAATTCCCGGCCCACTAGAAAAATCGGAAATCGTCTCACGAATCCAATGGCGCCAGCCAAATTGTCCTAGCTATGATATTTCCAAAGATATGGGCGAAAAACGGTGTGATCCCAAATCCGGGCCCGTTTTACTCTAGGAGGCCCAGGAGCCGAGAAAAACGCGAAAAACGAAAAAATCGACTTTAGAAAATTCCCAGCCCCCTAGAAAAATCGGAAATCGTCTCACGAATCCAATGGCGCCAACCAAATTGTCGTAGCTATGATATTTCCAAAGATATGGGCAAAAGACTGTGTGATCCCAAATCCGGGCCCGTTTTGCTCTAGGAGGCCCAGGAGCGGAGAAAAACGCGAAAAACGAAAAAATCGACTTTAGAAAATTCCCGGCCCACTAGAAAAATCGGAAATCGTCTCACGAATCCAATGGCGCCAGCCAAATTGTCCTAGCTATGATATTTCCAAAGATATGGGCGAAAAACGGTGTGATCCCAAATCCGGGCCCGTTTTACTCTAGGAGGCCCAGGAGCCGAGAAAAACGCGAAAAACGATAAAATCGACTTTAGAAAATTCCCGGACCCCTAGAAAAATCGGAAATCGTCTCACGAATCCAATGGCGCCAGCCAAATTGTCCTAGCTATGATATTTCCAAAGATATGGGCGAATAACGGTGTGATCCCAAATCCGGGCCCGTTTTGCTCTAGGAGGCCCAGGAGCCGATAAAAACGCGAAAAACGAAAAAATCGACTTTAGAAAATTCCCAGCCCCCTAGAAAAATCGGAAATCGTCTCACGAATCCAATGGCACCAGCCAAATTGTCTCAGCTATGATATTTCCAAAGATATGGGTAAAAGACTGTGTGATCCCAAATCCGGGCCCGTTTTGCTCTAGGCGGCCCAGGAGCCGAGAAAAACGCGGAAAACGATAAAATCGTCGTTAGAAAATTCGCAGCCCCCTAGAAAAATCGGAAATCGTCTCACGAATCCAATGGCGCCAGCCAAATTGTCCTAGCTATGATATTTCCAAAGATATGGGCAAAAGACTGTGTGATCCCAAATCCGGACCCGTTTTGCTCGAGGAGGCCCAGGAGCCGAGAAAAACGCGAAAAACGAAAAAATCGAATTTAGAAAATTCCCGGACCCCTGGAAAACTCGGAAATCGTCTCACGAATTCAATGGCGCCAGCCAAATTGTCCTAGCTATGATATTTCCAAAGATATGGGCGAATAACGGTCTGAGTCCGAATCCCGGCCCATTTTGCTCTGGGAGGCCCAGGAGCCGAGCACAACGCAAAAAAACGAAAAAATCGACTCTGGACCATTCCCGGACCCCTTAGTAAGTCGGAAATCGTCTCACGAATCCAATGGCGCCAGCCAAATTGTCCTAGCTATGATATTTCCAAAGATATCGGCAAAAGGCTGTGTGATCCCAAATCCGGGCCCGTTTTACTCTAGGAGACCCAGGAGCCGAGGAAATCGCGAAAAACGAAAAAATCGACTTTAGAAAATTCACGGACCTCTAGAAAAATCGGAAATCGTCTCACGAATTCAATGGCGCCAGCCAAATTGTCCTAGCTATGATATTTCCAAAGATATGGGCGAATAACGGTCTGAGTCCGAATCCGGGCCCATTTTGCTCTGGGAGGCCCAGGAGCCGAGCACAACGCAAAAAAACGAAAAAATCGACTGTGGACCATTCCCGGACCCCTTAGTAAGTCGGAAATCGTCTCACGAATCCAATGGCGCCAGCCAAATTGTCCTAGCTATGATATTTCCAAAGATATCGGCAAAAGGCTGTGTGATCCCAAATCCGGGCCCGTTTTACTCTAGGAGGCCCAGGAGCCGAGAAAAACGCGAAAAACGAAAAAATCGACTTTAGAAAATTCCCAGCCCCCTAGAAAATTCGGAAATCGTCTCACGAATCCAATGGCGCCAGCCAAATTGTCCTAGCTATGATATTTCCTAAGATATGGGCAAAAGACTGTGTGATCCCAAATCCGGGCCCGTTTTGCTCTAGGAGGCCCAGGAGCGGAGAAAAACGCGAAAAACGATAAAATCGACTTTAGAAAATTCCCGGCCCACTAGAAAAATCGGAAATCGTCTCACGAATCCAATGGCGCCAGCCAAATTGTCCTAGCTATGATATTTCCAAAGATATGGGCGAAAAACGGTGTGATGCCAAATCCGGGTCCGTTTTGCTCTCGGAGGCCCAGGAGCCGAGCACAACGCAAAAAAACGAAAAAATCGACTCTGGACCATTCCCGGACCCCTTAGTAAGTCGGAAATCGTCTCACGAATCCAATGGCGCCAGCCAAATTGTCCTAGCTATGATATTTCCAAAGATATCGGCAAAAGGCTGTGTGATCCCAAATCCGGGCCCGTTTTACTCTAGGAGACCCAGGAGCCGAGGAAATCGCGAAAAACGAAAAAATCGACTTTAGAAAATTCACGGACCTCTAGAAAAATCGGAAATCGTCTCACGAATCCAATGGCACCAGCCAAATTGTCTCAGCTATGATATTTCCAAAGATATGGGCAAAAGACTGTGTGATCCCAAATCCGGGCCCGTTTTGCTCTAGGCGGCCCAGGAGCCGAGAAAAGCGCGAAAAACGATAAAATCGTCGTTAGAAAATTCGCAGCCCCCTAGAAAAATCGGAAATCGTCTCACGAATCCAATGGCGCCAGCCAAATTGTCCTAGCTATGATATTTCCAAAGATATGGGCAAAAGACTGTGTGATCCCAAATCCGGACCCGTTTTGCTCGAGGAGGCCCAGGAGCCGAGAAAAACGCGAAAAACGAAAAAATCGAATTTAGAAAATTCCCGGACCCCTGGAAAACTCGGAAATCGTCTCACGAATTCAATGGCGCCAGCCAAATTGTCCTAGCTATGATATTTCCAAAGATATGGGCGAATAACGGTCTGAGTCCGAATCCGGGCCCATTTTGCTCTGGGAGGCCCAGGAGCCGAGCACAACGCAAAAAAACGAAAAAATCGACTGTGGACCATTCCCGGACCCCTTAGTAAGTCGGAAATCGTCTCACGAATCCAATGGCGCCAGCCAAATTGTCCTAGCTATGATATTTCCAAAGATATCGGCAAAAGGCTGTGTGATCCCAAATCCGGGCCCGTTTTACTCTAGGAGGCCCAGGAGCCGAGAAAAACGCGAAAAACGAAAAAATCGACTTTAGAAAATTCCCAGCCCCCTAGAAAATTCGGAAATCGTCTCACGAATCCAATGGCGCCAGCCAAATTGTCCTAGCTATGATATTTTTTAAGATATGGGCAAAAGACTGTGTGATCCCAAATCCGGGCCCGTTTTGCTCTAGGAGGCCCAGGAGCGGAGAAAAACGCGAAAAACGATAAAATCGGCTTTAGAAAATTCCCGGCCCACTAGAAAAATCGGAAATCGTCTCACGAATCCAATGGCGCCAGCCAAATTGTCCTAGCTATGATATTTCCAAAGATATGGGCGAAAAACGGTGTGATGCCAAATCCGGGTCCGTTTTGCTCTCGGAGACCCAGGAGCCGAGGAAATCGCGAAAAACGAAAAAATCGACTTTAGAAAATTCACGGACCTCTAGAAAAATCGGAAATCGTCTCACGAATCCAATGGCGCCAGCCAAATTGTCCTAGCTATGATATTTCCAAAGATATGGGCAAAAGACTGTGTGATCCCAAATCCGGGCCCGTTTTGCTCTAGGAGGCCCAGGAGCGGAGAAAAACGCGAAAAACGAAAAAATCGACTTTAGAAAATTCCCGGCCCACTAGAAAAATCGGAAATCGTCTCACGAATCCAATGGCGCCAGCCAAATTGTCCTAGCTATGATATTTCCAAAGATATGGGCGAAAAACGGTGTGATCCCAAATCCGGGCCCGTTTTACTCTAGGAGGCCCAGGAGCCGAGAAAAACGCGAAAAACGATAAAATCGACTTTAGAAAATTCCCGGACCCCTAGAAAAATCGGAAATCGTCTCACGAATCCAATGGCGCCAGCCAAATTGTCCTAGCTATGATATTTCCAAAGATATGGGCGAATAACGGTGTGATCCCAAATCCGGGCCCGTTTTGCTCTAGGAGGCCCAGGAGCCGAGAAAAACGCGAAAAACGAAAAAATCGACTTTAGAAAATTCCCAGCCCCCTAGAAAAATCGGGAATCGTCTCACGAATCCAATTGCGCCAGCCAAATTGTCCTAGCTATGATATTTCCAAAGATATGGGCGAAAAACGGTGTGATGCCAAATCCGGGCCCGTCTTGCTCTAGGAGACCCAGGAGCCGAGGAAATCGCGAAAAACGAAAAAATCGGCTTTAGAAAATTCCCGGACCCCTAGAAAAATCGGAAATCGTCTCACGAATCCAATGGCGCCAGCCAAATTGTCCTAGCTATGATATTTCCAAAGATATCGGCAAAAGGCTGTGTGATCCCAAATCCGGGCCCGTTTTACTCTAGGAGGCCCAGGAGCCGAGAAAAACGCGAAAAACGAAAAAATCGACTTTAGAAAATTCCCAGCCCCCTAGAAAATTCGGAAATCGTCTCACGAATCCAATGGCGCCAGCCAAATTGTCCTAGCTATGATATTTCCAAAGATATGGGCAAAAGACTGTGTGATCCCAAATCCGGGCCCGTTTTGCTCTAGGAGGCCCAGGAGCGGAGAAAAACGCGAAAAACGAAAAAATCGACTTTAGAAAATTCCCGGCCCCCTAGAAAAATCGGAAATCGTCTCACGAATCCCATGGCGCCAGCCAAATTGTCCTAGCTATGATATTTCCAAAGATATGGGCGAAAAACGGTGTGATGCCAAATCCGGGCCCGTTTTGCTCTGGGAGACCCAGGAGCCGAGGAAATCGCGAAAAACGAAAAAATCGACTTTAGAAAATTCACGGACCTCTAGAAAAATCGGAAATCGTCTCACGAATCCAATGGCGCCAGCCAAATTGTCCTAGCTATGATATTTCCAAAGATATGGGCAAAAGACTGTGTGATCCCAAATCCGGGCCCGTTTTGCTCTCGGCGACCCAGGAGCCGAGGAAATCGCGAAAAACGAAAAAATCGACTTTAGAAAATTCACGGACCTCTAGAAAAATCGGAAATCGTCTCACGAATCCAATGGCGCCAGCCAAATTGTCCTAGCTATGATATTTCCAAAGATAGGGGCAAAAGACTGTGTGATCCCAAATCCGGGCCCGTTTTGCTCTAGGCGGCCCAGGAGCCGAGAAAAACGCGAAAAACGATAAAATCGACTTTAGAAAATTCCCGGCCCACTAGAAAAATCGGAAATCGTCTCACGAATCCAATGGCGCCAGCCAAATTGTCCTAGCTATGATATTTCCAGAGATATGGGCGAAAAACGGTGTGATCCCAAATCCGGGCCCGTTTTACTCTAGGAGGCCCAGGAGCCGAGAAAAACGCGAAAAACGAAAAAATCGACTTTAGAAAATTCCCAGCCCCCTAGAAAATTCGGAAATCGTCTCACGAATCTAATGGCGCCAGCCAAATTGTCCTAGCTATGATATTTCCTAAGATATGGGCAAAAGACTGTGTGATCCCAAATCCGGGCCCGTTTTGCTCTAGGAGGCCCAGGAGCGGAGAAAAACGCGAAAAACGATAAAATCGACTTTAGAAAATTCCCGGCCCACTAGAAAAATCGGAAATCGTCTCACGAATCCAATGGCGCCAGCCAAATTGTCCTAGCTATGATATTTCCAAAGATATGGGCGAAAAACGGTGTGATGCCAAATCCGGGTCCGTTTTGCTCTCGGAGGCCCAGGAGCCGAGCACAACGCAAAAAAACGAAAAAATCGACTCTGGACCATTCCCGGACCCCTTAGTAAGTCGGAAATCGTCTCACGAATCCAATGGCGCCAGCCAAATTGTCCTAGCTATGATATTTCCAAAGATATCGGCAAAAGGCTGTGTGATCCCAAATCCGGGCCCGTTTTACTCTAGGAGACCCAGGAGCCGAGGAAATCGCGAAAAACGAAAAAATCGACTTTAGAAAATTCACGGACCTCTAGAAAAATCGGAAATCGTCTCACGAATCCAATGGCACCAGCCAAATTGTCTCAGCTATGATATTTCCAAAGATATGGGCAAAAGACTGTGTGATCCCAAATCCGGGCCCGTTTTGCTCTAGGCGGCCCAGGAGCCGAGAAAAGCGCGAAAAACGATAAAATCGTCGTTAGAAAATTCGCAGCCCCCTAGAAAAATCGGAAATCGTCTCACGAATCCAATGGCGCCAGCCAAATTGTCCTAGCTATGATATTTCCAAAGATATGGGCAAAAGACTGTGTGATCCCAAATCCGGACCCGTTTTGCTCGAGGAGGCCCAGGAGCCGAGAAAAACGCGAAAAACGAAAAAATCGAATTTAGAAAATTCCCGGACCCCTGGAAAACTCGGAAATCGTCTCACGAATTCAATGGCGCCAGCCAAATTGTCCTAGCTATGATATTTCCAAAGATATGGGCGAATAACGGTCTGAGTCCGAATCCGGGCCCATTTTGCTCTGGGAGGCCCAGGAGCCGAGCACAACGCAAAAAAACGAAAAAATCGACTGTGGACCATTCCCGGACCCCTTAGTAAGTCGGAAATCGTCTCACGAATCCAATGGCGCCAGCCAAATTGTCCTAGCTATGATATTTCCAAAGATATCGGCAAAAGGCTGTGTGATCCCAAATCCGGGCCCGTTTTACTCTAGGAGGCCCAGGAGCCGAGAAAAACGCGAAAAACGAAAAAATCGACTTTAGAAAATTCCCAGCCCCCTAGAAAATTCGGAAATCGTCTCACGAATCCAATGGCGCCAGCCAAATTGTCCTAGCTATGATATTTCCAAAGATATCGGCAAAAGGCTGTGTGATCCCAAATCCGGGCCCGTTTTACTCTAGGAGGCCCAGGAGCCGAGCACAACGCAAAAAAACGAAAAAATCAACTGTGGACCATTCCCGGACCCCTTAGTAAGTCGGAAATCGTCTCACGAATCCAATGGCGCCAGCCAAATTGTCCTAGCTATGATATTTCCAAAGATATGGGCGAAAAACGGTGTGATGCCAAATCCGGGCCCGTTTTGCTCTCAGAGACCCAGGAGCCGAGGAAATCGCGAAAAACGAAAAAATCGACTTTAGAAAATTCACGGACCTCTAGAAAAATCGGAAATCGTCTCACGAATCCAATGGCGCCAGCCAAATTGTCCTAGCTACGATATTTCCAAAGATATGGGCGAAAAATGGTGTGATCCCAAATCCGGGCCCGTTTTGCTCTAGGAGGCCCAGGAGCCGAGAAAAACGCGAAAAACGAAAAAATCGACTTTAGAAAATTCCCGGCCTCCTAGAAAAGTCGGAAATCGTCTCACGAATCCAATTGCGCCAGCCAAATTGTCCTAGCTATGATATTTCCAAAGATATGGGCGAAAAACGGTGTGATGCCAAATCCGGGCCCGTCTTGCTCTAGGACACCCAGGAGCCGAGGAAATCGCGAAAAACGAAAAAATCGGCTTTAGAAAATTCCCGGACCCCTAGAAAAATCGGAAATCGTCTCACGAATCCAATGGCGCCAGCCAAATTGTCCTAGCTATGATATTTCCAAAGATATCGGCAAAAGGCTGTGTGATCCCAAATCCGGGCCCGTTTTACTCTAGGAGGCCCAGGAGCCGAGAAAAACGCGAAAAACGAAAAAATCAACTTTAGAAAATTCCCAGCCCCCTAGAAAATTCGGAAATCGTCTCACGAATCCAATGGCGCCAGCCAAATTGTCCTAGCTATGATATTTCCAAAGATATGGGCAAAAGACTGTGTGATCCCAAATCCGGGCCCGTTTTGCTCTAGGAGGCCCAGGAGCGGAGAAAAACGCGAAAAACGAAAAAATCGACTTTAGAAAATTCCCGGCCCCCTAGAAAAATCGGAAATCGTCTCACGAATCCCATGGCGCCAGCCAAATTGTCCTAGCTATGATATTTCCAAAGATATGGGCGAAAAACGGTGTGATGCCAAATCCGGGCCCGTTTTGCTCTGGGAGACCCAGGAGCCGAGGAAATCGCGAAAAACGAAAAAATCGACTTTAGAAAATTCACGGACCTCTAGAAAAATCGGAAATCGTCTCACGAATCCAATGGCGCCAGCCAAATTGTCCTAGCTATGATATTTCCAATGATATGGGCAAAAGACTGTGTGATCCCAAATCCGGGCCCGTTTTGCTCTCGGCGACCCAGGAGCCGAGGAAATCGCGAAAAACGAAAAAATCGACTTTAGAAAATTCACGGACCTCTAGAAAAATCGGAAATCGTCTCACGAATCCAATGGCGCCAGCCAAATTGTCCTAGCTATGATATTTCCAAAGATAGGGGCAAAAGACTATGTGATCCCAAATCCGGGCCCGTTTTGCTCTAGGCGGCCCAGGAGCCGAGAAAAACGCGAAAAACGATAAAATCGACTTTAGAAAATTCCCGGCCCACTAGAAAAATCGGAAATCGTCTCACGAATCCAATGGCGCCAGCCAAATTGTCCTAGCTATGATATTTCCAAAGATATGGGCGAAAAACGGTGTGATCCCAAATCCGGGCCCGTTTTACTCTAGGAGGCCCAGGAGCCGAGAAAAACGCGAAAAACGAAAAAATCGACTTTAGAAAATTCCCAGCCCCCTAGAAAAATCGGAAATCGTCTCACGAATCCAATGGCGCCAACCAAATTGTCGTAGCTATGATATTTCCAAAGATATGGGCAAAAGACTGTGTGATCCCAAATCCGGGCCCGTTTTGCTCTAGGAGGCCCAGGAGCGGAGAAAAACGCGAAAAACGAAAAAATCGACTTTAGAAAATTCCCGGCCCACTAGAAAAATCGGAAATCGTCTCACGAATCCAATGGCGCCAGCCAAATTGTCCTAGCTATGATATTTCCAAAGATATGGGCGAAAAACGGTGTGATCCCAAATCCGGGCCCGTTTTACTCTAGGAGGCCCAGGAGCCGAGAAAAACGCGAAAAACGATAAAATCGACTTTAGAAAATTCCCGGACCCCTAGAAAAATCGGAAATCGTCTCACGAATCCAATGGCGCCAGCCAAATTGTCCTAGCTATGATATTTCCAAAGATATGGGCGAATAACGGTGTGATCCCAAATCCGGGCCCGTTTTGCTCTAGGAGGCCCAGGAGCCGAGAAAAACGCGAAAAACGAAAAAATCGACTTTAGAAAATTCCCAGCCCCCTAGAAAAATCGGAAATCGTCTCACGAATCCAATGGCACCAGCCAAATTGTCTCAGCTATGATATTTCCAAAGATATGGGTAAAAGACTGTGTGATCCCAAATCCGGGCCCGTTTTGCTCTAGGCGGCCCAGGAGCCGAGAAAAACGCGGAAAACGATAAAATCGTCGTTAGAAAATTCGCAGCCCCCTAGAAAAATCGGAAATCGTCTCACGAATCCAATGGCGCCAGCCAAATTGTCCTAGCTATGATATTTCCAAAGATATGGGCAAAAGACTGTGTGATCCCAAATCCGGACCCGTTTTGCTCGAGGAGGCCCAGGAGCCGAGAAAAACGCGAAAAACGAAAAAATCGAATTTAGAAAATTCCCGGACCCCTGGAAAACTCGGAAATCGTCTCACGAATTCAATGGCGCCAGCCAAATTGTCCTAGCTATGATATTTCCAAAGATATGGGCGAATAACGGTCTGAGTCCGAATCCCGGCCCATTTTGCTCTGGGAGGCCCAGGAGCCGAGCACAACGCAAAAAAACGAAAAAATCGACTCTGGACCATTCCCGGACCCCTTAGTAAGTCGGAAATCGTCTCACGAATCCAATGGCGCCAGCCAAATTGTCCTAGCTATGATATTTCCAAAGATATCGGCAAAAGGCTGTGTGATCCCAAATCCGGGCCCGTTTTACTCTACGAGACCCAGGAGCCGAGGAAATCGCGAAAAACGAAAAAATCGACTTTAGAAAATTCACGGACCTCTAGAAAAATCGGAAATCGTCTCACGAATTCAATGGCGCCAGCCAAATTGTCCTAGCTATGATATTTCCAAAGATATGGGCGAATAACGGTCTGAGTCCGAATCCGGGCCCATTTTGCTCTGGGAGGCCCAGGAGCCGAGCACAACGCAAAAAAACGAAAAAATCGACTGTGGACCATTCCCGGACCCCTTAGTAAGTCGGAAATCGTCTCACGAATCCAATGGCGCCAGCCAAATTGTCCTAGCTATGATATTTCCAAAGATATCGGCAAAAGGCTGTGTGATCCCAAATCCGGGCCCGTTTTACTCTAGGAGGCCCAGGAGCCGAGAAAAACGCGAAAAACGAAAAAATCGACTTTAGAAAATTCCCAGCCCCCTAGAAAATTCGGAAATCGTCTCACGAATCCAATGGCGCCAGCCAAATTGTCCTAGCTATGATATTTCCTAAGATATGGGCAAAAGACTGTGTGATCCCAAATCCGGGCCCGTTTTGCTCTAGGAGGCCCAGGAGCGGAGAAAAACGCGAAAAACGATAAAATCGACTTTAGAAAATTCCCGGCCCACTAGAAAAATCGGAAATCGTCTCACGAATCCAATGGCGCCAGCCAAATTGTCCTAGCTATGATATTTCCAAAGATATGGGCGAAAAACGGTGTGATGCCAAATCCGGGTCCGTTTTGCTCTCGGAGGCCCAGGAGCCGAGCACAACGCAAAAAAACGAAAAAATCGACTCTGGACCATTCCCGGACCCCTTAGTAAGTCGGAAATCGTCTCACGAATCCAATGGCGCCAGCCAAATTGTCCTAGCTATGATATTTCCAAAGATATCGGCAAAAGGCTGTGTGATCCCAAATCCGGGCCCGTTTTACTCTAGGAGACCCAGGAGCCGAGGAAATCGCGAAAAACGAAAAAATCGACTTTAGAAAATTCACGGACCTCTAGAAAAATCGGAAATCGTCTCACGAATCCAATGGCACCAGCCAAATTGTCTCAGCTATGATATTTCCAAAGATATGGGCAAAAGACTGTGTGATCCCAAATCCGGGCCCGTTTTGCTCTAGGCGGCCCAGGAGCCGAGAAAAGCGCGAAAAACGATAAAATCGTCGTTAGAAAATTCGCAGCCCCCTAGAAAAATCGGAAATCGTCTCACGAATCCAATGGCGCCAGCCAAATTGTCCTAGCTATGATATTTCCAAAGATATGGGCAAAAGACTGTGTGATCCCAAATCCGGACCCGTTTTGCTCGAGGAGGCCCAGGAGCCGAGAAAAACGCGAAAAACGAAAAAATCGAATTTAGAAAATTCCCGGACCCCTGGAAAACTCGGAAATCGTCTCACGAATTCAATGGCGCCAGCCAAATTGTCCTAGCTATGATATTTCCAAAGATATGGGCGAATAACGGTCTGAGTCCGAATCCGGGCCCATTTTGCTCTGGGAGGCCCAGGAGCCGAGCACAACGCAAAAAAACGAAAAAATCGACTGCGGACCATTCCCGGACCCCTTAGTAAGTCGGAAATCGTCTCACGAATCCAATGGCGCCAGCCAAATTGTCCTAGCTATGATATTTCCAAAGATATCGGCAAAAGGCTGTGTGATCCCAAATCCGGGCCCGTTTTACTCTAGGAGGCCCAGGAGCCGAGAAAAACGCGAAAAACGAAAAAATCGACTTTAGAAAATTCCCAGCCCCCTAGAAAATTCGGAAATCGTCTCACGAATCCAATGGCGCCAGCCAAATTGTCCTAGCTATGATATTTTTTAAGATATGGGCAAAAGACTGTGTGATCCCAAATCCGGGCCCGTTTTGCTCTAGGAGGCCCAGGAGCGGAGAAAAACGCGAAAAACGATAAAATCGGCTTTAGAAAATTCCCGGCCCACTAGAAAAATCGGAAATCGTCTCACGAATCCAATGGCGCCAGCCAAATTGTCCTAGCTATGATATTTCCAAAGATATGGGCGAAAAACGGTGTGATGCCAAATCCGGGTCCGTTTTGCTCTCGGAGACCCAGGAGCCGAGGAAATCGCGAAAAACGAAAAAATCGACTTTAGAAAATTCACGGACCTCTAGAAAAATCGGAAATCGTCTCACGAATCCAATGGCGCCAGCCAAATTGTCCTAGCTATGATATTTCCAAAGATATGGGCAAAAGACTGTGTGATCCCAAATCCGGGCCCGTTTTGCTCTAGGAGGCCCAGGAGCGGAGAAAAACGCGAAAAACGAAAAAATCGACTTTAGAAAATTCCCGGCCCACTAGAAAAATCGGAAATCGTCTCACGAATCCAATGGCGCCAGCCAAATTGTCCTAGCTATGATATTTCCAAAGATATGGGCGAAAAACGGTGTGATCCCAAATCCGGGCCCGTTTTACTCTAGGAGGCCCAGGAGCCGAGAAAAACGCGAAAAACGATAAAATCGACTTTAGAAAATTCCCGGACCCCTAGAAAAATCGGAAATCGTCTCACGAATCCAATGGCGCCAGCCAAATTGTCCTAGCTATGATATTTCCAAAGATATGGGCAAAAGACTGTGTGATCCCAAATCCGGGCCCGTTTTGCTCTAGGAGGCCCAGGAGCGGAGAAAAACGCGAAAAACGAAAAAATCGACTTTAGAAAATTCCCGGCCCCCTAGAAAAATCGGAAATCGTCTCACGAATCCCATGGCGCCAGCCAAATTGTCCTAGCTATGATATTTCCAAAGATATGGGCGAAAAACGGTGTGATGCCAAATCCGGGCCCGTTTTGCTCTGGGAGACCCAGGAGCCGAGGAAATCGCGAAAAACGAAAAAATCGACTTTAGAAAATTCACGGACCTCTAGAAAAATCGGAAATCGTCTCACGAATCCAATGGCGCCAGCCAAATTGTCCTAGCTATGATATTTCCAAAGATATGGGCAAAAGACTGTGTGATCCCAAATCCGGGCCCGTTTTGCTCTCGGCGACCCAGGAGCCGAGGAAATCGCGAAAAACGAAAAAATCGACTTTAGAAAATTCACGGACCTCTAGAAAAATCGGAAATCGTCTCACGAATCCAATGGCGCCAGCCAAATTGTCCTAGCTATGATATTTCCAAAGATAGGGGCAAAAGACTGTGTGATCCCAAATCCGGGCCCGTTTTGCTCTAGGCGGCCCAGGAGCCGAGAAAAACGCGAAAAACGATAAAATCGACTTTAGAAAATTCCCGGCCCACTAGAAAAATCGGAAATCGTCTCACGAATCCAATGGCGCCAGCCAAATTGTCCTAGCTATGATATTTCCAGAGATATGGGCGAAAAACGGTGTGATCCCAAATCCGGGCCCGTTTTACTCTAGGAGGCCCAGGAGCCGAGAAAAACGCGAAAAACGAAAAAATCGACTTTAGAAAATTCCCAGCCCCCTAGAAAATTCGGAAATCGTCTCACGAATCTAATGGCGCCAGCCAAATTGTCCTAGCTATGATATTTCCTAAGATATGGGCAAAAGACTGTGTGATCCCAAATCCGGGCCCGTTTTGCTCTAGGAGGCCCAGGAGCGGAGAAAAACGCGAAAAACGATAAAATCGACTTTAGAAAATTCCCGGCCCACTAGAAAAATCGGAAATCGTCTCACGAATCCAATGGCGCCAGCCAAATTGTCCTAGCTATGATATTTCCAAAGATATGGGCGAAAAACGGTGTGATGCCAAATCCGGGTCCGTTTTGCTCTCGGAGGCCCAGGAGCCGAGCACAACGCAAAAAAACGAAAAAATCGACTCTGGACCATTCCCGGACCCCTTAGTAAGTCGGAAATCGTCTCACGAATCCAATGGCGCCAGCCAAATTGTCCTAGCTATGATATTTCCAAAGATATCGGCAAAAGGCTGTGTGATCCCAAATCCGGGCCCGTTTTACTCTAGGAGACCCAGGAGCCGAGGAAATCGCGAAAAACGAAAAAATCGACTTTAGAAAATTCACGGACCTCTAGAAAAATCGGAAATCGTCTCACGAATCCAATGGCACCAGCCAAATTGTCTCAGCTATGATATTTCCAAAGATATGGGCAAAAGACTGTGTGATCCCAAATCCGGGCCCGTTTTGCTCTAGGCGGCCCAGGAGCCGAGAAAAGCGCGAAAAACGATAAAATCGTCGTTAGAAAATTCGCAGCCCCCTAGAAAAATCGGAAATCGTCTCACGAATCCAATGGCGCCAGCCAAATTGTCCTAGCTATGATATTTCCAAAGATATGGGCAAAAGACTGTGTGATCCCAAATCCGGACCCGTTTTGCTCGAGGAGGCCCAGGAGCCGAGAAAAACGCGAAAAACGAAAAAATCGAATTTAGAAAATTCCCGGACCCCTGGAAAACTCGGAAATCGTCTCACGAATTCAATGGCGCCAGCCAAATTGTCCTAGCTATGATATTTCCAAAGATATGGGCGAATAACGGTCTGAGTCCGAATCCGGGCCCATTTTGCTCTGGGAGGCCCAGGAGCCGAGCACAACGCAAAAAAACGAAAAAATCGACTGTGGACCATTCCCGGACCCCTTAGTAAGTCGGAAATCGTCTCACGAATCCAATGGCGCCAGCCAAATTGTCCTAGCTATGATATTTCCAAAGATATCGGCAAAAGGCTGTGTGATCCCAAATCCGGGCCCGTTTTACTCTAGGAGGCCCAGGAGCCGAGAAAAACGCGAAAAACGAAAAAATCGACTTTAGAAAATTCCCAGCCCCCTAGAAAATTCGGAAATCGTCTCACGAATCCAATGGCGCCAGCCAAATTGTCCTAGCTATGATATTTTTTAAGATATGGGCAAAAGACTGTGTGATCCCAAATCCGGGCCCGTTTTGCTCTAGGAGGCCCAGGAGCGGAGAAAAACGCGAAAAACGATAAAATCGGCTTTAGAAAATTCCCGGCCCACTAGAAAAATCGGAAATCGTCTCACGAATCCAATGGCGCCAGCCAAATTGTCCTAGCTATGATATTTCCAAAGATATGGGCGAAAAACGGTGTGATGCCAAATCCGGGTCCGTTTTGCTCTCGGAGACCCAGGAGCCGAGGAAATCGCGAAAAACGAAAAAATCGACTTTAGAAAATTCACGGACCTCTAGAAAAATCGGAAATCGTCTCACGAATCCAATGGCGCCAGCCAAATTGTCCTAGCTATGATATTTCCAAAGATATGGGCAAAAGACTGTGTGATCCCAAATCCGGGCCCGTTTTGCTCTAGGAGGCCCAGGAGCGGAGAAAAACGCGAAAAACGAAAAAATCGACTTTAGAAAATTCCCGGCCCACTAGAAAAATCGGAAATCGTCTCACGAATCCAATGGCGCCAGCCAAATTGTCCTAGCTATGATATTTCCAAAGATATGGGCGAAAAACGGTGTGATCCCAAATCCGGGCCCGTTTTACTCTAGGAGGCCCAGGAGCCGAGAAAAACGCGAAAAACGATAAAATCGACTTTAGAAAATTCCCGGACCCCTAGAAAAATCGGAAATCGTCTCACGAATCCAATGGCGCCAGCCAAATTGTCCTAGCTATGATATTTCCAAAGATATGGGCGAATAACGGTGTGATCCCAAATCCGGGCCCGTTTTGCTCTAGGAGGCCCAGGAGCCGAGAAAAACGCGAAAAACGAAAAAATCGACTTTAGAAAATTCCCAGCCCCCTAGAAAAATCGGAAATCGTCTCACGAATCCAATTGCGCCAGCCAAATTGTCCTAGCTATGATATTTCCAAAGATATGGGCGAAAAACGGTGTGATGCCAAATCCGGGCCCGTCTTGCTCTAGGAGACCCAGGAGCCGAGGAAATCGCGAAAAACGAAAAAATCGGCTTTAGAAAATTCCCGGACCCCTAGAAAAATCGGAAATCGTCTCACGAATCCAATGGCGCCAGCCAAATTGTCCTAGCTATGATATTTCCAAAGATATCGGCAAAAGGCTGTGTGATCCCAAATCCGGGCCCGTTTTACTCTAGGAGGCCCAGGAGCCGAGGAAATCGCGAAAAACGAAAAAATCGACTTTAGAAAATTCACGGACCTCTAGAAAAATCGGAAATCGTCTCACGAATCCAATGGCGCCAGCCAAATTGTCCTAGCTATGATATTTCCAAAGATATGGGCAAAAGACTGTGTGATCCCAAATCCGGGCCCGTTTTGCTCTCGGCGACCCAGGAGCCGAGGAAATCGCGAAAAACGAAAAAATCGACTTTAGAAAATTCACGGACCTCTAGAAAAATCGGAAATCGTCTCACGAATCCAATGGCGCCAGCCAAATTGTCCTAGCTATGATATTTCCAAAGATAGGGGCAAAAGACTGTGTGATCCCAAATCCGGGCCCGTTTTGCTCTAGGCGGCCCAGGAGCCGAGAAAAACGCGAAAAACGATAAAATCGACTTTAGAAAATTCCCGGCCCACTAGAAAAATCGGAAATCGTCTCACGAATCCAATGGCGCCAGCCAAATTGTCCTAGCTATGATATTTCCAGAGATATGGGCGAAAAACGGTGTGATCCCAAATCCGGGCCCGTTTTACTCTAGGAGGCCCAGGAGCCGAGAAAAACGCGAAAAACGAAAAAATCGACTTTAGAAAATTCCCAGCCCCCTAGAAAAATCGGAAATCGTCTCACGAATCCAATGGCGCCAACCAAATTGTCGTAGCTATGATATTTCCAAAGATATGGGCAAAAGACTGTGTGATCCCAAATCCGGGCCCGTTTTGCTCTAGGAGGCCCAGGAGCGGAGAAAAACGCGAAAAACGAAAAAATCGACTTTAGAAAATTCCCGGCCCACTAGAAAAATCGGAAATCGTCTCACGAATCCAATGGCGCCAGCCAAATTGTCCTAGCTATGATATTTCCAAAGATATCGGCAAAAGGCTGTGTGATCCCAAATCCGGGCCCGTTTTACTCTAGGAGGCCCAGGAGCCGAGAAAAACGCGAAAAACGAAAAAATCGACTTTAGAAAATTCCCAGCCCCCTAGAAAATTCGGAAATCGTCTCACGAATCCAATGGCGCCAGCCAAATTGTCCTAGCTATGATATTTCCTAAGATATGGGCAAAAGACTGTGTGATCCCAAATCCGGGCCCGTTTTGCTCTAGGAGGCCCAGGAGCGGAGAAAAACGCGAAAAACGATAAAATCGACTTTAGAAAATTCCCGGACCCCTAGAAAAATCGGAAATCGTCTCACGAATCCAATGGCGCCAGCCAAATTGTCCTAGCTATGATATTTCCAAAGATATGGGCGAATAACGGTGTGATCCCAAATCCGGGCCCGTTTTGCTTTAGGAGGCCCAGGAGCCGAGAAAAACGCGAAAAACGAAAAAATCGACTTTAGAAAATTCCCAGCCCCCTAGAAAAATCGGAAATCGTCTCACGAATCCAATTGCGCCAGCCAAATTGTCCTAGCTATGATATTTCCAAAGATATGGGCGAAAAACGGTGTGATGCCAAATCCGGGCCCGTCTTGCTCTAGGAGACCCAGGAGCCGAGGAAATCGCGAAAAACGAAAAAATCGGCTTTAGAAAATTCCCGGACCCCTAGAAAAATCGGAAATCGTCTCACGAATCCAATGGCGCCAGCCAAATTGTCCTAGCTATGATATTTCCAAAGATATCGGCAAAAGGCTGTGTGATCCCAAATCCGGGCCCGTTTTACTCTAGGAGGCCCAGGAGCCGAGAAAAACGCGAAAAACGAAAAAATCGACTTTAGAAAATTCCCAGCCCCCTAGAAAATTCGGAAATCGTCTCACGAATCCAATGGCGCCAGCCAAATTGTCCTAGCTATGATATTTCCAAAGATATGGGCAAAAGACTGTGTGATCCCAAATCCGGGCCCGTTTTGCTCTAGGAGGCCCAGGAGCGGAAAAAAACGCGAAAAACGAAAAAATCGACTTTAGAAAATTCCCGGCCCCCTAGAAAAATCGGAAATCGTCTCACGAATCCCATGGCGCCAGCCAAATTGTCCTAGCTATGATATTTCCAAAGATATGGGCGAAAAACGGTGTGATGCCAAATCCGGGCCCGTTTTGCTCTGGGAGACCCAGGAGCCGAGGAAATCGCGAAAAACGAAAAAATCGACTTTAGAAAATTCACGGACCTCTAGAAAAATCGGAAATCGTCTCACGAATCCAATGGCGCCAGCCAAATTGTCCTAGCTATGATATTTCCAAAGATATGGGCAAAAGACTGTGTGATCCCAAATCCGGGCCCGTTTTGCTCTCGGCGACCCAGGAGCCGAGGAAATCGCGAAAAACGAAAAAATCGACTTTAGAAAATTCACGGCCTCCTAGAAAAGTCGGAAATCGTCTCACGAATCCAATTGCGCCAGCCAAATTGTCCTAGCTATGATATTTCCAAAGATATGGGCGAAAAACGGTGTGATGCAAAATCCGGGCCCGTCTTGCTCTAGGAGACCCAGGAGCCGAGGAAATCGCGAAAAACGAAAAAATCGGCTTTAGAAAATTCCCGGACCCCTAGAAAAATCGGAAATCGTCTCACGAATCCAATGGCGCCAGCCAAATTGTCCTAGCTATGATATTTCCAAAGATATCGGCAAAAGGCTGTGTGATCCCAAATCCGGGCCCGTTTTACTCTAGGAGGCCCAGGAGCCGAGAAAAACGCGAAAAACGAAAAAATCGACTTTAGAAAATTCCCAGCCCCCTAGAAAATTCGGAAATCGTCTCACGAATCCAATGGCGCCAGCCAAATTGTCCTAGCTATGATATTTCCAAAGATATGGGCAAAAGACTGTGTGATCCCAAATCCGGGCCCGTTTTGCTCTAGGAGGCCCAGGAGCGGAGAAAAACGCGAAAAACGAAAAAATCGACTTTAGAAAATTCCCGGCCCCCTAGAAAAATCGGAAATCGTCTCACGAATCCCATGGCGCCAGCCAAATTGTCCTAGCTATGATATTTCCAAAGATATGGGCGAAAAACGGTGTGATGCCAAATCCGGGCCCGTTTTGCTCTGGGAGACCCAGGAGCCGAGGAAATCGCGAAAAACGAAAAAATCGACTTTAGTAAATTCACGGACCTCTAGAAAAATCGGAAATCGTCTCACGAATCCAATGGCGCCAGCCAAATTGTCCTAGCTATGATATTTCCAAAGATATGGGCAAAAGACTGTGTGATCCCAAATCCGGGCCCGTTTTGCTCTCGGCGACCCAGGAGCCGAGGAAATCGCGAAAAACGAAAAAATCGACTTTAGAAAATTCACGGACCTCTAGAAAAATCGGAAATCGTCTCACGAATCCAATGGCGCCAGCCAAATTGTCCTAGCTATGATATTTCCAAAGATAGGGGCAAAAGACTGTGTGATCCCAAATCCGGGCCCGTTTTGCTCTAGGCGGCCCAGGAGCCGAGAAAAACGCGAAAAACGATAAAATCGACTTTAGAAAATTCCCGGCCCACTAGAAAATTCGGAAATCGTCTCACGAATCCAATGGCGCCAGCCAAATTGTCCTAGCTATGATATTTCCAAAGATATGGGCGAAAAACGGTGTGATCCCAAATCCGCGCCCGTTTTACTCTAGGAGGCCCAGGAGCCGAGAAAAACGCGAAAAACGAAAAAATCGACTTTAGAAAATTCCCGGACCCCTAGAAAAATCGGAAATCGTCTCACGAATCCAATGGCGCCAGCCAAATTGTCCTAGCTATGATATTTCCAAAGATATGGGCGAATAACGGTGTGATCCCAAATCCGGGCCCGTTTTGCTCTAGGAGGCCCAGGAGCCGAGAAAAACGCGAAAAACGAAAAAATCGACTTTAGAAAATTCCCAGCCCCCTAGAAAATTCGGAAATCGTCTCACGAATCCAATGGCACCAGCCAAATTGTCTCAGCTATGATATTTCCAAAGATATGGGCAAAAGACTGTGTGATCCCAAATCCGGGCCCGTTTTGCTCTAGGCGGCCCAGGAGCCGAGAAAAGCGCGAAAAACGATAAAATCGTCGTTAGAAAATTCGCAGCCCCCTAGAAAAATCGGAAATCGTCTCACGAATCCAATGGCGCCAGCCAAATTGGCCTAGCTATGATATTTCCAAAGATATGGGCAAAAGACTGTGTGATCCCAAATCCGGACCCGTTTTGCTCGAGGAGGCCCAGGAGCCGAGAAAAACGCGAAAAACGAAAAAATCGAATTTAGAAAATTCCCGGACCCCTGGAAAACTCGGAAATCGTCTCACGAATTCAATGGCGCCAGCCAAATTGTCCTAGCTATGATATTTCCAAAGATATGGGCGAATAACGGTCTGAGTCCGAATCCGGGCCCATTTTGCTCTGGGAGGCCCAGGAGCCGAGCACAACGCAAAAAAACGAAAAAATCGACTGTGGACCATTCCCGGACCCCTTAGTAAGTCGGAAATCGTCTCACGAATCCAATGGCGCCAGCCAAATTGTCCTAGCTATGATATTTCCAAAGATATCGGCAAAAGGCTGTGTGATCCCAAATCCGGGCCCGTTTTACTCTAGGAGGCCCAGGAGCCGAGAAAAACGCGAAAAACGAAAAAATCGACTTTAGAAAATTCCCAGCCCCCTAGAAAATTCGGAAATCGTCTCACGAATCCAATGGCGCCAGCCAAATTGTCCTAGCTATGATATTTCCTAAGATATGGGCAAAAGACTGTGTGATCCCAAATCCGGGCCCGTTTTGCTCTAGGCGGCCCAGGAGCCGAGGAAATCGCGAAAAACGAAAAAATCGACTTTAGAAAATTCACGGACCTCTAGAAAAATCGGAAATCGTCTCACGAATCCAATGGCGCCAGCCAAATTGTCCTAGCTATGATATTTCCAAAGATAGGGGCAAAAGACTGTGTGATCCCAAATCCGGGCCCGTTTTGCTCTAGGCGGCCCAGGAGCCGAGAAAAACGCGAAAAACGATAAAATCGACTTTAGAAAATTCCCGGCCCACTAGAAAAATCGGAAATCGTCTCACGAATCCAATGGCGCCAGCCAAATTGTCCTAGCTATGATATTTCCAAAGATATGGGCGAAAAACGGTGTGATGCCAAATCCGGGCCCGTTTTGCTCTGGGAGACCCAGGAGCCGAGGAAATCGCGAAAAACGAAAAAATCGACTTTAGAAAATTCACGGACCTCTAGAAAAATCGGAAATCGTCTCACGAATCCAATGGCGCCAGCCAAATTGTCCTAGCTATGATATTTCCAAAGATATGGGCAAAAGACTGTGTGATCCCAAATCCGGGCCCGTTTTGCTCTCGGCGACCCAGGAGCCGAGGAAATCGCGAAAAACGAAAAAATCGACTTTAGAAAATTCACGGCCTCCTAGAAAAGTCGGAAATCGTCTCACGAATCCAATTGCGCCAGCCAAATTGTCCTAGCTATGATATTTCCAAAGATATGGGCGAAAAACGGTGTGATGCCAAATCCGGGCCCGTCTTGCTCTAGGAGAGCCAGGAGCCGAGGAAATCGCGAAAAACGAAAAAATCGGCTTTAGAAAATTCCCGGACCCCTAGAAAAATCGGAAATCGTCTCACGAATCCAATGGCGCCAGCCAAATTGTCCTAGCTATGATATTTCCAAAGATATCGGCAAAAGGCTGTGTGATCCCAAATCCGGGCCCGTTTTACTCTAGGAGGCCCAGGAGCCGAGAAAAACGCGAAAAACGAAAAAATCGACTTTAGAAAATTCCCAGCCCCCTAGAAAATTCGGAAATCGTCTCACGAATCCAATGGCGCCAGCCAAATTGTCCTAGCTATGATATTTCCAAAGATATGGGCGAAAAACGGTGTGATGCCAAATCCGGGCCCGTTTTGCTCTGGGAGACCCAGGAGCCGAGGAAATCGCGAAAAACGAAAAAATCGACTTTAGTAAATTCACGGACCTCTAGAAAAATCGGAAATCGTCTCACGAATCCAATGGCGCCAGCCAAATTGTCCTAGCTATGATATTTCCAAAGATATGGGCAAAAGACTGTGTGATCCCAAATCCGGGCCCGTTTTGCTCTCGGCGACCCAGGAGCCGAGGAAATCGCGAAAAACGAAAAAATCGACTTTAGAAAATTCACGGACCTCTAGAAAAATCGGAAATCGTCTCACGAATCCAATGGCGCCAGCCAAATTGTCCTAGCTATGATATTTCCAAAGATAGGGGCAAAAGACGGTGTGATCCCAAATCCGGGCCCGTTTTGCTCTAGGCGGCCCAGGAGCCGAGAAAAACGCGAAAAACGATAAAATCGACTTTAGAAAATTCCCGGCCCACTAGAAAAATCGGAAATCGTCTCACGAATCCAATGGCGCCAGCCAAATTGTCCTAGCTATGATATTTCCAAAGATATGGGCGAAAAACGGTGTGATCCCAAATCCGCGCCCGTTTTACTCTAGGAGGCCCAGGAGCCGAGAAAAACGCGAAAAACGAAAAAATCGACTTTAGAAAATTCCCGGACCCCTGGAAAACTCGGAAATCGTCTCACGAATTCAATGGCGCCAGCCAAATTGTCCTAGCTATGATATTTCCAAAGATATGGGCGAATAACGGTCTGAGTCCGAATCCGGGCCCATTTTGCTCTGGGAGGCCCAGGAGCCGAGCACAACGCAAAAAAACGAAAAAATCGACTGTGGACCATTCCCGGACCCCTTAGTAAGTCGGAAATCGTCTCACGAATCCAATGGCGCCAGCCAAATTGTCCTAGCTATGATATTTCCAAAGATATCGGCAAAAGGCTGTGTGATCCCAAATCCGGGCCCGTTTTACTCTAGGAGGCCCAGGAGCCGAGAAAAACGCGAAAAACGAAAAAATCGACTTTAGAAAATTCCCAGCCCCCTAGAAAATTCGGAAATCGTCTCACGAATCCAATGGCGCCAGCCAAATTGTCCTAGCTATGATATTTCCTAAGATATGGGCAAAAGACTGTGTGATCCCAAATCCGGGCCCGTTTTGCTCTAGGCGGCCCAGGAGCCGAGGAAATCGCGAAAAACGAAAAAATCGACTTTAGAAAATTCACGGACCTCTAGAAAAATCGGAAATCGTCTCACGAATCCAATGGCGCCAGCCAAATTGTCCTAGCTATGATATTTCCAAAGATAGGGGCAAAAGACTGTGTGATCCCAAATCCGGGCCCGTTTTGCTCTAGGAGGCCCAGGAGCCGAGAAAAACGCGAAAAACGAAAAAATCGACTTTAGAAAATTCCCGGCCCACTAGAAAAATCGGAAATCGTCTCACGAATCCAATGGCGCCAGCCAAATTGTCCTAGCTATGATATTTCCAAAGATATGGGCAAAAGACTGTGTGATCCCAAATCCGGGCCCGTTTTGCTCTCGGCGACCCAGGAGCCGAGGAAATCGCGAAAAACGAAAAAATCGACTTTAGAAAATTCACGGACCTCTAGAAAAATCGGAAATCGTCTCACGAATCCAATGGCGCCAGCCAAATTGTCCTAGCTATGATATTTCCAAAGATAGGGGCAAAAGACTGTGTGATCCCAAATCCGGGCCCGTTTTGCTCTAGGCGGCCCAGGAGCCGAGAAAAACGCGAAAAACGATAAAATCGACTTTAGAAAATTCCCGGCCCACTAGAAAAATCGGAAATCGTCTCACGAATCCAATGGCGCCAGCCAAATTGTCCTAGCTATGATATTTCCAAAGATATGGGCGAAAAACGGTGTGATCCCAAATCCGCGCCCGTTTTACTCTAGGAGGCCCAGGAGCCGAGAAAAACGCGAAAAACGAAAAAATCGACTTTAGAAAATTCCCGGACCCCTAGAAAAATCGGAAATCGTCTCACGAATCCAATGGCGCCAGCCAAATTGTCCTAGCTATGATATTTCCAAAGATATGGGCGAATAACGGTGTGATCCCAAATCCGGGCCCGTTTTGCTCTAGGAGGCCCAGGAGCCGAGAAAAACGCGAAAAACGAAAAAATCGACTTTAGAAAATTCCCAGCCCCCTAGAAAATTCGGAAATCGTCTCACGAATCCAATGGCACCAGCCAAATTGTCTCAGCTATGATATTTCCAAAGATATGGGCAAAAGACTGTGTGATCCCAAATCCGGGCCCGTTTTGCTCTAGGCGGCCCAGGAGCCGAGAAAAGCGCGAAAAACGATAAAATCGTCGTTAGAAAATTCGCAGCCCCCTAGAAAAATCGGAAATCGTCTCACGAATCCAATGGCGCCAGCCAAATTGTCCTAGCTATGATATTTCCAAAGATATGGGCAAAAGACTGTGTGATCCCAAATCCGGACCCGTTTTGCTCGAGGAGGCCCAGGAGCCGAGAAAAACGCGAAAAACGAAAAAATCGAATTTAGAAAATTCCCGGACCCCTGGAAAACTCGGAAATCGTCTCACGAATCCAATGGCGCCAGCCAAATTGTCCTAGCTATGATATTTCCAAAGATATGGGCAAAAGACTGTGTGATCCCAAATCCGGGCCCGTTTTGCTCTCGGCGACCCAGGAGCCGAGGAAATCGCGAAAAACGAAAAAATCGACTTTAGAAAATTCACGGACCTCTAGAAAAATCGGAAATCGTCTCACGAATCCAATGGCGCCAGCCAAATTGTCCTAGCTATGATATTTCCAAAGATAGGGGCAAAAGACGGTGTGATCCCAAATCCGGGCCCGTTTTGCTCTAGGCGGCCCAGGAGCCGAGAAAAACGCGAAAAACGATAAAATCGACTTTAGAAAATTCCCGGCCCACTAGAAAAATCGGAAATCGTCTCACGAATCCAATGGCGCCAGCCAAATTGTCCTAGCTATGATATTTCCAAAGATATGGGCGAAAAACGGTGTGATCCCAAATCCGCGCCCGTTTTACTCTAGGAGGCCCAGGAGCCGAGAAAAACGCGAAAAACGAAAAAATCGACTTTAGAAAATTCCCGGACCCCTGGAAAACTCGGAAATCGTCTCACGAATTCAATGGCGCCAGCCAAATTGTCCTAGCTATGATATTTCCAAAGATATGGGCGAATAACGGTCTGAGTCCGAATCCGGGCCCATTTTGCTCTGGGAGGCCCAGGAGCCGAGCACAACGCAAAAAAACGAAAAAATCGACTGTGGACCATTCCCGGACCCCTTAGTAAGTCGGAAATCGTCTCACGAATCCAATGGCGCCAGCCAAATTGTCCTAGCTATGATATTTCCAAAGATATCGGCAAAAGGCTGTGTGATCCCAAATCCGGGCCCGTTTTACTCTAGGAGGCCCAGGAGCCGAGAAAAACGCGAAAAACGAAAAAATCGACTTTAGAAAATTCCCAGCCCCCTAGAAAATTCGGAAATCGTCTCACGAATCCAATGGCGCCAGCCAAATTGTCCTAGCTATGATATTTCCTAAGATATGGGCAAAAGACTGTGTGATCCCAAATCCGGGCCCGTTTTGCTCTAGGCGGCCCAGGAGCCGAGGAAATCGCGAAAAACGAAAAAATCGACTTTAGAAAATTCACGGACCTCTAGAAAAATCGGAAATCGTCTCACGAATCCAATGGCGCCAGCCAAATTGTCCTAGCTATGATATTTCCAAAGATAGGGGCAAAAGACTGTGTGATCCCAAATCCGGGCCCGTTTTGCTCTAGGAGGCCCAGGAGCCGAGAAAAACGCGAAAAACGAAAAAATCGACTTTAGAAAATTCCCGGCCCACTAGAAAAATCGGAAATCGTCTCACGAATCCAATGGCGCCAGCCAAATTGTCCTAGCTATGATATTTCCAAAGATATGGGCAAAAGACTGTGTGATCCCAAATCCGGGCCCGTTTTGCTCTCGGCGACCCAGGAGCCGAGGAAATCGCGAAAAACGAAAAAATCGACTTTAGAAAATTCACGGACCTCTAGAAAAATCGGAAATCGTCTCACGAATCCAATGGCGCCAGCCAAATTGTCCTAGCTATGATATTTCCAAAGATAGGGGCAAAAGACTGTGTGATCCCAAATCCGGGCCCGTTTTGCTCTAGGCGGCCCAGGAGCCGAGAAAAACGCGAAAAACGATAAAATCGACTTTAGAAAATTCCCGGCCCACTAGAAAAATCGGAAATCGTCTCACGAATCCAATGGCGCCAGCCAAATTGTCCTAGCTATGATATTTCCAAAGATATGGGCGAAAAACGGTGTGATCCCAAATCCGCGCCCGTTTTACTCTAGGAGGCCCAGGAGCCGAGAAAAACGCGAAAAACGAAAAAATCGACTTTAGAAAATTCCCGGACCCCTAGAAAAATCGGAAATCGTCTCACGAATCCAATGGCGCCAGCCAAATTGTCCTAGCTATGATATTTCCAAAGATATGGGCGAATAACGGTGTGATCCCAAATCCGGGCCCGTTTTGCTCTAGGAGGCCCAGGAGCCGAGAAAAACGCGAAAAACGAAAAAATCGACTTTAGAAAATTCCCAGCCCCCTAGAAAATTCGGAAATCGTCTCACGAATCCAATGGCACCAGCCAAATTGTCTCAGCTATGATATTTCCAAAGATATGGGCAAAAGACTGTGTGATCCCAAATCCGGGCCCGTTTTGCTCTAGGCGGCCCAGGAGCCGAGAAAAGCGCGAAAAACGATAAAATCGTCGTTAGAAAATTCGCAGCCCCCTAGAAAAATCGGAAATCGTCTCACGAATCCAATGGCGCCAGCCAAATTGTCCTAGCTATGATATTTCCAAAGATATGGGCAAAAGACTGTGTGATCCCAAATCCGGACCCGTTTTGCTCGAGGAGGCCCAGGAGCCGAGAAAAACGCGAAAAACGAAAAAATCGAATTTAGAAAATTCCCGGACCCCTGGAAAACTCGGAAATCGTCTCACGAATTCAATGGCGCCAGCCAAATTGTCCTAGCTATGATATTTCCAAAGATATGGGCGAATAACGGTCTGAGTCCGAATCCGGGCCCATTTTGCTCTGGGAGGCCCAGGAGCCGAGCACAACGCAAAAAAACGAAAAAATCGACTGTGGACCATTCCCGGACCCCTTAGTAAGTCGGAAATCGTCTCACGAATCCAATGGCGCCAGCCAAATTGTCCTAGCTATGATATTTCCAAAGATATCGGCAAAAGGCTGTGTGATCCCAAATCCGGGCCCGTTTTACTCTAGGAGGCCCAGGAGCCGAGAAAAACGCGAAAAACGAAAAAATCGACTTTAGAAAATTCCCAGCCCCCTAGAAAATTCGGAAATCGTCTCACGAATCCAATGGCGCCAGCCAAATTGTCCTAGCTATGATATTTCCTAAGATATGGGCAAAAGACTGTGTGATCCCAAATCCGGGCCCGTTTTGCTCTAGGCGGCCCAGGAGCCGAGGAAATCGCGAAAAACGAAAAAATCGACTTTAGAAAATTCACGGACCTCTAGAAAAATCGGAAATCGTCTCACGAATCCAATGGCGCCAGCCAAATTGTCCTAGCTATGATATTTCCAAAGATAGGGGCAAAAGACTGTGTGATCCCAAATCCGGGCCCGTTTTGCTCTAGGAGGCCCAGGAGCCGAGAAAAACGCGAAAAACGAAAAAATCGATTTAGAAAATTCCCGGCCCACTAGAAAAATCGGAAATCGTCTCACGAATCCAATGGCGCCAGCCAAATTGTCCTAGCTATGATATTTCCAAAGATATGGGCGAAAAACGGTGTGATCCCAAATCCGGGCCCGTTTTACTCTAGGAGGCCCAGGAGCCGAGAAAAACGCGAAAAACGAAAAAATCGACTTTAGAAAATTCCCAGCCCCCTAGAAAAATCGGAAATCGTCTCACGAATCCAATGGCGCCAGCCAAATTGTCCTAGCTATGATATTTCCAAAGATATGGGCAAAAGACTGTGTGATCCCAAATCCGGGCCCGTTTTGCTCTAGGAGGCCCAGGAGCGGAGAAAAACGCGAAAAACGAAAAAATCGACTTTAGAAAATTCCCGGCCCACTAGAAAAATCGGAAATCGTCTCCCGAATCCAATGGCGCCAGCCAAATTGTCCTAGCTATGATATTTCCAAAGATATGGGCGAAAAACGGTGTGATCCCAAATCCGGGCCCGTTTTACTCTAGGAGGCCCAGGAGCCGAGAAAAACGCGAAAAACGATAAAATCGACTTTAGAAAATTCCCGGACCCCTAGAAAAATCGGAAATCGTCTCACGAATCCAATGGCGCCAGCCAAATTGTCCTAGCTATGATATTTCCAAAGATATGGGCGAATAACGGTGTGATCCCAAATCCGGGCCTGTTTTGCTCTAGGAGGCCCAGGAGCCGAGAAAAACGCGAAAAACGAAAAAATCGACTTTAGAAAATTCCCAGCCCCCTAGAAAAATCGGAAATCGTCTCACGAATCCAATTGCGCCAGCCAAATTGTCCTAGCTATGATATTTCCAAAGATATGGGCGAAAAACGGTGTGATGCCAAATCCGGGCCCGTCTTGCTCTAGGAGACCCAGGAGCCGAGGAAATCGCGAAAAACGAAAAAATCGGCTTTAGAAAATTCCCGGACCCCTAGAAAAATCGGAAATCGTCTCACGAATCCAATGGCGCCAGCCAAATTGTCCTAGCTATGATATTTCCAAAGATATCGGCAAAAGACTGTGTGATCCCAAATCCGGGCCCGTTTTGCTCTCGGCGACCCAGGAGCCGAGGAAATCGCGAAAAACGAAAAAATCGACTTTAGAAAATTCACGGACCTCTAGAAAAATCGGAAATCGTCTCACGAATCCAATGGCGCCAGCCAAATTGTCCTAGCTATGATATTTCCAAAAGATAGGGGCAAAAGACTGTGTGATCCCAAATCCGGGCCCGTTTTGCTCTAGGCGGCCCAGGAGCCGAGAAAAACGCGAAAAACGATAAAATCGACTTTAGAAAATTCCCGGCCCACTAGAAAAATCGGAAATCGTCTCACGAATCCAATGGCGCCAGCCAAATTGTCCTAGCTATGATATTTCCAAAGATATGGGCGAAAAACGGTGTGATCCCAAATCCGGGCCCGTTTTACTCTAGGAGGCCCAGGAGCCGAGAAAAACGCGAAAAACGAAAAAATCGACTTTAGAAAATTCCCAGCCCCCTAGAAAAATCGGAAATCGTCTCACGAATCCAATGGCGCCAGCCAAATTGTCCTAGCTATGATATTTCCAAAGATATGGGCAAAAGACTGTGTGATCCCAAATCCGGGCCCGTTTTGCTCTAGGAGGCCCAGGAGCGGAGAAAAACGCGAAGAACGAAAAAATCGACTTTAGAAAATTCCCGGCCCACTAGAAAAATCGGAAATCGTCTCACGAATCCAATGGCGCCAGCCAAATTGTCCTAGCTATGATATTTCCAAAGATATGGGCGAATAACGGTGTGATCCTAAATCCGGGCCCGTTTTGCTCTAGGAGGCCCAGGAGCCGAGAAAAACGCGAAAAACGAAAAAATCGACTTTAGAAAATTCCCAGCCCCCTAGAAAAATCGGAAATCGTCTCACGAATCCAATGGCACCAGCCAAATTGTCTCAGCTATGATATTTCCAAAGATATGGGCAAAAGACTGTGTGATCCCAAATCCGGGCCCGTTTTGCTCTAGGCGGCCCAGGAGCCGAGAAAAACGCGAAAAACGATAAAATCGACTTTAGAAAACTCCCGGCCCACTAGAAAAATCGGAAATCGTCTCACGAATCCAATGGCGCCAGCCAAATTGTCCTAGCTATGATATTTCCAAAGATATCGGCAAAAGGCTGTGTGATCCCAAATCCGGGCCCGTTTTGCTCTCGGAGACCCAGGAGCCGAGAAAATCGCGAAAAACGAAAAAATCGACTTTAGAAAATTCACGGACCTCTAGAAAAATCGGAAATCGTCTCACGAATCCAATGGCGCCAGCCAAATTGTCCTAGCTATGATATTTCAAAGATATGGGCAAAAGACTGTGTGATCCCAAATCCGGGCCCATTTTGCTCTAGGCGGCCCAGGAGCCGAGAAAAACGCGAAAAACGATAAAATCGACTTTAGAAAGTTCCCGGCCCACTAGAAAAATCGGAAATCGTCTCACGAATCCAATGGCGCCAGCCAAATTGTCCTAGCTATGATATTTCCAAAGATATGGGCGAAAAACGGTGTGATCCCAAATCCGGGCCCGTTTTACTCTAGGAGGCCCAGGAGCCGAGAAAAACGCGAAAAACGATAAAATCGACTTTAGAAAATTCCCGGACCCCTAGAAAAATCGGAAATCGTCTCACGAATCCAATGGCGCCAGCCAAATTGTCCTAGCTATGATATTTCCAAAGATATGGGCGAATAACGGTGTGATCCCAAATCCGGGCCCGTTTTGCTCTAGGAGGCCCAGGAGCCGAGAAAAACTCGAAAAACGAAAAAATCGACTTTAGAAAATTCCCGGCCCACTAGAAAAATCGGAAATCGTCTCACGAATCCAATGGCGCCAGCCAAATTGTCCTAGCTATGATATTTCCAAAGATATCGGCAAAAGGCTGTGTGATCCCAAATCCGGGCCCGTTTTACTCTAGGAGGCCCAGGAGCCGAGAAAAACGCGAAAAACGAAAAAATCGTCGTTAGAAAATTCGCAGCCCCCTAGAAAAATCGGAAATCGTCTCACGAATCCAATGGCGCCAGCCAAATTGTCCTAGCTATGATATTTCCAAAGATATGGGCAAAAGACTGTGTGATCCCAAATCCGGACCCGTTTTGCTCGAGGAGGCCCAGGAGCGGAGAAAAACGCGAAAAACGAAAAAATCGACTTTAGAAAATTCCCGGCCCCCTAGAAAAACGGAAATCGTCTCACCAATCCAATGGCGCCAGCCAAATTCTCCTAGCTATGATATTTCCAAAGATATGGGCAAAAGGCTGTGTGATCCCAAATCCGGGCCCGTTTTACTCTAGGAGGCCCAGGAGCCGAGGAAATCGCGAAAAACGAAAAAATCGACTTTAGAAAATTCACGGACCTCTAGAAAAATCGGAAATCGTCTCACGAATCCAATGGCGCCAGCCAAATTGTCCTAGCTATGATATTTCCAAAGATATGGGCAAAAGACTGTGTGATCCCAAATCCGGGCCCGTTTTGCTCTAGGCGGCCCAGGAGCCGAGAAAAACGCGAAAAACGATAAAATCGACTTTAGAAAATTCCCGGCCCACTAGAAAAATCGGAAATCGTCTCACGAATCCAATGGCGCCAGCCAAATTGTCCTAGCTATGATATTTCCAAAGATATGGGCGAAAAACGGTGTGATGCCAAATCCGGGCCCGTTTTGCTCTCGGAGACCCAGGAGCCGAGAAAATCGCGAAAAACGAAAAAATCGACTTTAGAAAATTCACGGACCTCTAGAAAAATCGGAAATCGTCTCACGAATCCAATGGCGCCAGCCAAATTGTCCTAGCTATGATATTTCCAAAGATATCGGCAAAAGGCTGTGTGATCCCAAATCCGGGCCCGTTTTACTCTAGGAGGCCCAGGAGCCGAGAAAAACGCGAAAAACGAAAAAATCGTCGTTAGAAAATTCGCAGCCCCCTAGAAAAATCGGAAATCGTCTCACGAATCCAATGGCGCCAGCCAAATTGTCCTAGCTATGATATTTCCAAAGATATGGGCAAAAGACTGTGTGATCCCAAATCCGGACCCGTTTTGCTCGAGGAGGCCCAGGAGCGGAGAAAAACGCGAAAAACGAAAAAATCGACTTTAGAAAATTCCCGGCCCCCTAGAAAAACGGAAATCGTCTCACCAATCCAATGGCGCCAGCCAAATTGTCCTAGCTATGATATTTCCAAAGATATGGGCAAAAGACTGCGTGATCCCAAATCCGGGCCCGTTTTGCTCTAGGCGGCCCAGGAGCCGAGAAAAACGCGAAAAACGATAAAATCGACTTTAGAAAATTCCCGGCCAACTAGAAAAATCGGAAATCGTCTCACGAATCCAATGGCGCCAGCCAAATTGTCCTAGCTATGATATTTCCAAAGATATGGGCAAAAGACTGTGTGATCCCAAATCCGGGCCCGTTTTGCTCTAGGCGGCCCAGGAGCCGAGAAAAACGCGAAAAACGATAAAATCGACTTTAGAAAATTCCCGGCCCACTAGAAAAATCGGAAATCGTCTCACGAATCCAATGGCGCCAGCCAAATTGTCCTAGCTATGGTATTTCCAAAGATATGGGCGAATAACGGTGTGATCCCAAATCCGGGCCCGCTTTGCTCTAGGAGGCCCAGGAGCCGAGAAAAACGCGAAAAACGAAAAAATCGACTTTAGAAAATTCCCAGCCCCCTAGAAAAATCGGAAATCGTCTCACGAATCCAATGGCGCCAACCAAATTGTCGTAGCTATGATATTTCCAAAGATATGGGCAAAAGACTGTGTGATCCCAAATCCGGGCCCGTTTTGCTCTAGGAGGCCCAGGAGCGGAGAAAAACGCGAAAAACGAAAAAATCGACTTTAGAAAATTCCCGGCCCACTAGAAAAATCGGAAATCGTCTCACGAATCCAATGGCGCCAGCCAAATTGTCCTAGCTATGATATTTCCAAAGATATGGGCGAAAAACGGTGTGATCCCAAATCCGGGCCCGTTTTACTCTAGGAGGCCCAGGAGCCGAGAAAAACGCGAAAAACGATAAAATCGACTTTAGAAAATTCCCGGACCCCTAGAAAAATCGGAAATCGTCTCACGAATCCAATGGCGCCAGCCAAATTGTCCTAGCTATGATATTTCCAAAGATATGGGCGAATAACGGTGTGATCCCAAATCCGGGCCCGTTTTGCTCTAGGAGGCCCAGGAGCCGAGAAAAACGCGAAAAACGAAAAAATCGACTTTAGAAAATTCCCAGCCCCCTAGAAAAATCGGAAATCGTCTCACGAATCCAATGGCACCAGCCAAATTGTCTCAGCTATGATATTTCCAAAGATATGGGCAAAAGACTGTGTGATCCCAAATCCGGGCCCGTTTTGCTCTAGGCGGCCCAGGAGCCGAGAAAAACGCGGAAAACGATAAAATCGTCGTTAGAAAATTCGCAGCCCCCTAGAAAAATCGGAAATCGTCTCACGAATCCAATGGCGCCAGTCAAATTGTCCTAGCTATGATATTTCCAAAGATATGGGCAAAAGACTGTGTGATCCCAAATCCGGACCCGTTTTGCTCGAGGAGGCCCAGGAGCCGAGAAAAACGCGAAAAACGAAAAAATCGAATTTAGAAAATTCCCGGACCCCTGGAAAACTCGGAAATCGTCTCACGAATTCAATGGCGCCAGCCAAATTGTCCTAGCTATGATATTTCCAAAGATATGGGCGAATAACGGTCTGAGTCGGAATCCGGGCCCATTTTGCTCTGGGAGGCCCAGGAGCCGAGCACAACGCAAAAAAACGAAAAAATCGACTCTGGACAATTCCCGGACCCCTTAGTAAGTCGGAAATCGTCTCACGAATCCAATGGCGCCAGCCAAATTGTCCTAGCTATGATATTTCCAAAGATATCGGCAAAAGGCTGTGTGATCCCAAATCCGGGCCCGTTTTACTCTAGGAGACCCAGGAGCCGAGGAAATCGCGAAAATCGAAAAAATCGACTTTAGAAAATTCACGGACCTCTAGAAAAATCGGAAATCGTCTCACGAATCCAATGGCACCAGCCAAATTGTCTCAGCTATGATATTTCCAAAGATATGGGCAAAAGACTGTGTGATCCCAAATCCGGGCCCGTTTTGCTCTAGGCGGCCCAGGAGCCGAGAAAATCGCGAAAAACGATAAAATCGTCGTTAGAAAATTCACGGACCTCTAGAAAAATCGGAAATCGTCTCACGAATCCAATGGCGCCAGCCAAATTGTCCTAGCTATGATATTTCCAAAGATATCGGCAAAAGGCTGTGTGATCCCAAATCCGGGCCCGTTTTACTCTAGGAGGCCCAGGAGCCGAGAAAAACGCGAAAAACGAAAAAATCGACTTTAGAAAATTCCCAGCCCCCTAGAAAAATCGGAAATCGTCTCACGAATCCAATGGCGCCAGCCAAATTGTCCTAGCTATGATATTTCCAAAGATATGGGCAAAAGACTGTGTGATCCCAAATCCGGGCCCGTTTTGCTCTAGGAGGCCCAGGAGCGGAGAAAAACGCGAAGAACGAAAAAATCGACTTTAGAAAATTCCCGGCCCACTAGAAAAATCGGAAATCGTCTCACGAATCCAATGGCGCCAGCCAAATTGTCCTAGCTATGATATTTCCAAAGATATGGGCGAATAACGGTGTGATCCTAAATCCGGGCCCGTTTTGCTCTAGGAGGCCCAGGAGCCGAGAAAAACGCGAAAAACGAAAAAATCGACTTTAGAAAATTCCCAGCCCCCTAGAAAAATCGGAAATCGTCTCACGAATCCAATGGCACCAGCCAAATTGTCTCAGCTATGATATTTCCAAAGATATGGGCAAAAGACTGTGTGATCCCAAATCCGGGCCCGTTTTGCTCTAGGCGGCCCAGGAGCCGAGAAAAACGCGAAAAACGATAAAATCGACTTTAGAAAACTCCCGGCCCACTAGAAAAATCGGAAATCGTCTCACGAATCCAATGGCGCCAGCCAAATTGTCCTAGCTATGATATTTCCAAAGATATCGGCAAAAGGCTGTGTGATCCCAAATCCGGGCCCGTTTTGCTCTCGGAGACCCAGGAGCCGAGAAAATCGCGAAAAACGAAAAAATCGACTTTAGAAAATTCACGGACCTCTAGAAAAATCGGAAATCGTCTCACGAATCCAATGGCGCCAGCCAAATTGTCCTAGCTATGATATTTCCAAAGATATGGGCAAAAGACTGTGTGATCCCAAATCCGGGCCCGTTTTGCTCTCGGCGACCCAGGAGCCGAGGAAATCGCGAAAAACGAAAAAATCGACTTTAGAAAATTCACGGACCTCTAGAAAAATCGGAAATCGTCTCACGAATCCAATGGCGCCAGCCAAATTGTCCTAGCTATGATATTTCAAAGATATGGGCAAAAGACTGTGTGATCCCAAATCCGGGCCCATTTTGCTCTAGGCGGCCCAGGAGCCGAGAAAAACGCGAAAAACGATAAAATCGACTTTAGAAAGTTCCCGGCCCACTAGAAAAATCGGAAATCGTCTCACGAATCCAATGGCGCCAGACAAATTGTCCTAGCTATGATATTTCCAAAGATATGGGCGAAAAACGGTGTGATCCCAAATCCGGGCCCGTTTTACTCTAGGAGGCCCAGGAGCCGAGAAAAACGCGAAAAACGATAAAATCGACTTTAGAAAATTCCCGGACCCCTAGAAAAATCGGAAATCGTCTCACGAATCCAATGGCGCCAGCCAAATTGTCCTAGCTATGATATTTCCAAAGATATGGGCGAATAACGGTGTGATCCCAAATCCGGGCCCGTTTTGCTCTAGGAGGCCCAGGAGCCGAGAAAAACTCGAAAAACGAAAAAATCGACTTTAGAAAATTCCCGGCCCACTAGAAAAATCGGAAATCGTCTCACGAATCCAATGGCGCCAGCCAAATTGTCCTAGCTATGATATTTCCAAAGATATCGGCAAAAGGCTGTGTGATCCCAAATCCGGGCCCGTTTTACTCTAGGAGGCCCAGGAGCCGAGAAAAACGCGAAAAACGAAAAAATCGTCGTTAGAAAATTCGCAGCCCCCTAGAAAAATCGGAAATCGTCTCACGAATCCAATGGCGCCAGCCAAATTGTCCTAGCTATGATATTTCCAAAGATATGGGCAAAAGACTGTGTGATCCCAAATCCGGACCCGTTTTGCTCGAGGAGGCCCAGGAGCGGAGAAAAACGCGAAAAACGAAAAAATCGACTTTAGAAAATTCCCGGCCCCCTAGAAAAACGGAAATCGTCTCACCAATCCAATGGCGCCAGCCAAATTCTCCTAGCTATGATATTTCCAAAGATATGGGCAAAAGGCTGTGTGATCCCAAATCCGGGCCCGTTTTACTCTAGGAGGCCCAGGAGCCGAGGAAATCGCGAAAAACGAAAAAATCGACTTTAGAAAATTCACGGACCTCTAGAAAAATCGGAAATCGTCTCACGAATCCAATGGCGCCAGCCAAATTGTCCTAGCTATGATATTTCCAAAGATATGGGCAAAAGACTGTGTGATCCCAAATCCGGGCCCGTTTTGCTCTAGGCGGCCCAGGAGCCGAGAAAAACGCGAAAAACGATAAAATCGACTTTAGAAAATTCCCGGCCCACTAGAAAAATCGGAAATCGTCTCACGAATCCAATGGCGCCAGCCAAATTGTCCTAGCTATGATATTTCCAAAGATATGGGCGAAAAACGGTGTGATGCCAAATCCGGGCCCGTTTTGCTCTCGGAGACCCAGGAGCCGAGAAAATCGCGAAAAACGAAAAAATCGACTTTAGAAAATTCACGGACCTCTAGAAAAATCGGAAATCGTCTCACGAATCCAATGGCGCCAGCCAAATTGTCCTAGCTATGATATTTCCAAAGATATGGGCAAAAGACTGTGTGATCCCAAATCCGGGCCCGTTTTGCTCTCGGCGACCCAGGAGCCGAGGAAATCGCGAAAAACGAAAAAATCGACTTTAGAAAATTCACGGACCTCTAGAAAAATCGGAAATCGTCTCACGAATCCAATGGCGCCAGCCAAATTGTCCTAGCTATGATATTTCAAAGATATGGGCAAAAGACTGTGTGATCCCAAATCCGGGCCCGTTTTGCTCTAGGAGGCCCAGGAGCCGAGAAAAACTCGAAAAACGAAAAAATCGACTTTAGAAAATTCCCGGCCCACTAGAAAAATCGGAAATCGTCTCACGAATCCAATGGCGCCAGCCAAATTGTCCTAGCTATGATATTTCCAAAGATATCGGCAAAAGGCTGTGTGATCCCAAATCCGGGCCCGTTTTACTCTAGGAGGCCCAGGAGCCGAGAAAAACGCGAAAAACGAAAAAATCGTCGTTAGAAAATTCGCAGCCCCCTAGAAAAATCGGAAATCGTCTCACGAATCCAATGGCGCCAGCCAAATTGTCCTAGCTATGATATTTCCAAAGATATGGGCAAAAGACTGTGTGATCCCAAATCCGGACCCGTTTTGCTCGAGGAGGCCCAGGAGCGGAGAAAAACGCGAAAAACGAAAAAATCGACTTTAGAAAATTCCCGGCCCCCTAGAAAAACGGAAATCGTCTCACCAATCCAATGGCGCCAGCCAAATTGTCCTAGCTATGATATTTCCAAAGATATGGGCAAAAGACTGCGTGATCCCAAATCCGGGCCCGTTTTGCTCTAGGCGGCCCAGGAGCCGAGAAAAACGCGAAAAACGATAAAATCGACTTTAGAAAATTCCCGGCCAACTAGAAAAATCGGAAATCGTCTCACGAATCCAATGGCGCCAGCCAAATTGTCCTAGCTATGATATTTCCAAAGATATGGGCAAAAGACTGTGTGATCCCAAATCCGGGCCCGTTTTGCTCTAGGCGGCCCAGGAGCCGAGAAAAACGCGAAAAACGATAAAATCGACTTTAGAAAATTCCCGGCCCACTAGAAAAATCGGAAATCGTCTCACGAATCCAATGGCGCCAGCCAAATTGTCCTAGCTATGGTATTTCCAAAGATATGGGCGAATAACGGTGTGATCCCAAATCCGGGCCCGCTTTGCTCTAGGAGGCCCAGGAGCCGAGAAAAACGCGAAAAACGAAAAAATCGACTTTAGAAAATTCCCAGCCCCCTAGAAAAATCGGAAATCGTCTCACGAATCCAATGGCGCCAACCAAATTGTCGTAGCTATGATATTTCCAAAGATATGGGCAAAAGACTGTGTGATCCCAAATCCGGGCCCGTTTTGCTCTAGGAGGCCCAGGAGCGGAGAAAAACGCGAAAAACGAAAAAATCGACTTTAGAAAATTCCCGGCCCACTAGAAAAATCGGAAATCGTCTCACGAATCCAATGGCGCCAGCCAAATTGTCCTAGCTATGATATTTCCAAAGATATGGGCGAAAAACGGTGTGATCCCAAATCCGGGCCCGTTTTACTCTAGGAGGCCCAGGAGCCGAGAAAAACGCGAAAAACGATAAAATCGACTTTAGAAAATTCCCGGACCCCTAGAAAAATCGGAAATCGTCTCACGAATCCAATGGCGCCAGCCAAATTGTCCTAGCTATGATATTTCCAAAGATATGGGCGAATAACGGTGTGATCCCAAATCCGGGCCCGTTTTGCTCTAGGAGGCCCAGGAGCCGAGAAAAACGCGAAAAACGAAAAAATCGACTTTAGAAAATTCCCAGCCCCCTAGAAAAATCGGAAATCGTCTCACGAATCCAATGGCACCAGCCAAATTGTCTCAGCTATGATATTTCCAAAGATATGGGCAAAAGACTGTGTGATCCCAAATCCGGGCCCGTTTTGCTCTAGGCGGCCCAGGAGCCGAGAAAAACGCGGAAAACGATAAAATCGTCGTTAGAAAATTCGCAGCCCCCTAGAAAAATCGGAAATCGTCTCACGAATCCAATGGCGCCAGCCAAATTGTCCTAGCTATGATATTTCCAAAGATATGGGCAAAAGACTGTGTGATCCCAAATCCGGACCCGTTTTGCTCGAGGAGGCCCAGGAGCCGAGAAAAACGCGAAAAACGAAAAAATCGAATTTAGAAAATTCCCGGACCCCTGGAAAACTCGGAAATCGTCTCACGAATTCAATGGCGCCAGCCAAATTGTCCTAGCTATGATATTTCCAAAGATATGGGCGAATAACGGTCTGAGTCCGAATCCGGGCCCATTTTGCTCTGGGAGGCCCAGGAGCCGAGCACAACGCAAAAAAACGAAAAAATCGACTCTGGACAATTCCCGGACCCCTTAGTAAGTCGGAAATCGTCTCACGAATCCAATGGCGCCAGCCAAATTGTCCTAGCTATGATATTTCCAAAGATATCGGCAAAAGGCTGTGTGATCCCAAATCCGGGCCCGTTTTACTCTAGGAGACCCAGGAGCCGAGGAAATCGCGAAAATCGAAAAAATCGACTTTAGAAAATTCACGGACCTCTAGAAAAATCGGAAATCGTCTCACGAATCCAATGGCACCAGCCAAATTGTCTCAGCTATGATATTTCCAAAGATATGGGCAAAAGACTGTGTGATCCCAAATCCGGGCCCGTTTTGCTCTAGGCGGCCCAGGAGCCGAGAAAAGCGCGAAAAACGATAAAATCGTCGTTAGAAAATTCACGGACCTCTAGAAAAATCGGAAATCGTCTCACGAATCCAATGGCGCCAGCCAAATTGTCCTAGCTATGATATTTCCAAAGATAGGGGCAAAAGACTGTGTGATCCCAAATCCGGGCCCGTTTTGCTCTAGGCGGCCCAGGAGCCGAGAAAAACGCGAAAAACGATAAAATCGACTTTAGAAAATTCCCGGCCCACTAGAAAAATCGGAAATCGTCTCACGAATCCAATGGCGCCAGCCAAATTGTCCTAGCTATGATATTTCCAAAGATATGGGCGAAAAACGGTGTGATCCCAAATCCGGGCCCGTTTTACTCTAGGAGGCCCAGGAGCCGAGAAAAACGCGAAAAACGATAAAATCGACTTTAGAAAATTCCCGGACCCCTAGAAAAATCGGAAATCGTCTCACGAATCCAATGGCGCCAGCCAAATTGTCCTAGCTATGATATTTCCAAAGATATGGGCGAATAACGGTGTGATCCCAAATCCGGGCCCGTTTTGCTCTAGGAGGCCCAGGAGCCGAGAAAAACGCGAAAAACGAAAAAATCGACTTTAGAAAATTCCCAGCCCCCTAGAAAAATCGGAAATCGTCTCACGAATCCAATGGCACCAGCCAAATTGTCTCAGCTATGATATTTCCAAAGATATGGGCAAAAGACTGTGTGATCCCAAATCCGGGCCCGTTTTGCTCTAGGCGGCCCAGGAGCCGAGAAAAACGCGGAAAACGATAAAATCGTCGTTAGAAAATTCGCAGCCCCCTAGAAAAATCGGAAATCGTCTCACGAATCCAATGGCGCCAGCCAAATTGTCCTAGCTATGATATTTCCAAAGATATGGGCAAAAGACTGTGTGATCCCAAATCCGGACCCGTTTTGCTCGAGGAGGCCCAGGAGCCGAGAAAAACGCGAAAAACGAAAAAATCGAATTTAGAAAATTCCCGGACCCCTGGAAAACTCGGAAATCGTCTCACGAATTCAATGGCGCCAGCCAAATTGTCCTAGCTATGATATTTCCAAAGATATGGGCGAATAACGGTCTGAGTCCGAATCCGGGCCCATTTTGCTCTGGGAGGCCCAGGAGCCGAGCACAACGCAAAAAAACGAAAAAATCGACTCTGGACAATTCCCGGACCCCTTAGTAAGTCGGAAATCGTCTCACGAATCCAATGGCGCCAGCCAAATTGTCCTAGCTATGATATTTCCAAAGATATCGGCAAAAGGCTGTGTGATCCCAAATCCGGGCCCGTTTTACTCTAGGAGACCCAGGAGCCGAGGAAATCGCGAAAATCGAAAAAATCGACTTTAGAAAATTCACGGACCTCTAGAAAAATCGGAAATCGTCTCACGAATCCAATGGCACCAGCCAAATTGTCTCAGCTATGATATTTCCAAAGATATGGGCAAAAGACTGTGTGATCCCAAATCCGGGCCCGTTTTGCTCTAGGCGGCCCAGGAGCCGAGAAAAGCGCGAAAAACGATAAAATCGTCGTTAGAAAATTAACGGACCTCTAGAAAAATCGGAAATCGTCTCACGAATCCAATGGCGCCAGCCAAATTGTCCTAGCTATGATATTTCCAAAGATAGGGGCAAAAGACTGTGATCCCAAATCCGGGCCCGTTTTGCTCTAGGCGGCCCAGGAGCCGAGAAAAACGCGAAAAACGATAAAATCGACTTTAGAAAATTCCCGGCCCACTAGAAAAATCGGAAATCGTCTCACGAATCCAATGGCGCCAGCCAAATTGTCCTAGCTATGATATTTCCAAAGATATGGGCGAAAAACGGTGTGATCTCAAATCCGGGCCCGTTTTACTCTAGGAGGCCCAGGAGCCGAGAAAAACGCGAAAAACGAAAAAATCGACTTTAGAAAATTCCCGGCCCACTAGAAAAATCGGAAATCGTCTCACGAATCCAATGGCGCCAGCCAAATTGTCCTAGCTATGATATTTCCAAAGATATGGGCGAAAAACGGTGTGATCCCAAATCCGGGCCCGTTTTACTCTAGGAGGCCCAGGAGCCGAGAAAAACGCGAAAAACGAAAAAATCGACTTTAGAAAATTCCCAGCCCCCTAAAAAAATCGGAAATCGTCTCACGAATCCAATGGCGCCAGCCAAATTGTCCTAGCTATGATATTTCCAAAGATATGGGCAAAAGACTGTGTGATCCCAAATCCGGGCCCGTTTTGCTCTAGGAGGCCCAGGAGCGGAGAAAAACGCGAAAAACGAAAAAATCGACTTTAGAAAATTCCCGGCCCACTAGAAAAATCGGAAATCGTCTCCCGAATCCAATGGCGCCAGCCAAATTGTCCTAGCTATGATATTTCCAAAGATATGGGCGAAAAACGGTGTGATCCCAAATCCGGGCCCGTTTTACTCTAGGAGGCCCAGGAGCCGAGAAAAACGCGAAAAACGATAAAATCGACTTTAGAAAATTCCCGGACCCCTAGAAAAATCGGAAATCGTCTCACGAATCCAATGGCGCCAGCCAAATTGTCCTAGCTATGATATTTCCAAAGATATGGGCGAATAACGGTGTGATCCCAAATCCGGGCCTGTTTTGCTCTAGGAGGCCCAGGAGCCGAGAAAAACGCGAAAAACGAAAAAATCGACTTTAGAAAATTCCCAGCCCCCTAGAAAAATCGGAAATCGTCTCACGAATCCAATTGCGCCAGCCAAATTGTCCTAGCTATGATATTTCCAAAGATATGGGCGAAAAACGGTGTGATGCCAAATCCGGGCCCGTCTTGCTCTAGGAGACCCAGGAGCCGAGGAAATCGCGAAAAACGAAAAAATCGGCTTTAGAAAATTCCCGGACCCCTAGAAAAATCGGAAATCGTCTCACGAATCCAATGGCGCCAGCCAAATTGTCCTAGCTATGATATTTCCAAAGATATGGGCAAAAGACTGTGTGATCCCAAATCCGGGCCCGTTTTGCTCTAGGAGGCCCAGGAGCGGAGAAAAACGCGAAGAACGAAAAAATCGACTTTAGAAAATTCCCGGCCCACTAGAAAAATCGGAAATCGTCTCACGAATCCAATGGCGCCAGCCAAATTGTCCTAGCTATGATATTTCCAAAGATATGGGCGAATAACGGTGTGATCCTAAATCCGGGCCCGTTTTGCTCTAGGAGGCCCAGGAGCCGAGAAAAACGCGAAAAACGAAAAAATCGACTTTAGAAAATTCCCAGCCCCCTAGAAAAATCGGAAATCGTCTCACGAATCCAATGGCACCAGCCAAATTGTCTCAGCTATGATATTTCCAAAGATATGGGCAAAAGACTGTGTGATCCCAAATCCGGGCCCGTTTTGCTCTAGGCGGCCCAGGAGCCGAGAAAAACGCGAAAAACGATAAAATCGACTTTAGAAAACTCCCGGCCCACTAGAAAAATCGGAAATCGTCTCACGAATCCAATGGCGCCAGCCAAATTGTCCTAGCTATGATATTTCCAAAGATATCGGCGAATAACGGTGTGATCCTAAATCCGGGCCCGTTTTGCTCTAGGAGGCCCAGGAGCCGAGAAAAACGCGAAAAACGAAAAAATCGACTTTAGAAAATTCCCAGCCCCCTAGAAAAATCGGAAATCGTCTCACGAATCCAATGGCACCAGCCAAATTGTCTCAGCTATGATATTTCCAAAGATATGGGCAAAAGACTGTGTGATCCCAAATCCGGGCCCGTTTTGCTCTAGGCGGCCCAGGAGCCGAGAAAAACGCGAAAAACGATAAAATCGACTTTAGAAAACTCCCGGCCCACTAGAAAAATCGGAAATCGTCTCACGAATCCAATGGCGCCAGCCAAATTGTCCTAGCTATGATATTTCCAAAGATATCGGCAAAAGGCTGTGTGATCCCAAATCCGGGCCCGTTTTGCTCTCGGAGACCCAGGAGCCGAGAAAATCGCGAAAAACGAAAAAATCGACTTTAGAAAATTCACGGACCTCTAGAAAAATCGGAAATCGTCTCACGAATCCAATGGCGCCAGCCAAATTGTCCTAGCTATGATATTTCCAAAGATATGGGCAAAAGACTGTGTGATCCCAAATCCGGGCCCGTTTTGCTCTCGGCGACCCAGGAGCCGAGGAAATCGCGAAAAACGAAAAAATCGACTTTAGAGAATTCACGGACCTCTAGAAAAATCGGAAATCGTCTCACGAATCCAATGGCGCCAGCCAAATTGTCCTAGCTATGATATTTCAAAGATATGGGCAAAAGACTGTGTGATCCCAAATCCGGGCCCATTTTGCTCTAGGCGGCCCAGGAGCCGAGAAAAACGCGAAAAACGATAAAATCGACTTTAGAAAGTTCCCGGCCCACTAGAAAAATCGGAAATCGTCTCACGAATCCAATGGCGCCAGCCAAATTGTCCTAGCTATGATATTTCCAAAGATATGGGCGAAAAACGGTGTGATCCCAAATCCGGGCCCGTTTTACTCTAGGAGGCCCAGGAGCCGAGAAAAACGCGAAAAACGATAAAATCGACTTTAGAAAATTCCCGGACCCCTAGAAAAATCGGAAATCGTCTCACGAATCCAATGGCGCCAGCCAAATTGTCCTAGCTATGATATTTCCAAAGATATGGGCGAATAACGGTGTGATCCCAAATCCGGGCCCGTTTTGCTCTAGGAGGCCCAGGAGCCGAGAAAAACTCGAAAAACGAAAAAATCGACTTTAGAAAATTCCCGGCCCACTAGAAAAATCGGAAATCGTCTCACGAATCCAATGGCGCCAGCCAAATTGTCCTAGCTATGATATTTCCAAAGATATCGGCAAAAGGCTGTGTGATCCCAAATCCGGGCCCGTTTTACTCTAGGAGGCCCAGGAGCCGAGAAAAACGCGAAAAACGAAAAAATCGTCGTTAGAAAATTCGCAGCCCCCTAGAAAAATCGGAAATCGTCTCACGAATCCAATGGCGCCAGCCAAATTGTCCTAGCTATGATATTTCCAAAGATATGGGCAAAAGACTGTGTGATCCCAAATCCGGACCCGTTTTGCTCGAGGAGGCCCAGGAGCGGAGAAAAACGCGAAAAACGAAAAAATCGACTTTAGAAAATTCCCGGCCCCCTAGAAAAACGGAAATCGTCTCACCAATCCAATGGCGCCAGCCAAATTCTCCTAGCTATGATATTTCCAAAGATATGGGCAAAAGGCTGTGTGATCCCAAATCCGGGCCCGTTTTACTCTAGGAGGCCCAGGAGCCGAGGAAATCGCGAAAAACGAAAAAATCGACTTTAGAAAATTCACGGACCTCTAGAAAAATCGGAAATCGTCTCACGAATCCAATGGCGCCAGCCAAATTGTCCTAGCTATGATATTTCCAAAGATATGGGCAAAAGACTGTGTGATCCCAAATCCGGGCCCGTTTTGCTCTAGGCGGCCCAGGAGCCGAGAAAAACGCGAAAAACGATAAAATCGACTTTAGAAAATTCCCGGCCCACTAGAAAAATCGGAAATCGTCTCACGAATCCAATGGCGCCAGCCAAATTGTCCTAGCTATGATATTTCCAAAGATATGGGCGAAAAACGGTGTGATGCCAAATCCGGGCCCGTTTTGCTCTCGGAGACCCAGGAGCCGAGAAAATCGCGAAAAACGAAAAAATCGACTTTAGAAAATTCACGGACCTCTAGAAAAATCGGAAATCGTCTCACGAATCCAATGGCGCCAGCCAAATTGTCCTAGCTATGATATTTCCAAAGATATGGGCAAAAGACTGTGTGATCCCAAATCCGGGCCCGTTTTGCTCTCGGCGACCCAGGAGCCGAGGAAATCGCGAAAAACGAAAAAATCGACTTTAGAAAATTCACGGACCTCTAGAAAAATCGGAAATCGTCTCACGAATCCAATGGCGCCAGCCAAATTGTCCTAGCTATGATATTTCAAAGATATGGGCAAAAGACTGTGTGATCCCAAATCCGGGCCCGTTTTGCTCTAGGAGGCCCAGGAGCCGAGAAAAACTCGAAAAACGAAAAAATCGACTTTAGAAAATTCCCGGCCCACTAGAAAAATCGGAAATCGTCTCACGAATCCAATGGCGCCAGCCAAATTGTCCTAGCTATGATATTTCCAAAGATATCGGCAAAAGGCTGTGTGATCCCAAATCCGGGCCCGTTTTACTCTAGGAGGCCCAGGAGCCGAGAAAAACGCGAAAAACGAAAAAATCGTCGTTAGAAAATTCGCAGCCCCCTAGAAAAATCGGAAATCGTCTCACGAATCCAATGGCGCCAGCCAAATTGTCCTAGCTATGATATTTCCAAAGATATGGGCAAAAGACTGTGTGATCCCAAATCCGGACCCGTTTTGCTCGAGGAGGCCCAGGAGCGGAGAAAAACGCGAAAAACGAAAAAATCGACTTTAGAAAATTCCCGGCCCCCTAGAAAAACGGAAATCGTCTCACCAATCCAATGGGGCCAGCCAAATTGTCCTAGCTATGATATTTCCAAAGATATGGGCAAAAGACTGCGTGATCCCAAATCCGGGCCCGTTTTGCTCTAGGCGGCCCAGGAGCCGAGAAAAACGCGAAAAACGATAAAATCGACTTTAGAAAATTCCCGGCCAACTAGAAAAATCGGAAATCGTCTCACGAATCCAATGGCGCCAGCCAAATTGTCCTAGCTATGATATTTCCAAAGATATGGGCAAAAGACTGTGTGATCCCAAATCCGGGCCCGTTTTGCTCTAGGCGGCCCAGGAGCCGAGAAAAACGCGAAAAACGATAAAATCGACTTTAGAAAATTCCCGGCCCACTAGAAAAATCGGAAATCGTCTCACGAATCCAATGGCGCCAGCCAAATTGTCCTAGCTATGGTATTTCCAAAGATATGGGCGAATAACGGTGTGATCCCAAATCCGGGCCCGCTTTGCTCTAGGAGGCCCAGGAGCCGAGAAAAACGCGAAAAACGAAAAAATCGACTTTAGAAAATTCCCAGCCCCCTAGAAAAATCGGAAATCGTCTCACGAATCCAATGGCGCCAACCAAATTGTCGTAGCTATGATATTTCCAAAGATATGGGCAAAAGACTGTGTGATCCCAAATCCGGGCCCGTTTTGCTCTAGGAGGCCCAGGAGCGGAGAAAAACGCGAAAAACGAAAAAATCGACTTTAGAAAATTCCCGGCCCACTAGAAAAATCGGAAATCGTCTCACGAATCCAATGGCGCCAGCCAAATTGTCCTAGCTATGATATTTCCAAAGATATGGGCGAAAAACGGTGTGATCCCAAATCCGGGCCCGTTTTACTCTAGGAGGCCCAGGAGCCGAGAAAAACGCGAAAAACGATAAAATCGACTTTAGAAAATTCCCGGACCCCTAGAAAAATCGGAAATCGTCTCACGAATCCAATGGCGCCAGCCAAATTGTCCTAGCTATGATATTTCCAAAGATATGGGCGAATAACGGTGTGATCCCAAATCCGGGCCCGTTTTGCTCTAGGAGGCCCAGGAGCCGAGAAAAACGCGAAAAACGAAAAAATCGACTTTAGAAAATTCCCAGCCCCCTAGAAAAATCGGAAATCGTCTCACGAATCCAATGGCACCAGCCAAATTGTCTCAGCTATGATATTTCCAAAGATATGGGCAAAAGACTGTGTGCTCCCAAATCCGGGCCCGTTTTGCTCTAGGCGGCCCAGGAGCCGAGAAAAACGCGGAAAACGATAAAATCGTCGTTAGAAAATTCGCAGCCCCCTAGAAAAATCGGAAATCGTCTCACGAATCCAATGGCGCCAGCCAAATTGTCCTAGCTATGATATTTCCAAAGATATGGGCAAAAGACTGTGTGATCCCAAATCCGGACCCGTTTTGCTCGAGGAGGCCCAGGAGCCGAGAAAAACGCGAAAAACGAAAAAATCGAATTTAGAAAATTCCCGGACCCCTGGAAAACTCGGAAATCGTCTCACGAATTCAATGGCGCCAGCCAAATTGTCCTAGCTATGATATTTCCAAAGATATGGGCGAATAACGGTCTGAGTCCGAATCCGGGCCCATTTTGCTCTGGGAGGCCCAGGAGCCGAGCACAACGCAAAAAAACGAAAAAATCGACTCTGGACAATTCCCGGACCCCTTAGTAAGTCGGAAATCGTCTCACGAATCCAATGGCGCCAGCCAAATTGTCCTAGCTATGATATTTCCAAAGATATCGGCAAAAGGCTGTGTGATCCCAAATCCGGGCCCGTTTTACTCTAGGAGACCCAGGAGCCGAGGAAATCGCGAAAATCGAAAAAATCGACTTTAGAAAATTCACGGACCTCTAGAAAAATCGGAAATCGTCTCACGAATCCAATGGCACCAGCCAAATTGTCTCAGCTATGATATTTCCAAAGATATGGGCAAAAGACTGTGTGATCCCAAATCCGGGCCCGTTTTGCTCTAGGCGGCCCAGGAGCCGAGAAAAGCGCGAAAAACGATAAAATCGTCGTTAGAAAATTCGCAGCCCCCTAGAAAAATCGGAAATCGTCTCACGAATCCAATGGCGCCAGCCAAATTGTCCTAGCTATGATATTTCCAAAGATATGGGCAAAAGACTGTGTGATCCCAAATCCGGACCCGTTTTGCTCGAGGAGGCCCAGGAGCCGAGAAAAACGCGAAAAACGAAAAAATCGAATTTAGAAAATTCCCGGACCCCTGGAAAACTCGGAAATCGTCTCACGAATTCAATGGCGCCAGCCAAATTGTCCTAGCTATGATATTTCCAAAGATATGGGCGAATAACGGTCTGAGTCCGAATCCGGGCCCATTTTGCTCTGGGAGGCCCAGGAGCCGAGCACAACGCAAAAAAACGAAAAAATCGACTGTGGACCATTCCCGGACCCCTTAGTAAGTCGGAAATCGTCGCACGAATCCAATGGCGCCAGCCAAATTGTCCTAGCTATGATATTTCCAAAGATATCGGCAAAAGGCTGTGTGATCCCAAATCCGGGCCCGTTTTACTCTAGGAGGCCCAGGAGCCGAGAAAAACGCGAAAAACGAAAAAATCGACTTTAGAAAATTCCCAGCCCCCTAGAAAATTCGGAAATCGTCTCACGAATCCAATGGCGCCAGCCAAATTGTCCTAGCTATGATATTTCCTAAGATATGGGCAAAAGACTGTGTGATCCCAAATCCGGGCCCGTTTTGCTCTAGGAGGCCCAGGAGCGGAGAAAAACGCGAAAAACGATAAAATCGACTTTAGAAAATTCCCGGCCCACTAGAAAAATCGGAAATCGTCTCACGAATCCAATGGCGCCAGCCAAATTGTCCTAGCTATGATATTTCCAAAGATATGGGCGAAAAACGGTGTGATGCCAAATCCGGGTCCGTTTTGCTCTCGGAGACCCAGGAGCCGAGGAAATCGCGAAAAACGAAAAAATCGACTTTAGAAAATTCACGGACCTCTAGAAAAATCGGAAATCGTCTCACGAATCCAATGGCGCCAGCCAAATTGTCCTAGCTATGATATTTCCAAAGATATGGGCAAAAGACTGTGTGATCCCAAATCCGGGCCCGTTTTGCTCTAGGAGGCCCAGGAGCGGAGAAAAACGCGAAAAACGAAAAAATCGACTTTAGAAAATTCCCGGCCCACTAGAAAAATCGGAAATCGTCTCACGAATCCAATGGCGCCAGCCAAATTGTCCTAGCTATGATATTTCCTAAGATATGGGCAAAAGACTGTGTGATCCCAAATCCGGGCCCGTTTTGCTCTAGGAGGCCCAGGAGCGGAGAAAAACGCGAAAAACGATAAAATCGACTTTAGAAAATTCCCGGCCCACTAGAAAAATCGGAAATCGTCTCACGAATCCAATGGCGCCAGCCAAATTGTCCTAGCTATGATATTTCCAAAGATATGGGCGAAAAACGGTGTGATGCCAAATCCGGGTCCGTTTTGCTCTCGGAGACCCAGGAGCCGAGGAAATCGCGAAAAACGAAAAAATCGACTTTAGAAAATTCACGGACCTCTAGAAAAATCGGAAATCGTCTCACGAATCCAATGGCGCCAGCCAAATTGTCTCAGCTATGATATTTCCAAAGATATGGGCAAAAGACTGTGTGATCCCAAATCCGGGCCCGTTTTGCTCTAGGCGGCCCAGGAGCCGAGAAAAACGCGGAAAACGATAAAATCGTCGTTAGAAAATTCGCAGCCCCCTAGAAAAATCGGAAATCGTCTCACGAATCCAATGGCGCCAGCCAACTTGTCCTAGCTATGATATTTCCAAAGATATGGGCAAAAGACTGTGTGATCCCAAATCCGGACCCGTTTTGCTCGAGGAGGCCCAGGAGCCGAGAAAAACGCGAAAAACGAAAAAATCGAATTTAGAAAATTCCCGGACCCCTGGAAAACTCGGAAATCGTCTCACGAATTCAATGGCGCCAGCCAAATTGTCCTAGCTATGATATTTCCAAAGATATGGGCGAATAACGGTCTGAGTCCGAATCCGGGCCCATTTTGCTCTGGGAGGCCCAGGAGCCGAGCACAACGCAAAAAAACGAAAAAATCGACTCTGGACAATTCCCGGACCCCTTAGTAAGTCGGAAATCGTCTCACGAATCCAATGGCGCCAGCCAAATTGTCCTAGCTATGATATTTCCAAAGATATCGGCAAAAGGCTGTGTGATCCCAAATCCGGGCCCGTTTTACTCTAGGAGACCCAGGAGCCGAGGAAATCGCGAAAATCGAAAAAATCGACTTTAGAAAATTCACGGACCTCTAGAAAAATCGGAAATCGTCTCACGAATCCAATGGCACCAGCCAAATTGTCTCAGCTATGATATTTCCAAAGATATGGGCAAAAGACTGTGTGATCCCAAATCCGGGCCCGTTTTGCTCTAGGCGGCCCAGGAGCCGAGAAAAGCGCGAAAAACGATAAAATCGTCGTTAGAAAATTCGCAGCCCCCTAGAAAAATCGGAAATCGTCTCACGAATCCAATGGCGCCAGCCAAATTGTCCTAGCTATGATATTTCCAAAGATATGGGCAAAAGACTGTGTGATCCCAAATCCGGACCCGTTTTGCTCGAGGAGGCCCAGGAGCCGAGAAAAACGCGAAAAACGAAAAAATCGAATTTAGAAAATTCCCGGACCCCTGGAAAACTCGGAAATCGTCTCACGAATTCAATGGCGCCAGCCAAATTGTCCTAGCTATGATATTTCCAAAGATATGGGCGAATAACGGTCTGAGTCCGAATCCGGGCCCATTTTGCTCTGGGAGGCCCAGGAGCCGAGCACAACGCAAAAAAACGAAAAAATCGACTGTGGACCATTCCCGGACCCCTTAGTAAGTCGGAAATCGTCTCACGAATCCAATGGCGCCAGCCAAATTGTCCTAGCTATGATATTTCCAAAGATATCGGCAAAAGGCTGTGTGATCCCAAATCCGGGCCCGTTTTACTCTAGGAGGCCCAGGAGCCGAGAAAAACGCGAAAAACGAAAAAATCGACTTTAGAAAATTCCCAGCCCCCTAGAAAATTCGGAAATCGTCTCACGAATCCAATGGCGCCAGCCAAATTGTCCTAGCTATGATATTTCCTAAGATATGGGCAAAAGACTGTGTGATCCCAAATCCGGGCCCGTTTTGCTCTAGGAGGCCCAGGAGCGGAGAAAAACGCGAAAAACGATAAAATCGACTTTAGAAAATTCCCGGCCCACTAGAAAAATCGGAAATCGTCTCACGAATCCAATGGCGCCAGCCAAATTGTCCTAGCTATGATATTTCCAAAGATATGGGCGAAAAACGGTGTGATGCCAAATCCGGGTCCGTTTTGCTCTCGGAGACCCAGGAGCCGAGGAAATCGCGAAAAACGAAAAAATCGACTTTAGAAAATTCACGGACCTCTAGAAAAATCGGAAATCGTCTCACGAATCCAATGGCGCCAGCCAAATTGTCCTAGCTATGATATTTCCAAAGATATGGGCAAAAGACTGTGTGATCCCAAATCCGGGCCCGTTTTGCTCTAGGAGGCCCAGGAGCGGAGAAAAACGCGAAAAACGAAAAAATCGACTTTAGAAAATTCCCGGCCCACTAGAAAAATCGGAAATCGTCTCACGAATCCAATGGCGCCAGCCAAATTGTCCTAGCTATGATATTTCCTAAGATATGGGCAAAAGACTGTGTGATCCCAAATCCGGGCCCGTTTTGCTCTAGGAGGCCCAGGAGCGGAGAAAAACGCGAAAAACGATAAAATCGACTTTAGAAAATTCCCGGCCCACTAGAAAAATCGGAAATCGTCTCACGAATCCAATGGCGCCAGCCAAATTGTCCTAGCTATGATATTTCCAAAGATATGGGCGAAAAACGGTGTGATGCCAAATCCGGGTCCGTTTTGCTCTCGGAGACCCAGGAGCCGAGGAAATCGCGAAAAACGAAAAAATCGACTTTAGAAAATTCACGGACCTCTAGAAAAATCGGAAATCGTCTCACGAATCCAATGGCGCCAGCCAAATTGTCCTAGCTATGATATTTCCAAAGATATGGGCAAAAGACTGTGTGATCCCAAATCCGGGCCCGTTTTGCTCTAGGAGGCCCAGGAGCGGAGAAAAACGCGAAAAACGAAAAAATCGACTTTAGAAAATTCCCGGCCCACTAGAAAAATCGGAAATCGTCTCACGAATCCAATGGCGCCAGCCAAATTGTCCTAGCTATGATATTTCCAAAGATATGGGCGAAAAACGGTGTGATCCCAAATCCGGGCCCGTTTTACTCTAGGAGGCCCAGGAGCCGAGAAAAACGCGAAAAACGATAAAATCGACTTTAGAAAATTCCCGGACCCCTAGAAAAATCGGAAATCGTCTCACGAATCCAATGGCGCCAGCCAAATTGTCCTAGCTATGATATTTCCAAAGATATGGGCAAAAGACTGTGTGATCCCAAATCCGGGCCCGTTTTGCTCTCGGCGACCCAGGAGCCGAGGAAATCGCGAAAAACGAAAAAATCGACTTTAGAAAATTCACGGCCTCCTAGAAAAGTCGGAAATCGTCTCACGAATCCAATTGCGCCAGCCAAATTGTCCTAGCTATGATATTTCCAAAGATATGGGCGAAAAACGGTGTGATGCCAAATCCGGGCCCGTCTTGCTCTAGGAGACCCAGGAGCCGAGGAAATCGCGAAAAACGAAAAAATCGGCTTTAGAAAATTCCCGGACCCCTAGAAAAATCGGAAATCGTCTCACGAATCCAATGGCGCCAGCCAAATTGTCCTAGCTATGATATTTCCAAAGATATCGGCAAAAGGCTGTGTGATCCCAAATCCGGGCCCGTTTTACTCTAGGAGGCCCAGGAGCCGAGAAAAACGCGAAAAACGAAAAAATCGACTTTAGAAAATTCCCAGCCCCCTAGAAAATTCGGAAATCGTCTCACGAATCCAATGGCGCCAGCCAAATTGTCCTAGCTATGATATTCCCAAAGATATGGGCAAAAGACTGTGTGATCCCAAATCCGGGCCCGTTTTGCTCTAGGAGGCCCAGGAGCGGAGAAAAACGCGAAAAACGAAAAAATCGACTTTAGAAAATTCCCGGCCCCCTAGAAAAATCGGAAATCGTCTCACGAATCCCATGGCGCCAGCCAAATTGTCCTAGCTATGATATTTCCAAAGATATGGGCGAAAAACGGTGTGATGCCAAATCCGGGCCCGTTTTGCTCTGGGAGACCCAGGAGCCGAGGAAATCGCGAAAAACGAAAAAATCGACTTTAGAAAATTCACGGACCTCTAGAAAAATCGGAAATCGTCTCACGAATCCAATGGCGCCAGCCAAATTGTCCTAGCTATGATATTTCCAAAGATATGGGCAAAAGACTGTGTGATCCCAAATCCGGGCCCGTTTTGCTCTCGGCGACCCAGGAGCCGAGGAAATCGCGAAAAACGAAAAAATCGACTTTAGAAAATTCACGGACCTCTAGAAAAATCGGAAATCGTCTCACGAATCCAATGGCGCCAGCCAAATTGTCCTAGCTATGATATTTCCAAAGATAGGGGCAAAAGACTGTGTGATCCCAAATCCGGGCCCGTTTTGCTCTAGGCGGCCCAGGAGCCGAGAAAAACGCGAAAAACGATAAAATCGACTTTAGAAAATTCCCGGCCCACTAGAAAAATCGGAAATCGTCTCACGAATCCAATGGCGCCAGCCAAATTGTCCTAGCTATGATATTTCCAAAGATATGGGCGAATAACGGTGTGATCCCAAATCCGGGCCCGTTTTGCTCTAGGAGGCCCAGGAGCCGAGAAAAACGCGAAAAACGAAAAAATCGACTTTAGAAAATTCCCAGCCCCCTAGAAAATTCGGAAATCGTCTCACGAATCCAATGGCACCAGCCAAATTGTCTCAGCTATGATATTTCCAAAGATATGGGCAAAAGACTGTGTGATCCCAAATCCGGGCCGGTTTTGCTCTAGGCGGCCCAGGAGCCGAGAAAAGCGCGAAAAACGATAAAATCGTCGTTAGAAAATTCGCAGCCCCCTAGAAAAATCGGAAATCGTCTCACGAATCCAATGGCGCCAGCCAAATTGTCCTAGCTATGATATTTCCAAAGATATGGGCAAAAGACTGTGTGATCCCAAATCCGGACCCGTTTTGCTCGAGGAGGCCCAGGAGCCGAGAAAAACGCGAAAAACGAAAAAATCGAATTTAGAAAATTCCCGGACCCCTGGAAAACTCGGAAATCGTCTCACGAATTCAATGGCGCCAGCCAAATTGTCCTAGCTATGATATTTCCAAAGATAGGGGCAAAAGACTGTGTGATCCCAAATCCGGGCCCGTTTTGCTCTAGGCGGCCCAGGAGCCGAGAAAAACGCGAAAAACGATTAAATCGACTTTAGAAAATTCCCGGCCCACTAGAAAAATCGGAAATCGTCTCACGAATCCAATGGCGCCAGCCAAATTGTCCCAGCTATGATATTTCCAAAGATATGGGCGAAAAACGGTGTGATCCCAAATCCGGGCCCGTTTTACTCTAGGAGGCCCAGGAGCCGAGAAAAACGCGAAAAACGAAAAAATCGACTTTAGAAAATTCCCGGCCCACTAGAAAAATCGGAAATCGTCTCACGAATCCAATGGCGCCAGCCAAATTGTCCTAGCTATGATATTTCCAAAGATATGGGCGAAAAACGGTGTGATCCCAAATCCGGGCCCGTTTTACTCTAGGAGGCCCAGGAGCCGAGAAAAACGCGAAAAACGAAAAAATCGACTTTAGAAAATTCCCAGCCCCCTAGAAAAATCGGAAATCGTCTCACGAATCCAATGGCGCCAGCCAAATTGTCCTAGCTATGATATTTCCAAAGATATGGGCAAAAGACTGTGTGATCCCAAATCCGGGCCCGTTTTGCTCTAGGAGGCCCAGGAGCGGAGAAAAACGCGAAAAACGAAAAAATCGACTTTAGAAAATTCCCGGCCCACTAGAAAAATCGGAAATCGTCTCACGAATCCAATGGCGCCAGCCAAATTGTCCTAGCTATGATATTTCCAAAGATATGGGCAAAAGACTGTGTGATCCCAAATCCGGGCCCGTTTTGCTCTAGGAGGCCCAGGAGCGGAGAAAAACGCGAAGAACGAAAAAATCGACTTTAGAAAATTCCCGGCCCACTAGAAAAATCGGAAATCGTCTCACGAATCCAATGGCGCCAGCCAAATTGTCCTAGCTATGATATTTCCAAAGATATGGGCGAATAACGGTGTGATCCTAAATCCGGGCCCGTTTTGCTCTAGGAGGCCCAGGAGCCGAGAAAAACGCGAAAAACGAAAAAATCGACTTTAGAAAATTCCCAGCCCCCTAGAAAAATCGGAAATCGTCTCACGAATCCAATGGCGCCAGCCAAATTGTCCTAGCTATGATATTTCCTAAGATATGGGCAAAAGACTGTGTGATCCCAAATCCGGGCCCGTTTTGCTCTAGGAGGCCCAGGAGCGGAGAAAAACGCGAAAAACGATAAAATCGACTTTAGAAAATTCCCGGCCCACTAGAAAAATCGGAAATCGTCTCACGAATCCAATGGCGCCAGCCAAATTGTCCTAGCTATGATATTTCCAAAGATATGGGCGAAAAACGGTGTGATGCCAAATCCGGGTCCGTTTTGCTCTCGGAGACCCAGGAGCCGAGGAAATCGCGAAAAACGAAAAAATCGACTTTAGAAAATTCACGGACCTCTAGAAAAATCGGAAATCGTCTCACGAATCCAATGGCGCCAGCCAAATTGTCCTAGCTATGATATTTCCAAAGATATGGGCAAAAGACTGTGTGATCCCAAATCCGGGCCCGTTTTGCTCTAGGAGGCCCAGGAGCGGAGAAAAACGCGAAAAACGAAAAAATCGACTTTAGAAAATTCCCGGCCCACTAGAAAAATCGGAAATCGTCTCACGAATCCAATGGCGCCAGCCAAATTGTCCTAGCTATGATATTTCCAAAGATATGGGCGAAAAACGGTGTGATCCCAAATCCGGGCCCGTTTTGCTCTAGGAGGCCCAGGAGCGGAGAAAAACGCGAAAAACGAAAAAATCGACTTTAGAAAATTCCCGGCCCCCTAGAAAAATCGGAAATCGTCTCACGAATCCCATGGCGCCAGCCAAATTGTCCTAGCTATGATATTTCCAAAGATATGGGCGAAAAACGGTGTGATGCCAAATCCGGGCCCGTTTTGCTCTGGGAGACCCAGGAGCCGAGGAAATCGCGAAAAACGAAAAAATCGACTTTAGAAAATTCACGGACCTCTAGAAAAATCGGAAATCGTCTCACGAATCCAATGGCGCCAGCCAAATTGTCCTAGCTATGATATTTCCAAAGATATGGGCAAAAGACTGTGTGATCCCAAATCCGGGCCCGTTTTGCTCTCGGCGACCCAGGAGCCGAGGAAATCGCGAAAAACGAAAAAATCGACTTTAGAAAATTCACGGACCTCTAGAAAAATCGGAAATCGTCTCACGAATCCAATGGCGCCAGCCAAATTGTCCTAGCTATGATATTTCCAAAGATGAGGGCAAAAGACTGTGTGATCCCAAATCCGGGCCCGTTTTGCTCTAGGCGGCCCAGGAGCCGAGAAAAACGCGAAAAACGATAAAATCGACTTTAGAAAATTCCCGGCCCACTAGAAAAATCGGAAATCGTCTCACGAATCCAATGGCGCCAGCCAAATTGTCCTAGCTATGATATTTCCAAAGATATGGGCGAAAAACGGTGTGATCCCAAATCCGCGCCCGTTTTACTCTAGGAGGCCCAGGAGCCGAGAAAAACGCGAAAAACGAAAAAATCGACTTTAGAAAATTCCCGGACCCCTAGAAAAATCGGAAATCGTCTCACGAATCCAATGGCGCCAGCCAAATTGTCCTAGCTATGATATTTCCAAAGATATGGGCGAATAACGGTGTGATCCCAAATCCGGGCCCGTTTTGCTCTAGGAGGCCCAGGAGCCGAGAAAAACGCGAAAAACGAAAAAATCGACTTTAGAAAATTCCCAGCCCCCTAGAAAATTCGGAAATCGTCTCACGAATCCAATGGCACCAGCCAAATTGTCTCAGCTATGATATTTCCAAAGATATGGGCAAAAGACTGTGTGATCCCAAATCCGGGCCCGTTTTGCTCTAGGCGGCCCAAGAGCCGAGAAAAGCGCGAAAAACGATAAAATCGTCGTTAGAAAATTCGCAGCCCCCTAGAAAAATCGGAAATCGTCTCACGAATCCAATGGCGCCAGCCAAATTGTCCTAGCTATGATATTTCCAAAGATATGGGCAAAAGACTGTGTGATCCCAAATCCGGACCCGTTTTGCTCGAGGAGGCCCAGGAGCCGAGAAAAACGCGAAAAACGAAAAAATCGAATTTAGAAAATTCCCGGACCCCTGGAAAACTCGGAAATCGTCTCACGAATTCAATGGCGCCAGCCAAATTGTCCTAGCTATGATATTTCCAAAGATATGGGCGAATAACGGTCTGAGTCCGAATCCGGGCCCATTTTGCTCTGGGAGGCCCAGGAGCCGAGCACAACGCAAAAAAACGAAAAAATCGACTGTGGACCATTCCCGGACCCCTTAGTAAGTCGGAAATCGTCTCACGAATCCAAAGGCGCCCGCCAAATTGTCCTAGCTATGATATTTCCTAAGATATGGGCAAAAGACTGTGTGATCCCAAATCCGGGCCCGTTTTGCTCTAGGCGGCCCAGGAGCCGAGGAAATCGCGAAAAACGAAAAAATCGACTTTAGAAAATTCACGGACCCCTAGAAAAATCGGAAATCGTCTCACGAATCCAATGGCGCCAGCCAAATTGTCCTAGCTATGATATTTCCAAAGATATGGGCAAAAGACTGTGTGATCCCAAATCCGGACCCGTTTTGCTCGAGGAGGCCCAGGAGCCGAGAAAAACGCGAAAAACGAAAAAATCGAATTTAGAAAATTCCCGGACCCCTGGAAAACTCGGAAATCGTCTCACGAATTCAATGGCGCCAGCCAAATTGTCCTAGCTATGATATTTCCAAAGATATGGGCGAATAACGGTCTGAGTCCGAATCCGGGCCCATTTTGCTCTGGGAGGCCCAGGAGCCGAGCACAACGCAAAAAAACGAAAAAATCGACTGTGGACCATTCCCGGACCCATTAGTAAGTCGGAAATCGTCTCACGAATTCAATGGCGCCAGCCAAATTGTCCTAGCTATGATATTTCCAAAGATATGGGCGAATAACGGTCTGAGTCCGAATCCGGGCCCATTTTGCTCTAGGAGGCCCAGGAGCCGAGAAAAACGCGAAAAACGAAAAAATCGACTTTAGAAAATTCCCGGACCCCTAGAAAAATCGGAAATTATCTCACGAATCCAATGGCGCCAGCCAAATTGTCCTAGCTACGATATTTCCAAAGATATGGGCGAAAAATGGTGTGATCCCAAATCCGGGCCCCTTTTGCTCTAGGAGGCCCAGGAGCCGAGAAAAACGCGAAAAACGAAAAAATCGACTTTAGAAAATGCCCGGACCCCTGGAAAAATCGGAAATGGTCTCACGAAGTCAATGGCGCCAGCCAAATTGTCCTAGCTATGATATTTCCAAAGATATGGGCAAAAGGCTGTGTGATCCCATATCCGGGCCCGTTTCACTCTAGGAGGCCCAGGAGCCGAGAAAAACGCGAAAAACGAAAAAATCGACTTTAGAAAATTCCCGGACCCCTAGAAAAATCGGAAATCGTCTCACGAATCCAATGGCGCCAGCCAAATTGTCCTAGCTATGATATTTCCAAAGATATGGGCAAAAGACTGTGTGATCCCAAATCCGGGCCCGTTTTGCTCTAGGCGGCCCAGGAGCCGAGAAAAACGTGAAAAACGATAAAATCGACTTTAGAAAATTCCCGGCCCACTAGAAAAATCGGAAATCGTCTCACGAATCCAATGGCGCCAGCCAAATTGTCCTAGCTATGATATTTCCAAAGATATGGGCGAAAAACGGTGTGATCCCAAATCCGGGCCCGTTTTACTCTAGGAGGCCCAGGAGCCGAGAAAAACGCGAAAAACGAAAAAATCGACTTTAGAAAATTCCCAGCCCCCTAGAAAAATCGGAAATCGTCTCACGAATCCAATGGCGCCAGCCAAATTGTCCTAGCTATGATATTTCCAAAGATATGGGCAAAAGACTGTGTGATCCCAAATCCGGGCCCGTTTTGCTCTAGGAGGCCCAGGAGCGGAGAAAAACGCGAAAAACGAAAAAATCGACTTTAGAAAATTCCCGGCCCGCTAGAAAAATCGGAAATCGTCTCACCAATCCAATGGCGCCAGCCAAATTGTCCTAGCTATGATATTTCCAAAGATATGGGCGAAAAACGGTGTGATGCCAAATCCGGGCCCGTTTTGCTCTCGGAGACCCAGGAGCCGAGGAAATCGCGAAAAACGAAAAAATCGACTTTAGAAAATTCCCGGCCCGCTAGAAAAATCGGAAATCGTCTCACCAATCCAATGGCGCCAGCCAAATTGTCCTAGCTATGATATTTCCAAAGATATGGGCGAAAAACGGTGTGATGCCAAATCCGGGCCCGTTTTGCTCTCGGAGACCCAGGAGCCGAGGAAATCGCGAAAAACGAAAAAATCGACTTTAGATAATTCACGGACCTCTAGAAAAATCGGAAATCGTCTCACGAACCCAATGGCGCCAGCCAAATTGTCCTAGCTACGATATTTCCAAAGATATGGGCGAAAAATGGTGTGATCCCAAATCCGGGCCCGTGTTGCTCTAGGAGGCCCAGGAGCCGAGAAAAATGCGAAAAACGAAAAAATCGACTTTAGAAAATTCCCAGCCCCCTAGAAAAATCGGAAATCGTCTCACGAATCCAATGGCGCCAGCCAAATTGTCCTAGCTATGATATTTCCAAAGATATGGGCGAAAAACAGTGTGATCCCAAATCCGGGCCCGTTTTGCTCTAGGAGGCCCAGGAGCCGAGAAAAACGCGAAAAACGAAAAAATCGACTTTAGAAAATTCCCGGACCCCTAGAAAAATCGGAAATTATCTCACGAATCCAACGCCGCCAGCCAAATTGTCCTAGCTACGATATTTCCAAAGATATGGGCCAAAAATGGTGTGATCCCAAATCCGGGCCCGTTTTGCTCTAGGAGGCCCAGGAGCCGAGAAAAACGCGAAAAACGAAAAAATCGACTTTAGAAAATTCCCAGCCCCCTAGAAAAATCGGAAATCGTCTCACGAATCCAATGGCGCCAGCCAAATTGTCCTAGCTATGATATTTCCAAAGATATGGGCGAAAAACAGTGTGATCCCAAATCCGGGCCCGTTTTACTCTAGGAGGCCCAGGAGCCGAGAAAAACGCGAAAAACGAAAAAATCGACTTTAGAAAATTCTCGGACCCCTAGAAAAATCGGAAATCGTCTCACGAATCCAATGGCGCCAGCCAAATTGTCCTAGCTATGATATTTCCAAAGATATGGGCGAAAAACAGTGTGATCCCAAATCCGGGCCCGTTTTGCTCTAGGAGGCCCAGGAGCCGAGAAAAACGCGAAAAACGAAAAAATCGACTTTAGAAAATTCCCGGACCCCTAGAAAAATCGGAAATTATCTCACGAATCCAACGCCGCCAGCCAAATTGTCTTAGCTACGATATTTCCAAAGATATGGGCCAAAAATGGTGTGATCCCAAATCCGGGCCCGTTTTGCTCTAGGAGACCCAGGAGCCGAGAAAAACGCGAAAAACGAAAAAATCGACTTTAGAAAATTCCCAGCCCCCTAGAAAAATCGGAAATCGTCTCACGAATCCAATGGCGCCAGCCAAATTGTCCTAGCTATGATATTTCCAAAGATATGGGCGAAAAACAGTGTGATCCCAAATCCGGGCCCGTTTTACTCTAGGAGGCCCAGGAGCCGAGAAAAACGCGAAAAACAAAAAAATCGACTTTAGAAAATTCTCGGACCCCTAGAAAAATCGGAAATCGTCTCACGAATCCAATGGCGCCAGCCAAATTGTCCTAGCTATGATATTTCCAAAGATATGGGCGAAAAACAGTGTGATCCCAAATCCGGGCCCGTTTTGCTCTAGGAGGCCCAGGAGCCGAGAAAAACGCGAAAAACGAAAAAATCGACTTTAGAAAATTCCCGGACCCCTAGAAAAATCGGAAATTATCTCACGAATCCAACGCCGCCAGCCAAATTGTCCTAGCTACGATATTTCCAAAGATATGGGCCAAAAATGGTGTGATCCCAAATCCGGGCCCGTTTTGCTCTAGGAGGCCCAGGAGCCGAGAAAAACGCGAAAAACGAAAAAATCGACTTTAGAAAATTCCCAGCCCCCTAGAAAAATCGGAAATCGTCTCACGAATCCAATGGCGCCAGCCAAATTGTCCTAGCTATGATATTTCCAAAGATATGGGCGAAAAACAGTGTGATCCCAAATCCGGGCCCGTTTTACTCTAGGAGGCCCAGGAGCCGAGAAAAACGCGAAAAACGAAAAAATCGACTTTAGAAAATTCTCGGACCCCTAGAAAAATCGGAAATCGTCTCACGAATCCAATGGCGCCAGCCAAATTGTCCTAGCTATGATATTTCCAAAGATATGGGCGAAAAACAGTGTGATCCCAAATCCGGGCCCGTTTTGCTCTAGGAGGCCCAGGAGCCGAGAAAAACGCGAAAAACGAAAAAATCGACTTTAGAAAATTCCCGGACCCCTAGAAAAATCGGAAATTATCTCACGAATCCAACGCCGCCAGCCAAATTGTCTTAGCTACGATATTTCCAAAGATATGGGCCAAAAATGGTGTGATCCCAAATCCGGGCCCGTTTTGCTCTAGGAGACCCAGGAGCCGAGAAAAACGCGAAAAACGAAAAAATCGACTTTAGAAAATTCCCAGCCCCCTAGAAAAATCGGAAATCGTCTCACGAATCCAATGGCGCCAGCCAAATTGTCCTAGCTATGATATTTCCAAAGATATGGGCGAAAAACAGTGTGATCCCAAATCCGGGCCCGTTTTACTCTAGGAGGCCCAGGAGCCGAGAAAAACGCGAAAAACAAAAAAATCGACTTTAGAAAATTCTCGGACCCCTAGAAAAATCGGAAATCGTCTCACGAATCCAATGGCGCCAGCCAAATTGTCCTAGCTATGATATTTCCAAAGATATGGGCGAAAAACAGTGTGATCCCAAATCCGGGCCCGTTTTGCTCTAGGAGGCCCAGGAGCCGAGAAAAACGCGAAAAACGAAAAAATCGCCTTTAGAAAATTCCCGGACCCCTGGAAAAATCGGAAATCGTCTCACGAATTCAATGGCGCCAGCCAAATTGTCCTAGCTATGATATTTCCAAAGATATGGGCGAAAAACGGTGTGATCCCAAATCCGGGCCCGTTTTACTCTAGGAGGCCCAGGAGCCGAGAAAAACGCGAAAAACGAAAAAATCGACTTTAGAAAATTCCCAGCCCCCTAGAAAAATCGGAAATCGTCTCACGAATCCAATGGCGCCAGCCAAATTGTCCTAGCTATGATATTTCCAAAGATATGGGCAAAAGACTGTGTGATCCCAAATCCGGGCCCGTTTTGCTCTAGGAGGCCCAGGAGCGGAGAAAAACGCGAAAAACGAAAAAATCGACTTTAGAAAATTCCCGGCCCACTAGAAAAATCGGAATTCGTCTCCCGAATCCAATGGCGCCAGCCAAATTGTCCTAGCTATGATATTTCCAAAGATATGGGCGAAAAACGGTGTGATCCCAAATCCGGGCCCGTTTTACTCTAGGAGGCCCAGGAGCCGAGAAAAACGCGAAAAACGATAAAATCGACTTTAGAAAATTCCCGGACCCCTAGAAAAATCGGAAATCGTCTCACGAATCCAATGGCGCCAGCCAAATTGTCCTAGCTATGATATTTCCAAAGATATGGGCGAATAACGGTGTGATCCCAAATCCGGGCCTGTTTTGCTCTAGGTGGCCCAGGAGCCGAGAAAAACGCGAAAAACGAAAAAATCGACTTTAGAAAATTCCCAGCCCCCTAGAAAAATCGGAAATCGTCTCACGAATCCAATTGCGCCAGCCAAATTGTCCTAGCTATGATATTTCCAAAGATATGGGCGAAAAACGGTGTGATGCCAAATCCGGGCCCGTCTTGCTCTAGGAGACCCAGGAGCCGAGGAAATCGCGAAAAACGAAAAAATCGGCTTTAGAAAATTCCCGGACCCCTAGAAAAATCGGAAATCGTCTCACGAATCCAATGGCGCCAGCCAAATTGTCCTAGCTATGATATTTCCAAAGATATCGGCAAAAGACTGTGTGATCCCAAATCCGGGCCCGTTTTGCTCTCGGCGACCCAGGAGCCGAGGAAATCGCGAAAAACGAAAAAATCGACTTTAGAAAATTCACGGACCTCTAGAAAAATCGGAAATCGTCTCACGAATCCAATGGCGCCAGCCAAATTGTCCTAGCTATGATATTTCCAAAAGATAGGGGCAAAAGACTGTGTGATCCCAAATCCGGGCCCGTTTTGCTCTAGGCGGCCCAGGAGCCGAGAAAAACGCGAAAAACGATAAAATCGACTTTAGAAAATTCCCGGCCCACTAGAAAAATCGGAAATCGTCTCACGAATCCAATGGCGCCAGCCAAATTGTCCTAGCTATGATATTTCCAAAGATATGGGCGAAAAACGGTGTGATCCCAAATCCGGGCCCGTTTTACTCTAGGAGGCCCAGGAGCCGAGAAAAACGCGAAAAACGAAAAAATCGACTTTAGAAAATTCCCAGCCCCCTAGAAAAATCGGAAATCGTCTCACGAATCCAATGGCGCCAGCCAAATTGTCCTAGCTATGATATTTCCAAAGATATGGGCAAAAGACTGTGTGATCCCAAATCCGGGCCCGTTTTGCTCTAGGAGGCCCAGGAGCGGAGAAAAACGCGAAGAACGAAAAAATCGACTTTAGAAAATTCCCGGCCCACTAGAAAAATCGGAAATCGTCTCACGAATCCAATGGCGCCAGCCAAATTGTCCTAGCTATGATATTTCCAAAGATATCGGCAAAAGGCTGTGTGATCCCAAATCCGGGCCCGTTTTGCTCTCGGAGACCCAGGAGCCGAGAAAATCGCGAAAAACGAAAAAATCGACTTTAGAAAATTCACGGACCTCTAGAAAAATCGGAAATCGTCTCACGAATCCAATGGCGCCAGCCAAATTGTCCTAGCTATGATATTTCAAAGATATGGGCAAAAGACTGTGTGATCCCAAATCCGGGCCCATTTTGCTCTAGGCGGCCCAGGAGCCGAGAAAAACGCGAAAAACGATAAAATCGACTTTAGAAAGTTCTCGGCCCACTAGAAAAATCGGAAATCGTCTCACGAATCCAATGGCGCCAGCCAAATTGTCCTAGCTATGATATTTCCAAAGATATGGGCGAAAAACGGTGTGATCCCAAATCCGGGCCCGTTTTACTCTAGGAGGCCCAGGAGCCGAGAAAAACGTGAAAAACGATAAAATCGACTTTAGAAAATTCCCGGCCCACTAGAAAAATCGGAAATCGTCTCACGAATCCAATGGCGCCAGCCAAATTGTCCTAGCTATGATATTTCCAAAGATATGGGCGAAAAACGGTGTGATCCCAAATCCGGGCCCGTTTTACTCTAGGAGGCCCAGGAGCCGAGAAAAACGCGAAAAACGAAAAAATCGACTTTAGAAAATTCCCAGCCCCCTAGAAAAATCGGAAATCGTCTCACGAATCCAATGGCGCCAGCCAAATTGTCCTAGCTATGATATTTCCAAAGATATGGGCAAAAGACTGTGTGATCCCAAATCCGGGCCCGTTTTGCTCTAGGAGGCCCAGGAGCGGAGAAAAACGCGAAAAACGAAAAAATCGACTTTAGAAAATTCCCGGCCCGCTAGAAAAATCGGAAATCGTCTCACCAATCCAATGGCGCCAGCCAAATTGTCCTAGCTATGATATTTCCAAAGATATGGGCGAAAAACGGTGTGATGCCAAATCCGGGCCCGTTTTGCTCTCGGAGACCCAGGAGCCGAGGAAATCGCGAAAAACGAAAAAATCGACTTTAGAAAATTCCCGGCCCGCTAGAAAAATCGGAAATCGTCTCACCAATCCAATGGCGCCAGCCAAATTGTCCTAGCTATGATATTTCCAAAGATATGGGCGAAAAACGGTGTGATGCCAAATCCGGGCCCGTTTTGCTCTCGGAGACCCAGGAGCCGAGGAAATCGCGAAAAACGAAAAAATCGACTTTAGATAATTCACGGACCTCTAGAAAAATCGGAAATCGTCTCACGAACCCAATGGCGCCAGCCAAATTGTCCTAGCTACGATATTTCCAAAGATATGGGCGAAAAATGGTGTGATCCCAAATCCGGGCCCGTGTTGCTCTAGGAGGCCCAGGAGCCGAGAAAAATGCGAAAAACGAAAAAATCGACTTTAGAAAATTCCCAGCCCCCTAGAAAAATCGGAAATCGTCTCACGAATCCAATGGCGCCAGCCAAATTGTCCTAGCTATGATATTTCCAAAGATATGGGCGAAAAACAGTGTGATCCCAAATCCGGGCCCGTTTTGCTCTAGGAGGCCCAGGAGCCGAGAAAAACGCGAAAAACGAAAAAATCGACTTTAGAAAATTCCCGGACCCCTAGAAAAATCGGAAATTATCTCACGAATCCAACGCCGCCAGCCAAATTGTCCTAGCTACGATATTTCCAAAGATATGGGCCAAAAATGGTGTGATCCCAAATCCGGGCCCGTTTTGCTCTAGGAGGCCCAGGAGCCGAGAAAAACGCGAAAAACGAAAAAATCGACTTTAGAAAATTCCCAGCCCCCTAGAAAAATCGGAAATCGTCTCACGAATCCAATGGCGCCAGCCAAATTGTCCTAGCTATGATATTTCCAAAGATATGGGCGAAAAACAGTGTGATCCCAAATCCGGGCCCGTTTTACTCTAGGAGGCCCAGGAGCCGAGAAAAACGCGAAAAACGAAAAAATCGACTTTAGAAAATTCTCGGACCCCTAGAAAAATCGGAAATCGTCTCACGAATCCAATGGCGCCAGCCAAATTGTCCTAGCTATGATATTTCCAAAGATATGGGCGAAAAACAGTGTGATCCCAAATCCGGGCCCGTTTTGCTCTAGGAGGCCCAGGAGCCGAGAAAAACGCGAAAAACGAAAAAATCGACTTTAGAAAATTCCCGGACCCCTAGAAAAATCGGAAATTATCTCACGAATCCAACGCCGCCAGCCAAATTGTCTTAGCTACGATATTTCCAAAGATATGGGCCAAAAATGGTGTGATCCCAAATCCGGGCCCGTTTTGCTCTAGGAGACCCAGGAGCCGAGAAAAACGCGAAAAACGAAAAAATCGACTTTAGAAAATTCCCAGCCCCCTAGAAAAATCGGAAATCGTCTCACGAATCCAATGGCGCCAGCCAAATTGTCCTAGCTATGATATTTCCAAAGATATGGGCGAAAAACAGTGTGATCCCAAATCCGGGCCCGTTTTACTCTAGGAGGCCCAGGAGCCGAGAAAAACGCGAAAAACAAAAAAATCGACTTTAGAAAATTCTCGGACCCCTAGAAAAATCGGAAATCGTCTCACGAATCCAATGGCGCCAGCCAAATTGTCCTAGCTATGATATTTCCAAAGATATGGGCGAAAAACAGTGTGATCCCAAATCCGGGCCCGTTTTGCTCTAGGAGGCCCAGGAGCCGAGAAAAACGCGAAAAACGAAAAAATCGCCTTTAGAAAATTCCCGGACCCCTGGAAAAATCGGAAATCGTCTCACGAATTCAATGGCGCCAGCCAAATTGTCCTAGCTATGATATTTCCAAAGATATGGGCGAAAAACGGTGTGATCCCAAATCCGGGCCCGTTTTACTCTAGGAGGCCCAGGAGCCGAGAAAAACGCGAAAAACGAAAAAATCGACTTTAGAAAATTCCCAGCCCCCTAGAAAAATCGGAAATCGTCTCACGAATCCAATGGCGCCAGCCAAATTGTCCTAGCTATGATATTTCCAAAGATATGGGCAAAAGACTGTGTGATCCCAAATCCGGGCCCGTTTTGCTCTAGGAGGCCCAGGAGCGGAGAAAAACGCGAAAAACGAAAAAATCGACTTTAGAAAATTCCCGGCCCACTAGAAAAATCGGAATTCGTCTCCCGAATCCAATGGCGCCAGCCAAATTGTCCTAGCTATGATATTTCCAAAGATATGGGCGAAAAACGGTGTGATCCCAAATCCGGGCCCGTTTTACTCTAGGAGGCCCAGGAGCCGAGAAAAACGCGAAAAACGATAAAATCGACTTTAGAAAATTCCCGGACCCCTAGAAAAATCGGAAATCGTCTCACGAATCCAATGGCGCCAGCCAAATTGTCCTAGCTATGATATTTCCAAAGATATGGGCGAATAACGGTGTGATCCCAAATCCGGGCCTGTTTTGCTCTAGGTGGCCCAGGAGCCGAGAAAAACGCGAAAAACGAAAAAATCGACTTTAGAAAATTCCCAGCCCCCTAGAAAAATCGGAAATCGTCTCACGAATCCAATTGCGCCAGCCAAATTGTCCTAGCTATGATATTTCCAAAGATATGGGCGAAAAACGGTGTGATGCCAAATCCGGGCCCGTCTTGCTCTAGGAGACCCAGGAGCCGAGGAAATCGCGAAAAACGAAAAAATCGGCTTTAGAAAATTCCCGGACCCCTAGAAAAATCGGAAATCGTCTCACGAATCCAATGGCGCCAGCCAAATTGTCCTAGCTATGATATTTCCAAAGATATCGGCAAAAGACTGTGTGATCCCAAATCCGGGCCCGTTTTGCTCTCGGCGACCCAGGAGCCGAGGAAATCGCGAAAAACGAAAAAATCGACTTTAGAAAATTCACGGACCTCTAGAAAAATCGGAAATCGTCTCACGAATCCAATGGCGCCAGCCAAATTGTCCTAGCTATGATATTTCCAAAGATATGGGCAAAAGACTGTGTGATCCCAAATCCGGGCCCGTTTTGCTCTAGGCGGCCCAGGAGCCGAGAAAAACGCGAAAAACGATAAAATCGACTTTAGAAAATTCCCGGCCCACTAGAAAAATCGGAAATCGTCTCACGAATCCAATGGCGCCAGCCAAATTGTCCTAGCTATGATATTTCCAAAGATATGGGCGAAAAACGGTGTGATGCCAAATCCGGGCCCGTTTTGCTCTCGGAGACCCAGGAGCCGAGAAAATCGCGAAAAACGAAAAAATCGACTTTAGAAAATTCACGGACCTCTAGAAAAATCGGAAATCGTCTCACGAATCCAATGGCGCCAGCCAAATTGTCCTAGCTATGATATTTCCAAAGATATGGGCAAAAGACTGTGTGATCCCAAATCCGGGCCCGTTTTGCTCTCGGCGACCCAGGAGCCGAGGAAATCGCGAAAAACGAAAAAATCGACTTTAGAAAATTCACGGACCTCTAGAAAAATCGGAAATCGTCTCACGAATCCAATGGCGCCAGCCAAATTGTCCTAGCTATAATATTTCAAAGATATGGGCAAAAGACTGTGTGATCCCAAATCCGGGCCCGTTTTGCTCTAGGAGGCCCAGGAGCCGAGAAAAACTCGAAAAACGAAAAAATCGACTTTAGAAAATTCCCGGCCCACTAGAAAAATCGGAAATCGTCTCACGAATCCAATGGCGCCAGCCAAATTGTCCTAGCTATGATATTTCCAAAGATATCGGCAAAAGGCTGTGTGATCCCAAATCCGGGCCCGTTTTACTCTAGGAGGCCCAGGAGCCGAGAAAAACGCGAAAAACGAAAAAATCGTCGTTAGAAAATTCGCAGCCCCCTAGAAAAATCGGAAATCGTCTCACGAATCCAATGGCGCCAGCCAAATTGTCCTAGCTATGATATTTCCAAAGATATGGGCAAAAGACTGTGTGATCCCAAATCCGGACCCGTTTTGCTCGAGGAGGCCCAGGAGCGGAGAAAAACGCGAAAAACGAAAAAATCGACTTTAGAAAATTCCCGGCCCCCTAGAAAAACGGAAATCGTCTCACCAATCCAATGGCGCCAGCCAAATTGTCCTAGCTATGATATTTCCAAAGATATGGGCAGAAGACTGTGTGATCCCAAATCCGGGCCCGTTTTGCTCTAGGAGGCCCAGGAGCGGAGAAAAACGCGAAAAACGAAAAAATCGACTTTAGAAAATTCCCGGCCCCCTAGAAAAATCGGAAATCGTCTCACCAATCCAGTGGCGCCAGCCAAATTGTCCTAGCTATGATATTTCCAAAGATATGGGCAAAAGACTGTGTGATCCCAAATCCGGGCCCGTTTTGCTCTAGGAGGCCCAGGAGCGGAGAAAAACGCGAAAAACGAAAAAATCGACTTTAGAAAATTCCCGGCCCGCTAGAAAAATCGGAAATCGTCTCACCAATCCAATGGCGCCAGCCAAATTGTCCTAGCTATGATATTTCCAAAGATATGGGCAAAAGGCTGTGTGATCCCATATCCGGGCCCGTTTTACTCTAGGAGGCCCAGGAGCCGAGAAAAACGCGAAAAACGAAAAAATCGACTTTAGAAAATTCTCGGACCCCTAGAAAAATCGGAAATCGTCTCACGAATCCAATGGCGCCAGCCAAATTGTCCTAGCTATGATATTTCCAAAGATATGGGCGAAAAACAGTGTGATCCCAAATCCGGGCCCGTTTTGCTCTAGGAGGCCCAGGAGCCGAGAAAAACGCGAAAAACGAAAAAATCGACTTTAGAAAATTCCCGGACCCCTGGAAAAATCGGAAATCGTCTCACGAATTCAATGGCGCCAGCCAAATTGTCCTAGCTATGATATTTCCAAAGATATGGGCGAAAAACGGTGTGATGCCAAATCCGGGCCCGTTTTGCTCTCGGAGACCCAGGAGCCGAGGAAATCGCGAAAAACGAAAAAATCGACTTTAGAAAATTCACGGACCTCTAGAAAAATCGGAAATCGTCTCACGAATCCAATGGCGCCAGCCAAATTGTCCTAGCTATGATATTTCCAAAGATATGGGCAAAAGACTGTGTGATCCCAAATCCGGGCCCGTTTTGCTCTAGGAGGCCCAGGAGCCGAGAAAAATGCGAAAAACGAAAAAATCGACTTTAGAAAATTCCCAGCCCCCTAGAAAAATCGGAAATCGTCTCACGAATCCAATGGCGCCAGCCAAATTGTCCTAGCTATGATATTTCCAAAGATATGGGCGAAAAACAGTGTGATCCCAAATCCGGGCCCGTTTTGCTCTAGGAGGCCCAGGAGCCGAGAAAAACGCGAAAAACGAAAAAATCGACTTTAGAAAATTCCCGGACCCCTAGAAAAATCGGAAATTATCTCACGAATCCAACGCCGCCAGCCAAATTGTCCTAGCTACGATATTTCCAAAGATATGGGCCAAAAATGGTGTGATCCCAAATCCGGGCCCGTTTTGCTCTAGGAGGCCCAGGAGCCGAGAAAAACGCGAAAAACGAAAAAATCGACTTTAGAAAATTCCCAGCCCCCTAGAAAAATCGGAAATCGTCTCACGAATCCAATGGCGCCAGCCAAATTGTCCTAGCTATGATATTTCCAAAGATATGGGCGAAAAACAGTGTGATCCCAAATCCGGGCCCGTTTTACTCTAGGAGGCCCAGGAGCCGAGAAAAACGCGAAAAACGAAAAAATCGACTTTAGAAAATTCTCGGACCCCTAGAAAAATCGGAAATCATCTCACGAATCCAATGGCGCCAGCCAAATTGTCCTAGCTATGATATTTCCAAAGATATGGGCGAAAAACAGTGTGATCCCAAATCCGGGCCCGTTTTGCTCTAGGAGGCCCAGGAGCCGAGAAAAACGCGAAAAACGAAAAAATCGACTTTAGAAAATTCCCGGACCCCTAGAAAAATCGGAAATTATCTCACGAATCCAACGCCGCCAGCCAAATTGTCCTAGCTACGATATTTCCAAAGATATGGGCCAAAAATGGTGTGATCCCAAATCCGGGCCCGTTTTGCTCTAGGAGGCCCAGGAGCCGAGAAAAACGCGAAAAACGAAAAAATCGACTTTAGAAAATTCCCAGCCCCCTAGAAAAATCGGAAATCGTCTCACGAATCCAATGGCGCCAGCCAAATTGTCCTAGCTATGATATTTCCAAAGATATGGGCGAAAAACAGTGTGATCCCAAATCCGGGCCCGTTTTACTCTAGGAGGCCCAGGAGCCGAGAAAAACGCGAAAAACGAAAAAATCGACTTTAGAAAATTCTCGGACCCCTAGAAAAATCGGAAATCGTCTCACGAATCCAATGGCGCCAGCCAAATTGTCCTAGCTATGATATTTCCAAAGATATGGGCGAAAAACAGTGTGATCCCAAATCCGGGCCCGTTTTGCTCTAGGAGGCCCAGGAGCCGAGAAAAACGCGAAAAACGAAAAAATCGCCTTTAGAAAATTCCCGGACCCCTGGAAAAATCGGAAATCGTCTCACGAATTCAATGGCGCCAGCCAAATTGTCCTAGCTATGATATTTCCAAAGATATGGGCGAATAACGGTCTGAGTCCGAATCCGGGCCCATTTTGCTCTAGGAGGCCCAGGAGCCGAGAAAAACGCGAAAAACGAAAAAATCGACTTTAGAAAATTCCCGGACCCCTAGAAAAATCGGAAATTATCTCACGAATCCAATGGCGCCAGCCAAATTGTCCTAGCTACGATATTTCCAAAGATATGGGCGAAAAATGGTGTGATCCCAAATCCGGGCCCCTTTTGCTCTAGGAGGCCCAGGAGCCGAGAAAAACGCGAAAAACGAAAAAATCGACTTTAGAAAATGCCCGGACCCCTGGAAAAATCGGAAATGGTCTCACGAAGTCAATGGCGCCAGCCAAATTGTCCTAGCTATGATATTTCCAAAGATATGGGCAAAAGGCTGTGTGATCCCATATCCGGGCCCGTTTCACTCTAGGAGGCCCAGGAGCCGAGAAAAACGCGAAAAACGAAAAAATCGACTTTAGAAAATTCCCGGACCCCTAGAAAAATCGGAAATCGTCTCACGAATCCAATGGCGCCAGCCAAATTGTCCTAGCTATGATATTTCCAAAGATATGGGCAAAAGACTGTGTGATCCCAAATCCGGGCCCGTTTTGCTCTAGGCGGCCCAGGAGCCGAGAAAAACGTGAAAAACGATAAAATCGACTTTAGAAAATTCCCGGCCCACTAGAAAAATCGGAAATCGTCTCACGAATCCAATGGCGCCAGCCAAATTGTCCTAGCTATGATATTTCCAAAGATATGGGCGAAAAACGGTGTGATCCCAAATCCGGGCCCGTTTTACTCTAGGAGGCCCAGGAGCCGAGAAAAACGCGAAAAACGAAAAAATCGACTTTAGAAAATTCCCAGCCCCCTAGAAAAATCGGAAATCGTCTCACGAATCCAATGGCGCCAGCCAAATTGTCCTAGCTATGATATTTCCAAAGATATGGGCAAAAGACTGTGTGATCCCAAATCCGGGCCCGTTTTGCTCTAGGAGGCCCAGGAGCGGAGAAAAACGCGAAAAACGAAAAAATCGACTTTAGAAAATTCCCGGCCCGCTAGAAAAATCGGAAATCGTCTCACCAATCCAATGGCGCCAGCCAAATTGTCCTAGCTATGATATTTCCAAAGATATGGGCGAAAAACGGTGTGATGCCAAATCCGGGCCCGTTTTGCTCTCGGAGACCCAGGAGCCGAGGAAATCGCGAAAAACGAAAAAATCGACTTTAGAAAATTCCCGGCCCGCTAGAAAAATCGGAAATCGTCTCACCAATCCAATGGCGCCAGCCAAATTGTCCTAGCTATGATATTTCCAAAGATATGGGCGAAAAACGGTGTGATGCCAAATCCGGGCCCGTTTTGCTCTCGGAGACCCAGGAGCCGAGGAAATCGCGAAAAACGAAAAAATCGACTTTAGATAATTCACGGACCTCTAGAAAAATCGGAAATCGTCTCACGAACCCAATGGCGCCAGCCAAATTGTCCTAGCTACGATATTTCCAAAGATATGGGCGAAAAATGGTGTGATCCCAAATCCGGGCCCGTGTTGCTCTAGGAGGCCCAGGAGCCGAGAAAAATGCGAAAAACGAAAAAATCGACTTTAGAAAATTCCCAGCCCCCTAGAAAAATCGGAAATCGTCTCACGAATCCAATGGCGCCAGCCAAATTGTCCTAGCTATGATATTTCCAAAGATATGGGCGAAAAACAGTGTGATCCCAAATCCGGGCCCGTTTTGCTCTAGGAGGCCCAGGAGCCGAGAAAAACGCGAAAAACGAAAAAATCGACTTTAGAAAATTCCCGGACCCCTAGAAAAATCGGAAATTATCTCACGAATCCAACGCCGCCAGCCAAATTGTCCTAGCTACGATATTTCCAAAGATATGGGCCAAAAATGGTGTGATCCCAAATCCGGGCCCGTTTTGCTCTAGGAGGCCCAGGAGCCGAGAAAAACGCGAAAAACGAAAAAATCGACTTTAGAAAATTCCCAGCCCCCTAGAAAAATCGGAAATCGTCTCACGAATCCAATGGCGCCAGCCAAATTGTCCTAGCTATGATATTTCCAAAGATATGGGCGAAAAACAGTGTGATCCCAAATCCGGGCCCGTTTTACTCTAGGAGGCCCAGGAGCCGAGAAAAACGCGAAAAACGAAAAAATCGACTTTAGAAAATTCTCGGACCCCTAGAAAAATCGGAAATCGTCTCACGAATCCAATGGCGCCAGCCAAATTGTCCTAGCTATGATATTTCCAAAGATATGGGCGAAAAACAGTGTGATCCCAAATCCGGGCCCGTTTTGCTCTAGGAGGCCCAGGAGCCGAGAAAAACGCGAAAAACGAAAAAATCGACTTTAGAAAATTCCCGGACCCCTAGAAAAATCGGAAATTATCTCACGAATCCAACGCCGCCAGCCAAATTGTCTTAGCTACGATATTTCCAAAGATATGGGCCAAAAATGGTGTGATCCCAAATCCGGGCCCGTTTTGCTCTAGGAGACCCAGGAGCCGAGAAAAACGCGAAAAACGAAAAAATCGACTTTAGAAAATTCCCAGCCCCCTAGAAAAATCGGAAATCGTCTCACGAATCCAATGGCGCCAGCCAAATTGTCCTAGCTATGATATTTCCAAAGATATGGGCGAAAAACAGTGTGATCCCAAATCCGGGCCCGTTTTACTCTAGGAGGCCCAGGAGCCGAGAAAAACGCGAAAAACAAAAAAATCGACTTTAGAAAATTCTCGGACCCCTAGAAAAATCGGAAATCGTCTCACGAATCCAATGGCGCCAGCCAAATTGTCCTAGCTATGATATTTCCAAAGATATGGGCGAAAAACAGTGTGATCCCAAATCCGGGCCCGTTTTGCTCTAGGAGGCCCAGGAGCCGAGAAAAACGCGAAAAACGAAAAAATCGCCTTTAGAAAATTCCCGGACCCCTGGAAAAATCGGAAATCGTCTCACGAATTCAATGGCGCCAGCCAAATTGTCCTAGCTATGATATTTCCAAAGATATGGGCGAATAACGGTCTGAGTCCGAATCCGGGCCCATTTTGCTCTAGGAGGCCCAGGAGCCGAGAAAAACGCGAAAAACGAAAAAATCGACTTTAGAAAATTCCCGGACCCCTAGAAAAATCGGAAATTATCTCACGAATCCAATGGCGCCAGCCAAATTGTCCTAGCTACGATATTTCCAAAGATATGGGCGAAAAATGGTGTGATCCCAAATCCGGGCCCGTTTTGCTCTAGGAGGCCCAGGAGCCGAGAAAAACGCGAAAAACGAAAAAATCGACTTTAGAAAATTCCCAGCCCCCTAGAAAAATCGGAAATCGTCTCACGAATCCAATGGCGCCAGCCAAATTGTCCTAGCTATGATATTTCCAAAGATATGGGCAGAAGACTGTGTGATCCCAAATCCGGGCCCGTTTTGCTCTAGGAGGCCCAGGAGCGGAGAAAAACGCGAAAAACGAAAAAATCGACTTTAGAAAATTCCCGGCCCCCTAGAAAAATCGGAAATCGTCTCACGAATCCAATGGCGCCAGCCAAATTGTCCTAGCTATGATATTTCCAAAGATATGGCAAAAGGCTGTGTGATCCCATATCCGGGCCCGTTTTACTCTAGGAGGCCCAGGAGCCGAGAAAAACGCGAAAAACGAAAAAATCGACTTTAGAAAATTCCCGGACCCCTAGAAAAATCGGAAATCGTCTCACGAATCCAATGGCGCCAGCCAAATTGTCCTAGCTGTGATATTTCCAAAGATATGGGCGAAAAACAGTGTGATCCCAAATCCGGGCCCCTTTTGCTCTAGGAGGCCCAGGAGCCGAGAAAAACGCGAAAAACGAAAAAATCGACTTTAGAAAATGCCCGGACCCCTGGAAAAATCGGAAATGGTCTCACGAAGTCAATGGCGCCAGCCAAATTGTCCTAGCTATGATATTTCCAAAGATATGGGCAAAAGGCTGTGTGATCCCATATCCGGGCCCGTTTCACTCTAGGAGGCCCAGGAGCCGAGAAAAACGCGAAAAACGAAAAAATCGACTTTAGAAAATTCCCGGACCCCTAGAAAAATCGGAAATCGTCTCACGAATCCAATGGCGCCAGCCAAATTGTCCTAGCTATGATATTTCCAAAGATATGGGCGAAAAACAGTGTGATCCCAAATCCGGGCCCGTTTTGCTCTAGGAGGCCCAGGAGCCGAGAAAAACGCGAAAAACGAAAAAATCGACTTTAGAAAATTCCCAGCCCCCTAGAAAAATCGGAAATCGTCTCACGAATCCAATGGCACCAGCCAAATTGTCTCAGCTATGATATTTCCATAGATATGGGCAAAAGACTGTGTGATCCCAAATCCGGGCCCGTTTTGCTCTAGGCGGCCCAGGAGCCGAGAAAAACGCGAAAAACGAAAAAATCGACTTTAGAAAATTCCCGGACCCCTCGAAAAATCGGAAATCGTCTCACGAATTCAATGGCGCCAGCCAAATTGCCCTAGCTATGATATTTCGAAAGATATGGGCAAAAGACTGTATGATCCCAAATCCGGACCCGTTTTGCTCTAGGAGGCCCAGGAGCGGAGAAAAACGCGAAAAACGAAAAAATCGACTTTAGAAAATTCCCGGCCCCCTAGAAAAATCGGAAATCGTCTCACGAATCCAATGGCGCCAGCCAAATTGTCCTAGCTATGATATTTCCAAAGATATGGGCAGAAGACTGTGTGATCCCAAATCCGGGCCCGTTTTGCTCTAGGAGGCCCAGGAGCGGAGAAAAACGCGAAAAACGAAAAAATCGACTTTAGAAAATTCCCGGCCCCCTAGAAAAATCGGAAATCGTCTCACCAATCCAATGGCGCCAGCCAAATTGTCCTAGCTATGATATTTCCAAAGATATGGGCAAAAGACTGTGTGATCCCAAATCCGGGCCCGTTTTGCTCTAGGAGGCCCAGGAGCGGAGAAAAACGCGAAAAACGAAAAAATCGACTTTAGAAAATTCCCGGCCCGCTAGAAAAATCGGAAATCGTCTCACCAATCCAATGGCGCCAGCCAAATTGTCCTAGCTATGATATTTCCAAATATATGGGCAAAAGGCTGTGTGATCCCATATCCGGGCCCGTTTTACTCTAGGAGGCCCAGGAGCCGAGAAAAACGCGAAAAACGAAAAAATCGACTTTAGAAAATTCTCGGACCCCTAGAAAAATCGGAAATCGTCTCACGAATCCAATGGCGCCAGCCAAATTGTCCTAGCTATGATATTTCCAAAGATATGGGCGAAAAACAGTGTGATCCCAAATCCGGGCCCGTTTTGCTCTAGGAGGCCCAGGAGCCGAGAAAAACGCGAAAAACGAAAAAATCGACTTTAGAAAATTCCCGGACCCCTGGTAAAATCGGAAATCGTCTCACGAATTCAATGGCGCCAGTCAAATTGTCCTAGCTATGATATTTCCAAAGATATGGGCGAAAAACGGTGTGATGCCAAATCCGGGCCCGTTTTGCTCTCGGAGACCCAGGAGCCGAGGAAATCGCGAAAAACGAAAAAATCGACTTTAGAAAATTCACGGACCTCTAGAAAAATCGGAAATCGTCTCACGAATCCAATGGCGCCAGCCAAATTGTCCTAGCTATGATATTTCCAAAGATATGGGCAAAAGACTGTGTGATCCCAAATCCGGGCCCGTTTTGCTCTAGGCGGCCCAGGAGCCGAGAAAAACGTGAAAAACGATAAAATCGACTTTAGAAAATTCCCGGCCCACTAGAAAAATCGGAAATCGTCTCACGAATCCAATGGCGCCAGCCAAATTGTCCTAGCTATGATATTTCCAAAGATATGGGCGAAAAACGGTGTGATCCCAAATCCGGGCCCGTTTTACTCTAGGAGGCCCAGGAGCCGAGAAAAACGCGAAAAACGAAAAAATCGACTTTAGAAAATTCCCGGACCCCTAGAAAAATCGGAAATTATCTCACGAATCCAACGCCGCCAGCCAAATTGTCCTAGCTACGATATTTCCAAAGATATGGGCCAAAAATGGTGTGATCCCAAATCCGGGCCCGTTTTGCTCTAGGAGGCCCAGGAGCCGAGAAAAACGCGAAAAACGAAAAAATCGACTTTAGAAAATTCCCAGCCCCCTAGAAAAATCGGAAATCGTCTCACGAATCCAATGGCGCCAGCCAAATTGTCCTAGCTATGATATTTCCAAAGATATGGGCGAAAAACAGTGTGATCCCAAATCCGGGCCCGTTTTACTCTAGGAGGCCCAGGAGCCGAGAAAAACGCGAAAAACGAAAAAATCGACTTTAGAAAATTCTCGGACCCCTAGAAAAATCGGAAATCGTCTCACGAATCCAATGGCGCCAGCCAAATTGTCCTAGCTATGATATTTCCAAAGATATGGGCGAAAAACAGTGTGATCCCAAATCCGGGCCCGTTTTGCTCTAGGAGGCCCAGGAGCCGAGAAAAACGCGAAAAACGAAAAAATCGACTTTAGAAAATTCCCGGACCCCTAGAAAAATCGGAAATTATCTCACGAATCCAACGCCGCCAGCCAAATTGTCCTAGCTACGATATTTCCAAAGATATGGGCCAAAAATGGTGTGATCCCAAATCCGGGCCCGTTTTGCTCTAGGAGGCCCAGGAGCCGAGAAAAACGCGAAAAACGAAAAAATCGACTTTAGAAAATTCCCAGCCCCCTAGAAAAATCGGAAATCGTCTCACGAATCCAATGGCGCCAGCCAAATTGTCCTAGCTATGATATTTCCAAAGATATGGGCGAAAAACAGTGTGATCCCAAATCCGGGCCCGTTTTACTCTAGGAGGCCCAGGAGCCGAGAAAAACGCGAAAAACGAAAAAATCGACTTTAGAAAATTCTCGGACCCCTAGAAAAATCGGAAATCGTCTCACGAATCCAATGGCGCCAGCCAAATTGTCCTAGCTATGATATTTCCAAAGATATGGGCGAAAAACAGTGTGATCCCAAATCCGGGCCCGTTTTGCTCTAGGAGGCCCAGGAGCCGAGAAAAACGCGAAAAACGAAAAAATCGCCTTTAGAAAATTCCCGGACCCCTGGAAAAATCGGAAATCGTCTCACGAATTCAATGGCGCCAGCCAAATTGTCCTAGCTATGATATTTCCAAAGATATGGGCGAATAACGGTCTGAGTCCGAATCCGGGCCCATTTTGCTCTAGGAGGCCCAGGAGCCGAGAAAAACGCGAAAAACGAAAAAATCGACTTTAGAAAATTCCCGGACCCCTAGAAAAATCGGAAATTATCTCACGAATCCAATGGCGCCAGCCAAATTGTCCTAGCTACGATATTTCCAAAGATATGGGCGAAAAATGGTGTGATCCCAAATCCGGGCCCCTTTTGCTCTAGGAGGCCCAGGAGCCGAGAAAAACGCGAAAAACGAAAAAATCGACTTTAGAAAATGCCCGGACCCCTGGAAAAATCGGAAATGGTCTCACGAAGTCAATGGCGCCAGCCAAATTGTCCTAGCTATGATATTTCCAAAGATATGGGCGAAAAACGGTGTGATCCCAAATCCGGGCCCGTTTTACTCTAGGAGGCCCAGGAGCCGAGAAAAACGCGAAAAACGAAAAAATCGACTTTAGAAAATTCCCAGCCCCCTAGAAAAATCGGAAATCGTCTCACGAATCCAATGGCGCCAGCCAAATTGTCCTAGCTATGATATTTCCAAAGATATGGGCAAAAGACTGTGTGATCCCAAATCCGGGCCCGTTTTGCTCTAGGAGGCCCAGGAGCGGAGAAAAACGCGAAAAACGAAAAAATCGACTTTAGAAAATTCCCGGCCCGCTAGAAAAATCGGAAATCGTCTCACCAATCCAATGGCGCCAGCCAAATTGTCCTAGCTATGATATTTCCAAAGATATGGGCGAAAAACGGTGTGATGCCAAATCCGGGCCCGTTTTGCTCTCGGAGACCCAGGAGCCGAGGAAATCGCGAAAAACGAAAAAATCGACTTTAGAAAATTCCCGGCCCGCTAGAAAAATCGGAAATCGTCTCACCAATCCAATGGCGCCAGCCAAATTGTCCTAGCTATGATATTTCCAAAGATATGGGCGAAAAACGGTGTGATGCCAAATCCGGGCCCGTTTTGCTCTCGGAGACCCAGGAGCCGAGGAAATCGCGAAAAACGAAAAAATCGACTTTAGATAATTCACGGACCTCTAGAAAAATCGGAAATCGTCTCACGAACCCAATAGCGCCAGCCAAATTGTCCTAGCTACGATATTTCCAAAGATATGGGCGAAAAATGGTGTGATCCCAAATCCGGGCCCGTTTTGCTCTAGGAGGCCCAGGAGCCGAGAAAAACGCGAAAAACGAAAAAATCGACTTTAGAAAATTCCCGGACCCCTAGAAAAATCGGAAATTATCTCACGAATCCAACGCCGCCAGCCAAATTGTCCTAGCTACGATATTTCCAAAGATATGGGCCAAAAATGGTGTGATCCCAAATCCGGGCCCGTTTTGCTCTAGGAGGCCCAGGAGCCGAGAAAAACGCGAAAAACGAAAAAATCGACTTTAGAAAATTCCCAGCCCCCTAGAAAAATCGGAAATCGTCTCACGAATCCAATGGCGCCAGCCAAATTGTCCTAGCTATGATATTTCCAAAGATATGGGCGAAAAACAGTGTGATCCCAAATCCGGGCCCGTTTTACTCTAGGAGGCCCAGGAGCCGAGAAAAACGCGAAAAACGAAAAAATCGACTTTAGAAAATTCTCGGACCCCTAGAAAAATCGGAAATCGTCTCACGAATCCAATGGCGCCAGCCAAATTGTCCTAGCTATGATATTTCCAAAGATATGGGCGAAAAACAGTGTGATCCCAAATCCGGGCCCGTTTTGCTCTAGGAGGCCCAGGAGCCGAGAAAAACGCGAAAAACGAAAAAATCGACTTTAGAAAATTCACGGACCTCTAGAAAAATCGGAAATCGTCTCACGAATCCAATGGCGCCAGCCAAATTGTCCTAGCTATGATATTTCTAAAGATATGGGCAAAAGACTGTGTGATCCCAAATCCGGGCCCGTTTTGCTCTAGGCGGCCCAGGAGCCGAGAAAAACGTGAAAAACGATAAAATCGACTTTAGAAAATTCCCGGCCCACTAGAAAAATCGGAAATCGTCTCACGAATCCAATGGCGCCAGCCAAATTGTCCTAGCTATGATATTTCCAAAGATATGGGCGAAAAACGGTGTGATCCCAAATCCGGGCCCGTTTTACTCTAGGAGGCCCAGGAGCCGAGAAAAACGCGAAAAACGAAAAAATCGACTTTAGAAAATTCCCGGACCCCTGGAAAAATCGGAAATCGTCTCACGAATTCAATGGCGCCAGCCAAATTGTCCTAGCTATGATATTTCCAAAGATATGGGCGAATAACGGTCTGAGTCCGAATCCGGGCCCATTTTGCTCTAGGAGGCCCAGGAGCCGAGAAAAACGCGAAAAACGAAAAAATCGACTTTAGAAAATTCCCGGACCCCTAGAAAAATCGGAAATCGTCTCACGAATCCAATGGCGCCAGCCAAATTGTCCTAGCTATGATATTTCCAAAGATATGGGCGAAAAACAGTGTGATCCCAAATCCGGGCCCGTTTTGCTCTAGGAGGCCCAGGAGCCGAGAAAAACGCGAAAAACGAAAAAATCGACTTTAGAAAATTCCCAGCCCCCTAGAAAAATCGGAAATCGTCTCACGAATCCAATGGCACCAGCCAAATTGTCTCAGCTATGATATTTCCAAAGATATGGGCAAAAGACTGTGTGATCCCAAATCCGGGCCCGTTTTGCTCTAGGCGGCCCAGGAGCCGAGAAAAACGCGAAAAACGAAAAAATCGACTTTAGAAAATTCCCGGACCCCTCGAAAAATCGGAAATCGTCTCACGAATTCAATGGCGCCAGCCAAATTGCCCTAGCTATGATATTTCCAAAGATATGGGCAAAAGACTGTATGATCCCAAATCCAGACCCGTTTTGCTCTAGGAGGCCCAGGAGCGGAGAAAAACGCGAAAAACGAAAAAATCGACTTTAGAAAATTCCCGGCCCCCTAGAAAAATCGGAAATCGTCTCACGAATCCAATGGCGCCAGCCAAATTGTCCTAGCTATGATATTTCCAAAGATATGGGCAGAAGACTGTGTGATCCCAAATCCGGGCCCGTTTTGCTCTAGGAGGCCCAGGAGCGGAGAAAAACGCGAAAAACGAAAAAATCGACTTTAGAAAATTCCCGGCCCCCTAGAAAAATCGGAAATCGTCTCACCAATCCAATGGCGCCAGCCAAATTGTCCTAGCTATGATATTTCCAAAGATATGGGCAAAAGACTGTGTGATCCCAAATCCGGGCCCGTTTTGCTCTAGGAGGCCCAGGAGCGGAGAAAAACGCGAAAAACGAAAAAATCGACTTTAGAAAATTCCCGGCCCGCTAGAAAAATCGGAAATCGTCTCACCAATCCAATGGCGCCAGCCAAATTGTCCTAGCTATGATATTTCCAAAGATATGGGCAGAAGACTGTGTGATCCCAAATCCGGGCCCGTTTTGCTCTAGGAGGCCCAGGAGCGGAGAAAAACGCGAAAAACGAAAAAATCGACTTTAGAAAATTCCCGGCCCCCTAGAAAAATCGGAAATCGTCTCACCAATCCAATGGCGCCAGCCAAATTGTCCTAGCTATGATATTTCCAAAGATATGGGCAAAAGACTGTGTGATCCCAAATCCGGGCCCGTTTTGCTCTAGGAGGCCCAGGAGCGGAGAAAAACGCGAAAAACGAAAAAATCGACTTTAGAAAATTCCCGGCCCGCTAGAAAAATCGGAAATCGTCTCACCAATCCAATGGCGCCAGCCAAATTGTCCTAGCTATGATATTTCCAAAGATATGGGCAAAAGGCTGTGTGATCCCATATCCGGGCCCGTTTTACTCTAGGAGGCCCAGGAGCCGAGAAAAACGTGAAAAACGATAAAATCGACTTTAGAAAATTCCCGGCCCACTAGAAAAATCGGAAATCGTCTCACGAATCCAATGGCGCCAGCCAAATTGTCCTAGCTATGATATTTCCAAAGATATGGGCGAAAAACGGTGTGATCCCAAATCCGGGCCCGTTTTACTCTAGGAGGCCCAGGAGCCGAGAAAAACGCGAAAAACGAAAAAATCGACTTTAGAAAATTCCCGGACCCCTGGAAAAATCGGAAATCGTCTCACGAATTCAATGGCGCCAGCCAAATTGTCCTAGCTATGATATTTCCAAAGATATGGGCGAATAACGGTCTGAGTCCGAATCCGGGCCCATTTTGCTCTAGGAGGCCCAGGAGCCGAGAAAAACGCGAAAAACGAAAAAATCGACTTTAGAAAATTCCCGGACCCCTAGAAAAATCGGAAATCGTCTCACGAATCCAATGGCGCCAGCCAAATTGTCCTAGCTATGATATTTCCAAAGATATGGGCGAAAAACAGTGTGATCCCAAATCCGGGCCCGTTTTGCTCTAGGAGGCCCAGGAGCCGAGAAAAACGCGAAAAACGAAAAAATCGACTTTAGAAAATTCCCAGCCCCCTAGAAAAATCGGAAATCGTCTCACGAATCCAATGGCACCAGCCAAATTGTCTCAGCTATGATATTTCCAAAGATATGGGCAAAAGACTGTGTGATCCCAAATCCGGGCCCGTTTTGCTCTAGGCGGCCCAGGAGCCGAGAAAAACGCGAAAAACGAAAAAATCGACTTTAGAAAATTCCCGGACCCCTCGAAAAATCGGAAATCGTCTCACGAATTCAATGGCGCCAGCCAAATTGCCCTAGCTATGATATTTCCAAAGATATGGGCAAAAGACTGTATGATCCCAAATCCAGACCCGTTTTGCTCTAGGAGGCCCAGGAGCGGAGAAAAACGCGAAAAACGAAAAAATCGACTTTAGAAAATTCCCGGCCCCCTAGAAAAATCGGAAATCGTCTCACGAATCCAATGGCGCCAGCCAAATTGTCCTAGCTATGATATTTCCAAAGATATGGGCAGAAGACTGTGTGATCCCAAATCCGGGCCCGTTTTGCTCTAGGAGGCCCAGGAGCGGAGAAAAACGCGAAAAACGAAAAAATCGACTTTAGAAAATTCCCGGCCCCCTAGAAAAATCGGAAATCGTCTCACCAATCCAATGGCGCCAGCCAAATTGTCCTAGCTATGATATTTCCAAAGATATGGGCAAAAGACTGTGTGATCCCAAATCCGGGCCCGTTTTGCTCTAGGAGGCCCAGGAGCGGAGAAAAACGCGAAAAACGAAAAAATCGACTTTAGAAAATTCCCGGCCCGCTAGAAAAATCGGAAATCGTCTCACCAATCCAATGGCGCCAGCCAAATTGTCCTAGCTATGATATTTCCAAAGATATGGGCAGAAGACTGTGTGATCCCAAATCCGGGCCCGTTTTGCTCTAGGAGGCCCAGGAGCGGAGAAAAACGCGAAAAACGAAAAAATCGACTTTAGAAAATTCCCGGCCCCCTAGAAAAATCGGAAATCGTCTCACCAATCCAATGGCGCCAGCCAAATTGTCCTAGCTATGATATTTCCAAAGATATGGGCAAAAGACTGTGTGATCCCAAATCCGGGCCCGTTTTGCTCTAGGAGGCCCAGGAGCGGAGAAAAACGCGAAAAACGAAAAAATCGACTTTAGAAAATTCCCGGCCCGCTAGAAAAATCGGAAATCGTCTCACCAATCCAATGGCGCCAGCCAAATTGTCCTAGCTATGATATTTCCAAAGATATGGGCAAAAGGCTGTGTGATCCCATATCCGGGCCCGTTTTACTCTAGGAGGCCCAGGAGCCGAGAAAAACGCGAAAAACGAAAAAATCGACTTTAGAAAATTCTCGGACCCCTAGAAAAATCGGAAATCGTCTCACGAATCCAATGGCGCCAGCCAAATTGTCCTAGCTATGATATTTCCAAAGATATGGGCGAAAAACAGTGTGATCCCAAATCCGGGCCCGTTTTGCTCTAGGAGGCCCAGGAGCCGAGAAAAACGCGAAAAACGAAAAAATCGACTTTAGAAAATTCCCGGACCCCTGGAAAAATCGGAAATCGTCTCACGAATTCAATGGCGCCAGCCAAATTGTCCTAGCTATGATATTTCCAAAGATATGGGCGAAAAACGGTGTGATGCCAAATCCGGGCCCGTTTTGCTCTCGGAGACCCAGGAGCCGAGGAAATCGCGAAAAACGAAAAAATCGACTTTAGAAAATTCACGGACCTCTAGAAAAATCGGAAATCGTCTCACGAATCCAATGGCGCCAGCCAAATTGTCCTAGCTATGATATTTCCAAAGATATGGGCAAAAGACTGTGTGATCCCAAATCCGGGCCCGTTTTGCTCTAGGCGGCCCAGGAGCCGAGAAAAACGTGAAAAACGATAAAATCGACTTTAGAAAATTCCCGGCCCACTAGAAAAATCGGAAATCGTCTCACGAATCCAATGGCGCCAGCCAAATTGTCCTAGCTATGATATTTCCAAAGATATGGGCGAAAAACAGTGTGATCCCAAATCCGGGCCCGTTTTGCTCTAGGAGGCCCAGGAGCCGAGAAAAACGCGAAAAACGAAAAAATCGACTTTAGAAAATTCCCGGACCCCTAGAAAAATCGGAAATTATCTCACGAATCCAACGCCGCCAGCCAAATTGTCCTAGCTACGATATTTCCAAAGATATGGGCCAAAAATGGTGTGATCCCAAATCCGGGCCCGTTTTGCTCTAGGAGGCCCAGGAGCCGAGAAAAACGCGAAAAACGAAAAAATCGACTTTAGAAAATTCCCAGCCCCCTAGAAAAATCGGAAATCGTCTCACGAATCCAATGGCGCCAGCCAAATTGTCCTAGCTATGATATTTCCAAAGATATGGGCGAAAAACAGTGTGATCCCAAATCCGGGCCCGTTTTACTCTAGGAGGCCCAGGAGCCGAGAAAAACGCGAAAAACGAAAAAATCGACTTTAGAAAATTCTCGGACCCCTAGAAAAATCGGAAATCGTCTCACGAATCCAATGGCGCCAGCCAAATTGTCCTAGCTATGATATTTCCAAAGATATGGGCGAAAAACAGTGTGATCCCAAATCCGGGCCCGTTTTGCTCTAGGAGGCCCAGGAGCCGAGAAAAACGCGAAAAACGAAAAAATCGACTTTAGAAAATTCCCGGACCCCTGGAAAAATCGGAAATCGTCTCACGAATTCAATGGCGCCAGCCAAATTGTCCTAGCTACGATATTTCCAAAGATATGGGCGAAAAATGGTGTGATCCCAAATCCGGGCCCGTTTTGCTCTAGGAGGCCCAGGAGCCGAGAAAAACGCGAAAAACGAAAAAATCGACTTTAGAAAATTCCCAGCCCCCTAGAAAAATCGGAAATCGTCTCACGAATCCAATGGCGCCAGCCAAATTGTCCTAGCTATGATATTTCCAAAGATATGGGCAGAAGACTGTGTGATCCCAAATCCGGGCCCGTTTTGCTCTAGGAGGCCCAGGAGCGGAGAAAAACGCGAAAAACGAAAAAATCGACTTTAGAAAATTCCCGGCCCCCTAGAAAAATCGGAAATCGTCTCACGAATCCAATGGCGCCAGCCAAATTGTCCTAGCTATGATATTTCCAAAGATATGGCAAAAGGCTGTGTGATCCCATATCCGGGCCCGTTTTACTCTAGGAGGCCCAGGAGCCGAGAAAAACGCGAAAAACGAAAAAATCGACTTTAGAAAATTCCCGGACCCCTAGAAAAATCGGAAATCGTCTCACGAATCCAATGGCGCCAGCCAAATTGTCCTAGCTGTGATATTTCCAAAGATATGGGCGAAAAACAGTGTGATCCCAAATCCGGGCCCCTTTTGCTCTAGGAGGCCCAGGAGCCGAGAAAAACGCGAAAAACGAAAAAATCGACTTTAGAAAATTCCCGGACCCCTGGAAAAATCGGAAATGGTCTCACGAAGTCAATGGCGCCAGCCAAATTGTCCTAGCTATGATATTTCCAAAGATATGGGCAAAAGGCTGTGTGATCCCATATCCGGGCCCGTTTCACTCTAGGAGGCCCAGGAGCCGAGAAAAACGCGAAAAACGAAAAAATCGACTTTAGAAAATTCCCGGACCCCTAGAAAAATCGGAAATCGTCTCACGAATCCAATGGCGCCAGCCAAATTGTCCTAGCTATGATATTTCCAAAGATATGGGCGAAAAACAGTGTGATCCCAAATCCGGGCCCGTTTTGCTCTAGGAGGCCCAGGAGCCGAGAAAAACGCGAAAAACGAAAAAATCGACTTTAGAAAATTCCCAGCCCCCTAGAAAAATCGGAAATCGTCTCACGAATCCAATGGCGCCAGCCAAATTGTCCTAGCTATGATATTTCCAAAGATATGGGCGAAAAACAGTGTGATCCCAAATCCGGGCCCGTTTTACTCTAGGAGGCCCAGGAGCCGAGAAAAACGCGAAAAACGAAAAAATCGACTTTAGAAAATTCTCGGACCCCTAGAAAAATCGGAAATCGTCTCACGAATCCAATGGCGCCAGCCAAATTGTCCTAGCTATGATATTTCCAAAGATATGGGCGAAAAACAGTGTGATCCCAAATCCGGGCCCGTTTTGCTCTAGGAGGCCCAGGAGCCGAGAAAAACGCGAAAAACGAAAAAATCGACTTTAGAAAATTCCCGGACCCCTGGAAAAATCGGAAATCGTCTCACGAATTCAATGGCGCCAGCCAAATTGTCCTAGCTACGATATTTCCAAAGATATGGGCGAAAAATGGTGTGATCCCAAATCCGGGCCCGTTTTGCTCTAGGAGGCCCAGGAGCCGAGAAAAACGCGAAAAACGAAAAAATCGACTTTAGAAAATTCCCAGCCCCCTAGAAAAATCGGAAATCGTCTCACGAATCCAATGGCGCCAGCCAAATTGTCCTAGCTATGATATTTCCAAAGATATGGGCAGAAGACTGTGTGATCCCAAATCCGGGCCCGTTTTGCTCTAGGAGGCCCAGGAGCGGAGAAAAACGCGAAAAACGAAAAAATCGACTTTAGAAAATTCCCGGCCCCCTAGAAAAATCGGAAATCGTCTCACGAATCCAATGGCGCCAGCCAAATTGTCCTAGCTATGATATTTCCAAAGATATGGCAAAAGGCTGTGTGATCCCATATCCGGGCCCGTTTTACTCTAGGAGGCCCAGGAGCCGAGAAAAACGCGAAAAACGAAAAAATCGACTTTAGAAAATTCCCGGACCCCTAGAAAAATCGGAAATCGTCTCACGAATCCAATGGCGCCAGCCAAATTGTCCTAGCTGTGATATTTCCAAAGATATGGGCGAAAAACAGTGTGATCCCAAATCCGGGCCCCTTTTGCTCTAGGAGGCCCAGGAGCCGAGAAAAACGCGAAAAACGAAAAAATCGACTTTAGAAAATTCCCGGACCCCTGGAAAAATCGGAAATGGTCTCACGAAGTCAATGGCGCCAGCCAAATTGTCCTAGCTATGATATTTCCAAAGATATGGGCAAAAGGCTGTGTGATCCCATATCCGGGCCCGTTTCACTCTAGGAGGCCCAGGAGCCGAGAAAAACGCGAAAAACGAAAAAATCGACTTTAGAAAATTCCCGGACCCCTAGAAAAATCGGAAATCGTCTCACGAATCCAATGGCGCCAGCCAAATTGTCCTAGCTATGATATTTCCAAAGATATGGGCGAAAAACAGTGTGATCCCAAATCCGGGCCCGTTTTGCTCTAGGAGGCCCAGGAGCCGAGAAAAACGCGAAAAACGAAAAAATCGACTTTAGAAAATTCCCAGCCCCCTAGAAAAATCGGAAATCGTCTCACGAATCCAATGGCACCAGCCAAATTGTCTCAGCTATGATATTTCCAAAGATATGGGCAAAAGACTGTGTGATCCCAAATCCGGGCCCGTTTTGCTCTAGGCGGCCCAGGAGCCGAGAAAAACGCGAAAAACGAAAAAATCGACTTTAGAAAATTCCCGGACCCCTCGAAAAATCGGAAATCGTCTCACGAATTCAATGGCGCCAGCCAAATTGCCCTAGCTATGATATTTCCAAAGATATGGGCAAAAGACTGTATGATCCCAAATCCGGACCCGTTTTGCTCTAGGAGGCCCAGGAGCGGAGAAAAACGCGAAAAACGAAAAAATCGACTTTAGAAAATTCCCGGCCCCCTAGAAAAATCGGAAATCGTCTCACGAATCCAATGGCGCCAGCCAAATTGTCCTAGCTATGATATTTCCAAAGATATGGGCGAAAAACAGTGTGATCCCAAATCCGGGCCCGTTTTACTCTAGGAGGCCCAGGAGCCGAGAAAAACGCGAAAAACGAAAAAATCGACTTTAGAAAATTCTCGGACCCCTAGAAAAATCGGAAATCGTCTCACGAATCCAATGGCGCCAGCCAAATTGTCCTAGCTATGATATTTCCAAAGATATGGGCGAAAAACAGTGTGATCCCAAATCCGGGCCCGTTTTGCTCTAGGAGGCCCAGGAGCCGAGAAAAACGCGAAGAACGAAAAAATCGACTTTAGAAAATTCCCGGACCCCTGGAAAAATCGGAAATCGTCTCACGAATTCAATGGCGCCAGCCAAATTGTCCTAGCTACGATATTTCCAAAGATATGGGCGAAAAATGGTGTGATCCCAAATCCGGGCCCGTTTTGCTCTAGGAGGCCCAGGAGCCGAGAAAAACGCGAAAAACGAAAAAATCGACTTTAGAAAATTCCCAGCCCCCTAGAAAAATCGGAAATCGTCTCACGAATCCAATGGCGCCAGCCAAATTGTCCTAGCTATGATATTTCCAAAGATATGGGCAGAAGACTGTGTGATCCCAAATCCGGGCCCGTTTTGCTCTAGGAGGCCCAGGAGCGGAGAAAAACGCGAAAAACGAAAAAATCGACTTTAGAAAATTCCCGGCCCCCTAGAAAAATCGGAAATCGTCTCACGAATCCAATGGCGCCAGCCAAATTGTCCTAGCTATGATATTTCCAAAGATATGGCAAAAGGCTGTGTGATCCCATATCCGGGCCCGTTTTACTCTAGGAGGCCCAGGAGCCGAGAAAAACGCGAAAAACGAAAAAATCGACTTTAGAAAATTCCCGGACCCCTAGAAAAATCGGAAATCGTCTCACGAATCCAATGGCGCCAGCCAAATTGTCCTAGCTGTGATATTTCCAAAGATATGGGCGAAAAACAGTGTGATCCCAAATCCGGGCCCCTTTTGCTCTAGGAGGCCCAGGAGCCGAGAAAAACGCGAAAAACGAAAAAATCGACTTTAGAAAATTCCCGGACCCCTGGAAAAATCGGAAATGGTCTCACGAAGTCAATGGCGCCAGCCAAATTGTCCTAGCTATGATATTTCCAAAGATATGGGCAAAAGGCTGTGTGATCCCATATCCGGGCCCGTTTCACTCTAGGAGGCCCAGGAGCCGAGAAAAACGCGAAAAACGAAAAAATCGACTTTAGAAAATTCCCGGACCCCTAGAAAAATCGGAAATCGTCTCACGAATCCAATGGCGCCAGCCAAATTGTCCTAGCTATGATATTTCCAAAGATATGGGCGAAAAACAGTGTGATCCCAAATCCGGGCCCGTTTTGCTCTAGGAGGCCCAGGAGCCGAGAAAAACGCGAAAAACGAAAAAATCGACTTTAGAAAATTCCCAGCCCCCTAGAAAAATCGGAAATCGTCTCACGAATCCAATGGCACCAGCCAAATTGTCTCAGCTATGATATTTCCAAAGATATGGGCAAAAGACTGTGTGATCCCAAATCCGGGCCCGTTTTGCTCTAGGCGGCCCAGGAGCCGAGAAAAACGCGAAAAACGAAAAAATCGACTTTAGAAAATTCCCGGACCCCTCGAAAAATCGGAAATCGTCTCACGAATTCAATGGCGCCAGCCAAATTGCCCTAGCTATGATATTTCCAAAGATATGGGCAAAAGACTGTATGATCCCAAATCCGGACCCGTTTTGCTCTAGGAGGCCCAGGAGCGGAGAAAAACGCGAAAAACGAAAAAATCGACTTTAGAAAATTCCCGGCCCCCTAGAAAAATCGGAAATCGTCTCACGAATCCAATGGCGCCAGCCAAATTGTCCTAGCTATGATATTTCCAAAGATATGGGCGAAAAACAGTGTGATCCCAAATCCGGGCCCGTTTTACTCTAGGAGGCCCAGGAGCCGAGAAAAACGCGAAAAACGAAAAAATCGACTTTAGAAAATTCTCGGACCCCTAGAAAAATCGGAAATCGTCTCACGAATCCAATGGCGCCAGCCAAATTGTCCTAGCTATGATATTTCCAAAGATATGGGCGAAAAACAGTGTGATCCCAAATCCGGGCCCGTTTTGCTCTAGGAGGCCCAGGAGCCGAGAAAAACGCGAAGAACGAAAAAATCGACTTTAGAAAATTCCCGGACCCCTGGAAAAATCGGAAATCGTCTCACGAATTCAATGGCGCCAGCCAAATTGTCCTAGCTACGATATTTCCAAAGATATGGGCGAAAAATGGTGTGATCCCAAATCCGGGCCCGTTTTGCTCTAGGAGGCCCAGGAGCCGAGAAAAACGCGAAAAACGAAAAAATCGACTTTAGAAAATTCCCAGCCCCCTAGAAAAATCGGAAATCGTCTCACGAATCCAATGGCGCCAGCCAAATTGTCCTAGCTATGATATTTCCAAAGATATGGGCAGAAGACTGTGTGATCCCAAATCCGGGCCCGTTTTGCTCTAGGAGGCCCAGGAGCGGAGAAAAACGCGAAAAACGAAAAAATCGACTTTAGAAAATTCCCGGCCCCCTAGAAAAATCGGAAATCGTCTCACGAATCCAATGGCGCCAGCCAAATTGTCCTAGCTATGATATTTCCAAAGATATGGCAAAAGGCTGTGTGATCCCATATCCGGGCCCGTTTTACTCTAGGAGGCCCAGGAGCCGAGAAAAACGCGAAAAACGAAAAAATCGACTTTAGAAAATTCCCGGACCCCTAGAAAAATCGGAAATCGTCTCACGAATCCAATGGCGCCAGCCAAATTGTCCTAGCTGTGATATTTCCAAAGATATGGGCGAAAAACAGTGTGATCCCAAATCCGGGCCCCTTTTGCTCTAGGAGGCCCAGGAGCCGAGAAAAACGCGAAAAACGAAAAAATCGACTTTAGAAAATTCCCGGACCCCTGGAAAAATCGGAAATGGTCTCACGAAGTCAATGGCGCCAGCCAAATTGTCCTAGCTATGATATTTCCAAAGATATGGGCAAAAGGCTGTGTGATCCCATATCCGGGCCCGTTTCACTCTAGGAGGCCCAGGAGCCGAGAAAAACGCGAAAAACGAAAAAATCGACTTTAGAAAATTCCCGGACCCCTAGAAAAATCGGAAATCGTCTCACGAATCCAATGGCGCCAGCCAAATTGTCCTAGCTATGATATTTCCAAAGATATGGGCGAAAAACAGTGTGATCCCAAATCCGGGCCCGTTTTGCTCTAGGAGGCCCAGGAGCCGAGAAAAACGCGAAAAACGAAAAAATCGACTTTAGAAAATTCCCGGCCCGCTAGAAAAATCGGAAATCGTCTCACCAATCCAATGGCGCCAGCCAAATTGTCCTAGCTATGATATTTCCAAAGATATGGGCAAAAGGCTGTGTGATCCCATATCCGGGCCCGTTTTACTCTAGGAGGCCCAGGAGCCGAGAAAAACGCGAAAAACGAAAAAATCGACTTTAGAAAATTCTCGGACCCCTAGAAAAATCGGAAATCGTCTCACGAATCCAATGGCGCCAGCCAAATTGTCCTAGCTATGATATTTCCAAAGATATGGGCGAAAAACAGTGTGATCCCAAATCCGGGCCCGTTTTGCTCTAGGAGGCCCAGGAGCCGAGAAAAACGCGAAAAACGAAAAAATCGACTTTAGAAAATTCCCGGACCCCTGGAAAAATCGGAAATCGTCTCACGAATCCAATGGCGCCAGCCAAATTGTCCTAGCTATGATATTTCCAAAGATATGGGCAAAAGACTGTGTGATCCCAAATCCGGGCCCGTTTTGCTCTAGGCGGCCCAGGAGCCGAGAAAAACGTGAAAAACGATAAAATCGACTTTAGAAAATTCCCGGCCCACTAGAAAAATCGGAAATCGTCTCACGAATCCAATGGCGCCAGCCAAATTGTCCTAGCTATGATATTTCCAAAGATATGGGCGAAAAACGGTGTGATCCCAAATCCGGGCCCGTTTTACTCTAGGAGGCCCAGGAGCCGAGAAAAACGCGAAAAACGAAAAAATCGACTTTAGAAAATTCCCAGCCCCCTAGAAAAATCGGAAATCGTCTCACGAATCCAATGGCGCCAGCCAAATTGTCCCAGCTATGATATTTCCAAAGATATGGGCAAAAGACTGTGTGATCCCAAATCCGGGCCCGTTTTGCTCTAGGAGGCCCAGGAGCGGAGAAAAACGCGAAAAACGAAAAAATCGACTTGAGAAAATTCCCGGCCCGCTAGAAAAATCGGAAATCGTCTCACCAATCCAATGGCGCCAGCCAAATTGTCCTAGCTATGATATTTCCAAAGATATGGGCAAAAGGCTGTGTGATCCCATATCCGGGCCCGTTTTACTCTAGGAGGCCCAGGAGCGGAGAAAAACGCGAAAAACGAAAAAATCGACTTTAGAAAATTCTCGGACCCCTAGAAAAATCGGAAATCGTCTCACGAATCCAATGGCGCCAGCCAAATTGTCCTAGCTATGATATTTCCAAAGATATGGGCGAAAAACAGTGTGATCCCAAATACGGGCCCGTTTTGCTCTAGGAGGCCCAGGAGCGGAGAAAAACGCGAAAAACGAAAAAATCGACTTTAGAAAATTCCCGGCCCGCTAGAAAAATCGGAAATCGTCTCACCAATCCAATGGCGCCAGCCAAATTGTCCTAGCTATGATATTTCCAAAGATATGGGCAAAAGGCTGTGTGATCCCATATCCGGGCCCGTTTTACTCTAGGAGGCCCAGGAGCCGAGAAAAACGCGAAAAACGAAAAAATCGACTTTAGAAAATTCTCGGACCCCTAGAAAAATCGGAAATCGTCTCACGAATCCAATGGCGCCAGCCAAATTGTCCTAGCTATGATATTTCCAAAGATATGGGCGAAAAACAGTGTGATCCCAAATCCGGGCCCGTTTTGCTCTAGGAGGCCCAGGAGCCGAGAAAAACGCGAAAAACGAAAAAATCGACTTTAGAAAATTCCCGGACCCCTGGAAAAATCGGAAATCGTCTCACGAATCCAATGGCGCCAGCCAAATTGTCCTAGCTATGATATTTCCAAAGATATGGGCAAAAGACTGTGTGATCCCAAATCCGGGCCCGTTTTGCTCTAGGAGGCCCAGGAGCGGAGAAAAACGCGAAAAACGAAAAAATCGACTTTAGAAAATTCCCGGCCCGCTAGAAAAATCGGAAATCGTCTCACCAATCCAATGGCGCCAGCCAAATTGTCCTAGCTATGATATTTCCAAAGATATGGGCAAAAGGCTGTGTGATCCCATATCCGGGCCCGTTTTACTCTAGGAGGCCCAGGAGCGGAGAAAAACGCGAAAAACGAAAAAATCGACTTTAGAAAATTCTCGGACCCCTAGAAAAATCGGAAATCGTCTCACGAATCCAATGGCGCCAGCCAAATTGTCCTAGCTATGATATTTCCAAAGATATGGGCGAAAAACAGTGTGATCCCAAATACGGGCCCGTTTTGCTCTAGGAGGCCCAGGAGCCGAGAAAAACGCGAAAAACGAAAAAATCGTCTTTAGAAAATTCGCAGCCCCCTAGAAAAATCGGAAATCGTCTCACGAATCCAATGGCGCCAGCCAAATTGTCCTAGCTATGATATTTCCAAAGATATGGGCGAAAAACGGTGTGATGCCAAATCCGGGCCCGTTTTGCTCAAGGAGACCCAGGAGCCGAGGAAATCGCGAAAAACGAAAAAATCGACTTTAGGAAATTCCCGGACCCCTAGAAATATCGGAAATCGTCTCACGAATCCAATGGCGCCAGCCAAATTGTACTAGCTATGATATTTCCAAAGATATGGGCGAAAAACGGTGTGATGCCAAATCCGGGCCCGTCTTGCTCTAGGAGACCCAGGAGCCGAGGAAATCGCGAAAAACGAAAAAATCGACTTTAGAAAATTCACGGACCTCTAGAAAAATCGGAAATCGTCTCACGAATCCAATGGCGCCAGCCAAATTGTCCTAGCTATGATATTTCCAAATATATGGGCGAAAAACAGTTTGATCCCAAATCCGGGCCCGTTTTGCTCTAGGAGGCCCAGGAGCGGAGAAAAACGCGAAAAACGAAAAAATCGACTTTAGAAAATTCCCGGCCCGCTAGAAAAATCGGAAATCGTCTCACCAATCCAATGGCGCCAGCCAAATTGTCCTAGCTATGATATTTCCAAAGATATGGGCAAAAGGCTGTGTGATCCCATATCCTGGCCCGTTTTACTCTAGGAGGCCCAGGAGCCGAGAAAAACGCGAAAAACGAAAAAATCGACTTTAGAAAATTCTCGGACCCCTAGAAAAATCGGAAATCGTCTCACGAATCCAATGGCGCCAGCCAAATTGTCCTAGCTATGATATTTCCAAAGATATGGGCAAAAGACTGTGTGATCCCAAATCCGGGCCCGTTTTGCTCTAGGCGGCCCAGGAGCCGAGAAAAACGTGAAAAACGATAAAATCGACTTTAGAAAATTCCCGGCCCACTAGAAAAATCGGAAATCGTCTCACGAATCCAATGGCGCCAGCCAAATTGTCCTAGCTATGATATTTCCAAAGATATGGGCGAAAAACAGTGTGATCCCAAATCCGGGCCCGTTTTGCTCTAGGAGGCCCAGGAGCCGAGAAAAACGCGAAAAACGAAAAAATCGACTTTAGAAAATTCCCGGATCCCTGGAAAAATCGGAAATCGTCTCACGAATTCAATGGCGCCAGCCAAATTGTCCTAGCTATGATATTTCCAAAGATATGGGCGAAAAACGGTGTGATGCCAAATCCGGGCCCGTTTTGCTCTCGGAGACCCAGGAGCCGAGGAAATCGCGAAAAACGAAAAAATCGACTTTAGAAAATTCACGGACCTCTAGAAAAATCGGAAATCGTCTCACGAATCCAATGGCGCCAGCCAAATTGTCCTAGCTATGATATTTCCAAAGATATGGGCAAAAGACTGTGTGATCCCAAATCCGGGCCCGTTTTGCTCTAGGCGGCCCAGGAGCCGAGAAAAACGTGAAAAACGATAAAATCGACTTTAGAAAATTCCCGGCCCACTAGAAAAATCGGAAATCGTCTCACGAATCCAATGGCGCCAGCCAAATTGTCCTAGCTATGATATTTCCAAAGATATGGGCGAAAAACGGTGTGATCCCAAATCCGGGCCCGTTTTACTCTAGGAGGCCCAGGAGCCGAGAAAAACGCGAAAAACTAAAAAATCGACTTTAGAAAATTCCCAGCCCCCTAGAAAAATCGGAAATCGTCTCACGAATCCAATGGCGCCAGCCAAATTGTCCTAGCTATGATATTTCCAAAGATATGGGCAAAAGACTGTGTGATCCCAAATCCGGGCCCGTTTTGCTCTAGGAGGCCCAGGAGCGGAGAAAAACGCGAAAAACGAAAAAATCGACTTTAGAAAATTCCCGGCCCGCTAGAAAAATCGGAAATCGTCTCACCAATCCAATGGCGCCAGCCAAATTGTCCTAGCTATGATATTTCCAAAGATATGGGCGAAAAACGGTGTGATGCCAAATCCGGGCCCGTTTTGCTCTCGGAGACCCAGGAGCCGAGGAAATCGCGAAAAACGAAAAAATCGACTTTAGAAAATTCCCGGCCCGCTAGAAAAATCGGAAATCGTCTCACCAATCCAATGGCGCCAGCCAAATTGTCCTAGCTATGATATTTCCAAAGATATGGGCAAAAGACTGTGTGATCCCAAATCCGGGCCCGTTTTGCTCTAGGAGGCCCAGGAGCGGAGAAAAACGCGAAAAACGAAAAAATCGACTTTAGAAAATTCCCGGCCCGCTAGAAAAATCGGAAATCGTCTCACCAATCCAATGGCGCCAGCCAAATTGTCCTAGCTATGATATTTCCAAAGATATGGGCAAAAGGCTGTGTGATCCCATATCCGGGCCCGTTTTACTCTAGGAGGCCCAGGAGCGGAGAAAAACGCGAAAAACGAAAAAATCGACTTTAGAAAATTCTCGGACCCCTAGAAAAATCGGAAATCGTCTCACGAATCCAATGGCGCCAGCCAAATTGTCCTAGCTATGATATTTCCAAAGATATGGGCGAAAAACAGTGTGATCCCAAATACGGGCCCGTTTTGCTCTAGGAGGCCCAGGAGCCGAGAAAAACGCGAAAAACGAAAAAATCGTCTTTAGAAAATTCGCAGCCCCCTAGAAAAATCGGAAATCGTCTCACGAATCCAATGGCGCCAGCCAAATTGTCCTAGCTATGATATTTCCAAAGATATGGGCGAAAAACGGTGTGATGCCAAATCCGGGCCCGTTTTGCTCAAGGAGACCCAGGAGCCGAGGAAATCGCGAAAAACGAAAAAATCGACTTTAGGAAATTCCCGGACCCCTAGAAATATCGGAAATCGTCTCACGAATCCAATGGCGCCAGCCAAATTGTACTAGCTATGATATTTCCAAAGATATGGGCGAAAAACGGTGTGATGCCAAATCCGGGCCCGTCTTGCTCTAGGAGACCCAGGAGCCGAGGAAATCGCGAAAAACGAAAAAATCGACTTTAGAAAATTCACGGACCTCTAGAAAAATCGGAAATCGTCTCACGAATCCAATGGCGCCAGCCAAATTGTCCTAGCTATGATATTTCCAAATATATGGGCGAAAAACAGTTTGATCCCAAATCCGGGCCCGTTTTGCTCTAGGAGGCCCAGGAGCGGAGAAAAACGCGAAAAACGAAAAAATCGACTTTAGAAAATTCCCGGCCCGCTAGAAAAATCGGAAATCGTCTCACCAATCCAATGGCGCCAGCCAAATTGTCCTAGCTATGATATTTCCAAAGATATGGGCAAAAGGCTGTGTGATCCCATATCCTGGCCCGTTTTACTCTAGGAGGCCCAGGAGCCGAGAAAAACGCGAAAAACGAAAAAATCGACTTTAGAAAATTCTCGGACCCCTAGAAAAATCGGAAATCGTCTCACGAATCCAATGGCGCCAGCCAAATTGTCCTAGCTATGATATTTCCAAAGATATGGGCAAAAGACTGTGTGATCCCAAATCCGGGCCCGTTTTGCTCTAGGCGGCCCAGGAGCCGAGAAAAACGTGAAAAACGATAAAATCGACTTTAGAAAATTCCCGGCCCACTAGAAAAATCGGAAATCGTCTCACGAATCCAATGGCGCCAGCCAAATTGTCCTAGCTATGATATTTCCAAAGATATGGGCGAAAAACAGTGTGATCCCAAATCCGGGCCCGTTTTGCTCTAGGAGGCCCAGGAGCCGAGAAAAACGCGAAAAACGAAAAAATCGACTTTAGAAAATTCCCGGATCCCTGGAAAAATCGGAAATCGTCTCACGAATTCAATGGCGCCAGCCAAATTGTCCTAGCTATGATATTTCCAAAGATATGGGCGAAAAACGGTGTGATGCCAAATCCGGGCCCGTTTTGCTCTCGGAGACCCAGGAGCCGAGGAAATCGCGAAAAACGAAAAAATCGACTTTAGAAAATTCACGGACCTCTAGAAAAATCGGAAATCGTCTCACGAATCCAATGGCGCCAGCCAAATTGTCCTAGCTATGATATTTCCAAAGATATGGGCAAAAGACTGTGTGATCCCAAATCCGGGCCCGTTTTGCTCTAGGCGGCCCAGGAGCCGAGAAAAACGTGAAAAACGATAAAATCGACTTTAGAAAATTCCCGGCCCACTAGAAAAATCGGAAATCGTCTCACGAATCCAATGGCGCCAGCCAAATTGTCCTAGCTATGATATTTCCAAAGATATGGGCGAAAAACGGTGTGATCCCAAATCCGGGCCCGTTTTACTCTAGGAGGCCCAGGAGCCGAGAAAAACGCGAAAAACTAAAAAATCGACTTTAGAAAATTCCCAGCCCCCTAGAAAAATCGGAAATCGTCTCACGAATCCAATGGCGCCAGCCAAATTGTCCTAGCTATGATATTTCCAAAGATATGGGCAAAAGACTGTGTGATCCCAAATCCGGGCCCGTTTTGCTCTAGGAGGCCCAGGAGCGGAGAAAAACGCGAAAAACGAAAAAATCGACTTTAGAAAATTCCCGGCCCGCTAGAAAAATCGGAAATCGTCTCACCAATCCAATGGCGCCAGCCAAATTGTCCTAGCTATGATATTTCCAAAGATATGGGCGAAAAACGGTGTGATGCCAAATCCGGGCCCGTTTTGCTCTCGGAGACCCAGGAGCCGAGGAAATCGCGAAAAACGAAAAAATCGACTTTAGAAAATTCCCGGCCCGCTAGAAAAATCGGAAATCGTCTCACCAATCCAATGGCGCCAGCCAAATTGTCCTAGCTATGATATTTCCAAAGATATGGGCAAAAGGCTGTGTGATCCCATATCCGGGCCCGTTTTACTCTAGGAGGCCCAGGAGCCGAGAAAAACGCGAAAAACGAAAAAATCGACTTTAGAAAATTCTCGGACCCCTAGAAAAATCGGAAATCGTCTCACGAATCCAATGGCGCCAGCCAAATTGTCCTAGCTATGATATTTCCAAAGATATGGGCGAAAAACAGTGTGATCCCAAATCCGGGCCCGTTTTGCTCTAGGAGGCCCAGGAGCCGAGAAAAACGCGAAAAACGAAAAAATCGACTTTAGAAAATTCCCGGACCCCTGGAAAAATCGGAAATCGTCTCACGAATTCAATGGCGCCAGCCAAATTGTCCTAGCTATGATATTTCCAAAGATATGGGCGAAAAACGGTGTGATGCCAAATCCGGGCCCGTTTTGCTCTCGGAGACCCAGGAGCCGAGGAAATCGCGAAAAACGAAAAAATCGACTTTAGAAAATTCACGGACCTCTAGAAAAATCGGAAATCGTCTCACGAATCCAATGGCGCCAGCCAAATTGTCCTAGCTATGATATTTCCAAAGATATGGGCAAAAGACTGTGTGATCCCAAATCCGGGCCCGTTTTGCTCTAGGCGGCCCAGGAGCCGAGAAAAACGTGAAAAACGATAAAATCGACTTTAGAAAATTCCCGGCCCACTAGAAAAATCGGAAATCGTCTCACGAATCCAATGGCGCCAGCCAAATTGTCCTAGCTATGATATTTCCAAAGATATGGGCGAAAAACGGTGTGATCCCAAATCCGGGCCCGTTTTACTCTAGGAGGCCCAGGAGCCGAGAAAAACGCGAAAAACGAAAAAATCGACTTTAGAAAATTCCCAGCCCCCTAGAAAAATCGGAAATCGTCTCACGAATCCAATGGCGCCAGCCAAATTGTCCTAGCTATGATATTTCCAAAGATATGGGCAAAAGACTGTGTGATCCCAAATCCGGGCCCGTTTTGCTCTAGGAGGCCCAGGAGCGGAGAAAAACGCGAAAAACGAAAAAATCGACTTTAGAAAATTCCCGGCCCGCTAGAAAAATCGGAAATCGTCTCACCAATCCAATGGCGCCAGCCAAATTGTCCTAGCTATGATATTTCCAAAGATATGGGCGAAAAACGGTGTGATGCCAAATCCGGGCCCGTTTTACTCTAGGAGGCCCAGGAGCCGAGAAAAACGCGAAAAACGAAAAAATCGACTTTAGAAAATTCTCGGACCCCTAGAAAAATCGGAAATCGTCTCACGAATCCAATGGCGCCAGCCAAATTGTCCTAGCTATGATATTTCCAAAGATATGGGCGAAAAACAGTGTGATCCCAAATCCGGGCCCGTTTTGCTCTAGGAGGCCCAGGAGCCGAGAAAAACGCGAAAAACGAAAAAATCGACTTTAGAAAATTCCCGGACCCCTAGAAAAATCGGAAATTATCTCACGAATCCAACGCCGCCAGCCAAATTGTCTTAGCTACGATATTTCCAAAGATATGGGCCAAAAATGGTGTGATCCCAAATCCGGGCCCGTTTTGCTCTAGGAGGCCCAGGAGCCGAGAAAAACGCGAAAAACGAAAAAATCGACTTTAGAAAATTCCCAGCCCCCTAGAAAAATCGGAAATCGTCTCACGAATCCAATGGCGCCAGCCAAATTGTCCTAGCTATGATATTTCCAAAGATATGGGCGAAAAACAGTGTGATCCCAAATCCGGGCCCGTTTTACTCTAGGAGGCCCAGGAGCCGAGAAAAACGCGAAAAACAAAAAAATCGACTTTAGAAAATTCTCGGACCCCTAGAAAAATCGGAAATCGTCTCACGAATCCAATGGCGCCAGCCAAATTGTCCTAGCTATGATATTTCCAAAGATATGGGCGAAAAACAGTGTGATCCCAAATCCGGGCCCGTTTTGCTCTAGGAGGCCCAGGAGCCGAGAAAAACGCGAAAAACGAAAAAATCGCCTTTAGAAAATTCCCGGACCCCTGGAAAAATCGGAAATCGTCTCACGAATTCAATGGCGCCAGCCAAATTGTCCTAGCTATGATATTTCCAAAGATATGGGCGAATAACGGTCTGAGTCCGAATCCGGGCCCATTTTGCTCTAGGAGGCCCAGGAGCCGAGAAAAACGCGAAAAACGAAAAAATCGACTTTAGAAAATTCCCGGACCCCTAGAAAAATCGGAAATTATCTCACGAATCCAATGGCGCCAGCCAAATTGTCCTAGCTACGATATTTCCAAAGATATGGGCGAAAAATGGTGTGATCCCAAATCCGGGCCCGTTTTGCTCTAGGAGGCCCAGGAGCCGAGAAAAACGCGAAAAACGAAAAAATCGACTTTAGAAAATTCCCAGCCCCCTAGAAAAATCGGAAATCGTCTCACGAATCCAATGGCGCCAGCCAAATTGTCCTAGCTATGATATTTCCAAAGATATGGGCAGAAGACTGTGTGATCCCAAATCCGGGCCCGTTTTGCTCTAGGAGGCCCAGGAGCGGAGAAAAACGCGAAAAACGAAAAAATCGACTTTAGAAAATTCCCGGCCCCCTAGAAAAATCGGAAATCGTCTCACGAATCCAATGGCGCCAGCCAAATTGTCCTAGCTATGATATTTCCAAAGATATGGCAAAAGGCTGTGTGATCCCATATCCGGGCCCGTTTTACTCTAGGAGGCCCAGGAGCCGAGAAAAACGCGAAAAACGAAAAAATCGACTTTAGAAAATTCCCGGACCCCTAGAAAAATCGGAAATCGTCTCACGAATCCAATGGCGCCAGCCAAATTGTCCTAGCTGTGATATTTCCAAAGATATGGGCGAAAAACAGTGTGATCCCAAATCCGGGCCCCTTTTGCTCTAGGAGGCCCAGGAGCCGAGAAAAACGCGAAAAACGAAAAAATCGACTTTAGAAAATGCCCGGACCCCTGGAAAAATCGGAAATGGTCTCACGAAGTCAATGGCGCCAGCCAAATTGTCCTAGCTATGATATTTCCAAAGATATGGGCAAAAGGCTGTGTGATCCCATATCCGGGCCCGTTTCACTCTAGGAGGCCCAGGAGCCGAGAAAAACGCGAAAAACGAAAAAATCGACTTTAGAAAATTCCCGGACCCCTAGAAAAATCGGAAATCGTCTCACGAATCCAATGGCGCCAGCCAAATTGTCCTAGCTATGATATTTCCAAAGATATGGGCGAAAAACAGTGTGATCCCAAATCCGGGCCCGTTTTGTTCTAGGAGGCCCAGGAGCCGAGAAAAACGCGAAAAACGAAAAAATCGACTTTAGAAAATTCCCAGCCCCCTAGAAAAATCGGAAATCGTCTCACGAATCCAATGGCACCAGCCAAATTGTCTCAGCTATGATATTTCCATAGATATGGGCAAAAGACTGTGTGATCCCAAATCCGGGCCCGTTTTGCTCTAGGCGGCCCAGGAGCCGAGAAAAACGCGAAAAACGAAAAAATCGACTTTAGAAAATTCCCGGACCCCTCGAAAAATCGGAAATCGTCTCACGAATTCAATGGCGCCAGCCAAATTGCCCTAGCTATGATATTTCGAAAGATATGGGCAAAAGACTGTATGATCCCAAATCCGGACCCGTTTTGCTCTAGGAGGCCCAGGAGCGGAGAAAAACGCGAAAAACGAAAAAATCGACTTTAGAAAATTCCCGGCCCCCTAGAAAAATCGGAAATCGTCTCACGAATCCAATGGCGCCAGCCAAATTGTCCTAGCTATGATATTTCCAAAGATATGGGCAGAAGACTGTGTGATCCCAAATCCGGGCCCGTTTTGCTCTAGGAGGCCCAGGAGCGGAGAAAAACGCGAAAAACGAAAAAATCGACTTTAGAAAATTCCCGGCCCGCTAGAAAAATCGGAAATCGTCTCACCAATCCAATGGCGCCAGCCAAATTGTCCTAGCTATGATATTTCCAAATATATGGGCAAAAGGCTGTGTGATCCCATATCCGGGCCCGTTTTACTCTAGGAGGCCCAGGAGCCGAGAAAAACGCGAAAAACGAAAAAATCGACTTTAGAAAATTCTCGGACCCCTAGAAAAATCGGAAATCGTCTCACGAATCCAATGGCGCCAGCCAAATTGTCCTAGCTATGATATTTCCAAAGATATGGGCGAAAAACAGTGTGATCCCAAATCCGGGCCCGTTTTGCTCTAGGAGGCCCAGGAGCCGAGAAAAACGCGAAAAACGAAAAAATCGACTTTAGAAAATTCCCGGACCCCTGGTAAAATCGGAAATCGTCTCACGAATTCAATGGCGCCAGTCAAATTGTCCTAGCTATGATATTTCCAAAGATATGGGCGAAAAACGGTGTGATGCCAAATCCGGGCCCGTTTTGCTCTCGGAGACCCAGGAGCCGAGGAAATCGCGAAAAACGAAAAAATCGACTTTAGAAAATTCACGGACCTCTAGAAAAATCGGAAATCGTCTCACGAATCCAATGGCGCCAGCCAAATTGTCCTAGCTATGATATTTCCAAAGATATGGGCAAAAGACTGTGTGATCCCAAATCCGGGCCCGTTTTGCTCTAGGCGGCCCAGGAGCCGAGAAAAACGTGAAAAACGATAAAATCGACTTTAGAAAATTCCCGGCCCACTAGAAAAATCGGAAATCGTCTCACGAATCCAATGGCGCCAGCCAAATTGTCCTAGCTATGATATTTCCAAAGATATGGGCGAAAAACGGTGTGATCCCAAATCCGGGCCCGTTTTACTCTAGGAGGCCCAGGAGCCGAGAAAAACGCGAAAAACGAAAAAATCGACTTTAGAAAATTCCCAGCCCCCTAGAAAAATCGGAAATCGTCTCACGAATCCAATGGCGCCAGCCAAATTGTCCTAGCTATGATATTTCCAAAGATATGGGCAAAAGACTGTGTGATCCCAAATCCGGGCCCGTTTTGCTCTAGGAGGCCCAGGAGCGGAGAAAAACGCGAAAAACGAAAAAATCGACTTTAGAAAATTCCCGGCCCGCTAGAAAAATCGGAAATCGTCTCACCAATCCAATGGCGCCAGCCAAATTGTCCTAGCTATGATATTTCCAAAGATATGGGCGAAAAACGGTGTGATGCCAAATCCGGGCCCGTTTTGCTCTCGGAGACCCAGGAGCCGAGGAAATCGCGAAAAACGAAAAAATCGACTTTAGAAAATTCCCGGCCCGCTAGAAAAATCGGAAATCGTCTCACCAATCCAATGGCGCCAGCCAAATTGTCCTAGCTATGATATTTCCAAAGATATGGGCAAAAGGCTGTGTGATCCCATATCCGGGCCCGTTTTACTCTAGGAGGCCCAGGAGCCGAGAAAAACGCGAAAAACGAAAAAATCGACTTTAGAAAATTCACGGACCCCTAGAAAAATCGGAAATCGTCTCACGAATCCAATGGCGCCAGCCAAATTGTCCTAGCTATGATATTTCCAAAGATATGGGCGAAAAACAGTGTGATCCCAAATCCGGGCCCGTTTTGCTCTAGGAGGCCCAGGAGCCGAGAAAAACGCGAAAAACGAAAAAATCGACTTTAGAAAATTCCCGGACCCCTGGAAAAATCGGAAATCGTCTCACGAATTCAATGGCGCCAGCCAAATTGTCCTAGCTATGATATTTCCAAAGATATGGGCGAAAAACGGTGTGATGCCAAATCCGGGCCCGTTTTGCTCTCGGAGACCCAGGAGCCGAGGAAATCGCGAAAAACGAAAAAATCGACTTTAGAAAATTCACGGACCTCTAGAAAAATCGGAAATCGTCTCACGAATCCAATGGCGCCAGCCAAATTGTCCTAGCTATGATATTTCTAAAGATATGGGCAAAAGACTGTGTGATCCCAAATCCGGGCCCGTTTTGCTCTAGGCGGCCCAGGAGCCGAGAAAAACGTGAAAAACGATAAAATCGACTTTAGAAAATTCCCGGCCCACTAGAAAAATCGGAAATCGTCTCACGAATCCAATGGCGCCAGCCAAATTGTCCTAGCTATGATATTTCCAAAGATATGGGCGAAAAACGGTGTGATCCCAAATCCGGGCCCGTTTTACTCTAGGAGGCCCAGGAGCCGAGAAAAACGCGAAAAACGAAAAAATCGACTTTAGAAAATTCCCGGACCCCTGGAAAAATCGGAAATCGTCTCACGAATTCAATGGCGCCAGCCAAATTGTCCTAGCTATGATATTTCCAAAGATATGGGCGAATAACGGTCTGAGTCCGAATCCGGGCCCATTTTGCTCTAGGAGGCCCAGGAGCCGAGAAAAACGCGAAAAACGAAAAAATCGACTTTAGAAAATTCCCGGACCCCTAGAAAAATCGGAAATCGTCTCACGAATCCAATGGCGCCAGCCAAATTGTCCTAGCTATGATATTTCCAAAGATATGGGCGAAAAACAGTGTGATCCCAAATCCGGGCCCGTTTTGCTCTAGGAGGCCCAGGAGCCGAGAAAAACGCGAAAAACGAAAAAATCGACTTTAGAAAATTCCCAGCCCCCTAGAAAAATCGGAAATCGTCTCACGAATCCAATGGCACCAGCCAAATTGTCTCAGCTATGATATTTCCAAAGATATGGGCAAAAGACTGTGTGATCCCAAATCCGGGCCCGTTTTGCTCTAGGCGGCCCAGGAGCCGAGAAAAACGCGAAAAACGAAAAAATCGACTTTAGAAAATTCCCGGACCCCTCGAAAAATCGGAAATCGTCTCACGAATTCAATGGCGCCAGCCAAATTGCCCTAGCTATGATATTTCCAAAGATATGGGCAAAAGACTGTATGATCCCAAATCCAGACCCGTTTTGCTCTAGGAGGCCCAGGAGCGGAGAAAAACGCGAAAAACGAAAAAATCGACTTTAGAAAATTCCCGGCCCCCTAGAAAAATCGGAAATCGTCTCACGAATCCAATGGCGCCAGCCAAATTGTCCTAGCTATGATATTTCCAAAGATATGGGCAAAAGACTGTGTGATCCCAAATCCGGGCCCGTTTTGCTCTAGGAGGCCCAGGAGCGGAGAAAAACGCGAAAAACGAAAAAATCGACTTTAGAAAATTCCCGGCCCGCTAGAAAAATCGGAAATCGTCTCACCAATCCAATGGCGCCAGCCAAATTGTCCTAGCTATGATATTTCCAAAGATATGGGCAAAAGGCTGTGTGATCCCATATCCGGGCCCGTTTTACTCTAGGAGGCCCAGGAGCCGAGAAAAACGCGAAAAACGAAAAAATCGACTTTAGAAAATTCTCGGACCCCTAGAAAAATCGGAAATCGTCTCACGAATCCAATGGCGCCAGCCAAATTGTCCTAGCTATGATATTTCCAAAGATATGGGCGAAAAACAGTGTGATCCCAAATCCGGGCCCGTTTTGCTCTAGGAGGCCCAGGAGCCGAGAAAAACGCGAAAAACGAAAAAATCGACTTTAGAAAATTCCCGGACCCCTGGAAAAATCGGAAATCGTCTCACGAATTCAATGGCGCCAGCCAAATTGTCCTAGCTATGATATTTCCAAAGATATGGGCGAAAAACGGTGTGATGCCAAATCCGGGCCCGTTTTGCTCTCGGAGACCCAGGAGCCGAGGAAATCGCGAAAAACGAAAAAATCGACTTTAGAAAATTCACGGACCTCTAGAAAAATCGGAAATCGTCTCACGAATCCAATGGCGCCAGCCAAATTGTCCTAGCTATGATATTTCCAAAGATATGGGCAAAAGACTGTGTGATCCCAAATCCGGGCCCGTTTTGCTCTAGGCGGCCCAGGAGCCGAGAAAAACGTGAAAAACGATAAAATCGACTTTAGAAAATTCCCGGCCCACTAGAAAAATCGGAAATCGTCTCACGAATCCAATGGCGCCAGCCAAATTGTCCTAGCTATGATATTTCCAAAGATATGGGCGAAAAACAGTGTGATCCCAAATCCGGGCCCGTTTTGCTCTAGGAGGCCCAGGAGCCGAGAAAAACGCGAAAAACGAAAAAATCGACTTTAGAAAATTCCCGGACCCCTAGAAAAATCGGAAATTATCTCACGAATCCAACGCCGCCAGCCAAATTGTCCTAGCTACGATATTTCCAAAGATATGGGCCAAAAATGGTGTGATCCCAAATCCGGGCCCGTTTTGCTCTAGGAGGCCCAGGAGCCGAGAAAAACGCGAAAAACGAAAAAATCGACTTTAGAAAATTCCCAGCCCCCTAGAAAAATCGGAAATCGTCTCACGAATCCAATGGCGCCAGCCAAATTGTCCTAGCTATGATATTTCCAAAGATATGGGCGAAAAACAGTGTGATCCCAAATCCGGGCCCGTTTTACTCTAGGAGGCCCAGGAGCCGAGAAAAACGCGAAAAACGAAAAAATCGACTTTAGAAAATTCTCGGACCCCTAGAAAACTCGGAAATCGTCTCACGAATCCAATGGCGCCAGCCAAATTGTCCTAGCTATGATATTTCCAAAGATATGGGCGAAAAACAGTGTGATCCCAAATCCGGGCCCGTTTTGCTCTAGGAGGCCCAGGAGCCGAGAAAAACGCGAAAAACGAAAAAATCGACTTTAGAAAATTCCCGGACCCCTGGAAAAATCGGAAATCGTCTCACGAATTCAATGGCGCCAGCCAAATTGTCCTAGCTACGATATTTCCAAAGATATGGGCGAAAAATGGTGTGATCCCAAATCCGGGCCCGTTTTGCTCTAGGAGGCCCAGGAGCCGAGAAAAACGCGAAAAACGAAAAAATCGACTTTAGAAAATTCCCAGCCCCCTAGAAAAATCGGAAATCGTCTCACGAATCCAATGGCGCCAGCCAAATTGTCCTAGCTATGATATTTCCAAAGATATGGGCAGAAGACTGTGTGATCCCAAATCCGGGCCCGTTTTGCTCTAGGAGGCCCAGGAGCGGAGAAAAACGCGAAAAACGAAAAAATCGACTTTAGAAAATTCCCGGCCCCCTAGAAAAATCGGAAATCGTCTCACGAATCCAATGGCGCCAGCCAAATTGTCCTAGCTATGATATTTCCAAAGATATGGCAAAAGGCTGTGTGATCCCATATCCGGGCCCGTTTTACTCTAGGAGGCCCAGGAGCCGAGAAAAACGCGAAAAACGAAAAAATCGACTTTAGAAAATTCCCGGACCCCTAGAAAAATCGGAAATCGTCTCACGAATCCAATGGCGCCAGCCAAATTGTCCTAGCTGTGATATTTCCAAAGATATGGGCGAAAAACAGTGTGATCCCAAATCCGGGCCCGTTTTGCTCTAGGCGGCCCAGGAGCCGAGAAAAACGCGAAAAACGAAAAAATCGACTTTAGAAAATTCCCGGACCCCTCGAAAAATCGGAAATCGTCTCACGAATTCAATGGCGCCAGCCAAATTGCCCTAGCTATGATATTTCCAAAGATATGGGCAAAAGACTGTATGATCCCAAATCCGGACCCGTTTTGCTCTAGGAGGCCCAGGAGCGGAGAAAAACGCGAAAAACGAAAAAATCGACTTTAGAAAATTCCCGGCCCCCTAGAAAAATCGGAAATCGTCTCACGAATCCAATGGCGCCAGCCAAATTGTCCTAGCTATGATATTTCCAAAGATATGGGCGAAAAACAGTGTGATCCCAAATCCGGGCCCGTTTTACTCTAGGAGGCCCAGGTGCCGAGAAAAACGCGAAAAACGAAAAAATCGACTTTAGAAAATTCTCGGACCCCTAGAAAAATCGGAAATCGTCTCACGAATCCAATGGCGCCAGCCAAATTGTCCTAGCTATGATATTTCCAAAGATATGGGCGAAAAACAGTGTGATCCCAAATTCGGGCCCGTTTTGCTCTAGGAGGCCCAGGAGCCGAGAAAAACGCGAAAAACGAAAAAATCGACTTTAGAAAATTCCCGGACCCCTGGAAAAATCGGAAATCGTCTCACGAATTCAATGGCGCCAGCCAAATTGTCCTAGCTACGATATTTCCAAAGATATGGGCGAAAAATGGTGTGATCCCAAATCCGGGCCCGTTTTGCTCTAGGAGGCCCAGGAGCCGAGAAAAACGCGAAAAACGAAAAAATCGACTTTAGAAAATTCCCAGCCCCCTAGAAAAATCGGAAATCGTCTCACGAATCCAATGGCGCCAGCCAAATTGTCCTAGCTATGATATTTCCAAAGATATGGGCAGAAGACTGTGTGATCCCAAATCCGGGCCCGTTTTGCTCTAGGAGGCCCAGGAGCGGAGAAAAACGCGAAAAACGAAAAAATCGACTTTAGAAAATTCCCGGCCCCCTAGAAAAATCGGAAATCGTCTCACGAATCCAATGGCGCCAGCCAAATTGTCCTAGCTATGATATTTCCAAAGATATGGCAAAAGGCTGTGTGATCCCATATCCGGGCCCGTTTTACTCTAGGAGGCCCAGGAGCCGAGAAAAACGCGAAAAACGAAAAAATCGACTTTAGAAAATTCCCGGACCCCTAGAAAAATCGGAAATCGTCTCACGAATCCAATGGCGCCAGCCAAATTGTCCTAGCTGTGATATTTCCAAAGATATGGGCGAAAAACAGTGTGATCCCAAATCCGGGCCCCTTTTGCTCTAGGAGGCCCAGGAGCCGAGAAAAACGCGAAAAACGAAAAAATCGACTTTAGAAAATTCCCGGACCCCTGGAAAAATCGGAAATGGTCTCACGAAGTCAATGGCGCCAGCCAAATTGTCCTAGCTATGATATTTCCAAAGATATGGGCAAAAGGCTGTGTGATCCCATATCCGGGCCCGTTTCACTCTAGGAGGCCCAGGAGCCGAGAAAAACGCGAAAAACGAAAAAATCGACTTTAGAAAATTCCCGGACCCCTAGAAAAATCGGAAATCGTCTCACGAATCCAATGGCGCCAGCCAAATTGTCCTAGCTATGATATTTCCAAAGATATGGGCGAAAAACAGTGTGATCCCAAATCCGGGCCCGTTTTGCTCTAGGAGGCCCAGGAGCCGAGAAAAACGCGAAAAACGAAAAAATCGACTTTAGAAAATTCCCAGCCCCCTAGAAAAATCGGAAATCGTCTCACGAATCCAATGGCACCAGCCAAATTGTCTCAGCTATGATATTTCCAAAGATATGGGCAAAAGACTGTGTGATCCCAAATCCGGGCCCGTTTTGCTCTAGGCGGCCCAGGAGCCGAGAAAAACGCGAAAAACGAAAAAATCGACTTTAGAAAATTCCCGGACCCCTCGAAAAATCGGAAATCGTCTCACGAATTCAATGGCGCCAGCCAAATTGCCCTAGCTATGATATTTCCAAAGATATGGGCAAAAGACTGTATGATCCCAAATCCGGACCCGTTTTGCTCTAGGAGGCCCAGGAGCGGAGAAAAACGCGAAAAACGAAAAAATCGACTTTAGAAAATTCCCGGCCCCCTAGAAAAATCGGAAATCGTCTCACGAATCCAATGGCGCCAGCCAAATTGTCCTAGCTATGATATTTCCAAAGATATGGGCAGAAGACTGTGTGATCCCAAATCCGGGCCCGTTTTGCTCTAGGAGGCCCAGGAGCGGAGAAAAACGCGAAAAACGAAAAAATCGACTTTAGAAAATTCCCGGCCCCCTAGAAAAATCGGAAATCGTCTCACCAATCCAATGGCGCCAGCCAAATTGTCCTAGCTATGATATTTCCAAAGATATGGGCAAAAGACTGTGTGATCCCAAATCCGGGCCCGTTTTGCTCTAGGAGGCCCAGGAGCGGAGAAAAACGCGAAAAACGAAAAAATCGACTTTAGAAAATTCCCGGCCCGCTAGAAAAATCGGAAATCGTCTCACCAATCCAATGGCGCCAGCCAAATTGTCCTAGCTATGATATTTCCAAAGATATGGGCAAAAGGCTGTGTGATCCCATATCCGGGCCCGTTTTACTCTAGGAGGCCCAGGAGCCGAGAAAAACGCGAAAAACGAAAAAATCGACTTTAGAAAATTCTCGGACCCCTAGAAAAATCGGAAATCGTCTCACGAATCCAATGGCGCCAGCCAAATTGTCCTAGCTATGATATTTCCAAAGATATGGGCGAAAAACAGTGTGATCCCAAATCCGGGCCCGTTTTGCTCTAGGAGGCCCAGGAGCCGAGAAAAACGCGAAAAACGAAAAAATCGACTTTAGAAAATTCCCGGACCCCTGGAAAAATCGGAAATCGTCTCACGAATCCAATGGCGCCAGCCAAATTGTCCTAGCTATGATATTTCCAAAGATATGGGCAAAAGACTGTGTGATCCCAAATCCGGGCCCGTTTTGCTCTAGGCGGCCCAGGAGCCGAGAAAAACGTGAAAAACGATAAAATCGACTTTAGAAAATTCCCGGCCCACTAGAAAAATCGGAAATCGTCTCACGAATCCAATGGCGCCAGCCAAATTGTCCTAGCTATGATATTTCCAAAGATATGGGCGAAAAACGGTGTGATCCCAAATCCGGGCCCGTTTTACTCTAGGAGGCCCAGGAGCCGAGAAAAACGCGAAAAACGAAAAAATCGACTTTAGAAAATTCCCAGCCCCCTAGAAAAATCGGAAATCGTCTCACGAATCCAATGGCGCCAGCCAAATTGTCCCAGCTATGATATTTCCAAAGATATGGGCAAAAGACTGTGTGATCCCAAATCCGGGCCCGTTTTGCTCTAGGAGGCCCAGGAGCGGAGAAAAACGCGAAAAACGAAAAAATCGACTTGAGAAAATTCCCGGCCCGCTAGAAAAATCGGAAATCGTCTCACCAATCCAATGGCGCCAGCCAAATTGTCCTAGCTATGATATTTCCAAAGATATGGGCAAAAGGCTGTGTGATCCCATATCCGGGCCCGTTTTACTCTAGGAGGCCCAGGAGCGGAGAAAAACGCGAAAAACGAAAAAATCGACTTTAGAAAATTCTCGGACCCCTAGAAAAATCGGAAATCGTCTCACGAATCCAATGGCGCCAGCCAAATTGTCCTAGCTATGATATTTCCAAAGATATGGGCGAAAAACAGTGTGATCCCAAATACGGGCCCGTTTTGCTCTAGGAGGCCCAGGAGCGGAGAAAAACGCGAAAAACGAAAAAATCGACTTTAGAAAATTCCCGGCCCGCTAGAAAAATCGGAAATCGTCTCACCAATCCAATGGCGCCAGCCAAATTGTCCTAGCTATGATATTTCCAAAGATATGGGCAAAAGGCTGTGTGATCCCATATCCGGGCCCGTTTTACTCTAGGAGGCCCAGGAGCCGAGAAAAACGCGAAAAACGAAAAAATCGACTTTAGAAAATTCTCGGACCCCTAGAAAAATCGGAAATCGTCTCACGAATCCAATGGCGCCAGCCAAATTGTCCTAGCTATGATATTTCCAAAGATATGGGCGAAAAACAGTGTGATCCCAAATCCGGGCCCGTTTTGCTCTAGGAGGCCCAGGAGCCGAGAAAAACGCGAAAAACGAAAAAATCGACTTTAGAAAATTCCCGGACCCCTGGAAAAATCGGAAATCGTCTCACGAATCCAATGGCGCCAGCCAAATTGTCCTAGCTATGATATTTCCAAAGATATGGGCAAAAGACTGTGTGATCCCAAATCCGGGCCCGTTTTGCTCTAGGAGGCCCAGGAGCGGAGAAAAACGCGAAAAACGAAAAAATCGACTTTAGAAAATTCCCGGCCCGCTAGAAAAATCGGAAATCGTCTCACCAATCCAATGGCGCCAGCCAAATTGTCCTAGCTATGATATTTCCAAAGATATGGGCAAAAGGCTGTGTGATCCCATATCCGGGCCCGTTTTACTCTAGGAGGCCCAGGAGCGGAGAAAAACGCGAAAAACGAAAAAATCGACTTTAGAAAATTCTCGGACCCCTAGAAAAATCGGAAATCGTCTCACGAATCCAATGGCGCCAGCCAAATTGTCCTAGCTATGATATTTCCAAAGATATGGGCGAAAAACAGTGTGATCCCAAATACGGGCCCGTTTTGCTCTAGGAGGCCCAGGAGCCGAGAAAAACGCGAAAAACGAAAAAATCGTCTTTAGAAAATTCGCAGCCCCCTAGAAAAATCGGAAATCGTCTCACGAATCCAATGGCGCCAGCCAAATTGTCCTAGCTATGATATTTCCAAAGATATGGGCGAAAAACGGTGTGATGCCAAATCCGGGCCCGTTTTGCTCAAGGAGACCCAGGAGCCGAGGAAATCGCGAAAAACGAAAAAATCGACTTTAGGAAATTCCCGGACCCCTAGAAATATCGGAAATCGTCTCACGAATCCAATGGCGCCAGCCAAATTGTACTAGCTATGATATTTCCAAAGATATGGGCGAAAAACGGTGTGATGCCAAATCCGGGCCCGTCTTGCTCTAGGAGACCCAGGAGCCGAGGAAATCGCGAAAAACGAAAAAATCGACTTTAGAAAATTCACGGACCTCTAGAAAAATCGGAAATCGTCTCACGAATCCAATGGCGCCAGCCAAATTGTCCTAGCTATGATATTTCCAAATATATGGGCGAAAAACAGTTTGATCCCAAATCCGGGCCCGTTTTGCTCTAGGAGGCCCAGGAGCGGAGAAAAACGCGAAAAACGAAAAAATCGACTTTAGAAAATTCCCGGCCCGCTAGAAAAATCGGAAATCGTCTCACCAATCCAATGGCGCCAGCCAAATTGTCCTAGCTATGATATTTCCAAAGATATGGGCAAAAGGCTGTGTGATCCAATATCCGGGCCCGTTTTACTCTAGGAGGCCCAGGAGCCGAGAAAAACGCGAAAAACGAAAAAATCGACTTTAGAAAATTCTCGGACCCCTAGAAAAATCGGAAATCGTCTCACGAATCCAATGGCGCCAGCCAAATTGTCCTAGCTATGATATTTCCAAAGATATGGGCAAAAGACTGTGTGATCCCAAATCCGGGCCCGTTTTGCTCTAGGCGGCCCAGGAGCCGAGAAAAACGTGAAAAACGATAAAATCGACTTTAGAAAATTCCCGGCCCACTAGAAAAATCGGAAATCGTCTCACGAATCCAATGGCGCCAGCCAAATTGTCCTAGCTATGATATTTCCAAAGATATGGGCGAAAAACAGTGTGATCCCAAATCCGGGCCCGTTTTGCTCTAGGAGGCCCAGGAGCCGAGAAAAACGCGAAAAACGAAAAAATCGACTTTAGAAAATTCCCGGACCCCTGGAAAAATCGGAAATCGTCTCACGAATTCAATGGCGCCAGCCAAATTGTCCTAGCTATGATATTTCCAAAGATATGGGCGAAAAACGGTGTGATGCCAAATCCGGGCCCGTTTTGCTCTCGGAGACCCAGGAGCCGAGGAAATCGCGAAAAACGAAAAAATCGACTTTAGAAAATTCACGGACCTCTAGAAAAATCGGAAATCGTCTCACGAATCCAATGGCGCCAGCCAAATTGTCCTAGCTATGATATTTCCAAAGATATGGGCAAAAGACTGTGTGATCCCAAATCCGGGCCCGTTTTGCTCTAGGCGGCCCAGGAGCCGAGAAAAACGTGAAAAACGATAAAATCGACTTTAGAAAATTCCCGGCCCACTAGAAAAATCGGAAATCGTCTCACGAATCCAATGGCGCCAGCCAAATTGTCCTAGCTATGATATTTCCAAAGATATGGGCGAAAAACGGTGTGATCCCAAATCCGGGCCCGTTTTACTCTAGGAGGCCCAGGAGCCGAGAAAAACGCGAAAAACGAAAAAATCGACTTTAGAAAATTCCCAGCCCCCCAGAAAAATCGGAAATCGTCTCACGAATCCAATGGCGCCAGCCAAATTGTCCTAGCTATGATATTTCCAAAGATATGGGCAAAAGGCTGTGTGATCCCATATCCGGGCCCGTTTTACTCTAGGAGGCCCAGGAGCCGAGAAAAACGCGAAAAACGAAAAAATCGACTTTAGAAAATTCTCGGACCCCTAGAAAAATCGGAAATCGTCTCACGAATCCAATGGCGCCAGCCAAATTGTCCTAGCTATGATATTTCCAAAGATATGGGCAAAAGACTGTGTGATCCCAAATCCGGGCCCGTTTTGCTCTAGGCGGCCCAGGAGCCGAGAAAAACGTGAAAAACGATAAAATCGACTTTAGAAAATTCCCGGCCCACTAGAAAAATCGGAAATCGTCTCACGAATCCAATGGCGCCAGCCAAATTGTCCTAGCTATGATATTTCCAAAGATATGGGCGAAAAACAGTGTGATCCCAAATCCGGGCCCGTTTTGCTCTAGGAGGCCCAGGAGCCGAGAAAAACGCGAAAAACGAAAAAATCGACTTTAGAAAATTCCCGGACCCCTGGAAAAATCGGAAATCGTCTCACGAATTCAATGGCGCCAGCCAAATTGTCCTAGCTATGATATTTCCAAAGATATGGGCGAAAAACGGTGTGATGCCAAATCCGGGCCCGTTTTGCTCTCGGAGACCCAGGAGCCGAGGAAATCGCGAAAAACGAAAAAATCGACTTTAGAAAATTCACGGACCTCTAGAAAAATCGGAAATCGTCTCACGAATCCAATGGCGCCAGCCAAATTGTCCTAGCTATGATATTTCCAAAGATATGGGCAAAAGACTGTGTGATCCCAAATCCGGGCCCGTTTTGCTCTAGGCGGCCCAGGAGCCGAGAAAAACGTGAAAAACGATAAAATCGACTTTAGAAAATTCCCGGCCCACTAGAAAAATCGGAAATCGTCTCACGAATCCAATGGCGCCAGCCAAATTGTCCTAGCTATGATATTTCCAAAGATATGGGCGAAAAACGGTGTGATCCCAAATCCGGGCCCGTTTTACTCTAGGAGGCCCAGGAGCCGAGAAAAACGCGAAAAACGAAAAAATCGACTTTAGAAAATTCCCAGCCCCCTAGAAAAATCGGAAATCGTCTCACGAATCCAATGGCGCCAGCCAAATTGTCCTAGCTATGATATTTCCAAAGATATGGGCAAAAGACTGTGTGATCCCAAATCCGGGCCCGTTTTGCTCTAGGAGGCCCAGGAGCGGAGAAAAACGCGAAAAACGAAAAAATCGACTTTAGAAAATTCCCGGCCCGCTAGAAAAATCGGAAATCGTCTCACCAATCCAATGGCGCCAGCCAAATTGTCCTAGCTATGATATTTCCAAAGATATGGGCGAAAAACGGTGTGATGCCAAATCCGGGCCCGTTTTGCTCTCGGAGACCCAGGAGCCGAGGAAATCGCGAAAAACGAAAAAATCGACTTTAGAAAATTCCCGGCCCGCTAGAAAAATCGGAAATCGTCTCACCAATCCAATGGCGCCAGCCAAATTGTCCTAGCTATGATATTTCCAAAGATATGGGCAAAAGGCTGTGTGATCCCATATCCGGGCCCGTTTTACTCTAGGAGGCCCAGGAGCCGAGAAAAACGCGAAAAACGAAAAAATCGACTTTAGAAAATTCTCGGACCCCTAGAAAAATCGGAAATCGTCTCACGAATCCAATGGCGCCAGCCAAATTGTCCTAGCTATGATATTTCCAAAGATATGGGCGAAAAACAGTGTGATCCCAAATCCGGGCCCGTTTTGCTCTAGGAGGCCCAGGAGCCGAGAAAAACGCGAAAAACGAAAAAATCGACTTTAGAAAATTCCCGGACCCCTGGAAAAATCGGAAATCGTCTCACGAATTCAATGGCGCCAGCCAAATTGTCCTAGCTATGATATTTCCAAAGATATGGGCGAAAAACGGTGTGATGCCAAATCCGGGCCCGTTTTGCTCTCGGAGACCCAGGAGCCGAGGAAATCGCGAAAAACGAAAAAATCGACTTTAGAAAATTCACGGACCTCTAGAAAAATCGGAAATCGTCTCACGAATCCAATGGCGCCAGCCAAATTGTCCTAGCTATGATATTTCCAAAGATATGGGCAAAAGACTGTGTGATCCCAAATCCGGGCCCGTTTTACTCTAGGAGGCCCAGGAGCCGAGGAAATCGCGAAAAACGAAAAAATCGACTTTAGATAATTCACGGACCTCTAGAAAAATCGGAAATCGTCTCACGAACCCAATGGCGCCAGCCAAATTGTCCTAGCTACGATATTTCCAAAGATATGGGCGAAAAATGGTGTGATCCCAAATCCGGGCCCGTGTTGCTCTAGGAGGCCCAGGAGCCGAGAAAAATGCGAAAAACGAAAAAATCGACTTTAGAAAATTCCCAGCCCCCTAGAAAAATCGGAAATCGTCTCACGAATCCAATGGCGCCAGCCAAATTGTCCTAGCTATGATATTTCCAAAGATATGGGCGAAAAACAGTGTGATCCCAAATCCGGGCCCGTTTTGCTCTAGGAGGCCCAGGAGCCGAGAAAAACGCGAAAAACGAAAAAATCGACTTTAGAAAATTCCCAGCCCCCTAGAAAAATCGGAAATCGTCTCACGAATCCAATGGCGCCAGCCAAATTGTCCTACCTATGATATTTCCAAAGATATGGGCGAAAAACAGTGTGATCCCAAATCCGGGCCCGTTTTACTCTAGGAGGCCCAGGAGCCGAGAAAAACGCGAAAAACGAAAAAATCGACTTTAGAAAATTCTCGGACCCCTAGAAAAATCGGAAATCGTCTCACGAATCCAATGGCGCCAGCCAAATTGTCCTAGCTATGATATTTCCAAAGATATGGGCGAAAAACAGTGTGATCCCAAATCCGGGCCCGTTTTGCTCTAGGAGGCCCAGGAGCCGAGAAAAACGCGAAAAACGAAAAAATCGACTTTAGAAAATTCCCGGACCCCTGGAAAAATCGGAAATCGTCTCACGAATTCAATGGCGCCAGCCAAATTGTCCTAGCTATGATATTTCCAAAGATATGGGCGAATAACGGTCTGAGTCCGAATCCGGGCCCATTTTGCTCTAGGAGGCCCAGGAGCCGAGAAAAACGCGAAAAACGAAAAAATCGACTTTAGAAAATTCCCGGACCCCTAGAAAAATCGGAAATTATCTCACGAATCCAATGGCGCCAGCCAAATTGTCCTAGCTACGATATTTCCAAAGATATGGGCGAAAAATGGTGTGATCCCAAATCCGGGCCCGTTTTGCTCTAGGAGGCCCAGGAGCCGAGAAAAACGCGAAAAACGAAAAAATCGACTTTAGAAAATTCCCGGACCCCTAGAAAAATCGGAAATCGTCTCACGAATCCAATGGCGCCAGCCAAATTGTCCTAGCTATGATATTTCCAAAGATATGGGCAGAAGACTGTGTGATCCCAAATCCGGGCCCGTTTTGCTCTAGGAGGCCCAGGAGCGGAGAAAAACGCGAAAAACGAAAAAATCGACTTTAGAAAATTCCCGGCCCCCTAGAAAAATCGGAAATCGTCTCACGAATCCAATGGCGCCAGCCAAATTGTCCTAGCTATGATATTTCCAAAGATATGGCAAAAGGCTGTGTGATCCCATATCCGGGCCCGTTTTACTCTAGGAGGCCCAGGAGCCGAGAAAAACGCGAAAAACGAAAAAATCGACTTTAGAAAATTCCCGGACCCCTAGAAAAATCGGAAATCGTCTCACGAATCCAATGGCGCCAGCCAAATTGTCCTAGCTGTGATATTTCCAAAGATATGGGCGAAAAACAGTGTGATCCCAAATCCGGGCCCCTTTTGCTCTAGGAGGCCCAGGAGCCGAGAAAAACGCGAAAAACGAAAAAATCGACTTTAGAAAATTCCCAGCCCCCTAGAAAAATCGGAAATCGTCTCACGAATCCAATGGCACCAGCCAAATTGTCTCAGCTATGATATTTCCAAAGATATGGGCAAAAGACTGTGTGATCCCAAATCCGGGCCCGTTTTGCTCTAGGCGGCCCAGGAGCCGAGAAAAACGCGAAAAACGAAAAAATCGACTTTAGAAAATTCCCGGCCCGCTAGAAAAATCGGAAATCGTCTCACCAATCCAATGGCGCCAGCCAAATTGTCCTAGCTATGATATTTCCAAAGATATGGGCAAAAGGCTGTGTGATCCCATATCCGGGCCCGTTTTACTCTAGGAGGCCCAGGAGCGGAGAAAAACGCGAAAAACGAAAAAATCGACTTTAGAAAATTCTCGGACCCCTAGAAAAATCGGAAATCGTCTCACGAATCCAATGGCGCCAGCCAAATTGTCCTAGCTATGATATTTCCAAAGATATGGGCGAAAAACAGGGTGATCCCAAATACGGGCCCGTTTTGCTCTAGGCGGCCCAGGAGCCGAGGAAATCGCGAAAAACGAAAAAATCGACTTTAGGAAATTCCCGGACCCCTAGAAATATCGGAAATCGTCTCACGAATCCAATGGCGCCAGCCAAATTGTACTAGCTATGATATTTCCAAAGATATGGGCGAAAAACGGTGTGATGCCAAATCCGGGCCCGTCTTGCTCTAGGAGACCCAGGAGCCGAGGAAATCGCGAAAAACGAAAAAATCGACTTTAGAAAATTCACGGACCTCTAGAAAAATCGGAAATCGTCTCACGAATCCAATGGCGCCAGCCAAATTGTCCTAGCTATGATATTTCCAAATATATGGGCGAAAAACAGTTTGATCCCAAATCCGGACCCGTTTTGCTCTAGGAGGCCCAGGAGCGGAGAAAAACGCGAAAAACGAAAAAATCGACTTTAGAAAATTCCCGGCCCCCTAGAAAAATCGGAAATCGTCTCACGAATCCAATGGCGCCAGCCAAATTGTCCTAGCTATGATATTTCCAAAGATATGGGCGAAAAACAGTGTGATCCCAAATCCGGGCCCGTTTTACTCTAGGAGGCCCAGGAGCCGAGAAAAACGCGAAAAACGAAAAAATCGACTTTAGAAAATTCTCGGACCCCTAGAAAAATCGGAAATCGTCTCACGAATCCAATGGCGCCAGCCAAATTGTCCTAGCTATGATATTTCCAAAGATATGGGCGAAAAACAGTGTGATCCCAAATTCGGGCCCGTTTTGCTCTAGGAGGCCCAGGAGCCGAGAAAAACGCGAAAAACGAAAAAATCGACTTTAGAAAATTCCCGGACCCCTGGAAAAATCGGAAATCGTCTCACGAATTCAATGGCGCCAGCCAAATTGTCCTAGCTACGATATTTCCAAAGATATGGGCGAAAAATGGTGTGATCCCAAATCCGGGCCCGTTTTGCTCTAGGAGGCCCAGGAGCCGAGAAAAACGCGAAAAACGAAAAAATCGACTTTAGAAAATTCCCAGCCCCCTAGAAAAATCGGAAATCGTCTCACGAATCCAATGGCGCCAGCCAAATTGTCCTAGCTATGATATTTCCAAAGATATGGGCAGAAGACTGTGTGATCCCAAATCCGGGCCCGTTTTGCTCTAGGAGGCCCAGGAGCGGAGAAAAACGCGAAAAACGAAAAAATCGACTTTAGAAAATTCCCGGCCCCCTAGAAAAATCGGAAATCGTCTCACGAATCCAATGGCGCCAGCCAAATTGTCCTAGCTATGATATTTCCAAAGATATGGCAAAAGGCTGTGTGATCCCATATCCGGGCCCGTTTTACTCTAGGAGGCCCAGGAGCCGAGAAAAACGCGAAAAACGAAAAAATCGACTTTAGAAAATTCCCGGACCCCTAGAAAAATCGGAAATCGTCTCACGAATCCAATGGCGCCAGCCAAATTGTCCTAGCTGTGATATTTCCAAAGATATGGGCGAAAAACAGTGTGATCCCAAATCCGGGCCCCTTTTGCTCTAGGAGGCCCAGGAGCCGAGAAAAACGCGAAAAACGAAAAAATCGACTTTAGAAAATTCCCGGACCCCTGGAAAAATCGGAAATGGTCTCACGAAGTCAATGGCGCCAGCCAAATTGTCCTAGCTATGATATTTCCAAAGATATGGGCAAAAGGCTGTGTGATCCCATATCCGGGCCCGTTTCACTCTAGGAGGCCCAGGAGCCGAGAAAAACGCGAAAAACGAAAAAATCGACTTTAGAAAATTCCCGGACCCCTAGAAAAATCGGAAATCGTCTCACGAATCCAATGGCGCCAGCCAAATTGTCCTAGCTATGATATTTCCAAAGATATGGGCGAAAAACAGTGTGATCCCAAATCCGGGCCCGTTTTGCTCTAGGAGGCCCAGGAGCCGAGAAAAACGCGAAAAACGAAAAAATCGACTTTAGAAAATTCCCAGCCCCCTAGAAAAATCGGAAATCGTCTCACGAATCCAATGGCACCAGCCAAATTGTCTCAGCTATGATATTTCCAAAGATATGGGCAAAAGACTGTGTGATCCCAAATCCGGGCCCGTTTTGCTCTAGGCGGCCCAGGAGCCGAGAAAAACGCGAAAAACGAAAAAATCGACTTTAGAAAATTCCCGGACCCCTCGAAAAATCGGAAATCGTCTCACGAATTCAATGGCGCCAGCCAAATTGCCCTAGCTATGATATTTCCAAAGATATGGGCAAAAGACTGTATGATCCCAAATCCGGACCCGTTTTGCTCTAGGAGGCCCAGGAGCGGAGAAAAACGCGAAAAACGAAAAAATCGACTTTAGAAAATTCCCGGCCCCCTAGAAAAATCGGAAATCGTCTCACGAATCCAATGGCGCCAGCCAAATTGTCCTAGCTATGATATTTCCAAAGATATGGGCAGAAGACTGTGTGATCCCAAATCCGGGCCCGTTTTGCTCTAGGAGGCCCAGGAGCGGAGAAAAACGCGAAAAACGAAAAAATCGACTTTAGAAAATTCCCGGCCCCCTAGAAAAATCGGAAATCGTCTCACCAATCCAATGGCGCCAGCCAAATTGTCCTAGCTATGATATTTCCAAAGATATGGGCAAAAGACTGTGTGATCCCAAATCCGGGCCCGTTTTGCTCTAGGAGGCCCAGGAGCGGAGAAAAACGCGAAAAACGAAAAAATCGACTTTAGAAAATTCCCGGCCCGCTAGAAAAATCGGAAATCGTCTCACCAATCCAATGGCGCCAGCCAAATTGTCCTAGCTATGATATTTCCAAAGATATGGGCAAAAGGCTGTGTGATCCCATATCCGGGCCCGTTTTACTCTAGGAGGCCCAGGAGCCGAGAAAAACGCGAAAAACGAAAAAATCGACTTTAGAAAATTCTCGGACCCCTAGAAAAATCGGAAATCGTCTCACGAATCCAATGGCGCCAGCCAAATTGTCCTAGCTATGATATTTCCAAAGATATGGGCGAAAAACAGTGTGATCCCAAATCCGGGCCCGTTTTGCTCTAGGAGGCCCAGGAGCCGAGAAAAACGCGAAAAACGAAAAAATCGACTTTAGAAAATTCCCGGACCCCTGGAAAAATCGGAAATCGTCTCACGAATCCAATGGCGCCAGCCAAATTGTCCTAGCTATGATATTTCCAAAGATATGGGCAAAAGACTGTGTGATCCCAAATCCGGGCCCGTTTTGCTCTAGGCGGCCCAGGAGCCGAGAAAAACGTGAAAAACGATAAAATCGACTTTAGAAAATTCCCGGCCCACTAGAAAAATCGGAAATCGTCTCACGAATCCAATGGCGCCAGCCAAATTGTCCTAGCTATGATATTTCCAAAGATATGGGCGAAAAACGGTGTGATCCCAAATCCGGGCCCGTTTTACTCTAGGAGGCCCAGGAGCCGAGAAAAACGCGAAAAACGAAAAAATCGACTTTAGAAAATTCCCAGCCCCCTAGAAAAATCGGAAATCGTCTCACGAATCCAATGGCGCCAGCCAAATTGTCCCAGCTATGATATTTCCAAAGATATGGGCAAAAGACTGTGTGATCCCAAATCCGGGCCCGTTTTGCTCTAGGAGGCCCAGGAGCGGAGAAAAACGCGAAAAACGAAAAAATCGACTTGAGAAAATTCCCGGCCCGCTAGAAAAATCGGAAATCGTCTCACCAATCCAATGGCGCCAGCCAAATTGTCCTAGCTATGATATTTCCAAAGATATGGGCAAAAGGCTGTGTGATCCCATATCCGGGCCCGTTTTACTCTAGGAGGCCCAGGAGCGGAGAAAAACGCGAAAAACGAAAAAATCGACTTTAGAAAATTCTCGGACCCCTAGAAAAATCGGAAATCGTCTCACGAATCCAATGGCGCCAGCCAAATTGTCCTAGCTATGATATTTCCAAAGATATGGGCGAAAAACAGTGTGATCCCAAATACGGGCCCGTTTTGCTCTAGGAGGCCCAGGAGCGGAGAAAAACGCGAAAAACGAAAAAATCGACTTTAGAAAATTCCCGGCCCGCTAGAAAAATCGGAAATCGTCTCACCAATCCAATGGCGCCAGCCAAATTGTCCTAGCTATGATATTTCCAAAGATATGGGCAAAAGGCTGTGTGATCCCATATCCGGGCCCGTTTTACTCTAGGAGGCCCAGGAGCCGAGAAAAACGCGAAAAACGAAAAAATCGACTTTAGAAAATTCTCGGACCCCTAGAAAAATCGGAAATCGTCTCACGAATCCAATGGCGCCAGCCAAATTGTCCTAGCTATGATATTTCCAAAGATATGGGCGAAAAACAGTGTGATCCCAAATCCGGGCCCGTTTTGCTCTAGGAGGCCCAGGAGCCGAGAAAAACGCGAAAAACGAAAAAATCGACTTTAGAAAATTCCCGGACCCCTGGAAAAATCGGAAATCGTCTCACGAATCCAATGGCGCCAGCCAAATTGTCCTAGCTATGATATTTCCAAAGATATGGGCAAAAGACTGTGTGATCCCAAATCCGGGCCCGTTTTGCTCTAGGAGGCCCAGGAGCGGAGAAAAACGCGAAAAACGAAAAAATCGACTTTAGAAAATTCCCGGCCCGCTAGAAAAATCGGAAATCGTCTCACCAATCCAATGGCGCCAGCCAAATTGTCCTAGCTATGATATTTCCAAAGATATGGGCAAAAGGCTGTGTGATCCCATATCCGGGCCCGTTTTACTCTAGGAGGCCCAGGAGCGGAGAAAAACGCGAAAAACGAAAAAATCGACTTTAGAAAATTCTCGGACCCCTAGAAAAATCGGAAATCGTCTCACGAATCCAATGGCGCCAGCCAAATTGTCCTAGCTATGATATTTCCAAAGATATGGGCGAAAAACAGTGTGATCCCAAATACGGGCCCGTTTTGCTCTAGGAGGCCCAGGAGCCGAGAAAAACGCGAAAAACGAAAAAATCGTCTTTAGAAAATTCGCAGCCCCCTAGAAAAATCGGAAATCGTCTCACGAATCCAATGGCGCCAGCCAAATTGTCCTAGCTATGATATTTCCAAAGATATGGGCGAAAAACGGTGTGATGCCAAATCCGGGCCCGTTTTGCTCAAGGAGACCCAGGAGCCGAGGAAATCGCGAAAAACGAAAAAATCGACTTTAGGAAATTCCCGGACCCCTAGAAATATCGGAAATCGTCTCACGAATCCAATGGCGCCAGCCAAATTGTACTAGCTATGATATTTCCAAAGATATGGGCGAAAAACGGTGTGATGCCAAATCAGGGCCCGTCTTGCTCTAGGAGACCCAGGAGCCGAGGAAATCGCGAAAAACGAAAAAATCGACTTTAGAAAATTCACGGACCTCTAGAAAAATCGGAAATCGTCTCACGAATCCAATGGCGCCAGCCAAATTGTCCTAGCTATGATATTTCCAAATATATGGGCGAAAAACAGTTTGATCCCAAATCCGGGCCCGTTTTGCTCTAGGAGGCCCAGGAGCGGAGAAAAACGCGAAAAACGAAAAAATCGACTTTAGAAAATTCCCGGCCCGCTAGAAAAATCGGAAATCGTCTCACCAATCCAATGGCGCCAGCCAAATTGTCCTAGCTATGATATTTCCAAAGATATGGGCAAAAGGCTGTGTGATCCCATATCCGGGCCCGTTTTACTCTAGGAGGCCCAGGAGCCGAGAAAAACGCGAAAAACGAAAAAATCGACTTTAGAAAATTCTCGGACCCCTAGAAAAATCGGAAATCGTCTCACGAATCCAATGGCGCCAGCCAAATTGTCCTAGCTATGATATTTCCAAAGATATGGGCAAAAGACTGTGTGATCCCAAATCCGGGCCCGTTTTGCTCTAGGCGGCCCAGGAGCCGAGAAAAACGTGAAAAACGATAAAATCGACTTTAGAAAATTCCCGGCCCACTAGAAAAATCGGAAATCGTCTCACGAATCCAATGGCGCCAGCCAAATTGTCCTAGCTATGATATTTCCAAAGATATGGGCGAAAAACAGTGTGATCCCAAATCCGGGCCCGTTTTGCTCTAGGAGGCCCAGGAGCCGAGAAAAACGCGAAAAACGAAAAAATCGACTTTAGAAAATTCCCGGACCCCTGGAAAAATCGGAAATCGTCTCACGAATTCAATGGCGCCAGCCAAATTGTCCTAGCTATGATATTTCCAAAGATATGGGCGAAAAACGGTGTGATGCCAAATCCGGGCCCGTTTTGCTCTCGGAGACCCAGGAGCCGAGGAAATCGCGAAAAACGAAAAAATCGACTTTAGAAAATTCACGGACCTCTAGAAAAATCGGAAATCGTCTCACGAATCCAATGGCGCCAGCCAAATTGTCCTAGCTATGATATTTCCAAAGATATGGGCAAAAGACTGTGTGATCCCAAATCCGGGCCCGTTTTGCTCTAGGCGGCCCAGGAGCCGAGAAAAACGTGAAAAACGATAAAATCGACTTTAGAAAATTCCCGGCCCACTAGAAAAATCGGAAATCGTCTCACGAATCCAATGGCGCCAGCCAAATTGTCCTAGCTATGATATTTCCAAAGATATGGGCGAAAAACGGTGTGATCCCAAATCCGGGCCCGTTTTACTCTAGGAGGCCCAGGAGCCGAGAAAAACGCGAAAAACGAAAAAATCGACTTTAGAAAATTCCCAGCCCCCTAGAAAAATCGGAAATCGTCTCACGAATCCAATGGCGCCAGCCAAATTGTCCTAGCTATGATATTTCCAAAGATATGGGCAAAAGGCTGTGTGATCCCATATCCGGGCCCGTTTTACTCTAGGAGGCCCAGGAGCCGAGAAAAACGCGAAAAACGAAAAAATCGACTTTAGAAAATTCTCGGACCCCTAGAAAAATCGGAAATCGTCTCACGAATCCAATGGCGCCAGCCAAATTGTCCTAGCTATGATATTTCCAAAGATATGGGCAAAAGACTGTGTGATCCCAAATCCGGGCCCGTTTTGCTCTAGGCGGCCCAGGAGCCGAGAAAAACGTGAAAAACGATAAAATCGACTTTAGAAAATTCCCGGCCCACTAGAAAAATCGGAAATCGTCTCACGAATCCAATGGCGCCAGCCAAATTGTCCTAGCTATGATATTTCCAAAGATATGGGCGAAAAACAGTGTGATCCCAAATCCGGGCCCGTTTTGCTCTAGGAGGCCCAGGAGCCGAGAAAAACGCGAAAAACGAAAAAATCGACTTTAGAAAATTCCCGGACCCCTGGAAAAATCGGAAATCGTCTCACGAATTCAATGGCGCCAGCCAAATTGTCCTAGCTATGATATTTCCAAAGATATGGGCGAAAAACGGTGTGATGCCAAATCCGGGCCCGTTTTGCTCTCGGAGACCCAGGAGCCGAGGAAATCGCGAAAAACGAAAAAATCGACTTTAGAAAATTCACGGACCTCTAGAAAAATCGGAAATCGTCTCACGAATCCAATGGCGCCAGCCAAATTGTCCTAGCTATGATATTTCCAAAGATATGGGCAAAAGACTGTGTGATCCCAAATCCGGGCCCGTTTTGCTCTAGGCGGCCCAGGAGCCGAGAAAAACGTGAAAAACGATAAAATCGACTTTAGAAAATTCCCGGCCCACTAGAAAAATCGGAAATCGTCTCACGAATCCAATGGCGCCAGCCAAATTGTCCTAGCTATGATATTTCCAAAGATATGGGCGAAAAACGGTGTGATCCCAAATCCGGGCCCGTTTTACTCTAGGAGGCCCAGGAGCCGAGAAAAACGCGAAAAACGAAAAAATCGACTTTAGAAAATTCCCAGCCCCCTAGAAAAATCGGAAATCGTCTCACGAATCCAATGGCGCCAGCCAAATTGTCCTAGCTATGATATTTCCAAAGATATGGGCAAAAGACTGTGTGATCCCAAATCCGGGCCCGTTTTGCTCTAGGAGGCCCAGGAGCGGAGAAAAACGCGAAAAACGAAAAAATCGACTTTAGAAAATTCCCGGCCCGCTAGAAAAATCGGAAATCGTCTCACCAATCCAATGGCGCCAGCCAAATTGTCCTAGCTATGATATTTCCAAAGATATGGGCGAAAAACGGTGTGATGCCAAATCCGGGCCCGTTTTGCTCTCGGAGACCCAGGAGCCGAGGAAATCGCGAAAAACGAAAAAATCGACTTTAGAAAATTCCCGGCCCGCTAGAAAAATCGGAAATCGTCTCACCAATCCAATGGCGCCAGCCAAATTGTCCTAGCTATGATATTTCCAAAGATATGGGCAAAAGGCTGTGTGATCCCATATCCGGGCCCGTTTTACTCTAGGAGGCCCAGGAGCCGAGAAAAACGCGAAAAACGAAAAAATCGACTTTAGAAAATTCTCGGACCCCTAGAAAAATCGGAAATCGTCTCACGAATCCAATGGCGCCAGCCAAATTGTCCTAGCTATGATATTTCCAAAGATATGGGCGAAAAACAGTGTGATCCCAAATCCGGGCCCGTTTTGCTCTAGGAGGCCCAGGAGCCGAGAAAAACGCGAAAAACGAAAAAATCGACTTTAGAAAATTCCCGGACCCCTGGAAAAATCGGAAATCGTCTCACGAATTCAATGGCGCCAGCCAAATTGTCCTAGCTATGATATTTCCAAAGATATGGGCGAAAAACGGTGTGATGCCAAATCCGGGCCCGTTTTGCTCTCGGAGACCCAGGAGCCGAGGAAATCGCGAAAAACGAAAAAATCGACTTTAGAAAATTCACGGACCTCTAGAAAAATCGGAAATCGTCTCACGAATCCAATGGCGCCAGCCAAATTGTCCTAGCTATGATATTTCCAAAGATATGGGCAAAAGACTGTGTGATCCCAAATCCGGGCCCGTTTTACTCTAGGAGGCCCAGGAGCCGAGGAAATCGCGAAAAACGAAAAAATCGACTTTAGATAATTCACGGACCTCTAGAAAAATCGGAAATCGTCTCACGAACCCAATGGCGCCAGCCAAATTGTCCTAGCTACGATATTTCCAAAGATATGGGCGAAAAATGGTGTGATCCCAAATCCGGGCCCGTGTTGCTCTAGGAGGCCCAGGAGCCGAGAAAAATGCGAAAAACGAAAAAATCGACTTTAGAAAATTCCCAGCCCCCTAGAAAAATCGGAAATCGTCTCACGAATCCAATGGCGCCCGCCAAATTGTCCTAGCTATGATATTTCCAAAGATATGGGCGAAAAACAGTGTGATCCCAAATCCGGGCCCGTTTTGCTCTAGGAGGCCCAGGAGCCGAGAAAAACGCGAAAAACGAAAAAATCGACTTTAGAAAATTCCCAGCCCCCTAGAAAAATCGGAAATCGTCTCACGAATCCAATGGCGCCAGCCAAATTGTCCTAGCTATGATATTTCCAAAGATATGGGCGAAAAACAGTGTGATCCCAAATCCGGGCCCGTTTTACTCTAGGAGGCCCAGGAGCCGAGAAAAACGCGAAAAACGAAAAAATCGACTTTAGAAAATTCTCGGACCCCTAGAAAAATCGGAAATCGTCTCACGAATCCAATGGCGCCAGCCAAATTGTCCTAGCTATGATATTTCCAAAGATATGGGCGAAAAACAGTGTGATCCCAAATCCGGGCCCGTTTTGCTCTAGGAGGCCCAGGAGCCGAGAAAAACGCGAAAAACGAAAAAATCGACTTTAGAAAATTCCCGGACCCCTGGAAAAATCGGAAATCGTCTCACGAATTCAATGGCGCCAGCCAAATTGTCCTAGCTATGATATTTCCAAAGATATGGGCGAATAACGGTCTGAGTCCGAATCCGGGCCCATTTTGCTCTAGGAGGCCCAGGAGCCGAGAAAAACGCGAAAAACGAAAAAATCGACTTTAGAAAATTCCCGGACCCCTAGAAAAATCGGAAATTATCTCACGAATCCAATGGCGCCAGCCAAATTGTCCTAGCTACGATATTTCCAAAGATATGGGCGAAAAATGGTGTGATCCCAAATCCGGGCCCGTTTTGCTCTAGGAGGCCCAGGAGCCGAGAAAAACGCGAAAAACGAAAAAATCGACTTTAGAAAATTCCCAGCCCCCTAGAAAAATCGGAAATCGTCTCACGAATCCAATGGCGCCAGCCAAATTGTCCTAGCTATGATATTTCCAAAGATATGGGCAGAAGACTGTGTGATCCCAAATCCGGGCCCGTTTTGCTCTAGGAGGCCCAGGAGCGGAGAAAAACGCGAAAAACGAAAAAATCGACTTTAGAAAATTCCCGGCCCCCTAGAAAAATCGGAAATCGTCTCACGAATCCAATGGCGCCAGCCAAATTGTCCTAGCTATGATATTTCCAAAGATATGGCAAAAGGCTGTGTGATCCCATATCCGGGCCCGTTTTACTCTAGGAGGCCCAGGAGCCGAGAAAAACGCGAAAAACGAAAAAATCGACTTTAGAAAATTCCCGGACCCCTAGAAAAATCGGAAATCGTCTCACGAATCCAATGGCGCCAGCCAAATTGTCCTAGCTGTGATATTTCCAAAGATATGGGCGAAAAACAGTGTGATCCCAAATCCGGGCCCCTTTTGCTCTAGGAGGCCCAGGAGCCGAGAAAAACGCGAAAAACGAAAAAATCGACTTTAGAAAATTCCCAGCCCCCTAGAAAAATCGGAAATCGTCTCACGAATCCAATGGCACCAGCCAAATTGTCTCAGCTATGATATTTCCAAAGATATGGGCAAAAGACTGTGTGATCCCAAATCCGGGCCCGTTTTGCTCTAGGCGGCCCAGGAGCCGAGAAAAACGCGAAAAACGAAAAAATCGACTTTAGAAAATTCCCGGCCCGCTAGAAAAATCGGAAATCGTCTCACCAATCCAATGGCGCCAGCCAAATTGTCCTAGCTATGATATTTCCAAAGATATGGGCAAAAGGCTGTGTGATCCCATATCCGGGCCCGTTTTACTCTAGGAGGCCCAGGAGCGGAGAAAAACGCGAAAAACGAAAAAATCGACTTTAGAAAATTCTCGGACCCCTAGAAAAATCGGAAATCGTCTCACGAATCCAATGGCGCCAGCCAAATTGTCCTAGCTATGATATTTCCAAAGATATGGGCAAAAGGCTGTGTGATCCCATATCCGGGCCCGTTTTACTCTAGGAGGCCCAGGAGCGGAGAAAAACGCGAAAAACGAAAAAATCGACTTTAGAAAATTCTCGGACCCCTAGAAAAATCGGAAATCGTCTCACGAATCCAATGGCGCCAGCCAAATTGTCCTAGCTATGATATTTCCAAAGATATGGGCGAAAAACGGTGTGATGCCAAATCCGGGCCCGTTTTGCTCAAGGAGACCCAGGAGCCGAGGAAATCGCGAAAAACGAAAAAATCGACTTTAGGAAATTCCCGGACCCCTAGAAATATCGGAAATCGTCTCACGAATCCAATGGCGCCAGCCAAATTGTCCTAGCTATGATATTTCCAAAGATATGGGCGAAAAACGGTGTGATGCCAAATCCGGGCCCGTCTTGCTCTAGGAGACCCAGGAGCCGAGGAAATCGCGAAAAACGAAAAAATCGACTTTAGAAAATTCACGGACCTCTAGAAAAATCGGAAATCGTCTCACGAATCCAATGGCGCCAGCCAAATTGTCCTAGCTATGATATTTCCAAATATATGGGCGAAAAACAGTTTGATCCCAAATCCGGGCCCGTTTTGCTCTAGGAGGCGCAGGAGCCGAGAAAAACGCGAAAAACGAAAAAATCGACTTTAGAAAATTCTCGGACCCCTAGAAAAATCGGAAATCGTCTCACGAATCCAATGGCGCCAGCCAAATTGTCCTAGCTATGATATTTCCAAAGATATGGGCGAAAAACAGTGTGATCCCAAATCCGGGCCCGTTTTGCTCTAGGAGGCCCAGGAGCCGAGAAAAACGCGAAAAACGAAAAAATCGTCTTTAGAAAATTCGCAGCCCCCTAGAAAAATCGGAAATCGTCTTACGAATCCAATGGCGCCAGCCAAATTGTCCTAGCTATGATATTTCCAAATATATGGGCGAAAAACAGTTTGATCCCAAATCCGGGCCCGTTTTGCTCTAGGAGGCCCAGGAGCGGAGAAAAACGCGAAAAACGAAAAAATCGACTTTAGAAAATTCCCGGCCCGCTAGAAAAATCGGAAATCGTCTCACCAATCCAATGGCGCCAGCCAAATTGTCCTAGCTATGATATTTCCAAAGATATGGGCAAAAGGCTGTGTGATCCCATATCCGGGCCCGTTTTACTCTAGGAGGCCCAGGAGCCGAGAAAAACGCGAAAAACGAAAAAATCGACTTTAGAAAATTCTCGGACCCCTAGAAAAATCGGAAATCGTCTCACGAATCCAATGGCGCCAGCCAAATTGTCCTAGCTATGATATTTCCAAAGATATGGGCAAAAGACTGTGTGATCCCAAATCCGGGCCCGTTTTGCTCTAGGCGGCCCAGGAGCCGAGAAAAACGTGAAAAACGATAAAATCGACTTTAGAAAATTCCCGGCCCACTAGAAAAATCGGAAATCGTCTCACGAATCCAATGGCGCCAGCCAAATTGTCCTAGCTATGATATTTCCAAAGATATGGGCGAAAAACAGTGTGATCCCAAATCCGGGCCCGTTTTGCTCTAGGAGGCCCAGGAGCCGAGAAAAACGCGAAAAACGAAAAAATCGACTTTAGAAAATTCCCGGACCCCTGGAAAAATCGGAAATCGTCTCACGAATTCAATGGCGCCAGCCAAATTGTCCTAGCTATGATATTTCCAAAGATATGGGCGAAAAACGGTGTGATGCCAAATCCGGGCCCGTTTTGCTCTCGGAGACCCAGGAGCCGAGGAAATCGCGAAAAACGAAAAAATCGACTTTAGAAAATTCACGGACCTCTAGAAAAATCGGAAATCGTCTCACGAATCCAATGGCGCCAGCCAAATTGTCCTAGCTATGATATTTCCAAAGATATGGGCAAAAGACTGTGTGATCCCAAATCCGGGCCCGTTTTGCTCTAGGCGGCCCAGGAGCCGAGAAAAACGTGAAAAACGATAAAATCGACTTTAGAAAATTCCCGGCCCACTAGAAAAATCGGAAATCGTCTCACGAATCCAATGGCGCCAGCCAAATTGTCCTAGCTATGATATTTCCAAAGATATGGGCGAAAAACGGTGTGATCCCAAATCCGGGCCCGTTTTACTCTAGGAGGCCCAGGAGCCGAGAAAAACGCGAAAAACGAAAAAATCGACTTTAGAAAATTCCCAGCCCCCTAGAAAAATCGGAAATCGTCTCACGAATCCAATGGCGCCAGCCAAATTGTCCTAGCTATGATATTTCCAAAGATATGGGCAAAAGACTGTGTGATCCCAAATCCGGGCCCGTTTTGCTCTAGGAGGCCCAGGAGCGGAGAAAAACGCGAAAAACGAAAAAATCGACTTTAGAAAATTCCCGGCCCGCTAGAAAAATCGGAAATCGTCTCACCAATCCAATGGCGCCAGCCAAATTGTCCTAGCTATGATATTTCCAAAGATATGGGCGAAAAACGGTGTGATGCCAAATCCGGGCCCGTTTTGCTCTCGGAGACCCAGGAGCCGAGGAAATCGCGAAAAACGAAAAAATCGACTTTAGAAAATTCCCGGCCCGCTAGAAAAATCGGAAATCGTCTCACCAATCCAATGGCGCCAGCCAAATTGTCCTAGCTATGATATTTCCAAAGATATGGGCAAAAGGCTGTGTGATCCCATATCCGGGCCCGTTTTACTCTAGGAGGCCCAGGAGCCGAGAAAAACGCGAAAAACGAAAAAATCGACTTTAGAAAATTCTCGGACCCCTAGAAAAATCGGAAATCGTCTCACGAATCCAATGGCGCCAGCCAAATTGTCCTAGCTATGATATTTCCAAAGATATGGGCGAAAAACAGTGTGATCCCAAATCCGGGCCCGTTTTGCTCTAGGAGGCCCAGGAGCCGAGAAAAACGCGAAAAACGAAAAAATCGACTTTAGAAAATTCCCGGACCTCTAGAAAAATCGGAAATCGTCTCACGAATCCAATGGCGCCAGCCAAATTGTCCTAGCTATGATATTTCCAAAGATATGGGCAAAAGACTGTGTGATCCCAAATCCGGGCCCGTTTTACTCTAGGAGGCCCAGGAGCCGAGGAAATCGCGAAAAACGAAAAAATCGACTTTAGATAATTCACGGACCTCTAGAAAAATCGGAAATCGTCTCACGAACCCAATGGCGCCAGCCAAATTGTCCTAGCTACGATATTTCCAAAGATATGGGCGAAAAATGGTGTGATCCCAAATCCGGGCCCGTGTTGCTCTAGGAGGCCCAGGAGCCGAGAAAAATGCGAAAAACGAAAAAATCGACTTTAGAAAATTCCCAGCCCCCTAGAAAAATCGGAAATCGTCTCACGAATCCAATGGCGCCAGCCAAATTGTCCTAGCTATGATATTTCCAAAGATATGGGCGAAAAACAGTGTGATCCCAAATCCGGGCCCGTTTTGCTCTAGGAGGCCCAGGAGCCGAGAAAAACGCGAAAAACGAAAAAATCGACTTTAGAAAATTCCCAGCCCCCTAGAAAAATCGGAAATCGTCTCACGAATCCAATGGCGCCAGCCAAATTGTCCTAGCTATGATATTTCCAAAGATATGGGCGAAAAACAGTGTGATCCCAAATCCGGGCCCGTTTTACTCTAGGAGGCCCAGGAGCCGAGAAAAACGCGAAAAACGAAAAAATCGACTTTAGAAAATTCTCGGACCCCTAGAAAAATCGGAAATCGTCTCACGAATCCCATGGCGCCAGCCAAATTGTCCTAGCTATGATATTTCCAAAGATATGGGCGAAAAACAGTGTGATCCCAAATCCGGGCCCGTTTTGCTCTAGGAGGCCCAGGAGCCGAGAAAAACGCGAAAAACGAAAAAATCGACTTTAGAAAATTCCCGGACCCCTGGAAAAATCGGAAATCGTCTCACGAATTCAATGGCGCCAGCCAAATTGTCCTAGCTATGATATTTCCAAAGATATGGGCGAATAACGGTCTGAGTCCGAATCCGGGCCCATTTTGCTCTAGGAGGCCCAGGAGCCGAGAAAAACGCGAAAAACGAAAAAATCGACTTTAGAAAATTCCCGGACCCCTAGAAAAATCGGAAATTATCTCACGAATCCAATGGCGCCAGCCAAATTGTCCTAGCTACGATATTTCCAAAGATATGGGCGAAAAATGGTGTGATCCCAAATCCGGGCCCGTTTTGCTCTAGGAGGCCCAGGAGCCGAGAAAAACGCGAAAAACGAAAAAATCGACTTTAGAAAATTCCCAGCCCCCTAGAAAAATCGGAAATCGTCTCACGAATCCAATGGCGCCAGCCAAATTGTCCTAGCTATGATATTTCCAAAGATATGGGCAGAAGACTGTGTGATCCCAAATCCGGGCCCGTTTTGCTCTAGGAGGCCCAGGAGCGGAGAAAAACGCGAAAAACGAAAAAATCGACTTTAGAAAATTCCCGGCCCCCTAGAAAAATCGGAAATCGTCTCACGAATCCAATGGCGCCAGCCAAATTGTCCTAGCTATGATATTTCCAAAGATATGGCAAAAGGCTGTGTGATCCCATATCCGGGCCCGTTTTACTCTAGGAGGCCCAGGAGCCGAGAAAAACGCGAAAAACGAAAAAATCGACTTTAGAAAATTCCCGGACCCCTAGAAAAATCGGAAATCGTCTCACGAATCCAATGGCGCCAGCCAAATTGTCCTAGCTGTGATATTTCCAAAGATATGGGCGAAAAACAGTGTGATCCCAAATCCGGGCCCCTTTTGCTCTAGGAGGCCCAGGAGCCGAGAAAAACGCGAAAAACGAAAAAATCGACTTTAGAAAATTCCCAGCCCCCTAGAAAAATCGGAAATCGTCTCACGAATCCAATGGCACCAGCCAAATTGTCTCAGCTATGATATTTCCAAAGATATGGGCAAAAGACTGTGTGATCCCAAATCCGGGCCCGTTTTGCTCTAGGCGGCCCAGGAGCCGAGAAAAACGCGAAAAACGAAAAAATCGACTTTAGAAAATTCCCGGACCCCTCGAAAAATCGGAAATCGTCTCACGAATTCAATGGCGCCAGCCAAATTGCCCTAGCTATGATATTTCCAAAGATATGGGCAAAAGACTGTATGATCCCAAATCCGGACCCGTTTTGCTCTAGGAGGCCCAGGAGCGGAGAAAAACGCGAAAAACGAAAAAATCGACTTTAGAAAATTCCCAGCCCCCTAGAAAAATCGGAAATCGTCTCACGAATCCAATGGCGCCAGCCAAATTGTCCTAGCTATGATATTTCCAAAGATATGGGCAAAAGACTGTGTGATCCCAAATCCGGGCCCGTTTTGCTCTAGGAGGCCCAGGAGCGGAGAAAAACGCGAAAAACGAAAAAATCGACTTTAGAAAATTCCCGGCCCGCTAGAAAAATCGGAAATCGTCTCACCAATCCAATGGCGCCAGCCAAATTGTCCTAGCTATGATATTTCCAAAGATATGGGCAAAAGGCTGTGTGATCCCATATCCGGGCCCGTTTTACTCTAGGAGGCCCAGGAGCGGAGAAAAACGCGAAAAACGAAAAAATCGACTTTAGAAAATTCTCGGACCCCTAGAAAAATCGGAAATCGTCTCACGAATCCAATGGCGCCAGCCAAATTGTCCTAGCTATGATATTTCCAAAGATATGGGCGAAAAACAGGGTGATCCCAAATACGGGCCCGTTTTGCTCTAGGAGGCCCAGGAGCCGAGATAAACGCGAAAAACGAAAAAATCGTCTTTAGAAAATTCGCAGCCCCCTAGAAAAATCGGAAATCGTCTCACGAATCCAATGGCGCCAGCCAAATTGTCCTAGCTATGATATTTCCAAAGATATGGGCGAAAAACGGTGTGATGCCAAATCCGGGCCCGTTTTGCTCAAGGAGACCCAGGAGCCGAGGAAATCGCGAAAAACGAAAAAATCGACTTTAGGAAATTCCCGGACCCCTAGAAATATCGGAAATCGTCTCACGAATCCAATGGCGCCAGCCAAATTGTACTAGCTATGATATTTCCAAAGATATGGGCGAAAAACGGTGTGATGCCAAATCCGGGCCCGTCTTGCTCTAGGAGACCCAGGAGCCGAGGAAATCGCGAAAAACGAAAAAATCGACTTTAGAAAATTCACGGACCTCTAGAAAAATCGGAAATCGTCTCACGAATCCAATGGCGCCAGCCAAATTGTCCTAGCTATGATATTTCCAAATATATGGGCGAAAAACAGTTTGATCCCAAATCCGGGCCCGTTTTGCTCTAGGAGGCGCAGGAGCCGAGAAAAACGCGAAAAACGAAAAAATCGACTTTAGAAAATTCTCGGACCCCTAGAAAAATCGGAAATCGTCTCACGAATCCAATGGCGCCAGCCAAATTGTCGTAGCTATGATATTTCCAAAGATATGGGCGAAAAACAGTGTGATCCCAAATCCGGGCCCGTTTTGCTCTAGGAGGCCCAGGAGCCGAGAAAAACGCGAAAAACGAAAAAATCGTCTTTAGAAAATTCGCAGCCCCCTAGAAAAATCGGAAATCGTCTCACGAATCCAATGGCGCCAGCCAAATTGTCCTAGCTATGATATTTCCAAAGATATGGGCAAAAGACTGTGTGATCCCAAATCCGGACCCGTTTTGCTCTAGGAGGCCCAGGAGCGGAGAAAAACGCGAAAAACGAAAAAATCGACTTTAGAAAATTCCCGGCCCCCTAGAAAAATCGGAAATCGTCTCACGAATCCAATGGCGCCAGCCAAATTGTCCTAGCTATGATATTTCCAAAGATATGGGCAAAAGGCTGTGTGATCCCATATCCGGGCCCGTTTTACTCTAGGAGGCCCAGGAGCCGAGAAAAACGCGAAAAACGAAAAAATCGACTTTAGAAAATTCCCGGCCCTCTAGAAAAATCGGAAATCGTCTCACGAATCCAATGGCGCCAGCCAAATTGTCCTAGCTATGATATTTCCAAAGATATGGGCGAAAAACGGTGTGATCCCATATCCGGGCCCGTTTTACTCTAGGAGGCCCAGGAGCCGAGAAAAACGCGAAAAACGAAAAAATCGACTTTAGAAAATTCCCGGCCCTCTAGAAAAATCGGAAATCGTCTCACCAATCCAATGGCGCCAGCCAAATTGTCCTAGCTATGATATTTCCAAAGATATGGGCGAAAAACGGTGTGATGCCAAATCCGGGCCCGTTTTACTCTAGGAGGCCCAGGAGCCGAGAAAAACGCGAAAAACGAAAAAATCGACTTTAGAAAATTCCCGGCCCTCTAGAAAAATCGGAAATCGTCTCACGAATCCAATGGCGCCAGCCAAATTGCCCTAGCTATGATATTTCCAAAGATATGGGCAAAAGACTGTATGATCCCAAATCCGGACCCGTTTTGCTCTAGGAGGCCCAGGAGCGGAGAAAAACGCGAAAAACGAAAAAATCGACTTTAGAAAATTCCCGGCCCGCTAGAAAAATCGGAAATCGTCTCACCAATCCAATGGCGCCAGCCAAATTGTCCTAGCTATGATATTTCCAAAGATATGGGCAAAAGGCTGTGTGATCCCATATCCGGGCCCGTTTTACTCTAGGAGGCCCAGGAGCGGAGAAAAACGCGAAAAACGAAAAAATCGACTTTAGAAAATTCTCGGACCCCTAGAAAAATCGGAAATCGTCTCACGAATCCAATGGCGCCAGCCAAATTGTCCTAGCTATGATATTTCCAAAGATATGGGCGAAAAACGGTGTGATGCCAAATCCGGGCCCGTTTTGCTCAAGGAGACCCAGGAGCCGAGGAAATCGCGAAAAACGAAAAAATCGACTTTAGGAAATTCCCGGACCCCTAGAAATATCGGAAATCGTCTCACGAATCCAATGGCGCCAGCCAAATTGTCCTAGCTATGATATTTCCAAAGATATGGGCGAAAAACGGTGTGATGCCAAATCCGGGCCCGTCTTGCTCTAGGAGACCCAGGAGCCGAGGAAATCGCGAAAAACGAAAAAATCGACTTTAGAAAATTCACGGACCTCTAGAAAAATCGGAAATCGTCTCACGAATCCAATGGCGCCAGCCAAATTGTCCTAGCTATGATATTTCCAAATATATGGGCGAAAAACAGTTTGATCCCAAATCCGGGCCCGTTTTGCTCTAGGAGGCGCAGGAGCCGAGAAAAACGCGAAAAACGAAAAAATCGACTTTAGAAAATTCTCGGACCCCTAGAAAAATCGGAAATCGTCTCACGAATCCAATGGCGCCAGCCAAATTGTCCTAGCTATGATATTTCCAAAGATATGGGCGAAAAACAGTGTGATCCCAAATCCGGGCCCGTTTTGCTCTAGGAGGCCCAGGAGCCGAGAAAAACGCGAAAAACGAAAAAATCGTCTTTAGAAAATTCGCAGCCCCCTAGAAAAATCGGAAATCGTCTCACGAATCCAATGGCGCCAGCCAAATTGTCCTAGCTATGATATTTCCAAAGATATGGGCAAAAGACTGTGTGATCCCAAATCCGGACCCGTTTTGCTCTAGGAGGCCCAGGAGCGGAGAAAAACGCGAAAAACGAAAAAATCGACTTTAGAAAATTCCCGGCCCCCTAGAAAAATCGGAAATCGTCTCACGAATCCAATGGCGCCAGCCAAATTGTCCTAGCTATGATATTTCCAAAGATATGGGCAAAAGGCTGTGTGATCCCATATCCGGGCCCGTTTTACTCTAGGAGGCCCAGGAGCCGAGAAAAACGCGAAAAACGAAAAAATCGACTTTAGAAAATTCCCGGCCCTCTAGAAAAATCGGAAATCGTCTCACGAATCCAATGGCGCCAGCCAAATTGTCCTAGCTATGATATTTCCAAAGATATGGGCGAAAAACGGTGTGATCCCATATCCGGGCCCGTTTTACTCTAGGAGGCCCAGGAGCCGAGAAAAACGCGAAAAACGAAAAAATCGACTTTAGAGAATTCCCGGCCCTCTAGAAAAATCGGAAATCGTCTCACGAATCCAATGGCGCCAGCCAAATTGTCCTAGCTATGATATTTCCAAAGATATGGGCGAAAAACGGTGTGATGCCAAATCCGGGCCCGTTTTGCTCTAGGAGGCCCAGGAGCGGAGAAAAACGCGAAAAACGAAAAAATCGACTTTAGAAAATTCCCGGCCCGCTAGAAAAATCGGAAATCGTCTCACCAATCCAATGGCGCCAGCCAAATTGTCCTAGCTATGATATTTCCAAAGATATGGGCAAAAGGCTGTGTGATCCCATATCCGGGCCCGTTTTACTCTAGGAGGCCCAGGAGCCGAGAAAAACGCGAAAAACGAAAAAATCGACTTTAGAAAATTCCCGGCCCCCTAGAAAAATCGGAAATCGTCTCACCAATCCAATGGCGCCAGCCAAATTGTCCTAGCTATGATATTTCCAAAGATATGGGCAAAAGACTGTGTGATCCCAAATCCGGGCCCGTTTTGCTCTAGGAGGCCCAGGAGCGGAGAAAAACGCGAAAAACGAAAAAATCGACTTTAGAAAATTCCCGGCCCGCTAGAAAAATCGGAAATCGTCTCACCAATCCAATGGCGCCAGCCAAATTGTCCTAGCTATGATATTTCCAAAGATATGGGCAAAAGGCTGTGTGATCCCATATCCGGGCCCGTTTTACTCTAGGAGGCCCAGGAGCCGAGAAAAACGCGAAAAACGAAAAAATCGACTTTAGAAAATTCTCGGACCCCTAGAAAAATCGGAAATCGTCTCACGAATCCAATGGCGCCAGCCAAATTGTCCTAGCTATGATATTTCCAAAGATATGGGCGAAAAACAGTGTGATCCCAAATCCGGGCCCGTTTTGCTCTAGGAGGCCCAGGAGCCGAGAAAAACGCGAAAAACGAAAAAATCGACTTTAGAAAATTCCCGGACCCCTGGAAAAATCGGAAATCGTCTCACGAATCCAATGGCGCCAGCCAAATTGTCCTAGCTATGATATTTCCAAAGATATGGGCAAAAGACTGTGTGATCCCAAATCCGGGCCCGTTTTGCTCTAGGCGGCCCAGGAGCCGAGAAAAACGTGAAAAACGATAAAATCGACTTTAGAAAATTCCCGGCCCACTAGAAAAATCGGAAATCGTCTCACGAATCCAATGGCGCCAGCCAAATTGTCCTAGCTATGATATTTCCAAAGATATGGGCGAAAAACGGTGTGATCCCAAATCCGGGCCCGTTTTACTCTAGGAGGCCCAGGAGCCGAGAAAAACGCGAAAAACGAAAAAATCGACTTTAGAAAATTCCCAGCCCCCTAGAAAAATCGGAAATCGTCTCACGAATCCAATGGCGCCAGCCAAATTGTCCTAGCTATGATATTTCCAAAGATATGGGCGAAAAACAGTGTGATCCCAAATCCGGGCCCGTTTTGCTCTAGGAGGCCCAGGAGCCGAGAAAAACGCGAAAAACGAAAAAATCGACTTTAGAAAATTCCCGGACCCCTGGAAAAATCGGAAATCGTCTCACGAATTCAATGGCGCCAGCCAAATTGTCCTAGCTATGATATTTCCAAAGATATGGGCGAAAAACGGTGTGATGCCAAATCCGGGCCCGTTTTGCTCTCGGAGACCCAGGAGCCGAGGAAATCGCGAAAAACGAAAAAATCGACTTTAGAAAATTCACGGACCTCTAGAAAAATCGGAAATCGTCTCACGAATCCAATGGCGCCAGCCAAATTGTCCTAGCTATGATATTTCCAAAGATATGGGCAAAAGACTGTGTGATCCCAAATCCGGGCCCGTTTTGCTCTAGGCGGCCCAGGAGCCGAGAAAAACGTGAAAAACGATAAAATCGACTTTAGAAAATTCCCGGCCCACTAGAAAAATCGGAAATCGTCTCACGAATCCAATGGCGCCAGCCAAATTGTCCTAGCTATGATATTTCCAAAGATATGGGCGAAAAACGGTGTGATCCCAAATCCGGGCCCGTTTTACTCTAGGAGGCCCAGGAGCCGAGAAAAACGCGAAAAACGAAAAAATCGACTTTAGAAAATTCCCAGCCCCCTAGAAAAATCGGAAATCGTCTCACGAATCCAATGGCGCCAGCCAAATTGTCCTAGCTATGATATTTCCAAAGATATGGGCAAAAGACTGTGTGATCCCAAATCCGGGCCCGTTTTGCTCTAGGAGGCCCAGGAGCGGAGAAAAACGCGAAAAACGAAAAAATCGACTTTAGAAAATTCCCGGCCCGCTAGAAAAATCGGAAATCGTCTCACCAATCCAATGGCGCCAGCCAAATTGTACTAGCTATGATATTTCCAAAGATATGGGCGAAAAACGGTGTGATGCCAAATCCGGGCCCGTCTTGCTCTAGGAGACCCAGGAGCCGAGGAAATCGCGAAAAACGAAAAAATCGACTTTAGAAAATTCACGGACCTCTAGAAAAATCGGAAATCGTCTCACGAATCCAATGGCGCCAGCCAAATTGTCCTAGCTATGATATTTCCAAATATATGGGCGAAAAACAGTTTGATCCCAAATCCGGGCCCGTTTTGCTCTAGGAGGCGCAGGAGCCGAGAAAAACGCGAAAAACGAAAAAATCGACTTTAGAAAATTCTCGGACCCCTAGAAAAATCGGAAATCGTCTCACGAATCCAATGGCGCCAGCCAAATTGTCCTAGCTATGATATTTCCAAAGATATGGGCGAAAAACAGTGTGATCCCAAATCCGGGCCCGTTTTGCTCTAGGAGGCCCAGGAGCCGAGAAAAACGCGAAAAACGAAAAAATCGTCTTTAGAAAATTCGCAGCCCCCTAGAAAAATCGGAAATCGTCTCACGAATCCAATGGCGCCAGCCAAATTGTCCTAGCTATGATATTTCCAAAGATATGGGCAAAAGACTGTGTGATCCCAAATCCGGACCCGTTTTGCTCTAGGAGGCCCAGGAGCGGAGAAAAACGCGAAAAACGAAAAAATCGACTTTAGAAAATTCCCGGCCCCCTAGAAAAATCGGAAATCGTCTCACGAATCCAATGGCGCCAGCCAAATTGTCCTAGCTATGATATTTCCAAAGATATGGGCAAAAGGCTGTGTGATCCCATATCCGGGCCCGTTTTACTCTAGGAGGCCCAGGAGCCGAGAAAAACGCGAAAAACGAAAAAATCGACTTTAGAAAATTCCCGGCCCTCTAGAAAAATCGGAAATCGTCTCACGAATGCAATGGCGCCAGCCAAATTGTCCTAGCTATGATATTTCCAAAGATATGGGCGAAAAACGGTGTGATCCCATATCCGGGCCCGTTTTACTCTAGGAGGCCCAGGAGCCGAGAAAAACGCGAAAAACGAAAAAATCGACTTTAGAAAATTCCCGGCCCTCTAGAAAAATCGGAAATCGTCTCACCAATCCAATGGCGCCAGCCAAATTGTCCTAGCTATGATATTTCCAAAGATATGGGCGAAAAACGGTGTGATGCCAAATCCGGGCCCGTTTTACTCTAGGAGGCCCAGGAGCCGAGAAAAACGCGAAAAACGAAAAAATCGACTTTAGAAAATTCCCGGCCCTCTAGAAAAATCGGAAATCGTCTCACGAATCCAATGGCGCCAGCCAAATTGCCCTAGCTATGATATTTCCAAAGATATGGGCAAAAGACTGTATGATCCCAAATCCGGACCCGTTTTGCTCTAGGAGGCCCAGGAGCGGAGAAAAACGCGAAAAACGAAAAAATCGACTTTAGAAAATTCCCGGCCCCCTAGAAAAATCGGAAATCGTCTCACGAATCCAATGACGCCAGCCAAATTGTCCTAGCTATGATATTTCCAAAGATATGGGCAGAAGACTGTGTGATCCCAAATCCGGGCCCGTTTTGCTCTAGGAGGCCCAGGAGCGGAGAAAAACGCGAAAAACGAAAAAATCGACTTTAGAAAATTCCCGGCCCCCTAGAAAAATCGGAAATCGTCTCACCAATCCAATGGCGCCAGCCAAATTGTCCTAGCTATGATATTTCCAAAGATATGGGCAAAAGACTGTGTGATCCCAAATCCGGGCCCGTTTTGCTCTAGGAGGCCCAGGAGCGGAGAAAAACGCGAAAAACGAAAAAATCGACTTTAGAAAATTCCCGGCCCGCTAGAAAAATCGGAAATCGTCTCACCAATCCAATGGCGCCAGCCAAATTGTCCTAGCTATGATATTTCCAAAGATATGGGCAAAAGGCTGTGTGATCCCATATCCGGGCCCGTTTTACTCTAGGAGGCCCAGGAGCCGAGAAAAACGCGAAAAACGAAAAAATCGACTTTAGAAAATTCCCGAACCCCTGGAAAAATCGGAAATCGTCTCACGAATTCAATGGCGCCAGCCAAATTGTCCTAGCTATGATATTTCCAAAGATATGGGCGAAAAACGGTGTGATCCCAAATCCGGGCCCGTTTTACTCTAGGAGGCCCAGGAGCCGAGAAAAACGCGAAAAACGAAAAAATCGACTTTAGAAAATTCCCAGCCCCCTAGAAAAATCGGAAATCGTCTCACGAATCCAATGGCGCCAGCCAAATTGTCCTAGCTATGATATTTCCAAAGATATGGGCAAAAGACTGTGTGATCCCAAATCCGGGCCCGTTTTGCTCTAGGAGGCCCAGGAGCGGAGAAAAACGCGAAAAACGAAAAAATCGACTTTAGAAAATTCCCGGCCCGCTAGAAAAATCGGAAATCGTCTCACGAATCCAATGGCGCCAGCCAAATTGTCCTAGCTATGATATTTCCAAAGATATGGGCGAAAAACGGTGTGATCCCATATCCGGGCCCGTTTTACTCTAGGAGGCCCAGGAGCCGAGAAAAACGCGAAAAACGAAAAAATCGACTTTAGAAAATTCCCGGCCCTCTAGAAAAATCGGAAATCGTCTCACCAATCCAATGGCGCCAGCCAAATTGTCCTAGCTATGATATTTCCAAAGATATGGGCGAAAAACGGTGTGATGCCAAATCCGGGCCCGTTTTACTCTAGGAGGCCCAGGAGCCGAGAAAAACGCGAAAAACGAAAAAATCGACTTTAGAAAATTCCCGGCCCTCTAGAAAAATCGGAAATCGTCTCACGAATCCAATGGCGCCAGCCAAATTGCCCTAGCTATGATATTTCCAAAGATATGGGCAAAAGACTGTATGATCCCAAATCCGGACCCGTTTTGCTCTAGGAGGCCCAGGAGCGGAGAAAAACGCGAAAAACGAAAAAATCGACTTTAGAAAATTCCCGGCCCCCTAGAAAAATCGGAAATCGTCTCACGAATCCAATGACGCCAGCCAAATTGTCCTAGCTATGATATTTCCAAAGATATGGGCAGAAGACTGTGTGATCCCAAATCCGGGCCCGTTTTGCTCTAGGAGGCCCAGGAGCGGAGAAAAACGCGAAAAACGAAAAAATCGACTTTAGAAAATTCCCGGCCCCCTAGAAAAATCGGAAATCGTCTCACCAATCCAATGGCGCCAGCCAAATTGTCCTAGCTATGATATTTCCAAAGATATGGGCAAAAGACTGTGTGATCCCAAATCCGGGCCCGTTTTGCTCTAGGAGGCCCAGGAGCGGAGAAAAACGCGAAAAACGAAAAAATCGACTTTAGAAAATTCCCGGCCCGCTAGAAAAATCGGAAATCGTCTCACCAATCCAATGGCGCCAGCCAAATTGTCCTAGCTATGATATTTCCAAAGATATGGGCAAAAGGCTGTGTGATCCCATATCCGGGCCCGTTTTACTCTAGGAGGCCCAGGAGCCGAGAAAAACGCGAAAAACGAAAAAATCGACTTTAGAAAATTCCCGAACCCCTGGAAAAATCGGAAATCGTCTCACGAATTCAATGGCGCCAGCCAAATTGTCCTAGCTATGATATTTCCAAAGATATGGGCGAAAAACGGTGTGATCCCAAATCCGGGCCCGTTTTACTCTAGGAGGCCCAGGAGCCGAGAAAAACGCGAAAAACGAAAAAATCGACTTTAGAAAATTCCCAGCCCCCTAGAAAAATCGGAAATCGTCTCACGAATCCAATGGCGCCAGCCAAATTGTCCTAGCTATGATATTTCCAAAGATATGGGCAAAAGACTGTGTGATCCCAAATCCGGGCCCGTTTTGCTCTAGGAGGCCCAGGAGCGGAGAAAAACGCGAAAAACGAAAAAATCGACTTTAGAAAATTCCCGGCCCGCTAGAAAAATCGGAAATCGTCTCACCAATCCAATGGCGCCAGCCAAATTGTACTAGCTATGATATTTCCAAAGATATGGGCGAAAAACGGTGTGATGCCAAATCCGGGCCCGTCTTGCTCTAGGAGACCCAGGAGCCGAGGAAATCGCGAAAAACGAAAAAATCGACTTTAGAAAATTCACGGACCTCTAGAAAAATCGGAAATCGTCTCACGAATCCAATGGCGCCAGCCAAATTGTCCTAGCTATGATATTTCCAAATATATGGGCGAAAAACAGTTTGATCCCAAATCCGGGCCCGTTTTGCTCTAGGAGGCGCAGGAGCCGAGAAAAACGCGAAAAACGAAAAAATCGACTTTAGAAAATTCTCGGACCCCTAGAAAAATCGGAAATCGTCTCACGAATCCAATGGCGCCAGCCAAATTGTCCTAGCTATGATATTTCCAAAGATATGGGCGAAAAACAGTGTGATCCCAAATCCGGGCCCGTTTTGCTCTAGGAGGCCCAGGAGCCGAGAAAAACGCGAAAAACGAAAAAATCGTCTTTAGAAAATTCGCAGCCCCCTAGAAAAATCGGAAATCGTCTCACGAATCCAATGGCGCCAGCCAAATTGCCCTAGCTATGATATTTCCAAAGATATGGGCAAAAGACTGTATGATCCCAAATCCGGACCCGTTTTGCTCTAGGAGGCCCAGGAGCGGAGAAAAACGCGAAAAACGAAAAAATCGACTTTAGAAAATTCCCGGCCCCCTAGAAAAATCGGAAATCGTCTCACGAATCCAATGGCGCCAGCCAAATTGTCCTAGCTATGATATTTCCAAAGATATGGGCAGAAGACTGTGTGATCCCAAATCCGGGCCCGTTTTGCTCTAGGAGGCCCAGGAGCGGAGAAAAACGCGAAAAACGAAAAAATCGACTTTAGAAAATTCCCGGCCCCCTAGAAAAATCGGAAATCGTCTCACCAATCCAATGGCGCCAGCCAAATTGTCCTAGCTATGATATTTCCAAAGATATGGGCAAAAGACTGTGTGATCCCAAATCCGGGCCCGTTTTGCTCTAGGAGGCCCAGGAGCGGAGAAAAACGCGAAAAACGAAAAAATCGACTTTAGAAAATTCCCGGCCCGCTAGAAAAATCGGAAATCGTCTCACCAATCCAATGGCGCCAGCCAAATTGTCCTAGCTATGATATTTCCAAAGATATGGGCAAAAGGCTGTGTGATCCCATATCCGGGCCCGTTTTACTCTAGGAGGCCCAGGAGCCGAGAAAAACGCGAAAAACGAAAAAATCGACTTTAGAAAATTCCCGGCCCCCTAGAAAAATCGGAAATCGTCTCACCAATCCAATGGCGCCAGCCAAATTGTCCTAGCTATGATATTTCCAAAGATATGGGCAAAAGACTGTGTGATCCCAAATCCGGGCCCGTTTTGCTCTAGGAGGCCCAGGAGCGGAGAAAAACGCGAAAAACGAAAAAATCGACTTTAGAAAATTCCCGGCCCGCTAGAAAAATCGGAAATCGTCTCACCAATCCAATGGCGCCAGCCAAATTGTCCTAGCTATGATATTTCCAAAGATATGGGCAAAAGACTGTATGATCCCAAATCCGGACCCGTTTTGCTCTAGGAGGCCCAGGAGCGGAGAAAAACGCGAAAAACGAAAAAATCGACTTTAGAAAATTCCCGGCCCCCTAGAAAAATCGGAAATCGTCTCACGAATCCAATGACGCCAGCCAAATTGTCCTAGCTATGATATTTCCAAAGATATGGGCAGAAGACTGTGTGATCCCAAATCCGGGCCCGTTTTGCTCTAGGAGGCCCAGGAGCGGAGAAAAACGCGAAAAACGAAAAAATCGACTTTAGAAAATTCCCGGCCCCCTAGAAAAATCGGAAATCGTCTCACCAATCCAATGGCGCCAGCCAAATTGTCCTAGCTATGATATTTCCAAAGATATGGGCAAAAGACTGTGTGATCCCAAATCCGGGCCCGTTTTGCTCTAGGAGGCCCAGGAGCGGAGAAAAACGCGAAAAACGAAAAAATCGACTTTAGAAAATTCCCGGCCCGCTAGAAAAATCGGAAATCGTCTCACCAATCCAATGGCGCCAGCCAAATTGTCCTAGCTATGATATTTCCAAAGATATGGGCAAAAGGCTGTGTGATCCCATATCCGGGCCCGTTTTACTCTAGGAGGCCCAGGAGCCGAGAAAAACGCGAAAAACGAAAAAATCGACTTTAGAAAATTCCCGAACCCCTGGAAAAATCGGAAATCGTCTCACGAATTCAATGGCGCCAGCCAAATTGTCCTAGCTATGATATTTCCAAAGATATGGGCGAAAAACGGTGTGATCCCAAATCCGGGCCCGTTTTACTCTAGGAGGCCCAGGAGCCGAGAAAAACGCGAAAAACGAAAAAATCGACTTTAGAAAATTCCCAGCCCCCTAGAAAAATCGGAAATCGTCTCACGAATCCAATGGCGCCAGCCAAATTGTCCTAGCTATGATATTTCCAAAGATATGGGCAAAAGACTGTGTGATCCCAAATCCGGGCCCGTTTTGCTCTAGGAGGCCCAGGAGCGGAGAAAAACGCGAAAAACGAAAAAATCGACTTTAGAAAATTCCCGGCCCGCTAGAAAAATCGGAAATCGTCTCACCAATCCAATGGCGCCAGCCAAATTGTACTAGCTATGATATTTCCAAAGATATGGGCGAAAAACGGTGTGATGCCAAATCCGGGCCCGTCTTGCTCTAGGAGACCCAGGAGCCGAGGAAATCGCGAAAAACGAAAAAATCGACTTTAGAAAATTCACGGACCTCTAGAAAAATCGGAAATCGTCTCACGAATCCAATGGCGCCAGCCAAATTGTCCTAGCTATGATATTTCCAAATATATGGGCGAAAAACAGTTTGATCCCAAATCCGGGCCCGTTTTGCTCTAGGAGGCGCAGGAGCCGAGAAAAACGCGAAAAACGAAAAAATCGACTTTAGAAAATTCTCGGACCCCTAGAAAAATCGGAAATCGTCTCACGAATCCAATGGCGCCAGCCAAATTGTCCTAGCTATGATATTTCCAAAGATATGGGCGAAAAACAGTGTGATCCCAAATCCGGGCCCGTTTTGCTCTAGGAGGCCCAGGAGCCGAGAAAAACGCGAAAAACGAAAAAATCGTCTTTAGAAAATTCGCAGCCCCCTAGAAAAATCGGAAATCGTCTCACGAATCCAATGGCGCCAGCCAAATTGCCCTAGCTATGATATTTCCAAAGATATGGGCAAAAGACTGTATGATCCCAAATCCGGACCCGTTTTGCTCTAGGAGGCCCAGGAGCGGAGAAAAACGCGAAAAACGAAAAAATCGACTTTAGAAAATTCCCGGCCCCCTAGAAAAATCGGAAATCGTCTCACGAATCCAATGGCGCCAGCCAAATTGTCCTAGCTATGATATTTCCAAAGATATGGGCAGAAGACTGTGTGATCCCAAATCCGGGCCCGTTTTGCTCTAGGAGGCCCAGGAGCGGAGAAAAACGCGAAAAACGAAAAAATCGACTTTAGAAAATTCCCGGCCCCCTAGAAAAATCGGAAATCGTCTCACCAATCCAATGGCGCCAGCCAAATTGTCCTAGCTATGATATTTCCAAAGATATGGGCAAAAGACTGTGTGATCCCAAATCCGGGCCCGTTTTGCTCTAGGAGGCCCAGGAGCGGAGAAAAACGCGAAAAACGAAAAAATCGACTTTAGAAAATTCCCGGCCCGCTAGAAAAATCGGAAATCGTCTCACCAATCCAATGGCGCCAGCCAAATTGTCCTAGCTATGATATTTCCAAAGATATGGGCAAAAGGCTGTGTGATCCCATATCCGGGCCCGTTTTACTCTAGGAGGCCCAGGAGCCGAGAAAAACGCGAAAAACGAAAAAATCGACTTTAGAAAATTCCCGGCCCCCTAGAAAAATCGGAAATCGTCTCACCAATCCAATGGCGCCAGCCAAATTGTCCTAGCTATGATATTTCCAAAGATATGGGCAAAAGACTGTGTGATCCCAAATCCGGGCCCGTTTTGCTCTAGGAGGCCCAGGAGCGGAGAAAAACGCGAAAAACGAAAAAATCGACTTTAGAAAATTCCCGGCCCGCTAGAAAAATCGGAAATCGTCTCACCAATCCAATGGCGCCAGCCAAATTGTCCTAGCTATGATATTTCCAAAGATATGGGCAAAAGGCTGTGTGATCCCATATCCGGGCCCGTTTTACTCTAGGAGGCCCAGGAGCCGAGAAAAACGCGAAAAACGAAAAAATCGACTTTAGAAAATTCTCGGACCCCTAGAAAAATCGGAAATCGTCTCACGAATCCAATGGCGCCAGCCAAATTGTCCTAGCTATGATATTTCCAAAGATATGGGCGAAAAACAGTGTGATCCCAAATCCGGGCCCGTTTTGCTCTAGGAGGCCCAGGAGCCGAGAAAAACGCGAAAAACGAAAAAATCGACTTTAGAAAATTCCCGGACCCCTGGAAAAATCGGAAATCGTCTCACGAATCCAATGGCGCCAGCCAAATTGTCCTAGCTATGATATTTCCAAAGATATGGGCAAAAGACTGTGTGATCCCAAATCCGGGCCCGTTTTGCTCTAGGCGGCCCAGGAGCCGAGAAAAACGTGAAAAACGATAAAATCGACTTTAGAAAATTCCCGGCCCACTAGAAAAATCGGAAATCGTCTCACGAATCCAATGGCGCCAGCCAAATTGTCCTAGCTATGATATTTCCAAAGATATGGGCGAAAAACGGTGTGATCCCAAATCCGGGCCCGTTTTACTCTAGGAGGCCCAGGAGCCGAGAAAAACGCGAAAAACGAAAAAATCGACTTTAGAAAATTCCCAGCCCCCTAGAAAAATCGGAAATCGTCTCACGAATCCAATGGCGCCAGCCAAATTGTCCTAGCTATGATATTTCCAAAGATATGGGCGAAAAACAGTGTGATCCCAAATCCGGGCCCGTTTTGCTCTAGGAGGCCCAGGAGCCGAGAAAAACGCGAAAAACGAAAAAATCGACTTTAGAAAATTCCCGGACCCCTGGAAAAATCGGAAATCGTCTCACGAATTCAATGGCGCCAGCCAAATTGTCCTAGCTATGATATTTCCAAAGATATGGGCGAAAAACGGTGTGATGCCAAATCCGGGCCCGTTTTGCTCTCGGAGACCCAGGAGCCGAGGAAATCGCGAAAAACGAAAAAATCGACTTTAGAAAATTCACGGACCTCTAGAAAAATCGGAAATCGTCTCACGAATCCAATGGCGCCAGCCAAATTGTCCTAGCTATGATATTTCCAAAGATATGGGCAAAAGACTGTGTGATCCCAAATCCGGGCCCGTTTTGCTCTAGGCGGCCCAGGAGCCGAGAAAAACGTGAAAAACGATAAAATCGACTTTAGAAAATTCCCGGCCCACTAGAAAAATCGGAAATCGTCTCACGAATCCAATGGCGCCAGCCAAATTGTCCTAGCTATGATATTTCCAAAGATATGGGCGAAAAACGGTGTGATCCCAAATCCGGGCCCGTTTTACTCTAGGAGGCCCAGGAGCCGAGAAAAACGCGAAAAACGAAAAAATCGACTTTAGAAAATTCCCAGCCCCCTAGAAAAATCGGAAATCGTCTCACGAATCCAATGGCGCCAGCCAAATTGTCCTAGCTATGATATTTCCAAAGATATGGGCAAAAGACTGTGTGATCCCAAATCCGGGCCCGTTTTGCTCTAGGAGGCCCAGGAGCGGAGAAAAACGCGAAAAACGAAAAAATCGACTTTAGAAAATTCCCGGCCCGCTAGAAAAATCGGAAATCGTCTCACCAATCCAATGGCGCCAGCCAAATTGTACTAGCTATGATATTTCCACAGATATGGGCGAAAAACGGTGTGATGCCAAATCCGGGCCCGTCTTGCTCTAGGAGACCCAGGAGCCGAGGAAATCGCGAAAAACGAAAAAATCGACTTTAGAAAATTCACGGACCTCTAGAAAAATCGGAAATCGTCTCACGAATCCAATGGCGCCAGCCAAATTGTCCTAGCTATGATATTTCCAAATATATGGGCGAAAAACAGTTTGATCCCAAATCCGGGCCCGTTTTGCTCTAGGAGGCGCAGGAGCCGAGAAAAACGCGAAAAACGAAAAAATCGACTTTAGAAAATTCTCGGACCCCTAGAAAAATCGGAAATCGTCTCACGAATCCAATGGCGCCAGCCAAATTGTCCTAGCTATGATATTTCCAAAGATATGGGCGAAAAACAGTGTGATCCCAAATCCGGGCCCGTTTTGCTCTAGGAGGCCCAGGAGCCGAGAAAAACGCGAAAAACGAAAAAATCGTCTTTAGAAAATTCGCAGCCCCCTAGAAAAATCGGAAATCGTCTCACGAATCCAATGGCGCCAGCCAAATTGTCCTAGCTATGATATTTCCAAAGATATGGGCAAAAGACTGTGTGATCCCAAATCCGGACCCGTTTTGCTCTAGGAGGCCCAGGAGCGGAGAAAAACGCGAAAAACGAAAAAATCGACTTTAGAAAATTCCCGGCCCCCTAGAAAAATCGGAAATCGTCTCACGAATCCAATGGCGCCAGCCAAATTGTCCTAGCTATGATATTTCCAAAGATATGGGCAAAAGGCTGTGTGATCCCATATCCGGGCCCGTTTTACTCTAGGAGGCCCAGGAGCCGAGAAAAACGCGAAAAACGAAAAAATCGACTTTAGAAAATTCCCGGCCCTCTAGAAAAATCGGAAATCGTCTCACGAATCCAATGGCGCCAGCCAAATTGTCCTAGCTATGATATTTCCAAAGATATGGGCGAAAAACGGTGTGATCCCATATCCGGGCCCGTTTTACTCTAGGAGGCCCAGGAGCCGAGAAAAACGCGAAAAACGAAAAAATCGACTTTAGAAAATTCCCGGCCCTCTAGAAAAATCGGAAATCGTCTCACCAATCCAATGGCGCCAGCCAAATTGTCCTAGCTATGATATTTCCAAAGATATGGGCGAAAAACGGTGTGATGCCAAATCCGGGCCCGTTTTACTCTAGGAGGCCCAGGAGCCGAGAAAAACGCGAAAAACGAAAAAATCGACTTTAGAAAATTCCCGGCCCTCTAGAAAAATCGGAAATCGTCTCACGAATCCAATGGCGCCAGCCAAATTGCCCTAGCTATGATATTTCCAAAGATATGGGCAAAAGACTGTATGATCCCAAATCCGGACCCGTTTTGCTCTAGGAGGCCCAGGAGCGGAGAAAAACGCGAAAAACGAAAAAATCGACTTTAGAAAATTCCCGGCCCCCTAGAAAAATCGGAAATCGTCTCACGAATCCAATGACGCCAGCCAAATTGTCCTAGCTATGATATTTCCAAAGATATGGGCAGAAGACTGTGTGATCCCAAATCCGGGCCCGTTTTGCTCTAGGAGGCCCAGGAGCGGAGAAAAACGCGAAAAACGAAAAAATCGACTTTAGAAAATTCCCGGCCCCCTAGAAAAATCGGAAATCGTCTCACCAATCCAATGGCGCCAGCCAAATTGTCCTAGCTATGATATTTCCAAAGATATGGGCAAAAGACTGTGTGATCCCAAATCCGGGCCCGTTTTGCTCTAGGAGGCCCAGGAGCGGAGAAAAACGCGAAAAACGAAAAAATCGACTTTAGAAAATTCCCGGCCCGCTAGAAAAATCGGAAATCGTCTCACCAATCCAATGGCGCCAGCCAAATTGTCCTAGCTATGATATTTCCAAAGATATGGGCAAAAGGCTGTGTGATCCCATATCCGGGCCCGTTTTACTCTAGGAGGCCCAGGAGCCGAGAAAAACGCGAAAAACGAAAAAATCGACTTTAGAAAATTCCCGAACCCCTGGAAAAATCGGAAATCGTCTCACGAATTCAATGGCGCCAGCCAAATTGTCCTAGCTATGATATTTCCAAAGATATGGGCGAAAAACGGTGTGATCCCAAATCCGGGCCCGTTTTACTCTAGGAGGCCCAGGAGCCGAGAAAAACGCGAAAAACGAAAAAATCGACTTTAGAAAATTCCCAGCCCCCTAGAAAAATCGGAAATCGTCTCACGAATCCAATGGCGCCAGCCAAATTGTCCTAGCTATGATATTTCCAAAGATATGGGCAAAAGACTGTGTGATCCCAAATCCGGGCCCGTTTTGCTCTAGGAGGCCCAGGAGCGGAGAAAAACGCGAAAAACGAAAAAATCGACTTTAGAAAATTCCCGGCCCGCTAGAAAAATCGGAAATCGTCTCACGAATCCAATGGCGCCAGCCAAATTGTCCTAGCTATGATATTTCCAAAGATATGGGCGAAAAACGGTGTGATCCCATATCCGGGCCCGTTTTACTCTAGGAGGCCCAGGAGCCGAGAAAAACGCGAAAAACGAAAAAATCGACTTTAGAAAATTCCCGGCCCTCTAGAAAAATCGGAAATCGTCTCACCAATCCAATGGCGCCAGCCAAATTGTCCTAGCTATGATATTTCCAAAGATATGGGCGAAAAACGGTGTGATGCCAAATCCGGGCCCGTTTTACTCTAGGAGGCCCAGGAGCCGAGAAAAACGCGAAAAACGAAAAAATCGACTTTAGAAAATTCCCGGCCCTCTAGAAAAATCGGAAATCGTCTCACGAATCCAATGGCGCCAGCCAAATTGCCCTAGCTATGATATTTCCAAAGATATGGGCAAAAGACTGTATGATCCCAAATCCGGACCCGTTTTGCTCTAGGAGGCCCAGGAGCGGAGAAAAACGCGAAAAACGCAAAAATCGACTTTAGAAAATTCCCGGCCCCCTAGAAAAATCGGAAATCGTCTCACGAATCCAATGACGCCAGCCAAATTGTCCTAGCTATGATATTTCCAAAGATATGCGCAGAAGACTGTGTGATCCCAAATCCGGGCCCGTTTTGCTCTAGGAGGCCCAGGAGCGGAGAAAAACGCGAAAAACGAAAAAATCGACTTTAGAAAATTCCCGGCCCCCTAGAAAAATCGGAAATCGTCTCACCAATCCAATGGCGCCAGCCAAATTGTCCTAGCTATGATATTTCCAAAGATATGGGCAAAAGACTGTGTGATCCCAAATCCGGGCCCGTTTTGCTCTAGGAGGCCCAGGAGCGGAGAAAAACGCGAAAAACGAAAAAATCGACTTTAGAAAATTCCCGGCCCGCTAGAAAAATCGGAAATCGTCTCACCAATCCAATGGCGCCAGCCAAATTGTCCTAGCTATGATATTTCCAAAGATATGGGCAAAAGGCTGTGTGATCCCATATCCGGGCCCGTTTTACTCTAGGAGGCCCAGGAGCCGAGAAAAACGCGAAAAACGAAAAAATCGACTTTAGAAAATTCCCGAACCCCTGGAAAAATCGGAAATCGTCTCACGAATTCAATGGCGCCAGCCAAATTGTCCTAGCTATGATATTTCCAAAGATATGGGCGAAAAACGGTGTGATCCCAAATCCGGGCCCGTTTTACTCTAGGAGGCCCAGGAGCCGAGAAAAACGCGAAAAACGAAAAAATCGACTTTAGAAAATTCCCAGCCCCCTAGAAAAATCGGAAATCGTCTCACGAATCCAATGGCGCCAGCCAAATTGTCCTAGCTATGATATTTCCAAAGATATGGGCAAAAGACTGTGTGATCCCAAATCCGGGCCCGTTTTGCTCTAGGAGGCCCAGGAGCGGAGAAAAACGCGAAAAACGAAAAAATCGACTTTAGAAAATTCCCGGCCCGCTAGAAAAATCGGAAATCGTCTCACCAATCCAATGGCGCCAGCCAAATTGTACTAGCTATGATATTTCCAAAGATATGGGCGAAAAACGGTGTGATGCCAAATCCGGGCCCGTCTTGCTCTAGGAGACCCAGGAGCCGAGGAAATCGCGAAAAACGAAAAAATCGACTTTAGAAAATTCACGGACCTCTAGAAAAATCGGAAATCGTCTCACGAATCCAATGGCGCCAGCCAAATTGTCCTAGCTATGATATTTCCAAATATATGGGCGAAAAACAGTTTGATCCCAAATCCGGGCCCGTTTTGCTCTAGGAGGCCCAGGAGCCGAGAAAAACGCGAAAAACGAAAAAATCGTCTTTAGAAAATTCGCAGCCCCCTAGAAAAATCGGAAATCGTCTCACGAATCCAATGGCGCCAGCCAAATTGCCCTAGCTATGATATTTCCAAAGATATGGGCAAAAGACTGTATGATCCCAAATCCGGACCCGTTTTGCTCTAGGAGGCCCAGGAGCGGAGAAAAACGCGAAAAACGAAAAAATCGACTTTAGAAAATTCCCGGCCCCCTAGAAAAATCGGAAATCGTCTCACGAATCCAATGACGCCAGCCAAATTGTCCTAGCTATGATATTTCCAAAGATATGGGCAGAAGACTGTGTGATCCCAAATCCGGGCCCGTTTTGCTCTAGGAGGCCCAGGAGCGGAGAAAAACGCGAAAAACGAAAAAATCGACTTTAGAAAATTCCCGGCCCCCTAGAAAAATCGGAAATCGTCTCACCAATCCAATGGCGCCAGCCAAATTGTCCTAGCTATGATATTTCCAAAGATATGGGCAAAAGACTGTGTGATCCCAAATCCGGGCCCGTTTTGCTCTAGGAGGCCCAGGAGCGGAGAAAAACGCGAAAAACGAAAAAATCGACTTTAGAAAATTCCCGGCCCGCTAGAAAAATCGGAAATCGTCTCACCAATCCAATGGCGCCAGCCAAATTGTCCTAGCTATGATATTTCCAAAGATATGGGCAAAAGGCTGTGTGATCCCATATCCGGGCCCGTTTTACTCTAGGAGGCCCAGGAGCCGAGAAAAACGCGAAAAACGAAAAAATCGACTTTAGAAAATTCCCGAACCCCTGGAAAAATCGGAAATCGTCTCACGAATTCAATGGCGCCAGCCAAATTGTCCTAGCTATGATATTTCCAAAGATATGGGCGAAAAACGGTGTGATGCCAAATCCGGGCCCGTTTTGCTCTCGGAGACCCAGGAGCCGAGGAAATCGCGAAAAACGAAAAAATCGACTTTAGAAAATTCACGGACCTCTAGAAAAATCGGAAATCGTCTCACGAATCCAATGGCGCCAGCCAAATTGTCCTAGCTATGATATTTCCAAAGATATGGGCAAAAGACTGTGTGATCCCAAATCCGGGCCCGTTTTGCTCTAGGCTGCCCAGGAGCCGAGAAAAACGTGAAAAACGATAAAATCGACTTTAGAAAATTCCCGGCCCACTAGAAAAATCGGAAATCGTCTCACGAATCCAATGGCGCCAGCCAAATTGTCCTAGCTATGATATTTCCAAAGATATGGGCGAAAAACGGTGTGATCCCAAATCCGGGCCCGTTTTACTCTAGGAGGCCCAGGAGCCGAGAAAAACGCGAAAAACGAAAAAATCGACTTTAGAAAATTGCCGGACCCCTCGAAAAATCGGAAATCGTCTCACGAATTCAATGGCGCCAGCCAAATTGCCCTAGCTATGATATTTCCAAAGATATGGGCAAAAGACTGTATGATCCCAAATCCGGACCCGTTTTGCTCTAGGAGGCCCAGGAGCGGAGAAAAACGCGAAAAACGAAAAAATCGACTTTAGAAAATTCCCGGCCCCCTAGAAAAATCGGAAATCGTCTCACGAATCCAATGGCGCCAGCCAAATTGTCCTAGCTATGATATTTCCAAAGATATGGGCAGAAGACTGTGTGATCCCAAATCCGGGCCCGTTTTGCTCTAGGAGGCCCAGGAGCGGAGAAAAACGCGAAAAACGAAAAAATCGACTTTAGAAAATTCCCGGCCCCCTAGAAAAATCGGAAATCGTCTCACCAATCCAATGGCGCCAGCCAAATTGTCCTAGCTATGATATTTCCAAAGATATGGGCAAAAGACTGTGTGATCCCAAATCCGGGCCCGTTTTGCTCTAGGAGGCCCAGGAGCGGAGAAAAACGCGAAAAACGAAAAAATCGACTTTAGAAAATTCTCGGACCCCTAGAAAAATCGGAAATCGTCTCACGAATCCAATGGCGCCAGCCAAATTGTCCTAGCTATGATATTTCCAAAGATATGGGCGAAAAACAGTGTGATCCCAAATCCGGGCCCGTTTTGCTCTAGGAGGCCCAGGAGCCGAGAAAAACGCGAAAAACGAAAAAATCGACTTTAGAAAATTCCCGGACCCCTGGAAAAATCGGAAATCGTCTCACGAATCCAATGGCGCCAGCCAAATTGTCCTAGCTATGATATTTCCAAAGATATGGGCAAAAGACTGTGTGATCCCAAATCCGGGCCCGTTTTGCTCTAGGCGGCCCAGGAGCCGAGAAAAACGTGAAAAACGATAAAATCGACTTTAGAAAATTCCCGGCCCACTAGAAAAATCGGAAATCGTCTCACGAATCCAATGGCGCCAGCCAAATTGTCCTAGCTATGATATTTCCAAAGATATGGGCGAAAAACGGTGTGATCCCAAATCCGGGCCCGTTTTACTCTAGGAGGCCCAGGAGCCGAGAAAAACGCGAAAAACGAAAAAATCGACTTTAGAAAATTCCCAGCCCCCTAGAAAAATCGGAAATCGTCTCACGAATCCAATGGCGCCAGCCAAATTGTCCTAGCTATGATATTTCCAAAGATATGGGCACAAGACTGTGTGATCCCAAATCCGGGCCCGTTTTGCTCTAGGAGGCCCAGGAGCGGAGAAAAACGCGAAAAACGAAAAAATCGACTTTAGAAAATTCCCGGCCCGCTAGTCAAATCGGAAATCGTCTCACCAATCCAATGGCGCCAGCCAAATTGTCCTAGCTATGATATTTCCAAAGATATGGGCAAAAGGCTGTGTGATCCCATATCCGGGCCCGTTTTACTCTAGGAGGCCCAGGAGCGGAGAAAAACGCGAAAAACGAAAAAATCGACTTTAGAAAATTCTCGGACCCCTAGAAAAATCGGAAATCGTCTCACGAATCCAATGGCGCCAGCCAAATTGTCCTAGCTATGATATTTCCAAAGATATGGGCGAAAAACAGTGTGATCCCAAATACGGGCCCGTTTTGCTCTAGGAGGCCCAGGAGCGGAGAAAAACGCGAAAAACGAAAAAATCGACTTTAGAAAATTCCCGGCCCGCTAGAAAAATCGGAAATCGTCTCACCAATCCAATGGCGCCAGCCAAATTGTACTAGCTATGATATTTCCAAAGATATGGGCGAAAAACGGTGTGATGCCAAATCCGGGCCCGTCTTGCTCTAGGAGACCCAGGAGCCGAGGAAATCGCGAAAAACGAAAAAATCGACTTTAGAAAATTCACGGACCTCTAGAAAAATCGGAAATCGTCTCACGAATCCAATGGCGCCAGCCAAATTGTCCTAGCTATGATATTTCCAAATATATGGGCGAAAAACAGTTTGATCCCAAATCCGGGCCCGTTTTGCTCTAGGAGGCGCAGGAGCCGAGAAAAACGCGAAAAACGAAAAAATCGACTTTAGAAAATTCTCGGACCCCTAGAAAAATCGGAAATCGTCTCACGAATCCAATGGCGCCAGCCAAATTGTCCTAGCTATGATATTTCCAAAGATATGGGCGAAAAACAGTGTGATCCCAAATCCGGGCCCGTTTTGCTCTAGGAGGCCCAGGAGCCGAGAAAAACGCGAAAAACGAAAAAATCGTCTTTAGAAAATTCGCAGCCCCCTAGAAAAATCGGAAATCGTCTCACGAATCCAATGGCGCCAGCCAAATTGTCCTAGCTATGATATTTCCAAAGATATGGGCAAACACTGTGTGATCCCAAATCCGGACCCGTTTTGCTCTAGGAGGCCCAGGAGCGGAGAAAAACGCGAAAAACGAAAAAATCGACTTTAGAAAATTCCCGGCCCCCTAGAAAAATCGGAAATCGTCTCACGAATCCAATGGCGCCAGCCAAATTGTCCTAGCTACGATATTTCCAAAGATATGGGCAAAAGGCTGTGTGATCCCATATCCGGGCCCGTTTTACTCTAGGAGGCCCAGGAGCCGAGAAAAACGCGAAAAACGAAAAAATCGACTTTAGAAAATTCCCGGCCCTCTAGAAAAATCGGAAATCGTCTCACGAATCCAATGGCGCCAGCCAAATTGTCCTAGCTATGATATTTCCAAAGATATGGGCGAAAAACGGTGTGATCCCATATCCGGGCCCGTTTTACTCTAGGAGGCCCAGGAGCCGAGAAAAACGCGAAAAACGAAAAAATCGACTTTAGAAAATTCCCGGCCCTCTAGAAAAATCGGAAATCGTCTCACCAATCCAATGGCGCCAGCCAAATTGTCCTAGCTATGATATTTCCAAAGATATGGGCGAAAAACGGTGTGATGCCAAATCCGGGCCCGTTTTACTCTAGGAGGCCCAGGAGCCGAGAAAAACGCGAAAAACGAAAAAATCGACTTTAGAAAATTCCCGGCCCTCTAGAAAAATCGGAAATCGTCTCACGAATCCAATGGCGCCAGCCAAATTGCCCTAGCTATGATATTTCCAAAGATATGGGCAAAAGACTGTATGATCCCAAATCCGGACCCGTTTTGCTCTAGGAGGCCCAGGAGCGGAGAAAAACGCGAAAAACGAAAAAATCGACTTTAGAAAATTCCCGGCCCCCTAGAAAAATCGGAAATCGTCTCACGAATCCAATGACGCCAGCCAAATTGTCCTAGCTATGATATTTCCAAAGATATGGGCAGAAGACTGTGTGATCCCAAATCCGGGCCCGTTTTGCTCTAGGAGGCCCAGGAGCGGAGAAAAACGCGAAAAACGAAAAAATCGACTTTAGAAAATTCCCGGCCCCCTAGAAAAATCGGAAATCGTCTCACCAATCCAATGGCGCCAGCCAAATTGTCCTAGCTATGATATTTCCAAAGATATGGGCAAAAGACTGTGTGATCCCAAATCCGGGCCCGTTTTGCTCTAGGAGGCCCAGGAGCGGAGAAAAACGCGAAAAACGAAAAAATCGACTTTAGAAAATTCCCGGCCCGCTAGAAAAATCGGAAATCGTCTCACCAATCCAATGGCGCCAGCCAAATTGTCCTAGCTATGATATTTCCAAAGATATGGGCAAAAGGCTGTGTGATCCCATATCCGGGCCCGTTTTACTCTAGGAGGCCCAGGAGCCGAGAAAAACGCGAAAAACGAAAAAATCGACTTTAGAAAATTCCCGAACCCCTGGAAAAATCGGAAATCGTCTCACGAATTCAATGGCGCCAGCCAAATTGTCCTAGCTATGATATTTCCAAAGATATGGGCGAAAAACGGTGTGATGCCAAATCCGGGCCCGTTTTGCTCTCGGAGACCCAGGAGCCGAGGAAATCGCGAAAAACGAAAAAATCGACTTTAGAAAATTCACGGACCTCTAGAAAAATCGGAAATCGTCTCACGAATCCAATGGCGCCAGCCAAATTGTCCTAGCTATGATATTTCCAAAGATATGGGCAAAAGACTGTGTGATCCCAAATCCGGGCCCGTTTTGCTCTAGGCGGCCCAGGAGCCGAGAAAAACGTGAAAAACGATAAAATCGACTTTAGAAAATTCCCGGCCCACTAGAAAAATCGGAAATCGTCTCACGAATCCAATGGCGCCAGCCAAATTGTCCTAGCTATGATATTTCCAAAGATATGGGCGAAAAACGGTGTGATCCCAAATCCGGGCCCGTTTTACTCTAGGAGGCCCAGGAGCCGAGAAAAACGCGAAAAACGAAAAAATCGACTTTAGAAAATTCCCGGACCCCTCGAAAAATCGGAAATCGTCTCACGAATTCAATGGCGCCAGCCAAATTGCCCTAGCTATGATATTTCCAAAGATATGGGCAAAAGACTGTATGATCCCAAATCCGGACCCGTTTTGCTCTAGGAGGCCCAGGAGCGGAGAAAAACGCGAAAAACGAAAAAATCGACTTTAGAAAATTCCCGGCCCCCTAGAAAAATCGGAAATCGTCTCACGAATCCAATGGCGCCAGCCAAATTGTCCTAGCTATGATATTTCCAAAGATATGGGCAGAAGACTGTGTGATCCCAAATCCGGGCCCGTTTTGCTCTAGGAGGCCCAGGAGCGGAGAAAAACGCGAAAAACGAAAAAATCGACTTTAGAAAATTCCCGGCCCCCTAGAAAAATCGGAAATCGTCTCACGAATCCAATGGCGCCAGCCAAATTGTCCTAGCTATGATATTTCCAAAGATATGGGCAAAAGACTGTGTGATCCCAAATCCGGGCCCGTTTTGCTCTAGGAGGCCCAGGAGCGGAGAAAAACGCGAAAAACGAAAAAATCGACTTTAGAAAATTCCCGGCCCGCTAGAAAAATCGGAAATCGTCTCACCAATCCAATGGCGCCAGCCAAATTGTCCTAGCTATGATATTTCCAAAGATATGGGCAAAAGGCTGTGTGATCCCATATCCGGGCCCGTTTTACTCTAGGAGGCCCAGGAGCGGAGAAAAACGCGAAAAACGAAAAAATCGACTTTAGAAAATTCTCGGACCCCTAGAAAAATCGGAAATCGTCTCACGAATCCAATGGCGCCAGCCAAATTGTCCTAGCTATGATATTTCCAAAGATATGGGCGAAAAACAGTGTGATCCCAAATACGGGCCCGTTTTGCTCTAGGAGGCCCAGGAGCGGAGAAAAACGCGAAAAACGAAAAAATCGACTTTAGAAAATTCCCGGCCCGCTAGAAAAATCGGAAATCGTCTCACCAATCCAATGGCGCCAGCCAAATTGTCCTAGCTATGATATTTCCAAAGATATGGGCAAAAGGCTGTGTGATCCCATATCCGGGCCCGTTTTACTCTAGGAGGCCCAGGAGCCGAGAAAAACGCGAAAAACGAAAAAATCGACTTTAGAAAATTCTCGGACCCCTAGAAAAATCGGAAATCGTCTCACGAATCCAATGGCGCCAGCCAATTTGTCCTAGCTATGATATTTCCAAAGATATGGGCGAAAAACAGTGTGATCCCAAATCCGGGCCCGTTTTGCTCTAGGAGGCCCAGGAGCCGAGAAAAACGCGAAAAACGAAAAAATCGACTTTAGAAAATTCCCGGACCCCTGGAAAAATCGGAAATCGTCTCACGAATTCAATGGCGCCAGCCAAATTGTCCTAGCTATGATATTTCCAAAGATATGGGCGAAAAACGGTGTGATGCCAAATCCGGGCCCGTTTTGCTCTCGGAGACCCAGGAGCCGAGGAAATCGCGAAAAACGAAAAAATCGACTTTAGAAAATTCACGGACCTCTAGAAAAATCGGAAATCGTCTCACGAATCCAATGGCGCCAGCCAAATTGTCCTAGCTATGATATTTCCAAAGATATGGGCAAAAGACTGTGTGATCCCAAATCCGGGCCCGTTTTGCTCTAGGCGGCCCAGGAGCCGAGAAAAACGTGAAAAACGATAAAATCGACTTTAGAAAATTCCCGGCCCACTAGAAAAATCGGAAATCGTCTCACGAATCCAATGGCGCCAGCCAAATTGTCCTAGCTATGATATTTCCAAAGATATGGGCGAAAAACGGTGTGATCCCAAATCCGGGCCCGTTTTACTCTAGGAGGCCCAGGAGCCGAGAAAAACGCGAAAAACGAAAAAATCGACTTTAGAAAATTCCCAGCCCCCTAGAAAAATCGGAAATCGTCTCACGAATCCAATGGCGCCAGCCAAATTGTCCTAGCTATGATATTTCCAAAGATATGGGCAAAAGACTGTGTGATCCCAAATCCGGGCCCGTTTTGCTCTAGGAGGCCCAGGAGCGGAGAAAAACGCGAAAAACGAAAAAATCGACTTTAGAAAATTCCCGGCCCGCTAGAAAAATCGGAAATCGTCTCACCAATCCAATGGCGCCAGCCAAATTGTACTAGCTATGATATTTCCAAAGATATGGGCGAAAAACGGTGTGATGCCAAATCCGGGCCCGTCTTGCTCTAGGAGACCCAGGAGCCGAGGAAATCGCGAAAAACGAAAAAATCGACTTTAGAAAATTCACGGACCTCTAGAAAAATCGGAAATCGTCTCACGAATCCAATGGCGCCAGCCAAATTGTCCTAGCTATGATATTTCCAAATATATGGGCGAAAAACAGTTTGATCCCAAATCCGGGCCCGTTTTGCTCTAGGAGGCGCAGGAGCCGAGAAAAACGCGAAAAACGAAAAAATCGACTTTAGAAAATTCTCGGACCCCTAGAAAAATCGGAAATCGTCTCACGAATCCAATGGCGCCAGCCAAATTGTCCTAGCTATGATATTTCCAAAGATATGGGCGAAAAACAGTGTGATCCCAAATCCGGGCCCGTTTTGCTCTAGGAGGCCCAGGAGCCGAGAAAAACGCGAAAAACGAAAAAATCGTCTTTAGAAAATTCGCAGCCCCCTAGAAAAATCGGAAATCGTCTCACGAATCCAATGGCGCCAGCCAAATTGTCCTAGCTATGATATTTCCAAAGATATGGGCAAAAGACTGTGTGATCCCAAATCCGGACCCGTTTTGCTCTAGGAGGCCCAGGAGCGGAGAAAAACGCGAAAAACGAAAAAATCGACTTTAGAAAATTCCCGGCCCCCTAGAAAAATCGGAAATCGTCTCACGAATCCAATGGCGCCAGCCAAATTGTCCTAGCTATGATATTTCCAAAGATATGGGCAAAAGGCTGTGTGATCCCATATCCGGGCCCGTTTTACTCTAGGAGGCCCAGGAGCCGAGAAAAACGCGAAAAACGAAAAAATCGACTTTAGAAAATTCCCGGCCCTCTAGAAAAATCGGAAATCGTCTCACGAATCCAATGGCGCCAGCCAAATTGTCCTAGCTATGATATTTCCAAAGATATGGGCGAAAAACGGTGTGATCCCATATCCGGGCCCGTTTTACTCTAGGAGGCCCAGGAGCCGAGAAAAACGCGAAAAACGAAAAAATCGACTTTAGAAAATTCCCGGCCCTCTAGAAAAATCGGAAATCGTCTCACCAATCCAATGGCGCCAGCCAAATTGTCCTAGCTATGATATTTCCAAAGATATGGGCGAAAAACGGTGTGATGCCAAATCCGGGCCCGTTTTACTCTAGGAGGCCCAGGAGCCGAGGAAATCGCGAAAAACGAAAAAATCGACTTTAGAAAATTCACGGACCTCTAGAAAAATCGGAAATCGTCTCACGAATCCAATGGCGCCAGCCAAATTGTCCTAGCTATGATATTTCCAAATATATGGGCGAAAAACAGTTTGATCCCAAATCCGGGCCCGTTTTGCTCTAGGAGGCGCAGGAGCCGAGAAAAACGCGAAAAACGAAAAAATCGACTTTAGAAAATTCTCGGACCCCTAGAAAAATCGGAAATCGTCTCACGAATCCAATGGCGCCAGCCAAATTGTCCTAGCTATGATATTTCCAAAGATATGGGCGAAAAACAGTGTGATCCCAAATCCGGGCCCGTTTTGCTCTAGGAGGCCCAGGAGCCGAGAAAAACGCGAAAAACGAAAAAATCGTCTTTAGAAAATTCGCAGCCCCCTAGAAAAATCGGAAATCGTCTCACGAATCCAATGGCGCCAGCCAAATTGTCCTAGCTATGATATTTCCAAAGATATGGGCAAAAGACTGTGTGATCCCAAATCCGGACCCGTTTTGCTCTAGGAGGCCCAGGAGCGGAGAAAAACGCGAAAAACGAAAAAATCGACTTTAGAAAATTCCCGGCCCCCTAGAAAAATCGGAAATCGTCTCACGAATCCAATGACGCCAGCCAAATTGTCCTAGCTATGATATTTCCAAAGATATGGGCAGAAGACTGTGTGATCCCAAATCCGGGCCCGTTTTGCTCTAGGAGGCCCAGGAGCGGAGAAAAACGCGAAAAACAAAAAAATCGACTTTAGAAAATTCCCGGCCCCCTAGAAAAATCGGAAATCGTCTCACCAATCCAATGGCGCCAGCCAAATTGTCCTAGCTATGATATTTCCAAAGATATGGGCAAAAGACTGTGTGATCCCAAATCCGGGCCCGTTTTGCTCTAGGAGGCCCAGGAGCGGAGAAAAACGCGAAAAACGAAAAAATCGACTTTAGAAAATTCCCGGCCCGCTAGAAAAATCGGAAATCGTCTCACCAATCCAATGGCGCCAGCCAAATTGTCCTAGCTATGATATTTCCAAAGATATGGGCAAAAGGCTGTGTGATCCCATATCCGGGCCCGTTTTACTCTAGGAGGCCCAGGAGCCGAGAAAAACGCGAAAAACGAAAAAATCGACTTTAGAAAATTCTCGGACCCCTAGAAAAATCGGAAATCGTCTCACGAATCCAATGGCGCCAGCCAAATTGTCCTAGCTATGATATTCCCAAAGATATGGGCGAAAAACAGTGTGATCCCAAATCCGGGCCCGTTTTGCTCTAGGAGGCCCAGGAGCGGAGAAAAACGCGAAAAACGAAAAAATCGACTTTAGAAAATTCCCGGCCCGCTAGAAAAATCGGAAATCGTCTCACCAATCCAATGGCGCCAGCCAAATTGTCCTAGCTATGATATTTCCAAAGATATGGGCAAAAGGCTGTGTGATCCCAAATCCGGGCCCGTTTTGCTCTAGGAGGCCCAGGAGCGGAGAAAAACGCGAAAAACGAAAAAATCGACTTTAGAAAATTCCCGGCCCCCTAGAAAAATCGGAAATCGTCTCACGAATCCAATGGCGCCAGCCAAATTGTCCTAGCTATGATATTTCCAAAGATATGGGCAAAAGGCTGTGTGATCCCATATCCGGGCCCGTTTTACTCTAGGAGGCCCAGGAGCCGAGAAAAACGCGAAAAACGAAAAAATCGACTTTAGAAAATTCCCGGCCCTCTAGAAAAATCGGAAATCGTCTCACGAATCCAATGGCGCCAGCCAAATTGTCCTAGCTATGATATTTCCAAAGATATGGGCGAAAAACGGTGTGATCCCATATCCGGGCCCGTTTTACTCTAGGAGGCCCAGGAGCCGAGAAAAACGCGAAAAACGAAAAAATCGACTTTAGAAAATTCCCGGCCCTCTAGAAAAATCGGAAATCGTCTCACCAATCCAATGGCGCCAGCCAAATTGTCCTAGCTATGATATTTCCAAAGATATGGGCGAAAAACGGTGTGATGCCAAATCCGGGCCCGTTTTACTCTAGGAGGCCCAGGAGCCGAGAAAAACGCGAAAAACGAAAAAATCGACTTTAGAAAATTCCCGGCCCTCTAGAAAAATCGGAAATCGTCTCACGAATCCAATGGCGCCAGCCAAATTGCCCTAGCTATGATATTTCCAAAGATATGGGCAAAAGACTGTATGATCCCAAATCCGGACCCGTTTTGCTCTAGGAGGCCCAGGAGCGGAGAAAAACGCGAAAAACGAAAAAATCGACTTTAGAAAATTCCCGGCCCCCTAGAAAAATCGGAAATCGTCTCACGAATCCAATGACGCCAGCCAAATTGTCCTAGCTATGATATTTCCAAAGATATGGGCAGAAGACTGTGTGATCCCAAATCCGGGCCCGTTTTGCTCTAGGAGGCCCAGGAGCGGAGAAAAACGCGAAAAACGAAAAAATCGACTTTAGAAAATTCCCGGCCCCCTAGAAAAATCGGAAATCGTCTCACCAATCCAATGGCGCCAGCCAAATTGTCCTAGCTATGATATTTCCAAAGATATGGGCAAAAGACTGTGTGATCCCAAATCCGGGCCCGTTTTGCTCTAGGAGGCCCAGGAGCGGAGAAAAACGCGAAAAACGAAAAAATCGACTTTAGAAAATTCCCGGCCCGCTAGAAAAATCGGAAATCGTCTCACCAATCCAATGGCGCCAGCCAAATTGTCCTAGCTATGATATTTCCAAAGATATGGGCAAAAGGCTGTGTGATCCCATATCCGGGCCCGTTTTACTCTAGGAGGCCCAGGAGCCGAGAAAAACGCGAAAAACGAAAAAATCGACTTTAGAAAATTCTCGGACCCCTAGAAAAATCGGAAATCGTCTCACGAATCCAATGGCGCCAGCCAAATTGTCCTAGCTATGATATTTCCAAAGATATGGGCGAAAAACGGTGTGATGCCAAATCCGGGCCCGTTTTGCTCTCGGAGACCCAGGAGCCGAGGAAATCGCGAAAAACGAAAAAATCGACTTTAGAAAATTCACGGACCTCTAGAAAAATCGGAAATCGTCTCACGAATCCAATGGCGCCAGCCAAATTGTCCTAGCTATGATATTTCCAAAGATATGGGCAAAAGACTGTGTGATCCCAAATCCGGGCCCGTTTTGCTCTAGGCGGCCCAGGAGCCGAGAAAAACGTGAAAAACGATAAAATCGACTTTAGAAAATTCCCGGCCCACTAGAAAAATCGGAAATCGTCTCACGAATCCAATGGCGCCAGCCAAATTGTCCTAGCTATGATATTTCCAAAGATATGGGCGAAAAACGGTGTGATCCCAAATCCGGGCCCGTTTTACTCTAGGAGGCCCAGGAGCCGAGAAAAACGCGAAAAACGAAAAAATCGACTTTAGAAAATTCCCAGCCCCCTAGAAAAATCGGAAATCGTCTCACGAATCCAATGGCGCCAGCCAAATTGTCCTAGCTATGATATTTCCAAAGATATGGGCAAAAGACTGTGTGATCCCAAATCCGGGCCCGTTTTGCTCTAGGAGGCCCAGGAGCGGAGAAAAACGCGAAAAACGAAAAAATCGACTTTAGAAAATTCCCGGCCCGCTAGAAAAATCGGAAATCGTCTCACCAATCCAATGGCGCCAGCCAAATTGTCCTAGCTATGATATTTCCAAAGATATGGGCAAAAGGCTGTGTGATCCCATATCCGGGCCCGTTTTACTCTAGGAGGCCCAGGAGCGGAGAAAAACGCGAAAAACGAAAAAATCGACTTTAGAAAATTCTCGGACCCCTAGAAAAATCGGAAATCGTCTCACGAATCCAATGGCGCCAGCCAAATTGTCCTAGCTATGATATTTCCAAAGATATGGGCGAAAAACAGTGTGATCCCAAATACGGGCCCGTTTTGCTCTAGGAGGCCCAGGAGCCGAGAAAAACGCGAAAAACGAAAAAATCGTCTTTAGAAAATTCGCAGCCCCCTAGAAAAATCGGAAATCGTCTCACGAATCCAATGGCGCCAGCCAAATTGTCCTAGCTATGATATTTCCAAAGATATGGGCGAAAAACGGTGTGATGCCAAATCCGGGCCCGTTTTGCTCAAGGAGACCCAGGAGCCGAGGAAATCGCGAAAAACGAAAAAATCGACTTTAGGAAATTCCCGGACCCCTAGAAATATCGGAAATCGTCTCACGAATCCAATGGCGCCAGCCAAATTGTACTAGCTATGATATTTCCAAAGATATGGGCGAAAAACGGTGTGATGCCAAATCCGGGCCCGTCTTGCTCTAGGAGACCCAGGAGCCGAGGAAATCGCGAAAAACGAAAAAATCGACTTTAGAAAATTCACAGACCTCTAGAAAAATCGGAAATCGTCTCACGAATCCAATGGCGCCAGCCAAATTGTCCTAGCTATGATATTTCCAAATATATGGGCGAAAAACAGTTTGATCCCAAATCCGGGCCCGTTTTGCTCTAGGAGGCGCAGGAGCCGAGAAAAACGCGAAAAACGAAAAAATCGACTTTAGAAAATTCTCGGACCCCTAGAAAAATCGGAAATCGTCTCACGAATCCAATGGCGCCAGCCAAATTGTCCTAGCTATGATATTTCCAAAGATATGGGCGAAAAACAGTGTGATCCCAAATCCGGGCCCGTTTTGCTCTAGGAGGCCCAGGAGCCGAGAAAAACGCGAAAAACGAAAAAATCGTCTTTAGAAAATTCGCAGCCCCCTAGAAAAATCGGAAATCGTCTCACGAATCCAATGGCGCCAGCCAAATTGTCCTAGCTATGATATTTCCAAAGATATGGGCAAAAGACTGTGTGATCCCAAATCCGGACCCGTTTTGCTCTAGGAGGCCCAGGAGCGGAGAAAAACGCGAAAAACGAAAAAATCGACTTTAGAAAATTCCCGGCCCCCTAGAAAAATCGGAAATCGTCTCACGAATCCAATGGCGCCAGCCAAATTGTCCTAGCTATGATATTTCCAAAGATATGGGCAAAAGGCTGTGTGATCCCATATCCGGGCCCGTTTTACTCTAGGAGGCCCAGGAGCCGAGAAAAACGCGAAAAACGAAAAAATCGACTTTAGAAAATTCCCGGCCCTCTAGAAAAATCGGAAATCGTCTCACGAATCCAATGGCGCCAGCCAAATTGTCCTAGCTATGATATTTCCAAAGATATGGGCGAAAAACGGTGTGATCCCATATCCGGGCCCGTTTTACTCTAGGAGGCCCAGGAGCCGAGAAAAACGCGAAAAACGAAAAAATCGACTTTAGAAAATTCCCGGCCCTCTAGAAAAATCGGAAATCGTCTCACCAATCCAATGGCGCCAGCCAAATTGTCCTAGCTATGATATTTCCAAAGATATGGGCGAAAAACGGTGTGATGCCAAATCCGGGCCCGTTTTACTCTAGGAGGCCCAGGAGCCGAGAAAAACGCGAAAAACGAAAAAATCGACTTTAGAAAATTCCCGGCCCTCTAGAAAAATCGGAAATCGTCTCACGAATCCAATGGCGCCAGCCAAATTGCCCTAGCTATGATATTTCCAAAGATATGGGCAAAAGACTGTATGATCCCAAATCCGGACCCGTTTTGCTCTAGGAGGCCCAGGAGCGGAGAAAAACGCGAAAAACGAAAAAATCGACTTTAGAAAATTCCCGGCCCCCTAGAAAAATCGGAAATCGTCTCACGAATCCAATGGCGCCAGCCAAATTGTCCTAGCTATGATATTTCCAAAGATATGGGCAGAAGACTGTGTGATCCCAAATCCGGGCCCGTTTTGCTCTAGGAGGCCCAGGAGCGGAGAAAAACGCGAAAAACGAAAAAATCGACTTCAGAAAATTCCCGGCCCCCTAGAAAAATCGGAAATCGTCTCACCAATCCAATGGCGCCAGCCAAATTGTCCTAGCTATGATATTTCCAAAGATATGGGCAAAAGACTGTGTGATCCCAAATCCGGGCCCGTTTTGCTCTAGGAGGCCCAGGAGCGGAGAAAAACGCGAAAAACGAAAAAATCGACTTTAGAAAATTCCCGGCCCGCTAGAAAAATCGGAAATCGTCTCACCAATCCAATGGCGCCAGCCAAATTGTCCTAGCTATGATATTTCCAAAGATATGGGCAAAAGGCTGTGTGATCCCATATCCGGGCCCGTTTTACTCTAGGAGGCCCAGGAGCCGAGAAAAACGCGAAAAACGAAAAAATCGACTTTAGAAAATTCTCGAACCCCTAGAAAAATCGGAAATCGTCTCACGAATCCAATGGCGCCAGCCAAATTGTCCTAGCTATGATATTTCCAAAGATATGTGCGAAAAACAGTGTGATCCCAAATCCGGGCCCGTTTTGCTCTAGGAGGCCCAGGAGCCGAGAAAAACGCGAAAAACGAAAAAATCGTCTTTAGAAAATTCGCAGCCCCCTAGAAAAATCGGAAATCGTCTCACGAATCCAATGGCGCCAGCCAAATTGTCCTAGCTATGATATTTCCAAAGATATGGGCGAAAAACGGTGTGATGCCAAATCCGGGCCCGTTTTGCTCAAGGAGACCCAGGAGCCGAGGAAATCGCGAAAAACGAAAAAATCGACTTTAGGAAATTCCCGGACCCCTAGAAATATCGGAAATCGTCTCACGAATCCAATGGCGCCAGCCAAATTGTCCGAGCTATGATATTTCCAAAGATATGGGCGAAAAACGGTGTGATGCCAAATCCGGGCCCGTCTTGCTCTAGGAGACCCAGGAGCCGAGGAAATCGCGAAAAACGAAAAAATCGACTTTAGAAAATTCACGGACCTCTAGAAAAATCGGAAATCGTCTCACGAATCCAATGGCGCCAGCCAAATTGTCCTAGCTATGATATTTCCAAATATATGGGCGAAAAACAGTTTGATCCCAAATCCGGGCCCGTTTTGCTCTAGGAGGCGCAGGAGCCGAGAAAAACGCGAAAAACGAAAAAATCGACTTTAGAAAATTCTCGGACCCCTAGAAAAATCGGAAATCGTCTCACGAATCCAATGGCGCCAGCCAAATTGTCCTAGCTATGATATTTCCAAAGATATGGGCGAAAAACAGTGTGATCCCAAATCCGGGCCCGTTTTGCTCTAGGAGGCCCAGGAGCCGAGAAAAACGCGAAAAACGAAAAAATCGTCTTTAGAAAATTCGCAGCCCCCTAGAAAAATCGGAAATCGTCTCACGAATCCAATGGCGCCAGCCAAATTGTCCTAGCTATGATATTTCCAAAGATATGGGCGAAAAACGGTGTGATGCCAAATCCGGGCCCGTTTTGCTCAAGGAGACCCAGGAGCCGAGGAAATCGCGAAAAACGAAAAAATCGACTTTAGGAAATTCCCGGACCCCTAGAAATATCGGAAATCGTCTCACGAATCCAATGGCGCCAGCCAAATTGTCCGAGCTATGATATTTCCAAAGATATGGGCGAAAAACGGTGTGATGCCAAATCCGGGCCCGTCTTGCTCTAGGAGACCCAGGAGCCGAGGAAATCGCGAAAAACGAAAAAATCGACTTTAGAAAATTCACGGACCTCTAGAAAAATCGGAAATCGTCTCACGAATCCAATGGCGCCAGCCAAATTGTCCTAGCTATGATATTTCCAAATATATGGGCGAAAAACAGTTTGATCCCAAATCCGGGCCCGTTTTGCTCTAGGAGGCGCAGGAGCCGAGAAAAACGCGAAAAACGAAAAAATCGACTTTAGAAAATTCTCGGACCCCTAGAAAAATCGGAAATCGTCTCACGAATCCAATGGCGCCAGCCAAATTGTCCTAGCTATGATATTTCCAAAGATATGGGCGAAAAACAGTGTGATCCCAAATCCGGGCCCGTTTTGCTCTAGGAGGCCCAGGAGCCGAGAAAAACGCGAAAAACGAAAAAATCGTCTTTAGAAAATTCGCAGCCCCCTAGAAAAATCGGAAATCGTCTCACGAATCCAATGGCGCCAGCCAAATTGTCCTAGCTATGATATTTCCAAAGATATGGGCGAAAAACGGTGTGATCCCATATCCGGGCCCGTTTTACTCTAGGAGGCCCAGGAGCCGAGAAAAACGCGAAAAACGAAAAAATCGACTTTAGAAAATTCCCGGCCCTCTAGAAAAATCGGAAATCGTCTCACGAATCCAATGGCGCCAGCCAAATTGTCCTAGCTATGATATTTCCAAAGATATGGGCGAAAAACGGTGTGATGCCAAATCCGGGCCCGTTTTACTCTAGGAGGCCCAGGAGCCGAGAAAAACGCGAAAAACGAAAAAATCGACTTTAGAAAATTCCCGGCCCTCTAGAAAAATCGGAAATCGTCTCACGAATCCAATGGCGCCAGCCAAATTGTCCTAGCTATGATATTTCCAAAGATATGGGCGAAAAACGGTGTGATGCCAAATCCGGGCCCGTTTTGCTCTCGGAGACCCAGGAGCCGAGGAAATCGCGAAAAACGAAAAAATCGACTTTAGAAAATTCACGGACCTCTAGAAAAATCGGAAATCGTCTCACGAATCCAATGGCGCCAGCCAAATTGTCCTAGCTACGATATTTCCAAAGATATGGGCCAAAAATGGTGTGATCCCAAATCCGGGCCCGTTTTGCTCTAGGAGGCCCAGGAGCCGAGAAAAACGCGAAAAACGAAAAAATCGACTTTAGAAAATTCCCAGCCCCCTAGAAAAATCGGAAATCGTCTCACGAATCCAATGGCGCCAGCCAAATTGTCCTAGCTATGATATTTCCAAAGATATGGGCGAAAAACAGTGTGATCCCAAATCCGGGCCCGTTTTACTCTAGGAGGCCCAGGAGCCGAGAAAAACGCGAAAAACGAAAAAATCGACTTTAGAAAATTCTCGGACCCCTAGAAAAATCGGAAATCGTCTCACGAATCCAATGGCGCCAGCCAAATTGTCCTAGCTATGATATTTCCAAAGATATGGGCGAAAAACAGTGTGATCCCAAATCCGGGCCCGTTTTGCTCTAGGAGGCCCAGGAGCCGAGAAAAACGCGAAAAACGAAAAAATCGACTTTAGAAAATTCCCAGCCCCCTAGAAAAATCGGAAATCGTCTCACGAATCCAATGGCACCAGCCAAATTGTCTCAGCTATGATATTTCCAAATATATGGGCGAAAAACAGTGTGATCCCAAATCCGGGCCCGTTTTGCTCTAGGAGGCCCAGGAGCCGAGAAAAACGCGAAAAACGAAAAAATCGTCTTTAGAAAATTCGCAGCCCCCTAGAAAAATCGGAAATCGTCTCACGAATCCAATGGCGCCAGCCAAATTGTCCTAGCTATGATATTTCCAAAGATATGGGCAAAAGACTGTATGATCCCAAATCCGGACCCGTTTTGCTCTAGGAGGCCCAGGAGCGGAGAAAAACGCGAAAAACGAAAAAATCGACTTTAGAAAATTCCCGGCCCCCTAGAAAAATCGGAAATCGTCTCACGAATCCAATGGCGCCAGCCAAATTGTCCTAGCTATGATATTTCCAAAGATATGGGCAGAAGACTGTGTGATCCCAAATCCGGGCCCGTTTTGCTCTAGGAGGCCCAGGAGCGGAGAAAAACGCGAAAAACGAAAAAATCGACTTTAGAAAATTCCCGGCCCCCTAGAAAAATCGGAAATCGTCTCACCAATCCAATGGCGCCAGCCAAATTGTCCTAGCTATGAAATTTCCAAAGATATGGGCAAAAGACTGTGTGATCCCAAATCCGGGCCCGTTTTGCTCTAGGAGGCCCAGGAGCGGAGAAAAACGCGAAAAACGAAAAAATCGACTTTAGAAAATTCCCGGCCCGCTAGAAAAATCGGAAATCGTCTCACCAATCCAATGGCGCCAGCCAAATTGTCCTAGCTATGATATTTCCAAAGATATGGGCAAAAGGCTGTGTGATCCCATATCCGGGCCCGTTTTACTCTAGGAGGCCCAGGAGCCGAGAAAAACGCGAAAAACGAAAAAATCGACTTTAGAAAATTCTCGGACCCCTAGAAAAATCGGAAATCGTCTCACGAATCCAATGGCGCCAGCCAAATTGTCCTAGCTATGATATTTCCAAAGATATGGGCGAAAAACAGTGTGATCCCAAATCCGGGCCCGTTTTGCTCTAGGAGGCCCAGGAGCCGAGAAAAACGCGAAAAACGAAAAAATCGACTTTAGAAAATTCCCGGACCCCTGGAAAAATCGGAAATCGTCTCACGAATCCAATGGCGCCAGCCAAATTGTCCTAGCTATGATATTTCCAAAGATATGGGCAAAAGACTGTGTGATCCCAAATCCGGGCCCGTTTTGCTCTAGGCGGCCCAGGAGCCGAGAAAAACGTGAAAAACGATAAAATCGACTTTAGAAAATTCCCGGCCCACTAGAAAAATCGGAAATCGTCTCACGAATCCAATGGCGCCAGCCAAATTGTCCTAGCTATGATATTTCCAAAGATATGGGCGAAAAACGGTGTGATCCCAAATCCGGGCCCGTTTTACTCTAGGAGGCCCAGGAGCCGAGAAAAACGCGAAAAACGAAAAAATCGACTTTAGAAAATTCCCAGCCCCCTAGAAAAATCGGAAATCGTCTCACAAATCCAATGGCGCCAGCCAAATTGTCCTAGCTATGATATTTCCAAAGATATGGGCAAAAGACTGTGTGATCCCAAATCCGGGCCCGTTTTGCTCTAGGAGGCCCAGGAGCGGAGAAAAACGCGAAAAACGAAAAAATCGACTTTAGAAAATTCCCGGCCCGCTAGAAAAATCGGAAATCGTCTCACCAATCCAATGGCGCCAGCCAAATTGTCCTAGCTATGATATTTCCAAAGATATGGGCAAAAGGCTGTGTGATCCCATATCCGGGCCCGTTTTACTCTAGGAGGCCCAGGAGCGGAGAAAAACGCGAAAAACGAAAAAATCGACTTTAGAAAATTCTCGGACCCCTAGAAAAATCGGAAATCGTCTCACGAATCCAATGGCGCCAGCCAAATTGTCCTAGCTATGATATTTCCAAAGATATGGGCGAAAAACAGTGTGATCCCAAATACGGGCCCGTTTTGCTCTAGGAGGCCCAGGAGCGGAGAAAAACGCGAAAAACGAAAAAATCGACTTTAGAAAATTCCCGGCCCGCTAGAAAAATCGGAAATCGTCTCACCAATCCAATGGCGCCAGCCAAATTGTCCTAGCTATGATATTTCCAAAGATATGGGCAAAAGGCTGTGTGATCCCATATCCGGGCCCGTTTTACTCTAGGAGGCCCAGGAGCCGAGAAAAACGCGAAAAACGAAAAAATCGACTTTAGAAAATTCTCGGACCCCTAGAAAAATCGGAAATCGTCTCACGAATCCAATGGCGCCAGCCAAATTGTCCTAGCTATGATATTTCCAAAGATATGGGCGAAAAACAGTGTGATCCCAAATCCGGGCCCGTTTTGCTCTAGGAGGCCCAGGAGCCGAGAAAAACGCGAAAAACGAAAAAATCGACTTTAGAAAATTCCCGGACCCCTGGAAAAATCGGAAATCGTCTCACGAATTCAATGGCGCCAGCCAAATTGTCCTAGCTATGATATTTCCAAAGATATGGGCGAAAAACGGTGTGATGCCAAATCCGGGCCCGTTTTGCTCTCGGAGACCTAGGAGCCGAGGAAATCGCGAAAAACGAAAAAATCGACTTTAGAAAATTCACGGACCTCTAGAAAAATCGGAAATCGTCTCACGAATCCAATGGCGCCAGCCAAATTGTCCTAGCTATGATATTTCCAAAGATATGGGCAAAAGACTGTGTGATCCCAAATCCGGGCCCGTTTTGCTCTAGGCGGCCCAGGAGCCGAGAAAAACGTGAAAAACGATAAAATCGACTTTAGAAAATTCCCGGCCCACTAGAAAAATCGGAAATCGTCTCACGAATCCAATGGCGCCAGCCAAATTGTCCTAGCTATGATATTTCCAAAGATATGGGCGAAAAACGGTGTGATCCCAAATCCGGGCCCGTTTTACTCTAGGAGGCCCAGGAGCCGAGAAAAACGCGAAAAACGAAAAAATCGACTTTAGAAAATTCCCAGCCCCCTAGAAAAATCGGAAATCGTCTCACGAATCCAATGGCGCCAGCCAAATTGTCCTAGCTATGATATTTCCAAAGATATGGGCGAAAAACGGTGTGATCCCATATCCGGGCCCGTTTTACTCTAGGAGGCCCAGGAGCCGAGAAAAACGCGAAAAACGAAAAAATCGACTTTAGAAAATTCCCGGCCCTCTAGAAAAATCGGAAATCGTCTCACGAATCCAATGGCGCCAGCCAAATTGTCCTAGCTATGATATTTCCAAAGATATGGGCGAAAAACGGTGTGATGCCAAATCCGGGCCCGTTTTACTCTAGGAGGCCCAGGAGCCGAGAAAAACGCGAAAAACGAAAAAATCGACTTTAGAAAATTCCCGGCCCTCTAGAAAAATCGGAAATCGTCTCACGAATCCAATGGCGCCAGCCAAATTGTCCTAGCCATGATATTTCCAAAGATATGGGCGAAAAGCGGTGTGATGCCAAATCCGGGCCCGTTTTGCTCTCGGAGACCCAGGAGCCGAGGAAATCGCGAAAAACGAAAAAATCGACTTTAGAAAATTCACGGACCTCTAGAAAAATCGGAAATCGTCTCACGAATCCAATGGCGCCAGCCAAATTGTCCTAGCTACGATATTTCCAAAGATATGGGCCAAAAATGGTGTGATCCCAAATCCGGGCCCGTTTTGCTCTAGGAGGCCCAGGAGCCGAGAAAAACGCGAAAAACGAAAAAATCGACTTTAGAAAATTCCCAGCCCCCTAGAAAAATCGGAAATCGTCTCACGAATCCAATGGCGCCAGCCAAATTGTCCTAGCTATGATATTTCCAAAGATATGGGCGAAAAACAGTGTGATCCCAAATCCGGGCCCGTTTTACTCTAGGAGGCCCAGGAGCCGAGAAAAACGCGAAAAACGAAAAAATCGACTTTAGAAAATTCTCGGACCCCTAGAAAAATCGGAAATCGTCTCACGAATCCAATGGCGCCAGCCAAATTGTCCTAGCTATGATATTTCCAAAGATATGGGCGAAAAACAGTGTGATCCCAAATCCGGGCCCGTTTTGCTCTAGGAGGCCCAGGAGCCGAGAAAAACGCGAAAAACGAAAAAATCGACTTTAGAAAATTCCCAGCCCCCTAGAAAAATCGGAAATCGTCTCACGAATGCAATGGCACCAGCCAAATTGTCTCAGCTATGATATTTCCAAATATATGGGCAAAAGACTGTGTGATCCCAAATCCGGACCCGTTTTGCTCTAGGAGGCCCAGGAGCGGAGAAAAACGCGAAAAACGAAAAAATCGACTTTAGAAAATTCCCGGCCCCCTAGAAAAATCGGAAATCGTCTCACGAATCCAATGGCGCCAGCCAAATTGTCCTAGCTATGATATTTCCAAAGATATGGGCGAAAAACGGTGTGATCCCATATCCGGGCCCGTTTTACTCTAGGAGGCCCAGGAGCCGAGAAAAACGCGAAAAACGAAAAAATCGACTTTAGAAAATTCCCGGCCCTCTAGAAAAATCGGAAATCGTCTCACGAATCCAATGGCGCCAGCCAAATTGTCCTAGCTATGATATTTCCAAAGATATGGGCGAAAAACGGTGTGATGCCAAATCCGGGCCCGTTTTACTCTAGGAGGCCCAGGAGCCGAGAAAAACGCGAAAAACGAAAAAATCGACTTTAGAAAATTCCCGGCCCTCTAGAAAAATCGGAAATCGTCTCACGAATCCAATGGCGCCAGCCAAATTGTCCTAGCCATGATATTTCCAAAGATATGGGCGAAAAGCGGTGTGATGCCAAATCCGGGCCCGTTTTGCTCTCGGAGACCCAGGAGCCGAGGAAATCGCGAAAAACGAAAAAATCGACTTTAGAAAATTCACGGACCTCTAGAAAAATCGGAAATCGTCTCACGAATCCAATGGCGCCAGCCAAATTGTCCTAGCTACGATATTTCCAAAGATATGGGCCAAAAATGGTGTGATCCCAAATCCGGGCCCGTTTTGCTCTAGGAGGCCCAGGAGCCGAGAAAAACGCGAAAAACGAAAAAATCGACTTTAGAAAATTCCCAGCCCCCTAGAAAAATCGGAAATCGTCTCACGAATCCAATGGCGCCAGCCAAATTGTCCTAGCTATGATATTTCCAAAGATATGGGCGAAAAACAGTGTGATCCCAAATCCGGGCCCGTTTTACTCTAGGAGGCCCAGGAGCCGAGAAAAACGCGAAAAACGAAAAAATCGACTTTAGAAAATTCTCGGACCCCTAGAAAAATCGGAAATCGTCTCACGAATCCAATGGCGCCAGCCAAATTGTCCTAGCTATGATATTTCCAAAGATATGGGCGAAAAACAGTGTGATCCCAAATCCGGGCCCGTTTTGCTCTAGGAGGCCCAGGAGCCGAGAAAAACGCGAAAAACGAAAAAATCGACTTTAGAAAATTCCCAGCCCCCTAGAAAAATCGGAAATCGTCTCACGAATGCAATGGCACCAGCCAAATTGTCTCAGCTATGATATTTCCAAATATATGGGCAAAAGACTGTGTGATCCCAAATCCGGACCCGTTTTGCTCTAGGAGGCCCAGGAGCGGAGAAAAACGCGAAAAACGAAAAAATCGACTTTAGAAAATTCCCGGCCCCCTAGAAAAATCGGAAATCGTCTCACGAATCCAATGGCGCCAGCCAAATTGTCCTAGCTATGATATTTCCAAAGATATGGGCAAAAGGCTGTGTGATCCCATATCCGGGCCCGTTTTACTCTGGGAGGCCCAGGAGCCGAGAAAAACGCGAAAAACGAAAAAATCGACTTTAGAAAATTCCCGGCCCTCTAGAAAAATCGGAAATCGTCTCACGAATCCAATGGCGCCAGCCAAATTGTCCTAGCTATGATATTTCCAAAGATATGGGCGAAAAACGGTGTGATGCCAAATCCGGGCCCGTTTTGCTCTCGGAGACCCAGGAGCCGAGGAAATCGCGAAAAACGAAAAAATCGACTTTAGAAAATTCCCGGCCCCCTAGAAAAATCGGAAATCGTCTCACGAATCCAATGGCGCCAGCCAAATTGTCCTAGCTACGATATTTCCAAAGATATGGGCCAAAAATGGTGTGATCCCAAATCCGGGCCCGTTTTGCTCTAGGAGGCCCAGGAGCCGAGAAAAACGCGAAAAACGAAAAAATCGACTTTAGAAAATTCCCAGCCGCCTAGAAAAATCGGAAATCGTCTCACGAATCCAATGGCGCCAGCCAAATTGTCCTAGCTATGATATTTCCAAAGATATGGGCGAAAAACAGTGTGATCCCAAATCCGGGCCCGTTTTACTCTAGGAGGCCCAGGAGCCGAGAAAAACGCGAAAAACGAAAAAATCGACTTTAGAAAATTCTCGGACCCCTAGAAAAATCGGAAATCGTCTCACGAATCCAATGGCGCCAGCCAAATTGTCCTAGCTATGATATTTCCAAAGATATGGGCGAAAAACAGTGTGATCCCAAATCCGGGCCCGTTTTGCTCTAGGAGGCCCAGGAGCCGAGAAAAACGCGAAAAACGAAAAAATCGACTTTAGAAAATTCCCGGACCCCTGGAAAAATCGGAAATCGTCTCACGAATTCAATGGCGCCAGCCAAATTGTCCTAGCTATGATATTTCCAAAGATATGGGCGAAAAACGGTGTGATGCCAAATCCGGGCCCGTTTTGCTCTCGGAGACCCAGGAGCCGAGGAAATCGCGAAAAACGAAAAAATCGACTTTAGAAAATTCACGGACCTCTAGAAAAATCGGAAATCGTCTCACGAATCCAATGGCGCCAGCCAAATTGTCCAGGAGCGGAGAAAAACGCGAAAAACGAAAAAATCGACTTTAGAAAATTCCCGGCCCGCTAGAAAAATCGGAAATCGTCTCACCAATCCAATGGCGCCAGCCAAATTGTCCTAGCTATGATATTTCCAAAGATATGGGCGAAAAACAGTGTGATCCCAAATCCGGGCCCGTTTTGCTCTAGGAGGCCCAGGAGCCGAGAAAAACGCGAAAAACGAAAAAATCGTCTTTAGAAAATTCGCAGCCCCCTAGAAAAATCGGAAATCGTCTCACGAATCCAATGGCGCCAGCCAAATTGTCCTAGCTATGATATTTCCAAAGATATGGGCAAAAGACTGTGTGATCCCAAATCCGGACCCGTTTTGCTCTAGGAGGCCCAGGAGCGGAGAAAAACGCGAAAAACGAAAAAATCGACTTTAGAAAATTCCCGGCCCCCTAGAAAAATCGGAAATCGTCTCACCAATCCAATGGCGCCAGCCAAATTGTCCTAGCTATGATATTTCCAAAGATATGGGCAAAAGGCTGTGTGATCCCATATCCGGGCCCGTTTTACTCTAGGAGGCCCAGGAGCCGAGAAAAACGCGAAAAACGAAAAAATCGACTTTAGAAAATTCCCGGACCCCTGGAAAAATCGGAAATCGTCTCACGAATTCAATGGCGCCAGCCAAATTGTCCTAGCTATGATATTTCCAAAGATATGGGCGAATAACGGTCTGAGTCCGAATCCGGGCCCATTTTGCTCTAGGAGGCCCAGGAGCCGAGCAAAACGCAAAAAAACGAAAAAATCGACTGTGGACCATTCCCGGACCCCTTAGTAAGTCGGAAATCGTCTCACGAATCCAATGGCGCCAGCCAAATTGTCCTAGCTATGATATTTCCAAAGATATGGGCGAAAAACGGTGTGATGCCAAATCCGGGCCCGTCTTGCTCTAGGAGACCCAGGAGCCGAGGAAATCGCGAAAAACGAAAAAATCGACTTTAGAAAATTCCCGGACCCCTGGAAAAATCGGAAATGGTCTCACGAAGTCAATGGCGCCAGCCAAATTGTCCTAGCTATGATATTTCCAAAGATATGGGCAAAAGGCTGTGTGATCCCATATCCGGGCCCGTTTCACTCTAGGAGGCCCAGGAGCCGAGAAAAACGCGAAAAACGAAAAAATCGACTTTAGAAAATTCCCAGCCCCCTAGAAAAATCGGAAATCGTCTCACGAATCCAATGGCACCAGCCAAATTGTCTCAGCTATGATATTTCCAAAGATATGGGCAAAAGACTGTGTGATCCCAAATCCGGGCCCGTTTTGCTCTAGGCGGCCCAGGAGCCGAGAAAAACGCGAAAAACGAAAAAATCGACTTTAGAAAATTCCCGGACCCCTCGAAAAATCGGAAATCGTCTCACGAATTCAATGGCGCCAGCCAAATTGCCCTAGCTATGATATTTCCAAAGATATGGGCAAAAGACTGTATGATCCCAAATCCGGACCCGTTTTGCTCTAGGAGGCCCAGGAGCGGAGAAAAACGCGAAAAACGAAAAAATCGACTTTAGAAAATTCCCGGCCCCCTAGAAAAATCGGAAATCGTCTCACGAATCCAATGGCGCCAGCCAAATTGTCCTAGCTATGAAATTTCCAAAGATATGGGCAAAAGACTGTGTGATCCCAAATCCGGGCCCGTTTTGCTCTAGGAGGCCCAGGAGCGGAGAAAAACGCGAAAAACGAAAAAATCGACTTTAGAAAATTCCCGGCCCGCTAGAAAAATCGGAAATCGTCTCACCAATCCAATGGCGCCAGCCAAATTGTCCTAGCTATGATATTTCCAAAGATATGGGCAAAAGACTGTGTGATCCCAAATCCGGACCCGTTTTGCTCTAGGAGGCCCAGGAGCCGAGAAAAACGCGAAAAACGAAAAAATCGACTTTAGAAAATTCCCGGACCCCTCGAAAAATCGGAAATCGTCTCACGAATCCAATGGCACCAGCCAAATTGTCTCAGCTATGATATTTCCAAATATATGGGCAAAAGACTGTGTGATCCCAAATCCGGACCCGTTTTGCTCTAGGAGGCCCAGGAGCGGAGAAAAACGCGAAAAACGAAAAAATCGACTTTAGAAAATTCCCGGCCCCCTAGAAAAATCGGAAATCGTCTCACGAATCCAATGGCGCCAGCCAAATTGTCCTAGCTATGAAATTTCCAAAGATATGGGCAAAAGACTGTGTGATCCCAAATCCGGGCCCGTTTTGCTCTAGGAGGCCCAGGAGCGGAGAAAAACGCGAAAAACGAAAAAATCGACTTTAGAAAATTCCCGGCCCGCTAGAAAAATCGGAAATCGTCTCACCAATCCAATGGCGCCAGCCAAATTGTCCTAGCTATGATATTTCCAAAGATATGGGCAAAAGGCTGTGTGATCCCATATCCGGGCCCGTTTTACTCTAGGAGGCCCAGGAGCCGAGAAAAACGCGAAAAACGAAAAAATCGACTTTAGAAAATTCTCGGACCCCTAGAAAAATCGGAAATCGTCTCACGAATCCAATGGCGCCAGCCAAATTGTCCTAGCTATGATATTTCCAAAGATATGGGCGAAAAACAGTGTGATCCCAAATCCGGGCCCGTTTTGCTCTAGGAGGCCCAGGAGCCGAGAAAAACGCGAAAAACGAAAAAATCGACTTTAGAAAATTCCCGGACCCCTGGAAAAATCGGAAATCGTCTCACGAATCCAATGGCGCCAGCCAAATTGTCCTAGCTATGATATTTCCAAAGATATGGGCAAAAGACTGTGTGATCCCAAATCCGGGCCCGTTTTGCTCTAGGCGGCCCAGGAGCCGAGAAAAACGTGAAAAACGATAAAATCGACTTTAGAAAATTCCCGGCCCACTAGAAAAATCGGAAATCGTCTCACGAATCCAATGGCGCCAGCCAAATTGTCCTAGCTATGATATTTCCAAAGATATGGGCGAAAAACGGTGTGATCCCAAATCCGGGCCCGTTTTACTCTAGGAGGCCCAGGAGCCGAGAAAAACGCGAAAAACGAAAAAATCGACTTTAGAAAATTCCCAGCCCCCTAGAAAAATCGGAAATCGTCTCACAAATCCAATGGCGCCAGCCAAATTGTCCTAGCTATGATATTTCCAAAGATATGGGCAAAAGACTGTGTGATCCCAAATCCGGGCCCGTTTTGCTCTAGGAGGCCCAGGAGCGGAGAAAAACGCGAAAAACGAAAAAATCGACTTTAGAAAATTCCCGGCCCGCTAGAAAAATCGGAAATCGTCTCACCAATCCAATGGCGCCAGCCAAATTGTCCTAGCTATGATATTTCCAAAGATATGGGCAAAAGGCTGTGTGATCCCATATCCGGGCCCGTTTTACTCTAGGAGGCCCAGGAGCGGAGAAAAACGCGAAAAACGAAAAAATCGACTTTAGAAAATTCTCGGACCCCTAGAAAAATCGGAAATCGTCTCACGAATCCAATGGCGCCAGCCAAATTGTCCTAGCTATGATATTTCCAAAGATATGGGCGAAAAACAGTGTGATCCCAAATACGGGCCCGTTTTGCTCTAGGAGGCCCAGGAGCGGAGAAAAACGCGAAAAACGAAAAAATCGACTTTAGAAAATTCCCGGCCCGCTAGAAAAATCGGAAATCGTCTCACCAATCCAATGGCGCCAGCCAAATTGTCCTAGCTATGATATTTCCAAAGATATGGGCAAAAGGCTGTGTGATCCCATATCCGGGCCCGTTTTACTCTAGGAGGCCCAGGAGCCGAGAAAAACGCGAAAAACGAAAAAATCGACTTTAGAAAATTCTCGGACCCCTAGAAAAATCGGAAATCGTCTCACGAATCCAATGGCGCCAGCCAAATTGTCCTAGCTATGATATTTCCAAAGATATGGGCGAAAAACAGTGTGATCCCAAATCCGGGCCCGTTTTGCTCTAGGAGGCCCAGGAGCCGAGAAAAACGCGAAAAACGAAAAAATCGACTTTAGAAAATTCCCGGACCCCTGGAAAAATCGGAAATCGTCTCACGAATTCAATGGCGCCAGCCAAATTGTCCTAGCTATGATATTTCCAAAGATATGGGCGAAAAACGGTGTGATGCCAAATCCGGGCCCGTTTTGCTCTCGGAGACCCAGGAGCCGAGGAAATCGCGAAAAACGAAAAAATCGACTTTAGAAAATTCACGGACCTCTAGAAAAATCGGAAATCGTCTCACGAATCCAATGGCGCCAGCCAAATTGTCCTAGCTATGATATTTCCAAAGATATGGGCAAAAGACTGTGTGATCCCAAATCCGGGCCCGTTTTGCTCTAGGCGGCCCAGGAGCCGAGAAAAACGTGAAAAACGATAAAATCGACTTTAGAAAATTCCCGGCCCACTAGAAAAATCGGAAATCGTCTCACGAATCCAATGGCGCCAGCCAAATTGTCCTAGCTATGATATTTCCAAAGATATGGGCGAAAAACGGTGTGATCCCATATCCGGGCCCGTTTTACTCTAGGAGGCCCAGGAGCCGAGAAAAACGCGAAAAACGAAAAAATCGACTTTAGAAAATTCCCGGCCCTCTAGAAAAATCGGAAATCGTCTCACGAATCCAATGGCGCCAGCCAAATTGTCCTAGCTATGATATTTCCAAAGATATGGGCGAAAAACGGTGTGATGCCAAATCCGGGCCCGTTTTACTCTAGGAGGCCCAGGAGCCGAGAAAAACGCGAAAAACGAAAAAATCGACTTTAGAAAATTCCCGGCCCTCTAGAAAAATCGGAAATCGTCTCACGAATCCAATGGCGCCAGCCAAATTGTCCTAGCCATGATATTTCCAAAGATATGGGCGAAAAGCGGTGTGATGCCAAATCCGGGCCCGTTTTGCTCTCGGAGACCCAGGAGCCGAGGAAATCGCGAAAAACGAAAAAATCGACTTTAGAAAATTCACGGACCTCTAGAAAAATCGGAAATCGTCTCACGAATCCAATGGCGCCAGCCAAATTGTCCTAGCTACGATATTTCCAAAGATATGGGCCAAAAATGGTGTGATCCCAAATCCGGGCCCGTTTTGCTCTAGGAGGCCCAGGAGCCGAGAAAAACGCGAAAAACGAAAAAATCGACTTTAGAAAATTCCCAGCCCCCTAGAAAAATCGGAAATCGTCTCACGAATCCAATGGCGCCAGCCAAATTGTCCTAGCTATGATATTTCCAAAGATATGGGCGAAAAACAGTGTGATCCCAAATCCGGGCCCGTTTTGCTCTAGGAGGCCCAGGAGCCGAGAAAAACGCGAAAAACGAAAAAATCGACTTTAGAAAATTCCCAGCCCCCTAGAAAAATCGGAAATCGTCTCACGAATCCAATGGCACCAGCCAAATTGTCTCAGCTATGATATTTCCAAATATATGGGCAAAAGACTGTGTGATCCCAAATCCGGACCCGTTTTGCTCTAGGAGGCCCAGGAGCGGAGAAAAACGCGAAAAACGAAAAAATCGACTTTAGAAAATTCCCGGCCCCCTAGAAAAATCGGAAATCGTCTCACGAATCCAATGGCGCCAGCCAAATTGTCCTAGCTATGATATTTCCAAAGATATGGGCAAAAGGCTGTGTGATCCCATATCCGGGCCCGTTTTACTCTGGGAGGCCCAGGAGCCGAGAAAAACGCGAAAAACGAAAAAATCGACTTTAGAAAATTCCCGGCCCTCTAGAAAAATCGGAAATCGTCTCACGAATCCAATGGCGCCAGCCAAATTGTCCTAGCTATGATATTTCCAAAGATATGGGCGAAAAACGGTGTGATGCCAAATCCGGGCCCGTTTTGCTCTCGGAGACCCAGGAGCCGAGGAAATCGCGAAAAACGAAAAAATCGACTTTAGAAAATTCCCGGCCCCCTAGAAAAATCGGAAATCGTCTCACGAATCCAATGGCGCCAGCCAAATTGTCCTAGCTACGATATTTCCAAAGATATGGGCCAAAAATGGTGTGATCCCAAATCCGGGCCCGTTTTGCTCTAGGAGGCCCAGGAGCCGAGAAAAACGCGAAAAACGAAAAAATCGACTTTAGAAAATTCCCAGCCGCCTAGAAAAATCGGAAATCGTCTCACGAATCCAATGGCGCCAGCCAAATTGTCCTAGCTATGATATTTCCAAAGATATGGGCGAAAAACAGTGTGATCCCAAATCCGGGCCCGTTTTACTCTAGGAGGCCCAGGAGCCGAGAAAAACGCGAAAAACGAAAAAATCGACTTTAGAAAATTCTCGGACCCCTAGAAAAATCGGAAATCGTCTCACGAATCCAATGGCGCCAGCCAAATTGTCCTAGCTATGATATTTCCAAAGATATGGGCGAAAAACAGTGTGATCCCAAATCCGGGCCCGTTTTGCTCTAGGAGGCCCAGGAGCCGAGAAAAACGCGAAAAACGAAAAAATCGACTTTAGAAAATTCCCGGACCCCTGGAAAAATCGGAAATCGTCTCACGAATTCAATGGCGCCAGCCAAATTGTCCTAGCTATGATATTTCCAAAGATATGGGCGAAAAACGGTGTGATGCCAAATCCGGGCCCGTTTTGCTCTCGGAGACCCAGGAGCCGAGGAAATCGCGAAAAACGAAAAAATCGACTTTAGAAAATTCACGGACCTCTAGAAAAATCGGAAATCGTCTCACGAATCCAATGGCGCCAGCCAAATTGTCCAGGAGCGGAGAAAAACGCGAAAAACGAAAAAATCGACTTTAGAAAATTCCCGGCCCGCTAGAAAAATCGGAAATCGTCTCACCAATCCAATGGCGCCAGCCAAATTGTCCGAGCTATGATATTTCCAAAGATATGGGCAAAAGGCTGTGTTATCCCATATCCGGGCCCGTTTTACTCTTGGAGGCCCAGGAGCGGAGAAAAACGCGAAAAACGAAAAAATCGTCTTTAGAAAATTCGCAGCCCCCTAGAAAAATCGGAAATCGTCTCACGAATCCAATGGCGCCAGCCAAATTGTCCTAGCTATGATATTTCCAAAGATATGGGCGAAAAACGGTGTGATGCCAAATCCGGGCCCGTTTTGCTCAAGGAGACCCAGCAGCCGAGGAAATCGCGAAAAACGAAAAAATCGACTTTAGGAAATTCCCGGACCCCTAGAAATATCGGAAATCGTCTCACGAATCCAATGGCGCCAGCCAAATTGTCCTAGCTATGATATTTCCAAAGATATGGGCGAAAAACGGTGTGATGCCAAATCCGGGCCCGTCTTGCTCTAGGAGACCCAGGAGCCGAGGAAATCGCGAAAAACGAAAAAATCGACTTTAGAAAATTCACGGACCTCTAGAAAAATCGGAAATCGTCTCACGAATCCAATGGCGCCAGCCAAATTGTCCTAGCTATGATATTTCCAAATATATGGGCGAAAAACAGTTTGATCCCAAATCCGGGCCCGTTTTGCTCTAGGAGGCGCAGGAGCCGAGAAAAATGCGAAAAACGAAAAAATCGACTTTAGAAAATTCTCGGACCCCTAGAAAAATCGGAAATCGTCTCACGAATCCAATGGCGCCAGCCAAATTGTCCTAGCTATGATATTTCCAAAGATATGGGCGAAAAACAGTGTGATCCCAAATCCGGGCCCGTTTTGCTCTAGGAGGCCCAGGAGCCGAGAAAAACGCGAAAAACGAAAAAATCGTCTTTAGAAAATTCGCAGCCCCCTAGAAAAATCGGAAATCGTCTCACGAATCCAATGGCGCCAGCCAAATTGTCCTAGCTATGATATTTCCAAAGATATGGGCAAAAGACTGTGTGATCCCAAATCCGGACCCGTTTTGCTCTAGGAGGCCCAGGAGCGGAGAAAAACGCGAAAAACGAAAAAATCGACTTTAGAAAATTCCCGGCCCCCTAGAAAAATCGGAAATCGTCTCACCAATCCAATGGCGCCAGCCAAATTGTCCTAGCTATGATATTTCCAAAGATATGGGCAAAAGGCTGTGTGATCCCATATCCGGGCCCGTTTTACTCTAGGAGGCCCAGGAGCCGAGAAAAACGCGAAAAACGAAAAAATCGACTTTAGAAAATTCCCGGACCCCTGGAAAAATCGGAAATCGTCTCACGAATTCAATGGCGCCAGCCAAATTGTCCTAGCTATGATATTTCCAAAGATATGGGCGAATAACGGTCTGAGTCCGAATCCGGGCCCATTTTGCTCTAGGAGGCCCAGGAGCCGAGCAAAACGCAAAAAAACGAAAAAATCGACTGTGGACCATTCCCGGACCCCTTAGTAAGTCGGAAATCGTCTCACGAATCCAATGGCGCCAGCCAAATTGTCCTAGCTATGATATTTCCAAAGATATGGGCGAAAAACGGTGTGATGCCAAATCCGGGCCCGTCTTGCTCTAGGAGACCCAGGAGCCGAGGAAATCGCGAAAAACGAAAAAATCGACTTTAGAAAATTCCCGGACCCCTGGAAAAATCGGAAATGGTCTCACGAAGTCAATGGCGCCAGCCAAATTGTCCTAGCTATGATATTTCCAAAGATATGGGCAAAAGGCTGTGTGATCCCATATCCGGGCCCGTTTCACTCTAGGAGGCCCAGGAGCCGAGAAAAACGCGAAAAACGAAAAAATCGACTTTAGAAAATTCCCAGCCCCCTAGAAAAATCGGAAATCGTCTCACGAATCCAATGGCACCAGCCAAATTGTCTCAGCTATGATATTTCCAAAGATATGGGCAAAAGACTGTGTGATCCCAAATCCGGGCCCGTTTTGCTCTAGGCGGCCCAGGAGCCGAGAAAAACGCGAAAAACGAAAAAATCGACTTTAGAAAATTCCCGGACCCCTCGAAAAATCGGAAATCGTCTCACGAATTCAATGGCGCCAGCCAAATTGCCCTAGCTATGATATTTCCAAAGATATGGGCAAAAGACTGTATGATCCCAAATCCGGACCCGTTTTGCTCTAGGAGGCCCAGGAGCGGAGAAAAACGCGAAAAACGAAAAAATCGACTTTAGAAAATTCCCGGCCCCCTAGAAAAATCGGAAATCGTCTCACGAATCCAATGGCGCCAGCCAAATTGTCCTAGCTATGATATTTCCAAAGATATGGGCAGAAGACTGTGTGATCCCAAATCCGGGCCCGTTTTGCTCTAGGAGGCCCAGGAGCGGAGAAAAACCCGAAAAACGAAAAAATCGACTTTAGAAAATTCCCGGCCCCCTAGAAAAATCGGAAATCGTCTCACCAATCCAATGGCGCCAGCCAAATTGTCCTAGCTATGATATTTCCAAAGATATGGGCAAAAGACTGTATGATCCCAAATCCGGACCCGTTTTGCTCTAGGAGGCCCAGGAGCGGAGAAAAACGCGAAAAACGAAAAAATCGACTTTAGAAAATTCCCGGCCCCCTAGAAAAATCGGAAATCGTCTCACCAATCCAATGGCGCCAGCCAAATTGTCCTAGCTATGATATTTCCAAAGATATGGGCAAAAGGCTGTGTGATCCCATATCCGGGCCCGTTTTACTCTAGGAGGCCCAGGAGCCGAGAAAAACGCGAAAAACGAAAAAATCGACTTTAGAAAATTCCCGGACCCCTGGAAAAATCGGAAATCGTCTCACGAATTCAATGGCGCCAGCCAAATTGTCCTAGCTATGATATTTCCAAAGATATGGGCGAATAACGGTCTGAGTCCGAATCCGGGCCCATTTTGCTCTAGGAGGCCCAGGAGCCGAGCAAAACGCAAAAAAACGAAAAAATCGACTGTGGACCATTCCCGGACCCCTTAGTAAGTCGGAAATCGTCTCACGAATCCAATGGCGCCAGCCAAATTGTCCTAGCTATGATATTTCCAAAGATATGGGCGAAAAACGGTGTGATGCCAAATCCGGGCCCGTCTTGCTCTAGGAGACCCAGGAGCCGAGGAAATCGCGAAAAACGAAAAAATCGACTTTAGAAAATTCCCGGCCCCCTAGAAAAATCGGAAATCGTCTCACGAATCCAATGGCGCCAGCCAAATTGTCCTAGCTGTGATATTTCCAAAGATATGGGCGAAAAACAGTGTGATCCCAAATCCGGGCCCCTTTTGCTCTAGGAGGCCCAGGAGCCGAGAAAAACGCGAAAAACGAAAAAATCGACTTTAGAAAATTCCCGGACCCCTGGAAAAATCGGAAATGGTCTCACGAAGTCAATGGCGCCAGCCAAATTGTCCTAGCTATGATATTTCCAAAGATATGGGCAAAAGGCTGTGTGATCCCATATCCGGGCCCGTTTCACTCTAGGAGGCCCAGGAGCCGAGAAAAACGCGAAAAACGAAAAAATCGACTTTAGAAAATTCCCGGACCCCTAGAAAAATCGGAAATCGTCTCACGAATCCAATGGCGCCAGCCAAATTGTCCTAGCTATGATATTTCCAAAGATATGGGCGAAAAACAGTGTGATCCCAAATCCGGGCCCGTTTTGCTCTAGGAGGCCCAGGAGCCGAGAAAAACGCGAAAAACGAAAAAATCGACTTTAGAAAATTCCCAGCCCCCTAGAAAAATCGGAAATCGTCTCACGAATCCAATGGCGCCAGCCAAATTGTCCTAGCTATGATATTTCCAAAGATATGGGCAAAAGACTGTGTGATCCCAAATCCGGACCCGTTTTGCTCTAGGAGGCCCAGGAGCGGAGAAAAACGCGAAAAACGAAAAAATCGACTTTAGAAAATTCCCGGCCCCCTAGAAAAATCGGAAATCGTCTCACCAATCCAATGGCGCCAGCCAAATTGTCCTAGCTATGATATTTCCAAAGATATGGGCAAAAGGCTGTGTGATCCCATATCCGGGCCCGTTTTACTCTAGGAGGCCCAGGAGCCGAGAAAAACGCGAAAAACGAAAAAATCGACTTTAGAAAATTCCCGGACCCCTGGAAAAATCGGAAATCGTCTCACGAATTCAATGGCGCCAGCCAAATTGTCCTAGCTATGATATTTCCAAAGATATGGGCAGAAGACTGTGTGATCCCAAATCCGGGCCCGTTTTGCTCTAGGAGGCCCAGGAGCGGAGAAAAACCCGAAAAACGAAAAAATCGACTTTAGAAAATTCCCGGCCCCCTAGAAAAATCGGAAATCGTCTCACCAATCCAATGGCGCCAGCCAAATTGTCCTAGCTATGATATTTCCAAAGATATGGGCAAAAGACTGTGTGATCCCAAATCCGGGCCCGTTTTGCTCTAGGAGGCCCAGGAGCGGAGAAAAACGCGAAAAACGAAAAAATCGACTTTAGAAAATTCCCGGCCCGCTAGAAAAATCGGAAATCGTCTCACCAATCCAATGGCGCCAGCCAAATTGTCCTAGCTATGCTATTTCCAAAGATATGGGCAAAAGGCTGTGTGATCCCATATCCGGGCCCGTTTTACTCTAGGAGGCCCAGGAGCCGAGAAAAACGCGAAAAACCAAAAAATCGACTTTAGAAAATTCTCGGACCCCTAGAAAAATCGGAAATCGTCTCACGAATCCAATGGCGCCAGCCAAATTGTCCTAGCTATGATATTTCCAAAGATATGGGCGAAAAACAGTGTGATCCCAAATCCGGGCCCGTTTTGCTCTAGGAGGCCCAGGAGCCGAGAAAAACGCGAAAAACGAAAAAATCGACTTTAGAAAATTCCCGGACCCCTGGAAAAATCGGAAATCGTCTCACGAATTCAATGGCGCCAGCCAAATTGTCCTAGCTATGATATTTCCAAAGATATGGGCGAAAAACGGTGTGATGCCAAATCCGGGCCCGTCTTGCTCTAGGAGACCCAGGAGCCGAGGAAATCGCGAAAAACGAAAAAATCGACTTTAGAAAATTCCCGGCCCCCTAGAAAAATCGGAAATCGTCTCACGAATCCAATGGCGCCAGCCAAATTGTCCTAGCTGTGATATTTCCAAAGATATGGGCGAAAAACAGTGTGATCCCAAATCCGGGCCCCTTTTGCTCTAGGAGGCCCAGGAGCCGAGAAAAACGCGAAAAACGAAAAAATCGACTTTAGAAAATTCCCGGACCCCTGGAAAAATCGGAAATGGTCTCACGAAGTCAATGGCGCCAGCCAAATTGTCCTAGCTATGATATTTCCAAAGATATGGGCGAAAAACGGTGTGATGCCAAATCCGGGCCCGTTTTGCTCAAGGAGACCCAGGAGCCGAGGAAATCGCGAAAAACGAAAAAATCGACTTTAGGAAATTCCCGGACCCCTAGAAATATCGGAAATCGTCTCACCAATCCAATGGCGCCAGCCAAATTGTCCTAGCTATGATATTTCCAAAGATATGGGCAAAAGGCTGTGTGATCCCAAATCCGGGCCCGTTTTGCTCTAGGCGGCCCAGGAGCCGAGAAAAACGCGAAAAACGAAAAAATCGACTTTAGAAAATTCCCGGACCCCTCGAAAAATCGGAAATCGTCTCACGAATTCAATGGCGCCAGCCAAATTGCCCTAGCTATGATATTTCCAAAGATATGGGCAAAAGACTGTATGATCCCAAATCCGGACCCGTTTTGCTCTAGGAGGCCCAGGAGCGGAGAAAAACGCGAAAAACGAAAAAATCGACTTTAGAAAATTCCCGGCCCCCTAGAAAAATCGGAAATCGTCTCACGAATCCAATGGCGCCAGCCAAATTGTCCTAGCTATGATATTTCCAAAGATATGGGCAGAAGACTGTGTGATCCCAAATCCGGGCCCGTTTTGCTCTAGGAGGCCCAGGAGCGGAGAAAAACCCGAAAAACGAAAAAATCGACTTTAGAAAATTCCCGGCCCCCTAGAAAAATCGGAAATCGTCTCACCAATCCAATGGCGCCAGCCAAATTGTCCTAGCTATGATATTTCCAAAGATATGGGCAAAAGACTGTGTGATCCCAAATCCGGGCCCGTTTTGCTCTAGGAGGCCCAGGAGCGGAGAAAAACGCGAAAAACGAAAAAATCGACTTTAGAAAATTCCCGGCCCGCTAGAAAAATCGGAAATCGTCTCACCAATCCAATGGCGCCAGCCAAATTGTCCTAGCTATGATATTTCCAAAGATATGGGCAAAAGGCTGTGTGATCCCATATCCGGGCCCGTTTTACTCTAGGAGGCCCAGGAGCCGAGAAAAACGCGAAAAACGAAAAAATCGACTTTAGAAAATTCTCGGACCCCTAGAAAAATCGGAAATCGTCTCACGAATCCAATGGCGCCAGCCAAATTGTCCTAGCTATGATATTTCCAAAGATATGGGCGAAAAACAGTTTGATCCCAAATCCGGGCCCGTTTTGCTCTAGGAGGCGCAGGAGCCGAGAAAAACGCGAAAAACGAAAAAATCGACTTTAGAAAATTCTCGGACCCCTAGAAAAATCGGAAATCGTCTCACGAATCCAATGGCGCCAGCCAAATTGTCCTAGCTATGATATTTCCAAAGATATGGGCGAAAAACAGTGTGATCCCAAATCCGGGCCCGTTTTGCTCTAGGAGGCCCAGGAGCCGAGAAAAACGCGAAAAACGAAAAAATCGTCTTTAGAAAATTCGCAGCCCCCTAGAAAAATCGGAAATCGTCTCACGAATCCAATGGCGCCAGCCAAATTGTCCTAGCTATGATATTTCCAAAGATATGGGCGAAAAACGGTGTGATGCCAAATCCGGGCCCGTCTTGCTCTAGGAGACCCAGGAGCCGAGGAAATCGCGAAAAACGAAAAAATCGACTTTAGAAAATTCCCGGCCCCCTAGAAAAATCGGAAATCGTCTCACGAATCCAATGGCGCCAGCCAAATTGTCCTAGCTGTGATATTTCCAAAGATATGGGCGAAAAACAGTGTGATCCCAAATCCGGGCCCCTTTTGCTCTAGGAGGCCCAGGAGCCGAGAAAAACGCGAAAAACGAAAAAATCGACTTTAGAAAATTCCCGGACCCCTGGAAAAATCGGAAATGGTCTCACGAAGTCAATGGCGCCAGCCAAATTGTCCTAGCTATGATATTTCCAAAGATATGGGCGAAAAACGGTGTGATGCCAAATCCGGGCCCGTTTTGCTCAAGGAGACCCAGGAGCCGAGGAAATCGCGAAAAACGAAAAAATCGACTTTAGGAAATTCCCGGACCCCTAGAAATATCGGAAATCGTCTCACCAATCCAATGGCGCCAGCCAAATTGTCCTAGCTATGATATTTCCAAAGATATGGGCAAAAGGCTGTGTGATCCCAAATCCGGGCCCGTTTTGCTCTAGGCGGCCCAGGAGCCGAGAAAAACGCGAAAAACGAAAAAATCGACTTTAGAAAATTCCCGGACCCCTCGAAAAATCGGAAATCGTCTCACGAATTCAATGGCGCCAGCCAAATTGCCCTAGCTATGATATTTCCAAAGATATGGGCAAAAGACTGTATGATCCCAAATCCGGACCCGTTTTGCTCTAGGAGGCCCAGGAGCGGAGAAAAACGCGAAAAACGAAAAAATCGACTTTAGAAAATTCCCGGCCCCCTAGAAAAATCGGAAATCGTCTCACGAATCCAATGGCGCCAGCCAAATTGTCCTAGCTATGATATTTCCAAAGATATGGGCAGAAGACTGTGTGATCCCAAATCCGGGCCCGTTTTGCTCTAGGAGGCCCAGGAGCGGAGAAAAACCCGAAAAACGAAAAAATCGACTTTAGAAAATTCCCGGCCCCCTAGAAAAATCGGAAATCGTCTCACCAATCCAATGGCGCCAGCCAAATTGTCCTAGCTATGATATTTCCAAAGATATGGGCAAAAGACTGTGTGATCCCAAATCCGGGCCCGTTTTGCTCTAGGAGGCCCAGGAGCGGAGAAAAACGCGAAAAACGAAAAAATCGACTTTAGAAAATTCCCGGCCCGCTAGAAAAATCGGAAATCGTCTCACCAATCCAATGGCGCCAGCCAAATTGTCCTAGCTATGATATTTCCAAAGATATGGGCAAAAGGCTGTGTGATCCCATATCCGGGCCCGTTTTACTCTAGGAGGCCCAGGAGCCGAGAAAAACGCGAAAAACGAAAAAATCGACTTTAGAAAATTCTCGGACCCCTAGAAAAATCGGAAATCGTCTCACGAATCCAATGGCGCCAGCCAAATTGTCCTAGCTATGATATTTCCAAAGATATGGGCGAAAAACAGTTTGATCCCAAATCCGGGCCCGTTTTGCTCTAGGAGGCGCAGGAGCCGAGAAAAACGCGAAAAACGAAAAAATCGACTTTAGAAAATTCTCGGACCCCTAGAAAAATCGGAAATCGTCTCACGAATCCAATGGCGCCAGCCAAATTGTCCTAGCTATGATATTTCCAAAGATATGGGCGAAAAACAGTGTGATCCCAAATCCGGGCCCGTTTTGCTCTAGGAGGCCCAGGAGCCGAGAAAAACGCGAAAAACGAAAAAATCGTCTTTAGAAAATTCGCAGCCCCCTAGAAAAATCGGAAATCGTCTCACGAATCCAATGGCGCCAGCCAAATTGTCCTAGCTATGATATTTCCAAAGATATGGGCGAAAAACGGTGTGATGCCAAATCCGGGCCCGTCTTGCTCTAGGAGACCCAGGAGCCGAGGAAATCGCGAAAAACGAAAAAATCGACTTTAGAAAATTCCCGGCCCCCTAGAAAAATCGGAAATCGTCTCACGAATCCAATGGCGCCAGCCAAATTGTCCTAGCTGTGATATTTCCAAAGATATGGGCGAAAAACAGTGTGATCCCAAATCCGGGCCCCTTTTGCTCTAGGAGGCCCAGGAGCCGAGAAAAACGCGAAAAACGAAAAAATCGACTTTAGAAAATTCCCGGACCCCTGGAAAAATCGGAAATGGTCTCACGAAGTCAATGGCGCCAGCCAAATTGTCCTAGCTATGATATTTCCAAAGATATGGGCGAAAAACGGTGTGATGCCAAATCCGGGCCCGTTTTGCTCAAGGAGACCCAGGAGCCGAGGAAATCGCGAAAAACGAAAAAATCGACTTTAGGAAATTCCCGGACCCCTAGAAATATCGGAAATCGTCTCACCAATCCAATGGCGCCAGCCAAATTGTCCTAGCTATGATATTTCCAAAGATATGGGCAGAAGACTGTGTGATCCCAAATCCGGGCCCGTTTTGCTCTAGGAGGCCCAGGAGCGGAGAAAAACCCGAAAAACGAAAAAATCGACTTTAGAAAATTCCCGGACCCCTAGAAATATCGGAAATCGTCTCACCAATCCAATGGCGCCAGCCAAATTGTCCTAGCTATGATATTTCCAAAGATATGGGCAAAAGGCTGTGTGATCCCAAATCCGGGCCCGTTTTGCTCTAGGCGGCCCAGGAGCCGAGAAAAACGCGAAAAACGAAAAAATCGACTTTAGAAAATTCCCGGACCCCTCGAAAAATCGGAAATCGTCTCACGAATTCAATGGCGCCAGCCAAATTGCCCTAGCTATGATATTTCCAAAGATATGGGCAAAAGACTGTATGATCCCAAATCCGGACCCGTTTTGCTCTAGGAGGCCCAGGAGCGGAGAAAAACGCGAAAAACGAAAAAATCGACTTTAGAAAATTCCCGGCCCCCTAGAAAAATCGGAAATCGTCTCACGAATCCAATGGCGCCAGCCAAATTGTCCTAGCTATGATATTTCCAAAGATATGGGCAGAAGACTGTGTGATCCCAAATCCGGGCCCGTTTTGCTCTAGGAGGCCCAGGAGCGGAGAAAAACCCGAAAAACGAAAAAATCGACTTTAGAAAATTCCCGGCCCCCTAGAAAAATCGGAAATCGTCTCACCAATCCAATGGCGCCAGCCAAATTGTCCTAGCTATGATATTTCCAAAGATATGGGCAAAAGACTGTGTGATCCCAAATCCGGGCCCGTTTTGCTCTAGGAGGCCCAGGAGCGGAGAAAAACGCGAAAAACGAAAAAATCGACTTTAGAAAATTCCCGGCCCGCTAGAAAAATCGGAAATCGTCTCACCAATCCAATGGCGCCAGCCAAATTGTCCTAGCTATGATATTTCCAAAGATATGGGCAAAAGGCTGTGTGATCCCATATCCGGGCCCGTTTTACTCTAGGAGGCCCAGGAGCCGAGAAAAACGCCAAAAACGAAAAAATCGACTTTAGAAAATTCTCGGACCCCTAGAAAAATCGGAAATCGTCTCACGAATCCAATGGCGCCAGCCAAATTGTCCTAGCTATGATATTTCCAAAGATATGGGCGAAAAACAGTGTGATCCCAAATCCGGGCCCGTTTTGCTCTAGGAGGCCCAGGAGCCGAGAAAAACGCGAAAAACGAAAAAATCGACTTTAGAAAATTCCCGGACCCCTGGAAAAATCGGAAATCGTCTCACGAATTCAATGGCGCCAGCCAAATTGTCCTAGCTATGATATTTCCAAAGATATGGGCGAAAAACGGTGTGATGCCAAATCCGGGCCCGTTTTGCTCTCGGAGACCCAGGAGCCGAGGAAATCGCGAAAAACGAAAAAATCGACTTTAGAAAATTCACGGACCTCTAGAAAAATCGGAAATCGTCTCACGAATCCAATGGCGCCAGCCAAATTGTCCTAGCTATGATATTTCCAAAGATATGGGCAAAAGACTGTGTGATCCCAAATCCGGGCCCGTTTTGCTCTAGGAGGCCCAGGAGCGGAGAAAAACGCGAAAAACGAAAAAATCGACTTTAGAAAATTCCCGGCCCGCTAGAAAAATCGGAAATCGTCTCACCAATCCAATGGCGCCAGCCAAATTGTCCTAGCTATGATATTTCCAAAGATATGGGCAAAAGGCTGTGTTATCCCATATCCGGGCCCGTTTTACTCTAGGAGGCCCAGGAGCGGAGAAAAACGCGAAAAACGAAAAAATCGTCTTTAGAAAATTCGCAGCCCCCTAGAAAAATCGGAAATCGTCTCACGAATCCAATGGCGCCAGCCAAATTGTCCTAGCTAAGATATTTCCAAAGATATGGGCGAAAAACGGTGTGATGCCAAATCCGGGCCCGTTTTGCTCAAGGAGACCCAGGAGCCGAGGAAATCGCGAAAAACGAAAAAATCGACTTTAGGAAATTCCCGGCCCGCTAGAAAAATCGGAAATCGTCTCACCAATCCAATGGCGCCAGCCAAATTGTCCTAGCTATGATATTTCCAAAGATATGGGCAAAAGGCTGTGTGATCCCATATCCGGGCCCGTTTTACTCTAGGAGGCCCAGGAGCCGAGAAAAACGCGAAAAACGAAAAAATCGACTTTAGAAAATTCTCGGACCCCTAGAAAAATCGGAAATCGTCTCACGAATCCAATGGCGCCAGCCAAATTGTCCTAGCTATGATATTTCCAAAGATATGGGCGAAAAACAGTGTGATCCCAAATCCGGGCCCGTTTTGCTCTAGGAGGCCCAGGAGCCGAGAAAAACGCGAAAAACGAAAAAATCGACTTTAGAAAATTCCCGGACCCCTGGAAAAATCGGAAATCGTCTCACGAATTCAATGGCGCCAGCCAAATTGTCCTAGCTATGATATTTCCAAAGATATGGGCGAAAAACGGTGTGATGCCAAATCCGGGCCCGTTTTGCTCTCGGAGACCCAGGAGCCGAGGAAATCGCGAAAAACGAAAAAATCGACTTTAGAAAATTCACGGACCTCTAGAAAAATCGGAAATCGTCTCACGAATCCAATGGCGCCAGCCAAATTGTCCTAGCTATGATATTTCCAAAGATATGGGCAAAAGACTGTGTGATCCCAAATCCGGGCCCGTTTTGCTCTAGGAGGCCCAGGAGCGGAGAAAAACGCGAAAAACGAAAAAATCGACTTTAGAAAATTCCCGGCCCGCTAGAAAAATCGGAAATCGTCTCACCAATCCAATGGCGCCAGCCAAATTGTCCTAGCTATGATATTTCCAAAGATATGGGCAAAAGGCTGTGTTATCCCATATCCGGGCCCGTTTTACTCTAGGAGGCCCAGGAGCGGAGAAAAACGCGAAAAACGAAAAAATCGTCTTTAGAAAATTCGCAGCCCCCTAGAAAAATCGGAAATCGTCTCACGAATCCAATGGCGCCAGCCAAATTGTCCTAGCTAAGATATTTCCAAAGATATGGGCGAAAAACGGTGTGATGCCAAATCCGGGCCCGTTTTGCTCAAGGAGACCCAGGAGCCGAGGAAATCGCGAAAAACGAAAAAATCGACTTTAGGAAATTCCCGGACCCCTAGAAATATCGGAAATCGTCTCACGAATCCAATGGCGCCAGCCAAATTGTCCTAGCTATGATATTTCCAAAGATATGGGCGAAAAACGGTGTGATCCCAAATCCGGGCCCGTTTTATTCTAGGAGGCCCAGGAGCGGAGAAAAACGCGAAAAACGAAAAAATCGACTTTAGAAAATTCCCGGCCCCCTAGAAAAATCGGAAATCGTCTCACGAATCCAATGGCGCCAGCCAAATTGTCCTAGCTATGATATTTCCAAAGATATGGGCAAAAGACTGTGTGATCCCAAATCCGGACCCGTTTTGCTCTAGGAGGCCCAGGAGCGGAGAAAAACGCGAAAAACGAAAAAATCGACTTTAGAAAATTCCCGGCCCCCTAGAAAAATCGGAAATCGTCTCACCAATCCAATGGCGCCAGCCAAATTGTCCTAGCTATGATATTTCCAAAGATATGGGCAAAAGGCTGTGTGATCCCATATCCGGGCCCGTTTTACTCTAGGAGGCCCAGGAGCCGAGAAAAACGCGAAAAACGAAAAAATCGACTTTAGAAAATTCCCGGACCCCTGGAAAAATCGGAAATCGTCTCACGAATTCAATGGCGCCAGCCAAATTGTCCTAGCTATGATATTTCCAAAGATATGGGCGAATAACGGTCTGAGTCCGAATCCGGGCCCATTTTGCTCTAGGAGGCCCAGGAGCCGAGCAAAACGCAAAAAAACGAAAAAATCGACCGTGGACCATTCCCGGACCCCTTAGTAAGTCGGAAATCGTCTCACGAATCCAATGGCGCCAGCCAAATTGTCCTAGCTATGATATTTCCAAAGATATGGGCAAAAGGCTGTGTGATCCCATATCCGGGCCCGTTTTACTCTAGGAGGCCCAGGAGCCGAGAAAAACGCGAAAAACGAAAAAATCGACTTTAGAAAATTCCCGGACCCCTAGAAAAATCGGAAATCGTCTCACGAATCCAATGGCGCCAGCCAAATTGTCCTAGCTATGATATTTCCAAAGATATGGGCGAAAAACGGTGTGATGCCAAATCCGGGCCCGTTTTGCTCTCGGAGACCCAGGAGCCGAGGAAATCGCGAAAAAAGAAAAAATCGACTTTAGATAATTCACGGACCTCTAGAAAAATCGGAAATCGTCTCACGAATCCAATGGCGCCAGCCAAATTGTCCTAGCTACGATATTTCCAAAGATATGGGCGAAAAATGGTGTGATCCCAAATCCGGCCCGTTTTGCTCTAGGAGGCCCAGGAGCCGAGAAAAATGCGAAAAACGAAAAAATCGACTTTAGAAAATTCCCAGCCCCCTAGAAAAATCGGAAATCGTCTCACGAATCCAATGGCGCCAGCCAAATTGTCCTAGCTATGATATTTCCAAAGATATGGGCAAAAGACTGTGTGATCCCAAATCCGGACCCGTTTTGCTCTAGGAGGCCCAGGAGCGGAGAAAAACGCGAAAAACGAAAAAATCGACTTTAGAAAATTCCCGGCCCCCTAGAAAAATCGGAAATCGTCTCACGAATCCAATGGCGCCAGCCAAATTGTCCTAGCTATGATATTCCCAAAGATATGGGCAAAAGGCTGTGTGATCCCATATCCGGGCCCGTTTTACTCTAGGAGGCCCAGGAGCCGAGAAAAACGCGAAAAACGAAAAAATCGACTTTAGAAAATTCCCGGCCCTCTAGAAAAATCGGAAATCGTCTCACGAATCCAATGGCGCCAGCCAAATTGTCCTAGCTATGATATTTCCAAAGATATGGGCGAAAAACGGTGTGATGCTAAATCCGGGCCCGTTTTGCTCTCGGAGACCCAGGAGCCGAGGAAATCGCGAAAAACGAAAAAATCGACTTTAGAAAATTCACGGACCTCTAGAAAAATCGGAAATCGTCTCACGAATCCAATGGCGCCAGCCAAATTGTCCTAGCTATGATATTTCCAAAGATATGGGCGAAAAACGGTGTGATGCCAAATCCGGGCCCGTTTTGCTCAAGGAGACCCAGGAGCCGAGGAAATCGCGAAAAACGAAAAAATCGACTTTAGGAAATTCCCGGACCCCTAGAAAAATCGGAAATCGTCTCACGAATCCAATGGCGCCAGCCAAATTGTCCTAGCTATGATATTTCCAAAGATATGGGCGAAAAACAGTGTGATCCCAAATCCGGGCCCGTTTTGCTCTAGGAGGCCCAGGAGCCGAGAAAAACGCGAAAAATGAAAAAATCGTCTTTAGAAAATTCGCAGCCTCCTAGAAAAATCGGAAATCGTCTCACGAATCCAATGGCGCCAGCCAAATTGTCCTAGCTATGATATTTCCAAATATATGGGCGAATAACGGTGTGATCCCAAATCCGGGCCCGTTTTGCTCTAGGAGGCCCAGGAGCGGAGAAAAACGCGAAAAACGAAAAAATCGACTTTAGAAAATTCGCGGCCCCCTAGAAAAATCGGAAATCGTCTCACGAATCCAATGGCGCCAGCCAAATTGTCCTAGCTATGATATTTCCAAAGATATGGGCGAAAAACGGTGTGATGCCAAATCCGGGCCCGTTTTGCTCTAGGAGACCCAGGAGCCGAGGAAATCGCGAAAAACGAAAAAATCGACTTTAGGAAATTCCCAGCCCCCTAGAAAAATCGGAAATCGTCTCGCGAATCCAATGGCACCAGCCAAATTGTCTCAGCTATGATATTTCCAAAGATATGGGCAAAAGACTGTGTGATCCCAAATCCGGGCCCGTTTTGCTCTAGGCGGCCCAGGAGCCGAGAAAAACGCGAAAAACGATAAAATCGACTTTAGAAAATTCGCAGCCCCCTAGAAAAATCGGAAATCGTCTCACGAATCCAATGGCGCCAGCCAAATTGTCCTAGCTATGATATTTCCAAAGATATGGGCAAAAGACTGTGTGATCCCAAATCCGGACCCGTTTTGCTCTAGGAGGCCCAGGAGCGGAGAAAAACGCGAAAAACGAAAAAATCGACTTTAGAAAATTCCCGGCCCCCTAGAAAAATCGGAAATCGTCTCACGAATCCAATGGCGCCAGCCAAATTGTCCTAGCTATGATATTTCCAAAGATATGGGCAAAAGACTGTGTGATCCCAAATCCGGACCCGTTTTGCTCTAGGAGGCCCAGGAGCGGAGAAAAACGCGAAAAACGAAAAAATCGACTTTAGAAAATTCCCGGCCCCCTAGAAAAATCGGAAATCGTCTCACCAATCCAATGGCGCCAGCCAAATTGTCCTAGCTATGATATTTCCAAAGATATGGGCAAAAGGCTGTGTGATCCCATATCCGGGCCCGTTTTACTCTAGGAGGCCCAGGAGCCGAGAAAAACGCGAAAAACGAAAAAATCGACTTTAGAAAATTCCCGGACCCCTGGAAAAATCGGAAATCGTCTCACGAATTCAATGGCGCCAGCCAAATTGTCCTAGCTATGATATTTCCAAAGATATGGGCGAATAACGGTCTGAGTCCGAATCCGGGCCCATTTTGCTCTAGGAGGCCCAGGAGCCGAGCAAAACGCAAAAAACGAAAAAATCGACTGTGGACCATTCCCGGACCCCTTAGTAAGTCGGAAATCGTCTCACGAATCCAATGGCGCCAGCCAAATTGTCCTAGCTATGATATTTCCAAAGATATGGGCGAAAAACGGTGTGATCCCAAATCCGGGCCCGTTTTATTCTAGGAGGCCCAGGAGCGGAGAAAAACGCGAAAAACGAAAAAATCGACTTTAGAAAATTCCCGGCCCCCTAGAAAAATCGGAAATCGTCTCACGAATCCAATGGCGCCAGCCAAATTGTCCTAGCTATGATATTTCCAAAGATATGGGCAAAAGACTGTGTGATCCCAAATCCGGACCCGTTTTGCTCTAGGAGGCCCAGGAGCGGAGAAAAACGCGAAAAACGAAAAAATCGACTTTAGAAAATTCCCGGCCCCCTAGAAAAATCGGAAATCGTCTCACCAATCCAATGGCGCCAGCCAAATTGTCCTAGCTATGATATTTCCAAAGATATGGGCAAAAGGCTGTGTGATCCCATATCCGGGCCCGTTTTACTCTAGGAGGCCCAGGAGCCGAGAAAAACGCGAAAAACGAAAAAATCGACTTTAGAAAATTCCCGGACCCCTAGAAAAATCGGAAATCATCTCACGAATCCAATGGCGCCAGCCAAATTGTCCTAGCTTTGATATTTCCAAAGATATGGGCGAAAAACGGTGTGATGCCAAATCCGGGCCCGTTTTGCTCTCGGAGACCCAGGAGCCGAGGAAATCGCGAAAAAAGAAAAAATCGACTTTAGATAATTTACGGACCTCTAGAAAAATCGGAAATCGTCTCACGAATCCAATGGCGCCAGCCAAATTGTCCTAGCTACGATATTTCCAAAGATATGGGCGAAAAATGGTGTGATCCCAAATCCGGGCCCGTTTTGCTCTAGGAGGCCCAGGAGCCGAGAAAAACGCGAAAAACGAAAAAATCGACTTTAGAAAATTCCCGGACCCCTAGAAAAATCGGAAATTATCTCACGAATCCAATGGCGCCAGCCAAATTGTCCTAGCTACGATATTTCCAAAGATATGGGCCAAAAATGGTGTGATCCCAAATCCGGGCCCGTTTTGCTCTAGGAGGCCCAGGAGCCGAGAAAAACGCGAAAAACGAAAAAATCGACTTTAGAAAATTCCCAGCCCCCTAGAAAAATCGGAAATCGTCTCACGAATCCAATGGCGCCAGCCAAATTGTCCTAGCTATGATATTTCCAAAGATATGGGCGAAAAACAGTGTGATCCCAAATCCGGGCCCGTTTTGCTCTAGGAGGCCCAGGAGCCGAGAAAAACGCGAAAAACGAAAAAATCGACTTTAGAAAATTCCCGGACCCCTAGAAAAATCGGAAATCGTCTCACGAATCCAATGGCGCCAGCCAAATTGTCCTAGCTATGATATTTCCAAAGATATGGGCGAAAAACAGTGTGATCCCAAATCCGGGCCCGTTTTGCTCTAGGAGGCCCAGGAGCCGAGAAAAACGCGAAAAATGAAAAAATCGTCTTTAGAAAATTCGCAGCCTCCTAGAAAAATCGGAAATCGTCTCACGAATCCAATGGCGCCAGCCAAATTGTCCTAGCTATGATATTTCCAAATATATGGGCGAATAACGGTGTGATCCCAAATCCGGGCCCGTTTTGCTCTAGGAGGCCCAGGAGCGGAGAAAAACGCGAAAAACGAAAAAATCGACTTTAGAAAATTCGCGGCCCCCTAGAAAAATCGGAAATCGTCTCACGAATCCAATGGCGCCAGCCAAATTGTCCTAGCTATGATATTTCCAAAGATATGGGCGAAAAACGGTGTGATGCCAAATCCGGGCCCGTTTTGCTCTAGGAGACCCAGGAGCCGAGGAAATCGCGAAAAACGAAAAAATCGACTTTAGGAAATTCCCAGCCCCCTAGAAAAATCGGAAATCGTCTCGCGAATCCAATGGCACCAGCCAAATTGTCTCAGCTATGATATTTCCAAAGATATGGGCAAAAGACTGTGTGATCCCAAATCCGGGCCCGTTTTGCTCTAGGCGGCCCAGGAGCCGAGAAAAACGCGAAAAACGATAAAATCGACTTTAGAAAACTCCCGGCCCACTAGAAAAATCGGAAATCGTCTCACGAATCCAATGGCGCCAGCCAAATTGTCCTAGCTATGATATTTCCAAAGATATCGGCAAAAGGCTGTGTGATCCCAAATCCGGGCCCGTTTTACTCTAGGAGGCCCAGGAGCCGAGAAAAACGCGAAAAACGAAAAAATCGTCTTTAGAAAATTCGCAGCCCCCTAGAAAAATCGGAAATCGTCTCACGAATCCAATGGCGCCAGCCAAATTGTCCTAGCTATGATATTTCCAAAGATATGGGCAAAAGACTGTGTGATCCCAAATCCGGACCCGTTTTGCTCTAGGAGGCCCAGGAGCGGAGAAAAACGCGAAAAACGAAAAAATCGACTTTAGAAAATTCCCGGCCCCCTAGAAAAATCGGAAATCGTCTCACCAATCCAATGGCGCCAGCCAAATTGTCCTAGCTATGATATTTCCAAAGATATGGGCAAAAGGCTGTGTGATCCCATATCCGGGCCCGTTTTACTCTAGGAGGCCCAGGAGCCGAGAAAAACGCGAAAAACGAAAAAATCGACTTTAGAAAATTCCCGGACCCCTGGAAAAATCGGAAATCGTCTCACGAATTCAATGGCGCCAGCCAAATTGTCCTAGCTATGATATTTCCAAAGATATGGGCGAATAACGGTCTGAGTCCGAATCCGGGCCCATTTTGCTCTAGGAGGCCCAGGAGCCGAGCAAAACGCAAAAAAACGAAAAAATCGACTGTGGACCATTCCCGGACCCCTTAGTAAGTCGGAAATCGTCTCACGAATCCAATGGCGCCAGCCAAATTGTCCTAGCTATGATATTTCCAAAGATATGGGCGAAAAACGGTGTGATCCCAAATCCGGGCCCGTTTTATTCTAGGAGGCCCAGGAGCGGAGAAAAACGCGAAAAACGAAAAAATCGACTTTAGAAAATTCCCGGCCCCCTAGAAAAATCGGAAATCGTCTCACGAATCCAATGGCGCCAGCCAAATTGTCCTAGCTATGATATTTCCAAAGATATGGGCAAAAGACTGTGTGATCCCAAATCCGGACCCGTTTTGCTCTAGGAGGCCCAGGAGCGGAGAAAAACGCGAAAAACGAAAAAATCGACTTTAGAAAATTCCCGGCCCCCTAGAAAAATCGGAAATCGTCTCACCAATCCAATGGCGCCAGCCAAATTGTCCTAGCTATGATATTTCCAAAGATATGGGCAAAAGGCTGTGTGATCCCATATCCGGGCCCGTTTTACTCTAGGAGGCCCAGGAGCCGAGAAAAACGCGAAAAACGAAAAAATCGACTTTAGAAAATTCCCGGACCCCTGGAAAAATCGGAAATCGTCTCACGAATTCAATGGCGCCAGCCAAATTGTCCTAGCTATGATATTTCCAAAGATATGGGCGAATAACGGTCTGAGTCCGAATCCGGGCCCATTTTGCTCTAGGAGGCCCAGGAGCCGAGCAAAACGCAAAAAAACGAAAAAATCGACTGTGGACCATTCCCGGACCCCTTAGTAAGTCGGAAATCGTCTCACGAATCCAATGGCGCCAGCCAAATTGTCCTAGCTATGATATTTCCAAAGATATGGGCGAAAAACGGTGTGATCCCAAATCCGGGCCCGTTTTATTCTAGGAGGCCCAGGAGCGGAGAAAAACGCGAAAAACGAAAAAATCGACTTTAGAAAATTCCCGGCCCCCTAGAAAAATCGGAAATCGTCTCACGAATCCAATGGCGCCAGCCAAATTGTCCTAGCTATGATATTTCCAAAGATATGGGCAAAAGGCTGTGTGATCCCATATCCGGGCCCGTTTTACTCTAGGAGGCCCAGGAGCCGAGAAAAACGCGAAAATCGAAAAAATCGACTTTAGAAAATTCCCGGACCCCTAGAAAAATCGGAAATCGTCTCACGAATCCAATGGCGCCAGCCAAATTGTCCTAGCTATGATATTTCCAAAGATATGGGCGAAAAACGGTGTGATGCCAAATCCGGGCCCGTTTTGCTCTCGGAGACCCAGGAGCCGAGGAAATCGCGAAAAAAGAAAAAATCGACTTTAGATAATTCACGGACCTCTAGAAAAATCGGAAATCGTCTCACGAATCCAATGGCGCCAGCCAAATTGTCCTAGCTACGATATTTCCAAAGATATGGGCGAAAAATGGTGTGATCCCGAATCCGGGCCCGTTTTGCTCTAGGAGGCCCAGGAGCCGAGAAAAATGCGAAAAACGAAAAAATCGACTTTAGAAAATTCCCAGCCCCCTAGAAAAATCGGAAATCGTCTCACGAATCCAATGGCGCCAGCCAAATTGTCCTAGCTATGATATTTCCAAAGATATGGGCAAAAGACTGTGTGATCCCAAATCCGGACCCGTTTTGCTCTAGGAGGCCCAGGAGCGGAGAAAAACGCGAAAAACGAAAAAATCGACTTTAGAAAATTCCCGGCCCCCTAGAAAAATCGGAAATCGTCTCACGAATCCAATGGCGCCAGCCAAATTGTCCTAGCTATGATATTTCCAAAGATATGGGCAAAAGGCTGTGTGATCCCATATCCGGGCCCGTTTTACTCTAGGAGGCCCAGGAGCCGAGAAAAACGCGAAAAACGAAAAAATCGACTTTAGAAAATTCCCGGCCCTCTAGAAAAATCGGAAATCGTCTCACGAATCCAATGGCGCCAGCCAAATTGTCCTAGCTATGATATTTCCAAAGATATGGGCGAAAAACGGTGTGATGCCAAATCCGGGCCCGTTTTGCTCTCGGAGACCCAGGAGCCGAGGAAATCGCGAAAAACGAAAAAATCGACTTTAGAAAATTCACGGACCTCTAGAAAAATCGGAAATCGTCTCACGAATCCAATGGCGCCAGCCAAATTGTCCTAGCTATGATATTTCCAAAGATATGGGCGAAAAACGGTGTGATGCCAAATCCGGGCCCGTTTTGCTCAAGGAGACCCAGGAGCCGAGGAAATCGCGAAAAACGAAAAAATCGACTTTAGGAAATTCCCGGACCCCTAGAAATATCGGAAATCGTCTCACGAATCCAATGGCGCCAGCCAAATTGTCCTAGCTATGATATTTCCAAATATATGGGCGAATAACGGTGTGATCCCAAATCCGGGCCCGTTTTGCTCTAGGCGGCCCAGGAGCCGAGAAAAACGCGAAAAACGATAAAATCGACTTTAGAAAACTCCCGGCCCACTAGAAAAATCGGAAATCGTCTCACGAATCCAATGGCGCCAGCCAAATTGTCCTAGCTATGATATTTCCAAAGATATGGGCAAAAGGCTGTGTGATCCCATATCCGGGCCCGTTTTACTCTAGGAGGCCCAGGAGCCGAGAAAAACGCGAAAAACGAAAAAATCGACTTTAGAAAATTCCCGGACCCCTAGAAAAATCGGAAATCGTCTCACGAATCCAATGGCGCCAGCCAAATTGTCCTAGCTATGATATTTCCAAAGATATGGGCGAAAAACGGTGTGATGCCAAATCCGGGCCCGTTTTGCTCTCGGAGACCCAGGAGCCGAGGAAATCGCGAAAAACGAAAAAATCGACTTTAGATAATTCACGGACCTCTAGAAAAATCGGAAATCGTCTCACGAATCCAATGGCGCCAGCCAAATTGTCCTAGCTATGATATTTCCAAAGATATGGGCGAAAAACGGTGTGATGCCAAATCCGGGCCCGTTTTGCTCAAGGAGACCCAGGAGCCGAGGAAATCGCGAAAAACGAAAAAATCGACTTTAGGAAATTCCCGGACCCCTAGAAATATCGGAAATCGTCTCACGAATCCAATGGCGCCAGCCAAATTGTCCTAGCTATGATATTTCCAAAGATATGGGCAAAAGACTGTGTGATCCCAAATCCGGGCCCGTTTTGCTCTAGGCGGCCCAGGAGCCGAGAAAAACGCGAAAAACAATAAAATGGACTTTAGAAAATTCCCGGCCCACTAGAAAAATCGGAAATCGTCTCACGAATCCAATGGCGCCAGCCAAATTGTCCTAGCTATGATATTTCCAAAGATATGGGCGAAAAACGGTGTGATCCCAAATCCGGGCCCGTTTTATTCTAGGAGGCCCAGGAGCCGAGAAAAACGCGAAAAACGAAAAAATCGACTTTACAAAATTCCCGGACCCCTAGAAAAATCGGAAATCGTCTCACGAATCCAATGGCGCCAGCCAAATTGTCCTAGCTATGATATTTCCAAATATATGGGCGAATAACGGTGTGATCCCAAATCCGGGCCCGTTTTGCTCTAGGAGGCCCAGGAGCCGAGAAAAACGCGAAAAACGAAAAAATCGACTTTAGAAAATTCCCAGCCCCCTAGAAAAATCGGAAATCGTCTCACGAATCCAATGGCGCCAGCCAAATTGTCCTAGCTATGATATTTCCAAAGATATGGGCAAAAGACTGTGTGATCCCAAATCCGGGCCCGTTTTGCTCTAGGAGGCCCAGGAGCGGAGAAAAACGCGAAAAACGAAAAAATCGACTTTAGAAAATTCCCGGCCCCCTAGAAAAATCGGAAATCGTCTCACGAATCCAATGGCGCCAGCCAAATTGTCCTAGCTATGATATTTCCAAAGATATGGGCGAAAAACGGTGTGATCCCAAATCCGGGCCCGTTTTGCTCTAGGCGGCCCAGGAGCCGAGAAAAACGCGAAAAACGATAAAATCGACTTTAGAAAACTCCCGGCCCACTAGAAAAATCGGAAATCGTCTCACGAATCCAATGGCGCCAGCCAAATTGTCCTAGCTATGATATTTCCAAAGATATCGGCAAAAGGCTGTGTGATCCCAAATCCGGGCCCGTTTTACTCTAGGAGGCCCAGGAGCCGAGAAAAACGCGAAAAACGAAAAAATCGTCTTTAGAAAATTCGCAGCCCCCTAGAAAAATCGGAAATCGTCTCACGAATCCAATGGCGCCAGCCAAATTGTCCTAGCTATGATATTTCCAAAGATATGGGCGAAAGACTGTGTGATCCCAAATCCGGACCCGTTTTGCTCTAGGAGGCCCAGGAGCGGAGAAAAACGCGAAAAACGAAAAAATCGACTTTAGAAAATTCCCGGCCCCCTAGAAAAATCGGAAATCGTCTCACCAATCCAATGGCGCCAGCCAAATTGTCCTAGCTATGATATTTCCAAAGATATGGGCAAAAGGCTGTGTGATCCCATATCCGGGCCCGTTTTACTCTAGGAGGCCCAGGAGCCGAGAAAAACGCGAAAAACGAAAAAATCGACTTTAGAAAATTCCCGGACCCCTGGAAAAATCGGAAATCGTCTCACGAATTCAATGGCGCCAGCCAAATTGTCCTAGCTATGATATTTCCAAAGATATGGGCGAATAACGGTCTGAGTCCGAATCCGGGCCCATTTTGCTCTAGGAGGCCCAGGAGCCGAGCAAAACGCAAAAAAACGAAAAAATCGACTGTGGACCATTCCCGGACCCCTTAGTAAGTCGGAAATCGTCTCACGAATCCAATGGCGCCAGCCAAATTGTCCTAGCTATGATATTTCCAAAGATATGGGCGAAAAACGGTGTGATGCCAAATCCGGGCCCGTTTTGCTCTCGGAGACCCAGGAGCCGAGGAAATCGCGAAAAAAGAAAAAATCGACTTTAGATAATTCACGGACCTCTAGAAAAATCGGAAATCGTCTCACGAATCCAATGGCGCCAGCCAAATTGTCCTAGCTACGATATTTCCAAAGATATGGGCGAAAAATGGTGTGATCCCGAATCCGGGCCCGTTTTGCTCTAGGAGGCCCAGGAGCCGAGAAAAATGCGAAAAACGAAAAAATCGACTTTAGAAAATTCCCAGCCCCCTAGAAAAATCGGAAATCGTCTCACGAATCCAATGGCGCCAGCCAAATTGTCCTAGCTATGATATTTCCAAAGATATGGGCAAAAGACTGTGTGATCCCAAATCCGGACCCGTTTTGCTCTAGGAGGCCCAGGAGCGGAGAAAAACGCGAAAAACGAAAAAATCGACTTTAGAAAATTCCCGGCCCCCTAGAAAAATCGGAAATCGTCTCACGAATCCAATGGCGCCAGCCAAATTGTCCTAGCTATGATATTTCCAAAGATATGGGCAAAAGGCTGTGTGATCCCATATCCGGGCCCGTTTTACTCTAGGAGGCCCAGGAGCCGAGAAAAACGCGAAAAACGAAAAAATCGACTTTAGAAAATTCCCGGCCCTCTAGAAAAATCGGAAATCGTCTCACGAATCCAATGGCGCCAGCCAAATTGTCCTAGCTATGATATTTCCAAAGATATGGGCGAAAAACGGTGTGATGCCAAATCCGGGCCCGTTTTGCTCTCGGAGACCCAGGAGCCGAGGAAATCGCGAAAAACGAAAAAATCGACTTTAGAAAATTCACGGACCTCTAGAAAAATCGGAAATCGTCTCACGAATCCAATGGCGCCAGCCAAATTGTCCTAGCTATGATATTTCCAAAGATATGGGCGAAAAACGGTGTGATGCCAAATCCGGGCCCGTTTTGCTCAAGGAGACCCAGGAGCCGAGGAAATCGCGAAAAACGAAAAAATCGACTTTAGGAAATTCCCGGACCCCTAGAAATATCGGAAATCGTCTCACGAATCCAATGGCGCCAGCCAAATTGTCCTAGCTATGATATTTCCAAATATATGGGCGAATAACGGTGTGATCCCAAATCCGGGCCCGTTTTGCTCTAGGCGGCCCAGGAGCCGAGAAAAACGCGAAAAACGATAAAATCGACTTTAGAAAACTCCCGGCCCACTAGAAAAATCGGAAATCGTCTCACGAATCCAATGGCGCCAGCCAAATTGTCCTAGCTATGATATTTCCAAAGATATGGGCAAAAGGCTGTGTGATCCCATATCCGGGCCCGTTTTACTCTAGGAGGCCCAGGAGCCGAGAAAAACGCGAAAAACGAAAAAATCGACTTTAGAAAATTCCCGGACCCCTAGAAAAATCGGAAATCGTCTCACGAATCCAATGGCGCCAGCCAAATTGTCCTAGCTATGATATTTCCAAAGATATGGGCGAAAAACGGTGTGATGCCAAATCCGGGCCCGTTTTGCTCTCGGAGACCCAGGAGCCGAGGAAATCGCGAAAAACGAAAAAATCGACTTTAGATAATTCACGGACCTCTAGAAAAATCGGAAATCGTCTCACGAATCCAATGGCGCCAGCCAAATTGTCCTAGCTATGATATTTCCAAAGATATGGGCGAAAAACGGTGTGATGCCAAATCCGGGCCCGTTTTGCTCAAGGAGACCCAGGAGCCGAGGAAATCGCGAAAAACGAAAAAATCGACTTTAGGAAATTCCCGGACCCCTAGAAATATCGGAAATCGTCTCACGAATCCAATGGCGCCAGCCAAATTGTCCTAGCTATGATATTTCCAAAGATATGGGCAAAAGACTGTGTGATCCCAAATCCGGGCCCGTTTTGCTCTAGGCGGCCCAGGAGCCGAGAAAAACGCGAAAAACAATAAAATGGACTTTAGAAAATTCCCGGCCCACTAGAAAAATCGGAAATCGTCTCACGAATCCAATGGCGCCAGCCAAATTGTCCTAGCTATGATATTTCCAAAGATATGGGCGAAAAACGGTGTGATCCCAAATCCGGGCCCGTTTTATTCTAGGAGGCCCAGGAGCCGAGAAAAACGCGAAAAACGAAAAAATCGACTTTACAAAATTCCCGGACCCCTAGAAAAATCGGAAATCGTCTCACGAATCCAATGGCGCCAGCCAAATTGTCCTAGCTATGATATTTCCAAATATATGGGCGAATAACGGTGTGATCCCAAATCCGGGCCCGTTTTGCTCTAGGAGGCCCAGGAGCCGAGAAAAACGCGAAAAACGAAAAAATCGACTTTAGAAAATTCCCAGCCCCCTAGAAAAATCGGAAATCGTCTCACGAATCCAATGGCGCCAGCCAAATTGTCCTAGCTATGATATTTCCAAAGATATGGGCAAAAGACTGTGTGATCCCAAATCCGGGCCCGTTTTGCTCTAGGAGGCCCAGGAGCGGAGAAAAACGCGAAAAACGAAAAAATCGACTTTAGAAAATTCCCGGCCCCCTAGAAAAATCGGAAATCGTCTCACGAATCCAATGGCGCCAGCCAAATTGTCCTAGCTATGATATTTCCAAAGATATGGGCGAAAAACGGTGTGATCCCAAATCCGGGCCCGTTTTGCTCTAGGCGGCCCAGGAGCCGAGAAAAACGCGAAAAACGATAAAATCGACTTTAGAAAACTCCCGGCCCACTAGAAAAATCGGAAATCGTCTCACGAATCCAATGGCGCCAGCCAAATTGTCCTAGCTATGATATTTCCAAAGATATCGGCAAAAGGCTGTGTGATCCCAAATCCGGGCCCGTTTTACTCTAGGAGGCCCAGGAGCCGAGAAAAACGCGAAAAACGAAAAAATCGTCTTTAGAAAATTCGCAGCCCCCTAGAAAAATCGGAAATCGTCTCACGAATCCAATGGCGCCAGCCAAATTGTCCTAGCTATGATATTTCCAAAGATATGGGCGAAAGACTGTGTGATCCCAAATCCGGACCCGTTTTGCTCTAGGAGGCCCAGGAGCGGAGAAAAACGCGAAAAACGAAAAAATCGACTTTAGAAAATTCCCGGCCCCCTAGAAAAATCGGAAATCGTCTCACCAATCCAATGGCGCCAGCCAAATTGTCCTAGCTATGATATTTCCAAAGATATGGGCAAAAGGCTGTGTGATCCCATATCCGGGCCCGTTTTACTCTAGGAGGCCCAGGAGCCGAGAAAAACGCGAAAAACGAAAAAATCGACTGTGGACCATTCCCGGACCCCTTAGTAAGTCGGAAATCGTCTCACGAATCCAATGGCGCCAGCCAAATTGTCCTAGCTATGATATTTCCAAAGATATGGGCGAAAAACGGTGTGATCCCAAATCCGGGCCCGTTTTATTCTAGGAGGCCCAGGAGCGGAGAAAAACGCGAAAAACGAAAAAATCGACTTTAGAAAATTCCCGGCCCCCTAGAAAAATCGGAAATCGTCTCACGAATCCAATGGCGCCAGCCAAATTGTCCTAGCTATGATATTTCCAAAGATATGGGCAAAAGACTGTGTGATCCCAAATCCGGACCCGTTTTGCACTAGGAGGCCCAGGAGCGGAGAAAAACGCGAAAAACGAAAAAATCGACTTTAGAAAATTCCCGGCCCCCTAGAAAAATCGGAAATCGTCTCACCAATCCAATGGCGCCAGCCAAATTGTCCTAGCTATGATATTTCCAAAGATATGGGCAAAAGGCTGTGTGATCCCATATCCGGGCCCGTTTTACTCTAGGAGGCCCAGGAGCCGAGAAAAACGCGAAAAACGAAAAAATCGACTTTAGAAAATTCCCGGACCCCTGGAAAAATCGGAAATCGTCTCACGAATCCAATGGCGCCAGCCAAATTGTCCTAGCTATGATATTTCCAAAGATATGGGCGAAAAACGGTGTGATCCCAAATCCGGGCCCGTTTTATTCTAGGAGGCCCAGGAGCCGAGAAAAACGCGAAAAACGAAAAAATCGACTTTACAAAATTCCCGGACCCCTAGAAAAATCGGAAATCGTCTCACGAATCCAATGGCGCCAGCCAAATTGTCCTAGCTATGATATTTCCAAAGATATGGGCAAAAGACTGTGTGATCCCAAATCCGGACCCGTTTTGCACTAGGAGGCCCAGGAGCGGAGAAAAACGCGAAAAACGAAAAACTCGACTTTAGAAAATTCCCGGCCCCCTAGAAAAATCGGAAATCGTCTCACCAATCCAATGGCGCCAGCCAAATTGTCCTAGCTATGATATTTCCAAAGATATGGGCAAAAGGCTGTGTGATCCCATATCCGGGCCCGTTTTACTCTAGGAGGCCCAGGAGCCGAGAAAAACGCGAAAAACGAAAAAATCGACTTTAGAAAATTCCCGGACCCCTGGAAAAATCGGAAATCGTCTCACGAATCCAATGGCGCCAGCCAAATTGTCCTAGCTATGATATTTCCAAAGATATGGGCGAAAAACGGTGTGATCCCAAATCCGGGCCCGTTTTATTCTAGGAGGCCCAGGAGCCGAGAAAAACGCGAAAAACGAAAAAATCGACTTTACAAAATTCCCGGACCCCTAGAAAAATCGGAAATCGTCTCACGAATCCAATGGCGCCAGCCAAATTGTCCTAGCTATGATATTTCCAAAGATATGGGCGATTAACGGTGTGATCCCAAATCCGGGCCCGTTTTGCTCTAGGAGGCCCAGGAGCGGAGAAAAACGCGAAAAACGAAAAAATCGACTTTAGAAAATTCCCGGCCCCCTAGAAAAATCGGAAATCGTCTCACCAATCCAATGGCGCCAGCCAAATTGTCCTAGCTATGATATTTCCAAAGATATGGGCAAAAGGCTGTGTGATCCCATATCCGGGCCCGTTTTACTCTAGGAGGCCCAGGAGCCGAGAAAAACGCGAAAAACGAAAAAATCGACTTTAGAAAATTCCCGGACCCCTGGAAAAATCGGAAATCGTCTCACGAATTCAATGGCGCCAGCCAAATTGTCCTAGCTATGATATTTCCAAAGATATGGGCAAAAGGCTGTGTGAGCCCATATCCGGGCCCGTTTTACTCTAGGAGGCCCAGGAGCCGAGAAAAACGCGAAAAACGAAAAAATCGACTTTAGAAAATTCCCGGACCCCTAGAAAAATCGGAAATCGTCTCACGAATCCAATGGCGCCAGCCAAATTGTCCTAGCTATGATATTTCCAAAGATATGGGCGAAAAACGGTGTGATGCCAAATCCGGGCCCGTTTTGCTCTCGGAGACCCAGGAGCCGAGGAAATCGCGAAAAAAGAAAAAATCGACTTTAGATAATTCACGGACCTCTAGAAAAATCGGAAATCGTCTCACGAATCCAATGGCGCCAGCCAAATTGTCCTAGCTACGATATTTCCAAAGATATGGGCGAAAAATGGTGTGATCCCAAATCCGGGCCCGTTTTGCTCTAGGCGGCCCAGGAGCCGAGAAAAACGCGAAAAACGATAAAATCGACTTTAGAAAACTCCCGGCCCACTAGAAAAATCGGAAATCGTCTCACGAATCCAATGGCGCCAGCCAAATTGTCCTAGCTATGATATTTCCAAAGATATGGGCGAAAAACGGTGTGATCCCAAATCCGGGCCCGTTTTATTCTAGGAGGCCCAGGAGCGGAGAAAAACGCGAAAAACGAAAAAATCGACTTTAGAAAATTCCCGGCCCCCTAGAAAAATCGGAAATCGTCTCACGAATCCAATGGCGCCAGCCAAATTGTCCTAGCTATGATATTTCCAAAGATATGGGCAAAAGACTGTGTGATCCCAAATCCGGACCCGTTTTGCTCTAGGAGGCCCAGGAGCGGAGAAAAACGCGAAAAACGAAAAAATCGACTTTAGAAAATTCCCGGCCCCCTAGAAAAATCGGAAATCGTCTCACCAATCCAATGGCGCCAGCCAAATTGTCCTAGCTATGATATTTCCAAAGATATGGGCAAAAGGCTGTGTGATCCCATATCCGGGCCCGTTTTACTCTAGGAGGCCCAGGAGCCGAGAAAAACGCGAAAAACGAAAAAATCGACTTTAGAAAATTCCCGGACCCCTGGAAAAATCGGAAATCGTCTCACGAATTCAATGGCGCCAGCCAAATTGTCCTAGCTATGATATTTCCAAAGATATGGGCGAATAACGGTCTGAGTCCGAATCCGGGCCCATTTTGCTCTAGGAGGCCCAGGAGCCGAGCAAAACGCAAAAAAACGAAAAAATCGACTGTGGACCATTCCCGGACCCCTTAGTAAGTCGGAAATCGTCTCACGAATCCAATGGCGCCAGCCAAATTGTCCTAGCTATGATATTTCCAAAGATATGGGCGAAAAACGGTGTGATCCCAAATCCGGGCCCGTTTTATTCTAGGAGGCCCAGGAGCGGAGAAAAACGCGAAAAACGAAAAAATCGACTTTAGAAAATTCCCGGCCCCCTAGAAAAATCGGAAATCGTCTCACGAATCCAATGGCGCCAGCCAAATTGTCCTAGCTACGATATTTCCAAAGATATGGGCGAAAAATGGTGTGATCCCAAATCCGGGCCCGTTTTGCTCTAGGAGGCCCAGGAGCCGAGAAAAATGCGAAAAACGAAAAAATCGACTTTAGAAAATTCCCAGCCCCCTAGAAAAATCGGAAATCGTCTCACGAATCCAATGGCGCCAGCCAAATTGTCCTAGCTATGATATTTCCAAAGATATGGGCAAAAGACTGTGTGATCCCAAATCCGGACCCGTTTTGCTCTAGGAGGCCCAGGAGCGGAGAAAAACGCGAAAAACGAAAAAATCGACTTTAGAAAATTCCCGGCCCCCTAGAAAAATCGGAAATCGTCTCACGAATCCAATGGCGCCAGCCAAATTGTCCTAGCTATGATATTTCCAAAGATATGGGCGAAAAACGGTGTGATGCCAAATCCGGGCCCGTTTTGCTCTCGGAGACCCAGGAGACGAGGAAATCGCGAAAAACGAAAAAATCGACTTTAGAAAATTCACGGACCTCTAGAAAAATCGGAAATCGTCTCACGAATCCAATGGCGCCAGCCAAATTGTCCTAGCTATGATATTTCCAAAGATATGGGCGAAAAACGGTGTGATGCCAAATCCGGGCCCGTTTTGCTCAAGGAGACCCAGGAGCCGAGGAAATCGCGAAAAACGAAAAAATCGACTTTAGGAAATTCCCGGACCCCTAGAAATATCGGAAATCGTCTCACGAATCCAATGGCGCCAGCCAAATTGTCCTAGCTATGATATTTCCAAATATATGGGCGAATAACGGTGTGATCCCAAATCCGGTCCCGTTTTGCTCTAGGCGGCCCAGGAGCCGAGAAAAACGCGAAAAACGATAAAATCGACTTTAGAAAACTCCCGGCCCACTAGAAAAATCGGAAATCGTCTCACGAATCCAATGGCGCCAGCCAAATTGTCCTAGCTATGATATTTCCAAAGATATGGGCAAAAGGCTGTTTGATCCCATATCCGGGCCCGTTTTACTCTAGGAGGCCCAGGAGCCGAGAAAAACGCGAAAAACGAAAAAATCGACTTTAGAAAATTCCCGGACCCCTAGAAAAATCGGAAATCGTCTCACGAATCCAATGGCGCCAGCCAAATTGTCCTAGCTATGATATTTCCAAAGATATGGGCGAAAAACGGTGTGATGCCAAATCCGGGCCCGTTTTGCTCTCGGAGACCCAGGAGCCGAGGAAATCGCGAAAAACGAAAAAATCGACTTTAGATAATTCACGGACCTCTAGAAAAATCGGAAATCGTCTCACGAATCCAATGGCGCCAGCCAAATTGTCCTAGCTATGATATTTCCAAAGATATGGGCGAAAAACGGTGTGATGCCAAATCCGGGCCCGTTTTGCTCAAGGAGACCCAGGAGCCGAGGAAATCGCGAAAAACGAAAAAATCGACTTTAGGAAATTCCCGGACCCCTAGAAATATCGGAAATCGTCTCACGAATCCAATGGCGCCAGCCAAATTGTCCTAGCTATGATATTTCCAAAGATATGGGCAAAAGACTGTGTGATCCCAAATCCGGGCCCGTTTTGCTCTAGGCGGCCCAGGAGCCGAGAAAAACGCGAAAAACAATAAAATGGACTTTAGAAAATTCCCGGCCCACTAGAAAAATCGGAAATCGTCTCACGAATCCAATGGCGCCAGCCAAATTGTCCTAGCTATGATATTTCCAAAGATATGGGCGAAAAACGGTGTGATCCCAAATCCGGGCCCGTTTTATTCTAGGAGGCCCAGGAGCCGAGAAAAACGCGAAAAACGAAAAAATCGACTTTACAAAATTCCCGGACCCCTAGAAAAATCGGAAATCGTCTCACGAATCCAATGGCGCCAGCCAAATTGTCCTAGCTATGATATTTCCAAATATATGGGCGAATAACGGTGTGATCCCAAATCCGGGCCCGTTTTGCTCTAGGAGGCCCAGGAGCCGAGAAAAACGCGAAAAACGAAAAAATCGACTTTAGAAAATTCCCAGCCCCCTAGAAAAATCGGAAATCGTCTCACGAATCCAATGGCGCCAGCCAAATTGTCCTAGCTATGATATTTCCAAAGATATGGGCAAAAGACTGTGTGATCCCAAATCCGGGCCCGTTTTGCTCTAGGAGGCCCAGGAGCGGAGAAAAACGCGAAAAACGAAAAAATCGACTTTAGAAAATTCCCGGCCCCCTAGAAAAATCGGAAATCGTCTCACGAATCCAATGGCGCCAGCCAAATTGTCCTAGCTATGATATTTCCAAAGATATGGGCGAAAAACGGTGTGATGCCAAATCCGGGCCCGTTTTGCTCTAGGAGACCCAGGAGCCGAGGAAATCGCGAAAAACAAAAAAATCGACTTTAGGAAATTCCCAGCCCCCTAGAAAAATCGGAAATCGTCTCGCGAATCCAATGGCACCAGCCAAATTGTCTCAGCTATGATATTTCCAAAGATATGGGCAAAAGACTGTGTGATCCCAAATCCGGGCCCGTTTTGCTCTAGGCGGCCCAGGAGCCGAGAAAAACGCGAAAAACGATAAAATCGACTTTAGAAAACTCCCGGCCCACTAGAAAAATCGGAAATCGTCTCACGAATCCAATGGCGCCAGCCAAATTGTCCTAGCTATGATATTTCCAAAGATATCGGCAAAAGGCTGTGTGATCCCAAATCCGGGCCCGTTTTACTCTAGGAGGCCCAGGAGCCGAGAAAAACGCGAAAAACGAAAAAATCGTCTTTAGAAAATTCGCAGCCCCCTAGAAAAATCGGAAATCGTCTCACGAATCCAATGGCGCCAGCCAAATTGTCCTAGCTATGATATTTCCAAAGATATGGGCGAAAGACTGTGTGATCCCAAATCCGGACCCGTTTTGCTCTAGGAGGCCCAGGAGCGGAGAAAAACGCGAAAAACGAAAAAATCGACTTTAGAAAATTCCCGGCCCCCTAGAAAAATCGGAAATCGTCTCACCAATCCAATGGCGCCAGCCAAATTGTCCTAGCTATGATATTTCCAAAGATATGGGCAAAAGGCTGTGTGATCCCATATCCGGGCCCGTTTTACTCTAGGAGGCCCAGGAGCCGAGAAAAACGCGAAAAACGAAAAAATCGACTTTAGAAAATTCCCGGACCCCTGGAAAAATCGGAAATCGTCTCACGAATTCAATGGCGCCAGCCAAATTGTCCTAGCTATGATATTTCCAAAGATATGGGCGAATAACGGTCTGAGTCCGAATCCGGGCCCATTTTGCTCTAGGAGGCCCAGGAGCCGAGCAAAACGCAAAAAAACGAAAAAATCGACTGTGGACCATTCCCGGACCCCTTAGTAAGTCGGAAATCGTCTCACGAATCCAATGGCGCCAGCCAAATTGTCCTAGCTATGATATTTCCAAAGATATGGGCGAAAAACGGTGTGATCCCAAATCCGGGCCCGTTTTATTCTAGGAGGCCCAGGAGCGGAGAAAAACGCGAAAAACGAAAAAATCGACTTTAGAAAATTCCCGGCCCCCTAGAAAAATCGGAAATCGTCTCACGAATCCAATGGCGCCAGCCAAATTGTCCTAGCTATGATATTTCCAAAGATATGGGCAAAAGACTGTGTGATCCCAAATCCGGACCCGTTTTGCACTAGGAGGCCCAGGAGCGGAGAAAAACGCGAAAAACGAAAAAATCGACTTTAGAAAATTCCCGGCCCCCTAGAAAAATCGGAAATCGTCTCACCAATCCAATGGCGCCAGCCAAATTGTCCTAGCTATGATATTTCCAAAGATATGGGCAAAAGGCTGTGTGATCCCATATCCGGGCCCGTTTTACTCTAGGAGGCCCAGGAGCCGAGAAAAACGCGAAAAACGAAAAAATCGACTTTAGAAAATTCCCGGACCCCTGGAAAAATCGGAAATCGTCTCACGAATCCAATGGCGCCAGCCAAATTGTCCTAGCTATGATATTTCCAAAGATATGGGCGAAAAACGGTGTGATCCCAAATCCGGGCCCGTTTTATTCTAGGAGGCCCAGGAGCCGAGAAAAACGCGAAAAACGAAAAAATCGACTTTACAAAATTCCCGGACCCCTAGAAAAATCGGAAATCGTCTCACGAATCCAATGGCGCCAGCCAAATTGTCCTAGCTATGATATTTCCAAAGATATGGGCAAAAGACTGTGTGATCCCAAATCCGGACCCGTTTTGCACTAGGAGGCCCAGGAGCGGAGAAAAACGCGAAAAACGAAAAACTCGACTTTAGAAAATTCCCGGCCCCCTAGAAAAATCGGAAATCGTCTCACCAATCCAATGGCGCCAGCCAAATTGTCCTAGCTATGATATTTCCAAAGATATGGGCAAAAGGCTGTGTGATCCCATATCCGGGCCCGTTTTACTCTAGGAGGCCCAGGAGCCGAGAAAAACGCGAAAAACGAAAAAATCGACTTTAGAAAATTCCCGGACCCCTGGAAAAATCGGAAATCGTCTCACGAATCCAATGGCGCCAGCCAAATTGTCCTAGCTATGATATTTCCAAAGATATGGGCGAAAAACGGTGTGATCCCAAATCCGGGCCCGTTTTATTCTAGGAGGCCCAGGAGCCGAGAAAAACGCGAAAAACGAAAAAATCGACTTTACAAAATTCCCGGACCCCTAGAAAAATCGGAAATCGTCTCACGAATCCAATGGCGCCAGCCAAATTGTCCTAGCTATGATATTTCCAAAGATATGGGCGATTAACGGTGTGATCCCAAATCCGGGCCCGTTTTGCTCTAGGAGGCCCAGGAGCGGAGAAAAACGCGAAAAACGAAAAAATCGACTTTAGAAAAATCCCGGCCCCCTAGAAAAATCGGAAATCGTCTCACCAATCCAATGGCGCCAGCCAAATTGTCCTAGCTATGATATTTCCAAAGATATGGGCAAAAGGCTGTGTGATCCCATATCCGGGCCCGTTTTACTCTAGGAGGCCCAGGAGCCGAGAAAAACGCGAAAAACGAAAAAATCGACTTTAGAAAATTCCCGGACCCCTGGAAAAATCGGAAATCGTCTCACGAATTCAATGGCGCCAGCCAAATTGTCCTAGCTATGATATTTCCAAAGATATGGGCAAAAGGCTGTGTGATCCCATATCCGGGCCCGTTTTACTCTAGGAGGCCCAGGAGCCGAGAAAAACACGAAAAACGAAAAAATCGACTTTAGAAAATTCCCGGACCCCTAGAAAAATCGGAAATCGTCTCACGAATCCAATGGCGCCAGCCAAATTGTCCTAGCTATGATATTTCCAAAGATATGGGCGAAAAACGGTGTGATGCCAAATCCGGGCCCGTTTTGCTCTCGGAGACCCAGGAGCCGAGGAAATCGCGAAAAAAGAAAAAATCGACTTTAGATAATTCACGGACCTCTAGAAAAATCGGAAATCGTCTCACGAATCCAATGGCGCCAGCCAAATTGTCCTAGCTACGATATTTCCAAAGATATGGGCGAAAAATGGTGTGATCCCAAATCCGGGCCCGTTTTGCTCTAGGCGGCCCAGGAGCCGAGAAAAACGCGAAAAACGATAAAATCGACTTTAGAAAACTCCCGGCCCACTAGAAAAATCGGAAATCGTCTCACGAATCCAATGGCGCCAGCCAAATTGTCCTAGCTATGATATTTCCAAAGATATGGGCAAAAGACTGTGTGATCCCAAATCCGGACCCGTTTTGCTCTAGGAGGCCCAGGAGCGGAGAAAAACGCAAAAACGAAAAAATCGACTTTAGAAAATTCCCGGCCCCCTAGAAAAATCGGAAATCGTCTCACCAATCCAATGGCGCCAGCCAAATTGTCCTAGCTATGATATTTCCAAAGATATGGGCAAAAGGCTGTGTGATCCCATATCCGGGCCCGTTTTACTCTAGGAGGCCCAGGAGCCGAGAAAAACGCGAAAAACGAAAAAATCGACTTTAGAAAATTCCCGGACCCCTGGAAAAATCGGAAATCGTCTCACGAATTCAATGGCGCCAGCCAAATTGTCCTAGCTATGATATTTCCAAAGATATGGGCGAATAACGGTCTGAGTCCGAATCCGGGCCCATTTTGCTGTAGGAGGCCCAGGAGCCGAGCAAAACGCAAAAAAACGAAAAAATCGACTGTGGACCATTCCCGGACCCCTTAGTAAGTCGGAAATCGTCTCACGAATCCAATGGCGCCAGCCAAATTGTCCTAGCTATGATATTTCCAAAGATATGGGCGAAAAACGGTGTGATCCCAAATCCGGGCCCGTTTTATTCTAGGAGGCCCAGGAGCGGAGAAAAACGCGAAAAACGAAAAAATCGACTTTAGAAAATTCCCGGCCCCCTAGAAAAATCGGAAATCGTCTCACGAATCCAATGGCGCCAGCCAAATTGTCCTAGCTATGATATTTCCAAAGATATGGGCAAAAGACTGTGTGATCCCAAATCCGGACCCGTTTTGCTCTAGGAGGCCCAGGAGCGGAGAAAAACGCGAAAAACGAAAAAATCGACTTTAGAAAATTCCTGGCCCCCTAGAAAAATCGGAAATGGTCTCACCAATCCAATGGCGCCAGCCAAATTGTCCGAGCTATGATATTTCCAAAGATATGGGCAAAAGGCTGTGTGATCCCATATCCGGGCCCGTTTTACTCTAGGAGGCCCAGGAGCCGAGAAAAACGCGAAAAACGAAAAAATCGACTTTAGAAAATTCCCGGACCCCTGGAAAAATCGGAAATCGTCTCACGAATTCAATGGCGCCAGCCAAATTGTCCTAGCTATGATATTTCCAAAGATATGGGCGAATAACGGTCTGAGTCCGAATCCGGGCCCATTTTGCTCTAGGAGGCCCAGGAGCCGAGAAAAACGCGAAAAACGAAAAAATCGACTTTAGAAAATTCCCGGACCCCTAGAAAAATCGGAAATTATTCCACGAATCCAATGGCGCAAGCCAAATTGTCCAAGCTACGATATTTCCAAAGATATGGGCCAAAAATGGTGTGATCCCAAATCCGGGCCCGTTTTGCTCTAGGAGGCCCAGGAGCCGAGAAAAACGCGAAAAACGAAAAAATCGACTTTAGAAAATTCCCAGCCCCCTTGAAAAATCGGAAATCGTCTCACCAATCCAATGGCGCCAGCCAAATTGTCCTAGCTATGATATTTCCAAAGATATGGGCAAAAGGCTGTGTGATCCCATATCCGGGCCCGTTTTACTCTAGGAGGCCCAGGAGCCGAGAAAAACGCGAAAAACGAAAAAATCGACTTTAGAAAATTCCCGGACCCCTGGAAAAATCGGAAATCGTCTCACGAATTCAATGGCGCCAGCCAAATTGTCCTAGCTATGATATTTCCAAAGATATGGGCGAATAACGGTCTGAGTCCGAATCCGGGCCCATTTTGCTCTAGGAGGCCCAGGAGCCGAGCAAAACGCAAAAAAACAAAAAAATCGACTGTGGACCATTCCCGGACCCCTTAGTGAGTCGGAAATCGTCTCACGAATCCAATGGCGCCAGCCAAATTGTCCTAGCTATGATATTTCCAAAGATATGGGCGAAAAACGGTGTGATGCCAAATCCGGGCCCGTCTTGCTCTAGGAGACCCAGGAGCCGAGGAAATCGCGAAAAACGAAAAAATCGACTTTAGAAAATTCCCGGACCCCTAGAAAAATCGGAAATCGTCTCACGAATCCAATGGCGCCAGCCAAATTGTCCTAGCTATGATATTTCCAAAGATATGGGCGAATAACGGTCTGAGTCCGAATCCGGGCCCATTTTGCTCTAGGAGGCCCAGGAGCCGAGCAAAACGCAAAAAAACGAAAAAATCGACTGTGGACCATTCCCGGACCCCTTAGTAAGTCGGAAATCGTCTCACGAATCCAATGGCGCCAGCCAAATTGTCCTAGCTATGATATTTCCAAAGATATGGGCGAAAAACGGTGTGATCCCAAATCCGGGCCCGTTTTATTCTAGGAGGCCCAGGAGCGGAGAAAAACGCGAAAAACGAAAAAATCGACTTTAGAAAATTCCCGGCCCCCTAGAAAAATCGGAAATCGTCTCACGAATCCAATGGCGCCAGCCAAATTGTCCTAGCTATGATATTTCCAAAGATATGGGCAAAAGACTGTGTGATCCCAAATCCGGACCCGTTTTGCTCTAGGAGGCCCAGGAGCGGAGAAAAACGCGAAAAACGAAAAAATCGACTTTAGAAAATTCCCGGCCCCCTAGAAAAATCGGAAATCGTCTCACCAATCCAATGGCGCCAGCCAAATTGTCCTAGCTATGATATTTCCAAAGATATGGGCAAAAGGCTGTGTGATCCCATATCCGGGCCCGTTTTACTCTAGGAGGCCCAGGAGCCGAGAAAAACGCGAAAAACGAAAAAATCGACTTTAGAAAATTCCCGGACCCCTGGAAAAATCGGAAATCGTCTCACGAATTCAATGGCGCCAGCCAAATTGTCCTAGCTATGATATTTCCAAAGATATGGGCGAATAACGGTCTGAGTCCGAATCCGGGCCCATTTTGCTCTAGGAGGCCCAGGAGCCGAGCAAAACGCAAAAAAACGAAAAAATCGACTTTAGAAAATTCCCGGCCCCCTAGAAAAATCGGAAATCGTCTCACGAATCCAATGGCGCCAGCCAAATTGTCCTAGCTATGATATTTCCAAAGATATGGGCAAAAGGCTGTGTGATCCCATATCCGGGCCCGTTTTACTCTAGGAGGCCCAGGAGCCGAGAAAAACGCGAAAAACGAAAAAATCGACTTTAGAAAATTCCCGGACCCCTAGAAAAATCGGAAATCGTCTCACGAATCCAATGGCGCCAGCCAAATTGTCCTAGCTATGATATTTCCAAAGATATGGGCGAAAAACGGTGTGATGCCAAATCCGGGCCCGTTTTGCTCTCGGAGACCCAGGAGCCGAGGAAATCGCGAAAAAAGAAAAAATCGACTTTAGATAATTCACGGACCTCTAGAAAAATCGGAAATCGTCTCACGAATCCAATGGCGTCAGCCAAATTGTCCTAGCTACGATATTTCCAAAGATATGGGCGAAAAATGGTGTGATCCCAATTCCGGGCCCGTTTTGCTCTAGGAGGCCCAGGTGCCGAGAAAAATGCGAAAAACGAAAAAATCGACTTTAGAAAATTCCCAGCCCCCTAGAAAAATCGGAAATCGTCTCACGAATCCAATGGCGCCAGCCAAATTGTCCTAGCTATGATATTTCCAAAGATATGGGCGAAAAACCGTGTGATCCCAAATCCGGGCCCGTTTTGCTCTAGGAGGCCCAGGAGCGGAGAAAAACGCGAAAAACGAAAAAATCGACTTTAGAAAATTCCCGGCCCCCTAGAAAAATCGGAAATCGTCTCACGAATCCAATGGCGCCAGCCAAATTGTCCTAGCTATGATATTTCCAAAGATATGGGCGAAAAACAGTGTGATCCCAAATCCGGGCCCGTTTTGCTCTAGGAGGCCCAGGAGCCGAGAAAAACGCGAAAAACGAAAAAATCGACTTTAGAAAATTCCCGGACCCCTGGAAAAATCGGAAATGGTCTCACGAATTCAGTGGCGCCAGCCAAATTGTCCTAGCTATGATATTTCCAAAGATATGGGCAAAAGGCTGTGTGATCCCATATCCGGGCCCGTTTTACTCTAGGAGGCCCAGGAGCCGAGAAAAACGCGAAAAACGAAAAAATCGACTTTAGAAAATTCCCGGACCCCTAGAAAAATCGGAAATCGTCTCACGAATCCAATGGCACCAGCCAAATTGTCTCAGCTATGATATTTCCAAAGATATGGGCAAAAGACTGTGTGATCCCAAATCCGGGCCCGTTTTGCTCTAGGCGGCCCAGGAGCCGAGAAAAACGCGAAAAACGAAAAAATCGACTTTAGAAAATTCCCGGACCCCTGGAAAAATCGGAAATCGTCTCACGAATTCAATGGCGCCAGCCAAATTGTCCTAGCTATGATATTTCCAAAGATATGGGCGAAAAACAGTGTGATCCCAAATCCGGGCCCGTTTTGCTCTAGGAGGCCCAGGAGCCGAGAAAAACGCGAAAAACGAAAAAAAAAATGAGCCGTCATGGGACGCCTGGCAGATGTGAAACATCGTGTGTGTACAAGTAATATGCATAAAAGATAATATTATTACAGGAATTAAATATAGCCTAATGAAAAAATGAAGTATTACGAGATTCTTACAGTAAATGGTAACTTTATTTAATAAACATTTATTTACATGATATAAAAATTCGATATTAGTATCAAGTTGCCACAATTTAAATATTTTCATCTGTGGCTTCAATAATAGTTATATTCGATTTTTCCTCTGCCGGTATTACTGTGACGATTGGTCGATGATAACTAAAGTACGTTACAAAAGTATTGGATGAAACACCATCAAGATATCTCACAAATACAGCATCTATTGTTGTTCCATATTTGGTAGTAGATTCTTTTGGATCGTTATTGATTTGCCATTGAAATTCTTTTTGAAGAAATGTCATTAATGGCATTGATTCAGCTCTTGCAAAATTTACACTGAAATATGCAGCTAAAAATAATGGTAGTTTATGTTTATTCGCTTTAAGAATTATTGAACCTGTTTGACTATAAGGAAATAACCTTTCATGTAAAAATGAAATGAGATGATCCATTTTGTTATTAGGTGAAATGTATATTACAATCATAATTAATTCACTTCCGTCTTGTAGTTTAACATGTGAAGAACACACATTTCCAATAGATGCAATAGTTTAAAAGAGTCTGGTACTATTCGATTAATAAAGTCTGACACAACATTGATAGTATGCCTTGTGTTTAACTGATCAGGGTGACGTCCAGTTTCAATAATAATATTTTGTGATCCTTCTGATGATTGTTGGGAACTGAAATATTTAAAACAATATGATATTGAAATACACAAAAAAAAAAAATTTAAGTGTGGCTTCAATATACTCATGAACGCAAATCTTAGTTAATTATTGCAATATATGACTAAAGATTTGCAAGTATAAATTTTATTAATAAATTTTTCTATATTAATTCCTTCATGAATAATAAAAGAATCCTTAATTGAAGATAATATTAATATAATTTATATAAATTATTAATATGATTAATATGAATATAATTAATTAAATATAAAAATATAATAATTACATTTATGGAGACTTGAAAAATACGATCTACTTACTGATGACTTGGTAGTATACCATAGTGTAGTTTCACTTCCTTTGCACAAGGTTGATCACTTTGATCTTCTGAGTTATCACTGTCACACATATTTTATTGTCAAAAATTAAAATGAAAAATTAAATAAAACGCAGGTTATGTGTACCGTAGTAAACAACAACGTCGAACTGAGTGAGAAGCCACACCGTACACTCTACTACACAGAATATAGATAGGCATACCTTAGTATAGCCTGGCGAATGCTCGCCACGGCAAGTATCGCCAGGCCAACGATTCAGTTTAGGGGTGCGCCTATAGATGTTTCACATCAAAAATCGACTTTAGAAAATTCCCGGACCCCTGGAAAAATCGGAAATCGTCTCACGAATTCAATGGCGCCAGCCAAATTGTCCTAGCTATGATATTTCCAAAGATATGGGCGAATAACGGTCTGAGTCTGAATCCGGGCCCATTTTGCTCTAGGAGGCCCAGGAGCCGAGAAAAACGCGAAAAACGAAAAAATCGACTTTAGAAAATTCCCGGACCCCTAGAAAAATCGGAAATTATCTCACGAATCCAATGGCGCCAGCCAAATTGTCCTAGCTACGATATTTCCAAAGATATGGGCGAAAAATGGTGTGATCCCAAATCCGGGCCCGTTTTGCTCTAGGAGGCCCAGGAGCCGAGAAAAACGCGAAAAACGAAAAAATCGACTTTAGAAAATTCCCAGCCCCCTAGAAAAATCGGCAATCGTCTCAAGAATCCAATGGCGCCAGCCAAATTGTCCTAGCTATGATATTTCCAAAGATATGGGCAGAAGACTGTGTGATCCCAAATCCGGGCCCGTTTTGCTCTAGGAGGCCCAGGAGCGGAGAAAAACGCGAAAAACGAAAAAATCGACTTTAGAAAATTCCCAGCCCCCTTGAAAAATCGGAAATCGTCTCACGAATCCAATGGCGCCAGCCAAATTGTCCTAGCTATGATATTTCCAAAGATATGGGCGAAAAACAGTGTGATCCCAAATCCGGGCCCGTTTTACTCTAGGAGGCCCAGGAGCCGAGAAAAACGCGAAAAACGAAAAAATCGACTTTAGAAAATTCTCGGACACCTAGAAAAATCGGAAATCGTCTCACGAATCCAATGGCGCCAGCCAAATTGTCCTAGCTATGATATTTCCAAAGATATGGGCGAAAAACAGTGTGATCCCAAATCCGGGCCCGTTTTGCTCTAGGAGGCCCAGGAGCCGAGAAAAACGCGAAAAACGAAAAAATCGACTTTAGAAAATTCCCGGACCCCTGGAAAAATCGGAAATCGTCTCACGAATTCAATGGCGCCAGCCAAATTGTCCTAACTATGATATTTCCAAAGATATGGGCGAATAACGGTCTGAGTCCGAATCCGGGCCCATTTTGCTCTAGGAGGCCCAGGTGCCGAGAAAAACGCGAAAAACGAAAAAATCGACTTTAGAAAATTCCCGGACCCCTAGAAAAATCGGAAATTATCTCACGAATCCAATGGCGCCAGCCAAATTGTCCTAGCTACGATATTTCCAAAGATATGGGCCAAAAATGGTGTGATCCCAAATCCGGGCCCGTTTTGCTCTAGGAGGCCCAGGAGCCGAGAAAAACGCGAAAAACGAAAAAATCGACTTTAGAAAATTCCCGGCCCCCTAGAAAAATCGGAAATCGTCTCACCAATCCAATGGCGCCAGCCAAATTGTCCTAGCTATGATATTTCCAAAGATATGGGCAAAAGGCTGTGTGATCCCATATCCGGGCCCGTTTTACTCTAGGAGGCCCAGGAGCCGAGAAAAACGCGAAAAACGAAAAAATCGACTTTAGAAAATTCCCGGACCCCTGGAAAAATCGGAAATCGTCTCACGAATTCAATGGCGCCAGCCAAATTGTCCTAGCTATGATATTTCCAAAGATATGGGCGAATAACGGTCTGAGTCCGAATCCGGGCCCATTTTGCTCTAGGAGGCCCAGGAGCCGAGCAAAACGCAAAAAAACGAAAAAATCGACTGTGGACCATTCCCGGACCCCTTAGTGAGTCGGAAATCGTCTCACGAATCCAATGGCGCCAGCCAAATTGTCCTAGCTATGATATTTCCAAAGATATGGGCGAAAAACGGTGTGATGCCAAATCCGGGCCCGTCTTGCTCTAGGAGACCCAGGAGCCGAGGAAATCGCGAAAAACGAAAAAATCGACTTTAGAAAATTCCCGGACCCCTAGAAAAATCGGAAATCGTCTCACGAATCCAATGGCGCCAGCCAAATTGTCCTAGCTATGATATTTCCAAAGATATGGGCGAATAACGGTCTGAGTCCGAATCCGGGCCCATTTTGCTCTAGGAGGCCCAGGAGCCGAGCAAAACGCAAAAAAACGAAAAAATCGACTGTGGTCCATTCCCGGACCCCTTAGTAAGTCGGAAATCGTCTCACGAATCCAATGGCGCCAGCCAAATTGTCCTAGCTATGATATTTCCAAAGATATGGGCGAAAAACGGTGTGATCCCAAATCCGGGCCCGTTTTATTCTAGGAGGCCCAGGAGCGGAGAAAAACGCGAAAAACGAAAAAATCGACTTTAGAAAATTCCCGGCCCCCTAGAAAAATCGGAAATCGTCTCACGAATCCAATGGCGCCAGCCAAATTGTCCTAGCTATGATATTTCCAAAGATATGGGCAAAAGACTGTGTGATCCCAAATCCGGACCCGTTTTGCTCTAGGAGGCCCAGGAGCGGAGAAAAACGCGAAAAACGAAAAAATCGACTTTAGAAAATTCCCGGCCCCCTAGAAAAATCGGAAATCGTCTCACCAATCCAATGGCGCCAGCCAAATTGTCCTAGCTATGATATTTCCAAAGATATGGGCAAAAGGCTGTGTGATCCCATATCCGGGCCCGTTTTACTCTAGGAGGCCCAGGAGCCGAGAAAAACGCGAAAAACGAAAAAATCGACTTTAGAAAATTCCCGGACCCCTGGAAAAATCGGAAATCGTCTCACGAATTCAATGGCGCCAGCCAAATTGTCCTAGCTATGATATTTCCAAAGATATGGGCGAATAACGGTCTGAGTCCGAATCCGGGCCCATTTTGCTCTAGGAGGCCCAGGAGCCGAGCAAAACGCAAAAAAACGAAAAAATCGACTGTGGACCATTCCCGGACCCCTTAGTAAGTCGGAAATCGTCTCACGAATCCAATGGCGCCAGCCAAATTGTCCTAGCTATGATATTTCCAAAGATATGGGCGAAAAACGGTGTGATCCCAAATCCGGGCCCGTTTTATTCTAGGAGGCCCAGGAGCCGAGAAAAACGCGAAAAACGAAAAAATCGACTTTACAAAATTCCCGGACCCCTAGAAAAATCGGAAATCGTCTCACGAATCCAATGGCGCCAGCCAAATTGTCCTAGCTATGATATTTCCAAAGATATGGGCGAAAAACGGTGTGATCCCAAATCCGGGCCCGTTTTATTCTAGGAGGCCCAGGAGCGGAGAAAAACGCGAAAAACGAAAAAATCGACTTTAGAAAATTCCCGGCCCCCTAGAAAAATCGGAAATCGTCTCACGATTCCAATGGCGCCAGCCAAATTGTCCTAGCTATGATATTTCCAAAGATATGGGCAAAAGACTGTGTGATCCCAAATCCGGACCCGTTTTGCTCTAGGAGGCCCAGGAGCGGAGAAAAACGCGAAAAACGAAAAAATCGACTTTAGAAAATTCCCGGCCCCCTAGAAAAATCGGAAATCGTCTCACCAATCCAATGGCGCCAGCCAAATTGTCCTAGCTATGATATTTCCAAAGATATGGGCAAAAGGCTGTGTGATCCCATATCCGGGCCCGTTTTACTCTAGGAGGCCCAGGAGCCGAGAAAAACGCGAAAAACGAAAAAATCGACTTTAGAAAATTCCCGGACCCCTGGAAAAATCGGAAATCGTCTCACGAATTCAATGGCGCCAGCCAAATTGTCCTAGCTATGATATTTCCAAAGATATGGGCGAATAACGGTCTGAGTCCGAATCCGGGCCCATTTTGCTCTAGGAGGCCCAGGAGCCGAGCAAAACGCAAAAAAACGAAAAAATCGACTGTGGACCATTCCCGGACCCCTTAGTAAGTCGGAAATCGTCTCACGAATCCAATGGCGCCAGCCAAATTGTCCTAGCTATGATATTTCCAAAGATATGGGCGAAAAACGGTGTGATCCCAAATCCGGGCCCGTTTTATTCTAGGAGGCCCAGGAGCCGAGAAAAACGCGAAAAACGAAAAAATCGACTTTACAAAATTCCCGGACCCCTAGAAAAATCGGAAATCGTCTCACGAATCCAATGGCGCCAGCCAAATTGTCCTAGCTATGATATTTCCAAAGATATGGGCAAAAGGCTGTGTGATCCCATATCCGGGCCCGTTTTACTCTAGGAGGCCCAGGAGCCGAGAAAAACGCGAAAAACGAAAAAATCGACTTTAGAAAATTCCCGGACCCCTAGAGAAATCGGAAATCGTCTCACGAATCCAATGGCGCCAGCCAAATTGTCCTAGCTATGATATTTCCAAAGATATGGGCGAATAACGGTCTGAGTCCGAATCCGGGCCCATTTTGCTCTAGGAGGCCCAGGAGCCGAGCAAAACGCAAAAAAACGAAAAAATCGACTGTGGACCATTCCCGGACCCCTTAGTAAGTCGGAAATCGTCTCACGAATCCAATGGCGCCAGCCAAATTGTCCTAGCTATGATATTTCCAAAGATATGGGCGAAAAACGGTGTGATCCCAAATCCGGGCCCGTTTTATTCTAGGAGGCCCAGGAGCCGAGAAAAACGCGAAAAACGAAAAAATCGACTTTACAAAATTCCCGGACCCCTAGAAAAATCGGAAATCGTCTCACGAATCCAATGGCGCCAGCCAAATTGTCCTAGCTATGATATTTCCAAAGATATGGGCAAAAGGCTGTGTGATCCCATATCCGGGCCCGTTTTACTCTAGGAGGCCCAGGAGCCGAGAAAAACGCGAAAAACGAAAAAATCGACTTTAGAAAATTCCCGGACCCCTAGAAAAATCGGAAATCGTCTCACGAATCCAATGGCGCCAGCCAAATTGTCCTAGCTATGATATTTCCAAAGATATGGGCGAAAAACGGTGTGATGCCAAATCCGGGCCCGTTTTGCTCTCGGAGACCCAGGAGCCGAGGAAATCGCGAAAAAAGAAAAAATCGACTTTAGATAATTCACGGACCTCTAGAAAAATCGGAAATCGTCTCACGAATCCAATGGCGTCAGCCAAATTGTCCTAGCTACGATATTTCCAAAGATATGGGCGAAAAATGGTGTGATCCCAAATCCGGGCCCGTTTTGCTCTAGGAGGCCCAGGAGCCGAGAAAAATGCGAAAAACGAAAAAATCGACTTTAGAAAATTCCCAGCCCCCTAGAAAAATCGGAAATCGTCTCACGAATCCAATGGCGCCAGCCAAATTGTCCTAGCTATGATATTTCCAAAGATATGGGCGAAAAACCGTGTGATCCCAAATCCGGGCCCGTTTTGCTCTAGGAGGCCCAGGAGCCGAGAAAAACGCGAAAAACGAAAAAAAAAATGAGCCGTCATGGGACGCCTGGCAGATGTGAAACATCGTGTGTGTACAAGTAATATGCATAAAAGATAATATTATTACAGGAATTAAATATAGCCTAATGAAAAAATGAAGTATTACGAGATTCTTACAGTAAATGGTAACTTTATTTAATAAACATTTATTTACATGATATAAAAATTCGATATTAGTATCAAGTTGCCACAATTTAAATATTTTCATCTGTGGCTTCAATAATAGTTATATTCGATTTTTCCTCTGCCGGTATTACTGTGACGATTGGTCGATGATAACTAAAGTACGTTACAAAAGTATTGGATGAAACACCATCAAGATATCTCACAAATACAGCATCTATTGTTGTTCCATATTTGGTAGTAGATTCTTTTGGATCGTTATTGATTTGCCATTGAAATTCTTTTTGAAGAAATGTCATTAATGGCATTGATTCAGCTCTTGCAAAATTTACACTGAAATATGCAGCTAAAAATAATGGTAGTTTATGTTTATTCGCTTTAAGAATTATTGAACCTGTTTGACTATAAGGAAATAACCTTTCATGTAAAAATGAAATGAGATGATCCATTTTGTTATTAGGTGAAATGTATATTACAATCATAATTAATTCACTTCCGTCTTGTAGTTTAACATGTGAAGAACACACATTTCCAATAGATGCAATAGTTTAAAAGAGTCTGGTACTATTCGATTAATAAAGTCTGACACAACATTGATAGTATGCCTTGTGTTTAACTGATCAGGGTGACGTCCAGTTTCAATAATAATATTTTGTGATCCTTCTGATGATTGTTGGGAACTGAAATATTTAAAACAATATGATATTGAAATACACAAAAAAAAAAAATTTAAGTGTGGCTTCAATATACTCATGAACGCAAATCTTAGTTAATTATTGCAATATATGACTAAAGATTTGCAAGTATAAATTTTATTAATAAATTTTTCTATATTAATTCCTTCATGAATAATAAAAGAATCCTTAATTGAAGATAATGTTAATATAATTTATATAAATTATTAATATGATTAATATGAATATAATTAATTAAATATAAAAATATAATAATTACATTTATGGAGACTTGAAAAATACGATCTACTTACTGATGACTTGGTAGTATACCATAGTGTAGTTTCACTTTCTTTGCACAAGGTTGATCACTTTGATCTTCTGAGTTATCACTGTCACACATATTTTATTGTCAAAAATTAAAATGAAAAATTAAATAAAACGCAGGTTATGTGTACCGTAGTAAACAACAACGTCGAACTGAGTGAGAAGCCACACCGTACACTCTACTACACAGAATATAGATAGGCATACCTTAGTATAGCCTGGCGAATGCTCGCCACGGCAAGTATCGCCAGGCCAACGATTCAGTTTAGGGGTGCGCCTATAGATGTTTCACATCAAAAATCGACTTTAGAAAATTCCCGGACCCCTGGAAAAATCGGAAATCGTCTCACGAATTCAATGGCGCCAGCCAAATTGTCCTAGCTATGATATTTCCAAAGATATGGGCGAATAACGGTCTGAGTCCGAATCCGGGCCCATTTTGCTCTAGGAGGCCCAGGAGCCGAGAAAAACGCGAAAAACGAAAAAATCGACTTTAGAAAATTCCCGGACCCCTAGAAAAATCGGAAATTATCTCACGAATCCAATGGCGCCAGCCAAATTGTCCTAGCTACGATATTTCCAAAGATATGGGCGAAAAATGGTGTGATCCCAAATCCGGGCCCGTTTTGCTCTAGGAGGCCCAGGAGCCGAGAAAAACGCGAAAAACGAAAAAATCGACTTTAGAAAATTCCCAGCCCCCTAGAAAAATCGGAAATCGTCTCAAGAATCCAATGGCGCCAGCCAAATTGTCCTAGCTATGATATTTCCAAAGATATGGGCAGAAGACTGTGTGATCCCAAATCCGGGCCCGTTTTGCTCTAGGAGGCCCAGGAGCGGAGAAAAACGCGAAAAACGAAAAAATCGACTTTAGAAAATTCCCGGCCCCCTAGAAAAATCGGAAATCGTCTCACGAATCCAATGGCGCCAGCCAAATTGTCCTAGCTATGATATTTCCAAAGATATCGCAAAAGGCTGTGTGATCCCATATCCGGGCCCGTTTTACTCTAGGAGGCCCAGGAGCCGAGAAAAACGCGAAAAACGAAAAAATCGACTTTAGAAAATTGCCGGACCCCTAGAAAATTCGGAAATCGTCTCACGAATCCAATGGCGCCAGCCAAATTGTCCTAGCTATGATATTTCCAAAGATATGGGCGAATAACGGTGTGATCCCAAATCCGGGCCCGTTTTGCTCTAGGAGGCCCAGGAGCCGAGAAAAACGCGAAAAACGAAAAAATCGACTTTAGAAAATTCCCAGCCCCCTAGAAAAATCGGAAATCGTCTCACGAATCCAATGGCACCAGCCAAATTGTCTCAGCTATGATATTTCCAAAGATATGGGCAAAAGACTGTGTGATCCCAAATCCGGGCCCGTTTTGCTCTAGGCGGCCCAGGAGCCGAGAAAAACGCGAAAAACGAAAAAATCGACTTTAGAAAATTCCCGGACCCCTGGAAAAATCGGAAATCGTCTCACGAATCCAATGGCGCCAGCCAAATTGTCCTAGCTATGATATTTCCAAAGATATGGGCACAAGACTGTGTGATCCCAAATCCGGGCCCGTTTTGCTCTAGGAGGCCCAGGAGCGGAGAAAAACGCGAAAAACGAAAAAATCGACTTTAGAAAATTCCCGGCCCCCTAGAAAAATCGGAAATCGTCTCACGAATCCAATGGCGCCAGCCAAATTGTCCTAGCTATGATATTTCCAAAGATATGGGCAAAAGGCTGTGTGATCCCATATCCGGGCCCGTTTTACTCTAGGAGGCCCAGGAGCCGAGAAAAACGCGAAAAACGAGAAAATCGACTTTAGAAAATTCCCGGCCCCCTAGAAAAATCGGAAATCGTCTCACGAATCCAATGGCGCCAGCCAAATTGTCCTAGCTATGATATTTCCAAAGATATGGGCGAAAAACGGTGTGATGCCATATCCGGGCCCGTTTTGCTCTCGGAGACCCAGGAGCCGAGAAAAACGTGAAAAACGAAAAAATCGACTTTAGAAAATTCCCGGACCCCTAGAAAAATCGGAAATCGTCTCACGAATCCAATGGCGCCAGCCAAATTGTCCTAGCTATGATATTTCCAAAGATATGGGCGAATAACGGTGTGATCCCAAATCCGGGCCCGTTTTGCTCTAGGAGGCCCAGGAGCCGAGAAAAACGCGAAAAACGAAAAAATCGACTTTAGGAAATTCCCAGCCCCCTAGAAAAATCGGAAATCGTCTCACGAATCCAATGGCACCAGCCAAATTGTCTCAGCTATGATATTTCCAAAGATATGGGCAAAAGACTGTGTGATCCCAAATCCGGGCCCGTTTTGCTCTAGGCGGCCCAGGAGCCGAGAAAAACGCGAAAAACGATAAAAACGACTTTAGAAAACTCCCGGCCCACTAGAAAAATCGGAAATCGTCTCACGAATCCAATGGCGCCAGCCAAATTGTCCTAGCTATGATATTTCCAAAGATATGGGCGAATAACGGTGTGATCCCAAATCCGGGCCCGTTTTGCTCTAGGAGGCCCAGGAGCCGAGAAAAACGCGAAAAACGAAAAAATCGACTTTAGAAAATTCCCAGCCCCCTAGAAAAATCGGAAATCGTCTCACGAATCCAATGGCACCAGCCAAATTGTCTCAGCTATGATATTTCCAAAGATATGGGCAAAAGACTGTGTGATCCCAAATCCGGGCCCGTTTTGCTCTAGGCGGCCCAGGAGCCGAGAAAAACGCGAAAAACGATAAAAACGACTTTAGAAAACTCCCGGCCCACTAGAAAAATCGGAAATCGTCTCACGAATCCAATGGCGCCAGCCAAATTGTCCTAGCTATGATATTTCCAAAGATATCGGCAAAAGGCTGTGTGATCCCAAATCCGGGCCCGTTTTACTCTAGGAGGCCCAGGAGCCGAGAAAAACGCGAAAAACGAAAAAATCGTCTTTAGAAAATTCGCAGCCCCCTAGAAAAATCGGAAATCGTCTCACGAATCCAATGGCGCCAGCCAAATTGTCCTAGCTATGATATTTCCAAAGATATGGGCGAAAAACAGTGTGATCCCAAATCCGGGCCCGTTTTGCTCTAGGAGGCCCAGGAGCCGAGAAAAACGCGAAAAACGAAAAAATCGACTTCAGAAAATTCCCGGACCCCTGGAAAAATCGGAAATCGTCTCACGAATTCAATGGCGCCAGCCAGATTGTCCTAGCTATGATATTTCCAAAGATATGGGCGAATAACGGTCTGAGTCCGAATCCGGGCCAATTTTGCTCTAGGAGGCCCAGGAGCCGAGAAAAACGCGAAAAACGAAAAAATCGACTTTAGAAAATTCCCGGACCCCTAGAAAAATCGGAAATTATCTCACGAATCCAATGGCGCCAGCCAAATTGTCCTAGCTATGATATTTCCAAAGATATGGGCAGAAGACTGTGTGATCCCAAATCCGGGCCCGTTTTGCTCTAGGAGGCCCAGGAGCGGAGAAAAACGCGAAAAACGAAAAAATCGACTTTAGAAAATTCCCGGCCGCCTAGAAAAATCGGAAATCGTCTCACGAATCCAATGGCGCCAGCCAAATTGTCCTAGCTATGATATTTCCAAAGATATGGCAAAAGGCTGTGTGATCCCATATCCGGGCCCGTTTTACTCTAGGAGGCCCAGGAGCCGAGAAAAACGCGAAAAACGAAAAAATCGACTTTAGAAAATTCCCGGACCCCTAGAAAAATCGGAAATCGTCTCACGAATCCAATGGCGCCAGCCAAATTGTCCTAGCTATGATATTTCCAAAGATATGGGCGAAAAACAGTGTGATCCCAAATCCGGGCCCGTTTTGCTCTAGGAGGCCCAGGAGCCGAGAAAAACGCGAAAAACGAAAAAATCGACTTTAGAAAATTCCCGGACCCCTGGAAAAATCGGAAATCGTCTCACGAATCCAATGGCGCCAGCCAAATTGTCCTAGCTATGATATTTCCAAAGATATGGGCGAATAACGGTGTGATCCCAAATCCGGGCCCGTTTTGCTCTAGGAGGCCCAGGAGCCGAGAAAAACGCGAAAAACGAAAAAATCGACTTTAGAAAATTCCCAGCCCCCTAGAAAAATCGGAAATCGTCTCACGAATCCAATGGCACCAGCCAAATTGTCTCAGCTATGATATTTCCAAAGATATGGGCAAAAGACTGTGTGATCCCAAATCCGGGCCCGTTTTGCTCTAGGCGGCCCAGGAGCCGAGAAAAACGCGAAAAACGATAAAAACGACTTTAGAAAACTCCCGGCCCACTAGAAAAATCGGAAATCGTCTCACGAATCCAATGGCGCCAGCCAAATTGTCCTAGCTATGATATTTCCAAAGATATGGGCGAATAACGGTGTGATCCCAAATCCGGGCCCGTTTTGCTCTAGGAGGCCCAGGAGCCGAGAAAAACGCGAAAAACGAAAAAATCGACTTTAGAAAATTCCCAGCCCCCTAGAAAAATCGGAAATCGTCTCACGAATCCAATGGCACCAGCCAAATTGTCTCAGCTATGATATTTCCAAAGATATGGGCAAAAGACTGTGTGATCCCAAATCCGGGCCCGTTTTGCTCTAGGCGGCCCAGGAGCCGAGAAAAACGCGAAAAACGATAAAAACGGCTTTAGAAAACTCCCGGCCCACTAGAAAAATCGGAAATCGTCTCACGAATCCAATGGCGCCAGCCAAATTGTCCTAGCTATGATATTTCCAAAGATATCGGCAAAAGGCTGTGTGATCCCAAATCCGGGCCCGTTTTACTCTAGAAGGCCCAGGAGCCGAGAAAAACGCGAAAAACGAAAAAATCGTCTTTAGAAAATTCGCAGCCCCCTAGAAAAATCGGAAATCGTCTCACGAATCCAATGGCGCCAGCCAAATTGTCCTAGCTATGATATTTCCAAAGATATGGGCGAAAAACAGTGTGATCCCAAATCCGGGCCCGTTTTGCTCTAGGAGGCCCAGGAGCCGAGAAAAACGCGAAAAACGAAAAAATCGACTTCAGAAAATTCCCGGACCCCTGGAAAAATCGGAAATCGTCTCACGAATTCAATGGCGCCAGCCAGATTGTCCTAGCTATGATATTTCCAAAGATATGGGCGAATAACGGTCTGAGTCCGAATCCGGGCCAATTTTGCTCTAGGAGGCCCAGGAGCCGAGAAAAACGCGAAAAACGAAAAAATCGACTTTAGAAAATTCCCGGACCCCTAGAAAAATCGGAAATTATCTCACGAATCCAATGGCGCCAGCCAAATTGTCCTAGCTATGATATTTCCAAAGATATGGGCAGAAGACTGTGTGATCCCAAATCCGGGCCCGTTTTGCTCTAGGAGGCCCAGGAGCGGAGAAAAACGCGAAAAACGAAAAAATCGACTTTAGAAAATTCCCGGCCGCCTAGAAAAATCGGAAATCGTCTCACGAATCCAATGGCGCCAGCCAAATTGTCCTAGCTATGATATTTCCAAAGATATGGCAAAAGGCTGTGTGATCCCATATCCGGGCCCGTTTTACTCTAGGAGGCCCAGGAGCCGAGAAAAACGCGAAAAACGAAAAAATCGACTTTAGAAAATTCCCGGACCCCTAGAAAAATCGGAAATCGTCTCACGAATCCAATGGCGCCAGCCAAATTGTCCTAGCTATGATATTTCCAAAGATATGGGCGAAAAACAGTGTGATCCCAAATCCGGGCCCGTTTTGCTCTAGGAGGCCCAGGAGCCGAGAAAAACGCGAAAAACGAAAAAATCGACTTTAGAAAATTCCCGGACCCCTGGAAAAATCGGAAATGGTCTCACGAATTCAATGGCGCCAGCCAAATTGTCCTAGCTATGATATTTCCAAAGATATGGGCAAAAGGCTGTGTGATCCCATATCCGGGCCCGTTTTACTCTAGGAGGCCCAGGAGCCGAGAAAAACGCGAAAAACGAAAAAATCGACTTTAGAAAATTCCCGGACCCCTGGAAAAATCGGAAATCGTCTCACGAATCCAATGGCGCCAGCCAAATTGTCCTAGCTATGATATTTCCAAAGATATGGGCGAATAACGGTGTGATCCCAAATCCGGGCCCGTTTTGCTCTAGGAGGCCCAGGAGCCGAGAAAAACGCGAAAAACGAAAAAATCGACTTTAGAAAATTCCCAGCCCCCTAGAAAAATCGGAAATCGTCTCACGAATCCAATGGCACCAGCCAAATTGTCTCAGCTATGATATTTCCAAAGATATGGGCAAAAGACTGTGTGATCCCAAATCCGGGCCCGTTTTGCTCTAGGCGGCCCAGGAGCCGAGAAAAACGCGAAAAACGATAAAAACGACTTTAGAAAACTCCCGGCCCACTAGAAAAATCGGAAATCGTCTCACGAATCCAATGGCGCCAGCCAAATTGTCCTAGCTATGATATTTCCAAAGATATGGGCGAATAACGGTGTGATCCCAAATCCGGGCCCGTTTTGCTCTAGGAGGCCCAGGAGCCGAGAAAAACGCGAAAAACGAAAAAATCGACTTTAGAAAATTCCCAGCCCCCTAGAAAAATCGGAAATCGTCTCACGAATCCAATGGCACCAGCCAAATTGTCTCAGCTATGATATTTCCAAAGATATGGGCAAAAGACTGTGTGATCCCAAATCCGGGCCCGTTTTGCTCTAGGCGGCCCAGGAGCCGAGAAAAACGCGAAAAACGATAAAAACGGCTTTAGAAAACTCCCGGCCCACTAGAAAAATCGGAAATCGTCTCACGAATCCAATGGCGCCAGCCAAATTGTCCTAGCTATGATATTTCCAAAGATATCGGCAAAAGGCTGTGTGATCCCAAATCCGGGCCCGTTTTACTCTAGGAGGCCCAGGAGCCGAGAAAAACGCGAAAAACGAAAAAATCGTCTTTAGAAAATTCGCAGCCCCCTAGAAAAATCGGAAATCGTCTCACGAATCCAATGGCGCCAGCCAAATTGTCCTAGCTATGATATTTCCAAAGATATGGGCGAAAAACAGTGTGATCCCAAATCCGGGCCCGTTTTGCTCTAGGAGGCCCAGGAGCCGAGAAAAACGCGAAAAACGAAAAAATCGACTTCAGAAAATTCCCGGACCCCTGGAAAAATCGGAAATCGTCTCACGAATTCAATGGCGCCAGCCAGATTGTCCTAGCTATGATATTTCCAAAGATATGGGCGAATAACGGTCTGAGTCCGAATCCGGGCCAATTTTGCTCTAGGAGGCCCAGGAGCCGAGAAAAACGCGAAAAACGAAAAAATCGACTTTAGAAAATTCCCGGACCCCTAGAAAAATCGGAAATTATCTCACGAATCCAATGGCGCCAGCCAAATTGTCCTAGCTATGATATTTCCAAAGATATGGGCAGAAGACTGTGTGATCCCAAATCCGGGCCCGTTTTGCTCTAGGAGGCCCAGGAGCGGAGAAAAACGCGAAAAACGAAAAAATCGACTTTAGAAAATTCCCGGCCGCCTAGAAAAATCGGAAATCGTCTCACGAATCCAATGGCGCCAGCCAAATTGTCCTAGCTATGATATTTCCAAAGATATGGCAAAAGGCTGTGTGATCCCATATCCGGGCCCGTTTTACTCTAGGAGGCCCAGGAGCCGAGAAAAACGCGAAAAACGAAAAAATCGACTTTAGAAAATTCCCGGACCCCTAGAAAAATCGGAAATCGTCTCACGAATCCAATGGCGCCAGCCAAATTGTCCTAGCTATGATATTTCCAAAGATATGGGCGAAAAACAGTGTGATCCCAAATCCGGGCCCGTTTTGCTCTAGGAGGCCCAGGAGCCGAGAAAAACGCGAAAAACGAAAAAATCGACTTTAGAAAATTCCCGGACCCCTGGAAAAATCGGAAATGGTCTCACGAATTCAATGGCGCCAGCCAAATTGTCCTAGCTATGATATTTCCAAAGATATGGGCAAAAGGCTGTGTGATCCCATATCCGGGCCCGTTTTACTCTAGGAGGCCCAGGAGCCGAGAAAAACGCGAAAAACGAAAAAATCGTCTTTAGAAAATTCGCAGCCCCCTAGAAAAATCGGAAATCGTCTCACGAATCCAATGGCGCCAGCCAAATTGTCCTAGCTATGATATTTCCAAAGATATGGGCAAAAGACTGTGTGATCCCAAATCCGGACCCGTTTTGCTCTAGGAGGCCCAGGAGCGGAGAAAAACGCGAAAAACGAAAAAATCGACTTTAAAAAATTCTCGGACCCCTAGAAAAATCGGAAATCGTCTCACGAATCCAATGGCGCCAGCCAAATTGTCCTAGCTATGATATTTCCAAAGATATGGGCGAAAAACCGTGTGATCCCAAATCCGGGCCCGTTTTGCTCTAGGAGGCCCAGGAGCCGAGTAAAACGCGAAAAACGAAAAAATCGACTTTAGAAAATTCCCGGACCCCTGGAAAAATCGGCAATCGTCTCACGAATTCAATGGCGCCAGCCAAATTGTCCTAGCTATGATATTTCCAAAGATATGGGCGAATAACGGTCTGAGTCCGAATCCGGGCCCATTTTGCTCTAGGAGGCCCAGGAGCCGAGCAAAACGCAAAAAAACGAAAAAATCGACTGTGGACCATTCCCGGACCCCTTAGTAAGTCGGAAATCGTCTCACGAATCCAATGGCGCCAGCCAAATTGTCCTAGCTATGATATTTCCAAAGATATGGGCGAAAAACGGTGTGATGCCAAATCCGGGCCCGTCTTGCTCTAGGAGACCCAGGAGCCGAGGAAATCGCGAAAAACGAAAAAATCGACTTTAGAAAATTCCCGGACCCCTAGAAAAATCGGAAATCGTCTCACGAATCCAATGGCGCCAGCCAAATTGTCCTAGCTAGGATATTTCCAAAGATATCGGCAAAAGGCTCTGTGATCCCAAATCCGGGCCCGTTTTACTCTAGGAGGCCCAGGAGCCGAGAAAAACGCGAAAAACGAAAAAATCGTCTTTAGAAAATTCGCAGCCCCCTAGAAAAATCGGAAATCGTCTCACGAATCCAATGGCGCCAGCCAAATTGTCCTAGCTATGATATTTCCATAGATATGGGCAAAAGACTGTGTGATCCCAAATCCGGACCCGTTTTGCTCTAGGAGGCCCAGGAGCGGAGAAAAACGCGAAAAACGAAAAAATCGACTTTAGAAAATTCCCGGCCCCCTAGAAAAATCGGAAATCGTCTCACGAATCCAATGGCGCCAGCCAAATTGTCCTAGCTATGATATTTCCAAAGATATGGGCAGAAGACTGTGTGATCCCAAATCCGGGCCCATTTTGCTCAAGGAGGCCCAGGAACGGAGAAAAACGCGAAAAACGAAAAAATCGACTTTAGAAAATTCCCGGACCCCTAGAAAAATCGGAAATTATCTCACGAATCCAATGGCGCCAGCCAAATTGTCCTAGCTACGATATTTCCAAAGATATGGGCGAAAAATGGAGTCATCCCAAATCCGGGCCAATTTTGCTCTAGGAGGCCCAGGAGCCGAGAAAAACGCGAAAAACGAAAAAATCGACTTTAGAAAATTCCCAGCCCCCTAGAAAAATCGGAAATCGTCTCACGAATCCAATGGCGCCAGCCAAATTGTCCTTGCTATGATATTTCCAAAGATATGGGCAGAAGACTGTGTGATCCCAAATGCGGGCCCGTTTTGCTCTAGGAGGCCCAGGAGCGGAGAAAAACGCGAAAAACGAAAAAATCGACTTTAGAAAATTCGCGGCCCCCTAGAAAAATCGGAAATCGTCTCACGAATCCAATGGCGCCAGCCAAATTGTCCTAGCTATGATATTTCCAAAGATATGGGCGAAAAACAGTGTGATCCCAAATCCGGGCCCGTTTTGCTCTAGGAGGCCCAGGAGCCGAGAAAAACGCGAAAAACGAAAAAATCGACTTTAGAAAATTCCCAGCCCCCTAGAAAAATCGGAAATCGTCTCACGAATCCAATGGGTCCAGCCAAATTGTCCTAGCTATGATATTTCCAAAGATATGGGCGAAAAACAGTGTGATCCCAAATCCGGGCCCGTTTTGCTCTAGGAGACCCAGGAGCCGAGGAAATCGCGAAAAACGAAAAAATCGACTTTAGATAATTCACGGACCTGTAGAAAAATCGGAAATCGTCTCACGAATCCAATGGCGCCAGCCAAATTGTCCTAGCTACGATATTTCCAAAGATATGGGCGAAAAATGGTGTGATCCCAAATCCGGGCCCGTTTTGCTCTAGGAGGCCCAGGAGCCGAGGAAAACGCGAAAAACGAAAAAATCGACTTTAGAAAATTCCCGGCCCCCTAGAAAAGTCGGAAATCGTCTCACGAATCCAATTGCGCCAGCCAAATTGTCCTAGCTATGATATTTCCAAAGATATGGGCGAAAAACGGTGTGATGCCAAATCCGGGCCCGTCTTGCTCTAGGAGACCCAGGAGCCTAGGAAATCGCGAAAAACGAAAAAATCGACTTTAGAAAATTCCCAGCCCCCTAGAAAAATCGGAAATCGTCTCACGAATCCAATGGCGCCAGCCAAATTGTCCTAGCTATGATATTTCCAAAGATATGGCAAAAGGCTGTGTGATCCCATATCCGGGCCCGTTTTACTCTAGGAGGCCCAGGAGCCGAGAAAAACGCGAAAAACGAAAAAATCGACTTTAGAAAATTCCCGGACCCCTAGAAAAATCGGAAATCGTCTCACGAATCCAATGGCGCCAGCCAAATTGTCCTAGCTATGATATTTCCAAAGATATGGGCAGAAGACTGTGTGATCCCAAATCCGGGCCCGTTTTGCTCTAGGAGGCCCAGGAGCGGAGAAAAACGCGAAAAACGAAAAAATCGACTTTAGAAAATTCCCGGACCCCTGGAAAAATCGGAAATGGTCTCACGAATTCAATGGCGCCAGCCAAATTGTCCTAGCTATGATATTTCCAAAGATATGGGCAAAAGGCTGTGAGATCCCATATCCGGGCCCGTTTTACTCTAGGAGGCCCAGGAGCCGCGAAAAACGCGAAAAACGAAAAAATCGACTTTAGAAAATTCCCGGACCCCTAGAAAAATCGGAAATGGTCTCACGAATCCAATGGCGCCAGCCAAATTGTCCTAGCTATGATATTTCCAAAGATATCGGCAAAAGGATGTGTGATCCCAAATCCGGGCCCGTTTTACTCTAGGAGGCCCAGGAGCCGAGAAAAACGCGAAAAACGAAAAAATCGACTTTAGAAAATTCCCAGCCCCCTAGAAAAATCGGAAATCGTCTCACGAATCCAATGGCGCCAGCCAAATTGTCCTAGCTATGATATTTCCAAAGATATGGGCAGAAGACTGTGTGATCCCAAATCCGGGCCCGTTTTGCTCTAGGAGGCCCAGGAGCGGAGAAAAACGCGAAAAACGAAAAAATCGACTTTAGAAAATTCCCGGACCCCTGGAAAAATCGGAAATGGTCTCACGAATTCAATGGCGCCAGCCAAATTGTCCTAGCTATGATATTTCCAAAGATATGGGCAAAAGGCTGTGTGATCCCATATCCGGGCACGTTTTACTCTAGGAGGCCCAGGAGCCGAGAAAAACGCGAAAAACGAAAAAATCGACTTTAGATAATTCACGGACCTGTAGAAAAATCGGAAATCGTCTCACGAATCCAATGGCGCCAGCCAAATTGTCCTAGCTACGATATTTCCAAAGATATGGGCGAAAAATGGTGTGATCCCAAATCCGGGCCCGTTTTGCTCTAGGAGGCCCAGGAGCCGAGAAAAACGCGAAAAACGAAAAAATCGACTTTAGAAAATTCCCGGCCCCCTAGAAAAGTCGGAAATCGTCTCACGAATCCAATTGCGCCAGCCAAATTGTCCTAGCTATGATATTTCCAAAGATATGGGCGAAAAACGGTGTGATGCCAAATCCGGGCCCGTCTTGCTCTAGGAGACCCAGGAGCCGAGGAAATCGCGAAAAACGAAAAAATCGACTGTAGAAAATTCCCAGCCCCCTAGAAAAATCGGAAATCGTCTCACGAATCCAATGGCGCCAGCCAAATTGTCCTAGCTATGATATTTCCGAAGATATGGCAAAAGGCTGTGTGATCCCATATCCGGGCCCGTTTTACTCTAGGAGGCCCAGGAGCCGAGAAAAACGCGAAAAACGAAAAAATCGACTTTAGAAAATTCCCGGACCCCTTGATAAATCGGAAATCGTCTCACGAATCCAATGGCGCCAGCCAAATTGTCCTAGCTATGATATTTCCAAAGATATGGGCGAAAAACAGTGTGTTCCCAAATCCGGGCCCGTTTTGCTCTAGGAGGCCCAGGAACCGAGAAAAACGCGAAAAACGAAAAAATCGACTTTAGAAAATTCCCAGCCCCCTAAAAAAATCGGAAATCGTCTCACGAATCCAATGGCGCCAGCCAAATTGTCCTAGCTATGATATTTCCAAAGATATGGGCAGAAGACTGTGTGATCCCAAATCCGGGCCCGTTTTGCTCTAGGAGGCCCAGGAGCGGAGAAAAACGCGAAAAACGAAAAAATCGACTTTAGAAAATTCCCGGCCCCCTAGAAAAATCGGAAATCGTCTCACGAATCCAATGGCGCCAGCCAAATTGTCCTAGCTATGATATTTCCAAAGATATGGCAAAAGGCTGTGTGATCCCATATCCGGGCCCGTTTTACTCTAGGAGGCCCAGGAGCCGAGAAAAACGCGAAAAACGAAAAAATCGACTTTAGAAAATTCCCGGACCCCTAGAAAAATCGGAAATCGTCTCACGAATCCAATGGCGCCAGCCAAATTGTCCTAGCTATGATATTTCCAAAGATATGGGCGAAAAACAGTGTGATCCCAAATCCGGGCCCCTTTTGCTCTAGGAGGCCCAGGAGCCGAGAAAAACGCGAAAAACGAAAAAATCGACTTTAGAAAATTCCCGGACCCCTGGAAAAATCGGAAATGGTCTCACGAATTCAATGGCGCCAGCCAAATTGTCCTAGCTATGATATTTCCAAAGATATGGGCAAAAGGCTGTGTGATCCCATATCCGGGCCCGTTTGACTCTAGGAGGCCCAGGAGCCGAGAAAAACGCGAAAAACGAAAAAATCGACTTTAGAAAATTCCCGGACCCCTATAAAAATCGGAAATCGTCTCACGAATCCAATGGCGCCAGCTAAATTGTCCTAGCTATGATATTTCCAAAGATATGGCAAAAGGCTGTGTGATCCCATATCCGGGCCCGTTTTACTCTAGGAGGCCCAGGAGCCGAGAAAAACGCGAAAAACGAAAAAATCGACTTTAGAAAACTCCCGGACCCCTAGAAAAATCGGAAATCGTCTCACGAATCCAATGGCGCCAGCCAAATTGTCCTAGCTATGATATTTCCAAAGATATGGGCGAAAAACAGTGTGATCCCAAATCCGGGCCCCTTTTGCTCTAGGAGGCCCAGGAGCCGAGAAAAACGCGAAAAACGAAAAAATCGACTTTAGAAAATTCCCGGACCCCTGGAAAAATCGGAAATGGTCTCACGAATTCAATGGCGCCAGCCAAATTGTCCTAGCTATGATATTTCCAAAGATATGGGCAAAAGGCTGTGTGATCCCATATCCGGGCCCGTTTGACTCTAGGAGGCCCAGGAGCCGAGAAAAACGCGAAAAACGAAAAAATCGACTTTAGAAAATTCCCGGACCCCTAGAAAAATCGGAAATCGTCTCACGAATCCAATGGCGCCAGCCAAATTGTCCTAGCTATGATATTTCCAAAGATATGGGCGAAAAACAGTGTGATCCCAAATCCGGGCCCGTTTTGCTCTAGGAGGCACAGGAGCCGAGAAAAACGCGAAAAACGAAAAAATCGACTTTAGAAAATTCCCGGACCCCTGGAAAAATCGGAAATGGTCTCACGAATTCAATGGCGCCAGCCAAATTGTCCTAGCTATGATATTTCCAAAGATATGGGCAAAAGGCTGTGTGATCCCATATCCGGGCACGTTTTACTCTAGGAGGCCCAGGAGCCGAGAAAAACGCGAAAAACGAAAAAATCGACTTTAGAAAATTCCCGGACCCCTATAAAAATCGGAAATCGTCTCACGAATCCAATGGCGCCAGCTAAATTGTCCTAGCTATGATATTTCCAAAGATATGGGCGAAAAACAGTGTGATCCCAAATCCGGGCCCGTTTTGCTCTAGGAGGCCCAGGAGCCGAGAAAAACGCGAAAAACGAAAAAATCGACTTTAGAAAATTCCCGGACCCCTGGAAAAATCGGAAATCGTCTCACGAATCCAATGGGTCCAGCCAAATTGTCCTAGCTATGATATTTCCAAAGATATGGGCGAAAAACAGTGTGATCCCAAATCCCGGCCCGTTTTGCTCTAGGAGACCCAGGAGCCGAGGAAATCGCGAAAAACGAAAAAATCGACTTTAGATAATTCACGGACCTGTAGAAAAATCGGAAATCGTCTCACGAATCCAATGGCGCCAGCCAAATTGTCCTAGCTACGATATTTCCAAAGATATGGGCGAAAAATGGTGTGATCCCAAATCCGGGCCCGTTTTGCTCTAGGAGGCCCAGGAGCGGAGAAAAACGCGAAAAACGAAAAAATCGACTTTAGAAAATTCCTGGCCCCCTAGAAAAATCGGAAATCGTCTCACGAATCCAATGGCGCCAGCCAAATTGTCCTAGCTATGATATTTCCAAAGATATGGCAAAAGGCTGTGTGATCCCATATCCGGGCCCGTTTTACTCTAGGAGGCCCAGGAGCGGAGAAAAACGCGAAAAACGAAAAAATCGACTTTAGAAAATTCCCGGCCCCCTAGAAAAATCGGAAATCGTCTCACGAATCCAATGGCGCCAGCCAAATTGTCCTAGCTATGATATTTCCGAAGATATGGCAAAAGGCTGTGTGATCCCATATCCGGGCCCGTTTTACTCTAGGAGGCCCAGGAGCCGAGAAAAACGCGAAAAACGAAAAAATCGACTTTAGAAAATTCCCGGACCCCTTGATAAATCGGAAATCGTCTCACGAATCCAATGGCGCCAGCCAAATTGTCCTAGCTATGATATTTCCAAAGATATGGGCGAAAAACAGTGTGTTCCCAAATCCGGGCCCGTTTTGCTCTAGGAGGCCCAGGAACCGAGAAAAACGCGAAAAACGAAAAAATCGACTTTAGAAAATTCCCAGCCCCCTAGAAAAATCGGAAATCGTCTCACGAATCCAATGGCGCCAGCCAAATTGTCCTAGCTATGATATTTCCAAAGATATGGGCAGAAGACTGTGTGATCCCAAATCCGGGCCCGTTTTGCTCTAGGAGGCCCAGGAGCGGAGAAAAACGCGAAAAACGAAAAAATCGACTTTAGAAAATTCCCGGCCCCCTAGAAAAATCGGAAATCGTCTCACGAATCCAATGGCGCAAGCCAAATTGTCCTAGCTATGATATTTCCAAAGATATGGCAAAAGGCTGTGTGATCCCATATCCGGGCCCGTTTTACTCTAGGAGGCCCAGGAGCCGAGAAAAACGCGAAAAACGAAAAAATCGACTTTAGAAAATTCCCGGACCCCTAGAAAAATCGGAAATCGTCTCACGAATCCAATGGCGCCAGCCAAATTGTCCTAGCTATGATATTTCCAAAGATATGGGCGAAAAACAGTGTGATCCCAAATCCGGGCCCCTTTTGCTCTAGGAGGCCCAGGAGCCGAGAAAAACGCGAAAAACGAAAAAATCGACTTTAGAAAATTCCCGGACCCCTGGAAAAATCGGAAATGGTCTCACGAATTCAATGGCGCCAGCCAAATTGTCCTAGCTATGATATTTCCAAAGATATGGGCAAAAGGCTGTGTGATCCCATATCCGGGCCCGTTTGACTCTAGGAGGCCCAGGAGCCGAGAAAAACGCGAAAAACGAAAAAATCGACTTTAGAAAATTCCCGGACCCCTAGAAAAATCGGAAATCGTCTCACGAATCCAATGGCGCCAGCCAAATTGTCCTAGCTATGATATTTCCAAAGATATGGGCGAAAAACAGTGTGATCCCAAATCCGGGCCCGTTTTGCTCTAGGAGGCACAGGAGCCGAGAAAAACGCGAAAAACGAAAAAATCGACTTTAGAAAATTCCCGGACCCCTGGAAAAATCGGAAATGGTCTCACGAATTCAATGGCGCCAGCCAAATTGTCCTAGCTATGATATTTCCAAAGATATGGGCAAAAGGCTGTGTGATCCCATATCCGGGCACGTTTTACTCTAGGAGGCCCAGGAGCCGAGAAAAACGCGAAAAACGAAAAAATCGACTTTAGAAAATTCCCGGACCCCTATAAAAATCGGAAATCGTCTCACGAATCCAATGGCGCCAGCCAAATTGTCCTAGCTATGATATTCCCAAAGATATGGGCGAAAAACAATGTGATCCCAAATCCGGGCCCGTTTTACTCTAGGAGGCCCAGGAGCCGAGAAAAACGCGAAAAACGAAAAAATCGACTTTAGAAAATTCCCGGACCCCTAGAAAAATCGCAAATCGTCTCACGAATCCAATGGCGCCAGCCAAATTGTCCTAGCTATGATATTTCCAAAGATATGGGCGAATAACGGTGTGATCCCAAATCCGGGCCCGTTTTGCTCTAGGAGGCCCAGGAGCGGAGAAAAACGCGAAAAACGAAAAAATCGACTTTAGAAAATTCCCAGCCCCCTAGAAAAATCGGAAATCGTCTCACGAATCGAATGGCGCCAGCCAAATTGTCCTAGCTATGATATTTCCAAAGATATGGGCAAAAGACTGTGTGATCCCAAATCCGGGCCCGTTTTGCTCTCGGAGACCCAGGAGCTGAGAAAATCGCGAAAAACGAAAAAATCGACTTTAGAAAATTCACGGACCTCTAGAAAAATCGGAAATCGTCTCACGAATCCAATGGCGCCAGCCAAATTGTCCTAGCTATGATATTTCCAAAGATATCGGCAAAAGGCTGTGTGATCCCAAATCCGGGCCCGTTTTACTCTAGGAGGCCCAGGAGCCGAGAAAAACGCGAAAAACGAAAAAATCGACTTTAGAAAATTCCCAGCCCCCTAGAAAAATCGGAAATCGTCTCACGAATCCAATGGCGCCAGCCAAATTGTCCTAGCTATGATATTTCCAAAGATATGGGCAGAAGACTGTGTGATCCCAAATCCGGGCCCGTTTTGCTCTAGGAGGCCCAGGAGCGGAGAAAAACGCGAAAAACGAAAAAATCGACTTTAGAAAATTCCCGGCCCCCTAGAAAAATCGGAAATCGTCTCACGAATCCAATGGCGCCAGCCAAATTGTCCTAGCTATGATATTCCCAAAGATATGGGCGAAAAACAGTGTGATCCCAAATCCGGGCCCGTTTTACTCTAGGAGGCCCAGGAGCCGAGAAAAACGCGAAAAACGAAAAAATCGACTTTAGAAAATTCCCGGACCCCTAGAAAAATCGCAAATCGTCTCACGAATCCAATGGCGCCAGCCAAATTGTCCTAGCTATGATATTTCCAAAGATATGGGCGAAAAGCAGTGTGATCCCAAATCCGGGCCCGTTTTGCTCTAGGAGGCCCAGGAGCCGAGAAAAACGCGAAAAACGAAAAAATCGACTTTAGAAAATTCCCGGACCCCTGGAAAAATCGGAAATCGTCTCACGAATTCAATGGCGCCAGCCAAATTGTCCTAGCTATGATATTTCCAAAGATATGGCAAAAGGCTGTGTGATCCCATATCCGGGCCCGTTTTACTCTAGGAGGCCCAGGAGCCGAGAAAAACGCGAAAAACGAAAAAATCGACTTTAGAAAATTCCCGAACCCCTTGATAATTCGGAAATCGTCTCACGAATCCAATGGCGCCAGCCAAATTGTCCTAGCTATGATATTTCCAAAGATATGGGCGAAAAACAGTGTGTTCCCAAATCCGGGCCCGTTTTGCTCTAGGAGGCCCAGGAGCCGAGAAAAACGCGAAAAACGAAAAAATCGACTTTAGAAAATTCCCAGCCCCCTAGAAAAATCGGAAATCGTCTCACGAATCCAATGGCGCCAGCCAAATTGTCCTAGCTATGATATTTCCAAAGATATGGGCAGAAGACTGTGTGATCCCAAATCCGGGCCCGTTTTGCTCTAGGAGGCCCAGGAGCGGAGAAAAACGCGAAAAACGAAAAAATCGACTTTAGAAAATTCCTGGCCCCCTAGAAAAATCGGAAATCGTCTCACGAATCCAATGGCGCCAGCCAAATTGTCCTAGCTATGATATTTCCAAAGATATGGCAAAAGGCTGTGTGATCCCATATCCGGGCCCGTTTTACTCTAGGAGGCCCAGGAGCCGAGAAAAACGCGAAAAACGAAAAAATCGACTTTAGAAAATTCCCGAACCCCTTGATAAATCGGAAATCGTCTCACGAATCCAATGGCGCCAGCCAAATTGTCCTAGCTATGATATTTCCAAAGATATGGGCGAAAAACAGTGTGTTCCCAAATCCGGGCCCGTTTTGCTCTAGGAGGCCCAGGAGCCGAGAAAAACGCGAAAAACGAAAAAATCGACTTTAGAAAATTCCCGGCCCCCTAGAAAAATCGGAAATCGTCTCACGAATCCAATGGCGCCAGCCAAATTGTCCTAGCTATGATATTTCCAAAGATATCGCAAAAGGCTGTGTGATCCCATATCCGGGCCCGTTTTACTCTAGGAGGCCCAGGAGCCGAGAAAAACGCGAAAAACGAAAAAATCGACTTTAGAAAATTCCCGGACCCCTGGAAAAATCGGAAATGGTCTCACGAATTCAATGGCGCCAGCCAAATTGTCCTAGCTATGATATTTCCAAAGATATGGGCAAAAGGCTGTGTGATCCCATATCCGGGCACGTTTTACTCTAGGAGGCCCAGGAGCCGAGAAAAACGCGAAAAACGAAAAAATCGACTTTAGATAATTCACGGACCTGTAGAAAAATCGGAAATCGTCTCACGAATCCAATGGCGCCAGCCAAATTGTCCTAGCTACGATATTTCCAAAGATATGGGCGAAAAATGGTGTGATCCCAAATCCGGGCCCGTTTTGCTCTAGGAGGCCCAGGAGCCGAGAAAAACGCGAAAAACGAAAAGATCGACTTTAGAAAATTCCCGGCCCCCTAGAAAAGTCGGAAATCGTCTCACGAATCCAATTGCGCCAGCCAAATTGTCCTAGCTATGATATTTCCAAAGATATGGGCGAAAAACGGTGTGATGCCAAATCCGGGCCCGTCTTGCTCTAGGAGACCCAGGAGCCGAGGAAATCGCGAAAAACGAAAAAATCGACTGTAGAAAATTCCCAGCCCCCTAGAAAAATCGGAAATCGTCTCACGAATCCAATGGCGCCAGCCAAATTGTCCTAGCTATGATATTTCCGAAGATATGGCAAAAGGCTGTGTGATCCCATATCCGGGCCCGTTTTACTCTAGGAGGCCCAGGAGCCGAGAAAAACGCGAAAAACGAAAAAATCGACTTTAGAAAATTCCCGGACCCCTTGATAAATCGGAAATCGTCTCACGAATCCAATGGCGCCAGCCAAATTGTCCTAGCTATGATATTTCCAAAGATATGGGCGAAAAACAGTGTGTTCCCAAATCCGGGCCCGTTTTGCTCTAGGAGGCCCAGGAACCGAGAAAAACGCGAAAAACGAAAAAATCGACTTTAGAAAATTCCCAGCCCCCTAAAAAAATCGGAAATCGTCTCACGAATCCAATGGCGCCAGCCAAATTGTCCTAGCTATGATATTTCCAAAGATATGGGCAGAAGACTGTGTGATCCCAAATCCGGGCCCGTTTTGCTCTAGGAGGCCCAGGAGCGGAGAAAAACGCGAAAAACGAAAAAATCGACTTTAGAAAATTCCCGGCCCCCTAGAAAAATCGGAAATCGTCTCACGAATCCAATGGCGCCAGCCAAATTGTCCTAGCTATGATATTTCCAAAGATATGGCAAAAGGCTGTGTGATCCCATATCCGGGCCCGTTTTACTCTAGGAGGCCCAGGAGCCGAGAAAAACGCGAAAAACGAAAAAATCGACTTTAGAAAATTCCCGGACCCCTAGAAAAATCGGAAATCGTCTCACGAATCCAATGGCGCCAGCCAAATTGTCCTAGCTATGATATTTCCAAAGATATGGGCGAAAAACAGTGTGATCCCAAATCCGGGCCCCTTTTGCTCTAGGAGGCCCAGGAGCCGAGAAAAACGCGAAAAACGAAAAAATCGACTTAAGAAAATTCCCGGACCCCTGGAAAAATCGGAAATGGTCTCACGAATTCAATGGCGCCAGCCAAATTGTCCTAGCTATGATATTTCCAAAGATATGGGCAAAAGGCTGTGTGATCCCATATCCGGGCCCGTTTGACTCTAGGAGGCCCAGGAGCCGCGAAAAACGCGAAAAACGAAAAAATCGACTTTAGAAAATTCCCGGACCCCTAGAAAAATCGGAAATCGTCTCACGAATCCAATGGCGCCAGCCAAATTGTCCTAGCTATGATATTTCCAAAGATATGGGCGAAAAACAGTGTGATCCCAAATCCGGGCCCGTTTTGCTCTAGGAGGCACAGGAGCCGAGAAAAACGCGAAAAACGAAAAAATCGACTTTAGAAAATTCCCGGACCCCTGGAAAAATCGGAAATGGTCTCACGAATTCAATGGCGCCAGCCAAATTGTCCTAGCTATGATATTTCCAAAGATATGGGCAAAAGGCTGTGTGATCCCATATCCGGGCCCGTTTGACTCTAGGAGGCCCAGGAGCCGCGAAAAACGCGAAAAACGAAAAAATCGACTTTAGAAAATTCCCGGACCCCTAGAAAAATCGGAAATCGTCTCACGAATCCAATGGCGCCAGCCAAATTGTCCTAGCTATGATATTTCCAAAGATATGGGCGAAAAACAGTGTGATCCCAAATCCGGGCCCGTTTTGCTCTAGGAGGCACAGGAGCCGAGAAAAACGCGAAAAACGAAAAAATCGACTTTAGAAAATTCCCGGACCCCTGGAAAAATCGGAAATGGTCTCACGAATTCAATGGCGCCAGCCAAATTGTCCTAGCTATGATATTTCCAAAGATATGGGCAAAAGGCTGTGTGATCCCATATCCGGGCACGTTTTACTCTAGGAGGCCCAGGAGCCGAGAAAAACGCGAAAAACGAAAAAATCGACTTTAGAAAATTCCCGGACCCCTATAAAAATCGGAAATCGTCTCACGAATCCAATGGCGCCAGCTAAATTGTCCTAGCTATGATATTTCCAAAGATATGGCAAAAGGCTGTGTGATCCCATATCCGGGCCCGTTTTACTCTAGGAGGCCCAGGAGCCGAGAAAAACGCGAAAAACGAAAAAATCGACTTTAGAAAACTCCCGGACCCCTAGAAAAATCGGAAATCGTCTCACGAATCCAATGGCGCCAGCCAAATTGTCCTAGCTATGATATTTCCAAAGATATGGGCGAAAAACAGTGTGATCCCAAATCCGGGCCCCTTTTGCTCTAGGAGGCCCAGGAGCCGAGAAAAACGCGAAAAACGAAAAAATCGACTTTAGAAAATTCCCGGACCCCTGGAAAAATCGGAAATGGTCTCACGAATTCAATGGCGCCAGCCAAATTGTCCTAGCTATGATATTTCCAAAGATATGGGCAAAAGGCTGTGTGATCCCATATCCGGGCCCGTTTGACTCTAGGAGGCCCAGGAGCCGAGAAAAACGCGAAAAACGAAAAAATCGACTTTAGAAAATTCCCGGACCCCTAGAAAAATCGGAAATCGTCTCACGAATCCAATGGCGCCAGCCAAATTGTCCTAGCTATGATATTTCCAAAGATATGGGCGAAAAACAGTGTGATCCCAAATCCGGGCCCGTTTTGCTCTAGGAGGCACAGGAGCCGAGAAAAACGCGAAAAACGAAAAAATCGACTTTAGAAAATTCCCGGACCCCTGGAAAAATCGGAAATGGTCTCACGAATTCAATGGCGCCAGCCAAATTGTCCTAGCTATGATATTTCCAAAGATATGGGCAAAAGGCTGTGTGATCCCATATCCGGGCACGTTTTACTCTAGGAGGCCCAGGAGCCGAGAAAAACGCGAAAAACGAAAAAATCGACTTTAGAAAATTCCCGGACCCCTATAAAAATCGGAAATCGTCTCACGAATCCAATGGCGCCAGCTAAATTGTCCTAGCTATGATATTTCCAAAGATATGGGCGAAAAACAGTGTGATCCCAAATCCGGGCCCGTTTTGCTCTAGGAGGCCCAGGAGCCGAGAAAAACGCGAAAAACGAAAAAATCGACTTTAGAAAATTCCCGGACCCCTGGAAAAATCGGAAATCGTCTCACGAATCCAATGGGTCCAGCCAAATTGTCCTAGCTATGATATTTCCAAAGATATGGGCGAAAAACAGTGTGATCCCAAATCCGGGCCCGTTTTGCTCTAGGAGACCCAGGAGCCGAGGAAATCGCGAAAAACGAAAAAATCGACTTTAGATAATTCACGGACCTGTAGAAAAATCGGAAATCGTCTCACGAATCCAATGGCGCCAGCCAAATTGTCCTAGCTACGATATTTCCAAAGATATGGGCGAAAAATGGTGTGATCCCAAATCCGGGCCCGTTTTGCTCTAGGAGGCCCAGGAGCGGAGAAAAACGCGAAAAACGAAAAAATCGACTTTAGAAAATTCCTGGCCCCCTAGAAAAATCGGAAATCGTCTCACGAATCCAATGGCGCCAGCCAAATTGTCCTAGCTATGATATTTCCAAAGATATGGCAAAAGGCTGTGTGATCCCATATCCGGGCCCGTTTTACTCTAGGAGGCCCAGGAGCGGAGAAAAACGCGAAAAACGAAAAAATCGACTTTAGAAAATTCCCGGCCCCCTAGAAAAATCGGAAATCGTCTCACGAATCCAATGGCGCCAGCCAAATTGTCCTAGCTATGATATTTCCGAAGATATGGCAAAAGGCTGTGTGATCCCATATCCGGGCCCGTTTTACTCTAGGAGGCCCAGGAGCCGAGAAAAACGCGAAAAACGAAAAAATCGACTTTAGAAAATTCCCGGACCCCTTGATAAATCGGAAATCGTCTCACGAATCCAATGGCGCCAGCCAAATTGTCCTAGCTATGATATTTCCAAAGATATGGGCGAAAAACAGTGTGTTCCCAAATCCGGGCCCGTTTTGCTCTAGGAGGCCCAGGAACCGAGAAAAACGCGAAAAACGAAAAAATCGACTTTAGAAAATTCCCAGCCCCCTAGAAAAATCGGAAATCGTCTCACGAATCCAATGGCGCCAGCCAAATTGTCCTAGCTATGATATTTCCAAAGATATGGGCAGAAGACTGTGTGATCCCAAATCCGGGCCCGTTTTGCTCTAGGAGGCCCAGGAGCGGAGAAAAACGCGAAAAACGAAAAAATCGACTTAAGAAAATTCCCGGCCCCCTAGAAAAATCGGAAATCGTCTCACGAATCCAATGGCGCAAGCCAAATTGTCCTAGCTATGATATTTCCAAAGATATGGCAAAAGGCTGTGTGATCCCATATCCGGGCCCGTTTTACTCTAGGAGGCCCAGGAGCCGAGAAAAACGCGAAAAACGAAAAAATCGACTTTAGAAAATTCCCGGACCCCTAGAAAAATCGGAAATCGTCTCACGAATCCAATGGCGCCAGCCAAATTGTCCTAGCTATGATATTTCCAAAGATATGGGCGAAAAACAGTGTGATCCCAAATCCGGGCCCCTTTTGCTCTAGGAGGCCCAGGAGCCGAGAAAAACGCGAAAAACGAAAAAATCGACTTTAGAAAATTCCCGGACCCCTGGAAAAATCGGAAATGGTCTCACGAATTCAATGGCGCCAGCCAAATTGTCCTAGCTATGATATTTCCAAAGATATGGGCAAAAGGCTGTGTGATCCCATATCCGGGCCCGTTTGACTCTAGGAGGCCCAGGAGCCGAGAAAAACGCGAAAAACGAAAAAATCGACTTTAGAAAATTCCCGGACCCCTAGAAAAATCGGAAATCGTCTCACGAATCCAATGGCGCCAGCCAAATTGTCCTAGCTATGATATTTCCAAAGATATGGGCGAAAAACAGTGTGATCCCAAATCCGGGCCCGTTTTGCTCTAGGAGGCACAGGAGCCGAGAAAAACGCGAAAAACGAAAAAATCGACTTTAGAAAATTCCCGGACCCCTGGAAAAATCGGAAATGGTCTCACGAATTCAATGGCGCCAGCCAAATTGTCCTAGCTATGATATTTCCAAAGATATGGGCAAAAGGCTGTGTGATCCCATATCCGGGCACGTTTTACTCTAGGAGGCCCAGGAGCCGAGAAAAACGCGAAAAACGAAAAAATCGACTTTAGAAAATTCCCGGACCCCTATAAAAATCGGAAATCGTCTCACGAATCCAATGGCGCCAGCTAAATTGTCCTAGCTATGATATTTCCAAAGATATGGGCGAAAAACAGTGTGATCCCAAATCCGGGCCCGTTTTGCTCTAGGAGGCCCAGGAGCCGAGAAAAACGCGAAAAACGAAAAAATCGACTTTCGAAAATTCCCGGACCCTTGGAAAAATCGGAAATGGTCTCACGAAGTCAATGGCGCCAGCCAAATTGTCCTAGCTATGATATTTCCAAAAATATGGGCGAATAACGGTCTGAGTCCGAATCCGGGCCCATTTTGCTCTCGGAGACCCAGGAGCCGAGGAAATCGCGAAAAACGAAAAAATCGACTTTAGATAATTCACGGACCTCTAGAAAAATCGGAAATCGTCTCACGAATCCAATGGCGCCAGCCAAATTGTCCTAGCTATGATATTTCCAAAGATATGGGCAAAAGACTGTGTGATCCCAAATCCGGGCCCGTTTTGCTCTAGGAGGCCCAGGAGCGGAGAAAAACGCGAAAAACGAAAAAATCGACTTTAGAAAATTCCCGGCCCCCTAGAAAAATCGGAAATCGTCTCACGAATCCAATGGCGCCAGCCAAATTGTCCTAGCTATGATATTTCCAAAGATATGGGCTAAAGACTGTGTGATCCCAAATCCGGGCCCGTTTTGCTCTAGGCGGCCCAGGAGCCGAGAAAAACGCGAAAAACGATACAATCGACTTTAGAAAATTCCCGGCCCACTAGAAAAATCGGAAATCGTCTCACGAATCCAATGGCGCCAGCCAAATTGCCCTAGCTATGATATTTCCAAAGATATGGGCGAATAACGGTGTGATCCCAAAACCGGGCCCGTTTTGCTCTAGGAGGCCCAGGAGCCGAGAAAAACGCGAAAAACGAAAAAATCGACTTTAGAAAATTCCCAGCCCCCTAGAAAAATCGGAAATCGTCTCACGAATCCAATGGGTCCAGCCAAATTGTCCTAGCTATGATATTTCCAAAGATATGGGCGAAAAACGGTGTGATGCCAAATCCGGGCCCGTTTTGCTCTCGGAGACCCAGGAGCCGAGAAAATCGCGAAAAACGAAAAAATCGACTTTAGAAAATTCACGGACCTCTAGAAAAATCGGAAATCGTCTCACGAATCCCATGGCGCCAGCCAAATTGTCCTAGCTATGATATTTCCAAAGATATGGGCTAAAGACTGTGTGATCCCAAATCCGGGCCCGTTTTGCTCTAGGCGGCCCAGGAGCCGAGAAAAACGCGAAAAACGATACAATCGACTTTAGAAAATTCCCGGCTCACTAGAAAAATCGGAAATCGTCTCACGAATCCAATGGCGCCAGCCAAATTGCCCTAGCTATGATATTTCCAAACATATGGGCGAATAACGGTGTGATCCCAAATCCGGGCCCGTTTTGCTCTAGGAGGCCCAGGAGCGGAGAAAAACGCGAAAAACGAAAAAATCGACTTTAGAAAATTCCCAGCCCCCTAGAAAAATCGGAAATCGTCTCACGAATCCAATGGGTCCAGCCAAATTGTCCTAGCTATGATATTTCCAAAGATATGGGCGAAAAACAGTGTGATCCCAAATCCGGGCCCGTTTTGCTCTAGGAGACCCAGGAGCCGAGGAAATCGCGAAAAACGAAAAAATCGACTTTAGATAATTCACGGACCTGTAGAAAAATCGGAAATCGTCTCACGAATCCAATGGCGCCAGCCAAATTGTCCTAGCTACGATATTTCCAAAGATATGGGCTAAAGACTGTGTGATCCCAAATCCGGGCCCGTTTTGCTCTAGGCGGCCCAGGAGCCGAGAAAAACGCGAAAAACGATACAATCGACTTTAGAAAATTCCCGGCCCACTAGAAAAATCGGAAATCGTCTCACGAATCCAATGACGCCAGCCAAATTGCCCTAGCTATGATATTTCCAAAGATATGGGCGAATAACGGTGTGATCCCAAATCCGGGCCCGTTTTGCTCTAGGAGGCCCAGGAGCCGAGAAAAACGCGAAAAACGAAAAAATCGACTTTAGAAAATTCCCAGCCCCCTAGAAAAATCGGAAATCGTCTCACGAATCCAATGGGTCCAGCCAAATTGTCCTAGCTATGATATTTCCAAAGATATGGGCGAAAAACAGTGTGATCCCAAATCCGGGCCCGTTTTGCTCTAGGAGACCCAGGAGCCGAGGAAATCGCGAAAAACGAAAAAATCGACTTTAGATAATTCACGGACCTGTAGAAAAATCGGAAATCGTCTCACGAATCCAATGGCGCCAGCCAAATTGTCCTAGCTACGATATTTCCAAAGATATGGGCGAAAAATGGTGTGATCCCAAATGCGGGCCCGTTTTGCTCTAGGAGGCCCAGGAGCCGAGAAAAACGCGAAAAACGAAAAAATCGACTTTAGAAAATTCCCGGCCCCCTAGAAAAGTCGGAAATCGTCTCACGAATCCAATTGCGCCAGCCAAATTGTCCTAGCTATGATATTTCCAAAGATATGGGCGAAAAACGGTGTGATGCCAAATCCGGGCCCGTCTTGCTCTAGGAGACCCAGGAGCCGAGGAAATCGCGAAAAACGAAAAAATCGACTTTAGAAAATTCCCAGCCCCCTAGAAAAATCGGAAATCGTCTCACGAATCCAATGGCGCCAGCCAAATTGTCCTAGCTATGATATTTCCAAAGATATGGCAAAAGGCTGTGTGATCCCATATCCGGGCCCGTTTTACTCTAGGAGGCCCAGGAGCCGAGAAAAACGCGAAAAACGAAAAAATCGACTTTAGAAAATTCCCGAACCCCTTGATAAATCGGAAATCGTCTCACGAATCCAATGGCGCCAGCCAAATTGTCCTAGCTATGATATTTCCAAAGATATGGGCGAAAAACAGTGTGTTCCCAAATCCGGGCCCGTTTTGCTCTAGGAGGCCCAGGAGCCGAGAAAAACGCGAAAAACGAAAAAATCGACTTTAGAAAATTCCCAGCCCCCTAGAAAAATCGGAAATCGTCTCACGAATCCAATGGCGCCAGCCAAATTGTCCTAGCTATGATATTTCCAAAGATATGGGCAGAAGACTGTGTGATCCCAAATCCGGGCCCGTTTTGCTCTAGGAGGCCCAGGAGCGGAGAAAAACGCGAAAAACGAAAAAATCGACTTTAGAAAATTCCTGGCCCCCTAGAAAAATCGGAAATCGTCTCACGAATCCAATGGCGCCAGCCAAATTGTCCTAGCTATGATATTTCCAAAGATATGGCAAAAGGCTGTGTGATCCCATATCCGGGCCCGTTTTACTCTAGGAGGCCCAGGAGCGGAGAAAAACGCGAAAAACGAAAAAATCGACTTTAGAAAATTCCCGGCCCCCTAGAAAAATCGGAAATCGTCTCACGAATCCAATGGCGCCAGCCAAATTGTCCTAGCTATGATATTTCCAAAGATATGGCAAAAGGCTGTGTGATCCCATATCCGGGCCCGTTTTACTCTAGGAGGCCCAGGAGCCGAGAAAAACGCGAAAAACGAAAAAATCGACTTTAGAAAATTCCCGGCCCCCTAGAAAAATCGGAAATCGTCTCACGAATCCAATGGCGCCAGCCAAATTGTCCTAGCTATGATATTTCCAAAGATATGGGCGAAAAACAGTGTGTTCCCAAATCCGGGCCCGTTTTGCTCTAGGAGGCCCAGGAACCGAGAAAAACGCGAAAAACGAAAAAATCGACTTTAGAAAATTCCCAGCCCCCTAGAAAAATCGGAAATCGTCTCACGAATCCAATGGCGCCAGCCAAATTGTCCTAGCTATGATATTTCCAAAGATATGGGCAGAAGACTGTGTGATCCCAAATCCGGGCCCGTTTTGCTCTAGGAGGCCCAGGAGCGGAGAAAAACGCGAAAAACGAAAAAATCGACTTAAGAAAATTCCCGGCCCCCTAGAAAAATCGGAAATCGTCTCACGAATCCAATGGCGCAAGCCAAATTGTCCTAGCTATGATATTTCCAAAGATATGGCAAAAGGCTGTGTGATCCCATATCCGGGCCCGTTTTACTCTAGGAGGCCCAGGAGCCGAGAAAAACGCGAAAAACGAAAAAATCGACTTTAGAAAATTCCCGGACCCCTAGAAAAATCGGAAATCGTCTCACGAATCCAATGGCGCCAGCCAAATTGTCCTAGCTATGATATTTCCAAAGATATGGGCGAAAAACAGTGTGATCCCAAATCCGGGCCCCTTTTGCTCTAGGAGGCCCAGGAGCCGAGAAAAACGCGAAAAACGAAAAAATCGACTTTAGAAAATTCCCGGACCCCTGGAAAAATCGGAAATGGTCTCACGAATTCAATGGCGCCAGCCAAATTGTCCTAGCTATGATATTTCCAAAGATATGGGCAAAAGGCTGTGTGATCCCATATCCGGGCCCGTTTGACTCTAGGAGGCCCAGGAGCCGAGAAAAACGCGAAAAACGAAAAAATCGACTTTAGAAAATTCCCGGACCCCTAGAAAAATCGGAAATCGTCTCACGAATCCAATGGCGCCAGCCAAATTGTCCTAGCTATGATATTTCCAAAGATATGGGCGAAAAACAGTGTGATCCCAAATCCGGGCCCGTTTTGCTCTAGGAGGCACAGGAGCCGAGAAAAACGCGAAAAACGAAAAAATCGACTTTAGAAAATTCCCGGACCCCTGGAAAAATCGGAAATGGTCTCACGAATTCAATGGCGCCAGCCAAATTGTCCTAGCTATGATATTTCCAAAGATATGGGCAAAAGGCTGTGTGATCCCATATCCGGGCACGTTTTACTCTAGGAGGCCCAGGAGCCGAGAAAAACGCGAAAAACGAAAAAATCGACTTTAGAAAATTCCCGGACCCCTATAAAAATCGGAAATCGTCTCACGAATCCAATGGCGCCAGCTAAATTGTCCTAGCTATGATATTTCCAAAGATATGGGCGAAAAACAGTGTGATCCCAAATCCGGGCCCGTTTTGCTCTAGGAGGCCCAGGAGCCGAGAAAAACGCGAAAAACGAAAAAATCGACTTTCGAAAATTCCCGGACCCTTGGAAAAATCGGAAATGGTCTCACGAAGTCAATGGCGCCAGCCAAATTGTCCTAGCTATGATATTTCCAAAAATATGGGCGAATAACGGTCTGAGTCCGAATCCGGGCCCATTTTGCTCTCGGAGACCCAGGAGCCGAGGAAATCGCGAAAAACGAAAAAATCGACTTTAGATAATTCACGGACCTCTAGAAAAATCGGAAATCGTCTCACGAATCCAATGGCGCCAGCCAAATTGTCCTAGCTATGATATTTCCAAAGATATGGGCAAAAGACTGTGTGATCCCAAATCCGGGCCCGTTTTGCTCTAGGAGGCCCAGGAGCGGAGAAAAACGCGAAAAACGAAAAAATCGACTTTAGAAAATTCCCGGCCCCCTAGAAAAATCGGAAATCGTCTCACGAATCCAATGGCGCCAGCCAAATTGTCCTAGCTATGATATTTCCAAAGATATGGGCTAAAGACTGTGTGATCCCAAATCCGGGCCCGTTTTGCTCTAGGCGGCCCAGGAGCCGAGAAAAACGCGAAAAACGATACAATCGACTTTAGAAAATTCCCGGCCCACTAGAAAAATCGGAAATCGTCTCACGAATCCAATGGCGCCAGCCAAATTGCCCTAGCTATGATATTTCCAAAGATATGGGCGAATAACGGTGTGATCCCAAAACCGGGCCCGTTTTGCTCTAGGAGGCCCAGGAGCCGAGAAAAACGCGAAAAACGAAAAAATCGACTTTAGAAAATTCCCAGCCCCCTAGAAAAATCGGAAATCGTCTCACGAATCCAATGGGTCCAGCCAAATTGTCCTAGCTATGATATTTCCAAAGATATGGGCAGAAGACTGTGTGATCCCAAATCCGGGCCCGTTTTGCTCTAGGAGGCCCAGGAGCGGAGAAAAACGCGAAAAACGAAAAAATCGACTTAAGAAAATTCCCGGCCCCCTAGAAAAATCGGAAATCGTCTCACGAATCCAATGGCGCAAGCCAAATTGTCCTAGCTATGATATTTCCAAAGATATGGCAAAAGGCTGTGTGATCCCATATCCGGGCCCGTTTTACTCTAGGAGGCCCAGGAGCCGAGAAAAACGCGAAAAACGAAAAAATCGACTTTAGAAAATTCCCGGACCCCTAGAAAAATCGGAAATCGTCTCACGAATCCAATGGCGCCAGCCAAATTGTCCTAGCTATGATATTTCCAAAGATATGGGCGAAAAACAGTGTGATCCCAAATCCGGGCCCCTTTTGCTCTAGGAGGCCCAGGAGCCGAGAAAAACGCGAAAAACGAAAAAATCGACTTTAGAAAATTCCCGGACCCCTGGAAAAATCGGAAATGGTCTCACGAATTCAATGGCGCCAGCCAAATTGTCCTAGCTATGATATTTCCAAAGATATGGGCAAAAGGCTGTGTGATCCCATATCCGGGCCCGTTTGACTCTAGGAGGCCCAGGAGCCGAGAAAAACGCGAAAAACGAAAAAATCGACTTTAGAAAATTCCCGGACCCCTAGAAAAATCGGAAATCGTCTCACGAATCCAATGGCGCCAGCCAAATTGTCCTAGCTATGATATTTCCAAAGATATGGGCGAAAAACAGTGTGATCCCAAATCCGGGCCCGTTTTGCTCTAGGAGGCACAGGAGCCGAGAAAAACGCGAAAAACGAAAAAATCGACTTTAGAAAATTCCCGGACCCCTGGAAAAATCGGAAATGGTCTCACGAATTCAATGGCGCCAGCCAAATTGTCCTAGCTATGATATTTCCAAAGATATGGGCAAAAGGCTGTGTGATCCCATATCCGGGCACGTTTTACTCTAGGAGGCCCAGGAGCCGAGAAAAACGCGAAAAACGAAAAAATCGACTTTAGAAAATTCCCGGACCCCTATAAAAATCGGAAATCGTCTCACGAATCCAATGGCGCCAGCTAAATTGTCCTAGCTATGATATTTCCAAAGATATGGGCGAAAAACAGTGTGATCCCAAATCCGGGCCCGTTTTGCTCTAGGAGGCCCAGGAGCCGAGAAAAACGCGAAAAACGAAAAAATCGACTTTCGAAAATTCCCGGACCCTTGGAAAAATCGGAAATGGTCTCACGAAGTCAATGGCGCCAGCCAAATTGTCCTAGCTATGATATTTCCAAAAATATGGGCGAATAACGGTCTGAGTCCGAATCCGGGCCCATTTTGCTCTCGGAGACCCAGGAGCCGAGGAAATCGCGAAAAACGAAAAAATCGACTTTAGATAATTCACGGACCTCTAGAAAAATCGGAAATCGTCTCACGAATCCAATGGCGCCAGCCAAATTGTCCTAGCTATGATATTTCCAAAGATATGGGCAAAAGACTGTGTGATCCCAAATCCGGGCCCGTTTTGCTCTAGGAGGCCCAGGAGCGGAGAAAAACGCGAAAAACGAAAAAATCGACTTTAGAAAATTCCCGGCCCCCTAGAAAAATCGGAAATCGTCTCACGAATCCAATGGCGCCAGCCAAATTGTCCTAGCTATGATATTTCCAAAGATATGGGCTAAAGACTGTGTGATCCCAAATCCGGGCCCGTTTTGCTCTAGGCGGCCCAGGAGCCGAGAAAAACGCGAAAAACGATACAATCGACTTTAGAAAATTCCCGGCCCACTAGAAAAATCGGAAATCGTCTCACGAATCCAATGGCGCCAGCCAAATTGCCCTAGCTATGATATTTCCAAAGATATGGGCGAATAACGGTGTGATCCCAAAACCGGGCCCGTTTTGCTCTAGGAGGCCCAGGAGCCGAGAAAAACGCGAAAAACGAAAAAATCGACTTTAGAAAATTCCCAGCCCCCTAGAAAAATCGGAAATCGTCTCACGAATCCAATGGGTCCAGCCAAATTGTCCTAGCTATGATATTTCCAAAGATATGGGCGAAAAACAGTGTGATCCCAAATCCGGGCCCGTTTTGCTCTAGGAGACCCAGGAGCCGAGGAAATCGCGAAAAACGAAAAAATCGACTTTAGATAATTCACGGACCTGTAGAAAAATCGGAAATCGTCTCACGAATCCAATGGCGCCAGCCAAATTGTCCTAGCTACGATATTTCCAAAGATATGGGCGAAAAATGGTGTGATCCCAAATCCGGGCCCGTTTTGCTCTAGGAGGCCCAGGAGCGGAGAAAAACGCGAAAAACGAAAAAATCGACTTTAGAAAATTCCTGGCCCCCTAGAAAAATCGGAAATCGTCTCACGAATCCAATGGCGCCAGCCAAATTGTCCTAGCTATGATATTTCCAAAGATATGGCAAAAGGCTGTGTGATCCCATATCCGGGCCCGTTTTACTCTAGGAGGCCCAGGAGCGGAGAAAAACGCGAAAAACGAAAAAATCGACTTTAGAAAATTCCCGGCCCCCTAGAAAAATCGGAAATCGTCTCACGAATCCAATGGCGCCAGCCAAATTGTCCTAGCTATGATATTTCCAAAGATATGGCAAAAGGCTGTGTGATCCCATATCCGGGCCCGTTTTACTCTAGGAGGCCCAGGAGCCGAGAAAAACGCGAAAAACGAAAAAATCGACTTTAGAAAATTCCCGGACCCCTAGAAAAATCGGAAATCGTCTCACGAATCCAATGGCGCCAGCCGAATTGTCCTAGCTATGATATTTCCAAAGATATGGGCGAAAAACAGTGTGATCCCAAATCCGGGCCCGTTTTGCTCTAGGAGGCACAGGAGCCGAGAAAAACGCGAAAAACGAAAAAATCGACTTTAGAAAATTCCCGGACCCCTGGAAAAATCGGAAATGGTCTCACGAATTCAATGGCGCCAGCCAAATTGTCCTAGCTATGATATTTCCAAAGATATGGGCAAAAGGCTGTGTGATCCCATATCCGGGCACGTTTTACTCTAGGAGGCCCAGGAGCCGAGAAAAACGCGAAAAACGAAAAAATCGACTTTAGAAAATTCCCGGACCCCTATAAAAATCGGAAATCGTCTCACGAATCCAATGGCGCCAGCCAAATTGTCCTAGCTATGATATTTCCAAAGATATGGGCGAAAAACAGTGTGATCCCAAATCCGGGCCCGTTTTGCTCTAGGAGGCCCAGGAGCCGAGAAAAACGCGAAAAACGAAAAAATCGACTTTAGAAAATTCCCGGACCCCTGGAAAAATCGGAAATGGTCTCACGAATTCAATGGCGCCAGCCAAATTGTCCTAGCTATGATATTTCCAAAAATATGGGCGAATAACGGTCTGAGTCCGAATCCGGGCCCATTTTGCTCTCGGAGACCCAGGAGCCGAGGAAATCGCGAAAAACGAAAAAATCGACTTTAGATACTTCACGGACCTCTAGAAAAATCGGAAATCGTCTCACGAATCCAATGGCGCCAGCCAAATTGTCCTAGCTATGATATTTCCAAAGATATGGGCGAAAAACAGTGTGATCCCAAATCCGGGCCCGTTTTGCTCTAGGAGGCCCAGGAACCGAGAAAAACGCGAAAAACGAAAAAATCGACTTTAGAAAATTCCCGGCCCCCTAGAAAAATCGGAAATCGTCTCACGAATCCAATGGCGCCAGCCAAATTGTCCTAGCTATGATATTTCCAAAAATATGGGCGAATAACGGTCTGAGTCCGAATCCGGGCCCATTTTGCTCTCGGAGACCCAGGAGCCGAGGAAATCGCGAAAAACGAAAAAATCGACTTTAGATACTTCACGGACCTCTAGAAAAATCGGAAATCGTCTCACGAATCCAATGGCGCCAGCCAAATTGTCCTAGCTATGATATTTCCAAAGATATGGGCGAAAAACAGTGTGATCCCAAATCCGGGCCCGTTTTACTCTAGGAGGCCCAGGAACCGAGAAAAACGCGAAAAACGAAAAAATCGACTTTAGAAAATTCCCGGCCCCCTAGAAAAATCGGAAATCGTCTCACGAATCCAATGGCGCCAGCCAAATTGTCCTAGCTATGATATTTCCAAAGATATGGGCGAAAAACGGTGTGATGCCAAATCCGGGCCCGTTTTCCTCTCGGAGACCCAGGAGCCGAGAAAATCGCGAAAAACGAAAAAATCGACTTTAGAAAATTCACGGACCTCTAGAAAAATCGGAAATCGTCTCACGAATCCCATGGCGCCAGCCAAATTTTCCTAGCTATGATATTTCCAAAGATATGGGCTAAAGACTGTGTGATCCCAAATCCGGGCCCGTTTTGCTCTAGGCGGCCCAGGAGCCGAGAAAAACGCGAAAAACGAAAAAATCGACTTTAGAAAATTCCCGGACCCCTGGAAAAATCGGAAATCGTCTCACGAATTCAATGGCGCCAGCCAAATTGTCCTAGCTATGATATTTCCAAAGATATCGGCAAAAGGCTGTGTGGTCCCAAATCCGGGCCCGTTTTACTCTAGGAGGCCCAGGAGCCGAGAAAAACGCAAAAAACGAAAAAATCGACTTTAGAAAATTCCCAGCCCCCTAGAAAATTCGGAAATCGTCTCACGAATCCAATGGCGCCAGCCAAATTGTCCTAGCTATGATATTTCCAAAAATATGGGCAAAAGACTGTGTGATCCCAAATCCGGGCCCGTTTTGCTCTAGGAGGCCCAGGAGCGGAGAAAAACGCGAAAAACGAAAAAATCGACTTTAGAAAATTCCCGGCCCCCTAGAAAAATCGGAAATCGTCTCACGAATCCAATGGCGCCAGCCAAATTGTCCTAGCTATGATATTTCCAAAGATATGGGCGAAAAACGGTGTGATGCCAAATCCGGGCCCGTTTTGCTCTCGGAGACCCAGGAGCCGAGAAAATCGCGAAAAACGAAAAAATCGACTTTAGAAAATTCACGGACCTCTAGAAAAATCGGAAATCGTCTCACGAATCCCATGGCGCCAGCCAAATTGTCCTAGCTATGATATTTCCAAAGATATGGGCTAAAGACTGTGTGATCCCAAATCCGGGCCCGTTTTGCTCTAGGCGGCCCAGGAGCCGAGAAAAACGCGAAAAACGATACAATCGACTTTAGAAAATTCCCGGCTCACTAGAAAAATCGGAAATCGTCTCACGAATCCAATGGCGCCAGCCAAATTGCCCTAGCTATGATATTTCCAAACATATGGGCGAATAACGGTGTGATCCCAAATCCGGGCCCGTTTTGCTCTAGGAGGCCCAGGAGCGGAGAAAAACGCGAAAAACGAAAAAATCGACTTTAGAAAATTCCCAGCCCCCTAGAAAAATCGGAAATCGTCTCACGAATCCAATGGGTCCAGCCAAATTGTCCTAGCTATGATATTTCCAAAGATATGGGCGAAAAACAGTGTGATCCCAAATCCGGGCCCGTTTTGCTCTAGGAGACCCAGGAGCCGAGGAAATCGCGAAAAACGAAAAAATCGACTTTAGATAATTCACGGACCTGTAGAAAAATCGGAAATCGTCTCACGAATCCAATGGCGCCAGCCAAATTGTCCTAGCTACGATATTTCCAAAGATATGGGCTAAAGACTGTGTGATCCCAAATCCGGGCCCGTTTTGCTCTAGGCGGCCCAGGAGCCGAGAAAAACGCGAAAAACGATACAATCGACTTTAGAAAATTCCCGGCCCACTAGAAAAATCGGAAATCGTCTCACGAATCCAATGACGCCAGCCAAATTGCCCTAGCTATGATATTTCCAAAGATATGGGCGAATAACGGTGTGATCCCAAATCCGGGCCCGTTTTGCTCTAGGAGGCCCAGGAGCCGAGAAAAACGCGAAAAACGAAAAAATCGACTTTAGAAAATTCCCAGCCCCCTAGAAAAATCGGAAATCGTCTCACGAATCCAATGGGTCCAGCCAAATTGTCCTAGCTATGATATTTCCAAAGATATGGGCGAAAAACAGTGTGATCCCAAATCCGGGCCCGTTTTGCTCTAGGAGACCCAGGAGCCGAGGAAATCGCGAAAAACGAAAAAATCGACTTTAGATAATTCACGGACCTGTAGAAAAATCGGAAATCGTCTCACGAATCCAATGGCGCCAGCCAAATTGTCCTAGCTACGATATTTCCAAAGATATGGGCGAAAAATGGTGTGATCCCAAATGCGGGCCCGTTTTGCTCTAGGAGGCCCAGGAGCCGAGAAAAACGCGAAAAACGAAAAAATCGACTTTAGAAAATTCCCGGCCCCCTAGAAAAGTCGGAAATCGTCTCACGAATCCAATTGCGCCAGCCAAATTGTCCTAGCTATGATATTTCCAAAGATATGGGCGAAAAACGGTGTGATGCCAAATCCGGGCCCGTCTTGCTCTAGGAGACCCAGGAGCCGAGGAAATCGCGAAAAACGAAAAAATCGACTTTAGAAAATTCCCAGCCCCCTAGAAAAATCGGAAATCGTCTCACGAATCCAATGGCGCCAGCCAAATTGTCCTAGCTATGATATTTCCAAAGATATGGCAAAAGGCTGTGTGATCCCATATCCGGGCCCGTTTTACTCTAGGAGGCCCAGGAGCCGAGAAAAACGCGAAAAACGAAAAAATCGACTTTAGAAAATTCCCGAACCCCTTGATAAATCGGAAATCGTCTCACGAATCCAATGGCGCCAGCCAAATTGTCCTAGCTATGATATTTCCAAAGATATGGGCGAAAAACAGTGTGTTCCCAAATCCGGGCCCGTTTTGCTCTAGGAGGCCCAGGAGCCGAGAAAAACGCGAAAAACGAAAAAATCGACTTTAGAAAATTCCCAGCCCCCTAGAAAAATCGGAAATCGTCTCACGAATCCAATGGCGCCAGCCAAATTGTCCTAGCTATGATATTTCCAAAGATATGGGCAGAAGACTGTGTGATCCCAAATCCGGGCCCGTTTTGCTCTAGGAGGCCCAGGAGCGGAGAAAAACGCGAAAAACGAAAAAATCGACTTTAGAAAATTCCTGGCCCCCTAGAAAAATCGGAAATCGTCTCACGAATCCAATGGCGCCAGCCAAATTGTCCTAGCTATGATATTTCCAAAGATATGGCAAAAGGCTGTGTGATCCCATATCCGGGCCCGTTTTACTCTAGGAGGCCCAGGAGCGGAGAAAAACGCGAAAAACGAAAAAATCGACTTTAGAAAATTCCCGGCCCCCTAGAAAAATCGGAAATCGTCTCACGAATCCAATGGCGCCAGCCAAATTGTCCTAGCTATGATATTTCCAAAGATATGGCAAAAGGCTGTGTGATCCCATATCCGGGCCCGTTTTACTCTAGGAGGCCCAGGAGCCGAGAAAAACGCGAAAAACGAAAAAATCGACTTTAGAAAATTCCCGGACCCCTAGAAAAATCGGAAATCGTCTCACGAATCCAATGGCGCCAGCCAAATTGTCCTAGCTATGATATTTCCAAAGATATGGGCGAAAAACAGTGTGATCCCAAATCCGGGCCCGTTTTGCTCTAGGAGGCACAGGAGCCGAGAAAAACGCGAAAAACGAAAAAATCGACTTTAGAAAATTCCCGGACCCCTGGAAAAATCGGAAATGGTCTCACGAATTCAATGGCGCCAGCCAAATTGTCCTAGCTATGATATTTCCAAAGATATGGGCAAAAGGCTGTGTGATCCCATATCCGGGCACGTTTTACTCTAGGAGGCCCAGGAGCCGAGAAAAACGCGAAAAACGAAAAAATCGACTTTAGAAAATTCCCGGACCCCTATAAAAATCGGAAATCGTCTCACGAATCCAATGGCGCCAGCCAAATTGTCCTAGCTATGATATTTCCAAAGATATGGGCGAAAAACAGTGTGATCCCAAATCCGGGCCCGTTTTGCTCTAGGAGGCCCAGGAGCCGAGAAAAACGCGAAAAACGAAAAAATCGACTTTAGAAAATTCCCGGACCCCTGGAAAAATCGGAAATGGTCTCACGAATTCAATGGCGCCAGCCAAATTGTCCTAGCTATGATATTTCCAAAAATATGGGCGAATAACGGTCTGAGTCCGAATCCGGGCCCATTTTGCTCTCGGAGACCCAGGAGCCGAGGAAATCGCGAAAAACGAAAAAATCGACTTTAGATACTTCACGGACCTCTAGAAAAATCGGAAATCGTCTCACGAATCCAATGGCGCCAGCCAAATTGTCCTAGCTATGATATTTCCAAAGATATGGGCGAAAAACGGTGTGATGCCAAATCCGGGCCCGTTTTCCTCTCGGAGACCCAGGAGCCGAGAAAATCGCGAAAAACGAAAAAATCGACTTTAGAAAATTCACGGACCTTTAGAAAAATCGGAAATCGTCTCACGAATCCCATGGCGCCAGCCAAATTGTCCTAGCTATGATATTTCCAAAGATATGGGCTAAAGACTGTGTGATCCCAAATCCGGGCCCGTTTTGCTCTAGGCGGCCCAGGAGCCGAGAAAAACGCGAAAAACGAAAAAATCGACTTTAGAAAATTCCCGGACCCCTCGAAAAATCGGAAATCGTCTCACGAATTCAATGGCGCCAGCCAAATTGTCCTAGCTATGATATTTCCAAAGATATCGGCAAAAGGCTGTGTGGTCCCAAATCCGGGCCCGTTTTACTCTAGGAGGCCCAGGAGCCGAGAAAAACGCAAAAAACGAAAAAATCGACTTTAGAAAATTCCCAGCCCCCTAGAAAATTCGGAAATCGTCTCACGAATCCAATGGCGCCAGCCAAATTGTCCTAGCTATGATATTTCCAAAAATATGGGCAAAAGACTGTGTGATCCCAAATCCGGGCCCGTTTTGCTCTAGGAGGCCCAGGAGCGGAGAAAAACGCGAAAAACGAAAAAATCGACTTTAGAAAATTCCCGGCCCCCTAGAAAAATCGGAAATCGTCTCACGAATCCAATGGCGCCAGCCAAATTGTCCTAGCTATGATATTTCCAAAGATATGGGCGAAAAACGGTGTGATGCCAAATCCGGGCCCGTTTTGCTCTCGGAGACCCAGGAGCCGAGAAAATCGCGAAAAACGAAAAAATCGACTTTAGAAAATTCACGGACCTCTAGAAAAATCGGAAATCGTCTCACGAATCCCATGGCGCCAGCCAAATTGTCCTAGCTATGATATTTCCAAAGATATGGGCTAAAGACTGTGTGATCCCAAATCCGGGCCCGTTTTGCTCTAGGCGGCCCAGGAGCCGAGAAAAACGCGAAAAACGATACAATCGACTTTAGAAAATTCCCGGCTCACTAGAAAAATCGGAAATCGTCTCACGAATCCAATGGCGCCAGCCAAATTGCCCTAGCTATGATATTTCCAAACATATGGGCGAATAACGGTGTGATCCCAAATCCGGGCCCGTTTTGCTCTAGGAGGCCCAGGAGCGGAGAAAAACGCGAAAAACGAAAAAATCGACTTTAGAAAATTCCCAGCCCCCTAGAAAAATCGGAAATCGTCTCACGAATCCAATGGGTCCAGCCAAATTGTCCTAGCTATGATATTTCCAAAGATATGGGCGAAAAACAGTGTGATCCCAAATCCGGGCCCGTTTTGCTCTAGGAGACCCAGGAGCCGAGGAAATCGCGAAAAACGAAAAAATCGACTTTAGATAATTCACGGACCTGTAGAAAAATCGGAAATCGTCTCACGAATCCAATGGCGCCAGCCAAATTGTCCTAGCTACGATATTTCCAAAGATATGGGCGAAAAATGGTGTGATCCCAAATCCGGGCCCGTTTTGCTCTAGGAGGCCCAGGAGCCGAGGAAAACGCGAAAAACGAAAAAATCGACTTTAGAAAATTCCCGGCCCCCTAGAAAAGTCGGAAATCGTCTCACGAATCCAATTGCGCCAGCCAAATTGTCCTAGCTATGATATTTCCAAAGATATGGGCGAAAAACGGTGTGATGCCAAATCCGGGCCCGTCTTGCTCTAGGAGACCCAGGAGCCTAGGAAATCGCGAAAAACGAAAAAATCGACTTTAGAAAATTCCCAGCCCCCTAGAAAAATCGGAAATCGTCTCACGAATCCAATGGCGCCAGCCAAATTGTCCTAGCTATGATATTTCCAAAGATATGGCAAAAGGCTGTGTGATCCCATATCCGGGCCCGTTTTACTCTAGGAGGCCCAGGAGCCGAGAAAAACGCGAAAAACGAAAAAATCGACTTTAGAAAATTCCCGGACCCCTAGAAAAATCGGAAATCGTCTCACGAATCCAATGGCGCCAGCCAAATTGTCCTAGCTATGATATTTCCAAAGATATGGGCAGAAGACTGTGTGATCCCAAATCCGGGCCCGTTTTGCTCTAGGAGGCCCAGGAGCGGAGAAAAACGCGAAAAACGAAAAAATCGACTTTAGAAAATTCCCGGACCCCTGCAAAAATCGGAAATGGTCTCACGAATTCAATGGCGCCAGCCAAATTGTCCTAGCTATGATATTTCCAAAGATATGGGCAAAAGGCTGTGAGATCCCATATCCGGGCCCGTTTTACTCTAGGAGGCCCAGGAGCCGCGAAAAACGCGAAAAACGAAAAAATCGACTTTAGAAAATTCCCGGACCCCTAGAAAAATCGGAAATCGTCTCACGAATCCAATGGCGCCAGCCAAATTGTCCTAGCTATGATATTTCCAAAGATATGGGCGAAAAGCAGTGTGATCCCAAATCCGGGCCCGTTTTGCTCTAGGAGGCCCAGGAGCCGAGAAAAACGCGAAAAACGAAAAAATCGACTTTAGAAAATTCCCGGACCCCTGGAAAAATCGGAAATCGTCTCACGAATTCAATGGCGCCAGCCAAATTGTCCTAGCTATGATATTTCCAAAGATATCGGCAAAAGGCTGTGTGATCCCAAATCCGGGCCCGTTTTACTCTAGGAGGCCCAGGAGCGGAGAAAAAAGCGCAAAACGAAAAAATCGACTTTAGAAAATTCCCGGCCCCCTAGAAAAATCGGAAATCGTCTCACGAATCCAATGGCGCCAGCCAAATTGTCCTAGCTATGATATTTCCAAAGATATGGGCGAAAAACGGTGTGATGCCAAATCCGGGCCCGTTTTGCTCTCGGAGACCCAGGAGCCGAGAAAATCGCGAAAAACGAAAAAATCGACTTTAGAAAATTCACGGACCTCTAGAAAAATCGGAAATCGTCTCACGAATCCAATGGCGCCAGCCAAATTGTCCTAGCTATGATATTTCCAAAGATATCGGCAAAAGGCTGTGTGATCCCAAATCCGGGCCCGTTTTACTCTAGGAGGCCCAGGAGCCGAGAAAAACGCGAAAAACGAAAAAATCGACTTTAGAAAATTCCCAGCCCCCTAGAAAAATCGGAAATCGTCTCACGAATCCAATGGCGCCAGCCAAATTGTCCTAGCTATGATATTTCCAAAGATATGGGCAGAAGACTGTGTGATCCCAAATCCGGGCCCGTTTTGCTCTAGGAGGCCCAGGAGCGGAGAAAAACGCGAAAAACGAAAAAATCGACTTTAGAAAATTCCCGGCCCCCTAGAAAAATCGGAAATCGTCTCACGAATCCAATGGCGCCAGCCAAATTGTCCTAGCTATGATATTCCCAAAGATATGGGCGAAAAACAGTGTGATCCCAAATCCGGGCCCGTTTTACTCTAGGAGGCCCAGGAGCCGAGAAAAACGCGAAAAACGAAAAAATCGACTTTAGAAAATTCCCGGACCCCTAGAAAAATCGCAAATCGTCTCACGAATCCAATGGCGCCAGCCAAATTGTCCTAGCTATGATATTTCCAAAGATATGGGCGAATAACGGTGTGATCCCAAATCCGGGCCCGTTTTGCTCTAGGAGGCCCAGGAGCCGAGAAAAACGCGAAAAACGAAAAAATCGACTTTAGAAAATTCCCAGCCCCCTAGAAAAATCGGAAATCGTCTCACGAATCCAATGGCGCCAGCCAAATTGTTCTAGCTATGATATTTCGAAAGATATGGGCAAAAGACTGTGTGATCCCAAATCCGGGCCCGTTTTGCTCTAGGAAGCCCAGGAGCGGAGAAAAACGCGAAAAACGAAAAAATCGACTTTAGAAAATTCCCAGCCCCCTAGAAAAATCGGAAATCGTCTCACGAATCGAATGGCGCCAGCCAAATTGTCCTAGCTATGATATTTCCAAAGATATGGGCAAAAGACTGTGTGATCCCAAATCCGGGCCCGTTTTGCTCTCGGAGACCCAGGAGCTGAGAAAATCGCGAAAAACGAAAAAATCGACTTTAGAAAATTCACGGACCTCTAGAAAAATCGGAAATCGTCTCACGAATCCAATGGCGCCAGCCAAATTGTCCTAGCTATGATATTTCCAAAGATATCGGCAAAAGGCTGTGTGATCCCAAATCCGGGCCCGTTTTACTCTAGGAGGCCCAGGAGCCGAGAAAAACGCGAAAAACGAAAAAATCGACTTTAGAAAATTCCCAGCCCCCTAGAAAAATCGGAAATCGTCTCACGAATCCAATGGCGCCAGCCAAATTGTCCTAGCTATGATATTTCCAAAGATATGGGCAGAAGACTGTGTGATCCCAAATCCGGGCCCGTTTTGCTCTAGGAGGCCCAGGAGCGGAGAAAAACGCGAAAAACGAAAAAATCGACTTTAGAAAATTCCCGGCCCCCTAGAAAAATCGGAAATCGTCTCACGAATCCAATGGCGCCAGCCAAATTGTCCTAGCTATGATATTCCCAAAGATATGGGCGAAAAACAGTGTGATCCCAAATCCGGGCCCGTTTTACTCTAGGAGGCCCAGGAGCCGAGAAAAACGCGAAAAACGAAAAAATCGACTTTAGAAAATTCCCGGACCCCTAGAAAAATCGCAAATCGTCTCACGAATCCAATGGCGCCAGCCAAATTGTCCTAGCTATGATATTTCCAAAGATATGGGCGAAAAGCAGTGTGATCCCAAATCCGGGCCCGTTTTGCTCTAGGAGGCCCAGGAGCCGAGAAAAACGCGAAAAACGAAAAAATCGACTTTAGAAAATTCCCGGACCCCTGGAAAAATCGGAAATCGTCTCACGAATTCAATGGCGCCAGCCAAATTGTCCTAGCTATGATATTTCCAAAGATATGGCAAAAGGCTGTGTGATCCCATATCCGGGCCCGTTTTACTCTAGGAGGCCCAGGAGCCGAGAAAAACGCGAAAAACGAAAAAATCGACTTTAGAAAATTCCCGAACCCCTTGATAAATCGGAAATCGTCTCACGAATCCAATGGCGCCAGCCAAATTGTCCTAGCTATGATATTTCCAAAGATATGGGCGAAAAACAGTGTGTTCCCAAATCCGGGCCCGTTTTGCTCTAGGAGGCCCAGGAGCCGAGAAAAACGCGAAAAACGAAAAAATCGACTTTAGAAAATTCCCAGCCCCCTAGAAAAATCGGAAATCGTCTCACGAATCCAATGGCGCCAGCCAAATTGTCCTAGCTATGATATTTCCAAAGATATGGGCAGAAGACTGTGTGATCCCAAATCCGGGCCCGTTTTGCTCTAGGAGGCCCAGGAGCGGAGAAAAACGCGAAAAACGAAAAAATCGACTTTAGAAAATTCCTGGCCCCCTAGAAAAATCGGAAATCGTCTCACGAATCCAATGGCGCCAGCCAAATTGTCCTAGCTATGATATTTCCAAAGATATGGCAAAAGGCTGTGTGATCCCATATTCGGGCCCGTTTTACTCTAGGAGGCCCAGGAGCGGAGAAAAACGCGAAAAACGAAAAAATCGACTTTAGAAAATTCCCGGCCCCCTAGAAAAATCGGAAATCGTCTCACGAATCCAATGGCGCCAGCCAAATTGTCCTAGCTATGATATTTCCAAAGATATGGGCAAAAGACTGTGTGATCCCAAATCCGGGCCCGTTTTGCTCTCGGAGACCCAGGAGCTGAGAAAATCGCGAAAAACGAAAAAATCGACTTTAGAAAATTCACGGACCTCTAGAAAAATCGGAAATCGTCTCACGAATCCAATGGCGCCAGCCAAATTGTCCTAGCTATGATATTTCCAATGATATCGGCAAAAGGCTGTGTGATCCCAAATCCGGGCCCGTTTTACTCTAGGAGGCCCAGGAGCCGAGAAAAACGCGAAAAACGAAAAAATCGACTTTAGAAAATTCCCAGCCCCCTAGAAAAATCGGAAATCGTCTCACGAATCCAATGGCGCCAGCCAAATTGTCCTAGCTATGATATTTCCAAAGATATGGGCAGAAGACTGTGTGATCCCAAATCCGGGCCCGTTTTGCTCTAGGAGGCCCAGGAGCGGAGAAAAACGCGAAAAACGAAAAAATCGACTTTAGAAAATTCCCGGCCCCCTAGAAAAATCGGAAATCGTCTCACGAATCCAATGGCGCCAGCCAAATTGTCCTAGCTATGATATTCCCAAAGATATGGGCGAAAAACAGTGTGATCCCAAATCCGGGCCCGTTTTACTCTAGGAGGCCCAGGAGCCGAGAAAAACGCGAAAAACGAAAAAATCGACTTTAGAAAATTCCCGGACCCCTAGAAAAATCGCAAATCGTCTCACGAATCCAATGGCGCCAGCCAAATTGTCCTAGCTATGATATTTCCAAAGATATGGGCGAAAAGCAGTGTGATCCCAAATCCGGGCCCGTTTTGCTCTAGGAGGCCCAGGAGCCGAGAAAAACGCGAAAAACGAAAAAATCGACTTTAGAAAATTCCCGGACCCCTGGAAAAATCGGAAATCGTCTCACGAATTCAATGGCGCCAGCCAAATTGTCCTAGCTATGATATTTCCAAAGATATGGCAAAAGGCTGTGTGATCCCATATCCGGGCCCGTTTTACTCTAGGAGGCCCAGGAGCCGAGAAAAACGCGAAAAACGAAAAAATCGACTTTAGAAAATTCCCGGACCCCTATAAAAATCGGAAATCGTCTCACGAATCCAATGGCGCCAGCCAAATTGTCCTAGCTATGATATTTCCAAAGATATGGGCGAAAAACAGTGTGATCCCAAATCCGGGCCCGTTTTGCTCTAGGAGGCCCAGGAGCCGAGAAAAACGCGAAAAACGAAAAAATCGACTTTAGAAAATTCCCGGACCCCTGGAAAAATCGGAAATGGTCTCACGAATTCAATGGCGCCAGCCAAATTGTCCTAGCTATGATATTTCCAAAAATATGGGCGAATAACGGTCTGAGTCCGAATCCGGGCCCATTTTGCTCTCGGAGACCCAGGAGCCGAGGAAATCGCGAAAAACGAAAAAATCGACTTTAGATACTTCACGGCTCACTAGAAAAATCGGAAATCGTCTCACGAATCCAATGGCGCCAGCCAAATTGCCCTAGCTATGATATTTCCAAACATATGGGCGAATAACGGTGTGATCCCAAATCCGGGCCCGTTTTGCTCTAGGAGGCCCAGGAGCGGAGAAAAACGCGAAAAACGAAAAAATCGACTTTAGAAAATTCCCAGCCCCCTAGAAAAATCGGAAATCGTCTCACGAATCCAATGGGTCCAGCCAAATTGTCCTAGCTATGATATTTCCAAAGATATGGGCGAAAAACAGTGTGATCCCAAATCCGGGCCCGTTTTGCTCTAGGAGACCCAGGAGCCGAGGAAATCGCGAAAAACGAAAAAATCGACTTTAGATAATTCACGGACCTGTAGAAAAATCGGAAATCGTCTCACGAATCCAATGGCGCCAGCCAAATTGTCCTAGCTACGATATTTCCAAAGATATGGGCGAAAAATGGTGTGATCCCAAATCCGGGCCCGTTTTGCTCTAGGAGGCCCAGGAGCCGAGGAAAACGCGAAAAACGAAAAAATCGACTTTAGAAAATTCCCGGCCCCCTAGAAAAGTCGGAAATCGTCTCACGAATCCAATGGCGCCAGCCAAATTGTCCTAGCTATGATATTTCCAAAGATATGGGCGAAAAACGGTGTGATGCCAAATCCGGGCCCGTTTTACTCTAGGAGGCCCAGGAGCGGAGAAAAAAGCGAAAAACGAAAAAATCGACTTTAGAAAATTCCCGGCCCCCTAGAAAAATCGGAAATCGTCTCACGAATCCAATGGCGCCAGCCAAATTGTCCTAGCTATGATATTTCCAAAGATATGGGCGAAAAACGGTGTGATGCCAAATCCGGGCCCGTTTTGCTCTCGGAGACCCAGGAGCCGAGAAAATCGCGAAAAACGAAAAAATCGACTTTAGAAAATTCACGGACCTCTAGAAAAATCGGAAGTCGTCTCACGAATCCAATGGCGCCAGCCAAATTGTCCTAGCTATGATATTTCCAAAGATATCGGCAAAAGGCTGTGTGATCCCAAATCCGGGCCCGTTTTACTCTAGGAGGCCCAGGAGCCGAGAAAAACGCGAAAAACGAAAAAATCGACTTTAGAAAATTCCCGGCCCCCTAGAAAAATCGGAAATCGTCTCACGAATCCAATGGCGCCAGCCAAATTGTCCTAGCTATGATATTCCCAAAGATATGGGCGAAAAACAGTGTGATCCCAAATCCGGGCCCGTTTTACTCTAGGAGGCCCAGGAGCCGAGAAAAACGCGAAAAACGAAAAAATCGACTTTAGAAAATTCCCGGACCCCTAGAAAAATCGCAAATCGTCTCACGAATCCAATGGCGCCAGCCAAATTGTCCTAGCTATGATATTTCCAAAGATATGGGCGAATAACGGTGTGATCCCAAATCCGGGCCCGTTTTGCTCTAGGAGGCCCAGGAGCCGAGAAAAACGCGAAAAACGAAAAAATCGACTTTAGAAAATTCCCAGCCCCCTAGAAAAATCGGAAATCGTCTCACGAATCCAATGGCGCCAGCCAAATTGTCCTAGCTATGATATTTCGAAAGATATGGGCAAAAGACTGTGTGATCCCAAATCCGGGTCCGTTTTGCTCTAGGAGGCCCAGGAGCGGAGAAAAACGCGAAAAACGAAAAAATCGACTTTAGAAAATTCCCAGCCCCCTAGAAAAATCGGAAATCGTCTCACGAATCGAATGGCGCCAGCCAAATTGTCCTAGCTATGATATTTCCAAAGATATGGGCAAAAGACTGTGTGATCCCAAATCCGGGCCCGTTTTGCTCTCGGAGACCCAGGAGCTGAGGAAATCGCGAAAAACGAAAAAATCGACTTTAGATACTTCACGGCTCACTAGAAAAATCGGAAATCGTCTCACGAATCCAATGGCGCCAGCCAAATTGCCCTAGCTATGATATTTCCAAACATATGGGCGAATAACGGTGTGATCCCAAATCCGGGCCCGTTTTGCTCTAGGAGGCCCAGGAGCGGAGAAAAACGCGAAAAACGAAAAAATCGACTTTAGAAAATTCCCAGCCCCCTAGAAAAATCGGAAATCGTCTCACGAATCCAATGGGTCCAGCCAAATTGTCCTAGCTATGATATTTCCAAAGATATGGGCGAAAAACAGTGTGATCCCAAATCCGGGCCCGTTTTGCTCTAGGAGACCCAGGAGCCGAGGAAATCGCGAAAAACGAAAAAATCGACTTTAGATAATTCACGGACCTGTAGAAAAATCGGAAATCGTCTCACGAATCCAATGGCGCCAGCCAAATTGTCCTAGCTACGATATTTCCAAAGATATGGGCGAAAAATGGTGTGATCCCAAATCCGGGCCCGTTTTGCTCTAGGAGGCCCAGGAGCCGAGGAAAACGCGAAAAACGAAAAAATCGACTTTAGAAAATTCCCGGCCCCCTAGAAAAGTCGGAAATCGTCTCACGAATCCAATGGCGCCAGCCAAATTGTCCTAGCTATGATATTTCCAAAGATATGGGCGAAAAACGGTGTGATGCCAAATCCGGGCCCGTTTTACTCTAGGAGGCCCAGGAGCGGAGAAAAAAGCGAAAAACGAAAAAATCGACTTTAGAAAATTCCCGGCCCCCTAGAAAAATCGGAAATCGTCTCACGAATCCAATGGCGCCAGCCAAATTGTCCTAGCTATGATATTTCCAAAGATATGGGCGAAAAACGGTGTGATGCCAAATCCGGGCCCGTTTTGCTCTCGGAGACCCAGGAGCCGAGAAAATCGCGAAAAACGAAAAAATCGACTTTAGAAAATTCACGGACCTCTAGAAAAATCGGAAGTCGTCTCACGAATCCAATGGCGCCAGCCAAATTGTCCTAGCTATGATATTTCCAAAGATATCGGCAAAAGGCTGTGTGATCCCAAATCCGGGCCCGTTTTACTCTAGGAGGCCCAGGAGCCGAGAAAAACGCGAAAAACGAAAAAATCGACTTTAGAAAATTCCCGGCCCCCTAGAAAAATCGGAAATCGTCTCACGAATCCAATGGCGCCAGCCAAATTGTCCTAGCTATGATATTCCCAAAGATATGGGCGAAAAACAGTGTGATCCCAAATCCGGGCCCGTTTTACTCTAGGAGGCCCAGGAGCCGAGAAAAACGCGAAAAACGAAAAAATCGACTTTAGAAAATTCCCGGACCCCTAGAAAAATCGCAAATCGTCTCACGAATCCAATGGCGCCAGCCAAATTGTCCTAGCTATGATATTTCCAAAGATATGGGCGAATAACGGTGTGATCCCAAATCCGGGCCCGTTTTGCTCTAGGAGGCCCAGGAGCCGAGAAAAACGCGAAAAACGAAAAAATCGACTTTAGAAAATTCCCAGCCCCCTAGAAAAATCGGAAATCGTCTCACGAATCCAATGGCGCCAGCCAAATTGTCCTAGCTATGATATTTCGAAAGATATGGGCAAAAGACTGTGTGATCCCAAATCCGGGTCCGTTTTGCTCTAGGAGGCCCAGGAGCGGAGAAAAACGCGAAAAACGAAAAAATCGACTTTAGAAAATTCCCAGCCCCCTAGAAAAATCGGAAATCGTCTCACGAATCGAATGGCGCCAGCCAAATTGTCCTAGCTATGATATTTCCAAAGATATGGGCAAAAGACTGTGTGATCCCAAATCCGGGCCCGTTTTGCTCTCGGAGACCCAGGAGCTGAGAAAATCGCGAAAAACGAAAAAATCGACTTTAGAAAATTCCCGGACCCCTAGAAAAATCGCAAATCGTCTCACGAATCCAATGGCGCCAGCCAAATTGTCCTAGCTATGATATTTCCAAAGATATGGGCGAATAACGGTGTGATCCCAAATCCGGGCCCGTTTTGCTCTAGGAGGCCCAGGAGCCGAGAAAAACGCGAAAAACGAAAAAATCGACTTTAGAAAATTCCCAGCCCCCTAGAAAAATCGGAAATCGTCTCACGAATCCAATGGCGCCAGCCAAATTGTCCTAGCTATGATATTTCGAAAGATATGGGCAAAAGACTGTGTGATCCCAAATCCGGGCCCGTTTTGCTCTAGGAGGCCCAGGAGCGGAGAAAAACGCGAAAAACGAAAAAATCGACTTTAGAAAATTCCCAGCCCCCTAGAAAAATCGGAAATCGTCTCACGAATCGAATGGCGCCAGCCAAATTGTCCTAGCTATGATATTTCCAAAGATATGGGCAAAAGACTGTGTGATCCCAAATCCGGGCCCGTTTTGCTCTCGGAGACCCAGGAGCTGAGAAAATCGCGAAAAACGAAAAAATCGACTTTAGAAAATTCACGGACCTCTAGAAAAATCGGAAATCGTCTCACGAATCCAATGGCGCCAGCCAAATTGTCCTAGCTATGATATTTCCAAAGATATCGGCAAAAGGCTGTGTGATCCCAAATCCGGGCCCGTTTTACTCTAGGAGGCCCAGGAGCCGAGAAAAACGCGAAAAACGAAAAAATCGACTTTAGAAAATTCCCAGCCCCCTAGAAAAATCGGAAATCGTCTCACGAATCCAATGGCGCCAGCCAAATTGTCCTAGCTATGATATTTCCAAAGATATGGGCAGAAGACTGTGTGATCCCAAATCCGGGCCCGTTTTGCTCTAGGAGGCCCAGGAGCGGAGAAAAACGCGAAAAACGAAAAAATCGACTTTAGAAAATTCCCGGCCCCCTAGAAAAATCGGAAATCGTCTCACGAATCCAATGGCGCCAGCCAAATTGTCCTAGCTATGATATTTCCAAAGATATGGGCAGAAGACTGTGTGATCCCAAATCCGGGCCCGTTTTGCTCTAGGAGGCCCAGGAGCGGAGAAAAACGCGAAAAACGAAAAAATCGACTTTAGAAAATTCCTGGCCCCCTAGAAAAATCGGAAATCGTCTCACGAATCCAATGGCGCCAGCCAAATTGTCCTAGCTATGATATTTCCAAAGATATGGCAAAAGGCTGTGTGATCCCATATCCGGGCCCGTTTTACTCTAGGAGGCCCAGGAGCGGAGAAAAACGCGAAAAACGAAAAAATCGACTTTAGAAAATTCCCTGCCCCCTAGAAAAATCGGAAATCGTCTCACGAATCCAATGGCGCCAGCCAAATTGTCCTAGCTATGATATTTCCAAAGATATGGGCAAAAGACTGTGTGATCCCAAATCCGGGCCCGTTTTGCTCTCGGAGACCCAGGAGCTGAGAAAATCGCGAAAAACGAAAAAATCGACTTTAGAAAATTCACGGACCTCTAGAAAAATCGGAAATCGTCTCACGAATCCAATGGCGCCAGCCAAATTGTCCTAGCTATGATATTTCCAAAGATATCGGCAAAAGGCTGTGTGATCCCAAATCCGGGCCCGTTTTACTCTAGGAGGCCCAGGAGCCGAGAAAAACGCGAAAAACGAAAAAATCGACTTTAGAAAATTCCCAGCCCCCTAGAAAAATCGGAAATCGTCTCACGAATCCAATGGCGCCAGCCAAATTGTCCTAGCTATGATATTTCCAAAGATATGGGCAGAAGACTGTGTGATCCCAAATCCGGGCCCGTTTTGCTCTAGGAGGCCCAGGAGCGGAGAAAAACGCGAAAAACGAAAAAATCGACTTTAGAAAATTCCCGGCCCCCTAGAAAAATCGGAAATCGTCTCACGAATCCCATGGCGCCAGCCAAATTGTCCTCGCTATGATATTCCCAAAGATATGGGCGAAAAACAGTGTGATCCCAAATCCGGGCCCGTTTTACTCTAGGAGGCCCAGGAGCCGAGAAAAACGCGAAAAACGAAAAAATCGACTTTAGAAAATTCCCGGACCCCTAGAAAAATCGCAAATCGTCTCACGAATCCAATGGCGCCAGCCAAATTGTCCTAGCTATGATATTTCCAAAGATATGGGCGAAAAGCAGTGTGATCCCAAATCCGGGCCCGTTTTGCTCTAGGAGGCCCAGGAGCCGAGAAAAACGCGAAAAACGAAAAAATCGACTTTAGAAAATTCCCGGACCCCTGGAAAAATCGGAAATCGTCTCACGAATTCAATGGCGCCAGCCAAATTGTCCTAGCTATGATATTTCCAAAGATATGGCAAAAGGCTGTGTGATCCCATATCCGGGCCCGTTTTACTCTAGGAGGCCCAGGAGCCGAGAAAAACGCGAAAAACGAAAAAATCGACTTTAGAAAATTCCCGGACCCCTATAAAAATCGGAAATCGTCTCACGAATCCAATGGCGCCAGCCAAATTGTCCTAGCTATGATATTTCCAAAGATATGGGCGAAAAACAGTGTGATCCCAAATCCGGGCCCGTTTTGCTCTAGGAGGCCCAGGAGCCGAGAAAAACGCGAAAAACGAAAAAATCGACTTTAGAAAATTCCCGGACCCCTGGAAAAATCGGAAATGGTCTCACGAATTCAATGGCGCCAGCCAAATTGTCCTAGCTATGATATTTCCAAAGATATGGGCAGAAGACTGTGTGATCCCAAATCCGGGCCCGTTTTGCTCTAGGAGGCCCAGGAGCGGAGAAAAACGCGAAAAACGAAAAAATCGACTTTAGAAAATTCCCGGCCCCCTAGAAAAATCGGAAATCGTCTCACGAATCCAATGGCGCCAGCCAAATTGTCCTAGCTATGATATTTCCAAAGATATGGGCAGAAGACTGTGTGATCCCAAATCCGGGCCCGTTTTGCTCTAGGAGGCCCAGGAGCGGAGAAAAACGCGAAAAACGAAAAAATCGACTTTAGAAAATTCCCAGCCCCCTAGAAAAATCGGAAATCGTCTCACGAATCCAATGGCGCCAGCCAAATTGTCCTAGCTATGATATTTCCAAAGATATGGGCAGAAGACTGTGTGATCCCAAATCCGGGCCCGTTTTGCTCTAGGAGGCCCAGGAGCGGAGAAAAACGCGAAAAACGAAAAAATCGACTTTAGAAAATTCCCGGCCCCCTAGAAAAATCGGAAATCGTCTCACGAATCCCATGGCGCCAGCCAAATTGTCCTCGCTATGATATTCCCAAAGATATGGGCGAAAAACAGTGTGATCCCAAATCCGGGCCCGTTTTACTCTAGGAGGCCCAGGAGCCGAGAAAAACGCGAAAAACGAAAAAATCGACTTTAGAAAATTCCCGGACCCCTAGAAAAATCGCAAATCGTCTCACGAATCCAATGGCGCCAGCCAAATTGTCCTAGCTATGATATTTCCAAAGATATGGGCGAAAAGCAGTGTGATCCCAAATCCGGGCCCGTTTTGCTCTAGGAGGCCCAGGAGCCGAGAAAAACGCGAAAAACGAAAAAATCGACTTTAGAAAATTCCCGGACCCCTGGAAAAATCGGAAATCGTCTCACGAATTCAATGGCGCCAGCCAAATTGTCCTAGCTATGATATTTCCAAAGATATGGCAAAAGGCTGTGTGATCCCATATCCGGGCCCGTTTTACTCTAGGAGGCCCAGGAGCCGAGAAAAACGCGAAAAACGAAAAAATCGACTTTAGAAAATTCCCGGACCCCTATAAAAATCGGAAATCGTCTCACGAATCCAATGGCGCCAGCCAAATTGTCCTAGCTATGATATTTCCAAAGATATGGGCGAAAAACAGTGTGATCCCAAATCCGGGCCCGTTTTGCTCTAGGAGGCCCAGGAGCCGAGAAAAACGCGAAAAACGAAAAAATCGACTTTAGAAAATTCCCGGACCCCTGGAAAAATCGGAAATGGTCTCACGAATTCAATGGCGCCAGCCAAATTGTCCTAGCTATGATATTTCCAAAAATATGGGCGAATAACGGTCTGAGTCCGAATCCGGGCCCATTTTGCTCTCGGAGACCCAGGAGCCGAGGAAATCGCGAAAAACGAAAAAATCGACTTTAGATACTTCACGGACCTCTAGAAAAATCGGAAATCGTCTCACGAATCCAATGGCGCCAGCCAAATTGTCCTAGCTATGATATTTCCAAAGATATGGGCGAAAAACAGTGTGATCCCAAATCCGGGCCCGTTTTGCTCTAGGAGGCCCAGGAGCCGAGAAAAACGCGAAAAACGAAAAAATCGACTTTAGAAAATTCCCGGCCCCCTAGAAAAATCGGAAATCGTCTCACGAATCCAATGGCGCCAGCCAAATTGTCCTAGCTATGATATTTCCAAAGATATGGGCGAAAAACGGTGTGATGCCAAATCCGGGCCCGTTTTCCTCTCGGAGACCCAGGAGCCGAGAAAATCGCGAAAAACGAAAAAATCGACTTTAGAAAATTCACGGACCTCTAGAAAAATCGGAAATCGTCTCACGAATCCCATGGCGCCAGCCAAATTGTCCTAGCTATGATATTTCCAAAGATATGGGCTAAAGACTGTGTGATCCCAAATCCGGGCCCGTTTTGCTCTAGGCGGCCCAGGAGCCGAGAAAAACGCGAAAAACGAAAAAATCGACTTTAGAAAATTCCCGGACCCCTGGAAAAATCGGAAATCGTCTCACGAATTCAATGGCGCCAGCCAAATTGTCCTAGCTATGATATTTCCAAAGATATCGGCAAAAGGCTGTGTGGTCCCAAATCCGGGCCCGTTTTACTCTAGGAGGCCCAGGAGCCGAGAAAAACGCGAAAAACGAAAAAATCGACTTTAGAAAATTCCCGGCCCCCTAGAAAAATCGGAAATCGTCTCACGAATCCAATGGCGCCAGCCAAATTGTCCTAGCTATGATATTTCCAAAGATATGGGCGAAAAACGGTGTGATGCCAAATCCGGGCCCGTTTTGCTCTCGGAGACCCAGGAGCCGAGAAAATCGCGAAAAACGAAAAAATCGACTTTAGAAAATTCACGGACCTCTAGAAAAATCGGAAATCGTCTCACGAATCCCATGGCGCCAGCCAAATTGTCCTAGCTATGATATTTCCAAAGATATGGGCTAAAGACTGTGTGATCCCAAATCCGGGCCCGTTTTGCTCTAGGCGGCCCAGGAGCCGAGAAAAACGCGAAAAACGATACAATCGACTTTAGAAAATTCCCGGCTCACTAGAAAAATCGGAAATCGTCTCACGAATCCAATGGCGCCAGCCAAATTGCCCTAGCTATGATATTTCCAAACATATGGGCGAATAACGGTGTGATCCCAAATCCGGGCCCGTTTTGCTCTAGGAGGCCCAGGAGCGGAGAAAAACGCGAAAAACAAAAAAATCGACTTTAGAAAATTCCCAGCCCCCTAGAAAAATCGGAAATCGTCTCACGAATCCAATGGGTCCAGCCAAATTGTCCTAGCTATGATATTTCCAAAGATATGGGCGAAAAACAGTGTGATCCCAAATCCGGGCCCGTTTTGCTCTAGGAGACCCAGGAGCCGAGGAAATCGCGAAAAACGAAAAAATCGACTTTAGATAATTCACGGACCTGTAGAAAAATCGGAAATCGTCTCACGAATCCAATGGCGCCAGCCAAATTGTCCTAGCTACGATATTTCCAAAGATATGGGCGAAAAATGGTGTGATCCCAAATCCGGGCCCGTTTTGCTCTAGGAGGCCCAGGAGCCGAGGAAAACGCGAAAAACGAAAAAATCGACTTTAGAAAATTCCCGGCCCCCTAGAAAAGTCGGAAATCGTCTCACGAATCCAATGGCGCCAGCCAAATTGTCCTAGCTATGATATTTCCAAAGATATGGGCGAAAAACGGTGTGATGCCAAATCCGGGCCCGTTTTACTCTAGGAGGCCCAGGAGCGGAGAAAAAAGCGAAAAACGAAAAAATCGACTTTAGAAAATTCCCGGCCCCCTAGAAAAATCGGAAATCGCCTCACGAATCCAATGGCGCCAGCCAAATTGTCCTAGCTATGATATTTCCAAAGATATGGGCGAAAAACGGTGTGATGCCAAATCCGGGCCCGTTTTGCTCTCGGAGACCCAGGAGCCGAGAAAATCGCGAAAAACGAAAAAATCGACTTTAGAAAATTCACGGACCTCTAGAAAAATCGGAAATCGTCTCACGAATCCAATGGCGCCAGCCAAATTGTCCTAGCTATGATATTTCCAAAGATATCGGCAAAAGGCTGTGTGATCCCAAATCCGGGCCCGTTTTACTCTAGGAGGCCCAGGAGCCGAGAAAAACGCGAAAAACGAAAAAATCGACTTTAGAAAATTCCCAGCCCCCTAGAAAAATCGGAAATCGTCTCACGAATCCAATGGCGCCAGCCAAATTGTCCTAGCTATGATATTTCCAAAGATATGGGCAGAAGACTGTGTGATCCCAAATCCGGGCCCGTTTTGCTCTAGGAGGCCCAGGAGCGGAGAAAAACGCGAAAAACGAAAAAATCGACTTTAGAAAATTCCCGGCCCCCTAGAAAAATCGGAAATCGTCTCACGAATCCAATGGCGCCAGCCAAATTGTCCTAGCTATGATATTCCCAAAGATATGGGCGAAAAACAGTGTGATCCCAAATCCGGGCCCGTTTTACTCTAGGAGGCCCAGGAGCCGAGAAAAACGCGAAAAACGAAAAAATCGACTTTAGAAAATTCCCGGACCCCTAGAAAAATCGCAAATCGTCTCACGAATCCAATGGCGCCAGCCAAATTGTCCTAGCTATGATATTTCCAAAGATATGGGCGAATAACGGTGTGATCCCAAATCCGGGCCCGTTTTGCTCTAGGAGGCCCAGGAGCCGAGAAAAACGCGAAAAACGAAAAAATCGACTTTAGAAAATTCCCAGCCCCCTAGAAAAATCGGAAATCGTCTCACGAATCCAATGGCGCCAGCCAAATTGTCCTAGCTATGATATTTCGAAAGATATGGGCAAAAGACTGTGTGATCCCAAATCCGGGCCCGTTTTGCTCTAGGAGGCCCAGGAGCGGAGAAAAACGCGAAAAACGAAAAAATCGACTTTAGAAAATTCCCAGCCCCCTAGAAAAATCGGAAATCGTCTCACGAATCGAATGGCGCCAGCCAAATTGTCCTAGCTATGATATTTCCAAAGATATGGGCAAAAGACTGTGTGATCCCAAATCCGGGCCCGTTTTGCTCTCGGAGACCCAGGAGCTGAGAAAATCGCGAAAAACGAAAAAATGGACTTTAGAAAATTCACGGACCTCTAGAAAAATCGGAAATCGTCTCACGAATCCAATGGCGCCAGCCAAATTGTCCTAGCTATGATATTTCCAAAGATATCGGCAAAAGGCTGTGTGATCCCAAATCCGGGCCCGTTTTACTCTAGGAGGCCCAGGAGCCGAGAAAAACGCGAAAAACGAAAAAATCGACTTTAGAAAATTCCCAGCCCCCTAGAAAAATCGGAAATCGTCTCACGAATCCAATGGCGCCAGCCAAATTGTCCTAGCTATGATATTTCCAAAGATATGGGCAGAAGACTGTGTGATCCCAAATCCGGGCCCGTTTTGCTCTAGGAGGCCCAGGAGCGGAGAAAAACGCGAAAAACGAAAAAATCGACTTTAGAAAATTCCCGGCCCCCTAGAAAAATCGGAAATCGTCTCACGAATCCAATGGCGCCAGCCAAATTGTCCTAGCTATGATATTCCCAAAGATATGGGCGAAAAACCGTGTGATCCCAAATCCGGGCCCGTTTTACTCTAGGAGGCCCAGGAGCCGAGAAAAACGCGAAAAACGAAAAAATCGACTTTAGAAAATTCCCGGACCCCTAGAAAAATCGCAAATCGTCTCACGAATCCAATGGCGCCAGCCAAATTGTCCTAGCTATGATATTTCCAAAGATATGGGCGAATAACGGTGTGATCCCAAATCCGGGCCCGTTTTGCTCTAGGAGGCCCAGGAGCCGAGAAAAACGCGAAAAACGAAAAAATCGACTTTAGAAAATTCCCAGCCCCCTAGAAAAATCGGAAATCGTCTCACGAATCCAATGGCGCCAGCCAAATTGTCCTAGCTATGATATTTCGAAAGATATGGGCAAAAGACTGTGTGATCCCAAATCCGGGCCCGTTTTGCTCTAGGAGGCCCAGGAGCCGAGAAAAACGCGAAAAACGAAAAAATCGACTTTAGAAAATTCCCGGACCCCTGGAAAAATCGGAAATGGTCTCACGAATTCAATGGCGCCAGCCAAATTGTCCTAGCTATGATATTTCCAAAGATATGGGCAAAAGGCTGTGTGATCCCATATCCGGGCCCGTTTTACTCTAGGAGGCCCAGGAGCCGAGAAAAACGCGAAAAACGAAAAAATCGACTTTAGAAAATTCCCGGACCCCTAGAAAAATCGGAAATCGTCTCACGAATCCAATGGCGCCAGCCAAATTGTCCTAGCTATGATATTTCCAAAGATATGGGCGAAAAACAGTGTGATCCCAAATCCGGGCCCGTTTTGCTCTAGGAGGCCCAGGAGCCGAGAAAAACGCGAAAAACGAAAAAATCGACTTTAGAAAATTCCCGGACCCCTGGAAAAATCGGAAATCGTCTCACGAATTCAATGGCGCCAGCCAAATTGTCCTAGCTATGATATTTCCATAGATATGGGCGAAAAACAGTGTGATCCCAAATCCGGGCCCGTTTTGCTCTAGGAGACCCAGGAGCCGAGGAAATCGCGAAAAACGAAAAAATCGACTTTAGATAATTCACGGACCTGTAGAAAAATCGGAAATCGTCTCACGAATCCAATGGCGCCAGCCAAATTGTCCTAGCTACGATATTTCCAAAGATATGGGCGAAAAATGGTGTGATCCCAAATCCGGGCCCGTTTTGCTCTAGGAGGCCCAGGAGCCGAGGAAAACGCGAAAAACGAAAAAATCGACTTTAGAAAATTCCCGGCCCCCTAGAAAAGTCGGAAATCGTCTCACGAATCCAATTGCGCCAGCCAAATTGTCCTAGCTATGATATTTCCAAAGATATGGGCGAAAAACGGTGTGATGCCAAATCCGGGCCCGTCTTGCTCTAGGAGACCCAGGAGCCGAGGAAATCGCGAAAAACGAAAAAATCGACTTTAGAAAATTCCCAGCCCCCTAGAAAAATCGGAAATCGTCTCACGAATCCAATGGCGCCAGCCAAATTGTCCTAGCTATGATATTTCCAAAGATATGGGCTAAAGACTGTGTGATCCCAAATCCGGGCCCGTTTTGCTCTAGGCGGCCCAGGAGCCGAGAAAAACGCGAAAAACGAAAAAATCGACTTTAGAAAATTCCCGGACCCCTGGAAAAATCGGAAATCGTCTCACGAATTCAATGGCGCCAGCCAAATTGTCCTAGCTATGATATTTCCAAAGATATCGGCAAAAGGCTGTGTGGTCCCAAATCCGGGCCCGTTTTACTCTAGGAGGCCCAGGAGCCGAGAAAAACGCGAAAAACGAAAAAATCGACTTTAGAAAATTCCCAGCCCCCTAGAAAATTCGGAAATCGTCTCACGAATCCAATGGCGCCAGCCAAATTGTCCTAGCTATGATATTTCCAAAGATATGGGCAAAAGACTGTGTGATCCCAAATCCGGGCCCGTTTTGCTCTAGGAGGTCCAGGAGCGGAGAAAAACGCGAAAAACGAAAAAATCGACTTTAGAAAACTCCCGGCCCCCTAGAAAAATCGGAAATCGTCTCACGAATCCAATGGCGCCAGCCAAATTGTCCTAGCTATGATATTTCCAAAGATATGGGCGAAAAACGGTGTGATGCCAAATCCGGGCCCGTTTTGCTCTCGGAGACCCAGGAGCCGAGAAAATCGCGAAAAACGAAAAAATCGACTTTAGAAAATTCACGGACCTCTAGAAAAATCGGAAATCGTCTCACGAATCCCATGGCGCCAGCCAAATTGTCCTAGCTATGATATTTCCAAAGATATGGGCTAAAGACTGTGTGATCCCAAATCCGGGCCCGTTTTGCTCTAGGCGGCCCAGGAGCCGAGAAAAACGCGAAAAACGATACAATCGACTTTAGAAAATTCCCGGCCCACTAGAAAAATCGGAAATCGTCTCACGAATCCAATGGCGCCAGCCAAATTGCCCTAGCTATGATATTTCCAAACATATGGGCGAATAACGGTGTGATCCCAAATCCGGGCCCGTTTTGCTCTAGGAGGCCCAGGAGCCGAGAAAAACGCGAAAAACGAAAAAATCGACTTTAGAAAATTCCCAGCCCCCTAGAAAAATCGGAAATCGTCTCACGAATCCAATGGGTCCAGCCAAATTGTCCTAGCTATGATATTTCCAAAGATATGGGCGAAAAACAGTGTGATCCCAAATCCGGGCCCGTTTTGCTCTAGGAGACCCAGGAGCCGAGGAAATCGCGAAAAACGAAAAAATCGACTTTAGATAATTCACGGACCTGTAGAAAAATCGGAAATCGTCTCACGAATCCAATGGCGCCAGCCAAATTGTCCTAGCTACGATATTTCCAAAGATATGGGCGAAAAATGGTGTGATCCCAAATCCGGGCCCGTTTTGCTCTAGGAGGCCCAGGAGCCGAGGAAAACGCGAAAAACGAAAAAATCGACTTTAGAAAATTCCCGGCCCCCTAGAAAAGTCGGAAATCGTCTCACGAATCCAATTGCGCCAGCCAAATTGTCCTAGCTATGATATTTCCAAAGATATGGGCGAAAAACGGTGTGATGCCAAATCCGGGCCCGTCTTGCTCTAGGAGACCCAGGAGCCGAGGAAATCGCGAAAAACGAAAAAATCGACTTTAGAAAATTCCCAGCCCCCTAGAAAAATCGGAAATCGTCTCACGAATCCAATGGCGCCAGCCAAATTGTCCTAGCTATGATATTTCCAAAGATATGGCAAAAGGCTGTGTGATCCCATATCCGGGCCCGTTTTACTCTAGGAGGCCCAGGAGCCGAGAAAAACGCGAAAAACGAAAAAATCGACTTTAGAAAATTCCCAGCCCCCTAGAAAAATCGGAAATCGTCTCACGAATCCAATGGCGCCAGCCAAATTGTCCTAGCTATGATATTTCCAAAGATATGGGCAGAAGACTGTGTGATCCCAAATCCGGGCCCGTTTTGCTCTAGGAGGCCCAGGAGCGGAGAAAAACGCGAAAAACGAAAAAATCGACTTTAGAAAATTCCCAGCCCCCTAGAAAAATCGGAAATCGTCTCACGAATCGAATGGCGCCAGCCAAATTGTCCTAGCTATGATATTTCCAAAGATATGGGCAAAAGACTGTGTGATCCCAAATCCGGGCCTGTTTTGCTCTCGGAGACCCAGGAGCCGAGAAAATCGCGAAAAACGACAAAATCGACTTTAGAAAATTCACGGACCTCTAGAAAAATCGGAAATCGTCTCACGAATCCAATGGCGCCAGCCAAATTGTCCTAGCTATGATATTTCCAAAGATATCGGCAAAAGGCTGTGTGATCCCAAATCCGGGCCCGTTTTACTCTAGGAGGCCCAGGAGCCGAGAAAAACGCGAAAAACGAAAAAATCGACTTTAGAAAATTCCCAGCCCCCTAGAAAAATCGGAAATCGTCTCACGAATCCAATGGCGCCAGCCAAATTGTCCTAGCTATGATATTTCCAAAGATATGGGCAGAAGACTGTGTGATCCCAAATCCGGGCCCGTTTTGCTCTAGGAGGCCCAGGAGCGGAGAAAAACGCGAAAAACGAAAAAATCGACTTTAGAAAATTCCCGGCACCCTAGAAAAATCGGAAATCGTCTCACGAATCCAATGGCGCCAGCCAAATTGTCCTAGCTATGATATTTCCAAAGATATGGGCGAATAACGGTGTGATCCCAAATCCGGGCCCGTTTTGCTCTAGGAGGCCCAGGAGCCGAGAAAAACGCGAAAAACGAAAAAATCGACTTTGAAAATTCCCAGCCCCCTAGAAAAATCGGAAATCGTCTCACGAATCCAATGGCGCCAGCCAAATTGTCCTAGCTATGATATTTCGAAAGATATGGGCAAAAGACTGTGTGATCCCAAATCCGGGCCCGTTTTGCTCTAGGAGGCCCAGGAGCGGAGAAAAACGCGAAAAACGAAAAAATCGACTTTAGAAAATTCCCAGCCCCCTAGAAAAATCGGAAATCGTCTCACGAATCGAATGGCGCCAGCCAAATTGTCCTAGCTATGATATTTCCAAAGATATGGGCAGAAGACTGTGTGATCCCAAATCCGGGCCCGTTTTTCTCTAGGAGGCCCAGGAGCGGAGAAAAACGCGAAAAACGAAAAAATCGACTTTAGAAAATTCCCGGACCCCTGGAAAAATCGGAAATGGTCTCACGAATTCAATGGCGCCAGCCAAATTGTCCTAGCTATGATATTTCCAAAGATATGGGCAAAAGGCTGTGTGATCCCATATCCGGGCCCGTTTTACTCTAGGAGGCCCAGGAGCCGCGAAAAACGCGAAAAACGAAAAAATCGACTTAAGAAAATTCCCGGACCCCTAGAAAAATCGGAAATCGTCTCACGAATCCAATGGCGCCAGCCAAATTGTCCTAGCTATGATATTTCCAAAGATATGGGCGAAAAGCAGTGTGATCCCAAATCCGGGCCCGTTTTGCTCTAGGAGGCCCAGGAGCCGAGAAAAACGCGAAAAACGAAAAAATCGACTTTAGAAAATTCCCGGACCCCTGGAAAAATCGGAAATCGTCTCACGAATTCAATGGCGCCAGCCAAATTGTCCTAGCTATGATATTTCCAAAGATATCGGCAAAAGGCTGTGTGATCCCAAATCCGGGCCCGTTTTACTCTAGGAGGCCCAGGAGCGGAGAAAAAAGCGAAAAACGAAAAAATCGACTTTAGAAAATTCCCAGCCCCCTAGAAAAATCGGAAATCGTCTCACGAATCGAATGGCGCCAGCCAAATTGTCCTAGCTATGATATTTCCAAAGATATGGGCAAAAGACTGTGTGATCCCAAATCCGGGCCCGTTTTGCTCTAGGAGGCCCAGGAGCCGAGGAAATCGCGAAAAACGAAAAAATCGACTTTAGAAAATTCCCGGACCCCTAGAAAAATCGGAAATCGTCTCCCGAATCCAATGGCGCCAGCCAAATTGTCCTAGCTATGATATTTCCAAAGATATCGGCAAAAGGCTGTGTGATCCCAAATCCGGGCCCGTTTTACTCTAGGAGGCCCAGGAGCCGAGAAAAACGCGAAAAACGAAAAAATCGACTTTAGAAAATTCCCAGCCCCCTAGAAAAATCGGAAATCGTCTCACGAATCCAATGGCGCCAGCCAAATTGTCCTAGCTATGATATTTCCAAAGATATGGGCAGAAGACTGTGTGATCCCAAATCCGGGCCCGTTTTGCTCTAGGAGGCCCAGGAGCGGAGAAAAACGCGAAAAACGAAAAAATCGCCTTTAGAAAATTCCCGGCCCCCTAGAAAAATCGGAAATCGTCTCACGAATCCAATGGCGCCAGCCAAATTGTCCTAGCTATGATATTCCCAAAGATATGGGCGAAAAACAGTGTGATCCCAAATCCGGGCCCGTTTTACTCTAGGAGGCCCAGGAGCCGAGAAAAACGCGAAAAACGAAAAAATCGACTTTAGAAAATTCCCAGACCCCTAGAAAAATCGCAAATCGTCTCACGAATCAAATGGCGCCAGCCAAATTGCCCTAGCTATGATATTTCCAAAGATATGGGCGAATAACGGTGTGATCCCAAATCCGGGCCCGTTTTGCTCTAGGAGGCCCAGGAGCCGAGAAAAACGCGAAAAACGAAAAAATCGACTTTAGAAAATTCCCAGCCCCCTAGAAAAATCGGAAATCGTCTCACGAATCCAATGGCGCCAGCCAAATTGTCCTAGCTATGATATTTCCAAAGATATGGGCAAAAGACTGTGTGATCCCAAATCCGGGCCCGTTTTGCTCTCGGAGACCCAGGAGCCGAGAAAATCGCGAAAAACGAAAAAATCGACTTTAGAAAATTCACGGACCTCTAGAAAAATCGGAAATCGTCTCACGAATCCAATGGCGCCAGCCAAATTGTCCTAGCTATGATATTTCGAAAGATATGGGCAAAAGACTGTGTGATCCCAAATCCGGGCCCGTTTTGCTCTAGGAGGCCCAGGAGCGGAGAAAAACGCGAAAAACGAAAAAATCGACTTTAGAAAATTCCCAGCCCCCTAGAAAAATCGGAAATCGTCTCACGAATCGAATGGCGCCAGCCAAATTGTCCTAGCTATGATATTTCCAAAGATATGGGCAGAAGACTGTGTGATCCCAAATCCGGGCCCGTTTTTCTCTAGGAGGCCCAGGAGCGGAGAAAAACGCGAAAAACGAAAAAATCGACTTTAGAAAATTCCTGGACCCCTGGAAAAATCGGAAATGGTCTCACGAATTCAATGGCGCCAGCCAAATTGTCCTAGCTATGATATTTCCAAAGATATGGGCAAAAGGCTGTGTGATCCCATATCCGGGCCCGTTTTACTCTAGGAGGCCCAGGAGCCGCGAAAAACGCGAAAAACGAAAAAATCGACTTAAGAAAATTCCCGGACCCCTAGAAAAATCGGAAATCGTCTCACGAATCCAATGGCGCCAGCCAAATTGTCCTAGCTATGATATTTCCAAAGATATGGGCGAAAAGCAGTGTGATCCCAAATCCGGGCCCGTTTTGCTCTAGGAGGCCCAGGAGCCGAGAAAAACGCGAAAAACGAAAAAATCGACTTTAGAAAATTCCCGGACCCCTGGAAAAATCGGAAATCGTCTCACGAATTCAATGGCGCCAGCCAAATTGTCCTAGCTATGATATTTCCAAAGATATCGGCAAAAGGCTGTGTGATCCCAAATCCGGGCCCGTTTTACTCTAGGAGGCCCAGGAGCGGAGAAAAAAGCGAAAAACGAAAAAATCGACTTTAGAAAATTCCCAGCCCCCTAGAAAAATCGGAAATCGTCTCACGAATCGAATGGCGCCAGCCAAATTGTCCTAGCTATGATATTTCCAAAGATATGGGCAAAAGACTGTGTGATCCCAAATCCGGGCCCGTTTTGCTCTAGGAGGCCCAGGAGCCGAGGAAATCGCGAAAAACGAAAAAATCGACTTTAGAAAATTCCCGGACCCCTAGAAAAATCGGAAATCGTCTCCCGAATCCAATGGCGCCAGCCAAATTGTCCTAGCTATGATATTTCCAAAGATATCGGCAAAAGGCTGTGTGATCCCAAATCCGGGCCCGTTTTACTCTAGGAGGCCCAGGAGCCGAGAAAAACGCGAAAAACGAAAAAATCGACTTTAGAAAATTCCCAGCCCCCTAGAAAAATCGGAAATCGTCTCACGAATCCAATGGCGCCAGCCAAATTGTCCTAGCTATGATATTTCCAAAGATATGGGCAGAAGACTGTGTGATCCCAAATCCGGGCCCGTTTTGCTCTAGGAGGCCCAGGAGCGGAGAAAAACGCGAAAAACGAAAAAATCGCCTTTAGAAAATTCCCGGCCCCCTAGAAAAATCGGAAATCGTCTCACGAATCCAATGGCGCCAGCCAAATTGTCCTAGCTATGATATTCCCAAAGATATGGGCGAAAAACAGTGTGATCCCAAATCCGGGCCCGTTTTACTCTAGGAGGCCCAGGAGCCGAGAAAAACGCGAAAAACGAAAAAATCGACTTTAGAAAATTCCCAGACCCCTAGAAAAATCGCAAATCGTCTCACGAATCAAATGGCGCCAGCCAAATTGCCCTAGCTATGATATTTCCAAAGATATGGGCGAATAACGGTGTGATCCCAAATCCGGGCCCGTTTTGCTCTAGGAGGCCCAGGAGCCGAGAAAAACGCGAAAAACGAAAAAATCGACTTTAGAAAATTCCCAGCCCCCTAGAAAAATCGGAAATCGTCTCACGAATCCAATGGCGCCAGCCAAATTGTCCTAGCTATGATATTTCCAAAGATATGGGCAAAAGACTGTGTGATCCCAAATCCGGGCCCGTTTTGCTCTCGGAGACCCAGGAGCCGAGAAAATCGCGAAAAACGAAAAAATCGACTTTAGAAAATTCACGGACCTCTAGAAAAATCGGAAATCGTCTCACGAATCCAATGGCGCCAGCCAAATTGTCCTAGCTATGATATTTCGAAAGATATGGGCAAAAGACTGTGTGATCCCAAATCCGGGCCCGTTTTGCTCTAGGAGGCCCAGGAGCGGAGAAAAACGCGAAAAACGAAAAAATCGACTTTAGAAAATTCCCAGCCCCCTAGAAAAATCGGAAATCGTCTCACGAATCGAATGGCGCCAGCCAAATTGTCCTAGCTATGATATTTCCAAAGATATGGGCAGAAGACTGTGTGATCCCAAATCCGGGCCCGTTTTTCTCTAGGAGGCCCAGGAGCGGAGAAAAACGCGAAAAACGAAAAAATCGACTTTAGAAAATTCCTGGACCCCTGGAAAAATCGGAAATGGTCTCACGAATTCAATGGCGCCAGCCAAATTGTCCTAGCTATGATATTTCCAAAGATATGGGCAAAAGGCTGTGTGATCCCATATCCGGGCCCGTTTTACTCTAGGAGGCCCAGGAGCCGCGAAAAACGCGAAAAACGAAAAAATCGACTTAAGAAAATTCCCGGACCCCTAGAAAAATCGGAAATCGTCTCACGAATCCAATGGCGCCAGCCAAATTGTCCTAGCTATGATATTTCCAAAGATATGGGCGAAAAGCAGTGTGATCCCAAATCCGGGCCCGTTTTGCTCTAGGAGGCCCAGGAGCCGAGAAAAACGCGAAAAACGAAAAAATCGACTTTAGAAAATTCCCGGACCCCTGGAAAAATCGGAAATCGTCTCACGAATTCAATGGCGCCAGCCAAATTGTCCTAGCTATGATATTTCCAAAGATATCGGCAAAAGGCTGTGTGATCCCAAATCCGGGCCCGTTTTACTCTAGGAGGCCCAGGAGCGGAGAAAAAAGCGAAAAACGAAAAAATCGACTTTAGAAAATTCCCAGCCCCCTAGAAAAATCGGAAATCGTCTCACGAATCGAATGGCGCCAGCCAAATTGTCCTAGCTATGATATTTCCAAAGATATGGGCAAAAGACTGTGTGATCCCAAATCCGGGCCCGTTTTGCTCTAGGAGGCCCAGGAGCCGAGGAAATCGCGAAAAACGAAAAAATCGACTTTAGAAAATTCCCGGACCCCTAGAAAAATCGGAAATCGTCTCCCGAATCCAATGGCGTCAGCCAAATTGTCCTAGCTATGATATTTCCAAAGATATCGGCAAAAGGCTGTGTGATCCCAAATCCGGGCCCGTTTTACTCTAGGAGGCCCAGGAGCCGAGAAAAACGCGAAAAACGAAAAAATCGACTTTAGAAAATTCCCAGCCCCCTAGAAAAATCGGAAATCGTCTCACGAATCCAATGGCGCCAGCCAAATTGTCCTAGCTATGATATTTCCAAAGATATGGGCAGAAGACTGTGTGATCCCAAATCCGGGCCCGTTTTGCTCTAGGAGGCCCAGGAGCGGAGAAAAACGCGAAAAACGAAAAAATCGACTTTAGAAAATTCCCGGCCCCCTAGAAAAATCGGAAATCGTCTCACGAATCCAATGGCGCCAGCCAAATTGTCCTAGCTATGATATTCCCAAAGATATGGGCGAAAAACAGTGTGATCCCAAATCCGGGCCCGTTTTACTCTAGGAGGCCCAGGAGCCGAGAAAAACGCGAAAAACGAAAAAATCGACTTTAGAAAATTCCCGGACCCCCAGAAAAATCGCAAATCGTCTCACGAATCCAATGGCGCCAGCCAAATTGCCCTAGCTATGATATTTCCAAAGATATGGGCGAATAACGGTGTGATCCCAAATCCGGGCCCGTTTTGCTCTAGGAGGCCCAGGAGCCGAGAAAAACGCGAAAAACGAAAAAATCGACTTTAGAAAATTCCCAGCCCCCTAGAAAAATCGGAAATCGTCTCACGAATCCAATGGCGCCAGCCAAATTGTCCTAGCTATGATATTTCCAAAGATATGGGCAAAAGACTGTGTGATCCCAAATCCGGGCCCGTTTTGCTCTCGGAGACCCAGGAGCCGAGAAAATCGCGAAAAACGAAAAAATCGACTTTAGAAAATTCACGGACCTCTAGAAAAATCGGAAATCGTCTCACGAATCCAATGGCGCCAGCCAAATTGTCCTAGCTATGATATTTCGAAAGATATGGGCAAAAGACTGTGTGATCCCAAATCCGGGCCCGTTTGGCTCTAGGAGGCCCAGGAGCGGAGAAAAACGCGAAAAACGAAAAAATCGACTTTAGAAAATTCCCAGCCCCCTAGAAAAATCGGAAATCGTCTCACGAATCGAATGGCGCCAGCCAAATTGTCCTAGCTATGATATTTCCAAAGATATGGGCAGAAGACTGTGTGATCCCAAATCCGGGCCCGTTTTTCTCTAGGAGGCCCAGGAGCGGAGAAAAACGCGAAAAACGAAAAAATCGACTTTAGAAAATTCCCGGACCCCTGGAAAAATCGGAAATGGTCTCACGAATTCAATGGCGCCAGCCAAATTGTCCTAGCTATGATATTTCCAAAGATATGGGCAAAAGGCTGTGTGATCCCATATCCGGGCCCGTTTTACTCTAGGAGGCCCAGGAGCCGAGAAAAACGCGAAAAACGAAAAAATCGACTTTAGAAAATTCCCGGACCCCTAGAAAAATAGGAAATCGTCTCACGAATCCAATGGCGCCAGCCAAATTGTCCTAGCTATGATATTTCCAAAGATATGGGCAGAAGACTGTGTGATCCCAAATCCGGGCCCGTTTTGTTCTAGGAGGCCCAGGAGCGGAGAAAAACGCGAAAAACGAAAAAATTGACTTTAGAAAATTCCCGACCCCCTAGAAAAATCGGAAATCGTCTCACGAATCCAATGGCGCCAGCCAAATTGTCCTAGCTATGATATTTCCAAAGATATCGGCAAAAGGCTGTGTGATCCCAAATCCGGGCCCGTTTTACTCTAGGAGGCCCAGGAGCCGAGAAAAACGCGAAAAACGAAAAAATCGACTTTAGAAAATTCCCAGCCCCCTAGAAAAATCGGAAATCGTCTCACGAATCCAATGGCGCCAGCCAAATTGTCCTAGCTATGATATTTCCAAAGATATGGGCAGAAGACTGTGTGATCCCAAATCCGGGCCCGTTTTGCTCTAGGAGGCCCAGGAGCGGAGAAAAACGCGAAAAACGAAAAAATCGCCTTTAGAAAATTCCCGGCCCCCTAGAAAAATCGGAAATCGTCTCACGAATCCAATGGCGCCAGCCAAATTGTCCTAGCTATGATATTCCCAAAGATATGGGCGAAAAACAGTGTGATCCCAAATCCGGGCCCGTTTTACTCTAGGAGGCCCAGGAGCCGAGAAAAACGCGAAAAACGAAAAAATCGACTTTAGAAAATTCCCGGACCCCTAGAAAAATCGCAAATCGTCTCACGAATCCAATGGCGCCAGCCAAATTGCCCTAGCTATGATATTTCCAAAGATATGGGCGAATAACGGTGTGATCCCAAATCCGGGCCCGTTTTGCTCTAGGAGGCCCAGGAGCGGAGAAAAACGCGAAAAACGAAAAAATCGACTTTAGAAAATTCCCAGCCCCCTAGAAAAATCGGAAATCGTCTCACGAATCGAATGGCGCCAGCCAAATTGTCCTAGCTATGATATTTCCAAAGATATGGGCAGAAGACTGTGTGATCCCAAATCCGGGCCCGTTTTTCTCTAGGAGGCCCAGGAGCGGAGAAAAACGCGAAAAACGAAAAAATCGACTTTAGAAAATTCCTGGACCCCTGGAAAAATCGGAAATGGTCTCACGAATTCAATGGCGCCAGCCAAATTGTCCTAGCTATGATATTTCCAAAGATATGGGCAAAAGGCTGTGTGATCCCATATCCGGGCCCGTTTTACTCTAGGAGGCCCAGGAGCCGCGAAAAACGCGAAAAACGAAAAAATCGACTTAAGAAAATTCCCGGACCCCTAGAAAAATCGGAAATCGTCTCACGAATCCAATGGCGCCAGCCAAATTGTCCTAGCTATGATATTTCCAAAGATATGGGCGAAAAGCAGTGTGATCCCAAATCCGGGCCCGTTTTTCTCTAGGAGGCCCAGGAGCGGAGAAAAACGCGAAAAACGAAAAAATCGACTTTAGAAAATTCCCGGACCCCTGGAAAAATCGGAAATGGTCTCACGAATTCAATGGCGCCAGCCAAATTGTCCTAGCTATGATATTTCCAAAGATATGGGCAAAAGGCTGTGTGATCCCATATCCGGGCCCGTTTTACTCTAGGAGGCCCAGGAGCCGAGAAAAACGCGAAAAACGAAAAAATCGACTTTAGAAAATTCCCGGACCCCTAGAAAAATCGGAAATCGTCTCACGAATCCAATGGCGCCAGCCAAATTGTCCTAGCTATGATATTTCCAAAGATATGGGCAGAAGACTGTGTGATCCCAAATCCGGGCCCGTTTTGCTCTAGGAGGCCCAGGAGCGGAGAAAAACGCGAAAAACGAAAAAATCGACTTTAGAAAATTCCCGACCCCCTAGAAAAATCGGAAATCGTCTCACGAATCCAATGGCGCCAGCCAAATTGTCCTAGCTATGATATTTCCAAAGATATCGGCAAAAGGCTGTGTGATCCCAAATCCGGGCCCGTTTTACTCTAGGAGGCCCAGGAGCCGAGAAAAACGCGAAAAACGAAAAAATCGACTTTAGAAAATTCCCAGCCCCCTAGAAAAATCGGAAATCGTCTCACGAATCCAATGGCGCCAGCCAAATTGTCCTAGCTATGATATTTCCAAAGATATGGGCAGAAGACTGTGTGATCCCAAATCCGGGCCCGTTTTGCTCTAGGAGGCCCAGGAGCGGACAAAAACGCGAAAAACGAAAAAATCGACTTTAGAAAATTCCCGGCACCCTAGAAAAATCGGAAATCGTCTCACGAATCCAATGGCGCCAGCCAAATTGTCCTAGCTATGATATTTCCAAAGATATGGGCAAAAGACTGTGTGATCCCAAATCCGGGCCCGTTTTGCTCTAGGAGGCCCAGGAGCCGAGGAAATCGCGAAAAACGAAAAAATCGACTTTAGAAAATTCCCGGACCCCTAGAAAAATCGGAAATCGTCTCCCGAATCCAATGGCGCCAGCCAAATTGTCCTAGCTATGATATTTCCAAAGATATCGGCAAAAGGCTGTGTGATCCCAAATCCGGGCCCGTTTTACTCTAGGAGGCCCAGGAGCCGAGAAAAACGCGAAAAACGAAAAAATCGACTTTAGAAAATTCCCAGCCCCCTAGAAAAATCGGAAATCGTCTCACAAATCCAATGGCGCCAGCCAAATTGTCCTAGCTATGATATTTCCAAAGATATGGGCAGAAGACTGTGTGATCCCAAATCCGGGCCCGTTTTGCTCTAGGAGGCCCAGGAGCGGAGAAAAACGCGAAAAACGAAAAAATCGACTTTAGAAAATTCCCAGCCCCCTAGAAAAATCGGAAATCGTCTCACGAATCGAATGGCGCCAGCCAAATTGTCCTAGCTATGATATTTCCAAAGATATGGGCAAAAGACTGTGTGATCCCAAATCCGGGCCTGTTTTGCTCTCGGAGACCCAGGAGCCGAGAAAATCGCGAAAAACGAAAAAATCGACTTTAGAAAATTCACGGACCTCTAGAAAAATCGGAAATCGTCTCACGAATCCAATGGCGCCAGCCAAATTGTCCTAGCTATGATATTTCCAAAGATATGGGCAGAAGACTGTGTGATCCCAAATCCGGGCCCGTTTTGCTCTAGGAGGCCCAGGAGCGGAGAAAAACGCGAAAAACGAAAAAATCGACTTTAGAAAATTCCCGGCCCCCTAGAAAAATCGGAAATCGTCTCACGAATCCAATGGCGCCAGCCAAATTGTCCTAGCTATGATATTTCCAAAGATATGGGCGAATAACGGTGTGATCCCAAATCCGGGCCCGTTTTGCTCTAGGAGGCCCAGGAGCCGAGAAAAACGCGAAAAACGAAAAAATCGACTTTAGAAAATTCCCAGCCCCCTAGAAAAATCGGAAATCGTCTCACGAATCCAATGGCGCCAGCCAAATTGTCCTAGCTATGATATTTCGAAAGATATGGGCAAAAGACTGTGTGATCCCAAATCCGGGCCCGTTTTGCTCTAGGAAGCCCAGGAGCGGAGAAAAACGCGAAAACCGAAAAAATCGACTTTAGAAAATTCCCAGCCCCCTAGAAAAATCGGAAATCGTCTCACGAATCGAATGGCGCCAGCCAAATTGTCCTAGCTATGATATTTCCAAAGATATGGGCAGAAGACTGTGTGATCCCAAATCCGGGCCCGTTTTTCTCTAGGAGGCCCAGGAGCGGAGAAAAACGCGAAAAACGAAAAAATCGACTTTAGAAAATTCCCGGACCCCTGGAAAAATCGGAAATGGTCTCACGAATTCAATGGCGCCAGCCAAATTGTCCTAGCTATGATATTTCCAAAGATATGGGCAAAAGGCTGTGTGATCCCATATCCGGGCCCGTTTTACTCTAGGAGGCCCAGGAGCCGCGAAAAACGCGAAAAACGAAAAAATCGACTTAAGAAAATTCCCGGACCCCTGGAAAAATCGGAAATCGTCTCACGAATTCAATGGCGCCAGCCAAATTGTCCTAGCTATGATATTTCCAAAGATATCGGCAAAAGGCTGTGTGATCCCAAATCCGGGCCCGTTTTACTCTAGGAGGCCCAGGAGCGGAGAAAAAAGCGAAAAACGAAAAAATCGACTTTAGAAAATTCCCGGCCCCCTAGAAAAGTCGGAAATCGTCTCACGAATCCAATTGCGCCAGCCAAATTGTCCTAGCTATGATATTTCCAAAGATATGGGCGAAAAACGGTGTGATGCCAAATCCGGGCCCGTCTTGCTCTAGGAGACCCAGGAGCCGAGGAAATCGCGAAAAACGAAAAAATCGACTTTAGAAAATTCCCAGCCCCCTAGAAAAATCGGAAATCGTCTCACGAATCCAATGGCGCCAGCCAAATTGTCCTAGCTATGATATTTCCAAAGATATGGCAAAAGGCTGTGTGATCCCATATCCGGGCCCGTTTTACTCTAGGAGGCCCAGGAGCCGAGAAAAACGCGAAAAACGAAAAAATCGACTTTAGAAGATTCCCGGACCCCTAGAAAAATCGGAAATCGTCTCACGAATCCAATGGTGCCAGCCAAATTGTCCTAGCAATGATATTTCCAAAGATATGGGCAAAAGGCTGTGTGATCCCATATCCGGGCCCGTTTTACTCTAGGAGGCCCAGGAGCCGAGAAAAACGCGAAAAACGAAAAAATCGACTTTAGAAAATTCCCGGACCCCTAGAAAAATCGGAAATCGTCTCACGAATCCAATGGCGCTAGCCAAATTGTCCTAGCTATGATATTTCCAAAGATATGGGCGAAAAACAGTGTGATCCCAAATCCGGGCCCGTTTTGCTCTAGGAGGCCCAGGAGCCGAGAAAAACGCGAAAAACGAAAAAAAAATGAGCCGTCATGGGACGCCTGGCAGATGTGAAACATCGTGTGTGTACAAGTAATATGCATAAAAGATAATATTATTACAGGAATTAAATATAGCCTAATGAAAAAATGAAGTATTACGAGATTCTTACAGTAAATGGTAACTTTATTTAATAAACATTTATTTACATGATATAAAAATTCGATATTAGTATCAAGTTGCCACAATTTAAATATTTTCATCTGTGGCTTCAATAATAGTTATATTCGATTTTTCCTCTGCCGGTATTACTGTGACGATTGGTCGATGATAACTAAAGTACGTTACAAAAGTATTGGATGAAACACCATCAAGATATCTCACAAATACAGCATCTATTGTTGTTCCATATTTGGTAGTAGATTCTTTTGGATCGTTATTGATTTGCCATTGAAATTCTTTTTGAAGAAATGTCATTAATGGCATTGATTCAGCTCTTGCAAAATTTACACTGAAATATGCAGCTAAAAATAATGGTAGTTTATGTTTATTCGCTTTAAGAATTATTGAACCTGTTTGACTATAAGGAAATAACCTTTCATGTAAAAATGAAATGAGATGATCCATTTTGTTATTAGGTGAAATGTATATTACAATCATAATTAATTCACTTCCGTCTTGTAGTTTAACATGTGAAGAACACACATTTCCAATAGATGCAATAGTTTAAAATAGTCTGGTACTATTCGATTAATAAAGTCTGACACAACATTGATAGTATGCCTTGTGTTTAACTGATCAGGGTGACGTCCAGTTTCAATAATAATATTTTGTGATCCTTCTGATGATTGTTGGGAACTGAAATATTTAAAACAATATGATATTGAAATACACAAAAAAAAAAAATTTAAGTGTGGCTTCAATATACTCATGAACTCGAATCTTAGTTAATTATTGCAATATATGACTAAAGATTTGCAAGTATAAATTTTATTAATAAATTTTTCTATATTAATTCCTTCATGAATAATAAAAGAATCCTTAATTGAAGATAATATTAATATAATTTATATAAATTATTAATATGATTAATATGAATATAATTAATTAAATATAAAAATATAATAATTACATTTATGGAGACTTGAAAAATACGATCTACTTACTGATGACTTGGTAGTATACCATAGTGTAGTTTCACTTTCTTTGCACAAGGTTGATCACTTTGATCTTCTGAGTTATCACTGTCACACATATTTTATTGTCAAAAATTAAAATGAAAAATTAAATAAAACGCAGGTTATGTGTACCGTAGTAAACAACAACGTCGAACTGAGTGAGAAGCCACGCCGTACACTCTACTACACAGAATATAGATAGGCATACCTTAGTATAGCCTGGCGAATGCTCGCCACGGCAAGTATCGCCAGGCCAACGATTCAGTTTAGGGGTGCGCCTATAGATGTTTCACATCAAAATCGACTTTAGAAAATTCCCGGACCCCTGGAAAAATCGGAAATCGTCTCACGAATTCAATGGCGCCAGCCAAATTGTCCTAGCTATGATATTTCCAAAGATATGGGCAAAAGGCTGTGTGATCCCATATCCGGGCCCGTTTTACTCTAGGCGGCCCAGGAGCCGAGAAAAACGCGAAAAACGATAAAATCGACTTTAGAAAACTCCCGGCCCACTAGAAAAATCGGAAATCGTCTCACGAATTTAATGGCGCCAGCCAAATTGTCCTAGCTATGATATTTCCAAAGATATCGGAAAAAGGCTGTGTGATCCCAAATCCAGGCCCGTCTTGCTCTAGGAGACCCAGGAGCCGAGGAAATCGCGAAAAACGAAAAAATCGACTTTAGAAAATTCCCGGACCCCTAGAAAAATCGGAAATCGTCTCACGAATCCAATGGCGCCAGCCAAATTGTCCTAGCTATGATATTTCCAAAGATATCGGCAAAAGGCTGTGTGATCCCAAATCCGGGCCCGTTTTACTCTAGGAGGCCCAGGAGCGGAGAAAAAAGCGAAAAACGAAAAAATCGACTTTAGAAAATTCCCGGCCCCCTAGAAAAGTCGGAAATCGTCTCACGAATCCAATTGCGCCAGCCAAATTGTCCTAGCTATGATATTTCCAAAGATATGGGCGAAAAACGGTGTGATGCCAAATCCGGGCCCGTCTTGCTCTAGGAGACCCAGGAGCCGAGGAAATCGCGAAAAACGAAAAAATCGACTTTAGAAAATTCCCAGCCCCCTAGAAAAATCGGAAATCGTCTCACGAATCCAATGGCGCCAGCCAAATTGTCCTAGCTATGATATTTCCAAAGATATGGCAAAAGGCTGTGTGATCCCATATCCGGGCCCGTTTTACTCTAGGAGGCCCAGGAGCCGAGAAAAACGCGAAAAACGAAAAAATCGACTTTAGAAAATTCCCAGCCCCCTAGAAAAATCGGAAATCGTCTCACGAATCCAATGGCGCCAGCCAAATTGTCCTAGCTATGATATTTCCAAAGATATGGGCAGAAGACTGTGTGATCCCAAATCCGGGCCCGTTTTGCTCTAGGAGGCCCAGGAGCGGAGAAAAACGCGAAAAACGAAAAAATCGACTTTAGAAAATTCCCGGCCCCCTAGAAAAATCGGAAATCGTCTCACGAATCCAATGGCGCCAGCCAAATTGTCCTAGCTATGATATTTCCAAAGATATGGCAAAAGGCTGTGTGATCCCATATCCGGGCCCGTTTTACTCTAGGAGGCCCAGGAGCCGAGAAAAACGCGAAAAACGAAAAAATCGACTTTAGAAGATTCCCGGACCCCTAGAAAAATCGGAAATCGTCTCACGAATCCAATGGCGCCAGCCAAATTGTCCTAGCAATGATATTTCCAAAGATATGGGCAAAAGGCTGTGTGATCCCATATCCGGGCCCGTTTTACTCTAGGAGGCCCAGGAGCCGAGAAAAACGCGAAAAACGAAAAAATCGACTTTAGAAAATTCCCGGACCCCTAGAAAAATCGGAAATCGTCTCACGAATCCAATGGCGCTAGCCAAATTGTCCTAGCTATGATATTTCCAAAGATATGGGCGAAAAACAGTGTGATCCCAAATCCGGGCCCGTTTTGCTCTAGGAGGCCCAGGAGCCGAGAAAAACGCGAAAAACGAAAAAATCGACTTTAGAAAATTCCCGGACCCCTGGAAAAATCGGAAATCGTCTCACGAATTCAATGGCGCCAGCCAAATTGTCCTAGCTATGATATTTCCAAAGATATGGGCAAAAGGCTGTGTGATCCCATATCCGGGCCCGTTTTACTCTAGGCGGCCCAGGAGCCGAGAAAAACGCGAAAAACGATAAAATCGACTTTAGAAAACTCCCGGCCCACTAGAAAAATCGGAAATCGTCTCACGAATTTAATGGCGCCAGCCAAATTGTCCTAGCTATGATATTTCCAAAGATATCGGCAAAAGGCTGTGTGATCCCAAATCCAGGCCCGTCTTGCTCTAGGAGACCCAGGAGCCGAGGAAATCGCGAAAAACGAAAAAATCGACTTTAGAAAATTCCCGGACCCCTAGAAAAATCGGAAATCGTCTCACGAATCCAATGGCGCCAGCCAAATTGTCCTAGCTATGATATTTCCAAAGATATGGGCGAAAAGCAGTGTGATCCCAAATCCGGGCCCGTTTTGCTCTAGGAGGCCCAGGAGCCGAGAAAAACGCGAAAAACGAAAAAATCGACTTTAGAAAATTCCCGGACCCCTGGAAAAATCGGAAATCGTCTCACGAATTCAATGGCGCCAGCCAAATTGTCCTAGCTATGATATTTCCAAAGATATCGGCAAAAGGCTGTGTGATCCCAAATCCGGGCCCGTTTTACTCTAGGAGGCCCAGGAGCGGAGAAAAAAGCGAAAAACGAAAAAATCGACTTTAGAAAATTCCCGGCCCCCTAGAAAAGTCGGAAATCGTCTCACGAATCCAATTGCGCCAGCCAAATTGTCCTAGCTATGATATTTCCAAAGATATGGGCGAAAAACGGTGTGATGCCAAATCCGGGCCCGTCTTGCTCTAGGAGACCCAGGAGCCGAGGAAATCGCGAAAAACGAAAAAATCGACTTTAGAAAATTCCCAGCCCCCTAGAAAAATCGGAAATCGTCTCACGAATCCAATGGCGCCAGCCAAATTGTCCTAGCTATGATATTTCCAAAGATATGGGCGAAAAACAGTGTGATCCCAAATCCGGGCCCGTTTTGCTCTAGGAGGCCCAGGAGCCGAGAAAAACGCGAAAAACGAAAAAATCGACTTTAGAAAATTCCCGGACCCCTGGAAAAATCGGAAATCGTCTCACGAATTCAATGGCGCCAGCCAAATTGTCCTAGCTATGATATTTCCAAAGATATGGGCAAAAGGCTGTGTGATCCCATATCCGGGCCCGTTTTACTCTAGGCGGCCCAGGAGCCGAGAAAAACGCGAAAAACGATAAAATCGACTTTAGAAAACTCCCGGCCCACTAGAAAAATCGGAAATCGTCTCACGAATCCAATGGCGCCAGCCAAATTGTCCCAGCTATGATATTTCCAAAGATATGGGCAGAAGACTGTGTGATCCCAAATCCGGGCCCGTTTTGCTCTAGGAGGCCCAGGAGCGGAGAAAAACGCGAAAAACGAAAAAATCGACTTTAGAAAATTCCCGGACCCCTAGAAAAATCGCAAATCGTCTCACGAATCCAATGGCGCCAGCCAAATTGTCCTAGCTATGATATTTCCAAAGATATGGGCGAATAACGGTGTGATCCCAAATCCGGGCCCGTTTTGCTCTAGGAGGCCCAGGAGCCGAGAAAAACGCGAAAAACAAAAAAATCGACTTTAGAAAATTCCCAGCCCCCTAGAAAAATCGGAAATCGTCTCACGAATCCAATGGCGCCAGCCAAATTGTCCTAGCTATGATATTTCCAAAGATATGGGCGAAAAACGGTGTGATGCCAAATCCGGGCCCGTTTTGCTCTCGGAGACCCAGGAGCCGAGAAAATCGCGAAAAACGAAAAAATCGACTTTAGAAAATTCACGGACCTCTAGAAAAATCGGAAATCGTCTCACGAATCCAATGGCGCCAGCCAAATTGTCCTAGCTATGATATTTCCAAAGATATGGGCGAAAAACGGTGTGATGCCAAATCCGGGCCCGTCTTGCTCTAGGAGACCCAGGAGCCGAGGAAATCGCGAAAAACGAAAAAATCGACTTTAGAAAATTCCCAGCCCCCTAGAAAAATCGGAAATCGTCTCACGAATCCAATGGCGCCAGCCAAATTGTCCTAGCTATGATATTTCCAAAGATATGGCAAAAGGCTGTCTGATCCCATATCCGGGCCCGTTTTACTCTAGGAGGCCCAGGAGCCGAGAAAAACGCGAAAAACGAAAAAATCGACTTTAGAAAATTCCCGGACCCCTAGAAAAATCGGAAATCGTCTCACGAATCCAATGGCGCCAGCCAAATTGTCCTAGCTATGATATTTCCAAAGATATGGGCAGAAGACTGTGTGATCCCAAATCCGGGCCCGTTTTGCTCTAGGAGGCCCAGGAGCGGAGAAAAACGCGAAAAACGAAAAAATCGACTTTAGAAAATTCCCGGACCCCTAGAAAAATCGCAAATCGTCTCACGAATCCAATGGCGCCAGCCAAATTGTCCTAGCTATGATATTTCCAAAGATATGGGCGAATAACGGTGTGATCCCAAATCCGGGCCCGTTTTGCTCTAGGAGGCCCAGGAGCCGAGAAAAACGCGAAAAACGAAAAAATCGACTTTAGAAAATTCCCAGCCCCCTAGAAAAATCGGAAATCGTCTCACGAATCCAATGGCGCCAGCCAAATTGTCCTAGCTATGATATTTCGAAAGATATGGGCAAAAGACTGTGTGATCCCAAATCCGGGCCCGTTTTGCTCTAGGAGGCCCAGGAGCGGAGAAAAACGCGAAAAACGAAAAAATCGACTTTAGAAAATTCCCAGCCCCCTAGAAAAATGGGAAATCGTCTCACGAATCGAATGGCGCCAGCCAAATTGTCCTAGCTATGATATTTCCAAAGATAAGGGCAGAAGACTGTGTGATCCCAAATCCGGGCCCGTTTTTCTCTAGGAGGCCCAGGAGCGGAGAAAAACGCGAAAAACGAAAAAATCGACTTTAGAAAATTCCCGGACCCCTGGAAAAATCGGAAATGGTCTCACGAATTCAATGGCGCCAGCCAAATTGTCCTAGCTATGATATTTCCAAAGATATGGGCAAAAGGCTGTGTGATCCCATATCCGGGCCCGTTTTACTCTAGGAGGCCCAGGAGCCGCGAAAAACGCGAAAAACGAAAAAATCGACTTTAGAAAATTCCCGGACCCCTAGAAAAATCGGAAATCGTCTCACGAATCCAATGGCGCCAGCCAAATTGTCCTAGCTATGATATTTCCAAAGATATGGGCGAAAAGCAGTGTGATCCCAAATCCGGGCCCGTTTTGCTCTAGGAGGCCCAGGAGCGGAGAAAAAAGCGAAAAACGAAAAAATCGACTTTAGAAAATTCCCGGCCCCCTAGAAAAATCGGAAATCGTCTCACGAATCCAATGGCGCCAGCCAAATTGTCCTAGCTATGATATTTCCAAAGATATGGGCGAAAAACGGTGTGATGCCAAATCCGGGCCCGTTTTGCTCTCGGAGACCCAGGAGCCGAGAAAATCGCGAAAAACGAAAAAATCGACTTTAGAAAATTCACGGACCTCTAGAAAAATCGGAAATCGTCTCACGAATCCAATGGCGCCAGCCAAATTGTCCTAGCTATGATATTTCCAAAGATATCGGCAAAAGGCTGTGTGATCCCAAATCCGGGCCCGTTTTACTCTAGGAGGCCCAGGAGCCGAGAAAAACGCGAAAAACGAAAAAATCGAATTTAGAAAATTCCCAGCCCCCTAGAAAAATCGGAAATCGTCTCACGAATCCAATGGCGCCAGCCAAATTGTCCTAGCTATGATATTTCCAAAGATATGGGCAGAAGACTGTGTGATCCCAAATCCGGGCCCGTTTTGCTCTAGGAGGCCCAGGAGCGGAGAAAAACGCGAAAAACGAAAAAATCGACTTTAGAAAATTCCCGGCCCCCTAGAAAAATCGGAAATCGTCTCACGAATCCAATGGCGCCAGCCAAATTGTCCTAGCTATGATATTCCCAAAGATATGGGCGAAAAACAGTGTGATCCCAAATCCGGGCCCGTTTTACTCTAGGAGGCCCAGGAGCCGAGAAAAACGCGAAAAACGAAAAAATCGACTTTAGAAAATTCCCGGACCCCTAGAAAAATCGCAAATCGTCTCACGAATCCAATGGCGCCAGCCAAATTGTCCTAGCTATGATATTTCCAAAGATATGGGCGAATAACGGTGTGATCCCAAATCCGGGCCCGTTTTGCTCTAGGAGGCCCAGGAGCCGAGAAAAACGCGAAAAACGAAAAAATCGACTTTAGAAAATTCCCAGCCCCCTAGAAAAATGGGAAATCGTCTCACGAATCGAATGGCGCCAGCCAAATTGTCCTAGCTATGATATTTCCAAAGATATGGGCAGAAGACTGTGTGATCCCAAATCCGGGCCCGTTTTTCTCTAGGAGGCCCAGGAGCGGAGAAAAACGCGAAAAACGAAAAAATCGACTTTAGAAAATTCCCGGACCCCTGGAAAAATCGGAAATGGTCTCACGAATTCAATGGCGCCAGCCAAATTGTCCTAGCTATGATATTTCCAAAGATATGGGCAAAAGGCTGTGTGATCCCATATCCGGGCCCGTTTTACTCTAGGAGGCCCAGGAGCCGCGAAAAACGCGAAAAACGAAAAAATCGACTTTAGAAAATTCCCGGACCCCTAGAAAAATCGGAAATCGTCTCACGAATCCAATGGCGCCAGCCAAATTGTCCTAGCTATGATATTTCCAAAGATATGGGCGAAAAGCAGTGTGATCCCAAATCCGGGCCCGTTTTGCTCTAGGAGGCCCAGGAGCCGAGAAAAACGCGAAAAACGAAAAAATCGACTTTAGAAAATTCCCGGACCCCTGGAAAAATCGGAAATCGTCTCACGAATTCAATGGCGCCAGCCAAATTGTCCTAGCTATGATATTTCCAAAGATATCGGCAAAAGGCTGTGTGATCCCAAATCCGGGCCCGTTTTACTCTAGGAGGCCCAGGAGCGGAGAAAAAAGCGAAAAACGAAAAAATCGACTTTAGAAAATTCCCGGCCCCCTAGAAAAATCGGAAATCGTCTCACGAATCCAATGGCGCCAGCCAAATTGTCCTAGCTATGATATTTCCAAAGATATGGGCGAAAAACGGTGTGATGCCAAATCCGGGCCCGTTTTGCTCTCGGAGACCCAGGAGCCGAGAAAATCGCGAAAAACGAAAAAATCGACTTTAGAAAATTCACGGACCTCTAGAAAAATCGGAAATCGTCTCACGAATCCAATGGCGCCAGCCAAATTGTCCTAGCTATGATATTTCCAAAGATATCGGCAAAAGGCTGTGTGATCCCAAATCCGGGCCCGTTTTACTCTAGGAGGACCAGGAGCCGAGAAAAACGCGAAAAACGAAAAAATCGAATTTAGAAAATTCCCAGCCCCCTAGAAAAATCGGAAATCGTCTCACGAATCCAATGGCGCCAGCCAAATTGTCCTAGCTATGATATTTCCAAAGATATGGGCAGAAGACTGTGTGATCCCAAATCCGGGCCCGTTTTGCTCTAGGAGGCCCAGGAGCGGAGAAAAACGCGAAAAACGAAAAAATCGACTTTAGAAAATTCCCGGCCCCCTAGAAAAATCGGAAATCGTCTCACGAATCCAATGGCGCCAGCCAAATTGTCCTAGCTATGATATTCCCAAAGATATGGGCGAAAAACAGTGTGATCCCAAATCCGGGCCCGTTTTACTCTAGGAGGCACAGGAGCCGAGAAAAACGCGAAAAACGAAAAAATCGAATTTAGAAAATTCCCAGCCCCCTAGAAAAATCGGAAATCGTCTCACGAATCCAATGGCGCCAGCCAAATTGTCCTAGCTATGATATTTCCAAAGATATGGGCAGAAGACTGTGTGATCCCAAATCCGGGCCCGTTTTGCTCTAGGAGGCCCAGGAGCGGAGAAAAACGCGAAAAACGAAAAAATCGACTTTAGAAAATTCCCGGCCCCCTAGAAAAATCGGAAATCGTCTCACGAATCCAATGGCGCCAGCCAAATTGTCCTAGCTATGATATTCCCAAAGATATGGGCGAAAAACAGTGTGATCCCAAATCCGGGCCCGTTTTACTCTAGGAGGCCCAGGAGCCGAGAAAAACGCGAAAAACGAAAAAATCGACTTTAGAAAATTCCCGGACCCCTAGAAAAATCGCAAATCGTCTCACGAATCCAATGGCGCCAGCCAAATTGTCCTAGCTATGATATTTCCAAAGATATGGGCGAATAACGGTGTGATCCCAAATCCGGGCCCGTTTTGCTCTAGGAGGCCCAGGAGCCGAGAAAAACGCGAAAAACGAAAAAATCGACTTTAGAAAATTCCCAGCCCCCTAGAAGAATCGGAAATGGTCTCACGAATCCAATGGCGCCAGCCAAATTGTCCTAGCTATGATATTTCCAAAGATATGGGCAGAAGACTGTGTGATCCCAAATCCGGGCCCGTTTTTCTCTAGGAGGCCCAGGAGCGGAGAAAAACGCGAAAAACGAAAAAATCGACTTTAGAAAACTCCCGGCCCACTAGAAAAATCGGAAATCGTCTCACGAATTTAATGGCGCCAGCCAAATTGTCCTAGCTATGATATTTCCAAAGATATCGGCAAAAGGCTGTGTGATCCCAAATCCAGGCCCGTCTTGCTCTAGGAGACCCAGGAGCCGAGGAAATCGCGAAAAACGAAAAAATCGACTTTAGAAAATTCCCGGACCCCTAGAAAAATCGGAAATCGTCTCACGAATCCAATGGCGCCAGCCAAATTGTCCTAGCTATGATATTTCCAAAGATATGGGCGAAAAGCAGTGTGATCCCAAATCCGGGCCCGTTTTGCTCTAGGAGGCCCAGGAGCCGAGAAAAACGCGAAAAACGAAAAAATCGACTTTAGAAAATTCCCGGACCCCTGGAAAAATCGGAAATCGTCTCACGAATTCAATGGCGCCAGCCAAATTGTCCTAGCTATGATATTTCCAAAGATATCGGCAAAAGGCTGTGTGATCCCAAATCCGGGCCCGTTTTACTCTAGGAGGCCCAGGAGCGGAGAAAAAAGCGAAAAACGAAAAAATCGACTTTAGAAAATTCCCGGCCCCCTAGAAAAGTCGGAAATCGTCTCACGAATCCAATTGCGCCAGCCAAATTGTCCTAGCTATGATATTTCCAAAGATATGGGCGAAAAACGGTGTGATGCCAAATCCGGGCCCGTCTTGCTCTAGGAGACCCAGGAGCCGAGGAAATCGCGAAAAACGAAAAAATCGACTTTAGAAAATTCCCAGCCCCCTAGAAAAATCGGAAATCGTCTCACGAATCCAATGGCGCCAGCCAAATTGTCCTAGCTATGATATTTCCAAAGATATGGCAAAAGGCTGTGTGATCCCATATCCGGGCCCGTTTTACTCTAGGAGGCCCAGGAGCCGAGGAAATCGCGAAAAACGAAAAAATCGACTTTAGAAAATTCCCAGCCCCCTAGAAAAATCGGAAATCGTCTCACGAATCCAATGGCGCCAGCCAAATTGTCCTAGCTATGATATTTCCAAAGATATGGCAAAAGGCTGTCTGATCCCATATCCGGGCCCGTTTTACTCTAGGAGGCCCAGGAGCCGAGAAAAACGCGAAAAACGCAAAAATCGACTTTAGAAAATTCCCGGACCCCTAGAAAAATCGGAAATCGTCTCACGAATCCAATGGCGCCAGCCAAATTGTCCCAGCTATGATATTTCCAAAGATATGGGCAGAAGACTGTGTGATCCCAAATCCGGGCCCGTTTTGCTCTAGGAGGCCCAGGAGCGGAGAAAAACGCGAAAAACGAAAAAATCGACTTTAGAAAATTCCCGGACCCCTAGAAAAATCGCAAATCGTCTCACGAATCCAATGGCGCCAGCCAAATTGTCCTAGCTATGATATTTCCAAAGATATGGGCGAATAACGGTGTGATCCCAAATCCGGGCCCGTTTTGCTCTAGGAGGCCCAGGAGCCGAGAAAAACGCGAAAAACAAAAAAATCGACTTTAGAAAATTCCCAGCCCCCTAGAAAAATCGGAAATCGTCTCACGAATCCAATGGCGCCAGCCAAATTGTCCTAGCTATGATATTTCCAAAGATATGGGCGAAAAACGGTGTGATGCCAAATCCGGGCCCGTTTTGCTCTCGGAGACCCAGGAGCCGAGAAAATCGCGAAAAACGAAAAAATCGACTTTAGAAAATTCACGGACCTCTAGAAAAATCGGAAATCGTCTCACGAATCCAATGGCGCCAGCCAAATTGTCCTAGCTATGATATTTCCAAAGATATGGGCGAAAAACGGTGTGATGCCAAATCCGGGCCCGTCTTGCTCTAGGAGACCCAGGAGCCGAGGAAATCGCGAAAAACGAAAAAATCGACTTTAGAAAATTCCCAGCCCCCTAGAAAAATCGGAAATCGTCTCACGAATCCAATGGCGCCAGCCAAATTGTCCTAGCTATGATATTTCCAAAGATATGGCAAAAGGCTGTCTGATCCCATATCCGGGCCCGTTTTACTCTAGGAGGCCCAGGAGCCGAGAAAAACGCGAAAAACGAAAAAATCGACTTTAGAAAATTCCCGGACCCCTAGAAAAATCGGAAATCGTCTCACGAATCCAATGGCGCCAGCCAAATTGTCCTAGCTATGATATTTCCAAAGATATGGGCAGAAGACTGTGTGATCCCAAATCCGGGCCCGTTTTGCTCTAGGAGGCCCAGGAGCCGAGAAAAACGCGAAAAACGAAAAAATCGACTTTAGAAAATTCCCGGACCCCTGGAAAAATCGGAAATCGTCTCACGAATTCAATGGCGCCAGCCAAATTGTCCTAGCTATGATATTTCCAAAGATATCGGCAAAAGGCTGTGTGATCCCAAATCCGGGCCCGTTTTACTCTAGGAGGCCCAGGAGCGGAGAAAAAAGCGAAAAACGAAAAAATCGACTTTAGAAAATTCCCGGCCCCCTAGAAAAATCGGAAATCGTCTCACGAATCCAATGGCGCCAGCCAAATTGTCCTAGCTATGATATTTCCAAAGATATGGGCGAAAAACGGTGTGATGCCAAATCCGGGCCCGTTTTGCTCTCGGAGACCCAGGAGCCGAGAAAATCGCGAAAAACGAAAAAATCGACTTTAGAAAATTCACGGACCTCTAGAAAAATCGGAAATCGTCTCACGAATCCAATGGCGCCAGCCAAATTGTCCTAGCTATGATATTTCCAAAGATATCGGCAAAAGGCTGTGTGATCCCAAATCCGGGCCCGTTTTACTCTAGGAGGACCAGGAGCCGAGAAAAACGCGAAAAACGAAAAAATCGAATTTAGAAAATTCCCAGCCCCCTAGAAAAATCGGAAATCGTCTCACGAATCCAATGGCGCCAGCCAAATTGTCCTAGCTATGATATTTCCAAAGATATGGGCAGAAGACTGTGTGATCCCAAATCCGGGCCCGTTTTGCTCTAGGAGGCCCAGGAGCGGAGAAAAACGCGAAAAACGAAAAAATCGACTTTAGAAAATTCCCGGCCCCCTAGAAAAATCGGAAATCGTCTCACGAATCCAATGGCGCCAGCCAAATTGTCCTAGCTATGATATTCCCAAAGATATGGGCGAAAAACAGTGTGATCCCAAATCCGGGCCCGTTTTACTCTAGGAGGCACAGGAGCCGAGAAAAACGCGAAAAACGAAAAAATCGAATTTAGAAAATTCCCAGCCCCCTAGAAAAATCGGAAATCGTCTCACGAATCCAATGGCGCCAGCCAAATTGTCCTAGCTATGATATTTCCAAAGATATGGGCAGAAGACTGTGTGATCCCAAATCCGGGCCCGTTTTGCTCTAGGAGGCCCAGGAGCGGAGAAAAACGCGAAAAACGAAAAAATCGACTTTAGAAAATTCCCGGCCCCCTAGAAAAATCGGAAATCGTCTCACGAATCCAATGGCGCCAGCCAAATTGTCCTAGCTATGATATTCCCAAAGATATGGGCGAAAAACAGTGTGATCCCAAATCCGGGCCCGTTTTACTCTAGGAGGCCCAGGAGCCGAGAAAAACGCGAAAAACGAAAAAATCGACTTTAGAAAATTCCCGGACCCCTAGAAAAATCGCAAATCGTCTCACGAATCCAATGGCGCCAGCCAAATTGTCCTAGCTATGATATTTCCAAAGATATGGGCGAATAACGGTGTGATCCCAAATCCGGGCCCGTTTTGCTCTAGGAGGCCCAGGAGCCGAGAAAAACGCGAAAAACGAAAAAATCGACTTTAGAAAATTCCCAGCCCCCTAGAAGAATCGGAAATGGTCTCACGAATCCAATGGCGCCAGCCAAATTGTCCTAGCTATGATATTTCCAAAGATATGGGCAGAAGACTGTGTGATCCCAAATCCGGGCCCGTTTTTCTCTAGGAGGCCCAGGAGCGGAGAAAAACGCGAAAAACGAAAAAATCGACTTTAGAAAACTCCCGGCCCACTAGAAAAATCGGAAATCGTCTCACGAATTTAATGGCGCCAGCCAAATTGTCCTAGCTATGATATTTCCAAAGATATCGGCAAAAGGCTGTGTGATCCCAAATCCAGGCCCGTCTTGCTCTAGGAGACCCAGGAGCCGAGGAAATCGCGAAAAACGAAAAAATCGACTTTAGAAAATTCCCGGACCCCTAGAAAAATCGGAAATCGTCTCACGAATCCAATGGCGCCAGCCAAATTGTCCTAGCTATGATATTTCCAAAGATATGGGCGAAAAGCAGTGTGATCCCAAATCCGGGCCCGTTTTGCTCTAGGAGGCCCAGGAGCCGAGAAAAACGCGAAAAACGAAAAAATCGACTTTAGAAAATTCCCGGACCCCTGGAAAAATCGGAAATCGTCTCACGAATTCAATGGCGCCAGCCAAATTGTCCTAGCTATGATATTTCCAAAGATATCGGCAAAAGGCTGTGTGATCCCAAATCCGGGCCCGTTTTACTCTAGGAGGCCCAGGAGCGGAGAAAAAAGCGAAAAACGAAAAAATCGACTTTAGAAAATTCCCGGCCCCCTAGAAAAGTCGGAAATCGTCTCACGAATCCAATTGCGCCAGCCAAATTGTCCTAGCTATGATATTTCCAAAGATATGGGCGAAAAACGGTGTGATGCCAAATCCGGGCCCGTCTTGCTCTAGGAGACCCAGGAGCCGAGGAAATCGCGAAAAACGAAAAAATCGACTTTAGAAAATTCCCAGCCCCCTAGAAAAATCGGAAATCGTCTCACGAATCCAATGGCGCCAGCCAAATTGTCCTAGCTATGATATTTCCAAAGATATGGCAAAAGGCTGTGTGATCCCATATCCGGGCCCGTTTTACTCTAGGAGGCCCAGGAGCCGAGGAAATCGCGAAAAACGAAAAAATCGACTTTAGAAAATTCCCAGCCCCCTAGAAAAATCGGAAATCGTCTCACGAATCCAATGGCGCCAGCCAAATTGTCCTAGCTATGATATTTCCAAAGATATGGCAAAAGGCTGTCTGATCCCATATCCGGGCCCGTTTTACTCTAGGAGGCCCAGGAGCCGAGAAAAACGCGAAAAACGAAAAAATCGACTTTAGAAAATTCCCGGACCCCTAGAAAAATCGGAAATCGTCTCACGAATCCAATGGCGCCAGCCAAATTGTCCCAGCTATGATATTTCCAAAGATATGGGCAGAAGACTGTGTGATCCCAAATCCGGGCCCGTTTTGCTCTAGGAGGCCCAGGAGCGGAGAAAAACGCGAAAAACGAAAAAATCGACTTTAGAAAATTCCCGGACCCCTAGAAAAATCGCAAATCGTCTCACGAATCCAATGGCGCCAGCCAAATTGTCCTAGCTATGATATTTCCAAAGATATGGGCGAATAACGGTGTGATCCCAAATCCGGGCCCGTTTTGCTCTAGGAGGCCCAGGAGCCGAGAAAAACGCGAAAAACAAAAAAATCGACTTTAGAAAATTCCCAGCCCCCTAGAAAAATCGGAAATCGTCTCACGAATCCAATGGCGCCAGCCAAATTGTCCTAGCTATGATATTTCCAAAGATATGGGCGAAAAACGGTGTGATGCCAAATCCGGGCCCGTTTTGCTCTCGGAGACCCAGGAGCCGAGAAAATCGCGAAAAACGAAAAAATCGACTTTAGAAAATTCACGGACCTCTAGAAAAATCGGAAATCGTCTCACGAATCCAATGGCGCCAGCCAAATTGTCCTAGCTATGATATTTCCAAAGATATGGGCGAAAAACGGTGTGATGCCAAATCCGGGCCCGTCTTGCTCTAGGAGACCCAGGAGCCGAGGAAATCGCGAAAAACGAAAAAATCGACTTTAGAAAATTCCCAGCCCCCTAGAAAAATCGGAAATCGTCTCACGAATCCAATGGCGCCAGCCAAATTGTCCTAGCTATGATATTTCCAAAGATATGGCAAAAGGCTGTCTGATCCCATATCCGGGCCCGTTTTACTCTAGGAGGCCCAGGAGCCGAGAAAAACGCGAAAAACGAAAAAATCGACTTTAGAAAATTCCCGGACCCCTAGAAAAATCGGAAATCGTCTCACGAATCCAATGGCGCCAGCCAAATTGTCCTAGCTATGATATTTCCAAAGATATGGGCAGAAGACTGTGTGATCCCAAATCCGGGCCCGTTTTGCTCTAGGAGGCCCAGGAGCGGAGAAAAACGCGAAAAACGAAAAAATCGACTTTAGAAAATTCCCGGACCCCTAGAAAAATCGCAAATCGTCTCACGAATCCAATGGCGCCAGCCAAATTGTCCTAGCTATGATATTTCCAAAGATATGGGCGAAAAGCAGTGTGATCCCAAATCCGGGCCCGTTTTGCTCTAGGAGGCCCAGGAGCGGAGAAAAAAGCGAAAAACGAAAAAATCGACTTTAGAAAATTCCCGGCCCCCTAGAAAAATCGGAAATCGTCTCACGAATCCAATGGCGCCAGCCAAATTGTCCTAGCTATGATATTTCCAAAGATATGGGCGAAAAACGGTGTGATGCCAAATCCGGGCCCGTTTTGCTCTCGGAGACCCAGGAGCCGAGAAAATCGCGAAAAACGAAAAAATCGACTTTAGAAAATTCACGGACCTCTAGAAAAATCGGAAATCGTCTCACGAATCCAATGGCGCCAGCCAAATTGTCCTAGCTATGATATTTCCAAAGATATCGGCAAAAGGCTGTGTGATCCCAAATCCGGGCCCGTTTTACTCTAGGAGGCCCAGGAGCCGAGAAAAACGCGAAAAACGAAAAAATCGAATTTAGAAAATTCCCAGCCCCCTAGAAAAATCGGAAATCGTCTCACGAATCCAATGGCGCCAGCCAAATTGTCCTAGCTATGATATTTCCAAAGATATGGGCAGAAGACTGTGTGATCCCAAATCCGGGCCCGTTTTGCTCTAGGAGGCCCAGGAGCGGAGAAAAACGCGAAAAACGAAAAAATCGACTTTAGAAAATTCCCGGCCCCCTAGAAAAATCGGAAATCGTCTCACGAATCCAATGGCGCCAGCCAAATTGTCCTAGCTATGATATTCCCAAAGATATGGGCGAAAAACAGTGTGATCCCAAATCCGGGCCCGTTTTACTCTAGGAGGCCCAGGAGCCGAGAAAAACGCGAAAAACGAAAAAATCGACTTTAGAAAATTCCCGGACCCCTAGAAAAATCGCAAATCGTCTCACGAATCCAATGGCGCCAGCCAAATTGTCCTAGCTATGATATTTCCAAAGATATGGGCGAATAACGGTGTGATCCCAAATCCGGGCCCGTTTTGCTCTAGGAGGCCCAGGAGCCGAGAAAAACGCGAAAAACGAAAAAATCGACTTTAGAAAATTCCCAGCCCCCTAGAAAAATGGGAAATCGTCTCACGAATCGAATGGCGCCAGCCAAATTGTCCTAGCTATGATATTTCCAAAGATATGGGCAGAAGACTGTGTGATCCCAAATCCGGGCCCGTTTTTCTCTAGGAGGCCCAGGAGCGGAGAAAAACGCGAAAAACGAAAAAATCGACTTTAGAAAATTCCAGGACCCCTGGAAAAATCGGAAATGGTCTCACGAATTCAATGGCGCCAGCCAAATTGTCCTAGCTATGATATTTCCAAAGATATGGGCAAAAGGCTGTGTGATCCCATATCCGGGCCCGTTTTACTCTAGGAGGCCCAGGAGCCGCGAAAAACGCGAAAAACGAAAAAATCGACTTTAGAAAATTCCCGGACCCCTAGAAAAATCGGAAATCGTCTCACGAATCCAATGGCGCCAGCCAAATTGTCCTAGCTATGATATTTCCAAAGATATGGGCGAAAAGCAGTGTGATCCCAAATCCGGGCCCGTTTTGCTCTAGGAGGCCCAGGAGCCGAGAAAAACGCGAAAAACGAAAAAATCGACTTTAGAAAATTCCCGGACCCCTGGAAAAATCGGAAATCGTCTCACGAATTCAATGGCGCCAGCCAAATTGTCCTAGCTATGATATTTCCAAAGATATCGGCAAAAGGCTGTGTGATCCCAAATCCGGGCCCGTTTTACTCTAGGAGGCCCAGGAGCGGAGAAAAAAGCGAAAAACGAAAAAATCGACTTTAGAAAATTCCCGGCCCCCTAGAAAAATCGGAAATCGTCTCACGAATCCAATGGCGCCAGCCAAATTGTCCTAGCTATGATATTTCCAAAGATATGGGCGAAAAACGGTGTGATGCCAAATCCGGGCCCGTTTTGCTCTCGGAGACCCAGGAGCCGAGAAAATCGCGAAAAACGAAAAAATCGATTTTAGAAAATTCACGGACCTCTAGAAAAATCGGAAATCGTCTCACGAATCCAATGGCGCCAGCCAAATTGTCCTAGCTATGATATTTCCAAAGATATCGGCAAAAGGCTGTGTGATCCCAAATCCGGGCCCGTTTTACTCTAGGAGGCCCAGGAGCCGAGAAAAACGCGAAAAACGAAAAAATCGAATTTAGAAAATTCCCAGCCCCCTAGAAAAATCGGAAATCGTCTCACGAATCCAATGGCGCCAGCCAAATTGTCCTAGCTATGATATTTCCAAAGATATGGGCAGAAGACTGTGTGATCCCAAATCCGGGCCCGTTTTGCTCTAGGAGGCCCAGGAGCGGAGAAAAACGCGAAAAACGAAAAAATCGACTTTAGAAAATTCCCGGCCCCCTAGAAAAATCGGAAATCGTCTCACGAATCCAATGGCGCCAGCCAAATTGTCCTAGCTATGATATTCCCAAAGATATGGGCGAAAAACAGTGTGATCCCAAATCCGGGCCCGTTTTACTCTAGGAGGCACAGGAGCCGAGAAAAACGCGAAAAACGAAAAAATCGAATTTAGAAAATTCCCAGCCCCCTAGAAAAATCGGAAATCGTCTCACGAATCCAATGGCGCCAGCCAAATTGTCCTAGCTATGATATTTCCAAAGATATGGGCAGAAGACTGTGTGATCCCAAATCCGGGCCCGTTTTGCTCTAGGAGGCCCAGGAGCGGAGAAAAACGCGAAAAACGAAAAAATCGACTTTAGAAAATTCCCGGCCCCCTAGAAAAATCGGAAATCGTCTCACGAATCCAATGGCGCCAGCCAAATTGTCCTAGCTATGATATTCCCAAAGATATGGGCGAAAAACAGTGTGATCCCAAATCCGGGCCCGTTTTACTCTAGGAGGCCCAGGAGCCGAGAAAAACGCGAAAAACGAAAAAATCGACTTTAGAAAATTCCCGGACCCCTAGAAAAATCGCAAATCGTCTCACGAATCCAATGGCGCCAGCCAAATTGTCCTAGCTATGATATTTCCAAAGATATGGGCGAATAACGGTGTGATCCCAAATCCGGGCCCGTTTTGCTCTAGGAGGCCCAGGAGCCGAGAAAAACGCGAAAAACGAAAAAATCGACTTTAGAAAATTCCCAGCCCCCTAGAAGAATCGGAAATGGTTTCACGAATCCAATGGCGCCAGCCAAATTGTCCTAGCTATGATATTTCCAAAGATATGGGCAGAAGACTGTGTGATCCCAAATCCGGGCCCGTTTTTCTCTAGGAGGCCCAGGAGCGGAGAAAAACGCGAAAAACGAAAAAATCGACTTTAGAAAATTCCCGGACCCCTGGAAAAATCGGAAATGGTCTCACGAATTCAATGGCGCCAGCCAAATTGTCCTAGCTATGATATTTCCAAAGATATGGGCAAAAGGCTGTGTGATCCCATATCCGGGCCCGTTTTACTCTAGGAGGCCCAGGAGCCGCGAAAAACGCGAAAAACGAAAAAATCGACTTTAGAAAATTCCCGGACCCCTAGAAAAATCGGAAATCGTCTCACGAATCCAATGGCGCCAGCCAAATTGTCCTAGCTATGATATTTCCAAAGATATGGGCGAAAAGCAGTGTGATCCCAAATCCGGGCCCGTTTTGCTCTAGGAGGCCCAGGAGCCGAGAAAAACGCGAAAAACGAAAAAATCGACTTTAGAAAATTCCCGGACCCCTGGAAAAATCGGAAATCGTCTCACGAATTCAATGGCGCCAGCCAAATTGTCCTAGCTATGATATTTCCAAAGATATCGGCAAAAGGCTGTGTGATCCCAAATCCGGGCCCGTTTTACTCTAGGAGGCCCAGGAGCGGAGAAAAAAGCGAAAAACGAAAAAATCGACTTTAGAAAATTCCCGGCCCCCTAGAAAAATCGGAAATCGTCTCACGAATCCAATGGCGCCAGCCAAATTGTCCTAGCTATGATATTTCCAAAGATATGGGCGAAAAACGGTGTGATGCCAAATCCGGGCCCGTTTTGCTCTCGGAGACCCAGGAGCCGAGAAAATCGCGAAAAACGAAAAAATCGACTTTAGAAAATTCACGGACCTCTAGAAAAATCGGAAATCGTCTCACGAATCCAATGGCGCCAGCCAAATTGTCCTAGCTATGATATTTCCAAAGATATCGGCAAAAGGCTGTGTGATCCCAAATCCGGGCCCGTTTTACTCTAGGAGGCCCAGGAGCCGAGAAAAACGCGAAAAACGAAAAAATCGAATTTAGAAAATTCCCAGCCCCCTAGAAAAATCGGAAATCGTCTCACGAATCCAATGGCGCCAGCCAAATTGTCCTAGCTATGATATTTCCAAAGATATGGGCAGAAGACTGTGTGATCCCAAATCCGGGCCCGTTTTGCTCTAGGAGGCCCAGGAGCGGAGAAAAACGCGAAAAACGAAAAAATCGACTTTAGAAAATTCCCGGCCCCCTAGAAAAATCGGAAATCGTCTCACGAATCCAATGGCGCCAGCCAAATTGTCCTAGCTATGATATTCCCAAAGATATGGGCGAAAAACAGTGTGATCCCAAATCCGGGCCCGTTTTACTCCAGGAGGCCTAGGAGCCGAGAAAAACGCGAAAAACGAAAAAATCGACTTTAGAAAATTCCCGGACCCCTAGAAAAATCGCAAATCGTCTCACGAATCCAATGGCGCCAGCCAAATTGTCCTAGCTATGATATTTCCAAAGATATGGGCGAATAACGGTGTGATCCCAAATCCGGGCCCGTTTTGCTCTAGGAGGCCCAGGAGCCGAGAAAAACGCGAAAAACGAAAAAATCGACTTTAGAAAATTCCCAGCCCCCTAGAAAAATCGGAAATCGTCTCACGAATCCAATGGCGCCAGCCAAATTGTCCTAGCTATGATATTTCGAAAGATATGGGCAAAAGACTGTGTGATCCCAAATCCGGGCCCGTTTTGCTCTAGGAGGCCCAGGAGCGGAGAAAAACGCGAAAAACGAAAAAATCGACTTTAGAAAATTCCCAGCCCCCTAGAAAAATCGGAAATCGTCTCACGAATCGAATGGCGCCAGCCAAATTGTCCTAGCTATGATATTTCCAAAGTTATGGGCAAAAGACTGTGTGATCCCAAATCCGGGCCCGTTTTGCTCTCGGAGACCCAGGAGCCGAGAAAATCGCGAAAAACGAAAAAATCGACTTTAGAAAATTCACGGACCTCTAGAAAAATCGGAAATCGTCTCACGAATCCAATGGCGCCAGCCAAATTGTCCTAGCTATGATATTTCCAAAGATATCGGCAAAAGGCTGTGTGATCCCAAATCCGGGCCCGTTTTACTCTAGGAGGCCCAGGAGCCGAGAAAAACGCGAAAAACGAAAAAATCGACTTTAGAAAATTCCCAGCCCCCTAGAAAAATCGGAAATCGTCTCACGAATCCAATGGCGCCAGCCAAATTGTCCTAGCTATGATATTTCCAAAGATATGGGCAGAAGACTGTGTGATCCCAAATCCGGGCCCGTTTTGCTCTAGGAGGCCCAGGAGCGGAGAAAAACGCGAAAAACGAAAAAATCGACTTTAGAAAATTCCCGGCCCCCTAGAAAAATCCGAAATCGTCTCACGAATCCAATGGCGCCAGCCAAATTGTCCTAGCTATGATATTCCCAAAGATATGGGCGAAAAACAGTGTGATCCCAAATCCGGGCCCGTTTTACTCTAGGAGGCCCAGGAGCCGAGAAAAACGCGAAAAACGAAAAAATCGACTTTAGAAAATTCCCGGACCCCTAGAAAAATCGCAAATCGTCTCACGAATCCAATGGCGCCAGCCAAATTGTCCTAGCTATGATATTTCCAAAGATATGGGCGAATAACGGTGTGATCCCAAATCCGGGCCCGTTTTGCTCTAGGAGGCCCAGGAGCCGAGAAAAACGCGAAAAACGAAAAAATCGACTTTAGAAAATTCCCAGCCCCCTAGAAAAATCGGAAATCGTCTCACGAATCCAATGGCGCCAGCCAAATTGTCCTAGCTATGATATTTCGAAAGATATGGGCAAAAGACTGTGTGATCCCAAATCCGGGCCCGTTTTGCTCTAGGAGGCCCAGGAGCGGAGAAAAACGCGAAAAACGAAAAAAGCGACTTTAGAAAATTCCCAGCCCCCTAGAAAAATCGGAAATCGTCTCACGAATCGAATGGCGCCAGCCAAATTGTCCTAGCTATGATATTTCCAAAGATATGGGCAGAAGACTGTGTGATCCCAAATCCGGGCCCGTTTTTCTCTAGGAGGCCCAGGAGCGGAGAAAAACGCGAAAAACGAAAAAATCGACTTTAGAAAATTCCCGGACCCCTGGAAAAATCGGAAATGGTCTCACGAATTCAATGGCGCCAGCCAAATTGTCCTAGCTATGATATTTCCAAAGATATGGGCAAAAGGCTGTGTGATCCCATATCCGGGCCCGTTTTAATCTAGGAGGCCCAGGAGCCGAGAAAATCGCGAAAAACGAAAAAATCGACTTTAGAAAATTCACGGACCTCTAGAAAAATCGGAAATCGTCTCACGAATCCAATGGCGCCAGCCAAATTGTCCTAGCTATGATATTTCCAAAGATATGGGCAGAAGACTGTGTGATCCCAAATCCGGGCCCGTTTTGCTCTAGGAGGCCCAGGAGCGGAGAAAAACGCGAAAAACGAAAAAATCGACTTTAGAAAATTCCCGGCCCCCTAGAAAAATCGGAAATCGTCTCACGAATCCAATGGCGCCAGCCAAATTGTCCTAGCTATGATATTCCCAAAGATATGGGCGAAAAACAGTGTGATCCCAAATCCGGGCCCGTTTTACTCCAGGAGGCCCAGGAGCCGAGAAAAACGCGAAAAACGAAAAAATCGACTTTAGAAAATTCCCGGACCCCTAGAAAAATCGCAAATCGTCTCACGAATCCAATGGCGCCAGCCAAATTGTCCTAGCTATGATATTTCCGAAGATATGGGCGAATAACGGTGTGATCCCAAATCCGGGCCCGTTTTGCTCTAGGAGGCCCAGGAGCCGAGAAAAACGCGAAAAACGAAAAAATCGACTTTAGAAAATTCCCAGCCCCCTAGAAAAATCGGAAATCGTCTCACGAATCCAATGGCGCCAGCCAAATTGTCCTAGCTATGATATTTCGAAAGATATGGGCAAAAGACTGTGTGATCCCAAATCCGGGCCCGTTTTGCTCTAGGAGGCCCAGGAGCGGAGAAAAACGCGAAAAACGAAAAAATCGACTTTAGAAAATTCCCAGCCCCCTAGAAAAATCGGAAATCGTCTCACGAATCGAATGGCGCCAGCCAAATTGTCCTAGCTATGATATTTCCAAAGTTATGGGCAAAAGACTGTGTGATCCCAAATCCGGGCCCGTTTTGCTCTCGGAGACCCAGGAGCCGAGAAAATCGCGAAAAACGAAAAAATCGACTTTAGAAAATTCACGGACCTCTAGAAAAATCGGAAATCGTCTCACGAATCCAATGGCGCCAGCCAAATTGTCCTAGCTATGATATTTCCAAAGATATCGGCAAAAGGCTGTGTGATCCCAAATCCGGGCCCGTTTTACTCTAGGAGGCCCAGGAGCCGAGAAAAACGCGAAAAACGAAAAAATCGACTTTAGAAAATTCCCAGCCCCCTAGAAAAATCGGAAATCGTCTCACGAATCCAATGGCGCCAGCCAAATTGTCCTAGCTATGATATTTCCAAAGATATGGGCAGAAGACTGTGTGATCCCAAATCCGGGCCCGTTTTGCTCTAGGAGGCCCAGGAGCGGAGAAAAACGAGAAAAACGAAAAAATCGACTTTAGAAAATTCCCGGCCCCCTAGAAAAATCCGAAATCGTCTCACGAATCCAATGGCGCCAGCCAAATTGTCCTAGCTATGATATTCCCAAAGATATGGGCGAAAAACAGTGTGATCCCAAATCCGGGCCCGTTTTACTCTAGGAGGCCCAGGAGCGGAGAAAAAAGCGAAAAACGAAAAAATCGACTTTAGAAAATTCCCGGCCCCCTAGAAAAGTCGGAAATCGTCTCACGAATCCAATTGCGCCAGCCAAATTGTCCTAGCTATGATATTTCCAAAGATATGGGCGAAAAACGGTGTGATGCCAAATCCGGGCCCGTCTTGCTCTAGGAGACCCAGGAGCCGAGGAAATCGCGAAAAACGAAAAAATCGACTTTAGAAAATTCCCAGCCCCCTAGAAAAATCGGAAATCGTCTCACGAATCCAATGGCGCCAGCCAAATTGTCCTAGCTATGATATTTCCAAAGATATGGGCGAAAAACAGTGTGATCCCAAATCCGGGCCCGTTTTGCTCTAGGAGGCCCAGGAGCCGAGAAAAACGCGAAAAACGAAAAAATCGACTTTAGAAAATTCCCGGACCCCTGGAAAAATCGGAAATCGTCTCACGAATTCAATGGCGCCAGCCAAATTGTCCTAGCTATGATATTTCCAAAGATATGGGCAAAAGGCTGTGTGATCCCATATCCGGGCCCGTTTTACTCTAGGCGGCCCAGGAGCCGAGAAAAACGCGAAAAACGATAAAATCGACTTTAGAAAACTCCCGGCCCACTAGAAAAATCGGAAATCGTCTCACGAATTTAATGGCGCCAGCCAAATTGTCCTAGCTATGATATTTCCAAAGATATCGGCAAAAGGCTGTGTGATCCCAAATCCAGGCCCGTCTTGCTCTAGGAGACCCAGGAGCCGAGGAAATCGCGAAAAACGAAAAAATCGACTTTAGAAAATTCCCGGACCCCTAGAAAAATCGGAAATCGTCTCACGAATCCAATGGCGCCAGCCAAATCGTCCTAGCTATGATATTTCCAAAGATATGGGCGAAAAGCAGTGTGATCCCAAATCCGGGCCCGTTTTGCTCTAGGAGGCCCAGGAGCCGAGAAAAACGCGAAAAACGAAAAAATCGACTTTAGAAAATTCCCGGACCCCTGGAAAAATCGGAAATCGTCTCACGAATTCAATGGCGCCAGCCAAATTGTCCTAGCTATGATATTTCCAAAGATATCGGCAAAAGGCTGTGTGATCCCAAATCCGGGCCCGTTTTACTCTAGGAGGCCCAGGAGCGGAGAAAAAAGCGAAAAACGAAAAAATCGACTTTAGAAAATTCCCGGCCCCCTAGAAAAGTCGGAAATCGTCTCACGAATCCAATTGCGCCAGCCAAATTGTCCTAGCTATGATATTTCCAAAGATATGGGCGAAAAACGGTGTGATGCCAAATCCGGGCCCGTCTTGCTCTAGGAGACCCAGGAGCCGAGGAAATCGCGAAAAACGAAAAAATCGACTTTAGAAAATTCCCAGCCCCCTAGAAAAATCGGAAATCGTCTCACGAATCCAATGGCGCCAGCCAAATTGTCCTAGCTATGATATTTCCAAAGATATGGCAAAAGGCTGTGTGATCCCATATCCGGGCCCGTTTTACTCTAGGAGGCCCAGGAGCCGAGGAAATCGCGAAAAACGAAAAAATCGACTTTAGAAAATTCCCAGCCCCCTAGAAAAATCGGAAATCGTCTCACGAATCCAATGGCGCCAGCCAAATTGTCCTAGCTATGATATTTCCAAAGATATGGCAAAAGGCTGTCTGATCCCATATCCGGGCCCGTTTTACTCTAGGAGGCCCAGGAGCCGAGAAAAACGCGAAAAACGAAAAAATCGACTTTAGAAAATTCCCGGACCCCTAGAAAAATCGGAAATCGTCTCACGAATCCAATGGCGCCAGCCAAATTGTCCCAGCTATGATATTTCCAAAGATATGGGCAGAAGACTGTGTGATCCCAAATCCGGGCCCGTTTTGCTCTAGGAGGCCCAGGAGCGGAGAAAAACGCGAAAAACGAAAAAATCGACTTTAGAAAATTCCCGGACCCCTAGAAAAATCGCAAATCGTCTCACGAATCCAATGGCGCCAGCCAAATTGTCCTAGCTATGATATTTCCAAAGATATGGGCGAATAACGGTGTGATCCCAAATCCGGGCCCGTTTTGCTCTAGGAGGCCCAGGAGCCGAGAAAAACGCGAAAAACGAAAAAATCGACTTTAGAAAATTCCCAGCCCCCTAGAAAAATCGGAAATCGTCTCACGAATCCAATGGCGCCAGCCAAATTGTCCTAGCTATGATATTTCCAAAGATATGGGCGAAAAACGGCGTGATGCCAAATCCGGGCTCGTTTTGCTCTCGGAGACCCAGGAGCCGAGAAAATCGCGAAAAACGAAAAAATCGACTTTAGAAAATTCACGGACCTCTAGAAAAATCGGAAATCGTCTCACGAATCCAATGGCGCCAGCCAAATTGTCCTAGCTATGATATTTCCAAAGATATGGGCGAAAAACGGTGTGATGCCAAATCCGGGCCCGTCTTGCTCTAGGAGACCCAGGAGCCGAGGAAATCGCGAAAAACGAAAAAATCGACTTTAGAAAATTCCCAGCCCCCTAGAAAAATCGGAAATCGTCTCACGAATCCAATGGCGCCAGCCAAATTGTCCTAGCTATGATATTTCCAAAGATATGGCAAAAGGCTGTCTGATCCCATATCCGGGCCCGTTTTACTCTAGGAGGCCCAGGAGCCGAGAAAAACGCGAAAAACGAAAAAATCGACTTTAGAAAATTCCCGGACCCCTAGAAAAATCGGAAATCGTCTCACGAATCCAATGGCGCCAGCCAAATTGTCCTAGCTATGATATTTCCAAAGATATGGGCAGAAGACTGTGTGATCCCAAATCCGGGCCCGTTTTGCTCTAGGAGGCCCAGGAGCGGAGAAAAACGCGAAAAACGAAAAAATCGACTTTAGAAAATTCCCGGACCCCTAGAAAAATCGCAAATCGTCTCACGAATCCAATGGCGCCAGCCAAATTGTCCTAGCTATGATATTTCCAAAGATATGGGCGAATAACGGTGTGATCCCAAATCCGGGCCCGTTTTGCTCTAGGAGGCCCAGGAGCCGAGAAAAACGCGAAAAACGAAAAAATCGACTTTAGAAAATTCCCAGCCCCCTAGAAAAATCGGAAATCGTCTCACGAATCCAATGGCGCCAGCCAAATTGTCCTAGCTATGATATTTCGAAAGATATGGGCAAAAGACTGTGTGATCCCAAATCCGGGCCCGTTTTGCTCTAGGAGGCCCAGGAGCGGAGAAAAACGCGAAAAACGAAAAAATCGACTTTAGAAAATTCCCAGCCCCCTAGAAAAATGGGAAATCGTCTCACGAATCGAATGGCGCCAGCCAAATTGTCCTAGCTATGATATTTCCAAAGATATGGGCAGAAGACTGTGTGATCCCAAATCCGGGCCCGTTTTTCTCTAGGAGGCCCAGGAGCGGAGAAAAACGCGAAAAACGAAAAAATCGACTTTAGAAAATTCCCGGACCCCTGGAAAAATCGGAAATGGTCTCACGAATTCAATGGCGCCAGCCAAATTGTCCTAGCTATGATATTTCCAAAGATATGGGCAAAAGGCTGTGTGATCCCATATCCGGGCCCGTTTTACTCTAGGAGGCCCAGGAGCGGAGAAAAAAGCGAAAAACGAAAAAATCGACTTTAGAAAATTCCCGGCCCCCTAGAAAAATCGGAAATCGTCTCACGAATCCAATGGCGCCAGCCAAATTGTCCTAGCTATGATATTTCCAAAGATATGGGCGAAAAACGGTGTGATGCCAAATCCGGGCCCGTTTTGCTCTCGGAGACCCAGGAGCCGAGAAAATCGCGAAAAACGAAAAAATCGACTTTAGAAAATTCACGGACCTCTAGAAAAATCGGAAATCGTCTCACGAATCCAATGGCGCCAGCCAAATTGTCCTAGCTATGATATTCCCAAAGATATGGGCGAAAAACAGTGTGATCCCAAATCCGGGCCCGTTTTACTCTAGGAGGCCCAGGAGCCGAGAAAAACGCGAAAAACGAAAAAATCGACTTTAGAAAATTCCCGGACCCCTAGAAAAATCGCAAATCGTCTCACGAATCCAATGGCGCCAGCCAAATTGTCCTAGCTATGATATTTCCAAAGATATGGGCGAATAACGGTGTGATCCCAAATCCGGGCCCGTTTTGCTCTAGGAGGCCCAGGAGCCGAGAAAAACGCGAAAAACGAAAAAATCGACTTTAGAAAATTCCCAGCCCCCTAGAAAAATGGGAAATCGTCTCACGAATCGAATGGCGCCAGCCAAATTGTCCTAGCTATGATATTTCCAAAGATATGGGCAGAAGACTGTGTGATCCCAAATCCGGGCCCGTTTTTCTCTAGGAGGCCCAGGAGCGGAGAAAAACGCGAAAAACGAAAAAATCGACTTTAGAAAATTCCCGGACCCCTGGAAAAATCGGAAATGGTCTCACGAATTCAATGGCGCCAGCCAAATTGTCCTAGCTATGATATTTCCAAAGATATGGGCAAAAGGCTGTGTGATCCCATATCCGGGCCCGTTTTACTCTAGGAGGCCCAGGAGCCGCGAAAAACGCGAAAAACGAAAAAATCGACTTTAGAAAATTCCCGGACCCCTAGAAAAATCGGAAATCGTCTCACGAATCCAATGGCGCCAGCCAAATTGTCCTAGCTATGATATTTCCAAAGATATGGGCGAAAAGCAGTGTGATCCCAAATCCGGGCCCGTTTTGCTCTAGGAGGCCCAGGAGCCGAGAAAAACGCGAAAAACGAAAAAATCGACTTTAGAAAATTCCCAGCCCCCTAGAAAAATCGGAAATCGTCTCACGAATCGAATGGCGCCAGCCAAATTGTCCTAGCTATGATATTTCCAAAGTTATGGGCAAAAGACTGTGTGATCCCAAATCCGGGCCCGTTTTGCTCTCGGAGACCCAGGAGCCGAGAAAATCGCGAAAAACGAAAAAATCGACTTTAGAAAATTCACGGACCTCTAGAAAAATCGGAAATCGTCTCACGAATCCAATGGCGCCAGCCAAATTGTCCTAGCTATGATATTTCCAAAGATATCGGCAAAAGGCTGTGTGATCCCAAATCCGGGCCCGTTTTACTCTAGGAGGCCCAGGAGCCGAGAAAAACGCGAAAAACGAAAAAATCGACTTTAGAAAATTCCCAGCCCCCTAGAAAAATCGGAAATCGTCTCACGAATCCAATGGCGCCAGCCAAATTGTCCTAGCTATGATATTTCCAAAGATATGGGCAGAAGACTGTGTGATCCCAAATCCGGGCCCGTTTTGCTCTAGGAGGCCCAGGAGCGGAGAAAAACGAGAAAAACGAAAAAATCGACTTTAGAAAATTCCCGGCCCCCTAGAAAAATCCGAAATCGTCTCACGAATCCAATGGCGCCAGCCAAATTGTCCTAGCTATGATATTCCCAAAGATATGGGCGAAAAACAGTGTGATCCCAAATCCGGGCCCGTTTTACTCTAGGAGGCCCAGGAGCGGAGAAAAAAGCGAAAAACGAAAAAATCGACTTTAGAAAATTCCCGGCCCCCTAGAAAAGTCGGAAATCGTCTCACGAATCCAATTGCGCCAGCCAAATTGTCCTAGCTATGATATTTCCAAAGATATGGGCGAAAAACGGTGTGATGCCAAATCCGGGCCCGTCTTGCTCTAGGAGACCCAGGAGCCGAGGAAATCGCGAAAAACGAAAAAATCGACTTTAGAAAATTCCCAGCCCCCTAGAAAAATCGGAAATCGTCTCACGAATCCAATGGCGCCAGCCAAATTGTCCTAGCTATGATATTTCCAAAGATATGGGCGAAAAACAGTGTGATCCCAAATCCGGGCCCGTTTTGCTCTAGGAGGCCCAGGAGCCGAGAAAAACGCGAAAAACGAAAAAATCGACTTTAGAAAATTCCCGGACCCCTGGAAAAATCGGAAATCGTCTCACGAATTCAATGGCGCCAGCCAAATTGTCCTAGCTATGATATTTCCAAAGATATGGGCAAAAGGCTGTGTGATCCCATATCCGGGCCCGTTTTACTCTAGGCGGCCCAGGAGCCGAGAAAAACGCGAAAAACGATAAAATCGACTTTAGAAAACTCCCGGCCCACTAGAAAAATCGGAAATCGTCTCACGAATTTAATGGCGCCAGCCAAATTGTCCTAGCTATGATATTTCCAAAGATATCGGCAAAAGGCTGTGTGATCCCAAATCCAGGCCCGTCTTGCTCTAGGAGACCCAGGAGCCGAGGAAATCGCGAAAAACGAAAAAATCGACTTTAGAAAATTCCCGGACCCCTAGAAAAATCGGAAATCGTCTCACGAATCCAATGGCGCCAGCCAAATTGTCCTAGCTATGATATTTCCAAAGATATGGGCGAAAAGCAGTGTGATCCCAAATCCGGGCCCGTTTTGCTCTAGGAGGCCCAGGAGCCGAGAAAAACGCGAAAAACGAAAAAATCGACTTTAGAAAATTCCCGGACCCCTGGAAAAATCGGAAATCGTCTCACGAATTCAATGGCGCCAGCCAAATTGTCCTAGCTATGATATTTCCAAAGATATCGGCAAAAGGCTGTGTGATCCCAAATCCGGGCCCGTTTTACTCTAGGAGGCCCAGGAGCGGAGAAAAAAGCGAAAAACGAAAAAATCGACTTTAGAAAATTCCCGGCCCCCTAGAAAAGTCGGAAATCGTCTCACGAATCCAATTGCGCCAGCCAAATTGTCCTAGCTATGATATTTCCAAAGATATGGGCGAAAAACGGTGTGATGCCAAATCCGGGCCCGTCTTGCTCTAGGAGACCCAGGAGCCGAGGAAATCGCGAAAAACGAAAAAATCGACTTTAGAAAATTCCCAGCCCCCTAGAAAAATCGGAAATCGTCTCACGAATCCAATGGCGCCAGCCAAATTGTCCTAGCTATGATATTTCCAAAGATATGGCAAAAGGCTGTGTGATCCCATATCCGGGCCCGTTTTACTCTAGGAGGCCCAGGAGCCGAGGAAATCGCGAAAAACGAAAAAATCGACTTTAGAAAATTCCCAGCCCCCTAGAAAAATCGGAAATCGTCTCACGAATCCAATGGCGCCAGCCAAATTGTCCTAGCTATGATATTTCCAAAGATATGGCAAAAGGCTGTCTGATCCCATATCCGGGCCCGTTTTACTCTAGGAGGCCCAGGAGCCGAGAAAAACGCGAAAAACGAAAAAATCGACTTTAGAAAATTCCCGGACCCCTAGAAAAATCGGAAATCGTCTCACGAATCCAATGGCGCCAGCCAAATTGTCCCAGCTATGATATTTCCAAAGATATGGGCAGAAGACTGTGTGATCCCAAATCCGGGCCCGTTTTGCTCTAGGAGGCCCAGGAGCGGAGAAAAACGCGAAAAACGAAAAAATCGACTTTAGAAAATTCCCGGACCCCTAGAAAAATCGCAAATCGTCTCACGAATCCAATGGCGCCAGCCAAATTGTCCTAGCTATGATATTTCCAAAGATATGGGCGAATAACGGTGTGATCCCAAATCCGGGCCCGTTTTGCTCTAGGAGGCCCAGGAGCCGAGAAAAACGCGAAAAACGAAAAAATCGACTTTAGAAAATTCCCAGCCCCCTAGAAAAATCGGAAATCGTCTCACGAATCCAATGGCGCCAGCCAAATTGTCCTAGCTATGATATTTCCAAAGATATGGGCGAAAAACGGCGTGATGCCAAATCCGGGCCCGTTTTGCTCTCGGAGACCCAGGAGCCGAGAAAATCGCGAAAAACGAAAAAATCGACTTTAGAAAATTCACGGACCTCTAGAAAAATCGGAAATCGTCTCACGAATCCAATGGCGCCAGCCAAATTGTCCTAGCTATGATATTTCCAAAGATATGGGCGAAAAACGGTGTGATGCCAAATCCGGGCCCGTCTTGCTCTAGGAGACCCAGGAGCCGAGGAAATCGCGAAAAACGAAAAAATCGACTTTAGAAAATTCCCAGCCCCCTAGAAAAATCGGAAATCGTCTCACGAATCCAATGGCGCCAGCCAAATTGTCCTAGCTATGATATTTCCAAAGATATGGCAAAAGGCTGTCTGATCCCATATCCGGGCCCGTTTTACTCTAGGAGGCCCAGGAGCCGAGAAAAACGCGAAAAACGAAAAAATCGACTTTAGAAAATTCCCGGACCCCTAGAAAAATCGGAAATCGTCTCACGAATCCAATGGCGCCAGCCAAATTGTCCTAGCTATGATATTTCCAAAGATATGGGCAGAAGACTGTGTGATCCCAAATCCGGGCCCGTTTTGCTCTAGGAGGCCCAGGAGCGGAGAAAAACGCGAAAAACGAAAAAATCGACTTTAGAAAATTCCCGGACCCCTAGAAAAATCGCAAATCGTCTCACGAATCCAATGGCGCCAGCCAAATTGTCCTAGCTATGATATTTCCAAAGATATGGGCGAATAACGGTGTGATCCCAAATCCGGGCCCGTTTTGCTCTAGGAGGCCCAGGAGCCGAGAAAAACGCGAAAAACGAAAAAATCGACTTTAGAAAATTCCCAGCCCCCTAGAAAAATCGGAAATCGTCTCACGAATCCAATGGCGCCAGCCAAATTGTCCTAGCTATGATATTTCGAAAGATATGGGCAAAAGACTGTGTGATCCCAAATCCGGGCCCGTTTTGCTCTAGGAGGCCCAGGAGCGGAGAAAAACGCGAAAAACGAAAAAATCGACTTTAGAAAATTCCCAGCCCCCTAGAAAAATGGGAAATCGTCTCACGAATCGAATGGCGCCAGCCAAATTGTCCTAGCTATGATATTTCCAAAGATATGGGCAGAAGACTGTGTGATCCCAAATCCGGGCCCGTTTTTCTCTAGGAGGCCCAGGAGCGGAGAAAAACGCGAAAAACGAAAAAATCGACTTTAGAAAATTCCCGGACCCCTGGAAAAATCGGAAATGGTCTCACGAATTCAATGGCGCCAGCCAAATTGTCCTAGCTATGATATTTCCAAAGATATGGGCAAAAGGCTGTGTGATCCCATATCCGGGCCCGTTTTACTCTAGGAGGCCCAGGAGCGGAGAAAAAAGCGAAAAACGAAAAAATCGACTTTAGAAAATTCCCGGCCCCCTAGAAAAATCGGAAATCGTCTCACGAATCCAATGGCGCCAGCCAAATTGTCCTAGCTATGATATTTCCAAAGATATGGGCGAAAAACGGTGTGATGCCAAATCCGGGCCCGTTTTGCTCTCGGAGACCCAGGAGCCGAGAAAATCGCGAAAAACGAAAAAATCGACTTTAGAAAATTCACGGACCTCTAGAAAAATCGGAAATCGTCTCACGAATCCAATGGCGCCAGCCAAATTGTCCTAGCTATGATATTTCCAAAGATATCGGCAAAAGGCTGTGTGATCCCAAATCCGGGCCCGTTTTACTCTAGGAGGCCCAGGAGCCGAGAAAAACGCGAAAAACGAAAAAATCGAATTTAGAAAATTCCCAGCCCCCTAGAAAAATCGGAAATCGTCTCACGAATCCAATGGCGCCAGCCAAATTGTCCTAGCTATGATATTTCCAAAGATATGGGCAGAAGACTGTGTGATCCCAAATCCGGGCCCGTTTTGCTCTAGGAGGCCCAGGAGCGGAGAAAAACGCGAAAAACGAAAAAATCGACTTTAGAAAATTCCCGGCCCCCTAGAAAAATCGGAAATCGTCTCACGAATCCAATGGCGCCAGCCAAATTGTCCTAGCTATGATATTCCCAAAGATATGGGCGAAAAACAGTGTGATCCCAAATCCGGGCCCGTTTTACTCTAGGAGGCCCAGGAGCCGAGAAAAACGCGAAAAACGAAAAAATCGACTTTAGAAAATTCCCGGACCCCTAGAAAAATCGCAAATCGTCTCACGAATCCAATGGCGCCAGCCAAATTGTCCTAGCTATGATATTTCCAAAGATATGGGCGAATAACGGTGTGATCCCAAATCCGGGCCCGTTTTGCTCTAGGAGGCCCAGGAGCCGAGAAAAACGCGAAAAACGAAAAAATCGACTTTAGAAAATTCCCAGCCCCCTAGAAAAATGGGAAATCGTCTCACGAATCGAATGGCGCCAGCCAAATTGTCCTAGCTATGATATTTCCAAAGATATGGGCAGAAGACTGTGTGATCCCAAATCCGGGCCCGTTTTTCTCTAGGAGGCCCAGGAGCGGAGAAAAACGCGAAAAACGAAAAAATCGACTTTAGAAAATTCCCGGACCCCTGGAAAAATCGGAAATGGTCTCACGAATTCAATGGCGCCAGCCAAATTGTCCTAGCTATGATATTTCCAAAGATATGGGCAAAAGGCTGTGTGATCCCATATCCGGGCCCGTTTTACTCTAGGAGGCCCAGGAGCCGCGAAAAACGCGAAAAACGAAAAAATCGACTTTAGAAAATTCCCGGACCCCTAGAAAAATCGGAAATCGTCTCACGAATCCAATGGCGCCAGCCAAATTGTCCTAGCTATGATATTTCCAAAGATATGGGCGAAAAGCAGTGTGATCCCAAATCCGGGCCCGTTTTGCTCTAGGAGGCCCAGGAGCCGAGAAAAACGCGAAAAACGAAAAAATCGACTTTAGAAAATTCCCGGACCCCTGGAAAAATCGGAAATCGTCTCACGAATTCAATGGCGCCAGCCAAATTGTCCTAGCTATGATATTTCCAAAGATATCGGCAAAAGGCTGTGTGATCCCAAATCCGGGCCCGTTTTACTCTAGGAGGCCCAGGAGCGGAGAAAAAAGCGAAAAACGAAAAAATCGACTTTAGAAAATTCCCGGCCCCCTAGAAAAATCGGAAATCGTCTCACGAATCCAATGGCGCCAGCCAAATTGTCCTAGCTATGATATTTCCAAAGATATGGGCGAAAAACGGTGTGATGCCAAATCCGGGCCCGTTTTGCTCTCGGAGACCCAGGAGCCGAGAAAATCGCGAAAAACGAAAAAATCGACTTTAGAAAATTCACGGACCTCTAGAAAAATCGGAAATCGTCTCACGAATCCAATGGCGCCAGCCAAATTGTCCTAGCTATGATATTTCCAAAGATATCGGCAAAAGGCTGTGTGATCCCAAATCCGGGCCCGTTTTACTCTAGGAGGCCCAGGAGCCGAGAAAAACGCGAAAAACGAAAAAATCGAATTTAGAAAATTCCCAGCCCCCTAGAAAAATCGGAAATCGTCTCACGAATCCAATGGCGCCAGCCAAATTGTCCTAGCTATGATATTTCCAAAGATATGGGCAGAAGACTGTGTGATCCCAAATCCGGGCCCGTTTTGCTCTAGGAGGCCCAGGAGCGGAGAAAAACGCGAAAAACGAAAAAATCGACTTTAGAAAATTCCCGGCCCCCTAGAAAAATCGGAAATCGTCTCACGAATCCAATGGCGCCAGCCAAATTGTCCTAGCTATGATATTCCCAAAGATATGGGCGAAAAACAGTGTGATCCCAAATCCGGGCCCGTTTTACTCTAGGAGGCCCAGGAGCCGAGAAAAACGCGAAAAACGAAAAAATCGAATTTAGAAAATTCCCAGCCCCCTAGAAAAATCGGAAATCGTCTCACGAATCCAATGGCGCCAGCCAAATTGTCCTAGCTATGATATTTCCAAAGATATGGGCAGAAGACTGTGTGATCCCAAATCCGGGCCCGTTTTGCTCTAGGAGGCCCAGGAGCGGAGAAAAACGCGAAAAACGAAAAAATCGACTTTAGAAAATTCCCGGCCCCCTAGAAAAATCGGAAATCGTCTCACGAATCCAATGGCGCCAGCCAAATTGTCCTAGCTATGATATTCCCAAAGATATGGGCGAAAAACAGTGTGATCCCAAATCCGGGCCCGTTTTACTCTAGGAGGCCCAGGAGCCGAGAAAAACGCGAAAAACGAAAAAATCGACTTTAGAAAATTCCCGGACCCCTAGAAAAATCGCAAATCGTCTCACGAATCCAATGGCGCCAGCCAAATTGTCCTAGCTATGATATTTCCAAAGATATGGGCGAATAACGGTGTGATCCCAAATCCGGGCCCGTTTTGCTCTAGGAGGCCCAGGAGCCGAGAAAAACGCGAAAAACGAAAAAATCGACTTTAGAGATTCCCAGCCCCCTAGAAAAATCGGAAAGCGTCTCACGAATCCAATGGCGCCAGCCAAATTGTCCTAGCTATGATATTTCGAAAGATATGGGCAAAAGACTGTGTGATCCCAAATCCGGGCCCGTTTTGCTCTAGGAGGCCCAGGAGCGGAGAAAAACGCGAAAAACGAAAAAAGCGACTTTAGAAAATTCCCAGCCCCCTAGAAAAATCGGAAATCGTCTCACGAATCGAATGGCGCCAGCCAAATTGTCCTAGCTATGATATTTCCAAAGATATGGGCAAAAGGCTGTGTGATCCCATATCCGGCCCGTTTTAATCTAGGAGGCCCAGGAGCCGCGAAAAACGCGAAAAACGAAAAAATCGACTTTAGAAAATTCCCGGACCCCTAGAAAAATCGGAAATCGTCTCACGAATCCAATGGCGCCAGCCAAATTGTCCTAGCTATGATATTTCCAAAGATATGGGCGAAAAGCAGTGTGATCCCAAATCCGGGCCCGTTTTGCTCTAGGAGGCCCAGGAGCCGAGAAAAACGCGAAAAACGAAAAAATCGACTTTAGAAAATTCCCGGACCCCTGGAAAAATCGGAAATCGTCTCACGAATTCAATGGCGCCAGCCAAATTGTCCTAGCTATGATATTTCCAAAGATATCGGCAAAAGGCTGTGTGATCCCAAATCCGGGCCCGTTTTACTCTAGGAGGCCCAGGAGCGGAGAAAAAAGCGAAAAACGAAAAAATCGACTTTAGAAAATTCCCGGCCCCCTAGAAAAATCGGAAATCGTCTCACGAATCCAATGGCGCCAGCCAAATTGTCCTAGCTATGATATTTCCAAAGATATGGGCGAAAAACGGTGTGATGCCAAATCCGGGCCCGTTTTGCTCTCGGAGACCCAGGAGCCGAGAAAATCGCGAAAAACGAAAAAATCGACTTTAGAAAATTCACGGACCTCTAGAAAAATCGGAAATCGTCTCACGAATCCAATGGCGCCAGCCAAATTGTCCTAGCTATGATATTTCCAAAGATATGGGCAGAAGACTGTGTGATCCCAAATCCGGGCCCGTTTTGCTCTAGGAGGCCCAGGAGCGGAGAAAAACGCGAAAAACGAAAAAATCGACTTTAGAAAATTCCCGGCCCCCTAGAAAAATCGGAAATCGTCTCACGAATCCAATGGCGCCAGCCAAATTGTCCTAGCTATGATATTTCGAAAGATATGGGCAAAAGACTGTGTGATCCCAAATCCGGGCCCGTTTTGCTCTAGGAGGCCCAGGAGCGGAGAAAAACGCGAAAAACGAAAAAATCGACTTTAGAAAATTCCCAGCCCCCTAGAAAAATGGGAAATCGTCTCACGAATCGAATGGCGCCAGCCAAATTGTCCTAGCTATGATATTTCCAAAGATATGGGCAGAAGACTGTGTGATCCCAAATCCGGGCCCGTTTTTCTCTAGGAGGCCCAGGAGCGGAGAAAAACGCGAAAAACGAAAAAATCGACTTTAGAAAATTCCCGGACCCCTGGAAAAATCGGAAATGGTCTCACGAATTCAATGGCGCCAGCCAAATTGTCCTAGCTATGATATTTCCAAAGATATGGGCAAAAGGCTGTGTGATCCCATATCCGGGCCCGTTTTACTCTAGGAGGCCCAGGAGCGGAGAAAAAAGCGAAAAACGAAAAAATCGACTTTAGAAAATTCCCGGCCCCCTAGAAAAATCGGAAATCGTCTCACGAATCCAATGGCGCCAGCCAAATTGTCCTAGCTATGATATTTCCAAAGATATGGGCGAAAAACGGTGTGATGCCAAATCCGGGCCCGTTTTGCTCTCGGAGACCCAGGAGCCGAGAAAATCGCGAAAAACGAAAAAATCGACTTTAGAAAATTCACGGACCTCTAGAAAAATCGGAAATCGTCTCACGAATCCAATGGCGCCAGCCAAATTGTCCTAGCTATGATATTTCCAAAGATATCGGCAAAAGGCTGTGTGATCCCAAATCCGGGCCCGTTTTACTCTAGGAGGCCCAGGAGCCGAGAAAAACGCGAAAAACGAAAAAATCGAATTTAGAAAATTCCCAGCCCCCTAGAAAAATCGGAAATCGTCTCACGAATCCAATGGCGCCAGCCAAATTGTCCTAGCTATGATATTTCCAAAGATATGGGCAGAAGACTGTGTGATCCCAAATCCGGGCCCGTTTTGCTCTAGGAGGCCCAGGAGCGGAGAAAAACGCGAAAAACGAAAAAATCGACTTTAGAAAATTCCCGGCCCCCTAGAAAAATCGGAAATCGTCTCACGAATCCAATGGCGCCAGCCAAATTGTCCTAGCTATGATATTCCCAAAGATATGGGCGAAAAACAGTGTGATCCCAAATCCGGGCCCGTTTTACTCTAGGAGGCCCAGGAGCCGAGAAAAACGCGAAAAACGAAAAAATCGACTTTAGAAAATTCCCGGACCCCTAGAAAAATCGCAAATCGTCTCACGAATCCAATGGCGCCAGCCAAATTGTCCTAGCTATGATATTTCCAAAGATATGGGCGAAAAACGGTGTGATGCCAAATCCGGGCCCGTCTTGCTCTAGGAGACCCAGGAGCCGAGGAAATCGCGAAAAACGAAAAAATCGACTTTAGAAAATTCCCAGCCCCCTAGAAAAATCGGAAATCGTCTCACGAATCCAATGGCGCCAGCCAAATTGTCCTAGCTATGATATTTCCAAAGATATGGGCGAAAAACAGTGTGATCCCAAATCCGGGCCCGTTTTGCTCTAGGAGGCCCAGGAGCCGAGAAAAACGCGAAAAACGAAAAAATCGACTTTAGAAAATTCCCGGACCCCTGGAAAAATCGGAAATCGTCTCACGAATTCAATGGCGCCAGCCAAATTGTCCTAGCTATGATATTTCCAAAGATATGGGCAAAAGGCTGTGTGATCCCATATCCGGGCCCGTTTTACTCTAGGCGGCCCAGGAGCCGAGAAAAACGCGAAAAACGATAAAATCGACTTTAGAAAACTCCCGGCCCACTAGAAAAATCGGAAATCGTCTCACGAATTTAATGGCGCCAGCCAAATTGTCCTAGCTATGATATTTCCAAAGATATCGGCAAAAGGCTGTGTGATCCCAAATCCAGGCCCGTCTTGCTCTAGGAGACCCAGGAGCCGAGGAAATCGCGAAAAACGAAAAAATCGACTTTAGAAAATTCCCGGACCCCTAGAAAAATCGGAAATCGTCTCACGAATCCAATGGCGCCAGCCAAATTGTCCTAGCTATGATATTTCCAAAGATATCGGCAAAAGGCTGTGTGATCCCAAATCCGGGCCCGTTTTACTCTAGGAGGCCCAGGAGCGGAGAAAAAAGCGAAAAACGAAAAAATCGACTTTAGAAAATTCCCGGCCCCCTAGAAAAATCGGAAATCGTCTCACGAATCCAATGGCGCCAGCCAAATTGTCCTAGCTATGATATTTCCAAAGATATGGGCGAAAAACGGTGTGATGCCAAATCCGGGCCCGTTTTGCTCTCGGAGACCCAGGAGCCGAGAAAATCGCGAAAAACGAAAAAATCGACTTTAGAAAATTCACGGACCTCTAGAAAAATCGGAAATCGTCTCACGAATCCAATGGCGCCAGCCAAATTGTCCTAGCTATGATATTTCCAAAGATATGGGCAGAAGACTGTGTGATCCCAAATCCGGGCCCGTTTTGCTCTAGGAGGCCCAGGAGCGGAGAAAAACGCGAAAAACGAAAAAATCGACTTTAGAAAATTCCCGGCCCCCTAGAAAAATCGGAAATCGTCTCACGAATCCAATGGCGCCAGCCAAATTGTCCTAGCTATGATATTTCGAAAGATATGGGCAAAAGACTGTGTGATCCCAAATCCGGGCCCGTTTTGCTCTAGGAGGCCCAGGAGCGGAGAAAAACGCGAAAAACGAAAAAATCGACTTTAGAAAATTCCCAGCCCCCTAGAAAAATGGGAAATCGTCTCACGAATCGAATGGCGCCAGCCAAATTGTCCTAGCTATGATATTTCCAAAGATATGGGCAGAAGACTGTGTGATCCCAAATCCGGGCCCGTTTTTCTCTAGGAGGCCCAGGAGCGGAGAAAAACGCGAAAAACGAAAAAATCGACTTTAGAAAATTCCCGGACCCCTGGAAAAATCGGAAATGGTCTCACGAATTCAATGGCGCCAGCCAAATTGTCCTAGCTATGATATTTCCAAAGATATGGGCAAAAGGCTGTGTGATCCCATATCCGGGCCCGTTTTACTCTAGGAGGCCCAGGAGCGGAGAAAAAAGCGAAAAACGAAAAAATCGACTTTAGAAAATTCCCGGCCCCCTAGAAAAATCGGAAATCGTCTCACGAATCCAATGGCGCCAGCCAAATTGTCCTAGCTATGATATTTCCAAAGATATGGGCGAAAAACGGTGTGATGCCAAATCCGGGCCCGTTTTGCTCTCGGAGACCCAGGAGCCGAGAAAATCGCGAAAAACGAAAAAATCGACTTTAGAAAATTCACGGACCTCTAGAAAAATCGGAAATCGTCTCACGAATCCAATGGCGCCAGCCAAATTGTCCTAGCTATGATATTTCCAAAGATATCGGCAAAAGGCTGTGTGATCCCAAATCCGGGCCCGTTTTACTCTAGGAGGCCCAGGAGCCGAGAAAAACGCGAAAAACGAAAAAATCGAATTTAGAAAATTCCCAGCCCCCTAGAAAAATCGGAAATCGTCTCACGAATCCAATGGCGCCAGCCAAATTGTCCTAGCTATGATATTTCCAAAGATATGGGCAGAAGACTGTGTGATCCCAAATCCGGGCCCGTTTTGCTCTAGGAGGCCCAGGAGCGGAGAAAAACGCGAAAAACGAAAAAATCGACTTTAGAAAATTCCCGGCCCCCTAGAAAAATCGGAAATCGTCTCACGAATCCAATGGCGCCAGCCAAATTGTCCTAGCTATGATATTCCCAAAGATATGGGCGAAAAACAGTGTGATCCCAAATCCGGGCCCGTTTTACTCTAGGAGGCCCAGGAGCCGAGAAAAACGCGAAAAACGAAAAAATCGACTTTAGAAAATTCCCGGACCCCTAGAAAAATCGCAAATCGTCTCACGAATCCAATGGCGCCAGCCAAATTGTCCTAGCTATGATATTTCCAAAGATATGGGCGAAAAACGGTGTGATGCCAAATCCGGGCCCGTCTTGCTCTAGGAGACCCAGGAGCCGAGGAAATCGCGAAAAACGAAAAAATCGACTTTAGAAAATTCCCAGCCCCCTAGAAAAATCGGAAATCGTCTCACGAATCCAATGGCGCCAGCCAAATTGTCCTAGCTATGATATTTCCAAAGATATGGGCGAAAAACAGTGTGATCCCAAATCCGGGCCCGTTTTGCTCTAGGAGGCCCAGGAGCCGAGAAAAACGCGAAAAACGAAAAAATCGACTTTAGAAAATTCCCGGACCCCTGGAAAAATCGGAAATCGTCTCACGAATTCAATGGCGCCAGCCAAATTGTCCTAGCTATGATATTTCCAAAGATATGGGCAAAAGGCTGTGTGATCCCATATCCGGGCCCGTTTTACTCTAGGCGGCCCAGGAGCCGAGAAAAACGCGAAAAACGATAAAATCGACTTTAGAAAACTCCCGGCCCACTAGAAAAATCGGAAATCGTCTCACGAATTTAATGGCGCCAGCCAAATTGTCCTAGCTATGATATTTCCAAAGATATCGGCAAAAGGCTGTGTGATCCCAAATCCAGGCCCGTCTTGCTCTAGGAGACCCAGGAGCCGAGGAAATCGCGAAAAACGAAAAAATCGACTTTAGAAAATTCCCGGACCCCTAGAAAAATCGGAAATCGTCTCACGAATCCAATGGCGCCAGCCAAATTGTCCTAGCTATGATATTTCCAAAGATATGGGCGAAAAGCAGTGTGATCCCAAATCCGGGCCCGTTTTGCTCTAGGAGGCCCAGGAGCCGAGAAAAACGCGAAAAACGAAAAAATCGACTTTAGAAAATTCCCGGACCCCTGGAAAAATCGGAAATCGTCTCACGAATTCAATGGCGCCAGCCAAATTGTCCTAGCTATGATATTTCCAAAGATATCGGCAAAAGGCTGTGTGATCCCAAATCCGGGCCCGTTTTACTCTAGGAGGCCCAGGAGCGGAGAAAAAAGCGAAAAACGAAAAAATCGACTTTAGAAAATTCCCGGCCCCCTAGAAAAGTCGGAAATCGTCTCACGAATCCAATTGCGCCAGCCAAATTGTCCTAGCTATGATATTTCCAAAGATATGGGCGAAAAACGGTGTGATGCCAAATCCGGGCCCGTCTTGCTCTAGGAGACCCAGGAGCCGAGGAAATCGCGAAAAACGAAAAAATCGACTTTAGAAAATTCCCAGCCCCCTAGAAAAATCGGAAATCGTCTCACGAATCCAATGGCGCCAGCCAAATTGTCCTAGCTATGATATTTCCAAAGATATGGCAAAAGGCTGTGTGATCCCATATCCGGGCCCGTTTTACTCTAGGAGGCCCAGGAGCCGAGGAAATCGCGAAAAACGAAAAAATCGACTTTAGAAAATTCCCAGCCCCCTAGAAAAATCGGAAATCGTCTCACGAATCCAATGGCGCCAGCCAAATTGTCCTAGCTATGATATTTCCAAAGATATGGCAAAAGGCTGTCTGATCCCATATCCGGGCCCGTTTTACTCTAGGAGGCCCAGGAGCCGAGAAAAACGCGAAAAACGAAAAAATCGACTTTAGAAAATTCCCGGACCCCTAGAAAAATCGGAAATCGTCTCACGAATCCAATGGCGCCAGCCAAATTGTCCCAGCTATGATATTTCCAAAGATATGGGCAGAAGACTGTGTGATCCCAAATCCGGGCCCGTTTTGCTCTAGGAGGCCCAGGAGCGGAGAAAAACGCGAAAAACGAAAAAATCGACTTTAGAAAATTCCCGGACCCCTAGAAAAATCGCAAATCGTCTCACGAATCCAATGGCGCCAGCCAAATTGTCCTAGCTATGATATTTCCAAAGATATGGGCGAATAACGGTGTGATCCCAAATCCGGGCCCGTTTTGCTCTAGGAGGCCCAGGAGCCGAGAAAAACGCGAAAAACGAAAAAATCGACTTTAGAAAATTCCCAGCCCCCTAGAAAAATCGGAAATCGTCTCACGAATCCAATGGCGCCAGCCAAATTGTCCTAGCTATGATATTTCCAAAGATATGGGCGAAAAACGGCGTGATGCCAAATCCGGGCCCGTTTTGCTCTCGGAGACCCAGGAGCCGAGAAAATCGCGAAAAACGAAAAAATCGACTTTAGAAAATTCACGGACCTCTAGAAAAATCGGAAATCGTCTCACGAATCCAATGGCGCCAGCCAAATTGTCCTAGCTATGATATTTCCAAAGATATGGGCGAAAAACGGTGTGATGCCAAATCCGGGCCCGTCTTGCTCTAGGAGACCCAGGAGCCGAGGAAATCGCGAAAAACGAAAAAATCGACTTTAGAAAATTCCCAGCCCCCTAGAAAAATCGGAAATCGTCTCACGAATCCAATGGCGCCAGCCAAATTGTCCTAGCTATGATATTTCCAAAGATATGGCAAAAGGCTGTCTGATCCCATATCCGGGCCCGTTTTACTCTAGGAGGCCCAGGAGCCGAGAAAAACGCGAAAAACGAAAAAATCGACTTTAGAAAATTCCCGGACCCCTAGAAAAATCGGAAATCGTCTCACGAATCCAATGGCGCCAGCCAAATTGTCCTAGCTATGATATTTCCAAAGATATGGGCAGAAGACTGTGTGATCCCAAATCCGGGCCCGTTTTGCTCTAGGAGGCCCAGGAGCGGAGAAAAACGCGAAAAACGAAAAAATCGACTTTAGAAAATTCCCGGACCCCTAGAAAAATCGCAAATCGTCTCACGAATCCAATGGCGCCAGCCAAATTGTCCTAGCTATGATATTTCCAAAGATATGGGCGAATAACGGTGTGATCCCAAATCCGGGCCCGTTTTGCTCTAGGAGGCCCAGGAGCCGAGAAAAACGCGAAAAACGAAAAAATCGACTTTAGAAAATTCCCAGCCCCCTAGAAAAATCGGAAATCGTCTCACGAATCCAATGGCGCCAGCCAAATTGTCCTAGCTATGATATTTCGAAAGATATGGGCAAAAGACTGTGTGATCCCAAATCCGGGCCCGTTTTGCTCTAGGAGGCCCAGGAGCGGAGAAAAACGCGAAAAACGAAAAAATCGACTTTAGAAAATTCCCAGCCCCCTAGAAAAATGGGAAATCGTCTCACGAATCGAATGGCGCCAGCCAAATTGTCCTAGCTATGATATTTCCAAAGATATGGGCAGAAGACTGTGTGATCCCAAATCCGGGCCCGTTTTTCTCTAGGAGGCCCAGGAGCGGAGAAAAACGCGAAAAACGAAAAAATCGACTTTAGAAAATTCCCGGACCCCTGGAAAAATCGGAAATGGTCTCACGAATTCAATGGCGCCAGCCAAATTGTCCTAGCTATGATATTTCCAAAGATATGGGCAAAAGGCTGTGTGATCCCATATCCGGGCCCGTTTTACTCTAGGAGGCCCAGGAGCGGAGAAAAAAGCGAAAAACGAAAAAATCGACTTTAGAAAATTCCCGGCCCCCTAGAAAAATCGGAAATCGTCTCACGAATCCAATGGCGCCAGCCAAATTGTCCTAGCTATGATATTTCCAAAGATATGGGCGAAAAACGGTGTGATGCCAAATCCGGGCCCGTTTTGCTCTCGGAGACCCAGGAGCCGAGAAAATCGCGAAAAACGAAAAAATCGACTTTAGAAAATTCACGGACCTCTAGAAAAATCGGAAATCGTCTCACGAATCCAATGGCGCCAGCCAAATTGTCCTAGCTATGATATTTCCAAAGATATCGGCAAAAGGCTGTGTGATCCCAAATCCGGGCCCGTTTTACTCTAGGAGGCCCAGGAGCCGAGAAAAACGCGAAAAACGAAAAAATCGAATTTAGAAAATTCCCAGCCCCCTAGAAAAATCGGAAATCGTCTCACGAATCCAATGGCGCCAGCCAAATTGTCCTAGCTATGATATTTCCAAAGATATGGGCAGAAGACTGTGTGATCCCAAATCCGGGCCCGTTTTGCTCTAGGAGGCCCAGGAGCGGAGAAAAACGCGAAAAACGAAAAAATCGACTTTAGAAAATTCCCGGCCCCCTAGAAAAATCGGAAATCGTCTCACGAATCCAATGGCGCCAGCCAAATTGTCCTAGCTATGATATTCCCAAAGATATGGGCGAAAAACAGTGTGATCCCAAATCCGGGCCCGTTTTACTCTAGGAGGCCCAGGAGCCGAGAAAAACGCGAAAAACGAAAAAATCGACTTTAGAAAATTCCCGGACCCCTAGAAAAATCGCAAATCGTCTCACGAATCCAATGGCGCCAGCCAAATTGTCCTAGCTATGATATTTCCAAAGATATGGGCGAATAACGGTGTGATCCCAAATCCGGGCCCGTTTTGCTCTAGGAGGCCCAGGAGCCGAGAAAAACGCGAAAAACGAAAAAATCGACTTTAGAAAATTCCCAGCCCCCTAGAAAAATGGGAAATCGTCTCACGAATCGAATGGCGCCAGCCAAATTGTCCTAGCTATGATATTTCCAAAGATATGGGCAGAAGACTGTGTGATCCCAAATCCGGGCCCGTTTTTCTCTAGGAGGCCCAGGAGCGGAGAAAAACGCGAAAAACGAAAAAATCGACTTTAGAAAATTCCCGGACCCCTGGAAAAATCGGAAATGGTCTCACGAATTCAATGGCGCCAGCCAAATTGTCCTAGCTATGATATTTCCAAAGATATGGGCAAAAGGCTGTGTGATCCCATATCCGGGCCCGTTTTACTCTAGGAGGCCCAGGAGCCGCGAAAAACGCGAAAAACGAAAAAATCGACTTTAGAAAATTCCCGGACCCCTAGAAAAATCGGAAATCGTCTCACGAATCCAATGGCGCCAGCCAAATTGTCCTAGCTATGATATTTCCAAAGATATGGGCGAAAAGCAGTGTGATCCCAAATCCGGGCCCGTTTTGCTCTAGGAGGCCCAGGAGCCGAGAAAAACGCGAAAAACGAAAAAATCGACTTTAGAAAATTCCCGGACCCCTGGAAAAATCGGAAATCGTCTCACGAATTCAATGGCGCCAGCCAAATTGTCCTAGCTATGATATTTCCAAAGATATCGGCAAAAGGCTGTGTGATCCCAAATCCGGGCCCGTTTTACTCTAGGAGGCCCAGGAGCGGAGAAAAAAGCGAAAAACGAAAAAATCGACTTTAGAAAATTCCCGGCCCCCTAGAAAAATCGGAAATCGTCTCACGAATCCAATGGCGCCAGCCAAATTGTCCTAGCTATGATATTTCCAAAGATATGGGCGAAAAACGGTGTGATGCCAAATCCGGGCCCGTTTTGCTCTCGGAGACCCAGGAGCCGAGAAAATCGCGAAAAACGAAAAAATCGACTTTAGAAAATTCACGGACCTCTAGAAAAATCGGAAATCGTCTCACGAATCCAATGGCGCCAGCCAAATTGTCCTAGCTATGATATTTCCAAAGATATCGGCAAAAGGCTGTGTGATCCCAAATCCGGGCCCGTTTTACTCTAGGAGGCCCAGGAGCCGAGAAAAACGCGAAAAACGAAAAAATCGAATTTAGAAAATTCCCAGCCCCCTAGAAAAATCGGAAATCGTCTCACGAATCCAATGGCGCCAGCCAAATTGTCCTAGCTATGATATTTCCAAAGATATGGGCAGAAGACTGTGTGATCCCAAATCCGGGCCCGTTTTGCTCTAGGAGGCCCAGGAGCGGAGAAAAACGCGAAAAACGAAAAAATCGACTTTAGAAAATTCCCGGCCCCCTAGAAAAATCGGAAATCGTCTCACGAATCCAATGGCGCCAGCCAAATTGTCCTAGCTATGATATTCCCAAAGATATGGGCGAAAAACAGTGTGATCCCAAATCCGGGCCCGTTTTACTCTAGGAGGCCCAGGAGCCGAGAAAAACGCGAAAAACGAAAAAATCGAATTTAGAAAATTCCCAGCCCCCTAGAAAAATCGGAAATCGTCTCACGAATCCAATGGCGCCAGCCAAATTGTCCTAGCTATGATATTTCCAAAGATATGGGCAGAAGACTGTGTGATGCCAAATCCGGGCCCGTTTTGCTCTCGGAGACCCAGGAGCCGAGAAAATCGCGAAAAACGAAAAAATCGACTTTAGAAAATTCCCGGACCCCTAGAAAAATCGGAAATCGTCTCACGAATCCAATGGCGCCAGCCAAATTGTCCTAGCTATGATATTTCCAAAGATATGGGCGAAAAGCAGTGTGATCCCAAATCCGGGCCCGTTTTGCTCTAGGAGGCCCAGGAGCCGAGAAAAACGCGAAAAACGAAAAAATCGACTTTAGAAAATTCCCGGACCCCTGGAAAAATCGGAAATCGTCTCACGAATTCAATGGCGCCAGCCAAATTGTCCTAGCTATGATATTTCCAAAGATATCGGCAAAAGGCTGTGTGATCCCAAATCCGGGCCCGTTTTACTCTAGGAGGCCCAGGAGCGGAGAAAAAAGCGAAAAACGAAAAAATCGACTTTAGAAAATTCCCGGCCCCCTAGAAAAATCGGAAATCGTCTCACGAATCCAATGGCGCCAGCCAAATTGTCCTAGCTATGATATTTCCAAAGATATGGGCGAAAAACGGTGTGATGCCAAATCCGGGCCCGTTTTGCTCTCGGAGACCCAGGAGCCGAGAAAATCGCGAAAAACGAAAAAATCGACTTTAGAAAATTCACGGACCTCTAGAAAAATCGGAAATCGTCTCACGAATCCAATGGCGCCAGCCAAATTGTCCTAGCTATGATATTTCCAAAGATATGGGCAGAAGACTGTGTGATCCCAAATCCGGGCCCGTTTTGCTCTAGGAGGCCCAGGAGCGGAGAAAAACGCGAAAAACGAAAAAATCGACTTTAGAAAATTCCCGGCCCCCTAGAAAAATCGGAAATCGTCTCACGAATCCAATGGCGCCAGCCAAATTGTCCTAGCTATGATATTTCGAAAGATATGGGCAAAAGACTGTGTGATCCCAAATCCGGGCCCGTTTTGCTCTAGGAGGCCCAGGAGCGGAGAAAAACGCGAAAAACGAAAAAATCGACTTTAGAAAATTCCCAGCCCCCTAGAAAAATGGGAAATCGTCTCACGAATCGAATGGCGCCAGCCAAATTGTCCTAGCTATGATATTTCCAAAGATATGGGCAGAAGACTGTGTGATCCCAAATCCGGGCCCGTTTTTCTCTAGGAGGCCCAGGAGCGGAGAAAAACGCGAAAAACGAAAAAATCGACTTTAGAAAATTCCCGGACCCCTGGAAAAATCGGAAATGGTCTCACGAATTCAATGGCGCCAGCCAAATTGTCCTAGCTATGATATTTCCAAAGATATGGGCAAAAGGCTGTGTGATCCCATATCCGGGCCCGTTTTACTCTAGGAGGCCCAGGAGCGGAGAAAAAAGCGAAAAACGAAAAAATCGACTTTAGAAAATTCCCGGCCCCCTAGAAAAATCGGAAATCGTCTCACGAATCCAATGGCGCCAGCCAAATTGTCCTAGCTATGATATTTCCAAAGATATGGGCGAAAAACGGTGTGATGCCAAATCCGGGCCCGTTTTGCTCTCGGAGACCCAGGAGCCGAGAAAATCGCGAAAAACGAAAAAATCGACTTTAGAAAATTCACGGACCTCTAGAAAAATCGGAAATCGTCTCACGAATCCAATGGCGCCAGCCAAATTGTCCTAGCTATGATATTTCCAAAGATATCGGCAAAAGGCTGTGTGATCCCAAATCCGGGCCCGTTTTACTCTAGGAGGCCCAGGAGCCGAGAAAAACGCGAAAAACGAAAAAATCGAATTTAGAAAATTCCCAGCCCCCTAGAAAAATCGGAAATCGTCTCACGAATCCAATGGCGCCAGCCAAATTGTCCTAGCTATGATATTTCCAAAGATATGGGCAGAAGACTGTGTGATCCCAAATCCGGGCCCGTTTTGCTCTAGGAGGCCCAGGAGCGGAGAAAAACGCGAAAAACGAAAAAATCGACTTTAGAAAATTCCCGGCCCCCTAGAAAAATCGGAAATCGTCTCACGAATCCAATGGCGCCAGCCAAATTGTCCTAGCTATGATATTCCCAAAGATATGGGCGAAAAACAGTGTGATCCCAAATCCGGGCCCGTTTTACTCTAGGAGGCCCAGGAGCCGAGAAAAACGCGAAAAACGAAAAAATCGACTTTAGAAAATTCCCGGACCCCTAGAAAAATCGCAAATCGTCTCACGAATCCAATGGCGCCAGCCAAATTGTCCTAGCTATGATATTTCCAAAGACATGGGCGAATAACGGTGTGATCCCAAATCCGGGCCCGTTTTGCTCTAGGAGGCCCAGGAGCCGAGAAAAACGCGAAAAACGAAAAAATCGACTTTAGAAAATTCCCAGCCCCCTAGAAAAATGGGAAATCGTCTCACGAATCGAATGGCGCCAGCCAAATTGTCCTAGCTATGATATTTCCAAAGATATGGGCAGAAGACTGTGTGATCCCAAATCCGGGCCCGTTTTTCTCTAGGAGGCCCAGGAGCGGAGAAAAACGCGAAAAACGAAAAAATCGACTTTAGAAAATTCCCGGACCCCTGGAAAAATCGGAAATGGTCTCACGAATTCAATGGCGCCAGCCAAATTGTCCTAGCTATGATATTTCCAAAGATATGGGCAAAAGGCTGTGTGATCCCATATCCGGGCCCGTTTTACTCTAGGAGGCCCAGGAGCCGCGAAAAACGCGAAAAACGAAAAAATCGACTTTAGAAAATTCCCGGACCCCTAGAAAAATCGGAAATCGTCTCACGAATCCAATGGCGCCAGCCAAATTGTCCTAGCTATGATATTTCCAAAGATATGGGCGAAAAGCAGTGTGATCCCAAATCCGGGCCCGTTTTGCTCTAGGAGGCCCAGGAGCCGAGAAAAACGCGAAAAACGAAAAAATCGACTTTAGAAAATTCCCGGACCCCTGGAAAAATCGGAAATCGTCTCACGAATTCAATGGCGCCAGCCAAATTGTCCTAGCTATGATATTTCCAAAGATATCGGCAAAAGGCTGTGTGATCCCAAATCCGGGCCCGTTTTACTCTAGGAGGCCCAGGAGCGGAGAAAAAAGCGAAAAACGAAAAAATCGACTTTAGAAAATTCCCGGCCCCCTAGAAAAATCGGAAATCGTCTCACGAATCCAATGGCGCCAGCCAAATTGTCCTAGCTATGATATTTCCAAAGATATGGGCGAAAAACGGTGTGATGCCAAATCCGGGCCCGTTTTGCTCTCGGAGACCCAGGAGCCGAGAAAATCGCGAAAAACGAAAAAATCGACTTTAGAAAATTCACGGACCTCTAGAAAAATCGGAAATCGTCTCACGAATCCAATGGCGCCAGCCAAATTGTCCTAGCTATGATATTTCCAAAGATATCGGCAAAAGGCTGTGTGATCCCAAATCCGGGCCCGTTTTACTCTAGGAGGCCCAGGAGCCGAGAAAAACGCGAAAAACGAAAAAATCGAATTTAGAAAATTCCCAGCCCCCTAGAAAAATCGGAAATCGTCTCACGAATCCAATGGCGCCAGCCAAATTGTCCTAGCTATGATATTTCCAAAGATATGGGCAGAAGACTGTGTGATCCCAAATCCGGGCCCGTTTTGCTCTAGGAGGCCCAGGAGCGGAGAAAAACGCGAAAAACGAAAAAATCGACTTTAGAAAATTCCCGGCCCCCTAGAAAAATCGGAAATCGTCTCACGAATCCAATGGCGCCAGCCAAATTGTCCTAGCTATGATATTCCCAAAGATATGGGCGAAAAACAGTGTGATCCCAAATCCGGGCCCGTTTTACTCTAGGAGGCCCAGGAGCGGAGAAAAACGCGAAAAACGAAAAAATCGACTTTAGAAAATTCCCGGCCCCCTAGAAAAATCGGAAATCGTCTCACGAATCCAATGGCGCCAGCCAAATTGTCCTAGCTATGATATTCCCAAAGATATGGGCGAAAAACAGTGTGATCCCAAATCCGGGCCCGTTTTACTCTAGGAGGCCCAGGAGCCGAGAAAAACGCGAAAAACGAAAAAATCGACTTTAGAAAATTCCCGGACCCCTAGAAAAATCGCAAATCGTCTCACGAATCCAATGGCGCCAGCCAAATTGTCCTAGCTATGATATTTCCAAAGATATGGGCGAATAACGGTGTGATCCCAAATCCGGGCCCGTTTTGCTCTAGGAGGCCCAGGAGCCGAGAAAAACGCGAAAAACGAAAAAATCGACTTTAGAAAATTCCCAGCCCCCTAGAAAAATCGGAAATCGTCTCACGAATCCAATGGCGCCAGCCAAATTGTCCTAGCTATGATATTTCCAAAGATATGGGCGAAAAGCAGTGTGATCCCAAATCCGGGCCCGTTTTGCTCTAGGAGGCCCAGGAGCCGAGAAAAACGCGAAAAACGAAAAAATCGACTTTAGAAAATTCCCGGACCCCTGGAAAAATCGGAAATCGTCTCACGAATCCAATGGCGCCAGCCAAATTGTCCTAGCTATGATATTTCCAAAGATATGGGCGAAAAACGGTGTGATGCCAAATCCGGGCCCGTTTTGCTCTCGGAGACCCAGGAGCCGAGAAAATCGCGAAAAACGAAAAAATCGACTTTAGAAAATTCACGGACCTCTAGAAAAATCGGAAATCGTCTCACGAATCCAATGGCGCCAGCCAAATTGTCCTAGCTATGATATTTCCAAAGATATGGGCAGAAGACTGTGTGATCCCAAATCCGGGCCCGTTTTGCTCTAGGAGGCCCAGGAGCGGAGAAAAACGCGAAAAACGAAAAAATCGACTTTAGAAAATTCCCGGCCCCCTAGAAAAATCGGAAATCGTCTCACGAATCCAATGGCGCCAGCCAAATTGTCCTAGCTATGATATTCCCAAAGATATGGGCGAAAAACAGTGTGATCCCAAATCCGGGCCCGTTTTACTCCAGGAGGCCCAGGAGCCGAGAAAAACGCGAAAAACGAAAAAATCGACTTTAGAAAATTCCCGGACCCCTAGAAAAATCGCAAATCGTCTCACGAATCCAATGGCGCCAGCCAAATTGTCCTAGCTATGATATTTCCAAAGATATCGGCAAAAGGCTGTGTGATCCCAAATCCGGGCCCGTTTTACTCTAGGAGGCCCAGGAGCCGAGAAAAACGCGAAAAACGAAAAAATCGACTTTAGAAAATTCCCAGCCCCCTAGAAAAATCGGAAATCGTCTCACGAATCCAATGGCGCCAGCCAAATTGTCCTAGCTATGATATTTCGAAAGATATGGGCAAAAGACTGTGTGATCCCAAATCCGGGCCCGTTTTGCTCTAGGAGGCCCAGGAGCGGAGAAAAACGCGAAAAACGAAAAAATCGACTTTAGAAAATTCCCAGCCCCCTAGAAAAATCGGAAATCGTCTCACGAATCGAATGGCGCCAGCCAAATTGTCCTAGCTATGATATTTCCAAAGTTATGGGCAAAAGACTGTGTGATCCCAAATCCGGGCCCGTTTTGCTCTCGGAGACCCAGGAGCCGAGAAAATCGCGAAAAACGAAAAAATCGACTTTAGAAAATTCCCGGCCCCCTAGAAAAGTCGGAAATCGTCTCACGAATCCAATTGCGCCAGCCAAATTGTCCTAGCTATGATATTTCCAAAGATATGGGCGAAAAACGGTGTGATGCCAAATCCGGGCCCGTCTTGCTCTAGGAGACCCAGGAGCCGAGGAAATCGCGAAAAACGAAAAAATCGACTTTAGAAAATTCCCAGCCCCCTAGAAAAATCGGAAATCGTCTCACGAATCCAATGGCGCCAGCCAAATTGTCCTAGCTATGATATTTCCAAAGATATGGGCGAAAAACAGTGTGATCCCAAATCCGGGCCCGTTTTGCTCTAGGAGGCCCAGGAGCCGAGAAAAACGCGAAAAACGAAAAAATCGACTTTAGAAAATTCCCGGACCCCTGGAAAAATCGGAAATCGTCTCACGAATTCAATGGCGCCAGCCAAATTGTCCTAGCTATGATATTTCCAAAGATATGGGCAAAAGGCTGTGTGATCCCATATCCGGGCCCGTTTTACTCTAGGCGGCCCAGGAGCCGAGAAAAACGCGAAAAACGATAAAATCGACTTTAGAAAACTCCCGGCCCACTAGAAAAATCGGAAATCGTCTCACGAATTTAATGGCGCCAGCCAAATTGTCCTAGCTATGATATTTCCAAAGATATCGGCAAAAGGCTGTGTGATCCCAAATCCAGGCCCGTCTTGCTCTAGGAGACCCAGGAGCCGAGAAAATCGCGAAAAACGAAAAAATCGACTTTAGAAAATTCACGGACCTCTAGAAAAATCGGAAATCGTCTCACGAATCCAATGGCGCCAGCCAAATTGTCCTAGCTATGATATTTCCAAAGATATCGGCAAAAGGCTGTGTGATCCCAAATCCGGGCCCGTTTTGCTCTAGGAGGCCCAGGAGCGGAGAAAAACGAGAAAAACGAAAAAATCGACTTTAGAAAATTCCCGGCCCCCTAGAAAAATCCGAAATCGTCTCACGAATCCAATGGCGCCAGCCAAATTGTCCTAGCTATGATATTCCCAAAGATATGGGCGAAAAACAGTGTGATCCCAAATCCGGGCCCGTTTTACTCTAGGAGGCCCAGGAGCGGAGAAAAAAGCGAAAAACGAAAAAATCGACTTTAGAAAATTCCCGGCCCCCTAGAAAAGTCGGAAATCGTCTCACGAATCCAATTGCGCCAGCCAAATTGTCCTAGCTATGATATTTCCAAAGATATGGGCGAAAAACGGTGTGATGCCAAATCCGGGCCCGTCTTGCTCTAGGAGACCCAGGAGCCGAGGAAATCGCGAAAAACGAAAAAATCGACTTTAGAAAATTCCCAGCCCCCTAGAAAAATCGGAAATCGTCTCACGAATCCAATGGCGCCAGCCAAATTGTCCTAGCTATGATATTTCCAAAGATATGGGCGAAAAGCAGTGTGATCCCAAATCCGGGCCCGTTTTGCTCTAGGAGGCCCAGGAGCCGAGAAAAACGCGAAAAACGAAAAAATCGACTTTAGAAAATTCCCGGACCCCTGGAAAAATCGGAAATCGTCTCACGAATTCAATGGCGCCAGCCAAATTGTCCTAGCTATGATATTTCCAAAGATATCGGCAAAAGGCTGTGTGATCCCAAATCCGGGCCCGTTTTACTCTAGGAGGCCCAGGAGCGGAGAAAAAAGCGAAAAACGAAAAAATCGACTTTAGAAAATTCCCGGCCCCCTAGAAAAGTCGGAAATCGTCTCACGAATCCAATTGCGCCAGCCAAATTGTCCTAGCTATGATATTTCCAAAGATATGGGCGAAAAACGGTGTGATGCCAAATCCGGGCCCGTCTTGCTCTAGGAGACCCAGGAGCCGAGGAAATCGCGAAAAACGAAAAAATCGACTTTAGAAAATTCCCAGCCCCCTAGAAAAATCGGAAATCGTCTCACGAATCCAATGGCGCCAGCCAAATTGTCCTAGCTATGATATTTCCAAAGATATGGCAAAAGGCTGTGTGATCCCATATCCGGGCCCGTTTTACTCTAGGAGGCCCAGGAGCCGAGGAAATCGCGAAAAACGAAAAAATCGACTTTAGAAAATTCCCAGCCCCCTAGAAAAATCGGAAATCGTCTCACGAATCCAATGGCGCCAGCCAAATTGTCCTAGCTATGATATTTCCAAAGATATGGCAAAAGGCTGTCTGATCCCATATCCGGGCCCGTTTTACTCTAGGAGGCCCAGGAGCCGAGAAAAACGCGAAAAACGAAAAAATCGACTTTAGAAAATTCCCGGACCCCTAGAAAAATCGGAAATCGTCTCACGAATCCAATGGCGCCAGCCAAATTGTCCCAGCTATGATATTTCCAAAGATATGGGCAGAAGACTGTGTGATCCCAAATCCGGGCCCGTTTTGCTCTAGGAGGCCCAGGAGCGGAGAAAAACGCGAAAAACGAAAAAATCGACTTTAGAAAATTCCCGGACCCCTAGAAAAATCGCAAATCGTCTCACGAATCCAATGGCGCCAGCCAAATTGTCCTAGCTATGATATTTCCAAAGATATGGGCGAATAACGGTGTGATCCCAAATCCGGGCCCGTTTTGCTCTAGGAGGCCCAGGAGGCGAGAAAAACGCGAAAAACGAAAAAATCGACTTTAGAAAATTCCCAGCCCCCTAGAAAAATCGGAAATCGTCTCACGAATCCAATGGCGCCAGCCAAATTGTCCTAGCTATGATATTTCCAAAGATATGGGCGAAAAACGGCGTGATGCCAAATCCGGGCCCGTTTTGCTCTCGGAGACCCAGGAGCCGAGAAAATCGCGAAAAACGAAAAAATCGACTTTAGAAAATTCACGGACCTCTAGAAAAATCGGAAATCGTCTCACGAATCCAATGGCGCCAGCCAAATTGTCCTAGCTATGATATTTCCAAAGATATGGGCGAAAAACGGTGTGATGCCAAATCCGGGCCCGTCTTGCTCTAGGAGACCCAGGAGCCGAGGAAATCGCGAAAAACGAAAAAATCGACTTTAGAAAATTCCCAGCCCCCTAGAAAAATCGGAAATCGTCTCACGAATCCAATGGCGCCAGCCAAATTGTCCTAGCTATGATATTTCCAAAGATATGGCAAAAGGCTGTCTGATCCCATATCCGGGCCCGTTTTACTCTAGGAGGCCCAGGAGCCGAGAAAAACGCGAAAAACGAAAAAATCGACTTTAGAAAATTCCCGGACCCCTAGAAAAATCGGAAATCGTCTCACGAATCCAATGGCGCCAGCCAAATTGTCCTAGCTATGATATTTCCAAAGATATGGGCAGAAGACTGTGTGATCCCAAATCCGGGCCCGTTTTGCTCTAGGAGGCCCAGGAGCGGAGAAAAACGCGAAAAACGAAAAAATCGACTTTAGAAAATTCCCGGACCCCTAGAAAAATCGCAAATCGTCTCACGAATCCAATGGTGCCAGCCAAATTGTCCTAGCTATGATATTTCCAAAGATATGGGCGAATAACGGTGTGATCCCAAATCCGGGCCCGTTTTGCTCTAGGAGGCCCAGGAGCCGAGAAAAACGCGAAAAACGAAAAAATCGACTTTAGAAAATTCCCAGCCCCCTAGAAAAATCGGAAATCGTCTCACGAATCCAATGGCGCCAGCCAAATTGTCCTAGCTATGATATTTCGAAAGATATGGGCAAAAGACTGTGTGATCCCAAATCCGGGCCCGTTTTGCTCTAGGAGGCCCAGGAGCGGAGAAAAACGCGAAAAACGAAAAAATCGACTTTAGAAAATTCCCAGCCCCCTAGAAAAATGGGAAATCGTCTCACGAATCGAATGGCGCCAGCCAAATTGTCCTAGCTATGATATTTCCAAAGATATGGGCAGAAGACTGTGTGATCCCAAATCCGGGCCCGTTTTTCTCTAGGAGGCCCAGGAGCGGAGAAAAACGCGAAACACGAAAAAATCGACTTTAGAAAATTCCCGGACCCCTGGAAAAATCGGAAATGGTCTCACGAATTCAATGGCGCCAGCCAAATTGTCCTAGCTATGATATTTCCAAAGATATGGGCAAAAGGCTGTGTGATCCCATATCCGGGCCCGTTTTACTCTAGGAGGCCCAGGAGCCGCGAAAAACGCGAAAAACGAAAAAATCGACTTTAGAAAATTCCCGGACCCCTAGAAAAATCGGAAATCGTCTCACGAATCCAATGGCGCCAGCCAAATTGTCCTAGCTATGATATTTCCAAAGATATGGGCGAAAAGCAGTGTGATCCCAAATCCGGGCCCGTTTTGCTCTAGGAGGCCCAGGAGCGGAGAAAAAAGCGAAAAACGAAAAAATCGACTTTAGAAAATTCCCGGCCCCCTAGAAAAATCGGAAATCGTCTCACGAATCCAATGGCGCCAGCCAAATTGTCCTAGCTATGATATTTCCAAAGATATGGGCGAAAAACGGTGTGATGCCAAATCCGGGCCCGTTTTGCTCTCGGAGACCCAGGAGCCGAGAAAATCGCGAAAAACGAAAAAATCGACTTTAGAAAATTCACGGACCTCTAGAAAAATCGGAAATCGTCTCACGAATCCAATGGCGCCAGCCAAATTGTCCTAGCTATGATATTTCCAAAGATATCGGCAAAAGGCTGTGTGATCCCAAATCCGGGCCCGTTTTACTCTAGGAGGCCCAGGAGCCGAGAAAAACGCGAAAAACGAAAAAATCGAATTTAGAAAATTCCCAGCCCCCTAGAAAAATCGGAAATCGTCTCACGAATCCAATGGCGCCAGCCAAATTGTCCTAGCTATGATATTTCCAAAGATATGGGCAGAAGACTGTGTGATCCCAAATCCGGGCCCGTTTTGCTCTAGGAGGCCCAGGAGCGGAGAAAAACGCGAAAAACGAAAAAATCGACTTTAGAAAATTCCCGGCCCCCTAGAAAAATCGGAAATCGTCTCACGAATCCAATGGCGCCAGCCAAATTGTCCTAGCTATGATGTTCCCAAAGATATGGGCGAAAAACAGTGTGATCCCAAATCCGGGCCCGTTTTACTCTAGGAGGCCCAGGAGCCGAGAAAAACGCGAAAAACGAAAAAATCGACTTTAGAAAATTCCCGGACCCCTAGAAAAATCGCAAATCGTCTCACGAATCCAATGGCGCCAGCCAAATTGTCCTAGCTATGATATTTCCAAAGATATGGGCGAATAACGGTGTGATCCCAAATCCGGGCCCGTTTTGCTCTAGGAGGCCCAGGAGCCGAGAAAAACGCGAAAAACGAAAAAATCGACTTTAGAAAATTCCCAGCCCCCTAGAAAAATGGGAAATCGTCTCACGAATCGAATGGCGCCAGCCAAATTGTCCTAGCTATGATATTTCCAAAGATATGGGCAGAAGACTGTGTGATCCCAAATCCGGGCCCGTTTTTCTCTAGGAGGCCCAGGAGCGGAGAAAAACGCGAAAAACGAAAAAATCGACTTTAGAAAATTCCCGGACCCCTGGAAAAATCGGAAATGGTCTCACGAATTCAATGGCGCCAGCCAAATTGTCCTAGCTATGATATTTCCAAAGATATGGGCAAAAGGCTGTGTGATCCCATATCCGGGCCCGTTTTACTCTAGGAGGCCCAGGAGCCGCGAAAAACGCGAAAAACGAAAAAATCGACTTTAGAAAATTCCCGGACCCCTAGAAAAATCGGAAATCGTCTCACGAATCCAATGGCGCCAGCCAAATTGTCCTAGCTATGATATTTCCAAAGATATGGGCGAAAAGCAGTGTGATCCCAAATCCGGGCCCGTTTTGCTCTAGGAGGCCCAGGAGCCGAGAAAAACGCGAAAAACGAAAAAATCGACTTTAGAAAATTCCCGGACCCCTGGAAAAATCGGAAATCGTCTCACGAATTCAATGGCGCCAGCCAAATTGTCCTAGCTATGATATTTCCAAAGATATCGGCAAAAGGCTGTGTGATCCCAAATCCGGGCCCGTTTTACTCTAGGAGGCCCAGGAGCGGAGAAAAAAGCGAAAAACGAAAAAATCGACTTTAGAAAATTCCCGGCCCCCTAGAAAAATCGGAAATCGTCTCACGAATCCAATGGCGCCAGCCAAATTGTCCTAGCTATGATATTTCCAAAGATATGGGCGAAAAACGGTGTGATGCCAAATCCGGGCCCGTTTTGCTCTCGGAGACCCAGGAGCCGAGAAAATCGCGAAAAACGAAAAAATCGACTTTAGAAAATTCACGGACCTCTAGAAAAATCGGAAATCGTCTCACGAATCCAATGGCGCCAGCCAAATTGTCCTAGCTATGATATTTCCAAAGATATCGGCAAAAGGCTGTGTGATCCCAAATCCGGGCCCGTTTTACTCTAGGAGGCCCAGGAGCCGAGAAAAACGCGAAAAACGAAAAAATCGAATTTAGAAAATTCCCAGCCCCCTAGAAAAATCGGAAATCGTCTCACGAATCCAATGGCGCCAGCCAAATTGTCCTAGCTATGATATTTCCAAAGATATGGGCAGAAGACTGTGTGATCCCAAATCCGGGCCCGTTTTGCTCTAGGAGGCCCAGGAGCGGAGAAAAACGCGAAAAACGAAAAAATCGACTTTAGAAAATTCCCGGCCCCCTAGAAAAATCGGAAATCGTCTCACGAATCCAATGGCGCCAGCCAAATTGTCCTAGCTATGATATTCCCAAAGATATGGGCGAAAAACAGTGTGATCCCAAATCCGGGCCCGTTTTACTCTAGGAGGCCCAGGAGCCGAGAAAAACGCGAAAAACGAAAAAATCGAATTTAGAAAATTCCCAGCCCCCTAGAAAAATCGGAAATCGTCTCACGAATCCAATGGCGCCAGCCAAATTGTCCTAGCTATGATATTTCCAAAGATAGGGGCAGAAGACTGTGTGATCCCAAATCCGGGCCCGTTTTGCTCTAGGAGGCCCAGGAGCGGAGAAAAACGCGAAAAACGAAAAAATCGACTTTAGAAAATTCCCGGCCCCCTAGAAAAATCGGAAATCGTCTCACGAATCCAATGGCGCCAGCCAAATTGTCCTAGCTATGATATTCCCAAAGATATGGGCGAAAAACAGTGTGATCCCAAATCCGGGCCCGTTTTACTCTAGGAGGCCCAGGAGCCGAGAAAAACGCGAAAAACGAAAAAATCGACTTTAGAAAATTCCCGGACCCCTAGAAAAATCGCAAATCGTCTCACGAATCCAATGGCGCCAGCCAAATTGTCCTAGCTATGATATTTCCAAAGATATGGGCGAATAACGGTGTGATCCCAAATCCGGGCCCGTTTTGCTCTAGGAGGCCCAGGAGCCGAGAAAAACGCGAAAAACGAAAAAATCGACTTTAGAAAATTCCCAGCCCCCTAGAAAAATGGGAAATCGTCTCACGAATCGAATGGCGCCAGCCAAATTGTCCTAGCTATGATATTTCCAAAGATATGGGCAGAAGACTGTGTGATCCCAAATCCGGGCCCGTTTTTCTCTAGGAGGCCCAGGAGCGGAGAAAAACGCGAAAAACGAAAAAATCGACTTTAGAAAATTCCCGGACCCCTGGAAAAACCGGAAATGGTCTCACGAATTCAATGGCGCCAGCCAAATTGTCCTAGCTATGATATTTCCAAAGATATGGGCAAAAGGCTGTGTGATCCCATATCCGGGCCCGTTTTACTCTAGGAGGCCCAGGAGCCGCGAAAAACGCGAAAAACGAAAAAATCGACTTTAGAAAATTCCCGGACCCCTAGAAAAATCGGAAATCGTCTCACGAATCCAATGGCGCCAGCCAAATTGTCCTAGCTATGATATTTCCAAAGATATGGGCGAAAAGCAGTGTGATCCCAAATCCGGGCCCGTTTTGCTCTAGGAGGCCCAGGAGCCGAGAAAAACGCGAAAAACGAAAAAATCGACTTTAGAAAATTCCCGGACCCCTGGAAAAATCGGAAATCGTCTCACGAATTCAATGGCGCCAGCCAAATTGTCCTAGCTATGATATTTCCAAAGATATCGGCAAAAGGCTGTGTGATCCCAAATCCGGGCCCGTTTTACTCTAGGAGGCCCAGGAGCGGAGAAAAAAGCGAAAAACGAAAAAATCGACTTTAGAAAATTCCCGGCCCCCTAGAAAAATCGGAAATCGTCTCACGAATCCAATGGCGCCAGCCAAATTGTCCTAGCTATGATATTTCCAAAGATATGGGCGAAAAACGGTGTGATGCCAAATCCGGGCCCGTTTTGCTCTCGGAGACCCAGGAGCCGAGAAAATCGCGAAAAACGAAAAAATCGACTTTAGAAAATTCACGGACCTCTAGAAAAATCGGAAATCGTCTCACGAATCCAATGGCGCCAGCCAAATTGTCCTAGCTATGATATTTCCAAAGATATCGGCAAAAGGCTGTGTGATCCCAAATCCGGGCCCGTTTTACTCTAGGAGGCCCAGGAGCCGAGAAAAACGCGAAAAACGAAAAAATCGAATTTAGAAAATTCCCAGCCCCCTAGAAAAATCGGAAATCGTCTCACGAATCCAATGGCGCCAGCCAAATTGTCCTAGCTATGATATTTCCAAAGATATGGGCAGAAGACTGTGTGATCCCAAATCCGGGCCCGTTTTGCTCTAGGAGGCCCAGGAGCGGAGAAAAACGCGAAAAACGAAAAAATCGACTTTAGAAAATTCCCGGCCCCCTAGAAAAATCGGAAATCGTCTCACGAATCCAATGGCGCCAGCCAAATTGTCCTAGCTATGATATTCCCAAAGATATGGGCGAAAAACAGTGTGATCCCAAATCCGGGCCCGTTTTACTCTAGGAGGCCCAGGAGCCGAGAAAAACGCGAAAAACGAAAAAATCGACTTTAGAAAATTCCCGGACCCCTAGAAAAATCGCAAATCGTCTCACGAATCCAATGGCGCCAGCCAAATTGTCCTAGCTATGATATTTCCAAAGATATGGGCGAATAACGGTGTGATCCCAAATCCGGGCCCGTTTTGCTCTAGGAGGCCCAGGAGCCGAGAAAAACGCGAAAAACGAAAAAATCGACTTTAGAAAATTCCCAGCCCCCTAGAAAAATCGGAAATCGTCTCACGAATCCAATGGCGCCAGCCAAATTGTCCTAGCTATGATATTTCGAAAGATATGGGCAAAAGACTGTGTGATCCCAAATCCGGGCCCGTTTTGCTCTAGGAGGCCCAGGAGCGGAGAAAAACGCGAAAAACGAAAAAAGCGACTTTAGAAAATTCCCAGCCCCCTAGAAAAATCGGAAATCGTCTCACGAATCGAATGGCGCCAGCCAAATTGTCCTAGCTATGATATTTCCAAAGATATGGGCGAATAACGGTGTGATCCCAAATCCGGGCCCGTTTTGCTCTAGGAGGCCCAGGAGCCGAGAAAAACGCGAAAAACGAAAAAATCGACTTTAGAAAATTCCCGGACCCCTAGAAAAATCGCAAATCGTCTCACGAATCCAATGGCGCCAGCCAAATTGTCCTAGCTATGATATTTCCAAAGATATGGGCGAATAACGGTGTGATCCCAAATCCGGGCCCGTTTTGCTCTAGGAGGCCCAGGAGCCGAGAAAAACGCGAAAAACGAAAAAATCGACTTTAGAAAATTCCCAGCCCCCTAGAAAAATGGGAAATCGTCTCACGAATCGAATGGCGCCAGCCAAATTGTCCTAGCTATGATATTTCCAAAGATATGGGCAGAAGACTGTGTGATCCCAAATCCGGGCCCGTTTTTCTCTAGGAGGCCCAGGAGCGGAGAAAAACGCGAAAAACGAAAAAATCGACTTTAGAAAATTCCCGGACCCCTGGAAAAACCGGAAATGGTCTCACGAATTCAATGGCGCCAGCCAAATTGTCCTAGCTATGATATTTCCAAAGATATGGGCAAAAGGCTGTGTGATCCCATATCCGGGCCCGTTTTACTCTAGGAGGCCCAGGAGCCGCGAAAAACGCGAAAAACGAAAAAATCGACTTTAGAAAATTCCCGGACCCCTAGAAAAATCGGAAATCGTCTCACGAATCCAATGGCGCCAGCCAAATTGTCCTAGCTATGATATTTCCAAAGATATGGGCGAAAAGCAGTGTGATCCCAAATCCGGGCCCGTTTTGCTCTAGGAGGCCCAGGAGCCGAGAAAAACGCGAAAAACGAAAAAATCGACTTTAGAAAATTCCCGGACCCCTGGAAAAATCGGAAATCGTCTCACGAATTCAATGGCGCCAGCCAAATTGTCCTAGCTATGATATTTCCAAAGATATCGGCAAAAGGCTGTGTGATCCCAAATCCGGGCCCGTTTTACTCTAGGAGGCCCAGGAGCGGAGAAAAAAGCGAAAAACGAAAAAATCGACTTTAGAAAATTCCCGGCCCCCTAGAAAAATCGGAAATCGTCTCACGAATCCAATGGCGCCAGCCAAATTGTCCTAGCTATGATATTTCCAAAGATATGGGCGAAAAACGGTGTGATGCCAAATCCGGGCCCGTTTTGCTCTCGGAGACCCAGGAGCCGAGAAAATCGCGAAAAACGAAAAAATCGACTTTAGAAAATTCACGGACCTCTAGAAAAATCGGAAATCGTCTCACGAATCCAATGGCGCCAGCCAAATTGTCCTAGCTATGATATTTCCAAAGATATCGGCAAAAGGCTGTGTGATCCCAAATCCGGGCCCGTTTTACTCTAGGAGGCCCAGGAGCCGAGAAAAACGCGAAAAACGAAAAAATCGAATTTAGAAAATTCCCAGCCCCCTAGAAAAATCGGAAATCGTCTCACGAATCCAATGGCGCCAGCCAAATTGTCCTAGCTATGATATTTCCAAAGATATGGGCAGAAGACTGTGTGATCCCAAATCCGGGCCCGTTTTGCTCTAGGAGGCCCAGGAGCGGAGAAAAACGCGAAAAACGAAAAAATCGACTTTAGAAAATTCCCGGCCCCCTAGAAAAATCGGAAATCGTCTCACGAATCCAATGGCGCCAGCCAAATTGTCCTAGCTATGATATTCCCAAAGATATGGGCGAAAAACAGTGTGATCCCAAATCCGGGCCCGTTTTACTCTAGGAGGCCCAGGAGCCGAGAAAAACGCGAAAAACGAAAAAATCGACTTTAGAAAATTCCCGGACCCCTAGAAAAATCGCAAATCGTCTCACGAATCCAATGGCGCCAGCCAAATTGTCCTAGCTATGATATTTCCAAAGATATGGGCGAATAACGGTGTGATCCCAAATCCGGGCCCGTTTTGCTCTAGGAGGCCCAGGAGCCGAGAAAAACGCGAAAAACGAAAAAATCGACTTTAGAAAATTCCCAGCCCCCTAGAAAAATCGGAAATCGTCTCACGAATCCAATGGCGCCAGCCAAATTGTCCTAGCTATGATATTTCGAAAGATATGGGCAAAAGACTGTGTGATCCCAAATCCGGGCCCGTTTTGCTCTAGGAGGCCCAGGAGCGGAGAAAAACGCGAAAAACGAAAAAAGCGACTTTAGAAAATTCCCAGCCCCCTAGAAAAATCGGAAATCGTCTCACGAATCGAATGGCGCCAGCCAAATTGTCCTAGCTATGATATTTCCAAAGATATGGGCAGAAGACTGTGTGATCCCAAATCCGGGCCCGTTTTTCTCTAGGAGGCCCAGGAGCGGAGAAAAACGCGAAAAACGAAAAAATCGACTTTAGAAAATTCCCGGACCCCTGGAAAAATCGGAAATGGTCTCACGAATTCAATGGCGCCAGCCAAATTGTCCTAGCTATGATATTTCCAAAGATATGGGCGAATAACGGTGTGATCCCAAATCCGGGCCCGTTTTGCTCTAGGAGGCCCAGGAGGCGAGAAAAACGCGAAAAACGAAAAAATCGACTTTAGAAAATTCCCAGCCCCCTAGAAAAATCGGAAATCGTCTCACGAATCCAATGGCGCCAGCCAAATTGTCCTAGCTATGATATTTCCAAAGATATGGGCGAAAAACGGCGTGATGCCAAATCCGGGCCCGTTTTGCTCTCGGAGACCCAGGAGCCGAGAAAATCGCGAAAAACGAAAAAATCGACTTTAGAAAATTCACGGACCTCTAGAAAAATCGGAAATCGTCTCACGAATCCAATGGCGCCAGCCAAATTGTCCTAGCTATGATATTTCCAAAGATATGGGCGAAAAACGGTGTGATGCCAAATCCGGGCCTGTCTTGCTCTAGGAGACCCAGGAGCCGAGGAAATCGCGAAAAACGAAAAAATCGACTTTAGAAAATTCCCAGCCCCCTAGAAAAATCGGAAATCGTCTCACGAATCCAATGGCGCCAGCCAAATTGTCCTAGCTATGATATTTCCAAAGATATGGCAAAAGGCTGTCTGATCCCATATCCGGGCCCGTTTTACTCTAGGAGGCCCAGGAGCCGAGAAAAACGCGAAAAACGAAAAAATCGACTTTAGAAAATTCCCGGACCCCTAGAAAAATCGGAAATCGTCTCACGAATCCAATGGCGCCAGCCAAATTGTCCTAGCTATGATATTTCCAAAGATATGGGCAGAAGACTGTGTGATCCCAAATCCGGGCCCGTTTTGCTCTAGGAGGCCCAGGAGCGGAGAAAAACGCGAAAAACGAAAAAATCGACTTTAGAAAATTCCCGGACCCCTAGAAAAATCGCAAATCGTCTCACGAATCCAATGGTGCCAGCCAAATTGTCCTAGCTATGATATTTCCAAAGATATGGGCGAATAACGGTGTGATCCCAAATCCGGGCCCGTTTTGCTCTAGGAGGCCCAGGAGCCGAGAAAAACGCGAAAAACGAAAAAATCGACTTTAGAAAATTCCCAGCCCCCTAGAAAAATCGGAAATCGTCTCACGAATCCAATGGCGCCAGCCAAATTGTCCTAGCTATGATATTTCGAAAGATATGGGCAAAAGACTGTGTGATCCCAAATCCGGGCCCGTTTTGCTCTAGGAGGCCCAGGAGCGGAGAAAAACGCGAAAAACGAAAAAATCGACTTTAGAAAATTCCCAGCCCCCTAGAAAAATGGGAAATCGTCTCACGAATCGAATGGCGCCAGCCAAATTGTCCTAGCTATGATATTTCCAAAGATATGGGCAGAAGACTGTGTGATCCCAAATCCGGGCCCGTTTTTCTCTAGGAGGCCCAGGAGCGGAGAAAAACGCGAAAAACGAAAAAATCGACTTTAGAAAATTCCCGGACCCCTGGAAAAATCGGAAATGGTCTCACGAATTCAATGGCGCCAGCCAAATTGTCCTAGCTATGATATTTCCAAAGATATGGGCAAAAGGCTGTGTGATCCCATATCCGGGCCCGTTTTACTCTAGGAGGCCCAGGAGCCGCGAAAAACGCGAAAAACGAAAAAATCGACTTTAGAAAATTCCCGGACCCCTAGAAAAATCGGAAATCGTCTCACGAATCCAATGGCGCCAGCCAAATTGTCCTAGCTATGATATTTCCAAAGATATGGGCGAAAAGCAGTGTGATCCCAAATCCGGGCCCGTTTTGCTCTAGGAGGCCCAGGAGCGGAGAAAAAAGCGAAAAACGAAAAAATCGACTTTAGAAAATTCCCGGCCCCCTAGAAAAATCGGAAATCGTCTCACGAATCCAATGGCGCCAGCCAAATTGTCCTAGCTATGATATTTCCAAAGATATGGGCGAAAAACGGTGTGATGCCAAATCCGGGCCCGTTTTGCTCTCGGAGACCCAGGAGCCGAGAAAATCGCGAAAAACGAAAAAATCGACTTTAGAAAATTCACGGACCTCTAGAAAAATCGGAAATCGTCTCACGAATCCAATGGCGCCAGCCAAATTGTCCTAGCTATGATATTTCCAAAGATATCGGCAAAAGGCTGTGTGATCCCAAATCCGGGCCCGTTTTACTCTAGGAGGCCCAGGAGCCGAGAAAAACGCGAAAAACGAAAAAATCGAATTTAGAAAATTCCCAGCCCCCTAGAAAAATCGGAAATCGTCTCACGAATCCAATGGCGCCAGCCAAATTGTCCTAGCTATGATATTTCCAAAGATATGGGCAGAAGACTGTGTGATCCCAAATCCGGGCCCGTTTTGCTCTAGGAGGCCCAGGAGCGGAGAAAAACGCGAAAAACGAAAAAATCGACTTTAGAAAATTCCCGGCCCCCTAGAAAAATCGGAAATCGTCTCACGAATCCAATGGCGCCAGCCAAATTGTCCTAGCTATGATATTCCCAAAGATATGGGCGAAAAACAGTGTGATCCCAAATCCGGGCCCGTTTTACTCTAGGAGGCCCAGGAGCCGAGAAAAACGCGAAAAACGAAAAAATCGACTTTAGAAAATTCCCGGACCCCTAGAAAAATCGCAAATCGTCTCACGAATCCAATGGCGCCAGCCAAATTGTCCTAGCTATGATATTTCCAAAGATATGGGCGAATAACGGTGTGATCCCAAATCCGGGCCCGTTTTGCTCTAGGAGGCCCAGGAGCCGAGAAAAACGCGAAAAACGAAAAAATCGACTTTAGAAAATTCCCAGCCCCCTAGAAAAATGGGAAATCGTCTCACGAATCGAATGGCGCCAGCCAAATTGTCCTAGCTATGATATTTCCAAAGATATGGGCAGAAGACTGTGTGATCCCAAATCCGGGCCCGTTTTTCTCTAGGAGGCCCAGGAGCGGAGAAAAACGCGAAAAACGAAAAAATCGACTTTAGAAAATTCCCGGACCCCTGGAAAAATCGGAAATGGTCTCACGAATTCAATGGCGCCAGCCAAATTGTCCTAGCTATGATATTTCCAAAGATATGGGCAAAAGGCTGTGTGATCCCATATCCGGGCCCGTTTTACTCTAGGAGGCCCAGGAGCCGCGAAAAACGCGAAAAACGAAAAAATCGACTTTAGAAAATTCCCGGACCCCTAGAAAAATCGGAAATCGTCTCACGAATCCAATGGCGCCAGCCAAATTGTCCTAGCTATGATATTTCCAAAGATATGGGCGAAAAGCAGTGTGATCCCAAATCCGGGCCCGTTTTGCTCTAGGAGGCCCAGGAGCCGAGAAAAACGCGAAAAACGAAAAAATCGACTTTAGAAAATTCCCGGACCCCTGGAAAAATCGGAAATCGTCTCACGAATTCAATGGCGCCAGCCAAATTGTCCTAGCTATGATATTTCCAAAGATATCGGCAAAAGGCTGTGTGATCCCAAATCCGGGCCCGTTTTACTCTAGGAGGCCCAGGAGCGGAGAAAAACGCGAAAAACGAAAAAATCGACTTTAGAAAATTCCCGGACCCCTAGAAAAATCGCAAATCGTCTCACGAATCCAATGGTGCCAGCCAAATTGTCCTAGCTATGATATTTCCAAAGATATGGGCGAATAACGGTGTGATCCCAAATCCGGGCCCCTTTTGCTCTAGGAGGCCCAGGAGCCGAGAAAAACGCGAAAAACGAAAAAATCGACTTTAGAAAATTCCCAGCCCCCTAGAAAAATCGGAAATCGTCTCACGAATCCAATGGCGCCAGCCAAATTGTCCTAGCTATGATATTTCGAAAGATATGGGCAAAAGACTGTGTGATCCCAAATCCGGGCCCGTTTTGCTCTAGGAGGCCCAGGAGCGGAGAAAAACGCGAAAAACGAAAAAATCGACTTTAGAAAATTCCCAGCCCCCTAGAAAAATGGGAAATCGTCTCACGAATCGAATGGCGCCAGCCAAATTGTCCTAGCTATGATATTTCCAAAGATATGGGCAGAAGACTGTGTGATCCCAAATCCGGGCCCGTTTTTCTCTAGGAGGCCCAGGAGCGGAGAAAAACGCGAAAAACGAAAAAATCGACTTTAGAAAATTCCCGGACCCCTGGAAAAATCGGAAATGGTCTCACGAATTCAATGGCGCCAGCCAAATTGTCCTAGCTATGATATTTCCAAAGATATGGGCAAAAGGCTGTGTGATCCCATATCCGGGCCCGTTTTACTCTAGGAGGCCCAGGAGCCGCGAAAAACGCGAAAAACGAAAAAATCGACTTTAGAAAATTCCCGGACCCCTAGAAAAATCGGAAATCGTCTCACGAATCCAATGGCGCCAGCCAAATTGTCCTAGCTATGATATTTCCAAAGATATGGGCGAAAAGCAGTGTGATCCCAAATCCGGGCCCGTTTTGCTCTAGGAGGCCCAGGAGCGGAGAAAAAAGCGAAAAACGAAAAAATCGACTTTAGAAAATTCCCGGCCCCCTAGAAAAATCGGAAATCGTCTCACGAATCCAATGGCGCCAGCCAAATTGTCCTAGCTATGATATTTCCAAAGATATGGGCGAAAAACGGTGTGATGCCAAATCCGGGCCCGTTTTGCTCTCGGAGACCCAGGAGCCGAGAAAATCGCGAAAAACGAAAAAATCGACTTTAGAAAATTCACGGACCTCTAGAAAAATCGGAAATCGTCTCACGAATCCAATGGCGCCAGCCAAATTGTCCTAGCTATGATATTTCCAAAGATATCGGCAAAAGGCTGTGTGATCCCAAATCCGGGCCCGTTTTACTCTAGGAGGCCCAGGAGCCGAGAAAAACGCGAAAAACGAAAAAATCGAATTTAGAAAATTCCCAGCCCCCTAGAAAAATCGGAAATCGTCTCACGAATCCAATGGCGCCAGCCAAATTGTCCTAGCTATGATATTTCCAAAGATATGGGCAGAAGACTGTGTGATCCCAAATCCGGGCCCGTTTTGCTCTAGGAGGCCCAGGAGCGGAGAAAAACGCGAAAAACGAAAAAATCGACTTTAGAAAATTCCCGGCCCCCTAGAAAAATCGGAAATCGTCTCACGAATCCAATGGCGCCAGCCAAATTGTCCTAGCTATGATATTCCCAAAGATATGGGCGAAAAACAGTGTGATCCCAAATCCGGGCCCGTTTTACTCTAGGAGGCCCAGGAGCCGAGAAAAACGCGAAAAACGAAAAAATCGACTTTAGAAAATTCCCGGACCCCTAGAAAAATCGCAAATCGTCTCACGAATCCAATGGCGCCAGCCAAATTGTCCTAGCTATGATATTTCCAAAGATATGGGCGAATAACGGTGTGATCCCAAATCCGGGCCCGTTTTGCTCTAGGAGGCCCAGGAGCCGAGAAAAACGCGAAAAACGAAAAAATCGACTTTAGAAAATTCCCAGCCCCCTAGAAAAATGGGAAATCGTCTCACGAATCGAATGGCGCCAGCCAAATTGTCCTAGCTATGATATTTCCAAAGATATGGGCAGAAGACTGTGTGATCCCAAATCCGGGCCCGTTTTTCTCTAGGAGGCCCAGGAGCGGAGAAAAACGCGAAAAACGAAAAAATCGACTTTAGAAAATTCCCGGACCCCTGGAAAAATCGGAAATGGTCTCACGAATTCAATGGCGCCAGCCAAATTGTCCTAGCTATGATATTTCCAAAGATATGGGCAAAAGGCTGTGTGATCCCATATCCGGGCCCGTTTTACTCTAGGAGGCCCAGGAGCCGCGAAAAACGCGAAAAACGAAAAAATCGACTTTAGAAAATTCCCGGACCCCTAGAAAAATCGGAAATCGTCTCACGAATCCAATGGCGCCAGCCAAATTGTCCTAGCTATGATATTTCCAAAGATATGGGCGAAAAGCAGTGTGATCCCAAATCCGGGCCCGTTTTGCTCTAGGAGGCCCAGGAGCCGAGAAAAACGCGAAAAACGAAAAAATCGACTTTAGAAAATTCCCGGACCCCTGGAAAAATCGGAAATCGTCTCACGAATTCAATGGCGCCAGCCAAATTGTCCTAGCTATGATATTTCCAAAGATATCGGCAAAAGGCTGTGTGATCCCAAATCCGGGCCCGTTTTACTCTAGGAGGCCCAGGAGCGGAGAAAAAAGCGAAAAACGAAAAAATCGACTTTAGAAAATTCCCGGCCCCCTAGAAAAATCGGAAATCGTCTCACGAATCCAATGGCGCCAGCCAAATTGTCCTAGCTATGATATTTCCAAAGATATGGGCGAAAAACGGTGTGATGCCAAATCCGGGCCCGTTTTGCTCTCGGAGACCCAGGAGCCGAGAAAATCGCGAAAAACGAAAAAATCGACTTTAGAAAATTCACGGACCTCTAGAAAAATCGGAAATCGTCTCACGAATCCAATGGCGCCAGCCAAATTGTCCTAGCTATGATATTTCCAAAGATATCGGCAAAAGGCTGTGTGATCCCAAATCCGGGCCCGTTTTACTCTAGGAGGCCCAGGAGCCGAGAAAAACGCGAAAAACGAAAAAATCGAATTTAGAAAATTCCCAGCCCCCTAGAAAAATCGGAAATCGTCTCACGAATCCAATGGCGCCAGCCAAATTGTCCTAGCTATGATATTTCCAAAGATATGGGCAGAAGACTGTGTGATCCCAAATCCGGGCCCGTTTTGCTCTAGGAGGCCCAGGAGCGGAGAAAAACGCGAAAAACGAAAAAATCGACTTTAGAAAATTCCCGGCCCCCTAGAAAAATCGGAAATCGTCTCACGAATCCAATGGCGCCAGCCAAATTGTCCTAGCTATGATATTCCCAAAGATATGGGCGAAAAACAGTGTGATCCCAAATCCGGGCCCGTTTTACTCTAGGAGGCCCAGGAGCCGAGAAAAACGCGAAAAACGAAAAAATCGAATTTAGAAAATTCCCAGCCCCCTAGAAAAATCGGAAATCGTCTCACGAATCCAATGGCGCCAGCCAAATTGTCCTAGCTATGATATTTCCAAAGATAGGGGCAGAAGACTGTGTGATCCCAAATCCGGGCCCGTTTTGCTCTAGGAGGCCCAGGAGCGGAGAAAAACGCGAAAAACGAAAAAATCGACTTTAGAAAATTCCCGGCCCCCTAGAAAAATCGGAAATCGTCTCACGAATCCAATGGCGCCAGCCAAATTGTCCTAGCTATGATATTCCCAAAGATATGGGCGAAAAACAGTGTGATCCCAAATCCGGGCCCGTTTTACTCTAGGAGGCCCAGGAGCCGAGAAAAACGCGAAAAACGAAAAAATCGACTTTAGAAAATTCCCGGACCCCTAGAAAAATCGCAAATCGTCTCACGAATCCAATGGCGCCAGCCAAATTGTCCTAGCTATGATATTTCCAAAGATATGGGCGAATAACGGTGTGATCCCAAATCCGGGCCCGTTTTGCTCTAGGAGGCCCAGGAGCCGAGAAAAACGCGAAAAACGAAAAAATCGACTTTAGAAAATTCCCAGCCCCCTAGAAAAATGGGAAATCGTCTCACGAATCGAATGGCGCCAGCCAAATTGTCCTAGCTATGATATTTCCAAAGATATGGGCAGAAGACTGTGTGATCCCAAATCCGGGCCCGTTTTTCTCTAGGAGGCCCAGGAGCGGAGAAAAACGCGAAAAACGAAAAAATCGACTTTAGAAAATTCCCGGACCCCTGGAAAAACCGGAAATGGTCTCACGAATTCAATGGCGCCAGCCAAATTGTCCTAGCTATGATATTTCCAAAGATATGGGCAAAAGGCTGTGTGATCCCATATCCGGGCCCGTTTTACTCTAGGAGGCCCAGGAGCCGCGAAAAACGCGAAAAACGAAAAAATCGACTTTAGAAAATTCCCGGACCCCTAGAAAAATCGGAAATCGTCTCACGAATCCAATGGCGCCAGCCAAATTGTCCTAGCTATGATATTTCCAAAGATATGGGCGAAAAGCAGTGTGATCCCAAATCCGGGCCCGTTTTGCTCTAGGAGGCCCAGGAGCCGAGAAAAACGCGAAAAACGAAAAAATCGACTTTAGAAAATTCCCGGACCCCTGGAAAAATCGGAAATCGTCTCACGAATTCAATGGCGCCAGCCAAATTGTCCTAGCTATGATATTTCCAAAGATATCGGCAAAAGGCTGTGTGATCCCAAATCCGGGCCCGTTTTACTCTAGGAGGCCCAGGAGCGGAGAAAAAAGCGAAAAACGAAAAAATCGACTTTAGAAAATTCCCGGCCCCCTAGAAAAATCGGAAATCGTCTCACGAATCCAATGGCGCCAGCCAAATTGTCCTAGCTATGATATTTCCAAAGATATGGGCGAAAAACGGTGTGATGCCAAATCCGGGCCCGTTTTGCTCTCGGAGACCCAGGAGCCGAGAAAATCGCGAAAAACGAAAAAATCGACTTTAGAAAATTCACGGACCTCTAGAAAAATCGGAAATCGTCTCACGAATCCAATGGCGCCAGCCAAATTGTCCTAGCTATGATATTTCCAAAGATATCGGCAAAAGGCTGTGTGATCCCAAATCCGGGCCCGTTTTACTCTAGGAGGCCCAGGAGCCGAGAAAAACGCGAAAAACGAAAAAATCGAATTTAGAAAATTCCCAGCCCCCTAGAAAAATCGGAAATCGTCTCACGAATCCAATGGCGCCAGCCAAATTGTCCTAGCTATGATATTTCCAAAGATATGGGCAGAAGACTGTGTGATCCCAAATCCGGGCCCGTTTTGCTCTAGGAGGCCCAGGAGCGGAGAAAAACGCGAAAAACGAAAAAATCGACTTTAGAAAATTCCCGGCCCCCTAGAAAAATCGGAAATCGTCTCACGAATCCAATGGCGCCAGCCAAATTGTCCTAGCTATGATATTCCCAAAGATATGGGCGAAAAACAGTGTGATCCCAAATCCGGGCCCGTTTTACTCTAGGAGGCCCAGGAGCCGAGAAAAACGCGAAAAACGAAAAAATCGACTTTAGAAAATTCCCGGACCCCTAGAAAAATCGCAAATCGTCTCACGAATCCAATGGCGCCAGCCAAATTGTCCTAGCTATGATATTTCCAAAGATATGGGCGAATAACGGTGTGATCCCAAATCCGGGCCCGTTTTGCTCTAGGAGGCCCAGGAGCCGAGAAAAACGCGAAAAACGAAAAAATCGACTTTAGAAAATTCCCAGCCCCCTAGAAAAATCGGAAATCGTCTCACGAATCCAATGGCGCCAGCCAAATTGTCCTAGAGATGATATTTCGAAAGATATGGGCAAAAGACTGTGTGATCCCAAATCCGGGCCCGTTTTGCTCTAGGAGGCCCAGGAGCGGAGAAAAACGCGAAAAACGAAAAAAGCGACTTTAGAAAATTCCCAGCCCCCTAGAAAAATCGGAAATCGTCTCACGAATCGAATGGCGCCAGCCAAATTGTCCTAGCTATGATATTTCCAAAGATATGGGCAGAAGACTGTGTGATCCCAAATCCGGGCCCGTTTTTCTCTAGGAGGCCCAGGAGCGGAGAAAAACGCGAAAAACGAAAAAATCGACTTTAGAAAATTCCCGGACCCCTGGAAAAATCGGAAATGGTCTCACGAATTCAATGGCGCCAGCCAAATTGTCCTAGCTATGATATTTCCAAAGATATGGGCAAAAGGCTGTGTGATCCCATATCTGGGCCCGTTTTAATCTAGGAGGCCCAGGAGCCGCGAAAAACGCGAAAAACGAAAAAATCGACTTTAGAAAATTCCCGGACCCCTAGAAAAATCGGAAATCGTCTCACGAATCCAATGGCGCCAGCCAAATTGTCCTAGCTATGATATTTCCAAAGATATGGGCGAAAAGCAGTGTGATCCCAAATCCGGGCCCGTTTTGCTCTAGGAGGCCCAGGAGCCGAGAAAAACGCGAAAAACGAAAAAATCGACTTTAGAAAATTCCCGGACCCCTGGAAAAATCGGAAATCGTCTCACGAATCCAATGGCGCCAGCCAAATTGTCCTAGCTATGATATTTCCAAAGATATGGCAAAAGGCTGTCTGATCCCATATCCGGGCCCGTTTTACTCTAGGGGGCCCAGGAGCCGAGAAAAACGCGAAAAACGAAAAAATCGACTTTAGAAAATTCCCGGACCCCTAGAAAAATCGGAAATCGTCTCACGAATCCAATGGCGCCAGCCAAATTGTCCTAGCTATGATATTTCCAAAGATATGGGCAGAAGACTGTGTGATCCCAAATCCGGGCCCGTTTTGCTCTAGGAGGCCCAGGAGCGGAGAAAAACGCGAAAAACGAAAAAATCGACTTTAGAAAATTCCCGGCCCCCTAGAAAAATCGGAAATCGTCTCACGAATCCAATGGCGCCAGCCAAATTGTCCTAGCTATGATATTCCCAAAGATATGGGCGAAAAACAGTGTGATCCCAAATCCGGGCCCGTTTTACTCTAGGAGGCCCAGGAGCCGAGAAAAACGCGAAAAACGAAAAAATCGACTTTAGAAAATTCCCGGACCCCTAGAAAAATCGCAAATCGTCTCACGAATCCAATGGCGCCAGCCAAATTGTCCTAGCTATGATATTTCCAAAGATATGGGCGAATAACGGTGTGATCCCAAATCCGGGCCCGTTTTGCTCTAGGAGGCCCAGGAGCCGAGAAAAACGCGAAAAACGAAAAAATCGACTTTAGAAAATTCCCAGCCCCCTAGAAAAATGGGAAATCGTCTCACGAATCGAATGGCGCCAGCCAAATTGTCCTAGCTATGATATTTCCAAAGATATGGGCAGAAGACTGTGTGATCCCAAATCCGGGCCCGTTTTTCTCTAGGAGGCCCAGGAGCGGAGAAAAACGCGAAAAACGAAAAAATCGACTTTAGAAAATTCCCGGACCCCTGGAAAAATCGGAAATGGTCTCACGAATTCAATGGCGCCAGCCAAATTGTCCTAGCTATGATATTTCCAAAGATATGGGCAAAAGGCTGTGTGATCCCATATCCGGGCCCGTTTTACTCTAGGAGGCCCAGGAGCCGCGAAAAACGCGAAAAACGAAAAAATCGACTTTAGAAAATTCCCGGACCCCTAGAAAAATCGGAAATCGTCTCACGAATCCAATGGCGCCAGCCAAATTGTCCTAGCTATGATATTTCCAAAGATATGGGCGAAAAGCAGTGTGATCCCAAATCCGGGCCCGTTTTGCTCTAGGAGGCCCAGGAGCCGAGAAAAACGCGAAAAACGAAAAAATCGACTTTAGAAAATTCCCGGACCCCTGGAAAAATCGGAAATCGTCTCACGAATTCAATGGCGCCAGCCAAATTGTCCTAGCTATGATATTTCCAAAGATATCGGCAAAAGGCTGTGTGATCCCAAATCCGGGCCCGTTTTACTCTAGGAGGCCCAGGAGCGGAGAAAAAAGCGAAAAACGAAAAAATCGACTTTAGAAAATTCCCGGCCCCCTAGAAAAATCGGAAATCGTCTCACGAATCCAATGGCGCCAGCCAAATTGTCCTAGCTATGATATTTCCAAAGATATGGGCGAAAAACGGTGTGATGCCAAATCCGGGCCCGTTTTGCTCTAGGAGGCCCAGGAGCGGAGAAAAACGCGAAAAACGAAAAAATCGACTTTAGAAAATTCCCGGCCCCCTAGAAAAATCGGAAATCGTCTCACGAATCCAATGGCGCCAGCCAAATTGTCCTAGCTATGATATTCCCAAAGATATGGGCGAAAAACAGTGTGATCCCAAATCCGGGCCCGTTTTACTCCAGGAGGCCCAGGAGCCGAGAAAAACGCGAAAAACGAAAAAATCGACTTTAGAAAATTCCCGGACCCCTAGAAAAATCGCAAATCGTCTCACGAATCCAATGGCGCCAGCCAAATTGTCCTGGCTATGATATTTCCAAAGATATGGGCGAATAACGGTGTGATCCCAAATCCGGGCCCGTTTTGCTCTAGGAGGCCCAGGAGCCGAGAAAAACGCGAAAAACGAAAAAATCGACTTTAGAAAATTCCCAGCCCCCTAGAAAAATCGGAAATCGTCTCACGAATCCAATGGCGCCAGCCAAATTGTCCTAGCTATGATATTTCGAAAGATATGGGCAAAAGACTGTGTGATCCCAAATCCGGGCCCGTTTTGCTCTAGGAGGCCCAGGAGCGGAGAAAAACGCGAAAAACGAAAAAATCGACTTTAGAAAATTCCCAGCCCCCTAGAAAAATCGGAAATCGTCTCACGAATCGAATGGCGCCAGCCAAATTGTCCTAGCTATGATATTTCCAAAGTTATGGGCAAAAGACTGTGTGATCCCAAATCCGGGCCCGTTTTGCTCTCGGAGACCCAGGAGCCGAGAAAATCGCGAAAAACGAAAAAATCGACTTTAGAAAATTCACGGACCTCTAGAAAAATCGGAAATCGTCTCACGAATCCAATGGCGCCAGCCAAATTGTCCTAGCTATGATATTTCCAAAGATATCGGCAAAAGGCTGTGTGATCCCAAATCCGGGCCCGTTTTACTCTAGGAGGCCCAGGAGCCGAGAAAAACGCGAAAAACGAAAAAATCGACTTTAGAAAATTCCCAGCCCCCTAGAAAAATCGGAAATCGTCTCACGAATCCAATGGCGCCAGCCAAATTGTCCTAGCTATGATATTTCCAAAGATATGGGCAGAAGACTGTGTGATCCCAAATCCGGGCCCGTTTTGCTCTAGGAGGCCCAGGAGCGGAGAAAAACGCGAAAAACGAAAAAATCGACTTTAGAAAATTCCCGGCCCCCTAGAAAAATCCGAAATCGTCTCACGAATCCAATGGCGCCAGCCAAATTGTCCTAGCTATGATATTCCCAAAGATATGGGCGAAAAACAGTGTGATCCCAAATCCGGGCCCGTTTTACTCTAGGAGGCCCAGGAGCCGAGAAAAACGCGAAAAACGAAAAAATCGACTTTAGAAAATTCCCGGACCCCTAGAAAAATCGCAAATCGTCTCACGAATCCAATGGCGCCAGCCAAATTGTCCTAGCTATGATATTTCCAAAGATATGGGCGAATAACGGTGTGATCCCAAATCCGGGCCCGTTTTGCTCTAGGAGGCCCAGGAGCCGAGAAAAACGCGAAAAACGAAAAAATCGACTTTAGAAAATTCCCAGCCCCCTAGAAAAATCGGAAATCGTCTCACGAATCCAATGGCGCCAGCCAAATTGTCCTAGCTATGATATTTCGAAAGATATGGGCAAAAGACTGTGTGATCCCAAATCCGGGCCCGTTTTGCTCTAGGAGGCCCAGGAGCGGAGAAAAACGCGAAAAACGAAAAAAGCGACTTTAGAAAATTCCCAGCCCCCTAGAAAAATCGGAAATCGTCTCACGAATCGAATGGCGCCAGCCAAATTGTCCTAGCTATGATATTTCCAAAGATATGGGCAGAAGACTGTGTGATCCCAAATCCGGGCCCGTTTTTCTCTAGGAGGCCCAGGAGCGGAGAAAAACGCGAAAAACGAAAAAATCGACTTTAGAAAATTCCCGGACCCCTGGAAAAATCGGAAATGGTCTCACGAATTCAATGGCGCCAGCCAAATTGTCCTAGCTATGATATTTCCAAAGATATGGGCAAAAGGCTGTGTGATCCCATATCCGGGCCCGTTTTAATCTAGGAGGCCCAGGAGCCGCGAAAAACGCGAAAAACGAAAAAATCGACTTTAGAAAATTCCCGGACCCCTAGAAAAATCGGAAATCGTCTCACGAATCCAATGGCGCCAGCCAAATTGTCCTAGCTATGATATTTCCAAAGATATGGGCGAAAAGCAGTGTGATCCCAAATCCGGGCCCGTTTTGCTCTAGGAGGCCCAGGAGCCGAGAAAAACGCGAAAAACGAAAAAATCGACTTTAGAAAATTCCCGGACCCCTGGAAAAATCGGAAATCGTCTCACGAATTCAATGGCGCCAGCCAAATTGTCCTAGCTATGATATTTCCAAAGATATCGGCAAAAGGCTGTGTGATCCCAAATCCGGGCCCGTTTTACTCTAGGAGGCCCAGGAGCGGAGAAAAAAGCGAAAAACGAAAAAATCGACTTTAGAAAATTCCCGGCCCCCTAGAAAAGTCGGAAATCGTCTCACGAATCCAATTGCGCCAGCCAAATTGTCCTAGCTATGATATTTCCAAAGATATGGGCGAAAAACGGTGTGATGCCAAATCCGGGCCCGTCTTGCTCTAGGAGACCCAGGAGCCGAGGAAATCGCGAAAAACGAAAAAATCGACTTTAGAAAATTCCCAGCCCCCTAGAAAAATCGGAAATCGTCTCACGAATCCAATGGCGCCAGCCAAATTGTCCTAGCTATGATATTTCCAAAGATATGGCAAAAGGCTGTGTGATCCCATATCCGGGCCCGTTTTACTCTAGGAGGCCCAGGAGCCGAGAAAAACGCGAAAAACGAAAAAATCGACTTTAGAAAATTCCCGGACCCCTAGAAAAATCGGAAATCGTCTCACGAATCCAATGGCGCCAGCCAAATTGTCCTAGCTATGATATTTCCAAAGATATGGCAAAAGGCTGTCTGATCCCATATCCGGGCCCGTTTTACTCTAGGGGGCCCAGGAGCCGAGAAAAACGCGAAAAACGAAAAAATCGACTTTAGAAAATTCCCGGACCCCTAGAAAAATCGGAAATCGTCTCACGAATCCAATGGCGCCAGCCAAATTGTCCTAGCTATGATATTTCCAAAGATATGGGCAGAAGACTGTGTGATCCCAAATCCGGGCCCGTTTTGCTCTAGGAGGCCCAGGAGCGGAGAAAAACGCGAAAAACGAAAAAATCGACTTTAGAAAATTCCCGGACCCCTAGAAAAATCGCAAATCGTCTCACGAATCCAATGGCGCCAGCCAAATTGTCCTAGCTATGATATTTCCAAAGATATGGGCGAATAACGGTGTGATCCCAAATCCGGGCCCGTTTTGCTCTAGGAGGCCCAGGAGCCGAGAAAAACGCGAAAAACGAAAAAATCGACTTTAGAAAATTCCCAGCCCCCTAGAAAAATCGGAAATCGTCTCACGAATCCAATGGCGCCAGCCAAATTGTCCTAGCTATGATATTTCGAAAGATATGGGCAAAAGACTGTGTGATCCCAAATCCGGGCCCGTTTTGCTCTAGGAGGCCCAGGAGCGGAGAAAAACGCGAAAAACGAAAAAATCGACTTTAGAAAATTCCCAGCCCCCTAGAAAAATGGGAAATCGTCTCACGAATCGAATGGCGCCAGCCAAATTGTCCTAGCTATGATATTTCCAAAGATATGGGCAGAAGACTGTGTGATCCCAAATCCGGGCCCGTTTTTCTCTAGGAGGCCCAGGAGCGGAGAAAAACGCGAAAAACGAAAAAATCGACTTTAGAAAATTCCCGGACCCCTGGAAAAATCGGAAATGGTCTCACGAATTCAATGGCGCCAGCCAAATTGTCCTAGCTATGATATTTCCAAAGATATGGGCAAAAGGCTGTGTGATCCCATATCCGGGCCCGTTTTACTCTAGGAGGCCCAGGAGCCGCGAAAAACGCGAAAAACGAAAAAATCGACTTTAGAAAATTCCCGGACCCCTAGAAAAATCGGAAATCGTCTCACGAATCCAATGGCGCCAGCCAAATTGTCCTAGCTATGATATTTCCAAAGATATGGGCGAAAAGCAGTGTGATCCCAAATCCGGGCCCGTTTTGCTCTAGGAGGCCCAGGAGCCGAGAAAAACGCGAAAAACGAAAAAATCGACTTTAGAAAATTCCCGGACCCCTGGAAAAATCGGAAATCGTCTCACGAATTCAATGGCGCCAGCCAAATTGTCCTAGCTATGATATTTCCAAAGATATCGGCAAAAGGCTGTGTGATCCCAAATCCGGGCCCGTTTTACTCTAGGAGGCCCAGGAGCGGAGAAAAAAGCGAAAAACGAAAAAATCGATTTTAGAAAATTCCCGGCCCCCTAGAAAAATCGGAAATCGTCTCACGAATCCAATGGCGCCAGCCAAATTGTCCTAGCTATGATATTTCCAAAGATATGGGCGAAAAACGGTGTGATGCCAAATCCGGGCCCGTTTTGCTCTCGGAGACCCAGGAGCCGAGAAAATCGCGAAAAACGAAAAAATCGACTTTAGAAAATTCACGGACCTCTAGAAAAATCGGAAATCGTCTCACGAATCCAATGGCGCCAGCCAAAGTGTCCTAGCTATGATATTTCCAAAGATATCGGCAAAAGGCTGTGTGATCCCAAATCCGGGCCCGTTTTACTCTAGGAGGCCCAGGAGCCGAGAAAAACGCGAAAAACGAAAAAATCGACTTTAGAAAATTCCCAGCCCCCTAGAAAAATCGGAAATCGTCTCACGAATCCAATGGCGCCAGCCAAATTGTCCTAGCTATGATATTTCGAAAGATATGGGCAAAAGACTGTGTGATCCCAAATCCGGGCCCGTTTTGCTCTAGGAGGCCCAGGAGCGGAGAAAAACGCGAAAAACGAAAAAATCGACTTTAGAAAATTCCCAGCCCCCTAGAAAAATCGGAAATCGTCTCACGAATCGAATGGCGCCAGCCAAATTGTCCTAGCTATGATATTTCCAAAGATATGGGCAAAAGACTGTGTGATCCCAAATCCGGGCCCGTTTTGCTCTCGGAGACCCAGGAGCCGAGAAAATCGCGAAAAACGAAAAAATCGACTTTAGAAAATTCACGGACCTCTAGAAAAATCGGAAATCGTCTCACGAATCCAATGGCGCCAGCCAAATTGTCCTAGCTATGATATTTCCAAAGATATCGGCAAAAGGCTGTGTGATCCCAAATCCGGGCCCGTTTTACTCTAGGAGGCCCAGGAGCCGAGAAAAACGCGAAAAACGAAAAAATCGACTTTAGAAAATTCCCAGCCCCCTAGAAAAATCGGAAATCGTCTCACGAATCCAATGGCGCCAGCCAAATTGTCCTAGCTATGATATTTCCAAAGATATGGGCAGAAGACTGTGTGATCCCAAATCCGGGCCCGTTTTGCTCTAGGAGGCCCAGGAGCGGAGAAAAACGCGAAAAACGAAAAAATCGACTTTAGAAAATTCCCGGCCCCCTAGAAAAATCGGAAATCGTCTCACGAATCCAATGGCGCCAGCCAAATTGTCCTAGCTATGATATTCCCAAAGATATGGGCGAAAAACAGTGTGATCCCAAATCCGGGCCCGTTTTACTCTAGGAGGCCCAGGAGCCGAGAAAAACGCGAAAAACGAAAAAATCGACTTTAGAAAATTCCCGGACCCCTAGAAAAATCGCAAATCGTCTCACGAATCCAATGGCGCCAGCCAAATTGTCCTAGCTATGATATTTCGAAAGATATGGGCAAAAGACTGTGTGATCCCAAATCCGGGCCCGTTTTGCTCTAGGAGGCCCAGGAGCGGAGAAAAACGCGAAAAACGAAAAAATCGACTTTAGAAAATTCCCAGCCCCCTAGAAAAATCGGAAATCGTCTCACGAATCGAATGGCGCCAGCCAAATTGTCCTAGCTATGATATTTCCAAAGATATGGGCAGAAGACTGTGTGATCCCAAATCCGGGCCCGTTTTTCTCTAGGAGGCCCAGGAGCGGAGAAAAACGCGAAAAACGAAAAAATCGACTTTAGAAAATTCCCGGACCCCTGGAAAAATCGGAAATGGTCTCACGAATTCAATGGCGCCAGCCAAATTGTCCTAGCTATGATATTTCCAAAGATATGGGCAAAAGGCTGTGTGATCCCATATCCGGGCCCGTTTTACTCTAGGAGGCCCAGGAGCCGCGAAAAACGCGAAAAACGAAAAAATCGACTTTAGAAAATTCCCGGACCCCTAGAAAAATCGGAAATCGTCTCACGAATTCAATGGCACCAGCCAAATTGTCCTAGCTATGATATTTCCAAAGATATCGGCAAAAGGCTGTGTGATCCCAAATCCGGGCCCGTTTTACTCTAGGAGGCCCAGGAGCGGAGAAAAAAGCGAAAAACGAAAAAATCGACTTTAGAAAATTCCCGGCCCCCTAGAAAAATCGGAAATCGTCTCACGAATCCAATGGCGCCAGCCAAATTGTCCTAGCTATGATATTTCCAAAGATATGGGCAGAAGACTGTGTGATCCCAAATCCGGGCCCGTTTTGCTCTAGGAGGCCCAGGAGCGGAGAAAAACGCGAAAAACGAAAAAATCGACTTTAGAAAATTCCCGGCCCCCTAGAAAAATCGCAAATCGTCTCACGAATCCAATGGCGCCAGCCAAATTGTCCTAGCTATGATATTTCCAAAGATATGGGCGAATAACGGTGTGATCCCAAATCCGGGCCCGTTTTGCTCTAGGAGGCCCAGGAGCCGAGAAAAACGCGAAAAACGAAAAAATCGACTTTAGAAAATTCCCAGCCCCCTAGAAAAATCGGAAATCGTCTCACGAATCCAATGGCGCCAGCCAAATTGTCCTAGCTATGATATTTCGAAAGATATGGGCAAAAGACTGTGTGATCCCAAATCCGGGCCCGTTTTGCTCTAGGAGGCCCAGGAGCGGAGAAAAACGCGAAAAACGAAAAAATCGACTTTAGAAAATTCCCAGCCCCCTAGAAAAATCGGAAATCGTCTCACGAATCCAATGGCGCCAGCCAAATTGTCCTAGCTATGATATTTCGAAAGATATGGGCAAAAGACTGTGTGATCCCAAATCCGGGCCCGTTTTGCTCTAGGAGGCCCAGGAGCGGAGAAAAACGCGAAAAACGAAAAAATCGACTTTAGAAAATTCCCAGCCCCCTAGAAAAATCGGAAATCGTCTCACGAATCGAATGGCGCCAGCCAAATTGTCCTAGCTATGATATTTCCAAAGATATGGGCAAAAGACTGTGTGATCCCAAATCCGGGCCCGTTTTGCTCTCGGAGACCCAGGAGCCGAGAAAATCGCGAAAAACGAAAAAATCGACTTTAGAAAATTCACGGACCTCTAGAAAAATCGGAAATCGTCTCACGAATCCAATGGCGCCAGCCAAATTGTCCTAGCTATGATATTTCCAAAGATATCGGCAAAAGGCTGTGTGATCCCAAATCCGGGCCCGTTTTACTCTAGGAGGCCCAGGAGCCGAGAAAAACGCGAAAAACGAAAAAATCGACTTTAGAAAATTCCCAGCCCCCTAGAAAAATCGGAAATCGTCTCACGAATCCAATGGCGCCAGCCAAATTGTCCTAGCTATGATATTTCCAAAGATATGGGCGAATAACGGTGTGATCCCAAATCCGGGCCCGTTTTGCTCTAGGAGGCCCAGGAGCCGAGAAAAACGCGAAAAACGAAAAAATCGACTTTAGAAAATTCCCAGCCCCCTAGAAAAATCGGAAATCGTCTCACGAATCCAATGGCGCCAGCCAAATTGTCCTAGCTATGATATTTCGAAAGATATGGGCAAAAGACTGTGTGATCCCAAATCCGGGCCCGTTTTGCTCTAGGAGGCCCAGGAGCGGAGAAAAACGCGAAAAACGAAAAAATCGACTTTAGAAAATTCCCAGCCCCCTAGAAAAATCGGAAATCGTCTCACGAATCGAATGGCGCCAGCCAAATTGTCCTAGCTATGATATTTCCAAAGATATGGGCAAAAGACTGTGTGATCCCAAATCCGGGCCCGTTTTGCTCTCGGAGACCCAGGAGCCGAGAAAATCGCGAAAAACGAAAAAATCGACTTTAGAAAATTCACGGACCTCTAGAAAAATCGGAAATCGTCTCACGAATCCAATGGCGCCAGCCAAATTGTCCTAGCTATGATATTTCCAAAGATATCGGCAAAAGGCTGTGTGATCCCAAATCCGGGCCCGTTTTACTCTAGGAGGCCCAGGAGCCGAGAAAAACGCGAAAAACGAAAAAATCGACTTTAGAAAATTCCCGGACCCCTAGAAAAATCGCAAATCGTCTCACGAATCCAATGGCGCCAGCCAAATTGTCCTAGCTATGATATTTCCAAAGATATGGGCGAATAACGGTGTGATCCCAAATCCGGGCCCGTTTTGCTCTAGGAGGCCCAGGAGCCGAGAAAAACGCGAAAAACGAAAAAATCGACTTTAGAAAATTCCCAGCCCCCTAGAAAAATCGGAAATCGTCTCACGAATCCAATGGCGCCAGCCAAATTGTCCTAGCTATGATATTTCGAAAGATATGGGCAAAAGACTGTGTGATCCCAAATCCGGGCCCGTTTTGCTCTAGGAGGCCCAGGAGCGGAGAAAAACGCGAAAAACGAAAAAATCGACTTTAGAAAATTCCCAGCCCCCTAGAAAAATCGGAAATCGTCTCACGAATCGAATGGCGCCAGCCAAATTGTCCTAGCTATGATATTTCCAAAGATATGGGCAGAAGACTGTGTGATCCCAAATCCGGGCCCGTTTTTCTCTAGGAGGCCCAGGAGCGGAGAAAAACGCGAAAAACGAAAAAATCGACTTTAGAAAATTCCCGGACCCCTGGAAAAATCGGAAATGGTCTCACGAATTCAATGGCGCCAGCCAAATTGTCCTAGCTATGATATTTCCAAAGATATGGGCAAAAGGCTGTGTGATCCCATATCCGGGCCCGTTTTACTCTAGGAGGCCCAGGAGCCGCGAAAAACGCGAAAAACGAAAAAATCGACTTTAGAAAATTCCCGGACCCCTAGAAAAATCGGAAATCGTCTCACGAATTCAATGGCGCCAGCCAAATTGTCCTAGCTATGATATTTCCAAAGATATCGGCAAAAGGCTGTGTGATCCCAAATCCGGGCCCGTTTTACTCTAGGAGGCCCAGGAGCGGAGAAAAAAGCGAAAAACGAAAAAATCGACTTTAGAAAATTCCCGGCCCCCTAGAAAAATCGGAAATCGTCTCACGAATCCAATGGCGCCAGCCAAATTGTCCTAGCTATGATATTTCCAAAGATATGGGCAGAAGACTGTGTGATCCCAAATCCGGGCCCGTTTTGCTCTAGGAGGCTCAGGAGCGGAGAAAAACGCGAAAAACGAAAAAATCGACTTTAGAAAATTCCCGGCCCCCTAGAAAAATCGGAAATCGTCTCACGAATCCAATGGCGCCAGCCAAATTGTCCTAGCTATGATATTCCCAAAGATATGGGCGAAAAACAGTGTGATCCCAAATCCGGGCCCGTTTTACTCTAGGAGGCCCAGGAGCCGAGAAAAACGCGAAAAACGAAAAAATCGACTTTAGAAAATTCCCGGACCCCTAGAAAAATCGCAAATCGTCTCACGAATCCAATGGCGCCAGCCAAATTGTCCTAGCTATGATATTTCCAAAGATATGGGCGAATAACGGTGTGATCCCAAATCCGGGCCCGTTTTGCTCTAGGAGGCCCAGGAGCCGAGAAAAACGCGAAAAACGAAAAAATCGACTTTAGAAAATTCCCAGCCCCCTAGAAGAATCGGAAATGGTCTCACGAATCCAATGGCGCCAGCCAAATTGTCCTAGCTATGATATTTCGAAAGATATGGGCAAAAGACTGTGTGATCCCAAATCCGGGCCCGTTTTGCTCTAGGAGGCCCAGGAGCCGCGAAAAACGCGAAAAACGAAAAAATCGACTTTAGAAAATTCCCGGACCCCTAGAAAAATCGGAAATCGTCGCACGAATCCAATGGCGCCAGCCAAATTGTCCTAGCTATGATATTTCCAAAGATATGGGCGAAAAGCAGTGTGATCCCAAATCCGGGCCCGTTTTGCTCTAGGAGGCCCAGGAGCCGAGAAAAACGCGAAAAACGAAAAAATCGACTTTAGAAAATTCCCGGACCCCTGGAAAAATCGGAAATCGTCTCACGAATTCAATGGCGCCAGCCAAATTGTCCTAGCTATGATATTTCCAAAGATATCGGCAAAAGGCTGTGTGATCCCAAATCCGGGCCCGTTTTACTCTAGGAGGCCCAGGAGCGGAGAAAAAAGCGAAAAACGAAAAAATCGACTTTAGAAAATTCCCGGCCCCCTAGAAAAGTCGGAAATCGTCTCACGAATCCAATTGCGCCAGCCAAATTGTCCTAGCTATGATATTTCCAAAGATATGGGCGAAAAACGGTGTGATGCCAAATCCGGGCCCGTCTTGCTCTAGGAGACCCAGGAGCCGAGGAAATCGCGAAAAACGAAAAAATCGACTTTAGAAAATTCCCAGCCCCCTAGAAAAATCGGAAATCGTCTCACGAATCCAATGGCGCCAGCCAAATTGTCCTAGCTATGATATTTCCAAAGATATGGCAAAAGGCTGTGTGATCCCATATCCGGGCCCGTTTTACTCTAGGAGGCCCAGGAGCCGAGGAAATCGCGAAAAACGAAAAAATCGACTTTAGAAAATTCCCAGCCCCCTAGAAAAATCGGAAATCGTCTCACGAATCCAATGGCGCCAGCCAAATTGTCCTAGCTATGATATTTCCAAAGATATGGCAAAAGGCTGTCTGATCCCATATCCGGGCCCGTTTTACTCTAGGAGGCCCAGGAGCCGAGAAAAACGCGAAAAACGAAAAAATCGACTTTAGAAAATTCCCGGACCCCTAGAAAAATCGGAAATCGTCTCACGAATCCAATGGCGCCAGCCAAATTGTCCTAGCTATGATATTTCCAAAGATATGGGCAGAAGACTGTGTGATCCCAAATCCGGGCCCGTTTTGCTCTAGGAGGCCCAGGAGCGGAGAAAAACGCGAAAAACGAAAAAATCGACTTTAGAAAATTCCCGGACCCCTAGAAAAATCGCAAATCGTCTCACGAATCCAATGGCGCCAGCCAAATTGTCCTAGCTATGATATTTCCAAAGATATGGGCGAATAACGGTGTGATCCCAAATCCGGGCCCGTTTTGCTCTAGGAGGCCCAGGAGCCGAGAAAAACGCGAAAAACGAAAAAATCGACTTTAGAAAATTCCCAGCCCCCTAGAAAAATCGGAAATCGTCTCACGAATCCAATGGCGCCAGCCAAATTGTCCTAGCTATGATATTTCGAAAGATATGGGCAAAAGACTGTGTGATCCCAAATCCGGGCCCGTTTTGCTCTAGGAGGCCCAGGAGCGGAGAAAAACGCGAAAAACGAAAAAATCGACTTTAGAAAATTCCCAGCCCCCTAGAAAAATGGGAAATCGTCTCACGAATCGAATGGCGCCAGCCAAATTGTCCTAGCTATGATATTTCCAAAGATATGGGCAGAAGACTGTGTGATCCCAAATCCGGGCCCGTTTTTCTCTAGGAGGCCCAGGAGCGGAGAAAAACGCGAAAAACGAAAAAATCGACTTTAGAAAATTCCCGGACCCCTGGAAAAATCGGAAATGGTCTCACGAATTCAATGGCGCCAGCCAAATTGTCCTAGCTATGATATTTCCAAAGATATGGGCAAAAGGCTGTGTGATCCCATATCCGGGCCCGTTTTACTCTAGGAGGCCCAGGAGCCGCGAAAAACGCGAAAAACGAAAAAATCGACTTTAGAAAATTCCCGGACCCCTAGAAAAATCGGAAATCGTCTCACGAATCCAATGGCGCCAGCCAAATTGTCCTAGCTATGATATTTCCAAAGATATGGGCGAAAAGCAGTGTGATCCCAAATCCGGGCCCGTTTTGCTCTAGGAGGCCCAGGAGCCGAGAAAAACGCGAAAAACGAAAAAATCGACTTTAGAAAATTCCCGGACCCCTGGAAAAATCGGAAATCGTCTCACGAATTCAATGGCGCCAGCCAAATTGTCCTAGCTATGATATTTCCAAAGATATCGGCAAAAGGCTGTGTGATCCCAAATCCGGGCCCGTTTTACTCTAGGAGGCCCAGGAGCCGAGAAAAACGCGAAAAACGAAAAAATCGACTTTAGAAAATTCCCAGCCCCCTAGAAAAATCGGAAATCGTCTCACGAATCCAATGGCGCCAGCCAAATTGTCCTAGCTATGATATTTCCAAAGATATGGGCAGAAGACTGTGTGATCCCAAATCCGGGCCCGTTTTGCTCTAGGAGGCCCAGGAGCGGAGAAAAACGCGAAAAACGAAAAAATCGACTTTAGAAAATTCCCGGCCCCCTAGAAAAATCGGAAATCGTCTCACGAATCCAATGGCGCCAGCCAAATTGTCCTAGCTATGATATTCCCAAAGATATGGGCGAAAAACAGTGTGATCCCAAATCCGGGCCCGTTTTACTCTAGGAGGCCCAGGAGCCGAGAAAAACGCGAAAAACGAAAAAATCGACTTTAGAAAATTCCCGGACCCCTAGAAAAATCGCAAATCGTCTCACGAATCCAATGGCGCCAGCCAAATTGTCCTAGCTATGATATTTCCAAAGATATGGTCGAATAACGGTGTGATCCCAAATCCGGGCCCGTTTTGCTCTAGGAGGCCCAGGAGCCGAGAAAAACGCGAAAAACGAAAAAATCGACTTTAGAAAATTCCCAGCCCCCTAGAAAAATCGGAAATCGTCTCACGAATCCAATGGCGCCAGCCAAATTGTCCTAGCTATGATATTTCGAAAGATATGGGCAAAAGACTGTGTGATCCCAAATCCGGGCCCGTTTTGCTCTAGGAGGCCCAGGAGCGGAGAAAAACGCGAAAAACGAAAAAATCGACTTTAGAAAATTCCCAGCCCCCTAGAAAAATCGGAAATCGTCTCACGAATCGAATGGCGCCAGCCAAATTGTCCTAGCTATGATATTTCCAAAGATATGGGCAGAAGACTGTGTGATCCCAAATCCGGGCCCGTTTTTCTCTAGGAGGCCCAGGAGCGGAGAAAAACGCGAAAAACGAAAAAATCGACTTTAGAAAATTCCCGGACCCCTGGAAAAATCGGAAATGGTCTCACGAATTCAATGGCGCCAGCCAAATTGTCCTAGCTATGATATTTCCAAAGATATGGGCAAAAGGCTGTGTGATCCCATATCCGGGCCCGTTTTACTCTAGGAGGCCCAGGAGCCGCGAAAAACGCGAAAAACGAAAAAATCGACTTTAGAAAATTCCCGGACCCCTAGAAAAATCGGAAATCGTCTCACGAATTCAATGGCGCCAGCCAAATTGTCCTAGCTATGATATTTCCAAAGATATCGGCAAAAGGCTGTGTGATCCCAAATCCGGGCCCGTTTTACTCTAGGAGGCCCAGGAGCGGAGAAAAAAGCGAAAAACGAAAAAATCGACTTTAGAAAATTCCCGGCCCCCTAGAAAAATCGGAAATCGTCTCACGAATCCAATGGCGCCAGCCAAATTGTCCTAGCTATGATATTTCCAAAGATATGGGCAGAAGACTGTGTGATCCCAAATCCGGGCCCGTTTTGCTCTAGGAGGCCCAGGAGCGGAGAAAAACGCGAAAAACGAAAAAATCGACTTTAGAAAATTCCCGGCCCCCTAGAAAAATCGGAAATCGTCTCACGAATCCAATGGCGCCAGCCAAATTGTCCTAGCTATGATATTCCCAAAGATATGGGCGAAAAACAGTGTGATCCCAAATCCGGGCCCGTTTTACTCTAGGAGGCCCAGGAGCCGAGAAAAACGCGAAAAACGAAAAAATCGACTTTAGAAAATTCCCGGACCCCTAGAAAAATCGGAAATCGTCTCACGAATCCAATGGCGCCAGCCAAATTGTCCTAGCTATGATATTTCGAAAGATATGGGCAAAAGACTGTGTGATCCCAAATCCGGGCCCGTTTTGCTCTAGGAGGCCCAGGAGCGGAGAAAAACGCGAAAAACGAAAAAATCGACTTTAGAAAATTCCCAGCCCCCTAGAAAAATCGGAAATCGTCTCACGAATCGAATGGCGCCAGCCAAATTGTCCTAGCTATGATATTCCCAAAGATATGGGCGAAAAACAGTGTGATCCCAAATCCGGGCCCGTTTTACTCTAGGAGGCCCAGGAGCCGAGAAAAACGCGAAAAACGAAAAAATCGACTTTAGAAAATTCCCGGACCCCTAGAAAAATCGCAAATCGTCTCACGAATCCAATGGCGCCAGCCAAATTGTCCTAGCTATGATATTTCCAAAGATATGGGCGAATAACGGTGTGATCCCAAATCCGGGCCCGTTTTGCTCTAGGAGGCCCAGGAGCCGAGAAAAACGCGAAAAACGAAAAAATCGACTTTAGAAAATTCCCAGCCCCCTAGAAAAATCGGAAATCGTCTCACGAATCCAATGGCGCCAGCCAAATTGTCCTAGCTATGATATTTCGAAAGATATGGGCAAAAGACTGTGTGATCCCAAATCCGGGCCCGTTTTGCTCTAGGAGGCCCAGGAGCGGAGAAAAACGCGAAAAACGAAAAAATCGACTTTAGAAAATTCCCAGCCCCCTAGAAAAATCGGAAATCGTCTCACGAATCCAATGGCGCCAGCCAAATTGTCCTAGCTATGATATTTCGAAAGATATGGGCAAAAGACTGTGTGATCCCAAATCCGGGCCCGTTTTGCTCTAGGAGGCCCAGGAGCGGAGAAAAACGCGAAAAACGAAAAAATCGACTTTAGAAAATTCCCGGCCCCCTAGAAAAATCGGAAATCGTCTCACGAATCCAATGGCGCCAGCCAAATTGTCCTAGCTATGATATTTCGAAAGATATGGGCAAAAGACTGTGTGATCCCAAATCCGGGCCCGTTTTGCTCTAGGAGGCCCAGGAGCGGAGAAAAACGCGAAAAACGAAAAAATCGACTTTAGAAAATTCCCAGCCCCCTAGAAAAATCGGAAATCGTCTCACGAATCGAATGGCGCCAGCCAAATTGTCCTAGCTATGATATTTCCAAAGATATCGGCAAAAGGCTGTGTGATCCCAAATCCGGGCCCGTTTTACTCTAGGAGGCCCAGGAGCCGAGAAAAACGCGAAAAACGAAAAAATCGAATTTAGAAAATTCCCAGCCCCCTAGAAAAATCGGAAATCGTCTCACGAATCCAATGGCGCCAGCCAAATTGTCCTAGCTATGATATTTCCAAAGATATGGGCAGAAGACTGTGTGATCCCAAATCCGGGCCCGTTTTGCTCTAGGAGGCCCAGGAGCGGAGAAAAACGCGAAAAACGAAAAAATCTACTTTAGAAAATTCCCGGCCCCCTAGAAAAATCGGAAATCGTCTCACGAATCCAATGGCGCCAGCCAAATTGTCCTAGCTATGATATTCCCAAAGATATGGGCGAAAAACAGTGTGATCCCAAATCCGGGCCCGTTTTGCTCTAGGAGGCCCAGGAGCCGAGAAAAACGCGAAAAACGAAAAAATCGACTTTAGAAAATTCCCAGCCCCCTAGAAAAATCGGAAATCGTCTCACGAATCCAATGGCGCCAGCCAAATTGTCCTAGCTATGATATTTCGAAAGATATGGGCAAAAGACTGTGTGATCCCAAATCCGGGCCCGTTTTGCTCTAGGAGGCCCAGGAGCGGAGAAAAACGCGAAAAACGAAAAAATCGACTTTAGAAAATTCCCAGCCCCCTAGAAAAATCGGAAATCGTCTCACGAATCGAATGGCGCCAGCCAAATTGTCCTAGCTATGATATTCCCAAAGATATGGGCGAAAAACAGTGTGATCCCAAATCCGGGCCCGTTTTACTCTAGGAGGCCCAGGAGCCGAGAAAAACGCGAAAAACGAAAAAATCGACTTTAGAAAATTCCGGACCCCTAGAAAAATCGCAAATCGTCTCACGAATCCAATGGCGCCAGCCAAATTGTCCTAGCTATGATATTTCCAAAGATATGGGCGAATAACGGTGTGATCCCAAATCCGGGCCCGTTTTGCTCTAGGAGGCCCAGGAGCCGAGAAAAACGCGAAAAACGAAAAAATCGACTTTAGAAAATTCCCAGCCCCCTAGAAAAATCGGAAATCGTCTCACGAATCCAATGGCGCCAGCCAAATTGTCCTGGCTATGATATTTCGAAAGATATGGGCAAAAGACTGTGTGATCCCAAATCCGGGCCCGTTTTGCTCTAGGAGGCCCAGGAGCGGAGAAAAACGCGAAAAACGAAAAAATCGACTTTAGAAAATTCCCAGCCCCCTAGAAAAATCGGAAATCGTCTCACGAATCGAATGGCGCCAGCCAAATTGTCCTAGCTATGATATTTCCAAAGATATCGGCAAAAGGCTGTGTGATCCCAAATCCGGGCCCGTTTTACTCTAGGAGGCCCAGGAGCCGAGAAAAACGCAAAAAACGAAAAAATCGAATTTAGAAAATTCCCAGCCCCCTAGAAAAATCGGAAATCGTCTCACGAATCCAATGGCGCCAGCCAAATTGTCCTAGCTATGATATTTCCAAAGATATGGGCAGAAGACTGTGTGATCCCAAATCCGGGCCCGTTTTGCTCTAGGAGGCCCAGGAGCGGAGAAAAACGCGAAAAACGAAAAAATCGACTTTAGAAAATTCCCGGCCCCCTAGAAAAATCGGAAATCGTCTCACGAATCCAATGGCGCCAGCCAAATTGTCCTAGCTATGATATTCCCAAAGATATGGGCGAAAAACAGTGTGATCCCAAATCCGGGCCCGTTTTACTCTAGGAGGCCCAGGAGCGGAGAAAAACGCGAAAAACGAAAAAATCGACTTTAGAAAATTCCCGGACCCCTGGAAAAATCGGAAATGGTCTCACGAATTCAATGGCGCCAGCCAAATTGTCCTAGCTATGATATTTCCAAAGATATGGGCAAAAGGCTGTGTGATCCCATATCCGGGCCCGTTTTACTCTAGGAGGCCCAGGAGCCGCGAAAAACGCGAAAAACGAAAAAATCGACTTTAGAAAATTCCCGGACCCCTAGAAAAATCGGAAATCGTCTCACGAATCCAATGGCGCCAGCCAAATTGTCCTAGCTATGATATTTCCAAAGATATGGGCGAAAAGCAGTGTGATCCCAAATCCGGGCCCGTTTTGCTCTAGGAGGCCCAGGAGCCGAGAAAAACGCGAAAAACGAAAAAATCGACTTTAGAAAATTCCCGGACCCCTGGAAAAATCGGAAATCGTCTCACGAATTCAATGGCGCCAGCCAAATTGTCCTAGCTATGATATTTCCAAAGATATCGGCAAAAGGCTGTGTGATCCCAAATCCGGGCCCGTTTTACTCTAGGAGGCCCAGGAGCCGAGAAAAACGCGAAAAACGAAAAAATCGACTTTAGAAAATTCCCAGCCCCCTAGAAAAATCGGAAATCGTCTCACGAATCCAATGGCGCCAGCCAAATTGTCCTAGCTATGATATTTCCAAAGATATGGGCAGAAGACTGTGTGATCCCAAATCCGGGCCCGTTTTGCTCTAGGAGGCCCAGGAGCGGAGAAAAACGCGAAAAACGAAAAAATCGACTTTAGAAAATTCCCGGCCCCCTAGAAAAATCGGAAATCGTCTCACGAATCCAATGGCGCCAGCCAAATTGTCCTAGCTATGATATTCCCAAAGATATGGGCGAAAAACAGTGTGATCCCAAATCCGGGCCCGTTTTACTCTAGGAGGCCCAGGAGCCGAGAAAAACGCGAAAAACGAAAAAATCGACTTTAGAAAATTCCCGGACCCCTAGAAAAATCGCAAATCGTCTCACGAATCCAATGGCGCCAGCCAAATTGTCCTAGCTATGATATTTCCAAAGATATGGGCGAATAACGGTGTGATCCCAAATCCGGGCCCGTTTTGCTCTAGGAGGCCCAGGAGCCGAGAAAAACGCGAAAAACGAAAAAATCGACTTTAGAAAATTCCCAGCCCCCTAGAAAAATCGGAAATCGTCTCACGAATCCAATGGCGCCAGCCAAATTGTCCTAGCTATGATATTTCGAAAGATATGGGCAAAAGACTGTGTGATCCCAAATCCGGGCCCGTTTTGCTCTAGGAGGCCCAGGAGCGGAGAAAAACGCGAAAAACGAAAAAATCGACTTTAGAAAATTCCCGGACCCCTAGAAAAATCGGAAATCGTCTCACGAATCCCATGGCGCCAGCCAAATTGTCCTAGCTATGATATTTCCAAAGATATGGGCGAAAAGCAGTGTGATCCCAAATCCGGGCCCGTTTTGCTCTAGGAGGCCCAGGAGCCGAGAAAAACGCGAAAAACGAAAAAATCGACTTTAGAAAATTCCCGGACCCCTGGAAAAATCGGAAATCGTCTCACGAATCCAAGGGCGCCAGCCAAATTGTCCTAGCTATGATATTTCCAAAGATATGGGCAAAAGACTGTGTGATCCCAAATCCGGGCCGGTTTTGATCTAGGTGGCCCAGGAGCCGAGAAAAACGCGAAAAACGAAAAAATCGACTTTAGGAAATTCCCGGACCCCTAGAAAAATCGGAAATTGTCTCACGAATCCAATGGCGCCAGCCAAATTGTCCTAGCTACGATATTTCCAAAGATATGGGCGAAAAACGGTGTGATCCCAAATCCGGGCCCGTTTTGCTCTAGGAGGCCCAGGAGCCGAGAAAAACGCGAAAAACGAAAAAATCGACTTTAGAAAATTCCCGGCCCCCTAGAAAAGTCGGAAATCGTCTCACGAATCCAATGGCGCCAGCCAAATTGTCCTAGCTATCATATTTCCAAAGATATGGGCAAAAGACTGTGTGATCCCAAATCCGGGCCCGTTTTGCTCTAGGAGGCCCAGGAGCCGAGAAAAACGCGAAAAACAAAAAAATCGACTTTAGAAAATTCCCAGCCCCCTAGAAAAATCGGAAATCGTCTCACGAATCCAATGGCGCCAGCCAAATTGTCCTAGCTATGATATTTCGAAAGATATGGGCAAAAGACTGTGTGATCCCAAATCCGGGCCCGTTTTGCTCTAGGAGGCCCAGGAGCGGAGAAAAACGCGAAAAACGAAAAAATCGACTTTAGAAAATTCCCAGCCCCCTAGAAAAATCGGAAATCGTCTCACGAATCGAATGGCGCCAGCCAAATTGTCCTAGCTATGATATTTCCAAAGATATCGGCAAAAGGCTGTGTGATCCCAAATCCGGGCCCGTTTTACTCTAGGAGGCCCAGGAGCCGAGAAAAACGCGAAAAACGAAAAAATCGAATTTAGAAAATTCCCAGCCCCCTAGAAAAATCGGAAATCGTCTCACGAATCCAATGGCGCCAGCCAAATTGTCCTAGCTATGATATTTCCAAAGATATGGGCAGAAGACTGTGTGATCCCAAATCCGGGCCCGTTTTGCTCTAGGAGGCCCAGGAGCGGAGAAAAACGCGAAAAACGAAAAAATCTACTTTAGAAAATTCCCGGCCCCCTAGAAAAATCGGAAATCGTCTCACGAATCCAATGGCGCCAGCCAAATTGTCCTAGCTATGATATTCCCAAAGATATGGGCGAAAAACAGTGTGATCCCAAATCCGGGCCCGTTTTGCTCTAGGAGGCCCAGGAGCCGAGAAAAACGCGAAAAACGAAAAAATCGACTTTAGAAAATTCCCAGCCCCCTAGAAAAATCGGAAATCGTCTCACGAATCCAATGGCGCCAGCCAAATTGTCCTAGCTATGATATTTCGAAAGATATGGGCAAAAGACTGTGTGATCCCAAATCCGGGCCCGTTTTGCTCTAGGAGGCCCAGGAGCGGAGAAAAACGCGAAAAACGAAAAAATCGACTTTAGAAAATTCCCAGCCCCCTAGAAAAATCGGAAATCGTCTCACGAATCGAATGGCGCCAGCCAAATTGTCCTAGCTATGATATTCCCAAAGATATGGGCGAAAAACAGTGTGATCCCAAATCCGGGCCCGTTTTACTCTAGGAGGCCCAGGAGCCGAGAAAAACGCGAAAAACGAAAAAATCGACTTTAGAAAATTCCGGACCCCTAGAAAAATCGCAAATCGTCTCACGAATCCAATGGCGCCAGCCAAATTGTCCTAGCTATGATATTTCCAAAGATATGGGCGAATAACGGTGTGATCCCAAATCCGGGCCCGTTTTGCTCTAGGAGGCCCAGGAGCCGAGAAAAACGCGAAAAACGAAAAAATCGACTTTAGAAAATTCCCAGCCCCCTAGAAAAATCGGAAATCGTCTCACGAATCCAATGGCGCCAGCCAAATTGTCCTGGCTATGATATTTCGAAAGATATGGGCAAAAGACTGTGTGATCCCAAATCCGGGCCCGTTTTGCTCTAGGAGGCCCAGGAGCGGAGAAAAACGCGAAAAACGAAAAAATCGACTTTAGAAAATTCCCAGCCCCCTAGAAAAATCGGAAATCGTCTCACGAATCGAATGGCGCCAGCCAAATTGTCCTAGCTATGATATTTCCAAAGATATCGGCAAAAGGCTGTGTGATCCCAAATCCGGGCCCGTTTTACTCTAGGAGGCCCAGGAGCCGAGAAAAACGCAAAAAACGAAAAAATCGAATTTAGAAAATTCCCAGCCCCCTAGAAAAATCGGAAATCGTCTCACGAATCCAATGGCGCCAGCCAAATTGTCCTAGCTATGATATTTCCAAAGATATGGGCAGAAGACTGTGTGATCCCAAATCCGGGCCCGTTTTGCTCTAGGAGGCCCAGGAGCGGAGAAAAACGCGAAAAACGAAAAAATCGACTTTAGAAAATTCCCGGCCCCCTAGAAAAATCGGAAATCGTCTCACGAATCCAATGGCGCCAGCCAAATTGTCCTAGCTATGATATTCCCAAAGATATGGGCGAAAAACAGTGTGATCCCAAATCCGGGCCCGTTTTACTCTAGGAGGCCCAGGAGCGGAGAAAAACGCGAAAAACGAAAAAATCGACTTTAGAAAATTCCCGGACCCCTGGAAAAATCGGAAATGGTCTCACGAATTCAATGGCGCCAGCCAAATTGTCCTAGCTATGATATTTCCAAAGATATGGGCAAAAGGCTGTGTGATCCCATATCCGGGCCCGTTTTACTCTAGGAGGCCCAGGAGCCGCGAAAAACGCGAAAAACGAAAAAATCGACTTTAGAAAATTCCCGGACCCCTAGAAAAATCGGAAATCGTCTCACGAATCCAATGGCGCCAGCCAAATTGTCCTAGCTATGATATTTCCAAAGATATGGGCGAAAAGCAGTGTGATCCCAAATCCGGGCCCGTTTTGCTCTAGGAGGCCCAGGAGCCGAGAAAAACGCGAAAAACGAAAAAATCGACTTTAGAAAATTCCCGGACCCCTGGAAAAATCGGAAATCGTCTCACGAATTCAATGGCGCCAGCCAAATTGTCCTAGCTATGATATTTCCAAAGATATTGGCAAAAGGCTGTGTGATCCCAAATCCGGGCCCGTTTTACTCTAGGAGGCCCAGGAGCCGAGAAAAACGCGAAAAACGAAAAAATCGACTTTAGAAAATTCCCAGCCCCCTAGAAAAATCGGAAATCGTCTCACGAATCCAATGGCGCCAGCCAAATTGTCCTAGCTATGATATTTCCAAAGATATGGGCAGAAGACTGTGTGATCCCAAATCCGGGCCCGTTTTGCTCTAGGAGGCCCAGGAGCGGAGAAAAACGCGAAAAACGAAAAAATCGACTTTAGAAAATTCCCGGCCCCCTAGAAAAATCGGAAATCGTCTCACGAATCCAATGGCGCCAGCCAAATTGTCCTAGCTATGATATTCCCAAAGATATGGGCGAAAAACAGTGTGATCCCAAATCCGGGCCCGTTTTACTCTAGGAGGCCCAGGAGCCGAGAAAAACGCGAAAAACGAAAAAATCGACTTTAGAAAATTCCCGGACCCCTAGAAAAATCGCAAATCGTCTCACGAATCCAATGGCGCCAGCCAAATTGTCCTAGCTATGATATTTCCAAAGATATGGGCGAATAACGGTGTGATCCCAAATCCGGGCCCGTTTTGCTCTAGGAGGCCCAGGAGCCGAGAAAAACGCGAAAAACGAAAAAATCGACTTTAGAAAATTCCCAGCCCCCTAGAAAAATCGGAAATCGTCTCACGAATCCAATGGCGCCAGCCAAATTGTCCTAGCTATGATATTTCGAAAGATATGGGCAAAAGACTGTGTGATCCCAAATCCGGGCCCGTTTTGCTCTAGGAGGCCCAGGAGCGGAGAAAAACGCGAAAAACGAAAAAATCGACTTTAGAAAATTCCCGGACCCCTAGAAAAATCGGAAATCGTCTCACGAATCCCATGGCGCCAGCCAAATTGTCCTAGCTATGATATTTCCAAAGATATGGGCGAAAAGCAGTGTGATCCCAAATCCGGGCCCGTTTTGCTCTAGGAGGCCCAGGAGCCGAGAAAAACGCGAAAAACGAAAAAATCGACTTTAGAAAATTCCCGGACCCCTGGAAAAATCGGAAATCGTCTCACGAATCCAAGGGCGCCAGCCAAATTGTCCTAGCTATGATATTTCCAAAGATATGGGCAAAAGACTGTGTGATCCCAAATCCGGGCCGGTTTTGATCTAGGTGGCCCAGGAGCCGAGAAAAACGCGAAAAACGAAAAAATCGACTTTAGGAAATTCCCGGACCCCTAGAAAAATCGGAAATTGTCTCACGAATCCAATGGCGCCAGCCAAATTGTCCTAGCTACGATATTTCCAAAGATATGGGCGAAAAACGGTGTGATCCCAAATCCGGGCCCGTTTTGCTCTAGGAGGCCCAGGAGCCGAGAAAAACGCGAAAAACGAAAAAATCGACTTTAGAAAATTCCCGGCCCCCTAGAAAAGTCGGAAATCGTCTCACGAATCCAATGGCGCCAGCCAAATTGTCCTAGCTATCATATTTCCAAAGATATGGGCAAAAGACTGTGTGATCCCAAATCCGGGCCCGTTTTGCTCTAGGAGGCCCAGGAGCCGAGAAAAACGCGAAAAACAAAAAAATCGACTTTAGAAAATTCCCAGCCCCCTAGAAAAATCGGAAATCGTCTCACGAATCCAGTGGCGCCAGCCAAATTGTCCTAGCTATGATATTTCCAAAGATATGGGCGACAAACGGTGTGATCCCAAATCCGGGCCCGTTATGCCCTAGGAGGCCCAGGAGCCGAGAAAAACGCGAAAAACGAACAAATCGACTTTAGAAAATTCCGTGACGCCTAGAAAAATCGGAAATCGTCTCACGAATCCAATGGCGCCAGCCAAATTGTCCTAGCAGCTATGATATTTCCAAAGATATGGGCGAATAACGGTGTGATCCCAAATCCGGGCCCGTTTTGTTCTAGGAGGCCCAGGAGCCGAGAAAAACGCGAAAAACGAAAAAAACGACTTGAGAAAATTCCCGGACCCCTAGAAAAATCGGAAATCGTCTCACGAATCCAATGGCGCCAGCCAAATTGTCCTAGCTATGATATTTCCAAAGATATGGGCGAATAACGGTGTGATCCCAAATCCGGGCCCGTTTTGTTCTAGGAGGCCCAGGAGCCGAGAAAAACGCGAAAAACGAAAAAAACGACTTTAGAAAATTCCCGGACGCCTAGAAAAATCGGAAATCGTCTCACGAATCCAATGGCGCCAGCCAAATTGTCCTAGCTATCATATTTCCAAAGATATGGGCAAAAGACTGTGTGATCCCAAATCCGGGCCCGTTTTGCTCTAGGAGGCCCAGGAGCCGAGAAAAACGCGAAAAACGAAAAAATCGACTTTAGAAAATTCCCAGCCCCCTAGAAAAATCGGAAATCGTCTCACGAATCCAGTGGCGCCAGCCAAATTGTCCTACCTATGATATTTCCAAAGATATGGGCGACAAACGGTCTGAGTCCAAATCCGGGCCCGTTTTGCTCTAGGAGGCCCTGCAGCCGAGCAAAACGCAAAAAAACGAAAAAATCGACTGTGGACCATTCCCGGACCCCTTGGAAAATCGGAAATCGTCTCACGAATCCAATGGCGCCAGCCAAATTGTCCTAGCTATGATATTTCCAAAGATATGGGCAAAAGACTGTGTGATCCCAAATCCGGGCCCGTTTTGCTCTAGGAGGCCCGGGAGCCGAGAAAAACGCGAAAAACGAAAAAATCGACTTTAGGAAATTCCCGGACCCCTAGAAAAATCGGAAATCGTCTCACTGATCCAATGGCGCCAGCCAAATTGTCCTAGCTATGATATTTCCAAAGATATGGGCGAATAACGGTCTGAGTCCAAATCCGGGCCCGTTTTGCTCTAGGAGGCCCAGGAGCCGAGAAAAACGCGAAAAACGAAAAAATCGACTTTAGAAAATTCCCAGTCCCCTAGAAAAATCGGAAATCGTCTCACGAATCCAATGGCGCCAGCCAAATTGTCCTAGCTATGATATTTCCAAAGATATGGGCGACAAACGGTGTGATCCCAAATCCGGGCCCGTTATGCCCTAGGATGCCCAGGAGCCGAGAAAAACGCGAAAAACGAAAAAATCGACTTTAGAAAATTCCCGGACGCCTAGAAAAATCGGAAATCGTCTCACGAATCCAATGGCGCCAGCCAAATTGTCCTAGCTATGATATTTCCAAAGATATGGGCGAATAACGGTGTGATCCCAAATCCGGGACCGTTTTGTTCTAGGAGGCCCAGGAGCCGAGAAAAACGCGAAAAACGAAAAAATCGACTTTAGAAAATTCCCAACCCCCTAGAAAAATCGGAAATCGTCTCACGAATCCAGTGGCGCCAGCCAAATTGTCCTAGCTATGATATTTCCAAAGATATGGGCGACAAACGGTGTGATCCCAAATCCGGGCCCGTTATGCCCTAGGAGGCCCAGGAGCCGAGAAAAACGCGAAAAACGAACAAATCGACTTTAGAAAATTCCCGGACGCCTAGAAAAATCGGAAATCGTCTCACGAATCCAATGGCGCCAGCCAAATTGTCCTAGCTATGATATTTCCAAAGATATGGGCGAATAACGGTGTGATCCCAAATCCGGGCCCGTTTTGTTCTAGGAGGCCCAGGAGCCGAGAAAAACGCGAAAAACGAAAAAAACGACTTGAGAAAATTCCCGGACCCCTAGAAAAATCGGAAATCGTCTCACGAATCCAATGGCGCCAGCCAAATTGTCCTAGCTATGATATTTCCAAAGATATGGGCGAATAACGGTGTGATCCCAAATCCGGGCCCGTTTTGTTCTAGGAGGCCCAGGAGCCGAGAAAAACGCGAAAAACGAAAAAAACGACTTTAGAAAATTCCCGGACCCCTAGAAAAATCGGAAATCGTCTCACGAATCCAATGGCGCCAGCCAAATTGTCCTAGCTATGATATTTCCAAAGATATGGGCGAATAACGGTGTGATCCCAAATCCGGGCCCGTTTTGTTCTAGGAGGCCCAGGAGCCGAGAAAAACGCGAAAAACGAAAAAAACGACTTTAGAAAATTCCCGGACCCCTAGAAAAATCGGAAATCGTCTCACGAATCCAAGGGCGCCAGCCAAATTGTCCTAGCTATGATATTTCCAAAGATATGGGCAAAAGACTGTGTGATCCCAAATCCAGGCCGGTTTTGATCTAGGAGGCCCAGGAGCCGAGAAAAACGCGAAAAACGAAAAAATCGACTTTAGGAAATTCCCGGACCCCTAGAAAAATCGGAAATCGTCTCACGAATCCAGTGGCGCCAGCCAAATTGTCCTAGCTATGATATTTCCAAAGATATGGGCGACAAACGGTGTGATCCCAAATCCGGGCCCGTTATGCCCTAGGAGGCCCAGGAGCCGAGAAAAAGGCGAAAAACGAAAAAAACGACTTTAGAAAATTCCCGGACCCCTAGAAAAATCGGAAATCGTCTCACGAATCCAATGGCGCCAGCCAAATTGTCCTAGCTATGATATTTCCAAAGATATGGGCGAATAACGGTGTGATCCCAAATCCGGGCCCGTTTTGTTCTAGGAGGCCCAGGAGCCGAGAAAAACGCGAAAAACGAAAAAAACGACTTTAGAAAATTCCCGGACCCCTAGAAAAATCGGAAATCGTCTCACGAATCCAAGGGCGCCAGCCAAATTGTCCTAGCTATGATATTTCCAAAGATATGGGCAAAAGACTGTGTGATCCCAAATCCGGGCCGGTTTTGATCTAGGTGGCCCAGGAGCCGAGAAAAACGCGAAAAACGAAAAAATCGACTTTAGGAAATTCCCGGACCCCTAGAAAAATCGGAAATTGTCTCACGAATCCAATGGCGCCAGCCAAATTGTCCTAGCTACGATATTTCCAAAGATATGGGCGAAAAACGGTGTGATCCCAAATCCGGGCCCGTTTTGCTCTAGGAGGCCCAGGAGCCGAGAAAAACGCGAAAAACGAAAAAATCGACTTTAGAAAATTCCCGGACGCCTAGAAAAATCGGAAATCGTCTCACGAATCCAATGGCGCCAGCCAAATTGTCCTAGCTATGATATTTCCAAAGATATGGGCGAATAACGGTGTGATCCCAAATCCGGGACCGTTTTGTTCTAGGAGGCCCAGGAGCCGAGAAAAACGCGAAAAACGAAAAAATCGACTTTAGAAAATTCCCAACCCCCTAGAAAAATCGGAAATCGTCTCACGAATCCAGTGGCGCCAGCCAAATTGTCCTAGCTATGATATTTCCAAAGATATGGGCGACAAACGGTGTGATCCCAAATCCGGGCCCGTTATGCCCTAGGAGGCCCAGGAGCCGAGAAAAACGCGAAAAACGAACAAATCGACTTTAGAAAATTCCCGGACGCCTAGAAAAATCGGAAATCGTCTCACGAATCCAATGGCGCCAGCCAAATTGTCCTAGCTATGATATTTCCAAAGATATGGGCGAATAACGGTGTGATCCCAAATCCGGGCCCGTTTTGTTCTAGGAGGCCCAGGAGCCGAGAAAAACGCGAAAAACGAAAAAAACGACTTGAGAAAATTCCCGGACCCCTAGAAAAATCGGAAATCGTCTCACGAATCCAATGGCGCCAGCCAAATTGTCCTAGCTATGATATTTCCAAAGATATGGGCGAATAACGGTGTGATCCCAAATCCGGGCCCGTTTTGTTCTAGGAGGCCCAGGAGCCGAGAAAAACGCGAAAAACGAAAAAAACGACTTTAGAAAATTCCCGGACCCCTAGAAAAATCGGAAATCGTCTCACGAATCCAATGGCGCCAGCCAAATTGTCCTAGCTATGATATTTCCAAAGATATGGGCGAATAACGGTGTGATCCCAAATCCGGGCCCGTTTTGTTCTAGGAGGCCCAGGAGCCGAGAAAAACGCGAAAAACGAAAAAAACGACTTTAGAAAATTCCCGGACCCCTAGAAAAATCGGAAATCGTCTCACGAATCCAAGGGCGCCAGCCAAATTGTCCTAGCTATGATATTTCCAAAGATATGGGCAAAAGACTGTGTGATCCCAAATCCAGGCCGGTTTTGATCTAGGAGGCCCAGGAGCCGAGAAAAACGCGAAAAACGAAAAAATCGACTTTAGGAAATTCCCGGACCCCTAGAAAAATCGGAAATCGTCTCACGAATCCAGTGGCGCCAGCCAAATTGTCCTAGCTATGATATTTCCAAAGATATGGGCGACAAACGGTGTGATCCCAAATCCGGGCCCGTTATGCCCTAGGAGGCCCAGGAGCCGAGAAAAAGGCGAAAAACGAAAAAAACGACTTTAGAAAATTCCCGGACCCCTAGAAAAATCGGAAATCGTCTCACGAATCCAATGGCGCCAGCCAAATTGTCCTAGCTATGATATTTCCAAAGATATGGGCGAATAACGGTGTGATCCCAAATCCGGGCCCGTTTTGTTCTAGGAGGCCCAGGAGCCGAGAAAAACGCGAAAAACGAAAAAAACGACTTTAGAAAATTCCCGGACCCCTAGAAAAATCGGAAATCGTCTCACGAATCCAAGGGCGCCAGCCAAATTGTCCTAGCTATGATATTTCCAAAGATATGGGCAAAAGACTGTGTGATCCCAAATCCGGGCCGGTTTTGATCTAGGTGGCCCAGGAGCCGAGAAAAACGCGAAAAACGAAAAAATCGACTTTAGGAAATTCCCGGACCCCTAGAAAAATCGGAAATTGTCTCACGAATCCAATGGCGCCAGCCAAATTGTCCTAGCTACGATATTTCCAAAGATATGGGCGAAAAACGGTGTGATCCCAAATCCGGGCCCGTTTTGCTCTAGGAGGCCCAGGAGCCGAGAAAAACGCGAAAAACGAAAAAATCGACTTTAGAAAATTCCCGGCCCCCTAGAAAAGTCGGAAATCGTCTCACGAATCCAATGGCGCCAGCCAAATTGTCCTAGCTATCATATTTCCAAAGATATGGGCAAAAGACTGTGTGATCCCAAATCCGGGCCCGTTTTGCTCTAGGAGGCCCAGGAGCGGAGAAAAACGCGAAAAACGAAAAAATCGACTTTAGAAAATTCCCGGCCCCCTAGAAAAATCGGAAATCGTCTCACGAATCCAATGGCGCCAGCCAAATTGTCCTAGCTATGATATTCCCAAAGATATGGGCGAAAAACAGTGTGATCCCAAATCCGGGCCCGTTTTGCTCTAGGAGGCCCAGGAGCCGAGAAAAACGCGAAAAACGAAAAAATCGACTTTAGAAAATTCCCAGCCCCCTAGAAAAATCGGAAATCGTCTCACGAATCCAATGGCGCCAGCCAAATTGTCCTAGCTATGATATTTCGAAAGATATGGGCAAAAGACTGTTTGATCCCAAATCCGGGCCCGTTTTGCTCTAGGAGGCCCAGGAGCGGAGAAAAACGCGAAAAACGAAAAAATCGACTTTAGAAAATTCCCAGCCCCCTAGAAAAATCGGAAATCGTCTCACGAATCGAATGGCGCCAGCCAAATTGTCCTAGCTATGATATTCCCAAAGATATGGGCGAAAAACAGTGTGATCCCAAATCCGGGCCCGTTTTACTCTAGGAGGCCCAGGAGCCGAGAAAAACGCGAAAAACGAAAAAATCGACTTTAGAAAATTCCGGACCCCTAGAAAAATCGCAAATCGTCTCACGAATCCAATGGCGCCAGCCAAATTGTCCTAGCTATGATATTTCCAAAGATATGGGCGAATAACGGTGTGATCCCAAATCCGGGCCCGTTTTGCTCTAGGAGGCCCAGGAGCCGAGAAAAACGCGAAAAACGAAAAAATCGACTTTAGAAAATTCCCAGCCCCCTAGAAAAATCGGAAATCGTCTCACGAATCCAATGGCGCCAGCCAAATTGTCCTAGCTATGATATTTCGAAAGATATGGGCAAAAGACTGTGTGATCCCAAATCCGGGCCCGTTTTGCTCTAGGAGGCCCAGGAGCGGAGAAAAACGCGAAAAACGAAAAAATCGACTTTAGAAAATTCCCAGCCCCCTAGAAAAATCGGAAATCGTCTCACGAATCGAATGGCGCCAGCCAAATTGTCCTAGCTATGATATTTCCAAAGATATCGGCAAAAGGCTGTGTGATCCCAAATCCGGGCCCGTTTTACTCTAGGAGGCCCAGGAGCCGAGAAAAACGCGAAAAACGAAAAAATCGAATTTAGAAAATTCCCAGCCCCCTAGAAAAATCGGAAATCGTCTCACGAATCCAATGGCGCCAGCCAAATTGTCCTAGCTATGATATTTCCAAAGATATGGGCAGAAGACTGTGTGATCCCAAATCCGGGCCCGTTTTGCTCTAGGAGGCCCAGGAGCGGAGAAAAACGCGAAAAACGAAAAAATCGACTTTAGAAAATTCCCGGCCCCCTAGAAAAATCGGAAATCGTCTCACGAATCCAGTGGCGCCAGCCAAATTGTCCTAGCTATGATATTTCCAAAGATATGGGCGACAAACGGTGTGATCCCAAATCCGGGCCCGTTATGCCCTAGGAGGCCCAGGAGCCGAGAAAAAGGCGAAAAACGAAAAAAACGACTTTAGAAAATTCCCGGACCCCTAGAAAAATCGGAAATCGTCTCACGAATCCAATGGCGCCAGCCAAATTGTCCTAGCTATGATATTTCCAAAGATATGGGCGAATAACGGTGTGATCCCAAATCCGGGCCCGTTTTGTTCTAGGAGGCCCAGGAGCCGAGAAAAACGCGAAAAACGAAAAAAACGACTTTAGAAAATTCCCGGACCCCTAGAAAAATCGGAAATCGTCTCACGAATCCAAGGGCGCCAGCCAAATTGTCCTAGCTATGATATTTCCAAAGATATGGGCAAAAGACTGTGTGATCCCAAATCCGGGCCGGTTTTGATCTAGGTGGCCCAGGAGCCGAGAAAAACGCGAAAAACGAAAAAATCGACTTTAGGAAATTCCCGGACCCCTAGAAAAATCGGAAATTGTCTCACGAATCCAATGGCGCCAGCCAAATTGTCCTAGCTACGATATTTCCAAAGATATGGGCGAAAAACGGTGTGATCCCAAATCCGGGCCCGTTTTGCTCTAGGAGGCCCAGGAGCCGAGAAAAACGCGAAAAACGAAAAAATCGACTTTAGAAAATTCCCGGCCCCCTAGAAAAGTCGGAAATCGTCTCACGAATCCAATGGCGCCAGCCAAATTGTCCTAGCTATCATATTTCCAAAGATATGGGCAAAAGACTGTGTGATCCCAAATCCGGGCCCGTTTTGTTCTAGGAGGCCCAGGAGCCGAGAAAAACGCGAAAAACGAAAAAAACGACTTTAGAAAATTCCCGGACCCCTAGAAAAATCGGAAATCGTCTCACGAATCCAAGGGCGCCAGCCAAATTGTCCTAGCTATGATATTTCCAAAGATATGGGCAAAAGACTGTGTGATCCCAAATCCGGGCCGGTTTTGATCTAGGTGGCCCAGGAGCCGAGAAAAACGCGAAAAACGAAAAAATCGACTTTAGGAAATTCCCGGACCCCTAGAAAAATCGGAAATTGTCTCACGAATCCAATGGCGCCAGCCAAATTGTCCTAGCTACGATATTTCCAAAGATATGGGCGAAAAACGGTGTGATCCCAAATCCGGGCCCGTTTTGCTCTAGGAGGCCCAGGAGCCGAGAAAAACGCGAAAAACGAAAAAATCGACTTTAGAAAATTCCCGGCCCCCTAGAAAAGTCGGAAATCGTCTCACGAATCCAATGGCGCCAGCCAAATTGTCCTAGCTATCATATTTCCAAAGATATGGGCAAAAGACTGTGTGATCCCAAATCCGGGCCCGTTTTGCTCTAGGAGGCCCAGGAGCCGAGAAAAACGCGAAAAACAAAAAAATCGACTTTAGAAAATTCCCAGCCCCCTAGAAAAATCGGAAATCGTCTCACGAATCCAGTGGCGCCAGCCAAATTGTCCTAGCTATGATATTTCCAAAGATATGGGCGACAAACGGTGTGATCCCAAATCCGGGCCCGTTATGCCCTAGGAGGCCCAGGAGCCGAGAAAAACGCGAAAAACGAACAAATCGACTTTAGAAAATTCCGGGACGCCTAGAAAAATCGGAAATCGTCTCACGAATCCAATGGCGCCAGCCAAATTGTCCTAGCTATGATATTTCCAAAGATATGGGCGAATAACGGTGTGATCCCAAATCCGGGCCCGTTTTGTTCTAGGAGGCCCAGGAGCCGAGAAAAACGCGAAAAACGAAAAAAACGACTTTAGAAAATTCCCGGACCCCTAGAAAAATCGGAAATCGTCTCACGAATCCAGTGGCGCCAGCCAAATTGTCCTAGCTATGATATTTCCAAAGATATGGGCGAAAAACGGTGTGATACCAAATCCGGGCCCGTTTTGCTCTAGGAAACCCAGGAGCCGAGGAAATCGCGAAAAACGAAAAAATCGACTTTAGGAAATTCCCGGACCCCTAGAAAAATCGGAAATCGTCTCACGAATCCAATGGCGCCAGCCAAATTGTCCTAGCTATGATACTTCCAAAGATATGGGCGACAAACGGTGTGATCCCAAATCCGGGCCCGTTATGCCCTAGGAGGCCCAGGAGCCGAGAAAAACGCGAAAAACGAAAAAAACGACTTTAGAAAATTCCCGGACCCCTAGAAAAATCGGAAATCGTCTCACGAATCCAGTGGCGCCAGCCAAATTGTCCTAGCTATGATATTTCCAAAGATACGGGCGAAAAACGGTGTGATACCAAATCCGGGCCCGTTTTGCTCTAGGAGACCCAGGAGCCGAGGAAATCGCGAAAAACGAAAAAATCGACTTTAGAAAATTCCCGGACCCCTAGAAAAATCGGAAATCGTCTCACGAATCCAAGGGCGCCAGCCAAATTGTCCTAGCTATGATATTTCCAAAGATATGGGCAAAAGACTGTGTGATCCCAAATCCGGGCCCGTTGGCTCTAGGAGGCCCAGGAGCCGAGAAAAACGCGAAAAACGAAAAAATCGACTTTAGAAAATTCCCGGACCCCTAGAAAAATCGGAAATCGTCTCACGAATGCAATGGCGCCAGCCAGATTGTCGTAGCAATGATATTTCCAAAGATATGGGCGAAAAACGGTGTGATCCCAAATCTGGGCCCGTTTTGCTCTAGGAGGCCCAGGAGCCGAGCAAAAGGCAAAAAACGAAAAAATCGACTGTGGACCATTCCCGGACCCCTAGAAAAATCGGAAATCGTCTCACGAATCCAATGGCGCCAGCCAGATTGTCGTAGCAATGATATTTCCAAATATATGGGCGAAAAACGCTGTGATCCCAAATTCGGGCCCGTTTTGCTCTAGGAGGCCCAGGAGCCGAGAAAAACGCGAAAAACGAAAAAATCGACTTTAGAAAATTCCCGGACGCCTAGAAAAATCGGAAATCGTCTCACGAATCCAATGGCGCCAGCCAAATTGTCCTAGCTATGATATTTCCAACGATATGGGCGAATAACGGTGTGATCCCAAATCCGGGCCCGTTATGCCCTAGGAGGCCCAGGAGCCGAGAAAAACGCGAAAAACGAACAAATCGACTTTAGAAAATTCCCGGACGCCTAGAAAAATCGGAAATCGTCTCACGAATCCAATGGCGCCAGCCAAATTGTCCTAGCTATGATATTTCCAAAGATATGGGCGAATAACGGTGTGATCCCAAATCCGGGCCCGTTTTGTTCTAGGAGGCCCAGGAGCCGAGAAAAACGCGAAAAACGAAAAAAACGACTTGAGAAAATTCCCGGACCCCTAGAAAAATCGGAAATCGTCTCACGAATCCAATGGCGCCAGCCAAATTGTCCTAGCTATGATATTTCCAAAGATATGGGCGAATAACGGTGTGATCCCAAATCCGGGCCCGTTTTGTTCTAGGAGGCCCAGGAGCCGAGAAAAACGCGAAAAACGAAAAAAACGACTTTAGAAAATTCCCGGACCCCTAGAAAAATCGGAAATCGTCTCACGAATCCAATGGCGCCAGCCAAATTGTCCTAGCTATGATATTTCCAAAGATATGGGCGAATAACGGTGTGATCCCAAATCCGGGCCCGTTTTGTTCTAGGAGGCCCAGGAGCCGAGAAAAACGCGAAAAACGAAAAAAACGACTTTAGAAAATTCCCGGACCCCTAGAAAAATCGGAAATCGTCTCACGAATCCAAGGGCGCCAGCCAAATTGTCCTAGCTATGATATTTCCAAAGATATGGGCGAATAACGGTCTGAGTCCAAATCCGGGCCCGTTTTGCTCTAGGAGGCCCTGCAGCCGAGCAAAACGCAAAAAAACGAAAAAATCGACTGTGGACCATTCCCGGACCCCTTGGAAAATCGGAAATCGTCTCACGAATCCAATGGCGCCAGCCAAATTGTCCTAGCTACGATATTTCCAAAGATATGGGCGAAAAACGGTGTGATCCCAAATCCGGGCCCGTTTTGCTCTAGGAGGCCCAGGAGCCGAGAAAAACGCGAAAAACGAAAAAATCGACTTTAGAAAATTCCCGGCCCCCTAGAAAAATCGGAAATCGTCTCACGAATCCAATGGCGCCAGCTAAATTGTCCTAGCTATGATATTTCCAAAGATATGGGCAAAAGACTGTGTGATCCCAAATCCGGGCCCGTTTTGCTCAAGGAGGCCCAGGAGCCGAGAAAAACGCGAAAAACGAAAAAATCGACTTTAGAAAATTCCCAGCCCCGTAGAAAAATCGGAAATCGTCTCACGAATCCAATGGCGCCAGCCAAATTGTCGTAGCTATGATATTTCCAAAGATATGGGCGACAAACGGTGTGATCCCAAATCCGGGCCCGTTATGCCCTAGGAGGCCCAAGAGCCGAGAAAAACGGGAAAAACGAAAAAATCGACTTTAGAAAATTCCCGGACGCCTAGAAAAATCGGAAATCGTCTCACGAATCCAATGGCGCCAGCCAAATTGTCCTAGCTATCATATTTCCAAAGATATGGGCAAAAGACTGTGTGATCCCAAATCCGGGCCCGTTTTGCTCTAGGAGGCCCAGGAGCCGAGAAAAACGCGAAAAACGAAAAAATCGACTTTAGAAAATTCCCAGCCCCCTAGAAAAATCGGAAATCGTTCTCACGAATCCAGTGGCGCCAGCCAAATTGTCCTAGCTATGATATTTCCAAAGATATGGGCGACAAACGGTGTGATCCCAAATCCGGGCCCGTTATGCCCTAGGAGGCCCAGGAGCCGAGAAAAACGCGAAAAACGAACAAATCGACTTTAGAAAATTCCCGGACGCCTAGAAAAATCGGAAATCGTCTCACGAATCCAATGGCGCCAGCCAAATTGTCCTAGCTATGATATTTCCAAAGATATGGGCGAATAACGGTGTGATGCCAAATCCGGGCCCGTTTTGTTCTAGGAGGCCCAGAAGCCGAGAAAAACGCGAAAAACGAAAAAAACGACTTGAGAAAATTCCCGGACCCCTAGAAAAATCGGAAATCGTCTCACGAATCCAATGGCGCCAGCCAAATTGTCCTAGCTATGATATTTCCAAAGATATGGGCGAATAACGGTGTGATCCCAAATCCGGGCCCGTTTTGTTCTAGGAGGCCCAGGAGCCGAGAAAAACGCGAAAAACGAAAAAAACGACTTTAGAAAATTCCCGGACCCCTAGAAAAATCGGAAATCGTCTCACTGATCCAATGGCGCCAGCCAAATTGTCCTAGCTATGATATTTCCAAAGATATGGGCGAATAACGGTCTGAGTCCAAATCCGGGCCCGTTTTGCTCTAGGAGGCCCTGCAGCCGAGCAAAACGCAAAAAAACGAAAAAATCGACTGTGGACCATTCCCGGACCCCTTGGAAAATCGGAAATCGTCTCACGAATCCAATGGCGCCAGCCAAATTGTCCTAGCTATGATATTTCCAAAGATATGGGCAAAAGACTGTGTGATCCCAAATCCGGGCCCGTTTTGCTCTAGGAGGCCCGGGAGCCGAGAAAAACGCGAAAAACGAAAAAATCGACTTTAGGAAATTCCCGGACCCCTAGAAAAATCGGAAATCGTCTCACTGATCCAATGGCGCCAGCCAAATTGTCCTAGCTATGATATTTCCAAAGATATGGGCGAATAACGGTCTGAGTCCAAATCCGGGCCCGTTTTGCTCTAGGAGGCCCAGGAGCCGAGAAAAACGCGAAAAACGAAAAAATCGACTTTAGAAAATTCCCAGTCCCCTAGAAAAATCGGAAATCGTCTCACGAATCCAATGGCGCCAGCCAAATTGTCCTAGCTATGATATTTCCAAAGATATGGGCGACAAACGGTGTGATCCCAAATCCGGGCCCGTTATGCCCTAGGATGCCCAGGAGCCGAGAAAAACGCGAAAAACGAAAAAATCGACTTTAGAAAATTCCCGGACGCCTAGAAAACTCGGAAATCGTCTCACGAATCCAATGGCGCCAGCCAAATTGTCCTAGCTATGATATTTCCAAAGATATGGGCGAATAACGGTGTGATCCCAAATCCGGGCCCGTTTTGTTCTAGGAGGCCCAGGAGCCGAGAAAAACGCGAAAAACGAAAAAAACGACTTTAGAAAATTCCCGGACCCCTTGGAAAATCGGAAATCGTCTCACGAATCCAATGGCGCCAGCCAAATTGTCCTAGCTATGATATTTCCAAAGATATGGGCAAAAGACTGTGTGATCCCAAATCCGGGCCCGTTTTGCTCTAGGAGGCCCGGGAGCCGAGAAAAACGCGAAAAACGAAAAAATCGACTTTAGGAAATTCCCGGACCCCTAGAAAAATCGGAAATCGTCTCACTGATCCAATGGCGCCAGCCAAATTGTCCTAGCTATGATATTTCCAAAGATATGGGCGACAAACGGTGTGATCCCAAATCCGGGCCCGTTATGCCCTAGGATGCCCAGGAGCCGAGAAAAACGCGAAAAACGAAAAAATCGACTTTAGAAAATTCCCGGACCCCTAGAAAAATCGGAAATCGTCTCACTGATCCAATGGCGCCAGCCAAATTGTCCTAGCTATGATATTTCCAAAGATATGGGCGAATAACGGTCTGAGTCCAAATCCGGGCCCGTTTTGCTCTAGGAGGCCCTGCAGCCGAGCAAAACGCAAAAAAACGAAAAAATCGACTGTGGACCATTCCCGGACCCCTTGGAAAATCGGAAATCGTCTCACGAATCCAATGGCGCCAGCCAAATTGTCCTAGCTATGATATTTCCAAAGATATGGGCAAAAGACTGTGTGATCCCAAATCCGGGCCCGTTTTGCTCTAGGAGGCCCGGGAGCCGAGAAAAACGCGAAAAACGAAAAAATCGACTTTAGGAAATTCCCGGACCCCTAGAAAAATCGGAAATCGTCTCACTGATCCAATGGCGCCAGCCAAATTGTCCTAGCTATGATATTTCCAAAGATATGGGCGAATAACGGTCTGAGTCCAAATCCGGGCCCGTTTTGCTCTAGGAGGCCCAGGAGCCGAGAAAAACGCGAAAAACGAAAAAATCGACTTTAGAAAATTCCCAGTCCCCTAGAAAAATCGGAAATCGTCTCACGAATCCAATGGCGCCAGCCAAATTGTCCTAGCTATGATATTTCCAAAGATATGGGCGAATAACGGTGTGATCCCAAATCCGGGCCCGTTTTGTTCTAGGAGGCCCAGGAGCCGAGAAAAACGCGAAAAACGAAAAAAACGACTTTAGAAAATTCCCGGACCCCTAGAAAAATCGGAAATCGTCTCACGAATCCAATGGCGCCAGCCAAATTGTCCTAGCTATGATATTTCCAAAGATATGGGCGAATAACGGTGTGATCCCAAATCCGGGACCGTTTTGTTCTAGGAGGCCCAGGAGCCGAGAAAAACGCGAAAAACGAAAAAATCGACTTTAGAAAATTCCCAGCCCCCTAGAAAAATCGGAAATCGTCTCACGAATCCAGTGGCGCCAGCCAAATTGTCCTAGCTATGATATTTCCAAAGATATGGGCGACAAACGGTGTGATCCCAAATCCGGGCCCGTTATGCCCTAGGAGGCCCAGGAGCCGAGAAAAACGCGAAAAACGAACAAATCGACTTTAGAAAATTCCCGGACGCCTAGAAAAATCGGAAATCGTCTCACGAATCCAATGGCGCCAGCCAAATTGTCCTAGCTATCATATTTCCAAAGATATGGGCAAAAGACTGTGTGATCCCAAATCCGGGCCCGTTTTGCTCTAGGAGGCCCAGGAGCCGAGAAAAACGCGAAAAACGAAAAAATCGACTTTAGAAAATTCCCAGCCCCCTAGAAAAATCGGAAATCGTCTCACGAATCCAGTGGCGCCAGCCAAATTGTCCTAGCTATGATATTTCCAAAGATATGGGCGACAAACGGTGTGATCCCAAATCCGGGCCCCGTTATGCCCTAGGAGGCCCAGGAGCCGAGAAAAACGCGAAAAACGAACAAATCGACTTTAGAAAATTCCCGGACGCCTAGAAAAATCGGAAATCGTCTCACGAATCCAATGGCGCCAGCCAAATTGTCCTAGCTATCATATTTCCAAAGATATGGGCAAAAGACTGTGTGATCCCAAATCCGGGCCCGTTTTGCTCTAGGAGGCCCGGGAGCCGAGAAAAACGCGAAAAACGAAAAAATCGACTTTAGGAAATTCCCGGACCCCTAGAAAAATCGGAAATCGTCTCACTGATCCAATGGCGCCAGCCAAATTGTCCTAGCTATGATATTTCCAAAGATATGGGCGAATAACGGTCTGAGTCCAAATCCGGGCCCGTTTTGCTCTAGGAGGCCCAGGAGCCGAGAAAAACGCGAAAAACGAAAAAATCGACTTTAGAAAATTCCCAGTCCCCTAGAAAAATCGGAAATCGTCTCACGAATCCAATGGCGCCAGCCAAATTGTCCTAGCTATGATATTTCCAAAGATATGGGCGACAAACGGTGTGATCCCAAATCCGGGCCCGTTATGCCCTAGGATGCCCAGGAGCCGAGAAAAACGCGAAAAACGAAAAAATCGACTTTAGAAAATTCCCGGACGCCTAGAAAAATCGGAAATCGTCTCACGAATCCAATGGCGCCAGCCAAATTGTCCTAGCTATGATATTTCCAAAGATATGGGCGAATAACGGTGTGATCCCAAATCCGGGACCGTTTTGTTCTAGGAGGCCCAGGAGCCGAGAAAAACGCGAAAAACGAAAAAATCGACTTTAGAAAATTCCCAGCCCCCTAGAAAAATCGGAAATCGTCTCACGAATCCAGTGGCGCCAGCCAAATTGTCCTAGCTATGATATTTCCAAAGATATGGGCGACAAACGGTGTGATCCCAAATCCGGGCCCCGTTATGCCCTAGGAGGCCCAGGAGCCGAGAAAAACGCGAAAAACGAACAAATCGACTTTAGAAAATTCCCGGACGCCTAGAAAAATCGGAAATCGTCTCACGAATCCAATGGCGCCAGCCAAATTGTCCTAGCTATCATATTTCCAAAGATATGGGCAAAAGACTGTGTGATCCCAAATCCGGGCCCGTTTTGCTCTAGGAGGCCCAGGAGCCGAGAAAAACGCGAAAAACGAAAAAAACGACTTTAGAAAATTCCCGGACCCCTGGAAAAATCGGAAATCGTCTCACTGATCCAATGGCGCCAGCCAAATTGTCCTAGCTATGATATTTCCAAAGATATGGGCGAATAACGGTGTGATCCCAAATCCGGGCCCGTTTTGTTCTAGGAGGCCCAGGAGCCGAGAAAAACGCGAAAAACGAAAAAATCGACTTTAGGAAATTCCCGGACCCCTAGAAAAATCGGGAATCGTCTCACGAATCCAATGGCGCCAGCCAGATTGTCGTAGCAATGATATTTCCAAATATATGGGCGAAAAACGCTGTGATCCCAAATTCGGGCCCGTTTTGCTCTAGGAGGCCCAGGAGCCGAGAAAAACGCGAAAAACGAAAAAATCGACTTTAGAAAATTCCCGGACGCCTAGAAAAATCGGAAATCGTCTCACGAATCCAATGGCGCCAGCCAAATTGTCCTAGCTATGATATTTCCAAAGATATGGGCGAATAACGGTGTGATCCCAAATCCGGGCCCGTTTTGTTCTAGGAGGCCCAGGAGCCGAGAAAAACGCGAAAAACGAAAAAAACGACTTTAGAAAATTCCCGGACCCCTAGAAAAATCGGAAATCGTCTCACGAATCCAGTGGCGCCAGCCAAATTGTCCTAGCTATGATATTTCCAAAGATATGGGCGAAAAACGGTGTGATACCAAATCCGGGCCCGTTTTGCTCTAGGAAACCCAGGAGCCGAGGAAATCGCGAAAAACGAAAAAATCGACTTTAGGAAATTCCCGGACCCCTAGAAAAATCGGAAATCGTCTCACGAATCCAATGGCGCCAGCCAAATTGTCCTAGCTATGATACTTCCAAAGATATGGGCGACAAACGGTGTGATCCCAAATCCGGGCCCGTTATGCCCTAGGAGGCCCAGGAGCCGAGAAAAACGCGAAAAACGAAAAAAACGACTTTAGAAAATTCCCGGACCCCTAGAAAAATCGGAAATCGTCTCACTGATCCAATGGCGCCAGCCAAATTGTCCTAGCTATGATATTTCCAAAGATATGGGCGAATAACGGTCTGAGTCCAAATCCGGGCCCGTTTTGCTCTAGGAGGCCCTGCAGCCGAGCAAAACGCAAAAAAACGAAAAAATCGACTGTGGACCATTCCCGGACCCCTTGGAAAATCGGAAATCGTCTCACGAATCCAATGGCGCCAGCCAAATTGTCCTAGCTATGATATTTCCAAAGATATGGGCAAAAGACTGTGTGATCCCAAATCCGGGCCCGTTTTGCTCTAGGAGGCCCGGGAGCCGAGAAAAACGCGAAAAACGAAAAAATCGACTTTAGGAAATTCCCGGACCCCTAGAAAAATCGGAAATCGTCTCACTGATCCAATGGCGCCAGCCAAATTGTCCTAGCTATGATATTTCCAAAGATATGGGCGAATAACGGTCTGAGTCCAAATCCGGGCCCGTTTTGCTCTAGGAGGCCCAGGAGCCGAGAAAAACGCGAAAAACGAAAAAATCGACTTTAGAAAATTCCCAGTCCCCTAGAAAAATCGGAAATCGTCTCACGAATCCAATGGCGCCAGCCAAATTGTCCTAGCTATGATATTTCCAAAGATATGGGCGAATAACGGTGTGATCCCAAATCCGGGCCCGTTTTGTTCTAGGAGGCCCAGGAGCCGAGAAAAACGCGAAAAACGAAAAAAACGACTTTAGAAAATTCCCGGACCCCTAGAAAAATCGGAAATCGTCTCACGAATCCAATGGCGCCAGCCAAATTGTCCTAGCTATGATATTTCCAAAGATATGGGCGAATAACGGTGTGATCCCAAATCCGGGACCGTTTTGTTCTAGGAGGCCCAGGAGCCGAGAAAAACGCGAAAAACGAAAAAATCGACTTTAGAAAATTCCCAGCCCCCTAGAAAAATCGGAAATCGTCTCACGAATCCAGTGGCGCCAGCCAAATTGTCCTAGCTATGATATTTCCAAAGATATGGGCGACAAACGGTGTGATCCCAAATCCGGGCCCGTTATGCCCTAGGAGGCCCAGGAGCCGAGAAAAACGCGAAAAACGAACAAATCGACTTTAGAAAATTCCCGGACGCCTAGAAAAATCGGAAATCGTCTCACGAATCCAATGGCGCCAGCCAAATTGTCCTAGCTATCATATTTCCAAAGATATGGGCAAAAGACTGTGTGATCCCAAATCCGGGCCCGTTTTGCTCTAGGAGGCCCAGGAGCCGAGAAAAACGCGAAAAACGAAAAAATCGACTTTAGAAAATTCCCAGCCCCCTAGAAAAATCGGAAATCGTCTCACGAATCCAGTGGCGCCAGCCAAATTGTCCTAGCTATGATATTTCCAAAGATATGGGCGACAAACGGTGTGATCCCAAATCCGGGCCCCGTTATGCCCTAGGAGGCCCAGGAGCCGAGAAAAACGCGAAAAACGAACAAATCGACTTTAGAAAATTCCCGGACGCCTAGAAAAATCGGAAATCGTCTCACGAATCCAATGGCGCCAGCCAAATTGTCCTAGCTATCATATTTCCAAAGATATGGGCAAAAGACTGTGTGATCCCAAATCCGGGCCCGTTTTGCTCTAGGAGGCCCGGGAGCCGAGAAAAACGCGAAAAACGAAAAAATCGACTTTAGGAAATTCCCGGACCCCTAGAAAAATCGGAAATCGTCTCACTGATCCAATGGCGCCAGCCAAATTGTCCTAGCTATGATATTTCCAAAGATATGGGCGAATAACGGTCTGAGTCCAAATCCGGGCCCGTTTTGCTCTAGGAGGCCCAGGAGCCGAGAAAAACGCGAAAAACGAAAAAATCGACTTTAGAAAATTCCCAGTCCCCTAGAAAAATCGGAAATCGTCTCACGAATCCAATGGCGCCAGCCAAATTGTCCTAGCTATGATATTTCCAAAGATATGGGCGACAAACGGTGTGATCCCAAATCCGGGCCCGTTATGCCCTAGGATGCCCAGGAGCCGAGAAAAACGCGAAAAACGAAAAAATCGACTTTAGAAAATTCCCGGACGCCTAGAAAAATCGGAAATCGTCTCACGAATCCAATGGCGCCAGCCAAATTGTCCTAGCTATGATATTTCCAAAGATATGGGCGAATAACGGTGTGATCCCAAATCCGGGACCGTTTTGTTCTAGGAGGCCCAGGAGCCGAGAAAAACGCGAAAAACGAAAAAATCGACTTTAGAAAATTCCCAGCCCCCTAGAAAAATCGGAAATCGTCTCACGAATCCAGTGGCGCCAGCCAAATTGTCCTAGCTATGATATTTCCAAAGATATGGGCGACAAACGGTGTGATCCCAAATCCGGGCCCCGTTATGCCCTAGGAGGCCCAGGAGCCGAGAAAAACGCGAAAAACGAACAAATCGACTTTAGAAAATTCCCGGACGCCTAGAAAAATCGGAAATCGTCTCACGAATCCAATGGCGCCAGCCAAATTGTCCTAGCTATCATATTTCCAAAGATATGGGCAAAAGACTGTGTGATCCCAAATCCGGGCCCGTTTTGCTCTAGGAGGCCCAGGAGCCGAGAAAAACGCGAAAAACGAAAAAAACGACTTTAGAAAATTCCCGGACCCCTGGAAAAATCGGAAATCGTCTCACTGATCCAATGGCGCCAGCCAAATTGTCGTAGCAATGATATTTCCAAATATATGGGCGAAAAACGCTGTGATCCCAAATTCGGGCCCGTTTTGCTCTAGGAGGCCCAGGAGCCGAGAAAAACGCGAAAAACGAAAAAATCGACTTTAGAAAATTCCCGGACGCCTAGAAAAATCGGAAATCGTCTCACGAATCCAATGGCGCCAGCCAAATTGTCCTAGCTATGATATTTCCAAAGATATGGGCGAATAACGGTGTGATCCCAAATCCGGGCCCGTTTTGTTCTAGGAGGCCCAGGAGCCGAGAAAAACGCGAAAAACGAAAAAAACGACTTTAGAAAATTCCCGGACCCCTAGAAAAATCGGAAATCGTCTCACGAATCCAGTGGCGCCAGCCAAATTGTCCTAGCTATGATATTTCCAAAGATATGGGCGAAAAACGGTGTGATACCAAATCCGGGCCCGTTTTGCTCTAGGAAACCCAGGAGCCGAGGAAATCGCGAAAAACGAAAAAATCGACTTTAGGAAATTCCCGGACCCCTAGAAAAATCGGAAATCGTCTCACGAATCCAATGGCGCCAGCCAAATTGTCCTAGCTATGATACTTCCAAAGATATGGGCGACAAACGGTGTGATCCCAAATCCGGGCCCGTTATGCCCTAGGAGGCCCAGGAGCCGAGAAAAACGCGAAAAACGAAAAAAACGACTTTAGAAAATTCCCGGACCCCTAGAAAAATCGGAAATCGTCTCACGAATCCAGTGGCGCCAGCCAAATTGTCCTAGCTATGATATTTCCAAAGATACGGGCGAAAAACGGTGTGATACCAAATCCGGGCCCGTTTTGCTCTAGGAGACCCAGGAGCCGAGGAAATCGCGAAAAACGAAAAAATCGACTTTAGAAAATTCCCGGACCCCTAGAAAAATCGGAAATCGTCTCACGAATCCAAGGGCGCCAGCCAAATTGTCCTAGCTATGATATTTCCAAAGATATGGGCAAAAGACTGTGTGATCCCAAATCCGGGCCCGTTTGCTCTAGGAGGCCCAGGAGCCGAGAAAAACGCGAAAAACGAAAAAATCGACTTTAGAAAATTCCCGGACCCCTAGAAAAATCGGAAATCGTCTCACGAATGCAATGGCGCCAGCCAGATTGTCGTAGCAATGATATTTCCAAAGATATGGGCGAAAAACGGGGTGATCCCAAATCTGGGCCCGTTTTGCTCTAGGAGGCCCAGGAGCCGAGCAAAAGGCAAAAAACGAAAAAATCGACTGTGGACCATTCCCGGACCCCTAGAAAAATCGGAAATCGTCTCACGAATCCAATGGCGCCAGCCAGATTGTCGTAGCAATGATATTTCCAAATATATGGGCGAAAAACGCTGTGATCCCAAATTCGGGCCCGTTTTGCTCTAGGAGGCCCAGGAGCCGAGAAAAACGCGAAAAACGAAAAAATCGACTTTAGAAAATTCCCGGACGCCTAGAAAAATCGGAAATCGTCTCACGAATCCAATGGCGCCAGCCAAATTGTCCTAGCTATGATATTTCCAACGATATGGGCGAATAACGGTGTGATCCCAAATCCGGGCCCGTTATGCCCTAGGAGGCCCAGGAGCCGAGAAAAACGCGAAAAACGAACAAATCGACTTTAGAAAATTCCCGGACGCCTAGAAAAATCGGAAATCGTCTCACGAATCCAATGGCGCCAGCCAAATTGTCCTAGCTATGATATTTCCAAAGATATGGGCGAATAACGGTGTGATCCCAAATCCGGGCCCGTTTTGTTCTAGGAGGCCCAGGAGCCGAGAAAAACGCGAAAAACGAAAAAAACGACTTGAGAAAATTCCCGGACCCCTAGAAAAATCGGAAATCGTCTCACGAATCCAATGGCGCCAGCCAAATTGTCGTAGCTATGATATTTCCAAAGATATGGGCGAATAACGGTGTGATCCCAAATCCGGGCCCGTTTTGTTCTAGGAGGCCCAGGAGCCGAGAAAAACGCGAAAAACGAAAAAAACGACTTTAGAAAACTCCCGGACCCCTAGAAAAATCGGAAATCGTCTCACGAATCCAATGGCGCCAGCCAAATTGTCCTAGCTATGATATTTCCAAAGATATGGGCGAATAACGGTGTGATCCCAAATCCGGGCCCGTTTTGTTCTAGGAGGCCCAGGAGCCGAGAAAAACGCGAAAAACGAAAAAAACGACTTTAGAAAATTCCCGGACCCCTAGAAAAATCGGAAATCGTCTCACGAATCCAAGGGCGCCAGCCAAATTGTCCTAGCTATGATATTTCCAAAGATATGGGCGAATAACGGTCTGAGTCCAAATCCGGGCCCGTTTTGCTCTAGGAGGCCCTGCAGCCGAGCAAAACGCAAAAAAACGAAAAAATCGACTGTGGACCATTCCCGGACCCCTTGGAAAATCGGAAATCGTCTCACGAATCCAATGGCGCCAGCCAAATTGTCCTAGCTACGATATTTCCAAAGATATGGGCGAAAAACGGTGTGATCCCAAATCCGGGCCCGTTTTGCTCTAGGAGGCCCAGGAGCCGAGAAAAACGCGAAAAACGAAAAAATCGACTTTAGAAAATTCCCGGCCCCCTAGAAAAATCGGAAATCGTCTCACGAATCCAATGGCGCCAGCTAAATTGTCCTAGCTATGATATTTCCAAAGATATGGGCAAAAGACTGTGTGATCCCAAATCCGGGCCCGTTTTGCTCTAGGAGGCCCAGGAGCCGAGAAAAACGCGAAAAACGAAAAAATCGACTTTAGAAAATTCCCAGCCCCGTAGAAAAATCGGAAATCGTCTCACGAATCCAATGGCGCCAGCCAAATTGTCGTAGCTATGATATTTCCAAAGATATGGGCGACAAACAGTGTGATCCCAAATCCGGGCCCGTTATGCCCTAGGAGGCCCAGGAGCCGAGAAAAACGGGAAAAACGAAAAAATCGACTTTAGAAAATTCCCGGACGCCTAGAAAAATCGGAAATCGTCTCACGAATCCAATGGCGCCAGCCAAATTGTCCTAGCTATCATATTTCCAAAGATATGGGCAAAAGACTGTGTGATCCCAAATCCGGGCCCGTTTTGCTCTAGGAGGCCCAGGAGCCGAGAAAAACGCGAAAAACGAAAAAATCGACTTTAGAAAATTCCCAGCCCCCTAGAAAAATCGGAAATCGTCTCACGAATCCAGTGGCGCCAGCCAAATTGTCCTAGCTATGATATTTCCAAAGATATGGGCGACAAACGGTGTGATCCCAAATCCGGGCCCGTTATGCCCTAGGAGGCCCAGGAGCCGAGAAAAACGCGAAAAACGAACAAATCGACTTTAGAAAATTCCCGGACGCCTAGAAAAATCGGAAATCGTCTCACGAATCCAATGGCGCCAGCCAAATTGTCCTAGCTATGATATTTCCAAAGATATGGGCGAATAACGGTGTGATGCCAAATCCGGGCCCGTTTTGTTCTAGGAGGCCCAGGAGCCGAGAAAAACGCGAAAAACGAAAAAAACGACTTGAGAAAATTCCCGGACCCCTAGAAAAATCGGAAATCGTCTCACTGATCCAATGGCGCCAGCCAAATTGTCCTAGCTATGATATTTCCAAAGATATGGGCGAATAACGGTCTGAGTCCAAATCCGGGCCCGTTTTGCTCTAGGAGGCCCAGGAGCCGAGAAAAACGCGAAAAACGAAAAAATCGACTTTAGAAAATTCCCAGTCCCCTAGAAAAATCGGAAATCGTCTCACGAATCCAATGGCGCCAGCCAAATTGTCCTAGCTATGATATTTCCAAAGATATGGGCGACAAACGGTGTGATCCCAAATCCGGGCCCGTTATGCCCTAGGATGCCCAGGAGCCGAGAAAAACGCGAAAAACGAAAAAATCGACTTTAGAAAATTCCCGGACGCCTAGAAAAATCGGAAATCGTCTCACGAATCCAATGGCGCCAGCCAAATTGTCCTAGCTATGATATTTCCAAAGATATGGGCGAATAACGGTGTGATCCCAAATCCGGGCCCGTTTTGTTCTAGGAGGCCCAGGAGCCGAGAAAAGCGCGAAAAACGAAAAAAACGACTTTAGAAAATTCCCGGACCCCTAGAAAAATCGGAAATCGTCTCACGAATCCAATGGCGCCAGCCAAATTGTCCTAGCTATGATATTTCCAAAGATATGGGCGAATAACGGTGTGATCCCAAATCCGGGACCGTTTTGTTCTAGGAGGCCCAGGAGCCGAGAAAAACGCGAAAAACGAAAAAATCGACTTTAGAAAATTCCCAGCCCCCTAGAAAAATCGGAAATCGTCTCACGAATCCAGTGGCGCCAGCCAAATTGTCCTAGCTATGATATTTCCAAAGATATGGGCGACAAACGGTGTGATCCCAAATCCGGGCCCGTTATGCCCTAGGAGGCCCAGGAGCCGAGAAAAACGCGAAAAACGAACAAATCGACTTTAGAAAATTCCCGGACGCCTAGAAAAATCGGAAATCGTCTCACGAATCCAATGGCGCCAGCCAAATTGTCCTAGCTATCATATTTCCAAAGATATGGGCAAAAGACTGTGTGATCCCAAATCCGGGCCCGTTTTGCTCTAGGAGGCCCAGGAGCCGAGAAAAACGCGAAAAACGAAAAAATCGACTTTAGAAAATTCCCAGCCCCCTAGAAAAATCGGAAATCGTCTCACGAATCCAGTGGCGCCAGCCAAATTGTCCTAGCTATGATATTTCCAAAGATATGGGCGACAAACGGTCTGAGTCCAAATCCGGGCCCGTTTTGCTCTAGGAGGCCCTGCAGCCGAGCAAAACGCAAAAAAACGAAAAAATCGACTGTGGACCATTCCCGGACCCCTTGGAAAATCGGAAATCGTCTCACGAATCCAATGGCGCCAGCCAAATTGTCCTAGCTATGATATTTCCAAAGATATGGGCAAAAGACTGTGTGATCCCAAATCCGGGCCCGTTTTGCTCTAGGAGGCCCAGGAGCCGAGAAAAACGCGAAAAACGAAAAAATCGACTTTAGGAAATTCCCGGACCCCTAGAAAAATCGGAAATCGTCTCACTGATCCAATGGCGCCAGCCAAATTGTCCTAGCTATGATATTTCCAAAGATATGGGCGAATAACGGTCTGAGTCCAAATCCGGGCCCGTTTTGCTCTAGGAGGCCCAGGAGCCGAGAAAAACGCGAAAAACGAAAAAATCGACTTTAGAAAAATCCCAGTCCCCTAGAAAAATCGGAAATCGTCTCACGAATCCAATGGCGCCAGCCAAATTGTCCTAGCTATGATATTTCCAAAGATATGGGCGACAAACGGTGTGATCCCAAATCCGGGCCCGTTATGCCCTAGGATGCCCAGGAGCCGAGAAAAACGCGAAAAACGAAAAAATCGACTTTAGAAAATTCCCGGACGCCTAGAAAAATCGGAAATCGTCTCACGAATCCAATGGCGCCAGCCAAATTGTCCTAGCTATGATATTTCCAAAGATATGGGCGAATAACGGTGTGATCCCAAATCCGGGCCCGTTTTGTTCTAGGAGGCCCAGGAGCCGAGAAAAACGCGAAAAACGAAAAAAACGACTTTAGAAAATTCCCGGACCCCTAGAAAAATCGGAAATCGTCTCACGAATCCAATGGCGCCAGCCAAATTGTCCTAGCTATGATATTTCCAAAGATATGGGCGAATAACGGTGTGATCCCAAATCCGGGACCGTTTTGTTCTAGGAGGCCCAGGAGCCGAGAAAAACGCGAAAAACGAAAAAATCGACTTTAGAAAATTCCCGGACGCCTAGAAAAATCGGAAATCGTCTCACGAATCCAATGGCGCCAGCCAAATTGTCCTAGCTATGATATTTCCAATGATATGGGCGAATAACGGTGTGATCCCAAATCCGGGCCCGTTTTGTTCTAGGAGGCCCAGGAGCCGAGAAAAACGCGAAAAACGAAAAAAACGACTTTAGAAAATTCCCGGACCCCTAGAAAAATCGGAAATCTTCTCACGAATCCAAGGGCACCAGCCAAATTGTCCTAGCTATGATATTTCCAAAGATATGGGCAAAAGACTGTGTGATCCCAAATCCGGGCCCGTTTTGCTCTAGGAGGCCCAGGAGCCGAGAAAAACGCGAAAAACGAAAAAATCGACTTTAGGAAATTCCCGGACCCCTAGAAAAATCGGGAATCGTCTCACGAATCCAATGGCGCCAGCCAGATTGTCGTAGCAATGATATTTCCAAATATATGGGCGAAAAACGCTGTGATCCCAAATTCGGGCCCGTTTTGCTCTAGGAGGCCCAGGAGCCGAGAAAAACGCGAAAAACGAAAAAATCGACTTTAGAAAATTCCCAGCCCCCTAGAAAAATCGGAAATCGTCTCACGAATCCAATGGCGCCAGCCAAATTGTCCTAGCGATGATATTTCCAAAGATATGGGCGACAAACGGTGTGATCCCAAATCCGGGCCCGTTATGCCCTAGGAGGCCCAGGAGCCGAGAAAAACGCGAAAAACGAAAAAATCGACTTTAGAAAATTCCCAGCCCCCTAGAAAAATCGGAAATCGTCTCACGAATCCAATGGCGCCAGCCAAATTGTCCTAGCGATGATATTTCCAAAGATATGGGCGACAAACGGTGTGATCCCAAATCCGGGCCCGTTATGCCCTAGGAGGCCCAGGAGCCGAGAAAAACGCGAAAAACGAACAAATCGACTTTAGAAAATTCCCGGACGCCTAGAAAAATCGGAAATCGTCTCACGAATCCAATGGCGCCAGCCAAATTGTCCTAGCTATGATATTTCCAAAGATATGGGCGAATAACGGTCTGAGTCCAAATCCGGGCCCGTTTTGCTCTAGGAGGCCCTGCAGCCGAGCAAAACGCAAAAAAACGAAAAAATCGACTGTGGACCATTCCCGGACCCCTTGGAAAATCGGAAATCGTCTCACGAATCCAATGGCGCCAGCCAAATTGTCCTAGCTACGATATTTCCAAAGATATGGGCGAAAAACGGTGTGATCCCAAATCCGGGCCCGTTTTGCTCTAGGAGGCCCAGGAGCCGAGAAAAACGCGAAAAACGAAAAAATCGACTTTAGAAAATTCCCGGCCCCCTAGAAAAATCGGAAATCGTCTCACGAATCCAATGGCGCCAGCTAAATTGTCCTAGCTATGATATTTCCAAAGATATGGGCAAAAGACTGTGTGATCCCAAATCCGGGCCCGTTTTGCTCTAGGAGGCCCAGGAGCCGAGAAAAACGCGAAAAACGAAAAAATCGACTTTAGAAAATTCCCAGCCCCGTAGAAAAATCGGAAATCGTCTCACGAATCCAATGGCGCCAGCCAAATTGTCGTAGCTATGATATTTCCAAAGATATGGGCGACAAACAGTGTGATCCCAAATCCGGGCCCGTTATGCCCTAGGAGGCCCAGGAGCCGAGAAAAACGGGAAAAACGAAAAAATCGACTTTAGAAAATTCCCGGACGCCTAGAAAAATCGGAAATCGTCTCACGAATCCAATGGCGCCAGCCAAATTGTCCTAGCTATCATATTTCCAAAGATATGGGCAAAAGACTGTGTGATCCCAAATCCGGGCCCGTTTTGCTCTAGGAGGCCCAGGAGCCGAGAAAAACGCGAAAAACGAAAAAATCGACTTTAGAAAATTCCCAGCCCCCTAGAAAAATCGGAAATCGTCTCACGAATCCAGTGGCGCCAGCCAAATTGTCCTAGCTATGATATTTCCAAAGATATGGGCGACAAACGGTGTGATCCCAAATCCGGGCCCGTTATGCCCTAGGAGGCCCAGGAGCCGAGAAAAACGCGAAAAACGAACAAATCGACTTTAGAAAATTCCCGGACGCCTAGAAAAATCGGAAATCGTCTCACGAATCCAATGGCGCCAGCCAAATTGTCCTAGCTATGATATTTCCAAAGATATGGGCGAATAACGGTGTGATGCCAAATCCGGGCCCGTTTTGTTCTAGGAGGCCCAGGAGCCGAGAAAAACGCGAAAAACGAAAAAAACGACTTGAGAAAATTCCCGGACCCCTAGAAAAATCGGAAATCGTCTCACTGATCCAATGGCGCCAGCCAAATTGTCCTAGCTATGATATTTCCAAAGATATGGGCGAATAACGGTCTGAGTCTAAATCCGGGCCCGTTTTGCTCTAGGAGGCCCAGGAGCCGAGAAAAACGCGAAAAACGAAAAAATCGACTTTAGAAAATTCCCAGTCCCCTAGAAAAATCGGAAATCGTCTCACGAATCCAATGGCGCCAGCCAAATTGTCCTAGCTATGATATTTCCAAAGATATGGGCGACAAACGGTGTGATCCCAAATCCGGGCCCGTTATGCCCTAGGATGCCCAGGAGCCGAGAAAAACGCGAAAAACGAAAAAATCGACTTTAGAAAATTCCCGGACGCCTAGAAAAATCGGAAATCGTCTCACGAATCCAATGGCGCCAGCCAAATTGTCCTAGCTATGATATTTCCAAAGATATGGGCGAATAACGGTGTGATCCCAAATCCGGGCCCGTTTTGTTCTAGGAGGCCCAGGAGCCGAGAAAAACGCGAAAAACGAAAAAAACGACTTTAGAAAATTCCCGGACCCCTAGAAAAATCGGAAATCGTCTCACGAATCCAATGGCGCCAGCCAAATTGTCCTAGCTATGATATTTCCAAAGATATGGGCGAATAACGGTGTGATCCCAAATCCGGGACCGTTTTGTTCTAGGAGGCCCAGGAGCCGAGAAAAACGCGAAAAACGAAAAAATCGACTTTAGAAAATTCCCAGCCCCCTAGAAAAATCGGAAATCGTCTCACGAATCCAGTGGCGCCAGCCAAATTGTCCTAGCTATGATATTTCCAAAGATATGGGCGACAAACGGTGTGATCCCAAATCCGGGCCCGTTATGCCCTAGGAGGCCCAGGAGCCGAGAAAAACGCGAAAAACGAACAAATCGACTTTAGAAAATTCCCGGACGCCTAGAAAAATCGGAAATCGTCTCACGAATCCAATGGCGCCAGCCAAATTGTCCTAGCTATCATATTTCCAAAGATATGGGCAAAAGACTGTGTGATCCCAAATCCGGGCCCGTTTTGCTCTAGGAGGCCCAGGAGCCGAGAAAAACGCGAAAAACGAAAAAATCGACTTTAGAAAATTCCCAGCCCCCTAGAAAAATCGGAAATCGTCTCACGAATCCAGTGGCGCCAGCCAAATTGTCCTAGCTATGATATTTCCAAAGATATGGGCGACAAACGGTCTGAGTCCAAATCCGGGCCCGTTTTGCTCTAGGAGGCCCTGCAGCCGAGCAAAACGCAAAAAAACGAAAAAATCGACTGTGGACCATTCCCGGACCCCTTGGAAAATCGGAAATCGTCTCACGAATCCAATGGCGCCAGCCAAATTGTCCTAGCTATGATATTTCCAAAGATATGGGCAAAAGACTGTGTGATCCCAAATCCGGGCCCGTTTTGCTCTAGGAGGCCCAGGAGCCGAGAAAAACGCGAAAAACGAAAAAATCGACTTTAGGAAATTCCCGGACCCCTAGAAAAATCGGAAATCGTCTCACTGATCCAATGGCGCCAGCCAAATTGTCCTAGCTATGATATTTCCAAAGATATGGGCGAATAACGGTCTGAGTCCAAATCCGGGCCCGTTTTGCTCTAGGAGGCCCAGGAGCCGAGAAAAACGCGAAAAACGAAAAAATCGACTTTAGAAAAATCCCAGTCCCCTAGAAAAATCGGAAATCGTCTCACGAATCCAATGGCGCCAGCCAAATTGTCCTAGCTATGATATTTCCAAAGATATGGGCGACAAACGGTGTGATCCCAAATCCGGGCCCGTTATGCCCTAGGATGCCCAGGAGCCGAGAAAAACGCGAAAAACGAAAAAATCGACTTTAGAAAATTCCCGGACGCCTAGAAAAATCGGAAATCGTCTCACGAATCCAATGGCGCCAGCCAAATTGTCCTAGCTATGATATTTCCAAAGATATGGGCGAATAACGGTGTGATCCCAAATCCGGGCCCGTTTTGTTCTAGGAGGCCCAGGAGCCGAGAAAAACGCGAAAAACGAAAAAAACGACTTTAGAAAATTCCCGGACCCCTAGAAAAATCGGAAATCGTCTCACGAATCCAATGGCGCCAGCCAAATTGTCCTAGCTATGATATTTCCAAAGATATGGGCGAATAACGGTGTGATCCCAAATCCGGGACCGTTTTGTTCTAGGAGGCCCAGGAGCCGAGAAAAACGCGAAAAACGAAAAAATCGACTTTAGAAAATTCCCGGACGCCTAGAAAAATCGGAAATCGTCTCACGAATCCAATGGCGCCAGCCAAATTGTCCTAGCTATGATATTTCCAATGATATGGGCGAATAACGGTGTGATCCCAAATCCGGGCCCGTTTTGTTCTAGGAGGCCCAGGAGCCGAGAAAAACGCGAAAAACGAAAAAAACGACTTTAGAAAATTCCCGGACCCCTAGAAAAATCGGAAATCTTCTCACGAATCCAAGGGCACCAGCCAAATTGTCCTAGCTATGATATTTCCAAAGATATGGGCAAAAGACTGTGTGATCCCAAATCCGGGCCCGTTTTGCTCTAGGAGGCCCAGGAGCCGAGAAAAACGCGAAAAACGAAAAAATCGACTTTAGGAAATTCCCGGACCCCTAGAAAAATCGGGAATCGTCTCACGAATCCAATGGCGCCAGCCAGATTGTCGTAGCAATGATATTTCCAAATATATGGGCGAAAAACGCTGTGATCCCAAATTCGGGCCCGTTTTGCTCTAGGAGGCCCAGGAGCCGAGAAAAACGCGAAAAACGAAAAAATCGACTTTAGAAAATTCCCAGCCCCCTAGAAAAATCGGAAATCGTCTCACGAATCCAATGGCGCCAGCCAAATTGTCCTAGCGATGATATTTCCAAAGATATGGGCGACAAACGGTGTGATCCCAAATCCGGGCCCGTTATGCCCTAGGAGGCCCAGGAGCCGAGAAAAACGCGAAAAACGAAAAAATCGACTTTAGAAAATTCCCAGCCCCCTAGAAAAATCGGAAATCGTCTCACGAATCCAATGGCGCCAGCCAAATTGTCCTAGCGATGATATTTCCAAAGATATGGGCGACAAACGGTGTGATCCCAAATCCGGGCCCGTTATGCCCTAGGAGGCCCAGGAGCCGAGAAAAACGCGAAAAACGAACAAATCGACTTTAGAAAATTCCCGGACGCCTAGAAAAATCGGAAATCGTCTCACGAATCCAATGGCGCCAGCCAAATTGTCCTAGCTATGATATTTCCAAAGATATGGGCGAATAACGGTGTGATCCCAAATCCGGGCCCGTTTTGTTCTAGGAGGCCCAGGAGCCGAGAAAAACGCGAAAAACGAAAAAAACGACTTTAGAAAATTCCCGGACCCCTAGAAAAATCGGAAATCGTCTCACGAATCCAATGGCGCCAGCCAAATTGTCCTAGCTATGATATTTCCAACGATATGGGCGAATAACGGTGTGATCCCAAATCCGGGCCCGTTTTGTTCTAGGAGGCCCAGGAGCCGAGAAAAACGCGAAAAACGAAAAAAACGACTTTAGAAAATTCCCGGACCCCTAGAAAAATCGGAAATCTTCTCACGAATCCAAGGGCACCAGCCAAATTGTCCTAGCTATGATATTTCCAAAGATATGGGCAAAAGACTGTGTGATCCCAAATCCGGGCCCGTTTTGCTCTAGGAGGCCCAGGAGCCGAGAAAAACGCGAAAAACGAAAAAATCGACTTTAGGAAATTCCCGGACCCCTAGAAAAATCGGAAATCGTCTCACGAATCCAAGGGCGCCAGCCAAATTGTCCTAGCTATGATATTTCCAAAGATATGGGCAAAAGACTGTGTGATCCCAAATCCGGGCCGGTTTTGATCTAGGAGGCCCAGGAGCCGAGAAAAACGCGAAAAACGAAAAAATCGACTTTAGGAAATTCCCGGACCCCTAGAAAAATCGGAAATTGTCTCACGAATCCAATGGCGCCAGCCAAATTGTCCTAGCTATCATATTTCCAAAGATATGGGCAAAAGACTGTGTGATCCCAAATCCGGGCCCGTTTTGCTCTAGGAGGCCCAGGAGCCGAGAAAAACGCGAAAAACAAAAAAATCGACTTTAGAAAATTCCCAGCCCCCTAGAAAAATCGGAAATCGTCTCACGAATCCAATGGCGCCAGCCAAATTGTCCTAGCTATGATATTTCCAAAGATATGGGCGAATAACGGTGTGATCCCAAATCCGGGCCCGTTTTGTTCTAGGAGGCCCAGGAGCCGAGAAAAACGCGAAAAACGAAAAAAACGACTTTAGAAAATTCCCGGACCCCTAGAAAAATCGGAAATCGTCTCACGAATCCAGTGGCGCCAGCCAAATTGTCCTAGCTATGATATTTCCAAAGATATGGGCGAAAAACGGTGTGATACCAAATCCGGGCCCGTTTTGCTCTAGGAGACCCAGGAGCCGAGGAAATCGCGAAAAACGAAAAAATCGACTTTAGAAAATTCCCGGACCCCTAGAAAAATCGGAAATCGTCTCACGAATCCAGTGGCGCCAGCCAAATTGTCCTAGCTATGATATTTCCAAAGATACGGGCGAAAAACGGTGTGATACCAAATCCGGGCCCGTTTTGCTCTAGGAGACCCAGGAGCCGAGGAAATCGCGAAAAACGAAAAAATCGACTTTAGAAAATTCCCGGACCCCTAGAAAAATCGGAAATCGTCTCACGAATCCAAGGGCGCCAGCCAAATTGTCCTAGCTATGATATTTCCAAAGATATGGGCAAAAGACTGTGTGATCCCAAATCCGGGCCCGTTTTGCTCTAGGAGGCCCAGGAGCCGAGAAAAACGCGAAAAACGAAAAAATCGACTTTAGAAAATTTCCGGACCCCTAGAAAAATCGGAAATCGTCTCACGAATCCAATGGCGCCAGCCAGATTGTCGTAGCAATGATATTTACAAAGATATGGGCGAAAAACGGTGTGATCCCAAATCTGGGCCCGTTTTGCTCTAGGAGGCCCAGGAGCCGAGCAAAAGGCAAAAAACGAAAAAATCGACTGTGGACCATTCCCGGACCCCTAGAAAAATCGGAAATCGTCTCACGAATCCAATGGCGCCAGCCAGATTGTCGTAGCAATGATATTTCCAAATATATGGGCGAAAAACGCTGTGATCCCAAATTCGGGCCCGTTTTGCTCTAGGAGGCCCAGGAGCCGAGAAACACGCGAAAAACGAAAAAATCGACTTTAGAAAATTCCCGGACGCCTAGAAAAATCGGAAATCGTCTCACGAATCCAATGGCGCCAGCCAAATTGTCCTAGCTATGATATTTCCAACGATATGGGCGAATAACGGTGTGATACCAAATCCGGGCCCGTTTTGCTCTAGGAGACCCAGGAGCCGAGGAAATCGCGAAAAACGAAAAAATCGACTTTAGAAAATTCCCGGACCCCTAGAAAAATCGGAAATCGTCTCACGAATCCAAGGGCGCCAGCCAAATTGTCCTAGCTATGATATTTCCAAAGATATGGGCAAAAGACTGTGTGATCCCAAATCCGGGCCCGTTTTGCTCTAGGAGGCCCAGGAGCCGAGAAAAACGCGAAAAACGAAAAAATCGACTTTAGAAAATTCCCGGACCCCTAGAAAAATCGGAAATCGTCTCACGAATCCAATGGCGCCAGCCAGATTGTCGTAGCAATGATATTTCCAAATATATGGGCGAAAAACGCTGTGATCCCAAATTCGGGCCCGTTTTGCTCTAGGAGGCCCAGGAGCCGAGAAAAACGCGAAAAACGAAAAAATCGACTTTAGAAAATTCCCGGACGCCTAGAAAAATCGGAAATCGTCTCACGAATCCAGTGGCGCCAGGCAAATTGTCCTAGCTATGATATTTCCAAAGATATGGGCGAAAAACGGTGTGATACCAAATCCGGGCCCGTTTTGCTCTAGGAGACCCAGGAGCCGAGGAAATCGCGAAAAACGAAAAAATCGACTTTAGAAAATTCCCGGACCCCTAGAAAAATCGGAAATCGTCTCACGAATCCAATGGCGCCAGCCAAATTGTCCTAGCTATGATATTTCCAAAGATATGGGCGAATAACGGTGTGATCCCAAATCCGGGCCCGTTTTACTCTAGGAGGCCTAGGAGCCGAGAAAAACGCGAAAAACGAAAAAAACGACTTTAGAAAATTCCCAGCCCCCCAGAAAAATCGGAAATCGTCTCACGAATCCAAGGGCGCCAGCCAAATTGTCCTAGCTATGATATTTCCAAAGATATGGGCAAAAGACTGTGTGATCCCGAATCCGGGCCCGTTTTGCTCTAGGAGGCCCAGGAGCCGAGAAAAACGCGAAAAACGAAAAAATCGACTTTAGGAAATTCCCGGACCCCTAGAAAAATCGGAAATCGTCTCACTGATCCAATGGCGCCAGCCAAATTGTCCTAGCTATGATATTTCCAAAGATATGGGCGAATAACGGTGTGATCCCAAATCCGGGCCCGTTTTGTTCTAGGAGGCCCAGGAGCCGAGAAAAACGCGAAAAACGAAAAAAACGACTTTAGAAAATTCCCGGACCCCTAGAAAAATCGGAAATCGTCTCACGAATCCAATGGCGCCAGCCAAATTGTCCTAGCTATGATATTTCCAACGATATGGGCGAATAACGGTGTGATCCCAAATCCGGGCCCGTTTTGTTCTAGGAGGCCCAGGAGCCGAGAAAAACGCGAAAAACGAAAAAAACGACTTTAGAAAATTCCCGGACCCCTAGAAAAATCGGAAATCTTCTCACGAATCCAAGGGCACCAGCCAAATTGTCCTAGCTATGATATTTCCAAAGATATGGGCAAAAGACTGTGTGATCCCAAATCCGGGCCCGTTTTGCTCTAGGAGGCCCAGGAGCCGAGAAAAACGCGAAAAACGAAAAAATCGACTTTAGGAAATTCCCGGACCCCTAGAAAAATCGGAAATCGTCTCACGAATCCAAGGGCGCCAGCCAAATTGTCCTAGCTATGATATTTCCAAAGATATGGGCAAAAGACTGTGTGATCCCAAATCCGGGCCGGTTTTGATCTAGGAGGCCCAGGAGCCGAGAAAAACGCGAAAAACGAAAAAATCGACTTTAGGAAATTCCCGGACCCCTAGAAAAATCGGAAATTGTCTCACGAATCCAATGGCGCCAGCCAAATTGTCCTAGCTATCATATTTCCAAAGATATGGGCAAAAGACTGTGTGATCCCAAATCCGGGCCCGTTTTGCTCTAGGAGGCCCAGGAGCCGAGAAAAACGCGAAAAACAAAAAAATCGACTTTAGAAAATTCCCAGCCCCCTAGAAAAATCGGAAATCGTCTCACGAATCCAATGGCGCCAGCCAAATTGTCCTAGCTATGATATTTCCAAAGATATGGGCGAATAACGGTGTGATCCCAAATCCGGGCCCGTTTTGTTCTAGGAGGCCCAGGAGCCGAGAAAAACGCGAAAAACGAAAAAAACGACTTTAGAAAATTCCCGGACCCCTAGAAAAATCGGAAATCGTCTCACGAATCCAGTGGCGCCAGCCAAATTGTCCTAGCTATGATATTTCCAAAGATATGGGCGAAAAACGGTGTGATACCAAATCCGGGCCCGTTTTGCTCTAGGAGACCCAGGAGCCGAGGAAATCGCGAAAAACGAAAAAATCGACTTTAGAAAATTCCCGGACCCCTAGAAAAATCGGAAATCGTCTCACGAATCCAGTGGCGCCAGCCAAATTGTCCTAGCTATGATATTTCCAAAGATACGGGCGAAAAACGGTGTGATACCAAATCCGGGCCCGTTTTGCTCTAGGAGACCCAGGAGCCGAGGAAATCGCGAAAAACGAAAAAATCGACTTTAGAAAATTCCCGGACCCCTAGAAAAATCGGAAATCGTCTCACGAATCCAAGGGCGCCAGCCAAATTGTCCTAGCTATGATATTTCCAAAGATATGGGCAAAAGACTGTGTGATCCCAAATCCGGGCCCGTTTTGCTCTAGGAGGCCCAGGAGCCGAGAAAAACGCGAAAAACGAAAAAATCGACTTTAGAAAATTTCCGGACCCCTAGAAAAATCGGAAATCGTCTCACGAATCCAATGGCGCCAGCCAGATTGTCGTAGCAATGATATTTACAAAGATATGGGCGAAAAACGGTGTGATCCCAAATCTGGGCCCGTTTTGCTCTAGGAGGCCCAGGAGCCGAGCAAAAGGCAAAAAACGAAAAAATCGACTGTGGACCATTCCCGGACCCCTAGAAAAATCGGAAATCGTCTCACGAATCCAATGGCGCCAGCCAGATTGTCGTAGCAATGATATTTCCAAATATATGGGCGAAAAACGCTGTGATCCCAAATTCGGGCCCGTTTTGCTCTAGGAGGCCCAGGAGCCGAGAAAAACGCGAAAAACGAAAAAATCGACTTTAGAAAATTCCCGGACGCCTAGAAAAATCGGAAATCGTCTCACGAATCCAATGGCGCCAGCCAAATTGTCCTAGCTATGATATTTCCAACGATATGGGCGAATAACGGTGTGATACCAAATCCGGGCCCGTTTTGCTCTAGGAGACCCAGGAGCCGAGGAAATCGCGAAAAACGAAAAAATCGACTTTAGAAAATTCCCGGACCCCTAGAAAAATCGGAAATCGTCTCACGAATCCAAGGGCGCCAGCCAAATTGTCCTAGCTATGATATTTCCAAAGATATGGGCAAAAGACTGTGTGATCCCAAATCCGGGCCCGTTTTGCTCTAGGAGGCCCAGGAGCCGAGAAAAACGCGAAAAACGAAAAAATCGACTTTAGAAAATTCCCGGACCCCTAGAAAAATCGGAAATCGTCTCACGAATCCAATGGCGCCAGCCAGATTGTCGTAGCAATGATATTTCCAAATATATGGGCGAAAAACGCTGTGATCCCAAATTCGGGCCCGTTTTGCTCTAGGAGGCCCAGGAGCCGAGAAAAACGCGAAAAACGAAAAAATCGACTTTAGAAAATTCCCGGACGCCTAGAAAAATCGGAAATCGTCTCACGAATCCAGTGGCGCCAGGCAAATTGTCCTAGCTATGATATTTCCAAAGATATGGGCGAAAAACGGTGTGATACCAAATCCGGGCCCGTTTTGCTCTAGGAGACCCAGGAGCCGAGGAAATCGCGAAAAACGAAAAAATCGACTTTAGAAAATTCCCGGACCCCTAGAAAAATCGGAAATCGTCTCACGAATCCAATGGCGCCAGCCAAATTGTCCTAGCTATGATATTTCCAAAGATATGGGCGAATAACGGTGTGATCCCAAATCCGGGCCCGTTTTACTCTAGGAGGCCTAGGAGCCGAGAAAAACGCGAAAAACGAAAAAAACGACTTTAGAAAATTCCCAGCCCCCCAGAAAAATCGGAAATCGTCTCACGAATCCAAGGGCGCCAGCCAAATTGTCCTAGCTATGATATTTCCAAAGATATGGGCAAAAGACTGTGTGATCCCGAATCCGGGCCCGTTTTGCTCTAGGAGGCCCAGGAGCCGAGAAAAACGCGAAAAACGAAAAAATCGACTTTAGGAAATTCCCGGACCCCTAGAAAAATCGGAAATCGTCTCACTGATCCAATGGCGCCAGCCAAATTGTCCTAGCTATGATATTTCCAAAGATATGGGCCAATAACGGTGTGATCCCAAATCCGGGCCCGTTATGCCCTAGGAGGCCCAGGAGCCGAGAAAAACGCGAAAAACGAACAAATCGACTTTAGAAAATTCCCGGACGCCTAGAAAAATCGGAAATCGTCTCACGAATCCAATGGCGCCAGCCAAATTGTCCTAGCTATGATATTTCCAAAGATATGGGCGAATAACGGTGTGATCCCAAATCCGGGCCCGTTTTGTTCTAGGAGGCCCAGGAGCCGAGAAAAACGCGAAAAACGAAAAAAACGACTTGAGAAAATTCCCGGACCCCTAGAAAAATCGGAAATCGTCTCACGAATCCAATGGCGCCAGCCAAATTGTCCTAGCTATGATATTTCCAAAGATATGGGCGAATAACGGTGTGATCCCAAATCCGGGCCCGTTTTGTTCTAGGAGGCCCAGGAGCCGAGAAAAACGCGAAAAACGAAAAAAACGACTTTAGAAAATTCCCGGACCCCTAGAAAAATCGGAAATCGTCTCACGAATCCAATGGCGCCAGCCAAATTGTCCTAGCTATGATATTTCCAAAGATATGGGCGAATAACGGTGTGATCCCAAATCCGGGCCCGTTTTGTTCTAGGAGGCCCAGGAGCCGAGAAAAACGCGAAAAACGAAAAAAACGACTTTAGAAAATTCCCGGACCCCTAGAAAAATCGGAAATCGTCTCACGAATCCAAGGGCGCCAGCCAAATTGTCCTAGCTATGATATTTCCAAAGATATGGGCGAATAACGGTCTGAGTCCAAATCCGGGCCCGTTTTGCTCTAGGAGGCCCTGCAGCCGAGCAAAACGCAAAAAAACGAAAAAATCGACTGTGGACCATTCCCGGACCCCTTGGAAAATCGGAAATCGTCTCACGAATCCAATGGCGCCAGCCAAATTGTCCTAGCTACGATATTTCCAAAGATATGGGCGAAAGACTGTGTGATCCCAAATCCGGGCACGTTTTGCTCTAGGAGGCCCAGGAGCCGAGAAAAACGCGAAAAACGAAAAAAACGACTTGAGAAAATTCCCGGACCCCTAGAAAAATCGGAAATCGTCTCACTGATCCAATGGCGCCAGCCAAATTGTCCTAGCTATGATATTTCCAAAGATATGGGCGAATAACGGTCTGAGTCCAAATCCGGGCCCGTTTTGCTCTAGGAGGCCCTGCAGCCGAGCAAAACGCAAAAAAACGAAAAAATCGACTGTGGACCATTCCCGGACCCCTTGGAAAATCGGAAATCGTCTCACGAATCCAATGGCGCCAGCCAAATTGTCCTAGCTATGATATTTCCAAAGATATGGGCAAAAGACTGTGTGATCCCAAATCCGGGCCCGTTTTGCTCTAGGAGGTCCAGGAGCCGAGAAAAACGCGAAAAACGAAAAAATCGACTTTAGGAAATTCCCGGACCCCTAGAAAAATCGGAAATCGTCTCACTGATCCAATGGCGCCAGCCAAATTGTCCTAGCTATGATATTTCCAAAGATATGGGCGAATAACGGTCTGAGTCCAAATCCGGGCCCGTTTTGCTCTAGGAGGCCCAGGAGCCGAGAAAAACGCGAAAAACGAAAAAATCGACTTTAGAAAATTCCCAGTCCCCTAGAAAAATCGGAAATCGTCTCACGAATCCAATGGCGCCAGCCAAATTGTCCTAGCTATGATATTTCCAAAGATATGGGCGACAAACGGTGTGATCCCAAATCCGGGCCCGTTATGCCCTAGGATGCCCAGGAGCCGAGAAAAACGCGAAAAACGAAAAAATCGACTTTAGAAAATTCCCGGACGCCTAGAAAAATCGGAAATCGTCTCACGAATCCAATGGCGCCAGCCAAATTGTCCTAGCTATGATATTTCCAAAGATATGGGCGAATAACGGTGTGATCCCAAATCCGGGCCCGTTTTGTTCTAGGAGGCCCAGGAGCCGAGAAAAACGCGAAAAACGAAAAAAACGACTTTAGAAAATTCCCGGACCCCTAGAAAAATCGGAAATCGTCTCACGAATCCAATGGCGCCAGCCAAATTGTCCTAGCTATGATATTTCCAAAGATATGGGCGAATAACGGTGTGATCCCAAATCCGGGCCCGTTTTGTTCTAGGAGGCCCAGGAGCCGAGAAAAACGCGAAAAACGAAAAAAACGACTTTAGAAAATTCCCGGACCCCTAGAAAAATCGGAAATCGTCTCACGAATCCAATGGCGCCAGCCAAATTGTCCTAGCTATGATATTTCCAACGATATGGGCGAATAACGGTGTGATCCCAAATCCGGGCCCGTTTTGTTCTAGGAGGCCCAGGAGCCGAGAAAAACGCGAAAAACGAAAAAAACGACTTTAGAAAATTCCCGGACCCCTAGAAAAATCGGAAATCTTCTCACGAATCCAAGGGCACCAGCCAAATTGTCCTAGCTATGATATTTCCAAAGATATGGGCAAAAGACTGTGTGATCCCAAATCCGGGCCCGTTTTGCTCTAGGAGGCCCAGGAGCCGAGAAAAACGCGAAAAACGAAAAAATCGACTTTAGGAAATTCCCGGACCCCTAGAAAAGTCGGAAATCGTCTCACGAATCCAAGGGCGCCAGCCAAATTGTCCTAGCTATGATATTTCCAAAGATATGGGCAAAAGACTGTGTGATCCCAAATCCGGGCCGGTTTTGATCTAGGAGGCCCAGGAGCCGAGAAAAACGCGAAAAACGAAAAAATCGACTTTAGGAAATTCCCGGACCCCTAGAAAAATCGGAAATTGTCTCACGAATCCAATGGCGCCAGCCAAATTGTCCTAGCTATGATATTTCCAAAGATATGGGCGAATAACGGTGTGATCCCAAATCCGGGCCCGTTTTGTTCTAGGAGGCCCAGGAGCCGAGAAAAACGCGAAAAACGAAAAAAACGACTTTAGAAAATTCCCGGACCCCTAGAAAAATCGGAAATCGTCTCACGAATCCAGTGGCGCCAGCCAAATTGTCCTAGCTATGATATTTCCAAAGATATGGGCGAAAAACGGTGTGATACCAAATCCGGGCCCGTTTTGCTCTAGGAGACCCAGGAGCCGAGGAAATCGCGAAAAACGAAAAAATCGACTTTAGAAAATTCCCGGACCCCTAGAAAAATCGGAAATCGTCTCACGAATCCAGTGGCGCCAGCCAAATTGTCCTAGCTATGATATTTCCAAAGATACGGGCGAAAAACGGTGTGATACCAAATCCGGGCCCGTTTTGCTCTAGGAGACCCAGGAGCCGAGGAAATCGCGAAAAACGAAAAAATCGACTTTAGAAAATTCCCGGACCCCTAGAAAAATCGGAAATCGTCTCACGAATCCAAGGGCGCCAGCCAAATTGTCCTAGCTATGATATTTCCAAAGATATGGGCAAAAGACTGTGTGATCCCAAATCCGGGCCCGTTTTGCTCTAGGAGGCCCAGGAGCCGAGAAAAACGCGAAAAACGAAAAAATCGACTTTAGAAAATTCCCGGACCCCTAGAAAAATCGGAAATCGTCTCACGAATCCAATGGCGCCAGCCAGATTGTCGTAGCAATGATATTTACAAAGATATGGGCGAAAAACGGTGTGATCCCAAATCTGGGCCCGTTTTGCTCTAGGAGGCCCAGGAGCCGAGCAAAAGGCAAAAAACGAAAAAATCGACTGTGGACCATTCCCGGACCCCTAGAAAAATCGGAAATCGTCTCACGAATCCAATGGCGCCAGCCAGATTGTCGTAGCAATGATATTTCCAAATATATGGGCGAAAAACGCTGTGATCCCAAATTCGGGCCCGTTTTGCTCTAGGAGGCCCAGGAGCCGAGAAAAACGCGAAAAACGAAAAAATCGACTTTAGAAAATTCCCGGACGCCTAGAAAAATCGGAAATCGTCTCACGAATCCAATGGCGCCAGCCAAATTGTCCTAGCTATGATATTTCCAACGATATGGGCGAATAACGGTGTGATACCAAATCCGGGCCCGTTTTGCTCTAGGAGACCCAGGAGCCGAGGAAATCGCGAAAAACGAAAAAATCGACTTTAGAAAATTCCCGGACCCCTAGAAAAATCGGAAATCGTCTCACGAATCCAAGGGCGCCAGCCAAATTGTCCTAGCTATGATATTTCCAAAGATATGGGCAAAAGACTGTGTGATCCCAAATCCGGGCCCGTTTTGCTCTAGGAGGCCCAGGAGCCGAGAAAAACGCGAAAAACGAAAAAATCGACTTTAGAAAATTCCCGGACGCCTAGAAAAATCGGAAATCGTCTCACGAATCCAATGGCGCCAGCCAAATTGTCCTAGCTATGATATTTCCAACGATATGGGCGAATAACGGTGTGATACCAAATCCGGGCCCGTTTTGCTCTAGGAGACCCAGGAGCCGAGGAAATCGCGAAAAACGAAAAAATCGACTTTAGAAAATTCCCGGACCCCTAGAAAAATCGGAAATCGTCTCACGAATCCAAGGGCGCCAGCCAAATTGTCCTAGCTATGATATTTCCAAAGATATGGGCAAAAGACTGTGTGATCCCAAATCCGGGCCCGTTTTGCTCTAGGAGGCCCAGGAGCCGAGAAAAACGCGAAAAACGAAAAAATCGACTTTAGAAAATTCCCGGACCCCTAGAAAAATCGGAAATCGTCTCACGAATCCAATGGCGCCAGCCAGATTGTCGTAGCAATGATATTTCCAAAGATATGGGCGAAAAACGGTGTGATCCCAAATCTGGGCCCGTTTTGCTCTAGGAGGCCCAGGAGCCGAGCAAAAGGCAAAAAACGAAAAAATCGACTGTGGACCATTCCCGGACCCCTAGAAAAATCGGAAATCGTCTCACGAATCCAATGGCGCCAGCCAGATTGTCGTAGCAATGATATTTCCAAATATATGGGCGAAAAACGCTGTGATCCCAAATTCGGGCCCGTTTTGCTCTAGGAGGCCCAGGAGCCGAGAAAAACGCGAAAAACGAAAAAATCGACTTTAGAAAATTCCCGGACGCCTAGAAAAATCGGAAATCGTCTCACGAATCCAGTGGCGCCAGCCAAATTGTCCTAGCTATGATATTTCCAAAGATATGGGCGAAAAACGGTGTGATACCAAATCCGGGCCCGTTTTGCTCTAGGAGACCCAGGAGCCGAGGAAATCGCGAAAAACGAAAAAATCGACTTTAGAAAATTCCCGGACCCCTAGAAAAATCGGAAATCGTCTCACGAATCCAATGGCGCCAGCCAAATTGTCCTAGCTATGATATTTCCAAAGATATGGGCGAATAACGGTGTGATCCCAAATCCGGGCCCGTTTTACTCTAGGAGGCCTAGGAGCCGAGAAAAACGCGAAAAACGAAAAAAACGACTTTAGAAAATTCCCAGCCCCCCAGAAAAATCGGAAATCGTCTCACGAATCCAAGGGCGCCAGCCAAATTGTCCTAGCTATGATATTTCCAAAGATATGGGCAAAAGACTGTGTGATCCCGAATCCGGGCCCGTTTTGCTCTAGGAGGCCCAGGAGCCGAGAAAAACGCGAAAAACGAAAAAATCGACTTTAGGAAATTCCCGGACCCCTAGAAAAATCGGAAATCGTCTCACTGATCCAATGGCGCCAGCCAAATTGTCCTAGCTATGATATTTCCAAAGATATGGGCGAATAACGGTGTGATCCCAAATCCGGGCCCGTTATGCCCTAGGAGGCCCAGGAGCCGAGAAAAACGCGAAAAACGAACAAATCGACTTTAGAAAATTCCCGGACGCCTAGAAAAATCGGAAATCGTCTCACGAATCCAATGGCGCCAGCCAAATTGTCCTAGCTATGATATTTCCAAAGATATGGGCGAATAACGGTGTGATCCCAAATCCGGGCCCGTTTTGTTCTAGGAGGCCCAGGAGCCGAGAAAAACGCGAAAAACGAAAAAAACGACTTGAGAAAATTCCCGGACCCCTAGAAAAATCGGAAATCGTCTCACGAATCCAATGGCGCCAGCCAAATTGTCCTAGCTATGATATTTCCAAAGATATGGGCGAATAACGGTGTGATCCCAAATCCGGGCCCGTTTTGTTCTAGGAGGCCCAGGAGCCGAGAAAAACGCGAAAAACGAAAAAAACGACTTTAGAAAATTCCCGGACCCCTAGAAAAATCGGAAATCGTCTCACGAATCCAATGGCGCCAGCCAAATTGTCCTAGCTATGATATTTCCAAAGATATGGGCGAATAACGGTGTGATCCCAAATCCGGGCCCGTTTTGTTCTAGGAGGCCCAGGAGCCGAGAAAAACGCGAAAAACGAAAAAAACGACTTTAGAAAATTCCCGGACCCCTAGAAAAATCGGAAATCGTCTCACGAATCCAAGGGCGCCAGCCAAATTGTCCTAGCTATGATGTTTCCAAAGATATGGGCGAATAACGGTCTGAGTCCAAATCCGGGCCCGTTTTGCTCTAGGAGGCCCTGCAGCCGAGCAAAACGCAAAAAAACGAAAAAATCGACTGTGGACCATTCCCGGACCCCTTGGAAAATCGGAAATCGTCTCACGAATCCAATGGCGCCAGCCAAATTGTCCTAGCTACGATATTTCCAAAGATATGGGCGAAAAACGGTGTGATGCCAAATCCGGGCCCGTTTTGCTCTAGGAGGCCCAGGAGCCGAGAAAAACGCGAAAAACGAAAAAATCGACTTTAGAAAATTCCCGGCCCACTAGAAAAATCGGAAATCGTCTCACGAATCCAATGGCGCCAGCTAAATTGTCCTAGCTATGATATTTCCAAAGATATGGGCAAAAGACTGTGTGATCCCAAATCCGGGCCCGTTTTGCTCTAGGAGGCCCAGGAGCCGAGAAAAACGCGAAAAACGAAAAAATCGACTTTAGAAAATTCCCAGCCCCGTAGAAAAATCGGAAATCGTCTCACGAATCCAATGGCGCCAGCCAAATTGTCGTAGCTATGATATTTCCAAAGATATGGGCGACAAACAGTGTGATCCCAAATCCGGGCCCGTTATGCCCTAGGAGGCCCAGGAGCCGAGAAAAACGGGAAAAACGAAAAAATCGACTTTAGAAAATTCCCGGACGCCTAGAAAAATCGGAAATCGTCTCACGAATCCAATGGCGCCAGCCAAATTGTCCTAGCTATCATATTTCCAAAGATATGGGCAAAAGACTGTGTGATCCCAAATCCGGGCACGTTTTGCTCTAGGAGGCCCAGGAGCCGAGAAAAACGCGAAAAACGAAAAAAACGACTTGAGAAAATTCCCGGACCCCTAGAAAAATCGGAAATCGTCTCACTGATCCAATGGCGCCAGCCAAATTGTCCTAGCTATGATATTTCCAAAGATATGGGCGAATAACGGTCTGAGTCCAAATCCGGGCCCGTTTTGCTCTAGGAGGCCCTGCAGCCGAGCAAAACGCAAAAAAACGAAAAAATCGACTGTGGACCATTCCCGGACCCCTTGGAAAATCGGAAATCGTCTCACGAATCCAATGGCGCCAGCCAAATTGTCCTAGCTATGATATTTCCAAAGATATGGGCAAAAGACTGTGTGATCCCAAATCCGGGCCCGTTTTGCTCTAGGAGGTCCAGGAGCCGAGAAAAACGCGAAAAACGAAAAAATCGACTTTAGGAAATTCCCGGACCCCTAGAAAAATCGGAAATCGTCTCACTGATCCAATGGCGCCAGCCAAATTGTCCTAGCTATGATATTTCCAAAGATATGGGCGAATAACGGTCTGAGTCCAAATCCGGGCCCGTTTTGCTCTAGGAGGCCCAGGAGCCGAGAAAAACGCGAAAAACGAAAAAATCGACTTTAGAAAATTCCCAGTCCCCTAGAAAAATCGGAAATCGTCTCACGAATCCAATGGCGCCAGCCAAATTGTCCTAGCTATGATATTTCCAAAGATATGGGCGACAAACGGTGTGATCCCAAATCCGGGCCCGTTATGCCCTAGGATGCCCAGGAGCCGAGAAAAACGCGAAAAACGAAAAAATCGACTTTAGAAAATTCCCGGACGCCTAGAAAAATCGGAAATCGTCTCACGAATCCAATGGCGCCAGCCAAATTGTCCTAGCTATGATATTTCCAAAGATATGGGCGAATAACGGTGTGATCCCAAATCCGGGCCCGTTTTGTTCTAGGAGGCCCAGGAGCCGAGAAAAACGCGAAAAACGAAAAAAACGACTTTAGAAAATTCCCGGACCCCTAGAAAAATCGGAAATCGTCTCACGAATCCAATGGCGCCAGCCAAATTGTCCTAGCTATGATATTTCCAAAGATATGGGCGAATAACGGTGTGATCCCAAATCCGGGACCGTTTTGTTCTAGGAGGCCCAGGAGCCGAGAAAAACGCGAAAAACGAAAAAAACGACTTTAGAAAATTCCCGGACCCCTAGAAAAATCGGAAATCGTCTCACGAATCCAGTGGCGCCAGCCAAATTGTCCTAGCTATGATATTTCCAAAGATACGGGCGAAAAACGGTGTGATACCAAATCCGGGCCCGTTTTGCTCTAGGAGACCCAGGAGCCGAGGAAATCGCGAAAAACGAAAAAATCGACTTTAGAAAATTCCCGGACCCCTAGAAAAATCGGAAATCGTCTCACGAATCCAAGGGCGCCAGCCAAATTGTCCTAGCTATGATATTTCCAAAGATATGGGCAAAAGACTGTGTGATCCCAAATCCGGGCCCGTTTTGCTCTAGGAGGCCCAGGAGCCGAGAAAAACGCGAAAAACGAAAAAATCGACTTTAGAAAATTCCCGGACCCCTAGAAAAATCGGAAATCGTCTCACGAATCCAATGGCGCCAGCCAGATTGTCGTAGCAATGATATTTCCAAATATATGGGCGAAAAACGCTGTGATCCCAAATTCGGGCCCGTTTTGCTCTAGGAGGCCCAGGAGCCGAGAAAAACGCGAAAAACGAAAAAATCGACTTTAGAAAATTCCCGGACGCCTAGAAAAATCGGAAATCGTCTCACGAATCCAGTGGCGCCAGCCAAATTGTCCTAGCTATGATATTTCCAAAGATATGGGCGAAAAACGGTGTGATACCAAATCCGGGCCCGTTTTGCTCTAGGAGACCCAGGAGCCGAGGAAATCGCGAAAAACGAAAAAATCGACTTTAGAAAATTCCCGGACCCCTAGAAAAATCGGAAATCGTCTCACGAATCCAATGGCGCCAGCCAAATTGTCCTAGCTATGATATTTCCAAAGATATGGGCGACAAACGGTGTGATCCCAAATCCGGGCCCGTTATGCCCTAGGAGGCCCAGGAGCCGAGAAAAACGCGAAAAACGAACAAATCGACTTTAGAAAATTCCCGGACGCCTAGAAAAATCGGAAATCGTCTCACGAATCCAATGGCGCTAGCCAAATTGTCCTAGCTATGATATTTCCAAAGATATGGGCGAATAACGGTGTGATGCCAAATCCGGGCCCGTTTTGTTCTAGGAGGCCCAGGAGCCGAGAAAAACGCGAAAAACGAAAAAATCGACTTTAGAAAATTCCCGGACGCCTAGAAAAATCGGAAATCGTCTCACGAATCCAATGGCGCCAGCCAAATTGTCCTAGCTATGATATTTCCAACGATATGGGCGAATATCGGTGTGATCCCAAATCCGGGCCCGTTTTGTTCTAGGAGGCCCAGGAGCCGAGAAAAACGCGAAAAACGAAAAAAACGACTTTAGAAAATTCCCGGACCCCTAGAAAAATCGGAAATCTTCTCACGAATCCAAGGGCACCAGCCAAATTGTCCTAGCTATGATATTTCCAAAGATATGGGCAAAAGACTGTGTGATCCCAAATCCGGGCCCGTTTTGCTCTAGGAGGCCCAGGAGCCGAGAAAAACGCGAAAAACGAAAAAATCGACTTTAGGAAATTCCCGGACCCCTAGAAAAATCGGGAATCGTCTCACGAATCCAATGGCGCCAGCCAGATTGTCGTAGCAATGATATTTCCAAATATATGGGCGAAAAACGCTGTGATCCCAAATTCGGGCCCGTTTTGCTCTAGGAGGCCCAGGAGCCGAGAAAAACGCGAAAAACGAAAAAATCGAGTTTAGAAAATTCCCGGACGCCTAGAAAAATCGGAAATCGTCTCACGAATCCAATGGCGCCAGCCAAATTGTCCTAGCTATGATATTTCCAAAGATATGGGCGAATAACGGTGTGATCCCAAATCCGGGCCCGTTTTGTTCTAGGAGGCCCAGGAGCCGAGAAAAACGCGAAAAACGAAAAAAACGACTTTAGAAAATTGCCAGCCCCCCAGAAAAATCGGAAATCGTCTCACGAATCCAAGGGCGCCAGCCAAATTGTCCTAGCTATGATATTTCCAAAGATATGGGCAAAAGACTGTGTGATCCCAAATCCGGGCCCGTTTTGCTCTAGGAGGCCCAGGAGCCGAGAAAAACGCGAAAAACGAAAAAATCGACTTTAGGAAATTCCCGGACCCCTAGAAAAATCGGAAATCGTCTCACTGATCCAATGGCGCCAGCCAAATCGTCCTAGCTATGATATTTCCAAAGATATGGGCGAATAACGGTGTGATCCCAAATCCGGGCCCGTTATGCCCTAGGAGGCCCAGGAGCCGAGAAAAACGCGAAAAACGAACAAATCGACTTTAGAAAATTCCCGGACGCCTAGAAAAATTCGGAAATCGTCTCACGAATCCAATGGCGCCAGCCAAATTGTCCTAGCTATGATATTTCCAAAGATATGGGCGAATAACGGTGTGATCCCAAATCCAGGCCCGTTTTGTTCTAGGAGGCCCAGGAGTCGAGAAAAACGCGAAAAACGAAAAAAACGACGTGAGAAAATTCCCGGACCCCTAGAAAAATCGGAAATCGTCTCACGAATCCAATGGCGCCAGCCAAATTGTCCTAGCTATGATATTTCCAAAGATATGGGCGAATAACGGTCTGAGTCCAAATCCGGGCCCGTTTTGATCTAGGAGGCCCAGGAGCCGAGAAAAACGCGAAAAACGAAAAAATCGACTTTAGGAAATTCCCGGACCCCTAGAAAAATCGGAAATTGTCTCACGAATCCAATGGCGCCAGCCAAATTGTCCTAGCTACGATATTTCCAAAGATATGGGCGAAAAACGGTGTGATCCCAAATCCGGGCCCGTTTTGCTCTAGGAGGCCCAGGAGCCGAGAAAAACGCGAAAAACGAAAAAATCGACTTTAGAAAATTCCCGGCCCCCAAGAAAAGTCGGAAATCGTCTCACGAATCCAATGGCGCCAGCCAAATTGTCCTAGCTATGATATTTCCAAAGATATGGGCGAATAACGGTGTGATCCCAAATCCGGGCCCGTTTTGCTCTAGGAGGCCTAGGAGCCGAGAAAAACGCGAAAAACGAAAAAAACGACTTTAGAAAATTCCCAGCCCCCCAGAAAAATCGGAAATCGTCTCACGAATCCAAGGGCGCCAGCCAAATTGTCCTAGCTATGATATTTCCAAAGATATGGGCAAAAGACTGTGTGATCCCAAATCCGGGCCCGTTTTGCTCTAGGAGGCCCAGGAGCCGAGAAAAACGCGAAAAACGAAAAAATCGACTTTAGGAAATTCCCGGACCCCTAGAAAAATCGGAAATCGTCTCACTGATCCAATGGCGCCAGCCAAATCGTCCTAGCTATGATATTTCCAAAGATATGGGCGAATAACGGTGTGATCCCAAATCCGGGCCCGTTTTGCTCTAGGAGGCCCAGGAGCCGAGAAAAACGCGAAAAACGAAAAAATCGACTTTAGGAAATTCCCGGACCCCTAGAAAAATCGGAAATTGTCTCACGAATCCAATGGCGCCAGCCAAATTGTCCTAGCTATCATATTTCCAAAGATATGGGCAAAAGACTGTGTGATCCCAAATCCGGGCCCGTTTTGCTCTAGGAGGCCCAGGAGCCGAGAAAAACGCGAAAAACAAAAAAATCGACTTTAGAAAATTCCCAGCCCCCTAGAAAAATCGGAAATCGTCTCACGAATCCAGTGGCGCCAGCCAAATTGTCCTAGCTATGATATTTCCAAAGATATGGGCGACAAACGGTGTGATCCCAAATCCGGGCCCGTTATGCCCTAGGAGGCCCAGGAGCCGAGAAAAACGCGAAAAACGAACAAATCGACTTTAGAAAATTCCGGGACGCCTAGAAAAATCGGAAATCGTCTCACGAATCCAATGGCGCCAGCCAAATTGTCCTAGCTATGATATTTCCAAAGATATGGGCGAATAACGGTGTGATCCCAAATCCGGGCCCGTTTTGTTCTAGGAGGCCCAGGAGCCGAGAAAAACGCGAAAAACGAAAAAAACGACTTGAGAAAATTCCCGGACCCCTAGAAAAATCGGAAATCGTCTCACGAATCCAATGGCGCCAGCCAAATTGTCCTAGCTATGATATTTCCAAAGATATGGGCGAATAACGGTGTGATCCCAAATCCGGGCCCGTTTTGTTCTAGGAGGCCCAGGAGCCGAGAAAAACGCGAAAAACGAAAAAAACGACTTTCGAAAATTCCCGGACCCCTAGAAAAATCGGAAATCGTCTCACTGATCCAATGGCGCCAGCCAAATTGTCCTAGCTATGATATTTCCAAAGATATGGGCGAATAACGGTGTGATCCCAAATCCGGGCCCGTTTTGTTCTAGGAGGCCCAGGAGCCGAGAAAAACGCGAAAAACGAAAAAATCGACTTTAGGAAATTCCCGGACCCCTAGAAAAATCGGGAATCGTCTCACGAATCCAATGGCGCCAGCCAGATTGTCGTAGCAATGATATTTCCAAAAATATGGGCGAAAAACGCTGTGATCCCAAATTCGGGCCCGTTTTGCTCTAGGAGGCCCAGGAGCCGAGAAAAACGCGAAAAACGAAAAAATCGACTTTAGAAAATTCCCGGACGCCTAGAAAAATCGGAAATCGTCTCACGAATCCAATGGCGCCAGCCAAATTGTCCTAGCTATGATATTTCCAAAGATATGGGCGAATAACGGTGTGATCCCAAATCCGGGCCCGTTTTGTTCTAGGAGGCCCAGGAGCCGAGAAAAACGCGAAAAACGAAAAAAACGACTTTAGAAAATTCCCGGACCCCTAGAAAAATCGGAAATCGTCTCACGAATCCAGTGGCGCCAGCCAAATTGTCCTAGCTATGATATTTCCAAAGATATGGGCGAAAAACGGTGTGATACCAAATCCGGGCCCGTTTTGCTCTAGGAGACCCAGGAGCCGAGGAAATCGCGAAAAACGAAAAAATCGACTTTAGGAAATTCCCGGACCCCTAGAAAAATCGGAAATCGTCTCACGAATCCAATGGCGCCAGCCAAATTGTCCTAGCTATGATACTTCCAAAGATATGAGCGACAAACGGTGTGATCCCAAATCCGGGCCCGTTATGCCCTAGGAGGCCCAGGAGCCGAGAAAAACGCGAAAAACGAAAAAAACGACTTTAGAAAATTCCCGGACCCCTAGAAAAATCGGAAATCGTCTCACGAATCCAGTGGCGCCAGCCAAATTGTCCTAGCTATGATATTTCCAAAGATACGGGCGAAAAACGGTGTGATACCAAATCCGGGCCCGTTTTGCTCTAGGAGACCCAGGAGCCGAGGAAATCGCGAAAAACGAAAAAATCGACTTTAGAAAATTCCCGGACCCCTAGAAAAATCGGAAATCGTCTCACGAATCCAAGGGCGCCAGCCAAATTGTCCTAGCTATGATATTTCCAAAGATATGGGCAAAAGACTGTGTGATCCCAAATCCGGGCCCGTTTTGCTCTAGGAGACCCAGGAGCCGAGGAAATCGCGAAAAACGAAAAAATCGACTTTAGAAAATTCCCGGACCCCTAGAAAAATCGGAAATCGTCTCACGAATCCAAGGGCGCCAGCCAAATTGTCCTAGCTATGATATTTCCAAACATATGGGCAAAAGACTGTGTGATCCCAAATCTGGGCCCGTTTTGCTCTAGGAGACCCAGGAGCCGAGAAAAACGCGAAAAACGAAAAAATCGACTTTAGAAAATTCCCGGACCCCTAGAAAAATCGGAAATCGTCTCACGAATCCAATGGCGCCAGCCAGATTGTCGTAGCAATGATATTTCCAAAGATATGGGCGAAAAACGGTGTGATCCCAAATCTGGGCCCGTTTTGCTCTAGGAGGCCCAGGAGCCGAGCAGAAGGCAAAAAACGAAAAAATCGACTGTGGACCATTCCCGGACCCCTAGAAAAATCGGAAATCGTCTCACGAATCCAATGGCGCCAGCCAGATTGTCGTAGCAATGATATTTCCAAATATATGGGCGAAAAACGCTGTGATCCCAAATTCGGGCCCGTTTTGCTCTAGGAGGCCCAGGAGCCGAGAAAAACGCGAAAAACGAAAAAATCGACTTTAGAAAATTCCCGGACGCCTAGAAAAATCGGAAATCGTCTCACGAATCCAGTGGCGCCAGCCAAATTGTCCTAGCTATGATATTTCCAAAGATATGGGCGAAAAACGGTGTGATACCAAATCCGGGCCCGTTTTGCTCTAGGAGACCCAGGAGCCGAGGAAATCGCGAAAAACGAAAAAATCGACTTTAGAAAATTCCCGGACCCCTAGAAAAATCGGAAATCGTCTCACGAATCCAATGGCGCCAGCCAGATTGTCGTAGCAATGATATTTCCAAAGATATGGGCGAAAAACGGTGTGATCCCAAATCTGGGCCCGTTTTGCTCTAGGAGGCCCAGGAGCCGAGCAAAAGGCAAAAAACGAAAAAATCGACTGTGGACCATTCCCGGACCCCTAGAAAAATCGGAAATCGTCTCACGAATCCAATGGCGCCAGCCAGATTGTCGTAGCAATGATATTTCCAAATATATGGGCGAAAAACGCTGTGATCCCAAATTCGGGCCCGTTTTGCTCTAGGAGGCCCAGGAGCCGAGAAAAACGCGAAAAACGAAAAAATCGACTTTAGAAAATTCCCGGACGCCTAGAAAAATCGGAAATCGTCTCACGAATCCAGTGGCGCCAGCCAAATTGTCCTAGCTATGATATTTCCAAAGATATGGGCGAAAAACGGTGTGATACCAAATCCGGGCCCGTTTTGCTCTAGGAGACCCAGGAGCCGAGGAAATCGCGAAAAACGAAAAAATCGACTTTAGAAAATTCCCGGACCCCTAGAAAAATCGGAAATCGTCTCACGAATCCAATGGCGCCAGCCAAATTGTCCTAGCTATGATATTTCCAAAGATATGGGCGAATAACGGTGTGATCCCAAATCCGGGCCCGTTTTACTCTAGGAGGCCTAGGAGCCGAGAAAAACGCGAAAAACGAAAAAAACGACTTTAGAAAATTCCCAGCCCCCCAGAAAAATCGGAAATCGTCTCACGAATCCAAGGGCGCCAGCCAAATTGTCCTAGCTATGATATTTCCAAAGATATGGGCAAAAGACTGTGTGATCCCGAATCCGGGCCCGTTTTGCTCTAGGAGGCCCAGGAGCCGAGAAAAACGCGAAAAACGAAAAAATCGACTTTAGGAAATTCCCGGACCCCTAGAAAAATCGGAAATCGTCTCACTGATCCAATGGCGCCAGCCAAATTGTCCTAGCTATGATATTTCCAAAGATATGGGCGAATAACGGTGTGATCCCAAATCCGGGCCCGTTATGCCCTAGGAGGCCCAGGAGCCGAGAAAAACGCGAAAAACGAACAAATCGACTTTAGAAAATTCCCGGACGCCTAGAAAAATCGGAAATCGTCTCACGAATCCAATGGCGCCAGCCAAATTGTCCTAGCTATGATATTTCCAAAGATATGGGCGAATAACGGTGTGATCCCAAATCCGGGCCCGTTTTGTTCTAGGAGGCCCAGGAGCCGAGAAAAACGCGAAAAACGAAAAAAACGACTTGAGAAAATTCCCGGACCCCTAGAAAAATCGGAAATCGTCTCACGAATCCAATGGCGCCAGCCAAATTGTCCTAGCTATGATATTTCCAAAGATATGGGCGAATAACGGTGTGATCCCAAATCCGGGCCCGTTTTGTTCTAGGAGGTCCAGGAGCCGAGAAAAACGCGAAAAACGAAAAAAACGACTTTAGAAAATTCCCGGACCCCTAGAAAAATCGGAAATCGTCTCACGAATCCAATGGCGCCAGCCAAATTGTCCTAGCTATGATATTTCCAAAGATATGGGCGAATAACGGTGTGATCCCAAATCCGGGCCCGTTTTGTTCTAGGAGGCCCAGGAGCCGAGAAAAACGCGAAAAACGAAAAAAACGACTTTAGAAAATTCCCGGACCCCTAGAAAAATCGGAAATCGTCTCACGAATCCAAGGGCGCCAGCCAAATTGTCCTAGCTATGATATTTCCAAAGATATGGGCGAATAACGGTCTGAGTCCAAATCCGGGCCCTTTTTGCTCTAGGAGGCCCTGCAGCCGAGCAAAACGCAAAAAAACGAAAAAATCGACTGTGGACCATTCCCGGACCCCTTGGAAAATCGGAAATCGTCTCACGAATCCAATGGCGCCAGCCAAATTGTCCTAGCTACGATATTTCCAAAGATATGGGCGAAAAACGGTGTGATGCCAAATCCGGGCCCGTTTTGCTCTAGGAGGCCCAGGAGCCGAGAAAAACGCGAAAAACGAAAAAATCGACTTTAGAAAATTCCCGGCCCCCTAGAAAAATCGGAAATCGTCTCACGAATCCAATGGCGCCAGCTAAATTGTCCTAGCTATGATATTTCCAAAGATATGGGCAAAAGACTGTGTGATCCCAAATCCGGGCCCGTTTTGCTCTAGGAGGCCCAGGAGCCGAGAAAAACGCGAAAAACGAAAAAATCGACTTTAGAAAATTCCCAGCCCCGTAGAAAAATCGGAAATCGTCTCACGAATCCAATGGCGCCAGCCAAATTGTCGTAGCTATGATATTTCCAAAGATATGGGCGACAAACGGTGTGATCCCAAATCCGGGCCCGTTATGCCCTAGGAGGCCCAGGAGCCGAGAAAAACGGGAAAAACGAAAAAATCGACTTTAGAAAATTCCCGGACGCCTAGAAAAATCGGAAATCGTCTCACGAATCCAATGGCGCCAGCCAAATTGTCCTAGCTATCATATTTCCAAAGATATGGGCAAAAGGCTGTGTGATCCCAGATCCGGGTCCGTTTTGCTCTAGGAGGCCCAGGAGCCGAGAAAAACGCGAAAAACGAAAAAATCGACTTTAGAAAGTTCCCAGCCCACTAGAAAAATCGGAAATCGTCTCACGAATCCAGTGGCGCCAGCCAAATTGTCCTAGCTATGATATTTCCAAAGATATGGGCGACAAACGGTGTGATCCCAAATCCGGGCCCGTTATGCTCTAGGAGGCCCAGGAGCCGAGAAAAACGCGAAAAACGAACAAATCGACTTTAGAAAATTCCGGGACGCCTAGAAAAATCGGAAATCGTCTCACGAATCCAATGGCGCCAGCCAAATTGTCCTAGCTATGATATTTCCAAAGATATGGGCGAATAACGGTGTGATCCCAAATCCGGGCCCGTTTTGTTCTAGGAGGCCCAGGAGCCGAGAAAAACGCGAAAAACGAAAAAAACGACTTGAGAAAATTCCCGGACCCCTAGAAAAATCGGAAATCGTCTCACGAATCCAATGGCGCCAGCCAAATTGTCCTAGCTATGATATTTCCAAAGATATGGGCGAATAACGGTGTGATCCCAAATCCGGGCCCGTTTTGTTCTAGGAGGCCCAGGAGCCGAGAAAAACGCGAAAAACGAAAAAAACGACTTTCGAAAATTCCCGGACCCCTAGAAAAATCGGAAATCGTCTCACTGATCCAATGGCGCCAGCCAAATTGTCCTAGCTATGATATTTCCAAAGATATGGGCGAATAACGGTGTGATCCCAAATCCGGGCCCGTTTTGTTCTAGGAGGCCCAGGAGCCGAGAAAAACGCGAAAAACGAAAAAATCGACTTTAGGAAATTCCCGGACCCCTAGAAAAATCGGGAATCGTCTCACGAATCCAATGGCGCCAGCCAGATTGTCGTAGCAATGATATTTCCAAAAATATGGGCGAAAAACGCTGTGATCCCAAATTCGGGCCCGTTTTGCTCTAGGAGGCCCAGGAGCCGAGAAAAACGCGAAAAACGAAAAAATCGACTTTAGAAAATTCCCGGACGCCTAGAAAAATCGGAAATCGTCTCACGAATCCAATGGCGCCAGCCAAATTGTCCTAGCTATGATATTTCCAAAGATATGGGCGAATAACGGTGTGATCCCAAATCCGGGCCCGTTTTGTTCTAGGAGGCCCAGGAGCCGAGAAAAACGCGAAAAACGAAAAAAACGACTTTAGAAAATTCCCGGACCCCTAGAAAAATCGGAAATCGTCTCACGAATCCAGTGGCGCCAGCCAAATTGTCCTAGCTATGATATTTCCAAAGATATGGGCGAAAAACGGTGTGATACCAAATCCGGGCCCGTTTTGCTCTAGGAGACCCAGGAGCCGAGGAAATCGCGAAAAACGAAAAAATCGACTTTAGGAAATTCCCGGACCCCTAGAAAAATCGGAAATCGTCTCACGAATCCAATGGCGCCAGCCAAATTGTCCTAGCTATGATACTTCCAAAGATATGAGCGACAAACGGTGTGATCCCAAATCCGGGCCCGTTATGCCCTAGGAGGCCCAGGAGCCGAGAAAAACGCGAAAAACGAAAAAAACGACTTTAGAAAATTCCCGGACCCCTAGAAAAATCGGAAATCGTCTCACGAATCCAGTGGCGCCAGCCAAATTGTCCTAGCTATGATATTTCCAAAGATACGGGCGAAAAACGGTGTGATACCAAATCCGGGCCCGTTTTGCTCTAGGAGACCCAGGAGCCGAGGAAATCGCGAAAAACGAAAAAATCGACTTTAGAAAATTCCCGGACCCCTAGAAAAATCGGAAATCGTCTCACGAATCCAAGGGCGCCAGCCAAATTGTCCTAGCTATGATATTTCCAAAGATATGGGCAAAAGACTGTGTGATCCCAAATCCGGGCCCGTTTTGCTCTAGGAGACCCAGGAGCCGAGGAAATCGCGAAAAACGAAAAAATCGACTTTAGAAAATTCCCGGACCCCTAGAAAAATCGGAAATCGTCTCACGAATCCAAGGGCGCCAGCCAAATTGTCCTAGCTATGATATTTCCAAACATATGGGCAAAAGACTGTGTGATCCCAAATCTGGGCCCGTTTTGCTCTAGGAGACCCAGGAGCCGAGAAAAACGCGAAAAACGAAAAAATCGACTTTAGAAAATTCCCGGACCCCTAGAAAAATCGGAAATCGTCTCACGAATCCAATGGCGCCAGCCAGATTGTCGTAGCAATGATATTTCCAAAGATATGGGCGAAAAACGGTGTGATCCCAAATCTGGGCCCGTTTTGCTCTAGGAGGCCCAGGAGCCGAGCAGAAGGCAAAAAACGAAAAAATCGACTGTGGACCATTCCCGGACCCCTAGAAAAATCGGAAATCGTCTCACGAATCCAATGGCGCCAGCCAGATTGTCGTAGCAATGATATTTCCAAATATATGGGCGAAAAACGCTGTGATCCCAAATTCGGGCCCGTTTTGCTCTAGGAGGCCCAGGAGCCGAGAAAAACGCGAAAAACGAAAAAATCGACTTTAGAAAATTCCCGGACGCCTAGAAAAATCGGAAATCGTCTCACGAATCCAGTGGCGCCAGCCAAATTGTCCTAGCTATGATATTTCCAAAGATATGGGCGAAAAACGGTGTGATACCAAATCCGGGCCCGTTTTGCTCTAGGAGACCCAGGAGCCGAGGAAATCGCGAAAAACGAAAAAATCGACTTTAGAAAATTCCCGGACCCCTAGAAAAATCGGAAATCGTCTCACGAATCCAATGGCGCCAGCCAGATTGTCGTAGCAATGATATTTCCAAAGATATGGGCGAAAAACGGTGTGATCCCAAATCTGGGCCCGTTTTGCTCTAGGAGGCCCAGGAGCCGAGCAAAAGGCAAAAAACGAAAAAATCGACTGTGGACCATTCCCGGACCCCTAGAAAAATCGGAAATCGTCTCACGAATCCAATGGCGCCAGCCAGATTGTCGTAGCAATGATATTTCCAAATATATGGGCGAAAAACGCTGTGATCCCAAATTCGGGCCCGTTTTGCTCTAGGAGGCCCAGGAGCCGAGAAAAACGCGAAAAACGAAAAAATCGACTTTAGAAAATTCCCGGACGCCTAGAAAAATCGGAAATCGTCTCACGAATCCAATGGCGCCAGCCAAATTGTCCTAGCTATGATATTTCCAAAGATATGGGCGAATAACGGTGTGATCCCAAATCCGGGCCCGTTTTGTTCTAGGAGGTCCAGGAGCCGAGAAAAACGCGAAAAACGAAAAAAACGACTTTAGAAAATTCCCGGACCCCTAGAAAAATCGGAAATCGTCTCACGAATCCAATGGCGCCAGCCAAATTGTCCTAGCTATGATATTTCCAAAGATATGGGCGAATAACGGTGTGATCCCAAATCCGGGCCCGTTTTGTTCTAGGAGGCCCAGGAGCCGAGAAAAACGCGAAAAACGAAAAAAACGACTTTAGAAAATTCCCGGACCCCTAGAAAAATCGGAAATCGTCTCACGAATCCAAGGGCGCCAGCCAAATTGTCCTAGCTATGATATTTCCAAAGATATGGGCGAATAACGGTCTGAGTCCAAATCCGGGCCCTTTTTGCTCTAGGAGGCCCTGCAGCCGAGCAAAACGCAAAAAAACGAAAAAATCGACTGTGGACCATTCCCGGACCCCTTGGAAAATCGGAAATCGTCTCACGAATCCAATGGCGCCAGCCAAATTGTCCTAGCTACGATATTTCCAAAGATATGGGCGAAAAACGGTGTGATGCCAAATCCGGGCCCGTTTTGCTCTAGGAGGCCCAGGAGCCGAGAAAAACGCGAAAAACGAAAAAATCGACTTTAGAAAATTCCCGGCCCCCTAGAAAAATCGGAAATCGTCTCACGAATCCAATGGCGCCAGCTAAATTGTCCTAGCTATGATATTTCCAAAGATATGGGCAAAAGACTGTGTGATCCCAAATCCGGGCCCGTTTTGCTCTAGGAGGCCCAGGAGCCGAGAAAAACGCGAAAAACGAAAAAATCGACTTTAGAAAATTCCCAGCCCCGTAGAAAAATCGGAAATCGTCTCACGAATCCAATGGCGCCAGCCAAATTGTCGTAGCTATGATATTTCCAAAGATATGGGCGACAAACGGTGTGATCCCAAATCCGGGCCCGTTATGCCCTAGGAGGCCCAGGAGCCGAGAAAAACGGGAAAAACGAAAAAATCGACTTTAGAAAATTCCCGGACGCCTAGAAAAATCGGAAATCGTCTCACGAATCCAATGGCGCCAGCCAAATTGTCCTAGCTATCATATTTCCAAAGATATGGGCAAAAGGCTGTGTGATCCCAGATCCGGGTCCGTTTTGCTCTAGGAGGCCCAGGAGCCGAGAAAAACGCGAAAAACGAAAAAATCGACTTTAGAAAGTTCCCAGCCCACTAGAAAAATCGGAAATCGTCTCACGAATCCAGTGGCGCCAGCCAAATTGTCCTAGCTATGATATTTCCAAAGATATGGGCGACAAACGGTGTGATCCCAAATCCGGGCCCGTTATGCCCTAGGAGGCCCAGGAGCCGAGAAAAACGCGAAAAACGAACAAATCGACTTTAGAAAATTCCCGGACGCCTAGAAAAATCGGAAATCGTCTCACGAATCCAATGGCGCCAGCCAAATTGTCCTAGCTATGATATTTCCAAAGATATGGGCGAATAACGGTGTGATGCCAAATCCGGGCCCGTTTTGTTGTAGGAGGCCCAGGAGCCGAGAAAAACGCGAAAAACGAAAAGAACGACTTGAGAAAATTCCCGGACCCCTAGAAAAATCGGAAATCGTCTCACGAATCCAATGGCGCCAGCCAAATTGTCCTAGCTATGATATTTCCAAAGATGTGGGCGAATAACGGTGTGATCCCAAATCCGGGTCCGTTTTGTTCTAGGAGGCCCAGGAGCCGAGAAAAACGCGAAAAACGAAAAAAACGACTTTAGAAAATTCCCGGACCCCTAGAAAAATCGGAAATCGTCTCACTGATCCAATGGCGCCATCCAAATTGTCCTAGCTATGATATTTCCAAAGATATGGGCGAATAACGGTCTGAGTCCAAATCCGGGCCCGTTTTGCTCTAGGAGGCCCTGCAGCCGAGCAAAACGCAAAAAAACGAAAAAATCGACTGTGGACCATTCCCGGACCCCTTGGAAAATCGGAAATCGTCTCACGAATCCAATGGCGCCAGCCAAATTGTCCTAGCTATGATATTTCCAAAGATATGGGCAAAAGACTGTGTGATCCCAAATCCGGGCCCGTTTTGCTCTAGGAGGTCCAGGAGCCGAGAAAAACGCGAAAAACGAAAAAATCGACTTTAGGAAATTCCCGGACCCCTAGAAAAATCGGAAATCGTCTCACTGATCCAATGGCGCCAGCCAAATTGTCCTAGCTATGATATTTCCAAAGATATGGGCGAATAACGGTGTGATCCCAAATCCGGGACCGTTTTGTTCTAGGAGGCCCAGGAGCCGCGAAAAACGAAAAAAACGACTTTAGAAAATTCCCGGACCCCTAGAAAAATCGGAAATCGTCTCACGAATCCAGTGGCGCCAGCCAAATTGTCCTAGCTATGATATTTCCAAAGATACGGGCGAAAAACGGTGTGATACCAAATCCGGGCCCGTTTTGCTCTAGGAGACCCAGGAGCCGAGGAAATCGCGAAAAACGAAAAAATCGACTTTAGAAAATTCCCGGACCCCTAGAAAAATCGGAAATCGTCTCACGAATCCAAGGGCGCCAGCCAAATTGTCCTAGCTATGATATTTCCAAAGATATGGGCAAAAGGCTGTGTGATCCCAGATCCGGGTCCGTTTTGCTCTAGGAGGCCCAGGAGCCGAGAAAAACGCGAAAAACGAAAAAATCGACTTTAGAAAATTCCCGGCCCACTAGAAAAATCGGAAATCGTCTCACGAATCCAGTGGCGCCAGCCAAATTGTCCTAGCTATGATATTTCCAAAGATATGGGCGACAAACGGTGTGATCCCAAATCCGGGCCCGTTATGCCCTAGGAGGCCCAGGAGCCGAGAAAAACGCGAAAAACGAACAAATCGACTTTAGAAAATTCCCGGACGCCTAGCAAAATCGGAAATCGTCTCACGAATCCAATGGCGCCAGCCAAATTGTCCTAGCTATGATATTTCCAAAGATGTGGGCGAATAACGGTGTGATCCCAAATCCGGGTCCGTTTTGTTCTAGGAGGCCCAGGAGCCGAGAAAAACGCGAAAAACGAAAAAAACGACTTTAGAAAATTCCCGGACCCCTAGAAAAATCGGAAATCGTCTCACTGATCCAATGGCGCCAGCCAAATTGTCCTAGCTATGATATTTCCAAAGATATGGGCGAATAACGGTGTGATCCCAAATCCGGGACCGTTTTGTTCTAGGAGGCCCAGGAGCCGCGAAAAACGAAAAAAACGACTTTAGAAAATTCCCGGACCCCTAGAAAAATCGGAAATCGTCTCACGAATCCAGTGGCGCCAGCCAAATTGTCCTAGCTATGATATTTCCAAAGATACGGGCGAAAAACGGTGTGATACCAAATCCGGGCCCGTTTTGCTCTAGGAGACCCAGGAGCCGAGGAAATCGCGAAAAACGAAAAAATCGACTTTAGAAAATTCCCGGACCCCTAGAAAAATCGGAAATCGTCTCACGAATCCAAGGGCGCCAGCCAAATTGTCCTAGCTATGATATTTCCAAAGATATGGGCAAAAGACTGTGTGATCCCAAATCCGGGCCCGTTTTGCTCTAGGAGGCCCAGGAGCCGAGAAAAACGCGAAAAACGAAAAAATCGACTTTAGAAAATTCCCGGACCCCTAGAAAAATCGGAAATCGTCTCACGAATCCAATGGCGCCAGCCAGATTGTCGTAGCAATGATATTTCCAAAGATATGGGCGAAAAACGGTGTGATCCCAAATCTGGGCCCGTTTTGCTCTAGGAGGCCCAGGCGCCGAGCAAAAGGCAAAAAACGAAAAAATCGACTGTGGACCATTCCCGGACCCCTAGAAAAATCGGAAATCGTCTCACGAATCCAATGGCGCCAGCCAGATTGTCGTAGCAATGATATTTCCAAAGATATGGGCGAATAACGGTGTGATCCCAAATCCGGGCCCGTTTTACTCTAGGAGGCCTAGGAGCCGAGAAAAACGCGAAAAACGAAAAAAACGACTTTAGAAAATTCCCAGCCCCCCAGAAAAATCGGAAATCGTCTCACGAATCCAAGGGCGCCAGCCAAATTGTCCTAGCTATGATATTTCCAAAGATATGGGCGAATAACGGTGTGATCCCAAATCCGGGCCCGTTATGCCCTAGGAGGCCCAGGAGCCGAGAAAAACGGGAAAAACGAAAAAATCGACTTTAGAAAATTCCCGGACGCCTAGAAAAATCGGAAATCGTCTCACGAATCCAATGGCGCCAGCCAAATTGTCCTAGCTATCATATTTCCAAAGATATGGGCAAAAGACTGTGTGATCCCAAATCCGGGCCCGTTTTGCTCTAGGAGGCCCAGGAGCCGAGAAAAACGCGAAAAACGAAAAAATCGACTTTAGAAAATTCCCGGACGCCTAGAAAAATCGGAAATCGTCTCACGAATCCAATGGCGCCAGCCAAATTGTCCTAGCTATGATATTTCCAAAGATATGGGCGAATAACGGTGTGATCCCAAATCCGGGCCCGTTTTGTTCTAGGAGGCCCAGGAGCCGAGAAAAACGCGAAAAACGAAAAAAACGACTTTAGAAAATTCCCGGACCCCTAGAAAAATCGGAAATCGTCTCACGAATCCAGTGGCGCCAGCCAAATTGTCCTAGCTATGATATTTCCAAAGATATGGGCGAAAAACGGTGTGATACCAAATCCGGGCCCGTTTTGCTCTAGGAGACCCAGGAGCCGAGGAAATCGCGAAAAACGAAAAAATCGACTTTAGGAAATTCCCGGACCCCTAGAAAAATCGGAAATCGTCTCACGAATCCAATGGCGCCAGCCAAATTGTCCTAGCTATGATACTTCCAAAGATATGAGCGACAAACGGTGTGATCCCAAATCCGGGCCCGTTATGCCCTAGGAGGCCCAGGAGCCGAGAAAAACGCGAAAAACGAAAAAAACGACTTTAGAAAATTCCCGGACCCCTAGAAAAATCGGAAATCGTCTCACGAATCCAGTGGCGCCAGCCAAATTGTCCTAGCTATGATATTTCCAAAGATACGGGCGAAAAACGGTGTGATACCAAATCCGGGCCCGTTTTGCTCTAGGAGACCCAGGAGCCGAGGAAATCGCGAAAAACGAAAAAATCGACTTTAGAAAATTCCCGGACCCCTAGAAAAATCGGAAATCGTCTCACGAATCCAAGGGCGCCAGCCAAATTGTCCTAGCTATGATATTTCCAAAGATATGGGCAAAAGACTGTGTGATCCCAAATCCGGGCCCGTTTTGCTCTAGGAGGCCCAGGAGCCGAGAAAAACGCGAAAAACGAAAAAATCGACTTTAGAAAATTCCCGGACCCCTAGAAAAATCGGAAATCGTCTCACGAATCCAATGGCGCCAGCCAGATTGTCGTAGCAATGATATTTCCAAAGATATGGGCGAAAAACGGTGTGATCCCAAATCTGGGCCCGTTTTGCTCTAGGAGGCCCAGGAGCCGAGCAAAAGGCAAAAAACGAAAAAATCGACTGTGGACCATTCCCGGACCCCTAGAAAAATCGGAAATCGTCTCACGAATCCAATGGCGCCAGCCAGATTGTCGTAGCAATGATATTTCCAAATATATGGGCGAAAAACGCTGTGATCCCAAATTCGGGCCCGTTTTGCTCTAGGAGGCCCAGGAGCCGAGAAAAACGCGAAAAACGAAAAAATCGACTTTAGAAAATTCCCGGACCCCTAGAAAAATCGGAAATCGTCTCACGAATCCAAGGGCGCCAGCCAAATTGTCCTAGCTATGATATTTCCAAACATATGGGCAAAAGACTGTGTGATCCCAAATCCGGGCCCGTTTTGCTCTAGGAGGCCCAGGAGCCGAGAAAAACGCGAAAAACGAAAAAATCGACTTTAGAAAATTCCCGGACCCCTAGAAAAATCGGAAATCGTCTCACGAATCCAATGGCGCCAGCCAGATTGTCGTAGCAATGATATTTCCAAAGATATGGGCGAAAAACGGTGTGATCCCAAATCTGGGCCCGTTTTGCTCTAGGAGGCCCAGGAGCCGAGCAGAAGGCAAAAAACGAAAAAATCGACTGTGGACCATTCCCGGACCCCTAGAAAAATCGGAAATCGTCTCACGAATCCAATGGCGCCAGCCAGATTGTCGTAGCAATGATATTTCCAAATATATGGGCGAAAAACGCTGTGATCCCAAATTCGGGCCCGTTTTGCTCTAGGAGGCCCAGGAGCCGAGAAAAACGCGAAAAACGAAAAAATCGACTTTAGAAAATTCCCGGACGCCTAGAAAAATCGGAAATCGTCTCACGAATCCAGTGGCGCCAGCCAAATTGTCCTAGCTATGATATTTCCAAAGATATGGGCGAAAAACGGTGTGATACCAAATCCGGGCCCGTTTTGCTCTAGGAGACCCAGGAGCCGAGGAAATCGCGAAAAACGAAAAAATCGACTTTAGAAAATTCCCGGACCCCTAGAAAAATCGGAAATCGTCTCACGAATCCAATGGCGCCAGCCAGATTGTCGTAGCAATGATATTTCCAAAGATATGGGCGAAAAACGGTGTGATCCCAAATCTGGGCCCGTTTTGCTCTAGGAGGCCCAGGAGCCGAGCAAAAGGCAAAAAACGAAAAAATCGACTGTGGACCATTCCCGGACCCCTAGAAAAATCGGAAATCGTCTCACGAATCCAATGGCGCCAGCCAGATTGTCGTAGCAATGATATTTCCAAATATATGGGCGAAAAACGCTGTGATCCCAAATTCGGGCCCGTTTTGCTCTAGGAGGCCCAGGAGCCGAGAAAAACGCGAAAAACGAAAAAATCGACTTTAGAAAATTCCCGGACGCCTAGAAAAATCGGAAATCGTCTCACGAATCCAGTGGCGCCAGCCAAATTGTCCTAGCTATGATATTTCCAAAGATATGGGCGAAAAACGGTGTGATACCAAATCCGGGCCCGTTTTGCTCTAGGAGACCCAGGAGCCGAGGAAATCGCGAAAAACGAAAAAATCGACTTTAGAAAATTCCCGGACCCCTAGAAAAATCGGAAATCGTCTCACGAATCCAATGGCGCCAGCCAAATTGTCCTAGCTATGATATTTCCAAAGATATGGGCGAATAACGGTGTGATCCCAAATCCGGGCCCGTTTTACTCTAGGAGGCCTAGGAGCCGAGAAAAACGCGAAAAACGAAAAAAACGACTTTAGAAAATTCCCAGCCCCCCAGAAAAATCGGAAATCGTCTCACGAATCCAAGGGCGCCAGCCAAATTGTCCTAGCTATGACATTTCGAAAGATATGGGCAAAAGACTGTGTGATCCCGAATCCGGGCCCGTTTTGCTCTAGGAGGCCCAGGAGCCGAGAAAAACGCGAAAAACGAAAAAATCGACTTTAGGAAATTCCCGGACCCCTAGAAAAATCGGAAATCGTCTCACTGATCCAATGGCGCCAGCCAAATTGTCCTAGCTATGATATTTCCAAAGATATGGGCGAATAACGGTGTGATCCCAAATCCGGGCCCGTTATGCCCTAGGAGGCCCAGGAGCCGAGAAAAACGCGAAAAACGAACAAATCGACTTTAGAAAATTCCCGGACGCCTAGAAAAATCGGAAATCGTCTCACGAATCCAATGGCGCCAGCCAAATTGTCCTAGCTATGATATTTCCAAAGATATGGGCGAATAACGGTGTGATCCCAAATCCGGGCCCGTTTTGTTCTAGGAGGCCCAGGAGCCGAGAAAAACGCGAAAAACGAAAAAAACGACTTGAGAAAATTCCCGGACCCCTAGAAAAATCGGAAATCGTCTCACGAATCCAATGGCGCCAGCCAAATTGTCCTAGCTATGATATTTCCAAAGATATGGGCGAATAACGGTGTGATCCCAAATCCGGGCCCGTTTTGTTCTAGGAGGCCCAGGAGCCGAGAAAAACGCGAAAAACGAAAAAAACGACTTTAGAAAATTCCCGGACCCCTAGAAAAATCGGAAATCGTCTCACGAATCCAATGGCGCCAGCCAAATTGTCCTAGCTATGATATTTCCAAAGATATGGGCGAATAACGGTGTGATCCCAAATCCGGGCCCGTTTTGTTCTAGGAGGCCCAGGAGCCGAGAAAAACGCGAAAAACGAAAAAAACGACTTTAGAAAATTCCCGGACCCCTAGAAAAATCGGAAATCGTCTCACGAATCCAAGGGCGCCAGCCAAATTGTCCTAGCTATGATATTTCCAAAGATATGGGCGAATAACGGTCTGAGTCCAAATCCGGGCCCGTTTTGCTCTAGGAGGCCCTGCAGCCGAGCAAAACGCAAAAAAACGAAAAAATCGACTGTGGACCATTCCCGGACCCCTTGGAAAATCGGAAATCGTCTCACGAATCCAATGGCGCCAGCCAAATTGTCCTAGCTACGATATTTCCAAAGATATGGGCGAAAAACGGTGTGATGCCAAATCCGGGCCCGTTTTGCTCTAGGAGGCCCAGGAGCCGAGAAAAACGCGAAAAACGAAAAAATCGACTTTAGAAAATTCCCGGCCCCCAAGAAAAATCGGAAATCGTCTCACGAATCCAATGGCGCCAGCTAAATTGTCCTAGCTATGATATTTCCAAAGATATGGGCAAAAGACTGTGTGATCCCAAATCCGGGCCCGTTTTGCTCTAGGAGGCCCAGGAGCCGAGAAAAACGCGAAAAACGAAAAAATCGACTTTAGAAAATTCCCAGCCCCGTAGAAAAATCGGAAATCGTCTCACGAATCCAATGGCGCCAGCCAAATTGTCGTAGCTATGATATTTCCAAAGATATGGGCGACAAACGGTGTGATCCCAAATCCGGGCCCGTTATGCCCTAGGAGGCCCAGGAGCCGAGAAAAACGGGAAAAACGAAAAAATCGACTTTAGAAAATTCCCGGACGCCTAGAAAAATCGGAAATCGTCTCACGAATCCAATGGCGCCAGCCAAATTGTCCTAGCTATCATATTTCCAAAGATATGGGCAAAAGGCTGTGTGATCCCAGATCCGGGTCCGTTTTGCTCTAGGAGGCCCAGGAGCCGAGAAAAACGCGAAAAACGAAAAAATCGACTTTAGAAAGTTCCCAGCCCACTAGAAAAATCGGAAATCGTCTCACGAATCCAGTGGCGCCAGCCAAATTGTCCTAGCTATGATATTTCCAAAGATATGGGCGACAAACGGTGTGATCCCAAATCCGGGCCCGTTATGCCCTAGGAGGCCCAGGAGCCGAGAAAAACGCGAAAAACGAACAAATCGACTTTAGAAAATTCCCGGACGCCTAGAAAAATCGGAAATCGTCTCACGAATCCAATGGCGCCAGCCAAATTGTCCTAGCTATGATATTTCCAAAGATATGGGCGAATAACGGTGTGATGCCAAATCCGGGCCCGTTTTGTTGTAGGAGGCCCAGGAGCCGAGAAAAACGCGAAAAACGAAAAGAACGACTTGAGAAAATTCCCGGACCCCTAGAAAAATCGGAAATCGTCTCACGAATCCAATGGCGCCAGCCAAATTGTCCTAGCTATGATATTTCCAAAGATGTGGGCGAATAACGGTGTGATCCCAAATCCGGGTCCGTTTTGTTCTAGGAGGCCCAGGAGCCGAGAAAAACGCGAAAAACGAAAAAAACGACTTTAGAAAATTCCCGGACCCCTAGAAAAATCGGAAATCGTCTCACTGATCCAATGGCGCCAGCCAAATTGTCCTAGCTATGATATTTCCAAAGATATGGGCGAATAACGGTCTGAGTCCAAATCCGGGCCCGTTTTGCTCTAGGAGGCCCTGCAGCCGAGCAAAACGCAAAAAAACGAAAAAATCGACTGTGGACCATTCCCGGACCCCTTGGAAAATCGGAAATCGTCTCACGAATCCAATGGCGCCAGCCAAATTGTCCTAGCTATGATATTTCCAAAGATATGGGCAAAAGACTGTGTGATCCCAAATCCGGGCCCGTTTTGCTCTAGGAGGTCCAGGAGCCGAGAAAAACGCGAAAAACGAAAAAATCGACTTTAGGAAATTCCCGGACCCCTAGAAAAATCGGAAATCGTCTCACTGATCCAATGGCGCCAGCCAAATTGTCCTAGCTATGATATTTCCAAAGATATGGGCGAATAACGGTCTGAGTCCAAATCCGGGCCCGTTTTGCTCTAGGAGGCCCAGGAGCCGAGAAAAACGCGAAAAACGAAAAAATCGACTTTAGAAAATTCCCAGTCCCCTAGAAAAATCGGAAATCGTCTCACGAATCCAATGGCGCCAGCCAAATTGTCCTAGCTATGATATTTCCAAAGATATGGGCGACAAACGGTGTGATCCCAAATCCGGGCCCGTTATGCCCTAGGATGCCCAGGAGCCGAGAAAAACGCGAAAAACGAAAAAATCGACTTTAGAAAATTCCCGGACGCCTAGAAAAATCGGAAATCGTCTCACGAATCCAATGGCGCCAGCCAAATTGTCCTAGCTATGATATTTCCAAAGATATGGGCGAATAACGGTGTGATCCCAAATCCGGGCCCGTTTTGTTCTAGGAGGCCCAGGAGCCGAGAAAAACGCGAAAAACGAAAAAAACGACTTTAGAAAATTCCCGGACCCCTAGAAAAATCGGAAATCGTCTCACGAATCCAATGGCGCCAGCCAAATTGTCCTAGCTATGATATTTCCAAAGATATGGGCGAATAACGGTGTGATCCCAAATCCGGGACCGTTTTGTTCTAGGAGGCCCAGGAGCCGCGAAAAACGAAAAAAACGACTTTAGAAAATTCCCGGACCCCTAGAAAAATCGGAAATCGTCTCACGAATCCAGTGGCGCCAGCCAAATTGTCCTAGCTATGATATTTCCAAAGATACGGGCGAAAAACGGTGTGATACCAAATCCGGGCCCGTTTTGCTCTAGGAGACCCAGGAGCCGAGGAAATCGCGAAAAACGAAAAAATCGACTTTAGAAAATTCCCGGACCCCTAGAAAAATCGGAAATCGTCTCACGAATCCAAGGGCGCCAGCCAAATTGTCCTAGCTATGATATTTCCAAAGATATGGGCAAAAGACTGTGTGATCCCAAATCCTGGCCCGTTTTGCTCTAGGAGGCCCAGGAGCCGAGAAAAACGCGAAAAACGAAAAAATCGACTTTAGAAAATTCCCGGACCCCTAGAAAAATCGGAAATCGTCTCACGAATCCAAGGGCGCCAGCCAGATTGTCGTAGCAATGATATTTCCAAAGATATGGGCGAAAAACGGTGTGATCCCAAATCTGGGCCCGTTTTGCTCTAGGAGGCCCAGGCGCCGAGCAAAAGGCAAAAAACGAAAAAATCGACTGTGGACCATTCCCGGACCCCTAGAAAAATCGGAAATCGTCTCACGAATCCAATGGCGCCAGCCAGATTGTCGTAGCAATGATATTTCCAAATATATGGGCGAAAAACGCTGTGATCCCAAATTCGGGCCCGTTTTGCTCTAGGAGGCCCAGGAGCCGAGAAAAACGCGAAAAACGAAAAAATCGACTTTAGAAAATTCCCGGACGCCTAGAAAAATCGGAAATCGTCTCACGAATCCAATGGCGCCAGCCAAATTGTCCTAGCTATGATATTTCCAACGATATGGGCGAATAACGGTGTGATACCAAATCCGGGCCCGTTTTGCTCTAGGAGACCCAGGAGCCGAGGAAATCGCGAAAAACGAAACAATCGACTTTAGAAAATTCCCGGACCCCTAGAAAAATCGGAAATCGTCTCACGAATCCAAGGGCGCCAGGCAAATTGTCCTAGCTATGATATTTCCAAAGATATGGGCAAAAGACTGTGTGATCCCATATCCGGGCCCGTTTTGCTCTAGGAGGCCCAGGAGCCGAGAAAAACGCGAAAAACGAAAAAATCGACTTTAGAAAATTCCCGGACGCCTAGAAAAATCGGAAATCGTCTCACGAATCCAGTGGCGCCAGCCAAATTGTCCTAGCTATGATATTTCCAAAGATATGGGCGAAAAACGGTGTGATACCAAATCCGGGCCCGTTTTGCTCTAGGAGACCCAGGAGCCGAGGAAATCGCGAAAAACGAAAAAATCGACTTTAGAAAATTCCCGGACCCCTAGAAAAATCGGAAATCGTCTCACGAATCCAATGGCGCCAGCCAAATTGTCCTAGCTATGATATTTCCAAAGATATGGGCGAATAACGGTGTGATCCCAAATCCGGGCCCGTTTTACTCTAGGAGGCCTAGGAGCCGAGAAAAACGCGAAAAACGAAAAAAACGACTTTAGAAAATTCCCAGCCCCCCAGAAAAATCGGAAATCGTCTCACGAATCCAAGGGCGCCAGCCAAATTGTCCTAGCTATGATATTTCCAAAGATATGGGCGAATAACGGTGTGATCCCAAATCCGGGCCCGTTATGCCCTAGGAGGCCCAGGAGCCGAGAAAAACGGGAAAAACGAAAAAATCGACTTTAGAAAATTCCCGGACGCCTAGAAAAATCGGAAATCGTCTCACGAATCCAATGGCGCCAGCCAAATTGTCCTAGCTATCATATTTCCAAAGATATGGGCAAAAGACTGTGTGATCCCAAATCCGGGCCCGTTTTGCTCTAGGAGGCCCAGGAGCCGAGAAAAACGCGAAAAACGAAAAAAACGACTTGAGAAAATTCCCGGACCCCTAGAAAAATCGGAAATCGTCTCACGAATCCAATGGCGCCAGCCAAATTGTCCTAGCTATGATATTTCCAAAGATATGGGCGAATAACGGTGTGATCCCAAATCCGGGCCCGTTTTGTTCTAGGAGGCCCAGGAGCCGAGAAAAACGCGAAAAACGAAAAAAACGACTTTAGAAAATTCCCGGACCCCTAGAAAAATCGGAAATCGTCTCACTGATCCAATGGCGCCAGCCAAATTGTCCTAGCTATGATATTTCCAAAGATATGGGCGAATAACGGTCTGAGTCCAAATCCGGGCCCGTTTTGCTCTAGGAGGCCCTGCAGCCGAGCAAAACGCAAAAAAACGAAAAAATCGACTGTGGACCATTCCCGGACCCCTTGGAAAATCGGAAATCGTCTCACGAATCCAATGGCGCCAGCCAAATTGTCCTAGCTATGATATTTCCAAAGATATGGGCAAAAGACTGTGTGATCCCAAATCCGGGCCCGTTTTGCTCTAGGAGGCCCAGGAGCCGAGAAAAACGCGAAAAACGAAAAAATCGACTTTAGGAAATTCCCGGACCCCTAGAAAAATCGGAAATCGTCTCACTGATCCAATGGCGCCAGCCAAATTGTCCTAGCTATGATATTTCCAAAGATATGGGCAAAAGACTGTGTGATCCCAAATCCGGGCCCGTTTTGCTCTAGGAGGCCCAGGAGCCGAGAAAAACGCGAAAAACGAAAAAATCGACTTTAGGAAATTCCCGGACCCCTAGAAAAATCGGAAATCGTCTCACTGATCCAATGGCGCCAGCCAAATTGTCCTAGCTATGATATTTCCAAAGATATGGGCGAATAACGGTCTGAGTCCAAATCCGGGCCCGTTTTGCTCTAGGAGGCCCAGGAGCCGAGAAAAACGCGAAAAACGAAAAAATCGACTTTAGAAAATTCCCAGTCCCCTAGAAAAATCGGAAATCGTCTCACGAATCCAATGGCGCCAGCCAAATTCTCCTAGCTATGATATTTCCAAAGATATGGGCGACAAACGGTGTGATCCCAAATCCGGGCCCGTTATGCCCTAGGATGCCCAGGAGCCGAGAAAAACGCGAAAAACGAAAAAATCGACTTTAGAAAATTCCCGGACGCCTAGAAAAATCGGAAATCGTCTCACGAATCCAATGGCGCCAGCCAAATTGTCCTAGCTATGATATTTCCAAAGATACGGGCGAATAACGGTGTGATCCCAAATCCGGGCCCGTTTTGTTCTAGGAGGCCCAGGAGCCGAGAAAAACGCGAAAAACGAAAAAAACGACTTTAGAAAATTCCCGGACCCCTAGAAAAATCGGAAATCGTCTCACGAATCCAATGGCGCCAGCCAAATTGTCCTAGCTATGATATTTCCAAAGATATGGGCGAATAACGGTGTGATCCCAAATCCGGGACCGTTTTGTTCTAGGAGGCCCAGGAGCCGAGAAAAACGCGAAAAACGAAAAAATCGACTTTAGAAAATTCCCGGACGCCTAGAAAAATCGGAAATCGTCTCACGAATCCAATGGCGCCAGCCAAATTGTCCTAGCTATGATATCCAATCCAATGGCGCCAGCCAAATCGTCCTAGCTATGATATTTCCAAAGATATGGGCGAATAACGGTGTGATCCCAAATCCGGGCCCGTTATGCCCTAGGAGGCCCAGGAGCCGAGAAAAACGCGAAAAACGAACAAATCGACTTTAGAAAATTCCCGGACGCCTAGAAAAATTCGGAAATCGTCTCACGAATCCAATGGCGCCAGCCAAATTGTCCTAGCTATGATATTTCCAAAGATATGGGCGAATAACGGTGTGATCCCAAATCCGGGCCCGTTTTGTTCTAGGAGGCCCAGGAGTCGAGAAAAACGCGAAAAACGAAAAAAACGACGTGAGAAAATTCCCGGACCCCTAGAAAAATCGGAAATCGTCTCACGAATCCAATGGCGCCAGCCAAATTGTCCTAGCTATGATATTTCCAAAGATATGGGCGAATAACGGTCTGAGTCCAAATCCGGGCCCGTTTTGATCTAGGAGGCCCAGGAGCCGAGAAAAACGCGAAAAACGAAAAAATCGACTTTAGGAAATTCCCGGACCCCTAGAAAAATCGGAAATTGTCTCACGAATCCAATGGCGCCAGCCAAATTGTCCTAGCTACGATATTTCCAAAGATATGGGCGAAAAACGGTGTGATCCCAAATCCGGGCCCGTTTTGCTCTAGGAGGCCCAGGAGCCGAGAAAAACGCGAAAAACGAAAAAATCGACTTTAGAAAATTCCCGGCCCCCAAGAAAAGTCGGAAATCGTCTCACGAATCCAATGGCGCCAGCCAAATTGTCCTAGCTATGATATTTCCAAAGATATGGGCGAATAACGGTGTGATCCCAAATCCGGGCCCGTTTTGCTCTAGGAGGCCTAGGAGCCGAGAAAAACGCGAAAAACGAAAAAAACGACTTTAGAAAATTCCCAGCCCCCCAGAAAAATCGGAAATCGTCTCACGAATCCAAGGGCGCCAGCCAAATTGTCCTAGCTATGATATTTCCAAAGATATGGGCAAAAGACTGTGTGATCCCAAATCCGGGCCCGTTTTGCTCTAGGAGGCCCAGGAGCCGAGAAAAACGCGAAAAACGAAAAAATCGACTTTAGGAAATTCCCGGACCCCTAGAAAAATCGGAAATCGTCTCACTGATCCAATGGCGCCAGCCAAATCGTCCTAGCTATGATATTTCCAAAGATATGGGCGAATAACGGTGTGATCCCAAATCCGGGCCCGTTTTGCTCTAGGAGGCCCAGGAGCCGAGAAAAACGCGAAAAACGAAAAAATTGACTTTAGAAAATTCCCAGCCCCCTAGAAAAATCGGAAATCGTCTCACGAATCCAATGGCGCCAGCCAAATTGTCCTAGCTATCATATTTCCAAAGATATGGGCAAAAGACTGTGTGATCCCAAATCCGGGCCCGTTTTGCTCTAGGAGGCCCAGGAGCCGAGAAAAACGCGAAAAACGAAAAAATCGACTTTAGAAAATTCCCAGCCCCCTAGAAAAATCGGAAATCGTCTCACGAATCCAGTGGCGCCAGCCAAATTGTCCTAGCTGTGATATTTCCAAAGATATGGGCGACAAACGGTGTGATCCCAAATACGGGCCCGTTTTGCTCTAGGAGGCCCTGCAGCCGAGCAAAACGCAAAAAAACGAAAAAATCGACTGTGGACCATTCCCGGACCCCTTGGAAAATCGGAAATCGTCTCACGAATCCAATGGCGCCAGCCAAATTGTCCTAGCTACGATATTTCCAAAGATATGGGCGAAAAACGGTGTGATCCCAAATCCGGGCCCGTTTTGCTCTAGGAGGCCCAGGAGCCGAGAAAAACGCGAAAAACGAAAAAATCGACTTTAGAAAATTCCCGGCCCCCTAGAAAAATCGGAAATCGTCTCACGAATCCAATGGCGCCAGCCAAATTGTCCTAGCTATGATATTTCCAAAGATATGGGCAAAAGACTGTGTGATCCCAAATCCGGGCCCGTTTTGCTCTAGGAGGCCCAGGAGCCGAGAAAAACGCGAAAAACGAAAAAAACGACTTTAGAAAATTCCCGGACCCCTAGAAAAATCGGAAATCGTCTCACGAATCCAATGGCGCCAGCCAAATTGTCCTAGCTATGATATTTCCAAAGATATGGGCGAATAACGGTGTGATCCCAAATCCGGGCCCGTTTTGTTCAAGGAGGCCCAGGAGCCGAGAAAAACGCGAAAAACGAAAAAATCGACTTTGGAAAATTCCCGGACGCCTAGAAAAATCGGAAATCGTCTCACGAATCCAATGGCGCCAGCCAAATTGTCCTAGCTATGATATTTCCAACGATATGGGCGAATAACGGTGTGATCCCAAATCCGGGCCCGTTTTGTTCTAGGAGGCCCAGGAGCCGAGAAAAACGCGAAAAACGAAAAAAACGACTTTAGAAAATTCCCGGACCCCTAGAAAAATCGGAAATCTTCTCACGAATCCAAGGGCGCCAGCCAAATTGTCCTAGCTATGATATTTCCAAAGATATGGGCGAATAACGGTGTGATACCAAATCCGGGCCCGTTTTGCTCTAGGAGACCCAGGAGCCGAGGAAATCGCGAAAAACGAAAAAATCGACTTTAGAAAATTCCCGGACCCCTAGAAAAATCGGAAATCGTCTCACGAATCCAAGGGCGCCAGCCAAATTGTCCTAGCTATGATATTTCCAAAGATATGGGCAAAAGACTGTGTGATCCCAAATCCGGGCCCGTTTTGCTCTAAGAGGCCCAGGAGCCGAGAAAAACGCGAAAAACGAAAAAATCGACTTTAGAAAATTCCCGGACCCCTAGAAAAATCGGAAATCGTCTCACGAATCCAATGGCGCCAGCCAGATTGTCGTAGCAATGATATTTCCAAAGATATGGGCGAAAAACGGTGTGATCCCAAATCTGGGCCCGTTTTGCTCTAGGAGGCCCAGGAGCCGAGCAAAAGGCAAAAAACGAAAAAATCGACTGTGGACCATTCCCGGACCCCTAGAAAAATCGGAAATCGTCTCACGAATCCAATGGCGCCAGCCAGATTGTCGTAGCAATGATATTTCCAAATATATGGGCGAAAAACGCTGTGATCCCAAATTCGGGCCCGTTTTGCTCTAGGAGGCCCAGGAGCCGAGAAAAACGCGAAAAACCGAAAAAATCGACTTTAGAAAATTCCCGGACGCCTAGAAAAATCGGAAATCGTCTCACGAATCCAGTGGCGCCAGCGAAATTGTCCTAGCTATGATATTTCCAAAGATATGGGCGAAAAACGGTGTGATACCAAATCCGGGCCCGTTTTGCTCTAGGAGACCCAGGAGCCGAGGAAATCGCGAAAAACGAAAAAATCGACTTTAGAAAATTCCCGGACCCCTAGAAAAATCGGAAATCGTCTCACGAATCCAATGGCGCCAGCCAAATTGTCCTAGCTATGATATTTCCAAAGATATGGGCGAATAACGGTGTGATCCCAAATCCGGGCCCGTTTTACTCTAGGAGGCCTAGGAGCCGAGAAAAACGCGAAAAACGAAAAAAACGACTTTAGAAAATTCCCAGCCCCCCAGAAAAATCGGAAATCGTCTCACGAATCCAAGGGCGCCAGCCAAATTGTCCTAGCTATGATATTTCCAAAGATATGGGCAAAAGACTGTGTGATCCCGAATCCGGGCCCGTTTTGCTCTAGGAGGCCCAGGAGCCGAGAAAAACGCGAAAAACGAAAAAATCGACTTTAGGAAATTCCCGGACCCCTAGAAAAATCGGAAATCGTCTCACTGATCCAATGGCGCCAGCCAAATTGTCCTAGCTATGATATTTCCAAAGATATGGGCGAATAACGGTGTGATCCCAAATCCGGGCCCGTTATGCCCTAGGAGGCCCAGGAGCCGAGAAAAACGGGAAAAACGAAAAAATCGACTTTAGAAAATTCCCGGACGCCTAGAAAAATCGGAAATCGTCTCACGAATCCAATGGCGCCAGCCAAATTGTCCTAGCTATCATATTTCCAAAGATATGGGCAAAAGACTGTGTGATCCCAAATCCGGGCCCGTTTTGCTCTAGGAGGCCCAGGAGCCGAGAAAAACGCGAAAAACGAAAAAATCGACTTTAGAAAATTCCCAGCCCCCTAGAAAAATCGGAAATCGTCTCACGAATCCAGTGGCGCCAGCCAAATTGTCCTAGCTATGATATTTCCAAAGATATGGGCGAATAACGGTGTGATCCCAAATCCGGGCCCGTTTTGTTCTAGGAGGCCCAGGAGCCGAGAAAAACGCGAAAAACGAAAAAATCGACTTTAGAAAATTCCCGGACGCCTAGAAAAATCGGAAATCGTCTCACGAATCCAATGGCGCCAGCCAAATTGTCCTAGCTATGATATTTCCAACGATATGGGCGAATAACGGTGTGATCCCAAATCCGGGCCCGTTTTGTTCTAGGAGGCCCAGGAGCCGAGAAAAACGCGAAAAACGAAAAAAACGACTTTAGAAAATTCCCGGACGCCTAGAAAAATCGGAAATCGTCTCACGAATCCAATGGCGCCAGCCAAATTGTCCTAGCTATGATATTTCCAAAGATATGGGCGAAAAACGGTGTGATACCAAATCCGGGCCCGTTTTGCTCTAGGAGACCCAGGAGCCGAGGAAATCGCGAAAAACGAAAAAATCGACTTTAGAAAATTCCCGGACCCCTAGAAAAATCGGAAATCGTCTCACGAATCCAATGGCGCCAGCCAAATTGTCCTAGCTATGATATTTCCAAAGATATGGGCGAATAACGGTGTGATCCCAAATCCGGGCCCGTTTTACTCTAGGAGGCCTAGGAGCCGAGAAAAAACGCGAGAAAAACGCGAACGTCTCACGAATCCAATGGCGCCAGCCAAATTGTCCTAGCTATGATATTTCCAAAGATATGGGCGAATAACGGTGTGATCCCAAATCCGGGCCCGTTTTGTTCAAGGAGGCCCAGGAGCCGAGAAAAACGCGAAAAACGAAAAAATCGACTTTGGAAAATTCCCGGACGCCTAGAAAAATCGGAAATCGTCTCACGAATCCAATGGCGCCAGCCAAATTGTCCTAGCTATGATATTTCCAACGATATGGGCGAATAACGGTGTGATCCCAAATCCGGGCCCGTTTTGTTCAAGGAGGCCCAGGAGCCGAGAAAAACGCGAAAAACGAAAAAATCGACTTTGGAAAATTCCCGGACGCCTAGAAAAATCGGAAATCTTCTCACGAATCCAAGGGCGCCAGCCAAATTGTCCTAGCTATGATATTTCCAAAGATATGGGCGAATAACGGTGTGATACCAAATCCGGGCCCGTTTTGTTCTAGGAGGCCCAGGAGCCGAGAAAAACGCGAAAAACGAAAAAATCGACTTTAGAAAATTCCCGGACCCCTAGAAAAATCGGAAATCGTCTCACGAATCCAATGGCGCCAGCCAGATTGTCGTAGCAATGATATTTCCAAAGATATGGGCGAAAAACGGTGTGATCCCAAATCTGGGCCCGTTTTGCTCTAGGAGGCCCAGGAGCCGAGCAAAAGGCAAAAAACGAAAAAATCGACTGTGGACCATTCCCGGACCCCTAGAAAAATCGGAAATCGTCTCACGAATCCAATGGCGCCAGCCAGATTGTCGTAGCAATGATATTTCCAAATATATGGGCGAAAAACGCTGTGATCCCAAATTCGGGCCCGTTTTGCTCTAGGAGGCCCAGGAGCCGAGAAAAACGCGAAAAACGAAAAAATCGACTTTAGAAAATTCCCGGACGCCTAGAAAAATCGGAAATCGTCTCACGAATCCAGTGGCGCCAGCGAAATTGTCCTAGCTATGATATTTCCAAAGATATGGGCGAAAAACGGTGTGATACCAAATCCGGGCCCGTTTTGCTCTAGGAGACCCAGGAGCCGAGGAAATCGCGAAAAACGAAAAAATCGACTTTAGAAAATTCCCGGACCCCTAGAAAAATCGGAAATCGTCTCACGAATCCAATGGCGCCAGCCAAATTGTCCTAGCTATGATATTTCCAAAGATATGGGCGAATAACGGTGTGATCCCAAATCCGGGCCCGTTTTACTCTAGGAGGCCTAGGAGCCGAGAAAAACGCGAAAAACGAAAAAAACGACTTTAGAAAATTCCCAGCCCCCCAGAAAAATCGGAAATCGTCTCACGAATCCAAGGGCGCCAGCCAAATTGTCCTAGCTATGATATTTCCAAAGATATGGGCAAAAGACTGTGTGATCCCGAATCCGGGCCCGTTTTGCTCTAGGAGGCCCAGGAGCCGAGAAAAACGCGAAAAACGAAAAAATCGACTTTAGGAAATTCCCGGACCCCTAGAAAAATCGGAAATCGTCTCACTGATCCAATGGCGCCAGCCAAATTGTCCTAGCTATGATATTTCCAAAGATATGGGCGAATAACGGTGTGATCCCAAATCCGGGCCCGTTATGCCCTAGGAGGCCCAGGAGCCGAGAAAAACGGGAAAAACGAAAAAATCGACTTTAGAAAATTCCCGGACGCCTAGAAAAATCGGAAATCGTCTCACGAATCCAATGGCGCCAGCCAAATTGTCCTAGCTATCATATTTCCAAAGATATGGGCAAAAGACTGTGTGATCCCAAATCCGGGCCCGTTTTGCTCTAGGAGGCCCAGGAGCCGAGAAAAACGCGAAAAACGAAAAAATCGACTTTAGAAAATTCCCAGCCCCCTAGAAAAATCGGAAATCGTCTCACGAATCCAGTGGCGCCAGCCAAATTGTCCTAGCTATGATATTTCCAAAGATATGGGCGAATAACGGTGTGATCCCAAATCCGGGCCCGTTTTGTTCTAGGAGGCCCAGGAGCCGAGAAAAACGGGAAAAACGAAAAAATCGACTTTAGAAAATTCCCGGACGCCTAGAAAAATCGGAAATCGTCTCACGAATCCAATGGCGCCAGCCAAATTGTCCTAGCTATCATATTTCCAAAGATATGGGCAAAAGACTGTGTGATCCCAAATCCGGGCCCGTTTTGCTCTAGGAGGCCGAGGAGCCGAGAAAAACGCGAAAAACGAAAAAATCGACTTTAGAAAATTCCCAGCCCCCTAGAAAAATCGGAAATCGTCTCACGAATCCAGTGGCGCCAGCCAAATTGTCCTAGCTATGATATTTCCAAAGATATGGGCGAATAACGGTGTGATCCCAAATCCGGGCGCGTTTTGTTCTAGGAGGCCCAGGAGCCGAGAAAAACGCGAAAAACGAAAAAAACGACTTTAGAAAATTCCCGGACCCCTAGAAAAATCGGAAATCGTCTCACGAATCCAATGGCGCCAGCCAAATTGTCCTAGCTATGATATTTCCAAAGATATGGGCGAATAACGGTGTGATCCCAAATCCGGGACCGTTTTGTTCTAGGAGGCCCAGGAGCCGAGAAAAACGCGAAAAACGAAAAAATCGACTTTAGAAAATTCCCGGACGCCTAGAAAAATCGGAAATCGTCTCACGAATCCAATGGGGCCAGCCAAATTGTCCTAGCTATGATATTTCCAACGATATGGGCGAATAACGGTGTGATCCCAAATCCGGGCCCGTTTTGTTCTAGGAGGCCCAGGAGCCGAGAAAAACGCGAAAAACGAAAAAAACGACTTTAGAAAATTCCCGGACCCCTAGAAAAATCGGAAATCTTCTCACGAATCCAAGGGCACCAGCCAAATTGTCCTAGCTATGATATTTCCAAAGATATGGGCAAAAGACTGTGTGATTCCAAATCCGGGCCCGTTTTGCTCTAGGAGGCCCAGGAGCCGAGAACAACGCGAAAAACGAAAAAATCGACTTTAGGAAATTCCCGGACCCCTAGAAAAATCGGGAATCGTCTCACGAATCCAATGGCGCCAGCCAGATTGTCGTAGCAATGATATTTCCAAATATATCGGCGAAAAACGCTGTGATCCCAAATTCGGGCCCGTTTTGCTCTAGGAGGCCCAGGAGCCGAGAAAAACGCGAAAAACGAAAAAATCGACTTTAGAAAATTCCCGGACGCCTAGAAAAATCGGAAATCGTCTCACGAATCCAATGGCGCCAGCCAAATTGTCCTAGCTATGATATTTCCAAAGATATGGGCGAATAACGGTGTGATCCCAAATCCGGGCCCGTTTTGTTCTAGGAGGCCCAGGAGCCGAGAAAAACGCGAAAAACGAAAAAAACGACTTTAGAAAATTGCCAGCCCCCCAGAAAAATCGGAAATCGTCTCACGAATCCAAGGGCGCCAGCCAAATTGTCCTAGCTATGATATTTCCAAAGATATGGGCAAAAGACTGTGTGATCCCAAATCCGGGCCCGTTTTGCTCTAGAAGGCCCAGGAGCCGAGAAAAACGCGAAAAACGAAAAAATCGACTTTAGGAAATTCCCGGACCCCTAGAAAAATCGGAAATCGTCTCACTGATCCAATGGCGCCAGCCAAATCGTCCTAGCTATGATATTTCCAAAGATATGGGCGAATAACGGTGTGATCCCAAATCCGGGCCCGTTATGCCCTAGGAGGCCCAGGAGCCGAGAAAAACGCGAAAAACGAACAAATCGACTTTAGAAAATTCCCGGACGCCTAGAAAAATTCGGAAATCGTCTCACGAATCCAATGGCGCCAGCCAAATTGTCCTAGCTATGATATTTCCAAAGATATGGGCAAAAGACTGTGTGATCCCAAATCCGGGCCCGTTTTGCTCTAGGAGGCCCAGGAGCCGAGAAAAACGAGAAAAACGAAAAAATCGACTTTAGAAAATTCCCAGCCCCCTAGAAAAATCGGAAATCGTCTCACGAATCCAGTGGCGCCAGCCAAATTGTCCTAGCTGTGATATTTCCAAAGATATGGGCGACAAACGGTGTGATCCCAAATACGGGCCCGTTTTGCTCTAGGAGGCCCTGCAGCCGAGCAAAACGCAAAAAAACGAAAAAATCGACTGTGGACCATTCCCGGACCCCTTGGAAAATCGGAAATCGTCTCACGAATCCAATGGCGCCAGCCAAATTGTCCTAGCTACGATATTTCCAAAGATATGGGCGAAAAACGGTGTGATCCCAAATCCGGGCCCGTTTTGCTCTAGGAGGCCCAGGAGCCGAGAAAAACGCGAAAAACGAAAAAATCGACTTTAGAAAATTCCCGGCCCCCTAGAAAAATCGGAAATCGTCTCACGAATCCAATGGCGCCAACCAAATTGTCCTAGCTATGATATTTCTAAAGATATGGGCAAAAGACTGTGTGATCCCAAATCCGGGCCCGTTTTGCTCTAGGAGGCCCAGGAGCCGATAAAAACGCGAAAAACGAAAAAAACGACTTTAGAAAATTCCCGGACCCCTAGAAAAATCGGAAATCGTCTCACGAATCCAATGGCGCCAGCCAAATTGTCCTAGCTATGATATTTCCAAAGATATGGGCGAATAACGGTGTGATCCCAAATCCGGGCCCGTTTTGTTCTAGGGGGCCCAGGAGCCGAGAAAAACGCGAAAAACGAAAAAATCGACTTTAGAAAATTCCCGGACGCCTAGAAAAATCGGAAATCGTCTCACGAATCCAATGGCGCCAGCCAAATTGTCCTAGCTATGATATTTCCAACGATATGGGCGAATAACGGTGTGATCCCAAATCCGGGCCCGTTTTGTTCTAGGAGGCCCAGGAGCCGAGAAAAACGCGAAAAACGAAAAAATCGACTTTAGAAAATTCCCGGACGCCTAGAAAAATCGGAAATCGTCTCACGAATCCAATGGCGCCAGCCAAATTGTCCTAGCTATGATATTTCCAACGATATGGGCGAATAACGGTGTGATCCCAAATCCGGGCCCGTTTTGTTCTAGGAGGCCCAGGAGCCGAGAAAAACGCGAAAAACGAAAAAAACGACTTTAGAAAATTCCCGGACCCCTAGAAAAATCGGAAATCTTCTCACGAATCCAAGGGCGCCAGCCAAATTGTCCTAGCTATGATATTTTTAAAGATATGGGCAAAAGACTGTGTGATCCCAAATCCGGGCCCGTTTTGCTCTAGGAGGCCCAGGAGCCGAGAAAAACGCGAAAAACGAAAAAATCGACTTTAGGAAATTCCCGGACCCCTAGAAAAATCGAGAATCGTCTCACGAATCCAATGGCGCCAGCCAAATTGTCCTAGCTATGATATTTCCAAAGATATGGGCTAAAAACGGTGTGATGCGAAATCCAGGCCCGTTTTGCTCTAGGAGGCCAAAGAGCCGAGAAAAACGCGAAAAACGAAAAAATCGACTTTAGAAAATTCCCGGCCCCCTAGAAAAATCGGAAATCGTCTCACCAATCCAATGGCGCCAGCCAAATTGTCCTAGCTATGATATTTCCAAAGATATGGGCGAAAAACAGTGTGATCCCAAATCCGGGCCCGTTTTGCTCTAGGAGGCCCAGGAGCCGAGAAAAACGCGAAAAACGAAAAAATCGACTTTAGAAAATTCCCGGACCCCTAGAAAAATCGGAAATTGTCTCACGAATCCAATGGCGCCAGCCAAATTGTCCTAGCTATGATATTTCCAAAGATATGGGCTAAAAACGGTGTGATGCGAAATCCAGGCCCGTTTTGCTCTAGGAGGCCAAAGAGCCGAGAAAAACGCGAAAAACGAAAAAATCGACTTTAGAAAATTCCCGGCCCCCTAGAAAAATCGGAAATCGTCTTACCAATCCAATGGCGCCAGCCAAATTGTCCTAGCTATGATATTTCCAAAGATATGGGCGAATAACGGTGTGATCCCAAATCCGGGCCCGTTTTGTTCTAGGAGGCCCAGGAGCCGAGAAAAACGCGAAAAACGAAAAAATCGACTTTAGAAAATTCCCGGACGCCTAGAAAAATCGGAAATCGTCTCACGAATCCAATGGCGCCAGCCAAATTGTCCTAGCTATGATATTTCCAACGATATGGGCGAATAACGGTGTGATCCCAAATCCGGGCCCGTTTTGTTCTAGGAGGCCCAGGAGCCGAGAAAAACGCGAAAAACGAAAAAAACGACTTTAGAAAATTCCCGGACCCCTAGAAAAATCGGAAATCTTCTCACGAATCCAAGGGCCCCAGCCAAATTGTCCTAGCTATGATATTTCCAAAGATATGGGCAAAAGACTGTGTGATTCCAAATCCGGGCCCGTTTTGCTCTAGGAGGCCCAGGAGCCGAGAAAAACGCGAAAAACGAAAAAATCGACTTTAGAAAATTCCCGGACCCCTAGAAAAATCGGAAATTGTCTCACGAATCCAATGGCGCCAGCCAAATTGTCCTAGCTATGATATTTCCAAAGATATGGGCTAAAAACGGTGTGATGCGAAATCCAGGCCCGTTTTGCTCTAGGAGGCCAAAGAGCCGAGAAAAACGCGAAAAACGAAAAAATCGACTTTAGAAAATTCCCGGCCCCCTAGAAAAATCGGAAATCGTCTTACCAATCCAATGGCGCCAGCCAAATTGTCCTAGCTATGATATTTCCAAAGATATGGGCGAATAACGGTGTGATCCCAAATCCGGGCCCGTTTTGTTCTAGGAGGCCCAGGAGCCGAGAAAAACGCGGAAAACGAAAAAATCGACTTTAGAAAATTCCCGGACGCCTAGAAAAATCGGAAATCGTCTCACGAATCCAATGGCGCCAGCCAAATTGTCCTAGCTATGATATTTCCAACGATATGGGCGAATAACGGTGTGATCCCAAATCCGGGCCCGTTTTGTTCTAGGAGGCCCAGGAGCCGAGAAAAACGCGAAAAACGAAAAAAACGACTTTAGAAAATTCCCGGACCCCTAGAAAAATCGGAATGCTTCTCACGAATCCAAGGGCGCCAGCCAAATTGTCCTAGCTATGATATTTCCAAAGATATGGGCAAAAGACTGTGTGATCCCAAATCCGGGCCCGTTTTGCTCTAGGAGGCCCAGGAGCCGAGAAAAACGCGAAAAACGAAAAAATCGACTTTAGAAAATTCCCGGACCCCTAGAAAAATCGGAAATTGTCTCACGAATCCAATGGCGCCAGCCAAATTGTCCTAGCTATGATATTTCCAAAGATATGGGCTAAAAACGGTGTGATGCGAAATCCAGGCCCGTTTTGCTCTAGGAGGCCAAAGAGCCGAGAAAAACGCGAAAAACGAAAAAATCGACTTTAGAAAATTCCCGGCCCCCTAGAAAAATCGGAAATCGTCTTACCAATCCAATGGCGCCAGCCAAATTGTCCTAGCTATGATATTTCCAAAGATATGGGCGAATAACGGTGTGATCCCAAATCCGGGCCCGTTTTGTTCTAGGAGGCCCAGGAGCCGAGAAAAACGCGGAAAACGAAAAAATCGACTTTAGAAAATTCCCGGACGCCTAGAAAAATCGGAAATCGTCTCACGAATCCAATGGCGCCAGCCAAATTGTCCTAGCTATGATATTTCCAACGATATGGGCGAATAACGGTGTGATCCCAAATCCGGGCCCGTTTTGTTCTAGGAGGCCCAGGAGCCGAGAAAAACGCGAAAAACGAAAAAATCGACTTTAGGAAATTCCCGGACCCCTAGAAAAATCGAGAATCGTCTCACGAATCCAATGGCGCCAGCCAAATTGTCCTAGCTATGATATTTCCAAAGATATGGGCTAAAAACGGTGTGATGCGAAATCCAGGCCCGTTTTGCTCTAGGAGGCCAAAGAGCCGAGAAAAACGCGAAAAACGAAAAAATCGACTTTAGAAAATTCCCGGCCCCCTAGAAAAATCGGAAATCGTCTCACCAATCCAATGGCGCCAGCCAAATTGTCCTAGCTATGATATTTCCAAAGATATGGGCGAAAAACAGTGTGATCCCAAATCCGGGCCCGTTTTGCTCTAGGAGGCCCAGGAGCCGAGAAAAACGCGAAAAACGAAAAAATCGACTTTAGAAAATTCCCGGACCCCTAGAAAAATCGGAAATTGTCTCACGAATCCAATGGCGCCAGCCAAATTGTCCTAGCTATGATATTTCCAAAGATATGGGCTAAAAACGGTGTGATGCGAAATCCAGGCCCGTTTTGCTCTAGGAGGCCAAAGAGCCGAGAAAAACGCGAAAAACGAAAAAATCGACTTTAGAAAATTCCCGGCCCCCTAGAAAAATCGGAAATCGTCTTACCAATCCAATGGCGCCAGCCAAATTGTCCTAGCTATGATATTTCCAAAGATATGGGCGAATAACGGTGTGATCCCAAATCCGGGCCCGTTTTGTTCTAGGAGGCCCAGGAGCCGAGAAAAACGCGAAAAACGAAAAAATCGACTTTAGAAAATTCCCGGACGCCTAGAAAAAGCGGAAATCGTCTCACGAATCCAATGGCGCCAGCCAAATTGTCCTAGCTATGATATTTCCAACGATATGGGCGAATAACGGTGTGATCCCAAATCCGGGCCCGTTTTGTTCTAGGAGGCCCAGGAGCCGAGAAAAACGCGAAAAACGAAAAAAACGACTTTAGAAAATTCCCGGACCCCTAGAAAAATCGGAAATCTTCTCACGAATCCAAGGGCGCCAGCCAAATTGTCCTAGCTATGATATTTCCAAAGATATGGGCAAAAGACTGTGTGATCCCAAATCCGGGCCCGTTTTGCTCTAGGAGGCCCAGGAGCCGAGAAAAACGCGAAAAACGAAAAAATCGACTTTAGAAAATTCCCGGACCCCTAGAAAAATCGGAAATTGTCTCACGAATCCAATGGCGCCAGCCAAATTGTCCTAGCTATGATATTTCCAAAGATATGGGCTAAAAACGGTGTGATGCGAAATCCAGGCCCGTTTTGCTCTAGGAGGCCAAAGAGCCGAGAAAAACGCGAAAAACGAAAAAATCGACTTTAGAAAATTCCCGGCCCCCTAGAAAAATCGGAAATCGTCTTACCAATCCAATGGCGCCAGCCAAATTGTCCTAGCTATGATATTTCCAACGATATGGGCGAATAACGGTGTGATCCCAAATCCGGGCCCGTTTTGTTCTAGGAGGCCCAGGAGCCGAGAAAAACGCGAAAAACGAAAAAATCGACTTTAGAAAATTCCCGGACGCCTAGAAAAATCGGAAATCGTCTCACGAATCCAATGGCGCCAGCCAAATTGTCCTAGCTATGATATTTCCAACGATATGGGCGAATAACGGTGTGATCCCAAATCCGGGCCCGTTTTGTTCTAGGAGGCCCAGGAGCCGAGAAAAACGCGAAAAACGAAAAAATCGACTTTAGGAAATTCCCGGACCCCTAGAAAAATCGAGAATCGTCTCACGAATCCAATGGCGCCAGCCAAATTGTCCTAGCTATGATATTTCCAAAGATATGGGCTAAAAACGGTGTGATGCGAAATCCAGGCCCGTTTTGCTCTAGGAGGCCAAAGAGCCGAGAAAAACGCGAAAAACGAAAAAATCGACTTTAGAAAATTCCCGGCCCCCTAGAAAAATCGGAAATCGTCTCACCAATCCAATGGCGCCAGCCAAATTGTCCTAGCTATGATATTTCCAAAGATATGGGCGAAAAACAGTGTGATCCCAAATCCGGGCCCGTTTTGCTGTAGGAGGCCCAGGAGCCGAGAAAAACGCGAAAAACGAAAAAATCGACTTTAGAAAATTCCCGGACCCCTAGAAAAATCGGAAATTGTCTCACGAATCCAATGGCGCCAGCCAAATTGTCCTAGCTATGATATTTCCAAAGATATGGGCTAAAAACGGTGTGATGCGAAATCCAGGCCCGTTTTGCTCTAGGAGGCCAAAGAGCCGAGAAAAACGCGAAAAACGAAAAAATCGACTTTAGAAAATTCCCGGACCCCTAGAAAAATCGGAAATTGTCTCACGAATCCAATGGCGCCAGCCAAATTGTCCTAGCTATGATATTTCCAAAGATATGGGCTAAAAACGGTGTGATGCGAAATCCAGGCCCGTTTTGCTCTAGGAGGCCAAAGAGCCGAGAAAAACGCGAAAAACGAAAAAATCGACTTTAGAAAATTCCCGGCCTCCTAGAAAAATCGGAAATCGTCTTACCAATCCAATGGCGCCAGCCAAATTGTCCTAGCTATGATATTTCCAAAGATATGGGCGAATAACGGTGTGATCCCAAATCCGGGCCCGTTTTGTTCTAGGAGGCCCAGGAGCCGAGAAAAACGCGAAAAACGAAAAAATCGACTTTAGAAAATTCCCGGACGCCTAGAAAAATCGGAAATCGTCTCACGAATCCAATGGCGCCAGCCAAATTGTCCTAGCTATGATATTTCCAACGATATGGGCGAATAACGGTGTGATCCCAAATCCGGGCCCGTTTTGTTCTAGGAGGCCCAGGAGCCGAGAAAAACGCGAAAAACGAAAAAAACGACTTTAGAAAATTCCCGGACCCCTAGAAAAATCGGAAATCTTCTCACGAATCCAAGGGCGCCAGCCAAATTGTCCTAGCTATGATATTTCCAAAGATATGGGCAAAAGACTGTGTGATCCCAAATCCGGGCCCGTTTTGCTCTAGGAGGCCCAGGAGCCGAGAAAAACGCGAAAAACGAAAAAATCGACTTTAGAAAATTCCCGGACCCCTAGAAAAATCGGAAATTGTCTCACGAATCCAATGGCGCCAGCCAAATTGTCCTAGCTATGATATTTCCAAAGATATGGGCTAAAAACGGTGTGATGCGAAATCCAGGCCCGTTTTGCTCTAGGAGGCCAAAGAGCCGAGAAAAACGCGAAAAACGAAAAAATCGACTTTAGAAAATTCCCGGCCCCCTAGAAAAATCGGAAATCGTCTTACCAATCCAATGGCGCCAGCCAAATTGTCCTAGCTATGATATTTCCAAAGATATGGGCGAATAACGGTGTGATCCCAAATCCGGGCCCGTTTTGTTCTAGGAGGCCCAGGAGCCGAGAAAAACGCGGAAAACGAAAAAATCGACTTTAGAAAATTCCCGGACGCCTAGAAAAATCGGAAATCGTCTCACGAATCCAATGGCGCCAGCCAAATTGTCCTAGCTATGATATTTCCAACGATATGGGCGAATAACGGTGTGATCCCAAATCCGGGCCCGTTTTGTTCTAGGAGGCCCAGGAGCCGAGAAAAACGCGAAAAACGAAAAAATCGACTTTAGGAAATTCCCGGACCCCTAGAAAAATCGAGAATCGTCTCACGAATCCAATGGCGCCAGCCAAATTGTCCTAGCTATGATATTTCCAAAGATATGGGCTAAAAACGGTGTGATGCGAAATCCAGGCCCGTTTTGCTCTAGGAGGCCAAAGAGCCGAGAAAAACGCGAAAAACGAAAAAATCGACTTTAGAAAATTCCCGGCCCCCTAGAAAAATCGGAAATCGTCTCACCAATCCAATGGCGCCAGCCAAATTGTCCTAGCTATGATATTTCCAAAGATATGGGCGAAAAACAGTGTGATCCCAAATCCGGGCCCGTTTTGCTCTAGGAGGCCCAGGAGCCGAGAAAAACGCGAAAAACGAAAAAATCGACTTTAGAAAATTCCCGGACCCCTAGAAAAATCGGAAATTGTCTCACGAATCCAATGGCGCCAGCCAAATTGTCCTAGCTATGATATTTCCAAAGATATGGGCTAAAAACGGTGTGATGCGAAATCCAGGCCCGTTTTGCTCTAGGAGGCCAAAGAGCCGAGAAAAACGCGAAAAACGAAAAAATCGACTTTAGAAAATTCCCGGCCCCCTAGAAAAATCGGAAATCGTCTTACCAATCCAATGGCGCCAGCCAAATTGTCCTAGCTATGATATTTCCAAAGATATGGGCGAATAACGGTGTGATCCCAAATCCGGGCCCGTTTTGTTCTAGGAGGCCCAGGAGCCGAGAAAAACGCGAAAAACGAAAAAATCGACTTTAGAAAATTCCCGGACGCCTAGAAAAAGCGGAAATCGTCTCACGAATCCAATGGCGCCAGCCAAATTGTCCTAGCTATGATATTTCCAACGATATGGGCGAATAACGGTGTGATCCCAAATCCGGGCCCGTTTTGTTCTAGGAGGCCCAGGAGCCGAGAAAAACGCGAAAAACGAAAAAAACGACTTTAGAAAATTCCCGGACCCCTAGAAAAATCGGAAATCTTCTCACGAATCCAAGGGCGCCAGCCAAATTGTCCTAGCTATGATATTTCCAAAGATATGGGCAAAAGACTGTGTGATCCCAAATCCGGGCCCGTTTTGCTCTAGGAGGCCCAGGAGCCGAGAAAAACGCGAAAAACGAAAAAATCGACTTTAGAAAATTCCCGGACCCCTAGAAAAATCGGAAATTGTCTCACGAATCCAATGGCGCCAGCCAAATTGTCCTAGCTATGATATTTCCAAAGATATGGGCTAAAAACGGTGTGATGCGAAATCCAGGCCCGTTTTGCTCTAGGAGGCCAAAGAGCCGAGAAAAACGCGAAAAACGAAAAAATTGACTTTAGAAAATTCCCGGCCCCCTAGAAAAATCGGAAATCGTCTTACCAATCCAATGGCGCCAGCCAAATTGTCCTAGCTATGATATTTCCAACGATATGGGCGAATAACGGTGTGATCCCAAATCCGGGCCCGTTTTGTTCTAGGAGGCCCAGGAGCCGAGAAAAACGCGAAAAACGAAAAAATCGACTTTAGAAAATTCCCGGACGCCTAGAAAAATCGGAAATCGTCTCACGAATCCAATGGCGCCAGCCAAATTGTCCTAGCTATGATATTTCCAACGATATGGGCGAATAACGGTGTGATCCCAAATCCGGGCCCGTTTTGTTCTAGGAGGCCCAGGAGCCGAGAAAAACGCGAAAAACGAAAAAATCGACTTTAGGAAATTCCCGGACCCCTAGAAAAATCGAGAATCGTCTCACGAATCCAATGGCGCCAGCCAAATTGTCCTAGCTATGATATTTCCAAAGATATGGGCTAAAAACGGTGTGATGCGAAATCCAGGCCCGTTTTGCTCTAGGAGGCCAAAGAGCCGAGAAAAACGCGAAAAACGAAAAAATCGACTTTAGAAAATTCCCGGCCCCCTAGAAAAATCGGAAATCGTCTCACCAATCCAATGGCGCCAGCCAAATTGTCCTAGCTATGATATTTCCAAAGATATGGGCGAAAAACAGTGTGATCCCAAATCCGGGCCCGTTTTGCTGTAGGAGGCCCAGGAGCCGAGAAAAACGCGAAAAACGAAAAAATCGACTTTAGAAAATTCCCGGACCCCTAGAAAAATCGGAAATTGTCTCACGAATCCAATGGCGCCAGCCAAATTGTCCTAGCTATGATATTTCCAAAGATATGGGCTAAAAACGGTGTGATGCGAAATCCAGGCCCGTTTTGCTCTAGGAGGCCAAAGAGCCGAGAAAAACGCGAAAAACGAAAAAATCGACTTTAGAAAATTCCCGGACCCCTAGAAAAATCGGAAATTGTCTCACGAATCCAATGGCGCCAGCCAAATTGTCCTAGCTATGATATTTCCAAAGGTATGGGCTAAAAACGGTGTGATGCGAAATCCAGGCCCGTTTTGCTCTAGGAGGCCAAAGAGCCGAGAAAAACGCGAAAAACGAAAAAATCGACTTTAGAAAATTCCCGGCCTCCTAGAAAAATCGGAAATCGTCTTACCAATCCAATGGCGCCAGCCAAATTGTCCTAGCTATGATATTTCCAAAGATATGGGCGAATAACGGTGTGATCCCAAATCCGGGCCCGTTTTGTTCTAGGAGGCCCAGGAGCCGAGAAAAACGCGAAAAACGAAAAAATCGACTTTAGAAAATTCCCGGACGCCTAGAAAAATCGGAAATCGTCTCACGAATCCAATGGCGCCAGCCAAATTGTCCTAGCTATGATATTTCCAACGATATGGGCGAATAACGGTGTGATCCCAAATCCGGGCCCGTTTTGTTCTAGGAGGCCCAGGAGCCGAGAAAAACGCGAAAAACGAAAAAAACGACTTTAGAAAATTCCCGGACCCCTAGAAAAATCGGAAATCTTCTCACGAATCCAAGGGCGCCAGCCAAATTGTCCTAGCTATGATATTTCCAAAGATATGGGCAAAAGACTGTGTGATCCCAAATCCGGGCCCGTTTTGCTCTAGGAGGCCCAGGAGCCGAGAAAAACGCGAAAAACGAAAAAATCGACTTTAGAAAATTCCCGGACCCCTAGAAAAATCGGAAATCGTCTCACGAATCCAATGGCGCCAGCCAAATTGTCCTAGCTATGATATTTCCAAAGATATGGGCTAAAAACGGTGTGATGCGAAATCCAGGCCCGTTTTGCTCTAGGAGGCCAAAGAGCCGAGAAAAACGCGAAAAACGAAAAAATCGACTTTAGAAAATTCCCGGCCCCCTAGAAAAATCGGAAATCGTCTTACCAATCCAATGGCGCCAGCCAAATTGTCCTAGCTATGATATTTCCAAAGATATGGGCGAATAACGGTGTGATCCCAAATCCGGGCCCGTTTTGTTCTAGGAGGCCCAGGAGCCGAGAAAAACGCGAAAAACGAAAAAATCGACTTTAGAAAATTCCCGGACGCCTAGAAAAATCGGAAATCGTCTCACGAATCCAATGGCGCCAGCCAAATTGTCCTAGCTATGATATTTCCAAAGATATGGGCGAATAACGGTGTGATCCCAAATCCGGGCCCGTTTTGTTCTAGGAGGCCCAGGAGCCGAGAAAAACGCGAAAAACGAAAAAATCGACTTTAGAAAATTCCCGGACGCCTAGAAAAAGCGGAAATCGTCTCACGAATCCAATGGCGCCAGCCAAATTGTCCTAGCTATGATATTTCCAACGATATGGGCGAATAACGGTGTGATCCCAAATCCGGGCCCGTTTTGTTCTAGGAGGCCCAGGAGCCGAGAAAAACGCGAAAAACGAAAAAAACGACTTTAGAAAATTCCCGGACCCCTAGAAAAATCGGAAATCTTCTCACGAATCCAAGGGCGCCAGCCAAATTGTCCTAGCTATGATATTTCCAAAGATATGGGCAAAAGACTGTGTGATCCCAAATCCGGGCCCGTTTTGCTCTAGGAGGCCCAGGAGCCGAGAAAAACGCGAAAAACGAAAAAATCGACTTTAGAAAATTCCCGGACCCCTAGAAAAATCGGAAATTGTCTCACGAATCCAATGGCGCCAGCCAAATTGTCCTAGCTATGATATTTCCAAAGATATGGGCTAAAAACGGTGTGATGCGAAATCCAGGCCCGTTTTGCTCTAGGAGGCCAAAGAGCCGAGAAAAACGCGAAAAACGAAAAAATCGACTTTAGAAAATTCCCGGCCCCCTAGAAAAATCGGAAATCGTCTTACCAATCCAATGGCGCCAGCCAAATTGTCCTAGCTATGATATTTCCAACGATATGGGCGAATAACGGTGTGATCCCAAATCCGGGCCCGTTTTGTTCTAGGAGGCCCAGGAGCCGAGAAAAACGCGAAAAACGAAAAAATCGACTTTAGAAAATTCCCGGACGCCTAGAAAAATCGGAAATCGTCTCACGAATCCAATGGCGCCAGCCAAATTGTCCTAGCTATGATATTTCCAACGATATGGGCGAATAACGGTGTGATCCCAAATCCGGGCCCGTTTTGTTCTAGGAGGCCCAGGAGCCGAGAAAAACGCGAAAAACGAAAAAATCGACTTTAGGAAATTCCCGGACCCCTAGAAAAATCGAGAATCGTCTCACGAATCCAATGGCGCCAGCCAAATTGTCCTAGCTATGATATTTCCAAAGATATGGGCTAAAAACGGTGTGATGCGAAATCCAGGCCCGTTTTGCTCTAGGAGGCCAAAGAGCCGAGAAAAACGCGAAAAACGAAAAAATCGACTTTAGAAAATTCCCGGCCCCCTAGAAAAATCGGAAATCGTCTCACCAATCCAATGGCGCCAGCCAAATTGTCCTAGCTATGATATTTCCAAAGATATGGGCGAAAAACAGTGTGATCCCAAATCCGGGCCCGTTTTGCTGTAGGAGGCCCAGGAGCCGAGAAAAACGCGAAAAACGAAAAAATCGACTTTAGAAAATTCCCGGACCCCTAGAAAAATCGGAAATTGTCTCACGAATCCAATGGCGCCAGCCAAATTGTCCTAGCTATGATATTTCCAAAGATATGGGCTAAAAACGGTGTGATGCGAAATCCAGGCCCGTTTTGCTCTAGGAGGCCAAAGAGCCGAGAAAAACGCGAAAAACGAAAAAATCGACTTTAGAAAATTCCCGGACCCCTAGAAAAATCGGAAATTGTCTCACGAATCCAATGGCGCCAGCCAAATTGTCCTAGCTATGATATTTCCAAAGATATGGGCTAAAAACGGTGTGATGCGAAATCCAGGCCCGTTTTGCTCTAGGAGGCCAAAGAGCCGAGAAAAACGCGAAAAACGAAAAAATCGACTTTAGAAAATTCCCGGCCTCCTAGAAAAATCGGAAATCGTCTTACCAATCCAATGGCGCCAGCCAAATTGTCCTAGCTATGATATTTCCAAAGATATGGGCGAATAACGGTGTGATCCCAAATCCGGGCCCGTTTTGTTCTAGGAGGCCCAGGAGCCGAGAAAAACGCGAAAAACGAAAAAATCGACTTTAGAAAATTCCCGGACGCCTAGAAAAATCGGAAATCGTCTCACGAATCCAATGGCGCCAGCCAAATTGTCCTAGCTATGATATTTCCAACGATATGGGCGAATAACGGTGTGATCCCAAATCCGGGCCCGTTTTGTTCTTGGAGGCCCAGGAGCCGAGAAAAACGCGAAAAACGAAAAAAACGACTTTAGAAAATTCCCGGACCCCTAGAAAAATCGGAAATCTTCTCACGAATCCAAGGGCGCCAGCCAAATTGTCCTAGCTATGATATTTCCAAAGATATGGGCAAAAGACTGTGTGATCCCAAATCCGGGCCCGTTTTGCTCTAGGAGGCCCAGGAGCCGAGAAAAACGCGAAAAACGAAAAAATCGACTTTAGAAAATTCCCGGACCCCTAGAAAAATCGGAAATTGTCTCACGAATCCAATGGCGCCAGCCAAATTGTCCTAGCTATGATATTTCCAAAGATATGGGCTAAAAACGGTGTGATGCGAAATCCAGGCCCGTTTTGCTCTAGGAGGCCAAAGAGCCGAGAAAAACGCGAAAAACGAAAAAATCGACTTTAGAAAATTCCCGGCCCCCTAGAAAAATCGGAAATCGTCTTACCAATCCAATGGCGCCAGCCAAATTGTCCTAGCTATGATATTTCCAAAGATATGGGCGAATAACGGTGTGATCCCAAATCCGGGCCCGTTTTGTTCTAGGAGGCCCAGGAGCCGAGAAAAACGCGGAAAATGAAAAAATCGACTTTAGAAAATTCCCGGACGCCTAGAAAAATCGGAAATCGTCTCACGAATCCAATGGCGCCAGCCAAATTGTCCTAGCTATGATATTTCCAACGATATGGGCGAATAACGGTGTGATCCCAAATCCGGGCCCGTTTTGTTCTAGGAGGCCCAGGAGCCGAGAAAAACGCGAAAAACGAAAAAATCGACTTTAGGAAATTCCCGGACCCCTAGAAAAATCGAGAATCGTCTCACGAATCCAATGGCGCCAGCCAAATTGTCCTAGCTATGATATTTCCAAAGATATGGGCTAAAAACGGTGTGATGCGAAATCCAGGCCCGTTTTGCTCTAGGAGGCCAAAGAGCCGAGAAAAACGCGAAAAACGAAAAAATCGACTTTAGAAAATTCCCGGCCCCCTAGAAAAATCGGAAATCGTCTCACCAATCCAATGGCGCCAGCCAAATTGTCCTAGCTATGATATTTCCAAAGATATGGGCGAAAAACAGTGTGATCCCAAATCCGGGCCCGTTTTGCTCTAGGAGGCCCAGGAGCCGAGAAAAACGCGAAAAACGAAAAAATCGACTTTAGAAAATTCCCGGACCCCTAGAAAAATCGGAAATTGTCTCACGAATCCAATGGCGCCAGCCAAATTGTCCTAGCTATGATATTTCCAAAGATATGGGCTAAAAACGGTGTGATGCGAAATCCAGGCCCGTTTTGCTCTAGGAGGCCAAAGAGCCGAGAAAAACGCGAAAAACGAAAAAATCGACTTTAGAAAATTCCCGGCCCCCTAGAAAAATCGGAAATCGTCTTACCAATCCAATGGCGCCAGCCAAATTGTCCTAGCTATGATATTTCCAAAGATATGGGCGAATAACGGTGTGATCCCAAATCCGGGCCCGTTTTGTTCTAGGAGGCCCAGGAGCCGAGAAAAACGCGAAAAACGAAAAAATCGACTTTAGAAAATTCCCGGACGCCTAGAAAAATCGGAAATCGTCTCACGAATCCAATGGCGCCAGCCAAATTGTCCTAGCTATGATATTTCCAACGATATGGGCGAATAACGGTGTGATCCCAAATCCGGGCCCGTTTTGTTCTAGGAGGCCCAGGAGCCGAGAAAAACGCGAAAAACGAAAAAAACGACTTTAGAAAATTCCCGGACCCCTAGAAAAATCGGAAATCTTCTCACGAATCCAAGGGCACCAGCCAAATTGTCCTAGCTATGATATTTCCAAAGATATGGGCAAAAGACTGCGTGATCCCAAATCCGGGCCCGTTTTGCTCTAGGAGGCCCAGGAGCCGAGAAAAACGCGAAAAACGAAAAAATCGACTTTAGGAAATTCCCGGACCCCTAGAAAAATCGGGAATCGTCTCACGAATCCAATGGCGCCAGCCAGATTGTCGTAGCAATGATATTTCCAAATATATGGGCGAAAAACGCTGTGATCCCAAATTCGGGCCCGTTTTGCTCTAGGAGGCCCAGGAGCCGAGAAAAACGCGAAAAACGAAAAAATCGACTTTAGAAAATTCCCGGACGCCTAGAAAAATCGGAAATCGTCTCACGAATCCAATGGCGCCAGCCAAATTGTCCTAGCTATGATATTTCCAAAGATATGGGCGAATAACGGTGTGATCCCAAATCCGGGCCCGTTTTGTTCTAGGAGGCCCAGGAGCCGAGAAAAACGCGAAAAACGAAAAAAACGACTTTAGAAAATTACCAGCCCCCCAGAAAAATCGGAAATCGTCTCACGAATCCAAGGGCGCCAGCCAAATTGTCCTAGCTATGATATTTCCAAAGATATGGGCAAAAGACTGTGTGATCCCAAATCCGGGCCCGTTTTGCTCTAGGAGGCCCAGGAGCCGAGAAAAACGCGAAAAACGAAAAAATCGACTTTAGGAAATTCCCGGACCCCTAGAAAAATCGGAAATCGTCTCACTGATCCAATGGCGCCAGCCAAATCGTCCTAGCTATGATATTTCCAAAGATATGGGCGAATAACGGTGTGATCCCAAATCCGGGCCCGTTATGCCCTAGGAGGCCCAGGAGCCGAGAAAAACGCGAAAAACGAACAAATCGACTTTAGAAAATTCCCGGACGCCTAGAAAAATTCGGAAATCGTCTCACGAATCCAATGGCGCCAGCCAAATTGTCCTAGCTATGATATTTCCAAAGATATGGGCGAATAACGGTGTGATCCCAAATCCGGGCCCGTTTTGTTCTAGGAGGCCCAGGAGTCGAGAAAAACGCGAAAAACGAAAAAAACGACGTGAGAAAATTCCCGGACCCCTAGAAAAATCGGAAATCGTCTCACGAATCCAATGGCGCCAGCCAAATTGTCCTAGCTATGATATTTCCAAAGATATGGGCGAATAACGGTCTGAGTCCAAATCCGGGCCCGTTTTGATCTAGGAGGCCCAGGAGCCGAGAAAAACGCGAAAAACGAAAAAATCGACTTTAGGAAATTCCCGGACCCCTAGAAAAATCGGAAATTGTCTCACGAATCCAATGGCGCCAGCCAAATTGTCCTAGCTACGATATTTCCAAAGATATGGGCGAAAAACGGTGTGATCCCAAATCCGGGCCCGTTTTGCTCTAGGAGGCCCAGGAGCCGAGAAAAACGCGAAAAACGAAAAAATCGACTTTAGAAAATTCCCGGCCCCCAAGAAAAGTCGGAAATCGTCTCACGAATCCAATGGCGCCAGCCAAATTGTCCTAGCTATGAGATTTCCAAAGATATGGGCGAATAACGGTGTGATCCCAAATCCGGGCCCGTTTTGCTCTAGGAGGCCTAGGAGCCGAGAAAAACGCGAAAAACGAAAAAAACGACTTTAGAAAATTCCCAGCCCCCCAGAAAAATCGGAAATCGTCTCACGAATCCAAGGGCGCCAGCCAAATTGTCCTAGCTATGATATTTCCAAAGATATGGGCAAAAGACTGTGTGATCCCAAATCCGGGCCCGTTTTGCTCTAGGAGGCCCAGGAGCCGAGAAAAACGCGAAAAACGAAAAAATCGACTTTAGGAAATTCCCGGACCCCTAGAAAAATCGGAAATCGTCTCACTGATCCAATGGCGCCAGCCAAATCGTCCTAGCTATGATATTTCCAAAGATATGGGCGAATAACGGTGTGATCCCAAATCCGGGCCCGTTTTGCTCTAGGAGGCCCAGGAGCCGAGAAAAACGCGAAAAACGAAAAAATTGACTTTAGAAAATTCCCAGCCCCCTAGAAAAATCGGAAATCGTCTCACGAATCCAATGGCGCCAGCCAAATTGTCCTAGCTATCATATTTCCAAAGATATGGGCAAAAGACTGTGTGATCCCAAATCCGGGCCCGTTTTGCTCTAGGAGGCCCAGGAGCCGAGAAAAACGCGAAAAACGAAAAAATCGACTTTAGAAAATTCCCAGCCCCCTAGAAAAATCGGAAATCGTCTCACGAATCCAGTGGCGCCAGCCAAATTGTCCTAGCTGTGATATTTCCAAAGATATGGGCGACAAACGGTGTGATCCCAAATACGGGCCCGTTTTGCTCTAGGAGGCCCTGCAGCCGAGAAAAACGCGAAAAACGAAAAAATCGACTTTAGGAAATTCCCGGACCCCTAGAAAAATCGGAAATCGTCTCACTGATCCAATGGCGCCAGCCAAATTGTCCTAGCTATGATATTTCCAAAGATATGGGCGAATAACGGTGTGATCCCAAATCCGGGCCCGTTTTGTTCTAGGAGGCCCAGGAGCCGAGAAAAACGCGAAAAACGAAAAAATCGACTTTAGAAAATTCCCGGACGCCTAGAAAAATCGGAAATCGTCTCACGAATCCAATGGCGCCAGCCAAATTGTCCTAGCTATGATATTTCCAACGATATGGGCGAATAACGGTGTGATCCCAAATCCGGGCCCGTTTTGTTCTAGGAGGCCCAGGAGCCGAGAAAAACGCGAAAAACGAAAAAAACGACTTTAGAAAATTCCCGGACCCCTAGAAAAATCGGAAATCTTCTCACGAATCCAAGGGCGCCAGCCAAATTGTCCTAGCTATGATATTTTTATAGATATGGGCAAAAGACTGTGTGATCCCAAATCCGGGCCCGTTTTGCTCTAGGAGGCCCAGGAGCCGAGAAAAACGCGAAAAACGAAAAAATCGACTTTAGGAAATTCCCGGACCCCTAGAAAAATCGAGAATCGTCTCACGAATCCAATGGCGCCAGCCAAATTGTCCTAGCTATGATATTTCCAAAGATATGGGCTAAAAACGGTGTGATGCGAAATCCAGGCCCGTTTTGCTCTAGGAGGCCAAAGAGCCGAGAAAAACGCGAAAAACGAAAAAATCGACTGTAGAAAATTCCCGGCCCCCTAGAAAAATCGGAAATCGTCTCACCAATCCAATGGCGCCAGCCAAATTGTCCTAGCTATGATATTTCCAAAGATATGGGCGAAAAACAGTGTGATCCCATATCCGGGCCCGTTTTGCTCTAGGAGGCCCAGGAGCCGAGAAAAACGCGAAAAACGAAAAAATCGACTTTAGAAAATTCCCGGACCCCTAGAAAAATCGGAAATTGTCTCACGAATCCAATGGCGCCAGCCAAATTGTCCTAGCTATGATATTTCCAAAGATATGGGCTAAAAACGGTGTGATGCGAAATCCAGGCCCGTTTTGCTCTAGGAGGCCAAAGAGCCGAGAAAAACGCGAAAAACGAAAAAATCGACTTTAGAAAATTCCCGGCCCCCTAGAAAAATCGGAAATCGTCTTACCAATCCAATGGCGCCAGCCAAATTGTCCTAGCTATGATATTTCCAAAGATATGGGCGAATAACGGTGTGATCCCAAATCCGGGCCCGTTTTGTTCTAGGAGGCCCAGGAGCCGAGAAAAACGCGAAAAACGAAAAAATCGACTTTAGAAAATTCCCGGACGCCTAGAAAAATCGGAAATCGTCTCACGAATCCAATGGCGCCAGCCAAATTGTCCTAGCTATGATATTTCCAACGATATGGGCGAATAACGGTGTGATCCCAAATCCGGGCCCGTTTTGTTCTAGGAGGCCCAGGAGCCGAGAAAAACGCGAAAAACGAAAAAAACGACTTTAGAAAATTCCCGGACCCCTAGAAAAATCGGAAATCTTCTCACGAATCCAAGGGCGCCAGCCAAATTGTCCTAGCTATGATATTTCCAAAGATATGGGCAAAAGACTGTGTGATTCCAAATCCGGGCCCGTTTTGCTCTAGGAGGCCCAGGAGCCGAGAAAAACGCGAAAAACGAAAAAATCGACTTTAGAAAATTCCCGGACCCCTAGAAAAATCGGAAATTGTCTCACGAATCCAATGGCGCCAGACAAATTGTCCTAGCTATGATATTTCCAAAGATATGGGCTAAAAACGGTGTGATGCGAAATCCAGGCCCGTTTTGCTCTAGGAGGCCAAAGAGCCGAGAAAAACGCGAAAAACGAAAAAATCGACTTTAGAAAATTCCCGGCCCCCTAGAAAAATCGGAAATCGTCTTACCAATCCAATGGCGCCAGCCAAATTGTCCTAGCTATGATATTTCCAAAGATATGGGCGAATAACGGTGTGATCCCAAATCCGGGCCCGTTTTGTTCTAGGAGGCCCAGGAGCCGAGAAAAACGCGGAAAACGAAAAAATCGACTTTAGAAAATTCCCGGACGCCTAGAAAAATCGGAAATCGTCTCACGAATCCAATGGCGCCAGCCAAATTGTCCTAGCTATGATATTTCCAACGATATGGGCGAATAACGGTGTGATCCCAAATCCGGGCCCGTTTTGTTCTAGGAGGCCCAGGAGCCGAGAAAAACGCGAAAAACGAAAAAAACGACTTTAGAAAATTCCCGGACCCCTAGAAAAATCGGAAATCTTCTCACGAATCCAAGGGCGCCAGCCAAATTGTCCTAGCTATGATATTTCCAAAGATATGGGCAAAAGACTGTGTGATCCCAAATCCGGGCCCGTTTTGCTCTAGGAGGCCCAGGAGCCGAGAAAAACGCGAAAAACGAAAAAATCGACTTTAGAAAATTCCCGGACCCCTAGAAAAAACGGAAATTGTCTCACGAATCCAATGGCGCCAGCCAAATTGTCCTAGCTATGATATTTCCAAAGATATGGGCTAAAAACGGTGTGATGCGAAATCCAGGCCCGTTTTGCTCTAGGAGGCCAAAGAGCCGAGAAAAACGCGAAAAACGAAAAAATCGACTTTAGAAAATTCCCGGACCCCTAGAAAAATCGGAAATCGTCTCACGAATCCAAGGGCGCCAGCCAAATTGTCCTAGCTATGATATTTCCAAAGATATGGGCAAAAGACTGTGTGATCCCAAATCCGGGCCCGTTTTGCTCTAGGAGGCCCAGGAGCCGAGAAAAACGCGAAAAACGAAAAAATCGACTTTAGGAAATTCCCGGACCCCTAGAAAAATCGGAAATCGTCTCACTGATCCAATGGCGCCAGCCAAATTGTCCTAGCTATGATATTTCCAAAGATATGGGCGAATAACGGTGTGATCCCAAATCCGGGCCCGTTTAGTTCTAGGAGGCCCAGGAGCCGAGAAAAACGCGAAAAACGAAAAAATCGACTTTAGAAAATTCCCGGACGCCTAGAAAAATCGGAAATCGTCTCACGAATCCAATGGCGCCAGCCAAATTGTCCTAGCTATGATATTTCCAACGATATGGGCGAATAACGGTGTGATCCCAAATCCGGGCCCGTTTTGTTCTAGGAGGCCCAGGAGCCGAGAAAAACGCGAAAAACGAAAAAAACGACTTTAGAAAATTCCCGGACCCCTAGAAAAATCGGAAATCTTCTCACGAATCCAAGGGCGCCAGCCAAATTGTCCTAGCTATGATATTTTTAAAGATATGGGCAAAAGACTGTGTGATCCCAAATCCGGGCCCGTTTTGCTCTAGGAGGCCCAGGAGCCGAGAAAAACGCGAAAAACGAAAAAATCGACTTTAGGAAATTCCCGGACCCCTAGAAAAATCGAGAATCGTCTCACGAATCCAATGGCGCCAGCCAAATTGTCCTAGCTATGATATTTCCAAAGATATGGGCTAAAAACGGTGTGATGCGAAATCCAGGCCCGTTTTGCTCTAGGAGGCCAAAGAGCCGAGAAAAACGCGAAAAACGAAAAAATCGACTTTAGAAAATTCCCGGCCCCCTAGAAAAATCGGAAATCGTCTCACCAATCCAATGGCGCCAGCCAAATTGTCCTAGCTATGATATTTCCAAAGATATGGGCGAAAAACAGTGTGATCCCATATCCGGGCCCGTTTTGCTCTAGGAGGCCCAGGAGCCGAGAAAAACGCGAAAAACGAAAAAATCGACTTTAGAAAATTCCCGGACCCCTAGAAAAATCGGAAATTGTCTCACGAATCCAATGGCGCCAGCCAAATTGTCCTAGCTATGATATTTCCAAAGATATGGGCTAAAAACGGTGTGATGCGAAATCCAGGCCCGTTTTGCTCTAGGAGGCCAAAGAGCCGAGAAAAACGCGAAAAACGAAAAAATCGACTTTAGAAAATTCCCGGCCCCCTAGAAAAATCGGAAATCGTCTTACCAATCCAATGGCGCCAGCCAAATTGTCCTAGCTATGATATTTCCAAAGATATGGGCGAATAACGGTGTGATCCCAAATCCGGGCCCGTTTTGTTCTAGGAGGCCCAGGAGCCGAGAAAAACGCGAAAAACGAAAAAATCGACTTTAGAAAATTCCCGGACGCCTAGAAAAATCGGAAATCGTCTCACGAATCCAATGGCGCCAGCCAAATTGTCCTAGCTATGATATTTCCAACGATATGGGCGAATAACGGTGTGATCCCAAATCCGGGCCCGTTTTGTTCTAGGAGGCCCAGGAGCCGAGAAAAACGCGAAAAACGAAAAAAACGACTTTAGAAAATTCCCGGACCCCTAGAAAAATCGGAAATCTTCTCACGAATCCAAGGGCGCCAGCCAAATTGTCCTAGCTATGATATTTCCAAAGATATGGGCAAAAGACTGTGTGATTCCAAATCCGGGCCCGTTTTGCTCTAGGAGGCCCAGGAGCCGAGAAAAACGCGAAAAACGAAAAAATCGACTTTAGAAAATTCCCGGACCCCTAGAAAAATCGGAAATTGTCTCACGAATCCAATGGCGCCAGCCAAATTGTCCTAGCTATGATATTTCCAAAGATATGGGCTAAAAACGGTGTGATGCGAAATCCAGGCCCGTTTTGCTCTAGGAGGCCAAAGAGCCGAGAAAAACGCGAAAAACGAAAAAATCGACTTTAGAAAATTCCCGGCCCCCTAGAAAAATCGGAAATCGTCTTACCAATCCAATGGCGCCAGCCAAATTGTCCTAGCTATGATATTTCCAAAGATATGGGCGAATAACGGTGTGATCCCAAATCCGGGCCCGTTTTGTTCTAGGAGGCCCAGGAGCCGAGAAAAACGCGGAAAACGAAAAAATCGACTTTAGAAAATTCCCGGACGCCTAGAAAAATCGGAAATCGTCTCACGAATCCAATGGCGCCAGCCAAATTGTCCTAGCTATGATATTTCCAACGATATGGGCGAATAACGGTGTGATCCCAAATCCGGGCCCGTTTTGTTCTAGGAGGCCCAGGAGCCGAGAAAAACGCGAAAAACGAAAAAAACGACTTTAGAAAATTCCCGGACCCCTAGAAAAATCGGAAATCTTCTCACGAATCCAAGGGCGCCAGCCAAATTGTCCTAGCTATGATATTTCCAAAGATATGGGCAAAAGACTGTGTGATCCCAAATCCGGGCCCGTTTTGCTCTAGGAGGCCCAGGAGCCGAGAAAAACGCGAAAAACGAAAAAATCGACTTTAGAAAATTCCCGGACCCCTAGAAAAATCGGAAATTGTCTCACGAATCCAATGGCGCCAGCCAAATTGTCCTAGCTATGATATTTCCAAAGATATGGGCTAAAAACGGTGTGATGCGAAATCCAGGCCCGTTTTGCTCTAGGAGGCCAAAGAGCCGAGAAAAACGCGAAAAACGAAAAAATCGACTTTAGAAAATTCCCGGCCCCCTAGAAAAATCGGAAATCGTCTCACCAATCCAATGGCGCCAGCCAAATTCTCCTAGCTATGATATTTCCAAAGATATGGGCGAAAAACAGTGTGATCCCAAATCCGGGCCCGTTTTGCTCTAGGAGGCCCAGGAGCCGAGAAAAACGCGAAAAACGAAAAAATCGACTTTAGAAAATTCCCGGACCCCTAGAAAAATCGGAAATTGTCTCACGAATCCAATGGCGCCAGCCAAATTGTCCTAGCTATGATATTTCCAAAGATATGGGCTAAAAACGGTGTGATGCGAAATCCAGGCCCGTTTTGCTCTAGGAGGCCAAAGAGCCGAGAAAAACGCGAAAAACGAAAAAATCGACTTTAGAAAATTCCCGGCCCCCTAGAAAAATCGGAAATCGTCTTACCAATCCAATGGCGCCAGCCAAATTGTCCTAGCTATGATATTTCCAAAGATATGGGCGAATAACGGTGTGATCCCAAATCCGGGCCCGTTTTGTTCTAGGAGGCCCAGGAGCCGAGAAAAACGCGAAAAACGAAAAAATCGACTTTAGAAAATTCCCGGACGCCTAGAAAAATCGGAAATCGTCTCACGAATCCAATGGCGCCAGCCAAATTGTCCTAGCTATGATATTTCCAACGATATGGGCGAATAACGGTGTGATCCCAAATCCGGGCCCGTTTTGTTCTAGGAGGCCCAGGAGCCGAGAAAAACGCGAAAAACGAAAAAAACGACTTTAGAAAATTCCCGGACCCCTAGAAAAATCGGAAATCTTCTCACGAATCCAAGGGCGCCAGCCAAATTGTCCTAGCTATGATATTTCCAAAGATATGGGCAAAAGACTGTGTGATCCCAAATCCGGGCCCGTTTTGCTCTAGGAGGCCCAGGAGCCGAGAAAAACGCGAAAAACGAAAAAATCGACTTTAGAAAATTCCCGGACCCCTAGAAAAATCGGAAATTGTCTCACGAATCCAATGGCGCCAGCCAAATTGTCCTAGCTATGATATTTCCAAAGATATGGGCTAAAAACGGTGTGATGCGAAATCCAGGCCCGTTTTGCTCTAGGAGGCCAAAGAGCCGAGAAAAACGCGAAAAACGAAAAAATCGACTTTAGAAAATTCCCGGCCCCCTAGAAAAATCGGAAATCGTCTTACCAATCCAATGGCGCCAGCCAAATTGTCCTAGCTATGATATTTGCAAAGATATGGGCGAATAACGGTGTGATCCCAAATCCGGGCCCGTTTTGTTCTAGGAGGCCCAGGAGCCGAGAAAAACGCGAAAAACGAAAAAATCGACTTTAGAAAATTCCCGGACGCCTAGAAAAATCGGAAATCGTCTCACGAATCCAATGGCGCCAGCCAAATTGTCCTAGCTATGATATTTCCAACGATATGGGCGAATAACGGTGTGATCCCAAATCCGGGCCCGTTTTGTTCTAGGAGGCCCAGGAGCCGAGAAAAACGCGAAAAACGAAAAAATCGACTTTAGAAAATTCCCGGACGCCTAGAAAAATCGGAAATCGTATCACGAATCCAATGGCGCCAGCCAAATTGTCCTAGCTATGATATTTCCAACGATATGGGCGAATAACGGTGTGATCCCAAATCCGGGCCCGTTTTGTTCTAGGAGGCCCAGGAGCCGAGAAAAACGCGAAAAACGAAAAAATCGACTTTAGGAAATTCCCGGACCCCTAGAAAAATCGAGAATCGTCTCACGAATCCAATGGCGCCAGCCAAATTGTCCTAGCTATGATATTTCCAAAGATATGGGCTAAAAACGGTGTGATGCGAAATCCAGGCCCGTTTTGCTCTAGGAGGCCAAAGAGCCGACAAAAACGCGAAAAACGAAAAAATCGACTTTAGAAAATTCCCGGCCCCCTAGAAAAATCGGAAATCGTCTTACCAATCCAATGGCGCCAGCCAAATTGTCCTAGCTATGATATTTCCAAAGATATGGGCGAATAACGGTGTGATCCCAAATCCGGGCCCGTTTTGTTCTAGGAGGCCCAGGAGCCGAGAAAAACGCGAAAAACGAAAAAATCGACTTTAGAAAATTCCCGGACGCCTAGAAAAATCGGAAATCGTCTCACGAATCCAATGGCGCCAGCCAAATTGTCCTAGCTATGATATTTCCAACGATATGGGCGAATAACGGTGTGATCCCAAATCCGGGCCCGTTTTGTTCTAGGAGGCCCAGGAGCCGAGAAAAACGCGAAAAACGAAAAAATCGACTTTAGAAAATTCCCGGACGCCTAGAAAAATCGGAAATCGTCTCACGAATCCAATGGCGCCAGCCAAATTGTCCTAGCTATGATATTTCCAACGATATGGGCGAATAACGGTGTGATCCCAAATCCGGGCCCGTTTTGTTCTAGGAGGCCCAGGAGCCGAGAAAAACGCGAAAAACGAAAAAATCGACTTTAGAAAATTCCCGGACGCCTAGAAAAATCGGAAATCGTCTCACGAATCCAATGGCGCCAGCCAAATTGTCCTAGCTATGATATTTCCAACGATATGGGCGAATAACGGTGTGATCCCAAATCCGGGCCCGTTTTGTTCTAGGAGGCCCAGGAGCCGAGAAAAACGCGAAAAACGAAAAAATCGACTTTAGAAAATTCCCGGACGCCTAGAAAAATCGGAAATCGTCTCACGAATCCAATGGCGCCAGCCAAATTGTCCTAGCTATGATATTTCCAACGATATGGGCGAATAACGGTGTGATCCCAAATCCGGGCCCGTTTTGTTCTAGGAGGCCCAGGAGCCGAGAAAAACGCGAAAAACGAAAAAATCGACTTTAGGAAATTCCCGGACCCCTAGAAAAATCGAGAATCGTCTCACGAATCCAATGGCGCCAGCCAAATTGTCCTAGCTATGATATTTCCAAAGATATGGGCTAAAAACGGTGTGATGCGAAATCCAGGCCCGTTTTGCTCTAAGAGGCCAAAGAGCCGAGAAAAACGCGAAAAACGAAAAAATCGACTTTAGAAAATTCCCGGCCCCCTAGAAAAATCGGAAATCGTCTCACCAATCCAATGGCGCCAGCCAAATTGTCCTAGCTATGATATTTCCAAAGATATGGGCGAAAAACAGTGTGATCCCAAATCCGGGCCCGTTTTGCTCTAGGAGGCCCAGGAGCCGAGAAAAACGCGAAAAACGAAAAAATCGACTTTAGAAAATTCCCGGACCCCTAGAAAAATCGGAAATCGTCTTACCAATCCAATGGCGCCAGCCAAATTGTCCTAGCTATGATATTTCCAAAGATATGGGCGAATAACGGTGTGATCCCAAATCCGGGCCCGTTTTGTTCTAGGAGGCCCAGGAGCCGAGAAAAACGCGAAAAACGAAAAAATCGACTTTAGAAAATTCCCGGACGCCTAGAAAAATCTGAAATCGTCTCACGAATCCAATGGCGCCAGCCAAATTGTCCTAGCTATGATATTTCCAACGATATGGGCGAATAACGGTGTGATCCCAAATCCGGGCCCGTTTTGTTCTAGGAGGCCCAGGAGCCGAGAAAAACGCGAAAAACGAAAAAATCGACTTTAGAAAATTCCCGGACGCCTAGAAAAATCGGAAATCGTCTCACGAATCCAATGGCGCCAGCCAAATTGTCCTAGCTATGATATTTCCAACGATATGGGCGAATAACGGTGTGATCCCAAATCCGGGCCCGTTTTGTTCTAGGAGGCCCAGGAGCCGAGAAAAACGCGAAAAACGAAAAAATCGACTTTAGAAAATTCCCGGACCCCTAGAAAAATCGGAAATCGTCTTACCAATCCAATGGCGCCAGCCAAATTGTCCTAGCTATGATATTTCCAAAGATATGGGCGAATAACGGTGTGATCCCAAATCCGGGCCCGTTTTGTTCTAGGAGGCCCAGGAGCCGAGAAAAACGCGAAAAACGAAAAAATCGACTTTAGAAAATTCTCGGACGCCTAGAAAAATCGGAAATCGTCTCACGAATCCAATGGCGCCAGCCAAATTGTCCTAGCTATGATATTTCCAACGATATGGGCGAATAACGGTGTGATCCCAAATCCGGGCCCATTCTGTTCTAGGAGGCCCAGGAGCCGAGAAAAACGCGAAAAACGAAAAAATCGACTTTAGAAAATTCCCGGACGCCTAGAAAAATCGGAAATCGTCTCACGAATCCAATGGCGCCAGCCAAATTGTCCTAGCTATGATATTTCCAACGATATGGGCGAATAACGGTGTGATCCCAAATCCGGGCCCGTTTTGTTCTAGGAGGCCCAGGAGCCGAGAAAAACGCGAAAAACGAAAAAATCGACTTTAGAAAATTCCCGGACCCCTAGAAAAATCGGAAATCGTCTTACCAATCCAATGGCGCCAGCCAAATTGTCCTAGCTATGATATTTCCAAAGATATGGGCGAATAACGGTGTGATCCCAAATCCGGGCCCGTTTTGTTCTAGGAGGCCCAGGAGCCGAGAAAAACGCGAAAAACGAAAAAATCGACTTTAGAAAATTCCTAGCCCCCTAGAAAAATCGGAAATCGTCTCACGAATCCAATGGCGCCAGCCAAATTGTCCTAGCTATGATATTTCCAAAGATATGGGCAAAAGACTGTGTGATCCCAAATCCGGGCCCGTTTTGCTCTAGGAGGCCCAGGAGCCGAGAAAAACGCGAAAAACGAAAAAAACGACTTTAGAAAATTCCCGGACCCCTAGAAAAATCGGAAATCGTCTCACGAATCCAAGGGCGCCAGCCAAATTGTCCTAGCTATGATATTTCCAAAGATATGGGCAAAAGACTGTGTGATCCCAAATCCGGGCCCGTTTTGCTCTAGGAGGCCCAGGAGCCGAGAAAAACGCGAAAAACGAAAAAATCGACTTTAGGAAATTCCCGGACCCCTAGAAAAATCGGAAATCGTCTCACTGATCCAATGGCGCCAGCCAAATTGTCCTAGCTATGATATTTCCAAAGATATGGGCGAATAACGGTGTGATCCCAAATCCGGGCCCGTTTTGTTCTAGGAGGCCCAGGAGCCGAGAAAAACGCGAAAAACGAAAAAATCGACTTTAGAAAATTCTCGGACGCCTAGAAAAATCGGAAATCGTCTCACGAATCCAATGGCGCCAGCCAAATTGTCCTAGCTATGATATTTCCAACGATATGGGCGAATAACGGTGTGATCCCAAATCCGGGCCCGTTCTGTTCTAGGAGGCCCAGGAGCCGAGAAAAACGCGAAAAACGAAAAAATCGACTTTAGAAAATTCCCGGACGCCTAGAAAAATCGGAAATCGTCTTACCAATCCAATGGCGCCAGCCAAATTGTCCTAGCTATGATATTTCCAACGATATGGGCGAATAACGGTGTGATCCCAAATCCGGGCCCGTTTTGTTCTAGGAGGCCCAGGAGCCGAGAAAAACGCGAAAAACGAAAAAAACGACTTTAGAAAATTCCCGGACCCCTAGAAAAATCGGAAATCGTCTCACGAATCCAAGGGCGCCAGCCAAATTGTCCTAGCTATGATATTTCCAAAGATATGGGCAAAAGACTGTGTGATCCCAAATCCGGGCCCGTTTTGCTCTAGGAGGCCCAGGAGCCGAGAAAAACGCGAAAAACGAAAAAATCGACTTTAGGAAATTCCCGGACCCCTAGAAAAATCGGAAATCGTCTCACTGATCCAATGGCGCCAGCCAAATTGTCCTAGCTATGATATTTCCAAAGATATGGGCGAATAACGGTGTGATCCCAAATCCGGGCCCGTTATGCCTTAGGAGGCCCAGGAGCCGAGAAAAACACGAAAAACGAAAAAATCGACTTTAGAAAATTCCCGGACGCCTACAAAAATCGGAAATCGTCTCACGAATCAAATGGCGCCAGCCAAATTGTCCTAGCTACGATATTTCCAAAGATATGGGCGAAAAACGGTGTGATCCCAAATCCGGGCCCGTTTTGCTCTAGGAGGCCCAGGAGCCGAGAAAAACGCGAAAAACGAAAAAATCGACTTTAGAAAATTCCCAGCCCCCTAGAAAAATCGGAAATCGTCTCACGAATCCAATGGCGCCAGCCAAATTGTCCTAGCTATGATATTTCCAAAGATATGGGCAAAAGACTGTGTGATCCCAAATCCGGGCCCGTTTTGCTCTAGGAGGCCCAGGAGCCGGGAAAAACGCGAAAAACGAAAAAATCGAATTTAGAAAATTCCCAGCCCCCTAGAAAAATCGGAAATCGTCTCACGAATCCAATGGCGCCAGCCAAATTGTCCTAGCTATGATATTTCCAAAGATATGGGCGACAAACGGTGTGATCCCAAATCCGGGCCCGTTATGCCCTAGGAGGCCCAGGAGCCGAGAAAAACGCGAAAAACGAACAAATCGACTTTAGAAAATTCCCGGACGCCTAGAAAAATCGGAAATCGTCTCACGAATCCAATGGCGCCAGCCAAATTTTCCTAGCTATGATATTTCCAAAGATATGGGCAAAAGACTGTGTGATCCCAAATCCGGGCCCGTTTTGCTCTAGGAGGCCCAGGAGCCGAGAAAAACGCGAAAAACGAAAAAATCGACTTTAGAAAATTCCCAGCCCCCTAGAAAAATCGGAAATCGTCTCACGAATCCAATGGCGCCAGCCAAATTGTCCTAGCTATGATATTTCCAAAGATATGGGCGAATAACGGTCTGAGTCCAAATCCGGGCCCGTTTTGCTCTAGGAGGCCCAGGAGCCGAGCTAAACGCAAAAAAACGAAAAAATCGACTGTGGACCATTCCCGGACCCCTTGGAACATCGGAAATCGTCTCACGAATCCAATGGCGCCAGCCAAATTGTCCTAGCTATGATATTTCCAAAGATATGGGCGAATAACGGTGTGATCCCAAATCCGGGCCCGTTTTGTTCTAGGAGGCCCAGGAGCCGAGAAAAACGCGAAAAACGAAAAAATCGACTTTAGAAAATTCCCAGCCCCCTAGAAAAATCGGAAATCGTCTCACGAATCCAATGGCGCCAGCCAAATTGTCCTAGCTGTGATATTTCCAAAGATATGGGCAAAAGACTGTGTGATCCCAAATCCGGGCCCGTTTTGTTCTAGGAGGCCCAGGAGCCGAGAAAAACGCGAAAAACGAAAAAAACGACTTTAGAAAATTCCCGGACCCCTAGAAAAATCGGAAATCGTCTCACGAATCCAGTGGCGCCAGCCAAATTGTCCTAGCTATGATATTTCCAAAGATATGGGCGAAAAACGGTGTGATACCAAATCCGGGCCCGTTTTGCTCTAGGAGACCCAGGAGCCGAGGAAATCGCGAAAAACGAAAAAATCGACTTTAGAAAATTCCCGGACCCCTAGAAAAATCGGAAATCGTCTCACGAATCCAATGGCGCCAGCCAAATTGTCCTAGCTATGATATTTCCAAAGATATGGGCAAAAGACTGTGTGATCCCAAATCCGGGCCCGTTTCGCTCTAGGAGGCCCAGGAGCCGAGAAAAACGCGACAAACGAAAAAATCAACTTTAGAAAATTCCCAGCCCCCTATAAAAATCGGAAATCGTCTCACGAATCCAATGGCGCCAGCCAAATTGTCCTAGCTATGATATTTCCAAAGATATGGGCAAAAGACTGTGTGATCCCAAATCCGGGCCCGTTTTGCTCTAGGAGGCCCAGGAGCCGAGAAAGACGCGAAAAACGAAAAAATGGACTTTAGAAAATTCCCAGCCCCCTAGAAAAATCGGAAATCGTCTCACGAATCAAATGGCGCCAGCCAAATTGTCCTAGCTATGATATTTCCAAAGATATGGGCAAAAGACTGTGTGATCCCAAATCCGGGCCCGTTTTGCTCTTGGAGGCCCAGGAGCCGAGAAAAACGCGAAAAACGAAAAAATCGACTTTAGAAAATTCCCAGCCCGCTAGAAAAATCGGAAATCGTCTCACGAATCCAATGGCGCCAGCCAAATTGTCCTAGCTATGATATTTCCAAAGATATGGGCAAAAGACTGTGTGATCCCAAATCCGGGCCCGTTTTGCTCTAGGAGGCCCAGGAGCCGAGAAAAACGCGAAAAACGAAAAAAACGACTTTAGAAAATTCCCGGACCCCTAGAAAAATCGGAAATCGTCTCACGAATCCAAGGGCGCCAGCCAAATTGTCCTAGCTATGATATTTCCAAAGATATGGGCAAAAGACTGTGTGATCCCAAATCCGGGCCCGTTTTGCTCTAGGAGGCCCAGGAGCCGGGAAAAACGCGAAAAACGAAAAAATCGAATTTAGAAAATTCCCAGCCCCCTAGAAAAATCGGAAATCGTCTCACGAATCCAATGGCGCCAGCCAAATTGTCCTAGCTATGATATTTCCAAAGATATGGGCGACAAACGGTGTGATCCCAAATCCGGGCCCGTTATGCCCTAGGAGGCCCAGGAGCCGAGAAAAACGCGAAAAACGAACAAATCGACTTTAGAAAATTCCCGGACGCCTAGAAAAATCGGAAATCGTCTCACGAATCCAATGGCGCCAGCCAAATTTTCCTAGCTATGATATTTCCAAAGATATGGGCAAAAGACTGTGTGATCCCAAATCCGGGCCCGTTTTGCTCTAGGAGGCCCAGGAGCCGAGAAAAACGCGAAAAACGAAAAAAACGACTTTAGAAAATTCCCGGACCCCTAGAAAAATCGGAAATCGTCTCACGAATCCAAGGGCGCCAGCCAAATTGTCCTAGCTATGATATTTCCAAAGATATGGGCAAAAGACTGTGTGATCCCAAATCCGGGCCCGTTTTGCTCTAGGAGGCCCAGGAGCCGAGAAAAACGCGAAAAACGAAAAAATCGACTTTAGGAAATTCCCGGACCCCTAGAAAAATCGGAAATCGTCTCACTGATCCAATGGCGCCAGCCAAATTGTCCTAGCTATGATATTTCCAAAGATATGGGCGAATAACGGTGTGATCCCAAATCCGGGCCCGTTTTGTTCTAGGAGGCCCAGGAGCCGAGAAAAACGCGAAAAACGAAAAAATCGACTTTAGAAAATTCCCAGCCCCCTAGAAAAATCGGAAATCGTCTCACGAATCCAATGGCGCCAGCCAAATTGTCCTAGCTATGATATTTCCAAAGATATGGGCGAATAACGGTCTGAGTCCAAATCCGGGCCCGTTTTGCTCTAGGAGGCCCAGGAGCCGAGCTAAACGCAAAAAAACGAAAAAATCGACTGTGGACCATTCCCGGACCCCTTGGAACATCGGAAATCGTCTCACGAATCCAATGGCGCCAGCCAAATTGTCCTAGCTATGATATTTCCAAAGATATGGGCGAATAACGGTGTGATCCCAAATCCGGGCCCGTTTTGTTCTAGGAGGCCCAGGAGCCGAGAAAAACGCGAAAAACGAAAAAATCGACTTTAGAAAATTCCCAGCCCCCTAGAAAAATCGGAAATCGTCTCACGAATCCAATGGCGCCAGCCAAATTGTCCTAGCTGTGATATTTCCAAAGATATGGGCAAAAGACTGTGTGATCCCAAATCCGGGCCCGTTTTGTTCTAGGAGGCCCAGGAGCCGAGAAAAACGCGAAAAACGAAAAAAACGACTTTAGAAAATTCCCGGACCCCTAGAAAAATCGGAAATCGTCTCACGAATCCAGTGGCGCCAGCCAAATTGTCCTAGCTATGATATTTCCAAAGATATGGGCGAAAAACGGTGTGATACCAAATCCGGGCCCGTTTTGCTCTAGGAGACCCAGGAGCCGAGGAAATCGCGAAAAACGAAAAAATCGACTTTAGAAAATTCCCGGACCCCTAGAAAAATCGGAAATCGTCTCACGAATCCAATGGCGCCAGCCAAATTGTCCTAGCTATGATATTTCCAAAGATATGGGCAAAAGACTGTGTGATCCCAAATCCGGGCCCGTTTCGCTCTAGGAGGCCCAGGAGCCGAGAAAAACGCGACAAACGAAAAAATCAACTTTAGAAAATTCCCAGCCCCCTATAAAAATCGGAAATCGTCTCACGAATCCAATGGCGCCAGCCAAATTGTCCTAGCTATGATATTTCCAAAGATATGGGCAAAAGACTGTGTGATCCCAAATCCGGGCCCGTTTTGCTCTAGGAGGCCCAGGAGCCGAGAAAGACGCGAAAAACGAAAAAATGGACTTTAGAAAATTCCCAGCCCCCTAGAAAAATCGGAAATCGTCTCACGAATCAAATGGCGCCAGCCAAATTGTCCTAGCTATGATATTTCCAAAGATATGGGCAAAAGACTGTGTGATCCCAAATCCGGGCCCGTTTTGCTCTTGGAGGCCCAGGAGCCGAGAAAAACGCGAAAAACGAAAAAATCGACTTTAGAAAATTCCCAGCCCGCTAGAAAAATCGGAAATCGTCTCACGAATCCAATGGCGCCAGCCAAATTGTCCTAGCTATGATATTTCCAAAGATATGGGCAAAAGACTGTGTGATCCCAAATCCGGGCCCGTTTTGCTCTAGGAGGCCCAGGAGCCGAGAAAAACGCGAAAAACGAAAAAAACGACTTTAGAAAATTCCCGGACCCCTAGAAAAATCGGAAATCGTCTCACGAATCCAAGGGCGCCAGCCAAATTGTCCTAGCTATGATATTTCCAAAGATATGGGCAAAAGACTGTGTGATCCCAAATCCGGGCCCGTTTTGCTCTAGGAGGCCCAGGAGCCGGGAAAAACGCGAAAAACGAAAAAATCGAATTTAGAAAATTCCCAGCCCCCTAGAAAAATCGGAAATCGTCTCACGAATCCAATGGCGCCAGCCAAATTGTCCTAGCTATGATATTTCCAAAGATATGGGCGACAAACGGTGTGATCCCAAATCCGGGCCCGTTATGCCCTAGGAGGCCCAGGAGCCGAGAAAAACGCGAAAAACGAACAAATCGACTTTAGAAAATTCCCGGACGCCTAGAAAAATCGGAAATCGTCTCACGAATCCAATGGCGCCAGCCAAATTTTCCTAGCTATGATATTTCCAAAGATATGGGCAAAAGACTGTGTGATCCCAAATCCGGGCCCGTTTTGCTCTAGGAGGCCCAGGAGCCGAGAAAAACGCGAAAAACGAAAAAAACGACTTTAGAAAATTCCCGGACCCCTAGAAAAATCGGAAATCGTCTCACGAATCCAAGGGCGCCAGCCAAATTGTCCTAGCTATGATATTTCCAAAGATATGGGCAAAAGACTGTGTGATCCCAAATCCGGGCCCGTTTTGCTCTAGGAGGCCCAGGAGCCGAGAAAAACGCGAAAAACGAAAAAATCGACTTTAGGAAATTCCCGGACCCCTAGAAAAATCGGAAATCGTCTCACTGATCCAATGGCGCCAGCCAAATTGTCCTAGCTATGATATTTCCAAAGATATGGGCGAATAACGGTGTGATCCCAAATCCGGGCCCGTTTTGTTCTAGGAGGCCCAGGAGCCGAGAAAAACGCGAAAAACGAAAAAATCGACTTTAGAAAATTCCCAGCCCCCTAGAAAAATCGGAAATCGTCTCACGAATCCAATGGCGCCAGCCAAATTGTCCTAGCTGTGATATTTCCAAAGATATGGGCAAAAGACTGTGTGATCCCAAATCCGGGCCCGTTTTGTTCTAGGAGGCCCAGGAGCCGAGAAAAACGCGAAAAACGAAAAAAACGACTTTAGAAAATTCCCGGACCCCTAGAAAAATCGGAAATCGTCTCACGAATCCAGTGGCGCCAGCCAAATTGTCCTAGCTATGATATTTCCAAAGATATGGGCGAAAAACGGTGTGATACCAAATCCGGGCCCGTTTTGCTCTAGGAGACCCAGGAGCCGAGGAAATCGCGAAAAACGAAAAAATCGACTTTAGAAAATTCCCGGACCCCTAGAAAAATCGGAAATCGTCTCACGAATCCAATGGCGCCAGCCAAATTGTCCTAGCTATGATATTTCCAAAGATATGGGCAAAAGACTGTGTGATCCCAAATCCGGGCCCGTTTCGCTCTAGGAGGCCCAGGAGCCGAGAAAAACGCGACAAACGAAAAATCAACTTTAGAAAATTCCCAGCCCCCTATAAAAATCGGAAATCGTCTCACGAATCCAATGGCGCCAGCCAAATTGTCCTAGCTATGATATTTCCAAAGATATGGGCAAAAGACTGTGTGATCCCAAATCCGGGCCCGTTTTGCTCTAGGAGGCCCAGGAGCCGAGAAAGACGCGAAAAACGAAAAAATGGACTTTAGAAAATTCCCAGCCCCCTAGAAAAATCGGAAATCGTCTCACGAATCAAATGGCGCCAGCCAAATTGTCCTAGCTATGATATTTCCAAAGATATGGGCAAAAGACTGTGTGATCCCAAATCCGGGCCCGTTTTGCTCTTGGAGGCCCAGGAGCCGAGAAAAACGCGAAAAACGAAAAAATCGACTTTAGAAAATTCCCAGCCCGCTAGAAAAATCGGAAATCGTCTCACGAATCCAATGGCGCCAGCCAAATTGTCCTAGCTATGATATTTCCAAAGATATGGGCAAAAGACTGTGTGATCCCAAATCCGGGCCCGTTTTGCTCTAGGAGGCCCAGGAGCCGAGAAAAACGCGAAAAACGAAAAAAACGACTTTAGAAAATTCCCGGACCCCTAGAAAAATCGGAAATCGTCTCACGAATCCAAGGGCGCCAGCCAAATTGTCCTAGCTATGATATTTCCAAAGATATGGGCAAAAGACTGTGTGATCCCAAATCCGGGCCCGTTTTGCTCTAGGAGGCCCAGGAGCCGAGAAAAACGCGAAAAACGAAAAAATCGACTTTAGAAAATTCCCAGCCCCCTAGAAAAATCGGAAATCGTCTCACGAATCCAATGGCGCCAGCGAAATTGTCCTAGCTATGATATTTCCAAAGATATGGGCGAATAACGGTCTGAGTCCAAATCCGGGCCCGTTTTGCTCTAGGAGGCCCAGGAGCCGAGCTAAACGCAAAAAAACGAAAAAATCGACTGTGGACCATTCCCGGACCCCTTGGAACATCGGAAATCGTCTCACGAATCCAATGGCGCCAGCCAAATTGTCCTAGCTATGATATTTCCAAAGATATGGGCAAAAGACTGTGTGATCCCAAATCCGGGCCCGTTTTGCTCTTGGAGGCCCAGGAGCCGAGAAAAACACGAAAAACGAAAAAATCGACTTTAGAAAATTCCCAGCCCGCTAGAAAAATCGGAAATCGTCTCACGAATCCAATGGCGCCAGCCAAATTGTCCTAGCTATGATATTTCCAAAGATATGGGCAAAAGACTGTGTGATCCCAAATCCGGGCCCGTTTTGCTCTAGGAGGCCCAGGAGCCGAGAAAAACGCGAAAAACGAAAAAATCGACTTTAGGAAATTCCCGGACCCCTAGAAAAATCGGAAATCGTCTCACTGATCCAATGGCGCCAGCCAAATTGTCCTAGCTATGATATTTCCAAAGATATGGGCGAATAACGGTGTGATCCCAAATCCGGGCCCGTTGTGTTCTAGGAGGCCCAGGAGCCGAGAAAAACGCGAAAAACGAAAAAATCGACTTTAGAAAATTCCCGGACGCCTAGAAAAATCGGAAATCGTCTCACGAATCCAATGGCGCCAGCCAAATTGTCCTAGCTATGATATTTCCAACGATATGGGCGAATAACGGTGTGATCCCAAATCCGGGCCCGTTTTGTTCGAGGAGGCCCAGGAGCCGAGAAAAACGCGAAAAACGAAAAAAACGACTTTAGGAAATTCCCGGACCCCTAGAAAAATCGGAAATCGTCTCACTGATCCAATGGCGCCAGCCAAATTGTCCTAGCTATGATATTTCCAAAGATATGGGCGAATAACGGTGTGATCCCAAATCCGGGCCCGTTTTGTTCTAGGAGGCCCAGGAGCCGAGAAAAACGCGAAAAACGAAAAAATCGACTTTAGAAAATTCCCAGCCCCCTAGAAAAATCGGAAATCGTCTCACGAATCCAGTGGCGCCAGCCAAATTGTCCTAGCTATGATATTTCCAAAGATATGGGCGAAAAACGGTGTGATACCAAATCCGGGCCCGTTTTGCTCTAGGAGACCCAGGAGCCGAGGAAATCGCGAAAAACGAAAAAATCGACTTTAGAAAATTCCCGGACCCCTAGAAAAATCGGAAATCGTCTCACGAATCCAATGGCGCCAGCCAAATTGTCCTAGCTATGATATTTCCAAAGATATGGGCAAAAGACTGTGTGATCCCAAATCCGGGCCCGTTTCGCTCTAGGAGGCCCAGGAGCCGAGAAAAACGCGACAAACGAAAAAATCAACTTTAGAAAATTCCCAGCCCCCTATAAAAATCGGAAATCGTCTCACGAATCCAATGGCGCCAGCCAAATTGTCCTAGCTATGATATTTCCAAAGATATGGGCAAAAGACTGTGTGATCCCAAATCCGGGCCCGTTTTGCTCTAGGAGGCCCAGGAGCCGAGAAAGACGCGAAAAACGAAAAAATGGACTTTAGAAAATTCCCAGCCCCCTAGAAAAATCGGAAATCGTCTCACGAATCAAATGGCGCCAGCCAAATTGTCCTAGCTATGATATTTCCAAAGATATGGGCAAAAGACTGTGTGATCCCAAATCCGGGCCCGTTTTGCTCTTGGAGGCCCAGGAGCCGAGAAAAACGCGACAAACGAAAAATCAACTTTAGAAAATTCCCAGCCCCCTATAAAAATCGGAAATCGTCTCACGAATCCAATGGCGCCAGCCAAATTGTCCTAGCTATGATATTTCCAAAGATATGGGCAAAAGACTGTGTGATCCCAAATCCGGGCCCGTTTTGCTCTAGGAGGCCCAGGAGCCGAGAAAGACGCGAAAAACGAAAAAATGGACTTTAGAAAATTCCCAGCCCCCTAGAAAAATCGGAAATCGTCTCACGAATCAAATGGCGCCAGCCAAATTGTCCTAGCTATGATATTTCCAAAGATATGGGCAAAAGACTGTGTGATCCCAAATCCGGGCCCGTTTTGCTCTTGGAGGCCCAGGAGCCGAGAAAAACGCGAAAAACGAAAAAATCGACTTTAGAAAATTCCCAGCCCGCTAGAAAAATCGGAAATCGTCTCACGAATCCAATGGCGCCAGCCAAATTGTCCTAGCTATGATATTTCCAAAGATATGGGCAAAAGACTGTGTGATCCCAAATCCGGGCCCGTTTTGCTCTAGGAGGCCCAGGAGCCGAGAAAAACGCGAAAAACGAAAAAAACGACTTTAGAAAATTCCCGGACCCCTAGAAAAATCGGAAATCGTCTCACGAATCCAAGGGCGCCAGCCAAATTGTCCTAGCTATGATATTTCCAAAGATATGGGCAAAAGACTGTGTGATCCCAAATCCGGGCCCGTTTTGCTCTAGGAGGCCCAGGAGCCGAGAAAAACGCGAAAAACGAAAAAATCGACTTTAGAAAATTCCCAGCCCCCTAGAAAAATCGGAAATCGTCTCACGAATCCAATGGCGCCAGCGAAATTGTCCTAGCTATGATATTTCCAAAGATATGGGCGAATAACGGTCTGAGTCCAAATCCGGGCCCGTTTTGCTCTAGGAGGCCCAGGAGCCGAGCTAAACGCAAAAAAACGAAAAAATCGACTGTGGACCATTCCCGGACCCCTTGGAACATCGGAAATCGTCTCACGAATCCAATGGCGCCAGCCAAATTGTCCTAGCTATGATATTTCCAAAGATATGGGCAAAAGACTGTGTGATCCCAAATCCGGGCCCGTTTTGCTCTTGGAGGCCCAGGAGCCGAGAAAAACACGAAAAACGAAAAAATCGACTTTAGAAAATTCCCAGCCCGCTAGAAAAATCGGAAATCGTCTCACGAATCCAATGGCGCCAGCCAAATTGTCCTAGCTATGATATTTCCAAAGATATGGGCAAAAGACTGTGTGATCCCAAATCCGGGCCCGTTTTGCTCTAGGAGGCCCAGGAGCCGAGAAAAACGCGAAAAACGAAAAAAACGACTTTAGAAAATTCCCGGACCCCTAGAAAAATCGGAAATCGTCTCACGAATCCAAGGGCGCCAGCCAAATTGTCCTAGCTATGATATTTCCAAAGATATGGGCAAAAGACTGTGTGATCCCAAATCCGGGCCCGTTTTGCTCTAGGAGGCCCAGGAGCCGAGAAAAACGCGAAAAACGAAAAAATCGACTTTAGGAAATTCCCGGACCCCTAGAAAAATCGGAAATCGTCTCACTGATCCAATGGCGCCAGCCAAATTGTCCTAGCTATGATATTTCCAAAGATATGGGCAAAAGACTGTGTGATCCCAAATCCGGGCCCGTTTTGCTCTAGGAGGCCCAGGAGCCGAGAAAAACGCGAAAAACGAAAAAAACGACTTTAGAAAATTCCCGGACCCCTAGAAAAATCGGAAATCGTCTCACGAATCCAAGGGCGCCAGCCAAATTGTCCTAGCTATGATATTTCCAAAGATATGGGCAAAAGACTGTGTGATCCCAAATCCGGGCCCGTTTTGCTCTAGGAGGCCCAGGAGCCGAGAAAAACGCGAAAAACGAAAAAATCGACTTTAGGAAATTCCCGGACCCCTAGAAAAATCGGAAATCGTCTCACTGATCCAATGGCGCCAGCCAAATTGTCCTAGCTATGATATTTCCAAAGATATGGGCGAATAACGGTGTGATCCCAAATCCGGGCCCGTTGTGTTCTAGGAGGCCCAGGAGCCGAGAAAAACGCGAAAAACGAAAAAATCGACTTTAGAAAATTCCCGGACGCCTAGAAAAATCGGAAATCGTCTCACGAATCCAATGGCGCCAGCCAAATTGTCCTAGCTATGATATTTCCAACGATATGGGCGAATAACGGTGTGATCCCAAATCCGGGCCCGTTTTGTTCGAGGAGGCCCAGGAGCCGAGAAAAACGCGAAAAACGAAAAAAACGACTTTAGGAAATTCCCGGACCCCTAGAAAAATCGGAAATCGTCTCACTGATCCAATGGCGCCAGCCAAATTGTCCTAGCTATGATATTTCCAAAGATATGGGCGAATAACGGTGTGATCCCAAATCCGGGCCCGTTTTGTTCTAGGAGGCCCAGGAGCCGAGAAAAACGCGAAAAACGAAAAAATCGACTTTAGAAAATTCCCAGCCCCCTAGAAAAATCGGAAATCGTCTCACGAATCCAGTGGCGCCAGCCAAATTGTCCTAGCTATGATATTTCCAAAGATATGGGCGAAAAACGGTGTGATACCAAATCCGGGCCCGTTTTGCTCTAGGAGACCCAGGAGCCGAGGAAATCGCGAAAAACGAAAAAATCGACTTTAGAAAATTCCCGGACCCCTAGAAAAATCGGAAATCGTCTCACGAATCCAATGGCGCCAGCCAAATTGTCCTAGCTATGATATTTCCAAAGATATGGGCAAAAGACTGTGTGATCCCAAATCCGGGCCCGTTTCGCTCTAGGAGGCCCAGGAGCCGAGAAAAACGCGACAAACGAAAAAATCAACTTTAGAAAATTCCCAGCCCCCTATAAAAATCGGAAATCGTCTCACGAATCCAATGGCGCCAGCCAAATTGTCCTAGCTATGATATTTCCAAAGATATGGGCAAAAGACTGTGTGATCCCAAATCCGGGCCCGTTTTGCTCTAGGAGGCCCAGGAGCCGAGAAAGACGCGAAAAACGAAAAAATGGACTTTAGAAAATTCCCAGCCCCCTAGAAAAATCGGAAATCGTCTCACGAATCAAATGGCGCCAGCCAAATTGTCCTAGCTATGATATTTCCAAAGATATGGGCAAAAGACTGTGTGATCCCAAATCCGGGCCCGTTTTGCTCTTGGAGGCCCAGGAGCCGAGAAAAACGCGAAAAACGAAAAAATCGACTTTAGAAAATTCCCAGCCCGCTAGAAAAATCGGAAATCGTCTCACGAATCCAATGGCGCCAGCCAAATTGTCCTAGCTATGATATTTCCAAAGATATGGGCAAAAGACTGTGTGATCCCAAATCCGGGCCCGTTTTGCTCTAGGAGGCCCAGGAGCCGAGAAAAACGCGAAAAACGAAAAAAACGACTTTAGAAAATTCCCGGACCCCTAGAAAAATCGGAAATCGTCTCACGAATCCAAGGGCGCCAGCCAAATTGTCCTAGCTATGATATTTCCAAAGATATGGGCAAAAGACTGTGTGATCCCAAATCCGGGCCCGTTTTGCTCTAGGAGGCCCAGGAGCCGGGAAAAACGCGAAAAACGAAAAAATCGAATTTAGAAAATTCCCAGCCCCCTAGAAAAATCGGAAATCGTCTCACGAATCCAATGGCGCCAGCCAAATTGTCCTAGCTATGATATTTCCAAAGATATGGGCGACAAACGGTGTGATCCCAAATCCGGGCCCGTTATGCCCTAGGAGGCCCAGGAGCCGAGAAAAACGCGAAAAACGAACAAATCGACTTTAGAAAATTCCCGGACGCCTAGAAAAATCGGAAATCGTCTCACGAATCCAATGGCGCCAGCCAAATTTTCCTAGCTATGATATTTCCAAAGATATGGGCAAAAGACTGTGTGATCCCAAATCCGGGCCCGTTTTGCTCTAGGAGGCCCAGGAGCCGAGAAAAACGCGAAAAACGAAAAAATCGACTTTAGAAAATTCCCAGCCCCCTAGAAAAATCGGAAATCGTCTCACGAATCCAATGGCGCCAGCCAAATTGTCCTAGCTATGATATTTCCAAAGATATGGGCGAATAACGGTCTGAGTCCAAATCCGGGCCCGTTTTGCTCTAGGAGGCCCAGGAGCCGAGCTAAACGCAAAAAAACGAAAAAATCGACTGTGGACCATTCCCGGACCCCTTGGAACATCGGAAATCGTCTCACGAATCCAATGGCGCCAGCCAAATTGTCCTAGCTATGATATTTCCAAAGATATGGGCAAAAGACTGTGTGATCCCAAATCCGGGCCCGTTTTGCTCTTGGAGGCCCAGGAGCCGAGAAAAACACGAAAAACGAAAAAATCGACTTTAGAAAATTCCCAGCCCGCTAGAAAAATCGGAAATCGTCTCACGAATCCAATGGCGCCAGCCAAATTGTCCTAGCTATGATATTTCCAAAGATATGGGCAAAAGACTGTGTGATCCCAAATCCGGGCCCGTTTTGCTCTAGGAGGCCCAGGAGCCGAGAAAAACGCGAAAAACGAAAAAAACGACTTTAGAAAATTCCCGGACCCCTAGAAAAATCGGAAATCGTCTCACGAATCCAAGGGCGCCAGCCAAATTGTCCTAGCTATGATATTTCCAAAGATATGGGCAAAAGACTGTGTGATTCCAAATCCGGGCCCGTTTTGCTCTAGGAGGCCCAGGAGCCGAGAAAAACGCGAAAAACGAAAAAATCGACTTTAGGAAATTCCCGGACCCCTAGAAAAATCGGAAATCGTCTCACTGATCCAATGGCGCCAGCCAAATTGTCCTAGCTATGATATTTCCAAAGATATGGGCGAATAACGGTGTGATCCCAAATCCGGGCCCGTTTTGCTCTTGGAGGCCCAGGAGCCGAGAAAAACGCGAAAAACGAAAAAATCGACTTTAGAAAATTCCCAGCCCGCTAGAAAAATCGGAAATCGTCTCACGAATCCAATGGCGCCAGCCAAATTGTCCTAGCTATGATATTTCCAAAGATATGGGCAAAAGACTGTGTGATCCCAAATCCGGGCCCGTTTTGCTCTAGGAGGCCCAGGAGCCGAGAAAAACGCGAAAAACGAAAAAAACGACTTTAGAAAATTCCCGGACCCCTAGAAAAATCGGAAATCGTCTCACGAATCCAAGGGCGCCAGCCAAATTGTCCTAGCTATGATATTTCCAAAGATATGGGCAAAAGACTGTGTGATCCCAAATCCGGGCCCGTTTTGCTCTAGGAGGCCCAGGAGCCGAGAAAAACGCGAAAAACGAAAAAATCGACTTTAGGAAATTCCCGGACCCCTAGAAAAATCGGAAATCGTCTCACGAATCCAATGGCGCCAGCCAAATTGTCCTAGCTATGATATTTCCAAAGATATGGGCAAAAGACTGTGTGATCCCAAATCCGGGCCCGTTTCGCTCTAGGAGGCCCAGGAGCCGAGAAAAACGCGACAAACGAAAAAATCAACTTTAGAAAATTCCCAGCCCCCTATAAAAATCGGAAATCGTCTCACGAATCCAATGGCGCCAGCCAAATTGTCCTAGCTATGATATTTCCAAAGATATGGGCAAAAGACTGTGTGATCCCAAATCCGGGCCCGTTTTGCTCTAGGAGGCCCAGGAGCCGAGAAAGACGCGAAAAACGAAAAAATGGACTTTAGAAAATTCCCAGCCCCCTAGAAAAATCGGAAATCGTCTCACGAATCAAATGGCGCCAGCCAAATTGTCCTAGCTATGATATTTCCAAAGATATGGGCAAAAGACTGTGTGATCCCAAATCCGGGCCCGTTTTGCTCTTGGAGGCCCAGGAGCCGAGAAAAACGCGAAAAACGAAAAAATCGACTTTAGAAAATTCCCAGCCCGCTAGAAAAATCGGAAATCGTCTCACGAATCCAATGGCGCCAGCCAAATTGTCCTAGCTATGATATTTCCAAAGATATGGGCAAAAGACTGTGTGATCCCAAATCCGGGCCCGTTTTGCTCTAGGAGGCCCAGGAGCCGAGAAAAACGCGAAAAACGAAAAAAACGACTTTAGAAAATTCCCGGACCCCTAGAAAAATCGGAAATCGTCTCACGAATCCAAGGGCGCCAGCCAAATTGTCCTAGCTATGATATTTCCAAAGATATGGGCAAAAGACTGTGTGATCCCAAATCCGGGCCCGTTTTGCTCTAGGAGGCCCAGGAGCCGAGAAAAACGCGAAAAACGAAAAAATCGACTTTAGGAAATTCCCGGACCCCTAGAAAAATCGGAAATCGTCTCACTGATCCAATGGCGCCAGCCAAATTGTCCTAGCTATGATATTTCCAAAGATATGGGCGAATAACGGTGTGATCCCAAATCCGGGCCCGTTGTGTTCTAGGAGGCCCAGGAGCCGAGAAAAACGCGAAAAACGAAAAAATCGACCTTAGAAAATTCCCGGACGCCTAGAAAAATCGGAAATCGTCTCACGAATCCAATGGCGCCAGCCAAATTGTCCTAGCTATGATATTTCCAACGATATGGGCGAATAACGGTGTGATCCCAAATCCGGGCCCGTTTTGTTCTAGGAGGCCCAGGAGCCGAGAAAAACGCGAAAAACGAAAAAAACGACTTTAGAAAATTCCCGGACCCCTAGAAAAATCGGAAATCGTCTCACGAATCCAAGGGCGCCAGCCAAATTGTCCTAGCTATGATATTTCCAAAGATATGGGCAAAAGACTGTGTGATCCCAAATCCGGGCCCGTTTTGCTCTAGGAGGCCCAGGAGCCGAGAAAAACGCGAAAAACGAAAAAATCGACTTTAGGAAATTCCCGGACCCCTAGAAAAATCGGAAATCGTCTCACTGATCCAATGGCGCCAGCCAAATTGTCCTAGCTATGATATTTCCAAAGATATGGGCGAATAACGGTGTGATCCCAAATCCGGGCCCGTTGTGTTCTAGGAGGCCCAGGAGCCGAGAAAAACGCGAAAAACGAAAAAATCGACTTTAGAAAATTCCCGGACGCCCAGAAAAATCGGAAATCGTCTCACGAATCCAATGGCGCCAGCCAAATTGTCCTAGCTATGATATTTCCAACGATATGGGCGAATAACGGTGTGATCCCAAATCCGGGCCCGTTTTGTTCTAGGAGGCCCAGGAGCCGAGAAAAACGCGAAAAACGAAAAAATCGACTTTAGAAAATTGCCAGCCCCCTAGAAAAATCGGAAATCGTCTCACGAATCCAATGGCGCCAGCCAAATTGTCCTAGCTATGATATTTCCAAAGATATGGGCGAAAAACGGTGTGATACCAAATCCGGGCCCGTTTTGCTCTAGGAGACCCAGGAGCCGAGGAAATCGCGAAAAACGAAAAAATCGACTTTAGAAAATTCCCGGACCCCTAGAAAAATCGGAAATCGTCTCACGAATCCAATGGCGCCAGCCAAATTGTCCTAGCTATGATATTTCCAAAGATATGGGCGAATAACGGTGTGATCCCAAATCCGGGCCCGTTTTGCTCTAGGAGGCCTAGGAGCCGAGGAAAACGCGAAAAACGAAAAAAACGACTTTAGAAAATTCCCGGCCCCCTAGAAAAGTCGGAAATCGTCTCACGAATCCAATGGCGCCAGCCAAATTGTCCTAGCGATGATATTTCCAAAGATATGGGCGAATAACGGTCTGAGTCCAAATCCGGGCCCGTTATGCCCTAGGAGGCCCAGGAGCCGAGAAAAACGCGAAAAACGAAAAAAACGACCTTAGAAAATTCCCGGAACCCTAGAAAAATCGGAAATCGTCTCACGAATCCAATGGCGCCAGCCAAATTGTCCTAGCTATGATATTTCCAAAGATATGGGCGAATAACAGTGTGATCCCAAATCCGGGCCCGTTTTGTTCTAGGAGGCCCAGGAGCCGAGAAAAACGCGAAAAACGAAAAAAACGACTTTAGAAAATTCCCGGACCCCTTGGAACATCGGAAATCGTCTCACGAATCCAATGGCGCCAGCCAAATTGTCCTAGCTATGATATTTCCAAAGATATGGGCAAAAGACTGTGTGATCCCAAATCCGGGCCCGTTTTGCTCTTGGAGGCCCAGGAGCCGAGAAAAACACGAAAAACGAAAAAATCGACTTTAGAAAATTCCCAGCCCGCTAGAAAAATCGGAAATCGTCTCACGAATCCAATGGCGCCAGCCAAATTGTCCTAGCTATGATATTTCCAAAGATATGGGCAAAAGACTGTGTGATCCCAAATCCGGGCCCGTTTTGCTCTAGGAGGCCCAGGAGCCGAGAAAAACGCGAAAAACGAAAAAAACGACTTTAGAAAATTCCCGGACCCCTAGAAAAATCGGAAATCGTCTCACGAATCCAAGGGCGCCAGCCAAATTGTCCTAGCTATGATATTTCCAAAGATATGGGCAAAAGACTGTGTGATCCCAAATCCGGGCCCGTTTTGCTCTAGGAGGCCCAGGAGCCGAGCTAAACGCAAAAAAACGAAAAAATCGACTGTGGACCATTCCCGGACCCCTTGGAACATCGGAAATCGTCTCACGAATCCAATGGCGCCAGCCAAATTGTCCTAGCTATGATATTTCCAAAGATATGGGCAAAAGACTGTGTGATCCCAAATCCGGGCCCGTTTTGCTCTTGGAGGCCCAGGAGCCGAGAAAAACACGAAAAACGAAAAAATCGACTTTAGAAAATTCCCAGCCCGCGAGAAAAATCGGAAATCGTCTCACGAATCCAATGGCGCCAGCCAAATTGTCCTAGCTATGATATTTCCAAAGATATGGGCAAAAGACTGTGTGATCCCAAATCCGGGCCCGTTTTGCTCTAGGAGGCCCAGGAGCCGAGAAAAACGCGAAAAACGAAAAAAACGACTTTAGAAAATTCCCGGACCCCTAGAAAAATCGGAAATCGTCTCACGAATCCAAGGGCGCCAGCCAAATTGTCCTAGCTATGATATTTCCAAAGATATGGGCAAAAGACTGTGTGATCCCAAATCCGGGCCCGTTTTGCTCTAGGAGGCCCAGGAGCCGAGAAAAACGCGAAAAACGAAAAAATCGACTTTAGGAAATTCCCGGACCCCTAGAAAAATCGGAAATCGTCTCACTGATCCAATGGCGCCAGCCAAATTGTCCTAGCTATGATATTTCCAAAGATATGGGCGAATAACGGTGTGATCCCAAATCCGGGCCCGTTTTGCTCTTGGAGGCCCAGGAGCCGAGAAAAACGCGAAAAACGAAAAAATCGACTTTAGGAAATTCCCGGACCCCTAGAAAAATCGGAAATCGTCTCACGAATCCAATGGCGCCAGCCAAATTGTCCTAGCTATGATATTTCCAAAGATATGGGCAAAAGACTGTGTGATCCCAAATCCGGGCCCGTTTCGCTCTAGGAGGCCCAGGAGCCGAGAAAAACGCGACAAACGAAAAAATCAACTTTAGAAAATTCCCAGCCCCCTAGAAAAATCGGAAATCGTCTCACGAATCCAATGGCGCCAGCCAAATTGTCCTAGCTATGATATTTCCAAAGATATGGGCAAAAGACTGTGTGATCCCAAATCCGGGCCCGTTTTGCTCTAGGAGGCCCAGGAGCCGAGAAAGACGCGAAAAACGAAAAAATGGACTTTAGAAAATTCCCAGCCCCCTAGAAAAATCGGAAATCGTCTCACGAATCAAATGGCGCCAGCCAAATTGTCCTAGCTATGATATTTCCAAAGATATGGGCAAAAGACTGTGTGATCCCAAATCCGGGCCCGTTTTGCTCTTGGAGGCCCAGGAGCCGAGAAAAACGCGAAAAACGAAAAAATCGACTTTAGAAAATTCCCAGCCCGCTAGAAAAATCGGAAATCGTCTCACGAATCCAATGGCGCCAGCCAAATTGTCCTAGCTATGATATTTCCAAAGATATGGGCAAAAGACTGTGTGATCCCAAATCCGGGCCCGTTTTGCTCTAGGAGGCCCAGGAGCCGAGAAAAACGCGAAAAACGAAAAAAACGACTTTAGAAAATTCCCGGACCCCTAGAAAAATCGGAAATCGTCTCACGAATCCAAGGGCGCCAGCCAAATTGTCCTAGCTATGATATTTCCAAAGATATGGGCAAAAGACTGTGTGATCCCAAATCCGGGCCCGTTTTGCTCTAGGAGGCCCAGGAGCCGAGAAAAACGCGAAAAACGAAAAAATCGACTTTAGGAAATTCCCGGACCCCTAGAAAAATCGGAAATCGTCTCACTGATCCAATGGCGCCAGCCAAATTGTCCTAGCTATGATATTTCCAAAGATATGGGCGAATAACGGTGTGATCCCAAATCCGGGCCCGTTGTGTTCTAGGAGGCCCAGGAGCCGAGAAAAACGCGAAAAACGAAAAAATCGACTTTAGAAAATTCCCGGACGCCCAGAAAAATCGGAAATCGTCTCACGAATCCAATGGCGCCAGCCAAATTGTCCTAGCTATGATATTTCCAACGATATGGGCGAATAACGGTGTGATCCCAAATCCGGGCCCGTTTTGTTCTAGGAGGCCCAGGAGCCGAGAAAAACGCGAAAAACGAAAAAATCGACTTTAGAAAATTGCCAGCCCCCTAGAAAAATCGGAAATCGTCTCACGAATCCAATGGCGCCAGCCAAATTGTCCTAGCTATGATATTTCCAAAGATATGGGCGAAAAACGGTGTGATACCAAATCCGGGCCCGTTTTGCTCTAGGAGACCCAGGAGCCGAGGAAATCGCGAAAAACGAAAAAATCGACTTTAGAAAATTCCCGGACCCCTAGAAAAATCGGAAATCGTCTCACGAATCCAATGGCGCCAGCCAAATTGTCCTAGCTATGATATTTCCAAAGATATGGGCGAATAACGGTGTGATCCCAAATCCGGGCCCGTTTTGCTCTAGGAGGCCTAGGAGCCGAGGAAAACGCGAAAAACGAAAAAAACGACTTTAGAAAATTCCCGGCCCCCTAGAAAAGTCGGAAATCGTCTCACGAATCCAATGGCGCCAGCCAAATTGTCCTAGCGATGATATTTCCAAAGATATGGGCGAATAACGGTCTGAGTCCAAATCCGGGCCCGTTATGCCCTAGGAGGCCCAGGAGCCGAGAAAAACGCGAAAAACGAAAAAAACGACCTTAGAAAATTCCCGGACCCCTAGAAAAATCGGAAATCGTCTCACGAATCCAATGGCGCCAGCCAAATTGTCCTAGCGATGATATTTCCAAAGATATGGGCGAATAACGGTCTGAGTCCAAATCCGGGCCCGTTATGCCCTAGGAGGCCCAGGAGCCGAGAAAAACGCGAAAAACGAAAAAATCGACTTTAGAAAATTCGCGGCCCCCTAGAAAAGTCGGAAATCGTCTCACGAATCCAATGGCGCCAGCCAAATTGTCCTAGCGATGATATTTCCAAAGATATGGGCGAATAACGGTCTGAGTCCAAATCCGGGCCCGTTATGCCCTAGGAGGCCCAGGAGCCGAGAAAAACGCGAAAAACGAAAAAAACGACCTTAGAAAATTCCCGGACCCCTAGAAAAATCGGAAATCGTCTCACGAATCCAATGGCGCCAGCCAAATTGTCCTAGCTATGATATTTCCAAAGATATGGGCGAATAACGGTGTGATCCCAAATCCGGGCCCGTTGTGTTCTAGGAGGCCCAGGAGCCGAGAAAAACGCGAAAAACGAAAAAATCGACTTTAGAAAATTCCCGGACCCCTTGGAACATCGGAAATCGTCTCACGAATCCAATGGCGCCAGCCAAATTGTCCTAGCTATGATATTTCCAACGATATGGGCGAATAACGGTGTGATCCCAAATCCGGGCCCGTTTTGTTCTAGGAGGCCCAGGAGCCGAGAAAAACGCGAAAAACGAAAAAATCGACTTTAGAAAATTGCCAGCCCCCTAGAAAAATCGGAAATCGTCTCACGAATCCAATGGCGCCAGCCAAATTGTCCTAGCTATGATATTTCCAAAGATATGGGCGAAAAACGGTGTGATACCAAATCCGGGCCCGTTTTGCTCTAGGAGACCCAGGAGCCGAGGAAATCGCGAAAAACGAAAAAATCGACTTTAGAAAATTCCCGGACCCCTAGAAAAATCGGAAATCGTCTCACGAATCCAATGGCGCCAGCCAAATTGTCCTAGCTATGATATTTCCAAAGATATGGGCGAATAACGGTGTGATCCCAAATCCGGGCCCGTTTTGCTCTAGGAGGCCTAGGAGCCGAGGAAAACGCGAAAAACGAAAAAAACGACTTTAGAAAATTCCCGGCCCCCTAGAAAAGTCGGAAATCGTCTCACGAATCCAATGGCGCCAGCCAAATTGTCCTAGCGATGATATTTCCAAAGATATGGGCGAATAACGGTCTGAGTCCAAATCCGGGCCCGTTATGCCCTAGGAGGCCCAGGAGCCGAGAAAAACGCGAAAAACGAAAAAAACGACCTTAGAAAATTCCCGGACCCCTAGAAAAATCGGAAATCGTCTCACGAATCCAATGGCGCCAGCCAAATTGTCCTAGCGATGATATTTCCAAAGATATGGGCGAATAACGGTCTGAGTCCAAATCCGGGCCCGTTATGCCCTAGGAGGCCCAGGAGCCGAGAAAAACGCGAAAAACGAAAAAATCGACTTTAGAAAATTCGCGGCCCCCTAGAAAAGTCGGAAATCGTCTCACGAATCCAATGGCGCCAGCCAAATTGTCCTAGCGATGATATTTCCAAAGATATGGGCGAATAACGGTCTGAGTCCAAATCCGGGCCCGTTATGCCCTAGGAGGCCCAGGAGCCGAGAAAAACGCGAAAAACGAAAAAAACGACCTTAGAAAATTCCCGGACCCCTAGAAAAATCGGAAATCGTCTCACGAATCCAATGGCGCCAGCCAAATTGTCCTAGCTATGATATTTCCAAAGATATGGGCGAATAACAGTGTGATCCCAAATCCGGGCCCGTTTTGTTCTAGGAGGCCCAGGAGCCGAGAAAAACGCGAAAAACGAAAAAAACGACTTTAGAAAATTCCCGGACCCCTTGGAACATCGGAAATCGTCTCACGAATCCAATGGCGCCAGCCAAATTGTCCTAGCTATGATATTTCCAAAGATATGGGCAAAAGACTGTGTGATCCCAAATCCGGGCCCGTTTCGCTCTAGGAGGCCCAGGAGCCGAGAAAAACGCGACAAACGAAAAAATCAACTTTAGAAAATTCCCAGCCCCCTAGAAAAATCGGAAATCGTCTCACGAATCCAATGGCGCCAGCCAAATTGTCCTAGCTATGATATTTCCAAAGATATGGGCAAAAGACTGTGTGATCCCAAATCCGGGCCCGTTTTGCTCTAGGAGGCCCAGGAGCCGAGAAAGACGCGAAAAACGAAAAAATGGACTTTAGAAAATTCCCAGCCCCCTAGAAAAATCGGAAATCGTCTCACGAATCAAATGGCGCCAGCCAAATTGTCCTAGCTATGATATTTCCAAAGATATGGGCAAAAGACTGTGTGATCCCAAATCCGGGCCCGTTTTGCTCTTGGAGGCCCAGGAGCCGAGAAAAACGCGAAAAACGAAAAAATCGACTTTAGAAAATTCCCAGCCCGCTAGAAAAATCGGAAATCGTCTCACGAATCCAATGGCGCCAGCCAAATTGTCCTAGCTATGATATTTCCAAAGATATGGGCAAAAGACTGTGTGATCCCAAATCCGGGCCCGTTTTGCTCTAGGAGGCCCAGGAGCCGAGAAAAACGCGAAAAACGAAAAAAACGACTTTAGAAAATTCCCGGACCCCTAGAAAAATCGGAAATCGTCTCACGAATCCAAGGGCGCCAGCCAAATTGTCCTAGCTATGATATTTCCAAAGATATGGGCAAAAGACTGTGTGATCCCAAATCCGGGCCCGTTTTGCTCTAGGAGGCCCAGGAGCCGAGAAAAACGCGAAAAACGAAAAAATCGACTTTAGGAAATTCCCGGACCCCTAGAAAAATCGGAAATCGTCTCACTGATCCAATGGCGCCAGCCAAATTGTCCTAGCTATGATATTTCCAAAGATATGGGCGAATAACGGTGTGATCCCAAATCCGGGCCCGTTGTGTTCTAGGAGGCCCAGGAGCCGAGAAAAACGCGAAAAACGAAAAAATCGACTTTAGAAAATTCCCGGACGCCCAGAAAAATCGGAAATCGTCTCACGAATCCGATGGCGCCAGCCAAATTGTCCTAGCTATGATATTTCCAACGATATGGGCGAATAACGGTGTGATCCCAAATCCGGGCCCGTTTTGTTCTAGGAGGCCCAGGAGCCGAGAAAAACGCGAAAAACGAAAAAATCGACTTTAGAAAATTGCCAGCCCCCTAGAAAAATCGGAAATCGTCTCACGAATCCAATGGCGCCAGCCAAATTGTCCTAGCTATGATATTTCCAAAGATATGGGCGAAAAACGGTGTGATACCAAATCCGGGCCCGTTTTGCTCTAGGAGACCCAGGAGCCGAGGAAATCGCGAAAAACGAAAAAATCGACTTTAGAAAATTCCCGGACCCCTAGAAAAATCGGAAATCGTCTCACGAATCCAATGGCGCCAGCCAAATTGTCCTAGCTATGATATTTCCAAAGATATGGGCGAATAACGGTGTGATCCCAAATCCGGGCCCGTTTTGCTCTAGGAGGCCTAGGAGCCGAGGAAAACGCGAAAAACGAAAAAAACGACTTTAGAAAATTCCCGGCCCCCTAGAAAAGTCGGAAATCGTCTCACGAATCCAATGGCGCCAGCCAAATTGTCCTAGCGATGATATTTCCAAAGATATGGGCGAATAACGGTCTGAGTCCAAATCCGGGCCCGTTATGCCCTAGGAGGCCCAGGAGCCGAGAAAAACGCGAAAAACGAAAAAAACGACCTTAGAAAATTCCCGGACCCCTAGAAAAATCGGAAATCGTCTCACGAATCCAATGGCGCCAGCCAAATTGTCCTAGCTATGATATTTCCAAAGATATGGGCGAATAACAGTGTGATCCCAAATCCGGGCCCGTTTTGTTCTAGGAGGCCCAGGAGCCGAGAAAAACGCGAAAAACGAAAAAAACGACTTTAGAAAATTCCCGGACCCCTTGGAACATCGGAAATCGTCTCACGAATCCAATGGCGCCAGCCAAATTGTCCTAGCTATGATATTTCCAAAGATATGGGCAAAAGACTGTGTGATCCCAAATCCGGGCCCGTTTTGCTCTTGGAGGCCCAGGAGCCGAGAAAAACGCGAAAAACGAAAAAATCGACTTTAGAAAATTCCCAGCCGGCTAGAAAAATCGGAAATCGTCTCACGAATCCAATGGCGCCAGCCAAATTGTCCTAGCTATGATATTTCCAAAGATATGGGCGAATAACGGTCTGAGTCCAAATCCGGGCCCGTTTTGCTCTAGGAGGCCCAGGAGCCGAGCTAAACGCAAAAAAACGAAAAAATCGACTGTGGACCATTCCCGGACCCCTTGGAACATCGGAAATCGTCTCACGAATCCAATGGCGCCAGCCAAATTGTCCTAGCTATGATATTTCCAAAGATATGGGCAAAAGACTGTGTGATCCCAAATCCGGGCCCGTTTTGCTCTAGGAGGCCCAGGAGCCGAGAAAAACGCGAAAAACGAAAAAATCGACTTTAGAAAATTCCCGGCCCCCTAGAAAAGTCGGAAATCGTCTCACGAATCCAATGGCGCCAGCCAAATTGTCCTAGCGATGATATTTCCAAAGATATGGGCGAATAACGGTCTGAGTCCAAATCCGGGCCCGTTATGCCCTAGGAGGCCCAGGAGCCGAGAAAAACGCGAAAAACGAAAAAAACGACCTTAGAAAATTCCCGGACCCCTAGAAAAATCGGAAATCGTCTCACGAATCCAATGGCGCCAGCCAAATTGTCCTAGCTATGATATTTCCAAAGATATGGGCGAATAACAGTGTGATCCCAAATCCGGGCCCGTTTTGTTCTAGGAGGCCCAGGAGCCGAGAAAAACGCGAAAAACGAAAAAAACGACTTTAGAAAATTCCCGGACCCCTTGGAACATCGGAAATCGTCTCACGAATCCAATGGCGCCAGCCAAATTGTCCTAGCTATGATATTTCCAAAGATATGGGCAAAAGACTGTGTGATCCCAAATCCGGGCCCGTTTTGCTCTAGGAGGCCCAGGAGCCGAGAAAAACGCGAAAAACGAAAAAATCGACTTTAGAAAATTCCCGGCCCCCTAGAAAAGTCGGAAATCGTCTCACGAATCCAATGGCGCCAGCCAAATTGTCCTAGCGATGATATTTCCAAAGATATTTGCGAATAACGGTCTGAGTCCAAATCCGGGCCCGTTATGCCCTAGGAGGCCCAGGAGCCGAGAAAAACGCGAAAAACGAAAAAAACGACCTTAGAAAATTCCCGGACCCCTAGAAAAATCGGAAATCGTCTCACGAATCCAATGGCGCCAGCCAAATTGTCCTAGCTATGATATTTCCAAAGATATGGGCGAATAACAGTGTGATCCCAAATCCGGGCCCGTTTTGTTCTAGGAGGCCCAGGAGCCGAGAAAAACGCGAAAAACGAAAAAAACGACTTTAGAAAATTCCCGGACCCCTTGGAACATCGGAAATCGTCTCACGAATCCAATGGCGCCAGCCAAATTGTCCTAGCTATGATATTTCCAAAGATATGGGCAAAAGACTGTGTGATCCCAAATCCGGGCCCGTTTTGCTCTTGGAGGCCCAGGAGCCGAGAAAAACGCGAAAAACGAAAAAATCGACTTTAGAAAATTCCCAGCCGGCTAGAAAAATCGGAAATCGTCTCACGAATCCAATGGCGCCAGCCAAATTGTCCTAGCTATGATATTTCCAAAGATATGGGCGAATAACGGTCTGAGTCCAAATCCGGGCCCGTTTTGCTCTAGGAGGCCCAGGAGCCGAGCTAAACGCAAAAAAACGAAAAAATCGACTGTGGACCATTCCCGGACCCCTTGGAACATCGGAAATCGTCTCACGAATCCAATGGCGCCAGCCAAATTGTCCTAGCTATGATATTTCCAAAGATATGGGCAAAAGACTGTGTGATCCCAAATCCGGGCCCGTTTTGCTCTTGGAGGCCCAGGAGCCGAGAAAAACGCGAAAAACGAAAAAATCGACTTTAGAAAATTCCCAGCCGGCTAGAAAAATCGGAAATCGTCTCACGAATCCAATGGCGCCAGCCAAATTGTCCTAGCTATGATATTTCCAAAGATATGGGCGAATAACGGTGTGATCCCAAATCCGGGACCGTTTTGCTCTAGGAGGCCTAGGCGCCGAGAAAAACGCGAAAAACGAAAAAAACGACTTTAGATAATTCCCGGACCCCTAGAAAAGTCGGAAATCGTCTCACGAATCCAATGGCGCCAGCCAAATTGTCCTAGCGATGATATTTCCAAAGATATTTGCGAATAACGGTCTGAGTCCAAATCCGGGCCCGTTATGCCCTAGGAGGCCCAGGAGCCGAGAAAAACGCGAAAAACGAAAAAAACGACCTTAGAAAATTCCCGGACCCCTAGAAAAATCGGAAATCGTCTCACGAATCCAATGGCGCCAGCCAAATTGTCCTAGCTATGATATTTGCAAAGATATGGGCGAATAACAGTGTGATCCCAAATCCGGGCCCGTTTTGTTCTAGGAGGCCCAGGAGCCGAGAAAAACGCGAAAAACGAAAAAAACGACTTTAGAAAATTCCCGGACCCCTTGGAACATCGGAAATCGTCTCACGAATCCAATGGCGCCAGCCAAATTGTCCTAGCTATGATATTTCCAAAGATATGGGCAAAAGACTGTGTGATCCCAAATCCGGGCCCGTTTTGCTCTTGGAGGCCCAGGAGCCGAGAAAAACGCGAAAAACGAAAAAATCGACTTTAGAAAATTCCCAGCCGGCTAGAAAAATCGGAAATCGTCTCACGAATCCAATGGCGCCAGCCAAATTGTCCTAGCTATGATATTTCCAAAGATATGGGCGAATAACGGTCTGAGTCCAAATCCGGGCCCGTTTTGCTCTAGGAGGCCCAGGAGCCGAGCTAAACGCAAAAAAACGAAAAAATCGACTGTGGACCATTCCCGGACCCCTTGGAACATCGGAAATCGTCTCACGAATCCAATGGCGCCAGCCAAATTGTCCTAGCTATGATATTTCCAAAGATATGGGCAAAAGACTGTGTGATCCCAAATCCGGGCCCGTTTTGCTCTTGGAGGCCCAGGAGCCGAGAAAAACGCGAAAAACGAAAAAATCGACTTTAGAAAATTCCCAGCCGGCTAGAAAAATCGGAAATCGTCTCACGAATCCAATGGCGCCAGCCAAATTGTCCTAGCTATGATATTTCCAAAGATATGGGCGAATAACGGTGTGATCCCAAATCCGGGACCGTTTTGCTCTAGGAGGCCTAGGCGCCGAGAAAAACGCGAAAAACGAAAAAAACGACTTTAGATAATTCCCGGACCCCTAGAAAAATCGGAAATCGTCTCACGAATCCAATGGCGCCAGCCAAATTGTCCTAGCTATGATATTTCCAAAGATATGGGCAAAAGACTGTGTGATCCCAAATCCGGGCCCGTTTTGCTCTAGGAGGCCCAGGAGCCGAGAAAAACGCGAAAAACGAAAAAATCGACTTTAGAAAATTGCCAGCCCCCTAGAAAAATCGGAAATCGTCTCACGAATCCAATGGCGCCAGCCAAATTGTCCTAGCTATGATATTTCCAAAGATATGAGCAAAAGACTGTGTGATCCCAAATCCGGGCCCGTTTTGTTCTAGGAGGCCCAGGAGCCGAGAAAAACGCGAAAAACGAAAAAAACGACTTTAGAAAATTCCCGGACCCCTAGAAAAATCGGAAATTGTCTCACGAATCCAATGGCGCCAGCCAAATTGTCCTAGCTACGATATTTCCAAAGATATGGGCGAAAAACGGTGCGATCCCAAATCCGGGCCCGTTTTGCTCTAGGAGGCCCAGGAGCCGAGTAAAACGCGAAAAACGAAAAAATCGACTTTAGAAAATTCCCGGCCCCCTAGAAAAATCGGAAATCGTCTCACGAATCCAATGGCGCCGGCCAAATTGTCCTAGCTATGATATTTCCAAAGATATGGGCGAATAACGGTCTGAGTCCAAATCCGGGCCCGTTTTGCTCTAGGAGGCCCAGGAGCCGAGAAAAACGCGAAAAACGAAAAAATCGACTTTAGAAAATTGCCAGCCCCCTAGAAAAATCGGAAATCGTCTCACGAATCCAATGGCGCCAGCCAAATTGTCCTAGCTATGATATTTCCAAAGATATGGGCGAAAAACGGTGTGATACCAAATCCGGGCCCGTTTTGCTCTAGGAGACCCAGGAGCCGAGGAAATCGCGAAAAACGAAAAAATCGACTTTAGAAAATTCCCGGACCCCTAGAAAAATCGGAAATCGTCTCACGAATCCAATGGCGCCAGCCAAATTGTCCTAGCTATGATATTTCCAAAGATATGGGCGAATAACGATGTGATCCCAAATCCGGGCCCGTTTTGCTCTAGGAGGCCTAGGAGCCGAGGAAAACGCGAAAAACGAAAAAAACGACTTTAGAAAATTCCCAGCCCCCTAGAAAAATCGGAAATCGTCTCACGAATCAAATGGCGCCAGCCAAATTGTCCTAGCTACGATATTTCCAAAGATATGGGCCAAAAACGGTGTGATCCCAAATCCGGGCCTTTTTTGCTCTAGGAGGCCCAGGAGCCGAGAAAAACGCGAAAAACGAAAAAATCGGCTTTAGAAAATTCCCGGCCCCCTAGAAAAGTCGGAAATCGTCTCACGAATCCAATGGCGCCAGCCAAATTGTCCTAGCGATGATATTTCCAAAGATATGGGCGAATAACCGTCTGAGTCCAAATCCGGGCCCGTTATGCCCTAGGAGGCCCAGGAGCCGAGAAAAACGCGAAAAACGAAAAAAACGACCTTAGAAAATTCCCGGACCCCTAGAAAAATCGGAAATCGTCTCACGAATCCAATGGCGCCAGCCAAATTGTCCTAGCTATGATATTTCCAAAGATATGGGCGAATAACAGTGTGATCCCAAATCCGGGCCCGTTTTGTTCTAGGAGGCCCAGGAGCCGAGAAAAACGCGAAAAACGAAAAAAACGACTTTAGAAAATTCCCGGACCCCTTGGAACATCGGAAATCGTCTCACGAATCCAATGGCGCCAGCCAAATTGTCCTAGCTATGATATTTCCAAAGATATGAGCAAAAGACTGTGTGATCCCAAATCCGGGCCCGTTTTGCTCTTGGAGGCCCAGGAGCCGAGAAAAACGCGAAAAACGAAAAAATCGACTTTAGAAAATTCCCAGCCGGCTAGAAAAATCGGAAATCGTCTCACGAATCCAATGGCGCCAGCCAAATTGTCCTAGCTATGATATTTCCAAAGATATGAGCAAAAGACTGTGTGATCCCAAATCCGGGCCCGTTTTGTTCTAGGAGGCCCAGGAGCCGAGAAAAACGCGAAAAACGAAAAAAACGACTTTAGAAAATTCCCGGACCCCTAGAAAAATCGGAAATTGTCTCACGAATCCAATGGCGCCAGCCAAATTGTCCTAGCTACGATATTTCCAAAGATATGGGCGAAAAACGGTGCGATCCCAAATCCGGGCCCGTTTTGCTCTAGGAGGCCCAGGAGCCGAGTAAAACGCGAAAAACGAAAAAATCGACTTTAGAAAATTCCCGGCCCCCTAGAAAAATCGGAAATCGTCTCACGAATCCAATGGCGCCAGCCAAATTGTCCTAGCGATGATATTTCCAAAGATATGGGCGAATAACGGTCTGAGTCCAAATCCGGGCCCGTTTTGCTCTAGGAGGCCCAGGAGCCGAGAAAAACGCGAAAAACGAAAAAATCGACTTTAGAAAATTGCCAGCCCCCTAGAAAAATCGGAAATCGTCTCACGAATCCAATGGCGCCAGCCAAATTGTCCTAGCTATGATATTTCCAAAGATATGGGCGAATAACGGTCTGAGTCCAAATCCGGGCCCGTTTTGCTCTAGGAGGCCCAGGAGCCGAGCTAAACGCAAAAAAACGAAAAAATCGACTGTGGACCATTCCCGGACCCCTTGGAACATCGGAAATCGTCTCACGAATCCAATGGCGCCAGCCAAATTGTCCTAGCTATGATATTTCCAAAGATATGGGCAAAAGACTGTGTGATCCCAAATCCGGGCCCGTTTTGCTCTTGGAGGCCCAGGAGCCGAGAAAAACGCGAAAAACGAAAAAATCGACTTTAGAAAATTCCCGGACCCCTAGAACAATCGGAAATCGTCTCACGAATCCAAGGGCGCCAGCCAAATTGTCCTAGCTATGATATTTCCAAAGATATGGGCAAAAGACTGTGTGATCCCAAATCCGGGCCCGTTTTGCTCTAGGAGGCCCAGGAGCCGAGAAAAACGCGAAAAACGAAAAAATCGACTTTAGGAAATTCCCGGACCCCTAGAAAAATCGGAAATCGTCTCACTGATCCAATGGCGCCAGCCAAATTGTCCTAGCTATGATATTTCCAAAAATATGGGCGAATAACGGTGTGATCCCAAATCCGGGCCCGTTTTGCTCTTGGAGGCCCAGGAGCCGAGAAAAACGCGAAAAACGAAAAAATCGACTTTAGAAAATTCCCAGCCCGCTAGAAAAATCGGAAATCGTCTCACGAATCCAATGGCGCCAGCCAAATTGTCCTAGCTATGATATTTCCAAAGATATGGGCAAAAGACTGTGTGATCCCAAATCCGGGCCCGTTTTGCTCTAGGAGGCCCAGGAGCCGAGAAAAACGCGAAAAACGAAAAAAACGACTTTAGAAAATTCCCGGACCCCTAGAAAAATCGGAAATCGTCTCACGAATCCAAGGGCGCCAGCCAAATTGTCCTAGCTATGATATTTCCAAAGATATGGGCAAAAGACTGTGTGATCCCAAATCCGGGCCCGTTTTGCTCTAGGAGGCCCAGGAGCCGAGAAAAACGCGAAAAACGAAAAAATCGACTTTAGGAAATTCCCGGACCCCTAGAAAAATCGGAAATCGTCTCACTGATCCAATGGCGCCAGCCAAATTGTCCTAGCTATGATATTTCCAAAGATATGGGCGAATAACGGTGTGATCCCAAATCCGGGCCCATTTTGTTCTAGGAGGCCCAGGAGCCGAGAAAAACGCGAAAAACGAAAAAATCGACTTTAGAAAATTCCTAGCCCCCTAGAAAAATCGGAAATCGTCTCACGAATCCAATGGCGCCAGCCAAATTGTCCTAGCTATGATATTTCCAACGATATGGGCGAATAACGGTGTGATCCCAAATCCGGGCCCGTTTTGTTCTAGGAGGCCCAGGAGCCGAGAAAAATGCGAAAAACGAAAAAAACGACTTTAGAAAATTCCCGGACCCCTAGAAAAATCGGAAATCGTCTCACGAATCCAAGGGCGCCAGCCAAATTGTCCTAGCTATGATATTTCCAAAGATATGGGCGAATAACGGTGTGATCCCAAATCCGGGCCCGTTTTGTTCTAGGAGGCCCAGGAGCCGAGAAAAACGCGAAAAACGAAAAAATCGACTTTAGAAAATTCCCAGCCCCCTAGAAAAATCGGAAATCGTCTCACGAATCCAATGGCGCCAGCCAAATTGTCCTAGCTATGATATTTCCAAAGATATGGGCAAAAGACTGTGTGATCCCAAATCCGGGCCCGTTTTGTTCTAGGAGGCCCAGGAGCCGAGAAAAACGCGAAAAACGAAAAAAACGACTTTAGAAAATTCCCGGACCCCTTGGAACATCGGAAATCGTCTCACGAATCCAATGGCGCCAGCCAAATTGTCCTAGCTATGATATTTCCAAAGATATGGGCAAAAGACTGTGTGATCCCAAATCCGGGCCCGTTTTGCTCTTGGAGGCCCAGGAGCCGAGAAAAACGCGAAAAACGAAAAAATCGACTTTAGAAAATTCCCAGCCGGCTAGAAAAATCGGAAATCGTCTCACGAATCCAATGGCGCCAGCCAAATTGTCCTAGCTATGATATTTCCAAAGATATGGGCGAATAACGGTCTGAGTCCAAATCCGGGCCCGTTTTGCTCTAGGAGGCCCAGGAGCCGAGCTAAACGCAAAAAAACGAAAAAATCGACTGTGGACCATTCCCGCACCCCTAGAAAAATCGGAAATCGTCTCACGAATCCAATGGCGCCAGCCAAATTGTCCTAGCTATGATATTTCCAAAGATATGGGCAAAAGACTGTGTGATCCCAAATCCGGGCCCGTTTTGCTCTAGGAGGCCCAGGAGCCGAGAAAAACGCGAAAAACGAAAAAATCGACTTTAGAAAATTGCCAGCCCCCTAGAAAAATCGGAAATCGTCTCACGAATCCAATGGCGCCAGCCAAATTGTCCTAGCTATGATATTTCCAAAGATATGAGCAAAAGACTGTGTGATCCCAAATCCGGGCCCGTTTTGTTCTAGGAGGCCCAGGAGCCGAGAAAAACGCGAAAAACGAAAAAAACGACTTTAGAAAATTCCCGGACCCCTAGAAAAATCGGAAATTGTCTCACGAATCCAATGGCGCCAGCCAAATTGTCCTAGCTACGATATTTCCAAAGATATGGGCGAAAAACGGTGCGATCCCAAATCCGGGCCCGTTTTGCTCTAGGAGGCCCAGGAGCCGAGTAAAACGCGAAAAACGAAAAAATCGACTTTAGAAAATTCCCGGCCCCCTAGAAAAATCGGAAATCGTCTCACGAATCCAATGGCGCCGGCCAAATTGTCCTAGCTATGATATTTCCAAAGATATGGGCGAATAACGGTCTGAGTCCAAATCCGGGCCCGTTTTGCTCTAGGAGGCCCAGGAGCCGAGAAAAACGCGAAAAACGAAAAAATCGACTTTAGAAAATTGCCAGCCCCCTAGAAAAATCGGAAATCGTCTCACGAATCCAATGGCGCCAGCCAAATTGTCCTAGCTATGATATTTCCAAAGATATGGGCGAAAAACGGTGTGATACCAAATCCGGGCCCGTTTTGCTCTAGGAGACCCAGGAGCCGAGGAAATCGCGAAAAACGAAAAAATCGACTTTAGAAAATTCCCGGACCCCTAGAAAAATCGGAAATCGTCTCACGAATCCAATGGCGCCAGCCAAATTGTCCTAGCTATGATATTTCCAAAGATATGGGCGAATAACGATGTGATCCCAAATCCGGGCCCGTTTTGCTCTAGGAGGCCTAGGAGCCGAGGAAAACGCGAAAAACGAAAAAAACGACTTTAGAAAATTCCCAGCCCCCTAGAAAAATCGGAAATCGTCTCACGAATCAAATGGCGCCAGCCAAATTGTCCTAGCTACGATATTTCCAAAGATATGGGCCAAAAACGGTGTGATCCCAAATCCGGGCCTTTTTTGCTCTAGGAGGCCCAGGAGCCGAGAAAAACGCGAAAAACAAAAAAATCGGCTTTAGAAAATTCCCGGCCCCCTAGAAAAGTCGGAAATCGTCTCACGAATCCAATGGCGCCAGCCAAATTGTCCTAGCGATGATATTTCCAAAGATATGGGCGAATAACCGTCTGAGTCCAAATCCGGGCCCGTTATGCCCTAGGAGGCCCAGGAGCCGAGAAAAACGCGAAAAACGAAAAAAACGACCTTAGAAAATTCCCGGACCCCTAGAAAAATCGGAAATCGTCTCACGAATCCAATGGCGCCAGCCAAATTGTCCTAGCTATGATATTTCCAAAGATATGGGCGAATAACAGTGTGATCCCAAATCCGGGCCCGTTTTGTTCTAGGAGGCCCAGGAGCCGAGAAAAACGCGAAAAACGAAAAAAACGACTTTAGAAAATTCCCGGACCCCTTGGAACATCGGAAATCGTCTCACGAATCCAATGGCGCCAGCCAAATTGTCCTAGCTATGATATTTCCAAAGATATGAGCAAAAGACTGTGTGATCCCAAATCCGGGCCCGTTTTGCTCTTGGAGGCCCAGGAGCCGAGAAAAACGCGAAAAACGAAAAAATCGACTTTAGAAAATTCCCAGCCGGCTAGAAAAATCGGAAATCGTCTCACGAATCCAATGGCGCCAGCCAAATTGTCCTAGCTATGATATTTCCAAAGATATGAGCAAAAGACTGTGTGATCCCAAATCCGGGCCCGTTTTGTTCTAGGAGGCCCAGGAGCCGAGAAAAACGCGAAAAACGAAAAAAACGACTTTAGAAAATTCCCGGACCCCTAGAAAAATCGGAAATTGTCTCACGAATCCAATGGCGCCAGCCAAATTGTCCTAGCTACGATATTTCCAAAGATATGGGCGAAAAACGGTGCGATCCCAAATCCGGGCCCGTTTTGCTCTAGGAGGCCCAGGAGCCGAGTAAAACGCGAAAAACGAAAAAATCGACTTTAGAAAATTCCCGGCCCCCTAGAAAAATCGGAAATCGTCTCACGAATCCAATGGCGCCAGCCAAATTGTCCTAGCGATGATATTTCCAAAGATATGGGCGAATAACGGTCTGAGTCCAAATCCGGGCCCGTTTTGCTCTAGGAGGCCCAGGAGCCGAGAAAAACGCGAAAAACGAAAAAATCGACTTTAGAAAATTGCCAGCCCCCTAGAAAAATCGGAAATCGTCTCACGAATCCAATGGCGCCAGCCAAATTGTCCTAGCTATGATATTTCCAAAGATATGGGCGAATAACGGTCTGAGTCCAAATCCGGGCCCGTTTTGCTCTAGGAGGCCCAGGAGCCGAGCTAAACGCAAAAAAACGAAAAAATCGACTGTGGACCATTCCCGGACCCCTTGGAACATCGGAAATCGTCTCACGAATCCAATGGCGCCAGCCAAATTGTCCTAGCTATGATATTTCCAAAGATATGGGCAAAAGACTGTGTGATCCCAAATCCGGGCCCGTTTTGCTCTTGGAGGCCCAGGAGCCGAGAAAAACGCGAAAAACGAAAAAATCGACTTTAGAAAATTCCCAGCCCGCTAGAAAAATCGGAAATCGTCTCACGAATCCAATGGCGCCAGCCAAATTGTCCTAGCTATGATATTTCCAAAGATATGGGCAAAAGACTGTGTGATCCCAAATCCGGGCCCGTTTTGCTCTAGGAGGCCCAGGAGCCGAGAAAAACGCGAAAAACGAAAAAAACGACTTTAGAAAATTCCCGGACCCCTAGAAAAATCGGAAATCGTCTCACGAATCCAAGGGCGCCAGCCAAATTGTCCTAGCTATGATATTTCCAAAGATATGGGCAAAAGACTGTGTGATCCCAAATCCGGGCCCGTTTTGCTCTAGGAGGCCCAGGAGCCGAGAAAAACGCGAAAAACGAAAAAATCGACTTTAGGAAATTCCCGGACCCCTAGAAAAATCGGAAATCGTCTCACTGATCCAATGGCGCCAGCCAAATTGTCCTAGCTATGATATTTCCAAAAATATGGGCGAATAACGGTGTGATCCCAAATCCGGGCCCGTTTTGCTCTTGGAGGCCCAGGAGCCGAGAAAAACGCGAAAAACGAAAAAATCGACTTTAGAAAATTCCCAGCCCGCTAGAAAAATCGGAAATCGTCTCACGAATCCAATGGCGCCAGCCAAATTGTCCTAGCTATGATATTTCCAAAGATATGGGCAAAAGACTGTGTGATCCCAAATCCGGGCCCGTTTTGCTCTAGGAGGCCCAGGAGCCGAGAAAAACGCGAAAAACGAAAAAAACGACTTTAGAAAATTCCCGGACCCCTAGAAAAATCGGAAATCGTCTCACGAATCCAAGGGCGCCAGCCAAATTGTCCTAGCTATGATATTTCCAAAGATATGGGCAAAAGACTGTGTGATCCCAAATCCGGGCCCGTTTTGCTCTAGGAGGCCCAGGAGCCGAGAAAAACGCGAAAAACGAAAAAATCGACTTTAGGAAATTCCCGGACCCCTAGAAAAATCGGAAATCGTCTCACTGATCCAATGGCGCCAGCCAAATTGTCCTAGCTATGATATTTCCAAAGATATGGGCGAATAACGGTGTGATCCCAAATCCGGGCCCGTTTTGTTCTAGGAGGCCCAGGAGCCGAGAAAAACGCGAAAAACGAAAAAATCGACTTTAGAAAATTCCTAGCCCCCTAGAAAAATCGGAAATCGTCTCACGAATCCAATGGCGCCAGCCAAATTGTCCTAGCTATGATATTTCCAACGATATGGGCGAATAACGGTGTGATCCCAAATCCGGGCCCGTTTTGTTCTAGGAGGCCCAGGAGCCGAGAAAAATGCGAAAAACGAAAAAAACGACTTTAGAAAATTCCCGGACCCCTAGAAAAATCGGAAATCGTCTCACGAATCCAAGGGCGCCAGCCAAATTGTCCTAGCTATGATATTTCCAAAGATATGGGCGAATAACGGTGTGATCCCAAATCCGGGCCCGTTTTGTTCTAGGAGGCCCAGGAGCCGAGAAAAACGCGAAAAACGAAAAAATCGACTTTAGAAAATTCCCAGCCCCCTAGAAAAATCGGAAATCGTCTCACGAATCCAATGGCGCCAGCCAAATTGTCCTAGCTATGATATTTCCAAAGATATGGGCAAAAGACTGTGTGATCCCAAATCCGGGCCCGTTTTGTTCTAGGAGGCCCAGGAGCCGAGAAAAACGCGAAAAACGAAAAAAACGACTTTAGAAAATTCCCGGACCCCTAGAAAAATCGGAAATCGTCTCACGAATCAAATGGCGCCAGCCAAATTGTCCTAGCTATGATATTTCCAAAGATATGGGCAAAAGACTGTGTGATCCCAAATCCGGGCCCGTTTTGCTCTTGGAGGCCCAGGAGCCGAGAAAAACGCGAAAAACGAAAAAATCGACTTTAGAAAATTCCCAGCCCGCTAGAAAAATCGGAAATCGTCTCACGAATCCAATGGCGCCAGCCAAATTGTCCTAGCTATGATATTTCCAAAGATATGGGCAAAAGACTGTGTGATCCCAAATCCGGGCCCGTTTTGCTCTAGGAGGCCCAGGAGCCGAGAAAAACGCGAAAAACGAAAAAAACGACTTTAGAAAATTCCCGGACCCCTAGAAAAATCGGAAATCGTCTCACGAATCCAAGGGCGCCAGCCAAATTGTCCTAGCTATGATATTTCCAAAGATATGGGCAAAAGACTGTGTGATCCCAAATCCGGGCCCGTTTTGCTCTAGGAGGCCCAGGAGCCGAGAAAAACGCGAAAAACGAAAAAATCGACTTTAGGAAATTCCCGGACCCCTAGAAAAATCGGAAATCGTCTCACTGATCCAATGGCGCCAGCCAAATTGTCCTAGCTATGATATTTCCAAAGATATGGGCGAATAACGGTGTGATCCCAAATCCGGGCCCGTTGTGTTCTAGGAGGCCCAGGAGCCGAGAAAAACGCGAAAAACGAAAAAATCGACTTTAGAAAATTCCCGGACGCCTAGAAAAATCGGAAATCGTCTCACGAATCCAATGGCGCCAGCCAAATTGTCCTAGCTATGATATTTCCAACGATATGGGCGAATAACGGTGTGATCCCAAATCCGGGCCCGTTTTGTTCTAGGAGGCCCAGGAGCCGAGAAAAATGCGAAAAACGAAAAAAACGACTTTAGAAAATTCCCGGACCCCTAGAAAAATCGGAAATCGTCTCACGAATCCAAGGGCGCCAGCCAAATTGTCCTAGCTATGATATTTCCAAAGATATAGGCAAAAGACTGTGTGATCCCAAATCCGGGCCCGTTTTGCTCTAGGAGGCCCAGGAGCCGAGAAAAACGCGAAAAACGAAAAAAACGACTTTAGAAAATTCCCGGACCCCTAGAAAAATCGGAAATCGTCTCACGAATCCAAGGGCGCCAGCCAAATTGTCCTAGCTATGATATTTCCAAAGATATGGGCAAAAGACTGTGTGATCCCAAATCCGGGCCCGTTTTGCTCTAGGAGGCCCAGGAGCCGAGAAAAACGCGAAAAACGAAAAAATCGACTTTAGGAAATTCCCGGACCCCTAGAAAAATCGGAAATCGTCTCACTGATCCAATGGCGCCAGCCAAATTGTCCTAGCTATGATATTTCCAAAGATATGGGCGAATAACGGTGTGATCCCAAATCCGGGCCCGTTGTGTTCTAGGAGGCCCAGGAGCCGAGAAAAACGCGAAAAACGAAAAAATCGACTTTAGAAAATTCCCGGACGCCCAGAAAAATCGGAAATCGTCTCACGAATCCAATGGCGCCAGCCAAATTGTCCTAGCTATGATATTTCCAACGATATGGGCGAATAACGGTGTGATCCCAAATCCGGGCCCGTTTTGTTCTAGGAGGCCCAGGAGCCGAGAAAAATGCGAAAAACGAAAAAAACGACTTTAGAAAATTCCCGGACCCCTAGAAAAATCGGAAATCGTCTCACGAATCCAAGGGCGCCAGCCAAATTGTCCTAGCTATGATATTTCCAAAGATATGGGCAAAAGACTGTGTGATCCCAAATCCGGGCCCGTTTTGCGCTAGGAGGCCCAGGAGCCGAGAAAAACGCGAAAAACGAAAAAATCGACTTTAGGAAATTCCCGGACCCCTAGAAAAATCGGGAATCGTCTCACGAATCCAATGGCGCCAGCCAAATTGTCCTAGCTATGATATTTCCAAAGATATGGGCTAAAAATGGTGTGATGCGAAATCCAGGCCCGTTTTGCTCTAGGAGGCCAAAGAGCCGAGAAAAACGCGAAAAACGAAAAAATCGACTTTAGAAAATTCCCGGCCCCCTAGAAAAATCGGAAATCGTCTCACCAATCCCATGGCGCCAGCCAAATTGTCCTAGCTATGATATTTCCAAAGATATGGGCGAAAAACAGTGTGATCCCAAATCCGGGCCCGTTTTGCTCTAGGAGGCCCAGGAGCCGAGAAAAACGCGAAAAACGAAAAAATCGACTTTAGAAAATTCCCGGACCCCTAGAAAAATCGGAAATTGTCTCACGAATCCAATGGCACCAGCCAAATTGTCTTAGCTACGATGTTTCCAAAGATATGGGCGAAAAACGGTGCGATCCCAAATCCGGGCCCGTTTTGCTCTAGGAGGCCCAGGAGCCGAGAAAAACGCGAAAAACGAAAAAATCGACTTTAGAAAATTCCCGGCCCCCTAGAAAAATCGGAAATCGTCTCACGAATCCAATGGCGCCGGCCAAATTGTCCTAGCTATGATATTTCCAAAGATATGGGCGAATAACGGTCTGAGTCCAAATCCGGGCCCGTTTTGCTCTAGGAGGCCCAGGAGCCGAGCTAAACGCAAAAAAACGAAAAAATCGACTGTGGACCATTCCCGGACCCCTTGGAACATCGGAAATCGTCTCACGAATCCAATGGCGCCAGCCAAATTGTCCTAGCTATGATATTTCCAAAGATATGGGCAAAAGACTGTGTCCTCCCAAATCCGGGCCCGTTTTGCTCTAGGAGGCCCAGGAGCCGAGAAAAACGCGAAAAACGAAAAAGTCGACTTTAGAAAATTCCCAGCCCCCTAGAAAAATCGGAAATCGTCTCACGAATCCAATGGCGCCAGCCAAATTGTCCTAGCTATGATATTTCCAAAGATATGGGCAAAAGACTGTGTGATCCCAAATTCGGGCCCGTTTTGCTCTAGGAAGCCCAGGAGCCGAGAAAAACGCGAAAAACGAAAAAATCGACTTTAGAATATTCCCGGACCCCTAGAAAAATCGGAAATCGTCTCACGAATCCAATGGCGCCAGCCAAATTTTCCTAGCTATGATATTTCCAAAGATATGGGCAAAAGACTGTGTGATCCCAAATCCGGGCCCGTTTTGCTCTAGGAGGCCCAGGAGCCGAGAAAAACGCGAAAAACGAAAAAATCGACTTTAGAAAATTGCCAGCCCCCTAGAAAAATCGGAAATCGTCTCACGAATCCAATGGCGCCAGCCAAATTGTCCTAGCTATGATATTTCCAAAGATATGAGCAAAAGACTGTGTGATCCCAAATCCGGGCCCGTTTTGTTCTAGGAGGCCCAGGAGCCGAGAAAAACGCGAAAAACGAAAAAAACGACTTTAGAAAATTCCCGGACCCCTAGAAAAATCGGAAATTGTCTTACGAATCCAATGGCGCCAGCCAAATTGTCCTAGCTACGATATTTCCAAAGATATGGGCGAAAAACGGTGCGATCCCAAATCCGGGCCCGTTTTGCTCTAGGAGGCCCAGGAGCCGAGTAAAACGCGAAAAACGAAAAAATCGACTTTAGAAAATTCCCGGCCCCCTAGAAAAATCGGAAATCGTCTCACGAATCCAATGGCGCCAGCCAAATTGTCCTAGCGATGATATTTCCAAAGATATGGGCGAATAACGGTCTGAGTCCAAATCCGGGCCCGTTTTGCTCTAGGAGGCCCAGGAGCCGAGAAAAACGCGAAAAACGAAAAAATCGACTTTAGAAAATTGCCAGCCCCCTAGAAAAATCGGAAATCGTCTCATGAATCCAATGGCGCCAGCCAAATTGTCCTAGCTATGATATTTCCAAAGATATGGGCGAATAACGGTCTGAGTCCAAATCCGGGCCCGTTTTGCTCTAGGAGGCCCAGGAGCCGAGCTAAACGCAAAAAAACGAAAAAATCGACTGTGGACCATTCCCGGACCCCTTGGAACATCGGAAATCGTCTCACGAATCCAATGGCGCCAGCCAAATTGTCCTAGCTATGATATTTCCAAAGATATGGGCAAAAGACTGTGTGATCCCAAATCCGGGCCCGTTTTGCTCTTGGAGGCCCAGGAGCCGAGAAAAACGCGAAAAACGAAAAAATCGACTTTAGAAAATTCCCAGCCCGCTAGAAAAATCGGAAATCGTCTCACGAATCCAATGGCGCCAGCCAAATTGTCCTAGCTATGATATTTCCAAAGATATGGGCAAAAGACTGTGTGATCCCAAATCCGGGCCCGTTTTGCTCTAGGAGGCCCAGGAGCCGAGAAAAACGCGAAAAACGAAAAAAACGACTTTAGAAAATTCCCGGACCCCTAGAAAAATCGGAAATCGTCTCACGAATCCAAGGGCGCCAGCCAAATTGTCCTAGCTATGATATTTCCAAAGATATGGGCAAAAGACTGTGTGATCCCAAATCCGGGCCCGTTTTGCTCTAGGAGGCCCAGGAGCCGAGAAAAACGCGAAAAACGAAAAAATCGACTTTAGGAAATTCCCGGACCCCTAGAAAAATCGGAAATCGTCTCACTGATCCAATGGCGCCAGCCAAATTGTCCTAGCTATGATATTTCCAAAGATATGGGCGAATAACGGTGTGATCCCATATCCGGGCCCGTTTTGTTCTAGGAGGCCCAGGAGCCGAGAAAAACGCGAAAAACGAAAAAATCGACTTTAGAAAATTCCTAGCCCCCTAGAAAAATCGGAAATCGTCTCACGAATCCAATGGCGCCAGCCAAATTGTCCTAGCTATGATATTTCCAACGATATGGGCGAATAACGGTGTGATCCCAAATCCGGGCCCGTTTTGTTCTAGGAGGCCCAGGAGCCGAGAAAAATGCGAAAAACGAAAAAAACGACTTTAGAAAATTCCCGGACCCCTAGAAAAATCGGAAATCGTCTCACGAATCCAAGGGCGCCAGCCAAATTGTCCTAGCTATGATATTTCCAAAGATATGGGCGAATAACGGTGTGATCCCAAATCCGGGCCCGTTTTGCTCTAGAAGGCCCAGGAGCCGAGAAAAACGCGAAAAACGAAAAAAACGACTTTAGAAAATTCCCGGACCCCTAGAAAAATCGGAAATCGTCTCACGAATCCAAGGGCGCCAGCCAAATTGTCCTAGCTATGATATTTCCAAAGATATGGGCAAAAGACTGTGTGATCCCAAATCCGGGCCCGTTTTGCTCTAGGAGGCCCAGGAGCCGAGAAAAACGCGAAAAACGAAAAAATCGACTTTAGGAAATTCCCGGACCCCTAGAAAAATCGGAAATCGTCTCACTGATCCAATGGCGCCAGCCAAATTGTCCTAGCTATGATATTTCCAAAGATATGGGCGAATAACGGTGTGATCCCAAATCCGGGCCCGTTGTGTTCTAGGAGGCCCAGGAGCCGAGAAAAACGCGAAAAACGAAAAAATCGACTTTAGAAAATTCCCGGACGCCCAGAAAAATCGGAAATCGTCTCACGAATCCAATGGCGCCAGCCAAATTGTCCTAGCTATGATATTTCCAAAGATATGGGCAAAAGACTGTGTCCTCCCAAATCCGGGCCCGTTTTGCTCTAGGAGGCCCAGGAGCCGAGAAAAACGCGAAAAACGAAAAAGTCGACTTTAGAAAATTCCCAGCCCCCTAGAAAAATCGGAAATCGTCTCACGAATCCAATGGCGCCAGCCAAATTGTCCTAGCTATGATATTTCCAAAGATATGGGCAAAAGACTGTGTGATCCCAAATCCGGGCCCGTTTTGCTCTAGGAGGCCCAGGAGCCGAGAAAAACGCGAAAAACGAAAAAATCGACTTTAGAATATTCCCAGCCCCCTAGAAAAATCGGAAATCGTCTCACGAATCCAATGGCGCCAGCCAAATTGTCCTAGCTATGATATTTCCAAAGATATGGGCGAATAACGGTGTGATCCCAAATCCGGGCCCGTTTTGCTCTAGGAGGCCTAGGCGCCGAGAAAAACGCGAAAAACGAAAAAAACGACTTTAGAAAATTCCCGGCCCCCTAGAAAAATCGGAAATCGTCTCACGAATCCAATGGCGCCGGCCAAATTGTCCTAGCTATGATATTTCCAAAGATATGGGCGAATAACGGTCTGAGTCCAAATCCGGGCCCGTTTTGCTCTAGGAGGCCCAGGAGCCGAGAAAAACGCGAAAAACGAAAAAATCGACTTTAGAAAATTGCCAGCCCCCTAGAAAAATCGGAAATCGTCTCACGAATCCAATGGCGCCAGCCAAATTGTCCTAGCTATGATATTTCCAAAGATATGGGCGAAAAACGGTGTGATACCAAATCCGGGCCCGTTTTGCTCTAGGAGACCCAGGAGCCGAGGAAATCGCGAAAAACGAAAAAATCGACTTTAGAAAATTCCCGGACCCCTAGAAAAATCGGAAATCGTCTCACGAATCCAATGGCGCCAGCCAAATTGTCCTAGCTATGATATTTCCAAAGATATGGGCGAATAACGGTGTGATCCCAAATCCGGGCCCGTTTTGCTCTAGGAGGCCTAGGAGCCGAGGAAAACGCGAAAAACGAAAAAAACGACTTTAGAAAATTCCCAGCCCCCTAGAAAAATCGGAAATCGTCTCACGAATCAAATGGCGCCAGCCAAATTGTCCTAGCTACGATATTTCCAAAGATATGGGCCAAAAACGGTGTGATCCCAAATCCGGGCCCGTTTTGCTCTAAGAGGCCCAGGAGCCGAGAAAAACGCGAAAAACGAAAAAATCGACTTTAGAAAATTCCCGGCCCCCTAGAAAAGTCGGAAATCGTCTCACGAATCCAATGGCGCCAGCCAAATTGTCCTAGCGATGATATTTCCAAAGATATGGGCGAATAACGGTCTGAGTCCAAATCCGGGCCCGTTATGCCCTAGGAGGCCCAGGAGCCGAGAAAAACGCGAAAAACGAAAAAAACGACCTTAGAAAATTCCCGGACCCCTAGAAAAATCGGAAATCGTCTCACGAATCCAATGGCGCCAGCCAAATTGTCCTAGCTATGATATTTCCAAAGATATGGGCGAATAACAGTGTGATCCCAAATCCGGGCCCGTTTTGTTCTAGGAGGCCCAGGAGCCGAGAAAAACGCGAAAAACGAAAAAAACGACGTTAGAAAATTCCCGGACCCCTTGGAACATCGGAAATCGTCTCACGAATCCAATGGCGCCAGCCAAATTGTCCTAGCTATGATATTTCCAAAGATATGGGCAAAAGACTGTGTGATCCCAAATCCGGGCCCGTTTTGCTCTTGGAGGCCCAGGAGCCGAGAAAAACGCGAAAAACGAAAAAATCGACTTTAGAAAATTCCCAGCCGGCTAGAAAAATCGGAAATCGTCTCACGAATCCAATGGCGCCAGCCAAATTGTCCTAGCTATGATATTTCCAAAGATATGGGCGAAAAACGGTGTGATACCAAATCCGGGCCCGTTTTGCTCTAGGAGACCCAGGAGCCGAGGAAATCGCGAAAAACGAAAAAATCGACTTTAGAAAATTCCCGGACCCCTAGAAAAATCGGAAATCGTCTCACGAATCCAATGGCGCCAGCCAAATTGTCCTAGCTATGATATTTCCAAAGATATGGGCGAATAACGGTGTGATCCCAAATCCGGGCCCGTTTTGCTCTAGGAGGCCTAGGAGCCGAGGAAAACGCGAAAAACGAAAAAAACGACTTTAGAAAATTCCCAGCCCCCTAGAAAAATCGGAAATCGTCTCACGAATCAAATGGCGCCAGCCAAATTGTCCTAGCTACGATATTTCCAAAGATATGGGCCAAAAACGGTGTGATCCCAAATCCGGGCCCGTTTTGCTCTAAGAGGCCCAGGAGCCGAGAAAAACGCGAAAAACGAAAAAATCGACTTTAGAAAATTCCCGGCCCCCTAGAAAAGTCGGAAATCGTCTCACGAATCCAATGGCGCCAGCCAAATTGTCCTAGCGATGATATTTCCAAAGATATGGGCGAATAACGGTCTGAGTCCAAATCCGGGCCCGTTATGCCCTAGGAGGCCCAGGAGCCGAGAAAAACGCGAAAAACGAAAAAAACGACCTTAGAAAATTCCCGGACCCCTAGAAAAATCGGAAATCGTCTCACGAATCCAATGGCGCCAGCCAAATTGTCCTAGCTATGATATTTCCAAAGATATGGGCGAATAACAGTGTGATCCCAAATCCGGGCCCGTTTTGTTCTAGGAGGCCCAGGAGCCGAGAAAAACGCGAAAAACGAAAAAAACGACGTTAGAAAATTCCCGGACCCCTTGGAACATCGGAAATCGTCTCACGAATCCAATGGCGCCAGCCAAATTGTCCTAGCTATGATATTTCCAAAGATATGGGCAAAAGACTGTGTGATCCCAAATCCGGGCCCGTTTTGCTCTTGGAGGCCCAGGAGCCGAGAAAAACGCGAAAAACGAAAAAATCGACTTTAGAAAATTCCCAGCCGGCTAGAAAAATCGGAAATCGTCTCACGAATCCAATGGCGCCAGCCAAATTGTCCTAGCTATGATATTTCCAAAGATATGGGCAAAAGACTGTGTGATCCCAAATCCGGGCCCGTTTTGCTCTAGGAGGCCCAGGAGCCGAGAAAAACGCGAAAAACGAAAAAAACGACTTTAGAAAATTCCCGGACCCCTAGAAAAATCGGAAATCGTCTCACGAATCCAAGGGCGCCAGCCAAATTGTCCTAGCTATGATATTTCCAAAGATATGGGCAAAAGACTGTGTGATCCCAAATCCGGGCCCGTTTTGCTCTAGGAGGCCCAGGAGCCGAGAAAAACGCGAAAAACGAAAAAATCGACTTTAGGAAATTCCCGGACCCCTAGAAAAATCGGAAATCGTCTCACGAAACCAATGGCGCCAGCCAAATTGTCCTAGCTATGATATTTCCAAAGATATGGGCGAATAACAGTGTGATCCCAAATCCGGGCCCGTTTTGTTCTAGGAGGCCCAGGAGCCGAGAAAAACGCGAAAAACGAAAAAATCGACTTTAGAAAATCCCCGGCCCCCTAGAAAAATCGGAAATCGTCTCACGAATCCAATGGCGCCAGCCAAATTGTCCTAGCTATGATATTTCCAAAGATATGGGCGAATAACGGTCTGAGTCCAAATCCGGGCCCGTTTTGCTCTAGGAGGCCCTGGAGCCGAACAAAACGTGAAAAAACGAAAAAATCGACTGTGGACCATTCCCGGACCCCTTGGAAAATCGGAAATCGTCTCACCAATCCCATGGCGCCAGCCAAATTGTCCTAGCTATGATATTTCCAAAGATATGCGCAAAAGACTGTGTGATCCCAAATCCGGGCCCGTTTTGCTCTAGGAGGCCCAGGAGCCGAGAAAAACGCGAAAAACGAAAAAATCGACTTTAGAAAATTGCCAGCCCCCTAGAAAAATCGGAAATCGTCTCACGAATCCAGTGGCGCCAGCCAAATTGTCCTAGCTATGATATTTCCAAAGATATGGGCGAAAAACGGTGTGATACCAAATCCGGGCCCGTTTTGCTCTAGGAGACCCAGGAGCCGAGGAAATCGCGAAAAACGAAAAAATCGACTTTAGAAAATTCCCGGACCCCTAGAAAAATCGGAAATCGTCTCACGAATCCAATGGCGCCAGCCAAATTGTCCTAGCTATGATATTTCCAAAGATATGGGCGAATAACGGTGTGATCCCAAATCCGGGCCCGTTTTGCTCTAGGAGGCCTAGGAGCCGAGAAAAACGCGAAAAACGAAAAAAACGACTTTAGAAAATTCCCAGCCCCCTAGAAAAATTGGAAATCGTCTCACGAATCAAATGGCGCCAGCCAAATTGTCCTAGCTATGATATTTCCAAAGATATGGGCGAATAACGGTGTGATCCCAAATCCGGGCCCGTTTTGCTCTAGGAGGCCTAGGAGCCGAGAAAAACGCGAAAAACGAAAAAAACGACTTTAGAAAATTCCCAGCCCCCTAGAAAAATCGGAAATCGTCTCACGAATCAAATGGCGCCAGCCAAATTGTCCTAGCTACGATATTTCCAAAGATATGGGCGAAAAACGGTGTGATTCCAAATCCGGGCCCGTTTTGCTCTAGGAGGCCCAGGAGCCGAGAAAAACGCGAAAAACGAAAAAATCGACTTTAGAAAATTCCCGGCCCCCTAGAAAAGTCGGAAATCGTCTCACGAATCCAATGGCGCCAGCCAAATTGTCCTAGCGATGATATTTCCAAAGATATGGGCGAATAACGGTCTGAGTCCAAATCCGGGCCCGTTTTGCTCTAGGAGGCCCAGGAGCCGAGAAAAACGCGAAAAACGAAAAAATCGACATTAGAAAATTGCCAGCCCCCTAGAAAAATCGGAAATCGTCTCACGAATCCAATGGCGCCAGCCAAATTGTCCTAGCTATGATATTTCCAAAGATATGGGCGAAAAACGGTGTGATACCAAATCCGGGCCCGTTTTGCTCTAGGAGACCCAGGAGCCGAGGAAATCGCGAAAAACGAAAAAATCGACTTTAGAAAATTCCCGGACCCCTAGAAAAATCGGAAATCGTCTCACGAATCCAATGGCGCCAGCCAAATTGTCCTAGCTATGATATTTCCAAAGATATGGGCGAATAACGGTGTGATCCCAAATCCGGGCCCGTTTTGCTCTAGGAGGCCTAGGAGCCGAGAAAAACGCGAAAAACGAAAAAAACGACTTTAGAAAATTCCCAGCCCCCTAGAAAAATCGGAAATCGTCTCACGAATCAAATGGCGCCAGCCAAATTGTCCTAGCTACGATATTTCCAAAGATATGGGCCAAAAACGGTGTGATCCCAAATCCGGGCCCGTTTTGCTCTAGGAGGCCCAGGAGCCGAGAAAAACGCGAAAAACGAAAAAATCGACTTTAGAAAATTCCCGGCCCCCTAGAAAAGTCGGAAATCGTCTCACGAATCCAATGGCGCCAGCCAAATTGTCCTAGCGATGATATTTCCAAAGATATGGGCGAATAACGGTCTGAGTCCAAATCCGGGCCCGTTATGCCCTAGGAGGCCCAGGAGCCGAGAAAAACGCGAAAAACGAAAAAAACGACCTTAGAAAATTCCCGGACCCCTAGAAAAATCGGAAATCGTCTCACGAATCCAATGGCGCCAGCCAAATTGTCCTAGCTATGATATTTCCAAAGATATGGGCGAATAACAGTGTGATCCCAAATCCGGGCCCGTTTTGTTCTAGGAGGCCCAGGAGCCGAGAAAAACGCGAAAAACGAAAAAAACGACTTTAGAAAATTCCCGGACCCCTTGGAACATCGGAAATCGTCTCACGAATCCAATGGCGCCAGCCAAATTGTCCTAGCTATGATATTTCCAAAGATATGGGCAAAAGACTGTGTGATCCCAAATCCGGGCCCGTTTTGCTCTTGGAGGCCCAGGAGCCGAGAAAAACGCGAAAAACGAAAAAATCGACTTTAGAAAATTCCCAGCCGGCTAGAAAAATCGGAAATCGTCTCACGAATCCAATGGCGCCAGCCAAATTGTCCTAGCTATGATATTTCCAAAGATATGGGCAAAAGACTGTGTGATCCCAAATCCGGGCCCGTTTTGCTCTAGGAGGCCCAGGAGCCGAGAAAAACGCGAAAAACGAAAAAAACGACTTTAGAAAATTCCCGGACCCCTAGAAAAATCGGAAATCGTCTCACGAATCCAAGGGCGCCAGCCAAATTGTCCTAGCTATGATATTTCCAAAGATATGGGCAAAAGACTGTGTGATCCCAAATCCGGGCCCGTTTTGCTCTAGGAGGCCCAGGAGCCGAGAAAAACGCGAAAAACGAAAAAATCGACTTTAGGAAATTCCCGGACCCCTAGAAAAATCGGAAATCGTCTCACGAATCCAATGGCGCCAGCCAAATTGTCCTAGCTATGATATTTCCAAAGATATGGGCGAATAACAGTGTGATCCCAAATCCGGGCCCGTTTTGTTCTAGGAGGCCCAGGAGCCGAGAAAAACGCGAAAAACGAAAAAATCGACTTTAGAAAATCCCCGGCCCCCTAGAAAAATCGGAAATCGTCTCACGAATCCAATGGCGCCAGCCAAATTGTCCTAGCTATGATATTTCCAAAGATATGGGCGAATAACGGTCTGAGTCCAAATCCGGGCCCGTTTTGCTCTAGGAGGCCCTGGAGCCGAACAAAACGTGAAAAAACGAAAAAATCGACTGTGGACCATTCCCGGACCCCTTGGAAAATCGGAAATCGTCTCACCAATCCCATGGCGCCAGCCAAATTGTCCTAGCTATGATATTTCCAAAGATATGGGCAAAAGACTGTGTGATCCCAAATCCGGGCCCGTTTTGCTCTAGGAGGCCCAGGAGCCGAGAAAAACGCGAAAAACGAAAAAATCGACTTTAGAAAATTGCCAGCCCCCTAGAAAAATCGGAAATCGTCTCACGAATCCAGTGGCGCCAGCCAAATTGTCCTAGCTATGATATTTCCAAAGATATGGGCGAAAAACGGTGTGATACCAAATCCGGGCCCGTTTTGCTCTAGGAGACCCAGGAGCCGAGGAAATCGCGAAAAACGAAAAAATCGACTTTAGAAAATTCCCGGACCCCTAGAAAAATCGGAAATCGTCTCACGAATCCAATGGCGCCAGCCAAATTGTCCTAGCTATGATATTTCCAAAGATATGGGCGAATAACGGTGTGATCCCAAATCCGGGCCCGTTTTGCTCTAGGAGGCCTAGGAGCCGAGAAAAACGCGAAAAACGAAAAAAACGACTTTAGAAAATTCCCAGCCCCCTAGAAAAATTGGGAATCGTCTCACGAATCAAATGGCGCCAGCCAAATTGTCCTAGCTATGATATTTCCAAAGATATGGGCGAATAACGGTGTGATCCCAAATCCGGGCCCGTTTTGCTCTAGGAGGCCTAGGAGCCGAGAAAAACGCGAAAAACGAAAAAAACGACTTTAGAAAATTCCCAGCCCCCTAGAAAAATCGGAAATCGTCTCACGAATCAAATGGCGCCAGCCAAATTGTCCTAGCTACGATATTTCCAAAGATATGGGCGAAAAACGGTGTGATCCCAAATCCGGGCCCGTTTTGCTCTAGGAGGCCCAGGAGCCGAGAAAAACGCGAAAAACGAAAAAATCGACTTTAGAAAATTCCCGGCCCCCTAGAAAAATCGGAAATCGTCTCACGAATCCAAGGGCGCCAGCCAAATTGTCCTAGCTATGATATTTCCAAAGATATGGGCAAAAGACTGTGTGATCCCAAATCCGGGCCCGTTTTGCTCTAGGAGGCCCAGGAGCCGAGAAAAACGCGAAAAACGAAAAAATCGACTTTAGGAAATTCCCGGACCCCTAGAAAAATCGGAAATCGTCTCACTGATCCAATGGCGCCAGCCAAATTGTCCTAGCTATGATATTTCCAAAGATATGGGCGAATAACGGTGTGATCCCAAATCCGGGCCCGTTTTGTTCTAGGAGGCCCAGGAGCCGAGAAAAACGCGAAAAACGAAAAAATCGACTTTAGGAAATTCCCGGACCCCTAGAAAAATCGGAAATCGTCTCACTGATCCAATGGCGCCAGCCAAATTGTCCTAGCTATGATATTTCCAAAGATATGGGCGAATAACGGTGTGATCCCAAATCCGGGCCCGTTTTGTTCTAGGAGGCCCAGGAGCCGAGAAAAACGCGAAAAACGAAAAAAACGACTTTAGAAAATTCCCGGACCCCTAGAAAAATCGGAAATCGTCTCACGAATCCAGTGGCGCCAGCCAAATTGTCCTAGCTATGATATTTCCAAAGATATGGGCGAAAAACGGTGTGATACCAAATCCGGGCCCGTTTTGCTCTAGGAGACCCAGGAGCCGAGGAAATCGCGAAAAACGAAAAAATCGACTTTAGAAAATTCCCGGACCCCTAGAAAAATCGGAAATCGTCTCACGAATCCAATGGCGCCAGCCAAATTGTCCTAGCTATGATATTTCCAAAGATATGGGCGAATAACGGTGTGATCCCAAATCCGGGCCCGTTTTGCTCTAGGAGGCCTAGGAGCCGAGAAAAACGCGAAAAACGAAAAAAACGAGTTTAGAAAATTCCCAGCCCCCTGGAAAAATCGGAAATCGTCTCACGAATCAAATGGCGCCAGCGAAATTGTCCTAGCTACGATATTTCCAAAGATATGGGCGAAAAACGGTGTGATCCCAAATCCGGGCCCGTTTTGCTCTAGGAGGCCCAGGAGCCGAGAAAAACGCGAAAAACGAAAAAATCGACTTTAGAAAATTCCCGGCCCCCTAGAAAAATCGGAAATCGTCTCACGAATCAAATGGCGCCAGCCAAATTGTCCTAGCTACGATATTTCCAAAGATATGGGCGAAAAACGGTGTGATCCCAAATCCGGGCCCGTTTTGCTCTAGGAGGCCCAGGAGCCGAGAAAAACGCGAAAAACGAAAAAATCGACTTTAGAAAATTCCCGGCCCCCTAGAAAAGTCGGAAATCGTCTCACGAATCCAATGGCGCCAGCCAAATTGCCCTAGCGATGATATTTCCAAAGATATGGGCGAATAACGGTCTGAGTCCAAATCCGGGCCCGTTATGCCCTAGGAGGCCCAGGAGCCGAGAAAAACGCGAAAAACGAAAAAAACGACCTTAGAAAATTCCCGGACCCCTAGAAAAATCGGAAATCGTCTCACGAATCCAATGGCGCCAGCCAAATTGTCCTAGCTATGATATTTCCAAAGATATGGGCGAATAACAGTGTGATCCCAAATCCGGGCCCGTTTTGTTCTAGGAGGCCCAGGAGCCGAGAAAAACGCGAAAAACGAAAAAAACGACTTTAGAAAATTCCCGGACCCCTTGGAACATCGGAAATCGTCTCACGAATCCAATGGCGCCAGCCAAATTGTCCTAGCTATGATATTTCCAAAGATATGGGCAAAAGACTGTGTGATCCCAAATCCGGGCCCGTTTTGCTCTTGGAGGCCCAGGAGCCGAGAAAAACGCGAAAAACGAAAAAATCGACTTTAGAAAATTCCCAGCCGGCTAGAAAAATCGGAAATCGTCTCACGAATCCAATGGCGCCAGCCAAATTGTCCTAGCTATGATATTTCCAAAGATATGGGCAAAAGACTGTGTGATCCCAAATCCGGGCCCGTTTTGCTCTAGGAGGCCCAGGAGCCGAGAAAAACGCGAAAAACGAAAAAAACGACTTTAGAAAATTCACGGACCCCTAGAAAAATCGGAAATCGTCTCACGAATCCAAGGGCGCCAGCCAAATTGTCCTAGCTATGATATTTCCAAAGATATGGGCAAAAGACTGTGTGATCCCAAATCCGGGCCCGTTTTGCTCTAGGAGGCCCAGGAGCCGAGAAAAACGCGAAAAACGAAAAAATCGACTTTAGGAAATTCCCGGACCCCTAGAAAAATCGGAAATCGTCTCACGAATCCAATGGCGCCAGCCAAATTGTCCTAGCTATGATATTTCCAAAGATATGGGCGAATAACAGTGTGATCCCAAATCCGGGCCCGTTTTGTTCTAGGAGGCCCAGGAGCCGAGAAAAACGCGAAAAACGAAAAAATCGACTTTAGAAAATCCCCGGCCCCCTAGAAAAATCGGAAATCGTCTCACGAATCCAATGGCGCCAGCCAAATTGTCCTAGCTATGATATTTCCAAAGATATGGGCGAATAACGGTCTGAGTCCAAATCCGGGCCCGTTTTGCTCTAGGAGGCCCTGGAGCCGAACAAAACGTGAAAAAACGAAAAAATCGACTGTGGACCATTCCCGGACCCCTTGGAAAATCGGAAATCGTCTCACCAATCCCATGGCGCCAGCCAAATTGTCCTAGCTATGATATTTCCAAAGATATGGGCAAAAGACTGTGTGATCCCAAATCCGGGCCCGTTTTGCTCTAGGAGGCCCAGGAGCCGAGAAAAACGCGAAAAACGAAAAAATCGACTTTAGAAAATTGCCAGCCCCCTAGAAAAATCGGAAATCGTCTCACGAATCCAGTGGCGCCAGCCAAATTGTCCTAGCTATGATATTTCCAAAGATATGGGCGAAAAACGGTGTGATACCAAATCCGGGCCCGTTTTGCTCTAGGAGACCCAGGAGCCGAGGAAATCGCGAAAAACGAAAAAATCGACTTTAGAAAATTCCCGGACCCCTAGAAAAATCGGAAATCGTCTCACGAATCCAATGGCGCCAGCCAAATTGTCCTAGCTATGATATTTCCAAAGATATGGGCGAATAACGGTGTGATCCCAAATCCGGGCCCGTTTTGCTCTAGGAGGCCTAGGAGCCGAGAAAAACGCGAAAAACGAAAAAAACGACTTTAGAAAATTCCCAGCCCCCTAGAAAAATTGGAAATCGTCTCACGAATCAAATGGCGCCAGCCAAATTGTCCTAGCTATGATATTTCCAAAGATATGGGCGAATAACGGTGTGATCCCAAATCCGGGCCCGTTTTGCTCTAGGAGGCCTAGGAGCCGAGAAAAACGCGAAAAACGAAAAAAACGACTTTAGAAAATTCCCAGCCCCCTAGAAAAATCGGAAATCGTCTCACGAATCAAATGGCGCCAGCCAAATTGTCCTAGCTACGATATTTCCAAAGATATGGGCGAAAAACGGTGTGATCCCAAATCCGGGCCCGTTTTGCTCTAGGAGGCCCAGGAGCCGCGAAAAACGCGAAAAACGAAAAAATCGACTTTAGAAAATTCCCGGCCCCCTAGAAAAGTCGGAAATCGTCTCACGAATCCAATGGCGCCAGCCAAATTGCCCTAGCGATGATATTTCCAAAGATATGGGCGAATAACGGTCTGAGTCCAAATCCGGGCCCGTTTTGCTCTAGGAGGCCCAGGAGCCGAGAAAAACGCGAAAAACGAAAAAATCGACTTTAGAAAATTGCCAGCCCCCTAGAAAAATCGGAAATCGTCTCACGAATCCAATGGCGCCAGCCAAATTGTCCTAGCTATGATATTTCCAAAGATATGGGCGAAAAACGGTGTGATACCAAATCCGGGCCCGTTTTGCTCTAGGAGACCCAGGAGCCGAGGAAATCGCGAAAAACGAAAAAATCGACTTTAGAAAATTCCCGGACCCCTAGAAAAATCGGAAATCGTCTCACGAATCCAATGGCGCCAGCCAAATTGTCCTAGCTATGATATTTCCAAAGATATGGGCGAATAACGGTGTGATCCCAAATCCGGGCCCGTTTTGCTCTAGGAGGCCTAGGAGCCGAGAAAAACGCGAAAAACGAAAAAAACGACTTTAGAAAATTCCCAGCCCCCTAGAAAAATCGGAAATCGTCTCACGAATCAAATGGCGCCAGCCAAATTGTCCTAGCTACGATATTTCCAAAGATATGGGCCAAAAACGGTGTGATCCCAAATCCGGGCCCGTTTTGCTCTAGGAGGCCCAGGAGCCGAGAAAAACGCGAAAAACGAAAAAATCGACTTTAGAAAATTCCCGGCCCCCTAGAAAAGTCGGAAATCGTCTCACGAATCCAATGGCGCCAGCCAAATTGTCCTAGCGATGATATTTCCAAAGATATGGGCGAATAACGGTCTGAGTCCAAATCCGGGCCCGTTATGCCCTAGGAGGCCCAGGAGCCGAGAAAAACGCGAAAAACGAAAAAAACGACCTTAGAAAATTCCCGGACCCCTAGAAAAATCGGAAATCGTCTCACGAATCCAATGGCGCCAGCCAAATTGTCCTAGCTATGATATTTCCAAAGATATGGGCGAATAACAGTGTGATCCCAAATCCGGGCCCGTTTTGTTCTAGGAGGCCCAGGAGCCGAGAAAAACGCGAAAAACGAAAAAAACGACTTTAGAAAATTCCCGGACCCCTTGGAACATCGGAAATCGTCTCACGAATCCAATGGCGCCAGCCAAATTGTCCTAGCTATGATATTTCCAAAGATATGGGCAAAAGACTGTGTGATCCCAAATCCGGGCCCGTTTTGCTCTTGGAGGCCCAGGAGCCGAGAAAAACGCGAAAAACGAAAAAATCGACTTTAGAAAATTCCCAGCCGGCTAGAAAAATCGGAAATCGTCTCACGAATCCAATGGCGCCAGCCAAATTGTCCTAGCTATGATATTTCCAAAGATATGGGCAAAAGACTGTGTGATCCCAAATCCGGGTCCGTTTTGCTCTAGGAGGCCCAGGAGCCGAGAAAAACGCGAAAAACGAAAAAAACGACTTTAGAAAATTCCCGGACCCCTAGAAAAATCGGAAATCGTCTCACGAATCCAAGTGCGCCAGCCAAATTGTCCTAGCTATGATATTTCCAAAGATATGGGCAAAAGACTGTGTGATCCCAAATCCGGGCCCGTTTTGCTCTAGGAGGCCCAGGAGCCGAGAAAAACGCGAAAAACGGAAAAATCGACTTTAGGAAATTCCCGGACCCCTAGAAAAATCGGAAATCGTCTCACTGATCCAATGGCGCCAGCCAAATTGTCCTAGCTATGATATTTCCAAAGATATGGGCGAATAACGGTGTGATCCCAAATCCGGGCCCGTTTTGTTCTAGGAGGCCCAGGAGCCGAGAAAAACGCGAAAAACGAAAAAATCGACTTTAGGAAATTCCCGGACCCCTAGAAAAATCGGAAATCGTCTCACTGATCCAATGGCGCCAGCCAAATTGTCCTAGCTATGATATTTCCAAAGATATGGGCGAATAACGGTGTGATCCCAAATCCGGGCCCGTTTTGTTCTAGGAGGCCCAGGAGCCGAGAAAAACGCGAAAAACGAAAAAAACGACTTTAGAAAATTCCCGGATCCCTAGAAAAATCGGAAATCGTCTCACGAATCCAGTGGCGCCAGCCAAATTGTCCTAGCTATGATATTTCCAAAGATATGGGCGAAAAACGGTGTGATACCAAATCCGGGCCCGTTTTGCTCTAGGAGACCCAGGAGCCGAGGAAATCGCGAAAAACGAAAAAATCGACTTTAGAAAATTCCCGGACCCCTAGAAAAATCGGAAATCGTCTCACGAATCCAATGGCGCCAGCCAAATTGTCCTAGCTATGATATTTCCAAAGATATGGGCGAATAACGGTGTGATCCCAAATCCGGGCCCGTTTTGCTCTAGGAGGCCTAGGAGCCGAGAAAAACGCGAAAAACGAAAAAAACGAGTTTAGAAAATTCCCAGCCCCCTAGAAAAATCGGAAATCGTCTCACGAATCAAATGGCGCCAGCCAAATTGTCCTAGCTACGAAATTTCCAAAGATATGGGCGAAAAACGGTGTGATCCCAAATCCGGGCCCGTTTTGCTCTAGGAGGCCCAGGAGCCGAGAAAAACGCGAAAAACGAAAAAATCGACTTTAGAAAATTCCCGGCCCCCTAGAAAAGTCGGAAATCGTCTCACGAATCCAATGGCGCCAGCCAAATTGTCCTAGCTACGATATTTCCAAAGATATGGGCCAAAAACGGTGTGATCCCAAATCCGGGCCCGTTTTGCTCTAGGAGGCCCAGGAGCCGAGAAAAACGCGAAAAACGAAAAAATCGACTTTAGAAAATTCCCGGCCCCCTAGAAAAGTCGGAAATCGTCTCACGAATCCAATGGCGCCAGCCAAATTGCCCTAGCGATGATATTTCCAAAGATATGGGCGAATAACGGTCTGAGTCCAAATCCGGGCCCGTTTTGCTCTAGGAGGCCCAGGAGCCGAGAAAAACGCGAAAAACGAAAAAATCGACTTTAGAAAATTGCCAGCCCCCTAGAAAAATCGGAAATCGTCTCACGAATCCAATGGCGCCAGCCAAATTGTCCTAGCTATGATATTTCCAAAGATATGGGCGAAAAACGGTGTGATACCAAATCCGGGCCCGTTTTGCTCTAGGAGACCCAGGAGCCGAGGAAATCGCGAAAAACGAAAAAATCGACTTTAGAAAATTCCCGGACCCCTAGAAAAATCGGAAATCGTCTCACGAATCCAATGGCGCCAGCCAAATTGTCCTAGCTATGATATTTCCAAAGATATGGGCGAATAACGGTGTGATCCCAAATCCGGGCCCGTTTTGCTCTAGGAGGCCTAGGAGCCGAGAAAAACGCGAAAAACGAAAAAAACGACTTTAGAAAATTCCCAGCCCCCTAGAAAAATCGGAAATCGTCTCACGAATCAAATGGCGCCAGCCAAATTGTCCTAGCTACGATATTTCCAAAGATATGGGCCAAAAACGGTGTGATCCCAAATCCGGGCCCGTTTTGCTCTAGGAGGCCCAGGAGCCGAGAAAAACGCGAAAAACGATAAAATCGACTTTAGAAAATTCCCGGCCCCCTAGAAAAGTCGGAAATCGTCTCACGAATCCAATGGCGCCAGCCAAATTGTCCTAGCGATGATATTTCCAAAGATATGGGCGAATAACGGTCTGAGTCAAAATCCGGGCCCGTTATGCCCTAGGAGGCCCAGGAGCCGAGAAAAACGCGAAAAACGAAAAAAACGACCTTAGAAAATTCCCGGACCCCTAGAAAAATCGGAAATCGTCTCACGAATCCAATGGCGCCAGCCAAATTGTCCTAGCTATGATATTTCCAAAGATATGGGCGAATAACAGTGTGATCCCAAATCCGGGCCCGTTTTGTTCTAGGAGGCCCAGGAGCCGAGAAAAACGCGAAAAACGAAAAAAACGACTTTAGAAAATTCCCGGACCCCTTGGAACATCGGAAATCGTCTCACGAATCCAATGGCGCCAGCCAAATTGTCCTAGCTATGATATTTCCAAAGATATGGGCAAAAGACTGTGTGATCCCAAATCCGGGCCCGTTTTGCTCTTGGAGGCCCAGGAGCCGAGAAAAACGCGAAAAACGAAAAAATCGACTTTAGAAAATTCCCAGCCGGCTAGAAAAATCGGAAATCGTCTCACGAATCCAATGGCGCCAGCCAAATTGTCCTAGCTATGATATTTCCAAAGATATGGGCAAAAGACTGTGTGATCCCAAATCCGGGTCCGTTTTGCTCTAGGAGGCCCAGGAGCCGAGAAAAACGCGAAAAACGAAAAAAACGACTTTAGAAAATTCCCGGACCCCTAGAAAAATCGGAAATCGTCTCACGAATCCAAGTGCGCCAGCCAAATTGTCCTAGCTATGATATTTCCAAAGATATGGGCAAAAGACTGTGTGATCCCAAATCCGGGCCCGTTTTGCTCTAGGAGGCCCAGGAGCCGAGAAAAACGCGAAAAACGAAAAAATCGACTTTAGGAAATTCCCGGACCCCTAGAAAAATCGGAAATCGTCTCACTGATCCAATGGCGCCAGCCAAATTGTCCTAGCTATGATATTTCCAAAGATATGGGCGAATAACGGTCTGAGTCCAAATCCGGGCCCGTTTTGCTCTAGGAGGCCCAGGAGCCGAGAAAAACGCGAAAAACGAAAAAATCGACTTTAGAAAATTGCCAGCCCCCTAGAAAAATCGGAAATCGTCTCACGAATCCAATGGCGCCAGCCAAATTGTCCTAGCTATGATATTTCCAAAGATATGGGCGAAAAACGGTGTGATACCAAATCCGGGCCCGTTTTGCTCTAGGAGACCCAGGAGCCGAGGAAATCGCGAAAAACGAAAAAATCGACTTTAGAAAATTCCCGGACCCCTAGAAAAATCGGAAATCGTCTCACGAATCCAATGGCGCCAGCCAAATTGTCCTAGCTATGATATTTCCAAAGATATGGGCGAATAACGGTGTGATCCCAAATCCGGGCCCGTTTTGCTCTAGGAGGCCTAGGAGCCGAGAAAAACGCGAAAAACGAAAAAAACGACTTTAGAAAATTCCCAGCCCCCTAGAAAAATCGGAAATCGTCTCACGAATCAAATGGCGCCAGCCAAATTGTCCTAGCTACGATATTTCCAAAGATATGGGCCAAAAACGGTGTGATCCCAAATCCGGGCCCGTTTTGCTCTAGGAGGCCCAGGAGCCGAGAAAAACGCGAAAAACGATAAAATCGACTTTAGAAAATTCCCGGCCCCCTAGAAAAGTCGGAAATCGTCTCACGAATCCAATGGCGCCAGCCAAATTGTCCTAGCGATGATATTTCCAAAGATATGGGCGAATAACGGTCTGAGTCAAAATCCGGGCCCGTTATGCCCTAGGAGGCCCAGGAGCCGAGAAAAACGCGAAAAACGAAAAAAACGACCTTAGAAAATTCCCGGACCCCTAGAAAAATCGGAAATCGTCTCACGAATCCAATGGCGCCAGCCAAATTGTCCTAGCTATGATATTTCCAAAGATATGGGCGAATAACAGTGTGATCCCAAATCCGGGCCCGTTTTGTTCTAGGAGGCCCAGGAGCCGAGAAAAACGCGAAAAACGAAAAAAACGACTTTAGAAAATTCCCGGACCCCTTGGAACATCGGAAATCGTCTCACGAATCCAATGGCGCCAGCCAAATTGTCCTAGCTATGATATTTCCAAAGATATGGGCAAAAGACTGTGTGATCCCAAATCCGGGCCCGTTTTGCTCTTGGAGGCCCAGGAGCCGAGAAAAACGCGAAAAACGAAAAAATCGACTTTAGAAAATTCCCAGCCGGCTAGAAAAATCGGAAATCGTCTCACGAATCCAATGGCGCCAGCCAAATTGTCCTAGCTATGATATTTCCAAAGATATGGGCAAAAGACTGTGTGATCCCAAATCCGGGTCCGTTTTGCTCTAGGAGGCCCAGGAGCCGAGAAAAACGCGAAAAACGAAAAAAACGACTTTAGAAAATTCCCGGACCCCTAGAAAAATCGGAAATCGTCTCACGAATCCAAGTGCGCCAGCCAAATTGTCCTAGCTATGATATTTCCAAAGATATGGGCAAAAGACTGTGTGATCCCAAATCCGGGCCCGTTTTGCTCTAGGAGGCCCAGGAGCCGAGAAAAACGCGAAAAACGAAAAAATCGACTTTAGGAAATTCCCGGACCCCTAGAAAAATCGGAAATCGTCTCACTGATCCAATGGCGCCAGCCAAATTGTCCTAGCTATGATATTTCCAAAGATATGGGCGAATAACGGTGTGATCCCAAATCCGGGCCCGTTTTGTTCTAGGAGGCCCAGGAGCCGAGAAAAACGCGAAAAACGAAAAAATCGACTTTAGGAAATTCCCGGACCCCTAGAAAAATCGGAAATCGTCTCACTGATCCAATGGCGCCAGCCAAATTGTCCTAGCTATGATATTTCCAAAGATATGGGCGAATAACGGTGTGATCCCAAATCCGGGCCCGTTTTGTTCTAGGAGGCCCAGGAGCCGAGAAAAACGCGAAAAACGAAAAAAACGACTTTAGAAAATTCCCGGATCCCTAGAAAAATCGGAAATCGTCTCACGAATCCAGTGGCGCCAGCCAAATTGTCCTAGCTATGATATTTCCAAAGATATGGGCGAAAAACGGTGTGATACCAAATCCGGGCCCGTTTTGCTCTAGGAGACCCAGGAGCCGAGGAAATCGCGAAAAACGAAAAAATCGACTTTAGAAAATTCCCGGACCCCTAGAAAAATCGGAAATCGTCTCACGAATCCAATGGCGCCAGCCAAATTGTCCTAGCTATGATATTTCCAAAGATATGGGCGAATAACGGTGTGATCCCAAATCCGGGCCCGTTTTGCTCTAGGAGGCCTAGGAGCCGAGAAAAACGCGAAAAACGAAAAAAACGAGTTTAGAAAATTCCCAGCCCCCTAGAAAAATCGGAAATCGTCTCACGAATCAAATGGCGCCAGTCAAATTGTCCTAGCTACGAAATTTCCAAAGATATGGGCGAAAAACGGTGTGATCCCAAATCCGGGCCCGTTTTGCTCTAGGAGGCCCAGGAGCCGAGAAAAACGCGAAAAACGAAAAAATCGACTTTAGAAAATTCCCGGCCCCCTAGAAAAGTCGGAAATCGCCTCACGAATCCAATGGCGCCAGCCAAATTGTCCTAGATACGATATTTCCAAAGATATGGGCCAAAAACGGTGTGATCCCAAATCCGGGCCCGTTTTGCTCTAGGAGGCCCAGGAGCCGAGAAAAACGCGAAAAACGAAAAAATCGACTTTAGAAAATTCCCGGCCCCCTAGAAAAGTCGGAAATCGACTCACGAATCCAATGGCGCCAGCCAAATTGTCCTAGCGATGATATTTCCAAAGATATGGGCGAATAACGGTCTGAGTCCAAATCCGGGCCCGTTTTGCTCTAGGAGGCCCAGGAGCCGAGCTAAACGCAAAAAAACGAAAAAATCGACTGTGGACCATTCCCGGACCCCTTGGAACATCGGAAATCGTCTCACGAATCCAATGGCGCCAGCCAAATTGTCCTAGCTATGATATTTCCAAAGATATGGGCAAAAGACTGTGTGATCCCAAATCCGGGCCCGTTTGGCTCTTGGAGGCCCAGGAGCCGAGAAAAACGCGAAAAACGAAAAAATCGACTTTAGAAAATTCCCAGCCCGCTAGAAAAATCGGAAATCGTCTCACGAATCCAATGGCGCCAGCCAAATTGTCCTAGCTATGATATTTCCAAAGATATGGGCAAAAGACTGTGTGATCCCAAATCCGGGCCCGTTTTGCTCTAGGAGGCCCAGGAGCCGAAAAAAACGCGAAAAACGAAAAAATCGACTTTAGAAAATTGCCAGCCCCCTAGAAAAATCGGAAATCGTCTCACGAATCCAATGGCGCCAGCCAAATTGTCCTAGCTATGATATTTCCAAAGATATGGGCGAAAAACGGTGTGATACCAAATCCGGGCCCGTTTTGCTCTAGGAGACCCAGGAGCCGAGGAAATCGCGAAAAACGAAAAAATCGACTTTAGAAAATTCCCGGACCCCTAGAAAAATCGGAAATCGTCTCACGAATCCAATGGCGCCAGCCAAATTGTCCGAGCTATGATATTTCCAAAGATATGGGCGAATAACGGTGTGATCCCAAATCCGGGCCCGTTTTGCTCTAGGAGGCCTAGGAGCCGAGAAAAACGCGAAAAACGAAAAAAACGACTTTAGAAAATTCCCAGCCCCCTAGAAAAATCGGAAATCGTCTCACGAATCAAATGGCGCCAGCCAAATTGTCCTAGCTACGATATTTCCAAAGATATGGGCCAAAAACGGTGTGATCCCAAATCCGGGCCCGTTTTGCTCTAGGAGGCCCAGGAGCCGAGAAAAACGCGAAAAACGAAAAAATCGACTTTAGAAAATTCCCGGCCCCCTAGAAAAGTCGGAAATCGTCTCACGAATCCAATGGCGCCAGCCAAATTGTCCTAGCGATGATATTTCCAAAGATATGGGCGAATAACGGTCTGAGTCCAAATTCGGGCCCGTTATGCCCTAGGAGGCCCAGGAGCCGAGAAAAACGCGAAAAACGAAAAAAACGACCTTAGAAAATTCCCGGACCCCTAGAAAAATCGGAAATCTTCTCACGAATCCAATGGCGCCAGCCAAATTGTCCTAGCTATGATATTTCCAAAGATATGGGCGAATAACGGTGTGATCCCAAATCCGGGCCCGTTTTGTTCTAGGAGGCCCAGGAGCCGAGAAAAACGCGAAAAACGAAAAAAACGACTTTAGAAAATTCCCGGACCCCTAGAAAAATCGGAAATCGTCTCACGAATCCAATGGCGCCAGACAAATTGTCCTAGCTATGATATTTCCAAAGATATGGGCAAAAGACTGTGTGATCCCAAATCCGGGCCCGTTTTGCTCTAGGAGGCCCAGGAGCCGAGAAAAACGCGAAAAACGAAAAAATGGACTTTAGAAAATTCCCGGACCCCTAGAAAAATCGGAAATCGTCTCACGAATCCAAGGGCGCCAGCCAAATTGTCCTAGCTATGATATTTCCAAAGATATGGGCAAAAGACTGTGTGATCCCAAATCCGGGCCCGTTTTGCTCTAGGAGGCCCAGGAGCCGAGAAAAACGCGAAAAACGAAAAAATCGACTTTAGGAAATTCCCGGACCCCTAGAAAAATCGGAAATCGTCTCACTGATCCAATGGCGCCAGCCAAATTGTCCTAGCTATGATATTTCCAAAGATATGGGCGAATAACGGTGTGATCCCAAATCCGGGCCCGTTTTGTTCTAGGAGGCCCAGGAGCCGAGAAAAACGCGAAAAACGAAAAAATCGACTTTAGAAAATTCCTAGCCCCCTAGAAAAATCGGAAATCGTCTCACGAATCCAATGGCGCCAGCCAAATTGTCCTAGCTATGATATTTCCAACGATATGGGCGAATAACGGTGTGATCCCAAATCCGGGCCCGTTTTGTTCTAGGAGGCCCAGGAGCCGAGAAAAATGCGAAAAACGAAAAAAACGACTTTAGAAAATTCCCGGACCCCTAGAAAAATCGGAAATCGTCTCACGAATCCAAGGGCGCCAGCCAAATTGTCCTAGCTATGATATTTCCAAAGATATTGGCGAATAACGGTGTGATCCCAAATCCGGGCCCGTTTTGTTCTAGGAGGCCCAGGAGCCGAGAAAAACGCGAAAAACGAAAAAAACGACTTTAGAAAATTCCCGGACCCCTAGAAAAATCGGAAATCGTCTCACGAATCCAGTGGCGCCAGCCAAATTGTCCTAGCTATGATATTTCCAAAGATATGGGCGAAAAACGGTGTGATACCAAATCCGGGCCCGTTTTGCTCTAGGAGACCCAGGAGCCGCGGAAATCGCGAAAAACGAAAAAATCGACTTTAGAAAATTCCCGGACCCCTAGAAAAATCGCAAATCGTCTCACGAATCCAATGGCGCCAGCCAAATTGTCCTAGCTATGATATTTCCAAAGATATGGGCAAAAGACTGTGTGATCCCAAATCCGGGCCCGTTTCGCTCTAGGAGGCCCAGGAGCCGAGAAAAACGCGAAAAACGAAAAAATCAACTTTAAAAAATTCCCAGCCCCCTAGAAAAATCGGAAATCGTCTCACGAATCCAATGGCGCCAGCCAAATTGTGCTAGCTATGATATTTCCAAAGATATGGGCAAAAGACTGTGTGATCCCAAATCCGGGCCCGTTTTGCTCTAGGAGGCCCAGGAGCCGAGAAAAACGCGAAAAACGAAAAAATGGACTTTAGAAAATTCCCGGACCCCTAGAAAAATCGGAAATCGTCTCACGAATCCAAGGGCGCCAGCCAAATTGTCCTAGCTATGATATTTCCAAAGATATGGGCAAAAGACTGTGTGATCCCAAATCCGGGCCCGTTTTGCTCTAGGAGGCCCAGGAGCCGAGAAAAACGCGAAAAACGAAAAAATCGACTTTAGGAAATTCCCGGACCCCTAGAAAAATCGGAAATCGTCTCACTGATCCAATGGCGCCAGCCAAATTGTCCTAGCTATGATATTTCCAAAGATATGGGCGAATAACGGTGTGATCCCAAATCCGGGCCCGTTTTGTTCTAGGAGGCCCAGGAGCCGAGAAAAACGCGAAAAACGAAAAAATCGACTTTAGAAAATTCCTAGCCCCCTAGAAAAATCGGAAATCGTCTCACGAATCCAATGGCGCCAGCCAAATTGTCCTAGCTATGATATTTCCAACGATATGGGCGAATAACGGTGTGATCCCAAATCCGGGCCCGTTTTGTTCTAGGAGGCCCAGGAGCCGAGAAAAATGCGAAAAACGAAAAAAACGACTTTAGAAAATTCCCGGACCCCTAGAAAAATCGGAAATCGTCTCACGAATCCAAGGGCGCCAGCCAAATTGTCCTAGCTAAGATATTTCCAAAGATATTGGCGAATAACGGTGTGATCCCAAATCCGGGCCCGTTTTGTTCTAGGAGGCCCAGGAGCCGAGAAAAACGCGAAAAACGAAAAAAACGACTTTAGAAAATTCCCGGACCCCTAGAAAAATCGGAAATCGTCTCACGAATCCAGTGGCGCCAGCCAAATTGTCCTAGCTATGATATTTCCAAAGATATGGGCGAAAAACGGTGTGATACCAAATCCGGGCCCGTTTTGCTCTAGGAGACCCAGGAGCCGCGGAAATCGCGAAAAACGAAAAAATCGACTTTAGAAAATTCCCGGACCCCTAGAAAAATCGGAAATCGTCTCACGAATCCAATGGCGCCAGCCAAATTGTCCTAGCTATGATATTTCCAAAGATATGGGCAAAAGACTGTGTGATCCCAAATCCGGGCCCGTTTCGCTCTAGGAGGCCCAGGAGCCGAGAAAAACGCGAAAAACGAAAAAATCAACTTTAAAAAATTCCCAGCCCCCTAGAAAAATCGGAAATCGTCTCACGAATCCAATGGCGCCAGCCAAATTGTGCTAGCTATGATATTTCCAAAGATATGGGCAAAAGACTGTGTGATCCCAAATCCGGGCCCGTTTTGCTCTTGGAGGCCCAGGAGCCGAGAAAAACGCGAAAAACGAAAAAAACGACTTTAGAAAATTCCCGGACCCCTAGAAAAATCGGAAATCGTCTCACGAATCCAAGGGCGCCAGCCAAATTGTCCTAGCTATGATATTTCCAAAGATATGGGCAAAAGACTGTGTGATCCCAAATCCGGGCCCGTTTTGCTCTTGGAGGCCCAGGAGCCGAGAAAAACGCGAAAAACTAAAAAATCGACTTTAGAAAATTCCCAGCCGGCTAGAAAAATCGGAAATCGTCTCACGAATCCAATGGCGCCAGCCAAATTGTCCTAGCTATGATATTTCCAAAGATATGGGCAAAAGACTGTGTGATCCCAAATCCGGGCCCGTTTTGCTCTAGGAGGCCCAGGAGCCGAGAAAAACGCGAAAAACGAAAAAAACGACTTTAGAAAATTCCCGGACCCCTAGAAAAATCGGAAATCGTCTCACGGATCCAATGGCGCCAGCCAAATTGTCCTAGCTATGATATTTCCAAAGATATGGGCAAAAGACTGTGTGATCCCAAATCCGGGCCCGTTTTGCTCTAGGAGGCCCAGGAGCCGAGAAAAACGCGAAAAACGAAAAAAACGACTTTAGAAAATTCCCGGACCCCTAGAAAAATCGGAAATCGTCTCACGAATCTAATGGCGCCAGCCAAATTGTCCTAGCTATGATATTTCCAAAGATATGGGCAAAAGACTGTGTGATCCCAAATCCGGGCCCGTTTTGCTCTAGGAGGCCCAGGAGCCGAGAAAAACGCGAAAAACGAAAAAATGGACTTTAGAAAATTCCCAGCCCCCTAGAAAAATCGGAAATCGTCTCACGAATCCAATGGCGCCAGCCAAATTGTCCTAGCTATGATATTTCCAAAGATATGGGCGAATAACGGTCTGAGTCCAAATCCGGGCCCGTTTTGCTCTAGGAGGCCCAGGAGCCGAGCTAAACGCAAAAAAACGAAAAAATCGACTGTGGACCATTCCCGGACCCCTTGGAACATCGGAAATCGTCTCACGAATCCAATGGCGCCAGCCAAATTGTCCTAGCTATGATATTTCCAAAGATATGGGCAAAAGACTGTGTGATCCCAAATCCGGGCCCGTTTTGCTCTTGGAGGCCCAGGAGCCGAGAAAAACGCGAAAAACGAAAAAATCGACTTTAGAAAATTCCCAGCCGGCTAGAAAAATCGGAAATCGTCTCACGAATCCAATGGCGCCAGCCAAATTGTCCTAGCTATGATATTTCCAAAGATATGGGCAAAAGACTGTGTGATCCCAAATCCGGGCCCGTTTTGCTCTAGGAGGCCCAGGAGCCGAGAAAAACGCGAAAAACGAAAAAAACGACTTTAGAAAATTCCCGGACCCCTAGAAAAATCGGAAATCGTCTCACGAATCCAAGGGCGCCAGCCAAATTGTCCTAGCTATGATATTTCCAAAGATATGGGCAAAAGACTGTGTGATCCCAAATCCGGGCCCGTTTTGCTCTAGGAGGCCCAGGAGCCGAGAAAAACGCGAAAAACGAAAAAATCGACTTTAGGAAATTCCCGGACCCCTAGAAAAATCGGAAATCGTCTCACTGATCCAATGGCGCCAGCCAAATTGTCCTAGCTATGATATTTCCAAAGATATGGGCGAATAACGGTGTGATCCCAAATCCGGGCCCGTTTTGTTCTAGGAGGCCCAGGAGCCGAGAAAAACGCGAAAAACGAAAATATCGACTTTAGGAAATTCCCGGACCCCTAGAAAAATCGGAAATCGTCTCACGAATCCAGTGGCGCCAGCCAAATTGTCCTAGCTATGATATTTCCAAAGATATGGGCGAAAAACGATGTGATACCAAATCCGGGCCCGTTTTGCTCTAGGAGACCCAGGAGCCGAGGAAATCGCGAAAAACGAAAAAATCGACTTTAGAAAATTCCCGGACCCCTAGAAAAATCGGAAATCGTCTCACGAATCCAATGGCGCCAGCCAAATTGTCCTAGCTATGATATTTCCAAAGATATGGGCGAATAACGGTGTGATCCCAAATCCGGGCCCGTTTTGCTCTAGGAGGCCTAGGAGCCGAGAAAAACGCGAAAAACGAAAAAAACGACTTTAGAAAATTCCCGGCCCCCTAGAAAAGTCGGAAATCGTCTCACGAATCCAATGGCGCCAGCCAAATTGTCCTAGCTATGATATTTCCAAAGATATGGGCGAATAACGGTGTGATCCCAAATCCGGGCCCGTTTTGTTCTAGGAGGCCCAAGAGCCGAGAAAAACGCGAAAAACGAAAAAAACGACTTTAGAAAATTCCCGGACCCCTGGAAAAATCGGAAATCGTCTCACGAATCCAAGGGCGCCAGCCAAATTGTCCTAGCTATGATATTTCCAAAGATATGGGCAAAAGACTGTGTGATCCCAAATCCGGGCCCGTTTTGCTCTAGGAGGCCCAGGAGCCGAGAAAAACGCGAAAAACGAAAAAATCGACTTTAGGAAATTCCCGGACCCCTAGAAAAATCGGGAATCGTCTCACGAATCCAATGGCGCCAGCCAAATTGTCCTAGCTATGATATTTCCAAAGATATGGGCTAAAAACGGTGTGATGCGAAATCCAGGCCCGTTTTGCTCTAGGAGGCCATAGAGCCGAGAAAAACGCGAAAAACGAAAAAATCGACTTTAGAAAATTCCCGGCCCCCTAGAAAAATCGGAAATCGTCTCACCAATCCAATGGCGCCAGCCAAATTGTCCTAGCTATGATATTTCCAAAGATATGGGCGAAAAACAGTGTGATCCCAAATCCGCGCCCGTTTTGCTCTAGGAGGCACAGGAGCCGAGAAAAACGCGAAAAACGAAAAAATCGACTTTAGAAAATTCCCGGACCCCTAGAAAAATCGGAAATCGTCTCACGAATCCAATGGCACCAGCCAAATTGTCCTAGCTATGATATTTCCAACGATATGGGCGAATAACGGTGTGATCCCAAATCCGGGCCCGTTTTGTTCTAGGAGGCCCAGGAGCCGAGAAAAACGCGAAAAACGAAAAAAACGACTTTAGAAAATTCCCGGACACCTAGAAAAATCGGAAATCGTCTCACGAATCCAAGGGCGCCAGCCAAATTGTCCTAGCTATGATATTTCCAAAGATATGGGCGAAAAACGGTGCGATCCCAAATCCGGGCCCGTTTGGCTCTAGGAGGCCCAGGAGCCGAGAAAAACGCGAAAAACGAAAAAATCGACTTTAGGAAATTCCCGGACCCCTAGAAAAATCGGAAATCGTCTCATTGATCCGATGGCGCCAGCCAAATTGTCCTAGCTATGATATTTCCAACGATATGGGCGAATAACGGTGTGATCCCAAATCCGGGCCCGTTTTGTTCTAGGAGGCCCAGGAGCCGAGAAAAACGCGAAAAACGAAAAAAACGACTTTAGAAAATTCCCGGACCCCTAGAAAAATCGGAAATCGTCTCACGAATCCAAGGGCGCCAGCCAAATTGTCCTAGCTATGATATTTCCAAAGATATGGGCAAAAGACTGTGTGATCCCAAATCCGGGCCCGTTTTGCTCTAGGAGGCCCAGGAGCCGAGAAAAACGCGAAAAACGAAAAAATCGACTTTAGAAAATTCCCGGCCCCCTAGAAAAATCGGAAATCGTCTCACCAATCCAATGGCGCCAGCCAAATTGTTCTAGCGATGATATTTCTAAAGATATGGGCAAAAGACGGTGTGATCCCAAATCCGGGCCCGTTATGCCCTAGGAAGCCCAGGAGCCGAGCAAAACGCAAAAAACGAAAAAATCGACTGTGGACCATTCCCGGACCCCTAGAAAAATCGGAAATCGTCTCACGAATCCAATGGCGCCAGTCAAATTGTCCTAGCTGCGATATTTCCAAAGATATGGGCGAAAAACGGTGTGATCCCAAATCCGGGCCCGTTTTGCTCCAGGAGGCCCAGGCGCCGAGAAAAACGCGAAAAACGAAAAATACGACTTTAGAAAATTCCCAGCCCCCTAGAAAAATCGGAAATCGTCTCACGAATCCAATGGCGCCAGCCAAATTGTTCAAGCTATGATATTTCCAAAGATATGGGCAAAAGACGGTGTGATCCCAAATCCGGGCCCGTTTTGCTCTAGGAGGCCCAGGAGCCGAGAAAAACGAGAAAATCGACTATAGAAAATTCCCTGACCCCTAGAAAAATCGGAAATCGTCTCACGAATCCAATGGCGCCAGCCAACTTGTCCTAGCTATGATATTTCCAAAGATATGGGCAAAAGACTGTGTGATCCCAAATCCGGGCCCGTTTTGCTCTAGGAGGCCCAGGAGCCGAGAAAAACGCGAAAAACGAAAAAATCGACTTTAGAACATTCCCGGCCATCTAGAAAAATCGGAAATCGTCTCACGAATCCAATGGCGCCAGCCAAATTGTCCTAGCTATGATATTTCCAACGATATGGGCGAATAACGGTGTGATCCCAAATCCGGGCCCGTTTTGTTCTTGGAGGCCCAGGAGCCGAGAAAAATGCGAAAAACAAAAAAAACGACTTTAGAAAATTCCCGGACCCCTAGAAAAATCGGAAATCGTCTCACGAATCCAAGGGCGCCAGCCAAATTGTCCTAGCTATGATATTTCCAAAGATATGGGCAAAAGACTGTGTGATCCCAAATCCGGGCCCGTTTTGCTCTAGGAGGCCCAGGAGCCGAGAAAAACGCGAAAAACGAAAAAATCGACTTTAGGAGATTCCCGGACCCCTAGAAAAATCGGGAATCGTCTCACGAATCCAATGGCGCCAGCCAAATTGTCCTAGCTATGATATTTCCAAAGATATGGGCGAAAAACGGTGCGATCCCAAATCCGGGCCCGTGTTGCTCTAGGAGGCCCAGGAGCCGAGAAAAACGCGAAAAACGAAAAAATCGACTTTAGAAAATTCCCGGCCCCCTAGAAAAGTCGGAAATCGTCTCACGAATCCAATGGCGCCAGCCAAATTGTCCTAGCTATGATATTTCCAAAGATATGGGCGAATAACGGTGTAATCCCAAATCCGGGCCCGTTTTGTTCTAGGAGGCCCAGGAGCCGAGAAAAACGCGAAAAACGAAAAAAACGACTTTAGAAAATTCCCGGACCCCTAGAAAAATCGGAAATCGTCTCACGAATCCAAGGGCGCCAGCCAAATTGTCCTAGCTATGATATTTCCAAAGATATGGGCGAATAACGGTCTGAGTCCAAATCCGGGCCCGTTTTGCTCTAGGAGGCCCAGGAGCCGAGCTAAACGCAAAAAAACGAAAAAATCGACTGTGGACCATTCCCGGACCCCTTGGAACATCGGAAATCGTCTCACGAATCCAATGGCGCCAGCCAAATTGTCCTAGCTATGATATTTCCAAAGATATGGGCAAAAGACTGTGTGATCCCAAATCCGGGCCCGTTTTGCTCTTGGAGGCCCAGGAGCCGAGAAAAACGCGAAAAACGAAAAAATCGACTTTAGAAAATTCCCAGCCGGCTAGAAAAATCGGAAATCGTCTGACGAATCCAAGGGCGCCAGCCAAATTGTCCTAGCTATGATATTTCCAAAGATATGGGCAAAAGACTGTGTGATCCCAAATCCGGGCCCGTTTTGCTCTAGGAGGCCCAGGAGCCGAGAAAAACGCGAAAAACAAAAAAAACGACTTTAGAAAATTCCCGGACCCCTAGAAAAATCGGAAATCGTCTCACGAATCCAAGGGCGCCAGCCAAATTGTCCTAGCTATGATATTTCCAAAGATATGGGCAAAAGACTGTGTGATCCCAAATCCGGGCCCGTTTTGCTCTAGGAGGCCCAGGAGCCGAGAAAAACGCGAAAAACGAAAAAATCGACTTTAGGAAATTCCCGGACCCCTAGAAAAATCGGGAATCGTCTCACGAATCCAATGGCGCCAGCCAAATTGTCCTAGCTATGATATTTCCAAAGATATGGGCGAAAAACGGTGCGATCCCAAATCCGGGCCCGTGTTGCTCTAGGAGGCCCAGGAGCCGAGAAAAACGCGAAAAACGAAAAAATCGACTTTAGAAAATTCCCGGCCCCCTAGAAAAGTCGGAAATCGTCTCACGAATCCAATGGCGCCAGCCAAATTGTCCTAGCTATGATATTTCCAAAGATATGGGCGAATAACGGTGTAATCCCAAATCCGGGCCCGTTTTGTTCTAGGAGGCCCAGGAGCCGAGAAAAACGCGAAAAACGAAAAAAACGACTTTAGAAAATTCCCGGACCCCTAGAAAAATCGGAAATCGTCTCACGAATCCAATGGCGCCAGCCAAATTGTCCTAGCTATGATATTTCCAACGATATGGGCGAATAACGGTGTGATCCCAAATCCGGGCCCGTTTTGTTCTAGGAGGCCCAGGAGCCGAGAAAAACGCGAAAAACGAAAAAAACGACTTTAGAAAATTCCCGGACCCCTAGAAAAATCGGAAATCGTCTCACGAATCCAAGGGCGCCAGCCAAATTGTCCTAGCTATGATATTTCCAAAGATATGGCCAAAGACTGTGTGATCCCAAATCCGGGCCCGTTTTGCTCTAGGAGGCCCAGGAGCCGAGAAAAACGCGAAAAACAAAAAAATCGACTTTAGGAAATTCCCGGACCCCTAGAAAAATCGGGAATCGTCTCACGAATCCAATGGCGCCAGCCAAATTGTCCTAGCTATGATATTTCCAAAGATATGGGCTAAAAACGGTGTGATGCGAAATCCAGGCCCGTTTTGCTCTAGGAGGCCAAAGAGCCGAGAAAAACGCGAAAAACGAAAAAATCGACTTTAGGAAATTCCCGGCCCCCTAGAAAAATCGGAAATCGTCTCACCAATCCAATGGCGCCAGCCAAATTGTCCTAGCTATGATATTTCCAAAGATATGGGCAAAAGACGGTGTGATCCCAAATCCGGGCCCGTTATGCCCTAGGAAGCCCAGGAGCCGAGCAAAACGCAAAAAACGAAAAACTCGACTGTGGACCATTCCCGGACCCCTAGAAAAATCGGAAATCGTCTCACGAATCCAATGGCGCCAGCCAAATTGTCCTAGCTGCGATATTTCCAAAGATATGGGCGAAAAACGGTGTGATCCCAAATCCGGGCCCGTTTTGCTCCAGGAGGCCCAGGAGCCGAGAAAAACGCGAAAAACGAAAAATACGACTTTAGAAAATTCCCAGCCCCCTAGAAAAATCGGAAATCGTCTCACGAATCCAATGGCGCCAGCCAAATTGTCCTAGCTATGATATTTCCAAATATATGGGCGAAAAACGGTGTGATCCCAAATCCGGGCCCGTTTTGCTCTAGGAGGCCCAGGAGCCGAGAAAAACGCGAAAAACGAAAAAATCGACTTTAGAAAATTCCCGGACGCCTAGAAAAATCGGAAATCGTCTCACGAATCCAATGGCGCCAGTCAAATTGTCCTAGCTATGATATTTCCAAAGATATGGGCAAAAGACTGTGTGATCCCAAATCCGGGACCGTTTTGCTCTAGGAGGCCCAGGAGCCGAGTAAAACGCGAAAAACGAAAAAATCGACTTTAGAAAATTCCCGGACCCCTAGAAAAATCGGAAATCGTCTCACGGATCCGATGGCGCAAGCGAAATTGTCCTAGCTATGATATTTCCAAAGATATGGGCGAATAACGGTGTGATCCCAAATCCGGGCCCGTTTTGCTCTAGGAGGCCCAGGAGCCGAGAAAAACGCGAAAAACGAAAAAATCGACTTGAGAAAATTCCCGGACCCCTAGAAAATTCGGAAATCGTCTCACGAATCCAATGGCGCCAGCCAAATTGTCCTAGCTATGATATTTCCAAAGATATGGGCAAAAGACTGTGTGATCCCAAATCCGGGCCCGTTTTGCTCTAGGAGGCCCAGGAGCCGAGAAAAACGCGAAAAACGAAAAAATGGACTTTAGAAAATTCCCAGCCCCCTAGAAAAATCGGAAATCGTCTCACGAATCCAATGGCGCCAGCCAAATTGTCCTAGCTATGATATTTCCAAAGATATGGGCGAAAAACGGTGCGATCCCAAATCCGGGCCCGTTTGGCTCTAGGAGGCCCAGGAGCCGAGAAAAACGCGAAAAACGAAAAAATCGACTTTAGGAAATTCCCGGACCCCTAGAAAAATCGGAAATCGTCTCATTGATCCGATGGCGCCAGCCAAATTGTCCTAGCTATGATATTTCCAACGATATGGGCGAATAACGGTGTGATCCCAAATCCGGGCCCGTTTTGTTCTAGGAGGCCCAGGAGCCGAGAAAAACGCGAAAAACGAAAAAAACGACTTTAGAAAATTCCCGGACCCCTAGAAAAATCGGAAATCGTCTCACGAATCCAAGGGCGCCAGCCAAATTGTCCTAGCTATGATATTTCCAAAGATATGGGCAAAAGACTGTGTGATCCCAAATCCGGGCCCGTTTTGCTCTAGGAGGCCCAGGAGCCGAGAAAAACGCGAAAAACGAAAAAATCGACTTTAGAAAATTCCCGGCCCCCTAGAAAAATCGGAAATCGTCTCACCAATCCAATGGCGCCAGCCAAATTGTTCTAGCGATGATATTTCTAAAGATATGGGCAAAAGACGGTGTGATCCCAAATCCGGGCCCGTTATGCCCTAGGAAGCCCAGGAGCCGAGCAAAACGCAAAAAACGAAAAAATCGACTGTGGACCATTCCCGGACCCCTAGAAAAATCGGAAATCGTCTCACGAATCCAATGGCGCCAGTCAAATTGTCCTAGCTGCGATATTTCCAAAGATATGGGCGAAAAACGGTGTGATCCCAAATCCGGGCCCGTTTTGCTCCAGGAGGCCCGGGCGCCGAGAAAAACGCGAAAAACGAAAAATACGACTTTAGAAAATTCCCAGCCCCCTAGAAAAATCGGAAATCGTCTCACGAATCCAATGGCGCCAGCCAAATTGTTCAAGCTATGATATTTCCAAAGATATGGGCAAAAGACGGTGTGATCCCAAATCCGGGCCCGTTTTGCTCTAGGAGGCCCAGGAGCCGAGAAAAACGAGAAAATCGACTATAGAAAATTCCCTGACCCCTAGAAAAATCGGAAATCGTCTCACGAATCCAATGGCGCCAGCCAACTTGTCCTAGCTATGATATTTCCAAAGATATGGGCAAAAGACTGTGTGATCCCAAATCCGGGCCCGTTTTGCTCTAGGAGGCCCAGGAGCCGAGAAAAACGCGAAAAACGAAAAAATCGACTTTAGAACATTCCCGGCCATCTAGAAAAATCGGAAATCGTCTCACGAATCCAATGGCGCCAGCCAAATTGTCCTAGCTATGATATTTCCAACGATAAGGGCGAATAACGGTGTGATCCCAAATCCGGGCCCGTTTTGTTCTTGGAGGCCCAGGAGCCGAGAAAAATGCGAAAAACAAAAAAAACGACTTTAGAAAATTCCCGGACCCCTAGAAAAATCGGAAATCGTCTCACGAATCCAAGGGCGCCAGCCAAATTGTCCTAGCTATGATATTTCCAAAGATATGGGCAAAAGACTGTGTGATCCCAAATCCGGGCCCGTTTTGCTCTAGGAGGCCCAGGAGCCGAGAAAAACGCGAAAAACGAAAAAATCGACTTTAGGAAATTCCCGGACCCCTAGAAAAATCGGGAATCGTCTCACGAATCCAATGGCGCCAGCCAAATTGTCCTAGCTATGATATTTCCAAAGATATGGGCGAAAAACGGTGCGATCCCAAATCCGGGCCCGTGTTGCTCTAGGAGGCCCAGGAGCCGAGAAAAACGCGAAAAACGAAAAAATCGACTTTAGAAAATTCCCGGCCCCCTAGAAAAGTCGGAAATCGTCTCACGAATCCAATGGCGCCAGCCAAATTGTCCTAGCTATGATATTTCCAAAGATATGGGCGAATAACGGTGTAATCCCAAATCCGGGCCCGTTTTGTTCTAGGAGGCCCAGGAGCCGAGAAAAACGCGAAAAACGAAAAAAACGACTTTAGAAAATTCCCGGACCCCTAGAAAAATCGGAAATCGTCTCACGAATCCAAGGGCGCCAGCCAAATTGTCCTAGCTATGATATTTCCAAAGATATGGGCGAATAACGGTCTGAGTCCAAATCCGGGCCCGTTTTGCTCTAGGAGGCCCAGGAGCCGAGCTAAACGCAAAAAAACGAAAAAATCGACTGTGGACCATTCCCGGACCCCTTGGAACATCGGAAATCGTCTCACGAATCCAATGGCGCCAGCCAAATTGTCCTAGCTATGATATTTCCAAAGATATGGGCAAAAGACTGTGTGATCCCAAATCCGGGCCCGTTTTGCTCTTGGAGGCCCAGGAGCCGAGAAAAACGCGAAAAACGAAAAAATCGACTTTAGAAAATTCCCAGCCGGCTAGAAAAATCGGAAATCGTCTGACGAATCCAAGGGCGCCAGCCAAATTGTCCTAGCTATGATATTTCCAAAGATATGGGCAAAAGACTGTGTGATCCCAAATCCGGGCCCGTTTTGCTCTAGGAGGCCCAGGAGCCGAGAAAAACGCGAAAAACAAAAAAAACGACTTTAGAAAATTCCCGGACCCCTAGAAAAATCGGAAATCGTCTCACGAATCCAAGGGCGCCAGCCAAATTGTCCTAGCTATGATATTTCCAAAGATATGGGCAAAAGACTGTGTGATCCCAAATCCGGGCCCGTTTTGCTCTAGGAGGCCCAGGAGCCGAGAAAAACGCGAAAAACGAAAAAATCGACTTTAGGAAATTCCCGGACCCCTAGAAAAATCGGGAATCGTCTCACGAATCCAATGGCGCCAGCCAAATTGTCCTAGCTATGATATTTCCAAAGATATGGGCGAAAAACGGTGCGATCCCAAATCCGGGCCCGTGTTGCTCTAGGAGGCCCAGGAGCCGAGAAAAACGCGAAAAACGAAAAAATCGACTTTAGAAAATTCCCGGCCCCCTAGAAAAGTCGGAAATCGTCTCACGAATCCAATGGCGCCAGCCAAATTGTCCTAGCTATGATATTTCCAAAGATATGGGCGAATAACGGTGTAATCCCAAATCCGGGCCCGTTTTGTTCTAGGAGGCCCAGGAGCCGAGAAAAACGCGAAAAACGAAAAAAACGACTTTAGAAAATTCCCGGACCCCTAGAAAAATCGGAAATCGTCTCACGAATCCAAGGGCGCCAGCCAAATTGTCCTAGCTATGATATTTCCAAAGGTATGGGCAAAAGACTGTGGAATCCCAAATCCGGGCCCGTTTTGCTCTAGGAGGCCCAGGAGCCGAGAAAAACGCGAAAAACGAAAAAATCGACTTTAGGAAATTCCCGGACCCCTAGAAAAATCGGGAATCGTCTCACGAATCCAATGGCGCCAGCCAAATTGTCCTAGCTATGATATTTCCAAAGGTAAGGGCAAAAGACTGTGTGATCCCAAATCCGGGCCCGTTTTGCTCTAGGAGGCCCAGGAGCCGAGAAAAACGCGAAAAACGAAAAATACGACTTTAGAAAATTCCCAGCCCCCTAGAAAAATCGGAAATCGTCTCACGAATCCAATGGCGCCAGCCAAATTGTCCTAGCTATGATATTTCCAAATATATGGGCGAAAAACGGTGTGATCCCAAATCCGGGCCCGTTTTGCTCCAGGAGGCCCAGGAGCCGAGAAAAACGCGAAAAACGAAAAATACGACTTTAGAAAATTCCCAGCCCCCTAGAAAAATCGGAAATCGTCTCACGAATCCAATGGGGCCAGCCAACTTGTCCTAGCTATGATATTTCCAAAGATATGGGCAAAAGACTGTGTGATCCCAAATCCGGGCCCGTTTTGCTCTAGGAGGCCCAGGGGCCGAGAAAAACGCGAAAAACGAAAAAATCGACTTTAGAACATTCCCGGCCCTCTAGAAAAATCGGAAATCGTCTCACGAATCCAATGGCGCCAGCCAAATTGTCCTAGCTATGATATTTCCAAAGATATTGGCGAATAACGGTCTGAGTCCAAATCCGGGCCCGTTTTGCTCTAGGAGGCCCTGGAGCCAAGCTAAACGCGAAAAAACGAAAAAATCGACTGTGGACCATTCCCGGACCCCTTGGAACATCGGAAATCGTCTCACGAATCCAATGGCGCCAGCCAAATTGTCCTAGCTATGATATTTCCAAAGATATGGGCAAAAGACTGTGTGATCCCAAATCCGGGCCCGTTTTGTTCTAGGAGGCCCAGGAGCCGAGAAAAACGCGAAAAACGAAAAAAACGACTTTAGAAAATTCCCGGACCCCTAGAAAAATCGGAAATCGTCTCACGAATCCAATGGCGCCAGCCAAATTGTCCTAGCTATGATATTTCCAACGATATGGGCGAATAACGGTGTGATCCCAAATCCGGGCCCGTTTTGTTCTAGGAGGCCCAGGAGCCGAGAAAAACGCGAAAAACGAAAAAAACGACTTTAGAAAATTCCCGGACCCCTAGAAAAATCGGAAATCGTCTCACGACCCAAGGGCGCCAGCCAAATTGTCCTAGCTATGATATTTCCAAAGATATGGCCAAAGACTGTGTGATCCCAAATCCGGGCCCGTTTTGCTCTAGGAGGCCCAGGAGCCGAGAAAAACGCGAAAAACAAAAAAATCGACTTTAGGAAATTCCCGGACCCCTAGAAAAATCGGGAATCGTCTCACGAATCCAATGGCGCCAGCCAAATTGTCCTAGCTATGATATTTCCAAAGATATGGGCTAAAAACGGTGTGATGCGAAATCCAGGCCCGTTTTGCTCTAGGAGGCCAAAGAGCCGAGAAAAACGCGAAAAACGAAAAAATCGACTTTAGGAAATTCCCGGCCCCCTAGAAAAATCGGAAATCGTCTCACCAATCCAATGGCGCCAGCCAAATTGTCCTAGCTATGATATTTCCAAAGATATGGGCAAAAGACGGTGTGATCCCAAATCCGGGCCCGTTATGCCCTAGGAAGCCCAGGAGCCGAGCAAAACGCAAAAAACGAAAAACTCGACTGTGGACCATTCCCGGACCCCTAGAAAAATCGGAAATCGTCTCACGAATCCAATGGCGCCAGCCAAATTGTCCTAGCTGCGATATTTCCAAAGATATGGGCGAAAAACGGTGTGATCCCAAATCCGGGCCCGTTTTGCTCCAGGAGGCCCAGGAGCCGAGAAAAACGCGAAAAACGAAAAATACGACTTTAGAAAATTCCCAGCCCCCTAGAAAAATCGGAAATCGTCTCACGAATCCAATGGCGCCAGCCAAATTGTCCTAGCTATGATATTTCCAAATATATGGGCGAAAAACGGTGTGATCCCAAATCCGGGCCCGTTTTGCTCTAGGAGGCCCAGGAGCCGAGAAAAACGCGAAAAACGAAAAAATCGACTTTAGAAAATTCCCGGACGCCTAGAAAAATCGGAAATCGTCTCACGAATCCAATGGCGCCAGTCAAATTGTCCTAGCTATGATATTTCCAAAGATATGGGCAAAAGACTGTGTGATCCCAAATCCGGGACCGTTTTGCTCTAGGAGGCCCAGGAGCCGAGTAAAACGCGAAAAACGAAAAAATCGACTTTAGAAAATTCCCGGACCCCTAGAAAAATCGGAAATCGTCTCACGGATCCGATGGCGCAAGCGAAATTGTCCTAGCTATGATATTTCCAAAGATATGGGCGAATAACGGTGTGATCCCAAATCCGGGCCCGTTTTGCTCTAGGAGGCCCAGGAGCCGAGAAAAACGCGAAAAACGAAAAAATCGACTTGAGAAAATTCCCGGACCCCTAGAAAATTCGGAAATCGTCTCACGAATCCAATGGCGCCAGCCAAATTGTCCTAGCTATGATATTTCCAAAGATATGGGCAAAAGACTGTGTGATCCCAAATCCGGGCCCGTTTTGCTCTAGGAGGCCCAGGAGCCGAGAAAAACGCGAAAAACGAAAAAATGGACTTTAGAAAATTCCCAGCCCCCTAGAAAAATCGGAAATCGTCTCACGAATCCAATGGCGCCAGCCAAATTGTCCTAGCTATGATATTTCCAAAGATATGGGCGAATAACGGTCTGAGTCCAAATCCGGGCCCGTTTTGCTCTAGGAGGCCCAGGAGCCGAGCTAAACGCAAAAAAACGAAAAAATCGACTGTGGACCATTCCCGGACCCCTTGGAACATCGGAAATCGTCTCACGAATCCAATGGCGCCAGCCAAATTGTCCTAGCTATGATATTTCCAAAGATATGGGCGAATAACGGTGTGATCCCAAATCCGGGCCCGTTTTGCTCTAGGAGGCCCAGGAGCCGAGAAAAACGCGAAAAACGAAAAAATCGACTTTAGAACATTCCCGGCCATCTAGAAAAATCGGAAATCGTCTCACGAATCCAAGGGCGCCAGCCAAATTGTCCTAGCTATGATATTTCCAAAGATATGGGCAAAAGACTGTGTGATCCCAAATCCGGGCCCGTTTTGCTCTAGGAGGCCCAGGAGCCGAGAAAAACGCGAAAAACGAAAAAATCGACTTTAGGAAATTCCCGGACCCCTAGAAAAATCGGGAATCGTCTCACGAATCCAATGGCGCCAGCCAAATTGTCCTAGCTATGATATTTCCAAAGATATGGGCGAAAAACGGTGCGATCCCAAATCCGGGCCCGTGTTGCTCTAGGAGGCCCAGGAGCCGAGAAAAACGCGAAAAACGAAAAAATCGACTTTAGAAAATTCCCGGCCCCCTAGAAAAGTCGGAAATCGTCTCACGAATCCAATGGCGCCAGCCAAATTGTCCTAGCTATGATATTTCCAAAGATATGGGCGAATAACGGTGTAATCCCAAATCCGGGCCCGTTTTGTTCTAGGAGGCCCAGGAGCCGAGAAAAACGCGAAAAACGAAAAAAACGACTTTAGAAAATTCCCGGACCCCTAGAAAAATCGGAAATCGTCTCACGAATCCAAGGGCGCCAGCCAAATTGTCCTAGCTATGATATTTCCAAAGGTATGGGCAAAAGACTGTGGAATCCCAAATCCGGGCCCGTTTTGCTCTAGGAGGCCCAGGAGCCGAGAAAAACGCGAAAAACGAAAAAATCGACTTTAGGAAATTCCCGGACCCCTAGAAAAATCGGGAATCGTCTCACGAATCCAATGGCGCCAGCCAAATTGTCCTAGCTATGATATTTCCAAAGGTAAGGGCAAAAGACTGTGTGATCCCAAATCCGGGCCCGTTTTGCTCTAGGAGGCCCAGGAGCCGAGAAAAACGCGAAAAACGAAAAATACGACTTTAGAAAATTCCCAGCCCCCTAGAAAAATCGGAAATCGTCTCACGAATCCAATGGCGCCAGCCAAATTGTCCTAGCTATGATATTTCCAAATATATGGGCGAAAAACGGTGTGATCCCAAATCCGGGCCCGTTTTGCTCCAGGAGGCCCAGGAGCCGAGAAAAACGCGAAAAACGAAAAATACGACTTTAGAAAATTCCCAGCCCCCTAGAAAAATCGGAAATCGTCTCACGAATCCAATGGGGCCAGCCAACTTGTCCTAGCTATGATATTTCCAAAGATATGGGCAAAAGACTGTGTGATCCCAAATCCGGGCCCGTTTTGCTCTAGGAGGCCCAGGGGCCGAGAAAAACGCGAAAAACGAAAAAATCGACTTTAGAACATTCCCGGCCCTCTAGAAAAATCGGAAATCGTCTCACGAATCCAATGGCGCCAGCCAAATTGTCCTAGCTATGATATTTCCAAAGATATTGGCGAATAACGGTCTGAGTCCAAATCCGGGCCCGTTTTGCTCTAGGAGGCCCTGGAGCCAAGCTAAACGCGAAAAAACGAAAAAATCGACTGTGGACCATTCCCGGACCCCTTGGAACATCGGAAATCGTCTCACGAATCCAATGGCGCCAGCCAAATTGTCCTAGCTATGATATTTCCAAAGATATGGGCAAAAGACTGTGTGATCCCAAATCCGGGCCCGTTTTGTTCTAGGAGGCCCAGGAGCCGAGAAAAACGCGAAAAACGAAAAAAACGACTTTAGAAAATTCCCGGACCCCTAGAAAAATCGGAAATCGTCTCACGAATCCTATGGCGCCAGCCAAATTGTCCTAGCTATGATATTTCCAACGATATGGGCGAATAACGGTGTGATCCCAAATCCGGGCCCGTTTTGTTCTAGGAGGCCCAGGAGCCGAGAAAAACGCGAAAAACGAAAAAAACGACTTTAGAAAATTCCCGGACCCCTAGAAAAATCGGAAATCGTCTCACGACCCAAGGGCGCCAGCCAAATTGTCCTAGCTATGATATTTCCAAAGATATGGCCAAAGACTGTGTGATCCCAAATCCGGGCCCGTTTTGCTCTAGGAGGCCCAGGAGCCGAGAAAAACGCGAAAAACAAAAAAATCGACTTTAGGAAATTCCCGGACCCCTAGAAAAATCGGGAATCGTCTCACGAATCCAATGGCGCCAGCCAAATTGTCCTAGCTATGATATTTCCAAAGATATGGGCTAAAAACGGTGTGATGCGAAATCCAGGCCCGTTTTGCTCTAGGAGGCCAAAGAGCCGAGAAAAACGCGAAAAACGAAAAAATCGACTTTAGGAAATTCCCGGCCCCCTAGAAAAATCGGAAATCGTCTCACCAATCCAATGGCGCCAGCCAAATTGTCCTAGCTATGATATTTCCAAAGATATGGGCAAAAGACGGTGTGATCCCAAATCCGGGCCCGTTATGCCCTAGGAAGCCCAGGAGCCGAGCAAAACGCAAAAAACGAAAAACTCGACTGTGGACCATTCCCGGACCCCTAGAAAAATCGGAAATCGTCTCACGAATCCAATGGCGCCAGCCAAATTGTCCTAGCTGCGATATTTCCAAAGATATGGGCGAAAAACGGTGTGATCCCAAATCCGGGCCCGTTTTGCTCCAGGAGGCCCAGGAGCCGAGAAAAACGCGAAAAACGAAAAATACGACTTTAGAAAATTCCCAGCCCCCTAGAAAAATCGGAAATCGTCTCACGAATCCAATGGCGCCAGCCAAATTGTCCTAGCTATGATATTTCCAAATATATGGGCGAAAAACGGTGTGATCCCAAATCCGGGCCCGTTTTGCTCTAGGAGGCCCAGGAGCCGAGAAAAACGCGAAAAACGAAAAAATCGACTTTAGAAAATTCCCGGACGCCTAGAAAAATCGGAAATCGTCTCACGAATCCAATGGCGCCAGTCAAATTGTCCTAGCTATGATATTTCCAAAGATATGGGCAAAAGACTGTGTGATCCCAAATCCGGGACCGTTTTGCTCTAGGAGGCCCAGGAGCCGAGTAAAACGCGAAAAACGAAAAAATCGACTTTAGAAAATTCCCGGACCCCTAGAAAAATCGGAAATCGTCTCACGGATCCGATGGCGCAAGCGAAATTGTCCTAGCTATGATATTTCCAAAGATATGGGCGAATAACGGTGTGATCCCAAATCCGGGCCCGTTTTGCTCTAGGAGGCCCAGGAGCCGAGAAAAACGCGAAAAACGAAAAAATCGACTTGAGAAAATTCCCGGACCCCTAGAAAATTCGGAAATCGTCTCACGAATCCAATGGCGCCAGCCAAATTGTCCTAGCTATGATATTTCCAAAGATATGGGCAAAAGACTGTGTGATCCCAAATCCGGGCCCGTTTTGCTCTAGGAGGCCCAGGAGCCGAGAAAAACGCGAAAAACGAAAAAATGGACTTTAGAAAATTCCCAGCCCCCTAGAAAAATCGGAAATCGTCTCACGAATCCAATGGCGCCAGCCAAATTGTCCTAGCTATGATATTTCCAAAGATATGGGCGAATAACGGTCTGAGTCCAAATCCGGGCCCGTTTTGCTCTAGGAGGCCCAGGAGCCGAGCTAAACGCAAAAAAACGAAAAAATCGACTGTGGACCATTCCCGGACCCCTTGGAACATCGGAAATCGTCTCACGAATCCAATGGCGCCAGCCAAATTGTCCTAGCTATGATATTTCCAAAGATATGGGCAAAAGACTGTGTGATCCCAAATCCGGGCCCGTTTTGCTCTTGGAGGCCCAGGAGCCGAGAAAAACGCGAAAAACGAAAAAATCGACTTTAGAAAATTCCCAGCCGGCTAGAAAAATCGGAAATCGTCTCACGAATCCAATGGCGCCAGCCAAATTGTCCTAGCTATGATATTTCCAAAGATATGGGCAAAAGACTGTGTGATCCCAAATCCGGGCCCGTTTTGCTCTAGGAGGCCCAGGAGCCGAGAAAAACGCGAAAAACGAAAAAAACGACTTTAGAAAATTCCCGGACCCCTAGAAAAATCGGAAATCGTCTCACGAATCCAATGGCGCCAGCCAAATTGTTCAAGCTATGATATTTCCAAAGATATGGGCAAAAGACGGTGTGATCCCAAATCCGGGCCCGTTTTGCTCTAGGAGGCCCAGGAGCCGAGAAAAACGAGAAAATCGACTATAGAAAATTCCCTGACCCCTAGAAAAATCGGAAATCGTCTCACGAATCCAATGGCGCCAGCCAACTTGTCCTAGCTATGATATTTCCAAAGATATGGGCAAAAGACTGTGTGATCCCAAATCCGGGCCCGTTTTGCTCTAGGAGGCCCAGGAGCCGAGAAAAACGCGAAAAACGAAAAAATCGACTTTAGAAAATTCCCGGACGCCTAGAAAAATCGGAAATCGTCTCACGAATCCAATGGCGCCAGTCAAATTGTCCTAGCTATGATATTTCCAAAGATATGGGCAAAAGACTGTGTGATCCCAAATCCGGGACCGTTTTGCTCTAGGAGGCCCAGGAGCCGAGTAAAACGCGAAAAACGAAAAAATCGACTTTAGAAAATTCCCGGACCCCTAGAAAAATCGGAAATCGTCTCACGGATCCAATGGCGCAAGCGAAATTGTCCTAGCTATGATATTTCCAAAGATATGGGCGAATAACGGTGTGATCCCAAATCCGGGCCCGTTTTGCTCTAGGAGGCCCAGGAGCCGAGAAAAACGCGAAAAACGAAAAAATCGACTTGAGAAAATTCCCGGACCCCTAGAAAATTCGGAAATCGTCTCACGAATCCAATGGCGCCAGCCAAATTGTCCTAGCTATGATATTTCCAAAGATATGGGCAAAAGACTGTGTGATCCCAAATCCGGGCCCGTTTTGCTCTAGGAGGCCCAGGAGCCGAGAAAAACGCGAAAAACGAAAAAATGGACTTTAGAAAATTCCCAGCCCCCTAGAAAAATCGGAAATCGTCTCACGAATCCAATGGCGCCAGCCAAATTGTCCTAGCTATGATATTTCCAAAGATATGGGCGAATAACGGTCTGAGTCCAAATCCGGGCCCGTTTTGCTCTAGGAGGCCCAGGAGCCGAGCTAAACGCAAAAAAACGAAAAAATCGACTGTGGACCATTCCCGGACCCCTTGGAACATCGGAAATCGTCTCACGAATCCAATGGCGCCAGCCAAATTGTCCTAGCTATGATATTTCCAAAGATATGGGCAAAAGACTGTGTGATCCCAAATCCGGGCCCGTTTTGCTCTTGGAGGCCCAGGAGCCGAGAAAAACGCGAAAAACGAAAAAATCGACTTTAGAAAATTCCCAGCCGGCTAGAAAAATCGGAAATCGTCTCACGAATCCAATGGCGCCAGCCAAATTGTCCTAGCTATGATATTTCCAAAGATATGGGCAAAAGACTGTGTGATCCCAAATCCGGGCCCGTTTTGCTCTAGGAGGCCCAGGAGCCGAGAAAAACGCGAAAAACGAAAAAAACGACTTTAGAAAATTCCCGGACCCCTAGAAAAATCGGAAATCGTCTCACGAATCCAATGGCGCCAGCCAAATTGTTCAAGCTATGATATTTCCAAAGATATGGGCAAAAGACGGTGTGATCCCAAATCCGGGCCCGTTTTGCTCTAGGAGGCCCAGGAGCCGAGAAAAACGAGAAAATCGACTATAGAAAATTCCCTGACCCCTAGAAAAATCGGAAATCGTCTCACGAATCCAATGGCGCCAGCCAACTTGTCCTAGCTATGATATTTCCAAAGATATGGGCAAAAGACTGTGTGATCCCAAATCCGGGCCCGTTTTGCTCTAGGAGGCCCAGGAGCCGAGAAAAACGCGAAAAACGAAAAAATCGACTTTAGAAAATTCCCGGACGCCTAGAAAAATCGGAAATCGTCTCACGAATCCAATGGCGCCAGTCAAATTGTCCTAGCTATGATATTTCCAAAGATATGGGCAAAAGACTGTGTGATCCCAAATCCGGGACCGTTTTGCTCTAGGAGGCCCAGGAGCCGAGTAAAACGCGAAAAACGAAAAAATCGACTTTAGAAAATTCCCGGACCCCTAGAAAAATCGGAAATCGTCTCACGGATCCAATGGCGCAAGCGAAATTGTCCTAGCTATGATATTTCCAAAGATATGGGCGAATAACGGTGTGATCCCAAATCCGGGCCCGTTTTGCTCTAGGAGGCCCAGGAGCCGAGAAAAACGCGAAAAACGAAAAAATCGACTTTAGAACATTCCCGGCCATCTAGAAAAATCGGAAATCGTCTCACGAATCCAAGGGCGCCAGCCAAATTGTCCTAGCTATGATATTTCCAAAGATATGGGCAAAAGACTGTGTGATCCCAAATCCGGGCCCGTTTTGCTCTAGGAGGCCCAGGAGCCGAGAAAAACGCGAAAAACGAAAAAATCGACTTTAGGAAATTCCCGGACCCCTAGAAAAATCGGGAATCGTCTCACGAATCCAATGGCGCCAGCCAAATTGTCCTAGCTATGATATTTCCAAAGATATGGGCGAAAAACGGTGCGATCCCAAATCCGGGCCCGTGTTGCTCTAGGAGGCCCAGGAGCCGAGAAAAACGCGAAAAACGAAAAAATCGACTTTAGAAAATTCCCGGCCCCCTAGAAAAGTCGGAAATCGTCTCACGAATCCAATGGCGCCAGCCAAATTGTCCTAGCTATGATATTTCCAAAGATATGGGCGAATAACGGTGTAATCCCAAATCCGGGCCCGTTTTGTTCTAGGAGGCCCAGGAGCCGAGAAAAACGCGAAAAACGAAAAAAACGACTTTAGAAAATTCCCGGACCCCTAGAAAAATCGGAAATCGTCTCACGAATCCAAGGGCGCCAGCCAAATTGTCCTAGCTATGATATTTCCAAAGGTATGGGCAAAAGACTGTGGAATCCCAAATCCGGGCCCGTTTTGCTCTAGGAGGCCCAGGAGCCGAGAAAAACGCGAAAAACGAAAAAATCGACTTTAGGAAATTCCCGGACCCCTAGAAAAATCGGGAATCGTCTCACGAATCCAATGGCGCCAGCCAAATTGTCCTAGCTATGATATTTCCAAAGGTAAGGGCAAAAGACTGTGTGATCCCAAATCCGGGCCCGTTTTGCTCTAGGAGGCCCAGGAGCCGAGAAAAACGCGAAAAACGAAAAATACGACTTTAGAAAATTCCCAGCCCCCTAGAAAAATCGGAAATCGTCTCACGAATCCAATGGCGCCAGCCAAATTGTCCTAGCTATGATATTTCCAAATATATGGGCGAAAAACGGTGTGATCCCAAATCCGGGCCCGTTTTGCTCCAGGAGGCCCAGGAGCCGAGAAAAACGCGAAAAACGAAAAATACGACTTTAGAAAATTCCCAGCCCCCTAGAAAAATCGGAAATCGTCTCACGAATCCAATGGGGCCAGCCAACTTGTCCTAGCTATGATATTTCCAAAGATATGGGCAAAAGACGGTGTGATCCCAAATCCGGGCCCGTTATGCCCTAGGAAGCCCAGGAGCCGAGCAAAACGCAAAAAACGAAAAACTCGACTGTGGACCATTCCCGGACCCCTAGAAAAATCGGAAATCGTCTCACGAATCCAATGGCGCCAGCCAAATTGTCCTAGCTGCGATATTTCCAAAGATATGGGCGAAAAACGGTGTGATCCCAAATCCGGGCCCGTTTTGCTCCAGGAGGCCCAGGAGCCGAGAAAAACGCGAAAAACGAAAAATACGACTTTAGAAAATTCCCAGCCCCCTAGAAAAATCGGAAATCGTCTCACGAATCCAATGGCGCCAGCCAAATTGTCCTAGCTATGATATTTCCAAATATATGGGCGAAAAACGGTGTGATCCCAAATCCGGGCCCGTTTTGCTCTAGGAGGCCCAGGAGCCGAGAAAAACGCGAAAAACGAAAAAATCGACTTTAGAAAATTCCCGGACGCCTAGAAAAATCGGAAATCGTCTCACGAATCCAATGGCGCCAGTCAAATTGTCCTAGCTATGATATTTCCAAAGATATGGGCAAAAGACTGTGTGATCCCAAATCCGGGACCGTTTTGCTCTAGGAGGCCCAGGAGCCGAGTAAAACGCGAAAAACGAAAAAATCGACTTTAGAAAATTCCCGGACCCCTAGAAAAATCGGAAATCGTCTCACGGATCCGATGGCGCAAGCGAAATTGTCCTAGCTATGATATTTCCAAAGATATGGGCGAATAACGGTGTGATCCCAAATCCGGGCCCGTTTTGCTCTAGGAGGCCCAGGAGCCGAGAAAAACGCGAAAAACGAAAAAATCGACTTGAGAAAATTCCCGGACCCCTAGAAAATTCGGAAATCGTCTCACGAATCCAATGGCGCCAGCCAAATTGTCCTAGCTATGATATTTCCAAAGATATGGGCAAAAGACTGTGTGATCCCAAATCCGGGCCCGTTTTGCTCTAGGAGGCCCAGGAGCCGAGAAAAACGCGAAAAACGAAAAAATGGACTTTAGAAAATTCCCAGCCCCCTAGAAAAATCGGAAATCGTCTCACGAATCCAATGGCGCCAGCCAAATTGTCCTAGCTATGATATTTCCAAAGATATGGGCGAATAACGGTCTGAGTCCAAATCCGGGCCCGTTTTGCTCTAGGAGGCCCAGGAGCCGAGCTAAACGCAAAAAAACGAAAAAATCGACTGTGGACCATTCCCGGACCCCTTGGAACATCGGAAATCGTCTCACGAATCCAATGGCGCCAGCCAAATTGTCCTAGCTATGATATTTCCAAAGATATGGGCAAAAGACTGTGTGATCCCAAATCCGGGCCCGTTTTGCTCTTGGAGGCCCAGGAGCCGAGAAAAACGCGAAAAACGAAAAAATCGACTTTAGAAAATTCCCAGCCGGCTAGAAAAATCGGAAATCGTCTCACGAATCCAATGGCGCCAGCCAAATTGTCCTAGCTATGATATTTCCAAAGATATGGGCAAAAGACTGTGTGATCCCAAATCCGGGCCCGTTTTGCTCTAGGAGGCCCAGGAGCCGAGAAAAACGCGAAAAACGAAAAAAACGACTTTAGAAAATTCCCGGACCCCTAGAAAAATCGGAAATCGTCTCACGAATCCAATGGCGCCAGCCAAATTGTTCAAGCTATGATATTTCCAAAGATATGGGCAAAAGACGGTGTGATCCCAAATCCGGGCCCGTTTTGCTCTAGGAGGCCCAGGAGCCGAGAAAAACGAGAAAATCGACTATAGAAAATTCCCTGACCCCTAGAAAAATCGGAAATCGTCTCACGAATCCAATGGCGCCAGCCAACTTGTCCTAGCTATGATATTTCCAAAGATATGGGCAAAAGACTGTGTGATCCCAAATCCGGGCCCGTTTTGCTCTAGGAGGCCCAGGAGCCGAGAAAAACGCGAAAAACGAAAAAATCGACTTTAGAAAATTCCCGGACGCCTAGAAAAATCGGAAATCGTCTCACGAATCCAATGGCGCCAGTCAAATTGTCCTAGCTATGATATTTCCAAAGATATGGGCAAAAGACTGTGTGATCCCAAATCCGGGACCGTTTTGCTCTAGGAGGCCCAGGAGCCGAGTAAAACGCGAAAAACGAAAAAATCGACTTTAGAAAATTCCCGGACCCCTAGAAAAATCGGAAATCGTCTCACGGATCCAATGGCGCAAGCGAAATTGTCCTAGCTATGATATTTCCAAAGATATGGGCGAATAACGGTGTGATCCCAAATCCGGGCCCGTTTTGCTCTAGGAGGCCCAGGAGCCGAGAAAAACGCGAAAAACGAAAAAATCGACTTGAGAAAATTCCCGGACCCCTAGAAAATTCGGAAATCGTCTCACGAATCCAATGGCGCCAGCCAAATTGTCCTAGCTATGATATTTCCAAAGATATGGGCAAAAGACTGTGTGATCCCAAATCCGGGCCCGTTTTGCTCTAGGAGGCCCAGGAGCCGAGAAAAACGCGAAAAACGAAAAAATGGACTTTAGAAAATTCCCAGCCCCCTAGAAAAATCGGAAATCGTCTCACGAATCCAATGGCGCCAGCCAAATTGTCCTAGCTATGATATTTCCAAAGATATGGGCGAATAACGGTCTGAGTCCAAATCCGGGCCCGTTTTGCTCTAGGAGGCCCAGGAGCCGAGCTAAACGCAAAAAAACGAAAAAATCGACTGTGGACCATTCCCGGACCCCTTGGAACATCGGAAATCGTCTCACGAATCCAATGGCGCCAGCCAAATTGTCCTAGCTATGATATTTCCAAAGATATGGGCAAAAGACTGTGTGATCCCAAATCCGGGCCCGTTTTGCTCTTGGAGGCCCAGGAGCCGAGAAAAACGCGAAAAACGAAAAAATCGACTTTAGAAAATTCCCAGCCGGCTAGAAAAATCGGAAATCGTCTCACGAATCCAATGGCGCCAGCCAAATTGTCCTAGCTATGATATTTCCAAAGATATGGGCAAAAGACTGTGTGATCCCAAATCCGGGCCCGTTTTGCTCTAGGAGGCCCAGGAGCCGAGAAAAACGCGAAAAACGAAAAAAACGACTTTAGAAAATTCCCGGACCCCTAGAAAAATCGGAAATCGTCTCACGAATCCAATGGCGCCAGCCAAATTGTTCAAGCTATGATATTTCCAAAGATATGGGCAAAAGACGGTGTGATCCCAAATCCGGGCCCGTTTTGCTCTAGGAGGCCCAGGAGCCGAGAAAAACGAGAAAATCGACTATAGAAAATTCCCTGACCCCTAGAAAAATCGGAAATCGTCTCACGAATCCAATGGCGCCAGCCAACTTGTCCTAGCTATGATATTTCCAAAGATATGGGCAAAAGACTGTGTGATCCCAAATCCGGGCCCGTTTTGCTCTAGGAGGCCCAGGAGCCGAGAAAAACGCGAAAAACGAAAAAATCGACTTTAGAAAATTCCCGGACGCCTAGAAAAATCGGAAATCGTCTCACGAATCCAATGGCGCCAGTCAAATTGTCCTAGCTATGATATTTCCAAAGATATGGGCAAAAGACTGTGTGATCCCAAATCCGGGACCGTTTTGCTCTAGGAGGCCCAGGAGCCGAGTAAAACGCGAAAAACGAAAAAATCGACTTTAGAAAATTCCCGGACCCCTAGAAAAATCGGAAATCGTCTCACGGATCCAATGGCGCAAGCGAAATTGTCCTAGCTATGATATTTCCAAAGATATGGGCGAATAACGGTGTGATCCCAAATCCGGGCCCGTTTTGCTCTAGGAGGCCCAGGAGCCGAGAAAAACGCGAAAAACGAAAAAATCGACTTTAGAACATTCCCGGCCATCTAGAAAAATCGGAAATCGTCTCACGAATCCAAGGGCGCCAGCCAAATTGTCCTAGCTATGATATTTCCAAAGATATGGGCAAAAGACTGTGTGATCCCAAATCCGGGCCCGTTTTGCTCTAGGAGGCCCAGGAGCCGAGAAAAACGCGAAAAACGAAAAAATCGACTTTAGGAAATTCCCGGACCCCTAGAAAAATCGGGAATCGTCTCACGAATCCAATGGCGCCAGCCAAATTGTCCTAGCTATGATATTTCCAAAGATATGGGCGAAAAACGGTGCGATCCCAAATCCGGGCCCGTGTTGCTCTAGGAGGCCCAGGAGCCGAGAAAAACGCGAAAAACGAAAAAATCGACTTTAGAAAATTCCCGGCCCCCTAGAAAAGTCGGAAATCGTCTCACGAATCCAATGGCGCCAGCCAAATTGTCCTAGCTATGATATTTCCAAAGATATGGGCGAATAACGGTGTAATCCCAAATCCGGGCCCGTTTTGTTCTAGGAGGCCCAGGAGCCGAGAAAAACGCGAAAAACGAAAAAAACGACTTTAGAAAATTCCCGGACCCCTAGAAAAATCGGAAATCGTCTCACGAATCCAAGGGCGCCAGCCAAATTGTCCTAGCTATGATATTTCCAAAGGTATGGGCAAAAGACTGTGGAATCCCAAATCCGGGCCCGTTTTGCTCTAGGAGGCCCAGGAGCCGAGAAAAACGCGAAAAACGAAAAAATCGACTTTAGGAAATTCCCGGACCCCTAGAAAAATCGGGAATCGTCTCACGAATCCAATGGCGCCAGCCAAATTGTCCTAGCTATGATATTTCCAAAGGTAAGGGCAAAAGACTGTGTGATCCCAAATCCGGGCCCGTTTTGCTCTAGGAGGCCCAGGAGCCGAGAAAAACGCGAAAAACGAAAAATACGACTTTAGAAAATTCCCAGCCCCCTAGAAAAATCGGAAATCGTCTCACGAATCCAATGGCGCCAGCCAAATTGTCCTAGCTATGATATTTCCAAATATATGGGCGAAAAACGGTGTGATCCCAAATCCGGGCCCGTTTTGCTCCAGGAGGCCCAGGAGCCGAGAAAAACGCGAAAAACGAAAAATACGACTTTAGAAAATTCCCAGCCCCCTAGAAAAATCGGAAATCGTCTCACGAATCCAATGGGGCCAGCCAACTTGTCCTAGCTATGATATTTCCAAAGATATGGGCAAAAGACTGTGTGATCCCAAATCCGGGCCCGTTTTGCTCTAGGAGGCCCAGGGGCCGAGAAAAACGCGAAAAACGAAAAAATCGACTTTAGAACATTCCCGGCCCTCTAGAAAAATCGGAAATCGTCTCACGAATCCAATGGCGCCAGCCAAATTGTCCTAGCTATGATATTTCCAAAGATATTGGCGAATAACGGTCTGAGTCCAAATCCGGGCCCGTTTTGCTCTAGGAGGCCCTGGAGCCAAGCTAAACGCGAAAAAACGAAAAAATCGACTGTGGACCATTCCCGGACCCCTTGGAACATCGGAAATCGTCTCACGAATCCAATGGCGCCAGCCAAATTGTCCTAGCTATGATATTTCCAAAGATATGGGCAAAAGACTGTGTGATCCCAAATCCGGGCCCGTTTTGTTCTAGGAGGCCCAGGAGCCGAGAAAAACGCGAAAAACGAAAAAAACGACTTTAGAAAATTCCCGGACCCCTAGAAAAATCGGAAATCGTCTCACGAATCCAATGGCGCCAGCCAAATTGTCCTAGCTATGATATTTCCAACGATATGGGCGAATAACGGTGTGATCCCAAATCCGGGCCCGTTTTGTTCTAGGAGGCCCAGGAGCCGAGAAAAACGCGAAAAACGAAAAAAACGACTTTAGAAAATTCCCGGACCCCTAGAAAAATCGGAAATCGTCTCACGACCCAAGGGCGCCAGCCAAATTGTCCTAGCTATGATATTTCCAAAGATATGGCCAAAGACTGTGTGATCCCAAATCCGGGCCCGTTTTGCTCTAGGAGGCCCAGGAGCCGAGAAAAACGCGAAAAACAAAAAAATCGACTTTAGGAAATTCCCGGACCCCTAGAAAAATCGGGAATCGTCTCACGAATCCAATGGCGCCAGCCAAATTGTCCTAGCTATGATATTTCCAAAGATATGGGCTAAAAACGGTGTGATGCGAAATCCAGGCCCGTTTTGCTCTAGGAGGCCAAAGAGCCGAGAAAAACGCGAAAAACGAAAAAATCGACTTTAGGAAATTCCCGGCCCCCTAGAAAAATCGGAAATCGTCTCACCAATCCAATGGCGCCAGCCAAATTGTCCTAGCTATGATATTTCCAAAGATATGGGCAAAAGACGGTGTGATCCCAAATCCGGGCCCGTTATGCCCTAGGAAGCCCAGGAGCCGAGCAAAACGCAAAAAACGAAAAACTCGACTGTGGACCATTCCCGGACCCCTAGAAAAATCGGAAATCGTCTCACGAATCCAATGGCGCCAGCCAAATTGTCCTAGCTGCGATATTTCCAAAGATATGGGCGAAAAACGGTGTGATCCCAAATCCGGGCCCGTTTTGCTCCAGGAGGCCCAGGAGCCGAGAAAAACGCGAAAAACGAAAAATACGACTTTAGAAAATTCCCAGCCCCCTAGAAAAATCGGAAATCGTCTCACGAATCCAATGGCGCCAGCCAAATTGTCCTAGCTATGATATTTCCAAATATATGGGCGAAAAACGGTGTGATCCCAAATCCGGGCCCGTTTTGCTCTAGGAGGCCCAGGAGCCGAGAAAAACGCGAAAAACGAAAAAATCGACTTTAGAAAATTCCCGGACGCCTAGAAAAATCGGAAATCGTCTCACGAATCCAATGGCGCCAGTCAAATTGTCCTAGCTATGATATTTCCAAAGATATGGGCAAAAGACTGTGTGATCCCAAATCCGGGACCGTTTTGCTCTAGGAGGCCCAGGAGCCGAGTAAAACGCGAAAAACGAAAAAATCGACTTTAGAAAATTCCCGGACCCCTAGAAAAATCGGAAATCGTCTCACGGATCCGATGGCGCAAGCGAAATTGTCCTAGCTATGATATTTCCAAAGATATGGGCGAATAACGGTGTGATCCCAAATCCGGGCCCGTTTTGCTCTAGGAGGCCCAGGAGCCGAGAAAAACGCGAAAAACGAAAAAATCGACTTGAGAAAATTCCCGGACCCCTAGAAAATTCGGAAATCGTCTCACGAATCCAATGGCGCCAGCCAAATTGTCCTAGCTATGATATTTCCAAAGATATGGGCAAAAGACTGTGTGATCCCAAATCCGGGCCCGTTTTGCTCTAGGAGGCCCAGGAGCCGAGAAAAACGCGAAAAACGAAAAAATGGACTTTAGAAAATTCCCAGCCCCCTAGAAAAATCGGAAATCGTCTCACGAATCCAATGGCGCCAGCCAAATTGTCCTAGCTATGATATTTCCAAAGATATGGGCGAATAACGGTCTGAGTCCAAATCCGGGCCCGTTTTGCTCTAGGAGGCCCAGGAGCCGAGCTAAACGCAAAAAAAACGAAAAAATCGACTGTGGACCATTCCCGGACCCCTTGGAACATCGGAAATCGTCTCACGAATCCAATGGCGCCAGCCAAATTGTCCTAGCTATGATATTTCCAAAGATATGGGCAAAAGACTGTGTGATCCCAAATCCGGGCCCGTTTTGCTCTTGGAGGCCCAGGAGCCGAGAAAAACGCGAAAAACGAAAAAATCGACTTTAGAAAATTCCCAGCCGGCTAGAAAAATCGGAAATCGTCTCACGAATCCAATGGCGCCAGCCAAATTGTCCTAGCTATGATATTTCCAAAGATATGGGCAAAAGACTGTGTGATCCCAAATCCGGGCCCGTTTTGCTCTAGGAGGCCCAGGAGCCGAGAAAAACGCGAAAAACGAAAAAAACGACTTTAGAAAATTCCCGGACCCCTAGAAAAATCGGAAATCGTCTCACGAATCCAATGGCGCCAGCCAAATTGTTCAAGCTATGATATTTCCAAAGATATGGGCAAAAGACGGTGTGATCCCAAATCCGGGCCCGTTTTGCTCTAGGAGGCCCAGGAGCCGAGAAAAACGAGAAAATCGACTATAGAAAATTCCCTGACCCCTAGAAAAATCGGAAATCGTCTCACGAATCCAATGGCGCCAGCCAACTTGTCCTAGCTATGATATTTCCAAAGATATGGGCAAAAGACTGTGTGATCCCAAATCCGGGCCCGTTTTGCTCTAGGAGGCCCAGGAGCCGAGAAAAACGCGAAAAACGAAAAAATCGACTTTAGAAAATTCCCGGACGCCTAGAAAAATCGGAAATCGTCTCACGAATCCAATGGCGCCAGTCAAATTGTCCTAGCTATGATATTTCCAAAGATATGGGCAAAAGACTGTGTGATCCCAAATCCGGGACCGTTTTGCTCTAGGAGGCCCAGGAGCCGAGTAAAACGCGAAAAACGAAAAAATCGACTTTAGAAAATTCCCGGACCCCTAGAAAAATCGGAAATCGTCTCACGGATCCAATGGCGCAAGCGAAATTGTCCTAGCTATGATATTTCCAAAGATATGGGCGAATAACGGTGTGATCCCAAATCCGGGCCCGTTTTGCTCTAGGAGGCCCAGGAGCCGAGAAAAACGCGAAAAACGAAAAAATCGACTTTAGAACATTCCCGGCCATCTAGAAAAATCGGAAATCGTCTCACGAATCCAATGGCGCCAGCCAAATTGTCCTAGCTATGATATTTCCAACGATATGGGCGAATAACGGTGTGATCCCAAATCCGGGCCCGTTTTGTTCTTGGAGGCCCAGGAGCCGAGAAAAATGCGAAAAACAAAAAAAACGACTTTAGAAAATTCCCGGACCCCTAGAAAAATCGGAAATCGTCTCACGAATCCAAGGGCGCCAGCCAAATTGTCCTAGCTATGATATTTCCAAAGATATGGGCAAAAGACTGTGTGATCCCAAATCCGGGCCCGTTTTGCTCTAGGAGGCCCAGGAGCCGAGAAAAACGCGAAAAACGAAAAAATCGACTTTAGGAAATTCCCGGACCCCTAGAAAAATCGGGAATCGTCTCACGAATCCAATGGCGCCAGCCAAATTGTCCTAGCTATGATATTTCCAAAGATATGGGCGAAAAACGGTGCGATCCCAAATCCGGGCCCGTGTTGCTCTAGGAGGCCCAGGAGCCGAGAAAAACGCGAAAAACGAAAAAATCGACTTTAGAAAATTCCCGGCCCCCTAGAAAAGTCGGAAATCGTCTCACGAATCCAATGGCGCCAGCCAAATTGTCCTAGCTATGATATTTCCAAAGATATGCGCGAATAACGGTGTAATCCCAAATCCGGGCCCGTTTTGTTCTAGGAGGCCCAGGAGCCGAGAAAAACGCGAAAAACGAAAAAAACGACTTTAGAAAATTCCCGGACCCCTAGAAAAATCGGAAATCGTCTCACGAATCCAAGGGCGCCAGCCAAATTGTCCTAGCTATGATATTTCCAAAGATATGGGCGAATAACGGTCTGAGTCCAAATCCGGGCCCGTTTTGCTCTAGGAGGCCCAGGAGCCGAGCTAAACGCAAAAAAACGAAAAAATCGACTGTGGACCATTCCCGGACCCCTTGGAACATCGGAAATCGTCTCACGAATCCAATGGCGCCAGCCAAATTGTCCTAGCTATGATATTTCCAAAGATATGGGCAAAAGACTGTGTGATCCCAAATCCGGGCCCGTTTTGCTCTTGGAGGCCCAGGAGCCGAGAAAAACGCGAAAAACGAAAAAATCGACTTTAGAAAATTCCCAGCCGGCTAGAAAAATCGGAAATCGTCTGACGAATCCAAGGGCGCCAGCCAAATTGTCCTAGCTATGATATTTCCAAAGATATGGGCAAAAGACTGTGTGATCCCAAATCCGGGCCCGTTTTGCTCTAGGAGGCCCAGGAGCCGAGAAAAACGCGAAAAACAAAAAAAACGACTTTAGAAAATTCCCGGACCCCTAGAAAAATCGGAAATCGTCTCACGAATCCAAGGGCGCCAGCCAAATTGTCCTAGCTATGATATTTCCAAAGATATGGGCAAAAGACTGTGTGATCCCAAATCCGGGCCCGTTTTGCTCTAGGAGGCCCAGGAGCCGAGAAAAACGCGAAAAACGAAAAAATCGACTTTAGGAAATTCCCGGACCCCTAGAAAAATCGGGAATCGTCTCACGAATCCAATGGCGCCAGCCAAATTGTCCTAGCTATGATATTTCCAAAGATATGGGCGAAAAACGGTGCGATCCCAAATCCGGGCCCGTGTTGCTCTAGGAGGCCCAGGAGCCGAGAAAAACGCGAAAAACGAAAAAATCGACTTTAGAAAATTCCCGGCCCCCTAGAAAAGTCGGAAATCGTCTCACGAATCCAATGGCGCCAGCCAAATTGTCCTAGCTATGATATTTCCAAAGATATGGGCGAATAACGGTGTAATCCCAAATCCGGGCCCGTTTTGTTCTAGGAGGCCCAGGAGCCGAGAAAAACGCGAAAAACGAAAAAAACGACTTTAGAAAATTCCCGGACCCCTAGAAAAATCGGGAATCGTCTCACGAATCCAATGGCGCCAGCCAAATTGTCCTAGCTATGATATTTCCAAAGGTAAGGGCAAAAGACTGTGTGATCCCAAATCCGGGCCCGTTTTGCTCTAGGAGGCCCAGGAGCCGAGAAAAACGCGAAAAACGAAAAATACGACTTTAGAAAATTCCCAGCCCCCTAGAAAAATCGGAAATCGTCTCACGAATCCAATGGCGCCAGCCAAATTGTCCTAGCTATGATATTTCCAAATATATGGGCGAAAAACGGTGTGATCCCAAATCCGGGCCCGTTTTGCTCCAGGAGGCCCAGGAGCCGAGAAAAACGCGAAAAACGAAAAATACGACTTTAGAAAATTCCCAGCCCCCTAGAAAAATCGGAAATCGTCTCACGAATCCAATGGGGCCAGCCAACTTGTCCTAGCTATGATATTTCCAAAGATATGGGCAAAAGACTGTGTGATCCCAAATCCGGGCCCGTTTTGCTCTTGGAGGCCCAGGAGCCGAGAAAAACGCGAAAAACGAAAAAATCGACTTTAGAAAATTCCCAGCCGGCTAGAAAAATCGGAAATCGTCTGACGAATCCAAGGGCGCCAGCCAAATTGTCCTAGCTATGATATTTCCAAAGATATGGGCAAAAGACTGTGTGATCCCAAATCCGGGCCCGTTTTGCTCTAGGAGGCCCAGGAGCCGAGAAAAACGCGAAAAACAAAAAAAACGACTTTAGAAAATTCCCGGACCCCTAGAAAAATCGGAAATCGTCTCACGAATCCAAGGGCGCCAGCCAAATTGTCCTAGCTATGATATCTCCAAAGATATGGGCAAAAGACTGTGTGATCCCAAATCCGGGCCCGTTTTGCTCTAGGAGGCCCAGGAGCCGAGAAAAACGCGAAAAACGAAAAAATCGACTTTAGGAAATTCCCGGACCCCTAGAAAAATCGGGAATCGTCTCACGAATCCAATGGCGCCAGCCAAATTGTCCTAGCTATGATATTTCCAAAGATATGGGCGAAAAACGGTGCGATCCCAAATCCGGGCCCGTGTTGCTCTAGGAGGCCCAGGAGCCGAGAAAAACGCGAAAAACGAAAAAATCGACTTTAGAAAATTCCCGGCCCCCTAGAAAAGTCGGAAATCGTCTCACGAATCCAATGGCGCCAGCCAAATTGTCCTAGCTATGATATTTCCAAAGATATGGGCGAATAACGGTGTAATCCCAAATCCGGGCCCGTTTTGTTCTAGGAGGCCCAGGAGCCGAGAAAAACGCGAAAAACGAAAAAAACGACTTTAGAAAATTCCCGGACCCCTAGAAAAATCGGAAATCGTCTCACGAATCCAAGGGCGCCAGCCAAATTGTCCTAGCTATGATATTTCCAAAGGTATGGGCAAAAGACTGTGGAATCCCAAATCCGGGCCCGTTTTGCTCTAGGAGGCCCTGGAGCCAAGCTAAACGCGAAAAAACGAAAAAATCGACTGTGGACCATTCCCGGACCCCTTGGAACATCGGAAATCGTCTCACGAATCCAATGGCGCCAGCCAAATTGTCCTAGCTATGATATTTCCAAAGATATGGGCAAAAGACTGTGTGATCCCAAATCCGGGCCCGTTTTGTTCTAGGAGGCCCAGGAGCCGAGAAAAACGCGAAAAACGAAAAAAACGACTTTAGAAAATTCCCGGACCCCTAGAAAAATCGGAAATCGTCTCACGAATCCAATGGCGCCAGCCAAATTGTCCTAGCTATGATATTTCCAACGATATGGGCGAATAACGGTGTGATCCCAAATCCGGGCCCGTTTTGTTCTAGGAGGCCCAGGAGCCGAGAAAAACGCGAAAAACGAAAAAAACGACTTTAGAAAATTCCCGGACCCCTAGAAAAATCGGAAATCGTCTCACGAATCCAAGGGCGCCAGCCAAATTGTCCTAGCTATGATATTTCCAAAGATATGGCCAAAGACTGTGTGATCCCAAATCCGGGCCCGTTTTGCTCTAGGAGGCCCAGGAGCCGAGAAAAACGCGAAAAACAAAAAAATCGACTTTAGGAAATTCCCGGACCCCTAGAAAAATCGGGAATCGTCTCACGAATCCAATGGCGCCAGCCAAATTGTCCTAGCTATGATATTTCCAAAGATATGGGCTAAAAACGGTGTGATGCGAAATCCAGGCCCGTTTTGCTCTAGGAGGCCAAAGAGCCGAGAAAAACGCGAAAAACGAAAAAATCGACTTTAGGAAATTCCCGGCCCCCTAGAAAAATCGGAAATCGTCTCACCAATCCAATGGCGCCAGCCAAATTGTCCTAGCTATGATATTTCCAAAGATATGGGCAAAAGACGGTGTGATCCCAAATCCGGGCCCGTTATGCCCTAGGAAGCCCAGGAGCCGAGCAAAACGCAAAAAACGAAAAACTCGACTGTGGACCATTCCCGGACCCCTAGAAAAATCGGAAATCGTCTCACGAATCCAATGGCGCCAGCCAAATTGTCCTAGCTGCGATATTTCCAAAGATATGGGCGAAAAACGGTGTGATCCCAAATCCGGGCCCGTTTTGCTCCAGGAGGCCCAGGAGCCGAGAAAAACGCGAAAAACGAAAAATACGACTTTAGAAAATTCCCAGCCCCCTAGAAAAATCGGAAATCGTCTCACGAATCCAATGGCGCCAGCCAAATTGTCCTAGCTATGATATTTCCAAATATATGGGCGAAAAACGGTGTGATCCCAAATCCGGGCCCGTTTTGCTCTAGGAGGCCCAGGAGCCGAGAAAAACGCGAAAAACGAAAAAATCGACTTTAGAAAATTCCCGGACGCCTAGAAAAATCGGAAATCGTCTCACGAATCCAATGGCGCCAGTCAAATTGTCCTAGCTATGATATTTCCAAAGATATGGGCAAAAGACTGTGTGATCCCAAATCCGGGACCGTTTTGCTCTAGGAGGCCCAGGAGCCGAGTAAAACGCGAAAAACGAAAAAATCGACTTTAGAAAATTCCCGGACCCCTAGAAAAATCGGAAATCGTCTCACGGATCCGATGGCGCAAGCGAAATTGTCCTAGCTATGATATTTCCAAAGATATGGGCGAATAACGGTGTGATCCCAAATCCGGGCCCGTTTTGCTCTAGGAGGCCCAGGAGCCGAGAAAAACGCGAAAAACGAAAAAATCGACTTGAGAAAATTCCCGGACCCCTAGAAAATTCGGAAATCGTCTCACGAATCCAATGGCGCCAGCCAAATTGTCCTAGCTATGATATTTCCAAAGATATGGGCAAAAGACTGTGTGATCCCAAATCCGGGCCCGTTTTGCTCTAGGAGGCCCAGGAGCCGAGAAAAACGCGAAAAACGAAAAAATGGACTTTAGAAAATTCCCAGCCCCCTAGAAAAATCGGAAATCGTCTCACGAATCCAATGGCGCCAGCCAAATTGTCCTAGCTATGATATTTCCAAAGATATGGGCGAATAACGGTCTGAGTCCAAATCCGGGCCCGTTTTGCTCTAGGAGGCCCAGGAGCCGAGCTAAACGCAAAAAAACGAAAAAATCGACTGTGGACCATTCCCGGACCCCTTGGAACATCGGAAATCGTCTCACGAATCCAATGGCGCCAGCCAAATTGTCCTAGCTATGATATTTCCAAAGATATGGGCAAAAGACTGTGTGATCCCAAATCCGGGCCCGTTTTGCTCTTGGAGGCCCAGGAGCCGAGAAAAACGCGAAAAACGAAAAAATCGACTTTAGAAAATTCCCAGCCGGCTAGAAAAATCGGAAATCGTCTCACGAATCCAATGGCGCCAGCCAAATCGTCCTAGCTATGATATTTCCAAAGATATGGGCAAAAGACTGTGTGATCCCAAATCCGGGCCCGTTTTGCTCTAGGAGGCCCAGGAGCCGAGAAAAACGCGAAAAACGAAAAAAACGACTTTAGAAAATTCCCGGACCCCTAGAAAAATCGGAAATCGTCTCACGAATCCAATGGCGCCAGCCAAATTGTTCAAGCTATGATATTTCCAAAGATATGGGCAAAAGACGGTGTGATCCCAAATCCGGGCCCGTTTTGCTCTAGGAGGCCCAGGAGCCGAGAAAAACGAGAAAATCGACTATAGAAAATTCCCTGACCCCTAGAAAAATCGGAAATCGTCTCACGAATCCAATGGCGCCAGCCAACTTGTCCTAGCTATGATATTTCCAAAGATATGGGCAAAAGACTGTGTGATCCCAAATCCGGGCCCGTTTTGCTCTAGGAGGCCCAGGAGCCGAGAAAAACGCGAAAAACGAAAAAATCGACTTTAGAAAATTCCCGGACGCCTAGAAAAATCGGAAATCGTCTCACGAATCCAATGGCGCCAGTCAAATTGTCCTAGCTATGATATTTCCAAAGATATGGGCAAAAGACTGTGTGATCCCAAATCCGGGACCGTTTTGCTCTAGGAGGCCCAGGAGCCGAGTAAAACGCGAAAAACGAAAAAATCGACTTTAGAAAATTCCCGGACCCCTAGAAAAATCGGAAATCGTCTCACGGATCCAATGGCGCAAGCGAAATTGTCCTAGCTATGATATTTCCAAAGATATGGGCGAATAACGGTGTGATCCCAAATCCGGGCCCGTTTTGCTCTAGGAGGCCCAGGAGCCGAGAAAAACGCGAAAAACGAAAAAATCGACTTTAGAACATTCCCGGCCATCTAGAAAAATCGGAAATCGTCTCACGAATCCAATGGCGCCAGCCAAATTGTCCTAGCTATGATATTTCCAACGATATGGGCGAATAACGGTGTGATCCCAAATCCGGGCCCGTTTTGTTCTTGGAGGCCCAGGAGCCGAGAAAAATGCGAAAAACAAAAAAAACGACTTTAGAAAATTCCCGGACCCCTAGAAAAATCGGAAATCGTCTCACGAATCCAAGGGCGCCAGCCAAATTGTCCTAGCTATGATATTTCCAAAGATATGGGCAAAAGACTGTGTGATCCCAAATCCGGGCCCGTTTTGCTCTAGGAGGCCCAGGAGCCGAGAAAAACGCGAAAAACGAAAAAATCGACTTTAGGAAATTCCCGGACCCCTAGAAAAATCGGGAATCGTCTCACGAATCCAATGGCGCCAGCCAAATTGTCCTAGCTATGATATTTCCAAAGATATGGGCGAAAAACGGTGCGATCCCAAATCCGGGCCCGTGTTGCTCTAGGAGGCCCAGGAGCCGAGAAAAACGCGAAAAACGAAAAAATCGACTTTAGAAAATTCCCGGCCCCCTAGAAAAGTCGGAAATCGTCTCACGAATCCAATGGCGCCAGCCAAATTGTCCTAGCTATGATATTTCCAAAGATATGGGCGAATAACGGTGTAATCCCAAATCCGGGCCCGTTTTGTTCTAGGAGGCCCAGGAGCCGAGAAAAACGCGAAAAACGAAAAAAACGACTTTAGAAAATTCCCGGACCCCTAGAAAAATCGGAAATCGTCTCACGAATCCAAGGGCGCCAGCCAAATTGTCCTAGCTATGATATTTCCAAAGATATGGGCGAATAACGGTCTGAGTCCAAATCCGGGCCCGTTTTGCTCTAGGAGGCCCAGGAGCCGAGCTAAACGCAAAAAAACGAAAAAATCGACTGTGGACCATTCCCGGACCCCTTGGAACATCGGAAATCGTCTCACGAATCCAATGGCGCCAGCCAAATTGTCCTAGCTATGATATTTCCAAAGATATGGGCAAAAGACTGTGTGATCCCAAATCCGGGCCCGTTTTGCTCTTGGAGGCCCAGGAGCCGAGAAAAACGCGAAAAACGAAAAAATCGACTTTAGAAAATTCCCAGCCGGCTAGAAAAATCGGAAATCGTCTGACGAATCCAAGGGCGCCAGCCAAATTGTCCTAGCTATGATATTTCCAAAGATATGGGCAAAAGACTGTGTGATCCCAAATCCGGGCCCGTTTTGCTCTAGGAGGCCCAGGAGCCGAGAAAAACGCGAAAAACAAAAAAAACGACTTTAGAAAATTCCCGGACCCCTAGAAAAATCGGAAATCGTCTCACGAATCCAAGGGCGCCAGCCAAATTGTCCTAGCTATGATATTTCCAAAGATATGGGCAAAAGACTGTGTGATCCCAAATCCGGGCCCGTTTTGCTCTAGGAGGCCCAGGAGCCGAGAAAAACGCGAAAAACGAAAAAATCGACTTTAGGAAATTCCCGGACCCCTAGAAAAATCGGGAATCGTCTCACGAATCCAATGGCGCCAGCCAAATTGTCCTAGCTATGATATTTCCAAAGATATGGGCGAAAAACGGTGCGATCCCAAATCCGGGCCCGTGTTGCTCTAGGAGGCCCAGGAGCCGAGAAAAACGCGAAAAACGAAAAAATCGACTTTAGAAAATTCCCGGCCCCCTAGAAAAGTCGGAAATCGTCTCACGAATCCAATGGCGCCAGCCAAATTGTCCTAGCTATGATATTTCCAAAGATATGGGCGAATAACGGTGTAATCCCAAATCCGGGCCCGTTTTGTTCTAGGAGGCCCAGGAGCCGAGAAAAACGCGAAAAACGAAAAAAACGACTTTAGAAAATTCCCGGACCCCTAGAAAAATCGGGAATCGTCTCACGAATCCAATGGCGCCAGCCAAATTGTCCTAGCTATGATATTTCCAAAGGTAAGGGCAAAAGACTGTGTGATCCCAAATCCGGGCCCGTTTTGCTCTAGGAGGCCCAGGAGCCGAGAAAAACGCGAAAAACGAAAAATACGACTTTAGAAAATTCCCAGCCCCCTAGAAAAATCGGAAATCGTCTCACGAATCCAATGGCGCCAGCCAAATTGTCCTAGCTATGATATTTCCAAATATATGGGCGAAAAACGGTGTGATCCCAAATCCGGGCCCGTTTTGCTCCAGGAGGCCCAGGAGCCGAGAAAAACGCGAAAAACGAAAAATACGACTTTAGAAAATTCCCAGCCCCCTAGAAAAATCGGAAATCGTCTCACGAATCCAATGGGGCCAGCCAACTTGTCCTAGCTATGATATTTCCAAAGATATGGGCAAAAGACTGTGTGATCCCAAATCCGGGCCCGTTTTGCTCTAGGAGGCCCAGGGGCCGAGAAAAACGCGAAAAACGAAAAAATCGACTTTAGAACATTCCCGGCCCTCTAGAAAAATCGGAAATCGTCTCACGAATCCAATGGCGCCAGCCAAATTGTCCTAGCTATGATATTTCCAAAGATATTGGCGAATAACGGTCTGAGTCCAAATCCGGGCCCGTTTTGCTCTAGGAGGCCCTGGAGCCAAGCTAAACGCGAAAAAACGAAAAAATCGACTGTGGACCATTCCCGGACCCCTTGGAACATCGGAAATCGTCTCACGAATCCAATGGCGCCAGCCAAATTGTCCTAGCTATGATATTTCCAAAGATATGGGCAAAAGACTGTGTGATCCCAAATCCGGGCCCGTTTTGTTCTAGGAGGCCCAGGAGCCGAGAAAAACGCGAAAAACGAAAAAAACGACTTTAGAAAATTCCCGGACCCCTAGAAAAATCGGAAATCGTCTCACGAATCCAATGGCGCCAGCCAAATTGTCCTAGCTATGATATTTCCAACGATATGGGCGAATAACGGTGTGATCCCAAATCCGGGCCCGTTTTGTTCTAGGAGGCCCAGGAGCCGAGAAAAACGCGAAAAACGAAAAAATCGACTTTAGGAAATTCCCGGACCCCTAGAAAAATCGGGAATCGTCTCACGAATCCAATGGCGCCAGCCAAATTGTCCTAGCTATGATATTTCCAAAGATATGGGCTAAAAACGGTGTGATGCGAAATCCAGGCCCGTTTTGCTCTAGGAGGCCAAAGAGCCGAGAAAAACGCGAAAAACGAAAAAATCGACTTTAGGAAATTCCCGGCCCCCTAGAAAAATCGGAAATCGTCTCACCAATCCAATGGCGCCAGCCAAATTGTCCTAGCTATGATATTTCCAAAGATATGGGCAAAAGACGGTGTGATCCCAAATCCGGGCCCGTTATGCCCTAGAAAGCCCAGGAGCCGAGCAAAACGCAAAAAAGGAAAAACTCGACTGTGGACCATTCCTCGACCCCTAGAAAAATCGGAAATCGTCTCACGAATCCAATGGCGCCAGCCAAATTGTCCTAGCTGCGATATTTCCAAAGATATGGGCGAAAAACGGTGTGATCCCAAATCCGGGCCCGTTTTGCTCCAGGAGGCCCAGGAGCCGAGAAAAACGCGAAAAACGAAAAATACGACTTTAGAAAATTCCCAGCCCCCTAGAAAAATCGGAAATCGTCTCACGAATCCAATGGCGCCAGCCAAATTGTCCTAGCTATGATATTTCCAAATATATGGGCGAAAAACGGTGTGATCCCAAATCCGGGCCCGTTTTGCTCTAGGAGGCCCAGGAGCCGAGAAAAACGCGAAAAACGAAAAAATCGACTTTAGAAAATTCCCGGACGCCTAGAAAAATCGGAAATCGTCTCACGAATCCAATGGCGCCAGTCAAATTGTCCTAGCTATGATATTTCCAAAGATATGGGCAAAAGACTGTGTGATCCCAAATCCGGGACCGTTTTGCTCTAGGAGGCCCAGGAGCCGAGTAAAACGCGAAAAACGAAAAAATCGACTTTAGAAAATTCCCGGACCCCTAGAAAAATCGGAAATCGTCTCACGGATCCGATGGCGCAAGCGAAATTGTCCTAGCTATGATATTTCCAAAGATATGGGCGAATAACGGTGTGATCCCAAATCCGGGCCCGTTTTGCTCTAGGAGGCCCAGGAGCCGAGAAAAACGCGAAAAACGAAAAAATCGACTTGAGAAAATTCCCGGACCCCTAGAAAATTCGGAAATCGTCTCACGAATCCAATGGCGCCAGCCAAATTGTCCTAGCTATGATATTTCCAAAGATATGGGCAAAAGACTGTGTGATCCCAAATCCGGGCCCGTTTTGCTCTAGGAGGCCCAGGAGCCGAGAAAAACGCGAAAAACGAAAAAATGGACTTTAGAAAATTCCCAGCCCCCTAGAAAAATCGGAAATCGTCTCACGAATCCAATGGCGCCAGCCAAATTGTCCTAGCTATGATATTTCCAAAGATATGGGCGAATAACGGTCTGAGTCCAAATCCGGGCCCGTTTTGCTCTAGGAGGCCCAGGAGCCGAGCTAAACGCAAAAAAACGAAAAAATCGACTGTGGACCATTCCCGGACCCCTTGGAACATCGGAAATCGTCTCACGAATCCAATGGCGCCAGCCAAATTGTCCTAGCTATGATATTTCCAAAGATATGGGCAAAAGACTGTGTGATCCCAAATCCGGGCCCGTTTTGCTCTTGGAGGCCCAGGAGCCGAGAAAAACGCGAAAAACGAAAAAATCGACTTTAGAAAATTCCCGGACCCCTAGAAAAATCGGAAATCGTCTCACGGATCCAATGGCGCAAGCGAAATTGTCCTAGCTATGATATTTCCAAAGATATGGGCGAATAACGGTGTGATCCCAAATCCGGGCCCGTTTTGCTCTAGGAGGCCCAGGAGCCGAGAAAAACGCGAAAAACGAAAAAATCGACTTGAGAAAATTCCCGGACCCCTAGAAAAATCGGAAATCGTCTCACGAATCCAATGGCGCCAGCCAAATTGTCCTAGCTATGATATTTCCAAAGATATGGGCAAAAGACTGTGTGATCCCAAATCCGGGCCCGTTTTGCTCTAGGAGGCCCAGGAGCCGAGAAAAACGAGAAAATCGACTATAGAAAATTCCCTGACCCCTAGAAAAATCGGAAATCGTCTCACGAATCCAATGGCGCCAGCCAACTTGTCCTAGCTATGATATTTCCAAAGATATGGGCAAAAGACTGTGTGATCCCAAATCCGGGCCCGTTTTGCTCTAGGAGGCCCAGGAGCCGAGAAAAACGCGAAAAACGAAAAAATCGACTTTAGACAATTCCCGGACCCCTAGAAAAATCGGAAATCGTGTCACGAATCCAATGGCGCCAGCCAAATTGTCGTAGCTATGATATTTCCAAAGATATGGGCAAAAGACTGTGTGATCCCAAATCCGGGCCCGTGTTGCTCTAGGAGGCCCAGGAGCCGAGAAAAACGCGAAAAACGAAAAAATCGACTTTAGAAAATTCCCGGCCCCCTAGAAAAGTCGGAAATCGTCTCACGAATCCAATGGCGCCAGCCAAATTGTCCTAGCTATGATATTTCCAAAGATATGGGCGAATAACGGTGTAATCCCAAATCCGGGCCCGTTTTGTTCTAGGAGGCCCAGGAGCCGAGAAAAACGCGAAAAACGAAAAAAACGACTTTAGAAAATTCCCGGACCCCTAGAAAAATCGGAAATCGTCTCACGAATCCAAGGGCGCCAGCCAAATTGTCCTAGCTATGATATTTCCAAAGGTATGGGCAAAAGACTGTGTGATCCCAAATCCGGGCCCGTTTTGCTCTAGGAGGCCCAGGAGCCGAGAAAAACGCGAAAAACGAAAAAATCGACTTTAGGAAATTCCCGGACCCCTAGAAAAATCGGGAATCGTCTCACGAATCCAATGGCGCCAGCCAAATTGTCCTAGCTATGATATTTCCAAAGATATGGGCGAAAAACGGTGCGATCCCAAATCCGGGCCCGTTTTGCTCTAGGAGGCCCAGGAGCCGAGAAAAACGCGAAAAACGAAAAAATCGACTTTAGGAAATTCCCGGACCCCTAGAAAAATCGGAAATCGTCTCACTGATCCGATGGCGCCAGCCAAATTGTCCTAGCTATGATATTTCCAAAGATATGGGCAAAAGACTGTGTGATCCCAAATCCGGGCCCGTTTTGCTCTAGGAGGCCCAGGAGCCGAGAAAAACGCGAAAAACGAAAAAATCGACTTTAGGAAATTCCCGGACCCCTAGAAAAATCGGAAATCGTCTCACTGATCCAATGGCGCCAGCCAAATCGTCCTAGCTATGATATTTCCAAAGATATGGGCGAATAACGGTGTGATCCCAAATCCGGGCCCGTTTTGCTCTAGGAGGCCCAGGAGCCGAGAAAAACGCGAAAAACGAAAAAATTGACTTTAGAAAATTCCCAGCCCCCTAGAAAAATCGGAAATCGTCTCACGAATCCAATGGCGCCAGCCAAATTGTCCTAGCTATCATATTTCCAAAGATATGGGCAAAAGACTGTGTGATCCCAAATCCGGGCCCGTTTTGCTCTAGGAGGCCCAGGAGCCGAGAAAAACGCGAAAAACGAAAAAATCGACTTTAGAAAATTCCCAGCCCCCTCGAAAAATCGGAAATCGTCTCACGAATCCAGTGGCGCCAGCCAAATTGTCCTAGCTGTGATATTTCCAAAGATATGGGCAAAAGACTGTGTGATCCCAAATCCGGGCCCGTTTTGCTCTAGGAGGCCCAGGAGCCGAGAAAAACGCGAAAAACGAAAAAATCGACTTTAGGAAATTCCCGGACCCCTAGAAAAATCGGAAATCGTCTCACTGATCCAATGGCGCCAGCCAAATTGTCCTAGCTATGATATTTCCAAAGATATGGGCGAATAACGGTGTGATCCCAAATCCGGGCCCGTTTTGTTCTAGGAGGCCCAGGAGCCGAGAAAAACGCGAAAAACGAAAAAATCGACTTTAGGAAATTCCCGGACCCCTAGAAAAATCGGAAATCGTCTCACGAATCCAGTGGCGCCAGCCAAATTGTCCTAGCTATGATATTTCCAAAGATATGGGCGAAAAACGGTGTGATACCAAATCCGGGCCCGTTTTGCTCTAGGAGGCCCAGGAGCCGAGAAAAACGCGAAAAACGAAAAAAACGACTTTAGAAAATTCCCGGACCCCTAGAAAAATCGGAAATCGTCTCACGAATCCAAGGGCGCCAGCCAAATTGTCCTAGCTATGATATTTCCAAAGGTAAGGGCAAAAGACTGTGTGATCCCAAATCTCGGCCCGTTTTGCTCTAGGAGGCCCAGGAGCCGAGAAAAACGCGAAAAACGAAAAATACGACTTTAGAAAATTCCCAGCCCCCTAGAAAAATCGGAAATCGTCTCACGAATCCAATGGCGCCAGCCAAATTGTCCTAGCTATGATATTTCCAAATATATGGGCGAAAAACGGTGTGATCCCAAATCCGGGCCCGTTTTGCTCCAGGAGGCCCAGGAGCCGAGAAAAACGCGAAAAACGAAAAATACGACTTTAGAAAATTCCCAGCCCCCTAGAAAAATCGGAAATCGTCTCACGAATCCAATGGGGCCAGCCAACTTGTCCTAGCTATGATATTTCCAAAGATATGGGCAAAAGACTGTGTGATCCCAAATCCGGGCCCGTTTTGCTCTAGGAGGCCCAGGGGCCGAGAAAAACGCGAAAAACGAAAAAATCGACTTTAGAACATTCCCGGCCCTCTAGAAAAATCGGAAATCGTCTCACGAATCCAATGGCGCCAGCCAAATTGTCCTAGCTATGATATTTCCAAAGATATTGGCGAATAACGGTCTGAGTCCAAATCCGGGCCCGTTTTGCTCTAGGAGGCCCTGGAGCCAAGCTAAACGCGAAAAAACGAAAAAATCGACTGTGGACCATTCCCGGACCCCTTGGAACATCGGAAATCGTCTCACGAATCCAATGGCGCCAGCCAAATTGTCCTAGCTATGATATTTCCAAAGATATGGGCAAAAGACTGTGTGATCCCAAATCCGGGCCCGTTTTGTTCTAGGAGGCCCAGGAGCCGAGAAAAACGCGAAAAACGAAAAAAACGACTTTAGAAAATTCCCGGACCCCTAGAAAAATCGGAAATCGTCTCACGAATCCAATGGCGCCAGCCAAATTGTCCTAGCTATGATATTTCCAACGATATGGGCGAATAACGGTGTGATCCCAAATCCGGGCCCGTTTTGTTCTAGGAGGCCCAGGAGCCGAGAAAAACGCGAAAAACGAAAAAAACGACTTTAGAAAATTCCCGGACCCCTAGAAAAATCGGAAATCGTCTCACGAATCCAAGGGCGCCAGCCAAATTGTCCTAGCTATGATATTTCCAAAGATATGGCCAAAGACTGTGTGATCCCAAATCCGGGCCCGTTTTGCTCTAGGAGGCCCAGGAGCCGAGAAAAACGCGAAAAACAAAAAAATCGACTTTAGGAAATTCCCGGACCCCTAGAAAAATCGGGAATCGTCTCACGAATCCAATGGCGCCAGCCAAATTGTCCTAGCTATGATATTTCCAAAGATATGGGCTAAAAACGGTGTGATGCGAAATCCAGGCCCGTTTTGCTCTAGGAGGCCAAAGAGCCGAGAAAAACGCGAAAAACGAAAAAATCGACTTTAGGAAATTCCCGGCCCCCTAGAAAAATCGGAAATCGTCTCACCAATCCAATGGCGCCAGCCAAATTGTCCTAGCTATGATATTTCCAAAGATATGGGCAAAAGACGGTGTGATCCCAAATCCGGGCCCGTTATGCCCTAGGAAGCCCAGGAGCCGAGCAAAACGCAAAAAACGAAAAACTCGACTGTGGACCATTCCCGGACCCCTAGAAAAATCGGAAATCGTCTCACGAATCCAATGGCGCCAGCCAAATTGTCCTAGCTGCGATATTTCCAAAGATATGGGCGAAAAACGGTGTGATCCCAAATCCGGGCCCGTTTTGCTCCAGGAGGCCCAGGAGCCGAGAAAAACGCGAAAAACGAAAAATACGACTTTAGAAAATTCCCAGCCCCCTAGAAAAATCGGAAATCGTCTCACGAATCCAATGGCGCCAGCCAAATTGTCCTAGCTATGATATTTCCAAATATATGGGCGAAAAACGGTGTGATCCCAAATCCGGGCCCGTTTTGCTCTAGGAGGCCCAGGAGCCGAGAAAAACGCGAAAAACGAAAAAATCGACTTTAGAAAATTCCCGGACGCCTAGAAAAATCGGAAATCGTCTCACGAATCCAATGGCGCCAGTCAAATTGTCCTAGCTATGATATTTCCAAAGATATGGGCAAAAGACTGTGTGATCCCAAATCCGGGACCGTTTTGCTCTAGGAGGCCCAGGAGCCGAGTAAAACGCGAAAAACGAAAAAATCGACTTTAGAAAATTCCCGGACCCCTAGAAAAATCGGAAATCGTCTCACGGATCCGATGGCGCAAGCGAAATTGTCCTAGCTATGATATTTCCAAAGATATGGGCGAATAACGGTGTGATCCCAAATCCGGGCCCGTTTTGCTCTAGGAGGCCCAGGAGCCGAGAAAAACGCGAAAAACGAAAAAATCGACTTGAGAAAATTCCCGGACCCCTAGAAAATTCGGAAATCGTCTCACGAATCCAATGGCGCCAGCCAAATTGTCCTAGCTATGATATTTCCAAAGATATGGGCAAAAGACTGTGTGATCCCAAATCCGGGCCCGTTTTGCTCTAGGAGGCCCAGGAGCCGAGAAAAACGCGAAAAACGAAAAAATGGACTTTAGAAAATTCCCAGCCCCCTAGAAAAATCGGAAATCGTCTCACGAATCCAATGGCGCCAGCCAAATTGTCCTAGCTATGATATTTCCAAAGATATGGGCGAATAACGGTCTGAGTCCAAATCCGGGCCCGTTTTGCTCTAGGAGGCCCAGGAGCCGAGCTAAACGCAAAAAAACGAAAAAATCGACTGTGGACCATTCCCGGACCCCTTGGAACATCGGAAATCGTCTCACGAATCCAATGGCGCCAGCCAAATTGTCCTAGCTATGATATTTCCAAAGATATGGGCAAAAGACTGTGTGATCCCAAATCCGGGCCCGTTTTGCTCTTGGAGGCCCAGGAGCCGAGAAAAACGCGAAAAACGAAAAAATCGACTTTAGAAAATTCCCAGCCGGCTAGAAAAATCGGAAATCGTCTCACGAATCCAATGGCGCCAGCCAAATTGTCCTAGCTATGATATTTCCAAAGATATGGGCAAAAGACTGTGTGATCCCAAATCCGGGCCCGTTTTGCTCTAGGAGGCCCAGGAGCCGAGAAAAACGCGAAAAACGAAAAAAACGACTTTAGAAAATTCCCGGACCCCTAGAAAAATCGGAAATCGTCTCACGAATCCAATGGCGCCAGCCAAATTGTTCAAGCTATGATATTTCCAAAGATATGGGCAAAAGACGGTGTGATCCCAAATCCGGGCCCGTTTTGCTCTAGGAGGCCCAGAAGCCGAGAAAAACGAGAAAATCGACTATAGAAAATTCCCTGACCCCTAGAAAAATCGGAAATCGTCTCACGAATCCAATGGCGCCAGCCAACTTGTCCTAGCTATGATATTTCCAAAGATATGGGCAAAAGACTGTGTGATCCCAAATCCGGGCCCGTTTTGCTCTAGGAGGCCCAGGAGCCGAGAAAAACGCGAAAAACGAAAAAATCGACTTTAGAAAATTCCCGGACGCCTAGAAAAATCGGAAATCGTCTCACGAATCCAATGGCGCCAGTCAAATTGTCCTAGCTATGATATTTCCAAAGATATGGGCAAAAGACTGTGTGATCCCAAATCCGGGACCGTTTTGCTCTAGGAGGCCCAGGAGCCGAGTAAAACGCGAAAAACGAAAAAATCGACTTTAGAAAATTCCCGGACCCCTAGAAAAATCGGAAATCGTCTCACGGATCCAATGGCGCAAGCGAAATTGTCCTAGCTATGATATTTCCAAAGATATGGGCGAATAACGGTGTGATCCCAAATCCGGGCCCGTTTTGCTCTAGGAGGCCCAGGAGCCGAGAAAAACGCGAAAAACGAAAAAATCGACTTGAGAAAATTCCCGGACCCCTAGAAAAATCGGAAATCGTCTCACGAATCCAATGGCGCCAGCCAAATTGTCCTAGCTATGATATTTCCAAAGATATGGGCAAAAGACTGTGTGATCCCAAATCCGGGCCCGTTTTGCTCTAGGAGGCCCAGGAGCCGAGAAAAACGAGAAAATCGACTATAGAAAATTCCCTGACCCCTAGAAAAATCGGAAATCGTCTCACGAATCCAATGGCGCCAGCCAACTTGTCCTAGCTATGATATTTCCAAAGATATGGGCAAAAGACTGTGTGATCCCAAATCCGGGCCCGTTTTGCTCTAGGAGGCCCAGGAGCCGAGAAAAACGCGAAAAACGAAAAAATCGACTTTAGACAATTCCCGGACCCCTAGAAAAATCGGAAATCGTGTCACGAATCCAATGGCGCCAGCCAAATTGTCGTAGCTATGATATTTCCAAAGATATGGGCAAAAGACTGTGTGATCCCAAATCCGGGCCCGTTTTGCTCTAGGAGGCCCAGGAGCCGAGAAAAACGCGAAAAACGAAAAAATCGACTCTAGAAAATTCCCGGACCCCTAGAAAAATCGGAAATCGTCTCACGGATCCAATGGCGCAAGCGAAATTGTCCTAGCTATGATATTTCCAAAGATATGGGCGAATAACGGTGTGATCCCAAATCCGGGCCCGTTTTGCTCTAGGAGGCCCAGGAGCCGAGAAAAACGCGAAAAACGAAAAAATCGACTTGAGAAAATTCCCGGACCCCTAGAAAAATCGGAAATCGTCTCACGAATCCAATGGCGCCAGCCAAATTGTCCTAGCTATGATATTTCCAAAGATATGGGCGAAAAACGGTGTGATGCCAAATCCAGGCCCGTTTTGCTCTAGGAGGCCAAAGAGCCGAGAAAAACGCGAAAAACGAAAAAATCGACTTTAGACAATTCCCGGACCCCTAGAAAAATCGGAAATCGTGTCACGAATCCAATGGCGCCAGCCAAATTGTCCTAGCTATGATATTTCCAAAGATATGGGCGAAAAACAGTGTGATCCCAAATCCGCGCCCGTTTTGCTCTAGGAGGCCCAGGAGCCGAGAAAAACGCGAAAAACGAAAAAATCGACTTTAGAAAATTCCCGGACCCCTAGAAAAATCGGAAATCGTCTCACGAATCCAATGGCGCCAGCCAAATTGTCCTAGCTATGATATTTCCAACGATGTGGGCGAATAACGGTGTCATCCCAAATCCGGGCCCGTTTTGTTCTAGGAGGCCCAGGAGCCGAGAAAAACGCGAAAAACGAAAAAAACGACTTTAGAAAATTCCCGGGCCTCTAAAAAAATCGGAAATCGTCTCACGAATCCAAGGGCGCCAGCCAAATTGTCCTAGCTATGATATTTCCAAAGATATGGGCGAAAAACGGTGCGATCCCAAATCCGGGCCCGTTTTGCTCTAGGAGGCCCAGGAGCCGAGAAAAACGCGAAAAACGAAAAAATCGACTTTAGGAAATTCCCGGACCCCTAGAAAAATCGGAAATCGTCTCGCTGATCCGATGGCGCCAGCCAAATTGTCCTAGCTATGATATTTCCAACGATATGGGCGAATAACGGTGTGATCCCAAATCCGGGCCCGTTTTGTTCTAGGAGGCCCATGAGCCGAGAAAAACGCGAAAAACGAAAAAAACGACTTTAGGAAATTCCCGGCCCCCTAGAAAAATCGGAAATCGTCTCACCAATCCAATGGCGCCAACCAAATTGTCCTAGCTATGATATTTCCAAAGATATGGGCAAAAGACGGTGTGATCCCAAATCCGGGCCCGTTATGCCCTAGGAAGCCCAGGAGCCGAGCAAAACGCAAAAAACGAAAAAATCGACTGTGGACCATTCCCGGACCCCTAGAAAAATCGGAAATCGTCTCACGAATCCAATGGCGCCAGCCAAATTGTCCTAGCTGCGATATTTCCAAAGATATGGGCGAAAAACGGTGTGATCCCAAATCCGGGCCCGTTTTGCTCCAGGAGGCCCAGGAGCCGAGAAAAACGCGAAAAACGAAAAATACGACTTTAGAAAATTCCCAGCCCCCTAGAAAAATCGGAAATCGTCTCACGAATCCAATGGCGCCAGCCAAATTGTCCTAGCTATGATATTTCCAAATATATGGGCGAAAAACGGTGTGATCCCAAATCCGGGCCCGTTTTGCTCTAGGAGGCCCAGGAGCCGAGAAAAACGCGAAAAACGAAAAAATCGACTTTAGACAATTCCCGGACCCCTTGAAAAATCGGAAATCGTGTCACGAATCCAATGGCGCCAGCCAAATTGTCCTAGCTATGATATTTCCAAAGATATGGGCAAAAGACTGTGTGATCCCAAATCCGGGCCCGTTTTGCTCTAGGAGGCCCAGGAGCCGAGAAAAACGCGAAAAACGAAAAAATCGACTTTAGAAAATTCCCGGACCCCTAGAAAAATCGGAAATCGTCTCACGGATCCAATGGCGCAAGCGAAATTGTCCTAGCTATGATATTTCCAAAGATATGGGCGAATAACGGTGTGATCCCAAATCCGGGCCCGTTTTGCTCTAGGAGGCCCAGGAGCCGAGAAAAACGCGAAAAACGAAAAAATCGACTTGAGAAAATTCCCGGACCCTTAGAAAAATCGGAAATCGTCTCACGAATCCAATGGCGCCAGCCAAATTGTCCTAGCTATGATATTTCCAAAGATATGGGCGAAAAACGGTGTGATGCCAAATCCAGGCCCGTTTTGCTCTAGGAGGCCAAAGAGCCGAGAAAAACGCGAAAAACGAAAAAATCGACTTTAGACAATTCCCGGACCCCTAGAAAAATCGGAAATCGTGTCACGAATCCAATGGCGCCAGCCAAATTGTCCTAGCTATGATATTTCCAAAGATATGGGCGAAAAACAGTGTGATTCCAAATCCGCGCCCGTTTTGCTCTAGGAGGCCCAGGAGCCGAGAAAAACGCGAAAAACGAAAAAATCGACTTTAGAAAATTCCCGGACCCCTAGAAAAATCGGAAATCGTCTCACGAATCCAATGGCGCCAGCCAAATTGTCCTAGCTATGATATTTCCAACGATATGGGCGAATAACGGTGTGATCCCAAATCCGGGCCCGTTTTGCTCTAGGAGGCCCAGGAGCCGAGAAAAACGCGAAAAACGAAAAAATCGACTTTAGGAAATTCCCGGACCCCTAGAAAAATCGGAAATCGTCTCACTGATCCGATGGCGCCAGCCAAATTGTCCTAGCTATGATGTTTCCAACGATATGGGCGAATAACGGTGTGATCCCAAATCCGGGCCCGTTTTGTTCTAGGAGGCCCAGGAGCCGAGAAAAACGCGAAAAACGAAAAAAACGACTTTAGAAAATTCCCGGACCCCTAGAAAAATCGGAAATCGTCTCACGAATCCAAGGGCGCCAGCCAAATTGTCCTAGCTATGATATTTCCAAAGATATGGGCAAAAGACTGTGTGATCCCAAATCCGGGCCCGTTTTGCTCTAGGAGGCCCAGGAGCCGAGAAAAACGCGAAAAACGAAAAAATCGACTTTAGAAAATTCCCGGCCCCCTAGAAAAATCGGAAATCGTCTCACCAATCCAATGGCGCCAGCCAAATTGTTCTAGCGATGATATTTCTAAAGATATGGGCAAAAGACGGTGTGATCCCAAATCCGGGCCCGTTATGCCCTAGGAAGCCCAGGAGCCGAGCAAAACGCAAAAAACGAAAAAATCGACTGTGGACCATTCCCGGACCCCTAGAAAAATCGGAAATCGTCTCACGAATCCAATGGCGCCAGTCAAATTGTCCTAGCTGCGATATTTCCAAAGATATGGGCGAAAAACGGTGTGATCCCAAATCCGGGCCCGTTTTGCTCCATGAGGCCCAGGCGCCGAGAAAAACGCGAAAAACGAAAAATACGACTTTAGAAAATTCCCAGCCCCCTAGAAAAATCGGAAATCGTCTCACGAATCCAATGGCGCCAGCCAAATTGTTCAAGCTATGATATTTCCAAAGATATGGGCAAAAGACGGTGTGATCCCAAATCCGGGCCCGTTTTGCTCTAGGAGGCCCAGGAGCCGACAAAAACGAGAAAATCGACTATAGAAAATTCCCTGACCCCTAGAAAAATCGGAAATCGTCTCACGAATCCAATGGCGCCAGCCAACTTGTCCTAGCTATGATATTTCCAAAGATATGGGCAAAAGACTGTGTGATCCCAAATCCGGGCCCGTTTTGCTCTAGGAGGCCCAGGAGCCGAGAAAAACGCGAAAAACGAAAAAATCGACTTTAGAACATTCCCGGCCATCTAGAAAAATCGGAAATCGTCTCACGAATCCAATGGCGCCAGCCAAATTGTCCTAGCTATGATATTTCCAAAGATATGGGCGAAAAACGGTGTGATGCCAAATCCAGGCCCGTTTTGCTCTAGGAGGCCAAAGAGCCGAGAAAAACGCGAAAAACGAAAAAATCGACTTTAGACAATTCCCGGACCCCTAGAAAAATCGGAAATCGTGTCACGAATCCAATGGCGCCAGCCAAATTGTCCTAGCTATGATATTTCCAAAGATATGGGCGAAAAACAGTGTGATTCCAAATCCGCGCCCGTTTTGCTCTAGGAGGCCCAGGAGCCGAGAAAAACGCGAAAAACGAAAAAATCGACTTTAGAAAATTCCCGGACCCCTAGAAAAATCGGAAATCGTCTCACGAATCCAATGGCGCCAGCCAAATTGTCCTAGCTATGATATTTCCAACGATATGGGCGAATAACGGTGTGATCCCAAATCCGGGCCCGTTTTGTTCTAGGAGGCCCAGGAGCCGAGAAAAACGCGAAAAACGAAAAAAACGACTTTAGAAAATTCCCGGACCCCTAGAAAAATCGGAAATCGTCTCACGAATCCAAGGGCGCCAGCCAAATTGTCCTAGCTATGATATTTCCAAAGATATGGGCGAAAAACGGTGCGATCCCAAATCCGGGCCCGTTTTGCTCTAGGAGGCCCAGGAGCCGAGAAAAACGCGAAAAACGAAAAAATCGACTTTAGGAAATTCCCGGACCCCTAGAAAAATCGGAAATCGTCTCACTGATCCGATGGCGCCAGCCAAATTGTCCTAGCTATGATGTTTCCAACGATATGGGCGAATAACGGTGTGATCCCAAATCCGGGCCCGTTTTGTTCTAGGAGGCCCAGGAGCCGAGAAAAACGCGAAAAACGAAAAAAACGACTTTAGAAAATTCCCGGACCCCTAGAAAAATCGGAAATCGTCTCACGAATCCAAGGGCGCCAGCCAAATTGTCCTAGCTATGATATTTCCAAAGATATGGGCAAAAGACTGTGTGATCCCAAATCCGGGCCCGTTTTGCTCTAGGAGGCCCAGGAGCCGAGAAAAACGCGAAAAACGAAAAAATCGACTTTAGAAAATTCCCGGCCCCCTAGAAAAATCGGAAATCGTCTCACCAATCCAATGGCGCCAGCCAAATTGTTCTAGCGATGATATTTCTAAAGATATGGGCAAAAGACGGTGTGATCCCAAATCCGGGCCCGTTATGCCCTAGGAAGCCCAGGAGCCGAGCAAAACGCAAAAAACGAAAAAATCGACTGTGGACCATTCCCGGACCCCTAGAAAAATCGGAAATCGTCTCACGAATCCAATGGCGCCAGTCAAATTGTCCTAGCTGCGATATTTCCAAAGATATGGGCGAAAAACGGTGTGATCCCAAATCCGGGCCCGTTTTGCTCCAGGAGGCCCAGGCGCCGAGAAAAACGCGAAAAACGAAAAATACGACTTTAGAAAATTCCCAGCCCCCTAGAAAAATCGGAAATCGTCTCACGAATCCAATGGCGCCAGCCAAATTGTTCAAGCTATGATATTTCCAAAGATATGGGCAAAAGACGGTGTGATCCCAAATCCGGGCCCGTTTTGCTCTAGGAGGCCCAGGAGCCGAGAAAAACGAGAAAATCGACTATAGAAAATTCCCTGACCCCTAGAAAAATCGGAAATCGTCTCACGAATCCAATGGCGCCAGCCAACTTGTCCTAGCTATGATATTTCCAAAGATATGGGCAAAAGACTGTGTGATCCCAAATCCGGGCCCGTTTTGCTCTAGGAGGCCCAGGAGCCGAGAAAAACGCGAAAAACGAAAAAATCGACTTTAGAACATTCCCGGCCATCTAGAAAAATCGGAAATCGTCTCACGAATCCAATGGCGCCAGCCAAATTGTCCTAGCTATGATATTTCCAACGATATGGGCGAATAACGGTGTGATCCCAAATCCGGGCCCGTTTTGTTCTTGGAGGCCCAGGAGCCGAGAAAAATGCGAAAAACAAAAAAAACGACTTTAGAAAATTCCCGGACCCCTAGAAAAATCGGAAATCGTCTCACGAATCCAAGGGCGCCAGCCAAATTGTCCTAGCTATGATATTTCCAAAGATATGGGCAAAAGACTGTGTGATCCCAAATCCGGGCCCGTTTTGCTCTAGGAGGCCCAGGAGCCGAGAAAAACGCGAAAAACGAAAAAATCGACTTTAGGAAATTCCCGGACCCCTAGAAAAATCGGGAATCGTCTCACGAATCCAATGGCGCCAGCCAAATTGTCCTAGCTATGATATTTCCAAAGATATGGGCGAAAAACGGTGCGATCCCAAATCCGGGCCCGTGTTGCTCTAGGAGGCCCAGGAGCCGAGAAAAACGCGAAAAACGAAAAAATCGACTTTAGACAATTCCCGGACCCCTAGAAAAATCGGAAATCGTGTCACGAATCCAATGGCGCCAGCCAAATTGTCCTAGCTATGATATTTCCAAAGATATGGGCAAAAGACTGTGTGATCCCAAATCCGGGCCCGTTTTGCTCTAGGAGGCCCAGGAGCCGAGAAAAACGCGAAAAACGAAAAAATCGACTTTAGAAAATTCCCGGACCCCTAGAAAAATCGGAAATCGTCTCACGGATCCAATGGCGCAAGCGAAATTGTCCTAGCTATGATATTTCCAAAGATATGGGCGAATAACGGTGTGATCCCAAATCCGGGCCCGTTTTGCTCTAGGAGGCCCAGGAGCCGAGAAAAACGCGAAAAACGAAAAAATCGACTTGAGAAAATTCCCGGACCCTTAGAAAAATCGGAAATCGTCTCACGAATCCAATGGCGCCAGCCAAATTGTCCTAGCTATGATATTTCCAAAGATATGGGCGAAAAACGGTGTGATGCCAAATCCAGGCCCGTTTTGCTCTAGGAGGCCAAAGAGCCGAGAAAAACGCGAAAAACGAAAAAATCGACTTTAGACAATTCCCGGACCCCTAGAAAAATCGGAAATCGTGTCACGAATCCAATGGCGCCAGCCAAATTGTCCTAGCTATGATATTTCCAAAGATATGGGCGAAAAACAGTGTGATTCCAAATCCGCGCCCGTTTTGCTCTAGGAGGCCCAGGAGCCGAGAAAAACGCGAAAAACGAAAAAATCGACTTTAGAAAATTCCCGGACCCCTAGAAAAATCGGAAATCGTCTCACGAATCCAATGGCGCCAGCCAAATTGTCCTAGCTATGATATTTCCAACGATATGGGCGAATAACGGTGTGATCCCAAATCCGGGCCCGTTTTGTTCTAGGAGGCCCAGGAGCCGAGAAAAACGCGAAAAACGAAAAAAACGACTTTAGAAAATTCCCGGACCCCTAGAAAAATCGGAAATCGTCTCACGAATCCAAGGGCGCCAGCCAAATTGTCCTAGCTATGATATTTCCAAAGATATGGGCGAAAAACGGTGCGATCCCAAATCCGGGCCCGTTTTGCTCTAGGAGGCCCAGGAGCCGAGAAAAACGCGAAAAACGAAAAAATCGACTTTAGGAAATTCCCGGACCCCTAGAAAAATCGGAAATCGTCTCACTGATCCGATGGCGCCAGCCAAATTGTCCTAGCTATGATGTTTCCAACGATATGGGCGAATAACGGTGTGATCCCAAATCCGGGCCCGTTTTGTTCTAGGAGGCCCAGGAGCCGAGAAAAACGCGAAAAACGAAAAAAACGACTTTAGAAAATTCCCGGACCCCTAGAAAAATCGGAAATCGTCTCACGAATCCAAGGGCGCCAGCCAAATTGTCCTAGCTATGATATTTCCAAAGATATGGGCAAAAGACTGTGTGATCCCAAATCCGGGCCCGTTTTGCTCTAGGAGGCCCAGGAGCCGAGAAAAACGCGAAAAACGAAAAAATCGACTTTAGAAAATTCCCGGCCCCCTAGAAAAATCGGAAATCGTCTCACCAATCCAATGGCGCCAGCCAAATTGTTCTAGCGATGATATTTCTAAAGATATGGGCAAAAGACGGTGTGATCCCAAATCCGGGCCCGTTATGCCCTAGGAAGCCCAGGAGCCGAGCAAAACGCAAAAAACGAAAAAATCGACTGTGGACCATTCCCGGACCCCTAGAAAAATCGGAAATCGTCTCACGAATCCAATGGCGCCAGTCAAATTGTCCTAGCTGCGATATTTCCAAAGATATGGGCGAAAAACGGTGTGATCCCAAATCCGGGCCCGTTTTGCTCCAGGAGGCCCAGGCGCCGAGAAAAACGCGAAAAACGAAAAATACGACTTTAGAAAATTCCCAGCCCCCTAGAAAAATCGGAAATCGTCTCACGAATCCAATGGCGCCAGCCAAATTGTTCAAGCTATGATATTTCCAAAGATATGGGCAAAAGACGGTGTGATCCCAAATCCGGGCCCGTTTTGCTCTAGGAGGCCCAGGAGCCGAGAAAAACGAGAAAATCGACTATAGAAAATTCCCTGACCCCTAGAAAAATCGGAAATCGTCTCACGAATCCAATGGCGCCAGCCAACTTGTCCTAGCTATGATATTTCCAAAGATATGGGCAAAAGACTGTGTGATCCCAAATCCGGGCCCGTTTTGCTCTAGGAGGCCCAGGAGCCGAGAAAAACGCGAAAAACGAAAAAATCGACTTTAGAACATTCCCGGCCATCTAGAAAAATCGGAAATCGTCTCACGAATCCAATGGCGCCAGCCAAATTGTCCTAGCTATGATATTTCCAACGATATGGGCGAATAACGGTGTGATCCCAAATCCGGGCCCGTTTTGTTCTTGGAGGCCCAGGAGCCGAGAAAAATGCGAAAAACAAAAAAAACGACTTTAGAAAATTCCCGGACCCCTAGAAAAATCGGAAATCGTCTCACGAATCCAAGGGCGCCAGCCAAATTGTCCTAGCTATGATATTTCCAAAGATATGGGCAAAAGACTGTGTGATCCCAAATCCGGGCCCGTTTTGCTCTAGGAGGCCCAGGAGCCGAGAAAAACGCGAAAAACGAAAAAATCGACTTTAGAAAATTCCCGGACCCCTAGAAAAATCGGAAATCGTCTCACGGATCCAATGGCGCAAGCGAAATTGTCCTAGCTATGATATTTCCAAAGATATGGGCGAATAACGGTGTGATCCCAAATCCGGGCCCGTTTTGCTCTAGGAGGCCCAGGAGCCGAGAAAAACGCGAAAAACGAAAAAATCGACTTGAGAAAATTCCCGGACCCTTAGAAAAATCGGAAATCGTCTCACGAATCCAATGGCGCCAGCCAAATTGTCCTAGCTATGATATTTCCAAAGATATGGGCGAAAAACGGTGTGATGCCAAATCCAGGCCCGTTTTGCTCTAGGAGGCCAAAGAGCCGAGAAAAACGCGAAAAACGAAAAAATCGACTTTAGACAATTCCCGGACCCCTAGAAAAATCGGAAATCGTGTCACGAATCCAATGGCGCCAGCCAAATTGTCCTAGCTATGATATTTCCAAAGATATGGGCGAAAAACAGTGTGATTCCAAATCCGCGCCCGTTTTGCTCTAGGAGGCCCAGGAGCCGAGAAAAACGCGAAAAACGAAAAAATCGACTTTAGAAAATTCCCGGACCCCTAGAAAAATCGGAAATCGTCTCACGAATCCAATGGCGCCAGCCAAATTGTCCTAGCTATGATATTTCCAACGATATGGGCGAATAACGGTGTGATCCCAAATCCGGGCCCGTTTTGCTCTAGGAGGCCCAGGAGCCGAGAAAAACGCGAAAAACGAAAAAATCGACTTTAGGAAATTCCCGGACCCCTAGAAAAATCGGAAATCGTCTCACTGATCCGATGGCGCCAGCCAAATTGTCCTAGCTATGATGTTTCCAACGATATGGGCGAATAACGGTGTGATCCCAAATCCGGGCCCGTTTTGTTCTAGGAGGCCCAGGAGCCGAGAAAAACGCGAAAAACGAAAAAAACGACTTTAGAAAATTCCCGGACCCCTAGAAAAATCGGAAATCGTCTCACGAATCCAAGGGCGCCAGCCAAATTGTCCTAGCTATGATATTTCCAAAGATATGGGCAAAAGACTGTGTGATCCCAAATCCGGGCCCGTTTTGCTCTAGGAGGCCCAGGAGCCGAGAAAAACGCGAAAAACGAAAAAATCGACTTTAGAAAATTCCCGGCCCCCTAGAAAAATCGGAAATCGTCTCACCAATCCAATGGCGCCAGCCAAATTGTTCTAGCGATGATATTTCTAAAGATATGGGCAAAAGACGGTGTGATCCCAAATCCGGGCCCGTTATGCCCTAGGAAGCCCAGGAGCCGAGCAAAACGCAAAAAACGAAAAAATCGACTGTGGACCATTCCCGGACCCCTAGAAAAATCGGAAATCGTCTCACGAATCCAATGGCGCCAGTCAAATTGTCCTAGCTGCGATATTTCCAAAGATATGGGCGAAAAACGGTGTGATCCCAAATCCGGGCCCGTTTTGCTCCAGGAGGCCCAGGCGCCGAGAAAAACGCGAAAAACGAAAAATACGACTTTAGAAAATTCCCAGCCCCCTAGAAAAATCGGAAATCGTCTCACGAATCCAATGGCGCCAGCCAAATTGTTCAAGCTATGATATTTCCAAAGATATGGGCAAAAGACGGTGTGATCCCAAATCCGGGCCCGTTTTGCTCTAGGAGGCCCAGGAGCCGAGAAAAACGAGAAAATCGACTATAGAAAATTCCCTGACCCCTAGAAAAATCGGAAATCGTCTCACGAATCCAATGGCGCCAGCCAACTTGTCCTAGCTATGATATTTCCAAAGATATGGGCAAAAGACTGTGTGATCCCAAATCCGGGCCCGTTTTGCTCTAGGAGGCCCAGGAGCCGAGAAAAACGCGAAAAACGAAAAAATCGACTTTAGAACATTCCCGGCCATCTAGAAAAATCGGAAATCGTCTCACGAATCCAATGGCGCCAGCCAAATTGTCCTAGCTATGATATTTCCAAAGATATGGGCGAAAAACGGTGTGATGCCAAATCCAGGCCCGTTTTGCTCTAGGAGGCCAAAGAGCCGAGAAAAACGCGAAAAACGAAAAAATCGACTTTAGACAATTCCCGGACCCCTAGAAAAATCGGAAATCGTGTCACGAATCCAATGGCGCCAGCCAAATTGTCCTAGCTATGATATTTCCAAAGATATGGGCGAAAAACAGTGTGATTCCAAATCCGCGCCCGTTTTGCTCTAGGAGGCCCAGGAGCCGAGAAAAACGCGAAAAACGAAAAAATCGACTTTAGAAAATTCCCGGACCCCTAGAAAAATCGGAAATCGTCTCACGAATCCAATGGCGCCAGCCAAATTGTCCTAGCTATGATATTTCCAACGATATGGGCGAATAACGGTGTGATCCCAAATCCGGGCCCGTTTTGTTCTAGGAGGCCCAGGAGCCGAGAAAAACGCGAAAAACGAAAAAAACGACTTTAGAAAATTCCCGGACCCCTAGAAAAATCGGAAATCGTCTCACGAATCCAAGGGCGCCAGCCAAATTGTCCTAGCTATGATATTTCCAAAGATATGGGCGAAAAACGGTGCGATCCCAAATCCGGGCCCGTTTTGCTCTAGGAGGCCCAGGAGCCGAGAAAAACGCGAAAAACGAAAAAATCGACTTTAGGAAATTCCCGGACCCCTAGAAAAATCGGAAATCGTCTCACTGATCCGATGGCGCCAGCCAAATTGTCCTAGCTATGATGTTTCCAACGATATGGGCGAATAACGGTGTGATCCCAAATCCGGGCCCGTTTTGTTCTAGGAGGCCCAGGAGCCGAGAAAAACGCGAAAAACGAAAAAAACGACTTTAGAAAATTCCCGGACCCCTAGAAAAATCGGAAATCGTCTCACGAATCCAAGGGCGCCAGCCAAATTGTCCTAGCTATGATATTTCCAAAGATATGGGCAAAAGACTGTGTGATCCCAAATCCGGGCCCGTTTTGCTCTAGGAGGCCCAGGAGCCGAGAAAAACGCGAAAAACGAAAAAATCGACTTTAGAAAATTCCCGGCCCCCTAGAAAAATCGGAAATCGTCTCACCAATCCAATGGCGCCAGCCAAATTGTTCTAGCGATGATATTTCTAAAGATATGGGCAAAAGACGGTGTGATCCCAAATCCGGGCCCGTTATGCCCTAGGAAGCCCAGGAGCCGAGCAAAACGCAAAAAACGAAAAAATCGACTGTGGACCATTCCCGGACCCCTAGAAAAATCGGAAATCGTCTCACGAATCCAATGGCGCCAGTCAAATTGTCCTAGCTGCGATATTTCCAAAGATATGGGCGAAAAACGGTGTGATCCCAAATCCGGGCCCGTTTTGCTCCAGGAGGCCCAGGCGCCGAGAAAAACGCGAAAAACGAAAAATACGACTTTAGAAAATTCCCAGCCCCCTAGAAAAATCGGAAATCGTCTCACGAATCCAATGGCGCCAGCCAAATTGTTCAAGCTATGATATTTCCAAAGATATGGGCAAAAGACGGTGTGATCCCAAATCCGGGCCCGTTTTGCTCTAGGAGGCCCAGGAGCCGAGAAAAACGAGAAAATCGACTATAGAAAATTCCCTGACCCCTAGAAAAATCGGAAATCGTCTCACGAATCCAATGGCGCCAGCCAACTTGTCCTAGCTATGATATTTCCAAAGATATGGGCAAAAGACTGTGTGATCCCAAATCCGGGCCCGTTTTGCTCTAGGAGGCCCAGGAGCCGAGAAAAACGCGAAAAACGAAAAAATCGACTTTAGAACATTCCCGGCCATCTAGAAAAATCGGAAATCGTCTCACGAATCCAATGGCGCCAGCCAAATTGTCCTAGCTATGATATTTCCAACGATATGGGCGAATAACGGTGTGATCCCAAATCCGGGCCCGTTTTGTTCTTGGAGGCCCAGGAGCCGAGAAAAATGCGAAAAACAAAAAAAACGACTTTAGAAAATTCCCGGACCCCTAGAAAAATCGGAAATCGTCTCACGAATCCAAGGGCGCCAGCCAAATTGTCCTAGCTATGATATTTCCAAAGATATGGGCAAAAGACTGTGTGATCCCAAATCCGGGCCCGTTTTGCTCTAGGAGGCCCAGGAGCCGAGAAAAACGCGAAAAACGAAAAAATCGACTTTAGGAAATTCCCGGACCCCTAGAAAAATCGGGAATCGTCTCACGAATCCAATGGCGCCAGCCAAATTGTTCTAGCGATGATATTTCTAAAGATATGGGCAAAAGACGGTGTGATCCCAAATCCGGGCCCGTTATGCCCTAGGAAGCCCAGGAGCCGAGCAAAACGCAAAAAACGAAAAAATCGACTGTGGACCATTCCCGGACCCCTAGAAAAATCGGAAATCGTCTCACGAATCCAATGGCGCCAGTCAAATTGTCCTAGCTGCGATATTTCCAAAGATATGGGCGAAAAACGGTGTGATCCCAAATCCGGGCCCGTTTTGCTCCAGGAGGCCCAGGCGCCGAGAAAAACGCGAAAAACGAAAAATACGACTTTAGAAAATTCCCAGCCCCCTAGAAAAATCGGAAATCGTCTCACGAATCCAATGGCGCCAGCCAAATTGTTCAAGCTATGATATTTCCAAAGATATGGGCAAAAGACGGTGTGATCCCAAATCCGGGCCCGTTTTGCTCTAGGAGGCCCAGGAGCCGAGAAAAACGAGAAAATCGACTATAGAAAATTCCCTGACCCCTAGAAAAATCGGAAATCGTCTCACGAATCCAATGGCGCCAGCCAACTTGTCCTAGCTATGATATTTCCAAAGATATGGGCAAAAGACTGTGTGATCCCAAATCCGGGCCCGTTTTGCTCTAGGAGGCCCAGGAGCCGAGAAAAACGCGAAAAACGAAAAAATCGACTTTAGAACATTCCCGGCCATCTAGAAAAATCGGAAATCGTCTCACGAATCCAATGGCGCCAGCCAAATTGTCCTAGCTATGATATTTCCAAAGATATGGGCGAAAAACGGTGTGATGCCAAATCCAGGCCCGTTTTGCTCTAGGAGGCCAAAGAGCCGAGAAAAACGCGAAAAACGAAAAAATCGACTTTAGACAATTCCCGGACCCCTAGAAAAATCGGAAATCGTGTCACGAATCCAATGGCGCCAGCCAAATTGTCCTAGCTATGATATTTCCAAAGATATGGGCGAAAAACAGTGTGATTCCAAATCCGCGCCCGTTTTGCTCTAGGAGGCCCAGGAGCCGAGAAAAACGCGAAAAACGAAAAAATCGACTTTAGAAAATTCCCGGACCCCTAGAAAAATCGGAAATCGTCTCACGAATCCAATGGCGCCAGCCAAATTGTCCTAGCTATGATATTTCCAACGATATGGGCGAATAACGGTGTGATCCCAAATCCGGGCCCGTTTTGTTCTAGGAGGCCCAGGAGCCGAGAAAAACGCGAAAAACGAAAAAAACGACTTTAGAAAATTCCCGGACCCCTAGAAAAATCGGAAATCGTCTCACGAATCCAAGGGCGCCAGCCAAATTGTCCTAGCTATGATATTTCCAAAGATATGGGCGAAAAACGGTGCGATCCCAAATCCGGGCCCGTTTTGCTCTAGGAGGCCCAGGAGCCGAGAAAAACGCGAAAAACGAAAAAATCGACTTTAGGAAATTCCCGGACCCCTAGAAAAATCGGAAATCGTCTCACTGATCCGATGGCGCCAGCCAAATTGTCCTAGCTATGATGTTTCCAACGATATGGGCGAATAACGGTGTGATCCCAAATCCGGGCCCGTTTTGTTCTAGGAGGCCCAGGAGCCGAGAAAAACGCGAAAAACGAAAAAAACGACTTTAGAAAATTCCCGGACCCCTAGAAAAATCGGAAATCGTCTCACGAATCCAAGGGCGCCAGCCAAATTGTCCTAGCTATGATATTTCCAAAGATATGGGCAAAAGACTGTGTGATCCCAAATCCGGGCCCGTTTTGCTCTAGGAGGCCCAGGAGCCGAGAAAAACGCGAAAAACGAAAAAATCGACTTTAGAAAATTCCCGGCCCCCTAGAAAAATCGGAAATCGTCTCACCAATCCAATGGCGCCAGCCAAATTGTTCTAGCGATGATATTTCTAAAGATATGGGCAAAAGACGGTGTGATCCCAAATCCGGGCCCGTTATGCCCTAGGAAGCCCAGGAGCCGAGCAAAACGCAAAAAACGAAAAAATCGACTGTGGACCATTCCCGGACCCCTAGAAAAATCGGAAATCGTCTCACGAATCCAATGGCGCCAGTCAAATTGTCCTAGCTGCGATATTTCCAAAGATATGGGCGAAAAACGGTGTGATCCCAAATCCGGGCCCGTTTTGCTCCAGGAGGCCCAGGCGCCGAGAAAAACGCGAAAAACGAAAAATACGACTTTAGAAAATTCCCAGCCCCCTAGAAAAATCGGAAATCGTCTCACGAATCCAATGGCGCCAGCCAAATTGTTCAAGCTATGATATTTCCAAAGATATGGGCAAAAGACGGTGTGATCCCAAATCCGGGCCCGTTTTGCTCTAGGAGGCCCAGGAGCCGAGAAAAACGAGAAAATCGACTATAGAAAATTCCCTGACCCCTAGAAAAATCGGAAATCGTCTCACGAATCCAATGGCGCCAGCCAACTTGTCCTAGCTATGATATTTCCAAAGATATGGGCAAAAGACTGTGTGATCCCAAATCCGGGCCCGTTTTGCTCTAGGAGGCCCAGGAGCCGAGAAAAACGCGAAAAACGAAAAAATCGACTTTAGAACATTCCCGGCCATCTAGAAAAATCGGAAATCGTCTCACGAATCCAATGGCGCCAGCCAAATTGTCCTAGCTATGATATTTCCAACGATATGGGCGAATAACGGTGTGATCCCAAATCCGGGCCCGTTTTGTTCTTGGAGGCCCAGGAGCCGAGAAAAATGCGAAAAACAAAAAAAACGACTTTAGAAAATTCCCGGACCCCTAGAAAAATCGGAAATCGTCTCACGAATCCAAGGGCGCCAGCCAAATTGTCCTAGCTATGATATTTCCAAAGATATGGGCAAAAGACTGTGTGATCCCAAATCCGGGCCCGTTTTGCTCTAGGAGGCCCAGGAGCCGAGAAAAACGCGAAAAACGAAAAAATCGACTTTAGGAAATTCCCGGACCCCTAGAAAAATCGGGAATCGTCTCACGAATCCAATGGCGCCAGCCAAATTGTCCTAGCTATGATATTTCCAAAGATATGGGCGAAAAACGGTGCGATCCCAAATCCGGGCCCGTGTTGCTCTAGGAGGCCCAGGAGCCGAGAAAAACGCGAAAAACGAAAAAATCGACTTTAGACAATTCCCGGACCCCTAGAAAAATCGGAAATCGTGTCACGAATCCAATGGCGCCAGCCAAATTGTCCTAGCTATGATATTTCCAAAGATATGGGCAAAAGACTGTGTGATCCCAAATCCGGGCCCGTTTTGCTCTAGGAGGCCCAGGAGCCGAGAAAAACGCGAAAAACGAAAAAATCGACTTTAGAAAATTCCCGGACCCCTAGAAAAATCGGAAATCGTCTCACGGATCCAATGGCGCAAGCGAAATTGTCCTAGCTATGATATTTCCAAAGATATGGGCGAATAACGGTGTGATCCCAAATCCGGGCCCGTTTTGCTCTAGGAGGCCCAGGAGCCGAGAAAAACGCGAAAAACGAAAAAATCGACTTGAGAAAATTCCCGGACCCTTAGAAAAATCGGAAATCGTCTCACGAATCCAATGGCGCCAGCCAAATTGTCCTAGCTATGATATTTCCAAAGATATGGGCGAAAAACGGTGTGATGCCAAATCCAGGCCCGTTTTGCTCTAGGAGGCCAAAGAGCCGAGAAAAACGCGAAAAACGAAAAAATCGACTTTAGACAATTCCCGGACCCCTAGAAAAATCGGAAATCGTGTCACGAATCCAATGGCGCCAGCCAAATTGTCCTAGCTATGATATTTCCAAAGATATGGGCGAAAAACAGTGTGATTCCAAATCCGCGCCCGTTTTGCTCTAGGAGGCCCAGGAGCCGAGAAAAACGCGAAAAACGAAAAAATCGACTTTAGAAAATTCCCGGACCCCTAGAAAAATCGGAAATCGTCTCACGAATCCAATGGCGCCAGCCAAATTGTCCTAGCTATGATATTTCCAACGATATGGGCGAATAACGGTGTGATCCCAAATCCGGGCCCGTTTTGTTCTAGGAGGCCCAGGAGCCGAGAAAAACGCGAAAAACGAAAAAAACGACTTTAGAAAATTCCCGGACCCCTAGAAAAATCGGAAATCGTCTCACTGATCCGATGGCGCCAGCCAAATTGTCCTAGCTATGATGTTTCCAACGATATGGGCGAATAACGGTGTGATCCCAAATCCGGGCCCGTTTTGTTCTAGGAGGCCCAGGAGCCGAGAAAAACGCGAAAAACGAAAAAAACGACTTTAGAAAATTCCCGGACCCCTAGAAAAATCGGAAATCGTCTCACGAATCCAAGGGCGCCAGCCAAATTGTCCTAGCTATGATATTTCCAAAGATATGGGCAAAAGACTGTGTGATCCCAAATCCGGGCCCGTTTTGCTCTAGGAGGCCCAGGAGCCGAGAAAAACGCGAAAAACGAAAAAATCGACTTTAGAAAATTCCCGGCCCCCTAGAAAAATCGGAAATCGTCTCACCAATCCAATGGCGCCAGCCAAATTGTTCTAGCGATGATATTTCTAAAGATATGGGCAAAAGACGGTGTGATCCCAAATCCGGGCCCGTTATGCCCTAGGAAGCCCAGGAGCCGAGCAAAACGCAAAAAACGAAAAAATCGACTGTGGACCATTCCCGGACCCCTAGAAAAATCGGAAATCGTCTCACGAATCCAATGGCGCCAGTCAAATTGTCCTAGCTGCGATATTTCCAAAGATATGGGCGAAAAACGGTGTGATCCCAAATCCGGGCCCGTTTTGCTCCAGGAGGCCCAGGCGCCGAGAAAAACGCGAAAAACGAAAAATACGACTTTAGAAAATTCCCAGCCCCCTAGAAAAATCGGAAATCGTCTCACGAATCCAATGGCGCCAGCCAAATTGTTCAAGCTATGATATTTCCAAAGATATGGGCAAAAGACGGTGTGATCCCAAATCCGGGCCCGTTTTGCTCTAGGAGGCCCAGGAGCCGAGAAAAACGAGAAAATCGACTATAGAAAATTCCCTGACCCCTAGAAAAATCGGAAATCGTCTCACGAATCCAATGGCGCCAGCCAACTTGTCCTAGCTATGATATTTCCAAAGATATGGGCAAAAGACTGTGTGATCCCAAATCCGGGCCCGTTTTGCTCTAGGAGGCCCAGGAGCCGAGAAAAACGCGAAAAACGAAAAAATCGACTTTAGAACATTCCCGGCCATCTAGAAAAATCGGAAATCGTCTCACGAATCCAATGGCGCCAGCCAAATTGTCCTAGCTATGATATTTCCAACGATATGGGCGAATAACGGTGTGATCCCAAATCCGGGCCCGTTTTGTTCTTGGAGGCCCAGGAGCCGAGAAAAATGCGAAAAACAAAAAAAACGACTTTAGAAAATTCCCGGACCCCTAGAAAAATCGGAAATCGTCTCACGAATCCAAGGGCGCCAGCCAAATTGTCCTAGCTATGATATTTCCAAAGATATGGGCAAAAGACTGTGTGATCCCAAATCCGGGCCCGTTTTGCTCTAGGAGGCCCAGGAGCCGAGAAAAACGCGAAAAACGAAAAAATCGACTTTAGAAAATTCCCGGACCCCTAGAAAAATCGGAAATCGTCTCACGGATCCAATGGCGCAAGCGAAATTGTCCTAGCTATGATATTTCCAAAGATATGGGCGAATAACGGTGTGATCCCAAATCCGGGCCCGTTTTGCTCTAGGAGGCCCAGGAGCCGAGAAAAACGCGAAAAACGAAAAAATCGACTTGAGAAAATTCCCGGACCCTTAGAAAAATCGGAAATCGTCTCACGAATCCAATGGCGCCAGCCAAATTGTCCTAGCTATGATATTTCCAAAGATATGGGCGAAAAACGGTGTGATGCCAAATCCAGGCCCGTTTTGCTCTAGGAGGCCAAAGAGCCGAGAAAAACGCGAAAAACGAAAAAATCGACTTTAGACAATTCCCGGACCCCTAGAAAAATCGGAAATCGTGTCACGAATCCAATGGCGCCAGCCAAATTGTCCTAGCTATGATATTTCCAAAGATATGGGCGAAAAACAGTGTGATTCCAAATCCGCGCCCGTTTTGCTCTAGGAGGCCCAGGAGCCGAGAAAAACGCGAAAAACGAAAAAATCGACTTTAGAAAATTCCCGGACCCCTAGAAAAATCGGAAATCGTCTCACGAATCCAATGGCGCCAGCCAAATTGTCCTAGCTATGATATTTCCAACGATATGGGCGAATAACGGTGTGATCCCAAATCCGGGCCCGTTTTGCTCTAGGAGGCCCAGGAGCCGAGAAAAACGCGAAAAACGAAAAAATCGACTTTAGGAAATTCCCGGACCCCTAGAAAAATCGGAAATCGTCTCACTGATCCGATGGCGCCAGCCAAATTGTCCTAGCTATGATGTTTCCAACGATATGGGCGAATAACGGTGTGATCCCAAATCCGGGCCCGTTTTGTTCTAGGAGGCCCAGGAGCCGAGAAAAACGCGAAAAACGAAAAAAACGACTTTAGAAAATTCCCGGACCCCTAGAAAAATCGGAAATCGTCTCACGAATCCAAGGGCGCCAGCCAAATTGTCCTAGCTATGATATTTCCAAAGATATGGGCAAAAGACTGTGTGATCCCAAATCCGGGCCCGTTTTGCTCTAGGAGGCCCAGGAGCCGAGAAAAACGCGAAAAACGAAAAAATCGACTTTAGAAAATTCCCGGCCCCCTAGAAAAATCGGAAATCGTCTCACCAATCCAATGGCGCCAGCCAAATTGTTCTAGCGATGATATTTCTAAAGATATGGGCAAAAGACGGTGTGATCCCAAATCCGGGCCCGTTATGCCCTAGGAAGCCCAGGAGCCGAGCAAAACGCAAAAAACGAAAAAATCGACTGTGGACCATTCCCGGACCCCTAGAAAAATCGGAAATCGTCTCACGAATCCAATGGCGCCAGTCAAATTGTCCTAGCTGCGATATTTCCAAAGATATGGGCGAAAAACGGTGTGATCCCAAATCCGGGCCCGTTTTGCTCCAGGAGGCCCAGGCGCCGAGAAAAACGCGAAAAACGAAAAATACGACTTTAGAAAATTCCCAGCCCCCTAGAAAAATCGGAAATCGTCTCACGAATCCAATGGCGCCAGCCAAATTGTTCAAGCTATGATATTTCCAAAGATATGGGCAAAAGACGGTGTGATCCCAAATCCGGGCCCGTTTTGCTCTAGGAGGCCCAGGAGCCGAGAAAAACGAGAAAATCGACTATAGAAAATTCCCTGACCCCTAGAAAAATCGGAAATCGTCTCACGAATCCAATGGCGCCAGCCAACTTGTCCTAGCTATGATATTTCCAAAGATATGGGCAAAAGACTGTGTGATCCCAAATCCGGGCCCGTTTTGCTCTAGGAGGCCCAGGAGCCGAGAAAAACGCGAAAAACGAAAAAATCGACTTTAGAACATTCCCGGCCATCTAGAAAAATCGGAAATCGTCTCACGAATCCAATGGCGCCAGCCAAATTGTCCTAGCTATGATATTTCCAAAGATATGGGCGAAAAACGGTGTGATGCCAAATCCAGGCCCGTTTTGCTCTAGGAGGCCAAAGAGCCGAGAAAAACGCGAAAAACGAAAAAATCGACTTTAGACAATTCCCGGACCCCTAGAAAAATCGGAAATCGTGTCACGAATCCAATGGCGCCAGCCAAATTGTCCTAGCTATGATATTTCCAAAGATATGGGCGAAAAACAGTGTGATTCCAAATCCGCGCCCGTTTTGCTCTAGGAGGCCCAGGAGCCGAGAAAAACGCGAAAAACGAAAAAATCGACTTTAGAAAATTCCCGGACCCCTAGAAAAATCGGAAATCGTCTCACGAATCCAATGGCGCCAGCCAAATTGTCCTAGCTATGATATTTCCAACGATATGGGCGAATAACGGTGTGATCCCAAATCCGGGCCCGTTTTGTTCTAGGAGGCCCAGGAGCCGAGAAAAACGCGAAAAACGAAAAAAACGACTTTAGAAAATTCCCGGACCCCTAGAAAAATCGGAAATCGTCTCACGAATCCAAGGGCGCCAGCCAAATTGTCCTAGCTATGATATTTCCAAAGATATGGGCGAAAAACGGTGCGATCCCAAATCCGGGCCCGTTTTGCTCTAGGAGGCCCAGGAGCCGAGAAAAACGCGAAAAACGAAAAAATCGACTTTAGGAAATTCCCGGACCCCTAGAAAAATCGGAAATCGTCTCACTGATCCGATGGCGCCAGCCAAATTGTCCTAGCTATGATGTTTCCAACGATATGGGCGAATAACGGTGTGATCCCAAATCCGGGCCCGTTTTGTTCTAGGAGGCCCAGGAGCCGAGAAAAACGCGAAAAACGAAAAAAACGACTTTAGAAAATTCCCGGACCCCTAGAAAAATCGGAAATCGTCTCACGAATCCAAGGGCGCCAGCCAAATTGTCCTAGCTATGATATTTCCAAAGATATGGGCAAAAGACTGTGTGATCCCAAATCCGGGCCCGTTTTGCTCTAGGAGGCCCAGGAGCCGAGAAAAACGCGAAAAACGAAAAAATCGACTTTAGAAAATTCCCGGCCCCCTAGAAAAATCGGAAATCGTCTCACCAATCCAATGGCGCCAGCCAAATTGTTCTAGCGATGATATTTCTAAAGATATGGGCAAAAGACGGTGTGATCCCAAATCCGGGCCCGTTATGCCCTAGGAAGCCCAGGAGCCGAGCAAAACGCAAAAAACGAAAAAATCGACTGTGGACCATTCCCGGACCCCTAGAAAAATCGGAAATCGTCTCACGAATCCAATGGCGCCAGTCAAATTGTCCTAGCTGCGATATTTCCAAAGATATGGGCGAAAAACGGTGTGATCCCAAATCCGGGCCCGTTTTGCTCCAGGAGGCCCAGGCGCCGAGAAAAACGCGAAAAACGAAAAATACGACTTTAGAAAATTCCCAGCCCCCTAGAAAAATCGGAAATCGTCTCACGAATCCAATGGCGCCAGCCAAATTGTTCAAGCTATGATATTTCCAAAGATATGGGCAAAAGACGGTGTGATCCCAAATCCGGGCCCGTTTTGCTCTAGGAGGCCCAGGAGCCGAGAAAAACGAGAAAATCGACTATAGAAAATTCCCTGACCCCTAGAAAAATCGGAAATCGTCTCACGAATCCAATGGCGCCAGCCAACTTGTCCTAGCTATGATATTTCCAAAGATATGGGCAAAAGACTGTGTGATCCCAAATCCGGGCCCGTTTTGCTCTAGGAGGCCCAGGAGCCGAGAAAAACGCGAAAAACGAAAAAATCGACTTTAGAACATTCCCGGCCATCTAGAAAAATCGGAAATCGTCTCACGAATCCAATGGCGCCAGCCAAATTGTCCTAGCTATGATATTTCCAACGATATGGGCGAATAACGGTGTGATCCCAAATCCGGGCCCGTTTTGTTCTTGGAGGCCCAGGAGCCGAGAAAAATGCGAAAAACAAAAAAAACGACTTTAGAAAATTCCCGGACCCCTAGAAAAATCGGAAATCGTCTCACGAATCCAAGGGCGCCAGCCAAATTGTCCTAGCTATGATATTTCCAAAGATATGGGCAAAAGACTGTGTGATCCCAAATCCGGGCCCGTTTTGCTCTAGGAGGCCCAGGAGCCGAGAAAAACGCGAAAAACGAAAAAATCGACTTTAGGAAATTCCCGGACCCCTAGAAAAATCGGGAATCGTCTCACGAATCCAATGGCGCCAGCCAAATTGTCCTAGCTATGATATTTCCAAAGATATGGGCGAAAAACGGTGCGATCCCAAATCCGGGCCCGTGTTGCTCTAGGAGGCCCAGGAGCCGAGAAAAACGCGAAAAACGAAAAAATCGACTTTAGACAATTCCCGGACCCCTAGAAAAATCGGAAATCGTGTCACGAATCCAATGGCGCCAGCCAAATTGTCCTAGCTATGATATTTCCAAAGATATGGGCAAAAGACTGTGTGATCCCAAATCCGGGCCCGTTTTGCTCTAGGAGGCCCAGGAGCCGAGAAAAACGCGAAAAACGAAAAAATCGACTTTAGAAAATTCCCGGACCCCTAGAAAAATCGGAAATCGTCTCACGGATCCAATGGCGCAAGCGAAATTGTCCTAGCTATGATATTTCCAAAGATATGGGCGAATAACGGTGTGATCCCAAATCCGGGCCCGTTTTGCTCTAGGAGGCCCAGGAGCCGAGAAAAACGCGAAAAACGAAAAAATCGACTTGAGAAAATTCCCGGACCCTTAGAAAAATCGGAAATCGTCTCACGAATCCAATGGCGCCAGCCAAATTGTCCTAGCTATGATATTTCCAAAGATATGGGCGAAAAACGGTGTGATGCCAAATCCAGGCCCGTTTTGCTCTAGGAGGCCAAAGAGCCGAGAAAAACGCGAAAAACGAAAAAATCGACTTTAGACAATTCCCGGACCCCTAGAAAAATCGGAAATCGTGTCACGAATCCAATGGCGCCAGCCAAATTGTCCTAGCTATGATATTTCCAAAGATATGGGCGAAAAACAGTGTGATTCCAAATCCGCGCCCGTTTTGCTCTAGGAGGCCCAGGAGCCGAGAAAAACGCGAAAAACGAAAAAATCGACTTTAGAAAATTCCCGGACCCCTAGAAAAATCGGAAATCGTCTCACGAATCCAATGGCGCCAGCCAAATTGTCCTAGCTATGATATTTCCAACGATATGGGCGAATAACGGTGTGATCCCAAATCCGGGCCCGTTTTGTTCTAGGAGGCCCAGGAGCCGAGAAAAACGCGAAAAACGAAAAAAACGACTTTAGAAAATTCCCGGACCCCTAGAAAAATCGGAAATCGTCTCACGAATCCAAGGGCGCCAGCCAAATTGTCCTAGCTATGATATTTCCAAAGATATGGGCGAAAAACGGTGCGATCCCAAATCCGGGCCCGTTTTGCTCTAGGAGGCCCAGGAGCCGAGAAAAACGCGAAAAACGAAAAAATCGACTTTAGGAAATTCCCGGACCCCTAGAAAAATCGGAAATCGTCTCACTGATCCGATGGCGCCAGCCAAATTGTCCTAGCTATGATGTTTCCAACGATATGGGCGAATAACGGTGTGATCCCAAATCCGGGCCCGTTTTGTTCTAGGAGGCCCAGGAGCCGAGAAAAACGCGAAAAACGAAAAAAACGACTTTAGAAAATTCCCGGACCCCTAGAAAAATCGGAAATCGTCTCACGAATCCAAGGGCGCCAGCCAAATTGTCCTAGCTATGATATTTCCAAAGATATGGGCAAAAGACTGTGTGATCCCAAATCCGGGCCCGTTTTGCTCTAGGAGGCCCAGGAGCCGAGAAAAACGCGAAAAACGAAAAAATCGACTTTAGAAAATTCCCGGCCCCCTAGAAAAATCGGAAATCGTCTCACCAATCCAATGGCGCCAGCCAAATTGTTCTAGCGATGATATTTCTAAAGATATGGGCAAAAGACGGTGTGATCCCAAATCCGGGCCCGTTATGCCCTAGGAAGCCCAGGAGCCGAGCAAAACGCAAAAAACGAAAAAATCGACTGTGGACCATTCCCGGACCCCTAGAAAAATCGGAAATCGTCTCACGAATCCAATGGCGCCAGTCAAATTGTCCTAGCTGCGATATTTCCAAAGATATGGGCGAAAAACGGTGTGATCCCAAATCCGGGCCCGTTTTGCTCCAGGAGGCCCAGGCGCCGAGAAAAACGCGAAAAACGAAAAATACGACTTTAGAAAATTCCCAGCCCCCTAGAAAAATCGGAAATCGTCTCACGAATCCAATGGCGCCAGCCAAATTGTTCAAGCTATGATATTTCCAAAGATATGGGCAAAAGACGGTGTGATCCCAAATCCGGGCCCGTTTTGCTCTAGGAGGCCCAGGAGCCGAGAAAAACGAGAAAATCGACTATAGAAAATTCCCTGACCCCTAGAAAAATCGGAAATCGTCTCACGAATCCAATGGCGCCAGCCAACTTGTCCTAGCTATGATATTTCCAAAGATATGGGCAAAAGACTGTGTGATCCCAAATCCGGGCCCGTTTTGCTCTAGGAGGCCCAGGAGCCGAGAAAAACGCGAAAAACGAAAAAATCGACTTTAGAACATTCCCGGCCATCTAGAAAAATCGGAAATCGTCTCACGAATCCAATGGCGCCAGCCAAATTGTCCTAGCTATGATATTTCCAACGATATGGGCGAATAACGGTGTGATCCCAAATCCGGGCCCGTTTTGTTCTTGGAGGCCCAGGAGCCGAGAAAAATGCGAAAAACAAAAAAAACGACTTTAGAAAATTCCCGGACCCCTAGAAAAATCGGAAATCGTCTCACGAATCCAAGGGCGCCAGCCAAATTGTCCTAGCTATGATATTTCCAAAGATATGGGCAAAAGACTGTGTGATCCCAAATCCGGGCCCGTTTTGCTCTAGGAGGCCCAGGAGCCGAGAAAAACGCGAAAAACGAAAAAATCGACTTTAGGAAATTCCCGGACCCCTAGAAAAATCGGGAATCGTCTCACGAATCCAATGGCGCCAGCCAAATTGTCCTAGCTATGATATTTCCAAAGATATGGGCGAAAAACGGTGCGATCCCAAATCCGGGCCCGTGTTGCTCTAGGAGGCCCAGGAGCCGAGAAAAACGCGAAAAACGAAAAAATCGACTTTAGAAAATTCCCGGCCCCCTAGAAAAGTCGGAAATCGTCTCACGAATCCAATGGCGCCAGCCAAATTGTCCTAGCTATGATATTTCCAAAGATATGGGCGAATAACGGTGTAATCCCAAATCCGGGCCCGTTTTGTTCTAGGAGGCCCAGGAGCCGAGAAAAACGCGAAAAACGAAAAAAACGACTTTAGAAAATTCCCGGACCCTTAGAAAAATCGGAAATCGTCTCACGAATCCAAGGGCGCCAGCCAAATTGTCCTAGCTATGATATTTCCAAAGATATGGGCGAATAACGGTCTGAGTCCAAATCCGGGCCCGTTTTGCTCTAGGAGGCCCAGGAGCCGAGCTAAACGCAAAAAAACGAAAAAATCGACTGTGGACCATTCCCGGACCCCTTGGAACATCGGAAATCGTCTCACGAATCCAATGGCGCCAGCCAAATTGTCCTAGCTATGATATTTCCAAAGATATGGGCAAAAGACTGTGTGATCCCAAATCCGGGCCCGTTTTGCTCTTGGAGGCCCAGGAGCCGAGAAAAACGCGAAAAACGAAAAAATCGACTTTAGAAAATTCCCAGCCGGCTAGAAAAATCGGAAATCGTCTGACGAATCCAAGGGCGCCAGCCAAATTGTCCTAGCTATGATATTTCCAAAGATATGGGCAAAAGACTGTGTGATCCCAAATCCGGGCCCGTTTTGCTCTAGGAGGCCCAGGAGCCGAGAAAAACGCGAAAAACAAAAAAAACGACTTTAGAAAATTCCCGGACCCCTAGAAAAATCGGAAATCGTCTCACGAATCCAAGGGCGCCAGCCAAATTGTCCTAGCTATGATATTTCCAAAGATATGGGCAAAAGACTGTGTGATCCCAAATCCGGGCCCGTTTTGCTCTAGGAGGCCCAGGAGCCGAGAAAAACGCGAAAAACGAAAAAATCGACTTTAGGAAATTCCCGGACCCCTAGAAAAATCGGGAATCGTCTCACGAATCCAATGGCGCCAGCCAAATTGTCCTAGCTATGATATTTCCAAAGATATGGGCGAAAAACGGTGCGATCCCAAATCCGGGCCCGTGTTGCTCTAGGAGGCCCAGGAGCCGAGAAAAACGCGAAAAACGAAAAAATCGACTTTAGAAAATTCCCGGCCCCCTAGAAAAGTCGGAAATCGTCTCACGAATCCAATGGCGCCAGCCAAATTGTCCTAGCTATGATATTTCCAAAGATATGGGCGAATAACGGTGTAATCCCAAATCCGGGCCCGTTTTGTTCTAGGAGGCCCAGGAGCCGAGAAAAACGCGAAAAACGAAAAAAACGACTTTAGAAAATTCCCGGACCCCTAGAAAAATCGGAAATCGTCTCACGAATCCAAGGGCGCCAGCCAAATTGTCCTAGCTATGATATTTCCAAAGGTATGGGCAAAAGACTGTGTGATCCCAAATCCGGGCCCGTTTTGCTCTAGGAGGCCCAGGAGCCGAGAAAAACGCGAAAAACGAAAAAATCGACTTTAGGAAATTCCCGGACCCCTAGAAAAATCGGGAATCGTCTCACGAATCCAATGGCGCCAGCCAAATTGTCCTAGCTATGATATTTCCAAAGATATGGGCGAAAAACGGTGCGATCCCAAATCCGGGCCCGTTTTGCTCTAGGAGGCCCAGGAGCCGAGAAAAAAGCGAAAAACGAAAAAATCGACTTTAGGAAATTCCCGGACCCCTAGAAAAATCGGAAATCGTCTCACTGATCCGATGGCGCCAGCCAAATTGTCCTAGCTATGATATTTCCAAAGATATGGGCAAAAGACTGTGTGATCCCAAATCCGGGCCCGTTTTGCTCTAGGAGGCCCAGGAGCCGAGAAAAACGCGAAAAACGAAAAAATCGACTTTAGGAAATTCCCGGACCCCTAGAAAAATCGGAAATCGTCTCACTGATCCAATGGCGCCAGCCAAATCGTCCTAGCTATGATATTTCCAAAGATATGGGCGAATAACGGTGTGATCCCAAATCCGGGCCCGTTTTGCTCTAGGAGGCCCAGGAGCCGAGAAAAACGCGAAAAACGAAAAAATTGACTTTAGAAAATTCCCAGCCCCCTAGAAAAATCGGAAATCGTCTCACGAATCCAATGGCGCCAGCCAAATTGTCCTAGCTATCATATTTCCAAAGATATGGGCAAAAGACTGTGTGATCCCAAATCCGGGCCCGTTTTGCTCTAGGAGGCCCAGGAGCCGAGAAAAACGCGAAAAACGAAAAATACGACTTTAGAAAATTCCCAGCCCCCTAGAAAAATCGGAAATCGTCTCACGAATCCAATGGCGCCAGCCAAATTGTCCTAGCTATGATATTTCCAAATATATGGGCGAAAAACGGTGTGATCCCAAATCCGGGCCCGTTTTGCTCCAGGAGGCCCAGGAGCCGAGAAAAACGCGAAAAACGAAAAATACGACTTTAGAAAATTCCCAGCCCCCTAGAAAAATCGGAAATCGTCTCACGAATCCAATGGGGCCAGCCAACTTGTCCTAGCTATGATATTTCCAAAGATATGGGCAAAAGACTGTGTGATCCCAAATCCGGGCCCGTTTTGCTCTAGGAGGCCCAGGAGCCGAGAAAAACGCGAAAAACGAAAAAATCGACTTTAGGAAATTCCCGGACCCCTAGAAAAATCGGAAATCGTCTCACTGATCCAATGGCGCCAGCCAAATTGTCCTAGCTATGATATTTCCAAAGATATGGGCGAATAACGGTGTGATCCCAAATCCGGGCCCGTTTTGTTCTAGGAGGCCCAGGAGCCGAGAAAAACGCGAAAAACGAAAAAATCGACTTTAGGAAATTCCCGGACCCCTAGAAAAATCGGAAATCGTCTCACGAATCCAGTGGCGCCAGCCAAATTGTCCTAGCTATGATATTTCCAAAGATATGGGCGAAAAACGGTGTGATACCAAATCCGGGCCCGTTTTGCTCTAGGAGGCCCAGGAGCCGAGAATAACGCGAAAAACGAAAAAAACGACTTTAGAAAATTCCCGGACCCCTAGAAAAATCGGAAATCGTCTCACGAATCCAAGGGCGCCAGCCAAATTGTCCTAGCTATGATATTTCCAAAGGTAAGGGCAAAAGACTGTGTGATCCCAAATCCGGGCCCGTTTTGCTCTAGGAGGCCCAGGAGCCGAGAAAAACGCGAAAAACGAAAAATACGACTTTAGAAAATTCCCAGCCCCCTAGAAAAATCGGAAATCGTCTCACGAATCCAATGGCGCCAGCCAAATTGTCCTAGCTATGATATTTCCAAATATATGGGCGAAAAACGGTGTGATCCCAAATCCGGGCCCGTTTTGCTCCAGGAGGCCCAGGAGCCGAGAAAAACGCGAAAAACGAAAAATACGACTTTAGAAAATTCCCAGCCCCCTAGAAAAATCGGAAATCGTCTCACGAATCCAATGGGGCCAGCCAACTTGTCCTAGCTATGATATTTCCAAAGATATGGGCAAAAGACTGTGTGATCCCAAATCCGGGCCCGTTTTGCTCTAGGAGGCCCAGGGGCCGAGAAAAACGCGAAAAACGAAAAAATCGACTTTAGAACATTCCCGGCCCTCTAGAAAAATCGGAAATCGTCTCACGAATCCAATGGCGCCAGCCAAATTGTCCTAGCTATGATATTTCCAAAGATATTGGCGAATAACGGTCTGAGTCCAAATCCGGGCCCGTTTTGCTCTAGGAGGCCCTGGAGCCAAGCTAAACGCGAAAAAACGAAAAAATCGACTGTGGACCATTCCCGGACCCCTTGGAACATCGGAAATCGTCTCACGAATCCAATGGCGCCAGCCAAATTGTCCTAGCTATGATATTTCCAAAGATATGGGCAAAAGACTGTGTGATCCCAAATCCGGGCCCGTTTTGTTCTAGGAGGCCCAGGAGCCGAGAAAAACGCGAAAAACGAAAAAAACGACTTTAGAAAATTCCCGGACCCCTAGAAAAATCGGAAATCGTCTCACGAATCCAATGGCGCCAGCCAAATTGTCCTAGCTATGATATTTCCAACGATATGGGCGAATAACGGTGTGATCCCAAATCCGGGCCCGTTTTGTTCTAGGAGGCCCAGGAGCCGAGAAAAACGCGAAAAACGAAAAAAACGACTTTAGAAAATTCCCGGACCCCTAGAAAAATCGGAAATCGTCTCACGAATCCAAGGGCGCCAGCCAAATTGTCCTAGCTATGATATTTCCAAAGATATGGCCAAAGACTGTGTGATCCCAAATCCGGGCCCGTTTTGCTCTAGGAGGCCCAGGAGCCGAGAAAAACGCGAAAAACAAAAAAATCGACTTTAGGAAATTCCCGGACCCCTAGAAAAATCGGGAATCGTCTCACGAATCCAATGGCGCCAGCCAAATTGTCCTAGCTATGATATTTCCAAAGATATGGGCTAAAAACGGTGTGATGCGAAATCCAGGCCCGTTTTGCTCTAGGAGGCCAAAGAGCCGAGAAAAACGCGAAAAACGAAAAAATCGACTTTAGGAAATTCCCGGCCCCCTAGAAAAATCGGAAATCGTCTCACCAATCCAATGGCGCCAGCCAAATTGTCCTAGCTATGATATTTCCAAAGATATGGGCAAAAGACGGTGTGATCCCAAATCCGGGCCCGTTATGCCCTAGGAAGCCCAGGAGCCGAGCAAAACGCAAAAAACGAAAAACTCGACTGTGGACCATTCCCGGACCCCTAGAAAAATCGGAAATCGTCTCACGAATCCAATGGCGCCAGCCAAATTGTCCTAGCTGCGATATTTCCAAAGATATGGGCGAAAAACGGTGTGATCCCAAATCCGGGCCCGTTTTGCTCCAGGAGGCCCAGGAGCCGAGAAAAACGCGAAAAACGAAAAATACGACTTTAGAAAATTCCCAGCCCCCTAGAAAAATCGGAAATCGTCTCACGAATCCAATGGCGCCAGCCAAATTGTCCTAGCTATGATATTTCCAAATATATGGGCGAAAAACGGTGTGATCCCAAATCCGGGCCCGTTTTGCTCTAGGAGGCCCAGGAGCCGAGAAAAACGCGAAAAACGAAAAAATCGACTTTAGAAAATTCCCGGACGCCTAGAAAAATCGGAAATCGTCTCACGAATCCAATGGCGCCAGTCAAATTGTCCTAGCTATGATATTTCCAAAGATATGGGCAAAAGACTGTGTGATCCCAAATCCGGGACCGTTTTGCTCTAGGAGGCCCAGGAGCCGAGTAAAACGCGAAAAACGAAAAAATCGACTTTAGAAAATTCCCGGACCCCTAGAAAAATCGGAAATCGTCTCACGGATCCGATGGCGCAAGCGAAATTGTCCTAGCTATGATATTTCCAAAGATATGGGCGAATAACGGTGTGATCCCAAATCCGGGCCCGTTTTGCTCTAGGAGGCCCAGGAGCCGAGAAAAACGCGAAAAACGAAAAAATCGACTTGAGAAAATTCCCGGACCCCTAGAAAATTCGGAAATCGTCTCACGAATCCAATGGCGCCAGCCAAATTGTCCTAGCTATGATATTTCCAAAGATATGGGCAAAAGACTGTGTGATCCCAAATCCGGGCCCGTTTTGCTCTAGGAGGCCCAGGAGCCGAGAAAAACGCGAAAAACGAAAAAATGGACTTTAGAAAATTCCCAGCCCCCTAGAAAAATCGGAAATCGTCTCACGAATCCAATGGCGCCAGCCAAATTGTCCTAGCTATGATATTTCCAAAGATATGGGCGAATAACGGTCTGAGTCCAAATCCGGGCCCGTTTTGCTCTAGGAGGCCCAGGAGCCGAGCTAAACGCAAAAAAACGAAAAAATCGACTGTGGACCATTCCCGGACCCCTTGGAACATCGGAAATCGTCTCACGAATCCAATGGCGCCAGCCAAATTGTCCTAGCTATGATATTTCCAAAGATATGGGCAAAAGACTGTGTGATCCCAAATCCGGGCCCGTTTTGCTCTTGGAGGCCCAGGAGCCGAGAAAAACGCGAAAAACGAAAAAATCGACTTTAGAAAATTCCCAGCCGGCTAGAAAAATCGGAAATCGTCTCACGAATCCAATGGCGCCAGCCAAATTGTCCTAGCTATGATATTTCCAAAGATATGGGCAAAAGACTGTGTGATCCCAAATCCGGGCCCGTTTTGCTCTAGGAGGCCCAGGAGCCGAGAAAAACGCGAAAAACGAAAAAAACGACTTTAGAAAATTCCCGGACCCCTAGAAAAATCGGAAATCGTCTCACGAATCCAATGGCGCCAGCCAAATTGTTCAAGCTATGATATTTCCAAAGATATGGGCAAAAGACGGTGTGATCCCAAATCCGGGCCCGTTTTGCTCTAGGAGGCCCAGGAGCCGAGAAAAACGAGAAAATCGACTATAGAAAATTCCCTGACCCCTAGAAAAATCGGAAATCGTCTCACGAATCCAATGGCGCCAGCCAACTTGTCCTAGCTATGATATTTCCAAAGATATGGGCAAAAGACTGTGTGATCCCAAATCCGGGCCCGTTTTGCTCTAGGAGGCCCAGGAGCCGAGAAAAACGCGAAAAACGAAAAAAACGACTTTAGAAAATTCCCGGACCCCTAGAAAAATCGGAAATCGTCTCACGAATCCAAGGGCGCCAGCCAAATTGTCCTAGCTATGATATTTCCAAAGATATGGGCGAATAACGGTCTGAGTCCAAATCCGGGCCCGTTTTGCTCTAGGAGGCCCAGGAGCCGAGCTAAACGCAAAAAAACGAAAAAATCGACTGTGGACCATTCCCGGACCCCTTGGAACATCGGAAATCGTCTCACGAATCCAATGGCGCCAGCCAAATTGTCCTAGCTATGATATTTCCAAAGATATGGGCAAAAGACTGTGTGATCCCAAATCCGGGCCCGTTTTGCTCTTGGAGGCCCAGGAGCCGAGAAAAACGCGAAAAACGAAAAAATCGACTTTAGAAAATTCCCAGCCGGCTAGAAAAATCGGAAATCGTCTGACGAATCCAAGGGCGCCAGCCAAATTGTCCTAGCTATGATATTTCCAAAGATATGGGCAAAAGACTGTGTGATCCCAAATCCGGGCCCGTTTTGCTCTAGGAGGCCCAGGAGCCGAGAAAAACGCGAAAAACAAAAAAAACGACTTTAGAAAATTCCCGGACCCCTAGAAAAATCGGAAATCGTCTCACGAATCCAAGGGCGCCAGCCAAATTGTCCTAGCTATGATATTTCCAAAGATATGGGCAAAAGACTGTGTGATCCCAAATCCGGGCCCGTTTTGCTCTAGGAGGCCCAGGAGCCGAGAAAAACGCGAAAAACGAAAAAATCGACTTTAGGAAATTCCCGGACCCCTAGAAAAATCGGGAATCGTCTCACGAATCCAATGGCGCCAGCCAAATTGTCCTAGCTATGATATTTCCAAAGATATGGGCGAAAAACGGTGCGATCCCAAATCCGGGCCCGTGTTGCTCTAGGAGGCCCAGGAGCCGAGAAAAACGCGAAAAACGAAAAAATCGACTTTAGAAAATTCCCGGCCCCCTAGAAAAGTCGGAAATCGTCTCACGAATCCAATGGCGCCAGCCAAATTGTCCTAGCTATGATATTTCCAAAGATATGGGCGAATAACGGTGTAATCCCAAATCCGGGCCCGTTTTGTTCTAGGAGGCCCAGGAGCCGAGAAAAACGCGAAAAACGAAAAAAACGACTTTAGAAAATTCCCGGACCCCTAGAAAAATCGGAAATCGTCTCACGAATCCAAGGGCGCCAGCCAAATTGTCCTAGCTATGATATTTCCAAAGGTATGGGCAAAAGACTGTGTGATCCCAAATCCGGGCCCGTTTTGCTCTAGGAGGCCCAGGAGCCGAGAAAAACGCGAAAAACGAAAAAATCGACTTTAGGAAATTCCCGGACCCCTAGAAAAATCGGGAATCGTCTCACGAATCCAATGGCGCCAGCCAAATTGTCCTAGCTATGATATTTCCAAAGATATGGGCGAAAAACGGTGCGATCCCAAATCCGGGCCCGTTTTGCTCTAGGAGGCCCAGGAGCCGAGAAAAACGCGAAAAACGAAAAAATCGACTTTAGGAAATTCCCGGACCCCTAGAAAAATCGGAAATCGTCTCACTGATCCGATGGCGCCAGCCAAATTGTCCTAGCTATGATATTTCCAAAGATATGGGCAAAAGACTGTGTGATCCCAAATCCGGGCCCGTTTTGCTCTAGGAGGCCCAGGAGCCGAGAAAAACGCGAAAAACGAAAAAATCGACTTTAGGAAATTCCCGGACTCCTAGAAAAATCGGAAATCGTCTCACTGATCCAATGGCGCCAGCCAAATCGTCCTAGCTATGATATTTCCAAAGATATGGGCGAATAACGGTGTGATCCCAAATCCGGGCCCGTTTTGCTCTAGGAGGCCCAGGAGCCGAGAAAAACGCGAAAAACGAAAAAATTGACTTTAGAAAATTCCCAGCCCCCTAGAAAAATCGGAAATCGTCTCACGAATCCAATGGCGCCAGCCAAATTGTCCTAGCTATCATATTTCCAAAGATATGGGCAAAAGACTGTGTGATCCCAAATCCGGGCCCGTTTTGCTCTAGGAGGCCCAGGAGCCGAGAAAAACGCGAAAAACGAAAAAATCGACTTTAGAAAATTCCCAGCCCCCTAGAAAAATCGGAAATCGTCTCACGAATCCAGTGGCGCCAGCCAAATTGTCCTAGCTGTGATATTTCCAAAGATATGGGCAAAAGACTGTGTGATCCCAAATCCGGGCCCGTTTTGCTCTAGGAGGCCCAGGAGCCGAGAAAAACGCGAAAAACGAAAAAATCGACTTTAGGAAATTCCCGGACCCCTAGAAAAATCGGAAATCGTCTCACTGATCCAATGGCGCCAGCCAAATTGTCCTAGCTATGATATTTCCAAAGATATGGGCGAATAACGGTGTGATCCCAAATCCGGGCCCGTTTTGTTCTAGGAGGCCCAGGAGCCGAGAAAAACGCGAAAAACGAAAAAATCGACTTTAGGAAATTCCCGGACCCCTAGAAAAATCGGAAATCGTCTCACGAATCCAGTGGCGCCAGCCAAATTGTCCTAGCTATGATATTTCCAAAGATATGGGCGAAAAACGGTGTGATACCAAATCCGGGCCCGTTTTGCTCTAGGAGGCCCAGGAGCCGAGAAAAACGCGAAAAACGAAAAAAACGACTTTAGAAAATTCCCGGACCCCTAGAAAAATCGGAAATCGTCTCACGAATCCAAGGGCGCCAGCCAAATTGTCCTAGCTATGATATTTCCAAAGGTAAGGGCAAAAGACTGTGTGATCCCAAATCCGGGCCCGTTTTGCTCTAGGAGGCCCAGGAGCCGAGAAAAACGCGAAAAACGAAAAATACGACTTTAGAAAATTCCCAGCCCCCTAGAAAAATCGGAAATCGTCTCACGAATCCAATGGCGCCAGCCAAATTGTCCTAGCTATGATATTTCCAAATATATGGGCGAAAAACGGTGTGATCCCAAATCCGGGCCCGTTTTGCTCCAGGAGGCCCAGGAGCCGAGAAAAACGCGAAAAACGAAAAATACGACTTTAGAAAATTCCCAGCCCCCTAGAAAAATCGGAAATCGTCTCACGAATCCAATGGGGCCAGCCAACTTGTCCTAGCTATGATATTTCCAAAGATATGGGCAAAAGACTGTGTGATCCCAAATCCGGGCCCGTTTTGCTCTAGGAGGCCCAGGGGCCGAGAAAAACGCGAAAAACGAAAAAATCGACTTTAGAACATTCCCGGCCCTCTAGAAAAATCGGAAATCGTCTCACGAATCCAATGGCGCCAGCCAAATTGTCCTAGCTATGATATTTCCAAAGATATTGGCGAATAACGGTCTGAGTCCAAATCCGGGCCCGTTTTGCTCTAGGAGGCCCTGGAGCCAAGCTAAACGCGAAAAAACGAAAAAATCGACTGTGGACCATTCCCGGACCCCTTGGAACATCGGAAATCGTCTCACGAATCCAATGGCGCCAGCCAAATTGTCCTAGCTATGATATTTCCAAAGATATGGGCAAAAGACTGTGTGATCCCAAATCCGGGCCCGTTTTGTTCTAGGAGGCCCAGGAGCCGAGAAAAACGCGAAAAACGAAAAAAACGACTTTAGAAAATTCCCGGACCCCTAGAAAAATCGGAAATCGTCTCACGAATCCAATGGCGCCAGCCAAATTGTCCTAGCTATGATATTTCCAACGATATGGGCGAATAACGGTGTGATCCCAAATCCGGGCCCGTTTTGTTCTAGGAGGCCCAGGAGCCGAGAAAAACGCGAAAAACGAAAAAAACGACTTTAGAAAATTCCCGGACCCCTAGAAAAATCGGAAATCGTCTCACGAATCCAAGGGCGCCAGCCAAATTGTCCTAGCTATGATATTTCCAAAGATATGGCCAAAGACTGTGTGATCCCAAATCCGGGCCCGTTTTGCTCTAGGAGGCCCAGGAGCCGAGAAAAACGCGAAAAACAAAAAAATCGACTTTAGGAAATTCCCGGACCCCTAGAAAAATCGGGAATCGTCTCACGAATCCAATGGCGCCAGCCAAATTGTCCTAGCTATGATATTTCCAAAGATATGGGCTAAAAACGGTGTGATGCGAAATCCAGGCCCGTTTTGCTCTAGGAGGCCAAAGAGCCGAGAAAAACGCGAAAAACGAAAAAATCGACTTTAGGAAATTCCCGGCCCCCTAGAAAAATCGGAAATCGTCTCACCAATCCAATGGCGCCAGCCAAATTGTCCTAGCTATGATATTTCCAAAGATATGGGCAAAAGACGGTGTGATCCCAAATCCGGGCCCGTTATGCCCTAGGAAGCCCAGGAGCCGAGCAAAACGCAAAAAACGAAAAACTCGACTGTGGACCATTCCCGGACCCCTAGAAAAATCGGAAATCGTCTCACGAATCCAATGGCGCCAGCCAAATTGTCCTAGCTGCGATATTTCCAAAGATATGGGCGAAAAACGGTGTGATCCCAAATCCGGGCCCGTTTTGCTCCAGGAGGCCCAGGAGCCGAGAAAAACGCGAAAAACGAAAAATACGACTTTAGAAAATTCCCAGCCCCCTAGAAAAATCGGAAATCGTCTCACGAATCCAATGGCGCCAGCCAAATTGTCCTAGCTATGATATTTCCAAATATATGGGCGAAAAACGGTGTGATCCCAAATCCGGGCCCGTTTTGCTCTAGGAGGCCCAGGAGCCGAGAAAAACGCGAAAAACGAAAAAATCGACTTTAGAAAATTCCCGGACGCCTAGAAAAATCGGAAATCGTCTCACGAATCCAATGGCGCCAGTCAAATTGTCCTAGCTATGATATTTCCAAAGATATGGGCAAAAGACTGTGTGATCCCAAATCCGGGACCGTTTTGCTCTAGGAGGCCCAGGGGCCGAGAAAAACGCGAAAAACGAAAAAATCGACTTTAGAACATTCCCGGCCCTCTAGAAAAATCGGAAATCGTCTCACGAATCCAATGGCGCAAGCGAAATTGTCCTAGCTATGATATTTCCAAAGATATGGGCGAATAACGGTGTGATCCCAAATCCGGGCCCGTTTTGCTCTAGGAGGCCCAGGAGCCGAGAAAAACGCGAAAAACGAAAAAATCGACTTGAGAAAATTCCCGGACCCCTAGAAAATTCGGAAATCGTCTCACGAATCCAATGGCGCCAGCCAAATTGTCCTAGCTATGATATTTCCAAAGATATGGGCAAAAGACTGTGTGATCCCAAATCCGGGCCCGTTTTGCTCTAGGAGGCCCAGGAGCCGAGAAAAACGCGAAAAACGAAAAAATGGACTTTAGAAAATTCCCAGCCCCCTAGAAAAATCGGAAATCGTCTCACGAATCCAATGGCGCCAGCCAAATTGTCCTAGCTATGATATTTCCAAAGATATGGGCGAATAACGGTCTGAGTCCAAATCCGGGCCCGTTTTGCTCTAGGAGGCCCAGGAGCCGAGCTAAACGCAAAAAAACGAAAAAATCGACTGTGGACCATTCCCGGACCCCTTGGAACATCGGAAATCGTCTCACGAATCCAATGGCGCCAGCCAAATTGTCCTAGCTATGATATTTCCAAAGATATGGGCAAAAGACTGTGTGATCCCAAATCCGGGCCCGTTTTGCTCTTGGAGGCCCAGGAGCCGAGAAAAACGCGAAAAACGAAAAAATCGACTTTAGAAAATTCCCAGCCGGCTAGAAAAATCGGAAATCGTCTCACGAATCCAATGGCGCCAGCCAAATTGTCCTAGCTATGATATTTCCAAAGATATGGGCAAAAGACTGTGTGATCCCAAATCCGGGCCCGTTTTGCTCTAGGAGGCCCAGGAGCCGAGAAAAACGCGAAAAACGAAAAAAACGACTTTAGAAAATTCCCGGACCCCTAGAAAAATCGGAAATCGTCTCACGAATCCAATGGCGCCAGCCAAATTGTTCAAGCTATGATATTTCCAAAGATATGGGCAAAAGACGGTGTGATCCCAAATCCGGGCCCGTTTTGCTCTAGGAGGCCCAGGAGCCGAGAAAAACGAGAAAATCGACTATAGAAAATTCCCTGACCCCTAGAAAAATCGGAAATCGTCTCACGAATCCAATGGCGCCAGCCAACTTGTCCTAGCTATGATATTTCCAAAGATATGGGCAAAAGACTGTGTGATCCCAAATCCGGGCCCGTTTTGCTCTAGGAGGCCCAGGAGCCGAGAAAAACGCGAAAAACGAAAAAATCGACTTTAGAAAATTCCCGGACGCCTAGAAAAATCGGAAATCGTCTCACGAATCCAATGGCGCCAGTCAAATTGTCCTAGCTATGATATTTCCAAAGATATGGGCAAAAGACTGTGTGATCCCAAATCCGGGACCGTTTTGCTCTAGGAGGCCCAGGAGCCGAGTAAAACGCGAAAAACGAAAAAATCGACTTTAGAAAATTCCCGGACCCCTAGAAAAATCGGAAATCGTCTCACGGATCCAATGGCGCAAGCGAAATTGTCCTAGCTATGATATTTCCAAAGATATGGGCGAATAACGGTGTGATCCCAAATCCGGGCCCGTTTTGCTCTAGGAGGCCCAGGAGCCGAGAAAAACGCGAAAAACGAAAAAATCGACTTGAGAAAATTCCCGGACCCCTAGAAAAATCGGAAATCGTCTCACGAATCCAATGGCGCCAGCCAAATTGTCCTAGCTATGATATTTCCAAAGATATGGGCAAAAGACTGTGTGATCCCAAATCCGGGCCCGTTTTGCTCTAGGAGGCCCAGGAGCCGAGAAAAACGAGAAAATCGACTATAGAAAATTCCCTGACCCCTAGAAAAATCGGAAATCGTCTCACGAATCCAATGGCGCCAGCCAACTTGTCCTAGCTATGATATTTCCAAAGATATGGGCAAAAGACTGTGTGATCCCAAATCCGGGCCCGTTTTGCTCTAGGAGGCCCAGGAGCCGAGAAAAACGCGAAAAACGAAAAAATCGACTTTAGACAATTCCCGGACCCCTAGAAAAATCGGAAATCGTGTCACGAATCCAATGGCGCCAGCCAAATTGTCGTAGCTATGATATTTCCAAAGATATGGGCAAAAGACTGTGTGATCCCAAATCCGGGCCCGTGTTGCTCTAGGAGGCCCAGGAGCCGAGAAAAACGCGAAAAACGAAAAAATCGACTTTAGAAAATTCCCGGCCCCCTAGAAAAGTCGGAAATCGTCTCACGAATCCAATGGCGCCAGCCAAATTGTCCTAGCTATGATATTTCCAAAGATATGGGCGAATAACGGTGTAATCCCAAATCCGGGCCCGTTTTGTTCTAGGAGGCCCAGGAGCCGAGAAAAACGCGAAAAACGAAAAAAACGACTTTAGAAAATTCCCGGACCCCTAGAAAAATCGGAAATCGTCTCACGAATCCAAGGGCGCCAGCCAAATTGTCCTAGCTATGATATTTCCAAAGGTATGGGCAAAAGACTGTGTGATCCCAAATCCGGGCCCGTTTTGCTCTAGGAGGCCCAGGAGCCGAGAAAAACGCGAAAAACGAAAAAATCGACTTTAGGAAATTCCCGGACCCCTAGAAAAATCGGGAATCGTCTCACGAATCCAATGGCGCCAGCCAAATTGTCCTAGCTATGATATTTCCAAAGATATGGGCGAAAAACGGTGCGATCCCAAATCCGGGCCCGTTTTGCTCTAGGAGGCCCAGGAGCCGAGAAAAACGCGAAAAACGAAAAAATCGACTTTAGGAAATTCCCGGACCCCTAGAAAAATCGGAAATCGTCTCACTGATCCGATGGCGCCAGCCAAATTGTCCTAGCTATGATATTTCCAAAGATATGGGCAAAAGACTGTGTGATCCCAAATCCGGGCCCGTTTTGCTCTAGGAGGCCCAGGAGCCGAGAAAAACGCGAAAAACGAAAAAATCGACTTTAGGAAATTCCCGGACCCCTAGAAAAATCGGAAATCGTCTCACTGATCCAATGGCGCCAGCCAAATCGTCCTAGCTATGATATTTCCAAAGATATGGGCGAATAACGGTGTGATCCCAAATCCGGGCCCGTTTTGCTCTAGGAGGCCCAGGAGCCGAGAAAAACGCGAAAAACGAAAAAATCGACTTTAGGAAATTCCCGGACCCCTAGAAAAATCGGAAATCGTCTCACTGATCCAATGGCGCCAGCCAAATTGTCCTAGCTATGATATTTCCAAAGATATGGGCGAATAACGGTGTGATCCCAAATCCGGGCCCGTTTTGTTCTAGGAGGCCCAGGAGCCGAGAAAAACGCGAAAAACGAAAAAATCGACTTTAGGAAATTCCCGGACCCCTAGAAAAATCGGAAATCGTCTCACGAATCCAGTGGCGCCAGCCAAATTGTCCTAGCTATGATATTTCCAAAGATATGGGCGAAAAACGGTGTGATACCAAATCCGGGCCCGTTTTGCTCTAGGAGGCCCAGGAGCCGAGAAAAACGCGAAAAACGAAAAAAACGACTTTAGAAAATTCCCGGACCCCTAGAAAAATCGGAAATCGTCTCACGAATCCAAGGGCGCCAGCCAGATTGTCCTAGCTATGATATTTCCAAAGGTAAGGGCAAAAGACTGTGTGATCCCAAATCCGGGCCCGTTTTGCTCTAGGAGGCCCAGGAGCCGAGAAAAACGCGAAAAACGAAAAATACGACTTTAGAAAATTCCCAGCCCCCTAGAAAAATCGGAAATCGTCTCACGAATCCAATGGCGCCAGCCAAATTGTCCTAGCTATGATATTTCCAAATATATGGGCGAAAAACGGTGTGATCCCAAATCCGGGCCCGTTTTGCTCCAGGAGGCCCAGGAGCCGAGAAAAACGCGAAAAACGAAAAATACGACTTTAGAAAATTCCCAGCCCCCTAGAAAAATCGGAAATCGTCTCACGAATCCAATGGGGCCAGCCAACTTGTCCTAGCTATGATATTTCCAAAGATATGGGCAAAAGACTGTGTGATCCCAAATCCGGGCCCGTTTTGCTCTAGGAGGCCCAGGGGCCGAGAAAAACGCGAAAAACGAAAAAATCGACTTTAGAACATTCCCGGCCCTCTAGAAAAATCGGAAATCGTCTCACGAATCCAATGGCGCCAGCCAAATTGTCCTAGCTATGATATTTCCAAAGATATTGGCGAATAACGGTCTGAGTCCAAATCCGGGCCCGTTTTGCTCTAGGAGGCCCTGGAGCCAAGCTAAACGCGAAAAAACGAAAAAATCGACTGTGGACCATTCCCGGACCCCTTGGAACATCGGAAATCGTCTCACGAATCCAATGGCGCCAGCCAAATTGTCCTAGCTATGATATTTCCAAAGATATGGGCAAAAGACTGTGTGATCCCAAATCCGGGCCCGTTTTGTTCTAGGAGGCCCAGGAGCCGAGAAAAACGCGAAAAACGAAAAAAACGACTTTAGAAAATTCCCGGACCCCTAGAAAAATCGGAAATCGTCTCACGAATCCAATGGCGCCAGCCAAATTGTCCTAGCTATGATATTTCCAACGATATGGGCGAATAACGGTGTGATCCCAAATCCGGGCCCGTTTTGTTCTAGGAGGCCCAGGAGCCGAGAAAAACGCGAAAAACGAAAAAAACGACTTTAGAAAATTCCCGGACCCCTAGAAAAATCGGAAATCGTCTCACGAATCCAAGGGCGCCAGCCAAATTGTCCTAGCTATGATATTTCCAAAGATATGGCCAAAGACTGTGTGATCCCAAATCCGGGCCCGTTTTGCTCTAGGAGGCCCAGGAGCCGAGAAAAACGCGAAAAACAAAAAAATCGACTTTAGGAAATTCCCGGACCCCTAGAAAAATCGGGAATCGTCTCACGAATCCAATGGCGCCAGCCAAATTGTCCTAGCTATGATATTTCCAAAGATATGGGCTAAAAACGGTGTGATGCGAAATCCAGGCCCGTTTTGCTCTAGGAGGCCAAAGAGCCGAGAAAAACGCGAAAAACGAAAAAATCGACTAGGAAATTCCCGGCCCCCTAGAAAAATCGGAAATCGTCTCACCAATCCAATAGCGCCAGCCAAATTGTCCTAGCTATGATATTTCCAAAGATATGGGCAAAAGACGGTGTGATCCCAAATCCGGGCCCGTTATGCCCTAGGAAGCCCAGGAGCCGAGCAAAACGCAAAAAACGAAAAACTCGACTGTGGACCATTCCCGGACCCCTAGAAAAATCGGAAATCGTCTCACGAATCCAATGGCGCCAGCCAAATTGTCCTAGCTGCGATATTTCCAAAGATATGGGCGAAAAACGGTGTGATCCCAAATCCGGGCCCGTTTTGCTCTAGGAGGCCCAGGAGCCGAGTAAAACGCGAAAAACGAAAAAATCGACTTTAGAAAATTCCCGGACCCCTAGAAAAATCGGAAATCGTCTCACGGATCCGATGGCGCAAGCGAAATTGTCCTAGCTATGATATTTCCAAAGATATGGGCGAATAACGGTGTGATCCCAAATCCGGGCCCGTTTTGCTCTAGGAGGCCCAGGAGCCGAGAAAAACGCGAAAAACGAAAAAATCGACTTGAGAAAATTCCCGGACCCCTAGAAAATTCGGAAATCGTCTCACGAATCCAATGGCGCCAGCCAAATTGTCCTAGCTATGATATTTCCAAAGATATGGGCAAAAGACTGTGTGATCCCAAATCCGGGCCCGTTTTGCTCTAGGAGGCCCAGGAGCCGAGAAAAACGCGAAAAACGAAAAAATGGACTTTAGAAAATTCCCAGCCCCCTAGAAAAATCGGAAATCGTCTCACGAATCCAATGGCGCCAGCCAAATTGTCCTAGCTATGATATTTCCAAAGATATGGGCGAATAACGGTCTGAGTCCAAATCCGGGCCCGTTTTGCTCTAGGAGGCCCAGGAGCCGAGCTAAACGCAAAAAAACGAAAAAATCGACTGTGGACCATTCCCGGACCCCTTGGAACATCGGAAATCGTCTCACGAATCCAATGGCGCCAGCCAAATTGTCCTAGCTATGATATTTCCAAAGATATGGGCAAAAGACTGTGTGATCCCAAATCCGGGCCCGTTTTGCTCTTGGAGGCCCAGGAGCCGAGAAAAACGCGAAAAACGAAAAAATCGACTTTAGAAAATTCCCAGCCGGCTAGAAAAATCGGAAATCGTCTCACGAATCCAATGGCGCCAGCCAAATTGTCCTAGCTATGATATTTCCAAAGATATGGGCAAAAGACTGTGTGATCCCAAATCCGGGCCCGTTTTGCTCTAGGAGGCCCAGGAGCCGAGAAAAACGCGAAAAACGAAAAAAACGACTTTAGAAAATTCCCGGACCCCTAGAAAAATCGGAAATCGTCTCACGAATCCAATGGCGCCAGCCAAATTGTTCAAGCTATGATATTTCCAAAGATATGGGCAAAAGACGGTGTGATCCCAAATCCGGGCCCGTTTTGCTCTAGGAGGCCCAGGAGCCGAGAAAAACGAGAAAATCGACTATAGAAAATTCCCTGACCCCTAGAAAAATCGGAAATCGTCTCACGAATCCAATGGCGCCAGCCAACTTGTCCTAGCTATGATATTTCCAAAGATATGGGCAAAAGACTGTGTGATCCCAAATCCGGGCCCGTTTTGCTCTAGGAGGCCCAGGAGCCGAGAAAAACGCGAAAAACGAAAAAATCGACTTTAGAAAATTCCCGGACGCCTAGAAAAATCGGAAATCGTCTCACGAATCCAATGGCGCCAGTCAAATTGTCCTAGCTATGATATTTCCAAAGATATGGGCAAAAGACTGTGTGATCCCAAATCCGGGACCGTTTTGCTCTAGGAGGCCCAGGAGCCGAGTAAAACGCGAAAAACGAAAAAATCGACTTTAGAAAATTCCCGGACCCCTAGAAAAATCGGAAATCGTCTCACGGATCCAATGGCGCAAGCGAAATTGTCCTAGCTATGATATTTCCAAAGATATGGGCGAATAACGGTGTGATCCCAAATCCGGGCCCGTTTTGCTCTAGGAGGCCCAGGAGCCGAGAAAAACGCGAAAAACGAAAAAATCGACTTGAGAAAATTCCCGGACCCCTAGAAAAATCGGAAATCGTCTCACGAATCCAATGGCGCCCGCCAAATTGTCCTAGCTATGATATTTCCAAAGATATGGGCAAAAGACTGTGTGATCCCAAATCCGGGCCCGTTTTGCTCTAGGAGGCCCAGGAGCCGAGAAAAACGAGAAAATCGACTATAGAAAATTCCCTGACCCCTAGAAAAATCGGAAATCGTCTCACGAATCCAATGGCGCCAGCCAACTTGTCCTAGCTATGATATTTCCAAAGATATGGGCAAAAGACTGTGTGATCCCAAATCCGGGCCCGTTTTGCTCTAGGAGGCCCAGGAGCCGAGAAAAACGCGAAAAACGAAAAAATCGACTTTAGACAATTCCCGGACCCCTAGAAAAATCGGAAATCGTGTCACGAATCCAATGGCGCCAGCCAAATTGTCGTAGCTATGATATTTCCAAAGATATGGGCAAAAGACTGTGTGATCCCAAATCCGGGCCCGTTTTGCTCTAGGAGGCCCAGGAGCCGAGAAAAACGCGAAAAACGAAAAAATCGACTCTAGAAAATTCCCGGACCCCTAGAAAAATCGGAAATCGTCTCACGGATCCGATGGCGCAAGCGAAATTGTCCTAGCTATGATATTTCCAAAGATATGGGCGAATAACGGTGTGATCCCAAATCCGGGCCCGTTTTGCTCTAGGAGGCCCAGGAGCCGAGAAAAACGCGAAAAACGAAAAAATCGACTTGAGAAAATTCCCGGACCCCTAGAAAAATCGGAAATCGTCTCACGAATCCAATGGCGCCAGCCAAATTGTCCTAGCTATGATATTTCCAAAGATATGGGCGAAAAACGGTGTGATGCCAAATCCAGGCCCGTTTTGCTCTAGGAGGCCAAAGAGCCGAGAAAAACGCGAAAAACGAAAAAATCGACTTTAGACAATTCCCGGACCCCTAGAAAAATCGGAAATCGTGTCACGAATCCAATGGCGCCAGCCAAATTGTCCTAGCTATGATATTTCCAAAGATATGGGCGAAAAACAGTGTGATCCCAAATCCGCGCCCGTTTTGCTCTAGGAGGCCCAGGAGCCGAGAAAAACGCGAAAAACGAAAAAATCGACTTTAGAAAATTCCCGGACCCCTAGAAAAATCGGAAATCGTCTCACGAATCCAATGGCGCCAGCCAAATTGTCCTAGCTATGATATTTCCAACGATGTGGGCGAATAACGGTGTCATCCCAAATCCGGGCCCGTTTTGTTCTAGGAGGCCCAGGAGCCGAGAAAAACGCGAAAAACGAAAAAAACGACTTTAGAAAATTCCCGGGCCTCTAAAAAAATCGGAAATCGTCTCACGAATCCAAGGGCGCCAGCCAAATTGTCCTAGCTATGATATTTCCAAAGATATGGGCGAAAAACGGTGCGATCCCAAATCCGGGCCCGTTTTGCTCTAGGAGGCCCAGGAGCCGAGAAAAACGCGAAAAACGAAAAAATCGACTTTAGGAAATTCCCGGACCCCTAGAAAAATCGGAAATCGTCTCACTGATCCGATGGCGCCAGCCAAATTGTCCTAGCTATGATATTTCCAACGATATGGGCGAATAACGGTGTGATCCCAAATCCGGGCCCGTTTTGCTCTAGGAGGCCCAGGAGCCGAGAAAAACGCGAAAAACGAAAAAATCGACTTGAGAAAATTCCCGGACCCCTAGAAAAATCGGAAATCGTCTCACGAATCCAATGGCGCCAGCCAAATTGTCCTAGCTATGATATTTCCAAAGATATGGGCGAAAAACGGTGTGATGCCAAATCCAGGCCCGTTTTGCTCTAGGAGGCCAAAGAGCCGAGAAAAACGCGAAAAACGAAAAAATCGACTTTAGACAATTCCCGGACCCCTAGAAAAATCGGAAATCGTGTCACGAATCCAATGGCGCCAGCCAAATTGTCCTAGCTATGATATTTCCAAAGATATGGGCGAAAAACAGTGTGATTCCAAATCCGCGCCCGTTTTGCTCTAGGAGGCCCAGGAGCCGAGAAAAACGCGAAAAACGAAAAAATCGACTTTAGAAAATTCCCGGACCCCTAGAAAAATCGGAAATCGTCTCACGAATCCAATGGCGCCAGCCAAATTGTCCTAGCTATGATATTTCCAACGATATGGGCGAATAACGGTGTGATCCCAAATCCGGGCCCGTTTTGTTCTAGGAGGCCCAGGAGCCGAGAAAAACGCGAAAAACGAAAAAAACGACTTTAGAAAATTCCCGGACCCCTAGAAAAATCGGAAATCGTCTCACGAATCCAAGGGCACCAGCCAAATTGTCCTAGCTATGATATTTCCAAAGATATGGGCGAAAAACGGTGCGATCCCAAATCCGGGCCCGTTTTGCTCTAGGAGGCCCAGGAGCCGAGAAAAACGCGAAAAACGAAAAAATCGACTTTAGGAAATTCCCGGACCCCTAGAAAAATCGGAAATCGTCTCACTGATCCGATGGCGCCAGCCAAATTGTCCTAGCTATGATGTTTCCAACGATATGGGCGAATAACGGTGTGATCCCAAATCCGGGCCCGTTTTGTTCTAGGAGGCCCAGGAGCCGAGAAAAACGCGAAAAACGAAAAAAACGACTTTAGAAAATTCCCGGACCCCTAGAAAAATCGGAAATCGTCTCACGAATCCAAGGGCGCCAGCCAAATTGTCCTAGCTATGATATTTCCAAAGATATGGGCAAAAGACTGTGTGATCCCAAATCCGGGCCCGTTTTGCTCTAGGAGGCCCAGGAGCCGAGAAAAACGCGAAAAACGAAAAAATCGACTTTAGAAAATTCCCGGCCCCCTAGAAAAATCGGAAATCGTCTCACCAATCCAATGGCGCCAGCCAAATTGTTCTAGCTATGATATTTCTAAAGATATGGGCAAAAGACGGTGTGATCCCAAATCCGGGCCCGTTATGCCCTAGGAAGCCCAGGAGCCGAGCAAAACGCAAAAAACGAAAAAATCGACTGTGGACCATTCCCGGACCCCTAGAAAAATCGGAAATCGTCTCACGAATCCAATGGCGCCAGTCAAATTGTCCTAGCTGCGATATTTCCAAAGATATGGGCGAAAAACGGTGTGATCCCAAATCCGGGCCCGTTTTGCTCCAGGAGGCCCAGGAGCCGAGAAAAACGCGAAAAACGAAAAATACGACTTTAGAAAATTCCCAGCCCCCTAGAAAAATCTGAAATCGTCTCACGAATCCAATGGCGCCAGCCAAATTGTTCAAGCTATGATATTTCCAAAGATATGGGCGAATAACGGTGTGATCCCAAATCCGGGCCCGTTTTGTTCTAGGAGGCCCGGGAGCCGAGAAAAACGCGAAAAACGAAAAAAACGACTTTAGAAAATTCCCGGACCCCTAGAAAAATCGGAAATCGTCTCACGAATCCAAGGGCACAAGCCAAATTGTCCTAGCTATGATATTTCCAAAGATATGGGCAAAAGACTGTGTGATCCCAAATCCGGGCCCGTTTTGCTCTAGGAGGCCCAGGAGCCGAGAAAAACGCGAAAAACGAAAAAATCGACTTTAGAAAATTCCCGGCCCCCTAGAAAAATCGGAAATCGTCTCACCAATCCAATGGCGCCAGCCAAATTGTTCTAGCTATGATATTTCTAAAGATATGGGCAAAAGACGGTGTGATCCCAAATCCGGGCCCGTTATGCCCTAGGAAGCCCAGGAGCCGAGCAAAACGCAAAAAACGAAAAAATCGACTGTGGACCATTCCCGGACCCCTAGAAAAATCGGAAATCGTCTCACGAATCCAATGGCGCCAGTCAAATTGTCCTAGCTGCGATATTTCCAAAGATATGGGCGAAAAACGGTGTGATCCCAAATCCGGGCCCGTTTTGCTCCAGGAGGCCCAGGAGCCGAGAAAAACGCGAAAAACGAAAAATACGACTTTAGAAAATTCCCAGCCCCCTAGAAAAATCTGAAATCGTCTCACGAATCCAATGGCGCCAGCCAAATTGTTCAAGCTATGATATTTCCAAAGATATGGGCAAAAGACGGTGTGATCCCAAATCCGGGCCCGTTTTGCTCTAGGAGGCCCAGGAGCCGAGAAAAACGAGAAAATCGACTATAGAAAATTCCCTGACCCCTAGAAAAATCGGAAATCGTCTCACGAATCCAATGGCGCCAGCCAACTTGTCCTAGCTATGATATTTCCAAAGATATGGGCAAAAGACTGTGTGATCCCAAATCCGGGCCCGTTTTGCTCTAGGAGGCCTAGGATCCGAGAAAAACGCGAAAAACGAAAAAATCGACTTTAGAACCGTCCCGGCCCTCTAGAAAAATCGGAAATCGTCTCACGAATCCAATGGCGCCAGCCAAATTGTCCTAGCTATGATATTTCCAAAGATATGGGCTAAAAACGGTGTGATGCGAAATCCAGGCCCGTTTTGCTCTAGGAGGCCAAAGAGCCGAGAAAAACGCGAAAAACGAAAAAATCGACTTTAGGAAATTCCCGGCCCCCTAGAAAAATCGGAAATCGTCTCACCAATCCAATGGCGCCAGCCAAATTGTCCTAGCTATGATATTTCCAAAGATATGGGCAAAAGACGGTGTGATCCCAAATCCGGGCCCGTTATGCCCTAGGAAGCCCAGGAGCCGAGCAAAACGCAAAAAACGAAAAAATCGACTGTGGACCATTCCCGGACCCCTAGAAAAATCGGAAATCGTCTCACGAATCCAATGGCGCCAGCCAAATTGTCCTAGCTATGATATTTCCAAAGATATGGGCAAAAGACTGTGTGATCCCAAATCCGGGCCCGTTTTGCTCTAGGAGGCCCAGGAGCCGAGAAAAACGCGAAAAACGAAAAAATCGACTTTAGAAAATTCCCGGACCCCTAGAAAAATCGGAAATCGTCTCACGGATCCAATGGCGCAAGCGAAATTGTCCTAGCTATGATATTTCCAAAGATATGGGCGAATAACGGTGTGATCCCAAATCCGGGCCCGTTTTGCTCTAGGAGGCCCAGGAGCCGAGAAAAACGCGAAAAACGAAAAAATCGACTTGAGAAAATTCCCGGACCCCTAGAAAAATCGGAAATCGTCTCACGAATCCAATGGCGCCAGCCAAATTGTCCTAGCTATGATATTTCCAAAGATATGGGCGAAAAACGGTGTGATGCCAAATCCAGGCCCGTTTTGCTCTAGGAGGCCAAAGAGCCGAGAAAAACGCGAAAAACGAAAAAATCGACTTTAGACAATTCCCGGACCCCTAGAAAAATCGGAAATCGTGTCACGAATCCAATGGCGCCAGCCAAATTGTCCTAGCTATGATATTTCCAAAGATATGGGCGAAAAACAGTGTGATTCCAAATCCGCGCCCGTTTTGCTCTAGGAGGCCCAGGAGCCGAGAAAAACGCGAAAAACGAAAAAATCGACTTTAGAAAATTCCCGGACCCCTAGAAAAATCGGAAATCGTCTCACGAATCCAATGGCGCCAGCCAAATTGTCCTAGCTATGATATTTCCAACGATATGGGCGAATAACGGTGTGATCCCAAATCCGGGCCCGTTTTGTTCTAGGAGGCCCAGGAGCCGAGAAAAACGCGAAAAACGAAAAAAACGACTTTAGAAAATTCCCGGACCCCTAGAAAAATCGGAAATCGTCTCACGAATCCAAGGGCACCAGCCAAATTGTCCTAGCTATGATATTTCCAAAGATATGGGCGAAAAACGGTGCGATCCCAAATCCGGGCCCGTTTTGCTCTAGGAGGCCCAGGAGCCGAGAAAAACGCGAAAAACGAAAAAATCGACTTTAGGAAATTCCCGGACCCCTAGAAAAATCGGAAATCGTCTCACTGATCCGATGGCGCCAGCCAAATTGTCCTAGCTATGATATTTCCAACGATATGGGCGAATAACGGTGTGATCCCAAATCCGGGCCCGTTTTGTTCTAGGAGGCCCAGGAGCCGAGAAAAACGCGAAAAACGAAAAAAACGACTTTAGAAAATTCCCAGCCCCCTAGAAAAATCTGAAATCGTCTCACGAATCCAATGGCGCCAGCCAAATTGTTCAAGCTATGATATTTCCAAAGATATGGGCAAAAGACGGTGTGATCCCAAATCCGGGCCCGTTTTGCTCTAGGAGGCCCAGGAGCCGAGAAAAACGCGAAAAACGAAAAAATCGACTTGAGAAAATTCCCGGACCCCTAGAAAAATCGGAAATCGTCTCACGAATCCAATGGCGCCAGCCAAATTGTCCTAGCTATGATATTTCCAAAGATATGGGCGAAAAACGGTGTGATGCCAAATCCAGGCCCGTTTTGCTCTAGGAGGCCAAAGAGCCGAGAAAAACGCGAAAAACGAAAAAATCGACTTTAGACAATTCCCGGACCCCTAGAAAAATCGGAAATCGTGTCACGAATCCAATGGCGCCAGCCAAATTGTCCTAGCTATGATATTTCCAAAGATATGGGCGAAAAACAGTGTGATTCCAAATCCGCGCCCGTTTTGCTCTAGGAGGCCCAGGAGCCGAGAAAAACGCGAAAAACGAAAAAATCGACTTTAGAAAATTCCCGGACCCCTAGAAAAATCGGAAATCGTCTCACGAATCCAATGGCGCCAGCCAAATTGTCCTAGCTATGATATTTCCAACGATATGGGCGAATAACGGTGTGATCCCAAATCCGGGCCCGTTTTGTTCTAGGAGGCCCAGGAGCCGAGAAAAACGCGAAAAACGAAAAAAACGACTTTAGAAAATTCCCGGACCCCTAGAAAAATCGGAAATCGTCTCACGAATCCAAGGGCACCAGCCAAATTGTCCTAGCTATGATATTTCCAAAGATATGGGCGAAAAACGGTGCGATCCCAAATCCGGGCCCGTTTTGCTCTAGGAGGCCCAGGAGCCGAGAAAAACGCGAAAAACGAAAAAATCGACTTTAGGAAATTCCCGGACCCCTAGAAAAATCGGAAATCGTCTCACTGATCCGATGGCGCCAGCCAAATTGTCCTAGCTATGATATTTCCAACGATATGGGCGAATAACGGTGTGATCCCAAATCCGGGCCCGTTTTGTTCTAGGAGGCCCAGGAGCCGAGAAAAACGCGAAAAACGAAAAAAACGACTTTAGAAAATTCCCAGCCCCCTAGAAAAATCTGAAATCGTCTCACGAATCCAATGGCGCCAGCCAAATTGTTCAAGCTATGATATTTCCAAAGATATGGGCAAAAGACGGTGTGATCCCAAATCCGGGCCCGTTTTGCTCTAGGAGGCCCAGGAGCCGAGAAAAACGCGAAAAACGAAAAAATCGACTTGAGAAAATTCCCGGACCCCTAGAAAAATCGGAAATCGTCTCACGAATCCAATGGCGCCAGCCAAATTGTCCTAGCTATGATATTTCCAACGATATGGGCGAAAAACGGTGTGATCCCAAATCCGGGCCCGTTTTGTTCTAGGAGGCCCAGGAGCCGAGAAAAACGCGAAAAACGAAAAAAACGACTTTAGAAAATTCCCGGACCCCTAGAAAAATCGGAAATCGTCTCACGAATCCAAGGGCGCCAGCCAAATTGTCCTAGCTATGATATTTCCAAAGATATGGGCGAAAAACGGTGCGATCCCAAATCCGGGCCCGTTTTGCTCTAGGAGGCCCAGGAGCCGAGAAAAACGCGAAAAACGAAAAAATCGACTTTAGGAAATTCCCGGACCCCTAGAAAAATCGGAAATCGTCTCACTGATCCGATGGCGCCAGCCAAATTGTCCTAGCTATGATATTTCCAACGATATGGGCGAATAACGGTGTGATCCCAAATCCGGGCCCGTTTTGTTCTAGGAGGCCCAGGAGCCGAGAAAAACGCGAAAAACGAAAAAAACGACTTTAGAAAATTCCCGGACCCCTAGAAAAATCGGAAATCGTCTCACGAATCCAAGGGCGCCAGCCAAATTGTCCTAGCTATGATATTTCCAAAGATATGGGCAAAAGACTGTGTGATCCCAAATCCGGGCCCGTTTTGCTCTAGGAGGCCCAGGAGCCGAGAAAAACGCGAAAAACGAAAAAATCGACTTTAGAAAATTCCCGGCCCCCTAGAAAAATCGGAAATCGTCTCACCAATCCAATGGCGCCAGCCAAATTGTTCTAGCTATCATATTTCTAAAGATATGGGCAAAAGACGGTGTGATCCCAAATCCGGGCCCGTTATGCCCTAGGAAGCCCAGGAGCCGAGCAAAACGCAAAAAACGAAAAAATCGACTGTGGACCATTCCCGGACCCCTAGAAAAATCGGAAATCGTCTCACGAATCCAATGGCGCCAGTCAAATTGTCCTAGCTGCGATATTTCCAAAGATATGGGCGAAAAACGGTGTGATCCCAAATCCGGGCCCGTTTTGCTCCAGGAGGCCCAGGAGCCGAGAAAAACGCGAAAAACGAAAAATACGACTTTAGAAAATTCCCAGCCCCCTAGAAAAATCTGAAATCGTCTCACGAATCCAATGGCGCCAGCCAAATTGTTCAAGCTATGATATTTCCAAAGATATGGGCAAAAGACGGTGTGATCCCAAATCCGGGCCCGTTTTGCTCTAGGAGGCCCAGGAGCCGAGAAAAACGAGAAAATCGACTATAGAAAATTCCCTGACCCCTAGAAAAATCGGAAATCGTCTCACGAATCCAATGGCGCCAGCCAACTTGTCCTAGCTATGATATTTCCAAAGATATGGGCAAAAGACTGTGTGATCCCAAATCCGGGCCCGTTTTGCTCTAGGAGGCCCAGGAGCCGAGAAAAACGCGAAAAACGAAAAAATCGACTTTAGAACATTCCCGGACCCCTAGAAAAATCGGAAATCGTCTCACGAATCCAATGGCGCCAGTCAAATTGTCCTAGCTGCGATATTTCCAAAGATATGGGCGAAAAACGGTGTGATCCCAAATCCGGGCCCGTTTTGCTCCAGGAGGCCCAGGAGCCGAGAAAAACGCGAAAAACGAAAAATACGACTTTAGAAAATTCCCAGCCCCCTAGAAAAATCTGAAATCGTCTCACGAATCCAATGGCGCCAGCCAAATTGTTCAAGCTATGATATTTCCAAAGATATGGGCAAAAGACGGTGTGATCCCAAATCCGGGCCCGTTTTGCTCTAGGAGGCCCAGGAGCCGAGAAAAACGAGAAAATCGACTATAGAAAATTCCCTGACCCCTAGAAAAATCGGAAATCGTCTCACGAATCCAATGGCGCCAGCCAACTTGTCCTAGCTATGATATTTCCAAAGATATGGGCAAAAGACTGCGTGATCCCAAATCCGGGCCCGTTTTGCTCTAGGAGGCCCAGGAGCCGAGAAAAACGCGAAAAACGAAAAAATCGACTTTAGAACATTCCCGGCCCTCTAGAAAAATCGGAAATCGTCTCACGAATCCAATGGCGCCAGCCAAATTGTCCTAGCTATGATATTTCCAAAGATATGGGCTAAAAACGGTGTGATGCGAAATCCAGGCCCGTTTTGCTCTAGGAGGCCAAAGAGCCGAGAAAAACGCGAAAAACGAAAAAATCGACTTTAGGAAATTCCCGGCCCCCTAGAAAAATCGGAAATCGTCTCACCAATCCAATGGCGCCAGCCAAATTGTCCTAGCTATGATATTTCCAAAGATATGGGCAAAAGACGGTGTGATCCCAAATCCGGGCCCGTTATGCCCTAGGAAGCCCAGGAGCCGAGCAAAACGCAAAAAACGAAAAAATCGACTGTGGACCATTCCCGGACCCCTAGAAAAATCGGAAATCGTCTCACGAATCCAATGGCGCCAGCCAAATTGTCCTAGCTATGATATTTCCAAAGATATGGGCAAAAGACTGTGTGATCCCAAATCCGGGCCCGTTTTGCTCTAGGAGGCCCAGAAGCCGAGAAAAACGCGAAAAACGAAAAAATCGACTTTAGAAAATTCCCGGACCCCTAGAAAAATCGGAAATCGTCTCACGGATCCAATGGCGCAAGCGAAATTGTCCTAGCTATGATATTTCCAAAGATATGGGCGAATAACGGTGTGATCCCAAATCCGGGCCCGTTTTGCTCTAGGAGGCCCAGGAGCCGAGAAAAACGCGAAAAACGAAAAAATCGACTTTAGAAAATTCCCGGCCCCCTAGAAAAATCGGAAATCGTCTCACCAATCCAATGGCGCCAGCCAAATTGTTCTAGCTATGATATTTCTAAAGATATGGGCAAAAGACGGTGTGATCCCAAATCCGGGCCCGTTATGCCCTAGGAAGCCCAGGAGCCGAGCAAAACGCAAAAAACGAAAAAATCGACTGTGGACCATTCCCGGACCCCTAGAAAAATCGGAAATCGTCTCACGAATCCAATGGCGCCAGTCAAATTGTCCTAGCTGCGATATTTCCAAAGATATGGGCGAAAAACGGTGTGATCCCAAATCCGGGCCCGTTTTGCTCCAGGAGGCCCAGGAGCCGAGAAAAACGCGAAAAACGAAAAATACGACTTTAGAAAATTCCCAGCCCCCTAGAAAAATCTGAAATCGTCTCACGAATCCAATGGCGCCAGCCAAATTGTTCAAGCTATGATATTTCCAAAGATATGGGCAAAAGACGGTGTGATCCCAAATCCGGGCCCGTTTTGCTCTAGGAGGCCCAGGAGCCGAGAAAAACGAGAAAATCGTCTATAGAAAATTCCCTGACCCCTAGAAAAATCGGAAATCGTCTCACGAATCCAATGGCGCCAGAAAACTTGTCCTAGCTATGATATTTCCAAAGATATTGGCGAATAACGGTCTGAGTCCAAATCCGGGCCCGTTTTGCTCTAGGAGGCCCTGGAGCCGAGCTAAACGCAAAAAAACGAAAAAATCGACTGTGGACCATTCCCGGACCCCTTGGAACATCGGAAATCGTCTCACGAATCCAATGGCGCAAGCGAAATTGTCCTAGCTATGATATTTCCAAAGATATGGGCGAATAACGGTGTGATCCCAAATCCGGGCCCGTTTTGCTCTAGGAGGCCCAGGAGCCGAGAAAAACGCGAAAAACGAAAAAATCGACTTGAGAAAATTCCCGGACCCCTAGAAAAATCGGAAATCGTCTCACGAATCCAATGGCGCCAGCCAAATTGTCCTAGCTATGATATTTCCAAAGATATGGGCTAAAAACGGTGTGATGCGAAATCCAGGCCCGTTTTGCTCTAGGAGGCCAAAGAGCCGAGAAAAACGCGAAAAACGAAAAAATCGACTTTAGGAAATTCCCGGCCCCCTAGAAAAATCGGAAATCGTCTCACCAATCCAATGGCGCCAGCCAAATTGTCCTAGCTATGATATTTCCAAAGATATGGGCAAAAGACGGTGTGATCCCAAATCCGGGCCCGTTATGCCCTAGGAAGCCCAGGAGCCGAGCAAAACGCAAAAAACGAAAAAATCGACTGTGGACCATTCCCGGACCCCTAGAAAAATCGGAAATCGTCTCACGAATCCAATGGCGCCAGCCAAATTGTCCTAGCTATGATATTTCCAAAGATATGGGCAAAAGACTGTGTGATCCCAAATCCGGGCCCGTTTTGCTCTAGGAGGCCCAGGAGCCGAGAAAAACGCGAAAAACGAAAAAATCGACTTTAGAAAATTCCCGGACCCCTAGAAAAATCGGAAATCGTCTCACTGATCCGATGGCGCCAGCCAAATTGTCCTAGCTATGATATTTCCAACGATATGGGCGAATAACGGTGTGATCCCAAATCCGGGCCCGTTTTGTTCTAGGAGGCCCAGGAGCCGAGAAAAACGCGAAAAACGAAAAAAACGACTTTAGAAAATTCCCAGCCCCCTAGAAAAATCTGAAATCGTCTCACGAATCCAATGGCGCCAGCCAAATTGTTCAAGCTATGATATTTCCAAAGATATGGGCAAAAGACGGTGTGATCCCAAATCCGGGCCCGTTTTGCTCTAGGAGGCCCAGGAGCCGAGAAAAACGCGAAAAACGAAAAAATCGACTTGAGAAAATTCCCGGACCCCTAGAAAAATCGGAAATCGTCTCACGAATCCAATGGCGCCAGCCAAATTGTCCTAGCTATGATATTTCCAACGATATGGGCGAAAAACGGTGTGATCCCAAATCCGGGCCCGTTTTGTTCTAGGAGGCCCAGGAGCCGAGAAAAAGGCGAAAAACGAAAAAAACGACTTTAGAAAATTCCCGGACCCCTAGAAAAATCGGAAATCGTCTCACGAATCCAAGGGCGCCAGCCAAATTGTCCTAGCTATGATATTTCCAAAGATATGGGCGAAAAACGGTGCGATCCCAAATCCGGGCCCGTTTTGCTCTAGGAGGCCCAGGAGCCGAGAAAAACGCGAAAAACGAAAAAATCGACTTTAGGAAATTCCCGGACCCCTAGAAAAATCGGAAATCGTCTCACTGATCCGATGGCGCCAGCCAAATTGTCCTAGCTATGATATTTCCAACGATATGGGCGAATAACGGTGTGATCCCAAATCCGGGCCCGTTTTGTTCTAGGAGGCCCAGGAGCCGAGAAAAACGCGAAAAACGAAAAAAACGACTTTAGAAAATTCCCGGACCCCTAGAAAAATCGGAAATCGTCTCACGAATCCAAGGGCGCCAGCCAAATTGTCCTAGCTATGATATTTCCAAAGATATGGGCAAAAGACTGTGTGATCCCAAATCCGGGCCCGTTTTGCTCTAGGAGGCCCAGGAGCCGAGAAAAACGCGAAAAACGAAAAAATCGACTTTAGAAAATTCCCGGCCCCCTAGAAAAATCGGAAATCGTCTCACCAATCCAATGGCGCCAGCCAAATTCTTCTAGCTATCATATTTCTAAAGATATGGGCAAAAGACGGTGTGATCCCAAATCCGGGCCCGTTATGCCCTAGGAAGCCCAGGAGCCGAGCAAAACGCAAAAAACGAAAAAATCGACTGTGGACCATTCCCGGACCCCTAGAAAAATCGGAAATCGTCTCACGAATCCAATGGCGCCAGTCAAATTGTCCTAGCTGCGATATTTCCAAAGATATGGGCGAAAAACGGTGTGATCCCAAATCCGGGCCCGTTTTGCTCCAGGAGGCCCAGGAGCCGAGAAAAACGCGAAAAACGAAAAATACGACTTTAGAAAATTCCCAGCCCCCTAGAAAAATCTGAAATCGTCTCACGAATCCAATGGCGCCAGCCAAATTGTTCAAGCTATGATATTTCCAAAGATATGGGCAAAAGACGGTGTGATCCCAAATCCGGGCCCGTTTTGCTCTAGGAGGCCCAGGAGCCGAGAAAAACGAGAAAATCGACTATAGAAAATTCCCTGACCCCTAGAAAAATCGGAAATCGTCTCACGAATCCAATGGCGCCAGCCAACTTGTCCTAGCTATGATATTTCCAAAGATATGGGCAAAAGACTGTGTGATCCCAAATCCGGGCCCGTTTTGCTCTAGGAGGCCCAGGAGCCGAGAAAAACGCGAAAAACGAAAAAATCGACTTTAGAACATTCCCGGACCCCTAGAAAAATCGGAAATCGTCTCACGAATCCAATGGCGCCAGTCAAATTGTCCTAGCTGCGATATTTCCAAAGATATGGGCGAAAAACGGTGTGATCCCAAATCCGGGCCCGTTTTGCTCCAGGAGGCCCAGGAGCCGAGAAAAACGCGAAAAACGAAAAATACGACTTTAGAAAATTCCCAGCCCCCTAGAAAAATCTGAAATCGTCTCACGAATCCAATGGCGCCAGCCAAATTGTTCAAGCTATGATATTTCCAAAGATATGGGCAAAAGACGGTGTGATCCCAAATCCGGGCCCGTTTTGCTCTAGGAGGCCCAGGAGCCGAGAAAAACGAGAAAATCGACTATAGAAAATTCCCTGACCCCTAGAAAAATCGGAAATCGTCTCACGAATCCAATGGCGCCAGCCAACTTGTCCTAGCTATGATATTTCCAAAGATATGGGCAAAAGACTGCGTGATCCCAAATCCGGGCCCGTTTTGCTCTAGGAGGCCCAGGAGCCGAGAAAAACGCGAAAAACGAAAAAATCGACTTTAGAACATTCCCGGCCCTCTAGAAAAATCGGAAATCGTCTCACGAATCCAATGGCGCCAGCCAAATTGTCCTAGCTATGATATTTCCAAAGATATGGGCTAAAAACGGTGTGATGCGAAATCCAGGCCCGTTTTGCTCTAGGAGGCCAAAGAGCCGAGAAAAACGCGAAAAACGAAAAAATCGACTTTAGGAAATTCCCGGCCCCCTAGAAAAATCGGAAATCGTCTCACCAATCCAATGGCGCCAGCCAAATTGTCCTAGCTATGATATTTCCAAAGATATGGGCAAAAGACGGTGTGATCCCAAATCCGGGCCCGTTATGCCCTAGGAAGCCCAGGAGCCGAGCAAAACGCAAAAAACGAAAAAATCGACTGTGGACCATTCCCGGACCCCTAGAAAAATCGGAAATCGTCTCACGAATCCAATGGCGCCAGCCAAATTGTCCTAGCTATGATATTTCCAAAGATATGGGCAAAAGACTGTGTGATCCCAAATCCGGGCCCGTTTTGCTCTAGGAGGCCCAGAAGCCGAGAAAAACGCGAAAAACGAAAAAATCGACTTTAGAAAATTCCCGGACCCCTAGAAAAATCGGAAATCGTCTCACGGATCCAATGGCGCAAGCGAAATTGTCCTAGCTATGATATTTCCAAAGATATGGGCGAATAACGGTGTGATCCCAAATCCGGGCCCGTTTTGCTCTAGGAGGCCCAGGAGCCGAGAAAAACGCGAAAAACGAAAAAATCGACTTTAGAAAATTCCCGGCCCCCTAGAAAAATCGGAAATCGTCTCACCAATCCAATGGCGCCAGCCAAATTGTTCTAGCTATGATATTTCTAAAGATATGGGCAAAAGACGGTGTGATCCCAAATCCGGGCCCGTTATGCCCTAGGAAGCCCAGGAGCCGAGCAAAACGCAAAAAACGAAAAAATCGACTGTGGACCATTCCCGGACCCCTAGAAAAATCGGAAATCGTCTCACGAATCCAATGGCGCCAGTCAAATTGTCCTAGCTGCGATATTTCCAAAGATATGGGCGAAAAACGGTGTGATCCCAAATCCGGGCCCGTTTTGCTCCAGGAGGCCCAGGAGCCGAGAAAAACGCGAAAAACGAAAAATACGACTTTAGAAAATTCCCAGCCCCCTAGAAAAATCTGAAATCGTCTCACGAATCCAATGGCGCCAGCCAAATTGTTCAAGCTATGATATTTCCAAAGATATGGGCAAAAGACGGTGTGATCCCAAATCCGGGCCCGTTTTGCTCTAGGAGGCCCAGGAGCCGAGAAAAACGAGAAAATCGTCTATAGAAAATTCCCTGACCCCTAGAAAAATCGGAAATCGTCTCACGAATCCAATGGCGCCAGAAAACTTGTCCTAGCTATGATATTTCCAAAGATATTGGCGAATAACGGTCTGAGTCCAAATCCGGGCCCGTTTTGCTCTAGGAGGCCCTGGAGCCGAGCTAAACGCAAAAAAACGAAAAAATCGACTGTGGACCATTCCCGGACCCCTTGGAACATCGGAAATCGTCTCACGAATCCAATGGCGCCAGCCAAATTGTCCTAGCTATGATATTTCCAAAGATATGGGCAAAAGACTGTGATCCCAAATCCGGGCCCGTAATGCCCTAGGAAGCCCAGGAGCCGAGCAAAACGCAAAAAACGAAAAAATCGACTGTGGACCATTCCCGGACCCCTTGGAACATCGGAAATCGTCTCACGAATCCAATGGCGCCAGCCAAATTGTCCTAGCTATGATATTTCCAAAGATATGGGCAAAAGACTGTGTGATCCCAAATCCGGGCCCGTTTTGCTCTAGGAGGCCCAGGAGCCGAGAGAAACGCGAAAAACGAAAAAATCGACTTTAGGAAATTCCCGGACCCCTAGAAAAATCGGGAATCGTCTCACGAATCCAATGGCGCCAGCCAAATTGTCCTAGCTATGATATTTCCAAAAATATGGGCTAAAAACGGTGTGATGCGAAATCCAGGCCCGTTTTGCTCTAGGAGGCCAAAGAGCCGAGAAAAACGCGAAAAACGAAAAAATCGACTTTAGAAAATTCCCGGCCCCCTAGAAAAATCGGAAATCGTCTCATCAATCCAATGGCGCCAGCCAAATTGTCCTAGCTATGATATTTCCAAAGATATGGGCGAAAAACAGTGTGATCCCAAATCCGGGCCCGTTTTGCTCTAGGAGGCCCAGGAGCCGAGATAAACGCGAAAAACGAAAAAATCGACTTTAGAAAATTCCCGGACGCCTAGAAAAATCGGAAATCGTCTCACGAATCCAATGGCGCCAGCCAAATTGTCCTAGCTATGATATTTCCAACGATATGGGCGAATAACGGTGTGATCCCAAATCCGGGCCCGTTTTGTTCTAGGAGGCCCAGGAGCCGAGAAAAACGCGAAAAACGAAAAAAACGACTTTAGAAAATTCCCGGACCCCTAGAAAAATCGGAAATCGTCTCACGAATCCAATGGCGCCAGCCAAATTGTCCTAGCTATGATATTCCCAAAGATATGGGCGAAAAACAGTGTGATTCCAAATCCGCGCCCGTTTTGCTCTAGCAGGCCCAGGAGCCGAGAAAAACGCGAAAAACGAAAAAATCGACTTTAGAAAATTCCCGGACCCCTAGAAAAATCGGAAATCGTCTCACGAATCCAATGGCGCCAGCCAAATTGTCCTAGCTATGATATTTCCAACGATATGGGCGAATAACGGTGTGATCCCAAATCCGGGCCCGTTTTGTTCTAGGAGGCCCAGGAGCCGAGAAAAACGCGAAAAACGAAAAAAACGACTTTAGAAAATTCCCGGACCCCTAGAAAAATCGGAAATCGTCTCACCAATCCAATGGCGCCAGCCAAATTGTTCTAGCTATGATATTTCTAAAGATATGGGCAAAAGACGGTGTGATCCCAAATCCGGGCCCGTTATGCCCTAGGAAGCCCAGGAGCCGAGCAAAACGCAAAAAACGAAAAAATCGACTGTGGACCATTCCCGGACCCCTAGAAAAATCGGAAATCGTCTCACGAATCCAATGGCGCCAGTCAAATTGTCCTAGCTGCGATATTTCCAAAGATATGGGCGAAAAACGGTGTGATCCCAAATCCGGGCCCGTTTTGCTCCAGGAGGCCCAGGAGCCGAGAAAAACGCGAAAAACGAAAAATACGACTTTAGAAAATTCCCAGCCCCCTAGAAAAATCTGAAATCGTCTCACGAATCCAATGGCGCCAGCCAAATTGTTCAAGCTATGATATTTCCAAAGATATGGGCAAAAGACGGTGTGATCCCAAATCCGGGCCCGTTTTGCTCTAGGAGGCCCAGGAGCCGAGAAAAACGAGAAAATCGACTATAGAAAATTCCCTGACCCCTAGAAAAATCGGAAATCGTCTCACGAATCCAATGGCGCCAGCCAACTTGTCCTAGCTATGATATTTCCAAAGATATGGGCAAAAGACTGTGTGATCCCAAATCCGGGCCCGTTTTGCTCTAGGAGGCCCAGGAGCCGAGAAAAACGCGAAAAACGAAAAAATCGACTTTAGAACATTCCCGGCCCTCTAGAAAAATCGGAAATCGTCTCACGAATCCAATGGCGCCAGCCAAATTGTCCTAGCTATGATATTTCCAAAGATATGGGCTAAAAACGGTGTGATGCGAAATCCAGGCCCGTTTTGCTCTAGGAGGCCAAAGAGCCGAGAAAAACGCGAAAAACGAAAAAATCGACTTTAGGAAATTCCCGGCCCCCTAGAAAAATCGGAAATCGTCTCACCAATCCAATGGCGCCAGCCAAATTGTCCTAGCTATGATATTTCCAAAGATATGGGCAAAAGACGGTGTGATCCCAAATCCGGGCCCGTTATGCCCTAGGAAGCCCAGGAGCCGAGCAAAAGGCAAAAAACGAAAAAATCGACTGTGGACCATTCCCGGACCCCTAGAAAAATCGGAAATCGTCTCACGAATCCAATGGCGCCAGCCAAATTGTCCTAGCTATGATATTTCCAAAGATATGGGCAAAAGACTGTGTGATCCCAAATCCGGGCCCGTTTTGCTCTAGGAGGCCCAGGAGCCGAGAAAAACGCGAAAAACGAAAAAATCGACTTTAGAAAATTCCCGGACCCCTAGAAAAATCGGAAATCGTCTCACGGATCCAATGGCGCAAGCGAAATTGTCCTAGCTATGATATTTCCAAAGATATGGGCGAATAACGGTGTGATCCCAAATCCGGGCCCGTTTTGCTCTAGGAGGCCCAGGAGCCGAGAAAAACGAGAAAATCGACTATAGAAAATTCCCTGACCCCTAGAAAAATCGGAAATCGTCTCACGAATCCAATGGCGCCAGCCAAATTGTCCTAGCTATGATATTTCCAAAGATATGGGCAAAAGACTGTGTGATCCCAAATCCGGGCCCGTTTTGCTCTAGGAGGCCCAGGAGCCGAGAGAAACGCGAAAAACGAAAAAATCGACTTTAGGAAATTCCCGGACCCCTAGAAAAATCGGGAATCGTCTCACGAATCCAATGGCGCCAGCCAAATTGTCCTAGCTATGATATTTCCAAAAATATGGGCTAAAAACGGTGTGATGCGAAATCCAGGCCCGTTTTGCTCTAGGAGGCCAAAGAGCCGAGAAAAACGCGAAAAACGAAAAAATCGACTTTAGAAAATTCCCGGCCCCCTAGAAAAATCGGAAATCGTCTCATCAATCCAATGGCGCCAGCCAAATTGTCCTAGCTATGATATTTCCAAAGATATGGGCGAAAAACAGTGTGATCCCAAATCCGGGCCCGTTTTGCTCTAGGAGGCCCAGGAGCCGAGATAAACGCGAAAAACGAAAAAATCGACTTTAGAAAATTCCCGGACGCCTAGAAAAATCGGAAATCGTCTCACGAATCCAATGGCGCCAGCCAAATTGTCCTAGCTATGATATTTCCAACGATATGGGCGAATAACGGTGTGATCCCAAATCCGGGCCCGTTTTGTTCTAGGAGGCCCAGGAGCCGAGAAAAACGCGAAAAACGAAAAAAACGACTTTAGAAAATTCCCGGACCCCTAGAAAAATCGGAAATCGTCTCACGAATCCAATGGCGCCAGCCAAATTGTCCTAGCTATGATATTTCCAAAGATATGGGCAAAAGACTGTGTGATCCCAAATCCGGGCCCGTTTTGCTCTAGGAGGCCCAGGAGCCGAGAAAAACGCGAAAAACGAAAAAATCGACTTTAGAAAATTCCCGGACCCCTAGAAAAATCGGAAATCGTCTCACGGATCCAATGGCACCAGCCAAATTGTCCTAGCTATGATATTTCCAAAGATATGGGCTAAAAACGGTGTGATGCGAAATCCAGGCCCGTTTTGCTCTAGGAGGCCCAGGAGCCGAGAAAAACGCGAAAAACGAAAAAATCGACTTTAGAAAATTCCCGGACCCCTAGAAAAATCGGAAATCGTCTCACGAATCCAATGGCGCCAGCCAAATTGTTCTAGCTATGATATTTCTAAAGATATGGGCAAAAGACGGTGTGATCCCAAATCCGGGCCCGTTATGCCCTAGGAAGCCCAGGAGCCGAGCAAAACGCAAAAAACGAAAAAATCGACTGTGGACCATTCCCGGACCCCTAAAAAAATCGGGAATCGTCTCACGAATCCATTGGCGCCAGCCAAATTGTCCTAGCTATGATATTTCCAAAGATATGGGCTAAAAACGGTGTGATGCGAAATCCAGGCCCGTTTTGCTCTAGGAGGCCAAAGAGCCGAGAAAAACGCGAAAAACGAAAAAATCGACTTTAGAAAATTCCCGGACGCCTAGAAAAATCGGAAATCGTCTCACGAATCCAATGGCGCCAGCCAAATTGTCCTAGCTATGATATTTCCAACGATATGGGCGAATAACGGTGTGATCCCAAATCCGGGCCCGTTTTGTTCTAGGAGGCCCAGGAGCCGAGAAAAACGCGAAAAACGAAAAAAACGACTTTAGAAAATTCCCGGACCCCTAGAAAAATCGGAAATCGTCTCACGAATCCAATGGCGCCAGCCAAATTGTCCTAGCTATGATATTTCCAAAGATATGGGCTAAAAACGGTGTGATGCGAAATCCAGGCCCGTTTTGCTCTAGGAGGCCAAAGAGCCGAGAAAAACGCGAAAAACGAAAAAATCGACTTTAGGAAATTCCCGGCCCCCTAGAAAAATCGGAAATCGTCTCACGAATCCAATGGCGCCAGCCAAATTGTCCTAGCTATGATATTTCCAAAGATATGGGCTAAAAACGGTGTGATGCGAAATCCAGGCCCGTTTTGCTCTAGGAGGCCAAAGAGCCGAGAAAAACGCGAAAAACGAAAAAATCGACTTTAGCAAATTCCCGGCCCCCTAGAAAAATCGGAAATCGTCTCACCAATCCAATGGCGCCAGCCAAATTGTCCTAGCTATGATATTTCCAAAGATATGGGCAAAAGACGGTGTGATCCCAAATCCGGGCCCGTTATGCCCTAGGAAGCCCAGGAGCCGAGCAAAACGCAAAAAACGAAAAAATCGACTGTGGACCATTCCCGGACCCCTAGAAAAATCGGAAATCGTCTCACGAATCCAATGGCGCCAGCCAAATTGTCCTAGCTGCGATATTTCCAAACATATGGGCGAAAAACGGTGTGATCCCAAATCCGGGCCCGTTTTGCTCCCGGAGGCCCAGGAGCCGAGAAAAACGCGAAAAACGAAAAAATCGACTTTAGAAAATTCCCAGCCCCCTAGAAAAATCGGAAATCGTCTCACGAATCCAATGGCGCCAGCCAAATTGTCCTAGCTATGATATTTCCAACGATATGGGCGAATAACGGTGTGATCCCAAATCCGGGCCCGTTTTGTTCTAGGAGGCCCAGGAGCCGAGAAAAACGCGAAAAACGAAAAAAACGACTTTAGAAAATTCCCGGACCCCTAGAAAAATCGGAAATCGTCTCACGAATCCAATGGCGCCAGCCAAATTGTCCTAGCTATGATATTTCCAAAGATATGGGCTAAAAACAGTGTGATGCGAAATCCAGGCCCGTTTTGCTCTAGGAGGCCAAAGAGCCGAGAAAAACGCGAAAAACGAAAAAATCGACTTTAGGAAATTCCCGGCCCCCTAGAAAAATCGGAAATCGTCTCACCAATCCAATGGCGCCAGCCAAATTGTCCTAGCTATGATATTTCCAAAGATATGGGCAAAAGACGGTGTGATCCCAAATCCCGGCCCGTTATGCCCTAGGAAGCCCAGGAGCCGAGCAAAACGCAAAAAACGAAAAAATCGACTGTGGACCATTCCCGGACCCCTAGAAAAATCGGAAATCGTCTCACGAATCCAATGGCGCCAGCCAAATTGTCCTAGCTGCGATATTTCCAAAGATATGGGCGAAAAACGGTGTGATCCCAAATCCGGGCCCGTTTTGCTCCCGGAAGCCCAGGAGCCGAGAAAAACGCGAAAAACGAAAAAATCGACTTTAGAAAATTCCCAGCCCCCTAGAAAAATCGGAAATCGTCTCACGAATCCAATGGCGCCAGCCAAATTGTCCTAGCTATGATATTTCCAAAGATATGGGCGAAAAACGGTGTGATGCCAAATCCAGGCCCGTTTTGCTCTAGGAGGCCAAAGAGCCGAGAAAAACGCGAAAAACGAAAAAATCGACTTTAGACAATTCCCGGACCCCTAGAAAAATCGGAAATCGTGTCACGAATCCAATGGCGCCAGCCAAATTGTCCTAGCTATGATATTTCCAAAGATATGGGCAAAAGACTGTGTGATCCCAAATCCGGGCCCGTTTTGCTCTAGGAGGCCCAGGAGCCGAGAAAAACGCGAAAAACGAAAAAATCGACTTTAGAAAATTCCCGGACCCCTAGAAAAATCGGAAATCGTCTCACGGATCCAATGGCGCAAGCGAAATTGTCCTAGCTATGATATTTCCAAAGATATGGGCGAATAACGGTGTGATCCCAAATCCGGGCCCGTTTTGTTCTAGGAGGCCCAGGAGCCGAGAAAAACGCGAAAAACGAAAAAAACGACTTTAGAAAATTCCCGGACCCCTAGAAAAATCGGAAATCGTCTCACGAATCCAAGGGCGCCAGCCAAATTGTCCTAGCTATGATATTTCCAAAGATATGGGCAAAAGACTGGGTGATCCCAAATCCGGGCCCGTTTTGCTCTAGGAGGCCCAGGAGCCGAGAAAAACGCGAAAAACGAAAAAATCGACTTTAGAAAATTCCCGGCCCCCTAGAAAAATCGGAAATCGTCTCACCAATCCAATGGCGCCAGCCAAATTGTTCTAGCTATGATATTTCTAAAGATATGGGCAAAAGACGGTGTGATCCCAAATCCGGGCCCGTTATGCCCTAGGAAGCCCAGGAGCCGAGCAAAACGCAAAAAACGAAAAAATCGACTGTGGACCATTCCCGGACCCCTAGAAAAATCGGAAATCGTCTCACGAATCCAATGGCGCCAGTCAAATTGTCCTAGCTGCGATATTTCCAAAGATATGGGCGAAAAACGGTGTGATCCCAAATCCGGGCCCGGTTTGCTCTAGGAGGCCCAGGAGCCGAGAAAAACGAGAAAATCGACTATAGAAAATTCCCTGACCCCTAGAAAAATCGGAAATCGTCTCACGCATCCAATGGCGCCAGCCAACTTGTCCTAGCTATGATATTTCCAAAGATATGGGCAAAAGACTGTGTGATCCCAAATCCGGGCCCGTTTTGCTCTAGGAGGCCCAGGAGCCGAGAAAAACGCGAAAAACGAAAAAATCGACTTTAGAACATTCCCGGCCCTCTAGAAAAATCGGAAATCGTCTCACGAATCCAATGGCGCCAGCCAAATTGTCCTAGCTATGATATTTCCAAAGATATTGGCGAATAACGGTCTGAGTCCAAATCCGGGCCCGTTTTGCTCTAGGAGGCCCTGGAGCCGAGCTAAACGCAAAAAAACGAAAAATCGACTGTGGACCATTCCCGGACCCCTTGGAACATCGGAAATCGTCTCACGAATCCAATGGCGCCAGCCAAATTGTCCTAGCTATGATATTTCCAAAGATATGGGCAAAAGACTGTGTGATCCCAAATCCGGGCCCGTTATGCCCTAGGAAGCCCAGGTGCCGAGCAAAACGCAAAAAACGAAAAAATCGACTGTGGACCATTCCCGGACCCCTTGGAACATCGGAAATCGTCTCACGAATCCAATGGCGCCAGCCAAATTGTCCAGCTATGATATTTCCAAAGATATGGGCAAAAGACTGTGTGATCCCAAATCCGGGCCCGTTTTGCTCTAGGAGGCCCAGGAGCCGAGAGAAACGCGAAAAACGAAAAAATCGACTTTAGGATATTCCCGGACCCCTAGAAAAATCGGGAATCGTCTCACGAATCCAATGGCGCCAGCCAAATTGTCCTAGCTATGATATTTCCAAAGATATGGGCTAAAAACGGTGTGATGCGAAATCCAGGCCCGGTTTGCTCTAGGAGGCCAAAGAGCCGAGAAAAACGAGAAAATCGACTATAGAAAATTCCCTGACCCCTAGAAAAATCGGAAATCGTCTCACGAATCCAATGGCGCCAGCCAACTTGTCCTAGCTATGATATTTCCAAAGATATGGGCAAAAGACTGTGTGATCCCAAATCCGGGCCCGTTTTGCTCTAGGAGGCCCAGGAGCCGAGAAAAACGCGAAAAACGAAAAAATCGACTTTAGAACATTCCCGGCCCTCTAGAAAAATCGGAAATCGTCTCACGAATCCAATGGCGCCAGCCAAATTGTCCTAGCTATGATATTTCCAAAGATATGGGCAAAAGACGGTGTGATCCCAAATCCGGGCCCGTTATGCCCTAGGAAGCCCAGGAGCCGAGCAAAACGCAAAAAACGAAAAAATCGACTGTGGACCATTCCCGGACCCCTAGAAAAATCGGAAATCGTCTCACGAATCCAATGGCGCCAGCCAAATTGTCCTAGCTGCGATATTTCCAAAGATATGGGCGAAAAACGGTGTGATCCCAAATCCGGGCCCGTTTTGCTCCCGGAGGCCCAGGAGCCGAGAAAAACGCGAAAAACGAAAAAATCGACTTTAGAAAATTCCCAGCCCCCTAGAAAAATCGGAAATCGTCTCACGAATCCAATGGCGCCAGCCAAATTGTCCTAGCTATGATATTTCCAAAGATATGGGCGAAAAACGGTGTGATGCCAAATCCAGGCCCGTTTTGCTCTAGGAGGCCCAGGAGCCGAGAAAAACGCGAAAAACGAAAAAATCGACTTGAGAAAATTCCCGGACCCCTAGAAAAATCGGAAATCGTCTCACGAATCCAATGGCGCCAGCCAAATTGTCCTAGCTATGATATTTCCAAAGATATGGGCGAAAAACGGTGTGATGCCAAATCCAGGCCCGTTTTGCTCTAGGAGGCCAAAGAGCCGAGAAAAACGCGAAAAACGAAAAAATCGACTTTAGACAATTCCCGGACCCCTAGAAAAATCGGAAATCGTGTCACGAATCCAATGGCGCCAGCCAAATTGTCCTAGCTATGATATTTCCAAAGATATGGGCGAAAAACAGTGTGATCCCAAATCCGCGCCCGTTTTGCTCTAGGAGGCCCAGGAGCCGAGAAAAACGCGAAAAACGAAAAAATCGACTTTAGAAAATTCCCGGCCCCCTAGAAAAATCGGAAATCGTCTCACCAATCCAATGGCGCCAGCCAAATTGTCCTAGCTATGATATTTCCAAATATATGGGCAAAAGACGGTGTGATCCCAAATCCGGGCCCGTTTTGCTCTAGGAGGCCCAGGAGCCGAGAAAAACGCGAAAAACGAAAAAATCGACTTTAGAAAATTCCCGGACCCCTAGAAAAATCGGAAATCGTCTCACGGATCCAATGGCACCAGCCAAATTGTCCTAGCTATGATATTTCCAAAGATATGGGCTAAAAACGGTGTGATGCGAAATCCAGGCCCGTTTTGCTCTAGGAGGCCCAGGAGCCGAGAAAAACGCGAAAAACGAAAAAATCGACTTTAGAAAATTCCCGGACCCCTAGAAAAATCGGAAATCGTCTCACGAATCCAATGGCGCCAGCCAAATTGTTCTAGCTATGATATTTCTAAAGATATGGGCAAAAGACGGTGTGATCCCAAATCCGGGCCCGTTATGCCCTAGGAAGCCCAGGAGCCGAGCAAAACGCAAAAAACGAAAAAAGCGACTGTGGACCATTCCCGGACCCCTAGAAAAATCGGGAATCGTCTCACGAATCCATTGGCGCCAGCCAAATTGTCCTAGCTATGATATTTCCAAAGATATGGGCTAAAAACGGTGTGATGCGAAATCCAGGCCCGTTTTGCTCTAGGAGGCCAAAGAGCCGAGAAAAACGCGAAAAACGAAAAAATCGACTTTAGAAAATTCCCGGACGCCTAGAAAAATCGGAAATCGTCTCACGAATCCAATGGCGCCAGCCAAATTGTCCTAGCTATGATATTTCCAACGATATGGGCGAATAACGGTGTGATCCCAAATCCGGGCCCGTTTTGTTCTAGGAGGCCCAGGAGCCGAGAAAAACGCGAAAAACGAAAAAAACGACTTTAGAAAATTCCCGGACCCCTAGAAAAATCGGAAATCGTCTCACGAATCCAATGGCGCCAGCCAAATTGTCCTAGCTATGATATTTCCAAAGATATGGGCTAAAAACGGTGTGATGCGAAATCCAGGCCCGTTTTGCTCTAGGAGGCCAAAGAGCCGAGAAAAACGCGAAAAACGAAAAAATCGACTTTAGGAAATTCCCGGCCCCCTAGAAAAATCGGAAATCGTCTCACGAATCCAATGGCGCCAGCCAAATTGTCCTAGCTATGATATTTCCAAAGATATGGGCTAAAAACGGTGTGATGCGAAATCCAGGCCCGTTTTGCTCTAGGAGGCCAAAGAGCCGAGAAAAACGCGAAAAACGAAAAAATCGACTTTAGCAAATTCCCGGCCCCCTAGAAAAATCGGAAATCGTCTCACCAATCCAATGGCGCCAGCCAAATTGTCCTAGCTATGATATTTCCAAAGATATGGGCAAAAGACGGTGTGATCCCAAATCCGGGCCCGTTATGCCCTAGGAAGCCCAGGAGCCGAGCAAAACGCAAAAAACGAAAAAATCGACTGTGGACCATTCCCGGACCCCTAGAAAAATCGGAAATCGTCTCACGAATCCAATGGCGCCAGCCAAATTGTCCTAGCTGCGATATTTCCAAACATATGGGCGAAAAACGGTGTGATCCCAAATCCGGGCCCGTTTTGCTCCCGGAGGCCCAGGAGCCGAGAAAAACGCGAAAAACGAAAAAATCGACTTTAGAAAATTCCCAGCCCCCTAGAAAAATCGGAAATCGTCTCACGAATCCAATGGCGCCAGCCAAATTGTCCTAGCTATGATATTTCCAACGATATGGGCGAATAACGGTGTGATCCCAAATCCGGGCCCGTTTTGTTCTAGGAGGCCCAGGAGCCGAGAAAAACGCGAAAAACGAAAAAAACGACTTTAGAAAATTCCCGGACCCCTAGAAAAATCGGAAATCGTCTCACGAATCCAATGGCGCCAGCCAAATTGTCCTAGCTATGATATTTCCAAAGATATGGGCTAAAAACAGTGTGATGCGAAATCCAGGCCCGTTTTGCTCTAGGAGGCCAAAGAGCCGAGAAAAACGCGAAAAACGAAAAAATCGACTTTAGGAAATTCCCGGCCCCCTAGAAAAATCGGAAATCGTCTCACCAATCCAATGGCGCCAGCCAAATTGTCCTAGCTATGATATTTCCAAAGATATGGGCAAAAGACGGTGTGATCCCAAATCCCGGCCCGTTATGCCCTAGGAAGCCCAGGAGCCGAGCAAAACGCAAAAAACGAAAAAATCGACTGTGGACCATTCCCGGACCCCTAGAAAAATCGGAAATCGTCTCACGAATCCAATGGCGCCAGCCAAATTGTCCTAGCTGCGATATTTCCAAAGATATGGGCGAAAAACGGTGTGATCCCAAATCCGGGCCCGTTTTGCTCCCGGAAGCCCAGGAGCCGAGAAAAACGCGAAAAACGAAAAAATCGACTTTAGAAAATTCCCAGCCCCCTAGAAAAATCGGAAATCGTCTCACGAATCCAATGGCGCCAGCCAAATTGTCCTAGCTATGATATTTCCAAAGATATGGGCGAAAAACGGTGTGATGCCAAATCCAGGCCCGTTTTGCTCTAGGAGGCCAAAGAGCCGAGAAAAACGCGAAAAACGAAAAAATCGACTTTAGACAATTCCCGGACCCCTAGAAAAATCGGAAATCGTGTCACGAATCCAATGGCGCCAGCCAAATTGTCCTAGCTATGATATTTCCAAAGATATGGGCAAAAGACTGTGTGATCCCAAATCCGGGCCCGTTTTGCTCTAGGAGGCCCAGGAGCCGAGAAAAACGCGAAAAACGAAAAAATCGACTTTAGAAAATTCCCGGACCCCTAGAAAAATCGGAAATCGTCTCACGGATCCAATGGCGCAAGCGAAATTGTCCTAGCTATGATATTTCCAAAGATATGGGCGAATAACGGTGTGATCCCAAATCCGGGCCCGTTTTGTTCTAGGAGGCCCAGGAGCCGAGAAAAACGCGAAAAACGAAAAAAACGACTTTAGAAAATTCCCGGACCCCTAGAAAAATCGGAAATCGTCTCACGAATCCAAGGGCGCCAGCCAAATTGTCCTAGCTATGATATTTCCAAAGATATGGGCAAAAGACTGTGTGATCCCAAATCCGGGCCCGTTTTGCTCTAGGAGGCCCAGGAGCCGAGAAAAACGCGAAAAACGAAAAAATCGACTTTAGAAAATTCCCGGCCCCCTAGAAAAATCGGAAATCGTCTCACCAATCCAATGGCGCCAGCCAAATTGTTCTAGCTATGATATTTCTAAAGATATGGGCAAAAGACGGTGTGATCCCAAATCCGGGCCCGTTATGCCCTAGGAAGCCCAGGAGCCGAGCAAAACGCAAAAAACGAAAAAATCGACTGTGGACCATTCCCGGACCCCTAGAAAAATCGGAAATCGTCTCACGAATCCAATGGCGCCAGTCAAATTGTCCTAGCTGCGATATTTCCAAAGATATGGGCGAAAAACGGTGTGATCCCAAATCCGGGCCCGGTTTGCTCTAGGAGGCCCAGGAGCCGAGAAAAACGAGAAAATCGACTATAGAAAATTCCCTGACCCCTAGAAAAATCGGAAATCGTCTCACGCATCCAATGGCGCCAGCCAACTTGTCCTAGCTATGATATTTCCAAAGATATGGGCAAAAGACTGTGTGATCCCAAATCCGGGCCCGTTTTGCTCTAGGAGGCCCAGGAGCCGAGAAAAACGCGAAAAACGAAAAAATCGACTTTAGAACATTCCCGGCCCTCTAGAAAAATCGGAAATCGTCTCACGAATCCAATGGCGCCAGCCAAATTGTCCTAGCTATGATATTTCCAAAGATATTGGCGAATAACGGTCTGAGTCCAAATCCGGGCCCGTTTTGCTCTAGGAGGCCCTGGAGCCGAGCTAAACGCAAAAAAACGAAAAATCGACTGTGGACCATTCCCGGACCCCTTGGAACATCGGAAATCGTCTCACGAATCCAATGGCGCCAGCCAAATTGTCCTAGCTATGATATTTCCAAAGATATGGGCAAAAGACTGTGTGATCCCAAATCCGGGCCCGTTATGCCCTAGGAAGCCCAGGTGCCGAGCAAAACGCAAAAAACGAAAAAATCGACTGTGGACCATTCCCGGACCCCTTGGAACATCGGAAATCGTCTCACGAATCCAATGGCGCCAGCCAAATTGTCCAGCTATGATATTTCCAAAGATATGGGCAAAAGACTGTGTGATCCCAAATCCGGGCCCGTTTTGCTCTAGGAGGCCCAGGAGCCGAGAGAAACGCGAAAAACGAAAAAATCGACTTTAGGATATTCCCGGACCCCTAGAAAAATCGGGAATCGTCTCACGAATCCAATGGCGCCAGCCAAATTGTCCTAGCTATGATATTTCCAAAGATATGGGCTAAAAACGGTGTGATGCGAAATCCAGGCCCGGTTTGCTCTAGGAGGCCAAAGAGCCGAGAAAAACGAGAAAATCGACTATAGAAAATTCCCTGACCCCTAGAAAAATCGGAAATCGTCTCACGAATCCAATGGCGCCAGCCAACTTGTCCTAGCTATGATATTTCCAAAGATATGGGCAAAAGACTGTGTGATCCCAAATCCGGGCCCGTTTTGCTCTAGGAGGCCCAGGAGCCGAGAAAAACGCGAAAAACGAAAAAATCGACTTTAGAACATTCCCGGCCCTCTAGAAAAATCGGAAATCGTCTCACGAATCCAATGGCGCCAGCCAAATTGTCCTAGCTATGATATTTCCAAAGATATGGGCAAAAGACGGTGTGATCCCAAATCCGGGCCCGTTATGCCCTAGGAAGCCCAGGAGCCGAGCAAAACGCAAAAAACGAAAAAATCGACTGTGGACCATTCCCGGACCCCTAGAAAAATCGGAAATCGTCTCACGAATCCAATGGCGCCAGCCAAATTGTCCTAGCTGCGATATTTCCAAAGATATGGGCGAAAAACGGTGTGATCCCAAATCCGGGCCCGTTTTGCTCCCGGAGGCCCAGGAGCCGAGAAAAACGCGAAAAACGAAAAAATCGACTTTAGAAAATTCCCAGCCCCCTAGAAAAATCGGAAATCGTCTCACGAATCCAATGGCGCCAGCCAAATTGTCCTAGCTATGATATTTCCAAAGATATGGGCGAAAAACGGTGTGATGCCAAATCCAGGCCCGTTTTGCTCTAGGAGGCCCAGGAGCCGAGAAAAACGCGAAAAACGAAAAAATCGACTTGAGAAAATTCCCGGACCCCTAGAAAAATCGGAAATCGTCTCACGAATCCAATGGCGCCAGCCAAATTGTCCTAGCTATGATATTTCCAAAGATATGGGCGAAAAACGGTGTGATGCCAAATCCAGGCCCGTTTTGCTCTAGGAGGCCAAAGAGCCGAGAAAAACGCGAAAAACGAAAAAATCGACTTTAGACAATTCCCGGACCCCTAGAAAAATCGGAAATCGTGTCACGAATCCAATGGCGCCAGCCAAATTGTCCTAGCTATGATATTTCCAAAGATATGGGCGAAAAACAGTGTGATCCCAAATCCGCGCCCGTTTTGCTCTAGGAGGCCCAGGAGCCGAGAAAAACGCGAAAAACGAAAAAATCGACTTTAGAAAATTCCCGGACCCCTAGAAAAATCGGAAATCGTCTCACGAATCCAATGGCGCCAGCCAAATTGTCCTAGCTATGATATTTCCAACGATATGGGCGAATAACGGTGTGATCCCAAATCCGGGCCCGTTTTGTTCTAGGAGGCCCAGGAGCCGAGAAAAACGCGAAAAACGAAAAAAACGACTTTAGAAAATTCCCGGACCCCTAGAAAAATCGGAAATCGTCTCACGAATCCAAGGGCGCCAGCCAAATTGTCCTAGCTATGATATTTCCAAAGATATGGGCAAAAGACTCTGTGATCCCAAATCCGGGCCCGTTTTGCTCTAGGAGGCCCAGGAGCCGAGAAAAACGCGAAAAACGAAAAAATCGACTTTAGAAAATTCCCGGCCCCCTAGAAAAATCGGAAATCGTCTCACCAATCCAATGGCGCCAGCCAAATTGTTCTAGCTATGATATTTCTAAAGATATGGGCAAAAGACGGTGTGATCCCAAATCAGGGCCCGTTATGCCCTAGGAAGCCCAGGAGCCGAGCAAAACGCAAAAAACGAAAAAATCGAGTGTGGACCATTCCCGGACCCCTAGAAAAATCGGAAATCGTCTCACGAATCCAATGGCGCCAGTCAAATTGTCCTAGCTGCGATATTTCCAAAGATATGGGCGAAAAACGGTGTGATCCCAAATCCGGGCCCGTTTTGCTCCAGGAGGCCCAGGAGCCGAGAAAAACGCGAAAAACGAAAAATACGACTTTAGAAAATTCCCAGCCCCCTAGAAAAATCGGAAATCGTCTCACGAATCCAATGGCGCCAGCCAAATTGTTCAAGCTATGATATTTCCAAAGATATGGGCAAAAGACGGTGTGATCCCAAATCCGGGCCCGTTTTGCTCTAGGAGGCCCAGGAGCCGAGAAAAACGAGAAAATCGACTATAGAAAATTCCCTGACCCCTAGAAAAATCGGAAATCGTCTCACGAATCCAATGGCGCCAGCCAACTTGTCCTAGCTATGATATTTCCAAAGATATGGGCAAAAGACTGTGTGATCCCAAATCCGGGCCCGTTTTGCTCTAGGAGGCCCAGGAGCCGAGAAAAACGCGAAAAACGAAAAAATCGACTTTAGAACATTCCCGGCCCTCTAGAAAAATCGGAAATCGTCTCACGAATCCAATGGCGCCAGCCAAATTGTCCTAGCTATGATATTTCCAAAGATATTGGCGAATAACGGTCTGAGTCCAAATCCGGGCCCGTTTTGCTCTAGGAGGCCCTGGAGCCGAGCTGAACGCAAAAAAACGAAAAAATCGACTGTGGACCATTCCCGGACCCCTTGGAACATCGGAAATCGTCTCACGAATCCAATGGCGCCAGTCAAATTGTCCTAGCTGCGATATTTCCAAAGATATGGGCGAAAAACGGTGTGATCCCAAATCCGGGCCCGTTTTGCTCCAGGAGGCCCAGGAGCCGAGAAAAACGCGAAAAACGAAAAATACGACTTTAGAAAATTCCCAGCCCCCTAGAAAAATCGGAAATCGTCTCACGAATCCAATGGCGCCAGCCAAATTGTTCAAGCTATGATATTTCCAAAGATATGGGCAAAAGACGGTGTGATCCCAAATCCGGGCCCGTTTTGCTCTAGGAGGCCCAGGAGCCGAGAAAAACGAGAAAATCGACTATAGAAAATTCCCTGACCCCTAGAAAAATCGGAAATCGTCTCACGAATCCAATGGCGCCAGCCAACTTGTCCTAGCTATGATATTTCCAAAGATATGGGCAAAAGACTGTGTGATCCCAAATCCGGGCCCGTTTTGCTCTAGGAGGCCCAGGAGCCGAGAAAAACGCGAAAAACGAAAAAATCGACTTTAGAACATTCCCGGCCCTCTAGAAAAATCGGAAATCGTCTCACGAATCCAATGGCGCCAGCCAAATTGTCCTAGCTATGATATTTCCAAAGATATTGGCGAATAACGGTCTGAGTCCAAATCCGGGCCCGTTTTGCTCTAGGAGGCCCTGGAGCCGAGCTGAACGCAAAAAAACGAAAAAATCGACTGTGGACCATTCCCGGACCCCTTGGAACATCGGAAATCGTCTCACGAATCCAATGGCGCCAGCCAAATTGACCTAGCTATGATATTTCCAAAGATATGGGCAAAAGACTGTGTGATCCCAAATCCGGGCCCGTTATGCCCTAGGAAGCCCAGGAGCCGAGCACAACGCAAAAAACGAAAAAATCGACTGTGGACCATTCCCGGACCCCTTGGAACATCGGAAATCGTCTCACGAATCCAATGGCGCCAGCCAAATTGTCCTAGCTATGATATTTCCAAAGATATGGGCAAAAGACTGTGTGATCCCAAATCCGGGCCCGTTTTGTTCTAGGAGGCCCAGGAGCCGAGAAAAACGCGAAAAACGAAAAAATCGACTTTAGAAAATTCCCGGCCCCCTAGAAAAATCGGAAATCGTCTCACCAATCCAATGGCGCCAGCCAAATTGTTCTAGCTATGATATTTCTAAAGATATGGGCAAAAGGCGGTGTGATCCCAAATCCGGGCCCGTTATGCCCTAGGAGGCCCAGGAGCCGAGAGAAACGCGAAAAACGAAAAAATCGACTTTAGGAAATTCCCGGACCCCTAGAAAAATCGGGAATCGTCTCACGAATCCAATGGCGCCAGCCAAATTGTCCTAGCTATGATATTTCCAAAGATATGGGCTAAAAACGGTGTGATGCGAAATCCAGGCCCGTTTTGCTCTAGGAGGCCAAAGAGCCGAGAAAAACGCGAAAAACGAAAAAATCGACTTTAGAAAATTCCCGGGCGCCTAGAAAAATCGGAAATCGTCTCACGCATCCAATGGCGCCAGCCAACTTGTCCTAGCTATGATATTTCCAAAGATATGGGCAAAAGACTGTGTGATCCCAAATCCGGGCCCGTTTTGCTCTAGGAGGCCCAGGAGCCGAGAAAAACGCGAAAAACGAAAAAATCGACTTTAGAACATTCCCGGCCCTCTAGAAAAATCGGAAATCGTCTCACGAATCCAATGGCGCCAGCCAAATTGTCCTAGCTATGATATTTCCAAAGATATTGGCGAATAACGGTCTGAGACCAAATCCGGGCCCGTTTTGCTCTAGGAGGCCCTGGAGCCGAGCTAAACGCAAAAAAACGAAAAAATCGACTGTGGACCATTCCCGGACCCCTTGGAACATCGGAAATCGTCTCACGAATCCAATGGCGCCAGCCAAATTGTCCTAGCTATGATATTTCCAAAGATATGGGCAAAAGACTGTGTGATCCCAAATCCGGGCCCGTTATGCCCTAGGAAGCCCAGGAGCCGAGCAAAACGCAAAAAACGAAAAAATCGACTGTGGACCATTCCCGGACCCCTTGGAACATCGGAAATCGTCTCACGAATCCAATGGCGCCAGCCAAATTGTCCAGCTATGATATTTCCAAAGATATGGGCAAAAGACTGTGTGATCCCAAATCCGGGCCCGTTTTGCTCTAGGAGGCCCAGGAGCCGAGAGAAACGCGAAAAACGAAAAAATCGACTTTAGGATATTCCCGGACCCCTAGAAAAATCGGGAATCGTCTCACGAATCCAATGGCGCCAGCCAAATTGTCCTAGCTATGATATTTCCAAAGATATGGGCTAAAAACGGTGTGATGCGAAATCCAGGCCCGTTTTGCTCTAGGAGGCCAAAGAGCCGAGAAAAACGAGAAAATCGACTATAGAAAATTCCCTGACCCCTAGAAAAATCGGAAATCGTCTCACGAATCCAATGGCGCCAGCCAACTTGTCCTAGCTATGATATTTCCAAAGATATGGGCAAAAGACTGTGTGATCCCAAATCCGGGCCCGTTTTGCTCTAGGAGGCCCAGGAGCCGAGAAAAACGCGAAAAACGAAAAAATCGACTTTAGAACATTCCCGGCCCTCTAGAAAAATCGGAAATCGTCTCACGAATCCAATGGCGCCAGCCAAATTGTTCTAGCTATGATATTTCTAAAGATATGGGCAAAAGACGGTGTGATCCCAAATCAGGGCCCGTTATGCCCTAGGAAGCCCAGGAGCCGAGCAAAACGCAAAAAACGAAAAAATCGACTGTGGACCATTCCCGGACCCCTAGAAAAATCGGAAATCGTCTCACGAATCCAATGGCGCCAGTCAAATTGTCCTAGCTGCGATATTTCCAAAGATATGGGCGAAAAACGGTGTGATCCCAAATCCGGGCCCGTTTTGCTCCAGGAGGCCCAGGAGCCGAGAAAAACGCGAAAAACGAAAAATACGACTTTAGAAAATTCCCAGCCCCCTAGAAAAATCGGAAATCGTCTCACGAATCCAATGGCGCCAGCCAAATTGTTCAAGCTATGATATTTCCAAAGATATGGGCAAAAGACGGTGTGATCCCAAATCCGGGCCCGTTTTGCTCTAGGAGGCCCAGGAGCCGAGAAAAACGAGAAAATCGACTATAGAAAATTCCCTGACCCCTAGAAAAATCGGAAATCGTCTCACGAATCCAATGGCGCCAGCCAACTTGTCCTAGCTATGATATTTCCAAAGATATGGGCAAAAGACTGTGTGATCCCAAATCCGGGCCCGTTTTGCTCTAGGAGGCCCAGGAGCCGAGAAAAACGCGAAAAACGAAAAAATCGACTTTAGAACATTCCCGGCCCTCTAGAAAAATCGGAAATCGTCTCACGAATCCAATGGCGCCAGCCAAATTGTCCTAGCTATGATATTTCCAAAGATATTGGCGAATAACGGTCTGAGTCCAAATCCGGGCCCGTTTTGCTCTAGGAGGCCCTGGAGCCGAGCTGAACGCAAAAAAACGAAAAAATCGACTGTGGGCCATTCCCGGACCCCTTGGAACATCGGAAATCGTCTCACGAATCCAATGGCGCCAGCCAAATTGACCTAGCTATGATATTTCCAAAGATATGGGCAAAAGACGGTGTGATCCCAAATCCGGGCCCGTTATGCCCTAGGAGGCCCAGGAGCCGAGAGAAACGCGAAAAACGAAAAAATCGACTTTAGGAAATTCCCGGACCCCTAGAAAAATCGGGAATCGTCTCACGAATCCAATGGCGCCAGCCAAATTGTCCTAGCTATGATATTTCCAAAGATATGGGCTAAAAACGGTGTGATGCGAAATCCAGGCCCGTTTTGCTCTAGGAGGCCAAAGAGCCGAGAAAAACGCGAAAAACGAAAAAATCGACTTTAGAAAATTCCCGGCCCCCTAGAAAAATCGGAAATCGTCTCACCAATCCAATGGCGCCAGCCAAATTGTCCTAGCTATGATATTTCCAAAGATATGGGCGAAAAACAGTGTGATCCCAAATCCGGGCCCGTTTTGCTCTAGGAGGCCCAGGAGCCGAGAAAAACGCGAAAAACGAAAAAATCGACTTTAGAAAATTCCCGGGCGCCTAGAAAAATCGGAAATCGTCTCACGCATCCAATGGCGCCAGCCAACTTGTCCTAGCTATGATATTTCCAAAGATATGGGCAAAAGACTGTGTGATCCCAAATCCGGGCCCGTTTTGCTCTAGGAGGCCCAAGAGCCGAGAAAAACGCGAAAAACGAAAAAATCGACTTTAGAACATTCCCGGCCCTCTAGAAAAATCGGAAATCGTCTCACGAATCCAATGGCGCCAGCCAAATTGTCCTAGCTATGATATTTCCAAAGATATTGGCGAATAACGGTCTGAGTCCAAATCCGGGCCCGTTTTGCTCTAGGAGGCCCTGGAGCCGAGCTAAACGCAAAAAAACGAAAAAATCGACTGTGGACCATTCCCGGACCCCTTGGAACATCGGAAATCGTCTCACGAATCCAATGGCGCCAGCCAAATTGTCCTAGCTATGATATTTCCAAAGATATGGGCAAAAGACTGTGTGATCCCAAATCCGGGCCCGTTATGCCCTAGGAAGCCCAGGAGCCGAGCAAAACGCAAAAAACGAAAAAATCGACTGTGGACCATTCCCGGACCCCTTGGAACATCGGAAATCGTCTCACGAATCCAATGGCGCCAGCCAAATTGTCCAGCTATGATATTTCCAAAGATATGGGCAAAAGACTGTGTGATCCCAAATCCGGGCCCGTTTTGCTCTAGGAGGCCCAGGAGCCGAGAGAAACGCGAAAAACGAAAAAATCGACTTTAGGATATTCCCGGACCCCTAGAAAAATCGGGAATCGTCTCACGAATCCAATGGCGCCAGCCAAATTGTCCTAGCTATGATATTTCCAAAGATATGGGCTAAAAACGGTGTGATGCGAAATCCAGGCCCGTTTTGCTCTAGGAGGCCAAAGAGCCGAGAAAAACGAGAAAATCGACTATAGAAAATTCCCTGACCCCTAGAAAAATCGGAAATCGTCTCACGAATCCAATGGCGCCAGCCAACTTGTCCTAGCTATGATATTTCCAAAGATATGGGCAAAAGACTGTGTGATCCCAAATCCGGGCCCGTTTTGCTCTAGGAGGCCCAGGAGCCGAGAAAAACGCGAAAAACGAAAAAATCGACTTTAGAACATTCCCGGCCCTCTAGAAAAATCGGAAATCGTCTCACGAATCCAATGGCGCCAGCCAAATTGTCCTAGCTATGATATTTCCAAAGATATGGGCAAAAGACGGTGTGATCCCAAATCCGGGCCCGTTATGCCCTAGGAAGCCCAGGAGCCGAGCAAAACGCAAAAAACGAAAAAATCGACTGTGGACCATTCCCGGACCCCTAGAAAAATCGGAAATCGTCTCACGAATCCAATGGCGCCAGCCAAATTGTCCTAGCTGCGATATTTCCAAAGATATGGGCGAAAAACGGTGTGATCCCAAATCCGGGCCCGTTTTGCTCCCGGAGGCCCAGGAGCCGAGAAAAACGCGAAAAACGAAAAAATCGACTTTAGAAAATTCCCAGCCCCCTAGAAAAATCGGAAATCGTCTCACGAATCCAATGGCGCCAGCCAAATTGTCCTAGCTATGATATTTCCAAAGATATGGGCGAAAAACGGTGTGATGCCAAATCCAGGCCCGTTTTGCTCTAGGAGGCCCAGGAGCCGAGAAAAACGCGAAAAACGAAAAAATCGACTTGAGAAAATTCCCGGACCCCTAGAAAAATCGGAAATCGTCTCACGAATCCAATGGCGCCAGCCAAATTGTCCTAGCTATGATATTTCCAAAGATATGGGCGAAAAACGGTGTGATGCCAAATCCAGGCCCGTTTTGCTCTAGGAGGCCAAAGAGCCGAGAAAAACGCGAAAAACGAAAAAATCGACTTTAGACAATTCCCGGACCCCTAGAAAAATCGGAAATCGTGTCACGAATCCAATGGCGCCAGCCAAATTGTCCTAGCTATGATATTTCCAAAGATATGGGCGAAAAACAGTGTGATCCCAAATCCGCGCCCGTTTTGCTCTAGGAGGCCCAGGAGCCGAGAAAAACGCGAAAAACGAAAAAATCGACTTTAGAAAATTCCCGGACCCCTAGAAAAATCGGAAATCGTCTCACGAATCCAATGGCGCCAGCCAAATTGTCCTAGCTATGATATTTCCAACGATATGGGCGAATAACGGTGTGATCCCAAATCCGGGCCCGTTTTGTTCTAGGAGGCCCAGGAGCCGAGAAAAACGCGAAAAACGAAAAAAACGACTTTAGAAAATTCCCGGACCCCTAGAAAAATCGGAAATCGTCTCACGAATCCAAGGGCGCCAGCCAAATTGTCCTAGCTATGATATTTTCAAAGATATGGGCGAAAAACGGTGCGATCCCAAATCCGGGCCCGTTTTGCTCTAGGAGGCCCAGGAGCCGAGAAAAACGCGAAAAACGAAAAAATCGACTTTAGGAAATTCCCGGACCCCTAGAAAAATCGGAAATCGTCTCACTGATCCGATGGCGCCAGCCAAATTGTCCTAGCTATGATATTTCCAACGATATGGGCGAATAACGGTGTGATCCCAAATCCGGGCCCGTTTTGTTCTAGGAGGCCCAGGAGCCGAGAAAAACGCGAAAAACGCAAAAAACGACTTTAGAAAATTCCCGGACCCCTAGAAAAATCGGAAATCGTCTCACGAATCCAAGGGCGCCAGCCAAATTGTCCTAGCTATGATATTTCCAAAGATATGGGCAAAAGACTGTGTGATCCCAAATCCGGGCCCGTTTTGCTCTAGGAGGCCCAGGAGCCGAGAAAAACGCGAAAAACGAAAAAATCGACTTTAGAAAATTCCCGGCCCCCTAGAAAAATCGGAAATCGTCTCACCAATCCAATGGCGCCAGCCAAATTGTTCTAGCTATGATATTTCTAAAGATATGGGCAAAAGACGGTGTGATCCCAAATCAGGGCCCGTTATGCCCTAGGAAGCCCAGGAGCCGAGCAAAACGCAAAAAACGAAAAAATCGACTGTGGACCATTCCCGGACCCCTAGAAAAATCGGAAATCGTCTCACGAATCCAATGGCGCCAGTCAAATTGTCCTAGCTGCGATATTTCCAAAGATATGGGCGAAAAACGGTGTGATCCCAAATCCGGGCCCGTTTTGCTCCAGGAGGCCCAGGAGCCGAGAAAAACGCGAAAAACGAAAAATACGACTTTAGAAAATTCCCAGCCCCCTAGAAAAATCGGAAATCGTCTCACGAATCCAATGGCGCCAGCCAAATTGTTCAAGCTATGATATTTCCAAAGATATGGGCAAAAGACGGTGTGATCCCAAATCCGGGCCCGTTTTGCTCTAGGAGGCCCAGGAGCCGAGAAAAACGAGAAAAACGAAAAAAACGACTTTAGAAAATTCCCGGACCCCTAGAAAAATCGGAAATCGTCTCACGAATCCAAGGGCGCCAGCCAAATTGTCCTAGCTATGATATTTTCAAAGATATGGGCGAAAAACGGTGCGATCCCAAATCCGGGCCCGTTTTGCTCTAGGAGGCCCAGGAGCCGAGAAAAACGCGAAAAACGAAAAAATCGACTTTAGGAAATTCCCGGACCCCTAGAAAAATCGGAAATCGTCTCACTGATCCGATGGCGCCAGCCAAATTGTCCTAGCTATGATATTTCCAACGATATGGGCGAATAACGGTGTGATCCCAAATCCGGGCCCGTTTTGTTCTAGGAGGCCCAGGAGCCGAGAAAAACGCGAAAAACGCAAAAAACGACTTTAGAAAATTCCCGGACCCCTAGAAAAATCGGAAATCGTCTCACGAATCCAAGGGCGCCAGCCAAATTGTCCTAGCTATGATATTTCCAAAGATATGGGCAAAAGACTGTGTGATCCCAAATCCGGGCCCGTTTTGCTCTAGGAGGCCCAGGAGCCGAGAAAAACGCGAAAAACGAAAAAATCGACTTTAGAAAATTCCCGGCCCCCTAGAAAAATCGGAAATCGTCTCACCAATCCAATGGCGCCAGCCAAATTGTTCTAGCTATGATATTTCTAAAGATATGGGCAAAAGACGGTGTGATCCCAAATCAGGGCCCGTTATGCCCTAGGAAGCCCAGGAGCCGAGCAAAACGCAAAAAACGAAAAAATCGACTGTGGACCATTCCCGGACCCCTAGAAAAATCGGAAATCGTCTCACGAATCCAATGGCGCCAGTCAAATTGTCCTAGCTGCGATATTTCCAAAGATATGGGCGAAAAACGGTGTGATCCCAAATCCGGGCCCGTTTTGCTCCAGGAGGCCCAGGAGCCGAGAAAAACGCGAAAAACGAAAAATACGACTTTAGAAAATTCCCAGCCCCCTAGAAAAATCGGAAATCGTCTCACGAATCCAATGGCGCCAGCCAAATTGTTCAAGCTATGATATTTCCAAAGATATGGGCAAAAGACGGTGTGATCCCAAATCCGGGCCCGTTTTGCTCTAGGAGGCCCAGGAGCCGAGAAAAACGAGAAAATCGACTATAGAAAATTCCCTGACCCCTAGAAAAATCGGAAATCGTCTCACGAATCCAATGGCGCCAGCCAACTTGTCCTAGCTATGATATTTCCAAAGATATGGGCAAAAGACTGTGTGATCCCAAATCCGGGCCCGTTTTGCTCTAGGAGGCCCAGGAGCCGAGAAAAACGCGAAAAACGAAAAAATCGACTTTAGAACATTCCCGGCCCTCTAGAAAAATCGGAAATCGTCTCACGAATCCAATGGCGCCAGCCAAATTGTCCTAGCTATGATATTTCCAAAGATATTGGCGAATAACGGTCTGAGTCCAAATCCGGGCCCGTTTTGCTCTAGGAGGCCCTGGAGCCGAGCTGAACGCAAAAAAACGAAAAAATCGACTGTGGACCATTCCCGGACCCCTTGGAACATCGGAAATCGTCTCACGAATCCAATGGCGCCAGCCAAATTGACCTAGCTATGATATTTCCAAAGATATGGGCAAAAGACTGTGTGATCCCAAATCCGGGCCCGTTATGCCCTAGGAAGCCCAGGAGCCGAGCACAACGCAAAAAACGAAAAAATCGACTGTGGACCATTCCCGGACCCCTTGGAACATCGGAAATCGTCTCACGAATCCAATGGCGCCAGCCAAATTGTCCTAGCTATGATATTTCCAAAGATATGGGCAAAAGACTGTGTGATCCCAAATCCGGGCCCGTTTTGTTCTAGGAGGCCCAGGAGCCGAGAAAAACGCGAAAAACGAAAAAATCGACTTTAGAAAATTCCCGGCCCCCTAGAAAAATCGGAAATCGTCTCACCAATCCAATGGCGCCAGCCAAATTGTTCTAGCTATGATATTTCTAAAGATATGGGCAAAAGACGGTGTGATCCCAAATCCGGGCCCGTTATGCCCTAGGAGGCCCAGGAGCCGAGAGAAACGCGAAAAACGAAAAAATCGACTTTAGGAAATTCCCGGACCCCTAGAAAAATCGGGAATCGTCTCACGAATCCAATGGCGCCAGCCAAATTGTCCTAGCTATGATATTTCCAAAGATATGGGCTAAAAACGGTGTGATGCGAAATCCAGGCCCGTTTTGCTCTAGGAGGCCAAAGAGCCGAGAAAAACGCGAAAAACGAAAAAATCGACTTTAGAAAATTCCCGGCCCCCTAGAAAAATCGGAAATCGTCTCACCAATCCAATGGCGCCAGCCAAATTGTCCTAGCTATGATATTTCCAAAGATATGGGCGAAAAACAGTGTGATCCCAAATCCGGGCCCGTTTTGCTCTAGGAGGCCCAGGAGCCGAGAAAAACGCGAAAAACGAAAAAATCGACTTTAGAAAATTCCCGGGCGCCTAGAAAAATCGGAAATCGTCTCACGAATCCAATGGCGCCAGCCAAATTGTCCTAGCTATGATATTTCCAACGATATGGGCGAATAACGGTGTGATCCCAAATCCGGGCCCGTTTTGTTCTAGGAGGCCCAGGAGCCGAGAAAAACGCGAAAAACGAAAAAAACGACTTTAGAAAATTCCCGGACCCCTAGAAAAATCGGAAATCGTCTCACGAATCCAAGGGCGCCAGCCAAATTGTCCTAGCTATGATATTTTCAAAGATATGGGCAAAAGACTGTGTGATCCCAAATCCGGGCCCGTTTTGCTCTAGGAGGCCCAGGAGCCGAGAAAAACGCGAAAAACGAAAAAATCGACTTTAGGAAATTCCCGGACCCCTAGAAAAATCGGGAATCGTCTCACGAATCCAATGGCGCCAGCCAAATTGTCCTAGCTATGATATTTCCAAAGATATGGCCTAAAAACGGTGTGATGCGAAATCCAGGCCCGTTTTGCTCTAGGAGGCCAAAGAGCCGAGAAAAACGCGAAAAACGAAAAAATCGACTTTAGGAAATTCCCGGCCCCCTAGAAAAATCGGAAATCGTCTCACCAATCCAATGGCGCCAGCCAAATTGTCCTAGCTATGATATTTCCAAAGATATGGGCAAAAGACTGTGTGATCCCAAATCCGGGCCCGTTTTGTTCTAGGAGGCCCAGGAGCCGAGAAAAACGCGAAAAACGAAAAAAACGACTTTAGAAAATTCCCGGACCCCTAGAAAAATCGGAAATCGTCTCACGAATCAAATGGCGCCAGCCAAATTGTCCTAGCTATGATATTTCCAAAGATATGGGCAAAAGACTGTATGATCCCAAATCCGGGCCCGTTTTGCTCTAGGAGGCCCAGGAGCCGAGAGAAACGCGAAAAACGAAAAAATCGACTTTAGGAAATTCCCGGACCCCTAGAAAAATCGGGAATCGTCTCACGAATCCAATGGCGCCAGGCAAATTGTCCTAGCTATGATATTTCCAAAGATATGGGCTAAAAACGGTGTGATGCGAAATCCAGGCCCGTTTTGCTCTAGGAGGCCAAAGAGCCGAGAAAAACGCGAAAAACGAAAAAATCGACTTTAGAAAATTCCCGGCCCCCTAGAAAAATCGGAAATCGTCTCACGAATCCAATGGCGCCAGCCAAATTGTCCTAGCTGCGATATTTCCAAAGATATGGGCGAAAAACGGTGTGATCCCAAATCCGGGCCCGTTTTGCTCCCGGAGGCCCAGGAGCCGAGAAAAACGCGAAAAACGAAAAAATCGACTTTAGAAAATTCCCAGCCCCCTAGAAAAATCGGAAATCGTCTCACGAATCCAATGGCGCCAGCCAAATTGTCCTAGCTGCGATATTTCCAAAGATATGGGCGAAAAACGGTGTGATCCCAAATCCGGGCCCGTTTTGCTCCCGGAGGCCCAGGAGCCGAGAAAAACGCGAAAAACGAAAAAATCGACTTTAGAAAATTCCCAGCCCCCTAGAAAAATCGGAAATCGTCTCACGAATCCAATGGCGCCAGCCAAATTGTCCTAGCTATGATATTTCCAAAGATATGGGCGAAAAACGGTGTGATGCCAAATCCAGGCCCGTTTTGCTCTAGGAGGCCAAAGAGCCGAGAAAAACGCGAAAAACGAAAAAATCGACTTTAGACAATTCCCGGACCCCTAGAAAAATCGGAAATCGTGTCACGAATCCAATGGCGCCAGCCAAATTGTCCTAGCTATGATATTTCCAAAGATATGGGCGAAAAACAGTGTGATCCCAAATCCGCGCCCGTTTTGCTCTAGGAGGCCCAGGAGCCGAGAAAAACGCGAAAAACGAAAAAATCGACTTTAGAAAATTCCCGGACCCCTAGAAAAATCGGAAATCGTCTCACGAATCCAATGGCGCCAGCCAAATTGTCCTAGCTATGATATTTCCAACGATATGGGCGAATAACGGTGTGATCCCAAATCCGGGCCCGTTTTGTTCTAGGAGGCCCAGGAGCCGAGAAAAACGCGAAAAACGAAAAAATCGACTTTAGGAAATTCCCGGCCCCCTAGAAAAATCGGAAATCGTCTCACCAATCCAATGGCGCCAGCCAAATTGTCCTAGCTATGATATTTCCAAAGATATGGGCAAAAGACTGTGTGATCCCAAATCCGGGCCCGTTTTGTTCTAGGAGGCCCAGGAGCCGAGAAAAACGCGAAAAACGAAAAAAACGACTTTAGAAAATTCCCGGACCCCTAGAAAAATCGGAAATCGTCTCACGAATCAAATGGCGCCAGCCAAATTGTCCTAGCTATGATATTTCCAAAGATATGGGCAAAAGACTGTATGATCCCAAATCCGGGCCCGTTTTGCTCTAGGAGGCCCAGGAGCCGAGAGAAACGCGAAAAACGAAAAAATCGACTTTAGGAAATTCCCGGACCCCTAGAAAAATCGGGAATCGTCTCACGAATCCAATGGCGCCAGGCAAATTGTCCTAGCTATGATATTTCCAAAGATATGGGCTAAAAACGGCGTGATGCGAAATCCAGGCCCGTTTTGCTCTAGGAGGCCAAAGAGCCGAGAAAAACGCGAAAAACGAAAAAATCGACTTTAGAAAATTCCCGGCCCCCTAGAAAAATCGGAAATCGTCTCACGAATCCAATGGCGCCAGCCAAATTGTCCTAGCTGCGATATTTCCAAAGATATGGGCGAAAAACGGTGTGATCCCAAATCCGGGCCCGTTTTGCTCCCGGAGGCCCAGGAGCCGAGAAAAACGCGAAAAACGAAAAAATCGACTTTAGAAAATTCCCAGCCCCCTAGAAAAATCGGAAATCGTCTCACGAATCCAATGGCGCCAGCCAAATTGTCCTAGCTGCGATATTTCCAAAGATATGGGCGAAAAACGGTGTGATCCCAAATCCGGGCCCGTTTTGCTCCCGGAGGCCCAGGAGCCGAGAAAAACGCGAAAAACGAAAAAATCGACTTTAGAAAATTCCCAGCCCCCTAGAAAAATCGGAAATCGTCTCACGAATCCAATGGCGCCAGCCAAATTGTCCTAGCTATGATATTTCCAAAGATATGGGCGAAAAACGGTGTGATGCCAAATCCAGGCCCGTTTTGCTCTAGGAGGCCCAGGAGCCGAGAAAAACGCGAAAAACGAAAAAATCGACTTGAGAAAATTCCCGGACCCCTAGAAAAATCGGAAATCGTCTCACGAATCCAATGGCGCCAGCCAAATTGTCCTAGCTATGATATTTCCAAAGATATGGGCGAAAAACGGTGTGATGCCAAATCCAGGCCCGTTTTGCTCTAGGAGGCCAAAGAGCCGAGAAAAACGCGAAAAACGAAAAAATCGACTTTAGACAATTCCCGGACCCCTAGAAAAATCGGAAATCGTGTCACGAATCCAATGGCGCCAGCCAAATTGTCCTAGCTATGATATTTCCAAAGATATGGGCGAAAAACAGTGTGATCCCAAATCCGCGCCCGTTTTGCTCTAGGAGGCCCAGGAGCCGAGAAAAACGCGAAAAACGAAAAAATCGACTTTAGAAAATTCCCGGACCCCTAGAAAAATCGGAAATCGTCTCACGAATCCAATGGCGCCAGCCAAATTGTCCTAGCTATGATATTTCCAACGATATGGGCGAATAACGGTGTGATCCCAAATCCGGGCCCGTTTTGTTCTAGGAGGCCCAGGAGCCGAGAAAAACGCGAAAAACGAAAAAATCGACTTTAGGAAATTCCCGGCCCCCTAGAAAAATCGGAAATCGTCTCACCAATCCAATGGCGCCAGCCAAATTGTCCTAGCTATGATATTTCCAAAGATATGGGCAAAAGACTGTGTGATCCCAAATCCGGGCCCGTTTTGTTCTAGGAGGCCCAGGAGCCGAGAAAAACGCGAAAAACGAAAAAAACGACTTTAGAAAATTCCCGGACCCCTAGAAAAATCGGAAATCGTCTCACGAATCAAATGGCGCCAGCCAAATTGTCCTAGCTATGATATTTCCAAAGATATGGGCAAAAGACTGTATGATCCCAAATCCGGGCCCGTTTTGCTCTAGGAGGCCCAGGAGCCGAGAGAAACGCGAAAAACGAAAAAATCGACTTTAGGAAATTCCCGGACCCCTAGAAAAATCGGGAATCGTCTCACGAATCCAATGGCGCCAGGCAAATTGTCCTAGCTATGATATTTCCAAAGATATGGGCTAAAAACGGCGTGATGCGAAATCCAGGCCCGTTTTGCTCTAGGAGGCCAAAGAGCCGAGAAAAACGCGAAAAACGAAAAAATCGACTTTAGAAAATTCCCGGCCCCCTAGAAAAATCGGAAATCGTCTCACGAATCCAATGGCGCCAGCCAAATTGTCCTAGCTGCGATATTTCCAAAGATATGGGCGAAAAACGGTGTGATCCCAAATCCGGGCCCGTTTTGCTCTAGGAGGCCCAGGAGCCGAGAGAAACGCGAAAAACGAAAAAAACGACTTTAGAAAATTCCCGGACCCCTAGAAAAATCGGAAATCGTCTCACGAATCCAAGGGCGCCAGCCAAATTGTCCTAGCTATGATATTTCCAAAGATATGGACAAAAGACTGTGTGATCCCAAATCCGGGCCCGTTTTGCTCTAGGAGGCCCAGGAGCCGAGAAAAACGCGAAAAACGAAAAAATCGACTTTAGGAAATTCCCGGCCCCCTAGAAAAATCGGAAATCGTCTCACCAATCCAATGGCGCCAGCCAAATTGTCCTAGCTATGATATTTCCAAAGATATGGGCAAAAGACTGTGTGATCCCAAATCCGGGCCCGTTTTGTTCTAGGAGGCCCAGGAGCCGAGAAAAACGCGAAAAACGAAAAAAACGACTTTAGAAAATTCCCGGACCCCTAGAAAAATCGGAAATCGTCTCACGAATCAAATGGCGCCAGCCAAATTGTCCTAGCTATGATATTTCCAAAGATATGGGCAAAAGACTGTATGATCCCAAATCCGGGCCCGTTTTGCTCTAGGAGGCCCAGGAGCCGAGAGAAACGCGAAAAACGAAAAAATCGACTTTAGGAAATTCCCGGACCCCTAGAAAAATCGGGAATCGTCTCACGAATCCAATGGCGCCAGGCAAATTGTCCTAGCTATGATATTTCCAAAGATATGGGCTAAAAACGGTGTGATGCGAAATCCAGGCCCGTTTTGCTCTAGGAGGCCAAAGAGCCGAGAAAAACGCGAAAAACGAAAAAATCGACTTTAGAAAATTCCCGGCCCCCTAGAAAAATCGGAAATCGTCTCACGAATCCAATGGCGCCAGCCAAATTGTCCTAGCTGCGATATTTCCAAAGATATGGGCGAAAAACGGTGTGATCCCAAATCCGGGCCCGTTTTGCTCTAGGAGGCCCAGGAGCCGAGAGAAACGCGAAAAACGAAAAAATCGACTTTAGGAAATTCCCGGACTCCTAGAAAAATCGGGAATCGTCTCACGAATCCAATGGCGCCAGCCAAATTGTCCTAGCTATGATATTTCCAAAGATATGGGCTAAAAACGGTGTGATGCGAAATCCAGGCCCGTTTTGCTCTAGGAGGCCAAAGAGCCGAGAAAAACGCGAAAAACGAAAAAATCGACTTTAGAAAATTCCCGGCCCCCTAGAAAAATCGGAAATCGTCTCACCAATCCAATGGCGCCAGCCAAATTGTCCTAGCTATGATATTTCCAAAGATATGGGCGAAAAACAGTGTGATCCCAAATCCGGGCCCGTTTTGCTCTAGGAGGCCCAGGAGCCGAGAAAAACGCGAAAAACGAAAAAATCGACTTTAGAAAATTCCCGGACGCCTAGAAAAATCGGAAATCGTCTCACGAATCCAATGGCGCCAGCCAAATTGTCCTAGCTATGATATTTCCAACGATATGGGCGAATAACGGTGTGATCCCAAATCCGGGCCCGTTTTGTTCTAGGAGGCCCAGGAGCCGAGAAAAACGCGAAAAACGAAAAAAACGACTTTAGAAAATTCCCGGACCCCTAGAAAAATCGGAAATCGTCTCACGAATCCAAGGGCGCCAGCCAAATTGTCCTAGCTATGATATTTTCAAAGATATGGGCAAAAGACTGTGTGATCCCAAATCCGGGCCCGTTTTGCTCTAGGAGGCCCAGGAGCCGAGAAAAACGCGAAAAACGAAAAAATCGACTTTAGAAAATTCCCGGACGCCTAGAAAAATCGGAAATCGTCTCACGAATCCAAGGGCGCCAGCCAAATTGTCCTAGCTATGATATTTCCAAAGATATGGGCAAAAGACGGTGTGATCCCAAATCCGGGCCCGTTATGCCCTAGGAAGCCCAGGAGCCGAGCAAAACGCAAAAAACGAAAAAATCGACTGTGGACCATTCCCGGACCCCTAGAAAAATCGGAAATCGTCTCACGAATCCAATGGCGCCAGCCAAATTGTCCTAGCTGCGATATTTCCAAAGATATGGGCGAAAAACGGTGTGATCCCAAATCCGGGCCCGTTTTGCTCCAGGAGGCCCAGGAGCCGAGAAAAACGCGAAAAACGAAAAATACGACTTTAGAAAATTCCCAGCCCCCTAGAAAAATCGGAAATCGTCTCACGAATCCAATGGCGCCAGCCAAATTGTCCTAGCTATGATATTTCCAAATATATGGGCGAAAAACGGTGTGATCCCAAATCCGGGCCCGTTTTGCTCTAGGAGGCCCAGGAGCCGAGAAAAACGCGAAAAACGAAAAAATCGACTTTAGACAATTCCCGGACCCCTAGAAAAATCGGAAATCGTGTCACGAATCCAATGGCGCCAGCCAAATTGTCCTAGCTATGATATTTCCAAAGATATGGGCAAAAGACTGTGTGATCCCAAATCCGGGCCCGTTTTGCTCTAGGAGGCCCAGGAGCCGAGAAAAACGCGAAAAACGAAAAAATCGACTTTAGAAAATTCCCGGACCCCTAGAAAAATCGGAAATCGTCTCACGGATCCAATGGCGCAAGCGAAATTGTCCTAGCTATGATATTTCCAACGATATGGGCGAATAACGGTGTGATCCCAAATCCGGGCCCGTTTTGCTCTAGGAGGCCCAGGAGCCGAGAAAAACGCGAAAAACGAAAAAATCGACTTGAGAAAATTCCCGGACCCCTAGAAAAATCGGAAATCGTCTCACGAATCCAATGGCGCCAGGCAAATTGTCCTAGCTATGATATTTCCAAAGATATGGGCTAAAAACGGTGTGATGCGAAATCCAGGCCCGTTTTGCTCTAGGAGGCCAAAGAGCCGAGAAAAACGCGAAAAACGAAAAAATCGACTTTAGAAAATTCTCGGCCCCCTAGAAAAATCGGAAATCGTCTCACCAATCCAATGGCGCCAGCCAAATTGTCCTAGCTATGATATTTCCAAAGATATGGGCGAAAAACAGTGTGATCCCAAATCCGGGCCCGTTTTGCTCTAGGAGGCCCAGGAGCCGAGAAAAACGCGAAAAACGAAAAAATCGACTTTAGAAAATTCCCGGACGCCTAGAAAAATCGGAAATCGTCTCACGAATCCAATGGCGCCAGCCAAATTGTCCTAGCTATGATATTTCCAAATATATGGGCGAAAAACGGTGTGATCCCAAATCCGGGCCCGTTTTGCTCTAGGAGGCCCAGGAGCCGAGAAAAACGCAAAAAACGAAAAAATCGACTTTAGAAAATTCCCGGACGCCTAGAAAAATCGGAAATCGTCTCACGGATCCAATGGCGCAAGCGAAATTGTCCTAGCTATGATATTTCCAAAAATATGGGCGAATAACGGTGTGATCCCAAATCCGGGCCCGTTTTGCTCTAGGAGGCCCAGGAGCCGAGAAAAACGCGAAAAACGAAAAAATCGACTTGAGAAAATTCCCGGACCCCTAGAAAAATCGGAAATCGTCTCACGAATCCAATGGCGCCAGCCAAATTGTCCTAGCTATGATATTTCCAAAGATATGGGCGAAAAACGGTGTGATGCCAAATCCAGGCCCGTTTTGCTCTAGGAGGCCAAAGAGCCGAGAAAAACGCGAAAAACGAAAAAATCGACTTTAGACAATTCCCGGACCCCTAGAAAAATCGGAAATCGTGTCACGAATCCAATGGCGCCAGCCAAATTGTCCTAGCTATGATATTTCCAAAGATATGGGCAAAAGACTGTGTGATCCCAAATCCGGGCCCGTTTTGCTCTAGGAGGCCCAGGAGCCGAGAAAAACGCGAAAAACGAAAAAATCGACTTTAGAAAATTCCCGGACCCCTAGAAAATTCGGAAATCGTCTCACGGATCCAATGGCGCAAGCGAAATTGTCCTAGCTATGATATTTCCAAAGATATGGGCGAATAACGGTGTGATCCCAAATCCGGGCCCGTTTTGCTCTAGGAGGCCCAGGAGCCGAGAAAAACGCGAATAACGAAAAAATCGACTTGAGAAAATTCCCGGACCCCTAGAAAAATCGGAAATCGTCTCACGAATCCAATGGCGCCAGCCAAATTGTCATAGCTATGATATTTCCAAAGATATGGGCGAAAAACGGTGTGATGCCAAATCCAGGCCCGTTTTGCTCTAGGAGGCCAAAGAGCCGAGAAAAACGCGAAAAACGAAAAAATCGACTTTAGACAATTCCCGGACCCCTAGAAAAATCGGAAATCGTGTCACGAATCCAATGGCGCCAGCCAAATTGTCCTAGCTATGATATTTCCAAAGATATGGGCAAAAGACTGTGTGATCCCAAATCCGAGCCCGTTTTGCTCTAGGAGGCCCAGGAGCCGAGAAAAACGCGAAAAACGAAAAAATCGACTTTAGAAAATTCCCGGCCCCCTAGAAAAATCGGAAATCGTCTCACGAATCCAATGGCGCCAGCCAAATTGTCCTAGCTATGATATTTCCAAAGATATGGGCGAATAACGGTCTGAGTCCAAATCCGGGCCCGTTTTGCTCTAGGAGGCCCTGGAGCCGAGCTAAACGCAAAAAAACGAAAAAATCGACTGTGGACCATTCCCGGACCCCTTGGAACATCGGAAATCGTCTCACGAATCCAATGGCGCCAGCCAAATTGTCCTAGCTATGATATTTCCAAAGATATGGGAAAAAGACTGTGTGATCCCAAATCCGGGCCCGTTTTGTTCTAGGAGGCCCAGGAGCCGAGAAAAACGCGAAAAACGAAAAAAACGACTTTAGAAAATTCCCGGACCCCTAGAAAAATCGGAAATCGTCTCACGAATCCAATGGCGCCAGCCAAATTGTCCTAGCTATGATATTTCCAAAGATATGGGCAAAAGACTGTGTGATCCCAAATCCGGGCCCGTTTTGCTCTAGGAGGCCCAGGAGCCGAGAAAAACGCGGAAAACGAAAAAAACGACTTTAGAAAATTCCCGGACCCCTAGAAAAATCGGAAATCGTCTCACGAATCCAATGGCGCCAGCCAAATTGTCCTAGCTATGATATTTCCAACGATATGGGCGAATAACGGTGTGATCCCAAATCCGGGCCCGTTTTGTTCTAGGAGGCCCAGGAGCCGAGAAAAACGCGAAAAACGAAAAAAAGGACTTTAGAAAATTCCCGGACCCCTAGAAAAATCGGAAATCGTCTCACGAATCCAAGGGCGCCAGCCAAATTGTCCTAGCTATGATATTTCCAAAGATATGGGCAAAAGACTGTGTGATCCCAAATCCGGGCCCGTTTTGCTCTAGGAGGCCCAGGAGCCGAGAAAAACGCGAAAAACGAAAAAATCGACTTTAGAAAATTCCCGGACCCCTAGAAAATTCGGAAATCGTCTCACGGATCCAATGGCGCAAGCGAAATTGTCCTAGCTATGATATTTCCAAAGATATGGGCGAATAACGGTGTGATCCCAAATCCGGGCCCGTTTTGCTCTAGGAGGCCCAGGAGCCGAGAAAAACGCGAAAAACGAAAAAATCGACTTGAGAAAATTCCCGGACCCCTAGAAAAATCGGAAATCGTCTCACGAATCCAATGGCGCCAGCCAAATTGTCCTAGCTATGATATTTCCAACGATATGGGCGAATAACGGTGTGATCCCAAATCCGGGCCCGTTTTGTTCTAGGAGGCCCAGGAGCCGAGAAAAACGCGAAAAACGAAAAAAACGACTTTAGAAAATTCCCGGACCCCTAGAAAAATCGGAAATCGTCTCACGAATCCAAGGGCGCCAGCCAAATTGTCCTAGCTATGATATTTTCAAAGATATGGGCGAAAAACGGTGCGATCCCAAATCCGGGCCCGTTTTGCTCTAGGAGGCCCAGGAGCCGAGAAAAACGCGAAAAACGAAAAAATCGACTTTAGGAAATTCCCGGACCCCTAGAAAAATCGGAAATCGTCTCACTGATCCGATGGCGCCAGCCAAATTGTCCTAGCTATGATATTTCCAACGATATGGGCGAATAACGGTGTGATCCAAAATCCGGGCCCGTTTTGTTCTAGGAGGCCCAGGAGCCGAGAAAAACGCGAAAAACGAAAAAAACGACTTTAGAAAATTCCCGGACCCCTAGAAAAATCGGAAATCGTCTCACGAATCCAAGGGCGCCAGCCAAATTGTCCTAGCTATGATATTTCCAAAGATATGGGCGAAAAACGGTGTGATGCCAAATCCAGGCCCGTTTTGCTCAAGGAGGCCAAAGAGCCGAGAAAAACGCGAAAAACGAAAAAATCGACTTTAGACAATTCCCGGACCCCTAGAAAAATCGGAAATCGTGTCACGAATCCAATGGCGCCAGCCAAATTGTCCTAGCTATGGGATTTCCAAAGATATGGGCAAAAGACTGTGTGATCCCAAATCCGGGCCCGTTTTGCTCTAGGAGGCCCAGGAGCCGAGAAAAACGCGAAAAACGAAAAAATCGACTTTAGAAAATTCCCGGACCCCTAGAAAATTCGGAAATCGTCTCACGGATCCAATGGCGCAAGCGAAATTGTCCTAGCTATGATATTTCCAAAGATATGGGCGAATAACGGTGTGATCCCAAATCCGGGCCCGTTTTGCTCTAGGAGGCCCAGGAGCCGAGAAAAACGCGAAAAACGAAAAAATCGACTTGAGAAAATTCCCGGACCCCTAGAAAAATCGGAAATCGTCTCACGAATCCAATGGCGCCAGCCAAATTGTCATAGCTATGATATTTCCAAAGATATGGGCGAAAAACGGTGTGATGCCAAATCCAGGCCCGTTTTGCTCTAGGAGGCCAAAGAGCCGAGAAAAACGCGAAAAACGAAATAATCGACTTTAGACAATTCCCGGACCCCTAGAAAATTCGGAAATCGTGTCACGAATCCAATGGCGCCAGCCAAATTGTCCTAGCTATGATATTTCCAAAGATATGGGCAAAAGACTGTGTGATCCCAAATCCGGGCCCGTTTTGCTCTAGGAGGCCCAGGAGCCGAGAAAAACGCGAAAAACGAAAAAATCGACTTTAGAAAATTCCCGGCCCCCTAGAAAAATCGGAAATCGTCTCACGAATCCAATGGCGCCAGCCAAATTGTCCTAGCTATGATATTTCCAAAGATATGGGCGAATAACGGTCTGAGTCCAAATCCGGGCCCGTTTTGCTCTAGGAGGCCCTGGAGCCGAGCTAAACGCAAAAAAACGAAAAAATCGACTGTGGACCATTCCCGGACCCCTTGGAACATCGGAAATCGTCTCACGAATCCAATGGCGCCAGCCAAATTGTCCTAGCTATGATATTTCCAAAGATATGGGAAAAAGACTGTGTGATCCCAAATCCGGGCCCGTTTTGTTCTAGGAGGCCCAGGAGCCGAGAAAAACGCGAAAAACGAAAAAAACGACTTTAGAAAATTCCCGGACCCCTAGAAAAATCGGAAATCGTCTCACGAATCCAATGGCGCCAGCCAAATTGTCCTAGCTATGATATTTCCAAAGATATGGGCAAAAGACGGTGTGATCCCAAATCCGGGCCCGTTATGCCCTAGGAAGCCCAGGAGCCGAGCAAAACGCAAAAAACGAAAAAATCGACTTTAGAAAATTCCCGGACGCCTAGAAAAATCGGAAATCGTCTCACGAATCCAAGGGCGCCAGCCAAATTGTCCTAGCTATGATATTTCCAAAGATATGGGCAAAAGACTGTGTGATCCCAAATCCGGGCCCGTTTTGTTCTAGGAGGCCCAGGAGCCGAGAAAAACGCGAAAAACGAAAAAAACGACTTTAGAAAATTCCCGGACCCCTAGAAAAATCGGAAATCGTCTCACGAATCAAATGGCGCCAGCCAAATTGTCCTAGCTATGATATTTCCAAAGATATGGGCTAAAGACTGTATGATCCCAAATCCGGGCCCGTTTTGCTCTAGGAGGCCCAGGAGCCGAGAGAAACGCGAAAAACGAAAAAATCGACTTTAGGAAATTCCCGGACTCCTAGAAAAATCGGGAATCGTCTCACGAATCCAATGGCGCCAGCCAAATTGTCCTAGCTGCGATATTTCCAAAGATATGGGCGAAAAACGGTGTGATCCCAAATCCGGGCCCGTTTTGCTCCCGGAGGCCCAGGAGCCGAGAAAAACGCGAAAAACGAAAAAATCGACTTTAGAAAATTCCCAGCCCCCTAGAAAAATCGGAAATCGTCTCACGAATCCAATGGCGCCAGCCAAATTGTCCTAGCTGCGATATTTCCAAAGATATGGGCGAAAAACGGTGTGATCCCAAATCCGGGCCCGTTTTGCTCCCGGAGGCCCAGGAGCCGAGAAAAACGCGAAAAACGAAAAAATCGACTTTAGAAAATTCCCAGCCCCCTAGAAAAATCGGAAATCGTCTCACGAATCCAATGGCGCCAGCCAAATTGTCCTAGCTATGATATTTCCAAAGATATGGGCGAAAAACGGTGTGATGCCAAATCCAGGCCCGTTTTGCTCTAGGAGGCCCAGGAGCCGAGAAAAACGCGAAAAACGAAAAAATCGACTTGAGAAAATTCCCGGACCCCTAGAAAAATCGGAAATCGTCTCACGAATCCAATGGCGCCAGCCAAATTGTCCTAGCTATGATATTTCCAAAGATATGGGCGAAAAACGGTGTGATGCCAAATCCAGGCCCGTTTTGCTCTAGGAGGCCAAAGAGCCGAGAAAAACGCGAAAAACGAAAAAATCGACTTTAGACAATTCCCGGACCCCTAGAAAAATCGGAAATCGTGTCACGAATCCAATGGCGCCAGCCAAATTGTCCTAGCTATGATATTTCCAAAGATATGGGCGAAAAACAGTGTGATCCCAAATCCGCGCCCGTTTTGCTCTAGGAGGCCCAGGAGCCGAGAAAAACGCGAAAAACGAAAAAATCGACTTTAGAAAATTCCCGGACCCCTAGAAAAATCGGAAATCGTCTCACGAATCCAATGGCGCCAGCCAAATTGTCCTAGCTATGATATTTCCAACGATATGGGCGAATAACGGTGTGATCCCAAATCCGGGCCCGTTTTGTTCTAGGAGGCCCAGGAGCCGAGAAAAACGCGAAAAACGAAAAAAACGACTTTAGAAAATTCCCGGACCCCTAGAAAAATCGGAAATCGTCTCACGAATCCAAGGGCGCCAGCCAAATTGTCCTAGCTATGATATTTTCAAAGATATGGGCGAAAAACGGTGCGATCCCAAATCCGGGCCCGTTTTGCTCTAGGAGGCCCAGGAGCCGAGAAAAACGCGAAAAACGAAAAAATCGACTTTAGGAAATTCCCGGACCCCTAGAAAAATCGGAAATCGTCTCACTGATCCGATGGCGCCAGCCAAATTGTCCTAGCTATGATATTTCCAACGATATGGGCAAATAACGGTGTGATCCCAAATCCGGGCCCGTTTTGTTCTAGGAGGCCCAGGAGCCGAGAAAAACGCGAAAAACGAAAAAAACGACTTTAGAAAATTCCCGGACCCCTAGAAAAATCGGAAATCGTCTCACGAATCCAAGGGCGCCAGCCAAATTGTCCTAGCTATGATATTTCCAAAGATATGGGCAAAAGACTGTGTGATCCCAAATCCGGGCCCGTTTTGCTCTAGGAGGCCCAGGAGCCGAGAAAAACGCGAAAAACGAAAAAATCGACTTTAGGAAATTCCCGGCCCCCTAGAAAAATCGGAAATCGTCTCACCAATCCAATGGCGCCAGCCAAATTGTCCTAGCTATGATATTTCCAAAGATATGGGCAAAAGACTGTGTGATCCCAAATCCGGGCCCGTTTTGTTCTAGGAGGCCCAGGAGCCGAGAAAAACGCGAAAAACGAAAAAAACGACTTTAGAAAATTCCCGGACCCCTAGAAAAATCGGAAATCGTCTCACGAATCAAATGGCGCCAGCCAAATTGTCCTAGCTATGATATTTCCAAAGATATGGGCAAAAGACTGTATGATCCCAAATCCGGGCCCGTTTTGCTCTAGGAGGCCCAGGAGCCGAGAGAAACGCGAAAAACGAAAAAATCGACTTTAGGAAATTCCCGGACCCCTAGAAAAATCGGGAATCGTCTCACGAATCCAATGGCGCCAGGCAAATTGTCCTAGCTATGATATTTCCAAAGATATGGGCTAAAAACGGCGTGATGCGAAATCCAGGCCCGTTTTGCTCTAGGAGGCCAAAGAGCCGAGAAAAACGCGAAAAACGAAAAAATCGACTTTAGAAAATTCCCGGCCCCCTAGAAAAATCGGAAATCGTCTCACGAATCCAATGGCGCCAGCCAAATTGTCCTAGCTGCGATATTTCCAAAGATATGGGCGAAAAACGGTGTGATCCCAAATCCGGGCCCGTTTTGCTCTAGGAGGCCCAGGAGCCGAGAGAAACGCGAAAAACGAAAAAAACGACTTTAGAAAATTCCCGGACCCCTAGAAAAATCGGAAATCGTCTCACGAATCCAAGGGCGCCAGCCAAATTGTCCTAGCTATGATATTTCCAAAGATATGGGCAAAAGACTGTGTGATCCCAAATCCGGGCCCGTTTTGCTCTAGGAGGCCCAGGAGCCGAGAAAAACGCGAAAAACGAAAAAATCGACTTTAGGAAATTCCCGGCCCCCTAGAAAAATCGGAAATCGTCTCACCAATCCAATGGCGCCAGCCAAATTGTCCTAGCTATGATATTTCCAAAGATATGGGCAAAAGACTGTGTGATCCCAAATCCGGGCCCGTTTTGTTCTAGGAGGCCCAGGAGCCGAGAAAAACGCGAAAAACGAAAAAAACGACTTTAGAAAATTCCCGGACCCCTAGAAAAATCGGAAATCGTCTCACGAATCAAATGGCGCCAGCCAAATTGTCCTAGCTATGATATTTCCAAAGATATGGGCAAAAGACTGTATGATCCCAAATCCGGGCCCGTTTTGCTCTAGGAGGCCCAGGAGCCGAGAGAAACGCGAAAAACGAAAAAATCGACTTTAGGAAATTCCCGGACCCCTAGAAAAATCGGGAATCGTCTCACGAATCCAATGGCGCCAGGCAAATTGTCCTAGCTATGATATTTCCAAAGATATGGGCTAAAAACGGTGTGATGCGAAATCCAGGCCCGTTTTGCTCTAGGAGGCCAAAGAGCCGAGAAAAACGCGAAAAACGAAAAAATCGACTTTAGAAAATTCCCGGCCCCCTAGAAAAATCGGAAATCGTCTCACGAATCCAATGGCGCCAGCCAAATTGTCCTAGCTGCGATATTTCCAAAGATATGGGCGAAAAACGGTGTGATCCCAAATCCGGGCCCGTTTTGCTCTAGGAGGCCCAGGAGCCGAGAGAAACGCGAAAAACGAAAAAATCGACTTTAGGAAATTCCCGGACTCCTAGAAAAATCGGGAATCGTCTCACGAATCCAATGGCGCCAGCCAAATTGTCCTAGCTATGATATTTCCAAAGATATGGGCTAAAAACGGTGTGATGCGAAATCCAGGCCCGTTTTGCTCTAGGAGGCCAAAGAGCCGAGAAAAACGCGAAAAACGAAAAAATCGACTTTAGAAAATTCCCGGCCCCCTAGAAAAATCGGAAATCGTCTCACCAATCCAATGGCGCCAGCCAAATTGTCCTAGCTATGATATTTCCAAAGATATGGGCGAAAAACAGTGTGATCCCAAATCCGGGCCCGTTTTGCTCTAGGAGGCCCAGGAGCCGAGAAAAACGCGAAAAACGAAAAAATCGACTTTAGAAAATTCCCGGACGCCTAGAAAAATCGGAAATCGTCTCACGAATCCAATGGCGCCAGCCAAATTGTCCTAGCTATGATATTTCCAACGATATGGGCGAATAACGGTGTGATCCCAAATCCGGGCCCGTTTTGTTCTAGGAGGCCCAGGAGCCGAGAAAAACGCGAAAAACGAAAAAAACGACTTTAGAAAATTCCCGGACCCCTAGAAAAATCGGAAATCGTCTCACGAATCCAAGGGCGCCAGCCAAATTGTCCTAGCTATGATATTTTCAAAGATATGGGCAAAAGACTGTGTGATCCCAAATCCGGGCCCGTTTTGCTCTAGGAGGCCCAGGAGCCGAGAAAAACGCGAAAAACGAAAAAATCGACTTTAGAAAATTCCCGGACGCCTAGAAAAATCGGAAATCGTCTCACGAATCCAAGGGCGCCAGCCAAATTGTCCTAGCTATGATATTTCCAAAGATATGGGCAAAAGACGGTGTGATCCCAAATCCGGGCCCGTTATGCCCTAGGAAGCCCAGGAGCCGAGCAAAACGCAAAAAACGAAAAAATCGACTGTGGACCATTCCCGGACCCCTAGAAAAATCGGAAATCGTCTCACGAATCCAATGGCGCCAGCCAAATTGTCCTAGCTGCGATATTTCCAAAGATATGGGCGAAAAACGGTGTGATCCCAAATCCGGGCCCGTTTTGCTCCAGGAGGCCCAGGAGCCGAGAAAAACGCGAAAAACGAAAAATACGACTTTAGAAAATTCCCAGCCCCCTAGAAAAATCGGAAATCGTCTCACGAATCCAATGGCGCCAGCCAAATTGTCCTAGCTATGATATTTCCAAAGATATGGGCAAAAGACTGTGTGATCCCAAATCCGGGCCCGTTTTGCTCTAGGAGGCCCAGGAGCCGAGAAAAACGCGAAAAACGAAAAAATCGACTTTAGAAAATTCCCGGCCCCCTAGAAAAATCGGAAATCGTCTCACGAATCCAATGGCGCCAGCCAAATTGTCCTAGCTATGATATTTCCAAAGATATGGGCGAATAACGGTCTGAGTCCAAATCCGGGCCCGTTTTGCTCTAGGAGGCCCTGGAGCCGAGCTAAACGCAAAAAAACGAAAAAATCGACTGTGGACCATTCCCGGACCCCTTGGAACATCGGAAATCGTCTCACGAATCCAATGGCGCCAGCCAAATTGTCCTAGCTATGATATTTCCAAAGATATGGGAAAAAGACTGTGTGATCCCAAATCCGGGCCCGTTTTGTTCTAGGAGGCCCAGGAGCCGAGAAAAACGCGAAAAACGAAAAAAACGACTTTAGAAAATTCCCGGACCCCTAGAAAAATCGGAAATCGTCTCACGAATCCAATGGCGCCAGCCAAATTGTCCTAGCTATGATATTTCCAAAGATATGGGCAAAAGACGGTGTGATCCCAAATCCGGGCCCGTTATGCCCTAGGAAGCCCAGGAGCCGAGCAAAACGCAAAAAACGAAAAAATCGACTTTAGAAAATTCCCGGACGCCTAGAAAAATCGGAAATCGTCTCACGAATCCAAGGGCGCCAGCCAAATTGTCCTAGCTATGATATTTCCAAAGATATGGGCAAAAGACTGTGTGATCCCAAATCCGGGCCCGTTTTGTTCTAGGAGGCCCAGGAGCCGAGAAAAACGCGAAAAACGAAAAAAACGACTTTAGAAAATTCCCGGACCCCTAGAAAAATCGGAAATCGTCTCACGAATCAAATGGCGCCAGCCAAATTGTCCTAGCTATGATATTTCCAAAGATATGGGCTAAAGACTGTATGATCCCAAATCCGGGCCCGTTTTGCTCTAGGAGGCCCAGGAGCCGAGAGAAACGCGAAAAACGAAAAAATCGACTTTAGGAAATTCCCGGACTCCTAGAAAAATCGGGAATCGTCTCACGAATCCAATGGCGCCAGCCAAATTGTCCTAGCTGCGATATTTCCAAAGATATGGGCGAAAAACGGTGTGATCCCAAATCCGGGCCCGTTTTGCTCCCGGAGGCCCAGGAGCCGAGAAAAACGCGAAAAACGAAAAAATCGACTTTAGAAAATTCCCAGCCCCCTAGAAAAATCGGAAATCGTCTCACGAATCCAATGGCGCCAGCCAAATTGTCCTAGCTGCGATATTTCCAAAGATATGGGCGAAAAACGGTGTGATCCCAAATCCGGGCCCGTTTTGCTCCCGGAGGCCCAGGAGCCGAGAAAAACGCGAAAAACGAAAAAATCGACTTTAGAAAATTCCCAGCCCCCTAGAAAAATCGGAAATCGTCTCACGAATCCAATGGCGCCAGCCAAATTGTCCTAGCTATGATATTTCCAAAGATATGGGCGAAAAACGGTGTGATGCCAAATCCAGGCCCGTTTTGCTCTAGGAGGCCCAGGAGCCGAGAAAAACGCGAAAAACGAAAAAATCGACTTGAGAAAATTCCCGGACCCCTAGAAAAATCGGAAATCGTCTCACGAATCCAATGGCGCCAGCCAAATTGTCCTAGCTATGATATTTCCAAAGATATGGGCGAAAAACGGTGTGATGCCAAATCCAGGCCCGTTTTGCTCTAGGAGGCCAAAGAGCCGAGAAAAACGCGAAAAACGAAAAAATCGACTTTAGACAATTCCCGGACCCCTAGAAAAATCGGAAATCGTGTCACGAATCCAATGGCGCCAGCCAAATTGTCCTAGCTATGATATTTCCAAAGATATGGGCGAAAAACAGTGTGATCCCAAATCCGCGCCCGTTTTGCTCTAGGAGGCCCAGGAGCCGAGAAAAACGCGAAAAACGAAAAAATCGACTTTAGAAAATTCCCGGACCCCTAGAAAAATCGGAAATCGTCTCACGAATCCAATGGCGCCAGCCAAATTGTCCTAGCTATGATATTTCCAACGATATGGGCGAATAACGGTGTGATCCCAAATCCGGGCCCGTTTTGTTCTAGGAGGCCCAGGAGCCGAGAAAAACGCGAAAAACGAAAAAAACGACTTTAGAAAATTCCCGGACCCCTAGAAAAATCGGAAATCGTCTCACGAATCCAAGGGCGCCAGCCAAATTGTCCTAGCTATGATATTTTCAAAGATATGGGCGAAAAACGGTGCGATCCCAAATCCGGGCCCGTTTTGCTCTAGGAGGCCCAGGAGCCGAGAAAAACGCGAAAAACGAAAAAATCGACTTTAGGAAATTCCCGGACCCCTAGAAAAATCGGAAATCGTCTCACTGATCCGATGGCGCCAGCCAAATTGTCCTAGCTATGATATTTCCAACGATATGGGCAAATAACGGTGTGATCCCAAATCCGGGCCCGTTTTGTTCTAGGAGGCCCAGGAGCCGAGAAAAACGCGAAAAACGAAAAAAACGACTTTAGAAAATTCCCGGACCCCTAGAAAAATCGGAAATCGTCTCACGAATCCAAGGGCGCCAGCCAAATTGTCCTAGCTATGATATTTCCAAAGATATGGGCAAAAGACTGTGTGATCCCAAATCCGGGCCCGTTTTGCTCTAGGAGGCCCAGGAGCCGAGAAAAACGCGAAAAACGAAAAAATCGACTTTAGGAAATTCCCGGCCCCCTAGAAAAATCGGAAATCGTCTCACCAATCCAATGGCGCCAGCCAAATTGTCCTAGCTATGATATTTCCAAAGATATGGGCAAAAGACTGTGTGATCCCAAATCCGGGCCCGTTTTGTTCTAGGAGGCCCAGGAGCCGAGAAAAACGCGAAAAACGAAAAAAACGACTTTAGAAAATTCCCGGACCCCTAGAAAAATCGGAAATCGTCTCACGAATCAAATGGCGCCAGCCAAATTGTCCTAGCTATGATATTTCCAAAGATATGGGCAAAAGACTGTATGATCCCAAATCCGGGCCCGTTTTGCTCTAGGAGGCCCAGGAGCCGAGAGAAACGCGAAAAACGAAAAAATCGACTTTAGGAAATTCCCGGACCCCTAGAAAAATCGGGAATCGTCTCACGAATCCAATGGCGCCAGGCAAATTGTCCTAGCTATGATATTTCCAAAGATATGGGCTAAAAACGGCGTGATGCGAAATCCAGGCCCGTTTTGCTCTAGGAGGCCAAAGAGCCGAGAAAAACGCGAAAAACGAAAAAATCGACTTTAGAAAATTCCCGGCCCCCTAGAAAAATCGGAAATCGTCTCACGAATCCAATGGCGCCAGCCAAATTGTCCTAGCTGCGATATTTCCAAAGATATGGGCGAAAAACGGTGTGATCCCAAATCCGGGCCCGTTTTGCTCTAGGAGGCCCAGGAGCCGAGAGAAACGCGAAAAACGAAAAAAACGACTTTAGAAAATTCCCGGACCCCTAGAAAAATCGGAAATCGTCTCACGAATCCAAGGGCGCCAGCCAAATTGTCCTAGCTATGATATTTCCAAAGATATGGGCAAAAGACTGTGTGATCCCAAATCCGGGCCCGTTTTGCTCTAGGAGGCCCAGGAGCCGAGAAAAACGCGAAAAACGAAAAAATCGACTTTAGGAAATTCCCGGCCCCCTAGAAAAATCGGAAATCGTCTCACCAATCCAATGGCGCCAGCCAAATTGTCCTAGCTATGATATTTCCAAAGATATGGGCAAAAGACTGTGTGATCCCAAATCCGGGCCCGTTTTGTTCTAGGAGGCCCAGGAGCCGAGAAAAACGCGAAAAACGAAAAAAACGACTTTAGAAAATTCCCGGACCCCTAGAAAAATCGGAAATCGTCTCACGAATCAAATGGCGCCAGCCAAATTGTCCTAGCTATGATATTTCCAAAGATATGGGCAAAAGACTGTATGATCCCAAATCCGGGCCCGTTTTGCTCTAGGAGGCCCAGGAGCCGAGAGAAACGCGAAAAACGAAAAAATCGACTTTAGGAAATTCCCGGACCCCTAGAAAAATCGGGAATCGTCTCACGAATCCAATGGCGCCAGGCAAATTGTCCTAGCTATGATATTTCCAAAGATATGGGCTAAAAACGGTGTGATGCGAAATCCAGGCCCGTTTTGCTCTAGGAGGCCAAAGAGCCGAGAAAAACGCGAAAAACGAAAAAATCGACTTTAGAAAATTCCCGGCCCCCTAGAAAAATCGGAAATCGTCTCACGAATCCAATGGCGCCAGCCAAATTGTCCTAGCTGCGATATTTCCAAAGATATGGGCGAAAAACGGTGTGATCCCAAATCCGGGCCCGTTTTGCTCTAGGAGGCCCAGGAGCCGAGAGAAACGCGAAAAACGAAAAAATCGACTTTAGGAAATTCCCGGACTCCTAGAAAAATCGGGAATCGTCTCACGAATCCAATGGCGCCAGCCAAATTGTCCTAGCTATGATATTTCCAAAGATATGGGCTAAAAACGGTGTGATGCGAAATCCAGGCCCGTTTTGCTCTAGGAGGCCAAAGAGCCGAGAAAAACGCGAAAAACGAAAAAATCGACTTTAGAAAATTCCCGGCCCCCTAGAAAAATCGGAAATCGTCTCACCAATCCAATGGCGCCAGCCAAATTGTCCTAGCTATGATATTTCCAAAGATATGGGCGAAAAACAGTGTGATCCCAAATCCGGGCCCGTTTTGCTCTAGGAGGCCCAGGAGCCGAGAAAAACGCGAAAAACGAAAAAATCGACTTTAGAAAATTCCCGGACGCCTAGAAAAATCGGAAATCGTCTCACGAATCCAATGGCGCCAGCCAAATTGTCCTAGCTATGATATTTCCAACGATATGGGCGAATAACGGTGTGATCCCAAATCCGGGCCCGTTTTGTTCTAGGAGGCCCAGGAGCCGAGAAAAACGCGAAAAACGAAAAAAACGACTTTAGAAAATTCCCGGACCCCTAGAAAAATCGGAAATCGTCTCACGAATCCAAGGGCGCCAGCCAAATTGTCCTAGCTATGATATTTTCAAAGATATGGGCAAAAGACTGTGTGATCCCAAATCCGGGCCCGTTTTGCTCTAGGAGGCCCAGGAGCCGAGAAAAACGCGAAAAACGAAAAAATCGACTTTAGAAAATTCCCGGACGCCTAGAAAAATCGGAAATCGTCTCACGAATCCAAGGGCGCCAGCCAAATTGTCCTAGCTATGATATTTCCAAAGATATGGGCAAAAGACGGTGTGATCCCAAATCCGGGCCCGTTATGCCCTAGGAAGCCCAGGAGCCGAGCAAAACGCAAAAAACGAAAAAATCGACTGTGGACCATTCCCGGACCCCTAGAAAAATCGGAAATCGTCTCACGAATCCAATGGCGCCAGCCAAATTGTCCTAGCTGCGATATTTCCAAAGATATGGGCGAAAAACGGTGTGATCCCAAATCCGGGCCCGTTTTGCTCCAGGAGGCCCAGGAGCCGAGAAAAACGCGAAAAACGAAAAATACGACTTTAGAAAATTCCCAGCCCCCTAGAAAAATCGGAAATCGTCTCACGAATCCAATGGCGCCAGCCAAATTGTCCTAGCTATGATATTTCCAAATATATGGGCGAAAAACGGTGTGATCCCAAATCCGGGCCCGTTTTGCTCTAGGAGGCCCAGGAGCCGAGAAAAACGCGAAAAACGAAAAAATCGACTTTAGACAATTCCCGGACCCCTAGAAAAATCGGAAATCGTGTCACGAATCCAATGGCGCCAGCCAAATTGTCCTAGCTATGATATTTCCAAAGATATGGGCAAAAGACTGTGTGATCCCAAATCCGGGCCCGTTTTGCTCTAGGAGGCCCAGGAGCCGAGAAAAACGCGAAAAACGAAAAAATCGACTTTAGAAAATTCCCGGACCCCTAGAAAAATCGGAAATCGTCTCACGGATCCAATGGCGCAAGCGAAATTGTCCTAGCTATGATATTTCCAACGATATGGGCGAATAACGGTGTGATCCCAAATCCGGGCCCGTTTTGCTCTAGGAGGCCCAGGAGCCGAGAAAAACGCGAAAAACGAAAAAATCGACTTGAGAAAATTCCCGGACCCCTAGAAAAATCGGAAATCGTCGCACGAATCCAATGGCGCCAGGCAAATTGTCCTAGCTATGATATTTCCAAAGATATGGGCTAAAAACGGTGTGATGCGAAATCCAGGCCCGTTTTGCTCTAGGAGGCCAAAGAGCCGAGAAAAACGCGAAAAACGAAAAAATCGACTTTAGAAAATTCCCGGCCCCCTAGAAAAATCGGAAATCGTCTCACCAATCCAATGGCGCCAGCCAAATTGTCCTAGCTATGATATTTCCAAAGATATGGGCGAAAAACAGTGTGATCCCAAATCCGGGCCCGTTTTGCTCTAGGAGGCCCAGGAGCCGAGAAAAACGCGAAAAACGAAAAAATCGACTTTAGAAAATTCCCGGACGCCTAGAAAAATCGGAAATCGTCTCACGAATCCAATGGCGCCAGCCAAATTGTCCTAGCTATGATATTTCCAAATATATGGGCGAAAAACGGTGTGATCCCAAATCCGGGCCCGTTTTGCTCTAGGAGGCCCAGGAGCCGAGAAAAACGCAAAAAACGAAAAAATCGACTTTAGAAAATTCCCGGACGCCTAGAAAAATCGGAAATCGTCTCACGGATCCAATGGCGCAAGCGAAATTGTCCTAGCTATGATATTTCCAAAAATATGGGCGAATAACGGTGTGATCCCAAATCCGGGCCCGTTTTGCTCTAGGAGGCCCAGGAGCCGAGAAAAACGCGAAAAACGAAAAAATCGACTTGAGAAAATTCCCGGACCCCTAGAAAAATCGGAAATCGTCTCACGAATCCAATGGCGCCAGCCAAATTGTCCTAGCTATGATATTTCCAAAGATATGGGCGAAAAACGGTGTGATGCCAAATCCAGGCCCGTTTTGCTCTAGGAGGCCAAAGAGCCGAGAAAAACGCGAAAAACGAAAAAATCGACTTTAGACAATTCCCGGACCCCTAGAAAAATCGGAAATCGTGTCACGAATCCAATGGCGCCAGCCAAATTGTCCTAGCTATGATATTTCCAAAGATATGGGCAAAAGACTGTGTGATCCCAAATCCGGGCCCGTTTTGCTCTAGGAGGCCCAGGAGCCGAGAAAAACGCGAAAAACGAAAAAATCGACTTTAGAAAATTCCCGGACCCCTAGAAAATTCGGAAATCGTCTCACGGATCCAATGGCGCAAGCGAAATTGTCCTAGCTATGATATTTCCAAAGATATGGGCGAATAACGGTGTGATCCCAAATCCGGGCCCGTTTTGCTCTAGGAGGCCCAGGAGCCGAGAAAAACGCGAATAACGAAAAAATCGACTTGAGAAAATTCCCGGACCCCTAGAAAAATCGGAAATCGTCTCACGAATCCAATGGCGCCAGCCAAATTGTCATAGCTATGATATTTCCAAAGATATGGGCGAAAAACGGTGTGATGCCAAATCCAGGCCCGTTTTGCTCTAGGAGGCCAAAGAGCCGAGAAAAACGCGAAAAACGAAAAAATCGACTTTAGACAATTCCCGGACCCCTAGAAAAATCGGAAATCGTGTCACGAATCCAATGGCGCCAGCCAAATTGTCCTAGCTATGATATTTCCAAAGATATGGGCAAAAGACTGTGTGATCCCAAATCCGAGCCCGTTTTGCTCTAGGAGGCCCAGGAGCCGAGAAAAACGCGAAAAACGAAAAAATCGACTTTAGAAAATTCCCGGCCCCCTAGAAAAATCGGAAATCGTCTCACGAATCCAATGGCGCCAGCCAAATTGTCCTAGCTATGATATTTCCAAAGATATGGGCGAATAACGGTCTGAGTCCAAATCCGGGCCCGTTTTGCTCTAGGAGGCCCTGGAGCCGAGCTAAACGCAAAAAAACGAAAAAATCGACTGTGGACCATTCCCGGACCCCTTGGAACATCGGAAATCGTCTCACGAATCCAATGGCGCCAGCCAAATTGTCCTAGCTATGATATTTCCAAAGATATGGGAAAAAGACTGTGTGATCCCAAATCCGGGCCCGTTTTGTTCTAGGAGGCCCAGGAGCCGAGAAAAACGCGAAAAACGAAAAAAACGACTTTAGAAAATTCCCGGACCCCTAGAAAAATCGGAAATCGTCTCACGAATCCAATGGCGCCAGCCAAATTGTCCTAGCTATGATATTTCCAAAGATATGGGCAAAAGACTGTGTGATCCCAAATCCGGGCCCGTTTTGCTCTAGGAGGCCCAGGAGCCGAGAAAAACGCGGAAAACGAAAAAAACGACTTTAGAAAATTCCCGGACCCCTAGAAAAATCGGAAATCGTCTCACGAATCCAATGGCGCCAGCCAAATTGTCCTAGCTATGATATTTCCAACGATATGGGCGAATAACGGTGTGATCCCAAATCCGGGCCCGTTTTGTTCTAGGAGGCCCAGGAGCCGAGAAAAACGCGAAAAACGAAAAAAAGGACTTTAGAAAATTCCCGGACCCCTAGAAAAATCGGAAATCGTCTCACGAATCCAAGGGCGCCAGCCAAATTGTCCTAGCTATGATATTTCCAAAGATATGGGCAAAAGACTGTGTGATCCCAAATCCGGGCCCGTTTTGCTCTAGGAGGCCCAGGAGCCGAGAAAAACGCGAAAAACGAAAAAATCGACTTTAGAAAATTCCCGGACCCCTAGAAAATTCGGAAATCGTCTCACGGATCCAATGGCGCAAGCGAAATTGTCCTAGCTATGATATTTCCAAAGATATGGGCGAATAACGGTGTGATCCCAAATCCGGGCCCGTTTTGCTCTAGGAGGCCCAGGAGCCGAGAAAAACGCGAAAAACGAAAAAATCGACTTGAGAAAATTCCCGGACCCCTAGAAAAATCGGAAATCGTCTCACGAATCCAATGGCGCCAGCCAAATTGTCCTAGCTATGATATTTCCAACGATATGGGCGAATAACGGTGTGATCCCAAATCCGGGCCCGTTTTGTTCTAGGAGGCCCAGGAGCCGAGAAAAACGCGAAAAACGAAAAAAACGACTTTAGAAAATTCCCGGACCCCTAGAAAAATCGGAAATCGTCTCACGAATCCAAGGGCGCCAGCCAAATTGTCCTAGCTATGATATTTTCAAAGATATGGGCGAAAAACGGTGCGATCCCAAATCCGGGCCCGTTTTGCTCTAGGAGGCCCAGGAGCCGAGAAAAACGCGAAAAACGAAAAAATCGACTTTAGGAAATTCCCGGACCCCTAGAAAAATCGGAAATCGTCTCACTGATCCGATGGCGCCAGCCAAATTGTCCTAGCTATGATATTTCCAACGATATGGGCGAATAACGGTGTGATCCAAAATCCGGGCCCGTTTTGTTCTAGGAGGCCCAGGAGCCGAGAAAAACGCGAAAAACGAAAAAAACGACTTTAGAAAATTCCCGGACCCCTAGAAAAATCGGAAATCGTCTCACGAATCCAAGGGCGCCAGCCAAATTGTCCTAGCTATGATATTTCCAAAGATATGGGCGAAAAACGGTGTGATGCCAAATCCAGGCCCGTTTTGCTCAAGGAGGCCAAAGAGCCGAGAAAAACGCGAAAAACGAAAAAATCGACTTTAGACAATTCCCGGACCCCTAGAAAAATCGGAAATCGTGTCACGAATCCAATGGCGCCAGCCAAATTGTCCTAGCTATGATATTTCCAAAGATATGGGCAAAAGACTGTGTGATCCCAAATCCGGGCCCGTTTTGCTCTAGGAGGCCCAGGAGCCGAGAAAAACGCGAAAAACGAAAAAATCGACTTTAGAAAATTCCCGGACCCCTAGAAAATTCGGAAATCGTCTCACGGATCCAATGGCGCAAGCGAAATTGTCCTAGCTATGATATTTCCAAAGATATGGGCGAATAACGGTGTGATCCCAAATCCGGGCCCGTTTTGCTCTAGGAGGCCCAGGAGCCGAGAAAAACGCGAAAAACGAAAAAATCGACTTGAGAAAATTCCCGGACCCCTAGAAAAATCGGAAATCGTCTCACGAATCCAATGGCGCCAGCCAAATTGTCATAGCTATGATATTTCCAAAGATATGGGCGAAAAACGGTGTGATGCCAAATCCAGGCCCGTTTTGCTCTAGGAGGCCAAAGAGCCGAGAAAAACGCGAAAAACGAAATAATCGACTTTAGACAATTCCCGGACCCCTAGAAAATTCGGAAATCGTGTCACGAATCCAATGGCGCCAGCCAAATTGTCCTAGCTATGATATTTCCAAAGATATGGGCAAAAGACTGTGTGATCCCAAATCCGGGCCCGTTTTGCTCTAGGAGGCCCAGGAGCCGAGAAAAACGCGAAAAACGAAAAAATCGACTTTAGAAAATTCCCGGCCCCCTAGAAAAATCGGAAATCGTCTCACGAATCCAATGGCGCCAGCCAAATTGTCCTAGCTATGATATTTCCAAAGATATGGGCGAATAACGGTCTGAGTCCAAATCCGGGCCCGTTTTGCTCTAGGAGGCCCTGGAGCCGAGCTAAACGCAAAAAAACGAAAAAATCGACTGTGGACCATTCCCGGACCCCTTGGAACATCGGAAATCGTCTCACGAATCCAATGGCGCCAGCCAAATTGTCCTAGCTATGATATTTCCAAAGATATGGGAAAAAGACTGTGTGATCCCAAATCCGGGCCCGTTTTGTTCTAGGAGGCCCAGGAGCCGAGAAAAACGCGAAAAACGAAAAAAACGACTTTAGAAAATTCCCGGACCCCTAGAAAAATCGGAAATCGTCTCACGAATCCAATGGCGCCAGCCAAATTGTCCTAGCTATGATATTTCCAAAGATATGGGCAAAAGACGGTGTGATCCCAAATCCGGGCCCGTTATGCCCTAGGAAGCCCAGGAGCCGAGCAAAACGCAAAAAACGAAAAAATCGACTTTAGAAAATTCCCGGACGCCTAGAAAAATCGGAAATCGTCTCACGAATCCAAGGGCGCCAGCCAAATTGTCCTAGCTATGATATTTCCAAAGATATGGGCAAAAGACTGTGTGATCCCAAATCCGGGCCCGTTTTGTTCTAGGAGGCCCAGGAGCCGAGAAAAACGCGAAAAACGAAAAAAACGACTTTAGAAAATTCCCGGACCCCTAGAAAAATCGGAAATCGTCTCACGAATCAAATGGCGCCAGCCAAATTGTCCTAGCTATGATATTTCCAAAGATATGGGCTAAAGACTGTATGATCCCAAATCCGGGCCCGTTTTGCTCTAGGAGGCCCAGGAGCCGAGAGAAACGCGAAAAACGAAAAAATCGACTTTAGGAAATTCCCGGACTCCTAGAAAAATCGGGAATCGTCTCACGAATCCAATGGCGCCAGCCAAATTGTCCTAGCTATGATATTTCCAAAGATATGGGCTAAAAACGGTGTGATGCGAAATCCAGGCCCGTTTTGCTCTAGGAGGCCAAAGAGCCGAGAAAAACGCGAAAAACGAAAAAATCGACTTTAGAAAATTCCCGGCCCGCTAGAAAAATCGGAAATCGTCTCACCAATCTAATGGCGCCAGCCAAATTGTCCTAGCTATGATATTTCCAAAGATATGGGCGAAAAACAGTGTGATCCCAAATCCGGGCCCGTTTTGCTCTAGGAGGCCCAGGAGCCGAGAAAAACGCGAAAAACGAAAAAATCGACTTTAGAAAATTCCCGGACGCCTAGAAAAATCGGAAATCGTCTCACGAATCCAATGGCGCCAGCCAAATTGTCCTAGCTATGATATTTCCAACGATATGGGCGAATAACGGTGTGATCCCAAATCCGGGCCCGTTTTGTTCTAGGAGGCCCAGGAGCCGAGAAAAACGCGAAAAACGAAAAAAACGACTTTAGAAAATTCCCGGACCCCTAGAAAAATCGGAAATCGTCTCACGAATCCAAGGGCGCCAGCCAAATTGTCCTAGCTATGATATTTTCAAAGATATGGGCAAAAGACTGTGTGATCCCAAATCCGGGCCCGTTTTGCTCTAGGAGGCCCAGGAGCCGAGAAAAACGCGAAAAACGAAAAAATCGACTTTAGAAAATTCCCGGACGCCTAGAAAAATCGGAAATCGTCTCACGAATCCAAGGGCGCCAGCCAAATTGTCCTAGCTATGATATTTCCAAAGATATGGGCAAAAGACGGTGTGATCCCAAATCCGGGCCCGTTATGCCCTAGGAAGCCCAGGAGCCGAGCAAAACGCAAAAAACGAAAAAATCGACTGTGGACCATTCCCGGACCCCTAGAAAAATCGGAAATCGTCTCACGAATCCAATGGCGCCAGCCAAATTGTCCTAGCTGCGATATTTCCAAAGATATGGGCGAAAAACGGTGTGATCCCAAATCCGGGCCCGTTTTGCTCCAGGAGGCCCAGGAGCCGAGAAAAACGCGAAAAACGAAAAATACGACTTTAGAAAATTCCCAGCCCCCTAGAAAAATCGGAAATCGTCTCACGAATCCAATGGCGCCAGCCAAATTGTCCTAGCTATGATATTTCCAAATATATGGGCGAAAAACGGTGTGATCCCAAATCCGGGCCCGTTTTGCTCTAGGAGGCCCAGGAGCCGAGAAAAACGCGAAAAACGAAAAAATCGACTTTAGACAATTCCCGGACCCCTAGAAAAATCGGAAATCGTGTCACGAATCCAATGGCGCCAGCCAAATTGTCCTAGCTATGATATTTCCAAAGATATGGGCAAAAGACTGTGTGATCCCAAATCCGGGCCCGTTTTGCTCTAGGAGGCCCAGGAGCCGAGAAAAACGCGAAAAACGAAAAAATCGACACTAGAAAATTCCCGGACCCCTAGAAAAATCGGAAATCGTCTCACGGATCCAATGGCGCAAGCGAAATTGTCCTAGCTATGATATTTCCAACGATATGGGCGAATAACGGTGTGATCCCAAATCCGGGCCCGTTTTGCTCTAGGAGGCCCAGGAGCCGAGAAAAACGCGAAAAACGAAAAAATCGACTTGAGAAAATTCCCGGACCCCTAGAAAAATCGGAAATCGTCTCACGAATCCAATGGCGCCAGGCAAATTGTCCTAGCTATGATATTTCCAAAGATATGGGCTAAAAACGGTGTGATGCGAAATCCAGGCCCGTTTTGCTCTAGGAGGCCAAAGAGCCGAGAAAAACGCGAAAAACGAAAAAATCGACTTTAGAAAATTCCCGGCCCCCTAGAAAAATCGGAAATCGTCTCACCAATCCAATGGCGCCAGCCAAATTGTCCTAGCTATGATATTTCCAAAGATATGGGCGAAAAACAGTGTGATCCCAAATTCGGGCCCGTTTTGCTCTAGGAGGCCCAGGAGCCGAGAAAAACGCGAAAAACGAAAAAATCGACTTTAGAAAATTCCCGGACGCCTAGAAAAATCGGAAATCGTCTCACGAATCCAATGGCGCCAGCCAAATTGTCCTAGCTATGATATTTCCAAATATATGGGCGAAAAACGGTGTGATCCCAAATCCGGGCCCGTTTTGCTCTAGGAGGCCCAGGAGCCGAGAAAAACGCAAAAAACGAAAAAATCGACTTTAGAAAATTCCCGGACGCCTAGAAAAATCGGAAATCGTCTCACGGATCCAATGGCGCAAGCGAAATTGTCCTAGCTATGATATTTCCAAAAATATGGGCGAATAACGGTGTGATCCCAAATCCGGGCCCGTTTTGCTCTAGGAGGCCCAGGAGCCGAGAAAAACGCGAAAAACGAAAAAATCGACTTGAGAAAATTCCCGGACCCCTAGAAAAATCGGAAATCGTCTCACGAATCCAATGGCGCCAGCCAAATTGTCCTAGCTATGATATTTCCAAAGATATGGGCGAAAAACGGTGTGATGCCAAATCCAGGCCCGTTTTGCTCTAGGAGGCCAAAGAGCCGAGAAAAACGCGAAAAACGAAAAAATCGACTTTAGACAATTCCCGGACCCCTAGAAAAATCGGAAATCGTGTCACGAATCCAATGGCGCCAGCCAAATTGTCCTAGCTATGATATTTCCAAAGATATGGGCAAAAGACTGTGTGATCCCAAATCCGGGCCCGTTTTGCTCTAGGAGGCCCAGGAGCCGAGAAAAACGCGAAAAACGAAAAAATCGACTTTAGAAAATTCCCGGACCCCTAGAAAATTCGGAAATCGTCTCACGGATCCAATGGCGCAAGCGAAATTGTCCTAGCTATGATATTTCCAAAGATATGGGCGAATAACGGTGTGATCCCAAATCCGGGCCCGTTTTGCTCTAGGAGGCCCAGGAGCCGAGAAAAACGCGAATAACGAAAAAATCGACTTGAGAAAATTCCCGGACCCCTAGAAAAATCGGAAATCGTCTCACGAATCCAATGGCGCCAGCCAAATTGTCATAGCTATGATATTTCCAAAGATATGGGCGAAAAACGGTGTGATGCCAAATCCAGGCCCGTTTTGCTCTAGGAGGCCAAAGAGCCGAGAAAAACGCGAAAAACGAAAAAATCGACTTTAGACAATTCCCGGACCCCTAGAAAAATCGGAAATCGTGTCACGAATCCAATGGCGCCAGCCAAATTGTCCTAGCTATGATATTTCCAAAGATATGGGCAAAAGACTGTGTGATCCCAAATCCGGGCCCGTTTTGCTCTAGGAGGCCCAGGAGCCGAGAAAAACGCGAAAAACGAAAAAATCGACTTTAGAAAATTCCCGGCCCCCTAGAAAAATCGGAAATCGTCTCACGAATCCAATGGCGCCAGCCAAATTGTCCTAGCTATGATATTTCCAAAGATATGGGCGAATAACGGTCTGAGTCCAAATCCGGGCCCGTTTTGCTCTAGGAGGCCCTGGAGCCGAGCTAAACGCAAAAAAACGAAAAAATCGACTGTGGACCATTCCCGGACCCCTTGGAACATCGGAAATCGTCTCACGAATCCAATGGCGCCAGCCAAATTGTCCTAGCTATGATATTTCCAAAGATATGGGAAAAAGACTGTGTGATCCCAAATCCGGGCCCGTTTTGTTCTAGGAGGCCCAGGAGCCGAGAAAAACGCGAAAAACGAAAAAAACGACTTTAGAAAATTCCCGGACCCCTAGAAAAATCGGAAATCGTCTCACGAATCCAATGGCGCCAGCCAAATTGTCCTAGCTATGATATTTCCAAAGATATGGGCAAAAGACTGTGTGATCCCAAATCCGGGCCCGTTTTGCTCTAGGAGGCCCAGGAGCCGAGAAAAACGCGGAAAACGAAAAAAACGACTTTAGAAAATTCCCGGACCCCTAGAAAAATCGGAAATCGTCTCACGAATCCAATGGCGCCAGCCAAATTGTCCTAGCTATGATATTTCCAACGATATGGGCGAATAACGGTGTGATCCCAAATCCGGGCCCGTTTTGTTCTAGGAGGCCCAGGAGCCGAGAAAAACGCGAAAAACGAAAAAAAGGACTTTAGAAAATTCCCGGACCCCTAGAAAAATCGGAAATCGTCTCACGAATCCAAGGGCGCCAGCCAAATTGTCCTAGCTATGATATTTCCAAAGATATGGGCAAAAGACTGTGTGATCCCAAATCCGGGCCCGTTTTGCTCTAGGAGGCCCAGGAGCCGAGAAAAACGCGAAAAACGAAAAAATCGACTTTAGAAAATTCCCGGACCCCTAGAAAATTCGGAAATCGTCTCACGGATCCAATGGCGCAAGCGAAATTGTCCTAGCTATGATATTTCCAAAGATATGGGCGAATAACGGTGTGATCCCAAATCCGGGCCCGTTTTGCTCTAGGAGGCCCAGGAGCCGAGAAAAACGCGAAAAACGAAAAAATCGACTTGAGAAAATTCCCGGACCCCTAGAAAAATCGGAAATCGTCTCACGAATCCAATGGCGCCAGCCAAATTGTCCTAGCTATGATATTTCCAACGATATGGGCGAATAACGGTGTGATCCCAAATCCGGGCCCGTTTTGTTCTAGGAGGCCCAAGAGCCGAGAAAAACGCGAAAAACGAAAAAAACGACTTTAGTAAATTCCCGGACCCCTAGAAAAATCGGAAATCGTCTCACGAATCCAAGGGCGCCAGCCAAATTGTCCTAGCTATGATATTTTCAAAGATATGGGCGAAAAACGGTGCGATCCCAAATCCGGGCCCGTTTTGCTCTAGGAGGCCCAGGAGCCGAGAAAAACGCGAAAAACGAAAAAATCGACTTTAGGAAATTCCCGGACCCCTAGAAAAATCGGAAATCGTCTCACTGATCCGATGGCGCCAGCCAAATTGTCCTAGCTATGATATTTCCAACGATATGGGCGAATAACGGTGTGATCCAAAATCCGGGCCCGTTTTGTTCTAGGAGGCCCAGGAGCCGAGAAAAACGCGAAAAACGAAAAAAACGACTTTAGAAAATTCCCGGACCCCTAGAAAAATCGGAAATCGTCTCACGAATCCAAGGGCGCCAGCCAAATTGTCCTAGCTATGATATTTCCAAAGATATGGGCGAAAAACGGTGTGATGCCAAATCCAGGCCCGTTTTGCTCTAGGAGGCCAAAGAGCCGAGAAAAACGCGAAAAACGAAAAAATCGACTTTAGACAATTCCCGGACCCCTAGAAAAATCGGAAATCGTGTCACGAATCCAATGGCGCCAGCCAAATTGTCCTAGCTATGATATTTCCAAAGATATGGGCAAAAGACTGTGTGATCCCAAATCCGGGCCCGTTTTGCTCTAGGAGGCCCAGGAGCCGAGAAAAACGCGAAAAACGAATAAATCGACTTTAGAAAATTCCCGGACCCCTAGAAAATTCGGAAATCGTCTCACGGATCCAATGGCGCAAGCGAAATTGTCCTAGCTATGATATTTCCAAAGATATGGGCGAATAACGGTGTGATCCCAAATCCGGGCCCGTTTTGCTCTAGGAGGCCCAGGAGCCGAGAAAAACGCGAAAAACGAAAAAATCGACTTGAGAAAATTCCCGGACCCCTAGAAAAATCGGAAATCGTCTCACGAATCCAATGGCGCCAGCCAAATTGTCATAGCTATGATATTTCCAAAGATATGGGCGAAAAACGGTGTGATGCCAAATCCAGGCCCGTTTTGCTCTAGGAGGCCAAAGAGCCGAGAAAAACGCGAAAAACGAAATAATCGACTTTAGACAATTCCCGGACCCCTAGAAAATTCGGAAATCGTGTCACGAATCCAATGGCGCCAGCCAAATTGTCCTAGCTATGATATTTCCAAAGATATGGGCAAAAGACTGTGTGATCCCAAATCCGGGCCCGTTTTGCTCTAGGAGGCCCAGGAGCCGAGAAAAACGCGAAAAACGAAAAAATCGACTTTAGAAAATTCCCGGCCCCCTAGAAAAATCGGAAATCGTCTCACGAATCCAATGGCGCCAGCCAAATTGTCCTAGCTATGATATTTCCAAAGATATGGGCGAATAACGGTCTGAGTCCAAATCCGGGCCCGTTTTGCTCTAGGAGGCCCTGGAGCCGAGCTAAACGCAAAAAAACGAAAAAATCGACTGTGGACCATTCCCGGACCCCTTGGAACATCGGAAATCGTCTCACGAATCCAATGGCGCCAGCCAAATTGTCCTAGCTATGATATTTCCAAAGATATGGGAAAAAGACTGTGTGATCCCAAATCCGGGCCCGTTTTGTTCTAGGAGGCCCAGGAGCCGAGAAAAACGCGAAAAACGAAAAAAACGACTTTAGAAAATTCCCGGACCCCTAGAAAAATCGGAAATCGTCTCACGAATCCAATGGCGCCAGCCAAATTGTCCTAGCTATGATATTTCCAAAGATATGGGCAAAAGACGGTGTGATCCCAAATCCGGGCCCGTTATGCCCTAGGAAGCCCAGGAGCCGAGCAAAACGCAAAAAACGAAAAAATCGACTTTAGAAAATTCCCGGACGCCTAGAAAAATCGGAAATCGTCTCACGAATCCAAGGGCGCCAGCCAAATTGTCCTAGCTATGATATTTCCAAAGATATGGGCAAAAGACTGTGTGATCCCAAATCCGGGCCCGTTTTGTTCTAGGAGGCCCAGGAGCCGAGAAAAACGCGAAAAACGAAAAAAACGACTTTAGAAAATTCCCGGACCCCTAGAAAAATCGGAAATCGTCTCACGAATCAAATGGCGCCAGCCAAATTGTCCTAGCTATGATATTTCCAAAGATATGGGCTAAAGACTGTATGATCCCAAATCCGGGCCCGTTTTGCTCTAGGAGGCCCAGGAGCCGAGAGAAACGCGAAAAACGAAAAAATCGACTTTAGGAAATTCCCGGACTCCTAGAAAAATCGGGAATCGTCTCACGAATCCAATGGCGCCAGCCAAATTGTCCTAGCTATGATATTTCCAAAGATATGGGCTAAAAACGGTGTGATGCGAAATCCAGGCCCGTTTTGCTCTAGGAGGCCAAAGAGCCGAGAAAAACGCGAAAAACGAAAAAATCGACTTTAGAAAATTCCCGGCCCGCTAGAAAAATCGGAAATCGTCTCACGAATCCAATGGCGCCAGCCAAATTGTCCTAGCTATGATATTTCCAAAGATATGGGCGAAAAACAGTGTGATCCCAAATCCGGGCCCGTTTTGCTCTAGGAGGCCCAGGAGCCGAGAAAAACGCGAAAAACGAAAAAATCGACTTTAGAAAATTCCCGGACGCCTAGAAAAATCGGAAATCGTCTCACGAATCCAATGGCGCCAGCCAAATTGTCCTAGCTATGATATTTCCAACGATATGGGCGAATAACGGTGTGATCCCAAATCCGGGCCCGTTTTGTTCTAGGAGGCCCAGGAGCCGAGAAAAACGCGAAAAACGAAAAAAACGACTTTAGAAAATTCCCGGACCCCTAGAAAAATCGGAAATCGTCTCACGAATCCAAGGGCGCCAGCCAAATTGTCCTAGCTATGATATTTCCAAAGATATGGGCAAAAGACTGTGTGATCCCAAATCCGGGCCCGTTTTGTTCTAGGAGGCCCAGGAGCCGAGAAAAACGCGAAAAACGAAAAAAACGACTTTAGAAAATTCCCGGACCCCTAGAAAAATCGGAAATCGTCTCACGAATCAAATGGCGCCAGCCAAATTGTCCTAGCTATGATATTTCCAAAGATATGGGCTAAAGACTGTATGATCCCAAATCCGGGCCCGTTTTGCTCTAGGAGGCCCAGGAGCCGAGAGAAACGCGAAAAACGAAAAAATCGACTTTAGGAAATTCCCGGACTCCTAGAAAAATCGGGAATCGTCTCACGAATCCAATGGCGCCAGCCAAATTGTCCTAGCTATGATATTTCCAAAGATATGGGCTAAAAACGGTGTGATGCGAAATCCAGGCCCGTTTTGCTCTAGGAGGCCAAAGAGCCGAGAAAAACGCGAAAAACGAAAAAATCGACTTTAGAAAATTCCCGGCCCGCTAGAAAAATCGGAAATCGTCTCACCAATCCAATGGCGCCAGCCAAATTGTCCTAGCTATGATATTTCCAAAGATATGGGCGAAAAACAGTGTGATCCCAAATCCGGGCCCGTTTTGCTCTAGGAGGCCCAGGAGCCGAGAAAAACGCGAAAAACGAAAAAATCGACTTTAGAAAATTCCCGGACGCCTAGAAAAATCGGAAATCGTCTCACGAATCCAATGGCGCCAGCCAAATTGTCCTAGCTATGATATTTCCAACGATATGGGCGAATAACGGTGTGATCCCAAATCCGGGCCCGTTTTGTTCTAGGAGGCCCAGGAGCCGAGAAAAACGCGAAAAACGAAAAAAACGACTTTAGAAAATTCCCGGACCCCTAGAAAAATCGGAAATCGTCTCACGAATCCAAGGGCGCCAGCCAAATTGTCCTAGCTATGATATTTTCAAAGATATGGGCAAAAGACTGTGTGATCCCAAATCCGGGCCCGTTTTGCTCTAGGAGGCCCAGGAGCCGAGAAAAACGCGAAAAACGAAAAAATCGACTTTAGAAAATTCCCGGACGCCTAGAAAAATCGGAAATCGTCTCACGAATCCAAGGGCGCCAGCCAAATTGTCCTAGCTATGATATTTCCAAAGATATGGGCAAAAGACGGTGTGATCCCAAATCCGGGCCCGTTATGCCCTAGGAAGCCCAGGAGCCGAGCAAAACGCAAAAAACGAAAAAATCGACTGTGGACCATTCCCGGACCCCTAGAAAAATCAGAAATCGTCTCACGAATCCAATGGCGCCAGCCAAATTGTCCTAGCTGCGATATTTCCAAAGATATGGGCGAAAAACGGTGTGATCCCAAATCCGGGCCCGTTTTGCTCCAGGAGGCCCAGGAGCCGAGAAAAACGCGAAAAACGAAAAATACGACTTTAGAAAATTCCCAGCCCCCTAGAAAAATCGGAAATCGTCTCACGAATCCAATGGCGCCAGCCAAATTGTCCTAGCTATGATATTTCCAAATATATGGGCGAAAAACGGTGTGATCCCAAATCCGGGCCCGTTTTGCTCTAGGAGGCCCAGGAGCCGAGAAAAACGCGAAAAACGAAAAAATCGACTTTAGACAATTCCCGGACCCCTAGAAAAATCGGAAATCGTGTCACGAATCCAATGGCGCCAGCCAAATTGTCCTAGCTATGATATTTCCAAAGATATGGGCAAAAGACTGTGTGATCCCAAATCCGGGCCCGTTTTGCTCTAGGAGGCCCAGGAGCCGAGAAAAACGCGAAAAACGAAAAAATCGACTTTAGAAAATTCCCGGACCCCTAGAAAAATCGGAAATCGTCTCACGGATCCAATGGCGCAAGCGAAATTGTCCTAGCTATGATATTTCCAACGATATGGGCGAATAACGGTGTGATCCCAAATCCGGGCCCGTTTTGCTCTAGGAGGCCCAGGAGCCGAGAAAAACGCGAAAAACGAAAAAATCGACTTGAGAAAATTCCCGGACCCCTAGAAAAATCGGAAATCGTCTCACGAATCCAATGGCGCCAGGCAAATTGTCCTAGCTATGATATTTCCAAAGATATGGGCTAAAAACGGTGTGATGCGAAATCCAGGCCCGTTTTGCTCTAGGAGGCCAAAGAGCCGAGAAAAACGCGAAAAACGAAAAAATCGACTTTAGAAAATTCCCGGCCCCCTAGAAAAATCGGAAATCGTCTCACCAATCCAATGGCGCCAGCCAAATTGTCCTAGCTATGATATTTCCAAAGATATGGGCGAAAAACAGTGTGATCCCAAATTCGGGCCCGTTTTGCTCTAGGAGGCCCAGGAGCCGAGAAAAACGCGAAAAACGAAAAAATCGACTTTAGAAAATTCCCGGACGCCTAGAAAAATCGGAAATCGTCTCACGAATCCAATGGCGCCAGCCAAATTGTCCTAGCTATGATATTTCCAAATATATGGGCGAAAAACGGTGTGATCCCAAATCCGGGCCCGTTTTGCTCTAGGAGGCCCAGGAGCCGAGAAAAACGCAAAAAACGAAAAAATCGACTTTAGAAAATTCCCGGACGCCTAGAAAAATCGGAAATCGTCTCACGGATCCAATGGCGCAAGCGAAATTGTCCTAGCTATGATATTTCCAAAAATATGGGCGAATAACGGTGTGATCCCAAATCCGGGCCCGTTTTGCTCTAGGAGGCCCAGGAGCCGAGAAAAACGCGAAAAACGAAAAAATCGACTTGAGAAAATTCCCGGACCCCTAGAAAAATCGGAAATCGTCTCACGAATCCAATGGCGCCAGCCAAATTGTCCTAGCTATGATATTTCCAAAGATATGGGCGAAAAACGGTGTGATGCCAAATCCAGGCCCGTTTTGCTCTAGGAGGCCAAAGAGCCGAGAAAAACGCGAAAAACGAAAAAATCGACTTTAGACAATTCCCGGACCCCTAGAAAAATCGGAAATCGTGTCACGAATCCAATGGCGCCAGCCAAATTGTCCTAGCTATGATATTTCCAAAGATATGGGCAAAAGACTGTGTGATCCCAAATCCGGGCCCGTTTTGCTCTAGGAGGCCCAGGAGCCGAGAAAAACGCGAAAAACGAAAAAATCGACTTTAGAAAATTCCCGGACCCCTAGAAAATTCGGAAATCGTCTCACGAATCCAATGGCGCCAGCCAAATTGTCCTAGCTATGATATTTCCAAAGATATGGGCGAATAACGGTCTGAGTCCAAATCCGGGCCCGTTTTGCTCTAGGAGGCCCTGGAGCCGAGCTAAACGCAAAAAAACGAAAAAATCGACTGTGGACCATTCCCGGACCCCTTGGAACATCGGAAATCGTCTCACGAATCCAATGGCGCCAGCCAAATTGTCCTAGCTATGATATTTCCAAAGATATGGGAAAAAGACTGTGTGATCCCAAATCCGGGCCCGTTTTGTTCTAGGAGGCCCAGGAGCCGAGAAAAACGCGAAAAACGAAAAAAACGACTTTAGAAAATTCCCGGACCCCTAGAAAAATCGGAAATCGTCTCACGAATCCAATGGCGCCAGCCAAATTGTCCTAGCTATGATATTTCCAAAGATATGGGCAAAAGACTGTGTGATCCCAAATCCGGGCCCGTTTTGCTCTAGGAGGCCCAGGAGCCGAGAAAAACGCGGAAAACGAAAAAAACGACTTTAGAAAATTCCCGGACCCCTAGAAAAATCGGAAATCGTCTCACGAATCCAATGGCGCCAGCCAAATTGTCCTAGCTATGATATTTCCAACGATATGGGCGAATAACGGTGTGATCCCAAATCCGGGCCCGTTTTGTTCTAGGAGGCCCAGGAGCCGAGAAAAACGCGAAAAACGAAAAAATCGACTTTAGAAAATTCCCGGACCCCTAGAAAATTCGGAAATCGTCTCACGGATCCAATGGCGCAAGCGAAATTGTCCTAGCTATGATATTTCCAAAGATATGGGCGAATAACGGTGTGATCCCAAATCCGGGCCCGTTTTGCTCTAGGAGGCCCAGGAGCCGAGAAAAACGCGAAAAACGAAAAAATCGACTTGAGAAAATTCCCGGACCCCTAGAAAAATCGGAAATCGTCTCACGAATCCAATGGCGCCAGCCAAATTGTCCTAGCTATGATATTTTCAAAGATATGGGCGAAAAACGGTGCGATCCCAAATCCGGGCCCGTTTTGCTCTAGGAGGCCCAGGAGCCGAGAAAAACGCGAAAAACGAAAAAATCGACTTTAGGAAATTCCCGGACCCCTAGAAAAATCGGAAATCGTCTCACTGATCCGATGGCGCCAGTCAAATTGTCCTAGCTATGATATTTCCAACGATATGGGCGAATAACGGTGTGATCCAAAATCCGGGCCCGTTTTGTTCTAGGAGGCCCAGGAGCCGAGAAAAACGCGAAAAACGAAAAAAACGACTTTAGAAAATTCCCGGACCCCTAGAAAAATCGGAAATCGTCTCACGAATCCAAGGGCGCCAGCCAAATTGTCCTAGCTATGATATTTCCAAAGATATGGGCGAAAAACGGTGTGATGCCAAATCCAGGCCCGTTTTGCTCTAGGAGGCCAAAGAGCCGAGAAAAACGCGAAAAACGAAAAAATCGACTTTAGACAATTCCCGGACCCCTAGAAAAATCGGAAATCGTGTCACGAATCCAATGGCGCCAGCCAAATTGTCCTAGCTATGATATTTCCAAAGATATGGGCAAAAGACTGTGTGATCCCAAATCCGGGCCCGTTTTGCTCTAGGAGGCCCAGGAGCCGAGAAAAACGCGAAAAACGAAAAAATCGACTTTAGAAAATTCCCGGACCCCTAGAAAATTCGGAAATCGTCTCACGGATCCAATGGCGCAAGCGAAATTGTCCTAGCTATGATATTTCCAAAGATATGGGCGAATAACGGTGTGATCCCAAATCCGGGCCCGTTTTGCTCTAGGAGGCCCAGGAGCCGAGAAAAACGCGAAAAACGAAAAAATCGACTTGAGAAAATTCCCGGACCCCTAGAAAAATCGGAAATCGTCTCACGAATCCAATGGCGCCAGGCAAATTGTCCTAGCTATGATATTTCCAAAGATATGGGCTAAAAACGGTGTGATGCCAAATCCAGGCCCGTTTTGCTCTAGGAGGCCAAAGAGCCGAGAAAAACGCGAAAAACGAAAAAATCGACTTTAGACAATTCCCGGACCCCTAGAAAAATCGGAAATCGTCTCACCAATCCAATGGCGCCAGCCAAATTGTCCTAGCTATGATATTTCCAAAGATATGGGCGAAAAACAGTGTGATCCCAAATCCGGGCCCGTTTTGCTCTAGGAGGCCCAGGAGCCGAGAAAAACGCGAAAAACGAAAAAATCGACTTTAGAAAATTCCCGGACGCCTAGAAAAATCGGAAATCGTCTCACGAATCCAATGGCGCCAGCCAAATTGTCCTAGCTATGATATTTCCAAATATATGGGCGAAAAACGGTGTGATCCCAAATCCGGGCCCGTTTTGCTCTAGGAGGCCCAGGAGCCGAGAAAAACGCGAAAAACGAAAAAATCGACTTTAGAAAATTCCCGGACGCCTAGAAAAATCGGAAATCGTCTCACTGATCCGATGGCGCCAGCCAAATTGTCCTAGCTATGATATTTCCAACGATATGGGCGAATAACGGTGTGATCCAAAATCCGGGCCCGTTTTGTTCTAGGAGGCCCAGGAGCCGAGAAAAACGCGAAAAACGAAAAAATCGACTTTAGAAAATTCCCGGACCCCTAGAAAAATCGGAAATCGTGTCACGAATCCAATGGCGCCAGCCAAATTGTCCTAGCTATGATATTTCCAAAGATATGGGCAAAAGACTGTGTGATCCCAAATCCGGGCCCGTTTTGCTCTAGGAGGCCCAGGAGCCGAGAAAAACGCGAAAAACGAAAAAATCGACTTTAGAAAATTCCCGGACCCCTAGAAAATTCGGAAATCGTCTCACGGATCCAATGGCGCCAGCCAAATTGTCCTAGCTATGATATTTCCAAAGATATGGGCGAAAAACAGTGTGATCCCAAATCCGGGCCCGTTTTGCTCTAGGAGGCCCAGGAGCCGAGAAAAACGCGAAAAACGAAAAAATCGACTTTAGAAAATTCCCGGACGCCTAGAAAAATCGGAAATCGTCTCACGAATCCAATGGCGCCAGCCAAATTGTCCTAGCTATGATATTTCCAACGATATGGGCGAATAACGGTGTGATCCCAAATCCGGGCCCGTTTTGCTCTAGGAGGCCCAGGAGCCGAGAAAAACGCGAAAAACGAAAAAATCGACTTTAGACAATTCCCGGACCCCTAGAAAAATCGGAAATCGTGTCACGAATCCAATGGCGCCAGCCAAATTGTCCTAGCTATGATATTTCCAAAGATATGGGCAAAAGACTGTGTGATCCCAAATCCGGGCCCGTTTTGCTCTAGGAGGCCCAGGAGCCGAGAAAAACGCGAAAAACGAAAAAATCGACTTTAGAAAATTCCCGGACCCCTAGAAAAATCGGAAATCGTCTCACGGATCCAATGGCGCAAGCGAAATTGTCCTAGCTATGATATTTCCAACGATATGGGCGAATAACGGTGTGATCCCAAATCCGGGCCCGTTTTGCTCTAGGAGGCCCAGGAGCCGAGAAAAACGCGAAAAACGAAAAAATCGACTTGAGAAAATTCCCGGACCCCTAGAAAAATCGGAAATCGTCTCACGAATCCAATGGCGCCAGGCAAATTGTCCTAGCTATGATATTTCCAAAGATATGGGCTAAAAACGGTGTGATGCGAAATCCAGGCCCGTTTTGCTCTAGGAGGCCAAAGAGCCGAGAAAAACGCGAAAAACGAAAAAATCGACTTTAGAAAATTCCCGGCCCCCTAGAAAAATCGGAAATCGTCTCACCAATCCAATGGCGCCAGCCAAATTGTCCTAGCTATGATATTTCCAAAGATATGGGCGAAAAACAGTGTGATCCCAAATTCGGGCCCGTTTTGCTCTAGGAGGCCCAGGAGCCGAGAAAAACGCGAAAAACGAAAAAATCGACTTTAGAAAATTCCCGGACGCCTAGAAAAATCGGAAATCGTCTCACGAATCCAATGGCGCCAGCCAAATTGTCCTAGCTATGATATTTCCAAAGATACGGGCGAAAAACGGTGTGATCCCAAATCCGGGCCCGTTTTGCTCCAGGAGGCCCAGGAGCCGAGAAAAACGCGAAAAACGAAAAATACGACTTTAGAAAATTCCCAGCCCCCTAGAAAAATCGGAAATCGTCTCACGAATCCAATGGCGCCAGCCAAATTGTCCTAGCTATGATATTTCCAAATATATGGGCGAAAAACGGTGTGATCCCAAATCCGGGCCCGTTTTGCTCTAGGAGGCCCAGGAGCCGAGAAAAACGCGAAAAACGAAAAAATCGACTTTAGACAATTCCCGGACCCCTAGAAAAATCGGAAATCGTGTCACGAATCCAATGGCGCCAGCCAAATTGTCCTAGCTATGATATTTCCAAAGATATGGGCAAAAGACTGTGTGATCCCAAATCCGGGCCCGTTTTGCTCTAGGAGGCCCAGGAGCCGAGAAAAACGCGAAAAACGAAAAAATCGACTTTAGAAAATTCCCGGACCCCTAGAAAAATCGGAAATCGTCTCACGGATCCAATGGCGCAAGCGAAATTGTCCTAGCTATGATATTTCCAACGATATGGGCGAATAACGGTGTGATCCCAAATCCGGGCCCGTTTTGCTCTAGGAGGCCCAGGAGCCGAGAAAAACGCGAAAAACGAAAAAATCGACTTGAGAAAATTCCCGGACCCCTAGAAAAATCGGAAATCGTCTCACGAATCCAATGGCGCCAGGCAAATTGTCCTAGCTATGATATTTCCAAAGATATGGGCTAAAAACGGTGTGATGCGAAATCCAGGCCCGTTTTGCTCTAGGAGGCCAAAGAGCCGAGAAAAACGCGAAAAACGAAAAAATCGACTTTAGAAAATTCCCGGCCCCCTAGAAAAATCGGAAATCGTCTCACCAATCCAATGGCGCCAGCCAAATTGTCCTAGCTATGATATTTCCAAAGATATGGGCGAAAAACAGTGTGATCCCAAATTCGGGCCCGTTTTGCTCTAGGAGGCCCAGGAGCCGAGAAAAACGCGAAAAACGAAAAAATCGACTTTAGAAAATTCCCGGACGCCTAGAAAAATCGGAAATCGTCTCACGAATCCAATGGCGCCAGCCAAATTGTCCTAGCTATGATATTTCCAAATATATGGGCGAAAAACGGTGTGATCCCAAATCCGGGCCCGTTTTGCTCTAGGAGGCCCAGGAGCCGAGAAAAACGCAAAAAACGAAAAAATCGACTTTAGAAAATTCCCGGACGCCTAGAAAAATCGGAAATCGTCTCACGGATCCAATGGCGCAAGCGAAATTGTCCTAGCTATGATATTTCCAAAAATATGGGCGAATAACGGTGTGATCCCAAATCCGGGCCCGTTTTGCTCTAGGAGGCCCAGGAGCCGAGAAAAACGCGAAAAACGAAAAAATCGACTTGAGAAAATTCTCGGACCCCTAGAAAAATCGGAAATCGTCTCACGAATCCAATGGCGCCAGCCAAATTGTCCTAGCTATGATATTTCCAAAGATATGGGCGAAAAACGGTGTGATGCCAAATCCAGGCCCGTTTTGCTCTAGGAGGCCAAAGAGCCGAGAAAAACGCGAAAAACGAAAAAATCGACTTTAGAAAATTCCCGGACCCCTAGAAAATTCGGAAATCGTCTCACGGATCCAATGGCGCCAGCCAAATTGTCCTAGCTATGATATTTCCAAAGATATGGGCGAAAAACAGTGTGATCCCAAATCCGGGCCCGTTTTGCTCTAGGAGGCCCAGGAGCCGAGAAAAACGCGAAAAACGAAAAAATCGACTTTAGAAAATTCCCGGACGCCTAGAAAAATCGGAAATCGTCTCACGAATCCAATGGCGCCAGCCAAATTGTCCTAGCTATGATATTTCCAACGATATGGGCGAATAACGGTGTGATCCCAAATCCGGGCCCGTTTTGTTCTAGGAGGCCCAGGAGCCGAGAAAAACGCGAAAAACGAAAAAAACGACTTTAGAAAATTCCCGGACCCCTAGAAAAATCGGAAATCGTCTCACGAATCCAAGGGCGCCAGCCACATTGTCCTAGCTATGATATTTCCAAAGATATGGGCAAAAGACGGTGTGATCCCAAATCCGGGCCCGTTATGCCCTAGGAAGCCCAGGAGCCGAGCAAAACGCAAAAAACGAAAAAATCGACTGTGGACCATTCCCGGACCCCTAGAAAAATCGGAAATCGTCTCACGAATCCAATGGCGCCAGCCAAATTGTCCTAGCTGCGATATTTCCAAAGATATGGGCGAAAAACGGTGTGATCCCAAATCCGGGCCCGTTTTGCTCTAGGAGGCCCAGGAGCCGAGAAAAACGCGAAAAACGAAAAAATCGACTTTAGACAATTCCCGGACCCCTAGAAAAATCGGAAATCGTGTCACGAATCCAATGGCGCCAGCCAAATTGTCCTAGCTATGATATTTCCAAAGATATGGGCAAAAGACTGTGTGATCCCAAATCCGGGCCCGTTTTGCTCTAGGAGGCCCAGGAGCCGAGAAAAACGCGAAAAACGAAAAAATCGACTTTAGAAAATTCCCGGACCCCTAGAAAAATCGGAAATCGTCTCACGGATCCAATGGCGCAAGCGAAATTGTCCTAGCTATGATATTTCCAACGATATGGGCGAATAACGGTGTGATCCCAAATCCGGGCCCGTTTTGCTCTAGGAGGCCCAGGAGCCGAGAAAAACGCGAAAAACGAAAAAATCGACTTGAGAAAATTCCCGGACCCCTAGAAAAATCGGAAATCGTCTCACGAATCCAATGGCGCCAGGCAAATTGTCCTAGCTATGATATTTCCAAAGATATGGGCTAAAAACGGTGTGATGCGAAATCCAGGCCCGTTTTGCTCTAGGAGGCCAAAGAGCCGAGAAAAACGCGAAAAACGAAAAAATCGACTTTAGAAAATTCCCGGCCCCCTAGAAAAATCGGAAATCGTCTCACGAATCCAATGGCGCCAGCCAAATTGTCCTAGCTATGATATTTCCAAAGATATGGGCGAAAAACGGTGTGATCCCAAATCCGGGCCCGTTTTGCTCCAGGAGGCCCAGGAGCCGAGAAAAACGCGAAAAACGAAAAATACGACTTTAGAAAATTCCCAGCCCCCTAGAAAAATCGGAAATCGTCTCACGAATCCAATGGCGCCAGCCAAATTGTCCTAGCTATGATATTTCCAAATATATGGGCGAAAAACGGTGTGATCCCAAATCCGGGCCCGTTTTGCTCTAGGAGGCCCAGGAGCCGAGAAAAACGCGAAAAACGAAAAAATCGACTTTAGACAATTCCCGGACCCCTAGAAAAATCGGAAATCGTGTCACGAATCCAATGGCGCCAGCCAAATTGTCCTAGCTATGATATTTCCAAAGATATGGGCAAAAGACTGTGTGATCCCAAATCCGGGCCCGTTTTGCTCTAGGAGGCCCAGGAGCCGAGAAAAACGCGAAAAACGAAAAAATCGACTTTAGAAAATTCCCGGACCCCTAGAAAAATCGGAAATCGTCTCACGGATCCAATGGCGCAAGCGAAATTGTCCTAGCTATGATATTTCCAACGATATGGGCGAATAACGGTGTGATCCCAAATCCGGGCCCGTTTTGCTCTAGGAGGCCCAGGAGCCGAGAAAAACGCGAAAAACGAAAAAATCGACTTGAGAAAATTCCCGGACCCCTAGAAAAATCGGAAATCGTCTCACGAATCCAATGGCGCCAGGCAAATTGTCCTAGCTATGATATTTCCAAAGATATGGGCTAAAAACGGTGTGATGCGAAATCCAGGCCCGTTTTGCTCTAGGAGGCCAAAGAGCCGAGAAAAACGCGAAAAACGAAAAAATCGACTTTAGAAAATTCCCGGCCCCCTAGAAAAATCGGAAATCGTCTCACCAATCCAATGGCGCCAGCCAAATTGTCCTAGCTATGATATTTCCAAAGATATGGGCGAAAAACAGTGTGATCCCAAATTCGGGCCCGTTTTGCTCTAGGAGGCCCAGGAGCCGAGAAAAACGCGAAAAACGAAAAAATCGACTTTAGAAAATTCCCGGACGCCTAGAAAAATCGGAAATCGTCTCACGAATCCAATGGCGCCAGCCAAATTGTCCTAGCTATGATATTTCCAAATATATGGGCGAAAAACGGTGTGATCCCAAATCCGGGCCCGTTTTGCTCTAGGAGGCCCAGGAGCCGAGAAAAACGCAAAAAACGAAAAAATCGACTTTAGAAAATTCCCGGACGCCTAGAAAAATCGGAAATCGTCTCACGGATCCAATGGCGCAAGCGAAATTGTCCTAGCTATGATATTTCCAAAAATATGGGCGAATAACGGTGTGATCCCAAATCCGGGCCCGTTTTGCTCTAGGAGGCCCAGGAGCCGAGAAAAACGCGAAAAACGAAAAAATCGACTTGAGAAAATTCCCGGACCCCTAGAAAAATCGGAAATCGTCTCACGAATCCAATGGCGCCAGCCAAATTGTCCTAGCTATGATATTTCCAAAGATATGGGCGAAAAACGGTGTGATGCCAAATCCAGGCCCGTTTTGCTCTAGGAGGCCAAAGAGCCGAGAAAAACGCGAAAAACGAAAAAATCGACTTTAGACAATTCCCGGACCCCTAGAAAAATCGGAAATCGTGTCACGAATCCAATGGCGCCAGCCAAATTGTCCTAGCTATGATATTTCCAAAGATATGGGCAAAAGACTGTGTGATCCCAAATCCGGGCCCGTTTTGCTCTAGGAGGCCCAGGAGCCGAGAAAAACGCGAAAAACGAAAAAATCGACTTTAGAAAATTCCCGGACCCCTAGAAAATTCGGAAATCGTCTCACGGATCCAATGGCGCAAGCGAAATTGTCCTAGCTATGATATTTCCAAAGATATGGGCGAATAACGGTGTGATCCCAAATCCGGGCCCGTTTTGCTCTAGGAGGCCCAGGAGCCGAGAAAAACGCGAATAACGAAAAAATCGACTTGAGAAAATTCCCGGACCCCTAGAAAAATCGGAAATCGTCTCACGAATCCAATGGCGCCAGGCAAATTGTCATAGCTATGATATTTCCAAAGATATGGGCTAAAAACGGTGTGATGCCAAATCCAGGCCCGTTTTGCTCTAGGAGGCCAAAGAGCCGAGAAAAACGCGAAAAACGAAAAAATCGACTTTAGAAAATTCCCGGCCCCCTAGAAAAATCGGAAATCGTCTCACGAATCCAATGGCGCCAGCCAAATTGTCCTAGCTATGATATTTCCAAAGATATGGGCGAAAAACGGTGTGATCCCAAATCCGGGCCCGTTTTGCTCCAGGAGGCCCAGGAGCCGAGAAAAACGCGAAAAACGAAAAATACGACTTTAGAAAATTCCCAGCCCCCTAGAAAAATCGGAAATCGTCTCACGAATCCAATGGCGCCAGCCAAATTGTCCTAGCTATGATATTTCCAAATATATGGGCGAAAAACGGTGTGATCCCAAATCCGGGCCCGTTTTGCTCTAGGAGGCCCAGGAGCCGAGAAAAACGCGAAAAACGAAAAAATCGACTTTAGACAATTCCCGGACCCCTAGAAAAATCGGAAATCGTGTCACGAATCCAATGGCGCCAGCCAAATTGTCCTAGCTATGATATTTCCAAAGATATGGGCAAAAGACTGTGTGATCCCAAATCCGGGCCCGTTTTGCTCTAGGAGGCCCAGGAGCCGAGAAAAACGCGAAAAACGAAAAAATCGACTTTAGAAAATTCCCGGACCCCTAGAAAAATCGGAAATCGTCTCACGGATCCAATGGCGCAAGCGAAATTGTCCTAGCTATGATATTTCCAACGATATGGGCGAATAACGGTGTGATCCCAAATCCGGGCCCGTTTTGCTCTAGGAGGCCCAGGAGCCGAGAAAAACGCGAAAAACGAAAAAATCGACTTGAGAAAATTCCCGGACCCCTAGAAAAATCGGAAATCGTCTCACGAATCCAATGGCGCCAGGCAAATTGTCCTAGCTATGATATTTCCAAAGATATGGGCTAAAAACGGTGTGATGCGAAATCCAGGCCCGTTTTGCTCTAGGAGGCCAAAGAGCCGAGAAAAACGCGAAAAACGAAAAAATCGACTTTAGAAAATTCCCGGCCCCCTAGAAAAATCGGAAATCGTCTCACCAATCCAATGGCGCCAGCCAAATTGTCCTAGCTATGATATTTCCAAAGATATGGGCGAAAAACAGTGTGATCCCAAATTCGGGCCCGTTTTGCTCTAGGAGGCCCAGGAGCCGAGAAAAACGCGAAAAACGAAAAAATCGACTTTAGAAAATTCCCGGACGCCTAGAAAAATCGGAAATCGTCTCACGAATCCAATGGCGCCAGCCAAATTGTCCTAGCTATGATATTTCCAAATATATGGGCGAAAAACGGTGTGATCCCAAATCCGGGCCCGTTTTGCTCTAGGAGGCCCAGGAGCCGAGAAAAACGCAAAAAACGAAAAAATCGACTTTAGAAAATTCCCGGACGCCTAGAAAAATCGGAAATCGTCTCACGGATCCAATGGCGCAAGCGAAATTGTCCTAGCTATGATATTTCCAAAAATATGGGCGAATAACGGTGTGATCCCAAATCCGGGCCCGTTTTGCTCTAGGAGGCCCAGGAGCCGAGAAAAACGCGAAAAACGAAAAAATCGACTTGAGAAAATTCCCGGACCCCTAGAAAAATCGGAAATCGTCTCACGAATCCAATGGCGCCAGCCAAATTGTCCTAGCTATGATATTTCCAAAGATATGGGCGAAAAACGGTGTGATGCCAAATCCAGGCCCGTTTTGCTCTAGGAGGCCAAAGAGCCGAGAAAAACGCGAAAAACGAAAAAATCGACTTTAGACAATTCCCGGACCCCTAGAAAAATCGGAAATCGTGTCACGAATCCAATGGCGCCAGCCAAATTGTCCTAGCTATGATATTTCCAAAGATATGGGCAAAAGACTGTGTGATCCCAAATCCGGGCCCGTTTTGCTCTAGGAGGCCCAGGAGCCGAGAAAAACGCGAAAAACGAAAAAATCGACTTTAGAAAATTCCCGGACCCCTAGAAAATTCGGAAATCGTCTCACGGATCCAATGGCGCAAGCGAAATTGTCCTAGCTATGATATTTCCAAAGATATGGGCGAATAACGGTGTGATCCCAAATCCGGGCCCGTTTTGCTCTAGGAGGCCCAGGAGCCGAGAAAAACGCGAATAACGAAAAAATCGACTTGAGAAAATTCCCGGACCCCTAGAAAAATCGGAAATCGTCTCACGAATCCAATGGCGCCAGCCAAATTGTCATAGCTATGATATTTCCAAAGATATGGGCGAAAAACGGTGTGATGCCAAATCCAGGCCCGTTTTGCTCTAGGAGGCCAAAGAGCCGAGAAAAACGCGAAAAACGAAAAAATCGACTTTAGACAATTCCCGGACCCCTAGAAAAATCGGAAATCGTGTCACGAATCCAATGGCGCCAGCCAAATTGTCCTAGCTATGATATTTCCAAAGATATGGGCAAAAGACTGTGTGATCCCAAATCCGGGCCCGTTTTGCTCTAGGAGGCCCAGGAGCCGAGAAAAACGCGAAAAACGAAAAAATCGACTTTAGAAAATTCCCGGCCCCCTAGAAAAATCGGAAATCGTCTCACGAATCCAATGGCGCCAGCCAAATTGTCCTAGCTATGATATTTCCAAAGATATGGGCGAATAACGGTCTGAGTCCAAATCCGGGCCCGTTTTGCTCTAGGAGGCCCTGGAGCCGAGCTAAACGCAAAAAAAAGAAAAAATCGACTGTGGACCATTCCCGGACCCCTTGGAACATCGGAAATCGTCTCACGAATCCAATGGCGCCAGCCAAATTGTCCTAGCTATGATATTTCCAAAGATATGGGAAAAAGACTGTGTGATCCCAAATCCGGGCCCGTTTTGTTCTAGGAGGCCCAGGAGCCGAGAAAAACGCGAAAAACGAAAAAAACGACTTTAGAAAATTCCCGGACCCCTAGAAAAATCGGAAATCGTCTCACGAATCCAATGGCGCCAGCCAAATTGTCCTAGCTATGATATTTCCAAAGATATGGGCAAAAGACTGTGTGATCCCAAATCCGGGCCCGTTTTGCTCTAGGAGGCCCAGGAGCCGAGAAAAACGCGGAAAACGAAAAAAACGACTTTAGAAAATTCCCGGACCCCTAGAAAAATCGGAAATCGTCTCACGAATCCAATGGCGCCAGCCAAATTGTCCTAGCTATGATATTTCCAACGATATGGGCGAATAACGGTGTGATCCCAAATCCGGGCCCGTTTTGTTCTAGGAGGCCCAGGAGCCGAGAAAAACGCGAAAAACGAAAAAAAGGACTTTAGAAAATTCCCGGACCCCTAGAAAATTCGGAAATCGTCTCACGGATCCAATGGCGCAAGCGAAATTGTCCTAGCTATGATATTTCCAAAGATATGGGCGAATAACGGTGTGATCCCAAATCCGGGCCCGTTTTGCTCTAGGAGGCCCAGGAGCCGAGAAAAACGCGAAAAACGAAAAAATCGACTTGAGAAAATTCCCGGACCCCTAGAAAAATCGGAAATCGTCTCACGAATCCAATGGCGCCAGGCAAATTGTCCTAGCTATGATATTTCCAAAGATATGGGCTAAAAACGGTGTGATGCCAAATCCAGGCCCGTTTTGCTCTAGGAGGCCAAAGAGCCGAGAAAAACGCGAAAAACGAAAAAATCGACTTTAGACAATTCCCGGACCCCTAGAAAAATCGGAAATCGTCTCACCAATCCAATGGCGCCAGCCAAATTGTCCTAGCTATGATATTTCCAAAGATATGGGCGAAAAACAGTGTGATCCCAAATCCGGGCCCGTTTTGCTCTAGGAGGCCCAGGAGCCGAGAAAAACGCGAAAAACGAAAAAATCGACTTTAGAAAATTCCCGGACGCCTAGAAAAATCGGAAATCGTCTCACGAATCCAATGGCGCCAGCCAAATTGTCCTAGCTATGATATTTCCAAATATATGGGCGAAAAACGGTGTGATCCCAAATCCGGGCCCGTTTTGCTCTAGGAGGCCCAGGAGCCGAGAAAAACGCGAAAAACGAAAAAATCGACTTTAGAAAATTCCCGGACGCCTAGAAAAATCGGAAATCGTCTCACTGATCCGATGGCGCCAGCCAAATTGTCCTAGCTATGATATTTCCAACGATATGGGCGAATAACGGTGTGATCCAAAATCCGGGCCCGTCTTGTTCTAGGAGGCCCAGGAGCCGAGAAAAACGCGAAAAACGAAAAAATCGACTTTAGAAAATTCCCGGACCCCTAGAAAAATCGGAAATCGTGTCACGAATCCAATGGCGCCAGCCAAATTGTCCTAGCTATGATATTTCCAAAGATATGGGCAAAAGACTGTGTGATCCCAAATCCGGGCCCGTTTTGCTCTAGGAGGCCCAGGAGCCGAGAAAAACGCGAAAAACGAAAAAATCGACTTTAGAAAATTCCCGGACCCCTAGAAAATTCGGAAATCGTCTCACGGATCCAATGGCGCCAGCCAAATTGTCCTAGCTATGATATTTCCAAAGATATGGGCGAAAAACAGTGTGATCCCAAATCCGGGCCCGTTTTGCTCTAGGAGGCCCAGGAGCCGAGAAAAACGCGAAAAACGAAAAAATCGACTTTAGAAAATTCCCGGACGCCTAGAAAAATCGGAAATCGTCTCACGAATCCAATGGCGCCAGCCAAATTGTCCTAGCTATGATATTTCCAACGATATGGGCGAATAACGGTGTGATCCCAAATCCGGGCCCGTTTTGTTCTAGGAGGCCCAGGAGCCGAGAAAAACGCGAAAAACGAAAAAAACGACTTTAGAAAATTCCCGGACCCCTAGAAAAATCGGAAATCGTCTCACGAATCCAAGGGCGCCAGCCAAATTGTCCTAGCTATGATATTTTCAAAGATATGGGCAAAAGACTGTGTGATCCCAAATCCGGGCCCGTTTTGCTCTAGGAGGCCCAGGAGCCGAGAAAAACGCGAAAAACGAAAAAATCGACTTTAGAAAATTCCCGGACGCCTAGAAAAATCGGAAATCGTCTCACGAATCCAAGGGCGCCAGCCAAATTGTCCTAGCTATGATATTTCCAAAGATATGGGCAAAAGACGGTGTGATCCCAAATCCGGGCCCGTTATGCCCTAGGAAGCCCAGGAGCCGAGCAAAACGCAAAAAACGAAAAAATCGACTGTGGACCATTCCCGGACCCCTAGAAAAATCGGAAATCGTCTCACGAATCCAATGGCGCCAGCCAAATTGTCCTAGCTGCGATATTTCCAAAGATATGGGCGAAAAACGGTGTGATCCCAAATCCGGGCCCGTTTTGCTCCAGGAGGCCCAGGAGCCGAGAAAAACGCGAAAAACGAAAAATACGACTTTAGAAAATTCCCAGCCCCCTAGAAAAATCGGAAATCGTCTCACGAATCCAATGGCGCCAGCCAAATTGTCCTAGCTATGATATTTCCAAATATATGGGCGAAAAACGGTGTGATCCCAAATCCGGGCCCGTTTTGCTCTAGGAGGCCCAGGAGCCGAGAAAAACGCGAAAAACGAAAAAATCGACTTTAGACAATTCCCGGACCCGTAGAAAAATCGGAAATCGTGTCACGAATCCAATGGCGCCAGCCAAATTGTCCTAGCTATGATATTTCCAAAGATATGGGCAAAAGACTGTGTGATCCCAAATCCGGGCCCGTTTTGCTCTAGGAGGCCCAGGAGCCGAGAAAAACGCGAAAAACGAAAAAATCGACTTTAGAAAATTCCCGGACCCCTAGAAAAATCGGAAATCGTCTCACGGATCCAATGGCGCAAGCGAAATTGTCCTAGCTATGATATTTCCAACGATATGGGCGAATAACGGTGTGATCCCAAATCCGGGCCCGTTTTGCTCTAGGAGGCCCAGGAGCCGAGAAAAACGCGAAAAACGAAAAAATCGACTTTAGAAAATTCCCGGCCCCCTAGAAAAATCGGAAATCGTCTCACGAATCCAATGGCGCCAGCCAAATTGTCCTAGCTATGATATTTCCAAAGATATGGGCGAATAACGGTCTGAGTCCAAATCCGGGCCCGTTTTGCTCTAGGAGGCCCTGGAGCCGAGCTAAACGCAAAAAAAAGAAAAAATCGACTGTGGACCATTCCCGGACCCCTTGGAACATCGGAAATCGTCTCACGAATCCAATGGCGCCAGCCAAATTGTCCTAGCTATGATATTTCCAAAGATATGGGAAAAAGACTGTGTGATCCCAAATCCGGGCCCGTTTTGTTCTAGGAGGCCCAGGAGCCGAGAAAAACGCGAAAAACGAAAAAAACGACTTTAGAAAATTCCCGGACCCCTAGAAAAATCGGAAATCGTCTCACGAATCCAATGGCGCCAGCCAAATTGTCCTAGCTATGATATTTCCAAAGATATGGGCAAAAGACTGTGTGATCCCAAATCCGGGCCCGTTTTGCTCTAGGAGGCCCAGGAGCCGAGAAAAACGCGGAAAACGAAAAAAACGACTTTAGAAAATTCCCGGACCCCTAGAAAAATCGGAAATCGTCTCACGAATCCAATGGCGCCAGCCAAATTGTCCTAGCTATGATATTTCCAACGATATGGGCGAATAACGGTGTGATCCCAAATCCGGGCCCGTTTTGTTCTAGGAGGCCCAGGAGCCGAGAAAAACGCGAAAAACGAAAAAAAGGACTTTAGAAAATTCCCGGACCCCTAGAAAATTCGGAAATCGTCTCACGGATCCAATGGCGCAAGCGAAATTGTCCTAGCTATGATATTTCCAAAGATATGGGCGAATAACGGTGTGATCCCAAATCCGGGCCCGTTTTGCTCTAGGAGGCCCAGGAGCCGAGAAAAACGCGAAAAACGAAAAAATCGACTTGAGAAAATTCCCGGACCCCTAGAAAAATCGGAAATCGTCTCACGAATCCAATGGCGCCAGGCAAATTGTCCTAGCTATGATATTTCCAAAGATATGGGCTAAAAACGGTGTGATGCCAAATCCAGGCCCGTTTTGCTCTAGGAGGCCAAAGAGCCGAGAAAAACGCGAAAAACGAAAAAATCGACTTTAGACAATTCCCGGACCCCTAGAAAAATCGGAAATCGTCTCACCAATCCAATGGCGCCAGCCAAATTGTCCTAGCTATGATATTTCCAAAGATATGGGCGAAAAACAGTGTGATCCCAAATCCGGGCCCGTTTTGCTCTAGGAGGCCCAGGAGCCGAGAAAAACGCGAAAAACGAAAAAATCGACTTTAGAAAATTCCCGGACGCCTAGAAAAATCGGAAATCGTCTCACGAATCCAATGGCGCCAGCCAAATTGTCCTAGCTATGATATTTCCAAATATATGGGCGAAAAACGGTGTGATCCCAAATCCGGGCCCGTTTTGCTCTAGGAGGCCCAGGAGCCGAGAAAAACGCGAAAAACGAAAAAATCGACTTTAGAAAATTCCCGGACGCCTAGAAAAATCGGAAATCGTCTCACTGATCCGATGGCGCCAGCCAAATTGTCCTAGCTATGATATTTCCAACGATATGGGCGAATAACGGTGTGATCCAAAATCCGGGCCCGTTTTGTTCTAGGAGGCCCAGGAGCCGAGAAAAACGCGAAAAACGAAAAAATCGACTTTAGAAAATTCCCGGACCCCTAGAAAAATCGGAAATCGTGTCACGAATCCAATGGCGCCAGCCAAATTGTCCTAGCTATGATATTTCCAAAGATATGGGCAAAAGACTGTGTGATCCCAAATCCGGGCCCGTTTTGCTCTAGGAGGCCCAGGAGCCGAGAAAAACGCGAAAAACGAAAAAATCGACTTTAGAAAATTCCCGGACCCCTAGAAAATTCGGAAATCGTCTCACGGATCCAATGGCGCCAGCCAAATTGTCCTAGCTATGATATTTCCAAAGATATGGGCGAAAAACAGTGTGATCCCAAATCCGGGCCCGTTTTGCTCTAGGAGGCCCAGGAGCCGAGAAAAACGCGAAAAACGAAAAAATCGACTTTAGAAAATTCCCGGACGCCTAGAAAAATCGGAAATCGTCTCACGAATCCAATGGCGCCAGCCAAATTGTCCTAGCTATGATATTTCCAACGATATGGGCGAATAACGGTGTGATCCCAAATCCGGGCCCGTTTTGTTCTAGGAGGCCCAGGAGCCGAGAAAAACGCGAAAAACGAAAAAAACGACTTTAGAAAATTCCCGGACCCCTAGAAAAATCGGAAATCGTCTCACGAATCCAAGGGCGCCAGCCAAATTGTCCTAGCTATGATATTTTCAAAGATATGGGCAAAAGACTGTGTGATCCCAAATCCGGGCCCGTTTTGCTCTAGGAGGCCCAGGAGCCGAGAAAAACGCGAAAAACGAAAAAATCGACTTTAGAAAATTCCCGGACGCCTAGAAAAATCGGAAATCGTCTCACGAATCCAAGGGCGCCAGCCAAATTGTCCTAGCTATGATATTTCCAAAGATATGGGCAAAAGACGGTGTGATCCCAAATCCGGGCCCGTTATGCCCTAGGAAGCCCAGGAGCCGAGCAAAACGCAAAAAACGAAAAAATCGACTGTGGACCATTCCCGGACCCCTAGAAAAATCGGAAATCGTCTCACGAATCCAATGGCGCCAGCCAAATTGTCCTAGCTGCGATATTTCCAAAGATATGGGCGAAAAACGGTGTGATCCCAAATCCGGGCCCGTTTTGCTCCAGGAGGCCCAGGAGCCGAGAAAAACGCGAAAAACGAAAAATACGACTTTAGAAAATTCCCAGCCCCCTAGAAAAATCGGAAATCGTCTCACGAATCCAATGGCGCCAGCCAAATTGTCCTAGCTATGATATTTCCAAATATATGGGCGAAAAACGGTGTGATCCCAAATCCGGGCCCGTTTTGCTCTAGGAGGCCCAGGAGCCGAGAAAAACGCGAAAAACGAAAAAATCGACTTTAGACAATTCCCGGACCCGTAGAAAAATCGGAAATCGTGTCACGAATCCAATGGCGCCAGCCAAATTGTCCTAGCTATGATATTTCCAAAGATATGGGCAAAAGACTGTGTGATCCCAAATCCGGGCCCGTTTTGCTCTAGGAGGCCCAGGAGCCGAGAAAAACGCGAAAAACGAAAAAATCGACTTTAGAAAATTCCCGGACCCCTAGAAAAATCGGAAATCGTCTCACGGATCCAATGGCGCAAGCGAAATTGTCCTAGCTATGATATTTCCAACGATATGGGCGAATAACGGTGTGATCCCAAATCCGGGCCCGTTTTGCTCTAGGAGGCCCAGGAGCCGAGAAAAACGCGAAAAACGAAAAAATCGACTTGAGAAAATTCCCGGACCCCTAGAAAAATCGGAAATCGTCTCACGAATCCAATGGCGCCAGCCAAATTGTCCTAGCTATGATATTTCCAAATATATGGGCGAAAAACGGTGTGATCCCAAATCCGGGCCCGTTTTGCTCTAGGAGGCCCAGGAGCCGAGAAAAACGCAAAAAACGAAAAAATCGACTTTAGAAAATTCCCGGACGCCTAGAAAAATCGGAAATCGTCTCACCAATCCAATGGCGCAAGCGAAATTGTCCTAGCTATGATATTTCCAAAAATATGGGCGAATAACGGTGTGATCCCAAATCCGGGCCCGTTTTGCTCTAGGAGGCCCAGGAGCCGAGAAAAACGCGAAAAACGAAAAAATCGACTTGAGAAAATTCCCGGACCCCTAGAAAAATCGGAAATCGTCTCACGAATCCAATGGCGCCAGCCAAATTGTCCTAGCTATGATATTTCCAAAGATATGGGCGAAAAACGGTGTGATGCCAAATCCAGGCCCGTTTTGCTCTAGGAGGCCAAAGAGCCGAGAAAAACGCGAAAAACGAAAAAATCGACTTTAGACAATTCCCGGACCCCTAGAAAAATCGGAAATCGTGTCACGAATCCAATGGCGCCAGCCAAATTGTCCTAGCTATGATATTTCCAAAGATATGGGCAAAAGACTGTGTGATCCCAAATCCGGGCCCGTTTTGCTCTAGGAGGCCCAGGAGCCGAGAAAAACGCGAAAAACGAAAAAATCGACTTTAGAAAATTCCCGGACCCCTAGAAAATTCGGAAATCGTCTCACGGATCCAATGGCGCAAGCGAAATTGTCCTAGCTATGATATTTCCAAAGATATGGGCGAATAACGGTGTGATCCCAAATCCGGGCCCGTTTTGCTCTAGGAGGCCCAGGAGCCGAGAAAAACGCGAATAACGAAAAAATCGACTTGAGAAAATTCCCGGACCCCTAGAAAAATCGGAAATCGTCTCACGAATCCAATGGCGCCAGCCAAATTGTCATAGCTATGATATTTCCAAAGATATGGGCGAAAAACGGTGTGATGCCAAATCCAGGCCCGTTTTGCTCTAGGAGGCCAAAGAGCCGAGAAAAACGCGAAAAACGAAAAAATCGACTTTAGACAATTCCCGGACCCCTAGAAAAATCGGAAATCGTGTCACGAATCCAATGGCGCCAGCCAAATTGTCCTAGCTATGATATTTCCAAAGATATGGGCAAAAGACTGTGTGATCCCAAATCCGGGCCCGTTTTGCTCTAGGAGGCCCAGGAGCCGAGAAAAACGCGAAAAACGAAAAAATCGACTTTAGAAAATTCCCGGCCCCCTAGAAAAATCGGAAATCGTCTCACGAATCCAATGGCGCCAGCCAAATTGTCCTAGCTATGATATTTCCAAAGATATGGGCGAATAACGGTCTGAGTCCAAATCCGGGCCCGTTTTGCTCTAGGAGGCCCTGGAGCCGAGCTAAACGCAAAAAAAAGAAAAAATCGACTGTGGACCATTCCCGGACCCCTTGGAACATCGGAAATCGTCTCACGAATCCAATGGCGCCAGCCAAATTGTCCTAGCTATGATATTTCCAAAGATATGGGAAAAAGACTGTGTGATCCCAAATCCGGGCCCGTTTTGTTCTAGGAGGCCCAGGAGCCGAGAAAAACGCGAAAAACGAAAAAAACGACTTTAGAAAATTCCCGGACCCCTAGAAAAATCGGAAATCGTCTCACGAATCCAATGGCGCCAGCCAAATTGTCCTAGCTATGATATTTCCAACGATATGGGCGAATAACGGTGTGATCCCAAATCCGGGCCCGTTTTGTTCTAGGAGGCCCAGGAGCCGAGAAAAACGCGAAAAACGAAAAAAAGGACTTTAGAAAATTCCCGGACCCCTAGAAAAATCGGAAATCGTCTCACGAATCCAAGGGCGCCAGCCAAATTGTCCTAGCTATGATATTTCCAAAGATATGGGCAAAAGACTGTGTGATCCCAAATCCGGGCCCGTTTTGCTCTAGGAGGCCCAGGAGCCGAGAAAAACGCGAAAAACGAAAAAATCGACTTTAGAAAATTCCCGGACCCCTAGAAAATTCGGAAATCGTCTCACGGATCCAATGGCGCAAGCGAAATTGTCCTAGCTATGATATTTCCAAAGATATGGGCGAATAACGGTGTGATCCCAAATCCGGGCCCGTTTTGCTCTAGGAGGCCCAGGAGCCGAGAAAAACGCGAAAAACGAAAAAATCGACTTGAGAAAATTCCCGGACCCCTAGAAAAATCGGAAATCGTCTCACGAATCCAATGGCGCCAGCCAAATTGTCCTAGCTATGATATTTCCAACGATATGGGCGAATAACGGTGTGATCCCAAATCCGGGCCCGTTTTGCTCTAGGAGGCCAAAGAGCCGAGAAAAACGAGAAAAACGAAAAAATCGACTTTAGACAATTCCCGGACCCCTAGAAAAATCGGAAATCGTGTCACGAATCCAATGGCGCCAGCCAAATTGTCCTAGCTATGATATTTCCAAAGATATGGGCAAAAGACTGTGTGATCCCAAATCCGGGCCCGTTTTGCTCTAGGAGGCCCAGGAGCCGAGAAAAACGCGAAAAACGAAAAAATCGACTTTAGAAAATTCCCGGACCCCTAGAAAATTCGGAAATCGTCTCACGGATCCAATGGCGCAAGCGAAATTGTCCTAGCTATGATATTTCCAAAGATATGGGCGAATAACGGTGTGATCCCAAATCCGGGCCCGTTTTGCTCTAGGAGGCCCAGGAGCCGAGAAAAACGCGAAAAACGAAAAAATCGACTTGAGAAAATTCCCGGACCCCTAGAAAAATCGGAAATCGTCTCACGAATCCAATGGCGCCAGGCAAATTGTCCTAGCTATGATATTTCCAAAGATATGGGCTAAAAACGGTGTGATGCCAAATCCAGGCCCGTTTTGCTCTAGGAGGCCAAAGAGCCGAGAAAAACGCGAAAAACGAAAAAATCGACTTTAGACAATTCCCGGACCCCTAGAAAAATCGGAAATCGTCTCACCAATCCAATGGCGCCAGCCAAATTGTCCTAGCTATGATATTTCCAAAGATATGGGCGAAAAACAGTGTGATCCCAAATCCGGGCCCGTTTTGCTCTAGGAGGCCCAGGAGCCGAGAAAAACGCGAAAAACGAAAAAATCGACTTTAGAAAATTCCCGGACGCCTAGAAAAATCGGAAATCGTCTCACGAATCCAATGGCGCCAGCCAAATTGTCCTAGCTATGATATTTCCAAATATATGGGCGAAAAACGGTGTGATCCCAAATCCGGGCCCGTTTTGCTCTAGGAGGCCCAGGAGCCGAGAAAAACGCGAAAAACGAAAAAATCGACTTTAGAAAATTCCCGGACGCCTAGAAAAATCGGAAATCGTCTCACTGATCCGATGGCGCCAGCCAAATTGTCCTAGCTATGATATTTCCAACGATATGGGCGAATAACGGTGTGATCCAAAATCCGGGCCCGTTTTGTTCTAGGAGGCCCAGGAGCCGAGAAAAACGCGAAAAACGAAAAAATCGACTTTAGAAAATTCCCGGACCCCTAGAAAAATCGGAAATCGTGTCACGAATCCAATGGCGCCAGCCAAATTGTCCTAGCTATGATATTTCCAAAGATATGGGCAAAAGACTGTGTGATCCCAAATCCGGGCCCGTTTTGCTCTAGGAGGCCCAGGAGCCGAGAAAAACGCGAAAAACGAAAAAATCGACTTTAGAAAATTCCCGGACCCCTAGAAAATTCGGAAATCGTCTCACGGATCCAATGGCGCAAGCGAAATTGTCCTAGCTATGATATTTCCAAAGATATGGGCGAATAACGGTGTGATCCCAAATCCGGGCCCGTTTTGCTCTAGCAGGCCCAGGAGCCGAGAAAAACGCGAAAAACGAAAAAATCGACTTGAGAAAATTCCCGGACCCCTAGAAAAATCGGAAATCGTCTCACGGATCCAATGGCGCCAGCCAAATTGTCCTAGCTATGATATTTCCAAAGATATGGGCAAAAGACTGTGTGATCCCAAATCCGGGCCCGTTTTGCTCTAGGAGGCCCAGGAGCCGAGAAAAACGCGAAAAACGAAAAAATCGACTTTAGAAAATTCCCGGCCCCCTAGAAAAATCGGAAATCGTCTCACGAATCCAATGGCGCCAGCCAAATTGTCCTAGCTATGATATTTCCAAAGATATGGGCGAATAACGGTCTGAGTCCAAATCCGGGCCCGTTTTGCTCTAGGAGGCCCTGGAGCCGAGCTAAACGCAAAAAAACGAAAAAATCGACTGTGGACCATTCCCGGACCCCTTGGAACATCGGAAATCGTCTCACGAATCCAATGGCGCCAGCCAAATTGTCCTAGCTATGATATTTCCAAAGATATGGGAAAAAGACTGTGTGATCCCAAATCCGGGCCCGTTTTGTTCTAGGAGGCCCAGGAGCCGAGAAAAACGCGAAAAACGAAAAAAACGACTTTAGAAAATTCCCGGACCCCTAGAAAAATCGGAAATCGTCTCACGAATCCAATGGCGCCAGCCAAATTGTCCTAGCTATGATATTTCCAAAGATATGGGCAAAAGACTGTGTGATCCCAAATCCGGGCCCGTTTTGCTCTAAGAGGCCCAGGAGCCGAGAAAAACGCGAAAAACGAAAAAATCGACTTTAGACAATTCCCGGACCCCTAGAAAAATCGGAAATCGTGTCACGAATCCAATGGCGCCAGCCAAATTGTCCTAGCTATGATATTTCCAAAGATATGGGCAAAAGACTGTGTGATCCCAAATCCGGGCCCGTTTTGCTCTAGGAGGCCCAGGAGCCGAGAAAAACGCGAAAAACGAAAAAATCGACTTTAGAAAATTCCCGGCCCCCTAGAAAAATCGGAAATCGTCTCACGAATCCAATGGCGCCAGCCAAATTGTCCTAGCTATGATATTTCCAAAGATATGGGCGAATAACGGTCTGAGTCCAAATCCGGGCCCGTTTTGCTCTAGGAGGCCCTGGAGCCGAGCTAAACGCAAAAAAACGAAAAAATCGACTGTGGACCATTCCCGGACCCCTTGGAACATCGGAAATCGTCTCACGAATCCAATGGCGCCAGCCAAATTGTCCTAGCTATGATATTTCCAAAGATATGGGAAAAAGACTGTGTGATCCCAAATCCGGGCCCGTTTTGTTCTAGGAGGCCCAGGAGCCGAGAAAAACGCGAAAAACGAAAAAAACGACTTTAGAAAATTCCCGGACCCCTAGAAAAATCGGAAATCGTCTCACGAATCCAATGGCGCCAGCCAAATTGTCCTAGCTATGATATTTCCAAAGATATGGGCAAAAGACTGTGTGATCCCAAATCCGGGCCCGTTTTGCTCTAGGAGGCCCAGGAGCCGAGAAAAACGCGGAAAACGAAAAAAACGACTTTAGAAAATTCCCGGACCCCTAGAAAAATCGGAAATCGTCTCACGAATCCAATGGCGCCAGCCAAATTGTCCTAGCTATGATATTTCCAACGATATGGGCGAATAACGGTGTGATCCCAAATCCGGGCCCGTTTTGTTCTAGGAGGCCCAGGAGCCGAGAAAAACGCGAAAAACGAAAAAAAGGACTTTAGAAAATTCCCGGACCCCTAGAAAAATCGGAAATCGTCTCACGAATCCAAGGGCGCCAGCCAAATTGTCCTAGCTATGATATTTCCAAAGATATGGGCAAAAGACTGTGTGATCCCAAATCCGGGCCCGTTTTGCTCTAGGAGGCCCAGGAGCCGAGAAAAACGCGAAAAACTAAAAAATCGACTTTAGAAAATTCCCGGACCCCTAGAAAATTCGGAAATCGTCTCACGGATCCAATGGCGCAAGCGAAATTGTCCTAGCTATGATATTTCCAAAGATATGGGCGAATAACGGTGTGATCCCAAATCCGGGCCCGTTTTGCTCTAAGAGGCCCAGGAGCCGAGAAAAACGCGAAAAACGAAAAAATCGACTTGAGAAAATTCCCGGACCCCTAGAAAAATCGGAAATCGTCTCACGAATCCAATGGCGCCAGCCAAATTGTCCTAGCTATGATATTTCCAACGATATGGGCGAATAACGGTGTGATCCCAAATCCGGGCCCGTTTTGTTCTAGGAGGCCCAAGAGCCGAGAAAAACGCGAAAAACGAAAAAAACGACTTTAGTAAATTCCCGGACCCCTAGAAAAATCGGAAATCGTCTCACGAATCCAAGGGCGCCAGCCAAATTGTCCTAGCTATGATATTTTCAAAGATATGGGCGAAAAACGGTGCGATCCCAAATCCGGGCCCGTTTTGCTCTAGGAGGCCCAGGAGCCGAGAAAAACGCGAAAAACGAAAAAATCGACTTTAGGAAATTCCCGGACCCCTAGAAAAATCGGAAATCGTCTCACTGATCCGATGGCGCCAGCCAAATTGTCCTAGCTATGATATTTCCAACGATATGGGCGAATAACGGTGTGATCCAAAATCCGGGCCCGTTTTGTTCTAGGAGGCCCAGGAGCCGAGAAAAACGCGAAAAACGAAAAAAACGACTTTAGAAAATTCCCGGACCCCTAGAAAAATCGGAAATCGTCTCACGAATCCAAGGGCGCCAGCCAAATTGTCCTAGCTATGATATTTCCAAAGATATGGGCGAAAAACGGTGTGATGCCAAATCCAGGCCCGTTTTGCTCTAGGAGGCCAAAGAGCCGAGAAAAACGCGAAAAACGAAAAAATCGACTTTAGACAATTCCCGGACCCCTAGAAAAATCGGAAATCGTGTCACGAATCCAATGGCGCCAGCCAAATTGTCCTAGCTATGATATTTCCAAAGATATGGGCAAAAGACTGTGTGATCCCAAATCCGGGCCCGTTTTGCTCTAGGAGGCCCAGGAGCCGAGAAAAACGCGAAAAACGAAAAAATCGACTTTAGAAAATTCCCGGACCCCTAGAAAATTCGGAAATCGTCTCACGGATCCAATGGCGCAAGCGAAATTGTCCTAGCTATGATATTTCCAAAGATATGGGCGAATAACGGTGTGATCCCAAATCCGGGCCCGTTTTGCTCTAGGAGGCCCAGGAGCCGAGAAAAACGCGAAAAACGAAAAAATCGACTTGAGAAAATTCCCGGACCCCTAGAAAAATCGGAAATCGTCTCACGAATCCAATGGCGCCAGGCAAATTGTCCTAGCTATGATATTTCCAAAGATATGGGCTAAAAACGGTGTGATGCCAAATCCAGGCCCGTTTTGCTCTAGGAGGCCAAAGAGCCGAGAAAAACGCGAAAAACGAAAAGATCGACTTTAGACAATTCCCGGACCCCTAGAAAAATCGGAAATCGTCTCACCAATCCAATGGCGCCAGCCAAATTGTCCTAGCTATGATATTTCCAAAGATATGGGCGAAAAACAGTGTGATCCCAAATCCGGGCCCGTTTTGCTCTAGGAGGCCCAGGAGCCGAGAAAAACGCGAAAAACGAAAAAATCGACTTTAGAAAATTCCCGGACGCCTAGAAAAATCGGAAATCGTCTCACGAATCCAATGGCGCCAGCCAAATTGTCCTAGCTATGATATTTCCAAATATATGGGCGAAAAACGGTGTGATCCCAAATCCGGGCCCGTTTTGCTCTAGGAGGCCCAGGAGCCGAGAAAAACGCGAAAAACGAAAAAATCGACTTTAGAAAATTCCCGGACGCCTAGAAAAATCGGAAATCGTCTCACTGATCCGATGGCGCCAGCCAAATTGTCCTAGCTATGATATTTCCAACGATATGGGCGAATAACGGTGTGATCCAAAATCCGGGCCCGGTTTGTTCTAGGAGGCCCAGGAGCCGAGAAAAACGCGAAAAACGAAAAAATCGACTTTAGAAAATTCCCGGACCCCTAGAAAAATCGGAAATCGTGTCACGAATCCAATGGCGCCAGCCAAATTGTCCTAGCTATGATATTTCCAAAGATATGGGCAAAAGACTGTGTGATCCCAAATCCGGGCCCGTTTTGCTCTAGGAGGCCCAGGAGCCGAGAAAAACGCGAAAAACGAAAAAATCGACTTTAGAAAATTCCCGGACCCCTAGAAAATTCGGAAATCGTCTCACGGATCCAATGGCGCAAGCGAAATTGTCCTAGCTATGATATTTCCAAAGATATGGGCGAATAACGGTGTGATCCCAAATCCGGGCCCGTTTTGCTCTAGCAGGCCCAGGAGCCGAGAAAAACGCGAAAAACGAAAAAATCGACTTGAGAAAATTCCCGGACCCCTAGAAAAATCGGAAATCGTCTCACGGATCCAATGGCGCCAGCCAAATTGTCCTAGCTATGATATTTCCAAAGATATGGGCAAAAGACTGTGTGATCCCAAATCCGGGCCCGTTTTGCTCTAGGAGGCCCAGGAGCCGAGAAAAACGCGAAAAACGAAAAAATCGACTTTAGAAAATTCCCGGCCCCCTAGAAAAATCGGAAATCGTCTCACGAATCCAATGGCGCCAGCCAAATTGTCCTAGCTATGATATTTCCAAAGATATGGGCGAATAACGGTCTGAGTCCAAATCCGGGCCCGTTTTGCTCTAGGAGGCCCTGGAGCCGAGCTAAACGCAAAAAAACGAAAAAATCGACTGTGGACCATTCCCGGACCCCTTGGAACATCGGAAATCGTCTCACGAATCCAATGGCGCCAGCCAAATTGTCCTAGCTATGATATTTCCAAAGATATGGGAAAAAGACTGTGTGATCCCAAATCCGGGCCCGTTTTGTTCTAGGAGGCCCAGGAGCCGAGAAAAACGCGAAAAACGAAAAAAACGACTTTAGAAAATTCCCGGACCCCTAGAAAAATCGGAAATCGTCTCACGAATCCAATGGCGCCAGCCAAATTGTCCTAGCTATGATATTTCCAAAGATATGGGCGAATAACGGTGTGATCCCAAATCCGGGCCCGTTTTGCTCTAGGAGGCCCAGGAGCCGAGAAAAACGCGAAAAACGAAAAAATCGACTTGAGAAAATTCCCGGACCCCTAGAAAAATCGGAAATCGTCTCACGAATCCAATGGCGCCAGCCAAATTGTCCTAGCTATGATATTTCCAACGATATGGGCGAATAACGGTGTGATCCCAAATCCGGGCCCGTTTTGTTCTAGGAGGCCCAGGAGCCGAGAAAAACGCGAAAAACGAAAAAAACGACTTTAGAAAATTCCCGGACCCCTAGAAAAATCGGAAATCGTCTCACGAATCCAAGGGCGCCAGCCAAATTGTCCTAGCTATGATATTTTCAAAGATATGGGCGAGAAACGGTGCGATCCCAAATCCGGGCCCGTTTTGCTCTAGGAGGCCCAGGAGCCGAGAAAAACGCGAAAAACGAAAAAATCGACTTTAGGAAATTCCCGGACCCCTAGAAAAATCGGAAATCGTCTCACTGATCCGATGGCGCCAGCCAAATTGTCCTAGCTATGATATTTCCAACGATATGGGCGAATAACGGTGTGATCCAAAATCCGGGCCCGTTTTGTTCTAGGAGGCCCAGGAGCCGAGAAAAACGCGAAAAACGAAAAAAACGACTTTAGAAAATTCCCGGACCCCTAGAAAAATCGGAAATCGTCTCACGAATCCAAGGGCGCCAGCCAAATTGTCCTAGCTATGATATTTCCAAAGATATGGGCGAAAAACGGTGTGATGCCAAATCCAGGCCCGTTTTGCTCTAGGAGGCCAAAGAGCCGAGAAAAACGCGAAAAACGAAAAAATCGACTTTAGACAATTCCCGGACCCCTAGAAAATTCGGAAATCGTCTCACGGATCCAATGGCGCAAGCGAAATTGTCCTAGCTATGATATTTCCAAAGATATGGGCGAATAACGGTGTGATCCCAAATCCGGGCCCGTTTTGCTCTAGGAGGCCCAGGAGCCGAGAAAAACGCGAAAAACGAAAAAATCGTCTTGAGAAAATTCCCGGACCCCTACAAAAATCGGAAATCGTGTCACGAATCCAATGGCGCCAGCCAAATTGTCCTAGCTATGATATTTCCAAAGATATGGGCAAAAGACTGTGTGATCCCAAATCCGGGCCCGTTTTGCTCTAGGAGGCCCAGGAGCCGAGAAAAACGCGAAAAACGAAAAAATCGACTTTAGAAAATTCCCGGCCCCCTAGAAAAATCGGAAATCGTCTCACGAATCCAATGGCGCCAGCCAAATTGTCCTAGCTATGATATTTCCAAAGATATGGGCGAATAACGGTCTGAGTCCAAATCCGGGCCCGTTTTGCTCTAGGAGGCCCTGGAGCCGAGCTAAACGCAAAAAAACGAAAAAATCGACTGTGGACCATTCCCGGACCCCTTGGAACATCGGAAATCGTCTCACGAATCCAATGGCGCCAGCCAAATTGTCCTAGCTATGATATTTCCAAAGATATGGGAAAAAGACTGTGTGATCCCAAATCCGGGCCCGTTTTGTTCTAGGAGGCCCAGGAGCCGAGAAAAACGCGAAAAACGAAAAAAACGACTTTAGAAAATTCCCGGACCCCTAGAAAAATCGGAAATCGTCTCACGAATCCAATGGCGCCAGCCAAATTGTCCTAGCTATGATATTTCCAAAGATATGGGCAAAAGACGGTGTGATCCCAAATCCGGGCCCGTTATGCCCTAGGAAGCCCAGGAGCCGAGCAAAACGCAAAAAACGAAAAAATCGACTTTAGAAAATTCCCGGACGCCTAGAAAAATCGGAAATCGTCTCACGAATCCAAGGGCGCCAGCCAAATTGTCCTAGCTATGATATTTCCAAAGATATGGGCAAAAGACTGTGTGATCCCAAATCCGGGCCCGTTTTGTTCTAGGAGGCCCAGGAGCCGAGAAAAACGCGAAAAACGAAAAAAACGACTTTAGAAAATTCCCGGACCCCTAGAAAAATCGGAAATCGTCTCACGAATCAAATGGCGCCAGCCAAATTGTCCTAGCTATGATATTTCCAAAGATATGGGCTAAAGACTGTATGATCCCAAATCCGGGCCCGTTTTGCTCTAGGAGGCCCAGGAGCCGAGAGAAACGCGAAAAACGAAAAAATCGACTTTAGGAAATTCCCGGACTCCTAGAAAAATCGGGAATCGTCTCACGAATCCAATGGCGCCAGCCAAATTGTCCTAGCTATGATATTTCCAAAGATATGGGCTAAAAACGGTGTGATGCGAAATCCAGGCCCGTTTTGCTCTAGGAGGCCAAAGAGCCGAGAAAAACGCGAAAAACGAAAAAATCGACTTTAGAAAATTCCCGGCCCCCTAGAAAAATCGGAAATCGTCTCACCAATCCAATGGCGCCAGCCAAATTGTCCTAGCTATGATATTTCCAACGATATGGGCGAATAACGGTGTGATCCCAAATCCGGGCCCGTTTTGTTCTAGGAGGCCCAGGAGCCGAGAAAAACGCGAAAAACGAAAAAATCGACTTTAGAACATTCCCGGCCCTCTAGAAAAATCGGAAATCGTCTCACGAATCCAATGGCGCCAGCCAAATTGTCCTAGCTATGATATTTCCAAAGATATTGGCGAATAACGGTCTGAGTCCAAATCCGGGCCCGTTTTGCTCTAGGAGGCCCTGGAGCCGAGCTAAACGCAAAAAAACGAAAAAATCGACTGTGGACCATTCCCGGACCCCTTGGAACATCGGAAATCGTCTCACGAATCCAATGGCGCCAGCCAAATTGTCCTAGCTATGATATTTCCAAAGATATGGGCAAAAGACTGTGTGATCCCAAATCCGGGCCAGTTATGCCCTAGGAAGCCCAGGAGCCGAGCAAAACGCAAAAAACGAAAAAATCGACTGTGGACCATTCCCGGACCCCTTGGAACATCGGAAATCGTCTCACGAATCCAATGGCGCCAGCCAAATTGTCCTAGCTATGATATTTCCAAAGATATGGGCAAAAGACTGTGTGATCCCAAATCCGGGCCCGTTTTGCTCTAGGAGGCCCAGGAGCCGAGAGAAACGCGAAAAACGAAAAAATCGACTGTGGACCATTCCCGGACCCCTAGAAAAATCGGAAATCGTCTCACGAATCCAATGGCGCCAGCCAAATTGTCCTAGCTGCGATATTTCCAAAGATATGGGCGAAAAACGGTGTGATCCCAAATCCGGGCCCGTTTTGCTCCAGGAGGCCCAGGAGCCGAGAAAAACGCGAAAAACGAAAAATACGACTTTAGAAAATTCCCAGCCCCCTAGAAAAATCGGAAATCGTCTCACGAATCCAATGGCGCCAGCCAAATTGTCCTAGCTATGATATTTCCAAATATATGGGCGAAAAACGGTGTGATCCCAAATCCGGGCCCGTTTTGCTCTAGGAGGCCCAGGAGCCGAGAAAAACGCGAAAAACGAAAAAATCGACTTTAGACAATTCCCGGACCCCTAGAAAAATCGGAAATCGTCTCACTGATCCGATGGCGCCAGCCAAATTGTCCTAGCTATGATATTTCCAACGATATGGGCGAATAACGGTGTGATCCCAAATCCGGGCCCGTTTTGCTCTAGGAGGCCAAAGAGCCGAGAAAAACGAGAAAAACGAAAAAATCGACTTTAGACAATTCCCGGACCCCTAGAAAAATCGGAAATCGTGTCACGAATCCAATGGCGCCAGCCAAATTGTCCTAGCTATGATATTTCCAAAGATATGGGCAAAAGACTGTGTGATCCCAAATCCGGGCCCGTTTTGCTCTAGGAGGCCCAGGAGCCGAGAAAAACGCGAAAAACGAAAAAATCGACTTTAGAAAATTCCCGGACCCCTAGAAAATTCGGAAATCGTCTCACGGATCCAATGGCGCAAGCGAAATTGTCCTAGCTATGATATTTCCAAAGATATGGGCGAATAACGGTGTGATCCCAAATCCGGGCCCGTTTTGCTCTAGGAGGCCCAGGAGCCGAGAAAAACGCGAAAAACGAAAAAATCGACTTGAGAAAATTCCCGGACCCCTAGAAAAATCGGAAATCGTCTCACGAATCCAATGGCGCCAGGCAAATTGTCCTAGCTATGATATTTCCAAAGATATGGGCTAAAAACGGTGTGATGCCAAATCCAGGCCCGTTTTGCTCTAGGAGGCCAAAGAGCCGAGAAAAACGCGAAAAACGAAAAAATCGACTTTAGACAATTCCCGGACCCCTAGAAAAATCGGAAATCGTCTCACCAATCCAATGGCGCCAGCCAAATTGTCCTAGCTATGATATTTCCAAAGATATGGGCGAAAAACAGTGTGATCCCAAATCCGGGCCCGTTTTGCTCTAGGAGGCCCAGGAGCCGAGAAAAACGCGAAAAACGAAAAAATCGACTTTAGAAAATTCCCGGACGCCTAGAAAAATCGGAAATCGTCTCACGAATCCAATGGCGCCAGCCAAATTGTCCTAGCTATGATATTTCCAAATATATGGGCGAAAAACGGTGTGATCCCAAATCCGGGCCCGTTTTGCTCTAGGAGGCCCAGGAGCCGAGAAAAACGCGAAAAACGAAAAAATCGACTTTAGAAAATTCCCGGACGCCTAGAAAAATCGGAAATCGTCTCACTGATCCGATGGCGCCAGCCAAATTGTCCTAGCTATGATATTTCCAACGATATGGGCGAATAACGGTGTGATCCAAAATCCGGGCCCGTTTTGTTCTAGGAGGCCCAGGAGCCGAGAAAAACGCGAAAAACGAAAAAATCGACTTTAGAAAATTCCCGGACCCCTAGAAAAATCGGAAATCGTGTCACGAATCCAATGGCGCCAGCCAAATTGTCCTAGCTATGATATTTCCAAAGATATGGGCAAAAGACTGTGTGATCCCAAATCCGGGCCCGTTTTGCTCTAGGAGGCCCAGGAGCCGAGAAAAACGCGAAAAACGAAAAAATCGACTTTAGAAAATTCCCGGACCCCTAGAAAATTCGGAAATCGTCTCACGGATCCAATGGCGCAAGCGAAATTGTCCTAGCTATGATATTTCCAAAGATATGGGCGAATAACGGTGTGATCCCAAATCCGGGCCCGTTTTGCTCTAGCAGGCCCAGGAGCCGAGAAAAACGCGAAAAACGAAAAAATCGACTTGAGAAAATTCCCGGACCCCTAGAAAAATCGGAAATCGTCTCACGGATCCAATGGCGCCAGCCAAATTGTCCTAGCTATGATATTTCCAAAGATATGGGCAAAAGACTGTGTGATCCCAAATCCGGGCCCGTTTTGCTCTAGGAGGCCCAGGAGCCGAGAAAAACGCGAAAAACGAAAAAATCGACTTTAGAAAATTCCCGGCCCCCTAGAAAAATCGGAAATCGTCTCACGAATCCAATGGCGCCAGCCAAATTGTCCTAGCTATGATATTTCCAAAGATATGGGCGAATAACGGTCTGAGTCCAAATCCGGGCCCGTTTTGCTCTAGGAGGCCCTGGAGCCGAGCTAAACGCAAAAAAACGAAAAAATCGACTGTGGACCATTCCCGGACCCCTTGGAACATCGGAAATCGTCTCACGAATCCAATGGCGCCAGCCAAATTGTCCTAGCTATGATATTTCCAAAGATATGGGAAAAAGACTGTGTGATCCCAAATCCGGGCCCGTTTTGTTCTAGGAGGCCCAGGAGCCGAGAAAAACGCGAAAAACGAAAAAAACGACTTTAGAAAATTCCCGGACCCCTAGAAAAATCGGAAATCGTCTCACGAATCCAATGGCGCCAGCCAAATTGTCCTAGCTATGATATTTCCAAAGATATGGGCAAAAGACTGTGTGATCCCAAATCCGGGCCCGTTTTGCTCTAAGAGGCCCAGGAGCCGAGAAAAACGCGAAAAACGAAAAAATCGACTTTAGACAATTCCCGGACCCCTAGAAAAATCGGAAATCGTGTCACGAATCCAATGGCGCCAGCCAAATTGTCCTAGCTATGATATTTCCAAAGATATGGGCAAAAGACTGTGTGATCCCAAATCCGGGCCCGTTTTGCTCTAGGAGGCCCAGGAGCCGAGAAAAACGCGAAAAACGAAAAAATCGACTTTAGAAAATTCCCGGCCCCCTAGAAAAATCGGAAATCGTCTCACGAATCCAATGGCGCCAGCCAAATTGTCCTAGCTATGATATTTCCAAAGATATGGGCGAATAACGGTCTGAGTCCAAATCCGGGCCCGTTTTGCTCTAGGAGGCCCTGGAGCCGAGCTAAACGCAAAAAAACGAAAAAATCGACTGTGGACCATTCCCGGACCCCTTGGAACATCGGAAATCGTCTCACGAATCCAATGGCGCCAGCCAAATTGTCCTAGCTATGATATTTCCAAAGATATGGGAAAAAGACTGTGTGATCCCAAATCCGGGCCCGTTTTGTTCTAGGAGGCCCAGGAGCCGAGAAAAACGCGAAAAACGAAAAAAACGACTTTAGAAAATTCCCGGACCCCTAGAAAAATCGGAAATCGTCTCACGAATCCAATGGCGCCAGCCAAATTGTCCTAGCTATGATATTTCCAAAGATATGGGCAAAAGACTGTGTGATCCCAAATCCGGGCCCGTTTTGCTCTAGGAGGCCCAGGAGCCGAGAAAAACGCGGAAAACGAAAAAAACGACTTTAGAAAATTCCCGGACCCCTAGAAAAATCGGAAATCGTCTCACGAATCCAATGGCGCCAGCCAAATTGTCCTAGCTATGATATTTCCAACGATATGGGCGAATAACGGTGTGATCCCAAATCCGGGCCCGTTTTGTTCTAGGAGGCCCAGGAGCCGAGAAAAACGCGAAAAACGAAAAAAAGGACTTTAGAAAATTCCCGGACCCCTAGAAAAATCGGAAATCGTCTCACGAATCCAAGGGCGCCAGCCAAATTGTCCTAGCTATGATATTTCCAAAGATATGGGCAAAAGACTGTGTGATCCCAAATCCGGGCCCGTTTTGCTCTAGGAGGCCCAGGAGCCGAGAAAAACGCGAAAAACTAAAAAATCGACTTTAGAAAATTCCCGGACCCCTAGAAAATTCGGAAATCGTCTCACGGATCCAATGGCGCAAGCGAAATTGTCCTAGCTATGATATTTCCAAAGATATGGGCGAATAACGGTGTGATCCCAAATCCGGGCCCGTTTTGCTCTAGGAGGCCCAGGAGCCGAGAAAAACGCGAAAAACGAAAAAATCGACTTGAGAAAATTCCCGGACCCCTAGAAAAATCGGAAATCGTCTCACGAATCCAATGGCGCCAGCCAAATTGTCCTAGCTATGATATTTCCAACGATATGGGCGAATAACGGTGTGATCCCAAATCCGGGCCCGTTTTGTTCTAGGAGGCCCAAGAGCCGAGAAAAACGCGAAAAACGAAAAAAACGACTTTAGTAAATTCCCGGACCCCTAGAAAAATCGGAAATCGTCTCACGAATCCAAGGGCGCCAGCCAAATTGTCCTAGCTATGATATTTTCAAAGATATGGGCGAAAAACGGTGCGATCCCAAATCCGGGCCCGTTTTGCTCTAGGAGGCCCAGGAGCCGAGAAAAACGCGAAAAACGAAAAAATCGACTTTAGGAAATTCCCGGACCCCTAGAAAAATCGGAAATCGTCTCACTGATCCGATGGCGCCAGCCAAATTGTCCTAGCTATGATATTTCCAACGATATGGGCGAATAACGGTGTGATCCAAAATCCGGGCCCGTTTTGTTCTAGGAGGCCCAGGAGCCGAGAAAAACGCGAAAAACGAAAAAAACGACTTTAGAAAATTCCCGGACCCCTAGAAAAATCGGAAATCGTCTCACGAATCCAAGGGCGCCAGCCAAATTGTCCTAGCTATGATATTTCCAAAGATATGGGCGAAAAACGGTGTGATGCCAAATCCAGGCCCGTTTTGCTCTAGGAGGCCAAAGAGCCGAGAAAAACGCGAAAAACGAAAAAATCGACTTTAGACAATTCCCGGACCCCTAGAAAAATCGGAAATCGTGTCACGAATCCAATGGCGCCAGCCAAATTGTCCTAGCTATGATATTTCCAAAGATATGGGCAAAAGACTGTGTGATCCCAAATCCGGGCCCGTTTTGCTCTAGGAGGCCCAGGAGCCGAGAAAAACGCGAAAAACGAAAAAATCGACTTTAGAAAATTCCCGGACCCCTAGAAAATTCGGAAATCGTCTCACGGATCCAATGGCGCAAGCGAAATTGTCCTAGCTATGATATTTCCAAAGATATGGGCGAATAACGGTGTGATCCCAAATCCGGGCCCGTTTTGCTCTAGGAGGCCCAGGAGCCGAGAAAAACGCGAAAAACGAAAAAATCGACTTGAGAAAATTCCCGGACCCCTAGAAAAATCGGAAATCGTCTCACGAATCCAATGGCGCCAGGCAAATTGTCCTAGCTATGATATTTCCAAAGATATGGGCTAAAAACGGTGTGATGCCAAATCCAGGCCCGTTTTGCTCTAGGAGGCCAAAGAGCCGAGAAAAACGCGAAAAACGAAAAGATCGACTTTAGACAATTCCCGGACCCCTAGAAAAATCGGAAATCGTCTCACCAATCCAATGGCGCCAGCCAAATTGTCCTAGCTATGATATTTCCAAAGATATGGGCGAAAAACAGTGTGATCCCAAATCCGGGCCCGTTTTGCTCTAGGAGGCCCAGGAGCCGAGAAAAACGCGAAAAACGAAAAAATCGACTTTAGAAAATTCCCGGACGCCTAGAAAAATCGGAAATCGTCTCACGAATCCAATGGCGCCAGCCAAATTGTCCTAGCTATGATATTTCCAAATATATGGGCGAAAAACGGTGTGATCCCAAATCCGGGCCCGTTTTGCTCTAGGAGGCCCAGGAGCCGAGAAAAACGCGAAAAACGAAAAAATCGACTTTAGAAAATTCCCGGACGCCTAGAAAAATCGGAAATCGTCTCACTGATCCGATGGCGCCAGCCAAATTGTCCTAGCTATGATATTTCCAACGATATGGGCGAATAACGGTGTGATCCAAAATCCGGGCCCGGTTTGTTCTAGGAGGCCCAGGAGCCGAGAAAAACGCGAAAAACGAAAAAATCGACTTTAGAAAATTCCCGGACCCCTAGAAAAATCGGAAATCGTGTCACGAATCCAATGGCGCCAGCCAAATTGTCCTAGCTATGATATTTCCAAAGATATGGGCAAAAGACTGTGTGATCCCAAATCCGGGCCCGTTTTGCTCTAGGAGGCCCAGGAGCCGAGAAAAACGCGAAAAACGAAAAAATCGACTTTAGAAAATTCCCGGACCCCTAGAAAATTCGGAAATCGTCTCACGGATCCAATGGCGCAAGCGAAATTGTCCTAGCTATGATATTTCCAAAGATATGGGCGAATAACGGTGTGATCCCAAATCCGGGCCCGTTTTGCTCTAGCAGGCCCAGGAGCCGAGAAAAACGCGAAAAACGAAAAAATCGACTTGAGAAAATTCCCGGACCCCTAGAAAAATCGGAAATCGTCTCACGGATCCAATGGCGCCAGCCAAATTGTCCTAGCTATGATATTTCCAAAGATATGGGCAAAAGACTGTGTGATCCCAAATCCGGGCCCGTTTTGCTCTAGGAGGCCCAGGAGCCGAGAAAAACGCGAAAAACGAAAAAATCGACTTTAGAAAATTCCCGGCCCCCTAGAAAAATCGGAAATCGTCTCACGAATCCAATGGCGCCAGCCAAATTGTCCTAGCTATGATATTTCCAAAGATATGGGCGAATAACGGTCTGAGTCCAAATCCGGGCCCGTTTTGCTCTAGGAGGCCCTGGAGCCGAGCTAAACGCAAAAAAACGAAAAAATCGACTGTGGACCATTCCCGGACCCCTTGGAACATCGGAAATCGTCTCACGAATCCAATGGCGCCAGCCAAATTGTCCTAGCTATGATATTTCCAAAGATATGGGAAAAAGACTGTGTGATCCCAAATCCGGGCCCGTTTTGTTCTAGGAGGCCCAGGAGCCGAGAAAAACGCGAAAAACGAAAAAAACGACTTTAGAAAATTCCCGGACCCCTAGAAAAATCGGAAATCGTCTCACGAATCCAATGGCGCCAGCCAAATTGTCCTAGCTATGATATTTCCAAAGATATGGGCGAATAACGGTGTGATCCCAAATCCGGGCCCGTTTTGCTCTAGGAGGCCCAGGAGCCGAGAAAAACGCGAAAAACGAAAAAATCGACTTGAGAAAATTCCCGGACCCCTAGAAAAATCGGAAATCGTCTCACGAATCCAATGGCGCCAGCCAAATTGTCCTAGCTATGATATTTCCAACGATATGGGCGAATAACGGTGTGATCCCAAATCCGGGCCCGTTTTGTTCTAGGAGGCCCAGGAGCCGAGAAAAACGCGAAAAACGAAAAAAACGACTTTAGAAAATTCCCGGACCCCTAGAAAAATCGGAAATCGTCTCACGAATCCAAGGGCGCCAGCCAAATTGTCCTAGCTATGATATTTTCAAAGATATGGGCGAGAAACGGTGCGATCCCAAATCCGGGCCCGTTTTGCTCTAGGAGGCCCAGGAGCCGAGAAAAACGCGAAAAACGAAAAAATCGACTTTAGGAAATTCCCGGACCCCTAGAAAAATCGGAAATCGTCTCACTGATCCGATGGCGCCAGCCAAATTGTCCTAGCTATGATATTTCCAACGATATGGGCGAATAACGGTGTGATCCAAAATCCGGGCCCGTTTTGTTCTAGGAGGCCCAGGAGCCGAGAAAAACGCGAAAAACGAAAAAAACGACTTTAGAAAATTCCCGGACCCCTAGAAAAATCGGAAATCGTCTCACGAATCCAAGGGCGCCAGCCAAATTGTCCTAGCTATGATATTTCCAAAGATATGGGCGAAAAACGGTGTGATGCCAAATCCAGGCCCGTTTTGCTCTAGGAGGCCAAAGAGCCGAGAAAAACGCGAAAAACGAAAAAATCGACTTTAGACAATTCCCGGACCCCTAGAAAATTCGGAAATCGTCTCACGGATCCAATGGCGCAAGCGAAATTGTCCTAGCTATGATATTTCCAAAGATATGGGCGAATAACGGTGTGATCCCAAATCCGGGCCCGTTTTGCTCTAGGAGGCCCAGGAGCCGAGAAAAACGCGAAAAACGAAAAAATCGTCTTGAGAAAATTCCCGGACCCCTACAAAAATCGGAAATCGTCTCACGAATCCAATGGCGCCAGCCAAATTGTCATAGCTATGATATTTCCAAAGATATGGGCGAAAAACGGTGTGATGCCAAATCCAGGCCCGTTTTGCTCTAGGAGGCCAAAGAGCCGAGAAAAACGCGAAAAACGAAAAAATCGACTTTAGACAATTCCCGGACCCCTAGAAAAATCGGAAATCGTGTCACGAATCCAATGGCGCCAGCCAAATTGTCCTAGCTATGATATTTCCAAAGATATGGGCAAAAGACTGTGTGATCCCAAATCCGGGCCCGTTTTGCTCTAGGAGGCCCAGGAGCCGAGAAAAACGCGAAAAACGAAAAAATCGACTTTAGAAAATTCCCGGCCCCCTAGAAAAATCGGAAATCGTCTCACGAATCCAATGGCGCCAGCCAAATTGTCCTAGCTATGATATTTCCAAAGATATGGGCGAATAACGGTCTGAGTCCAAATCCGGGCCCGTTTTGCTCTAGGAGGCCCTGGAGCCGAGCTAAACGCAAAAAAACGAAAAAATCGACTGTGGACCATTCCCGGACCCCTTGGAACATCGGAAATCGTCTCACGAATCCAATGGCGCCAGCCAAATTGTCCTAGCTATGATATTTCCAAAGATATGGGAAAAAGACTGTGTGATCCCAAATCCGGGCCCGTTTTGTTCTAGGAGGCCCAGGAGCCGAGAAAAACGCGAAAAACGAAAAAAACGACTTTAGAAAATTCCCGGACCCCTAGAAAAATCGGAAATCGTCTCACGAATCCAATGGCGCCAGCCAAATTGTCCTAGCTATGATATTTCCAAAGATATGGGCAAAAGACGGTGTGATCCCAAATCCGGGCCCGTTATGCCCTAGGAAGCCCAGGAGCCGAGCAAAACGCAAAAAACGAAAAAATCGACTTTAGAAAATTCCCGGACGCCTAGAAAAATCGGAAATCGTCTCACGAATCCAAGGGCGCCAGCCAAATTGTCCTAGCTATGATATTTCCAAAGATATGGGCAAAAGACTGTGTGATCCCAAATCCGGGCCCGTTTTGTTCTAGGAGGCCCAGGAGCCGAGAAAAACGCGAAAAACGAAAAAAACGACTTTAGAAAATTCCCGGACCCCTAGAAAAATCGGAAATCGTCTCACGAATCAAATGGCGCCAGCCAAATTGTCCTAGCTATGATATTTCCAAAGATATGGGCTAAAGACTGTATGATCCCAAATCCGGGCCCGTTTTGCTCTAGGAGGCCCAGGAGCCGAGAGAAACGCGAAAAACGAAAAAATCGACTTTAGGAAATTCCCGGACTCCTAGAAAAATCGGGAATCGTCTCACGAATCCAATGGCGCCAGCCAAATTGTCCTAGCTATGATATTTCCAAAGATATGGGCTAAAAACGGTGTGATGCGAAATCCAGGCCCGTTTTGCTCTAGGAGGCCAAAGAGCCGAGAAAAACGCGAAAAACGAAAAAATCGACTTTAGAAAATTCCCGGCCCCCTAGAAAAATCGGAAATCGTCTCACCAATCCAATGGCGCCAGCCAAATTGTCCTAGCTATGATATTTCCAACGATATGGGCGAATAACGGTGTGATCCCAAATCCGGGCCCGTTTTGTTCTAGGAGGCCCAGGAGCCGAGAAAAACGCGAAAAACGAAAAAATCGACTTTAGAACATTCCCGGCCCTCTAGAAAAATCGGAAATCGTCTCACGAATCCAATGGCGCCAGCCAAATTGTCCTAGCTATGATATTTCCAAAGATATTGGCGAATAACGGTCTGAGTCCAAATCCGGGCCCGTTTTGCTCTAGGAGGCCCTGGAGCCGAGCTAAACGCAAAAAAACGAAAAAATCGACTGTGGACCATTCCCGGACCCCTTGGAACATCGGAAATCGTCTCACGAATCCAATGGCGCCAGCCAAATTGTCCTAGCTATGATATTTCCAAAGATATGGGCAAAAGACTGTGTGATCCCAAATCCGGGCCAGTTATGCCCTAGGAAGCCCAGGAGCCGAGCAAAACGCAAAAAACGAAAAAATCGACTGTGGACCATTCCCGGACCCCTTGGAACATCGGAAATCGTCTCACGAATCCAATGGCGCCAGCCAAATTGTCCTAGCTATGATATTTCCAAAGATATGGGCAAAAGACTGTGTGATCCCAAATCCGGGCCCGTTTTGCTCTAGGAGGCCCAGGAGCCGAGAGAAACGCGAAAAACGAAAAAATCGACTGTGGACCATTCCCGGACCCCTAGAAAAATCGGAAATCGTCTCACGAATCCAATGGCGCCAGCCAAATTGTCCTAGCTGCGATATTTCCAAAGATATGGGCGAAAAACGGTGTGATCCCAAATCCGGGCCCGTTTTGCTCCAGGAGGCCCAGGAGCCGAGAAAAACGCGAAAAACGAAAAATACGACTTTAGAAAATTCCCAGCCCCCTAGAAAAATCGGAAATCGTCTCACGAATCCAATGGCGCCAGCCAAATTGTCCTAGCTATGATATTTCCAAATATATGGGCGAAAAACGGTGTGATCCCAAATCCGGGCCCGTTTTGCTCTAGGAGGCCCAGGAGCCGAGAAAAACGCGAAAAACGAAAAAATCGACTTTAGACAATTCCCGGACCCCTAGAAAAATCGGAAATCGTCTCACTGATCCGATGGCGCCAGCCAAATTGTCCTAGCTATGATATTTCCAACGATATGGGCGAATAACGGTGTGATCCCAAATCCGGGCCCGTTTTGTTCTAGGAGGCCCAGGAGCCGAGAAAAACGCGAAAAATGAAAAAAACGACTTTAGAAAATTCCCGGACCCCTAGAAAAATCGGAAATCGTCTCACGAATCCAAGGGCGCCAGCCAAATTGTCCTAGCTATGATATTTCCAAAGATATGGGCAAAAGACTGTGTGATCCCAAATCCGGGCCCGTTTTGCTCTAGGAGGCCCAGGAGCCGAGAAAAACGCGAAAAACGAAAAAATCGACTTTAGAAAATTCCCGGCCCCCTAGAAAAATCGGAAATCGTCTCACCAATCCAATGGCGCCAGCCAAATTGTTCTAGCTATGATATTTCTAAAGATATGGGCAAAAGACGGTGTGATCCCAAATCCGGGCCCGCTATGCCCTAGGAAGCCCAGGAGCTGAGCAAAACGCAAAAAACGAAAAAATCGACTGTGGACCATTCCCGGACCCCTTGGAACATCGGAAATCGTCTCACGAATCCAATGGCGCCAGCCAAATTGTCCTAGCTATGATATTTCCAAAGATATGGGCAAAAGACTGTGTGATCCCAAATCCGGGCCAGTTATGCCCTAGGAAGCCCAGGAGCCGAGCAAAACGCAAAAAACGAAAAAATCGACTGTGGACCATTCCCGGACCCCTTGGAACATCGGAAATCGTCTCACGAATCCAATGGCGCCAGCCAAATTGTCCTAGCTATGATATTTCCAAAGATATGGGCAAAAGACTGTGTGATCCCAAATCCGGGCCCGTTTTGCTCTAGGAGGCCCAGGAGCCGAGAGAAACGCGAAAAACGAAAAAATCGACTGTGGACCATTCCCGGACCCCTAGAAAAATCGGAAATCGTCTCACGAATCCAATGGCGCCAGCCAAATTGTCCTAGCTGCGATATTTCCAAAGATATGGGCGAAAAACGGTGTGATCCCAAATCCGGGCCCGTTTTGCTCCAGGAGGCCCAGGAGCCGAGAAAAACGCGAAAAACGAAAAATACGACTTTAGAAAATTCCCAGCCCCCTAGAAAAATCGGAAATCGTCTCACGAATCCAATGGCGCCAGCCAAATTGTCCTAGCTATGATATTTCCAAATATATGGGCGAAAAACGGTGTGATCCCAAATCCGGGCCCGTTTTGCTCTAGGAGGCCCAGGAGCCGAGAAAAACGCGAAAAACGAAAAAATCGACTTTAGACAATTCCCGGACCCCTAGAAAAATCGGAAATCGTCTCACTGATCCGATGGCGCCAGCCAAATTGTCCTAGCTATGATATTTCCAACGATATGGGCGAATAACGGTGTGATCCCAAATCCGGGCCCGTTTTGTTCTAGGAGGCCCAGGAGCCGAGAAAAACGCGAAAAACGAAAAAAACGACTTTAGAAAATTCCCGGACCCCTAGAAAAATCGGAAATCGTCTCACGAATCCAAGGGCGCCAGCCAAATTGTCCTAGCTATGATATTTCCAAAGATATGGGCAAAAGACTGTGTGATCCCAAATCCGGGCCCGTTTTGCTCTAGGAGGCCCAGGAGCCGAGAAAAACGCGAAAAACGAAAAAATCGACTTTAGAAAATTCCCGGCCCCCTAGAAAAATCGGAAATCGTCTCACCAATCCAATGGCGCCAGCCAAATTGTTCTAGCTATGATATTTCTAAAGATATGGGCAAAAGACGGTGTGATCCCAAATCCGGGCCCGCTATGCCCTAGGAAGCCCAGGAGCTGAGCAAAACGCAAAAAACGAAAAAATCGACTGTGGACCATTCCCGGACTCCTAGAAAAATCGGAAATCGTCTCACGAATCCAATGGCGCCAGCCAACTTGTCCTAGCTATGATATTTCCAAAGATATGGGCAAAAGACTGTGTGATCCCAAATCCGGGCCCGTTTTGCTCTAGGAGGCCCAGGAGCCGAGAAAAACGCGAAAAACGAAAAAATCGACTTTAGAACATTCCCGGCCCTCTAGAAAAATCGGAAATCGTCTCACGAATCCAATGGCGCCAGCCAAATTGTCCTAGCTATGATATTTCCAAAGATATTGGCGAATAACGGTCTGAGTCCAAATCCGGGCCCGTTTTGCTCTAGGAGGCCCTGGAGCCGAGCTAAACGCAAAAAAACGAAAAAATCGACTGTGGACCATTCCCGGACCCCTAGAAAATTCGGAAATCGTCTCACGGATCCAATGGCGCAAGCGAAATTGTCCTAGCTATGATATTTCCAAAGATATGGGCGAATAACGGTGTGATCCCAAATCCGGGCCCGTTTTGCTCTAGCAGGCCCAGGAGCCGAGAAAAACGCGAAAAACGAAAAAATCGACTTGAGAAAATTCCCGGACCCCTAGAAAAATCGGAAATCGTCTCACGGATCCAATGGCGCCAGCCAAATTGTCCTAGCTATGATATTTCCAAAGATATGGGCAAAAGACTGTGTGATCCCAAATCCGGGCCCGTTTTGCTCTAGGAGGCCCAGGAGCCGAGAAAAACGCGAAAAACGAAAAAATCGACTTTAGAAAATTCCCGGCCCCCTAGAAAAATCGGAAATCGTCTCACGAATCCAATGGCGCCAGCCAAATTGTCCTAGCTATGATATTTCCAAAGATATGGGCGAATAACGGTCTGAGTCCAAATCCGGGCCCGTTTTGCTCTAGGAGGCCCTGGAGCCGAGCTAAACGCAAAAAAACGAAAAAATCGACTGTGGACCATTCCCGGACCCCTTGGAACATCGGAAATCGTCTCACGAATCCAATGGCGCCAGCCAAATTGTCCTAGCTATGATATTTCCAAAGATATGGGAAAAAGACTGTGTGATCCCAAATCCGGGCCCGTTTTGTTCTAGGAGGCCCAGGAGCCGAGAAAAACGCGAAAAACGAAAAAAACGACTTTAGAAAATTCCCGGACCCCTAGAAAAATCGGAAATCGTCTCACGAATCCAATGGCGCCAGCCAAATTGTCCTAGCTATGATATTTCCAAAGATATGGGCAAAAGACTGTGTGATCCCAAATCCGGGCCCGTTTTGCTCTAGGAGGCCCAGGAGCCGAGAAAAACGCGGAAAACGAAAAAAACGACTTTAGAAAATTCCCGGACCCCTAGAAAAATCGGAAATCGTCTCACGAATCCAATGGCGCCAGCCAAATTGTCCTAGCTATGATATTTCCAACGATATGGGCGAATAACGGTGTGATCCCAAATCCGGGCCCGTTTTGTTCTAGGAGGCCCAGGAGCCGAGAAAAACGCGAAAAACGAAAAAAAGGACTTTAGAAAATTCCCGGACCCCTAGAAAAATCGGAAATCGTCTCACGAATCCAAGGGCGCCAGCCAAATTGTCCTAGCTATGATATTTCCAAAGATATGGGCAAAAGACTGTGTGATCCCAAATCCGGGCCCGTTTTGCTCTAGGAGGCCCAGGAGCCGAGAAAAACGCGAAAAACGAAAAAATCGACTTTAGAAAATTCCCGGACCCCTAGAAAATTCGGAAATCGTCTCACGGATCCAATGGCGCAAGCGAAATTGTCCTAGCTATGATATTTCCAAAGATATGGGCGAATAACGGTGTGATCCCAAATCCGGGCCCGTTTTGCTCTAGGAGGCCCAGGAGCCGAGAAAAACGCGAAAAACGAAAAAATCGACTTGAGAAAATTCCCGGACCCCTAGAAAAATCGGAAATCGTCTCACGAATCCAATGGCGCCAGCCAAATTGTCCTAGCTATGATATTTCCAACGATATGGGCGAATAACGGTGTGATCCCAAATCCGGGCCCGTTTTGTTCTAGGAGGCCCAGGAGCCGAGAAAAACGCGAAAAACGAAAAAAACGACTTTAGAAAATTCCCGGACCCCTAGAAAAATCGGAAATCGTCTCACGAATCCAAGGGCGCCAGCCAAATTGTCCTAGCTATGATATTTTCAAAGATATGGGCGAAAAACGGTGCGATCCCAAATCCGGGCCCGTTTTGCTCTAGGAGGCCCAGGAGCCGAGAAAAACGCGAAAAACGAAAAAATCGACTTTAGGAAATTCCCGGACCCCTAGAAAAATCGGAAATCGTCTCACTGATCCGATGGCGCCAGCCAAATTGTCCTAGCTATGATATTTCCAACGATATGGGCGAATAACGGTGTGATCCAAAATCCGGGCCCGTTTTGTTCTAGGAGGCCCAGGAGCCGAGAAAAACGCGAAAAACGAAAAAAACGACTTTAGAAAATTCCCGGACCCCTAGAAAAATCGGAAATCGTCTCACGAATCCAAGGGCGCCAGCCAAATTGTCCTAGCTATGATATTTTCAAAGATATGGGCGAAAAACGGTGCGATCCCAAATCCGGGCCCGTTTTGCTCTAGGAGGCCCAGGAGCCGAGAAAAACGCGAAAAACGAAAAAATCGACTTTAGGAAATTCCCGGACCCCTAGAAAAATCGGAAATCGTCTCACTGATCCGATGGCGCCAGCCAAATTGTCCTAGCTATGATATTTCCAACGATATGGGCGAATAACGGTGTGATCCAAAATCCGGGCCCGTTTTGTTCTAGGAGGCCCAGGAGCCGAGAAAAACGCGAAAAACGAAAAAAACGACTTTAGAAAATTCCCGGACCCCTAGAAAAATCGGAAATCGTCTCACGAATCCAAGGGCGCCAGCCAAATTGTCCTAGCTATGATATTTCCAAAGATATGGGCGAAAAACGGTGTGATGCCAAATCCAGGCCCGTTTTGCTCTAGGAGGCCAAAGAGCCGAGAAAAACGCGAAAAACGAAAAAATCGACTTTAGACAATTCCCGGACCCCTAGAAAATTCGGAAATCGTCTCACGGATCCAATGGCGCAAGCGAAATTGTCCTAGCTATGATATTTCCAAAGATATGGGCGAATAACGGTGTGATCCCAAATCCGGGCCCGTTTTGCTCTAGGAGGCCCAGGAGCCGAGAAAAACGCGAAAAACGAAAAAATCGTCTTGAGAAAATTCCCGGACCCCTACAAAAATCGGAAATCGTCTCACGAATCCAATGGCGCCAGCCAAATTGTCATAGCTATGATATTTCCAAAGATATGGGCGAAAAACGGTGTGATGCCAAATCCAGGCCCGTTTTGCTCTAGGAGGCCAAAGAGCCGAGAAAAACGCGAAAAACGAAAAAATCGACTTTAGACAATTCCCGGACCCCTAGAAAAATCGGAAATCGTGTCACGAATCCAATGGCGCCAGCCAAATTGTCCTAGCTATGATATTTCCAAAGATATGGGCAAAAGACTGTGTGATCCCAAATCCGGGCCCGTTTTGCTCTAGGAGGCCCAGGAGCCGAGAAAAACGCGAAAAACGAAAAAATCGACTTTAGAAAATTCCCGGCCCCCTAGAAAAATCGGAAATCGTCTCACGAATCCAATGGCGTCAGCCAAATTGTCCTAGCTATGATATTTCCAAAGATATGGGCGAATAACGGTCTGAGTCCAAATCCGGGCCCGTTTTGCTCTAGGAGGCCCTGGAGCCGAGCTAAACGCAAAAAAACGAAAAAATCGACTGTGGACCATTCCCGGACCCCTTGGAACATCGGAAATCGTCTCACGAATCCAATGGCGCCAGCCAAATTGTCCTAGCTATGATATTTCCAAAGATATGGGAAAAAGACTGTGTGATCCCAAATCCGGGCCCGTTTTGTTCTAGGAGGCCCAGGAGCCGAGAAAAACGCGAAAAACGAAAAAAACGACTTTAGAAAATTCCCGGACCCCTAGAAAAATCGGAAATCGTCTCACGAATCCAATGGCGCCAGCCAAATTGTCCTAGCTATGATATTTCCAAAGATATGGGCAAAAGACGGTGTGATCCCAAATCCGGGCCCGTTATGCCCTAGGAAGCCCAGGAGCCGAGCAAAACGCAAAAAACGAAAAAATCGACTTTAGAAAATTCCCGGACGCCTAGAAAAATCGGAAATCGTCTCACGAATCCAAGGGCGCCAGCCAAATTGTCCTAGCTATGATATTTCCAAAGATATGGGCAAAAGACTGTGTGATCCCAAATCCGGGCCCGTTTTGTTCTAGGAGGCCCAGGAGCCGAGAAAAACGCGAAAAACGAAAAAAACGACTTTAGAAAATTCCCGGACCCCTAGAAAAATCGGAAATCGTCTCACGAATCAAATGGCGCCAGCCAAATTGTCCTAGCTATGATATTTCCAAAGATATGGGCTAAAGACTGTATGATCCCAAATCCGGGCCCGTTTTGCTCTAGGAGGCCCAGGAGCCGAGAGAAACGCGAAAAACGAAAAAATCGACTTTAGGAAATTCCCGGACTCCTAGAAAAATCGGGAATCGTCTCACGAATCCAATGGCGCCAGCCAAATTGTCCTAGCTATGATATTTCCAAAGATATGGGCTAAAAACGGTGTGATGCGAAATCCAGGCCCGTTTTGCTCTAGGAGGCCAAAGAGCCGAGAAAAACGCGAAAAACGAAAAAATCGACTTTAGAAAATTCCCGGCCCCCTAGAAAAATCGGAAATCGTCTCACCAATCCAATGGCGCCAGCCAAATTGTCCTAGCTATGATATTTCCAACGATATGGGCGAATAACGGTGTGATCCCAAATCCGGGCCCGTTTTGTTCTAGGAGGCCCAGGAGCCGAGAAAAACGCGAAAAACGAAAAAATCGACTTTAGAACATTCCCGGCCCTCTAGAAAAATCGGAAATCGTCTCACGAATCCAATGGCGCCAGCCAAATTGTCCTAGCTATGATATTTCCAAAGATATTGGCGAATAACGGTCTGAGTCCAAATCCGGGCCCGTTTTGCTCTAGGAGGCCCTGGAGCCGAGCTAAACGCAAAAAAACGAAAAAATCGACTGTGGACCATTCCCGGACCCCTTGGAACATCGGAAATCGTCTCACGAATCCAATGGCGCCAGCCAAATTGTCCTAGCTATGATATTTCCAAAGATATGGGCAAAAGACTGTGTGATCCCAAATCCGGGCCCGTTTTGCTCTAGGAGGCCCAGGAGCCGAGAAAAACGCGAAAAACGAAAAAATCGACTTTAGAAAATTCCCGGCCCCCTAGAAAAATCGGAAATCGTCTCACGAATCCAATGGCGCCAGCCAAATTGTCCTAGCTATGATATTTCCAAAGATATGGGCGAATAACGGTCTGAGTCCAAATCCGGGCCCGTTTTGCTCTAGGAGGCCCTGGAGCCGAGCTAAACGCAAAAAAACGAAAAAATCGACTGTGGACCATTCCCGGACTCCTAGAAAAATCGGAAATCGTCTCACGAATCCAATGGCGCCAGCCAACTTGTCCTAGCTATGATATTTCCAAAGATATGGGCAAAAGACTGTGTGATCCCAAATCCGGGCCCGTTTTGTTCTAGGAGGCCCAGGAGCCGAGAAAAACGCGAAAAACGAAAAAATCGACTTTAGAACATTCCCGGCCCTCTAGAAAAATCGGAAATCGTCTCACGAATCCAATGGCGCCAGCCAAATTGTCCTAGCTATGATATTTCCAAAGATATTGGCGAATAACGGTCTGAGTCCAAATCCGGGCCCGTTTTGCTCTAGGAGGCCCTGGAGCCGAGCTAAACGCAAAAAAACGAAAAAATCGACTGTGGACCATTCCCGGACCCCTTGGAACATCGGAAATCGTCTCACGAATCCAATGGCGCCAGCCAAATTGTCCTAGCTATGATATTTCCAAAGATATGGGCAAAAGACTGTGTGATCCCAAATCCGGGCCCGTTATGCCCTAGGAAGCCCAGGAGCCGAGCAAAACGCAAAAAACGAAAAAATCGACTGTGGACCATTCCCGGACCCCTTGGAACATCGGAAATCGTCTCACGAATCCAATGGCGCCAGCCAAATTGTCCTAGCTATGATATTTCCAAATATATGGGCGAAAAACGGTGTGATCCCAAATCCGGGCCCGTTTTGCTCTAGGAGGCCCAGGAGCCGAGAAAAACGCGAAAAACGAAAAAATCGACTTTAGACAATTCCCGGACCCCTAGAAAAATCGGAAATCGTCTCACTGATCCGATGGCGCCAGCCAAATTGTCCTAGCTATGATATTTCCAACGATATGGGCGAATAACGGTGTGATCCCAAATCCGGGCCCGTTTTGTTCTAGGAGGCCCAGGAGCCGAGAAAAACGCGAAAAACGAAAAAAACGACTTTAGAAAATTCCCGGACCCCTAGAAAAATCGGAAATCGTCTCACGAATCCAAGGGCGCCAGCCAAATTGTCCTAGCTATGATATTTCCAAAGATATGGGCAAAAGACTGTGTGATCCCAAATCCGGGCCCGTTTTGCTCTAGGAGGCCCAGGAGCCGAGAAAAACGCGAAAAACGAAAAAATCGACTTTAGAAAATTCCCGGCCCCCTAGAAAAATCGGAAATCGTCTCACCAATCCAATGGCGCCAGCCAAATTGTCCTAGCTATGATATTTCCAAAGATATGGGCAAAAGACGGTGTGATCCCAAATCCGGGCCCGTTATGCCCTAGGAAGCCCAGGAGCCGAGCAAAACGCAAAAAACGAAAAAATCGACTGTGGACCATTCCCGGACCCCTAGAAAAATCGGAAATCGTCTCACGAATCCAATCGCGCCAGCCAAATTGTCCTAGCTGCGATATTTCCAAAGATATGGGCGAAAAACGGTGTGATCCCAAATCCGGGCCCGTTTTGCTCCAGGAGGCCCAGGAGCCGAGAAAAACGCGAAAAACGAAAAATACGACTTTAGAAAATTCCCAGCCCCCTAGAAAAATCGGAAATCGTCTCACGAATCCAATGGCGCCAGCCAAATTGTCCTAGCTATGATATTTCCAAAGATATGGGCGAATAACGGTCTGAGTCCAAATCCGGGCCCGTTTTGCTCTAGGAGGCCCTGGAGCCGAGCTAAACGCAAAAAAACGAAAAAATCGACTGTGGACCATTCCCGGACCCCTTGGAACATCGGAAATCGTCTCACGAATCCAATGGCGCCAGCCAAATTGTCCTAGCTATGATATTTCCAAAGATATGGGAAAAAGACTGTGTGATCCCAAATCCGGGCCCGTTTTGTTCTAGGAGGCCCAGGAGCCGAGAAAAACGCGAAAAACGAAAAAAACGACTTTAGAAAATTCCCGGACCCCTAGAAAAATCGGAAATCGTCTCACGAATCCAATGGCGCCAGCCAAATTGTCCTAGCTATGATATTTCCAAAGATATGGGCGAATAACGGTCTGAGTCCAAATCCGGGCCCGTTTTGCTCTAGGAGGCCCTGGAGCCGAGCTAAACGCAAAAAAACGAAAAAATCGACTGTGGACCATTCCCGGACCCCTTGGAACATCGGAAATCGTCTCACGAATCCAATGGCGCCAGCCAAATTGTCCTAGCTATGATATTTCCAAAGATATGGGAAAAAGACTGTGTGATCCCAAATCCGGGCCCGTTTTGTTCTAGGAGGCCCAGGAGCCGAGAAAAACGCGAAAAACGAAAAAAACGACTTTAGAAAATTCCCGGACCCCTAGAAAAATCGGAAATCGTCTCACGAATCCAATGGCGCCAGCCAAATTGTCCTAGCTGTGATATTTCCAAAGATATGGGCAAAAGACTGTGTGATCCCAAATCCGGGCCCGTTTTGCTCTAGGAGGCCCAGGAGCCGAGAAAAACGCGAAAAACGAAAAAAACGACTTTAGAAAATTCCCGGAGCCCTAGAAAAATCGGAAATCGTCTCACGAATCCAATGGCGCCAGCCAAATTGTCCTAGCTATGATATTTCCAACGATATGGGCGAATAACGGTGTGATCCCAAATCCGGGCCCGTTTTGTTCTAGGAGGCCCAGGAGCCGAGAAAAACGCGAAAAACGAAAAAAACGACTTTAGAAAATTCCCGGACCCCTAGAAAAATCGGAAATCGTCTCACGAATCCAAGGGCGCCAGCCAAATTGTCCTAGCTATGATATTTTCAAAGATATGGGCAAAAGACTGTGTGATCCCAAATCCGGGCCCGTTTTGCTCTAGGAGGCCCAGGAGCCGAGAAAAACGCGAAAAACGAAAAAATCGACTTTAGGAAATTCCCGGACCCCTAGAAAAATCGGGAATCGTCTCACGAATCCAATGGCGCCAGCCAAATTGTCCTAGCTATGATATTTCCAAAGATATGGGCGAAAAACGGTGTGATGCCAAATCCAGGCCCGTTTTGCTCTAGGAGGCCAAAGAGCCGAGAAAAACGCGAAAAACGAAAAAATCGACTTTAGACAATTCCCGGACCCCTAGAAAAATCGGAAATCGTGTCACGAATCCAATGGCGCCAGCCAAATCGTCCTAGCTATGATATTTCCAAAGATATGGGCAAAAGACTGTGTGATCCCAAATCCGGGCCCGTTTTGCTCTAGGAGGCCCAGGAGCCGAGAAAAACGCGAAAAACGAAAAAATCGACTTTAGAAAATTCCCGGCCCCCTAGAAAAATCGGAAATCGTCTCACGAATCCAATGGCGCCAGCCAAATTGTCCTAGCTATGATATTTCCAAAGATATGGGCGAATAACGGTCTGAGTCCAAATCCGGGCCCGTTTTGCTCTAGGAGGCCCTGGAGCCGAGCTAAACGCAAAAAAACGAAAAAATCGACTGTGGACCATTCCCGGACCCCTTGGAACATCGGAAATCGTCTCACGAATCCAATCGCGCCAGCCAAATTGTCCTAGCTGCGATATTTCCAAAGATATGGGCGAAAAACGGTGTGATCCCAAATCCGGGCCCGTTTTGCTCCAGGAGGCCCAGGAGCCGAGAAAAACGCGAAAAACGAAAAATACGACTTTAGATAATTCCCAGCCCCCTAGAAAAATCGGAAATCGTCTCACGAATCCAATGGCGCCAGCCAAATTGTCCTAGCTATGATATTTCCAAATATATGGGCGAAAAACGGTGTGATCCCAAATCCGGGCCCGTTTTGCTCTAGGAGGCCCAGGAGCCGAGAAAAACGCAAAAAACGAAAAAATCGACTTTAGAAAATTCCCGGACGCCTAGAAAAATCGGAAATCGTCTCACGAATCCAAGGGCGCCAGCCAAATTGTCCTAGCTATGATATTTCCAAAGATATGGGCAAAAGACTGTGTGATCCCAAATCCGGGCCCGTTTTGCTCTAGGAGGCCCAGGAGCCGAGAAAAACGCGAAAAACGAAAAAAACGACTTTAGAAAATTCCCGGACCCCTAGAAAAATCGGAAATCGTCTCACGAATCCAAGGGCGCCAGCCAAATTGTCCTAGCTATGATATTTTCAAAGATATGGGCAAAAGACTGTGTGATCCCAAATCCGGGCCCGTTTTGCTCTAGGAGGCCCAGGAGCCGAGAAAAACGCGAAAAACGAAAAAATCGACTTTAGGAAATTCCCGGACCCCTAGAAAAATCGGGAATCGTCTCACGAATCCAATGGCGCCAGCCAAATTGTCCTAGCTATGATATTTCCAAAGATATGGGCTAAAAACGGTGTGATGCGAAATCCAGGCCCGTTTTGCTCTAGGAGGCCAAAGAGCCGAGAAAAACGCGAAAAACGAAAAAATCGACTTTAGAAAATTCCCGGCCCCCTAGAAAAATCGGAAATCGTCTCACCAATCCAATGGCGCCAGCCAAATTGTCCTAGCTATGATATTTCCAAAGATATGGGCTAAAAACGGTGTGATGCGAAATCCAGGCCCGTTTTGCTCTAAGAGGCCCAGGAGCCGAGAAAAACGCAAAAAACGAAAAAATCGACTTTAGAAAATTCCCGGACGCCTAGAAAAATCGGAAATCGTCTCACGGATCCAATGGCGCAAGCGAAATTGTCCTAGCTATGATATTTCCAAAAATATGGGCGAATAACGGTGTGATCCCAAATCCGGGCCCGTTTTGCTCTAGGAGGCCCAGGAGCCGAGAAAAACGCGAAAAACGAAAAAATCGACTTGAGAAAATTCCCGGACCCCTAGAAAAATCGGAAATCGTCTCACGAATCCAATGGCGCCAGCCAAATTGTCCTAGCTATGATATTTCCAAAGATATGGGCGAAAAACGGTGTGATGCCAAATCCAGGCCCGTTTTGCTCTAGGAGGCCAAAGAGCCGAGAAAAACGCGAAAAACGAAAAAATCGATTTTAGACAATTCCCGGACCCCTAGAAAAATCGGAAATCGTGTCACGAATCCAATGGCGCCAGCCAAATTGTCCTAGCTATGATATTTCCAAAGATATGGGCAAAAGACTGTGTGATCCCAAATCCGGGCCCGTTTTGCTCTAGGAGGCCCAGGAGCCGAGAAAAACGCGAAAAACGAAAAAATCGACTTTAGAAAATTCCCGGACCCCTAGAAAATTCGGAAATCGTCTCACGGATCCAATGGCGCAAGCGAAATTGTCCTAGCTATGATATTTCCAAAGATATGGGCGAATAACGGTGTGATCCCAAATCCGGGCCCGTTTTGCTCTAGGAGGCCCAGAAGCCGAGAAAAACGCGAAAAACGAAAAAATCGACTTGAGAAAATTCCCGGACCCCTAGAAAAATCGGAAATCGTCTCACGAATCCAATGGCGCCAGCCAAATTGTCATAGCTATGATATTTCCAAAGATATGGGCGAAAAACGGTGTGATGCCAAATCCAGGCCCGTTTTGCTCTAGGAGGCCAAAGAGCCGAGAAAAACGCGAAAAACGAAAAAATCGACTTTAGACAATTCCCGGACCCCTAGAAAAATCGGAAATCGTGTCACGAATCCAATGGCGCCAGCCAAATTGTCCTAGCTATGATATTTCCAAAGATATGGGCAAAAGACTGTGTGATCCCAAATCCGGGCCCGTTTTGCTCTAGGAGGCCCAGGAGCCGAGAAAAACGCGAAAAACGAAAAAATCGACTTTAGAAAATTCCCGGCCCCCTAGAAAAATCGGAAATCGTCTCACGAATCCAATGGCGCCAGCCAAATTGTCCTAGCTATGATATTTCCAAAGATATGGGCGAAAAACGGTGTGATGCCAAATCCAGGCCCGTTTTGCTCTAGGAGGCCAAAGAGCCGAGAAAAACGCGAAAAACGAAAAAATCGACTTTAGACAATTCCCGGACCCCTAGAAAAATCGGAAATCGTGTCACGAATCCAATGGCGCCAGCCAAATTGTCCTAGCTATGATATTTCCAAAGATATGGGCGAAAAACAGTGTGATCCCAAATCCGCGCCCGTTTTGCTCTAGGAGGCCCAGGAGCCGAGAAAAACGCGAAAAACGAAAAAATCGTTTTTAGAAAATTCCCGGACCCCTCGAAAAATCGGAAATCGTCTCACGAATCCAATGGCGCCAGCCAAATTGTCCTAGCTATGATATTTCCAACGATATGGGCGAATAACGGTGTGATCCCAAATCCGGGCCCGTTTTGTTCTAGGAGGCCCAGGAGCCGAGAAAAACGCGAAAAACGAAAAAAACGACTTTAGAAAATTCCCGGACCCCTAGAAAAATCGGAAATCGTCTCACGAATCCAAGGGCGCCAGCCAAATTGTCCTAGCTATGATATTTCCAAAGATATGGGCGAAAAACGGTGCGATCCCAAATCCGGGCCCGTTTTGCTCTAGGAGGCCCAGGAGCCGAGAAAAACGCGAAAAACGAAAAAATCAACTTTAGGAAATTCCCGGACCCCTAGAAAAATCGGAAATCGTCTCACTGATCCGATGGCTCCAGCCAAATTGTCCTAGCTATGATATTTCCAACGATATGGGCGAATAACGGTGTGATCCCAAATCCGGGCCCGTTTTGTTCTAGGAGGCCCAGGAGCCGAGAAAAACGCGAAAAACGAAAAAAACGACTTTAGAAAATTCCCGGACCCCTAGAAAAATCGGAAATCGTCTCACGAATCCAAGGGCGCCAGCCAAATTGTCCTAGCTATGATATTTCCAAAGATATGGGCAAAAGACTGTGTGATCCCAAATCCGTGCCCGTTTTGCTCTAGGAGGCCCAGGAGCCGAGAAAAACGCGAAAAACGAAAAAATCGACTTGAGAAAATTCCCGGACCCCTAGAAAAATCGGAAATCGTCTCACGAATCCAATGGCGCCAGCCAAATTGTCCTAGCTATGATATTTCCAAAGATATGGGCGAAAAACGGTGTGATGCCAAATCCAGGCCCGTTTTGCTCTAGGAGGCCAAAGAGCCGAGAAAAACGCGAAAAACGAAAAAATCGATTTTAGACAATTCCCGGACCCCTAGAAAAATCGGAAATCGTGTCACGAATCCAATGGCGCCAGCCAAATTGTCCTAGCTATGATATTTCCAAAGATATGGGCAAAAGACTGTGTGATCCCAAATCCGGGCCCGTTTTGCTCTAGGAGGCCCAGGAGCCGAGAAAAACGCGAAAAACGAAAAAATCGACTTTAGAAAATTCCCGGACCCCTAGAAAATTCGGAAATCGTCTCACGGATCCAATGGCGCAAGCGAAATTGTCCTAGCTATGATATTTCCAAAGATATGGGCGAATAACGGTGTGATCCCAAATCCGGGCCCGTTTTGCTCTAGGAGGCCCAGAAGCCGAGAAAAACGCGAAAAACGAAAAAATCGACTTGAGAAAATTCCCGGACCCCTAGAAAAATCGGAAATCGTCTCACGAATCCAATGGCGCCAGCCAAATTGTCATAGCTATGATATTTCCAAAGATATGGGCGAAAAACGGTGTGATGCCAAATCCAGGCCCGTTTTGCTCTAGGAGGCCAAAGAGCCGAGAAAAACGCGAAAAACGAAAAAATCGACTTTAGACAATTCCCGGACCCCTAGAAAAATCGGAAATCGTGTCACGAATCCAATGGCGCCAGCCAAATTGTCCTAGCTATGATATTTCCAAAGATATGGGCAAAAGACTGTGTGATCCCAAATCCGGGCCCGTTTTGCTCTAGGAGGCCCAGGAGCCGAGAAAAACGCGAAAAACGAAAAAATCGACTTTAGAACATTCCCGGCCCTCTAGAAAAATCGGAAATCGTCTCACGAATCCAATGGCGCCAGCCAAATTGTCCTAGCTATGATATTTCCAAAGATATTGGCGAATAACGGTCTGAGTCCAAATCCGGGCCCGTTTTGCTCTAGGAGGCCCTGGAGCCGAGCTAAACGCAAAAAAACGAAAAAATCGACTGTGGACCATTCCCGGACCCCTTGGAACATCGGAAATCGTCTCACGAATCCAATGGCGCCAGCCAAATTGTCCTAGCTATGATATTTCCAAAGATATGGGCAAAAGACTGTGTGATCCCAAATCCGGGCCCGTTATGCCCTAGGAAGCCCAGGAGCCGAGCAAAACGCAAAAAACGAAAAAATCGACTGTGGACCATTCCCGGACCCCTTGGAACATCGGAAATCGTCTCACGAATCCAATGACGCCAGCCAAATTGTCCTAGCTATGATATTTCCAAAGATATGGGCAAAAGACTGTGTGATCCCAAATCCGGGCCCGTTTTGCTCTAGGAGGCCCAGGAGCCGAGAGAAACGCGAAAAACGAAAAAATCGACTTTAGGAAATTCCCGGACCCCTAGAAAAATCGGGGATCGTCTCACGAATCCAATGGCGCCAGCCAAATTGTCCTAGCTATGATATTTCCAAAGATATGGGCTAAAAACGGTGTGATGCGAAATCCAGGCCCGTTTTGCTCTAGGAGGCCAAAGAGCCGAGAAAAACGCGAAAAACGAAAAAATCGACTTTAGAAAATTCCCGGCCCCCTAGAAAAATCGGAAATCGTCTCATCAATCCAATGGCGCCAGCCAAATTGTCCTAGCTATGATATTTCCAACGATATGGGCGAAAAACGGTGTGATCCCAAATCCGGGCCCGTTTTGCTCCCGGAGGCCCAGGAGCCGAGAAAAACGCGAAAAACGAAAAAATCGACTTTAGAAAATTCCCAGCCCCCTAGAAAAATCGGAAATCGTCTCACGAATCCAATGGCGCCAGCCAAATTGTCCTAGCTATGATATTTCCAAAGATATGGGCGAAAAACGGTGTGATGCCAAATCCAGGCCCGTTTTGCTCTAGGAGGCCAAAGAGCCGAGAAAAACGCGAAAAACGAAAAAATCGACTTTAGACAATTCCCGGACCCCTAGAAAAATCGGAAATCGTCTCACCAATCCAATGGCGCCAGCCAAATTGTTCTAGCTATGATATTTCTAAAGATATGGGCAAAAGACGGTGTGATCCCAAATCCGGGCCCGTTATGCCCTAGGAAGCCCAGGAGCCGAGCAAAACGCAAAAAACGAAAAAATCGACTGTGGACCATTCCCGGACCCCTAGAAAAATCGGAAATCGTCTCACGAATCCAATGGCGCCAGTCAAATTGTCCTAGCTGCGATATTTCCAAAGATATGGGCGAAAAACGGTGTGATCCCAAATCCGGGCCCGTTTTGCTCCAGGAGGCCCAGGAGCCGAGAAAAACGCGAAAAACGAAAAATACGACTTTAGAAAATTCCCAGCCCCCTAGAAAAATCGGAAATCGTCTCACGAATCCAATGGCGCCAGCCAAATTGTTCAAGCTATGATATTTCCAAAGATATGGGCAAAAGACGGTGTGATCCCAAATCCGGGCCCGTTTTGCTCTAGGAGGCCCAGGAGCCTAGAAAAACGAGAAAATCGACTATAGAAAATTCCCTGACCCCTAGAAAAATCGGAAATCGTCTCACGAATCCAATGGCGCCAGCCAACTTGTCCTAGCTATGATATTTCCAAAGATATGGGCAAAAGACTGTGTGATCCCAAATCCGGGCCCGTTTTGCTCTAGGAGGCCCAGGAGCCGAGAAAAACGCGAAAAACGAAAAAATCGACTTTAGAACATTCCCGGCCCTCTAGAAAAATCGGAAATCGTCTCACGAATCCAATGGCGCCAGCCAAATTGTCCTAGCTATGATATTTCCAAAGATATGGGCAAAAGACTGTGTGATCCCAAATCCGGGCCCGTTATGCCCTAGGAAGCCCAGGAGCCGAGCAAAACGCAAAAAACGAAAAAATCGACTGTGGACCATTCCCGGACCCCTTGGAACATCGGAAATCGTCTCACGAATCCAATGGCGCCAGCCAAATTGTCCTAGCTATGATATTTCCAAAGATATGGGCTAAAAACGGTGTGATGCGAAATCCAGGCCCGTTTTGCTCTAAGAGGCCCAGGAGCCGAGAAAAACGCAAAAAACGAAAAAATCGACTTTAGAAAATTCCCGGACGCCTAGAAAAATCGGAAATCGTCTCACGGATCCAATGGCGCAAGCGAAATTGTCCTAGCTATGATATTTCCAAAAATATGGGCGAATAACGGTGTGATCCCAAATCCGGGCCCGTTTTGCTCTAGGAGGCCCAGGAGCCGAGAAAAACGCGAAAAACGAAAAAATCGACTTGAGAAAATTCCCGGACCCCTAGAAAAATCGGAAATCGTCTCACGAATCCAATGGCGCCAGCCAAATTGTCCTAGCTATGATATTTCCAAAGATATGGGCGAAAAACGGTGTGATGCCAAATCCAGGCCCGTTTTGCTCTAGGAGGCCAAAGAGCCGAGAAAAACGCGAAAAACGAAAAAATCGATTTTAGACAATTCCCGGACCCCTAGAAAAATCGGAAATCGTGTCACGAATCCAATGGCGCCAGCCAAATTGTCCTAGCTATGATATTTCCAAAGATATGGGCAAAAGACTGTGTGATCCCAAATCCGGGCCCGTTTTGCTCTAGGAGGCCCAGGAGCCGAGAAAAACGCGAAAAACGAAAAAATCGACTTTAGAAAATTCCCGGACCCCTAGAAAATTCGGAAATCGTCTCACGGATCCAATGGCGCAAGCGAAATTGTCCTAGCTATGATATTTCCAAAGATATGGGCGAATAACGGTGTGATCCCAAATCCGGGCCCGTTTTGCTCTAGGAGGCCCAGAAGCCGAGAAAAACGCGAAAAACGAAAAAATCGACTTGAGAAAATTCCCGGACCCCTAGAAAAATCGGAAATCGTCTCACGAATCCAATGGCGCCAGCCAAATTGTCATAGCTATGATATTTCCAAAGATATGGGCGAAAAACGGTGTGATGCCAAATCCAGGCCCGTTTTGCTCTAGGAGGCCAAAGAGCCGAGAAAAACGCGAAAAACGAAAAAATCGACTTTAGACAATTCCCGGACCCCTAGAAAAATCGGAAATCGTGTCACGAATCCAATGGCGCCAGCCAAATTGTCCTAGCTATGATATTTCCAAAGATATGGGCAAAAGACTGTGTGATCCCAAATCCGGGCCCGTTTTGCTCTAGGAGGCCCAGGAGCCGAGAAAAACGCGAAAAACGAAAAAATCGACTTTAGAAAATTCCCGGCCCCCTAGAAAAATCGGAAATCGTCTCACGAATCCAATGGCGCCAGCCAAATTGTCCTAGCTATGATATTTCCAAAGATATGGGCGAAAAACGGTGTGATGCCAAATCCAGGCCCGTTTTGCTCTAGGAGGCCAAAGAGCCGAGAAAAACGCGAAAAACGAAAAAATCGACTTTAGACAATTCCCGGACCCCTAGAAAAATCGGAAATCGTGTCACGAATCCAATGGCGCCAGCCAAATTGTCCTAGCTATGATATTTCCAAAGATATGGGCGAAAAACAGTGTGATCCCAAATCCGCGCCCGTTTTGCTCTAGGAGGCCCAGGAGCCGAGAAAAACGCGAAAAACGAAAAAATCGTTTTTAGAAAATTCCCGGACCCCTCGAAAAATCGGAAATCGTCTCACGAATCCAATGGCGCCAGCCAAATTGTCCTAGCTATGATATTTCCAACGATATGGGCGAATAACGGTGTGATCCCAAATCCGGGCCCGTTTTGTTCTAGGAGGCCCAGGAGCCGAGAAAAACGCGAAAAACGAAAAAAACGACTTTAGAAAATTCCCGGACCCCTAGAAAAATCGGAAATCGTCTCACGAATCCAAGGGCGCCAGCCAAATTGTCCTAGCTATGATATTTCCAAAGATATGGGCGAAAAACGGTGCGATCCCAAATCCGGGCCCGTTTTGCTCTAGGAGGCCCAGGAGCCGAGAAAAACGCGAAAAACGAAAAAATCAACTTTAGGAAATTCCCGGACCCCTAGAAAAATCGGAAATCGTCTCACTGATCCGATGGCGCCAGCCAAATTGTCCTAGCTATGATATTTCCAACGATATGGGCGAATAACGGTGTGATCCCAAATCCGGGCCCGTTTTGTTCTAGGAGGCCCAGGAGCCGAGAAAAACGCGAAAAACGAAAAAAACGACTTTAGAAAATTCCCGGACCCCTAGAAAAATCGGAAATCGTCTCACGAATCCAAGGGCGCCAGCCAAATTGTCCTAGCTATGATATTTCCAAAGATATGGGCAAAAGACTGTGTGATCCCAAATCCGTGCCCGTTTTGCTCTAGGAGGCCCAGGAGCCGAGAAAAACGCGAAAAACGAAAAAATCGACTTGAGAAAATTCCCGGACCCCTAGAAAAATCGGAAATCGTCTCACGAATCCAATGGCGCCAGCCAAATTGTCCTAGCTATGATATTTCCAAAGATATGGGCGAAAAACGGTGTGATGCCAAATCCAGGCCCGTTTTGCTCTAGGAGGCCAAAGAGCCGAGAAAAACGCGAAAAACGAAAAAATCGATTTTAGACAATTCCCGGACCCCTAGAAAAATCGGAAATCGTGTCACGAATCCAATGGCGCCAGCCAAATTGTCCTAGCTATGATATTTCCAAAGATATGGGCAAAAGACTGTGTGATCCCAAATCCGGGCCCGTTTTGCTCTAGGAGGCCCAGGAGCCGAGAAAAACGCGAAAAACGAAAAAATCGACTTTAGAAAATTCCCGGACCCCTAGAAAATTCGGAAATCGTCTCACGGATCCAATGGCGCAAGCGAAATTGTCCTAGCTATGATATTTCCAAAGATATGGGCGAATAACGGTGTGATCCCAAATCCGGGCCCGTTTTGCTCTAGGAGGCCCAGAAGCCGAGAAAAACGCGAAAAACGAAAAAATCGACTTGAGAAAATTCCCGGACCCCTAGAAAAATCGGAAATCGTCTCACGAATCCAATGGCGCCAGCCAAATTGTCATAGCTATGATATTTCCAAAGATATGGGCGAAAAACGGTGTGATGCCAAATCCAGGCCCGTTTTGCTCTAGGAGGCCAAAGAGCCGAGAAAAACGCGAAAAACGAAAAAATCGACTTTAGACAATTCCCGGACCCCTAGAAAAATCGGAAATCGTGTCGAGAATCCAATGGCGCCAGCCAAATTGTCCTAGCTATGATATTTCCAAAGATATGGGCAAAAGACTGTGTGATCCCAAATCCGGGCCCGTTTTGCTCTAGGAGGCCCAGGAGCCGAGAAAAACGCGAAAAACGAAAAAATCGACTTTAGAACATTCCCGGCCCTCTAGAAAAATCGGAAATCGTCTCACGAATCCAATGGCGCCAGCCAAATTGTCCTAGCTATGATATTTCCAAAGATATTGGCGAATAACGGTCTGAGTCCAAATCCGGGCCCGTTTTGCTCTAGGAGGCCCTGGAGCCGAGCTAAACGCAAAAAAACGAAAAAATCGACTGTGGACCATTCCCGGACCCCTTGGAACATCGGAAATCGTCTCACGAATCCAATGGCGCCAGCCAAATTGTCCTAGCTATGATATTTCCAAAGATATGGGCAAAAGACTGTGTGATCCCAAATCCGGGCCCGTTATGCCCTAGGAAGCCCAGGAGCCGAGCAAAACGCAAAAAACGAAAAAATCGACTGTGGACCATTCCCGGACCCCTTGGAACATCGGAAATCGTCTCACGAATCCAATGACGCCAGCCAAATTGTCCTAGCTATGATATTTCCAAAGATATGGGCAAAAGACTGTGTGATCCCAAATCCGGGCCCGTTTTGCTCTAGGAGGCCCAGGAGCCGAGAGAAACGCGAAAAACGAAAAAATCGACTTTAGGAAATTCCCGGACCCCTAGAAAAATCGGGGATCGTCTCACGAATCCAATGGCGCCAGCCAAATTGTCCTAGCTATGATATTTCCAAAGATATGGGCTAAAAACGGTGTGATGCGAAATCCAGGCCCGTTTTGCTCTAGGAGGCCAAAGAGCCGAGAAAAACGCGAAAAACGAAAAAATCGACTTTAGAAAATTCCCGGCCCCCTAGAAAAATCGGAAATCGTCTCATCAATCCAATGGCGCCAGCCAAATTGTCCTAGCTATGATATTTCCAACGATATGGGCGAAAAACGGTGTGATCCCAAATCCGGGCCCGTTTTGCTCCCGGAGGCCCAGGAGCCGAGAAAAACGCGAAAAACGAAAAAATCGACTTTAGAAAATTCCCAGCCCCCTAGAAAAATCGGAAATCGTCTCACGAATCCAATGGCGCCAGCCAAATTGTCCTAGCTATGATATTTCCAAAGATATGGGCGAAAAACGGTGTGATGCCAAATCCAGGCCCGTTTTGCTCTAGGAGGCCAAAGAGCCGAGAAAAACGCGAAAAACGAAAAAATCGACTTTAGACAATTCCCGGACCCCTAGAAAAATCGGAAATCGTCTCACCAATCCAATGGCGCCAGCCAAATTGTTCTAGCTATGATATTTCTAAAGATATGGGCAAAAGACGGTGTGATCCCAAATCCGGGCCCGTTATGCCCTAGGAAGCCCAGGAGCCGAGCAAAACGCAAAAAACGAAAAAATCGACTGTGGACCATTCCCGGACCCCTAGAAAAATCGGAAATCGTCTCACGAATCCAATGGCGCCAGTCAAATTGTCCTAGCTGCGATATTTCCAAAGATATGGGCGAAAAACGGTGTGATCCCAAATCCGGGCCCGTTTTGCTCCAGGAGGCCCAGGAGCCGAGAAAAACGCGAAAAACGAAAAATACGACTTTAGAAAATTCCCAGCCCCCTAGAAAAATCGGAAATCGTCTCACGAATCCAATGGCGCCAGCCAAATTGTTCAAGCTATGATATTTCCAAAGATATGGGCAAAAGACGGTGTGATCCCAAATCCGGGCCCGTTTTGCTCTAGAAGGCCCAGGAGCCTAGAAAAACGAGAAAATCGACTATAGAAAATTCCCTGACCCCTAGAAAAATCGGAAATCGTCTCACGAATCCAATGGCGCCAGCCAACTTGTCCTAGCTATGATATTTCCAAAGATATGGGCAAAAGACTGTGTGATCCCAAATCCGGGCCCGTTTTGCTCTAGGAGGCCCAGGAGCCGAGAAAAACGCGAAAAACGAAAAAATCGACTTTAGAACATTCCCGGCCCTCTAGAAAAATCGGAAATCGTCTCACGAATCCAATGGCGCCAGCCAAATTGTCCTAGCTATGATATTTCCAAAGATATGGGCAAAAGACTGTGTGATCCCAAATCCGGGCCCGTTATGCCCTAGGAAGCCCAGGAGCCGAGCAAAACGCAAAAAACGAAAAAATCGACTGTGGACCATTCCCGGACCCCTTGGAACATCGGAAATCGTCTCACGAATCCAATGGCGCCAGCCAAATTGTCCTAGCTATGATATTTCCAAAGATATGGGCTAAAAACGGTGTGATGCGAAATCCAGGCCCGTTTTGCTCTAGGAGGCCAAAGAGCCTAGAAAAACGCGAAAAACGAAAAAATCGACTTTAGAAAATTCCCGGCCCCCTAGAAAAATCGGAAATCGTCTCATCAATCCAATGGCGCCAGCCAAATTGTCCTAGCTATGATATTTCCAAAGATATGGGCGAAAAACAGTGTGATCCCAAATCCGGGCCCGTTTTGCTCTAGGAGGCCCAGGAGCCGAGATAAACGCGAAAAACGAAAAAATCGACTTTAGAAAATTCCCGGACGCCTAGAAAAATCGGAAATCGTCTCACGAATCCAATGGCGCCAGCCAAATTGTCCTAGCTATGATATTTCCAACGATATGGGCGAATAACGGTGTGATCCCAAATCCGGGCCCGTTTTGTTCTAGGAGGCCCAGGAGCCGAGAAAAACGCGAAAAACGAAAAAAACGACTTTAGAAAATTCCCGGACCCCTAGAAAAATCGGAAATCGTCTCACGAATCCAAGGGCGCCAGCCAAATTGTCCTAGCTATGATATTTCCAAAGATATGGGCGAAAAACGGTGCGATCCCAAATCCGGGCCCGTTTTGCTCTAGGAGGCCCAGGAGCCGAGAAAAACGCGAAAAACGAAAAAATCGACTTTAGGAAATTCCCGGACCCCTAGAAAAATCGGAAATCGTCTCCCTGATCCGATGGCGCCAGCCAAATTGTCCTAGCTATGATATTTCCAACGATATGGGTGAATAACGGTGTGATCCCAAATCCGGGCCCGTTTTGTTCTAGGAGGCCCAGGAGCCGAGAAAAACGCGAAAAACGAAAAAAACGACTTTAGAAAATTCCCAGACCCCTAGAAAAATCGGAAATCGTCTCACGAATCCAAGGGCGCCAGCCAAATTGTCCTAGCTATGATATTTCCAAAGATATGGGCAAAAGACTGTGTGATCCCAAATCCGGGCCCGTTTTGCTCTAGGAGGCCCAGGAGCCGAGAAAAACGCGAAAAACGAAAAAATCGACTTTAGAAAATTCCCGGCCCCCTAGAAAAATCGGAAATCGTCTCACCAATCCAATGGCGCCAGCCAAATTGTTCTAGCTATGATATTTTTAAAGATATGGGCAAAAGACGGTGTGATCCCAAATCCGGGCCCGCTATGCCCTAGGAAGCCCAGGAGCTGAGCAAAACGCAAAAAACGAAAAAATCGACTGTGGACCATTCCCGGACTCCTAGAAAAATCGGAAATCGTCTCACGAATCCAATGGCGCCAGCCAACTTGTCCTAGCTATGATATTTCCAAAGATATGGGCAAAAGACTGTGTGATCCCAAATCCGGGCCCGTTTTGCTCTAGGAGGCCCAGGAGCCGAGAAAAACGCGAAAAACGAAAAAATCGACTTTAGAACATTCCCGGCCCTCTAGAAAAATCGGAAATCGTCTCACGAATCCAATGGCGCCAGCCAAATTGTCCTAGCTATGATATTTCCAAAGATATTGGCGAATAACGGTCTGAGTCCAAATCCGGGCCCGTTTTGCTCTAGGAGGCCCTGGAGCCGAGCTAAACGCAAAAAAACGAAAAAATCGACTGTGGACCATTCCCGGACCCCTTGGAACATCGGAAATCGTCTCACGAATCCAATGGCGCCAGCCAAATTGTCCTAGCTATGATATTTCCAAAGATATGGGCAAAAGACTGTGTGATCCCAAATCCGGGCCCGTTATGCCCTAGGAAGCCCAGGAGCCGAGCAAAACGCAAAAAACGAAAAAATCGACTGTGGACCATTCCCGGACCCCTTGGAACATCGGAAATCGTCTCACGAATCCAATGGCGCCAGCCAAATTGTCCTAGCTATGATATTTCCAAAGATATGGGCAAAAGACTGTGTGATCCCAAATCCGGGCCCGTTTTGCTCTAGGAGGCCCAGGAGCCGAGAGAAACGCGAAAAACGAAAAAATCGACTTTAGGAAATTCCCGGACCCCTAGAAAAATCGGGAATCGTCTCACGAATCCAATGGCGCCAGCCAAATTGTCCTAGCTATGATATTTCCAAAGATATGGGCTAAAAACGGTGTGATGCGAAATCCAGGCCCGTTTTGCTCTAGGAGGCCAAAGAGCCGAGAAAAACGCGAAAAACGAAAAAATCGACTTTAGAAAATTCCCGGCCCCCTAGAAAAATCGGAAATCGTCTCACGAATCCAATGGCGCCAGCCAAATTGTCCTAGCTATGATATTTCCTACGATATGGGCGAATAACGGTGTGATCCCAAATCCGGGCCCGTTTTGTTCTAGGAGGCCCAGGAGCCGAGAAAAACGCGAAAAACGAAAAAAACGACTTTAGAAAATTCCCGGACCCCTAGAAAAATCGGAAATCGTCTCACGAATCCAATGGCGCCAGCCAAATTGTCCTAGCTATGATATTTCCAAAGATATGGGCTAAAAACGGTGTGATGCGAAATCCAGGCCCGTTTTGCTCTAGGAGGCCAAAGAGCCGAGAAAAACGCGAAAAACGAAAAAATCGACTTTAGAAAATTCCCGGCCCCCTAGAAAAATCGGAAATCGTCTCATCAATCCAATGGCGCCAGCCAAATTGTCCTAGCTATGATATTTCCAAAGATATGGGCGAAAAACAGTGTGATCCCAAATCCGGGCCCGTTTTGCTCTAAGAGGCCCAGGAGCCGAGATAAACGCGAAAAACGAAAAAATCGACTTTAGAAAATTCCCGGACGCCTAGAAAAATCGGAAATCGTCTCACGAATCCAATGGCGCCAGCTAAATTGTCCTAGCTATGATATTTCCAACGATATGGGCGAATAACGGTGTGATCCCAAATCCGGGCCCGTTTTGTTCTAGGAGGCCCAGGAGTCGAGAAAAACGCGAAAAACGAAAAAAACGACTTTAGAAAATTCCCGGACCCCTAGAAAAATCGGAAATCGTCTCATCAATCCAATGGCGCCAGCCAAATTGTCCTAGCTATGATATTTCCAAAGATATGGGCGAAAAACAGTGTGATCCCAAATCCGGGCCCGTTTTGCTCTAGGAGGCCCAGGAGCCGAGATAAACGCGAAAAACGAAAAAATCGACTTTAGAAAATTCCCGGACTCCTAGAAAAATCGGAAATCGTCTCACGAATCCAATGGCGCCAGCTAAATTGTCCTAGCTATGATATTTCCAACGATATGGGCGAATAACGGTGTGATCCCAAATCCGGGCCCGTTTTGCTCTAGGAGGCCCAGGAGCCGAGAAAAACGCGAAAAACGAAAAAATCGACTTTAGAACATTCCCGGCCCTCTAGAAAAATCGGAAATCGTCTCACGAATCCAATGGCGCCAGCCAAATTGTCCTAGCTATGATATTTCCAAAGATATTGGCGAATAACGGTCTGAGTCCAAATCCGGGCCCGTTTTGCTCTAGGAGGCCCTGGAGCCGAGCTAAACGCAAAAAAACGAAAAAATCGACTGTGGACCATTCCCGGACCCCTTGGAACATCGGAAATCGTCTCACGAATCCAATGGCGCCAGCCAAATTGTCCTAGCTATGATATTTCCAAAGATATGGGCAAAAGACTGTGTGATCCCAAATCCGGGCCCGTTATGCCCTAGGAAGCCCAGGAGCCGAGCAAAACGCAAAAAACGAAAAAATCGACTGTGGACCATTCCCGGACCCCTTGGAACATCGGAAATCGTCTCACGAATCCAATGGCGCCAGCCAAATTGTCCTAGCTATGATATTTCCAAAGATATGGGCAAAAGACTGTGTGATCCCAAATCCGGGCCCGTTTTGCTCTAGGAGGCCCAGGAGCCGAGAGAAACGCGAAAAACGAAAAAATCGACTTTAGGAAATTCCCGGACCCCTAGAAAAATCGGGAATCGTCTCACGAATCCAATGGCGCCAGCCAAATTGTCCTAGCTATGATATTTCCAAAGATATGGGCTAAAAACGGTGTGATGCGAAATCCAGGCCCGTTTTGCTCTAGGAGGCCAAAGAGCCGAGAAAAACGCGAAAAACGAAAAAATCGACTTTAGAAAATTCCCGGCCCCCTAGAAAAATCGGAAATCGTCTCACGAATCCAATGGCGCCAGCCAAATTGTCCTAGCTATGATATTTCCAACGATATGGGCGAATAACGGTGTGATCCCAAATCCGGGCCCGTTTTGTTCTCGGAGGCCCAGGAGCCGAGAAAAACGCGAAAAACGAAAAAAACGACTTTAGAAAATTCCCGGACCCCTAGAAAAATCGGAAATCGTCTCACGAATCCAATGGCGCCAGCCAAATTGTCCTAGCTATGATATTTCCAAAGATATGGGCTAAAAACGGTGTGATGCGAAATCCAGGCCCGTTTTGCTCTAGGAGGCCAAAGAGCCGAGAAAAACGCGAAAAACGAAAAAATCGACTTTAGGAAATTCCCGGCCCCCTAGAAAAATCGGAAATCGTCTCACCAATCCAATGGCGCCAGCCAACTTGTCCTAGCTATGATATTTCCAAAGATATGGGCGAATAACGGTGTGATCCCAAATCCGGGCCCGTTTTGTTCTAGGAGGCCCAGGAGTCGAGAAAAACGCGAAAAACGAAAAAAACGACTTTAGGAAATTCCCGGCCCCCTAGAAAAATCGGAAATCGTCTCACCAATCCAATGGCGCCAGCTAAATTGTCCTAGCTATGATATTTCCAACGATATGGGCGAATAACGGTGTGATCCCAAATCCGGGCCCGTTTTGTTCTAGGAGGCCCAGGAGTCGAGAAAAACGCGAAAAACGAAAAAAACGACTTTAGAAAATTCCCGGACCCCTAGAAAAATCGGAAATCGTCTCATCAATCCAATGGCGCCAGCCAAATTGTCCTAGCTATGATATTTCCAAAGATATGGGCGAAAAACAGTGTGATCCCAAATCCGGGCCCGTTTTGCTCTAGGAGGCCCAGGAGCCGAGATAAACGCGAAAAACGAAAAAATCGACTTTAGAAAATTCCCGGACTCCTAGAAAAATCGGAAATCGTCTCACGAATCCAATGGCGCCAGCTAAATTGTCCTAGCTATGATATTTCCAACGATATGGGCGAATAACGGTGTGATCCCAAATCCGGGCCCGTTTTGCTCTAGGAGGCCCAGGAGCCGAGAAAAACGCGAAAAACGAAAAAATCGACTTTAGAACATTCCCGGCCCTCTAGAAAAATCGGAAATCGTCTCACGAATCCAATGGCGCCAGCCAAATTGTCCTAGCTATGATATTTCCAAAGATATTGGCGAATAACGGTCTGAGTCCAAATCCGGGCCCGTTTTGCTCTAGGAGGCCCTGGAGCCGAGCTAAACGCAAAAAAACGAAAAAATCGACTGTGGACCATTCCCGGACCCCTTGGAACATCGGAAATCGTCTCACGAATCCAATGGCGCCAGCCAAATTGTCCTAGCTATGATATTTCCAAAGATATGGGCAAAAGACTGTGTGATCCCAAATCCGGGCCCGTTATGCCCTAGGAAGCCCAGGAGCCGAGCAAAACGCAAAAAACGAAAAAATCGACTGTGGACCATTCCCGGACCCCTTGGAACATCGGAAATCGTCTCACGAATCCAATGGCGCCAGCCAAATTGTCCTAGCTATGATATTTCCAAAGATATGGGCAAAAGACTGTGTGATCCCAAATCCGGGCCCGTTTTGCTCTAGGAGGCCCAGGAGCCGAGAGAAACGCGAAAAACGAAAAAATCGACTTTAGGAAATTCCCGGACCCCTAGAAAAATCGGGAATCGTCTCACGAATCCAATGGCGCCAGCCAAATTGTCCTAGCTATGATATTTCCAAAGATATGGGCTAAAAACGGTGTGATGCGAAATCCAGGCCCGTTTTGCTCTAGGAGGCCAAAGAGCCGAGAAAAACGCGAAAAACGAAAAAATCGACTTTAGAAAATTCCCGGCCCCCTAGAAAAATCGGAAATCGTCTCACGAATCCAATGGCGCCAGCCAAATTGTCCTAGCTATGATATTTCCAACGATATGGGCGAATAACGGTGTGATCCCAAATCCGGGCCCGTTTTGTTCTCGGAGGCCCAGGAGCCGAGAAAAACGCGAAAAACGAAAAAAACGACTTTAGAAAATTCCCGGACCCCTAGAAAAATCGGAAATCGTCTCACGAATCCAATGGCGCCAGCCAAATTGTCCTAGCTATGATATTTCCAAAGATATGGGCTAAAAACGGTGTGATGCGAAATCCAGGCCCGTTTTGCTCTAGGAGGCCAAAGAGCCGAGAAAAACGCGAAAAACGAAAAAATCGACTTTAGGAAATTCCCGGCCCCCTAGAAAAATCGGAAATCGTCTCACCAATCCAATGGCGCCAGCCAACTTGTCCTAGCTATGATATTTCCAAAGATATGGGCAAAAGACGGTGTGATCCCAAATCCGGGCCCGTTTTGCTCTAGGAGGCCCAGGAGCCGAGAAAAACGAGAAAATCGACTATAGAAAATTCCCTGACCCCTAGAAAAATCGGAAATCGTCTCACGAATCCAATGGCGCCAGCCAACTTGTCCTAGCTATGATATTTCCAAAGATATGGGCAAAAGACTGTGTGATCCCAAATCCGGGCCCGTTTTGCTCTAGGAGGCCCAGGAGCCGAGAAAAACGCGAAAAACGAAAAAATCGACTTTAGAACATTCCCGGCCCTCTAGAAAAATCGGAAATCGTCTCACGAATCCAATGGCGCCAGCCAAATTGTCCTAGCTATGATATTTCCAAAGATATGGGCAAAAGACTGTGTGATCCCAAATCCGGGCCCGTTATGCCCTAGGAAGCCCAGGAGTCGAGCAAAACGCAAAAAACGAAAAAATCGACTGTGGACCATTCCCGGACCCCTTGGAACATCGGAAATCGTCTCACGAATCCAATGGCGCCAGCCAAATTGTCCTAGCTATGATATTTCCAAAGATATGGGCTAAAAACGGTGTGATGCGAAATCCAGGCCCGTTTTGCTCTAGGAGGCCAAAGAGCCGAGAAAAACGCGAAAAACGAAAAAATCGACTTTAGAAAATTCCCGGCCCCCTAGAAAAATCGGAAATCGTCTCATCAATCCAATGGCGCCAGCCAAATTGTCCTAGCTATGATATTTCCAAAGATATGGGCGAAAAACAGTGTGATCCCAAATCCGGGCCCGTTTTGCTCTAGGAGGCCCAGGAGCCGAGATAAACGCGAAAAACGAAAAAATCGACTTTAGAAAATTCCCGGACGCCTAGAAAAATCGGAAATCGTCTCACGAATCCAATGGCGCCAGCTAAATTGTCCTAGCTATGATATTTCCAACGATATGGGCGAATAACGGTGTGATCCCAAATCCGGGCCCGTTTTGTTCTAGGAGGCCCAGGAGTCGAGAAAAACGCGAAAAACGAAAAAAACGACTTTAGAAAATTCCCGGACCCCTAGAAAAATCGGAAATCGTCTCATCAATCCAATGGCGCCAGCCAAATTGTCCTAGCTATGATATTTCCAAAGATATGGGCGAAAAACAGTGTGATCCCAAATCCGGGCCCGTTTTGCTCTAGGAGGCCCAGGAGCCGAGATAAACGCGAAAAACGAAAAAATCGACTTTAGAAAATTCCCGGACGCCTAGAAAAATCGGAAATCGTCTCACGAATCCAATGGCGCCAGCTAAATTCTCCTAGCTATGATATTTCCAACGATATGGGCGAATAACGGTGTGATCCCAAATCCGGGCCCGTTTTGTTCTAGGAGGCCCAGGAGTCGAGAAAAACGCGAAAAACGAAAAAAACGACTTTAGAAAATTCCCGGACCCCTAGAAAAATCGGAAATCGTCTCATCAATCCAATGGCGCCAGCCAAATTGTCCTAGCTATGATATTTCCAAAGATATGGGCGAAAAACAGTGTGATCCCAAATCCGGGCCCGTTTTGCTCTAGGAGGCCCAGGAGCCGAGATAAACGCGAAAAACGAAAAAATCGACTTTAGAAAATTCCCGGACGCCTAGAAAAATCGGAAATCGTCTCACGAATCCAATGGCGCCAGCTAAATTGTCCTAGCTATGATATTTCCAACGATATGGGCGAATAACGGTGTGATCCCAAATCCGGGCCCGTTTTGTTCTAGGAGGCCCAGGAGTCGAGAAAAACGCGAAAAACGAAAAAAACGACTTTAGAAAATTCCCGGACCCCTAGAAAAATCGGAAATCGTCTCATCAATCCAATGGCGCCAGCCAAATTGTCCTAGCTATGATATTTCCAAAGATATGGGCTAAAAACGGTGTAATGCGAAATCCAGGCCCGTTTTGCTCTAGGAGGCCAAAGAGCCGAGAAAAACGCGAAAAACGAAAAAATCGACTTTAGAAAATTCCCGGCCCCCTAGAAAAATCGGAAATCGTCTCACCAATCCAATGGCGCCAGCCAAATTGTCCTAGCTATGATATTTCCAAAGATATGGGCAAAAGACGGTGTGATCCCAAATCCGGGCCCGTTATGCCCTAGGAAGCCCAGGAGCCGAGCAAAACGCAAAAAACGAAAAAATCGACTGTGGACCATTCCCGGACCCCTAGAAAAATCGGAAATCGTCTCACGAATCCAATCGCGCCAGCCAAATTGTCCTAGCTGCGATATTTCCAAAGATATGGGCGAAAAACGGTGTGATCCCAAATCCGGGCCCGTTTTGCTCCAGGAGGCCCAGGAGCCGAGAAAAACGCGAAAAACGAAAAATACGACTTTAGAAAATTCCCAGCCCCCTAGAAAAATCGGAAATCGTCTCACGAATCCAATGGCGCCAGCCAAATTGTCCTAGCTATGATATTTCCAAATATATGGGCGAAAAACGTTGTGATCCCAAATCCGGGCCCGTTTTGCTCTAGGAGGCCCAGGAGCCGAGAAAAACGAGAAAATCGACTATAGAAAATTCCCTGACCCCTAGAAAAATCGGAAATCGTCTCACGAATCCAATGGCGCCAGCCAACTTGTCCTAGCTATGATATTTCCAAAGATATGGGCAAAAGACTGTGTGATCCCAAATCCGGGCCCGTTATGCCCTAGGAAGCCCAGGAGTCGAGCAAAACGCAAAAAACGAAAAAATCGACTGTGGACCATTCCCGGACCCCTTGGAACATCGGAAATCGTTTCACGAATCCAATGGCGCCAGCCAAATTGTCCTAGCTATGATATTTCCAAAGATATGGGCTAAAAACGGTGTGATGCGAAATCCAGGCCCGTTTTGCTCTAGGAGGCCAAAGAGCCGAGAAAAACGCGAAAAACGAAAAAATCGACTTTAGAAAATTCCCGGCCCCCTAGAAAAATCGGAAATCGTCTCATCAATCCAATGGCGCCAGCCAAATTGTCCTAGCTATGATATTTCCAAAGATATGGGCGAAAAACAGTGTGATCCCAAATCCGGGCCCGTTTTGCTCTAGGAGGCCCAGGAGCCGAGATAAACGCGAAAAACGAAAAAATCGACTTTAGAAAATTCCCGGACGCCTAGAAAAATCGGAAATCGTCTCACGAATCCAATGGCGCCAGCTAAATTGTCCTAGCTATGATATTTCCAACGATATGGGCGAATAACGGTGTGATCCCAAATCCGGGCCCGTTTTGTTCTAGGAGGCCCAGGAGTCGAGAAAAACGCGAAAAACGAAAAAAACGACTTTAGAAAATTCCCGGACCCCTAGAAAAATCGGAAATCGTCTCATCAATCCAATGGCGCCAGCCAAATTGTCCTAGCTATGATATTTCCAAAGATATGGGCGAATAACGGTGTGATCCCAAATCCGGGCCCGTTTTGTTCTAGGAGGCCCAGGAGTCGAGAAAAACGCGAAAAACGAAAAAAACGACTTTAGAAAATTCCCGGACCCCTAGAAAAATCGGAAATCGTCTCATCAATCCAATGGCGCCAGCCAAATTGTCCTAGCTATGATATTTCCAAAGATATGGGCTAAAAACGGTGTAATGCGAAATCCAGGCCCGTTTTGCTCTAGGAGGCCAAAGAGCCGAGAAAAACGCGAAAAACGAAAAAATCGACTTTAGAAAATTCCCGGCCCCCTAGAAAAATCGGAAATCGTCTCACCAATCCAATGGCGCCAGCCAAATTGTCCTAGCTATGATATTTCCAAAGATATGGGCAAAAGACGGTGTGATCCCAAATCCGGGCCCGTTATGCCCTAGGAAGCCCAGGAGCCGAGCAAAACGCAAAAAACGAAAAAATCGACTGTGGACCATTCCCGGACCCCTAGAAAAATCGGAAATCGTCTCACGAATCCAATCGCGCCAGCCAAATTGTCCTAGCTGCGATATTTCCAAAGATATGGGCGAAAAACGGTGTGATCCCAAATCCGGGCCCGTTTTGCTCCAGGAGGCCCAGGAGCCGAGAAAAACGCGAAAAACGAAAAATACGACTTTAGAAAATTCCCAGCCCCCTAGAAAAATCGGAAATCGTCTCACGAATCCAATGGCGCCAGCCAAATTGTCCTAGCTATGATATTTCCAAATATATGGGCGAAAAACGTTGTGATCCCAAATCCGGGCCCGTTTTGCTCTAGGAGGCCCAGGAGCCGAGAAAAACGCAAAAAACGAAAAAATCGACTTTAGAAAATTCCCGGACCCCTAGAAAAATCGGAAATCGTCTCACGGATCCAATGGCGCAAGCGAAATTGTCATAGCTATGATATTTCCAAAAATATGGGCGAATAACGGTGTGATCCCAAATCCGGGCCCGTTTTGCTCTAGGAGGCCCAGGAGCCGAGAAAAACGCGAAAAACGAAAAAATCGACTTGAGAAAATTCCCGGACCCCTAGAAAAATCGGAAATCGTCTCACGAATCCAATGGCGCCAGCCAAATTGTCCTAGCTATGATATTTCCAAAGATATGGGCGAAAAACGGTGTGATGCCAAATCCAGGCCCGTTTTGCTCTAGGAGGCCAAAGAGCCGAGAAAAACGCGAAAAACGAAAAAATCGACTTTAGACAATTCCCGAACCCCTAGAAAAATCGGAAATCGTGTCACGAATCCAATGGCGCCAGCCAAATTGTCCTAGCTATGATATTTCCAAAGATATGGGCAAAAGACTGTGTGATCCCAAATCCGGGCCCGTTTTGCTCTAGGAGGCCCAGGAGCCGAGAAAAACGCGAAAAACGAAAAAATCGACTTTAGGAAATTCCCGGACCCCTAGAAAATTCGGAAATCGTCTCACGGATCCAATGGCGCAAGCGAAATTGTCCTAGCTATGATATTTCCAAAGATATGGGCGAATAACGGTGTGATCCCAAATCCGGGCCCGTTTTGCTCTAGGAGGCCCAGGAGCCGAGAAAAACGCGAATAACGAAAAAATCGACTTGAGAAAATTCCCGGACCCCTAGAAAAATCGGAAATCGTCTCACGAATCCAATGGCGCCAGCCAAATTGTCATAGCTATGATATTTCCAAAGATATGGGCGAAAAACGGTGTGATGCCAAATTCAGGCCCGTTTTGCTCTAGGAGGCCAAAGAGCCGAGAAAAACGCGAAAAACGAAAAAATCGACTTTAGACAATTCCCGGACCCCTAGAAAAATCGGAAATCGTGTCACGAATCCAATGGCGCCAGCCAAATTGTCCTAGCTATGATATTTCCAAAGATATGGGCAAAAGACTGTGTGATCCCAAATCCGGGCCCGTTTTGCTCTAGGAGGCCCAGGAGCCGAGAAAAACGCGAAAAACGAAAAAATCGACTTTAGAAAATTCCCGGACCCCTAGAAAATTCGGAAATCGTCTCACGAATCCAATGGCGCCAGCCAAATTGTCCTAGCTATGATATTTCCAAAGATATGGGCGAATAACGGTCTGAGTCCAAATCCGGGCCCGTTTTGCTCTAGGAGGCCCTGGAGCCGAGCTAAACGCAAAAAAACGAAAAAATCGACTGTGGACCATTCCCGGACCCCTTGGAACATCGGAAATCGTCTCACGAATCCAATGGCGCCAGCCAAATTGTCCTAGCTATGATATTTCCAAAGATATGGGAAAAAGACTGTGTGATCCCAAATCCGGGCCCGTTTTGTTCTAGGAGGCCCAGGAGCCGAGAAAAACGCGAAAAACGAAAAAAACGACTTTAGAAAATTCCCGGACCCCTAGAAAAATCGGAAATCGTCTCACGAATCCAATGGCGCCAGCCAAATTGTCCTAGCTATGATATTTCCAAAGATATGGGCAAAAGACTGTGTGATCCCAAATCCGGGCCCGTTTTGCTCTAGGAGGCCCAGGAGCCGAGAAAAACGCGAAAAACGAAAAAAACGACTTTAGAAAATTCCCGGAGCCCTAGAAAAATCGGAAATCGTCTCACGAATCCAATGGCGCCAGCCAAATTGTCCTAGCTATGATATTTCCAACGATATGGGCGAATAACGGTGTGATCCCAAATCCGGGCCCGTTTTGTTCTAGGAGGCCCAGGAGCCGAGAAAAACGCGAAAAACGAAAAAAACGACTTTAGAAAATTCCCGGACCCCTAGAAAAATCGGAAATCGTCTCACGAATCCAAGGGCGCCAGCCAAATTGTCCTTGCTATGATATTTTCAAAGATATGGGCAAAAGACTGTGTGATCCCAAATCCGGGCCCGTTTTGCTCTAGGAGGCCCAGGAGCCGAGAAAAACGCGAAAAACGAAAAAATCGACTTTAGGAAATTCCCGGACCCCTAGAAAAATCGGGAATCGTCTCACGAATCCAATGGCGCCAGCCAAATTGTCCTAGCTATGATATTTCCAAAGATATGGGCTAAAAACGGTGTGATGCGAAATCCAGGCCCGTTTTGCTCTAGGAGGCCAAAGAGCCGAGAAAAACGCGAAAAACGAAAAAATCGACTTTAGAAAATTCCCGGCCCCCTAGAAAAATCGGAAATCGTCTCACCAATCCAATGGCGCCAGCCAAATTGTCCTAGCTATGATATTCCCAAAGATATGGGCAAAAGACGGTGTGATCCCAAATCCGGGCCCGTTATGCCCTAGGAAGCCCAGGAGCCGAGCAAAACGCAAAAAACGAAAAAATCGACTGTGGACCATTCCCGGACCCCTAGAAAAATCGGAAATCGTCTCACGAATCCAATCGCGCCAGCCAAATTGTCCTAGCTGCGATATTTCCAAAGATATGGGCGAAAAACGGTGTGATCCCAAATCCGGGCCCGTTTTGCTCCAGGAGGCCCAGGAGCCGAGAAAAACGCGAAAAACGAAAAATACGACTTTAGATAATTCCCAGCCCCCTAGAAAAATCGGAAATCGTCTCACGAATCCAATGGCGCCAGCCAAATTGTCCTAGCTATGATATTTCCAAATATATGGGCGAAAAACGGTGTGATCCCAAATCCGGGCCCGTTTTGCTCTAGGAGGCCCAGGAGCCGAGAAAAACGCAAAAAACGAAAAAATCGACTTTAGAAAATTCCCGGACGCCTAGAAAAATCGGTAATCGTCTCACGGATCCAATGGCGCAAGCGAAATTGTCCTAGCTATGATATTTCCAAAAATATGGGCGAATAACGGTGTGATCCCAAATCCGGGCCCGTTTTGCTCTAGGAGGCCCAGGAGCCGAGAAAAACGCGAAAAACGAAAAAATCGACTTGAGAAAATTCCCGGACCCCTAGAAAAATCGGAAATCGTCTCACGAATCCATTGGCGCCAGCCAAATTGTCCTAGCTATGATATTTCCAAAGATATGGGCGAAAAACGGTGTGATGCCAAATCCATGCCCGTTTTGCTCTAGGAGGCCAAAGAGCCGAGAAAAACGCGAAAAACGAAAAAATCGACTTTAGACAATTCCCGGACCCCTAGAAAAATCGGAAATCGTGTCACGAATCCAATGGCGCCAGCCAAATTGTCCTAGCTATGATATTTCCAAAGATATGGGCAAAAGACTGTGTGATCCCAAATCCGGGCCCGTTTTGCTCTAGGAGGCCCAGGAGCCGAGAAAAACGCGAAAAACGAAAAAATCGACTTTAGAAAATTCCCGGACCCCTAGAAAATTCGGAAATCGTCTCACGGATCCAATGGCGCAAGCGAAATTGTCCTAGCTATGATATTTCCAAAGATATGGGCGAATAACGGTGTGATCCCAAATCCGGGCCCGTTTTGCTCTAGGAGGCCCAGGAGCCGAGAAAAACGCGAATAACGAAAAAATCGACTTGAGAAAATTCCCGGACCCCTAGAAAAATCGGAAATCGTCTCACGAATCCAATGGCGCCAGCCAAATTGTCATAGCTATGATATTTCCAAAGATATGGGCGAAAAACGGTGTGATGCCAAATCCAGGCCCGTTTTGCTCTAGGAGGCCAAAGAGCCGAGAAAAACGCGAAAAACGAAAAAATCGACTTTAGACAATTCCCGGACCCCTAGAAAAATCGGAAATCGTGTCACGAATCCAATGGCGCCAGCCAAATTGTCCTAGCTATGATATTTCCAAAGATATGGGCAAAAGACTGTGTGATCCCAAATCCGGGCCCGTTTTGCTCTAGGAGGCCCAGGAGCCGAGAAAAACGCGAAAAACGAAAAAATCGACTTTAGAAAATTCCCGGCCCCCTAGAAAAATCGGAAATCGTCTCACGAATCCAATGGCGCCAGCCAAATTGTCCTAGCTATGATATTTCCAAAGATATGGGCGAATAACGGTCTGAGTCCAAATCCGGGCCCGTTTTGCTCTAGGAGGCCCTGGAGCCGAGCTAAACGCAAAAAAACGAAAAAATCGACTGTGGACCATTCCCGGACCCCTTGGAACATCGGAAATCGTCTCACGAATCCAATCGCGCCAGCCAAATTGTCCTAGCTGCGATATTTCCAAAGATATGGGCGAAAAACGGTGTGATCCCAAATCCGGGCCCGTTTTGCTCCAGGAGGCCCAGGAGCCGAGAAAAACGCGAAAAACGAAAAATACGACTTTAGATAATTCCCAGCCCCCTAGAAAAATCGGAAATCGTCTCACGAATCCAATGGCGCCAGCCAAATTGTCCTAGCTATGATATTTCCAAATATATGGGCGAAAAACGGTGTGATCCCAAATCCGGGCCCGTTTTGCTCTAGGAGGCCCAGGAGCCGAGAAAAACGCAAAAAACGAAAAAATCGACTTTAGAAAATTCCCGGACGCCTAGAAAAATCGGAAATCGTCTCACGAATCCAAGGGCGCCAGCCAAATTGTCCTAGCTATGATATTTCCAAAGATATGGGCAAAAGACTGTGTGATCCCAAATCCGGGCCCGTTTTGCTCTAGGAGGCCCAGGAGCCGAGAAAAACGCGAAAAACGAAAAAATCGACTTTAGGAAATTCCCGGACCCCTAGAAAAATCGGGAATCGTCTCACGAATCCAATGGCGCCAGCCAATCTGTCCTAGCTATGATATTTCCAAAGATATGGGCTAAAAACGGTGTGATGCGAAATCCAGGCCCGTTTTGCTCTAGGAGGCCAAAGAGCCGAGAAAAACGCGAAAAACGAAAAAATCGACTTTAGAAAATTCCCGGCCCCCTAGAAAAATCGGAAATCGTCTCACGAATCCAATGGCGCCAGCCAAATTGTCCTAGCTATGATATTTCCAAAGATATGGGCGAATAACGGTCTGAGTCCAAATCCGGGCCCGTTTTGCTCTAGGAGGCCCTGGAGCCGAGCTAAACGCAAAAAAACGAAAAAATCGACTGTGGACCATTCCCGGACCCCTTGGAACATCGGAAATCGTCTCACGAATCCAATCGCGCCAGCCAAATTGTCCTAGCTGCGATATTTCCAAAGATATGGGCGAAAAACGGTGTGATCCCAAATCCGGGCCCGTTTTGCTCCAGGAGGCCCAGGAGCCGAGAAAAACGCGAAAAACGAAAAATACGACTTTAGATAATTCCCAGCCCCCTAGAAAAATCGGAAATCGTCTCACGAATCCAATGGCGCCAGCCAAATTGTCCTAGCTATGATATTTCCAAATATATGGGCGAAAAACGGTGTGATCCCAAATCCGGGCCCGTTTTGCTCTAGGAGGCCCAGGAGCCGAGAAAAACGCAAAAAACGAAAAAATCGACTTTAGAAAATTCCCGGACGCCTAGAAAAATCGGAAATCGTCTCACGAATCCAAGGGCGCCAGCCAAATTGTCCTAGCTATGATATTTCCAAAGATATGGGCAAAAGACTGTGTGATCCCAAATCCGGGCCCGTTTTGCTCTAGGAGGCCCAGGAGCCGAGAAAAACGCGAAAAACGAAAAAATCGACTTTAGGAAATTCCCGGACCCCTAGAAAAATCGGGAATCGTCTCACGAATCCAATGGCGCCAGCCAATCTGTCCTAGCTATGATATTTCCAAAGATATGGGCTAAAAACGGTGTGATGCGAAATCCAGGCCCGTTTTGCTCTAGGAGGCCAAAGAGCCGAGAAAAACGCGAAAAACGAAAAAATCGACTTTAGGAAATTCCCGGCCCCCTAGAAAAATCGGAAATCGTCTCACCAATCCAATGGCGCCAGCCAAATTGTCCTAGCTATGATATTTCCAAAGATATGGGCAAAAGACTGTGTGATCCCAAATCCGGGCCCGTTTTGCTCTAGGAGGCCCAGGAGCCGAGAGAAACGCGAAAAACGAAAAAATCGACTTTAGGAAATTCCCGGACCCCTAGAAAAATCGGGAATCGTCTCACGAATCCAATGGCGCCAGCCAAATTGTCCTAGCTATGATATTTCCAAAGATATGGGCTAAAAACGGTGTGATGCGAAATCCAGGCCCGTTTTGCTCTAGGAGGCCAAAGAGCCGAGAAAAACGCGAAAAACGAAAAAATCGACTTTAGAAAATTCCCGACCCCCTAGAAAAATCGGAAATCGTCTCACCAATCCAATGGCGCCAGCCAAATTGTCCTAGCTATGATATTTGCAAAGATATGGGCGAAAAACAGTGTGATGCCAAATCCGGGCCCGTTTTGCTCTAGGAGGCCCAGGAGCCGAGAAAAACGCGAAAAACGAAAAAATCGACTTTAGAAAATTCCCGGACGCCTAGAAAAATCGGAAATCGTCTCACGAATCCAATGGCGCCAGCCAAATTGTCCTAGCTATGATATTTCCAACGATATGGGCGAATAACGGTGTGATCCCAAATCCGGGCCCGTTTTGTTCTAGGAGGCCCAGGAGCCGAGAAAAACGCGAAAAACGAAAAAAACGACTTTAGAAAATTCCCGGACCCCTAGAAAAATCGGAAATCGTCTCACGAATCCAAGGGCGCCAGCCAAGTTGTCCTAGCTATGATATTTTCAAAGATATGGGCAAAAGACTGTGTGATCCCAAATCCGGGCCCGTTTTGCTCTAGGAGGCCCAGGAGCCGAGAAAAACGCGAACAACGAAAAAATCGACTTTAGGAAATTCCCGGACCCCTAGAAAAATCGGGAATCGTCTCACGAATCCAATGGCGCCAGCCAAATTGTCCTAGCTATGATATTTCCAAAGATATGGGCTAAAAACGGTGTGATGCGAAATCCAGGCCCGTTTTGCTCTAGGAGGCCAAAGAGCCGAGAAAAACGCGAAAAACGAAAAAATCGACTTGAGAAAATTCCCGGACCCCTAGAAAAATCGGAAATCGTCTCACGAATCCATTGGCGCCAGCCAAATTGTCCTAGCTATGATATTTCCAAAGATATGGGCGAAAAACGGTGTGATGCCAAATCCAGGCCCGTTTTGCTCTAGGAGGCCAAAGAGCCGAGAAAAACGCGAAAAACGAAAAAATCGACTTTAGACAATTCCCGGACCCCTAGAAAAATCGGAAATCGTGTCACGAATCCAATGGCGCCAGCCAAATTGTCCTAGCTATGATATTTCCAAAGATATGGGCAAAAGACTGTGTGATCCCAAATCCGGGCCCGTTTTGCTCTAGGAGGCCCAGGAGCCGAGAAAAACGCGAAAAACGAAAAAATCGACTTTAGAAAATTCCCGGACCCCTAGAAAATTCGGAAATCGTCTCACGGATCCAATGGCGCAAGCGAAATTGTCCTAGCTATGATATTTCCAAAGATATGGGCGAATAACGGTGTGATCCCAAATCCGGGCCCGTTTTGCTCTAGGAGGCCCAGGAGCCGAGAAAAACGCGAATAACGAAAAAATCGACTTGAGAAAATTCCCGGACCCCTAGAAAAATCGGAAATCGTCTCACGAATCCAATGGCGCCAGCCAAATTGTCATAGCTATGATATTTCCAAAGATATGGGCGAAAAACGGTGTGATGCCAAATCCAGGCCCGTTTTGCTCTAGGAGGCCAAAGAGCCGAGAAAAACGCGAAAAACGAAAAAATCGACTTTAGACAATTCCCGGACCCCTAGAAAAATCGGAAATCGTGTCACGAATCCAATGGCGCCAGCCAAATTGTCCTAGCTATGATATTTCCAAAGATATGGGCAAAAGACTGTGTGATCCCAAATCCGGGCCCGTTTTGCTCTAGGAGGCCCAGGAGCCGAGAAAAACGCGAAAAACGAAAAAATCGACTTTAGAAAATTCCCGGCCCCCTAGAAAAATCGGAAATCGTCTCACGAATCCAATGGCGCCAGCCAAATTGTCCTAGCTATGATATTTCCAAAGATATGGGCGAATAACGGTCTGAGTCCAAATCCGGGCCCGTTTTGCTCTAGGAGGCCCTGGAGCCGAGCTAAACGCAAAAAAACGAAAAAATCGACTGTGGACCATTCCCGGACCCCTTGGAACATCGGAAATCGTCTCACGAATCCAATGGCGCCAGCCAAATTGTCCTAGCTATGATATTTCCAAAGATATGGTAAAAAGACTGTGTGATCCCAAATCCGGGCCCGTTTTGTTCTAGGAGGCCCAGGAGCCGAGAAAAACGCGAAAAACGAAAAAAACGACTTTAGAAAATTCCCGGACCCCTAGAAAAATCGGAAATCGTCTCACGAATCCAATGGCGCCAGCCAAATTGTCCTAGCTATGATATTTCCAAAGATATGGGCAAAAGACTGTGTGATCCCAAATCCGGGCCCGTTTTGCTCTAGGAGGCCCAGGAGCCGAGAAAAACGCGAAAAACGAAAAAAACGACTTTAGAAAATTCTCGGACCCCTAGAAAAATCGGAAATCGTCTCACGAATCCAATGGCGCCAGCCAAATTGTCCTAGCTATGATATTTCCAACGATATGGGCGAATAACGGTGTGATCCCAAATCCGGGCCCGTTTTGTTCTAGGAGGCCCAGGAGCCGAGAAAAACGCGAAAAACGAAAAAAACGACTTTAGAAAATTCCCGGACCCCTAGAAAAATCGGAAATCGTCTCACGAATCCAAGGGCGCCAGCCAAATTGTCCTAGCTATGATATTTTCAAAGATATGGGCGAAAAACGGTGCGATCCCAAATCCGGGCCCGTTTTGCTCTAGGAGGCCCAGGAGCCGAGAAAAACGCGAAAAACGAAAAAATCGACTTTAGGAAATTCCCGGACCCCTAGAAAAATCGGAAATCGTCTCACTGATCCGATGGCGCCAGCCAAATTGTCCTAGCTATGATATTTCCAACGATATGGGCGAATAACGGTGTGATCCAAAATCCGGGCCCGTTTTGTTCTAGGAGGCCCAGGAGCCGAGAAAAACGCGAAAAACGAAAAAAACGACTTTAGAAAATTCCCGGACCCCTAGAAAAATCGGAAATCGTCTCACGAATCCAAGGGCGCCAGCCAAATTGTCCTAGCTATGATATTTCTAAAGATATGGGCAAAAGACTGTGTGATCCCAAATCCGGGCCCGTTTTGCTCTAGGAGGCCCAGGAGCCGAGAAAAACGCGAAAAACGAAAAAATCGACTTTAGAAAATTCCCGGCCCCCTAGAAAAATCGGAAATCGTCTCACCAATCCAATGGCGCCAGCCAAATTGTTCTAGCTATGATATTTCTAAAGATATGGGCAAAAGACGGTGTGATCCCAAATCCGGGCCCGTTATGCCCTAGGAAGCCCAGGAGCCGAGCAAAACGCAAAAAACGAAAAAATCGACTATGGACCATTCCCGGACCCCTAGAAAAATCGGAAATCGTCTCACGAATCCAATGGCGCCAGTCAAATTGTCCTAGCTGCGATATTTCCAAAGATATGGGCGAAAAACGGTGTGATCCCAAATCCGGGCCCGTTTTGCTCCAGGAGGCCCAGGAGCCGAGAAAAACGCGAAAAACGAAAAATACGACTTTAGAAAATTCCCAGCCCCCTAGAAAAATCGGAAATCGTCTCACGAATCCAATGGCGCCAGCCAAATTGTTCAAGCTATGATATTTCCAAAGATATGGGCAAAAGACGGTGTGATCCCAAATCCGGGCCCGTTTTGCTCTAGGAGGCCCAGGAGCCGAGAAAAACGAGAAAATCGACTATAGAAAATTCCCTGACCCCTAGAAAAATCGGAAATCGTCTCACGAATCCAATGGCGCCAGCCAACTTGTCCTAGCTATGATATTTCCAAAGATTTGGGCAAAAGACTGTGTGATCCCAAATCCGGGCCCGTTTTGCTCTAGGAGGCCCAGGAGCCGAGAAAAACGCGAAAAACGAAAAAATCGACTTTAGAACATTCCCGGCCCTCTAGAAAAATCGGAAATCGTCTCACGAATCCAATGGCGCCAGCCAAATTGTCCTAGCTATGATATTTCCCAAGATATTGGCGAATAACGGTCTGAGTCCAAATCCGGGCCCGTTTTGCTCTAGGAGGCCCTGGAGCCGAGCTGAACGCAAAAAAACGAAAAAATCGACTGTGGACCATTCCTGGACCCCTTGGAACATCGGAAATCGTCTCACGGATCCAATGGCGCCAGCCAAATTGACCTAGCTATGATATTTCCAAAGATATGGGCAAAAGACTGTGTGATCCCAAATCCGGGCCCGTTATGCCCTAGGAAGCCCAGGAGCCGAGCACAACGCAAAAAACGAAAAAATCGACTGTGGACCATTCCCGGACCCCTTGGAACATCGGAAATCGTCTCACGAATCCAATGGCGCCAGCCAAATTGTCCTAGCTATGATATTTCCAAAGATATGGGCAAAAGACTGTGTGATCCCAAATCCGGGCCCGTTTTGTTCTAGGAGGCCCAGGAGCCGAGAAAAACGCGAAAAACGAAAAAAACGACTTTAGAAAATTCCCGGACCCCTAGAAAAATCGGAAATCGTCTCACGAATCAAATGGCGCCAGCCAAATTGTCCTAGCTATGATATTTCCAAAGATATGGGCAAAAGACTGTATGATCCCAAATCCGGGCCCGTTTTGCTCTAGGAGGCCCAGGAGCCGAGAAAAACGCGAAAAACGAAAAAATCGACTTTAGAAAATTCCCGGCCCCCTAGAAAAATCGGAAATCGTCTCACGAATCCAATGGCGCCAGCCAAATTGTCCTAGCTATGATATTTCCAAAGATATGGGCGAATAACGGTCTGAGTCCAAATCCGGGCCCGTTTTGCTCTAGGAGGCCCTGGAGCCGAGCTAAACGCAAAAAAACGAAAAAATCGACTGTGGACCATTCCCGGACCCCTTGGAACATCGGAAATCGTCTCACGAATCCAATGGCGCCAGCCAAATTGTCCTAGCTATGATATTTCCAAAGATATGGTAAAAAGACTGTGTGATCCCAAATCCGGGCCCGTTTTGTTCTAGGAGGCCCAGGAGCCGAGAAAAACGCGAAAAACGAAAAAAACGACTTTAGAAAATTCCCGGACCCCTAGAAAAATCGGAAATCGTCTCACGAATCCAATGGCGCCAGCCAAATTGTCCTAGCTATGATATTTCCAAAGATATGGGCAAAAGACTGTGTGATCCCAAATCCGGGCCCGTTTTGCTCTAGGAGGCCCAGGAGCCGAGAAAAACGCGAAAAACGAAAAAAACGACTTTAGAAAATTCTCGGACCCCTAGAAAAATCGGAAATCGTCTCACGAATCCAATGGCGCCAGCCAAATTGTCCTAGCTATGATATTTCCAACGATATGGGCGAATAACGGTGTGATCCCAAATCCGGGCCCGTTTTGTTCTAGGAGGCCCAGGAGCCGAGAAAAACGCGAAAAACGAAAAAAACGACTTTAGAAAATTCTCGGACCCCTAGAAAAATCGGAAATCGTCTCACGAATCCAAGGGCGCCAGCCAAATTGTCCTAGCTATGATATTTTCAAAGATATGGGCGAAAAACGGTGCGATCCCAAATCCGGGCCCGTTTTGCTCTAGGAGGCCCAGGAGCCGAGAAAAACGCGAAAAACGAAAAAATCGACTTTAGAAAATTCCCGGCCCCCTAGAAAAATCGGAAATCGTCTCACCAATCCAATGGCGCCAGCCAAATTGTTCTAGCTATGATATTTCTAAAGATATGGGCAAAAGACGGTGTGATCCCAAATCCGGGCCCGTTATGCCCTAGGAAGCCCAGGAGCCGAGCAAAACGCAAAAAACGAAAAAATCGACTATGGACCATTCCCGGACCCCTAGAAAAATCGGAAATCGTCTCACGAATCCAATGGCGCCAGTCAAATTGTCCTAGCTGCGATATTTCCAAAGATATGGGCGAAAAACGGTGTGATCCCAAATCCGGGCCCGTTTTGCTCCAGGAGGCCCAGGAGCCGAGAAAAACGCGAAAAACGAAAAATACGACTTTAGAAAATTCCCAGCCCCCTAGAAAAATCGGAAATCGTCTCACGAATCCAATGGCGCCAGCCAAATTGTTCAAGCTATGATATTTCCAAAGATATGGGCAAAAGACGGTGTGATCCCAAATCCGGGCCCGTTTTGCTCTAGGAGGCCCAGGAGCCGAGAAAAACGAGAAAATCGACTATAGAAAATTCCCTGACCCCTAGAAAAATCGGAAATCGTCTCACGAATCCAATGGCGCCAGCCAACTTGTCCTAGCTATGATATTTCCAAAGATTTGGGCAAAAGACTGTGTGATCCCAAATCCGGGCCCGTTTTGCTCTAGGAGGCCCAGGAGCCGAGAAAAACGCGAAAAACGAAAAAATCGACTTTAGAACATTCCCGGCCCTCTAGAAAAATCGGAAATCGTCTCACGAATCCAATGGCGCCAGCCAAATTGTCCTAGCTATGATATTTCCCAAGATATTGGCGAATAACGGTCTGAGTCCAAATCCGGGCCCGTTTTGCTCTAGGAGGCCCTGGAGCCGAGCTGAACGCAAAAAAACGAAAAAATCGACTGTGGACCATTCCCGGACCCCTTGGAACATCGGAAATCGTCTCACGGATCCAATGGCGCCAGCCAAATTGACCTAGCTATGATATTTCCAAAGATATGGGCAAAAGACTGTGTGATCCCAAATCCGGGCCCGTTATGCCCTAGGAAGCCCAGGAGCCGAGCACAACGCAAAAAACGAAAAAATCGACTGTGGACCATTCCCGGACCCCTTGGAACATCGGAAATCGTCTCACGAATCCAATGGCGCCAGCCAAATTGTCCTAGCTATGATATTTCCAAAGATATGGGCAAAAGACTGTGTGATCCCAAATCCGGGCCCGTTTTGTTCTAGGAGGCCCAGGAGCCGAGAAAAACGCGAAAAACGAAAAAAACGACTTTAGAAAATTCCCGGACCCCTAGAAAAATCGGAAATCGTCTCACGAATCAAATGGCGCCAGCCAAATTGTCCTAGCTATGATATTTCCAAAGATATGGGCAAAAGACTGTATGATCCCAAATCCGGGCCCGTTTTGCTCTAGGAGGCCCAGGAGCCGAGAGAAACGCGAAAAACGAAAAAATCGACTTTAGGAAATTCCCGGACCGCTAGAAAAATCGGGAATCGTCTCACGAATCCAATGGCGCCAGCCAAATTGTCCTAGCTATGATATTTCCAAAGATATGGGCTAAAAACGGTGTGATGCGAAATCCAGGCCCGTTTTGCTCTAGGAGGCCAAAGAGCCGAGAAAAACGCGAAAAACGAAAAAATCGACTTTAGAAAATTCCCGGACGCCTAGAAAAATGGGAAATCGTCTCACGAATCCAATGGCGTCAGCCAAATTGTCCTAGCTATGATATTTCCAACGATATGGGCGAATAACGGTGTGATCCCAAATCCGGGCCCGTTTTGTTCTAGGAGGCCCAGGAGCCGAGAAAAACGCGAAAAACGAAAAAAACGACTCTAGAAAATTCCCGGACCCCTAGAAAAATCGGAAATCGTCTCACGAATCCAAGGGCGCCAGCCAAGTTGTCCTAGCTATGATATTTTCAAAGATATGGGCAAAAGACTGTGTGATCCCAAATCCGGGCCCGTTTTGCTCTAGGAGGCCCAGGAGCCGAGAAAAACGCGAACAACGAAAAAATCGACTTTAGGAAATTCCCGGACCCCTAGAAAAATCGGGAATCGTCTCACGAATCCAATGGCGCCAGCCAAATTGTCCTAGCTATGATATTTCCAAAGATATGGGCTAAAAACGGTGTGATGCGAAATCCAGGCCCGTTTTGCTCTAGGAGGCCAAAGAGCCGAGAAAAACGCGAAAAACGAAAAAATCGACTTGAGAAAATTCCCGGACCCCTAGAAAAATCGGAAATCGTCTCACGAATCCATTGGCGCCAGCCAAATTGTCCTAGCTATGATATTTCCAAAGATATGGGCGAAAAACGGTGTGATGCCAAATCCAGGCCCGTTTTGCTCTAGGAGGCCAAAGAGCCGAGAAAAACGCGAAAAACGAAAAAATCGACTTTAGACAATTCCCGGACCCCTAGAAAAATCGGAAATCGTGTCACGAATCCAATGGCGCCAGCCAAATTGTCCTAGCTATGATATTTCCAAAGATATGGGCGAAAAACGGTGCGATCCCAAATCCGGGCCCGTTTTGCTCTAGGAGGCCCAGGAGCCGAGAAAAACGCGAAAAACGAAAAAATCGACTTTAGGAAATTCCCGGACCCCTAGAAAAATCGGAAATCGTCTCACTGATCCGATGGCGCCAGCCAAATTGTCCTAGCTATGATATTTCCAACGATATGGGCGAATAACGGTGTGATCCAAAATCCGGGCCCGTTTTGTTCTAGGAGGCCCAGGAGCCGAGAAAAACGCGAAAAACGAAAAAAACGACTTTAGAAAATTCCCGGACCCCTAGAAAAATCGGAAATCGTCTCACGAATCCAAGGGCGCCAGCCAAATTGTCCTAGCTATGATATTTCTAAAGATATGGGCAAAAGACTGTGTGATCCCAAATCCGGGCCCGTTTTGCTCTAGGAGGCCCAGGAGCCGAGAAAAACGCGAAAAACGAAAAAATCGACTTTAGAAAATTCCCGGCCCCCTAGAAAAATCGGAAATCGTCTCACCAATCCAATGGCGCCAGCCAAATTGTTCTAGCTATGATATTTCTAAAGATATGGGCAAAAGACGGTGTGATCCCAAATCCGGGCCCGTTATGCCCTAGGAAGCCCAGGAGCCGAGCAAAACGCAAAAAACGAAAAAATCGACTATGGACCATTCCCGGACCCCTAGAAAAATCGGAAATCGTCTCACGAATCCAATGGCGCCAGTCAAATTGTCCTAGCTGCGATATTTCCAAAGATATGGGCGAAAAACGGTGTGATCCCAAATCCGGGCCCGTTTTGCTCCAGGAGGCCCAGGAGCCGAGAAAAACGCGAAAAACGAAAAATACGACTTTAGAAAATTCCCAGCCCCCTAGAAAAATCGGAAATCGTCTCACGAATCCAATGGCGCCAGCCAAATTGTTCAAGCTATGATATTTCCAAAGATATGGGCAAAAGACGGTGTGATCCCAAATCCGGGCCCGTTTTGCTCTAGGAGGCCCAGGAGCCGAGAAAAACGAGAAAATCGACTATAGAAAATTCCCTGACCCCTAGAAAAATCGGAAATCGTCTCACGAATCCAATGGCGCCAGCCAACTTGTCCTAGCTATGATATTTCCAAAGATTTGGGCAAAAGACTGTGTGATCCCAAATCCGGGCCCGTTTTGCTCTAGGAGGCCCAGGAGCCGAGAAAAACGCGAAAAACGAAAAAATCGACTTTAGAACATTCCCGGCCCTCTAGAAAAATCGGAAATCGTCTCACGAATCCAATGGCGCCAGCCAAATTGTCCTAGCTATGATATTTCCCAAGATATTGGCGAATAACGGTCTGAGTCCAAATCCGGGCCCGTTTTGCTCTAGGAGGCCCTGGAGCCGAGCTGAACGCAAAAAAACGAAAAAATCGACTGTGGACCATTCCTGGACCCCTTGGAACATCGGAAATCGTCTCACGGATCCAATGGCGCCAGCCAAATTGACCTAGCTATGATATTTCCAAAGATATGGGCAAAAGACTGTGTGATCCCAAATCCGGGCCCGTTATGCCCTAGGAAGCCCAGGAGCCGAGCACAACGCAAAAAACGAAAAAATCGACTGTGGACCATTCCCGGACCCCTTGGAACATCGGAAATCGTCTCACGAATCCAATGGCGCCAGCCAAATTGTCCTAGCTATGATATTTCCAAAGATATGGGCAAAAGACTGTGTGATCCCAAATCCGGGCCCGTTTTGTTCTAGGAGGCCCAGGAGCCGAGAAAAACGCGAAAAACGAAAAAAACGACTTTAGAAAATTCCCGGACCCCTAGAAAAATCGGAAATCGTCTCACGAATCAAATGGCGCCAGCCAAATTGTCCTAGCTATGATATTTCCAAAGATATGGGCAAAAGACTGTATGATCCCAAATCCGGGCCCGTTTTGCTCTAGGAGGCCCAGGAGCCGAGAAAAACGCGAAAAACGAAAAAATCGACTTTAGAAAATTCCCGGCCCCCTAGAAAAATCGGAAATCGTCTCACGAATCCAATGGCGCCAGCCAAATTGTCCTAGCTATGATATTTCCAAAGATATGGGCGAATAACGGTCTGAGTCCAAATCCGGGCCCGTTTTGCTCTAGGAGGCCCTGGAGCCGAGCTAAACGCAAAAAAACGAAAAAATCGACTGTGGACCATTCCCGGACCCCTTGGAACATCGGAAATCGTCTCACGAATCCAATGGCGCCAGCCAAATTGTCCTAGCTATGATATTTCCAAAGATATGGTAAAAAGACTGTGTGATCCCAAATCCGGGCCCGTTTTGTTCTAGGAGGCCCAGGAGCCGAGAAAAACGCGAAAAACGAAAAAAACGACTTTAGAAAATTCCCGGACCCCTAGAAAAATCGGAAATCGTCTCACGAATCCAATGGCGCCAGCCAAATTGTCCTAGCTATGATATTTCCAAAGATATGGGCAAAAGACTGTGTGATCCCAAATCCGGGCCCGTTTTGCTCTAGGAGGCCCAGGAGCCGAGAAAAACGCGAAAAACGAAAAAAACGACTTTAGAAAATTCTCGGACCCCTAGAAAAATCGGAAATCGTCTCACGAATCCAATGGCGCCAGCCAAATTGTCCTAGCTATGATATTTCCAACGATATGGGCGAATAACGGTGTGATCCCAAATCCGGGCCCGTTTTGTTCTAGGAGGCCCAGGAGCCGAGAAAAACGCGAAAAACGAAAAAAACGACTTTAGAAAATTCTCGGACCCCTAGAAAAATCGGAAATCGTCTCACGAATCCAAGGGCGCCAGCCAAATTGTCCTAGCTATGATATTTTCAAAGATATGGGCGAAAAACGGTGCGATCCCAAATCCGGGCCCGTTTTGCTCTAGGAGGCCCAGGAGCCGAGAAAAACGCGAAAAACGAAAAAATCGACTTTAGAAAATTCCCGGCCCCCTAGAAAAATCGGAAATCGTCTCACCAATCCAATGGCGCCAGCCAAATTGTTCTAGCTATGATATTTCTAAAGATATGGGCAAAAGACGGTGTGATCCCAAATCCGGGCCCGTTATGCCCTAGGAAGCCCAGGAGCCGAGCAAAACGCAAAAAACGAAAAAATCGACTATGGACCATTCCCGGACCCCTAGAAAAATCGGAAATCGTCTCACGAATCCAATGGCGCCAGTCAAATTGTCCTAGCTGCGATATTTCCAAAGATATGGGCGAAAAACGGTGTGATCCCAAATCCGGGCCCGTTTTGCTCCAGGAGGCCCAGGAGCCGAGAAAAACGCGAAAAACGAAAAATACGACTTTAGAAAATTCCCAGCCCCCTAGAAAAATCGGAAATCGTCTCACGAATCCAATGGCGCCAGCCAAATTGTTCAAGCTATGATATTTCCAAAGATATGGGCAAAAGACGGTGTGATCCCAAATCCGGGCCCGTTTTGCTCTAGGAGGCCCAGGAGCCGAGAAAAACGAGAAAATCGACTATAGAAAATTCCCTGACCCCTAGAAAAATCGGAAATCGTCTCACGAATCCAATGGCGCCAGCCAACTTGTCCTAGCTATGATATTTCCAAAGATTTGGGCAAAAGACTGTGTGATCCCAAATCCGGGCCCGTTTTGCTCTAGGAGGCCCAGGAGCCGAGAAAAACGCGAAAAACGAAAAAATCGACTTTAGAACATTCCCGGCCCTCTAGAAAAATCGGAAATCGTCTCACGAATCCAATGGCGCCAGCCAAATTGTCCTAGCTATGATATTTCCCAAGATATTGGCGAATAACGGTCTGAGTCCAAATCCGGGCCCGTTTTGCTCTAGGAGGCCCTGGAGCCGAGCTGAACGCAAAAAAACGAAAAAATCGACTGTGGACCATTCCCGGACCCCTTGGAACATCGGAAATCGTCTCACGGATCCAATGGCGCCAGCCAAATTGACCTAGCTATGATATTTCCAAAGATATGGGCAAAAGACTGTGTGATCCCAAATCCGGGCCCGTTATGCCCTAGGAAGCCCAGGAGCCGAGCACAACGCAAAAAACGAAAAAATCGACTGTGGACCATTCCCGGACCCCTTGGAACATCGGAAATCGTCTCACGAATCCAATGGCGCCAGCCAAATTGTCCTAGCTATGATATTTCCAAAGATATGGGCAAAAGACTGTGTGATCCCAAATCCGGGCCCGTTTTGTTCTAGGAGGCCCAGGAGCCGAGAAAAACGCGAAAAACGAAAAAAACGACTTTAGAAAATTCCCGGACCCCTAGAAAAATCGGAAATCGTCTCACGAATCAAATGGCGCCAGCCAAATTGTCCTAGCTATGATATTTCCAAAGATATGGGCAAAAGACTGTATGATCCCAAATCCGGGCCCGTTTTGCTCTAGGAGGCCCAGGAGCCGAGAGAAACGCGAAAAACGAAAAAATCGACTTTAGGAAATTCCCGGACCGCTAGAAAAATCGGGAATCGTCTCACGAATCCAATGGCGCCAGCCAAATTGTCCTAGCTATGATATTTCCAAAGATATGGGCTAAAAACGGTGTGATGCGAAATCCAGGCCCGTTTTGCTCTAGGAGGCCAAAGAGCCGAGAAAAACGCGAAAAACGAAAAAATCGACTTTAGAAAATTCCCGGACGCCTAGAAAAATGGGAAATCGTCTCACGAATCCAATGGCGTCAGCCAAATTGTCCTAGCTATGATATTTCCAACGATATGGGCGAATAACGGTGTGATCCCAAATCCGGGCCCGTTTTGTTCTAGGAGGCCCAGGAGCCGAGAAAAACGCGAAAAACGAAAAAAACGACTCTAGAAAATTCCCGGACCCCTAGAAAAATCGGAAATCGTCTCACGAATCCAAGGGCGCCAGCCAAGTTGTCCTAGCTATGATATTTTCAAAGATATGGGCAAAAGACTGTGTGATCCCAAATCCGGGCCCGTTTTGCTCTAGGAGGCCCAGGAGCCGAGAAAAACGCGAACAACGAAAAAATCGACTTTAGGAAATTCCCGGACCCCTAGAAAAATCGGGAATCGTCTCACGAATCCAATGGCGCCAGCCAAATTGTCCTAGCTATGATATTTCCAAAGATATGGGCTAAAAACGGTGTGATGCGAAATCCAGGCCCGTTTTGCTCTAGGAGGCCAAAGAGCCGAGAAAAACGCGAAAAACGAAAAAATCGACTTGAGAAAATTCCCGGACCCCTAGAAAAATCGGAAATCGTCTCACGAATCCATTGGCGCCAGCCAAATTGTCCTAGCTATGATATTTCCAAAGATATGGGCGAAAAACGGTGTGATGCCAAATCCAGGCCCGTTTTGCTCTAGGAGGCCAAAGAGCCGAGAAAAACGCGAAAAACGAAAAAATCGACTTTAGACAATTCCCGGACCCCTAGAAAAATCGGAAATCGTGTCACGAATCCAATGGCGCCAGCCAAATTGTCCTAGCTATGATATTTCCAAAGATATGGGCAAAAGACTGTGTGATCCCAAATCCGGGCCCGTTTTGCTCTAGGAGGCCCAGGAGCCGAGAAAAACGCGAAAAACGAAAAAATCGACTTTAGAAAATTCCCGGACCCCTAGAAAATTCGGAAATCGTCTCACGGATCCAATGGCGCAAGCGAAATTGTCCTAGCTATGATATTTCCAAAGATATGGGCGAATAACGGTGTGATCCCAAATCCGGGCCCGTTTTGCTCTAGGAGGCCCAGGAGCCGAGAAAAACGCGAATAACGAAAAAATCGACTTGAGAAAATTCCCGGACCCCTAGAAAAATCGGAAATCGTCTCACGAATCCAATGGCGCCAGCCAAATTGTCATAGCTATGATATTTCCAAAGATATGGGCGAAAAACGGTGTGATGCCAAATCCAGGCCCGTTTTGCTCTAGGAGGCCAAAGAGCCGAGAAAAACGCGAAAAACGAAAAAATCGACTTTAGACAATTCCCGGACCCCTAGAAAAATCGGAAATCGTGTCACGGATCCAATGGCGCCAGCCAAATTGACCTAGCTATGATATTTCCAAAGATATGGGCAAAAGACTGTATGATCCCAAATCCGGGCCCGTTTTGCTCTAGGAGGCCCAGGAGCCGAGAGAAACGCGAAAAACGAAAAAATCGACTTTAGGAAATTCCCGGACCGCTAGAAAAATCGGGAATCGTCTCACGAATCCAATGGCGCCAGCCAAATTGTCCTAGCTATGATATTTCCAAAGATATGGGCTAAAAACGGTGTGATGCGAAATCCAGGCCCGTTTTGCTCTAGGAGGCCAAAGAGCCGAGAAAAACGCGAAAAACGAAAAAATCGACTTTAGAAAATTCCCGGACGCCTAGAAAAATGGGAAATCGTCTCACGAATCCAATGGCGCCAGCCAAATTGTCCTAGCTATGATATTTCCAACGATATGGGCGAATAACGGTGTGATCCCAAATCCGGGCCCGTTTTGTTCTAGGAGGCCCAGGAGCCGAGAAAAACGCGAAAAACGAAAAAAACGACTTTAGAAAATTCCCGGACCCCTAGAAAAATCGGAAATCGTCTCACGAATCCAAGGGCGCCAGCCAAATTGTCCTAGCTATGATATTTTCAAAGATATGGGCAAAAGACTGTGTGATCCCAAATCCGGGCCCGTTTTGCTCTAGGAGGCCCAGGAGCCGAGAAAAACGCGAAAAACGAAAAAATCGACTTTAGGAAATTCCCGGACCCCTAGAAAAATCGGGAATCGTCTCACGAATCCAATGGCGCCAGCCAAATTGTCCTAGCTATGATATTTCCAAAGATATGGGCTAAAAACGGTGTGATGCGAAATCCAGGCCCGTTTTGCTCTAGGAGGCCAAAGAGCCGAGAAAAACGCGAAAAACGAAAAAATCGACTTTAGAAAATTCCCGGCCCCCTAGAAAAATCGGAAATCGTCTCACCAATCCAATGGCGCCAGCCAAATTGTCCTAGCTATGATATTTCCAAAGATATGGGCGAAAAACAGTGTGATGCCAAATCCGGGCCCGTTTTGCTCTAGGAGGCCCAGGAGCCGAGAAAAACGCGAAAAACGAAAAAATCGACTTTAGAAAATTCCCGGACGCCTAGAAAAATCGGAAATCGTCTCACGAATCCAATGGCGCCAGCCAAATTGTCCTAGCTATGATATTTCCAACGATATGGGCGAATAACGGTGTGATCCCAAATCCGGGCCCGTTTTGTTCTAGGAGGCCCAGGAGCCGAGAAAAACGCGAAAAACGAAAAAAACGACTTTAGAAAATTCCCGGACCCCTAGAAAAATCGGAAATCGTCTCACGAATCCAAGGGCGCCAGCCAAGTTGTCCTAGCTATGATATTTTCAAAGATATGGGCGAAAAACGGTGTGATCCCAAATCCGGGCCCGTTTTGCTCCAGGAGGCCCAGGAGCCGAGAAAAACGCGAAAAACGAAAAATACGACTTTAGATAATTCCCAGCCCCCTAGAAAAATCGGAAATCGTCTCACGAATCCAATGGCGCCAGCCAAATTGTCCTAGCTATGATATTTCCAAATATATGGGCGAAAAACGGTGTGATCCCAAATCCGGGCCCGTTTTGCTCTAGGAGGCCCAGGAGCCGAGAAAAACGCAAAAAACGAAAAAATCGACTTTAGAAAATTCCCGGACGCCTAGAAAAATCGGAAATCGTCTCACGAATCCAAGGGCGCCAGCCAAATTGTCCTAGCTATGATATTTCCAAAGATATGGGCAAAAGACTGTGTGATCCCAAATCCGGGCCCGTTTTGCTCTAGGAGGCCCAGGAGCCGAGAAAAACGCGAAAAACGAAAAAATCGACTTTAGGAAATTCCCGGACCCCTAGAAAAATCGGGAATCGTCTCACGAATCCAATGGCGCCAGCCAATCTGTCCTAGCTATGATATTTCCAAAGATATGGGCTAAAAACGGTGTGATGCGAAATCCAGGCCCGTTTTGCTCTAGGAGGCCAAAGAGCCGAGAAAAACGCGAAAAACGAAAAAATCGACTTTAGGAAATTCCCGGCCCCCTAGAAAAATCGGAAATCGTCTCACCAATCCAATGGCGCCAGCCAAATTGTCCTAGCTATGATATTTCCAAAGATATGGGCAAAAGACTGTGTGATCCCAAATCCGGGCCCGTTTTGCTCTAGGAGGCCCAGGAGCCGAGAGAAACGCGAAAAACGAAAAAATCGACTTTAGGAAATTCCCGGACCCCTAGAAAAATCGGGAATCGTCTCACGAATCCAATGGCGCCAGCCAAATTGTCCTAGCTATGATATTTCTAAAGATATGGGCTAAAAACGGTGTGATGCGAAATCCAGGCCCGTTTTGCTCTAGGAGGCCAAAGAGCCGAGAAAAACGCGAAAAACGAAAAAATCGACTTTAGAAAATTCCCGGCCCCCTAGAAAAATCGGAAATCGTCTCACCAATCCAATGGCGCCAGCCAAATTGTCCTAGCTATGATATTTGCAAAGATATGGGCGAAAAACAGTGTGATGCCAAATCCGGGCCCGTTTTGCTCTAGGAGGCCCAGGAGCCGAGAAAAACGCGAAAAACGAAAAAATCGACTTTAGAAAATTCCCGGACGCCTAGAAAAATCGGAAATCGTCTCACGAATCCAATGGCGCCAGCCAAATTGTCCTAGCTATGATATTTCCAACGATATGGGCGAATAACGGTGTGATCCCAAATCCGGGCCCGTTTTGTTCTAGGAGGCCCAGGAGCCGAGAAAAACGCGAAAAACGAAAAAAACGACTTTAGAAAATTCCCGGACCCCTAGAAAAATCGGAAATCGTCTCACGAATCCAAGGGCGCCAGCCAAGTTGTCCTAGCTATGATATTTTCAAAGATATGGGCAAAAGACTGTGTGATCCCAAATCCGGGCCCGTTTTGCTCTAGGAGGCCCAGGAGCCGAGAAAAACGCGAACAACGAAAAAATCGACTTTAGGAAATTCCCGGACCCCTAGAAAAATCGGGAATCGTCTCACGAATCCAATGGCGCCAGCCAAATTGTCCTAGCTATGATATTTCCAAAGATATGGGCTAAAAACGGTGTGATGCGAAATCCAGGCCCGTTTTGCTCTAGGAGGCCCAGGAGCCGAGAAAAACGCGAAAAACGAAAAAATCGACTTTAGAAAATTCCCGGACCCCTAGAAAATTCGGAAATCGTCTCACGGATCCAATGGCGCAAGCGAAATTGTCCTAGCTATGATATTTCCAAAGATATGGGCGAATAACGGTGTGATCCCAAATCCGGGCCCGTTTTGCTCTAGGAGGCCAAAGAGCCGAGAAAAACGCGAAAAACGAAAAAATCGACTTGAGAAAATTCCCGGACCCGTAGAAAAATCGGAAATCGTCTCACGAATCCAATGGCGCCAGCCAAATTGTCATAGCTATGATATTTCCAAAGATATGGGCGAAAAACGGTGTGATGCCAAATCCAGGCCCGTTTTGCTCTAGGAGGCCAAAGAGCCGAGAAAAACGCGAAAAACGAAAAAATCGACTTTAGACAATTCCCGGACCCCTAGAAAAATCGGAAATCGTGTCACGAATCCAATGGCGCCAGCCAAATTGTCCTAGCTATGATATTTCCAAAGATATGGGCAAAAGACTGTGTGATCCCAAATCCGGGCCCGTTTTGCTCTAGGAGGCCCAGGAGCCGAGAAAAACGCGAAAAACGAAAAAATCGACTTTAGAAAATTCCCGGCCCCCTAGAAAAATCGGAAATCGTCTCACGAATCCAATGGCGCCAGCCAAATTGTCCTAGCTATGATATTTCCAAAGATATGGGCAAAAGACTGTGTGATCCCAAATCCGGGCCCGTTTTGCTCTAGGAGGCCCAGGAGCCGAGAAAAACGCGAACAACGAAAAAATCGACTTTAGGAAATTCCCGGACCCCTAGAAAAATCGGGAATCGTCTCACGAATCCAATGGCGCCAGCCAAATTGTCCTAGCTATGATATTTCCAAAGATATGGGCTAAAAACGGTGTGATGCGAAATCCGGGCCCGTTTTGCTCTAGGAGGCCAAAGAGCCGAGAAAAACGCGAAAAACGAAAAAATCGACTTTAGACAATTCCCGGACCCCTAGAAAAATCGGAAATCGTGTCACGAATCCAATGGCGCCAGCCAAATTGTCCTAGCTATGATATTTCCAAAGATATGGGCAAAAGACTGTGTGATCCCAAATCCGGGCCCGTTTTGCTCTAGGAGGCCCAGGAGCCGAGAAAAACGCGAAAAACGAAAAAATCGACTTTAGAAAATTCCCGGACCCCTAGAAAATTCGGAAATCGTCTCACGGATCCAATGGCGCAAGCGAAATTGTCCTAGCTATGATATTTCCAAAGATATGGGCGAATAACGGTGTGATCCCAAATCCGGGCCCGTTTTGCTCTAGGAGGCCCAGGAGCCGAGAAAAACGCGAATAACGAAAAAATCGACTTGAGAAAATTCCCGGACCCCTAGAAAAATCGGAAATCGTCTCACGAATCCAATGGCGCCAGCCAAATTGTCATAGCTATGATATTTCCAAAGATATGGGCGAAAAACGGTGTGATGCTAAATCCAGGCCCGTTTTGCTCTAGGAGGCCAAAGAGCCGAGAAAAACGCGAAAAACGAAAAAATCGACTTTAGACAATTCCCGGACCCCTAGAAAAATCGGAAATCGTGTCACGGATCCAATGGCGCCAGCCAAATTGACCTAGCTATGATATTTCCAAAGATATGGGCAAAAGACTGTGTGATCCCAAATCCGGGCCCGTTATGCCCTAGGAAGCCCAGGAGCCGAGCACAACGCAAAAAACGAAAAAATCGACTGTGGACCATTCCCGGACCCCTTGGAACATCGGAAATCGTCTCACGAATCCAATGGCGCCAGCCAAATTGTCCTAGCTATGATATTTCCAAAGATATGGGCAAAAGACTGTGTGATCCCAAATCCGGGCCCGTTTTGTTCTAGGAGGCCCAGGAGCCGAGAAAAACGCGTAAAACGAAAAAAACGACTTTAGAAAATTCCCGGACCCCTAGAAAAATCGGAAATCGTCTCACGAATCAAATGGCGCCAGCCAAATTGTCCTAGCTATGATATTTCCAAAGATATGGGCAAAAGACTGTATGATCCCAAATCCGGGCCCGTTTTGCTCTAGGAGGCCCAGGAGCCGAGAGAAACGCGAAAAACGAAAAAATCGACTTTAGGAAATTCCCGGACCGCTAGAAAAATCGGGAATCGTCTCACGAATCCAATGGCGCCAGCCAAATTGTCCTAGCTATGATATTTCCAAAGATATGGGCTAAAAACGGTGTGATGCGAAATCCAGGCCCGTTTTGCTCTAGGAGGCCAAAGAGCCGAGAAAAACGCGAAAAACGAAAAAATCGACTTTAGAAAATTCCCGGACGCCTAGAAAAATGGGAAATCGTCTCACGAATCCAATGGCGCCAGCCAAATTGTCCTAGCTATGATATTTCCAACGATATGGACGAATAACGGTGTGATCCCAAATCCGGGCCCGTTTTGTTCTAGGAGGCCCAGGAGCCGAGAAAAACGCGAAAAACGAAAAAAACGACTTTAGAAAATTCCCGGACCCCTAGAAAAATCGGAAATCGTCTCACGAATCCAAGGGCGCCAGCCAAATTGTCCTAGCTATGATATTTCCAAAGATATGGGCTAAAAACGGTGTGATGCGAAATCCAGGCCCGTTTTGCTCTAGGAGGCCAAAGAGCCGAGAAAAACGCGAAAAACGAAAAAATCGACTTTAGACAATTCCCGGACCCCTAGAAAAATCGGAAATCGTCTCACCAATCCAATGGCGCCAGCCAAATTGTCCTAGCTATGATATTTCCAAAGATATGGGCAAAAGACTGTGTGATCCCAAATCCGGGCCCGTTTTGCTCTAGGAGGCCCAGGAGCCGAGAAAAACGCGAACAACGAAAAAATCGACTTTAGGAAATTCCCGGACCCCTAGAAAAATCGGGAATCGTCTCACGAATCCAATGGCGCCAGCCAAATTGTCCTAGCTATGATATTTCCAAAGATATGGGCTAAAAACGGTGTGATGCGAAATCCAGGCCCGTTTTGCTCTAGGAGGCCAAAGAGCCGAGAAAAACGCGAAAAACGAAAAAATCGACTTGAGAAAATTCCCGGACCCCTAGAAAAATCGGAAATCGTCTCACGAATCCATTGGCGCCAGCCAAATTGTCCTAGCTATGATATTTCCAAAGATATGGGTGAAAAACGGTGTGATGCCAAATCCAGGCCCGTTTTGCTCTAGGAGGCCAAAGAGCCGAGAAAAACGTGAAAAACGAAAAAATCGACTTTAGACAATTCCCGGACCCCTAGAAAAATCGGAAATCGTGTCACGAATCCAATGGCGCCAGCCAAATTGTCCTAGCTATGATATTTCCAAAGATATGGGCAAAAGACTGTGTGATCCCAAATCCGGGCCCGTTTTGCTCTAGGAGGCCCAGGAGCCGAGAAAAACGCGAAAAACGAAAAAATCGACTTTAGAAAATTCCCGGACCCCTAGAAAATTCGGAAATCGTCTCACGGATCCAATGGCGCAAGCGAAATTGTCCTAGCTATGATATTTCCAAAGATATGGGCGAATAACGGTGTGATCCCAAATCCGGGCCCGTTTTGCTCTAGGAGGCCCAGGAGCCGAGAAAAACGCGAATAACGAAAAAATCGACTTGAGAAAATTCCCGGACCCCTAGAAAAATCGGAAATCGTCTCACGAATCCAATGGCGCCAGCCAAATGGTCATAGCTATGATATTTCCAAAGATATGGGCGAAAAACGGTGTGATGCCAAATCCAGGCCCGTTTTGCTCTAGGAGGCCAAAGAGCCGAGAAAAACGCGAAAAACGAAAAAATCGACTTTAGACAATTCCCGGACCCCTAGAAAAATCGGAAATCGTGTCACGAATCCAATGGCGCCAGCCAAATTGTCCTAGCTATGATATTTCCAAAGATATGGGCAAAAGACTGTGTGATCCCAAATCCGGGCCCGTTTTGCTCTAGGAGGCCCAGGAGCCGAGAAAAACGCGAAAAACGAAAAAATCGACTTTAGAAAATTCCCGGCCCCCTAGAAAAATCGGAAATCGTCTCACGAATCCAATGGCGCCAGCCAAATTGTCCTAGCTATGATATTTCCAAAGATATGGGTGAAAAACGGTGTGATGCCAAATCCAGGCCCGTTTTGCTCTAGGAGGCCAAAGAGCCGAGAAAAACGCGAAAAACGAAAAAATCGACTTTAGACAATTCCCGGACCCCTAGAAAAATCGGAAATCGTGTCACGAATCCAATGGCGCCAGCCAAATTGTCCTAGCTATGATATTTCCAAAGATATGGGCAAAAGACTGTGTGATCCCAAATCCGGGCCCGTTTTGCTCTAGGAGGCCCAGGAGCCGAGAAAAACGCGAAAAACGAAAAAATCGACTTTAGAAAATTCCCGGACCCCTAGAAAATTCGGAAATCGTCTCACGGATCCAATGGCGCAAGCGAAATTGTCCTAGCTATGATATTTCCAAAGATATGGGCGAATAACGGTGTGATCCCAAATCCGGGCCCGTTTTGCTCTAGGAGGCCCAGGAGCCGAGAAAAACGCGAATAACGAAAAAATCGACTTGAGAAAATTCCCGGACCCCTAGAAAAATCGGAAATCGTCTCACGAATCCAATGGCGCCAGCCAAATTGTCATAGCTATGATATTTCCAAAGATATGGGCGAAAAACGGTGTGATGCCAAATCCAGGCCCGTTTTGCTCTAGGAGGCCAAAGAGCCGAGAAAAACGCGAAAAACGAAAAAATCGACTTTAGACAATTCCCGGACCCCTAGAAAAATCGGAAATCGTGTCACGAATCCAATGGCGCCAGCCAAATTGTCCTAGCTATGATATTTCCAAAGATATGGGCAAAAGACTGTGTGATCCCAAATCCGGGCCCGTTTTGCTCTAGGAGGCCCAGGAGCCGAGAAAAACGCGAAAAACGAAAAAATCGACTTTAGAAAATTCCCGGCCCCCTAGAAAAATCGGAAATCGTCTCACGAATCCAATGGCGCCAGCCAAATTGTCCTAGCTATGATATTTCCAAAGATATGGGCGAATAACGGTCTGAGTCCAAATCCGGGCCCGTTTTGCTCTAGGAGGCCCTGGAGCCGAGCTAAACGCAAAAAAACGAAAAAATCGACTGTGGACCATTCCCGGACCCCTTGGAACATCGGAAATCGTCTCACGAATCCAATGGCGCCAGCCAAATTGTCCTAGCTATGATATTTCCAAAGATATGGTAAAAAGACTGTGTGATCCCAAATCCGGGCCCGTTTTGTTCTAGGAGGCCCAGGAGCCGAGAAAAACGCGAAAAACGAAAAAAACGACTTTAGAAAATTCCCGGACCCCTTGAAAAATCGGAAATCGTCTCACGAATCCAATGGCGCCAGCCAAATTGTCCTAGCTATGATATTTCCAAAGATATGGGCAAAAGACTGTGTGATCCCAAATCCGGGCCCGTTTTGCTCTAGGAGGCCCAGGAGCCGAGAAAAACGCGAAAAACGAAAAAAACGACTTTAGAAAATTCCCGGACCCCTAGAAAAATCGGAAATCGTCTCACGAATCCAATGGCGCCAGCCAAATTGTCCTAGCTATGATATTTCCAACGATATGGGCGAATAACGGTGTGATCCCAAATCCGGGCCCGTTTTGTTCTAGGAGGCCCAGGAGCCGAGAAAAACGCGAAAAACGAAAAAAACGACTTTAGAAAATTCCCGGACCCCTAGAAAAATCGGAAATCGTCTCACGAATCCAAGGGCGCCAGCCAAATTGTCCTAGCTATGATATTTTCAAAGATATGGGCGAAAAACGGTGCGATCCCAAATCCGGGCCCGTTTTGCTCTAGGAGGCCCAGGAGCCGAGAAAAACGCGAAAAACGAAAAAATCGACTTTAGGAAATTCCCGGACCCCTAGAAAAATCGGAAATCGTCTCACTGATCCGATGGCGCCAGCCAAATTGTCCTAGCTATGATATTTCCAACGATATGGGCGAATAACGGTGTGATCCAAAATCCGGGCCCGTTTTGTTCTAGGAGGCCCAGGAGCCGAGAAAAACGCGAAAAACGAAAAAAACGACTTTAGAAAATTCCCGGACCCCTAGAAAAATCGGAAATCGTCTCACGAATCCAAGGGCGCCAGCCAAATTGTCCTAGCTATGATATTACTAAAGATATGGGCAAAAGACTGTGTGATCCCAAATCCGGGCCCGTTTTGCTCTAGGAGGCCCAGGAGCCGAGAAAAACGCGAAAAACGAAAAAATCGACTTTAGAAAATTCCCGGCCCCCTAGAAAAATCGGAAATCGTCTCACCAATCCAATGGCGCCAGCCAAATTGTTCTAGCTATGATATTTCTAAAGATATGGGCAAAAGACGGTGTGATCCCAAATCCGGGCCCGTTATGCCCTAGGAAGCCCAGGAGCCGAGCAAAACGCAAAAAACGAAAAAATCGACTATGGACCATTCCCGGACCCCTAGAAAAATCGGAAATCGTCTCACGAATCCAATGGCGCCAGTCAAATTGTCCTAGCTGCGATATTTCCAAAGATATGGGCGAAAAACGGTGTGATCCCAAATCCGGGCCCGTTTTGCTCCAGGAGGCCCAGGAGCCGAGAAAAACGCGAAAAACGAAAAATACGACTTTAGAAAATTCCCAGCCCCCTAGAAAAATCGGAAATCGTCTCACGAATCCAATGGCGCCAGCCAAATTGTTCAAGCTATGATATTTCCAAAGATATGGGCAAAAGACGGTGTGATCCCAACTCCGGGCCCGTTTTGCTCTAGGAGGCCCAGGAGCCGAGAAAAACGAGAAAATCGACTATAGAAAATTCCCTGACCCCTAGAAAAATCGGAAATCGTCTCACGAATCCAATGGCGCCAGCCAACTTGTCCTAGCTATGATATTTCCAAAGATATGGGCAAAAGACTGTGTGATCCCAAATCCGGGCCCGTTTTGCTCTAGGAGGCCCAGGAGCCGAGAAAAACGCGAAAAACGAAAAAATCGACTTTAGAACATTCCCGGCCCTCTAGAAAAATCGGAAATCGTCTCACGAATCCAATGGCGCCAGCCAACTTGTCCTAGCTATGATATTTCCAAAGATATGGGCAAAAGACTGTGTGATCCCAAATCCGGGCCCGTTTTGCTCTAGGAGGCCCAAGAGCCGAGAAAAACGCGAAAAACGGAAAAATCGACTTTAGAACATTCCCGGCCCTCTAGAAAAATCGGAAATCGTCTCACGAATCCAATGGCGCCAGCCAAATTGTCCTAGCTATGATATTTCCAAAGATATTGGCGAATAACGGTCTGAGTCCAAATCCGGGCCCGTTTTGCTCTAGGAGGCCCTGGAGCCGAGCTAAACGCAAAAAAACGAAAAAATCGACTGTGGACCATTCCCGGACCCCTTGGAACATCGGAAATCGTCTCACGAATCCAATGGCGCCAGCCAAATTGTCCTAGCTATGATATTTCCAAAGATATGGGCAAAAGACTGTGTGATCCCAAATCCGGGCCCGTTTTGCTCTAGGAGGCCCAGGAGCCGAGAAAAACGCGAAAAACGAAAAAATCGACTTTAGAACATTCCCGGCCCTCTAGAAAAATCGGAAATCGTCTCACGAATCCAATGGCGCCATCCAACTTGTCCTAGCTATGATATTTCCAAAGATATGGGCAAAAGACTGTGTGATCCCAAATCCGGGCCCGTTTTGCTCTAGGAGGCCCAGGAGCCGAGAAAAACGCGAAAAACGAAAAAATTGACTTTAGAACATTCCCGGCCCTCTAGAAAAATCGGAAATCGTCTCACGAATCCAATGGCGCCAGCCAAATTGTCCTAGCTATGATATTTCCAAAGATATTGGCGAATAACGGTCTGAGTCCAAATCCGGGCCCGTTTTGCTCTAGGAGGCCCTGGAGCCGAGCTAAACGCAAAAAAACGAAAAAATCGACTGTGGACCATTCCCGGACCCCTTGGAACATCGGAAATCGTCTCACGAATCCAATGGCGCCAGCCAAATTGTCCTAGCTATGATATTTCCAAAGATATGGGCGAAAAACGGTGTGATGCCAAATCCAGGCCCGTTTTGCTCTAGGAGGCCAAAGAGCCGAGAAAAACGCGAAAAACGAAAAAATCGACTTTAGACAATTCCCGGACCCCTAGAAAAATCGGAAATCGTCTCACCAATCCAATGGCGCCAGCCAAATTGTTCTAGCTATGATATTTCTAAAGATATGGGCAAAAGACGGTGTGATCCCAAATCCGGGCCCGTTATGCCCTAGGAAGCCCAGGAGCCGAGCAAAACGCAAAAAACGAAAAAATCGATTGTGGACCATTCCCGGACCCCTAGAAAAATCGGAAATCGTCTCACGAATCCAATGGCGCCAGTCAAATTGTCCTAGCTGCGATATTTCCAAAGATATGGGCGAAAAACGGTGTGATCCCAAATCCGGGCCCGTTTTGCTCCAGGAGGCCCAGGAGCCGAGAAAAACGCGAAAAACGAAAAATACGACTTTAGAAAATTCCCAGCCCCCTAGAAAAATCGGAAATCGTCTCACGAATCCAATGGCGCCAGCCAAATTGTTCAAACTATGATATTTCCAAAGATATGGGCAAAAGACGGTGTGATCCCAAATCCGGGCCCGTTTTGCTCTAGGAGGCCCAGGAGCCGAGAAAAACGAGAAAATCGACTATAGAAAATTCCCTGACCCCTAAAAAAATCGGAAATCGTCTCACGAATCCAATGGCGCCAGCCAACTTGTCCTAGCTATGATATTTCCAAAGATATGGGCAAAAGACTGTGTGATCCCAAATCCGGGCCCGTTTTGCTCTAGGAGGCCCAGGAGCCGAGAAAAACGCGAAAAACGAAAAAATCGACTTTAGAACATTCCCGGCCCTCTAGAAAAATCGGAAATCGTGTCACGAATCCAATGGCGCCAGCCAAATTGTCCTAGCTATGATATTTCCAAAGATATGGGCAAAAGACTGTGTGATCCCAAATCCGGGCCCGTTTTGCTCTAGGAGGCCCAGGAGCCGAGAAAAACGCGAAAAACGAAAAAATCGACTTTAGAAAATTCCCGGCCCCCTAGAAAAATCGGAAATCGTCTCACGAATCCAATGGCGCCAGCCAAATTGTCCTAGCTATGATATTTCCAAAGATATGGGCGAAAAACGGTGTGATGCCAAATCCAGGCCCGTTTTGCTCTAGGAGGCCAAAGAGCCGAGAAAAACGCGAAAAACGAAAAAATCGACTTTAGACAATTCCCGGACCCCTAGAAAAATCGGAAATCGTGTCACGAATCCAATGGCGCCAGCCAAATTGTCCTAGCTATGATATTTCCAAAGATATGGGCAAAAGACTGTGTGATCCCAAATCCGGGCCCGTTTTGCTCTAGGAGGCCCAGGAGCCGAGAAAAACGCGAAAAACGAAAAAATCGACTTTAGAAAATTCCCGGACCCCTAGAAAATTCGGAAATCGTCTCACGGATCCAATGGCGCAAGCGAAATTGTCCTAGCTATGATATTTCCAAAGATATGGGCGAATAACGGTGTGATCCCAAATCCGGGCCCGTTTTGCTCTAGGAGGCCCAGGAGCCGAGAAAAACGCGAATAACGAAAAAATCGACTTGAGAAAATTCCCGGACCCCTAGAAAAATCGGAAATCGTCTCACGAATCCAATGGCGCCAGCCAAATTGTCATAGCTATGATATTTCCAAAGATATGGGCGAAAAACGGTGTGATGCCAAATCCAGGCCCGTTTTGCTCTAGGAGGCCAAAGAGCCGAGAAAAACGCGAAAAACGAAAAAATCGACTTTAGACAATTCCCGGACCCCTAGAAAAATCGGAAATCGTGTCACGAATCCAATGGCGCCAGCCAAATTGTCCTAGCTATGATATTTCCAAAGATATGGGCAAAAGACTGTGTGATCCCAAATCCGGGCCCGTTTTGCTCTAGGAGGCCCAGGAGCCGAGAAAAACGCGAAAAACGAAAAAATCGACTTTAGAAAATTCCCGGCCCCCTAGAAAAATCGGAAATCGTCTCACGAATCCAATGGCGCCAGCCAAATTGTCCTAGCTATGATATTTCCAAAGATATGGGCGAATAACGGTCTGAGTCCAAATCCGGGCCCGTTTTGCTCTAGGAGGCCCTGGAGCCGAGCTAAACGCAAAAAAACGAAAAAATCGACTGTGGACCATTCCCGGACCCCTTGGAACATCGGAAATCGTCTCACGAATCCAATGGCGCCAGCCAAATTGTCCTAGCTATGATATTTCCAAAGATATGGTAAAAAGACTGTGTGATCCCAAATCCGGGCCCGTTTTGTTCTAGGAGGCCCAGGAGCCGAGAAAAACGCGAAAAACGAAAAAAACGACTTTAGAAAATTCCCGGACCCCTAGAAAAATCGGAAATCGTCTCACGAATCCAATGGCGCCAGCCAAATTGTCCTAGCTATGATATTTCCAAAGATATGGGCAAAAGACTGTGTGATCCCAAATCCGGGCCCGTTTTGCTCTAGGAGGCCCAGGAGCCGAGAAAAACGCGAAAAACGAAAAAAACGACTTTAGAAAATTCCCGGACCCCTAGAAAAATCGGAAATCGTCTCACGAATCCAATGGCGCCAGCCAAATTGTCCTAGCTATGATATTTCCAACGATATGGGCGAATAACGGTGTGATCCCAAATCCGGGCCCGTTTTGTTCTAGGAGGCCCAGGAGCCGAGAAAAACGCGAAAAACGAAAAAAACGACTTTAGAAAATTCCCGGACCCCTAGAAAAATCGGAAATCGTCTCACGAATCCAAGGGCGCCAGCCAAATTGTCCTAGCTATGATATTTTCAAAGATATGGGCGAAAAACGGTGCGATCCCAAATCCGGGCCCGTTTTGCTCTAGGAGGCCCAGGAGCCGAGAAAAACGCGAAAAACGAAAAAATCGACTTTAGGAAATTCCCGGACCCCTAGAAAAATCGGAAATCGTCTCATGAATCCAATGGCGCCAGCCAAATTGTCCTAGCTGCGATATTTCCAAAGATATGGGCGAAAAACGGTGTGATCCCAAATCCGGGCCCGTTTTGCTCCCGGAGGACCAGGAGCCGAGAAAAACGCGAAAAACGAAAAAATCGACTTTAGAAAATTCCCAGCCCCCTAGAAAAATCGGAAATCGTCTCACGAATCCAATGGCGCCAGCCAAATTGTCCTAGCTATGATATTTCCAAAGATATGGGCGAAAAACGGTGTGATGCCAAATCCAGGCCCGTTTTGCTCTAGGAGGCCAAAGAGCCGAGAAAAACGCGAAAAACGAAAAAAACGACTTTAGAAAATTCCCGGACCCCTAGAAAAATCGGAAATCGTCTCACGAATCCAAGGGCGCCAGCCAAATTGTCCTAGCTATGATATTTCCAAAGATATGGGCAAAAGACTGTGTGATCCCAAATCCGGGCCCGTTTTGCTCTAGGAGGCCCAGGAGCCGAGAAAAACGCGAAAAACGAAAAAATCGACTTTAGAAAATTCCCGGCCCCCTAGAAAAATCGGAAATCGTCTCACCAATCCAATGGCGCCAGCCAAATTGTTCTAGCTATGATATTTCTAAAGATATGCGCAAAAGACGGTGTGATCCCAAATCCGGGCCCGTTATGCCCTAGGAAGCCCAGGAGCCGAGCAAAACGCAAAAAACGAAAAAATCGACTGTGGACCATTCCCGGACCCCTTGGAACATCGGAAATCGTCTCACGAATCCAATGGCGCCAGCCAAATTGACCTAGCTATGATATTTCCAAAGATATGGGCAAAAGACTGTGTGATCCCAAATCCGGGCCCGTTATGCCCTAGGAAGCCCAGGAGCCGAGCACAACGCAAAAAACGAAAAAATCGACTGTTGACCATTCCCGGACCCCTTGGAACATCGGAAATCGTCTCACGAATCCAATGGCGCCAGCCAAATTGTCCTAGCTATGATATTTCCAAAGATATGGGCAAAAGACTGTGTGATCCCAAATCCAGGCCCGTTTTGCTCTAGGAGGCCAAAGAGCCGAGAAAAACGCGAAAAACGAAAAAATCGACTTTAGAAAATTCCCGGCCCCCTAGAAAAATCGGAAATCGTCTCATCAATCCAATGGCGCCAGCCAAATTGTCCTAGCTATGATATTTCCAACGATATGGGCGAAAAACAGTGTGATCCCAAATCCGGGCCCGTTTTGCTCTAGGAGGCCCAGGAGCCGAGATAAACGCGAAAAACGAAAAAATCGACTTTAGAAAATTCCCGGACGCCTAGAAAAATCGGAAATCGTCTCACGAATCCAATGGCGCCAGCCAAATTGTCCTAGCTATGATATTTCCAACGATATGGGCGAATAACGGTGTGATCCCAAATCCGGGCCCGTTTTGTTCTAGGAGGCCCAGGAGCCGAGAAAAACGCGAAAAACGAAAAAAACGACTTTAGAAAATTCCCGGACCCCTAGAAAAATCGGAAATCGTCTCATCAATCCAATGGCGCCAGCCAAATTGTCCTAGCTATGATATTTCCAAAGATATGGGCAAAAGACGGTGTGATCCCAAATCCGGGCCCGTTATGCCCTAGGAAGCCCAGGAGCCGAGCAAAACGCAAAAAACGAAAAAATCGACTGTGGACCATTCCCGGACCCCTAGAAAAATCGGAAATCGTCTCATGAATCCAATGGCGCCAGCCAAATTGTCCTAGCTGCGATATTTCCAAAGATATGGGCGAAAAACGGTGTGATCCCAAATCCGGGCCCGTTTTGCTCCCGGAGGCCAAAGAGCCGAGAAAAACGCGAAAAACGAAAAAAACGACTTTAGAAAATTCCCGGACCCCTAGAAAAATCGGAAATCGTCTCACGAATCCAAGGGCGCCAGCCAAATTGTCCTAGCTATGATATTTCCAAAGATATGGGCAAAAGACTGTGTGATCCCAAATCCGGGCCCGTTTTGCTCTAGGAGGCCCAGGAGCCGAGAAAAACGCGAAAAACGAAAAAATCGACTTTAGAAAATTCCCGGCCCCCTAGAAAAATCGGAAATCGTCTCACGAATCCAATGGCGCCAGCCAAATTGACCTAGCTATGATATTTCCAAAGATATGGGCAAAAGACTGTGTGATCCCAAATCCGGGCCCGTTATGCCCTAGGAAGCCCAGGAGCCGAGAAAAACGCGAAAAACGAAAAAATCGACTTTAGAAAATTCCCGGCCCCCTAGAAAAATCGGAAATCGTCTCACCAATCCAATGGCGCCAGCCAAATTGTTCTAGCTATGATATTTCCAAAGATATGGGCGAAAAACGGTGTGATGCCAAATCCAGGCCCGTTTTGCTCTAGGAGGCCAAAGAGCCGAGAAAAACGCGAAAAACGAAAAAATCGACTTTAGACAATTCCCGGACCCCTAGAAAAATCGGAAATCGTGTCAAGAATCCAATGGCGCCAGCCAAATTGTCCTAGCTATGATATTTCCAAAGATATGGGCAAAAGACTGTGTGATCCCAAATCCGGGCCCGTTTTGCTCTAGGAGGCCCAGGAGCCGAGAAAAACGCGAAAAACGAAAAAATCGACTTTAGAAAATTCCCGGACCCCTAGAAAATTCGGAAATCGTCTCACGGATCCAATGGCGCAAGCGAAATTGTCCTAGCTATGATATTTCCAAAGATATGGGCGAATAACGGTGTGATCCCAAATCCGGGCCCGTTTTGCTCTAGGAGGCCCAGGAGCCGAGAAAAACGCGAATAACGAAAAAATCGACTTGAGAAAATTCCCGGACCCCTAGAAAAATCGGAAATCATCTCACGAATCCAATGGCGCCAGCCAAATTGTCATAGCTATGATATTTCCAAAGATATGGGCGAAAAACGGTGTGATGCCAAATCCAGGCCCGTTTTGCTCCCGGAGGACCAGGAGCCGAGAAAAACGCGAAAAACGAAAAAATCGACTTTAGAAAATTCCCAGCCCCCTAGAAAAATCGGAAATCGTCTCACGAATCCAATGGCGCCAGCCAAATTGTCCTAGCTATGATATTTCCAAAGATATGGGCGAAAAACGGTGTGATGCCAAATCCGGGCCCGTTTTGCTCTAGGAGGCCCAGGAGCCGAGAAAAACGCGAAAAACGAAAAAATCGACTTTAGGAAATTCCCGGACCCCTAGAAAAATCGGAAATCGTCTCACTGATCCGATGGCGCCAGCCAAATTGTCCTAGCTATGATATTTCCAAAGATATGGGCAAAAGACTGTGTGATCCCAAATCCGGGCCCGTTTTGCTCTAGGAGGCCCAGGAGCCGAGAAAAACGCGAAAAACGAAAAAATCGACTTTAGAAAATTCCCGGCCCCCTAGAAAAATCGGAAATCGTCTCACCAATCCAATGGCGCCAGCCAAATTGTTCTAGCTATGATATTTCTAAAGATATGGGCAAAAGACGGTGTGATCCCAAATCCGGGCCCGTTATGCCCTAGGAAGCCCAGGAGCCGAGCAAAACGCAAAAAACGAAAAAATCGACTGTGGACCATTCCCGGACCCCTAGAAAAATCGGAAATCGTCTCACGAATCCAATGGCGCCAGTCAAATTGTCCTAGCTGCGATATTTCCAAAGATATGGGCGAAAAACGGTGTGATCCCAAATCCGGGCCCGTTTTGCTCCAGGAGGCCCAGGAGCCGAGAAAAACGCGAAAAACGAAAAATACGACTTTAGAAAATTCCCAGCCCCCTAGAAAAATCGGAAATCGTCTCACGAATCCAATGGCGCCAGCCAAATTGTTCAAGCTATGATATTTCCAAAGATATGGGCAAAAGACGGTGTGATCCCAAATCCGGGCCCGTTTCGCTCTAGGAGGCCCAGGAGCCGAGAAAAACGCGAAAAACGAAAAAATCGACTTTAGAAAATTCCCGGCCCCCTAGAAAAATCGGAAATCGTCTCACGAATCCAATGGCGCCAGCCAAATTGTCCTAGCTATGATATTTCCAAAGATATGGGCGAATAACGGTCTGAGTCCAAATCCGGGCCCGTTTTGCTCTAGGAGGCCCTGGAGCCGAGCTAAACGCAAAAAAACGAAAAAATCGACTGTGGACCATTCCCGGACCCCTTGGAACATCGGAAATCGTCTCACGAATCCAATGGCGCCAGCCAAATTGTCCTAGCTATGATATTTCCAAAGATATGGGAAAAAGTCTGTGTGATCCCAAATCCGGGCCCGTTTTGTTCTAGGAGGCCCAGGAGCCGAGAAAAACGCGAAAAACGAAAAAAACGACTTTAGAAAATTCCCGGACCCCTAGAAAAATCGGAAATCGTCTCACGAATCCAATGGCGCCAGACAAATTGTCCTAGCTATGATATTTCCAAAGATATGGGCAAAAGACTGTGTGATCCCAAATCCGGGCCCGTTTTGCTCTAGGAGGCCCAGGAGCCGAGAAAAACGCGAAAAACGAAAAAAACGACTTTAGAAAATTCCCGGACCCCTAGAAAAATCGGAAATCGTCTCACGAATCCAAGGGCGCCAGCCAAATTGTCCTAGCTATGATATTTCCAAAGATATGGGCAAAAGACTGTGTGATCCCAAATCCGGGCCCGTTTTGCTCTAGGAGGCCCAGGAGCCGAGAAAAACGCGAAAAACGAAAAAATCGACTTTAGGAAATTCCCGGACCCCTAGAAAAATCGGGAATCGTCTCACGAATCCAATGGCGCCAGCCAAATTGTCCTAGCTATGATATTTCCAAAGATATGGGCTAAAGACGGTGTGATGCGAAATCCAGGCCCGTTTTGCTCTAGGAGGCCAAAGAGCCGAGGAAAACGCGAAAAACGAAAAAATCGACTTTAGAAAATTCCCGGCCCCCTAGAAAAATCGGAAATCGTCTCACCAATCCAATGGCGCCAGCCAAATTGTCCTAGCTATGATATTTCCAAAGATATGGGCAAAAGACGGTGTGATCCCAAATCCGGGCCCGTTATGCCCTAGGAAGCCCAGGAGCCGAGAAAAACGCGAAAAACGAAAAAATCGACTTGAGAAAATTCCCGGACCCCTAGAAAAATCGGAAATCGTCTCACGAATCCAATGGCGCCAGCCAAATTGTCATAGCTATGATATTTCCAAAGATATGGGCGAAAAACGGTGTGATGCCAAATCCAGGCCCGTTTTGCTCTAGGAGGCCAAAGAGCCGAGAAAAACGCGAAAAACGAAAAAATCGACTTTAGACAATTCCCGGACCCCTAGAAAAATCGGAAATCGTGTCACGAATCCAATGGCGCCAGCCAAATTGTCATAGCTATGATATTTCCAAAGATATGGGCAAAAGACTGTGTGATCCCAAATCCGGGCCCGTTTTGCTCTAGGAGGCCCAGGAGCCGAGAAAAACGCGAAAAACGAAAAAATCGACTTTAGAAAATTCCCGGCCCCCTAGAAAAATCGGAAATCGTCTCACGAATATAATGGCGCCAGCCAAATTGTCCTAGCTATGATATTTCCAAAGATATGGGCGAATAACGGTCTGAGTCCAAATCCGGGCCCGTTTTGCTCTAGGAGGCCCTGGAGCCGAGCTAAACGCAAAAAAACGAAAAAATCGACTGTGGACCATTCCCGGACCCCTTGGAACATCGGAAATCGTCTCACGAATCCAATGGCGCCAGCCAAATTGTCCTAGCTATGATATTTCCAAAGATATGGGCGAATAACGGTCTGAGTCCAAATCCGGGCCCGTTTTGCTCTAGGAGGCCCAGGAGCCGAGCTAAACGCAAAAAAACGAAAAAATCGACTGTGGACCATTCCCGGACCCCTTGGAACATCGGAAATCGTCTCACGAATCCAAGGGCGCCAGCCAAATTGTCCTAGCTATGATATTTCCAAAGATATGGGCTAAAAACGGTGTGATGCGAAATCCAGGCCCGTTTTGCTCTAGGAGGCCAAAGAGCCGAGAAAAACGCGAAAAACGAAAAAATCGACTTTAGGAAATTCCCGGACCCCTAGAAAAATCTGGAATCGTCTCACGAATCCAATGGCGCCAGCCAAATTGTCCTAGCTATGATATTTCCAAAGATATGGGCTAAAAACGGTGTGATGCGAAATCCAGGCCCGTTTTGCTCTAGGAGGCCAAAGAGCCGAGAAAAACGCGAAAAACGAAAAAATCGACTTTAGAAAATTCCCGGCCCCCTAGAAAAATCGGAAATCGTCTCACCAATCCAATGGCGCCAGCCAAATTGTCCTAGCTATGATATTTCCAAAAATATGGGCGAATAACGGTGTGATCCCAAATCCGGGCCCGTTTTGCTCTAGGAGGCCCAGGAGCCGAGAAAAACGCGAAAAACGAAAAAATCGACTTGAGAAAATTCCCGGACCCCTAGAAAAATCGGAAATCGTCTCACGAATCCAATGGCGCCAGCCAAATTGTCCTAGCTATGATATTTCCAAAGATATGGGCGAAAAACGGTGTGATGCCAAATCCAGGCCCGTTTTGTTCTAGGAGGCCCAGGAGCCGAGAAAAACGCGAAAAACGAAAAAAACGACTTTAGAAAATTCCCGGACCCCTAGAAAAATCGGAAATCGTCTCACGAATCCAATGGCGCCAGCCAAATTGTCCTAGCTATGATATTTCCAAAGATATGGGCAAAAGACTGTGTGATCCCAAATCCGGGCCCGTTTTGCTCTAGGAGGCCCAGGAGCCGAGAAAAACGCGAAAAACGAAAAAATCGACTTTAGAAAATTCCCGGACCCCTAGAAAATTCGGAAATCGTCTCACGGATCCAATGGCGCAAGCGAAATTGTCCTAGCTATGATATTTCCAAAGATATGGGCGAATAACGGTGTGATCCCAAATCCGGGCCCGTTTTGCTCTAGGAGGCCCAGGAGCCGAGAAAAACGCGAATAACGAAAAAATCGACTTGAGAAAATTCCCGGACCCCTAGAAAAATCGGAAATCATCTCACGAATCCAATGGCGCCAGCCAAATTGTCATAGCTATGATATTTCCAAAGATATGGGCGAAAAACGGTGTGATGCCAAATCCAGGCCCGTTTTGCTCTAGGAGGCCAAAGAGCCGAGAAAAACGCGAAAAACGAAAAAATCGACTTTAGACAATTCCCGGACCCCTAGAAAAATCGGAAATCGTGTCACGAATCCAATGGCGCCAGCCAAATTGTCCTAGCTATGATATTTCCAAAGATATGGGCAAAAGACTGTGTGATCCCAAATCCGGGCCCGTTTTGCTCTAGGAGGCCCAGGAGCCGAGAAAAACGCGAAAAACGAAAAAATCGACTTTAGAAAATTCCCGGACCCCTAGAAAAATCGGAAATCGTCTCACGAATCCAATGGCGCCAGCCAAATTGTCCTAGCTATGATATTTCCAAAGATATGGGCAAAAGACTGTGTGATCCCAAATCCGGGCCCGTTTTGCTCTAGGAAGCCCAGGAGCCGAGAAAAACGCGAAAAACGAAAAAAACGACTTTAGAAAATTCCCGGACCCCTAGAAAAATCGGAAATCGTCTCACGAATCCAATGGCGCCAGCCAAATTGTCCTAGCTATGATATTTCCAACGATATGGGCGAATAACGGTGTGATCCCAAATCCGGGCCCGTTTTGTTCTAGGAGGCCCAGGAGCCGAGAAAAACGCGAAAAACCAAAAAAACGACTTTAGAAAATTCCCGGACCCCTTGGAACATCGGAAATCGTCTCACGAATCCAATGGCGCCAGCCAAATTGTCCTAGCTATGATATTTCCAAAGATATGGGCAAAAGACTGTGTGATCCCAAATCCGGGCCCGTTTTGTTATAGGAGGCCCAGGAGCCGAGAAAAACGCAAAAAACGAAAAAATCGACTTTAGAAAATTCCCGGACGCCTAGAAAATTCGGAAATCGTCTCACGGATCCAATGGCGCAAGCGAAATTGTCCTAGCTATGATATTTCCAAAGATATGGGCGAATAACGGTGTGATCCCAAATCCGGGCCCGTTTTGCTCTAGGAGGCCCAGGAGCCGAGAAAAACGCGAATAACGAAAAAATCGACTTGAGAAAATTCCCGGACCCCTAGAAAAATCGGAAATCATCTCACGAATCCAATGGCGCCAGCCAAATTGTCATAGCTATGATATTTCCAAAGATATGGGCGAAAAACGGTGTGATGCCAAATCCAGGCCCGTTTTGCTCTAGGAGGCCAAAGAGCCGAGAAAAACGCGAAAAACGAAAAAATCGACTTTAGACAATTCCCGGACCCCTAGAAAAATCGGAAATCGTGTCACGAATCCAATGGCGCCAGCCAAATTGTCCTAGCTATGATATTTCCAAAGATATGGGCAAAAGACTGTGTGATCCCAAATCCGGGCCCGTTTTGCTCTAGGAGGCCCAGGAGCCGAGAAAAACGCGAAAAACGAAAAAATCGACTTTAGAAAATTCCCGGACCCCTAGAAAAATCGGAAATCGTCTCACGAATCCAATGGCGCCAGCCAAATTGTCCTAGCTATGATATTTCCAAAGATATGGGCAAAAGACTGTGTGATCCCAAATCCGGGCCCGTTTTGCTCTAGGAAGCCCAGGAGCCGAGAAAAACGCGAAAAACGAAAAAAACGACTTTAGAAAATTCCCGGACCCCTAGAAAAATCGGAAATCGTCTCACGAATCCAATGGCGCCAGCCAAATTGTCCTAGCTATGATATTTCCAACGATATGGGCGAATAACGGTGTGATCCCAAATCCGGGCCCGTTTTGTTCTAGGAGGCCCAGGAGCCGAGAAAAACGCGAAAAACGAAAAAAACGACTTTAGAAAATTCCCGGACCCCTTGGAACATCGGAAATCGTCTCACGAATCCAATGGCGCCAGCCAAATTGTCCTAGCTATGATATTTCCAAAGATATGGGCAAAAGACTGTGTGATCCCAAATCCGGGCCCGTTTTGTTATAGGAGGCCCAGGAGCCGAGAAAAACGCAAAAAACGAAAAAATCGACTTTAGAAAATTCCCGGACGCCTAGAAAAATCGGAAATCGTCTCACGGATCCAATGGCGCAAGCGAAATTGTCCTAGCTATGATATTTCCAAAAATATGGGCGAATAACGGTGTGATCCCAAATCCGGGCCCGTTTTGCTCTAGGAGGCCCAGGAGCCGAGAAAAACGCGAAAAACGAAAAAATCGACTTGAGAAAATTCCCGGACCCCTAGAAAAATCGGAAATCGTCTCACGAATCCAATGGCGCCAGCCAAATTGTCCTAGCTATGATATTTCCAAAGATATGGGCGAAAAACGGTGTGATGCCAAATCCAGGCCCGTTTTGCTCTAGGAGGCCAAAGAGCCGAGAAAAACGCGAAAGACGAAAAAATCGACTTTAGACAATTCCCGGACCCCTAGAAAAATCGGAAATCGTGTCACGAATCCAATGGCGCCAGCCAAATTGTCCTAGCTATGATATTTCCAAAGATATGGGCAAAAGACTGTGTGATCCCAAATCCGGGCCCGTTTTGCTCTAGGAGGCCCAGGAGCCGAGAAAAACGCGAAAAACGAAAAAATCGACTTTAGAAAATTCCCGGACCCCTAGAAAAATCGGAAATCGTCTCACGAATCCAATGGCGCCAGCCAAATTGTCATAGCTATGATATTTCCAAAGATATGGGCGAAAAACGGTGTGATGCCAAATCCAGGCCCGTTTTGCTCTAGGAGGCCAAAGAGCCGAGAAAAACGCGAAAAACGAAAAAATCGACTTTAGACAATTCCCGGACCCCTAGAAAAATCGGAAATCGTGTCACGAATCCAATGGCGCCAGCCAAATTGTCATAGCTATGATATTTCCAAAGATATGGGCAAAAGACTGTGTGATCCCAAATCCGGGCCCGTTTTGCTCTAGGAGGCCCAGGAGCCGAGAAAAACGCGAAAAACGAAAAAATCGACTTTAGAAAATTCCCGGCCCCCTAGAAAAATCGGAAATCGTCTCACGAATCCAATGGCGCCAGCCAAATTGTCCTAGCTATGATATTTCCAAAGATATGGGCGAATAACGGTCTGAGTCCAAATCCGGGCCCGTTTTGCTCTAGGAGGCCCTGGAGCCGAGCTAAACGCAAAAAAAAGAAAAAATCGACTGTGGACCATTCCCGGACCCCTTGAAACATCGGAAATCGTCTCACGAATCCAATGGCGCCAGCCAAATTGTCCTAGCTATGATATTTCCAAAGATATGGGCGAATAACGGTCTGAGTCCAAATCCGGGCCCGTTTTGCTCTAGGAGGCCCAGGAGCCGAGCTAAACGCAAAAAAACGAAAAAATCGACTGTGGACCATTCCCGGACCCCTTGGAACATCGGAAATCGTCTCACGAATCCAATGCCGCCAGCCAAATTGTCCTAGCTATGATATTTCCAAAGATATGGGCAAAAGACTGTGTGATCCCAAATCCGGGCCCGTTTTGCTCTAGGAGGCCCAGGAGCCGAGAAAAACGCGAAAAACCAAAAAATCGACTTTAGAAAATTCCCAGCCCCCTAGAAAAATCGGAAATCGTCTCACGAATCCAATGACGCCAGCCAAATTGTCCTAGCTATGATATTTCCAAAGATATGGGCAAAAGACTGTGTGATCCCAAATCCGGGCCCGTTTTGCTCTAGGAGGCCCAGGAGCCGAGAAAAACGCGAAAAACGAAAAAAACGACTTTAGAAAATTCCCGGACCCCTAGAAAAATCGGAAATCGTCTCACGAATCCAATGGCGCCAGCCAAATTGTCCTAGCTATGATATTTCCAACGATATGGGCGAATAACGGTGTGATCCCAAATCCGGGCCCGTTTTGTTCTAGGAGGCCCAGGAGCCGAGAAAAACGCGAAAAACGAAAAAAACGACTTTAGAAAATTCCCGGACCCCTAGAAAAATCGGAAATCGTCTCACGAATCCAAGGGCGCGAGCCAAATTGTCCTAGCTATGATATTTTCAAAGATATGGGCGAAAAACGGTGCGATCCCAAATCCGGGCCCGTTTTGCTCTAGGAGGCCCAGGAGCCGAGAAAAACGCGAAAAACGAAAAAATCGACTTTAGGAAATTCCCGGACCCCTAGAAAAATCGGAAATCGTCTCACTGATATCATGGCGCCAGCCAAATTGTCCTAGCTATGATATTTCCAACGATATGGGCGAATAACGGTGTGATCCCAAATCCGGGCCCGTTTTGTTCTAGGAGGCCCAGGAGCCGAGAAAAACGCGAAAAACGAAAAAAACGACTTTAGAAAATTCCCGGACCCCTAGAAAAATCGGAAATCGTCTCACGAATCCAAGGGCGCCAGCCAAATTGTCCTAGCTATGATATTTCCAAAGATATGGGCAAAAGACTGTGTGATCCCAAATCCGGGCCCGTTTTGCTCTAGGAGGCCCAGGAGCCGAGAAAAACGCGAAAAACGAAAAAATCGACTTTAGAAAATTCCCGGCCCCCTAGAAAAATCGGAAATCGTCTCACCAATCCAATGGCGCCAGCCAAATTGTCCTAGCTATGATATTTCCAAAGATATGGGCAAAAGACGGTGTGATCCCAAATCCGGGCCCGTTATGCCCTAGGAAGCCCAGGAGCCGAGAAAAACGCGAAAAACGAAAAAATCGACTTGAGAAAATTCCCGGACCCCTAGAAAAATCGGAAATCGTCTCACGAATCCAATGGCGCCAGCCAAATTGTCATAGCTATGATATTTCCAAAGATATGGGCGAAAAACGGTGTGATGCCAAATCCAGGCCCGTTTTGCTCTAGGAGGCCCAGGAGCCGAGCTAAACGCAAAAAAACGAAAAAATCGACTGTGGACCATTCCCGGACCCCTTGGAACATCGGAAATCGTCTCACGAATCCAATGGCGCCAGCCAAATTGTCCTAGCTATGATATTTCCAAAGATATGGGCAAAAGACTGTGTGATCCCAAATCCGGGCCCGTTTTGCTCTAGGAGGCCCAGGAGCCGAGAAAAACGCGAAAAACCAAAAAATCGACTTTAGAAAATTCCCAGCCCCCTAGAAAAATCGGAAATCGTCTCACGAATCCAATGACGCCAGCCAAATTGTCCTAGCTATGATATTTCCAAAGATATGGGCAAAAGACTGTGTGATCCCAAATCCGGGCCCGTTTTGCTCTAGGAGGCCCAGGAGCCGAGAAAAACGCGAAAAACGAAAAAAACGACTTTAGAAAATTCCCGGACCCCTAGAAAAATCGGAAATCGTCTCACGAATCCAATGGCGCCAGCCAAATTGTCCTAGCTATGATATTTCCAACGATATGGGCGAATAACGGTGTGATCCCAAATCCGGGCCCGTTTTGTTCTAGGAGGCCCAGGAGCCGAGAAAAACGCGAAAAACGAAAAAAACGACTTTAGAAAATTCCCGGACCCCTAGAAAAATCGGAAATCGTCTCACGAATCCAAGGGCGCGAGCCAAATTGTCCTAGCTATGATATTTTCAAAGATATGGGCGAAAAACGGTGCGATCCCAAATCCGGGCCCGTTTTGCTCTAGGAGGCCCAGGAGCCGAGAAAAACGCGAAAAACGAAAAAATCGACTTTAGGAAATTCCCGGACCCCTAGAAAAATCGGAAATCGTCTCACTGATCCGATGGCGCCAGCCAAATTGTCCTAGCTATGATATTTCCAACGATATGGGCGAATAACGGTGTGATCCCAAATCCGGGCCCGTTTTGTTCTAGGAGGCCCAGGAGCCGAGAAAAACGCGAAAAACGAAAAAAACGACTTTAGAAAATTCCCGGACCCCTAGAAAAATCGGAAATCGTCTCACGAATCCAAGGGCGCCAGCCAAATTGTCCTAGCTATGATATTTCCAAAGATATGGGCAAAAGACTGTGTGATCCCAAATCCGGGCCCGTTTTGCTCTAGGAGGCCCAGGAGCCGAGAAAAACGCGAAAAACGAAAAAATCGACTTTAGAAAATTCCCGGCCCCCTAGAAAAATCGGAAATCGTCTCACCAATCCAATGGCGCCAGCCAAATTGTCATAGCTATGATATTTCCAAAGATATGGGCGAAAAACGGTGTGATGCCAAATCCAGGCCCGTTTTGCTCTAGGAGGCCAAAGAGCCGAGAAAAACGCGAAAAACGAAAAAATCGACTTTAGACAATTCCCGGACCCCTAGAAAAATCGGAAATCGTGTCACGAATCCAATGGCGCCAGCCAAATTGTCCTAGCTATGATATTTCCAAAGATATGGGCAAAAGACTGTGTGATCCCAAATCCGGGCCCGTTTTGCTCTAGGAGGCCCAGGAGCCGAGAAAAACGCGAAAAACGAAAAAATCGACTTTAGAAAATTCCCGGACCCCTAGAAAATTCGGAAATCGTCTCACGGATCCAATGGCGCAAGCGAAATTGTCCTAGCTATGATATTTCCAAAGATATGGGCGAATAACGGTGTGATCCCAAATCCGGGCCCGTTTTGCTCTAGGAGGCCCAGGAGCCGAGAAAAACGCGAATAACGAAAAAATCGACTTGAGAAAATTCCCGGACCCCTAGAAAAATCGGAAATCGTCTCACGAATCCAATGGCGCCAGCCAAATGGTCATAGCTATGATATTTCCAAAGATATGGGCGAAAAACGGTGTGATGCCAAATCCAGGCCCGTTTTGCTCTAGGAGGCCAAAGAGCCGAGAAAAACGCGAAAAACGAAAAAATCGACTTTAGACAATTCCCGGACCCCTAGAAAAATCGGAAATCGTGTCACGAATCCAATGGCGCCAGCCAAATTGTCCTAGCTATGATATTTCCAAAGATATGGGCAAAAGACTGTGTGATCCCAAATCCGGGCCCGTTTTGCTCTAGGAGGCCCAGGAGCCGAGAAAAACGCGAAAAACGAAAAAATCGACTTTAGAAAATTCCCGGCCCCCTAGAAAAATCGGAAATCGTCTCACGAATCCAATGGCGCCAGCCAAATTGTCCTAGCTATGATATTTCCAAAGATATGGGAAAAAGACTGTGTGATCCCAAATCCGGGCCCGTTTTGCTCTAGGAGGCCAAAGAGCCGAGAAAAACGCGAAAAACGAAAAAATCGACTTTAGACAATTCCCGGACCCCTAGAAAAATCGGAAATCGTGTCACGAATCCAATGGCGCCAGCCAAATTGTCCTAGCTATGATATTTCCAAAGATATGGGCAAAAGACTGTGTGATCCCAAATCCGGGCCCGTTTTGCTCTAGGAGGCCCAGGAGCCGAGAAAAACGCGAAAAACGAAAAAATCGACTTTAGAAAATTCCCGGACCCCTAGAAAATTCGGAAATCGTCTCACGGATCCAATGGCGCAAGCGAAATTGTCCTAGCTATGATATTTCCAAAGATATGGGCGAATAACGGTGTGATCCCAAATCCGGGCCCGTTTTGCTCTAGGAGGCCCAGGAGCCGAGAAAAACGCGAATAACGAAAAAATCGACTTGAGAAAATTCCCGGACCCCTAGAAAAATCGGAAATCGTCTCACGAATCCAATGGCGCCAGCCAAATTGTCATAGCTATGATATTTCCAAAGATATGGGCGAAAAACGGTGTGATGCCAAATCCAGGCCCGTTTTGCTCTAGGAGGCCAAAGAGCCGAGAAAAACGCGAAAAACGAAAAAATCGACTTTAGACAATTCCCGGACCCCTAGAAAAATCGGAAATCGTGTCACGAATCCAATGGCGCCAGCCAAATTGTCCTAGCTATGATATTTCCAAAGATATGGGCAAAAGACTGTGTGATCCCAAATCCGGGCCCGTTTTGCTCTAGGAGGCCCAGGAGCCGAGAAAAACGCGAAAAACGAAAAAATCGACTTTAGAAAATTCCCGGCCCCCTAGAAAAATCGGAAATCGTCTCACGAATCCAATGGCGCCAGCCAAATTGTCCTAGCTATGATATTTCCAAAGATATGGGCGAATAACGGTCTGAGTCCAAATCCGGGCCCGTTTTGCTCTAGGAGGCCCTGGAGCCGAGCTAAACGCAAAAAAACGAAAAAATCGACTGTGGACCATTCCCGGACTCCTTGGAACATCGGAAATCGTCTCACGAATCCAATGGCGCCAGCCAAATTGTCCTAGCTATGATATTTCCAAAGATATGGTAAAAAGACTGTGTGATCCCAAATCCGGGCCCGTTTTGTTCTAGGAGGCCCAGGAGCCGAGAAAAACGCGAAAAACGAAAAAAACGACTTTAGAAAATTCCCGGACCCCTAGAAAAATCGGAAATCGTCTCACGAATCCAATGGCGCCAGCCAAATTGTCCTAGCTATGATATTTCCAAAGATATGGGCAAAAGACTGTGTGATCCCAAATCCGGGCCCGTTTTGCTCTAGGAGGCCCAGGAGCCGAGAAAAACGCGAAAAACGAAAAAAACGACTTTAGAAAATTCCCGGACCCCTAGAAAAATCGGAAATCGTCTCACGAATCCAATGGCGCCAGCCAAATTGTCCTAGCTATGATATTTCCAACGATATGGGCGAATAACGGTGTGATCCCAAATCCGGGCCCGTTTTGTTCTAGGAGGCCCAGGAGCCGAGAAAAACGCGAAAAACGAAAAAAACGACTTTAGAAAATTCCCGGACCCCTAGAAAAATCGGAAATCGTCTCACGAATCCAAGGGCGCCAGCCAAATTGTCCTAGCTATGATATTTTCAAAGATATGGGCGAAAAACGGTGCGATCCCAAATCCGGGCCCGTTTTGCTCTAGGAGGCCCAGGAGCCGAGAAAAACGCGAAAAACGAAAAAATCGACTTTAGGAAATTCCCGGACCCCTAGAAAAATCGGAAATCGTCTCACTGATCCGATGGCGCCAGCCAAATTGTCCTAGCTATGATATTTCCAACGATATGGGCGAATAACGGTGTGATCCAAAATCCGGGCCCGTTTTGTTCTAGGAGGCCCAGGAGCCGAGAAAAACGCGAAAAACGAAAAAAACGACTTTAGAAAATTCCCGGACCCCTAGAAAAATCGGAAATCGTCTCACGAATCCAAGGGCGCCAGCCAAATTGTCCTAGCTATGATATTACTAAAGATATGGGCAAAAGACTGTGTGATCCCAAATCCGGGCCCGTTTTGCTCTAGGAGGCCCAGGAGCCGAGAAAAACGCGAAAAACGAAAAAATCGACTTTAGAAAATTCCCGGCCCCCTAGAAAAATCGGAAATCGTCTCACCAATCCAATGGCGCCAGCCAAATTGTTCTAGCTATGATATTTCTAAAGATATGGGCAAAAGACGGTGTGATCCCAAATCCGGGCCCGTTATGCCCTAGGAAGCCCAGGAGCCGAGCAAAACGCAAAAAACGAAAAAATCGACTATGGACCATTCCCGGACCCCTAGAAAAATCGGAAATCGTCTCACGAATCCAATGGCGCCAGTCAAATTGTCCTAGCTGCGATATTTCCAAAGATATGGGCGAAAAACGGTGTGATCCCAAATCCGGGCCCGTTTTGCTCCAGGAGGCCCAGGAGCCGAGAAAAACGCGAAAAACGAAAAATACGACTTTAGAAAATTCCCAGCCCCCTAGAAAAATCGGAAATCGTCTCACGAATCCAATGGCGCCAGCCAAATTGTTCAAGCTATGATATTTCCAAAGATATGGGCAAAAGACGGTGTGATCCCAACTCCGGGCCCGTTTTGCTCTAGGAGGCCCAGGAGCCGAGAAAAACGAGAAAATCGACTATAGAAAATTCCCTGACCCCTAGAAAAATCGGAAATCGTCTCACGAATCCAATGGCGCCAGCCAACTTGTCCTAGCTATGATATTTCCAAAGATATGGGCAAAAGACTGTGTGATCCCAAATCCGGGCCCGTTTTGCTCTAGGAGGCCCAGGAGCCGAGAAAAACGCGAAAAACGAAAAAATCGACTTTAGAACATTCCCGGCCCTCTAGAAAAATCGGAAATCGTCTCACGAATCCAATGGCGCCAGCCAACTTGTCCTAGCTATGATATTTCCAAAGATATGGGCAAAAGACTGTGTGATCCCAAATCCGGGCCCGTTTTGCTCTAGGAGGCCCAAGAGCCGAGAAAAACGCGAAAAACGGAAAAATCGACTTTAGAACATTCCCGGCCCTCTAGAAAAATCGGAAATCGTCTCACGAATCCAATGGCGCCAGCCAAATTGTCCTAGCTATGATATTTCCAAAGATATTGGCGAATAACGGTCTGAGTCCAAATCCGGGCCCGTTTTGCTCTAGGAGGCCCTGGAGCCGAGCTAAACGCAAAAAAACGAAAAAATCGACTGTGGACCATTCCCGGACCCCTTGGAACATCGGAAATCGTCTCACGAATCCAATGGCGCCAGCCAAATTGTCCTAGCTATGATATTTCCAAAGATATGGGCAAAAGACTGTGTGATCCCAAATCCGGGCCCGTTTTGCTCTAGGAGGCCCAGGAGCCGAGAAAAACGCGAAAAACGAAAAAATCGACTTTAGAACATTCCCGGCCCTCTAGAAAAATCGGAAATCGTCTCACGAATCCAATGGCGCCATCCAACTTGTCCTAGCTATGATATTTCCAAAGATATGGGCAAAAGACTGTGTGATCCCAAATCCGGGCCCGTTTTGCTCTAGGAGGCCCAGGAGCCGAGAAAAACGCGAAAAACGAAAAAATTGACTTTAGAACATTCCCGGCCCTCTAGAAAAATCGGAAATCGTCTCACGAATCCAATGGCGCCAGCCAAATTGTCCTAGCTATGATATTTCCAAAGATATTGGCGAATAACGGTCTGAGTCCAAATCCGGGCCCGTTTTGCTCTAGGAGGCCCTGGAGCCGAGCTAAACGCAAAAAAACGAAAAAATCGACTGTGGACCATTCCCGGACCCCTTGGAACATCGGAAATCGTCTCACGAATCCAATGGCGCCAGCCAAATTGTCCTAGCTATGATATTTCCAAAGATATGGGCGAAAAACGGTGTGATGCCAAATCCAGGCCCGTTTTGCTCTAGGAGGCCAAAGAGCCGAGAAAAACGCGAAAAACGAAAAAATCGACTTTAGACAATTCCCGGACCCCTAGAAAAATCGGAAATCGTCTCACCAATCCAATGGCGCCAGCCAAATTGTTCTAGCTATGATATTTCTAAAGATATGGGCAAAAGACGGTGTGATCCCAAATCCGGGCCCGTTATGCCCTAGGAAGCCCAGGAGCCGAGCAAAACGCAAAAAACGAAAAAATCGATTGTGGACCATTCCCGGACCCCTAGAAAAATCGGAAATCGTCTCACGAATCCAATGGCGCCAGTCAAATTGTCCTAGCTGCGATATTTCCAAAGATATGGGCGAAAAACGGTGTGATCCCAAATCCGGGCCCGTTTTGCTCCAGGAGGCCCAGGAGCCGAGAAAAACGCGAAAAACGAAAAATACGACTTTAGAAAATTCCCAGCCCCCTAGAAAAATCGGAAATCGTCTCACGAATCCAATGGCGCCAGCCAAATTGTTCAAACTATGATATTTCCAAAGATATGGGCAAAAGACGGTGTGATCCCAAATCCGGGCCCGTTTTGCTCTAGGAGGCCCAGGAGCCGAGAAAAACGAGAAAATCGACTATAGAAAATTCCCTGACCCCTAAAAAAATCGGAAATCGTCTCACGAATCCAATGGCGCCAGCCAACTTGTCCTAGCTATGATATTTCCAAAGATATGGGCAAAAGACTGTGTGATCCCAAATCCGGGCCCGTTTTGCTCTAGGAGGCCCAGGAGCCGAGAAAAACGCGAAAAACGAAAAAATCGACTTTAGAACATTCCCGGCCCTCTAGAAAAATCGGAAATCGTGTCACGAATCCAATGGCGCCAGCCAAATTGTCCTAGCTATGATATTTCCAAAGATATGGGCAAAAGACTGTGTGATCCCAAATCCGGGCCCGTTTTGCTCTAGGAGGCCCAGGAGCCGAGAAAAACGCGAAAAACGAAAAAATCGACTTTAGAAAATTCCCGGCCCCCTAGAAAAATCGGAAATCGTCTCACGAATCCAATGGCGCCAGCCAAATTGTCCTAGCTATGATATTTCCAAAGATATGGGCGAAAAACGGTGTGATGCCAAATCCAGGCCCGTTTTGCTCTAGGAGGCCAAAGAGCCGAGAAAAACGCGAAAAACGAAAAAATCGACTTTAGACAATTCCCGGACCCCTAGAAAAATCGGAAATCGTGTCACGAATCCAATGGCGCCAGCCAAATTGTCCTAGCTATGATATTTCCAAAGATATGGGCAAAAGACTGTGTGATCCCAAATCCGGGCCCGTTTTGCTCTAGGAGGCCCAGGAGCCGAGAAAAACGCGAAAAACGAAAAAATCGACTTTAGAAAATTCCCGGACCCCTAGAAAATTCGGAAATCGTCTCACGGATCCAATGGCGCAAGCGAAATTGTCCTAGCTATGATATTTCCAAAGATATGGGCGAATAACGGTGTGATCCCAAATCCGGGCCCGTTTTGCTCTAGGAGGCCCAGGAGCCGAGAAAAACGCGAAAAACGAAAAAATCGACTTTAGAACATTCCCGGCCCTCTAGAAAAATCGGAAATCGTCTCACGAATCCAATGGCGCCAGCCAACTTGTCCTAGCTATGATATTTCCAAAGATATGGGCAAAAGACTGTGTGATCCCAAATCCGGGCCCGTTTTGCTCTAGGAGGCCCAAGAGCCGAGAAAAACGCGAAAAACGGAAAAATCGACTTTAGAACATTCCCGGCCCTCTAGAAAAATCGGAAATCGTCTCACGAATCCAATGGCGCCAGCCAAATTGTCCTAGCTATGATATTTCCAAAGATATTGGCGAATAACGGTCTGAGTCCAAATCCGGGCCCGTTTTGCTCTAGGAGGCCCTGGAGCCGAGCTAAACGCAAAAAAACGAAAAAATCGACTGTGGACCATTCCCGGACCCCTTGGAACATCGGAAATCGTCTCACGAATCCAATGGCGCCAGCCAAATTGTCCTAGCTATGATATTTCCAAAGATATGGGCAAAAGACTGTGTGATCCCAAATCCGGGCCCGTTTTGCTCTAGGAGGCCCAGGAGCCGAGAAAAACGCGAAAAACGAAAAAATCGACTTTAGAACATTCCCGGCCCTCTAGAAAAATCGGAAATCGTCTCACGAATCCAATGGCGCCGTCCAACTTGTCCTAGCTATGATATTTCCAAAGATATGGGCAAAAGACTGTGTGATCCCAAATCCGGGCCCGTTTTGCTCTAGGAGGCCCAGGAGCCGAGAAAAACGCGAAAAACGAAAAAATTGACTTTAGAACATTCCCGGCCCTCTAGAAAAATCGGAAATCGTCTCACGAATCCAATGGCGCCAGCCAAATTGTCCTAGCTATGATATTTCCAAAGATATTGGCGAATAACGGTCTGAGTCCAAATCCGGGCCCGTTTTGCTCTAGGAGGCCCTGGAGCCGAGCTAAACGCAAAAAAACGAAAAAATCGACTGTGGACCATTCCCGGACCCCTTGGAACATCGGAAATCGTCTCACGAATCCAATGGCGCCAGCCAAATTGTCCTAGCTATGATATTTCCAAAGATATGGGCGAAAAACGGTGTGATGCCAAATCCAGGCCCGTTTTGCTCTAGGAGGCCAAAGAGCCGAGAAAAACGCGAAAAACGAAAAAATCGACTTTAGACAATTCCCGGACCCCTAGAAAAATCGGAAATCGTCTCACCAATCCAATGGCGCCAGCCAAATTGTTCTAGCTATGATATTTCTAAAGATATGGGCAAAAGACGGTGTGATCCCAAATCCGGGCCCGTTATGCCCTAGGAAGCCCAGGAGCCGAGCAAAACGCAAAAAACGAAAAAATCGATTGTGGACCATTCCCGGACCCCTAGAAAAATCGGAAATCGTCTCACGAATCCAATGGCGCCAGTCAAATTGTCCTAGCTGCGATATTTCCAAAGATATGGGCGAAAAACGGTGTGATCCCAAATCCGGGCCCGTTTTGCTCCAGGAGGCCCAGGAGCCGAGAAAAACGCGAAAAACGAAAAATACGACTTTAGAAAATTCCCAGCCCCCTAGAAAAATCGGAAATCGTCTCACGAATCCAATGGCGCCAGCCAAATTGTTCAAACTATGATATTTCCAAAGATATGGGCAAAAGACGGTGTGATCCCAAATCCGGGCCCGTTTTGCTCTAGGAGGCCCAGGAGCCGAGAAAAACGAGAAAATCGACTATAGAAAATTCCCTGACCCCTAAAAAAATCGGAAATCGTCTCACGAATCCAATGGCGCCAGCCAACTTGTCCTAGCTATGATATTTCCAAAGATATGGGCAAAAGACTGTGTGATCCCAAATCCGGGCCCGTTTTGCTCTAGGAGGCCCAGGAGCCGAGAAAAACGCGAAAAACGAAAAAATCGACTTTAGAACATTCCCGGCCCTCTAGAAAAATCGGAAATCGTGTCACGAATCCAATGGCGCCAGCCAAATTGTCCTAGCTATGATATTTCCAAAGATATGGGCAAAAGACTGTGTGATCCCAAATCCGGGCCCGTTTTGCTCTAGGAGGCCCAGGAGCCGAGAAAAACGCGAAAAACGAAAAAATCGACTTTAGAAAATTCCCGGCCCCCTAGAAAAATCGGAAATCGTCTCACGAATCCAATGGCGCCAGCCAAATTGTCCTAGCTATGATATTTCCAAAGATATGGGCGAAAAACGGTGTGATGCCAAATCCAGGCCCGTTTTGCTCTAGGAGGCCAAAGAGCCGAGAAAAACGCGAAAAACGAAAAAATCGACTTTAGACAATTCCCGGACCCCTAGAAAAATCGGAAATCGTGTCACGAATCCAATGGCGCCAGCCAAATTGTCCTAGCTATGATATTTCCAAAGATATGGGCAAAAGACTGTGTGATCCCAAATCCGGGCCCGTTTTGCTCTAGGAGGCCCAGGAGCCGAGAAAAACGCGAAAAACGAAAAAATCGACTTTAGAAAATTCCCGGACCCCTAGAAAATTCGGAAATCGTCTCACGGATCCAATGGCGCAAGCGAAATTGTCCTAGCTATGATATTTCCAAAGATATGGGCGAATAACGGTGTGATCCCAAATCCGGGCCCGTTTTGCTCTAGGAGGCCCAGGAGCCGAGAAAAACGCGAATAACGAAAAAATCGACTTGAGAAAATTCCCGGACCCCTAGAAAAATCGGAAATCGTCTCACGAATCCAATGGCGCCAGCCAAATTGTCATAGCTATGATATTTCCAAAGATATGGGCGAAAAACGGTGTGATGCCAAATCCAGGCCCGTTTTGCTCTAGGAGGCCAAAGAGCCGAGAAAAACGCGAAAAACGAAAAAATCGACTTTAGACAATTCCCGGACCCCTAGAAAAATCGGAAATCGTGTCACGAATCCAATGGCGCCAGCCAAATTGTCCTAGCTATGATATTTCCAAAGATATGGGCAAAAGACTGTGTGATCCCAAATCCGGGCCCGTTTTGCTCTAGGAGGCCCAGGAGCCGAGAAAAACGCGAAAAACGAAAAAATCGACTTTAGAAAATTCCCGGCCCCCTAGAAAAATCGGAAATCGTCTCACGAATCCAATGGCGCCAGCCAAATTGTCCTAGCTATGATATTTCCAAAGATATGGGCGAATAACGGTCTGAGTCCAAATCCGGGCCCGTTTTGCTCTAGGAGGCCCTGGAGCCGAGCTAAACGCAAAAAAACGAAAAAATCGACTGTGGACCATTCCCGGACCCCTTGGAACATCGGAAATCGTCTCACGAATCCAATGGCGCCAGCCAAATTGTCCTAGCTATGATATTTCCAAAGATATGGTAAAAAGACTGTGTGATCCCAAATCCGGGCCCGTTTTGTTCTAGGAGGCCCAGGAGCCGAGAAAAACGCGAAAAACGAAAAAAACGACTTTAGAAAATTCCCGGACCCCTAGAAAAATCGGAAATTGTCTCACGAATCCAATGGCGCCAGCCAAATTGTCCTAGCTATGATATTTCCAAAGATATGGGCAAAAGACTGTGTGATCCCAAATCCGGGCCCGTTTTGCTCTAGGAGGCCCAGGAGCCGAGAAAAACGCGAAAAACGAAAAAAACGACTTTAGAAAATTCCCGGACCCCTAGAAAAATCGGAAATCGTCTCACGAATCCAATGGCGCCAGCCAAATTGTCCTAGCTATGATATTTCCAACGATATGGGCGAATAACGGTGTGATCCCAAATCCGGGCCCGTTTTGTTCTAGGAGGCCCAGGAGCCGAGAAAAACGCGAAAAACGAAAAAAACGACTTTAGAAAATTCCCGGACCCCTAGAAAAATCGGAAATCGTCTCACGAATCCAAGGGCGCCAGCCAAATTGTCCTAGCTATGATATTTTCAAAGATATGGGCGAAAAACGGTGCGATCCCAAATCCGGGCCCGTTTTGCTCTAGGAGGCCCAGGAGCCGAGAAAAACGCGAAAAACGAAAAAATCGACTTTAGGAAATTCCCGGACCCCTAGAAAAATCGGAAATCGTCTCATGAATCCAATGGCGCCAGCCAAATTGTCCTAGCTGCGATATTTCCAAAGATATGGGCGAAAAACGGTGTGATCCCAAATCCGGGCCCGTTTTGCTCCCGGAGGACCAGGAGCCGAGAAAAACGCGAAAAACGAAAAAATCGACTTTAGAAAATTCCCAGCCCCCTAGAAAAATCGGAAATCGTCTCACGAATCCAATGGCGCCAGCCAAATTGTCCTAGCTATGATATTTCCAAAGATATGGGCGAAAAACGGTGTGATGCCAAATCCAGGCCCGTTTTGCTCTAGGAGGCCCAGGAGCCGAGAAAAACGCGAAAAACCAAAAAATCGACTTTAGAAAATTCCCGGACCCCTAGAAAAATCGGAAATCGTCTCACGAATCCAATGGCGCCAGACAAATTGTCCTAGCTATGATATTTCCAAAGATATGGGCAAAAGACTGTGTGATCCCAAATCCGGGCCCGTTTTGCTCTAGGAGGCCCAGGAGCCGAGAAAAACGCGAAAAACGAAAAAAACGACTTTAGAAAATTCCCGGACCCCTAGAAAAATCGGAAATCGTCTCACGAATCCAAGGGCGCCAGCCAAATTGTCCTAGCTATGATATTTCCAAAGATATGGGCAAAAGACTGTGTGATCCCAAATCCGGGCCCGTTTTGCTCTAGGAGGCCCAGGAGCCGAGAAAAACGCGAAAAACGAAAAAATCGACTTTAGGAAATTCCCGGACCCCTAGAAAAATCGGGAATCGTCTCACGAATCCAATGGCGCCAGCCAAATTGTCCTAGCTATGATATTTCCAAAGATATGGGCTAAAGACGGTGTGATGCGAAATCCAGGCCCGTTTTGCTCTAGGAGGCCAAAGAGCCGAGGAAAACGCGAAAAACGAAAAAATCGACTTTAGAAAATTCCCGGCCCCCTAGAAAAATCGGAAATCGTCTCACCAATCCAATGGCGCCAGCCAAATTGTCCTAGCTATGATATTTCCAAAGATATGGGCAAAAGACGGTGTGATCCCAAATCCGGGCCCGTTATGCCCTAGGAAGCCCAGGAGCCGAGAAAAACGCGAAAAACGAAAAAATCGACTTGAGAAAATTCCCGGACCCCTAGAAAAATCGGAAATCGTCTCACGAATCCAATGGCGCCAGCCAAATTGTCATAGCTATGATATTTCCAAAGATATGGGCGAAAAACGGTGTGATGCCAAATCCAGGCCCGTTTTGCTCTAGGAGGCCAAAGAGCCGAGAAAAACGCGAAAAACGAAAAAATCGACTTTAGACAATTCCCGGACCCCTAGAAAAATCGGAAATCGTGTCACGAATCCAATGGCGCCAGCCAAATTGTCATAGCTATGATATTTCCAAAGATATGGGCAAAAGACTGTGTGATCCCAAATCCGGGCCCGTTTTGCTCTAGGAGGCCCAGGAGCCGAGAAAAACGCGAAAAACGAAAAAATCGACTTTAGAAAATTCCCGGCCCCCTAGAAAAATCGGAAATCGTCTCACGAATATAATGGCGCCAGCCAAATTGTCCTAGCTATGATATTTCCAAAGATATGGGCGAATAACGGTCTGAGTCCAAATCCGGGCCCGTTTTGCTCTAGGAGGCCCTGGAGCCGAGCTAAACGCAAAAAAACGAAAAAATCGACTGTGGACCATTCCCGGACCCCTTGGAACATCGGAAATCGTCTCACGAATCCAATGGCGCCAGCCAAATTGTCCTAGCTATGATATTTCCAAAGATATGGGCGAATAACGGTCTGAGTCCAAATCCGGGCCCGTTTTGCTCTAGGAGGCCCAGGAGCCGAGCTAAACGCAAAAAAACGAAAAAATCGACTGTGGACCATTCCCGGACACCTTGGAACATCGGAAATCGTCTCACGAATCCAATGGCGCCAGCCAAATTGTCCTAGCTATGATATTTCCAAAGATATGGGCAAAAGACTGTGTGATCCCAAATCCGGGCCCGTTTTGCTCTAGGAGGCCCAGGAGCCGAGAAAAACGCGAAAAACCAAAAAATCGACTTTAGAAAATTCCCAGCCCCCTAGAAAAATCGGAAATCGTCTCACGAATCCAATGACGCCAGCCAAATTGTCCTAGCTATGATATTTCCAAAGATATGGGCAAAAGACTGTGTGATCCCAAATCCGGGCCCGTTTTGCTCTAGGAGGCCCAGGAGCCGAGAAAAACGCGAAAAACGAAAAAAACGACTTTAGAAAATTCCCGGACCCCTAGAAAAATCGGAAATCGTCTCACGAATCCAATGGCGCCAGCCAAATTGTCCTAGCTATGATATTTCCAACGATATGGGCGAATAACGGTGTGATCCCAAATCCGGGCCCGTTTTGTTCTAGGAGGCCCAGGAGCCGAGAAAAACGCGAAAAACGAAAAAAACGACTTTAGAAAATTCCCGGACCCCTAGAAAAATCGGAAATCGTCTCACGAATCCAAGGGCGCGAGCCAAATTGTCCTAGCTATGATATTTTCAAAGATATGGGCGAAAAACGGTGCGATCCCAAATCCGGGCCCGTTTTGCTCTAGGAGGCCCAGGAGCCGAGAAAAACGCGAAAAACGAAAAAATCGACTTTAGGAAATTCCCGGACCCCTAGAAAAATCGGAAATCGTCTCACTGATATGATGGCGCCAGCCAAATTGTCCTAGCTATGATATTTCCAACGATATGGGCGAATAACGGTGTGATCCCAAATCCGGGCCCGTTTTGTTCTAGGAGGCCCAGGAGCCGAGAAAAACGCGAAAAACGAAAAAAACGACTTTAGAAAATTCCCGGACCCCTAGAAAAATCGGAAATCGTCTCACGAATCCAAGGGCGCCAGCCAAATTGTCCTAGCTATGATATTTCCAAAGATATGGGCAAAAGACTGTGTGATCCCAAATCCGGGCCCGTTTTGCTCTAGGAGGCCCAGGAGCCGAGAAAAACGCGAAAAACGAAAAAATCGACTTTAGAAAATTCCCGGCCCCCTAGAAAAATCGGAAATCGTCTCACCAATCCAATGGCGCCAGCCAAATTGTCCTAGCTATGATATTTCCAAAGATATGGGCAAAAGACGGTGTGATCCCAAATCCGGGCCCGTTATGCCCTAGGAAGCCCAGGAGCCGAGAAAAACGCGAAAAACGAAAAAATCGACTTGAGAAAATTCCCGGACCCCTAGAAAAATCGGAAATCGTCTCACGAATCCAATGGCGCCAGCCAAATTGTCATAGCTATGATATTTCCAAAGATATGGGCGAAAAACGGTGTGATGCCAAATCCAGGCCCGTTTTGCTCTAGGAGGCCCAGGAGCCGAGCTAAACGCAAAAAAACGAAAAAATCGACTGTGGACCATTCCCGGACCCCTTGGAACATCGGAAATCGTCTCACGAATCCAAGGGCGCCAGCCAAATTGTCCTAGCTATGATATTTCCAAAGATATGGGCTAAAAACGGTGTGATGCGAAATCCAGGCCCGTTTTGCTCTAGGAGGCCAAAGAGCCGAGAAAAACGCGAAAAACGAAAAAATCGACTTTAGGAAATTCCCGGACCCCTAGAAAAATCTGGAATCGTCTCACGAATCCAATGGCGCCAGCCAAATTGTCCTAGCTATGATATTTCCAAAGATATGGGCTAAAAACGGTGTGATGCGAAATCCAGGCCCGTTTTGCTCTAGGAGGCCAAAGAGCCGAGAAAAACGCGAAAAACGAAAAAATCGACTTTAGAAAATTCCCGGCCCCCTAGAAAAATCGGAAATCGTCTCACCAATCCAATGGCGCCAGCCAAATTGTCCTAGCTATGATATTTCCAAAAATATGGGCGAATAACGGTGTGATCCCAAATCCGGGCCCGTTTTGCTCTAGGAGGCCCAGGAGCCGAGAAAAACGCGAAAAACGAAAAAATCGACTTGAGAAAATTCCCGGACCCCTAGAAAAATCGGAAATCGTCTCACGAATCCAATGGCGCCAGCCAAATTGTCCTAGCTATGATATTTCCAAAGATATGGGCGAAAAACGGTGTGATGCCAAATCCAGGCCCGTTTTGTTCTAGGAGGCCCAGGAGCCGAGAAAAACGCGAAAACCGAAAAAAACGACTTTAGAAAATTCCCGGACCCCTAGAAAAATCGGAAATCGTCTCACGAATCCAATGGCGCCAGCCAAATTGTCCTAGCTATGATATTTCCAAAGATATGGGCAAAAGACTGTGTGATCCCAAATCCGGGCCCGTTTTGCTCTAGGAGGCCCAGGAGCCGAGAAAAACGCGAAAAACGAAAAAATCGACTTTAGAAAATTCCCGGACCCCTAGAAAATTCGGAAATCGTCTCACGGATCCAATGGCGCAAGCGAAATTGTCCTAGCTATGATATTTCCAAAGATATGGGCGAATAACGGTGTGATCCCAAATCCGGGCCCGTTTTGCTCTAGGAGGCCCAGGAGCCGAGAAAAACGCGAATAACGAAAAAATCGACTTGAGAAAATTCCCGGACCCCTAGAAAAATCGGAAATCATCTCACGAATCCAATGGCGCCAGCCAAATTGTCATAGCTATGATATTTCCAAAGATATGGGCGAAAAACGGTGTGATGCCAAATCCAGGCCCGTTTTGCTCTAGGAGGCCAAAGAGCCGAGAAAAACGCGAAAAACGAAAAAATCGACTTTAGACAATTCCCGGACCCCTAGAAAAATCGGAAATCGTGTCACGAATCCAATGGCGCCAGCCAAATTGTCCTAGCTATGATATTTCCAAAGATATGGGCAAAAGACTGTGTGATCCCAAATCCGGGCCCGTTTTGCTCTAGGAGGCCCAGGAGCCGAGAAAAACGCGAAAAACGAAAAAATCGACTTTAGAAAATTCCCGGACCCCTAGAAAAATCGGAAATCGTCTCACGAATCCAATGGCGCCAGCCAAATTGTCCTAGCTATGATATTTCCAAAGATATGGGCAAAAGACTGTGTGATCCCAAATCCGGGCCCGTTTTGCTCTAGGAAGCCCAGGAGCCGAGAAAAACGCGAAAAACGAAAAAAACGACTTTAGAAAATTCCCGGACCCCTAGAAAAATCGGAAATCGTCTCACGAATCCAATGGCGCCAGCCAAATTGTCCTAGCTATGATATTTCCAACGATATGGGCGAATAACGGTGTGATCCCAAATCCGGGCCCGTTTTGTTCTAGGAGGCCCAGGAGCCGAGAAAAACGCGAAAAACGAAAAAAACGACTTTAGAAAATTCCCGGACCCCTTGGAACATCGGAAATCGTCTCACGAATCCAATGGCGCCAGCCAAATTGTCCTAGCTATGATATTTCCAAAGATATGGGCAAAAGACTGTGTGATCCCAAATCCGGGCCCGTTTTGTTATAGGAGGCCCAGGAGCCGAGAAAAACGCAAAAAACGAAAAAATCGACTTTAGAAAATTCCCGGACGCCTAGAAAATTCGGAAATCGTCTCACGGATCCAATGGCGCAAGCGAAATTGTCCTAGCTATGATATTTCCAAAGATATGGGCGAATAACGGTGTGATCCCAAATCCGGGCCCGTTTTGCTCTAGGAGGCCCAGGAGCCGAGAAAAACGCGAATAACGAAAAAATCGACTTGAGAAAATTCCCGGACCCCTAGAAAAATCGGAAATCATCTCACGAATCCAATGGCGCCAGCCAAATTGTCATAGCTATGATATTTCCAAAGATATGGGCGAAAAACGGTGTGATGCCAAATCCAGGCCCGTTTTGCTCTAGGAGGCCAAAGAGCCGAGAAAAACGCGAAAAACGAAAAAATCGACTTTAGACAATTCCCGGACCCCTAGAAAAATCGGAAATCGTGTCACGAATCCAATGGCGCCAGCCAAATTGTCCTAGCTATGATATTTCCAAAGATATGGGCAAAAGACTGTGTGATCCCAAATCCGGGCCCGTTTTGCTCTAGGAGGCCCAGGAGCCGAGAAAAACGCGAAAAACGAAAAAATCGACTTTAGAAAATTCCCGGACCCCTAGAAAAATCGGAAATCGTCTCACGAATCCAATGGCGCCAGCCAAATTGTCCTAGCTATGATATTTCCAAAGATATGGGCAAAAGACTGTGTGATCCCAAATCCGGGCCCGTTTTGCTCTAGGAAGCCCAGGAGCCGAGAAAAACGCGAAAAACGAAAAAAACGACTTTAGAAAATTCCCGGACCCCTAGAAAAATCGGAAATCGTCTCACGAATCCAATGGCGCCAGCCAAATTGTCCTAGCTATGATATTTCCAACGATATGGGCGAATAACGGTGTGATCCCAAATCCGGGCCCGTTTTGTTCTAGGAGGCCCAGGAGCCGAGAAAAACGCGAAAAACGAAAAAAACGACTTTAGAAAATTCCCGGACCCCTTGGAACATCGGAAATCGTCTCACGAATCCAATGGCGCCAGCCAAATTGTCCTAGCTATGATATTTCCAAAGATATGGGCAAAAGACTGTGTGATCCCAAATCCGGGCCCGTTTTGTTATAGGAGGCCCAGGAGCCGAGAAAAACGCAAAAAACGAAAAAATCGACTTTAGAAAATTCCCGGACGCCTAGAAAAATCGGAAATCGTCTCACGGATCCAATGGCGCAAGCGAAATTGTCCTAGCTATGATATTTCCAAAAATATGGGCGAATAACGGTGTGATCCCAAATCCGGGCCCGTTTTGCTCTAGGAGGCCCAGGAGCCGAGAAAAACGCGAAAAACGAAAAAATCGACTTGAGAAAATTCCCGGACCCCTAGAAAAATCGGAAATCGTCTCACGAATCCAATGGCGCCAGCCAAATTGTCCTAGCTATGATATTTCCAAAGATATGGGCGAAAAACGGTGTGATGCCAAATCCAGGCCCGTTTTGCTCTAGGAGGCCAAAGAGCCGAGAAAAACGCGAAAGACGAAAAAATCGACTTTAGACAATTCCCGGACCCCTAGAAAAATCGGAAATCGTGTCACGAATCCAATGGCGCCAGCCAAATTGTCCTAGCTATGATATTTCCAAAGATATGGGCAAAAGACTGTGTGATCCCAAATCCGGGCCCGTTTTGCTCTAGGAGGCCCAGGAGCCGAGAAAAACGCGAAAAACGAAAAAATCGACTTTAGAAAATTCCCGGCCCCCTAGAAAAATCGGAAATCGTCTCACGAATCCAATGGCGCCAGCCAAATTGTCCTAGCTATGATATTTCCAAAGATATGGGCGAATAACGGTCTGAGTCCAAATCCGGGCCCGTTTTGCTCTAGGAGGCCCTGGAGCCGAGCTAAACGCAAAAAAACGAAAAAATCGACTGTGGACCATTCCCGGACCCCTTGGAACATCGGAAATCGTCTCACGAATCCAATGGCGCCAGCCAAATTGTCCTAGCTATGATATTTCCAAAGATATGGGCAAAAGACTGTGTGATCCCAAATCCGGGCCCGTTTTGCTCTAGGAGGCCCAGGAGCCGAGAAAAACGCGAAAAACGAAAAAATCGACTTTAGGAAATTCCCGGACCCCTAGAAAAATCGGGAATCGTCTCACGAATCCAATGGCGCCAGCCAAATTGTCCTAGCTATGATATTTCCAAAGATATGGGCTAAAGACGGTGTGATGCGAAATCCAGGCCCGTTTTGCTCTAGGAGGCCAAAGAGCCGAGGAAAACGCGAAAAACGAAAAAATCGACTTTAGAAAATTCCCGGCCCCCTAGAAAAATCGGAAATCGTCTCACCAATCCAATGGCGCCAGCCAAATTGTCCTAGCTATGATATTTCCAAAGATATGGGCAAAAGACGGTGTGATCCCAAATCCGGGCCCGTTATGCCCTAGGAAGCCCAGGAGCCGAGAAAAACGCGAAAAACGAAAAAATCGACTTGAGAAAATTCCCGGACCCCTAGAAAAATCGGAAATCGTCTCACGAATCCAATGGCGCCAGCCAAATTGTCATAGCTATGATATTTCCAAAGATATGGGCGAAAAACGGTGTGATGCCAAATCCAGGCCCGTTTTGCTCTAGGAGGCCAAAGAGCCGAGAAAAACGCGAAAAACGAAAAAATCGACTTTAGACAATTCCCGGACCCCTAGAAAAATCGGAAATCGTGTCACGAATCCAATGGCGCCAGCCAAATTGTCATAGCTATGATATTTCCAAAGATATGGGCAAAAGACTGTGTGATCCCAAATCCGGGCCCGTTTTGCTCTAGGAGGCCCAGGAGCCGAGAAAAACGCGAAAAACGAAAAAATCGACTTTAGAAAATTCCCGGCCCCCTAGAAAAATCGGAAATCGTCTCACGAATCCAATGGCGCCAGCCAAATTGTCCTAGCTATGATATTTCCAAAGATATGGGCGAATAACGGTCTGAGTCCAAATCCGGGCCCGTTTTGCTCTAGGAGGCCCTGGAGCCGAGCTAAACGCAAAAAAAAGAAAAAATCGACTGTGGACCATTCCCGGACCCCTTGAAACATCGGAAATCGTCTCACGAATCCAATGGCGCCAGCCAAATTGTCCTAGCTATGATATTTCCAAAGATATGGGCGAATAACGGTCTGAGTCCAAATCCGGGCCCGTTTTGCTCTAGGAGGCCCAGGAGCCGAGCTAAACGCAAAAAAACGAAAAAATCGACTGTGGACCATTCCCGGACCCCTTGGAACATCGGAAATCGTCTCACGAATCCAATGCCGCCAGCCAAATTGTCCTAGCTATGATATTTCCAAAGATATGGGCAAAAGACTGTGTGATCCCAAATCCGGGCCCGTTTTGCTCTAGGAGGCCCAGGAGCCGAGAAAAACGCGAAAAACCAAAAAATCGACTTTAGAAAATTCCCAGCCCCCTAGAAAAATCGGAAATCGTCTCACGAATCCAATGACGCCAGCCAAATTGTCCTAGCTATGATATTTCCAAAGATATGGGCAAAAGACTGTGTGATCCCAAATCCGGGCCCGTTTTGCTCTAGGAGGCCCAGGAGCCGAGAAAAACGCGAAAAACGAAAAAAACGACTTTAGAAAATTCCCGGACCCCTAGAAAAATCGGAAATCGTCTCACGAATCCAATGGCGCCAGCCAAATTGTCCTAGCTATGATATTTCCAACGATATGGGCGAATAACGGTGTGATCCCAAATCCGGGCCCGTTTTGTTCTAGGAGGCCCAGGAGCCGAGAAAAACGCGAAAAACGAAAAAAACGACTTTAGAAAATTCCCGGACCCCTAGAAAAATCGGAAATCGTCTCACGAATCCAAGGGCGCGAGCCAAATTGTCCTAGCTATGATATTTTCAAAGATATGGGCGAAAAACGGTGCGATCCCAAATCCGGGCCCGTTTTGCTCTAGGAGGCCCAGGAGCCGAGAAAAACGCGAAAAACGAAAAAATCGACTTTAGGAAATTCCCGGACCCCTAGAAAAATCGGAAATCGTCTCACTGATATCATGGCGCCAGCCAAATTGTCCTAGCTATGATATTTCCAACGATATGGGCGAATAACGGTGTGATCCCAAATCCGGGCCCGTTTTGTTCTAGGAGGCCCAGGAGCCGAGAAAAACGCGAAAAACGAAAAAAACGACTTTAGAAAATTCCCGGACCCCTAGAAAAATCGGAAATCGTCTCACGAATCCAAGGGCGCCAGCCAAATTGTCCTAGCTATGATATTTCCAAAGATATGGGCAAAAGACTGTGTGATCCCAAATCCGGGCCCGTTTTGCTCTAGGAGGCCCAGGAGCCGAGAAAAACGCGAAAAACGAAAAAATCGACTTTAGAAAATTCCCGGCCCCCTAGAAAAATCGGAAATCGTCTCACCAATCCAATGGCGCCAGCCAAATTGTCCTAGCTATGATATTTCCAAAGATATGGGCAAAAGACGGTGTGATCCCAAATCCGGGCCCGTTATGCCCTAGGAAGCCCAGGAGCCGAGAAAAACGCGAAAAACGAAAAAATCGACTTGAGAAAATTCCCGGACCCCTAGAAAAATCGGAAATCGTCTCACGAATCCAATGGCGCCAGCCAAATTGTCATAGCTATGATATTTCCAAAGATATGGGCGAAAAACGGTGTGATGCCAAATCCAGGCCCGTTTTGCTCTAGGAGGCCCAGGAGCCGAGCTAAACGCAAAAAAACGAAAAAATCGACTGTGGACCATTCCCGGACCCCTTGGAACATCGGAAATCGTCTCACGAATCCAATGGCGCCAGCCAAATTGTCCTAGCTATGATATTTCCAAAGATATGGGCAAAAGACTGTGTGATCCCAAATCCGGGCCCGTTTTGCTCTAGGAGGCCCAGGAGCCGAGAAAAACGCGAACAACGAAAAAATCGACTTTAGAAAATTCCCAGCCCCCTAGAAAAATCGGAAATCGTCTCACGAATCCAATGACGCCAGCCAAATTGTCCTAGCTATGATATTTCCAAAGATATGGGCAAAAGACTGTGTGATCCCAAATCCGGGCCCGTTTTGCTCTAGGAGACCCAGGAGCCGAGAAAAACGCGAAAAACGAAAAAAACGACTTTAGAAAATTCCCGGACCCCTAGAAAAATCGGAAATCGTCTCACGAATCCAATGGCGCCAGCCAAATTGTCCTAGCTATGATATTTCCAACGATATGGGCGAATAACGGTGTGATCCCAAATCCGGGCCCGTTTTGTTCTAGGAGGCCCAGGAGCCGAGAAAAACGCGAAAAACGAAAAAAACGACTTTAGAAAATTCCCGGACCCCTAGAAAAATCGGAAATCGTCTCACGAATCCAAGGGCGCGAGCCAAATTGTCCTAGCTATGATATTTTCAAAGATATGGGCGAAAAACGGTGCGATCCCAAATCCGGGCCCGTTTTGCTCTAGGAGGCCCAGGAGCCGAGAAAAACGCGAAAAACGAAAAAATCGACTTTAGGAAATTCCCGGACCCCTAGAAAAATCGGAAATCGTCTCACTGATCCGATGGCGCCAGCCAAATTGTCCTAGCTATGATATTTCCAACGATATGGGCGAATAACGGTGTGATCCCAAATCCGGGCCCGTTTTGTTCTAGGAGGCCCAGGAGCCGAGAAAAACGCGAAAAACGAAAAAAACGACTTTAGAAAATTCCCGGACCCCTAGAAAAATCGGAAATCGTCTCACGAATCCAAGGGCGCCAGCCAAATTGTCCTAGCTATGATATTTCCAAAGATATGGGCAAAAGACTGTGTGATCCCAAATCCGGGCCCGTTTTGCTCTAGGAGGCCCAGGAGCCGAGAAAAACGCGAAAAACGAAAAAATCGACTTTAGAAAATTCCCGGCCCCCTAGAAAAATCGGAAATCGTCTCACCAATCCAATGGCGCCAGCCAAATTGTCATAGCTATGATATTTCCAAAGATATGGGCGAAAAACGGTGTGATGCCAAATCCAGGCCCGTTTTGCTCTAGGAGGCCAAAGAGCCGAGAAAAACGCGAAAAACGAAAAAATCGACTTTAGACAATTCCCGGACCCCTAGAAAAATCGGAAATCGTGTCACGAATCCAATGGCGCCAGCCAAATTGTCCTAGCTATGATATTTCCAAAGATATGGGCAAAAGACTGTGTGATCCCAAATCCGGGCCCGTTTTGCTCTAGGAGGCCCAGGAGCCGAGAAAAACGCGAAAAACGAAAAAATCGACTTTAGAAAATTCCCGGCCCCCTAGAAAAATCGGAAATCGTCTCACGAATCCAATGGCGCCAGCCAAATTGTCCTAGCTATGATATTTCCAAAGATATGGGCGAATAACGGTCTGAGTCCAAATCCGGGCCCGTTTTGCTCTAGGAGGCCCTGGAGCCGAGCTAAACGCAAAAAAACGAAAAAATCGACTGTGGACCATTCCCGGACCCCTTGGAACATCGGAAATCGTCTCACGAATCCAATGGCGCCAGCCAAATTGTCCTAGCTATGATATTTCCAAAGATATGGGCAAAAGACTGTGTGATCCCAAATCCGGGCCCGTTTTGCTCTAGGAGGCCCAGGAGCCGAGAAAAACGCGAAAAACGAAAAAATCGACTTTAGAAAATTCCCAGCCCCCTAGAAAAATCGGAAATCGTCTCACGAATCCAATGGCGCCAGCCAAATTGTCCTAGCTATGATATTTCCAAAGATATGGGCAAAAGACTGTGTGATCCCAAATTCGGGCCCGTTTTGCTCTAGGAGGCCCAGGAGCCGAGAAAAACGCGAAAAACGAAAAAAACGACTTTAGAAAATTCCCGGACCCCTAGAAAAATCGGAAATCGTCTCACGAATCCAATGGCGCCAGCCAAATTGTCCTAGCTATGATATTTCCAACGATATGGGCGAATAACGGTGTGATCCCAAATCCGGGCCCGTTTTGTTCTAGGAGGCCCAGGAGCCGAGAAAAACGCGAAAAACGAAAAAAACGACTTTAGAAAATTCCCGGACCCCTAGAAAAATCGGAAATTGTCTCACGAATCCAAGGGCGCCAGCCAAATTGTCCTAGCTATGATATTTTCAAAGATATGGGCGAAAAACGGTGTGATCCCAAATCCGGGCCCGTTTTGCTCTAGGAGGCCCAGGAGCCGAGAAAAACGCGAAAAACGAAAAAATCGACTTTAGGAAATTCCCGGACCCCTAGAAAAATCGGAAATCGTCTCACTGATCCGATGGCGCCAGCCAAATTGTTCAAGCTATGATATTTCCAAAGATATGGGTAAAAGACGGTGTGATCCCAAATCCGGGCCCGTTTTGCTCTAGGAGGCCCAGGAGCCGAGAAAAACGCGAAAAACGAAAAAATAGACTTTAGAAAATTCCCAGCCCCCTAGAAAAATCGGAAATCGTCTCACGAATCCAATGGCGCCAGCCAAATTGTCCTAGCTATGATATTTCCAAAGATATGGGCAAAAGACTGTGTGATCCCAAATCCGGGCCCGTTTTGCTCTAGGAGGCCCAGGAGCCGAGAAAAACGCGAAAAACGAAAAAATCGACTTGAGAAAATTCCCGGACCCCTAGAAAAATCGGAAATCGTCTCACGAATCCAATGGCGCCAGCCAAATTGTCATAGCTATGATATTTCCAAAGATATGGGCGAAAAACGGTGTGATGCCAAATCCAGGCCCGTTTTGCTCTAGGAGGCCAAAGAGCCGAGAAAAACGCGAAAAACGAAAAAATCGACTTTAGACAATTCCCGGACCCCTAGAAAAATCGGAAATCGTGTCACGAATCCAATGGCGCCAGCCAAATTGTCCTAGCTATGATATTTCCAAAGATATGGGCAAAAGACTGTGTGATCCCAAATCCGGGCCCGTTTTGCTCTAGGAGGCCCAGGAGCCGAGAAAAACGCGAAAAACGAAAAAATCGACTTTAGAAAATTCCCGGCCCCCTAGAAAAATCGGAAATCGTCTCACGAATCCAATGGCGCCAGCCAAATTGTCCTAGCTATGATATTTCCAAAGATATGGGCGAATAACGGTCTGAGTCCAAATCCGGGCCCGTTTTGCTCTAGGAGGCCCTGGAGCCGAGCTAAACGCAAAAAAACGAAAAAATCGACTGTGGACCATTCCCGGACCCCTTGGAACATCGGAAATCGTCTCACGAATCCAATGGCGCCAGCCAAATTGTCCTAGCTATGATATTTCCAAAGATATGGGAAAAAGACTGTGTGATCCCAAATCCGGGCCCGTTTTGTTCTAGGAGGCCCAGGAGCCGAGAAAAACGCGAAAAACGAAAAAAACGACTTTAGAAAATTCCCGGACCCCTAGAAAAATCGGAAATCGTCTCACGAATCCAATGGCGCCAGACAAATTGTCCTAGCTATGATATTTCCAAAGATATGGGCAAAAGACTGTGTGATCCCAAATCCGGGCCCGTTTTGCTCTAGGAGGCCCAGGAGCCGAGAAAAACGCGAAAAACGAAAAAAACGACTTTAGAAAATTCCCGGACCCCTAGAAAAATCGGAAATCGTCTCACGAATCCAAGGGCGCCAGCCAAATTGTCCTAGCTATGATATTTCCAAAGATATGGGCAAAAGACTGTGTGATCCCAAATCCGGGCCCGTTTTGCTCTAGGAGGCCCAGGAGCCGAGAAAAACGCGAAAAACGAAAAAATCGACTTTAGGAAATTCCCGGACCCCTAGAAAAATCGGGAATCGTCTCACGAATCCAATGGCGCCAGCCAAATTGTCCTAGCTATGATATTTCCAAAGATATGGGCGAATAACGGTCTGAGTCCAAATCCGGGCCCGTTTTGCTCTAGGAGGCCCTGGAGCCGAGCTAAACGCAAAAAAACGAAAAAATCGACTGTGGACCATTCCCGGACCCCTTGGAACATCGGAAATCGTCTCACGAATCCAATGGCGCCAGCCAAATTGTCCTAGCTATGATATTTCCAAAGATATGGGAAAAAGACTGTGTGATCCCAAATCCGGGCCCGTTTTGTTCTAGGAGGCCCAGGAGCCGAGAAAAACGCGAAAAACGAAAAAAACGACTTTAGAAAATTCCCGGACCCCTAGAAAAATCGGAAATCGTCTCACGAATCCAATGGCGCCAGACAAAGTGTCCTAGCTATGATATTTCCAAAGATATGGGCAAAAGACTGTGTGATCCCAAATCCGGGCCCGTTTTGCTCTAGAAGGCCCAGGAGCCGAGAAAAACGCGAAAAACGAAAAAAACGACTTTAGAAAATTCCCGGACCCCTAGAAAAATCGGAAATCGTCTCACGAATCCAAGGGCGCCAGCCAAATTGTCCTAGCTATGATATTTCCAAAGATATGGGCAAAAGACTGTGTGATCCCAAATCCGGGCCCGTTTTGCTCTAGGAGGCCCAGGAGCCGAGAAAAACGCGAAAAACGAAAAAATCGACTTTAGGAAATTCCCGGACCCCTAGAAAAATCGGGAATCGTCTCACGAATCCAATGGCGCCAGCCAAATTGTCCTAGCTATGATATTTCCAAAGATATGGGCGAATAACGGTCTGAGTCCAAATCCGGGCCCGTTTTGCTCTAGGAGGCCCTGGAGCCGAGCTAAACGCAAAAAAACGAAAAAATCGACTGTGGACCATTCCCGGACCCCTTGGAACATCGGAAATCGTCTCACGAATCCAATGGCGCCAGCCAAATTGTCCTAGCTATGATATTTCCAAAGATATGGGAAAAAGACTGTGTGATCCCAAATCCGGGCCCGTTTTGTTCTAGGAGGCCCAGGAGCCGAGAAAAACGCGAAAAACGAAAAAAACGACTTTAGAAAATTCCCGGACCCCTAGAAAAATCGGAAATCGTCTCACGAATCCAATGGCGCCAGACAAAGTGTCCTAGCTATGATATTTCCAAAGATATGGGCAAAAGACTGTGTGATCCCAAATCCGGGCCCGTTTTGCTCTAGAAGGCCCAGGAGCCGAGAAAAACGCGAAAAACGAAAAAAACGACTTTAGAAAATTCCCGGACCCCTAGAAAAATCGGAAATCGTCTCACGAATCCAAGGGCGCCAGCCAAATTGTCCTAGCTATGATATTTCCAAAGATATGGGCAAAAGACTGTGTGATCCCAAATCCGGGCCCGTTTTGCTCTAGGAGGCCCAGGAGCCGAGAAAAACGCGAAAAACGAAAAAATCGACTTTAGGAAATTCCCGGACCCCTAGAAAAATCGGGAATCGTCTCACGAATCCAATGGCGCCAGCCAAATTGTCCTAGCTATGATATTTCCAAAGATATGGGCTAAAGACGGTGTGATGCGAAATCCAGGCCCGTTTTGCTCTAGGAGGCCAAAGAGCCGAGGAAAACGCGAAAAACGAAAAAATCGACTTTAGAAAATTCCCGGCCCCCTAGAAAAATCGGAAATCGTCTCACCAATCCAATGGCGCCAGCCAAATTGTCCTAGCTATGATATTTCCAAAGATATGGGCAAAAGACGGTGTGATCCCAAATCCGGGCCCGTTATGCCCTAGGAAGCCCAGGAGCCGAGAAAAACGCGAAAAACGAAAAAATCGACTTGAGAAAATTCCCGGACCCCTAGAAAAATCGGAAATCGTCTCACGAATCCAATGGCGCCAGCCAAATTGTCATAGCTATGATATTTCCAAAGATATGGGCGAAAAACGGTGTGATGCCAAATCCAGGCCCGTTTTGCTCTAGGAGGCCAAAGAGCCGAGAAAAACGCGAAAAACGAAAAAATCGACTTTAGACAATTCCCGGACCCCTAGAAGAATCGGAAATCGTGTCACGAATCCAATGGCGCCAGCCAAATTGTCATAGCTATGATATTTCCAAAGATATGGGCAAAAGACTGTGTGAACCCAAATCCGGGCCCGTTTTGCTCTAGGAGGCCCAGGAGCCGAGAAAAACGCGAAAAACGAAAAAATCGACTTTAGAAAATTCCCGGCCCCCTAGAAAAATCGGAAATCGTCTCACGAATATAATGGCGCCAGCCAAATTGTCCTAGCTATGATATTTCCAAAGATATGGGCGAATAACGGTCTGAGTCCAAATCCGGGCCCGTTTTGCTCTAGGAGGCCCTGGAGCCGAGCTAAACGCAAAAAAACGAAAAAATCGACTGTGGACCATTCCCGGACCCCTTGGAACATCGGAAATCGTCTCACGAATCCAATGGCGCCAGCCAAATTGTCCTAGCTATGATATTTCCAAAGATATGGGCGAATAACGGTCTGAGTCCAAATCCGGGCCCGTTTTGCTCTAGGAGGCCCAGGAGCCGAGCTAAACGCAAAAAAACGAAAAAATCGACTGTGGACCATTCCCGGACCCCTTGGAACATCGGAAATCGTCTCACGAATCCAATGGCGCCAGCCAAATTGTCCTAGCTATGATATTTCCAAAGATATGGGCAAAAGACTGTGTGATCCCAAATCCGGGCCCGTTTTGCTCTAGGAGGCCCAGGAGCCGAGAAAAACGCGAAAAACCAAAAAATCGACTTTAGAAAATTCCCAGCCCCCTAGAAAAATCGGAAATCGTCTCACGAATCCAATGACGCCAGCCAAATTGTCCTAGCTATGATATTTCCAAAGATATGGGCAAAAGACTGTGTGATCCCAAATCCGGGCCCGTTTTGCTCTAGGAGGCCCAGGAGCCGAGAAAAACGCGAAAAACGAAAAAAACGACTTTAGAAAATTCCCGGACCCCTAGAAAAATCGGAAATCGTCTCACGAATCCAATGGCGCCAGCCAAATTGTCCTAGCTATGATATTTCCAACGATATGGGCGAATAACGGTGTGATCCCAAATCCGGGCCCGTTTTGTTCTAGGAGGCCCAGGAGCCGAGAAAAACGCGAAAAACGAAAAAAACGACTTTAGAAAATTCCCGGACCCCTAGAAAAATCGGAAATCGTCTCACGAATCCAAGGGCGCGAGCCAAATTGTCCTAGCTATGATATTTTCAAAGATATGGGCGAAAAACGGTGCGATCCCAAATCCGGGCCCGTTTTGCTCTAGGAGGCCCAGGAGCCGAGAAAAACGCGAAAAACGAAAAAATCGACTTTAGGAAATTCCCGGACCCCTAGAAAAATCGGAAATCGTCTCACTGATATGATGGCGCCAGCCAAATTGTCCTAGCTATGATATTTCCAACGATATGGGCGAATAACGGTGTGATCCCAAATCCGGGCCCGTTTTGTTCTAGGAGGCCCAGGAGCCGAGAAAAACGCGAAAAACGAAAAAAACGACTTTAGAAAATTCCCGGACCCCTAGAAAAATCGGAAATCGTCTCACGAATCCAAGGGCGCCAGCCAAATTGTCCTAGCTATGATATTTCCAAAGATATGGGCAAAAGACTGTGTGATCCCAAATCCGGGCCCGTTTTGCTCTAGGAGGCCCAGGAGCCGAGAAAAACGCGAAAAACGAAAAAATCGACTTTAGAAAATTCCCGGCCCCCTAGAAAAATCGGAAATCGTCTCACCAATCCAATGGCGCCAGCCAAATTGTCCTAGCTATGATATTTCCAACGATATGGGCAAAAGACGGTGTGATCCCAAATCCGGGCCCGTTATGCCCTAGGAAGCCCAGGAGCCGAGAAAAACGCGAAAAACGAAAAAATCGACTTGAGAAAATTCCCGGACCCCTAGAAAAATCGGAAATCGTCTCACGAATCCAATGGCGCCAGCCAAATTGTCATAGCTATGATATTTCCAAAGATATGGGCGAAAAACGGTGTGATGCCAAATCCAGGCCCGTTTTGCTCTAGGAGGCCCAGGAGCCGAGCTAAACGCAAAAAAACGAAAAAATCGACTGTGGACCATTCCCGGACCCCTTGGAACATCGGAAATCGTCTCACGAATCCAATGGCGCCAGCCAAATTGTCCTAGCTATGATATTTCCAAAGATATGGGCAAAAGACTGTGTGATCCCAAATCCGGGCCCGTTTTGCTCTAGGAGGCCCAGGAGCCGAGAAAAACGCGAAAAACCAAAAAATCGACTTTAGAAAATTCCCAGCCCCCTAGAAAAATCGGAAATCGTCTCACGAATCCAATGACGCCAGCCAAATTGTCCTAGCTATGATATTTCCAAAGATATGGGCAAAAGACTGTGTGATCCCAAATCCGGGCCCGTTTTGCTCTAGGAGGCCCAGGAGCCGAGAAAAACGCGAAAAACGAAAAAAACGACTTTAGAAAATTCCCGGACCCCTAGAAAAATCGGAAATCGTCTCACGAATCCAATGGCGCCAGCCAAATTGTCCTAGCTATGATATTTCCAACGATATGGGCGAATAACGGTGTGATCCCAAATCCGGGCCCGTTTTTTTCTAGGAGGCCCAGGAGCCGAGAAAAACGCGAAAAACGAAAAAAACGACTTTAGAAAATTCCCGGACCCCTAGAAAAATCGGAAATCGTCTCACGAATCCAAGGGCGCGAGCCAAATTGTCCTAGCTATGATATTTTCAAAGATATGGGCGAAAAACGGTGCGATCCCAAATCCGGGCCCGTTTTGCTCTAGGAGGCCCAGGAGCCGAGAAAAACGCGAAAAACGAAAAAATCGACTTTAGGAAATTCCCGGACCCCTAGAAAAATCGGAAATCGTCTCACTGATCCGATGGCGCCAGCCAAATTGTCCTAGCTATGATATTTCCAACGATATGGGCGAATAACGGTGTGATCCCAAATCCGGGCCCGTTTTGTTCTAGGAGGCCAAAGAGCCGAGAAAAACGCGAAAAACGAAAAAATCGACTTTAGAAAATTCCCGGCCCCCTAGAAAAATCGGAAATCGTCTCACCAATCCAATGGCGCCAGCCAAATTGTCCTAGCTATGATATTTCCAAAAATATGGGCGAATAACGGTGTGATCCCAAATCCGGGCCCGTTTTGCTCTAGGAGGCCCAGGAGCCGAGAAAAACGCGAAAAACGAAAAAATCGACTTGAGAAAATTCCCGGACCCCTAGAAAAATCGGAAATCGTCTCACGAATCCAATGGCGCCAGCCAAATTGTCCTAGCTATGATATTTCCAAAGATATGGGCGAAAAACGGTGTGATGCCAAATCCAGGCCCGTTTTGTTCTAGGAGGCCCAGGAGCCGAGAAAAACGCGAAAAACGAAAAAAACGACTTTAGAAAATTCCCGGACCCCTAGAAAAATCGGAAATCGTCTCACGAATCCAATGGCGCCAGCCAAATTGTCCTAGCTATGATATTTCCAAAGATATGGGCAAAAGACTGTGTGATCCCAAATCCGGGCCCGTTTTGCTCTAGGAGGCCCAGGAGCCGAGAAAAACGCGAAAAACGAAAAAATCGACTTTAGAAAATTCCCGGACCCCTAGAAAATTCGGAAATCGTCTCACGGATCCAATGGCGCAAGCGAAATTGTCCTAGCTATGATATTTCCAAAGATATGGGCGAATAACGGTGTGATCCCAAATCCGGGCCCGTTTTGCTCTAGGAGGCCCAGGAGCCGAGAAAAACGCGAATAACGAAAAAATCGACTTGAGAAAATTCCCGGACCCCTAGAAAAATCGGAAATCATCTCACGAATCCAATGGCGCCAGCCAAATTGTCATAGCTATGATATTTCCAAAGATATGGGCGAAAAACGGTGTGATGCCAAATCCAGGCCCGTTTTGCTCTAGGAGGCCAAAGAGCCGAGAAAAACGCGAAAAACGAAAAAATCGACTTTAGACAATTCCCGGACCCCTAGAAAAATCGGAAATCGTGTCACGAATCCAATGGCGCCAGCCAAATTGTCCTAGCTATGATATTTCCAAAGATATGGGCAAAAGACTGTGTGATCCCAAATCCGGGCCCGTTTTGCTCTAGGAGGCCCAGGAGCCGAGAAAAACGCGAAAAACGAAAAAATCGACTTTAGAAAATTCCCGGACCCCTAGAAAAATCGGAAATCGTCTCACGAATCCAATGGCGCCAGCCAAATTGTCCTAGCTATGATATTTCCAAAGATATGGGCAAAAGACTGTGTGATCCCAAATCCGGGCCCGTTTTGCTCTAGGAAGCCCAGGAGCCGAGAAAAACGCGAAAAACGAAAAAAACGACTTTAGAAAATTCCCGGACCCCTAGAAAAATCGGAAATCGTCTCACGAATCCAATGGCGCCAGCCAAATTGTCCTAGCTATGATATTTCCAACGATATGGGCGAATAACGGTGTGATCCCAAATCCGGGCCCGTTTTGTTCTAGGAGGCCCAGGAGCCGAGAAAAACGCGAAAAACGAAAAAAACGACTTTAGAAAATTCCCGGACCCCTTGGAACATCGGAAATCGTCTCACGAATCCAATGGCGCCAGCCAAATTGTCCTAGCTATGATATTTCCAAAGATATGGGCAAAAGACTGTGTGATCCCAAATCCGGGCCCGTTTTGTTATAGGAGGCCCAGGAGCCGAGAAAAACGCAAAAAACGAAAAAATCGACTTTAGAAAATTCCCGGACGCCTAGAAAAATCGGAAATCGTCTCACGGATCCAATGGCGCAAGCGAAATTGTCCTAGCTATGATATTTCCAAAAATATGGGCGAATAACGGTGTGATCCCAAATCCGGGACCGTTTTGCTCTAGGAGGCCCAGGAGCCGAGAAAAACGCGAAAAACGAAAAAATCGACTTGAGAAAATTCCCGGACCCCTAGAAAAATCGGAAATCGTCTCACGAATCCAATGGCGCCAGCCAAATTGTCCTAGCTATGATATTTCCAAAGATATGGGCGAAAAACGGTGTGATGCCAAATCCAGGCCCGTTTTGCTCTAGGAGGCCAAAGAGCCGAGAAAAACGCGAAAAACGAAAAAATCGACTTTAGACAATTCCCGGACCCCTAGAAAAATCGGAAATCGTGTCACGAATCCAATGGCGCCAGCCAAATTGTCCTAGCTATGATATTTCCAAAGATATGGGCAAAAGACTGTGTGATCCCAAATCCGGGCCCGTTTTGCTCTAGGAGGCCCAGGAGCCGAGAAAAACGCGAAAAACGAAAAAATCGACTTTAGAAAATTCCCGGACCCCTAGAAAATTCGGAAATCGTCTCACGGATCCAATGGCGCAAGCGAAATTGTCCTAGCTATGATATTTCCAAAGATATGGGCGAATAACGGTGTGATCCCAAATCCGGGCCCGTTTTGCTCTAGGAGGCCCAGGAGCCGAGAAAAACGCGAAAAACGCAAAAATCGACTTGAGAAAATTCCCGGACCCCTAGAAAAATCGGAAATCGTCTCACGAATCCAATGGCGCCAGCCAAATTGTCATAGCTATGATATTTCCAAAGATATGGGCGAAAAACGGTGTGATGCCAAATCCAGGCCCGTTTTGCTCTAGGAGGCCAAAGAGCCGAGAAAAACGCGAAAAACGAAAAAATCGACTTTAGACAATTCCCGGACCCCTAGAAAAATCGGAAATCGTGTCACGAATCCAATGGCGCCAGCCAAATTGTCCTAGCTATGATATTTCCAAAGATATGGGCAAAAGACTGTGTGATCCCAAATCCGGGCCCGTTTTGCTCTAGGAGGCCCAGGAGCCGAGAAAAACGCGAAAAACGAAAAAATCGACGTTAGAAAATTCCCGGCCCCCTAGAAAAATCGGAAATCGTCTCACGAATCCAATGGCGCCAGCCAAATTGTCCTAGCTATGATATTTCCAAAGATATGGGCGAATAACGGTCTGAGTCCAAATCCGGGCCCGTTTTGCTCTAGGAGGCCCTGGAGCCGAGCTAAACGCAAAAAAACGAAAAAATCGACTGTGGACCATTCCCGGACCCCTTGGAACATCGGAAATCGTCTCACGAATCCAATGGCGCCAGCCAAATTGTCCTAGCTATGATATTTCCAAAGATATGGGAAAAAGACTGTGTGATCCCAAATCCGGGCCCGTTTTGTTCTAGGAGGCCCAGGAGCCGAGAAAAACGCGAAAAACGAAAAAAACGACTTTAGAAAATTCCCGGACCCCTAGAAAAATCGGAAATCGTCTCACGAATCCAATGGCGCCAGACAAATTGTCCTAGCTATGATATTTCCAAAGATATGGGCAAAAGACTGTGTGATCCCAAATCCGGGCCCGTTTTGCTCTAGGAGGCCCAGGAGCCGAGAAAAACGCGAAAAACGAAAAAAACGACTTTAGAAAATTCCCGGACCCCTAGAAAAATCGGAAATCGTCTCACGAATCCAAGGGCGCCAGCCAAATTGTCCTAGCTATGATATTTCCAAAGATATGGGCAAAAGACTGTGTGATCCCAAATCCGGGCCCGTTTTGCTCTAGGAGGCCCAGGAGCCGAGAAAAACGCGAAAAACGAAAAAATCGACTTTAGGAAATTCCCGGACCCCTAGAAAAATCGGGAATCGTCTCACGAATCCAATGGCGCCAGCCAAATTGTCCTAGCTATGATATTTCCAAAGATATGGGCTAAAGACGGTGTGATGCGAAATCCAGGCCCGTTTTGCTCTAGGAGGCCAAAGAGCCGAGGAAAACGCGAAAAACGAAAAAATCGACTTTAGAAAATTCCCGGCCCCCTAGAAAAATCGGAAATCGTCTCACCAATCCAATGGCGCCAGCCAAATTGTCCTAGCTATGATATTTCCAAAGATATGGGCAAAAGACGGTGTGATCCCAAATCCGGGCCCGTTATGCCCTAGGAAGCCCAGGAGCCGAGAAAAACGCGAAAAACGAAAAAATCGACTTGAGAAAATTCCCGGACCCCTAGAAAAATCGGAAATCGTCTCACGAATCCAATGGCGCCAGCCAAATTGTCATAGCTATGATATTTCCAAAGATATGGGCGAAAAACGGTGTGATGCCAAATCCAGGCCCGTTTTGCTCTAGGAGGCCAAAGAGCCGAGAAAAACGCGAAAAACGAAAAAATCGACTTTAGACAATTCCCGGACCCCTAGAAAAATCGGAAATCGTGTCACGAATCCAATGGCGCCAGCCAAATTGTCATAGCTATGATATTTCCAAAGATATGGGCAAAAGACTGTGTGATCCCAAATCCGGGCCCGTTTTGCTCTAGGAGGCCCAGGAGCCGAGAAAAACGCGAAAAACGAAAAAATCGACTTTAGAAAATTCCCGGCCCCCTAGAAAAATCGGAAATCGTCTCACGAATCCAATGGCGCCAGCCAAATTGTCCTAGCTATGATATTTCCAAAGATATGGGCGAATAACGGTCTGAGTCTAAATCCGGGCCCGTTTTGCTCTAGGAGGCCCTGGAGCCGAGCTAAACGCAAAAAAAAGAAAAAATCGACTGTGGACCATTCCCGGACCCCTTGGAACATCGGAAATCGTCTCACGAATCCAATGGCGCCAGCCAAATTGTCCTAGCTATGATATTTCCAAAGATATGGGCGAATAACGGTCTGAGTCCAAATCCGGGCCCGTTTTGCTCTAGGAGGCCCAGGAGCCGAGCTAAACGCAAAAAAACGAAAAAATCGACTGTGGACCAGTCCCGGACCCCTTGGAACATCGGAAATCGTCTCACGAATCCAATGGCGCCAGCCAAATTGTCCTAGCTATGATATTTCCAAAGATATGGGCAAAAGACTGTGTGATCCCAAATCCGGGCCCGTTTTGCTCTAGGAGGCCCAGGAGCCGAGAAAAACGCGAAAAACCAAAAAATCGACTTTAGAAAATTCCCAGCCCCCTAGAAAAATCGGAAATCGTCTCACGAATCCAATGACGCCAGCCAAATTGTCCTAGCTATGATATTTCCAAAGATATGGGCAAAAGACTGTGTGATCCCAAATCCGGGCCCGTTTTGCTCTAGGAGGCCCAGGAGCCGAGAAAAACGCGAAAAACGAAAAAAACGACTTTAGAAAATTCCCGGACCCCTAGAAAAATCGGAAATCGTCTCACGAATCCAATGGCGCCAGCCAAATTGTCCTAGCTATGATATTTCCAACGATATGGGCGAATAACGGTGTGATCCCAAATCCGGGCCCGTTTTGTTCTAGGAGGCCCAGGAGCCGAGAAAAACGCGAAAAACGAAAAAAACGACTTTAGAAAATTCCCGGACCCCTAGAAAAATCGGAAATCGTCTCACGAATCCAAGGGCGCGAGCCAAATTGTCCTAGCTATGATATTTTCAAAGATATGGGCGAAAAACGGTGCGATCCCAAATCCGGGCCCGTTTTGCTCTAGGAGGCCCAGGAGCCGAGAAAAACGCGAAAAACGAAAAAATCGACTTTAGGAAATTCCCGGACCCCTAGAAAAATCGGAAATCGTCTCACTGATATGATGGCGCCAGCCAAATTGTCCTAGCTATGATATTTCCAACGATATGGGCGAATAACGGTGTGATCCCAAATCCGGGCCCGTTTTGTTCTAGGAGGCCCAGGAGCCGAGAAAAACGCGAAAAACGAAAAAAACGACTTTAGAAAATTCCCGGACCCCTAGAAAAATCGGAAATCGTCTCACGAATCCAAGGGCGCCAGCCAAATTGTCCTAGCTATGATATTTCCAAAGATATGGGCAAAAGACTGTGTGATCCCAAATCCGGGCCCGTTTTGCTCTAGGAGGCCCAGGCGCCGAGAAAAACGCGAAAAACGAAAAAATCGACTTTAGAAAATTCCCGGCCCCCTAGAAAAATCGGAAATCGTCTCACCAATCCAATGGCGCCAGCCAAATTGTCCTAGCTATGATATTTCCAAAGATATGGGCAAAAGACGGTGTGATCCCAAATCCGGGCCCGTTATGCCCTAGGAAGCCCAGGAGCCGAGAAAAACGCGAAAAACGAAAAAATCGACTTGAGAAAATTCCCGGACCCCTAGAAAAATCGGAAATCGTCTCACGAATCCAATGGCGCCAGCCAAATTGTCATAGCTATGATATTTCCAAAGATATGGGCGAAAAACGGTGTGATGCCAAATCCAGGCCCGTTTTGCTCTAGGAGGCCCAGGAGCCGAGCTAAACGCAAAAAAACGAAAAAATCGACTGTGGACCATTCCCGGACCCCTTGGAACATCGGAAATCGTCTCACGAATCCAATGGCGCCAGCCAAATTGTCCTAGCTATGATATTTCCAAAGATATGGGCAAAAGACTGTGTGATCCCAAATCCGGGCCCGTTTTGCTCTAGGAGGCCCAGGAGCCGAGAAAAACGCGAAAAACCAAAAAATCGACTTTAGAAAATTCCCAGCCCCCTAGAAAAATCGGAAATCGTCTCACGAATCCAATGACGCCAGCCAAATTGTCCTAGCTATGATATTTCCAAAGATATGGGCAAAAGACTGTGTGATCCCAAATCCGGGCCCGTTTTGCTCTAGGAGGCCCAGGAGCCGAGAAAAACGCGAAAAACGAAAAAAACGACTTTAGAAAATTCCCGGACCCCTAGAAAAATCGGAAATCGTCTCACGAATCCAATGGCGCCAGCCAAATTGTCCTAGCTATGATATTTCCAACGATATGGGCGAATAACGGTGTGATCCCAAATCCGGGCCCGTTTTGCTCTAGGAGGCCAAAGAGCCGAGAAAAACGCGAAAAACGAAAAAATCGACTTTAGACAATTCCCGGACCCCTAGAAAAATCGGAAATCGTGTCACGAATCCAATGGCGCCAGCCAAATTGTCATAGCTATGATATTTCCAAAGATATGGGCAAAAGACTGTGTGATCCCAAATCCGGGCCCGTTTTGCTCTAGGAGGCCCAGGAGCCGAGAAAAACGCGAAAAACGAAAAAATCGACTTTAGAAAATTCCCGGCCCCCTAGAAAAATCGGAAATCGTCTCACGAATCCAATGGCGCCAGCCAAATTGTCCTAGCTATGATATTTCCAAAGATATGGGCGAATAACGGTCTGAGTCTAAATCCGGGCCCGTTTTGCTCTAGGAGGCCCTGGAGCCGAGCTAAACGCAAAAAAAAGAAAAAATCGACTGTGGACCATTCCCGGACCCCTTGGAACATCGGAAATCGTCTCACGAATCCAATGGCGCCAGCCAAATTGTCCTAGCTATGATATTTCCAAAGATATGGGCGAATAACGGTCTGAGTCCAAATCCGGGCCCGTTTTGCTCTAGGAGGCCCAGGAGCCGAGCTAAACGCAAAAAAACGAAAAAATCGACTGTGGACCATTCCCGGACCCCTTGGAACATCGGAAATCGTCTCACGAATCCAATGGCGCCAGCCAAATTGTCCTAGCTATGATATTTCCAAAGATATGGGCAAAAGACTGTGTGATCCCAAATCCGGGCCCGTTTTGCTCTAGGAGGCCCAGGAGCCGAGAAAAACGCGAAAAACCAAAAAATCGACTTTAGAAAATTCCCAGCCCCCTAGAAAAATCGGAAATCGTCTCACGAATCCAATGACGCCAGCCAAATTGTCCTAGCTATGATATTTCCAAAGATATGGGCAAAAGACTGTGTGATCCCAAATCCGGGCCCGTTTTGCTCTAGGAGGCCCAGGAGCCGAGAAAAACGCGAAAAACGAAAAAAACGACTTTAGAAAATTCCCGGACCCCTAGAAAAATCGGAAATCGTCTCACGAATCCAATGGCGCCAGCCAAATTGTCCTAGCTATGATATTTCCAACGATATGGGCGAATAACGGTGTGATCCCAAATCCGGGCCCGTTTTGTTCTAGGAGGCCCAGGAGCCGAGAAAAACGCGAAAAACGAAAAAAACGACTTTAGAAAATTCCCGGACCCCTAGAAAAATCGGAAATCGTCTCACGAATCCAAGGGCGCGAGCCAAATTGTCCTAGCTATGATATTTTCAAAGATATGGGCGAAAAACGGTGCGATCCCAAATCCGGGCCCGTTTTGCTCTAGGAGGCCCAGGAGCCGAGAAAAACGCGAAAAACGAAAAAATCGACTTTAGGAAATTCCCGGACCCCTAGAAAAATCGGAAATCGTCTCACTGATATGATGGCGCCAGCCAAATTGTCCTAGCTATGATATTTCCAACGATATGGGCGAATAACGGTGTGATCCCAAATCCGGGCCCGTTTTGTTCTAGGAGGCCCAGGAGCCGAGAAAAACGCGAAAAACGAAAAAAACGACTTTAGAAAATTCCCGGACCCCTAGAAAAATCGGAAATCGTCTCACGAATCCAAGGGCGCCAGCCAAATTGTCCTAGCTATGATATTTCCAAAGATATGGGCAAAAGACTGTGTGATCCCAAATCCGGGCCCGTTTTGCTCTAGGAGGCCCAGGCGCCGAGAAAAACGCGAAAAACGAAAAAATCGACTTTAGAAAATTCCCGGCCCCCTAGAAAAATCGGAAATCGTCTCACCAATCCAATGGCGCCAGCCAAATTGTCCTAGCTATGATATTTCCAAAGATATGGGCAAAAGACGGTGTGATCCCAAATCCGGGCCCGTTATGCCCTAGGAAGCCCAGGAGCCGAGAAAAACGCGAAAAACGAAAAAATCGACTTGAGAAAATTCCCGGACCCCTAGAAAAATCGGAAATCGTCTCACGAATCCAATGGCGCCAGCCAAATTGTCATAGCTATGATATTTCCAAAGATATGGGCGAAAAACGGTGTGATGCCAAATCCAGGCCCGTTTTGCTCTAGGAGGCCCAGGAGCCGAGCTAAACGCAAAAAAACGAAAAAATCGACTGTGGACCATTCCCGGACCCCTTGGAACATCGGAAATCGTCTCACGAATCCAATGGCGCCAGCCAAATTGTCCTAGCTATGATATTTCCAAAGATATGGGCAAAAGACTGTGTGATCCCAAATCCGGGCCCGTTTTGCTCTAGGAGGCCCAGGAGCCGAGAAAAACGCGAAAAACCAAAAAATCGACTTTAGAAAATTCCCAGCCCCCTAGAAAAATCGGAAATCGTCTCACGAATCCAATGACGCCAGCCAAATTGTCCTAGCTATGATATTTCCAAAGATATGGGCAAAAGACTGTGTGATCCCAAATCCGGGCCCGTTTTGCTCTAGGAGGCCCAGGAGCCGAGAAAAACGCGAAAAACGAAAAAAACGACTTTAGAAAATTCCCGGACCCCTAGAAAAATCGGAAATCGTCTCACGAATCCAATGGCGCCAGCCAAATTGTCCTAGCTATGATATTTCCAACGATATGGGCGAATAACGGTGTGATCCCAAATCCGGGCCCGTTTTGTTCTAGGAGGCCCAGGAGCCGAGAAAAACGCGAAAAACGAAAAAAACGACTTTAGAAAATTCCCGGACCCCTAGAAAAATCGGAAATCGTCTCACGAATCCAAGGGCGCGAGCCAAATTGTCCTAGCTATGATATTTTCAAAGATATGGGCGAAAAACGGTGCGATCCCAAATCCGGGCCCGTTTTGCTCTAGGAGGCCCAGGAGCCGAGAAAAACGCGAAAAACGAAAAAATCGACTTTAGGAAATTCCCGGACCCCTAGAAAAATCGGAAATCGTCTCACTGATCCGATGGCGCCAGCCAAATTGTCCTAGCTATGATATTTCCAACGATATGGGCGAATAACGGTGTGATCCCAAATCCGGGCCCGTTTTGTTCTAGGAGGCCCAGGAGCCGAGAAAAACGCGAAAAACGAAAAAAACGACTTTAGAAAATTCCCGGACCCCTAGAAAAATCGGAAATCGTCTCACGAATCCAAGGGCGCCAGCCAAATTGTCCTAGCTATGATATTTCCAAAGATATGGGCGAATAACGGTCTGAGTCCAAATCCGGGCCCGTTTTGCTCTAGGAGGCCAAAGAGCCGAGAAAAACGCGAAAAACGAAAAAATCGACTTTAGACAATTCCCGGACCCCTAGAAAAATCGGAAATCGTGTCACGAATCCAATGGCGCCAGCCAAATTGTCATAGCTATGATATTTCCAAAGATATGGGCAAAAGACTGTGTGATCCCAAATCCGGGCCCGTTTTGCTCTAGGAGGCCCAGGAGCCGAGAAAAACGCGAAAAACGAAAAAATCGACTTTAGAAAATTCCCGGCCCCCTAGAAAAATCGGAAATCGTCTCACGAATCCAATGGCGCCAGCCAAATTGTCCTAGCTATGATATTTCCAAAGATATGGGCGAATAACGGTCTGAGTCTAAATCCGGGCCCGTTTTGCTCTAGGAGGCCCTGGAGCCGAGCTAAACGCAAAAAAAAGAAAAAATCGACTGTGGACCATTCCCGGACCCCTTGGAACATCGGAAATCGTCTCACGAATCCAATGGCGCCAGCCAAATTGTCCTAGCTATGATATTTCCAAAGATATGGGCGAATAACGGTCTGAGTCCAAATCCGGGCCCGTTTTGCTCTAGGAGGCCCAGGAGCCGAGCTAAACGCAAAAAAACGAAAAAATCGACTGTGGACCATTCCCGGACCCCTTGGAACATCGGAAATCGTCTCACGAATCCAATGGCGCCAGCCAAATTGTCCTAGCTATGATATTTCCAAAGATATGGGCAAAAGACTGTGTGATCCCAAATCCGGGCCCGTTTTGCTCTAGGAGGCCCAGGAGCCGAGAAAAACGCGAAAAACCAAAAAATCGACTTTAGAAAATTCCCAGCCCCCTAGAAAAATCGGAAATCGTCTCACGAATCCAATGACGCCAGCCAAATTGTCCTAGCTATGATATTTCCAAAGATATGGGCAAAAGACTGTGTGATCCCAAATCCGGGCCCGTTTTGCTCTAGGAGGCCCAGGAGCCGAGAAAAACGCGAAAAACGAAAAAAACGACTTTAGAAAATTCCCGGACCCCTAGAAAAATCGGAAATCGTCTCACGAATCCAATGGCGCCAGCCAAATTGTCCTAGCTATGATATTTCCAACGATATGGGCGAATAACGGTGTGATCCCAAATCCGGGCCCGTTTTGTTCTAGGAGGCCCAGGAGCCGAGAAAAACGCGAAAAACGAAAAAAACGACTTTAGAAAATTCCCGGACCCCTAGAAAAATCGGAAATCGTCTCACGAATCCAAGGGCGCGAGCCAAATTGTCCTAGCTATGATATTTTCAAAGATATGGGCGAAAAACGGTGCGATCCCAAATCCGGGCCCGTTTTGCTCTAGGAGGCCCAGGAGCCGAGAAAAACGCGAAAAACGAAAAAATCGACTTTAGGAAATTCCCGGACCCCTAGAAAAATCGGAAATCGTCTCACTGATATGATGGCGCCAGCCAAATTGTCCTAGCTATGATATTTCCAACGATATGGGCGAATAACGGTGTGATCCCAAATCCGGGCCCGTTTTGTTCTAGGAGGCCCAGGAGCCGAGAAAAACGCGAAAAACGAAAAAAACGACTTTAGAAAATTCCCGGACCCCTAGAAAAATCGGAAATCGTCTCACGAATCCAAGGGCGCCAGCCAAATTGTCCTAGCTATGATATTTCCAAAGATATGGGCAAAAGACTGTGTGATCCCAAATCCGGGCCCGTTTTGCTCTAGGAGGCCCAGGCGCCGAGAAAAACGCGAAAAACGAAAAAATCGACTTTAGAAAATTCCCGGCCCCCTAGAAAAATCGGAAATCGTCTCACCAATCCAATGGCGCCAGCCAAATTGTCCTAGCTATGATATTTCCAAAGATATGGGCAAAAGACGGTGTGATCCCAAATCCGGGCCCGTTATGCCCTAGGAAGCCCAGGAGCCGAGAAAAACGCGAAAAACGAAAAAATCGACTTGAGAAAATTCCCGGACCCCTAGAAAAATCGGAAATCGTCTCACGAATCCAATGGCGCCAGCCAAATTGTCATAGCTATGATATTTCCAAAGATATGGGCGAAAAACGGTGTGATGCCAAATCCAGGCCCGTTTTGCTCTAGGAGGCCCAGGAGCCGAGCTAAACGCAAAAAAACGAAAAAATCGACTGTGGACCATTCCCGGACCCCTTGGAACATCGGAAATCGTCTCACGAATCCAATGGCGCCAGCCAAATTGTCCTAGCTATGATATTTCCAAAGATATGGGCAAAAGACTGTGTGATCCCAAATCCGGGCCCGTTTTGCTCTAGGAGGCCCAGGAGCCGAGAAAAACGCGAAAAACCAAAAAATCGACTTTAGAAAATTCCCAGCCCCCTAGAAAAATCGGAAATCGTCTCACGAATCCAATGACGCCAGCCAAATTGTCCTAGCTATGATATTTCCAAAGATATGGGCAAAAGACTGTGTGATCCCAAATCCGGGCCCGTTTTGCTCTAGGAGGCCCAGGAGCCGAGAAAAACGCGAAAAACGAAAAAAACGACTTTAGAAAATTCCCGGACCCCTAGAAAAATCGGAAATCGTCTCACGAATCCAATGGCGCCAGCCAAATTGTCCTAGCTATGATATTTCCAACGATATGGGCGAATAACGGTGTGATCCCAAATCCGGGCCCGTTTTGTTCTAGGAGGCCCAGGAGCCGAGAAAAACGCGAAAAACGAAAAAAACGACTTTAGAAAATTCCCGGACCCCTAGAAAAATCGGAAATCGTCTCACGAATCCAAGGGCGCGAGCCAAATTGTCCTAGCTATGATATTTTCAAAGATATGGGCGAAAAACGGTGCGATCCCAAATCCGGGCCCGTTTTGCTCTAGGAGGCCCAGGAGCCGAGAAAAACGCGAAAAACGAAAAAATCGACTTTAGGAAATTCCCGGACCCCTAGAAAAATCGGAAATCGTCTCACTGATCCGATGGCGCCAGCCAAATTGTCCTAGCTATGATATTTCCAACGATATGGGCGAATAACGGTGTGATCCCAAATCCGGGCCCGTTTTGTTCTAGGAGGCCCAGGAGCCGAGAAAAACGCGAAAAACGAAAAAAACGACTTTAGAAAATTCCCGGACCCCTAGAAAAATCGGAAATCGTCTCACGAATCCAAGGGCGCCAGCCAAATTGTCCTAGCTATGATATTTCCAAAGATATGGGCGAATAACGGTCTGAGTCCAAATCCGGGCCCGTTTTGCTCTAGGAGGCCCAGGAGCCGAGAAAAACGCGAAAAACGAAAAAATCGACTTTAGGAAATTCCCGGACCCCTAGAAAAATCGGAAATCGTCTCACTGATCCGATGGCGCCAGCCAAATTGTTCAAGCTATGATATTTCCAAAGATATGGGCAAAAGACGGTGTGATCCCAAATCCGGGCCCGTTTTGCTCTAGGAGGCCCAGGAGCCGAGAAAAACGCGAAAAACGAAAAAATAGACTTTAGAAAATTCCCAGCCCCCTAGAAAAATCGGAAATCGTCTCACGAATCCAATGGCGCCAGCCAAATTGTCCTAGCTATGATATTTCCAAAGATATGGGCGAATAACGGTCTGAGTCCAAATCCGGGCCCGTTTTGCTCTAGGAGGCCCTGGAGCCGAGCTAAACGCAAAAAAACGAAAAAATCGACTGTGGACCATTCCCGGACCCCTTGGAACATCGGAAATCGTCTCACGAATCCAATGGCGCCAGCCAAATTGTCCTAGCTATGATATTTCCAAAGATATGGGCGAATAACGGTCTGAGTCCAAATCCGGGCCCGTTTTGCTCTAGGAGGCCCAGGAGCCGAGCTAAACGCAAAAAAACGAAAAAATCGACTGTGGACCATTCCCGGACCCCTTGGAACATCGGAAATCGTCTCACGAATCCAATGGCGCCAGCCAAATTGTCCTAGCTATGATATTTCCAAAGATATGGGCAAAAGACTGTGTGATCCCAAATCCGGGCCCGTTTTGCTCTAGGAGGCCCAGGAGCCGAGAAAAACGCGAAAAACCAAAAAATCGACTTTAGAAAATTCCCAGCCCCCTAGAAAAATCGGAAATCGTCTCACGAATCCAATGACGCCAGCCAAATTGTCCTAGCTATGATATTTCCAAAGATATGGGCAAAAGACTGTGTGATCCCAAATCCGGGCCCGTTTTGCTCTAGGAGGCCCAGGAGCCGAGAAAAACGCGAAAAACGAAAAAAACGACTTTAGAAAATTCCCGGACCCCTAGAAAAATCGGAAATCGTCTCACGAATGCAAGGGCGCGAGCCAAATTGTCCTAGCTATGATATTTTCAAAGATATGGGCGAAAAACGGTGCGATCCCAAATCCGGGCCCGTTTTGCTCTAGGAGGCCCAGGAGCCGAGAAAAACGCGAAAAACGAAAAAATCGACTTTAGGAAATTCCCGGACCCCTAGAAAAATCGGAAATCGTCTCACTGATATGATGGCGCCAGCCAAATTGTCCTAGCTATGATATTTCCAACGATATGGGCGAATAACGGTGTGATCCCAAATCCGGGCCCGTTTTGTTCTAGGAGGCCCAGGAGCCGAGAAAAACGCGAAAAACGAAAAAAACGACTTTAGAAAATTCCCGGACCCCTAGAAAAATCGGAAATCGTCTCACGAATCCAAGGGCGCCAGCCAAATTGTCCTAGCTATGATATTTCCAAAGATATGGGCAAAAGACTGTGTGATCCCAAATCCGGGCCCGTTTTGCTCTAGGAGGCCCAGGAGCCGAGAAAAACGCGAAAAACTAAAAAATCGACTTTAGAAAATTCCCGGCCCCCTAGAAAAATCGGAAATCGTCTCACCAATCCAATGGCGCCAGCCAAATTGTCCTAGCTATGATATTTCCAAAGATATGGGCAAAAGACGGTGTGATCCCAAATCCGGGCCCGTTATGCCCTAGGAAGCCCAGGAGCCGAGAAAAACGCGAAAAACGAAAAAATCGACTTGAGAAAATTCCCGGACCCCTAGAAAAATCGGAAATCGTCTCACGAATCCAATGGCGCCAGCCAAATTGTCATAGCTATGATATTTCCAAAGATATGGGCGAAAAACGGTGTGATGCCAAATCCAGGCCCGTTTTGCTCTAGGAGGCCCAGGAGCCGAGCTAAACGCAAAAATACGAAAAAATCGACTGTGGACCATTCCCGGACCCCTTGGAACATCGGAAATCGTCTCACGAATCCAATGGCGCCAGCCAAATTGTCCTAGCTATGATATTTCCAAAGATATGGGCAAAAGACTGTGTGATCCCAAATCCGGGCCCGTTTTGCTCTAGGAGGCCCAGGAGCCGAGAAAAACGCGAAAAACGAAAAAAACGACTTTAGAAAATTCCCGGACCCCTAGAAAAATCGGAAATCGTCTCACGAATCCAAGGGCGCGAGCCAAATTGTCCTAGCTATGATATTTTCAAAGATATGGGCGAAAAACGGTGCGATCCCAAATCCGGGCCCGTTTTGCTCTAGGAGGCCCAGGAGCCGAGAAAAACGCGAAAAACGAAAAAATCGACTTTAGGAAATTCCCGGACCCCTAGAAAAATCGGAAATCGTCTCACTGATATGATGGCGCCAGCCAAATTGTCCTAGCTATGATATTTCCAACGATATGGGCGAATAACGGTGTGATCCCAAATCCGGGCCCGTTTTGTTCTAGGAGGCCCAGGAGCCGAGAAAAACGCGAAAAACGAAAAAAACGACTTTAGAAAATTCCCGGACCCCTAGAAAAATCGGAAATCGTCTCACGAATCCAAGGGCGCCAGCCAAATTGTCCTAGCTATGATATTTCCAAAGATATGGGCAAAAGACTGTGTGATCCCAAATCCGGGCCCGTTTTGCTCTAGGAGGCCCAGGAGCCGAGAAAAACGCGAAAAACTAAAAAATCGACTTTAGAAAATTCCCGGCCCCCTAGAAAAATCGGAAATCGTCTCACCAATCCAATGGCGCCAGCCAAATTGTCCTAGCTATGATATTTCCAAAGATATGGGCAAAAGACGGTGTGATCCCAAATCCGGGCCCGTTATGCCCTAGGAAGCCCAGGAGCCGAGAAAAACGCGAAAAACGAAAAAATCGACTTGAGAAAATTCCCGGACCCCTAGAAAAATCGGAAATCGTCTCACGAATCCAATGGCGCCAGCCAAATTGTCATAGCTATGATATTTCCAAAGATATGGGCGAAAAACGGTGTGATGCCAAATCCAGGCCCGTTTTGCTCTAGGAGGCCCAGGAGCCGAGCTAAACGCAAAAATACGAAAAAATCGACTGTGGACCATTCCCGGACCCCTTGGAACATCGGAAATCGTCTCACGAATCCAATGGCGCCAGCCAAATTGTCCTAGCTATGATATTTCCAAAGATATGGGCAAAAGACTGTGTGATCCCAAATCCGGGCCCGTTTTGCTCTAGGAGGCCCAGGAGCCGAGAAAAACGCGAAAAACCAAAAAATCGACTTTAGAAAATTCCCAGCCCCCTAGAAAAATCGGAAATCGTCTCACGAATCCAATGACGCCAGCCAAATTGTCCTAGCTATGATATTTCCAAAGATATGGGCAAAAGACTGTGTGATCCCAAATCCGGGCCCGTTTTGCTCTAGGAGGCCCAGGAGCCGAGAAAAACGCGAAAAACGAAAAAAACGACTTTAGAAAATTCCCGGACCCCTAGAAAAATCGGAAATCGTCTCACGAATCCAATGGCGCCAGCCAAATTGTCCTAGCTATGATATTTCCAACGATATGGGCGAATAACGGTGTGATCCCAAATCCGGGCCCGTTTTGTTCTAGGAGGCCCAGGAGCCGAGAAAAACGCGAAAAACGAAAAAAACGACTTTAGAAAATTCCCGGACCCCTAGAAAAATCGGAAATCGTCTCACGAATCCAAGGCCGCGAGCCAAATTGTCCTAGCTATGATATTTTCAAAGATATGGGCGAAAAACGGTGCGATCCCAAATCCGGGCCCGTTTTGCTCTAGGAGGCCCAGGAGCCGAGAAAAACGCGAAAAACGAAAAAATCGACTTTAGGAAATTCCCGGACCCCTAGAAAAATCGGAAATCGTCTCACTGATCCGATGGCGCCAGCCAAATTGTCCTAGCTATGATATTTCCAACGATATGGGCGAATAACGGTGTGATCCCAAATCCGGGCCCGTTTTGTTCTAGGAGGCCCAGGAGCCGAGAAAAACGCGAAAAACGAAAAAAACGACTTTAGAAAATTCCCGGACCCCTAGAAAAATCGGAAATCGTCTCACGAATCCAAGGGCGCCAGCCAAATTGTCCTAGCTATGATATTTCCAAAGATATGGGCAAAAGACTGTGTGATCCCAAATCCGGGCCCGTTTTGCTCTAGGAGGCCCAGGAGCCGAGAAAAACGCGAAAAACGAAAAAATCGACTTTAGAAAATTCCCGGCCCCCTAGAAAAATCGGAAATCGTCTCACCAATCCAATGGCGCCAGCCAAATTGTCATAGCTATGATATTTCCAAAGATATGGGCGAAAAACGGTGTGATGCCAAATCCAGGCCCGTTTTGCTCTAGGAGGCCAAAGAGCCGAGAAAAACGCGAAAAACGAAAAAATCGACTTTAGACAATTCCCGGACCCCTAGAAAAATCGGAAATCGTGTCACGAATCCAATGGCGCCAGCCAAATTGTCCTAGCTATGATATTTCCAAAGATATGGGCAAAAGACTGTGTGATCCCAAATCCGGGCCCGTTTTGCTCTAGGAGGCCCAGGAGCCGAGAAAAACGCGAAAAACGAAAAAATCGACTTTAGAAAATTCCCGGCCCCCTAGAAAAATCGGAAATCGTCTCACGAATCCAATGGCGCCAGCCAAATTGTCCTAGCTATGATATTTCCAAAGATATGGGCGAATAACGGTCTGAGTCCAAATCCGGGCCCGTTTTGCTCTAGGAGGCCCTGGAGCCGAGCTAAACGCAAAAAAACGAAAAAATCGACTGTGGACCATTCCCGGACCCCTTGGAACATCGGAAATCGTCTCACGAATCCAATGGCGCCAGCCAAATTGTCCTAGCTATGATATTTCCAGAGATATGGGAAAAAGACTGTGTGATCCCAAATCCGGGCCCGTTTTGTTCTAGGAGGCTCAGGAGCCGAGAAAAACGCGAAAAACGAAAAAAACGACTTTAGAAAATTCCCGGACCCCTAGAAAAATCGGAAATCGTCTCACGAATCCAAGGGCGCCAGCCAAATTGTCCTAGCTATGATATTTCCAAAGATATGGGCAAAAGACTGTGTGATCCCAAATCCGGGCCCGTTTTGCTCTAGGAGGCCCAGGAGCCGAGAAAAACGCGAAAAACGAAAAAATCAACTTTAGAAAATTCCCAGCCCCCTAGAAAAATCGGAAATCGTCTCACGAATCCAATGGCGCCAGCCAAATTGTCCTAGCTATGATATTTCCAAAGATATGGGCAAAAGACGGTGTGATCCCAAATCCGGGCCCGTTATGCCCTAGGAAGCCCAGGAGCCGAGCAAAACGCAAAAAACGAAAAAATCGACTGTGGACCATTCCCGGACCCCTAGAAAAATCGGAAATCGTCTCACGAATCCAATGGCGCCAGTCAAATTGTCCTAGCTCCGATATTTCCAAAGATATGGGCGAAAAACGGTGTGATCCCAAATCCGGGCCCGTTTTGCTCTAGGAGGCCAAAGAGCCGAGAAAAACGCGAAAAACGAAAAAATCGACTTTAGGAAATTCCCGGACCCCTAGAAAAATCGGGAATCGTCTCACGAATCCAATGGCGCCAGCCAAATTGTCCTAGCTATGATATTTCCAAAGATATGGGCAAAAGACTGTGTGATCCCAAATCCGGGCCCGTTTTGCTCTAGGAGGCCCAGGAGCCGAGAAAAACGCGAAAAACGAAAAAATCGACTTTAGAAAATTCCCGGACCCCTAGAAAAATCGGAAATCGTCTCACGAATCCAAGGGCGCCAGCCAAATTGTCCTAGCTATGATATTTCCAAAGATATGGGCTAAAAACGGTGTGATGTGAAATCCAGGCCCGTTTTGCTCTAGGAGGCCAAAGAGCCGAGAAAAACGCGAAAAACGAAAAAATCGACTTTAGGAAATTCCCGGACCCCTAGAAAAATCGGGAATCGTCTCACGAATCCAATGGCGCCAGCCAAATTGTCCTAGCTATGATATTTCCAAAGATATGGGCTAAAAACGGTGTGATGCGAAATCCAGGCCCGTTTTGCTCTAGGAGGCCAAAGAGCCGAGAAAAACGCGAAAAACGAAAAAATCGACTTTAGAAAATTCCCGGCCCCCTAGAAAAATCGGAAATCGTCTCACCAATCCAATGGCGCCAGCCAAATTGTCCTAGCTATGATATTTCCAAAGATATGGGCGAAAAACGGTGTGATGCCAAATCCAGGCCCGTTTTGCTCTAGGAGGCCAAAGAGCCGAGAAAAACGCGAAAAACGAAAAAATCGACTTTAGACAATTCCCGGACCCCTAGAAAAATCGGAAATCGTGTCACGAATCCAATGGCGCCAGCCAAATTGTCCTAGCTATGATATTTCCAAAGATATGGGCAAAAGACTGTGTGATCCCAAATCCGGGCCCGTTTTGTTCTAGGAGGCCCAGGAGCCGAGAAAAACGCGAAAAACGAAAAAAACGACTTTAGAAAATTCCCGGACCCCTAGAAAAATCGGAAATCGTCTCACGAATCCAATGGCGCCAGCCAAATTGTCCTAGCTATGATATTTCCAAAGATATGGGCAAAAGACTGTGTGATCCCAAATCCGGGCCCGTTTTGTTCTAGGAGGCCCAGGAGCCGAGAAAAACGCGAAAAACGAAAAAAACGACTTTAGAAAATTCCCGGAACCCTAGAAAAATCGGAAATCGTCTCACGAATCCAATGGCGCCAGCCAAATTGTCCTAGCTATGATATTTCCAAAGATATGGGCAAAAGACTGTGTGATCCCAAATCCGGGCCCGTTTTGCTCTAGGAGGCCCAGGAGCCGAGAAAAACGCGAAAAACGAAAAAATCGACTTTAGGAAATTCCCGGACCCCTAGAAAAATCGGGAATCGTCTCACGAATCCAATGGCGCCAGCCAAATTGTCCTAGCTATGATATTTCCAAAGATATGGGCAAAAGACTGTGTGATCCCAAATCCGGGCCCGTTTTGCTCTAGGAGGCCCAGGAGCCGAGAAAAACGCGAAAAACGAAAAAAACGACTTTAGAAAATTCCCGGACCCCTAGAAAAATCGGAAATCGTCTCACGAATCCAAGGGCGCCAGCCAAATTGTCCTAGCTATGATATTTCCAAAGATATGGGCAAAAGACGGTGTGATCCCAAATCCGGGCCCGTTATGCCCTAGGAAGCCCAGGAGCCGAGCAAAACGCAAAAAACGAAAAAATCCACTGTGGACCATTCCCGGACCCCTAGAAAAATCGGAAATCGTGTCACGAATCCAATGGCGCCAGCCAAATTGTCCTAGCTATGATATTTCCAAAGATATGGGCAAAAGACTGTGTGATCCCAAATCCGGGCCCGTTTTGCTCTAGGAGGCCCAGGAGCCGAGAAAAACGCGAAAAACGAAAAAATCGACTTTAGAAAATTCCCGGACCCCTAGAAAAATCGGAAATTGTCTCACGAATCCAATGGCGCCAGCCAAATTGTCCTAGCTATGATATTTCCAAAGATATGGGCGAATAACGGTCTGAGTCTAAATCCGGGCCCGTTTTGCTCTAGGAGGCCCTGGAGCCGAGCTAAACGCAAAAAAAAGAAAAAATCGACTGTGGACCATTCCCGGACCCCTTGGAACATCGGAAATCGTCTCACGAATCCAATGGCGCCAGCCAAATTGTCCTAGCTATGATATTTCCAAAGATATGGGCGAATAACGGTCTGAGTCCAAATCCGGGCCCGTTTTGCTCTAGGAGGCCCAGGAGCCGAGCTAAACGCAAAAAAACGAAAAAATCGACTGTGGACCATTCCCGGACCCCTTGGAACATCGGAAATCGTCTCACGAATCCAATGGCGCCAGCCAAATTGTCCTAGCTATGATATTTCCAAAGATATGGGCAAAAGACTGTGTGATCCCAAATCCGGGCCCGTTTTGCTCTAGGAGGCCCAGGAGCCGAGAAAAACGCGAAAAACCAAAAAATCGACTTTAGAAAATTCCCAGCCCCCTAGAAAAATCGGAAATCGTCTCACGAATCCAATGACGCCAGCCAAATTGTCCTAGCTATGATATTTCCAAAGATATGGGCAAAAGACTGTGTGATCCCAAATCCGGGCCCGTTTTGCTCTAGGAGGCCCAGGAGCCGAGAAAAACGCGAAAAACGAAAAAAACGACTTTAGAAAATTCCCGGACCCCTAGAAAAATCGGAAATCGTCTCACGAATCCAATGGCGCCAGCCAAATTGTCCTAGCTATGATATTTCCAACGATATGGGCGAATAACGGTGTGATCCCAAATCCGGGCCCGTTTTGTTCTAGGAGGCCCAGGAGCCGAGAAAAACGCGAAAAACGAAAAAAACGACTTTAGAAAATTCCCGGACCCCTAGAAAAATCGGAAATCGTCTCACGAATCCAAGGGCGCGAGCCAAATTGTCCTAGCTATGATATTTTCAAAGATATGGGCGAAAAACGGTGCGATCCCAAATCCGGGCCCGTTTTGCTCTAGGAGGCCCAGGAGCCGAGAAAAACGCGAAAAACGAAAAAATCGACTTTAGGAAATTCCCGGACCCCTAGAAAAATCGGAAATCGTCTCACTGATATGATGGCGCCAGCCAAATTGTCCTAGCTATGATATTTCCAACGATATGGGCGAATAACGGTGTGATCCCAAATCCGGGCCCGTTTTGTTCTAGGAGGCCCAGGAGCCGAGAAAAACGCGAAAAACGAAAAAAACGACTTTAGAAAATTCCCGGACCCCTAGAAAAATCGGAAATCGTCTCACGAATCCAAGGGCGCCAGCCAAATTGTCCTAGCTATGATATTTCCAAAGATATGGGCAAAAGACTGTGTGATCCCAAATCCGGGCCCGTTTTGCTCTAGGAGGCCCAGGCGCCGAGAAAAACGCGAAAAACGAAAAAATCGACTTTAGAAAATTCCCGGCCCCCTAGAAAAATCGGAAATCGTCTCACCAATCCAATGGCGCCAGCCAAATTGTCCTAGCTATGATATTTCCAAAGATATGGGCAAAAGACGGTGTGATCCCAAATCCGGGCCCGTTATGCCCTAGGAAGCCCAGGAGCCGAGAAAAACGCGAAAAACGAAAAAATCGACTTGAGAAAATTCCCGGACCCCTAGAAAAATCGGAAATCGTCTCACGAATCCAATGGCGCCAGCCAAATTGTCATAGCTATGATATTTCCAAAGATATGGGCGAAAAACGGTGTGATGCCAAATCCAGGCCCGTTTTGCTCTAGGAGGCCCAGGAGCCGAGCTAAACGCAAAAAAACGAAAAAATCGACTGTGGACCATTCCCGGACCCCTTGGAACATCGGAAATCGTCTCACGAATCCAATGGCGCCAGCCAAATTGTCCTAGCTATGATATTTCCAAAGATATGGGCAAAAGACTGTGTGATCCCAAATCCGGGCCCGTTTTGCTCTAGGAGGCCCAGGAGCCGAGAAAAACGCGAAAAACCAAAAAATCGACTTTAGAAAATTCCCAGCCCCCTAGAAAAATCGGAAATCGTCTCACGAATCCAATGACGCCAGCCAAATTGTCCTAGCTATGATATTTCCAAAGATATGGGCAAAAGACTGTGTGATCCCAAATCCGGGCCCGTTTTGCTCTAGGAGGCCCAGGAGCCGAGAAAAACGCGAAAAACGAAAAAAACGACTTTAGAAAATTCCCGGACCCCTAGAAAAATCGGAAATCGTCTCACGAATCCAATGGCGCCAGCCAAATTGTCCTAGCTATGATATTTCCAACGATATGGGCGAATAACGGTGTGATCCCAAATCCGGGCCCGTTTTGTTCTAGGAGGCCCAGGAGCCGAGAAAAACGCGAAAAACGAAAAAAACGACTTTAGAAAATTCCCGGACCCCTAGAAAAATCGGAAATCGTCTCACGAATCCAAGGGCGGGAGCCAAATTGTCCTAGCTATGATATTTTCAAAGATATGGGCGAAAAACGGTGCGATCCCAAATCCGGGCCCGTTTTGCTCTAGGAGGCCCAGGAGCCGAGAAAAACGCGAAAAACGAAAAAATCGACTTTAGGAAATTCCCGGACCCCTAGAAAAATCGGAAATCGTCTCACTGATCCGATGGCGCCAGCCAAATTGTCCTAGCTATGATATTTCCAACGATATGGGCGAATAACGGTGTGATCCCAAATCCGGGCCCGTTTTGTTCTAGGAGGCCCAGGAGCCGAGAAAAACGCGAAAAACGAAAAAAACGACTTTAGAAAATTCCCGGACCCCTAGAAAAATCGGAAATCGTCTCACGAATCCAAGGGCGCCAGCCAAATTGTCCTAGCTATGATATTTCCAAAGATATGGGCGAATAACGGTCTGAGTCCAAATCCGGGCCCGTTTTGCTCTAGGAGGCCCTGGAGCCGAGCTAAACGCAAAAAAACGAAAAAATCGACTGTGGACCATTCCCGGACCCCTTGGAACATCGGAAATCGTCTCACGAATCCAATGGCGCCAGCCAAATTGTCCTAGCTATGATATTTCCAGAGATATGGGAAAAAGACTGTGTGATCCCAAATCCGGGCCCGTTTTGTTCTAGGAGGCTCAGGAGCCGAGAAAAACGCGAAAAACGAAAAAAACGACTTTAGAAAATTCCCGGACCCCTAGAAAAATCGGAAATCGTCTCACGAATCCAAGGGCGCCAGCCAAATTGTCCTAGCTATGATATTTCCAAAGATATGGGCAAAGGACTGTGTGATCCCAAATCCGGGCCCGTTTTGCTCTAGGAGGCCCAGGAGCCGAGAAAAACGCAAGAAAACGAAAAAATCGACTGTGGACCATTCCCGGACCCCTTGGAACATCGGAAATCGTCTCACGAATCCAATGGCGCCAGCCAAATTGTCCTAGCTATGATATTTCCAAAGATATGGGCAAAAGACTATGTGATCCCAAATCCGGGCCCGTTTTGCTCTAGGAGGCCCAGGAGCCGAGAAAAACGCGAAAAACGAAAAAATCGACTTTAGAAAATTCCATGCCCCCTAGAAAAATCGGAAATCGTCTCACGAATCCAATGGCGCCAGCCAAATTGTCCTAGCTATGATATTTCCAAAGATATGGGCAAAAGACTGTGTGATCCCAAATTCGGGCCCGTTTTGCTCTAGGAGGCCCAGGAGCCGAGAAAAACGCGAAAAACGAAAAAAACGACTTTAGAAAATTCCCGGACCCCTAGAAAAATCGGAAATCGTCTCACGAATCCAATGGCGCCAGCCAAATTGTCCTAGCTATGATATTTCCAACGATATGGGCGAATAACGGTGTGATCCCAAATCCGGGCCCGTTTTGTTCTAGGAGGCCCAGGAGCCGAGAAAAACGCGAAAAACGAAAAAAACGACTTTAGAAAATTCCCGGACCCCTAGAAAAATCGGAAATTGTCTCACGAATCCAAGGGCGCCAGCCAAATTGTCCTAGCTATGATATTTTCAAAGATATGGGCGAAAAACGGTGTGATCCCAAATCCGGGCCCGTTTTGCTCTAGGAGGCCCAGGAGCCGAGAAAAACGCGAAAAACGAAAAAATCGACTTTAGGAAATTCCCGGACCCCTAGAAAAATCGGAAATCGTCTCACTGATCCGATGGCGCCAGCCAAATTGTTCAAGCTATGATATTTCCAAAGATATGGGCAAAAGACGGTGTGATCCCAAATCCGGGCCCGTTTTGCTCTAGGAGGCCCAGGAGCCGAGAAAAACGCGAAAAACGAAAAAATAGACTTTAGAAAATTCCCAGCCCCCTAGAAAAATCGGAAATCGTCTCACGAATCCAATGGCGCCAGCCAAATTGTCCTAGCTATGATATTTCCAAAGATATGGGCAAAAGACTGTGTGATCCCAAATCCGGGCCCGTTTTGCTCTAGGAGGCCCAGGAGCCGAGAAAAACGCGAAAAACGAAAAAATCGACTTTAGAAAATTCCCGGACCCCTAGAAAAATCGGAAATCGTCTCACGAATCCAAGGGCGCCAGCCAAATTGTCCTAGCTATGATATTTCCAAAGATATGGGCTAAAAACCGTGTGATGCGAAATCCAGGCCCGTTTTGCTCTAGGAGGCCAAAGAGCCGAGAAAAACGCGAAAAACGAAAAAATCGACTTTAGGAAATTCCCGGACCCCTAGAAAAATCTGGAATCGTCTCACGAATCCAATGGCGCCAGCCAAATTGTCCTAGCTATGATATTTCCAAAGATATGGGCTAAAAACGGTGTGATGCGAAATCCAGGCCCGTTTTGCTCTAGGAGGCCAAAGAGCCGAGAAAAACGCGAAAAACGAAAAAATCGACTTTAGAAAATTCCCGGCCCCCTAGAAAAATCGGAAATCGTCTCACCAATCCAATGGCGCCAGCCAAATTGTCCTAGCTATGATATTTCCAAAAATATGGGCGAATAACGGTGTGATCCCAAATCCGGGCCCGTTTTGCTCTAGGAGGCCCAGGAGCCGAGAAAAACGCGAAAAACGAAAAAATCGACTTGAGAAAATTCCCGGACCCCTAGAAAAATCGGAAATCGTCTCACGAATCCAATGGCGCCAGCCAAATTGTCCTAGCTATGATATTTCCAAAGATATGGGCGAAAAACGGTGTGATGCCAAATCCAGGCCCGTTTTGTTCTAGGAGGCCCAGGAGCCGAGAAAAACGCGAAAAACGAAAAAAACGACTTTAGAAAATTCCCGGACCCCTAGAAAAATCGGAAATCGTCTCACGAATCCAATGGCGCCAGCCAAATTGTCCTAGCTATGATATTTCCAAAGATATGGGCGAATAACGGTCTGAGTCCAAATCCGGGCCCGTTTTGCTCTAGGAGGCCCTGGAGCCGAGCTAAACGCAAAAAAACGAAAAAATCGACTGTGGACCATTCCCGGACCCCTTGGAACATCGGAAATCGTCTCACGAATCCAATGGCGCCAGCCAAATTGTCCTAGCTATGATATTTCCAAAGATATGGGCGAATAACGGTCTGAGTCCAAATCCGGGCCCGTTTTGCTCTAGGAGGCCCAGGAGCCGAGCTAAACGCAAAAAAACGAAAAAATCGACTGTGGACCATTCCCGGACCCCTTGGAACATCGGAAATCGTCTCACGAATCCAATGGCGCCAGCCAAATTGTCCTAGCTATGATATTTCCAAAGATATGGGCAAAAGACTGTGTGATCCCAAATCCGGGCCCGTTTTGCTCTAGGAGGCCCAGGAGCCGAGAAAAACGCGAAAAACGAAAAAATCGACTTTAGAAAATTCCCAGCCCCCTAGAAAAATCGGAAATCGTCTCACGAATCCAATGGCGCCAGCCAAATTGTCCTAGCTATGATATTTCCAAAGATATGGGCAAAAGACTGTGTGATCCCAAATTCGGGCCCGTTTTGCTCTAGGAGGCCCAGGAGCCGAGAAAAACGCGAAAAACGAAAAAATCGACTTGAGAAAATTCCCGGACCCCTAGAAAAATCGGAAATCGTCTCACGAATCCAATGGCGCCAGCCAAATTGTCATAGCTATGATATTTCCAAAGATATGGGCGAAAAACGGTGTGATGCCAAATCCAGGCCCGTTTTGCTCTAGGAGGCCCAGGAGCCGAGCTAAACGCAAAAATACGAAAAAATCGACTGTGGACCATTCCCGGACCCCTTGGAACATCGGAAATCGTCTCACGAATCCAATGGCGCCAGCCAAATTGTCCTAGCTATGATATTTCCAAAGATATGGGCAAAAGACTGTGTGATCCCAAATCCGGGCCCGTTTTGCTCTAGGAGGCCCAGGAGCCGAGAAAAACGCGAAAAACGAAAAAAACGACTTTAGAAAATTCCCGGACACCTAGAAAAATCGGAAATCGTCTCACGAATCCAATGGCGCCAGCCAAATTGTCCTAGCTATGATATTTCCAACGATATGGGCGAATAACGGTGTGATCCCAAATCCGGGCCCGTTTTGTTCTAGGAGGCCCAGGAGCCGAGAAAAACGCGAAAAACGAAAAAAACGACTTTAGAAAATTCCCGGACCCCTAGAAAAATCGGAAATCGTCTCACGAATCCAAGGCCGCGAGCCAAATTGTCCTAGCTATGATATTTTCAAAGATATGGGCGAAAAACGGTGCGATCCCAAATCCGGGCCCGTTTTGCTCTAGGAGGCCCAGGAGCCGAGAAAAACGCGAAAAACGAAAAAATCGACTTTAGGAAATTCCCGGACCCCTAGAAAAATCGGAAATCGTCTCACTGATCCGATGGCGCCAGCCAAATTGTCCTAGCTATGATATTTCCAACGATATGGGCGAATAACGGTGTGATCCCAAATCCGGGCCCGTTTTGTTCTAGGAGGCCCAGGAGCCGAGAAAAACGCGAAAAACGAAAAAAACGACTTTAGAAAATTCCCGGACCCCTAGAAAAATCGGAAATCGTCTCACGAATCCAAGGGCGCCAGCCAAATTGTCCTAGCTATGATATTTCCGAAGATATGGGCAAAAGACTGTGTGATCCCAAATCCGGGCCCGTTTTGCTCTAGGAGGCCCAGGAGCCGAGAAAAACGCGAAAAACGAAAAAATCGAGTTTAGAAAATTCCCGGCCCCCTAGAAAAATCGGAAATCGTCTCACCAATCCAATGGCGCCAGCCAAATTGTCATAGCTATGATATTTCCAAAGATATGGGCGAAAAACGGTGTGATGCCAAATCCAGGCCCGTTTTGCTCTAAGAGGCCAAAGAGCCGAGAAAAACGCGAAAAACGAAAAAATCGACTTTAGACAATTCCCGGACCCCTAGAAAAATCGGAAATCGTGTCACGAATCCAATGGCGCCAGCCAAATTGTCCTAGCTATGATATTTCCAAAGATATGGGCAAAAGACTGTGTGATCCCAAATCCGGGCCCGTTTTGCTCTAGGAGGCCCAGGAGCCGAGAAAAACGCGAAAAACGAAAAAATCGACTTTAGAAAATTCCCGGCCCCCTAGAAAAATCGGAAATCGTCTCACGAATCCAATGGCGCCAGCCAAATTGTCCTAGCTATGATATTTCCAAAGATATGGGCGAATAACGGTCTGAGTCCAAATCCGGGCCCGTTTTGCTCTAGGAGGCCCTGGAGCCGAGCTAAACGCAAAAAAACGAAAAAATCGACTGTGGACCATTCCCGGACCCCTTGGAACATCGGAAATCGTCTCACGAATCCAATGGCGCCAGCCAAATTGTCCTAGCTATGATATTTCCAGAGATATGGGAAAAAGACTGTGTGATCCCAAATCCGGGCCCGTTTTGTTCTAGGAGGCTCAGGAGCCGAGAAAAACGCGAAAAACGAAAAAAACGACTTTAGAAAATTCCCGGACCCCTAGAAAAATCGGAAATCGTCTCACGAATCCAAGGGCGCCAGCCAAATTGTCCTAGCTATGATATTTCCAAAGATATGGGCAAAAGACTGTGTGATCCCAAATCCGGGCCCGTTTTGCTCTAGGAGGCCCAGGAGCCGAGAAAAACGCGAAAAACGAAAAAATCAACTTTAGAAAATTCCCAGCCCCCTAGAAAAATCGGAAATCGTCTCACGAATCCAATGGCGCCAGCCAAATTGTCCTAGCTATGATATTTCCAAAGATATGGGCGAATAACGGTCTGAGTCCAAATCCGGGCCCGTTTTGCTCTAGGAGGCCCAGGAGCCGAGCTAAACGCAAGAAAACGAAAAAATCGACTGTGGACCATTCCCGGACCCCTTGGAACATCGGAAATCGTCTCACGAATCCAATGGCGCCAGCCAAATTGTCCTAGCTATGATATTTCCAAAGATATGGGCAAAAGACTGTGTGATCCCAAATCCGGGCCCGTTTTGCTCTAGGAGGCCCAGGAGCCGAGAAAAACGCGAAAAACGAAAAAATCGACTTTAGAAAATTCCCAGCCCCCTAGAAAAATCGGAAATCGTCTCACGAATCCAATGGCGCCAGCCAAATTGTCCTAGCTATGATATTTCCAAAGATATGGGCAAAAGACTGTGTGATCCCAAATTCGGGCCCGTTTTGCTCTAGGAGGCCCAGGAGCCGAGAAAAACGCGAAAAACGAAAAAAACGACTTTAGAAAATTCCCGGACCCCTAGAAAAATCGGAAATCGTCTCACGAATCCAATGGCGCCAGCCAAATTGTCCTAGCTATGATATTTCCAACGATATGGGCGAATAACGGTGTGATCCCAAATCCGGGCCCGTTTTGTTCTAGGAGGCCCAGGAGCCGAGAAAAACGCGAAAAAAGAAAAAAACGACTTTAGAAAATTCCCGGACCCCTAGAAAAATCGGAAATTGTCTCACGAATCCAAGGGCGCCAGCCAAATTGTCCTAGCTATGATATTTTCAAAGATATGGGCGAAAAACGGTGTGATCCCAAATCCGGGCCCGTTTTGCTCTAGGAGGCCCAGGAGCCGAGAAAAACGCGAAAAACGAAAAAATCGACTTTAGGAAATTCCCGGACCCCTAGAAAAATCGGAAATCGTCTCACTGATCCGATGGCGCCAGCCAAATTGTCCTAGCTATGATATTTCCAACGATATGGGCGAATAACGGTGTGATCCCAAATCCGGGCCCGTTTTGTTCTAGGAGGCCCAGGAGCCGAGAAAAACGCGAAAAACGAAAAAAACGACTTTAGAAAATTCCCGGACCCCTAGAAAAATCGGAAATCGTCTCACGAATCCAAGGGCGCCAGCCAAATTGTCCTAGCTATGATATTTCCAAAGATATGGGCAAAAGACTGTGTGATCCCAAATCCGGGCCCGTTTTGCTCTAGGAGGCCCAGGAGCCGAGAAAAACGCGAAAAACGAAAAAATCGACTTTAGAAAATTCCCGGCCCCCTAGAAAAATCGGAAATCGTCTCACCAATCCAATGGCGCCAGCCAAATTGTTCTAGCTATGATATTTCTAAAGATATGGGCAAAAGACGGTGTGATCCCAAATCCGGGCCCGTTATGCCCTAGGAAGCCCAGGAGCCGAGCAAAACGCAAAAAACGAAAAAATCGACTGTGGACCATTCCCGGACCCCTAGAAAAATCGGAAATCGTCTCACGAATCCAATGGCGCCAGCCAAATTGTCCTAGCTATGATATTTCCAAAGATATGGGCAAAAGACTGTGTGATCCCAAATCCGGGCCCGTTTTGCTCTAGGAGGCCCAGGAGCCGAGAAAAACGCGAAAAACGAAAAAAACGACTTTAGAAAATTCCCGGACCCCTAGAAAAATCGGAAATCGTCTCACGAATCCAAGGGCGCCAGCCAAATTGTCCTAGCTATGATATTTCCAAAGATATGGGCAAAAGACGGTGTGATCCCAAATCCGGGCCCGTTATGCCCTAGGAAGCCCAGGAGCCGAGCAAAACGCAAAAAACGAAAAAATCCACTGTGGACCATTCCCGGACCCCTAGAAAAATCGGAAATCGTCTCACGATTCCAATGGCGCCAGCCAAATTGTCCTAGCTATGATATTTCCAAATATATGGGCGAAAAACGGTGTGATCCCAAACCCGGGCCCGTTTTGCTCTAGGAGGCCCAGGAGCCGAGAAAAACGCGAAAAACGAAAAAATCGACTTTAGAAAATTCCCGGACGCCTAAAAAAATCGGAAATCGTCTCACGAATCCAATGGCGCCAGACAAATTGTCCTAGCTATGATATTTCCAAAGATATGGGCAAAAGACTGTGTGATCCCAAATCCGGGACCGTTTTGCTCTAGGAGGCCCAGGAGCCGAGTAAAACGCGAAAAACGAAAAAATCGACTTTAGAAAATTCCCGGACCCCTAGAAAAATCGGAAATCGTCTCACGGATCCAATGGCGCAAGCGAAATTGTCCTAGCTATGATATTTCCAAAAATATGGGCGAATAACGGTGTGATCCCAAATCCGGGCCCGTTTTGCTCTAGGAGGCCCAGGAGCCGAGAAAAACGCGAAAAACGAAAAAATCGACTTGAGAAAATTCCCGGACCCCTAGAAAAATCGGAAATCGTCTCACGAATCCAATGGCGCCAGCCAAATTGTCCTAGCTATGATATTTCCAAAGATATGGGCGAAAAACGGTGTGATGCCAAATCCAGGCCCGTTTTGCTCTAGGAGGCCAAAGAGCCGAGAAAAACGCGAAAAACGAAAAAATCGACTTTAGACAATTCCCGGACCCCTAGAAAAATCGGAAATCGTGTCACGAATCCAATGGCGCCAGCCAAATTGTCCTAGCTATGATATTTCCAAAGATATGGGCAAAAGACTGTGTGATCCCAAATCCGGGCCCGTTTTGCTCTAGGAGGCCCAGGAGCCGAGAAAAACGCGAAAAACGAAAAAATCGACTTTAGAAAATTCCCGGACCCCTAGAAAAATCGGAAATTGTCTCACGAATCCAATGGCGCCAGCCAAATTGTCCTGGCTACGATATTTCCAAAGATATGGAAAATTCCGGTGCCATCGGCTTCAGCTCGTCGAAATACACCTAGTAAAGAAGTTTGAAGCAGCTGTGAACTGTTGCGGGTGAGTTATATGCAAGTTTAGCAATTACTATGAAAAATTTTCTGATATGAACGAAGTTATCTCGAGAACCGTTGATCGCACCTGGAAAATTCCGATGCCATCGGCTTCAGCTCGTCGAAATACACCTCGTAAAGAAGTTTGAAGCAGCTGTGAACTGTTGCGGGTGAGTTATATGCAAGTTTAGCTATTACTATGAAAAATTTTCTGATATGAACGAAGTTATCTCGAGAACCGTTGGTCGCACATCTAAAATTTCTGTTCCATCCGCTTCAGCTCGTCGAAATACCCCCCGAAGGCAATTTTCAACCGGCTGCATTCAGTTGTCGGGGAAATAATTGCAGTCTTATCCGTTTTAGTGAAAATCGTGCGTTTCAGCAGCTGAAAAACACTTTTTTGAAGAAAAATTTTTTGAAATCTTGCATTTTGACGCTTTACGACACCGTCGATGGCTGCATGGCATCATTTTGTAGTACCGCACGCATTTTTTATACCGATCTGACGCCGTTTTTTGATTCACGTCTTTCGCCCTATGGTCGACGTTCTCTGAAGAACCGTTGATCGCACCTGAAAAATTCCTGTTTCATCGGCTTCAGTAGGACGAAATACACCTAGTACGATGTTTAGCAACGGCTGTGAACTGTTGCGGGTGAGTTACAGCCAACTTTATCTTTTGCTATGAAAAATTTTCTGATATGAACGAAGTTATCTCGAGAACCGTTGATCGCACCTGGAAAATTCCGATGCCATCGGCTTCAGCTCGTCGAAATACACCTAGTAAAGAAGTTTGAAGCAGCTGTGAACTGTTGCGGGTGAGTTATATGCAAGTTTAGCTATTACTATGAAAAATTTTCTGATATGAACGAAGTTATCTCGAGAACCGTTGGTCGCACATCTAAAATTTCTGTTCCATCCGCTTCAGCTCGTCGAAATACCCCCCGAAGGCAATTTTCAACCGGCTGCATTCAGTTGTCGGGGAAATAATTGCAGTCTTATCCGTTTTAGTGAAAATCGTGCGTTTCAGCAGCTGAAAAACACTTTTTTGAAGAAAAATTTTTTGAAATCTTGCATTTTGACGCTTTACGACACCGTCGATGGCTGCATGGCATCATTTTGTAGTACCGCACGCATTTTTTATACCGATCTGACGCCGTTTTTTGATTCACGTCTTTCGCCCTATGGTCGACGTTCTCTGAAGAACCGTTGATCGCACCTGAAAAATTCCTGTTTCATCGGCTTCAGTAGGACGAAATACACCTAGTACGATGTTTAGCAACGGCTGTGAACTGTTGCGGGTGAGTTACAGCCAACTTTATCTTTTACTATGAAAAATTTTCTGATATGAACGAAGTTATCTCGAGAACCGTTGATCGCACCTGGAAAATTCCGGTGCCATCGGCTTCAGCTCGTCGAAATACACCTAGTAAAGAAGTTTGAAGCAGCTGTGAAACGGTGCGGGTGAGTTACAGCCAACTTTATCTTTTGCTATGAAAAATTTTCTGATATGAACAAAGTTATCTCGAGAACCGTTGATCGCACCTGGAAAATTCCGGTGCCATCGGCTTCAGCTCGTCGAAATACACCTAGTAAAGAAGTTTGAAGCAGCTGTGAAACGGTGCGGGTGAGTTACAGCCAACTTTATCTTTTGCTATGAAAAATTTTCTGATATGAACGAAGTTATCTCGAGAACCGTTGATCGCACCTGGAAAATTCCAGTGCCATCGGCTTCAGCTCGTCGAAATACCCCTAGTAAAGAAGTTTGAAGCAGCTGTGAAACGGTGCGGGTGAGTTACAGCCAACTTTATCTTTTGCTATGAAAAATTTTCTGATATGAACGAAGTTATCTCGAGAACCGTTGATCGCACCTGGAAAATTCCAGTGCCATCGGCTTCAGCTCGTCGAAATACCCCTAGTAAAGAAGTTTGAAGCAGCTGTGAACTGTTGCTGGTGAGTTATATCCAAGTTTAGCAATTACTATGAAAAATTTTCTGATATGAACGAAGTTATCTCGAGAACCGTTGGTCGCACATCTAAAATTTCTGTTCCATCCGCTTCAGCTCGTCGAAATACCCCCCGAAGGCAATTTTCAAACGGCTGCATTCAGTTGTCGGGGAAATAATTGCAGTCTTATCCGTTTTAGTGAAAATCGTGCGTTTCAGCAGCTGAAAAACACTTTTTTGAAGAAAAATTTTTTGAAATCTTGCATTTTGACGCTTTACGACACCGTAGATGGCTGCATGGCATCATTTTGTAGTACCGCACGCATTTTTTATACCGATCTGACGCCGTTTTTTGATTCACGTCTTTCGCCCTATGGTCGACGTTCTCTGAAGAACCGTTGATCGCACCTGAAAAATTCCTGTTTCATCGGCTTCAGTAGGACGAAATACACCTAGTACGATGTTTAGCAACGGCTGTGAACTGTTGCGGGTGAGTTACAGCCAACTTTATCTTTTACTATGAAAAATTTTCTGATATGAACGAAGTTATCTCGAGAACCGTTGATCGCACCTGGAAAATTCCGGTGCCATCGGCTTCAGCTCGTCGAAATATCCCTAGTAAAGAAGTTTGAAGCAGCTGTGAACTGTTGCGGGTGAGTTATATCCAAGTTTAGCAATTACTATGAAAAATTTTCTGATATGAACGAAGTTATCTCGAGAACCGTTGGTCGCACATCTAAAATTTCTGTTCCATCCGCTTCAGCTCGTCGAAATACCCTCCGAAGGCAATTTTCAAACGGCTGCATTCAGTTGTCGGGGAAATAATTGCAGTCTTATCCGTTTTAGTGAAAATCGTGCGTTTCAGCAGCTGAAAAACACTTTTTTGAAGAAAAATTTTTTGAAATCTTGCATTTTGACGCTTTACGACACCGTAGATGGCTGCATGGCATCATTTTGTAGTACCGCACGCATTTTTTATACCGATCTGACGCCGTTTTTGATGTGAAACATCTATAGGCGCACCCCTAAACTGAATCGTTGGCCTGGCGATACTTGCCGTGGCGAGCATTCGCCAGGCTATACTAAGGTATGCCTATCTATATTCTGTGTAGTAGAGTGTACGGTGTGGCTTCTCACTCAGTTCGACGTTGTTGTTTACTACGGTACACATAACCTGCGTTTTATTTAATTTTTCATTTTAATTTTTGACAATAAAATATGTGTGACAGTGATAACTCAGAAGATCAAAGTGATCAACCTTGTGCAAAGAAAGTGAAACTACACTATGGTATACTACCAAGTCATCAGTAAGTAGATCGTATTTTTCAAGTCTCCATAAATGTAATTATTATATTTTTATATTTAATTAATTATATTCATATTAATCATATTAATAATTTATATAAATTATATTAATATTATCTTCAATTAAGGATTCTTTTATTATTCATGAAGGAATTAATATAGACAAATTTATTAATAAAATTTATACTTGCAAATCTTTAGTCATATATTGCAATAATTAACTAAGATTTGAGTTCATGAGTATATTGAAGTGACACTTAAATTTTTTTTTTTTGTGTATTTCAATATCATATTGTTTTAAATATTTCAGTTCCCAACAATCATCAGAAGGATCACAAAATATTATTATTGAAACTGGACGTCACCCTGATCAGTTAAACACAAGGCATACTATCAATGTTGTGTCAGACTTTATTAATCGAATAGTACCAGACTATTTTAAACTATTGCATCTATTGGAAATGTGTGTTCTTCACATGTTAAACTACAAGACGGAAGTGAATTAATTATGATTGTAATATACATTTCACCTAATAACAAAATGGATCATCTCATTTCATTTTTACATGAAAGGTTATTTCCTTATAGTCAAACAGGTTCAATAATTCTTAAAGCGAATAAACATAAACTACCATTATTTTTAGCTGCATATTTCAGTGTAAATTTTGCAAGAGCTGAATCAATGCCATTAATGACATTTCTTCAAAAAGAATTTCAATGGCAAATCAATAACGATCCAAAAGAATCTACTACTAAATATGGAACAACAATAGATGCTGTATTTGTGAGATATCTTGATGGTGTTTCATCCAATACTTTTCTAACGTACTTTAGTTATCATCAACCAATCGTCACAGTAATACCGGCAGAGGAAAAGTCGAATATAACTATTATTGAAGCCACAGATGAAAATATTTAAATTGTGGCAACTTGATACTAATATCGAATTTTTATATCATGTAAATAAATGTTTATTAAATAAAGTTACCATTTACTGTAAGAATCTCGTAATACTTCATTTTTTCATTAGGCTATATTTAATTCCTGTAATAATATTATCTTTTATGCATATTACTTTTTGATTCACATCTTTCGCCCTATGGTCGACGTTCTCTGAAGAACCGTTGATCGCACCTGATAAATTCCTGTTGCATCGGCTTCAGTAGGACGAAATACACCTAGTACGATGTTTAACAACGGCTGTGAACTGTTGCGGGTGAGTTACAGCCAACTTTATCTTTTACTATGAAAACTTTTCTGATATGAACGAAGTTATCTCGAGAACCGTTGATCGCACCTGGAAAATTCTGGTGCCATCGGCTTCAGCTCGTCGAAATACACCTAGTAAAGAAGTTTGAAGCAGCTGTGAAACGGTGCGGGTGAGTTACAGCCAACTTTATCTTTTGCTATGAAAAATTTTCTGATATGAACGAAGTTATCTCGAGAACCGTTGATCGCACCTGGAAAATTCCGGTGCCATCGGCTTCAGCTCGTCGAAATACACCTAGTAAAGAAGTTTGAAGCAGCTGTGAACTGTTGCGGGTGAGTTATATGCAAGTTTAGCAATTACTATGAAAAATTTTCTGATATGAACGAAGTTATCTCGAGAACCGTTGATCGCACCTGGAAAATTCCGATGCCATCGGCTTCAGCTCGTCGAAATACACCTAGTAAAGAAGTTTGAAGCAGCTGTGAACTGTTGCGGGTGAGTTATATGCAAGTTTAGCTATTACTATGAAAAATTTTCTGATATGAACGAAGTTATCTCGAGAACCGTTGGTCGCACATCTAAAATTTCTGTTCCATCCGCTTCAGCTCGTCGAAATACCCCCCGAAGGCAATTTTCAACCGGCTGCATTCAGTTGTCGGGGAAATAATTGCAGTCTTATACGTTTTAGTGAAAATCGTGCGTTTCAGCAGCTGAAAAACACTTTTTTGAAGAAAAATTTTTTGAAATCTTGCATTTTGACGCTTTACGACACCGTCGATGGCTGCATGGCATCATTTTGTAGTACCGCACGCATTTTTTATACCGATCTGACGCCGTTTTTTGATTCACGTCTTTCGCCCTATGGTCGACGTTCTCTGAAGAACCGTTGATCGCACCTGAAAAATTCCTGTTTCATCGGCTTCAGTAGGACGAAATACACCTAGTACGATGTTTAGCAACGGCTGTGAACTGTTGCGGGTGAGTTACAGCCAACTTTATCTTTTGCTATGAAAAATTTTCTGATATGAACGAAGTTATCTCGAGAACCGTTGATCGCACCTGGAAAATTCCGATGCCATCGGCTTCAGCTCGTCGAAATACACCTAGTAAAGAAGTTTGAAGCAGCTGTGAACTGTTGCGGGTGAGTTATATGCAAGTTTAGCTATTACTATGAAAAATTTTCTGATATGAACGAAGTTATCTCGAGAACCGTTGGTCGCACATCTAAAATTTCTGTTCCATCCGCTTCAGCTCGTCGAAATACCCCCCGAAGGCAATTTTCAACCGGCTGCATTCAGTTGTCGGGGAAATAATTGCAGTCTTATCCGTTTTAGTGAAAATCGTGCGTTTCAGCAGCTGAAAAACACTTTTTTGAAGAAAAATTTTTTGAAATCTTGCATTTTGACGCTTTACGACACCGTCGATGGCTGCATGGCATCATTTTGTAGTACCGCACGCATTTTTTATACCGATCTGACGCCGTTTTTGATGTGAAACATCTATAGGCGCACCCCTAAACTGAATCGTTGGCCTGGCGATACTTGCCGTGGCGAGCATTCGCCAGGCTATACTAAGGTATGCCTATCTATATTCTGTGTAGTAGAGTGTACGGTGTGGCTTCTCACTCAGTTCGACGTTGTTGTTTACTACGGTACACATAACCTGCGTTTTATTTAATTTTTCATTTTAATTTTTGACAATAAAATATGTGTGACAGTGATAACTCAGAAGATCAAAGTGATCAACCTTGTGCAAAGAAAGTGAAACTACACTATGGTATACTACCAAGTCATCAGTAAGTAGATCGTATTTTTCAAGTCTCCATAAATGTAATTATTATATTTTTATATTTAATTAATTATATTCATATTAATCATATTAATAATTTATATAAATTATATTAATATTATCTTCAATTAAGGATTCTTTTATTATTCATGAAGGAATTAATATAGACAAATTTATTAATAAAATTTATACTTGCAAATCTTTAGTCATATATTGCAATAATTAACTAAGATTTGAGTTCATGAGTATATTGAAGTGACACTTAAATTTTTTTTTTTTGTGTATTTCAATATCATATTGTTTTAAATATTTCAGTTCCCAACAATCATCAGAAGGATCACAAAATATTATTATTGAAACTGGACGTCACCCTGATCAGTTAAACACAAGGCATACTATCAATGTTGTGTCAGACTTTATTAATCGAATAGTACCAGACTATTTTAAACTATTGCATCTATTGGAAATGTGTGTTCTTCACATGTTAAACTACAAGACGGAAGTGAATTAATTATGATTGTAATATACATTTCACCCAATAACAAAATGGATCATCTCATTTCATTTTTACATGAAAGGTTATTTCCTTATAGTCAAACAGGTTCAATAATTCTTAAAGCGAATAAACATAAACTACCATTATTTTTAGCTGCATATTTCAGTGTAAATTTTGCAAGAGCTGAATCAATGCCATTGATGACATTTCTTCAAAAAGAATTTCAATGGCAAATCAATAACGATCCAAAAGAATCTACTACTAAATATGGAACAACAATAGATGCTGTATTTGTGAGATATCTTGATGGTGTTTCATCCAATACTTTTCTAACGTACTTTAGTTATCATCAACCAATCGTCACAGTAATACCGGCAGAGGAAAAGTCGAATATAACTATTATTGAAGCCACAGATGAAAATATTTAAATTGTGGCAACTTGATACTAATATCGAATTTTTATATCATGTAAATAAATGTTTATTAAATAAAGTTACCATTTACTGTAAGAATCTCGTAATACTTCATTTTTTCATTAGGCTATATTTAATTCCTGTAATAATATTATCTTTTATGCATATTACTTTTTGATTCACATCTTTCGCCCTATGGTCGACGTTCTCTGAAGAACCGTTGATCGCACCTGATAAATTCCTGTTGCATCGGCTTCAGTAGGACGAAATACACCTAGTACGATGTTTAACAACGGCTGTGAACTGTTGCGGGTGAGTTACAGCCAACTTTATCTTTTACTATGAAAACTTTTCTGATATGAACGAAGTTATCTCGAGAACCGTTGATCGCACCTGGAAAATTCTGGTGCCATCGGCTTCAGCTCGTCGAAATACACCTAGTAAAGAAGTTTGAAGCAGCTGTGAAACGGTGCGGGTGAGTTACAGCCAACTTTATCTTTTGCTATGAAAAATTTTCTGATATGAACGAAGTTATCTCGAGAACCGTTGATCGCACCTGGAAAATTCCGGTGCCATCGGCTTCAGCTCGTCGAAATACACCTAGTAAAGAAGTTTGAAGCAGCTGTGAACTGTTGCGGGTGAGTTATATGCAAGTTTAGCAATTACAATGAAAAATTTTCTGATATGAACGAAGTTATCTCGAGAACCGTTGATCGCACCTGGAAAATTCCGATGCCATCGGCTTCAGCTCGTCGAAATACACCTAGTAAAGAAGTTTGAAGCAGCTGTGAACTGTTGCGGGTGAGTTATATGCAAGTTTAGCTATTACTATGAAAAATTTTCTGATATGAACGAAGTTATCTCGAGAACCGTTGGTCGCACATCTAAAATTTCTGTTCCATCCGCTTCAGCTCGTCGAAATACCCCCCGAAGGCAATTTTCAACCGGCTGCATTCAGTTGTCGGGGAAATAATTGCAGTCTTATCCGTTTTAGTGAAAATCGTGCGTTTCAGCAGCTGAAAAACACTTTTTTGAAGAAAAATTTTTTGAAATCTTGCATTTTGACGCTTTACGACACCGTCGATGGCTGCATGGCATCATTTTGTAGTACCGCACGCATTTTTTATACCGATCTGACGCCGTTTTTTGATTCACGTCTTTCGCCCTATGGTCGACGTTCTCTGAAGAACCGTTGATCGCACCTGAAAAATTCCTGTTTCATCGGCTTCAGTAGGACGAAATACACCTAGTACGATGTTTAGCAACGGCTGTGAACTGTTGCGGGTGAGTTACAGCCAACTTTATCTTTTACTATGAAAAATTTTCTGATATGAACGAAGTTATCTCGAGAACCGTTGATCGCACCTGGAAAATTCCGGTGCCATCGGCTTCAGCTCGTCGAAATACACCTAGTAAAGAAGTTTGAAGCAGCTGTGAAACGGTGCGGGTGAGTTACAGCCAACTTTATCTTTTGCTATGAAAAATTTTCTGATATGAACAAAGTTATCTCGAGAACCGTTGATCGCACCTGGAAAATTCCGGTGCCATCGGCTTCAGCTCGTCGAAATACACCTAGTAAAGAAGTTTGAAGCAGCTGTGAAACGGTGCGGGTGAGTTACAGCCAACTTTATCTTTTGCTATGAAAAATTTTCTGATATGAACGAAGTTATCTCGAGAACCGTTGATCGCACCTGGAAAATTCCAGTGCCATCGGCTTCAGCTCGTCGAAATACCCCTAGTAAAGAAGTTTGAAGCAGCTGTGAAACGGTGCGGGTGAGTTACAGCCAACTTTATCTTTTGCTATGAAAAATTTTCTGATATGAACGAAGTTATCTCGAGAACCGTTGATCGCACCTGGAAAATTCCAGTGCCATCGGCTTCAGCTCGTCGAAATACCCCTAGTAAAGAAGTTTGAAGCAGCTGTGAACTGTTGCTGGTGAGTTATATCCAAGTTTAGCAATTACTATGAAAAATTTTCTGATATGAACGAAGTTATCTCGAGAACCGTTGGTCGCACATCTAAAATTTCTGTTCCATCCGCTTCAGCTCGTCGAAATACCCCCCGAAGGCAATTTTCAAACGGCTGCATTCAGTTGTCGGGGAAATAATTGCAGTCTTATCCGTTTTAGTGAAAATCGTGCGTTTCAGCAGCTGAAAAACACTTTTTTGAAGAAAAATTTTTTGAAATCTTGCATTTTGACGCTTTACGACACCGTAGATGGCTGCATGGCATCATTTTGTAGTACCGCACGCATTTTTTATACCGATCTGACGCCGTTTTTTGATTCACGTCTTTCGCCCTATGGTCGACGTTCTCTGAAGAACCGTTGATCGCACCTGAAAAATTCCTGTTTCATCGGCTTCAGTAGGACGAAATACACCTAGTACGATGTTTAGCAACGGCTGTGAACTGTTGCGGGTGAGTTACAGCCAACTTTATCTTTTACTATGAAAAATTTTCTGATATGAACGAAGTTATCTCGAGAACCGTTGATCGCACCTGGAAAATTCCGGTGCCATCGGCTTCAGCTCGTCGAAATATCCCTAGTAAAGAAGTTTGAAGCAGCTGTGAACTGTTGCGGGTGAGTTATATCCAAGTTTAGCAATTACTATGAAAAATTTTCTGATATGAACGAAGTTATCTCGAGAACCGTTGGTCGCACATCTAAAATTTCTGTTCCATCCGCTTCAGCTCGTCGAAATACCCTCCGAAGGCAATTTTCAAACGGCTGCATTCAGTTGTCGGGGAAATAATTGCAGTCTTATCCGTTTTAGTGAAAATCGTGCGTTTCAGCAGCTGAAAAACACTTTTTTGAAGAAAAATTTTTTGAAATCTTGCATTTTGACGCTTTACGACACCGTAGATGGCTGCATGGCATCATTTTGTAGTACCGCACGCATTTTTTATACCGATCTGACGCCGTTTTTGATGTGAAACATCTATAGGCGCACCCCTAAACTGAATCGTTGGCCTGGCGATACTTGCCGTGGCGAGCATTCGCCAGGCTATACTAAGGTATGCCTATCTATATTCTGTGTAGTAGAGTGTACGGTGTGGCTTCTCACTCAGTTCGACGTTGTTGTTTACTACGGTACACATAACCTGCGTTTTATTTAATTTTTCATTTTAATTTTTGACAATAAAATATGTGTGACAGTGATAACTCAGAAGATCAAAGTGATCAACCTTGTGCAAAGAAAGTGAAACTACACTATGGTATACTACCAAGTCATCAGTAAGTAGATCGTATTTTTCAAGTCTCCATAAATGTAATTATTATATTTTTATATTTAATTAATTATATTCATATTAATCATATTAATAATTTATATAAATTATATTAATATTATCTTCAATTAAGGATTCTTTTATTATTCATGAAGGAATTAATATAGACAAATTTATTAATAAAATTTATACTTGCAAATCTTTAGTCATATATTGCAATAATTAACTAAGATTTGAGTTCATGAGTATATTGAAGTGACACTTAAATTTTTTTTTTTTGTGTATTTCAATATCATATTGTTTTAAATATTTCAGTTCCCAACAATCATCAGAAGGATCACAAAATATTATTATTGAAACTGGACGTCACCCTGATCAGTTAAACACAAGGCATACTATCAATGTTGTGTCAGACTCTATTAATCGAATAGTACCAGACTATTTTAAACTATTGCATCTATTGGAAATGTGTGTTCTTCACATGTTAAACTACAAGACGGAAGTGAATTAATTATGATTGTAATATACATTTCACCCAATAACAAAATGGATCATCTCATTTCATTTTTACATGAAAGGTTATTTCCTTATAGTCAAACAGGTTCAATAATTCTTAAAGCGAATAAACATAAACTACCATTATTTTTAGCTGCATATTTCAGTGTAAATTTTGCAAGAGCTGAATCAATGCCATTAATGACATTTCTTCAAAAAGAATTTCAATGGCAAATCAATAACGATCCAAAAGAATCTACTACTAAATATGGAACAACAATAGATGCTGTATTTGTGAGATATCTTGATGGTGTTTCATCCAATACTTTTCTAACGTACTTTAGTTATCATCAACCAATCGTCACAGTAATACCGGCAGAGGAAAAGTCGAATATAACTATTATTGAAGCCACAGATGAAAATATTTAAATTGTGGCAACTTGATACTAATATCGAATTTTTATATCATGTAAATAAATGTTTATTAAATAAAGTTACCATTTACTGTAAGAATCTCGTAATACTTCATTTTTTCATTAGGCTATATTTAATTCCTGTAATAATATTATCTTTTATGCATATTACTTTTTGATTCACATCTTTCGCCCTATGGTCGACGTTCTCTGAAGAACCGTTGATCGCACCTGATAAATTCCTGTTGCATCGGCTTCAGTAGGACGAAATACACCTAGTACGATGTTTAACAACGGCTGTGAACTGTTGCGGGTGAGTTACAGCCAACTTTATCTTTTACTATGAAAACTTTTCTGATATGAACGAAGTTATCTCGAGAACCGTTGATCGCACCTGGAAAATTCTGGTGCCATCGGCTTCAGCTCGTCGAAATACACCTAGTAAAGAAGTTTGAAGCAGCTGTGAAACGGTGCGGGTGAGTTACAGCCAACTTTATCTTTTGCTATGAAAAATTTTCTGATATGAACGAAGTTATCTCGAGAACCGTTGATCGCACCTGGAAAATTCCGGTGCCATCGGCTTCAGCTCGTCGAAATACACCTAGTAAAGAAGTTTGAAGCAGCTGTGAACTGTTGCGGGTGAGTTATATGCAAGTTTAGCAATTACAATGAAAAATTTTCTGATATGAACGAAGTTATCTCGAGAACCGTTGATCGCACCTGGAAAATTCCGATGCCATCGGCTTCAGCTCGTCGAAATACACCTAGTAAAGAAGTTTGAAGCAGCTGTGAACTGTTGCGGGTGAGTTATATGCAAGTTTAGCTATTACTATGAAAAATTTTCTGATATGAACGAAGTTATCTCGAGAACCGTTGGTCGCACATCTAAAATTTCTGTTCCATCCGCTTCAGCTCGTCGAAATACCCCCCGAAGGCAATTTTCAACCGGCTGCATTCAGTTGTCGGGGAAATAATTGCAGTCTTATCCGTTTTAGTGAAAATCGTGCGTTTCAGCAGCTGAAAAACACTTTTTTGAAGAAAAATTTTTTGAAATCTTGCATTTTGACGCTTTACGACACCGTCGATGGCTGCATGGCATCATTTTGTAGTACCGCACGCATTTTTTATACCGATCTGACGCCGTTTTTTGATTCACGTCTTTCGCCCTATGGTCGACGTTCTCTGAAGAACCGTTGATCGCACCTGAAAAATTCCTGTTTCATCGGCTTCAGTAGGACGAAATACACCTAGTACGATGTTTAGCAACGGCTGTGAACTGTTGCGGGTGAGTTACAGCCAACTTTATCTTTTGCTATGAAAAATTTTCTGATATGAACGAAGTTATCTCGAGAACCGTTGATCGCACTTGGAAAATTCCAGTGCCATCGGCTTCAGCTCGTCGAAATACCCCTACTAAAGAAGTTTGAAGCAGCTGTGAAACGGTGCGGGTGAGTTACAGCCAACTTTATCTTTTGCTATGAAAAATTTTCTGATATGAACGAAGTTATCTCGAGAACCGTTGATCGCACCTGGAAAATTCCAGTGCCATCGGCTTCAGCTCGTCGAAATACCCCTAGTAAAGAAGTTTGAAGCAGCTGTGAACTGTTGCTGGTGAGTTATATCCAAGTTTAGCAATTACTATGAAAAATTTTCTGATATGAACGAAGTTATCTCGAGAACCGTTGGTCGCACATCTAAAATTTCTGTTCCATCCGCTTCAGCTCGTCGAAATACACCTAGTAAAGAAGTTTGAAGCAGCTGTGAACTGTTGCGGGTGAGTTATATGCAAGTTTAGCAATTACAATGAAAAATTTTCTGATATGAACGAAGTTATCTCGAGAACCGTTGATCGCACCTGGAAAATTCCGATGCCATCGGCTTCAGCTCGTCGAAATACACCTAGTAAAGAAGTTTGAAGCAGCTGTGAACTGTTGCGGGTGAGTTATATGCAAGTTTAGCTATTACTATGAAAAATTTTCTGATATGAACGAAGTTATCTCGAGAACCGTTGGTCGCACATCTAAAATTTCTGTTCCATCCGCTTCAGCTCGTCGAAATACCCCCCGAAGGCAATTTTCAACCGGCTGCATTCAGTTGTCGGGGAAATAATTGCAGTCTTATCCGTTTTAGTGAAAATCGTGCGTTTCAGCAGCTGAAAAACACTTTTTTGAAGAAAAATTTTTTGAAATCTTGCATTTTGACGCTTTACGACACCGTCGATGGCTGCATGGCATCATTTTGTAGTACCGCACGCATTTTTTATACCGATCTGACGCCGTTTTTTGATTCACGTCTTTCGCCCTATGGTCGACGTTCTCTGAAGAACCGTTGATCGCACCTGAAAAATTCCCGTTTCATCGGCTTCAGTAGGACGAAATACACCTAGTACGATGTTTAGCAACGGCTGTGAACTGTTGCGGGTGAGTTACAGCCAACTTTATCTTTTGCTATGAAAAATTTTCTGATATGAACGAAGTTATCTCGAGAACCGTTGATCGCACCTGGAAAATTCCAGTGCCATCGGCTTCAGCTCGTCGAAATACCCCTACTAAAGAAGTTTGAAGCAGCTGTGAAACGGTGCGGGTGAGTTACAGCCAACTTTATCTTTTGCTATGAAAAATTTTCTGATATGAACGAAGTTATCTCGAGAACCGTTGATCGCACCTGGAAAATTCCAGTGCCATCGGCTTCAGCTCGTCGAAATACCCCTAGTAAAGAAGTTTGAAGCAGCTGTGAACTGTTGCTGGTGAGTTATATCCAAGTTTAGCAATTACTATGAAAAATTTTCTGATATGAACGAAGTTATCTCGAGAACCGTTGGTCGCACATCTAAAATTTCTGTTCCATCCGCTTCAGCTCGTCGAAATACCCCCCGAAGGCAATTTTCAAACGGCTGCATTCAGTTGTCGGGGAGATAATTGCAGTCTTATCCGTTTTAGTGAAAATCGTGCGTTTCAGCAGCTGAAAAACACTTTTTTGAAGAAAAATTTTTTGAAATCTTGCATTTTGACGCTTTACGACACCGTAGATGGCTGCATGGCATCATTTTGTAGTACCGCACGCATTTTTTATACCGATCTGACGCCGTTTTTTGATTCACGTCTTTCGCCCTATGGTCGACGTTCTCCGAAGAACCGTTGATCGCACCTGAAAAATTCCTGTTTCATCGGCTTCAGTAGGACGAAATACACCTAGTACGATGTTTAGCAACGGCTGTGAACTGTTGCGGGTGAGTTACAGCCAACTTTATCTTTTACTATGAAAAATTTTCTGATATGAACGAAGTTATCTCGAGAACCGTTGATCGCACCTGGAAAATTCCGATGCCATCGGCTTCAGCTCGTCGAAATACACCTAGAAAAGAAGTTTGAAGCAGCTGTGAACTGTTGCGGGTGAGTTATATGCAAGTTTAGCTATTACTATGAAAAATTTTCTGATATGAACGAAGTTATCTCGAGAACCGTTGGTCGCACATCTAAAATTTCTGTTCCATCCGCTTCAGCTCGTCGAAATACCCCCCGAAGACAATTTTCAAACGGCTGCATTCAGTTGTCGGGGAAATAATTGCAGTCTTATCCGTTTTAGTGAAAATCGTGCGTTTCAGCAGCTGAAAAAAACTTTTTTGAAGAAAATTTTTTTGAAATCTTGCATTTTGACGCTTTACGACACCGTAGATGGCTGCATGGCATCATTTTGTAGTACCGCACGCATTTTTTATACCGATCTGACGCCGTTTTTTGATTCACGTCTTTCGCCCTATGGTCGACGGTCTCTGAAGAACCGTTGATCGCACCTGAAAAATTCCGGTTGCATCGGCTTCAGTAGGACGAAATACACCTAGTACGATGTTTAGCAACGGCTGTGAACTGTTGCGGGTGAGTTACAGCCAACTTTATCTTTTACTATGAAAAATTTTCTGATATGAACGAAGTTATCTCGAGAACCGTTGGTCGCACATCTAAAATTTCCGTTCCATCCGCTTCAGCTCGTCGAAATACCCCCCGAAGGCAATTTTCAAACGGCTGCATTCAGTTGTCGGGGAAATAATTGCAGTCTTATCCGTTTTAGTGAAAATCGTGCGTTTCAGCAGCTGAAAAACACTTTTTTGAAGAAAAATTTTTTGAAATCTTGCATTTTGACGCTTTACGACACCGTAGATGGCTGCATGGCATCATTTTGTAGTACCGCACGCATTTTTTATACCGATCTGACGCCGTTTTTTGATTCACGTCTTTCGCCCTATGGTCGACGTTCTCTGAAGAACCGTTGATCGCACCTGAAAAATTCCTGTTTCATCGGCTTCAGTAGGACGAAATACACCTAGTACGATGTTTAGCAACGGCTGTGAACTGTTGCGGGTGAGTTACAGCCAACTTTATCTTTTACTATGAAAAATTTTCTGATATGAACGAAGTTATCTCGAGAACCGTTGATCGCACCTGGAAAATTCCGATGCCATCGGCTTCAGCTCGTCGAAATACACCTAGTAAAGAAGTTTGAAGCAGCTGTGAACTGTTGCGGGTGAGTTATATGCAAGTTTAGCTATTACTATGAAAAATTTTCTGATATGAACGAAGTTATCTCGAGAACCGTTGGTCGCACATCTAAAATTTCTGTTCCATCCGCTTCAGCTCGTCGAAATACCCCCCGAAGACAATTTTCAAACGGCTGCATTCAGTTGTCGGGGAAATAATTGCAGTCTTATCCGTTTTAGTGAAAATCGTGCGTTTCAGCAGCTGAAAAACACTTTTTTGAAGAAAAATTTTTTGAAATCTTGCATTTTGACGCTTTACGACACCGTAGATGGCTGCATGGCATCATTTTGTAGTACCGCACGCATTTTTTATACCGATCTGACGCCGTTTTTTGATTCACGTCTTTCGCCCTATGGTCGACGGTCTCTGAAGAACCGTTGATCGCACCTGAAAAATTCCGGTTGCATCGGCTTCAGTAGGACGAAATACACCTAGTACGATGTTTAGCAACGGCTGTGAACTGTTGCGGGTGAGTTACAGCCAACTTTATCTTTTACTATGAAAAATTTTCTGATATGAACGAAGTTATCTCGAGAACCGTTGGTCGCACATCTAAAATTTCCGTTCCATCCGCTTCAGCTCGTCGAAATACCCCCCGAAGGCAATTTTCAAACGGCTGCATTCAGTTGTCGGGGAAATAATTGCAGTCTTATCCGTTTTAGTGAAAATCGTGCGTTTCAGCAGCTGAAAAACACTTTTTTGAAGAAAAATTTTTTGAAATCTTGCATTTTGACGCTTTACGACACCGTAGATGGCTGCATGGCATCATTTTGTAGTACCGCACGCATTTTTTATACCGATCTGACGCCGTTTTTTGATTCACGTCTTTCGCCCTATGGTCGACGTTCTCTGAAGAACCGTTGATCGCACCTGAAAAATTCCTGTTTCATCGGCTTCAGTAGGACGAAATACACCTAGTACGATGTTTAGCAACGGCTGTGAACTGTTGCGGGTGAGTTACAGCCAACTTTATCTTTTACTATGAAAAATTTTCTGATATGAACGAAGTTATCTCGAGAACCGTTGATCGCACCTGGAAAATTCCGATGCCATCGGCTTCAGCTCGTCGAAATACACCTAGTAAAGAAGTTTGAAGCAGCTGTGAACTGTTGCGGGTGAGTTATATGCAAGTTTAGCTATTACTATGAAAAATTTTCTGATATGAACGAAGTTATCTCGAGAACCGTTGGTCGCACATCTAAAATTTCTGTTCCATCCGCTTCAGCTCGTCGAAATACCCCCCGAAGACAATTTTCAAACGGCTGCATTCAGTTGTCGGGGAAATAATTGCAGTCTTATCCGTTTTAGTGAAAATCGTGCGTTTCAGCAGCTGAAAAACACTTTTTTGAAGAAAAATTTTTTGAAATCTTGCATTTTGACGCTTTACGACACCGTAGATGGCTGCATGGCATCATTTTGTAGTACCGCACGCATTTTTTATACCGATCTGACGCCGTTTTTTGATTCACGTCTTTCGCCCTATGGTCGACGGTCTCTGAAGAACCGTTGATCGCACCTGAAAAATTCCGGTTGCATCGGCTTCAGTAGGACGAAATACACCTAGTACGATGTTTAGCAACGGCTGTGAACTGTTGCGGGTGAGTTACAGCCAACTTTATCTTTTACTATGAAAAATTTTCTGATATGAACGAAGTTATCTCGAGAACCGTTGGTCGCACATCTAAAATTTCCGTTCCATCCGCTTCAGCTCGTCGAAATACCCCCCGAAGGCAATTTTCAAACGGCTGCATTCAGTTGTCGGGGAAATAATTGCAGTCTTATCCGTTTTAGTGAAAATCGTGCGTTTCAGCAGCTGAAAAACACTTTTTTGAAGAAAAATTTTTTGAAATCTTGCATTTTGACGCTTTACGACACCGTAGATGGCTGCATGGCATCATTTTGTAGTACCGCACGCATTTTTTATACCGATCTGACGCCGTTTTTTGATTCACGTCTTTCGCCCTATGGTCGACGTTCTCTGAAGAACCGTTGATCGCACCTGAAAAATTCCTGTTTCATCGGCTTCAGTAGGACGAAATACACCTAGTACGATGTTTAGCAACGGCTGTGAACTGTTGCGGGTGAGTTACAGCCAACTTTATCTTTTACTATGAAAAATTTTCTGATATGAACGAAGTTATCTCGAGAACCGTTGATCGCACCTGGTAAATTCCGGTGCCATCGGCTTCAGCTTGTCGAAATACACCTAGTAAAGAAGTTTGAAGCAGCTGTGAAACGGTGCGGGTGAGTTACAGCCAACTTTATCTTTTGCTATGAAAAATTTTCTGATATGAACGAAGTTATCTCGAGAACCGTTGATCGCACCTGGAAAATTCCGGTGCCATCGGCTTCAGCTCGTCGAAATACCCCTAGTAAAGAAGTTTGAAGCAGCTGTGAACTGTTGCTGGTGAGTTATATCCAAGTTTAGCAATTACTATGAAAAATTTTCTGATATGAACGAAGTTATCTCGAGAACCGTTGGTCGCACATCTAAAATTTCCGTTCCATCCGCTTCAGCTCGTCGAAATACCCCCCGAAGGCAATTTTCAAACGGCTGCATTCAGTTGTCGGGGAAATAATTGCAGTCTTATCCGTTTTAGTGAAAATCGTGCGTTTCAGCAGCTGAAAAACACTTTTTTGAAGAAAAATTTTTTGAAATCTTGCATTTTGACGCTTTACGACACCGTAGATGGCTGCATGGCATCATTTTGTAGTACCGCACGCATTTTTTATACCGATCTGACGCCGTTTTTTGATTCACGTCTTTCGCCCTATGGTCGACGTTCTCTGAAGAACCGTTGATCGCACCTGAAAAATTCCTGTTTCATCGGCTTCAGTAGGACGAAATACACCTAGTACGATGTTTAGCAACGGCTGTGAACTGTTGCGGGTGAGTTACAGCCAACTTTATCTTTTACTATGAAAAATTTTCTGATATGAACGAAGTTATCTCGAGAACCGTTGATCGCACCTGGAAAATTCCGGTGCCATCGGCTTCAGCTCGTCGAAATATCCCTAGTAAAGAAGTTTGAAGCAGCTGTGAACTGTTGCGGGTGAGTTATATCCAAGTTTAGCAATTACTATGAAAAATTTTCTGATATGAACGAAGTTATCTCGAGAACCGTTGGTCGCACATCTAAAATTTCTGTTCCATCCGCTTCAGCTCGTCGAAATACCCCCCGAAGACAATTTTCAAACGGCTGCATTCAGTTGTCGGGGAAATAATTGCAGTCTTATCCGTTTTAGTGAAAATCGTGCGTTTCAGCAGCTGAAAAACACTTTTTTGAAGAAAAATTTTTTGAAATCTTGCATTTTGACGCTTTACGACACCGTAGATGGCTGCATGGCATCATTTTGTAGTACCGCACGCATTTTTTATACCGATCTGACGCCGTTTTTTGATTCACGTCTTTCGCCCTATGGTCGACGTTCTCTGAAGAACCGTTGATCGCACCTGAAAAATTCCTGTTTCATCGGCTTCAGTAGGACGAAATACACCTAGTACGATGTTTAGCAACGGCTGTGAACTGTTGCGGGTGAGTTACAGCCAACTTTATCTTTTACTATGAAAAATTTTCTGATATGAACGAAGTTATCTCGAGAACCGTTGATCGCACCTGGAAAATTCCGGTGCCATCGGCTTCAGCTCGTCGAAATATCCCTAGTAAAGAAGTTTGAAGCAGCTGTGAACTGTTGCGGGTGAGTTATATCCAAGTTTAGCAATTACTATGAAAAATTTTCTGATATGAACGAAGTTATCTCGAGAACCGTTGATCGCACCTGGAAAATTCCGGTGCCATCGGCTTCAGCTTGTCGAAATACACCTAGTAAAGAAGTTTGAAGCAGCTGTGAAACGGTGCGGGTGAGTTACAGCCAACTTTATCTTTTGCTATGAAAAATTTTCTGATATGAACGAAGTTATCTCGAGAACCGTTGATCGCACCTGGAAAATTCCGGTGCCATCGGCTTCAGCTCGTCGAAATACACCTAGTAAAGAAGTTTGAAGCAGCTGTGAAACGGTGCGGGTGAGTTACAGCCAACTTTATCTTTTGCTATGAAAAATTTTCTGATATGAACGAAGTTATCTCGAGAACCGTTGATCGCACCTGGAAAATTCCGGTGCCATCGGCTTCAGCTCGTCGAAATACACCTAGTAAAGAAGTTTGAAGCAGCTGTGAAACGGTGCGGGTGAGTTATATCCAAGTTTTAGCAATTACTATGAAAAATTTTCTGATATGAACGAAGTTATCTCGAGAACCGTTGGGCGCACATCTAAAATTTCTGTTCCATCCGCTTCAGCTCGTCGAAATACCCCCCGAAGACAATTTTCAAACGGCTGCATTCAGTTGTCGGGGAAATAATTGCAGTCTTATCCGTTTTAGTGAAAATCGTGCGTTTCAGCAGCTGAAAAACACTTTTTTGAAGAAAAATTTTTTGAAATCTTGCATTTTGACGCTTTACGACACCGTAGATGGCTGCATGGCATCATTTTGTAGTACCGCACGCATTTTTTATACCGATCTGACGCCGTTTTTTGATTCACGTCTTTCGCCCTATGGTCGACGGTCTCTGAAGAACCGTTGATCGCACCTGAAAAATTCCGGTTGCATCGGCTTCAGTAGGACGAAATACACCTAGTACGATGTTTAGCAACGGCTGTGAACTGTTGCGGGTGAGTTACAGCCAACTTTATCTTTTACTATGAAAAATTTTCTGATATGAACGAAGTTATCTCGAGAACCGTTGATCGCACCTGGTAAATTCCGGTGCCATCGGCTTCAGCTTGTCGAAATACACCTAGTAAAGAAGTTTGAAGCAGCTGTGAAACGGTGCGGGTGAGTTACAGCCAACTTTATCTTTTGCTATGAAAAATTTTCTGATATGAACGAAGTTATCTCGAGAACCGTTGATCGCACCTGGAAAATTCCGGTGCCATCGGCTTCAGCTCGTCGAAATACCCCCCGAAGGCAATTTTCAAACGGCTGCATTCAGTTGTCGGGGAAATAATTGCAGTCTTATCCGTTTTAGTGAAAATCGTGCGTTTCAGCAGCTGAAAAACACTTTTTTGAAGAAAAATTTTTTGAAATCTTGCATTTTGACGCTTTACGACACCGTAGATGGCTGCATGGCATCATTTTGTAGTACCGCACGCATTTTTTATACCGATCTGACGCCGTTTTTTGATTCACGTCTTTCGCCCTATGGTCGACGTTCTCTGAAGAACCGTTGATCGCACCTGAAAAATTCCTGTTTCATCGGCTTCAGTAGGACGAAATACACCTAGTACGATGTTTAGCAACGGCTGTGAACTGTTGCGGGTGAGTTACAGCCAACTTTATCTTTTACTATGAAAAATTTTCTGATATGAACGAAGTTATCTCGAGAACCGTTGATCGCACCTGGAAAATTCCGGTGCCATCGGCTTCAGCTCGTCGAAATATCCCTAGTAAAGAAGGTTGAAGCAGCTGTGAACTGTTGCGGGTGAGTTATATCCAAGTTTAGCAATTACTATGAAAAATTTTCTGATATGAACGAAGTTATCTCGAGAACCGTTGGTCGCACATCTAAAATTTCTGTTCCATCCGCTTCAGCTCGTCGAAATACCCCCCGAAGACAATTTTCAAACGGCTGCATTCAGTTGTCGGGGAAATAATTGCAGTCTTATCCGTTTTAGTGAAAATCGTGCGTTTCAGCAGCTGAAAAACACTTTTTTGAAGAAAAATTTTTTGAAATCTTGCATTTTGACGCTTTACGACACCGTAGATGGCTGCATGGCATCATTTTGTAGTACCGCACGCATTTTTTATACCGATCTGACGCCGTTTTTTGATTCACGTCTTTCGCCCTATGGTCGACGGTCTCTGAAGAACCGTTGATCGCACCTGAAAAATTCCGGTTGCATCGGCTTCAGTAGGACGAAATACACCTAGTACGATGTTTAGCAACGGCTGTGAACTGTTGCGGGTGAGTTACAGCCAACTTTATCTTTTACTATGAAAATTTTTCTGATATGAACGAAGTTATCTCGAGAACCGTTGATCGCACCTGGTAAATTCCGGTGCCATCGGCTTCAGCTTGTCGAAATACACCTAGTAAAGAAGTTTGAAGCAGCTGTGAAACGGTGCGGGTGAGTTACAGCCAACTTCATCTTTTGCTATGAAAAATTTTCTGATATGAACGAAGTTATCTCGAGAACCGTTGATCGCACCTGGTAAATTCCGGTGCCATCGGCTTCAGCTTGTCGAAATACACCTAGTAAAGAAGTTTGAAGCAGCTGTGAAACGGTGCGGGTGAGTTACAGCCAACTTTATCTTTTGCTATGAAAAATTTTCTGATATGAACGAAGTTATCTCGAGAACCGTTGATCGCACCTGGAAAATTCCGGTGCCATCGGCTTCAGCTCGTCGAAATACCCCCCGAAGGCAATTTTCAAACGGCTGCATTCAGTTGTCGGGGAAATAATTGCAGTCTTATCCGTTTTAGTGAAAATCGTGCGTTTCAGCAGCTGAAAAACACTTTTTTGAAGAAAAATTTTTTGAAATCTTGCATTTTGACGCTTTACGACACCGTAGATGGCTGCATGGCATCATTTTGTAGTACCGCACGCATTTTTTATACCGATCTGACGCCGTTTTTTGATTCACGTCTTTCGCCCTATGGTCGACGTTCTCTGAAGAACCGTTGATCGCACCTGAAAAATTCCTGTTTCATCGGCTTCAGTAGGACGAAATACACCTAGTACGATGTTTAGCAACGGCTGTGAACTGTTGCGGGTGAGTTACAGCCAACTTTATCTTTTACTATGAAAAATTTTCTGATATGAACGAAGTTATCTCGAGAACCGTTGATCGCACCTGGTAAATTCCGGTGCCATCGGCTTCAGCTTGTCGAAATACACCTAGTAAAGAAGTTTGAAGCAGCTGTGAAACGGTGCGGGTGAGTTACAGCCAACTTTATCTTTTGCTATGAAAAATTTTCTGATATGAACGAAGTTATCTCGAGAACCGTTGATCGCACCTGGAAAATTCCGGTGCCATCGGCTTCAGCTCGTCGAAATACCCCTAGTAAAGAAGTTTGAAGCAGCTGTGAACTGTTGCTGGTGAGTTATATCCAAGTTTAGCAATTACTATGAAAAATTTTCTGATATGAACGAAGTTATCTCGAGAACCGTTGGTCGCACATCTAAAATTTCCGTTCCATCCGCTTCAGCTCGTCGAAATACCCCCCGAAGGCAATTTTCAAACGGCTGCATTCAGTTGTCGGGGAAATAATTGCAGTCTTATCCGTTTTAGTGAAAATCGTGCGTTTCAGCAGCTGAAAAACACTTTTTTGAAGAAAAATTTTTTGAAATCTTGCATTTTGACGCTTTACGACACCGTAGATGGCTGCATGGCATCATTTTGTAGTACCGCACGCATTTTTTATACCGATCTGACGCCGTTTTTTGATTCACGTCTTTCGCCCTATGGTCGACGTTCTCTGAAGAACCGTTGATCGCACCTGAAAAATTCCTGTTTCATCGGCTTCAGTAGGACGAAATACACCTAGTACGATGTTTAGCAACGGCTGTGAACTGTTGCGGGTGAGTTACAGCCAACTTTATCTTTTACTATGAAAAATTTTCTGATATGAACGAAGTTATCTCGAGAACCGTTGATCGCACCTGGAAAATTCCGGTGCCATCGGCTTCAGCTCGTCGAAATATCCCTAGTAAAGAAGTTTGAAGCAGCTGTGAACTGTTGCGGGTGAGTTATATCCAAGTTTAGCAATTACTATGAAAAATTTTCTGATATGAACGAAGTTATCTCGAGAACCGTTGGTCGCACATCTAAAATTTCTGTTCCATCCGCTTCAGCTCGTCGAAATACCCCCCGAAGACAATTTTCAAACGGCTGCATTCAGTTGTCGGGGAAATAATTGCAGTCTTATCCGTTTTAGTGAAAATCGTGCGTTTCAGCAGCTGAAAAACACTTTTTTGAAGAAAAATTTTTTGAAATCTTGCATTTTGACGCTTTACGACACCGTAGATGGCTGCATGGCATCATTTTGTAGTACCGCACGCATTTTTTATACCGATCTGACGCCGTTTTTTGATTCACGTCTTTCGCCCTATGGTCGACGGTCTCTGAAGAACCGTTGATCGCACCTGAAAAATTCCGGTTGCATCGGCTTCAGTAGGACGAAATACACCTAGTACGATGTTTAGCAACGGCTGTGAACTGTTGCGGGTGAGTTACAGCCAACTTTATCTTTTACTATGAAAATTTTTCTGATATGAACGAAGTTATCTCGAGAACCGTTGATCGCACCTGGTAAATTCCGGTGCCATCGGCTTCAGCTTGTCGAAATACACCTAGTAAAGAAGTTTGAAGCAGCTGTGAAACGGTGCGGGTGAGTTACAGCCAACTTTATCTTTTGCTATGAAAAATTTTCTGATATGAACGAAGTTATCTCGAGAACCGTTGATCGCACCTGGAAAATTCCAGTGCCATCGGCTTCAGCTCGTCGAAATACACCTAGTAAAGAAGTTTGAAGCAGCTGTGAAACGGTGCGGGTGAGTTACAGCCAACTTTATCTTTTGCTATGAAAAATTTTCTGATATGAACGAAGTTATCTCGAGAACCGTTGATCGCACCTGGAAAATTCCGGTGCCATCGGCTTCAGCTCGTCGAAATACACCTAGTAAAGAAGTTTGAAGCAGCTGTGAAACGGTGCGGGTGAGTTACAGCCAACTTTATCTTTTGCTATGAAAAATTTTCTGATATGAACGAAGTTATCTCGAGAACCGTTGATCGCACCTGGAAAATTCCGGTGCCATCGGCTTCAGCTCGTCGAAATACACCTAGTAAAGAAGTTTGAAGCAGCTGTGAAACGGTGCGGGTGAGTTACAGCCAACTTTATCTTTTGCTATGAAAAATTTTCTGATATGAACGAAGTTATCTCGAGAACCGTTGATCGCACCTGGAAAATTCCGGTGCCATCGGCTTCAGCTCGTCGAAATACACCTAGTAAAGAAGTTTGAAGCAGCTGTGAAACGGTGCGGGTGAGTTACAGCCAACTTTATCTTTTGCTATGAAAAATTTTCTGATATGAACGAAGTTATCTCGAGAACCGTTGATAGCACCTGGAAAATTCCAGTGCCATCGGCTTCAGCTCGTCGAAATACCCCTAGTAAAGAAGTTTGAAGCAGCTGTGAACTGTTGCTGGTGAGTTATATCCAAGTTTAGCAATTACTATGAAAAATTTTCTGATATGAACGAAGTTATCTCGAGAACCGTTGGTCGCACATCTAAAATTTCTGTTCCATCCGCTTCAGCTCGTCGAAATACCCCCCGAAGGCAATTTTCAAACGGCTGCATTCAGTTGTCGGGGAAATAATTGCAGTCTTATCCGTTTTAGTGAAAATCGTGCGTTTCAGCAGCTGAAAAACACTTTTTTGAAGAAAAATTTTTTGAAATCTTGCATTTTGACGCTTTACGACACCGTAGATGGCTGCATGGCATCATTTTGTAGTACCGCACGCATTTTTTATACCGATCTGACGCCGTTTTTTGATTCACGTCTTTCGCCCTATGGTCGACGTTCTCTGAAGAACCGTTGATCGCACCTGAAAAATTCCTGTTTCATCGGCTTCAGTAGGACGAAATACACCTAGTACGATGTTTAGCAACGGCTGTGAACTGTTGCGGGTGAGTTACAGCCAACTTTATCTTTTACTATGAAAAATTTTCTGATATGAACGAAGTTATCTCGAGAACCGTTGATCGCACCTGGAAAATTCCGGTGCCATCGGCTTCAGCTCGTCGAAATATCCCTAGTAAAGAAGTTTGAAGCAGCTGTGAACTGTTGCGGGTGAGTTATATCCAAGTTTAGCAATTACTATGAAAAATTTTCTGATATGAACGAAGTTATCTCGAGAACCGTTGGTCGCACATCTAAAATTTCTGTTCCATCCGCTTCAGCTCGTCGAAATACCCCCCGAAGACAATTTTCAAACGGCTGCATTCAGTTGTCGGGGAAATAATTGCAGTCTTATCCGTTTTAGTGAAAATCGTGCGTTTCAGCAGCTGAAAAACACTTTTTTGAAGAAAAATTTTTTGAAATCTTGCATTTTGGCGCTTTACGACACCGTAGATGGCTGCATGGCATCATTTTGTAGTACCGCACGCATTTTTTATACCGATCTGACGCCGTTTTTTGATTCACGTCTTTCGCCCTATGGTCGACGGTCTCTGAAGAACCGTCGATCGCACCTGAAAAATTCCGGTTGCATCGGCTTCAGTAGGACGAAATACACCTAGTACGATGTTTAGCAACGGCTGTGAACTGTTGCGGGTGAGTTACAGCCAACTTTATCTTTTACTATGAAAAATTTTCTGATATGAACGAAGTTATCTCGAGAACCGTTGATCGCACCTGGTAAATTCCGGTGCCATCGGCTTCAGCTTGTCGGAATACACCTAGTAAAGAAGTTTGAAGCAGCTGTGAAACGGTGCGGGTGCGTTACAGCCAACTTTATCTTTTGCTATGAAAAATTTTCTGATATGAACGAAGTTATCTCGAGAACCGTTGATCGCACCTGGAAAATTCCGGTGCCATCGGCTTCAGCTCGTCGAAATACACCTAGTAAAGAAGTTTGAAGCAGCTGTGAAACGGTGCGGGTGAGTTACAGCCAACTTTATCTTTTGCTATGAAAAATTTTCTGATATGAACGAAGTTATCTCGAGAACCGTTGATCGCACCTGGAAAATTCCGGTGCCATCGGCTTCAGCTCGTCGAAATACACCTAGTAAAGAAGTTTGAAGCAGCTGTGAAACGGTGCGGGTGAGTTACAGCCAACTTTATCTTTTGCTATGAAAAATTTTCTGATATGAACGAAGTTATCTCGAGAACCGTTGATCGCACCTGGAAAATTCCAGTGCCATCGGCTTCAGCTCGTCGAAATACCCCTAGTAAAGAAGTTTGAAGCAGCTGTGAAACGGTGCGGGTGAGTTACAGCCAACTTTATCTTTTGCTATGAAAAATTTTCTGATATGAACGAAGTTATCTCGAGAACCGTTGATCGCACCTGGAAAATTCCAGTGCCATCGGCTTCAGATCGTCGAAATACCCCTAGTAAAGAAGTTTGAAGCAGCTGTGAACTGTTGCTGGTGAGTTATATCCAAGTTTAGCAATTACTATGAAAAATTTTCTGATATGAACGAAGTTATCTCGAGAACCGTTGGTCGCACATCTAAAATTTCTGTTCCATCCGCTTCAGCTCGTCGAAATACCCCCCGAAGGCAATTTTCAAACGGCTGCATTCAGTTGTCGGGGAAATAATTGCAGTCTTATCCGTTTTAGTGAAAATCGTGCGTTTCAGCAGCTGAAAAACACTTTTTTGAAGAAAAATTTTTTGAAATCTTGCATTTTGACGCTTTACGACACCGTAGATGGCTGCATGGCATCATTTTGTAGTACCGCACGCATTTTTTATACCGATCTGACGCCGTTTTTTGATTCACGTCTTTCGCCCTATGGTCGACGTTCTCTGAAGAACCGTTGATCGCACCTGAAAAATTCCTGTTTCATCGGCTAGAGTAGGACGAAATACACCTAGTACGATGTTTAGCAACGGCTGTGAACTGTTGCGGGTGAGTTACAGCCAAGTTTAGCAATTACTATGAAAAATTTTCTGATATGAACGAAGTTATCTCGAGAACCGTTGGGCGCACATCTAAAATTTCTGTTCCATCCGCTTCAGCTCGTCGAAATACCCCCCGAAGACAATTTTCAAACGGCTGCATTCAGTTGTCGGGGAAATAATTGCAGTCTTATCCGTTTTAGTGAAAATCGTGCGTTTCAGCAGCTGAAAAACACTTTTTTGAAGAAAAATTTTTTGAAATCTTGCATTTTGGCGCTTTACGACACCGTAGATGGCTGCATGGCATCATTTTGTAGTACCGCACGCATTTTTTATATCGATCTGACGCCGTTTTTTGATTCACGTCTTTCGCCCTATGGTCGACGGTCTCTGAAGAACCGTCGATCGCACCTGAAAAATTCCGGTTGCATCGGCTTCAGTAGGACAAAATACACCTAGTAAAGAAGTTTGAAGCAGCTGTGAAACGGTGCGGGTGCGTTACAGCCAACTTTATCTTTTGCTATGAAAAATTTTCTGATATGAACGAAGTTATCTCGAGAACCGTTGATCGCACCTGGAAAATTCCGGTGCCATCGGCTTCAGCTCGTCGAAATACACCTAGTAAAGAAGTTTGAAGCAGCTGTGAAACGGTGCGGGTGAGTTACAGCCAACTTTATCTTTTGCTATGAAAAATTTTCTGATATGAACGAAGTTATCTCGAGAACCGTTGATCGCACCTGGAAAATTCCGGTGCCATCGGCTTCAGCTCGTCGAAATACACCTAGTAAAGAAGTTTGAAGCAGCTGTGAAACGGTGCGGGTGAGTTACAGCCAACTTTATCTTTTGCTATGAAAAATTTTCTGATATGAACGAAGTTATCTCGAGAACCGTTGATCGCACCTGGAAAATTCCAGTGCCATCGGCTTCAGCTCGTCGAAATACCCCTAGTAAAGAAGTTTGAAGCAGCTGTGAAACGGTGCGGGTGAGTTACAGCCAACTTTATCTTTTGCTATGAAAAATTTTCTGATATGAACGAAGTTATCTCGAGAACCGTTGATCGCACCTGGAAAATTCCAGTGCCATCGGCTTCAGATCGTCGAAATACCCCTAGTAAAGAAGTTTGAAGCAGCTGTGAACTGTTGCTGGTGAGTTATATCCAAGTTTAGCAATTACTATGAAAAATTTTCTGATATGAACGAAGTTATCTCGAGAACCGTTGGTCGCACATCTAAAATTTCTGTTCCATCCGCTTCAGCTCGTCGAAATACCCCCCGAAGGCAATTTTCAAACGGCTGCATTCAGTTTTCGGGGAAATAATTGCAGTCTTATCCGTTTTAGTGAAAATCGTGCGTTTCAGCAGCTGAAAAACACTTTTTTGAAGAAAAATTTTTTGAAATCTTGCATTTTGACGCTTTACGACACCGTAGATGGCTGCATGGCATCATTTTGTAGTACCGCACGCATTTTTTATACCGATCTGACGCCATTTTTTGATTCACGTCTTTCGCCCTATGGTCGACGTTCTCTGAAGAACCGTTGATCGCACCTGAAAAATTCCTGTTTCATCGGCTAGAGTAGGACGAAATACACCTAGTACGATGTTTAGCAACGGCTGTGAACTGTTGCGGGTGAGTTACAGCCAACTTTATCTTTTACTATGAAAAATTTTCTGATATGAACGAAGTTATCTCGAGAACCGTTGATCGCACCTGGAAAATTCCGGTGCCATCGGCTTCAGCTCGTCGAAATACACCTAGTAAAGAAGTTTGAAGCAGCTGTGAAACGGTGCGGGTGAGTTACAGCCAGCTTTATCTTTTGCTATGAAAAATTTTCTGATATGAACGAAGTTATCTCGAGAACCGTTGATCGCACCTGGAAAATTCCGGTGCCATCGGCTTCAGCTCGTCGAAATACACCTAGTAAAGAAGTTTGAAGCAGCTGTGAAACGGTGCGGGTGAGTTACAGCCAACTGTATCTTTTGCTATGAAAAATTTTCTGATATGAACGAAGTTATCTCGAGAACCGTTGATCGCACCTGGAAAATTCCGGTGCCATCGGCTTCAGCTCGTCGAAATACCCCTAGTAAAGAAGTTTGAAGCAGCTGTGAACTGTTGCTGGTGAGTTATATCCAAGTTTAGCAATTACTATGAAAAATTTTCTGATATGAACGAAGTTATCTCGAGAACCGTTGGTCGCACATCTAAAATTTCCGTTCCATCCGCTTCAGCTCGTCGAAATACCCCCCGAAGGCAATTTTCAAACGGCTGCATTCAGTTGTCGGGGAAATAATTGCAGTCTTATCCGTTTTAGTGAAAATCGTGCGTTTCAGCAGCTGAAAAACACTTTTTTGAAGAAAAATTTTTTGAAATCTTGCATTTTGACGCTTTACGACACCGTAGATGGCTGCATGGCATCATTTTGTAGTACCGCACGCATTTTTTATACCGATCTGACGCCGTTTTTTGATTCACGTCTTTCGCCCTATGGTCGACGTTCTCTGAAGAACCGTTGATCGCACCTGAAAAATTCCTGTTTCATCGGCTTCAGTAGGACGAAATACACCTAGTACGATGTTTAGCAACGGCTGTGAACTGTTGCGGGTGAGTTACAGCCAACTTTATCTTTTACTATGAAAAATTTTCTGATATGAACGAAGTTATCTCGAGAACCGTTGATCGCACCTGGAAAATTCCGGTGCCATCGGCTTCAGCTCGTCGAAATATCCCTAGTAAAGAAGTTTGAAGCAGCTGTGAACTGTTGCGGGTGAGTTATATCCAAGTTTAGCAATTACTATGAAAAATTTTCTGATATGAACGAAGTTATCTCGAGAACCGTTGGGCGCACATCTAAAATTTCTGTTCCATCCGCTTCAGCTCGTCGAAATACCCCCCGAAGACAATTTTCAAACGGCTGCATTCAGTTGTCGGGGAAATAATTGCAGTCTTATCCGTTTTAGTGAAAATCGTGCGTTTCAGCAGCTGAAAAACACTTTTTTGAAGAAAAATTTTTTGAAATCTTGCATTTTGACGCTTTACGACACCGTAGATGGCTGCATGGCATCATTTTGTAGTACCGCACGCATTTTTTATACCGATCTGACGCCGTTTTTTGATTCACGTCTTTCGCCCTATGGTCGACGGTCTCTGAAGAACCGTTGATCGCACCTGAAAAATTCCGGTTGCATCGGCTTCAGTAGGACGAAATACACCTAGTACGATGTTTAGCAACGGCTGTGAACTGTTGCGGGTGAGTTACAGCCAACTTTATCTTTTACTATGAAAAATTTTCTGATATGAACGAAGTTATCTCGAGAACCGTTGATCGCACCTGGTAAATTCCGGTGCCATCGGCTTCAGCTTGTCGAAATACACCTAGTAAAGAAGTTTGAAGCAGCTGTGAAACGGTGCGGGTGAGTTACAGCCAACTTTATCTTTTGCTATGAAAAATTTTCTGATATGAACGAAGTTATCTCGAGAACCGTTGATCGCACCTGGAAAATTCCGGTGCCATCGGCTTCAGCTCGTCGAAATACCCCTAGTAAAGAAGTTTGAAGCAGCTGTGAACTGTTGCTGGTGAGTTATATCCAAGTTTAGCAATTACTATGAAAAATTTTCTGATATGAACGAAGTTATCTCGAGAACCGTTGGTCGCACATCTAAAATTTCCGTTCCATCCGCTTCAGCTCGTCGAAATACCCCCCGAAGGCAATTTTCAAACGGCTGCATTCAGTTGTCGGGGAAATAATTGCAGTCTTATCCGTTTTAGTGAAAATCGTGCGTTTCAGCAGCTGAAAAACACTTTTTTGAAGAAAAATTTTTTGAAATCTTGCATTTTGACGCTTTACGACACCGTAGATGGCTGCATGGCATCATTTTGTAGTACCGCACGCATTTTTTATACCGATCTGACGCCGTTTTTTGATTCACGTCTTTCGCCCTATGGTCGACGTTCTCTGAAGAACCGTTGATCGCACCTGAAAAATTCCTGTTTCATCGGCTTCAGTAGGACGAAATACACCTAGTACGATGTTTAGCAACGGCTGTGAACTGTTGCGGGTGAGTTACAGCCAACTTTATCTTTTACTATGAAAAATTTTCTGATATGAACGAAGTTATCTCGAGAACCGTTGATCGCACCTGGAAAATTCCGGTGCCATCGGCTTCAGCTCGTCGAAATATCCCTAGTAAAGAAGTTTGAAGCAGCTGTGAACTGTTGCGGGTGAGTTATATCCAAGTTTAGCAATTACTATGAAAAATTTTCTGATATGAACGAAGTTATCTCGAGAACCGTTGGTCGCACATCTAAAATTTCTGTTCCATCCGCTTCAGCTCGTCGAAATACCCCCCGAAGACAATTTTCAAACGGCTGCATTCAGTTGTCGGGGAAATAATTGCAGTCTTATCCGTTTTAGTGAAAATCGTGCGTTTCAGCAGCTGAAAAACACTTTTTTGAAGAAAAATTTTTTGAAATCTTGCATTTTGACGCTTTACGACACCGTAGATGGCTGCATGGCATCATTTTGTAGTACCGCACGCATTTTTTATACCGATCTGACGCCGTTTTTTGATTCACGTCTTTCGCCCTATGGTCGACGGTCTCTGAAGAACCGTTGATCGCACCTGAAAAATTCCGGTTGCATCGGCTTCAGTAGGACGAAATACACCTAGTACGATGTTTAGCAACGGCTGTGAACTGTTGCGGGTGAGTTACAGCCAACTTTATCTTTTACTATGAAAATTTTTCTGATATGAACGAAGTTATCTCGAGAACCGTTGATCGCACCTGGTAAATTCCGGTGCCATCGGCTTCAGCTTGTCGAAATACACCTAGTAAAGAAGTTTGAAGCAGCTGTGAAACGGTGCGGGTGAGTTACAGCCAACTTTATCTTTTGCTATGAAAAATTTTCTGATATGAACGAAGTTATCTCGAGAACCGTTGATCGCACCTGGAAAATTCCGGTGCCATCGGCTTCAGCTCGTCGAAATACACCTAGTAAAGAAGTTTGAAGCAGCTGTGAAACGGTGCGGGTGAGTTACAGCCAACTTTATCTTTTGCTATGAAAAATTTTCTGATATGAACGAAGTTATCTCGAGAACCGTTGATCGCACCTGGAAAATTCCGGTGCCATCGGCTTCAGCTCGTCGAAATACACCTAGTAAAGAAGTTTGAAGCAGCTGTGAAACGGTGCGGGTGAGTTACAGCCAACTTTATCTTTTGCTATGAAAAATTTTCTGATATGAACGAAGTTATCTCGAGAACCGTTGATAGCACCTGGAAAATTCCAGTGCCATCGGCTTCAGCTCGTCGAAATACCCCTAGTAAAGAAGTTTGAAGCAGCTGTGAACTGTTGCTGGTGAGTTATATCCAAGTTTAGCAATTACTATGAAAAATTTTCTGATATGAACGAAGTTATCTCGAGAACCGTTGGTCGCACATCTAAAATTTCTGTTCCATCCGCTTCAGCTCGTCGAAATACCCCCCGAAGGCAATTTTCAAACGGCTGCATTCAGTTGTCGGGGAAATAATTGCAGTCTTATCCGTTTTAGTGAAAATCGTGCGTTTCAGCAGCTGAAAAACACTTTTTTGAAGAAAAATTTTTTGAAATCTTGCATTTTGACGCTTTACGACACCGTAGATGGCTGCATGGCATCATTTTGTAGTACCGCACGCATTTTTTATACCGATCTGACGCCGTTTTTTGATTCACGTCTTTCGCCCTATGGTCGACGGTCTCTGAAGAACCGTTGATCGCACCTGAAAAATTCCGGTTGCATCGGCTTCAGTAGGACGAAATACACCTAGTACGATGTTTAGCAACGGCTGTGAACTGTTGCGGGTGAGTTACAGCCAACTTTATCTTTTACTATGAAAAATTTTCTGATATGAACGAAGTTATCTCGAGAACCGTTGATCGCACCTGGAAAATTCCGGTGCCATCGGCTTCAGCTCGTCGAAATACACCTAGTAAAGAAGTTTGAAGCAGCTGTGAAACGGTGCGGGTGAGTTACAGCCAACTTTATCTTTTGCTATGAAAAATTTTCTGATATGAACGAAGTTATCTCGAGAACCGTTGATCGCACCTGGAAAATTCCGGTGCCATCGGCTTCAGCTCGTCGAAATACACCTAGTAAAGAAGTTTGAAGCAGCTGTGAAACGGTGCGGGTGAGTTACAGCCAACTTTATCTTTTGCTATGAAAAATTTTCTGATATGAACGAAGTTATCTCGAGAACCGTTGATAGCACCTGGAAAATTCCAGTGCCATCGGCTTCAGCTCGTCGAAATACCCCTAGTAAAGAAGTTTGAAGCAGCTGTGAACTGTTGCTGGTGAGTTATATCCAAGTTTAGCAATTACTATGAAAAATTTTCTGATATGAACGAAGTTATCTCGAGAACCGTTGGTCGCACATCTAAAATTTCTGTTCCATCCGCTTCAGCTCGTCGAAATACCCCCCGAAGGCAATTTTCAAACGGCTGCATTCAGTTGTCGGGGAAATAATTGCAGTCTTATCCGTTTTAGTGAAAATCGTGCGTTTCAGCAGCTGAAAAACACTTTTTTGAAGAAAAATTTTTTGAAATCTTGCATTTTGACGCTTTACGACACCGTAGATGGCTGCATGGCATCATTTTGTAGTACCGCACGCATTTTTTATACCGATCTGACGCCGTTTTTTGATTCACGTCTTTCGCCCTATGGTCGACGTTCTCTGAAGAACCGTTGATCGCACCTGAAAAATTCCTGTTTCATCGGCTTCAGTAGGACGAAATACACCTAGTACGATGTTTAGCAACGGCTGTGAACTGTTGCGGGTGAGTTACAGCCAACTTTATCTTTTACTATGAAAAATTTTCTGATATGAACGAAGTTATCTCGAGAACCGTTGATCGCACCTGGTAAATTCCGGTGCCATCGGCTTCAGCTTGTCGAAATACACCTAGTAAAGAAGTTTGAAGCAGCTGTGAAACGGTGCGGGTGAGTTACAGCCAACTTTATCTTTTGCTATGAAAAATTTTCTGATATGAACGAAGTTATCTCGAGAACCGTTGATCGCACCTGGAAAATTCCGGTGCCATCGGCTTCAGCTCGTCGAAATACCCCTAGTAAAGAAGTTTGAAGCAGCTGTGAACTGTTGCTGGTGAGTTATATCCAAGTTTAGCAATTACTATGAAAAATTTTCTGATATGAACGAAGTTATCTCGAGAACCGTTGGTCGCACATCTAAAATTTCCGTTCCATCCGCTTCAGCTCGTCGAAATACCCCCCGAAGGCAATTTTCAAACGGCTGCATTCAGTTGTCGGGGAAATAATTGCAGTCTTATCCGTTTTAGTGAAAATCGTGCGTTTCAGCAGCTGAAAAACACTTTTTTGAAGAAAAATTTTTTGAAATCTTGCATTTTGACGCTTTACGACACCGTAGATGGCTGCATGGCATCATTTTGTAGTACCGCACGCATTTTTTATACCGATCTGACGCCGTTTTTTGATTCACGTCTTTCGCCCTATGGTCGACGTTCTCTGAAGAACCGTTGATCGCACCTGAAAAATTCCTGTTTCATCGGCTTCAGTAGGACGAAATACACCTAGTACGATGTTTAGCAACGGCTGTGAACTGTTGCGGGTGAGTTACAGCCAACTTTATCTTTTACTATGAAAAATTTTCTGATATGAACGAAGTTATCTCGAGAACCGTTGATCGCACCTGGAAAATTCCGGTGCCATCGGCTTCAGCTCGTCGAAATATCCCTAGTAAAGAAGTTTGAAGCAGCTGTGAACTGTTGCGGGTGAGTTATATCCAAGTTTAGCAATTACTATGAAAAATTTTCTGATATGAACGAAGTTATCTCGAGAACCGTTGGTCGCACATCTAAAATTTCTGTTCCATCCGCTTCAGCTCGTCGAAATACCCCCCGAAGACAATTTTCAAACGGCTGCATTCAGTTGTCGGGGAAATAATTGCAGTCTTATCCGTTTTAGTGAAAATCGTGCGTTTCAGCAGCTGAAAAACACTTTTTTGAAGAAAAATTTTTTGAAATCTTGCATTTTGACGCTTTACGACACCGTAGATGGCTGCATGGCATCATTTTGTAGTACCGCACGCATTTTTTATACCGATCTGACGCCGTTTTTTGATTCACGTCTTTCGCCCTATGGTCGACGGTCTCTGAAGAACCGTTGATCGCACCTGAAAAATTCCGGTTGCATCGGCTTCAGTAGGACGAAATACACCTAGTACGATGTTTAGCAACGGCTGTGAACTGTTGCGGGTGAGTTACAGCCAACTTTATCTTTTACTATGAAAAATTTTCTGATATGAACGAAGTTATCTCGAGAACCGTTGATCGCACCTGGTAAATTCCGGTGCCATCGGCTTCAGCTTGTCGAAATACACCTAGTAAAGAAGTTTGAAGCAGCTGTGAAACGGTGCGGGTGAGTTACAGCCAACTTTATCTTTTGCTATGAAAAATTTTCTGATATGAACGAAGTTATCTCGAGAACCGTTGATCGCACCTGGAAAATTCCGGTGCCATCGGCTTCAGCTCGTCGAAATACCCCTAGTAAAGAAGTTTGAAGCAGCTGTGAACTGTTGCTGGTGAGTTATATCCAAGTTTAGCAATTACTATGAAAAATTTTCTGATATGAACGAAGTTATCTCGAGAACCGTTGGTCGCACATCTAAAATTTCCGTTCCATCCGCTTCAGCTCGTCGAAATACCCCCCGAAGGCAATTTTCAAACGGCTGCATTCAGTTGTCGGGGAAATAATTGCAGTCTTATCCGTTTTAGTGAAAATCGTGCGTTTCAGCAGCTGAAAAACACTTTTTTGAAGAAAAATTTTTTGAAATCTTGCATTTTGACGCTTTACGACACCGTAGATGGCTGCATGGCATCATTTTGTAGTACCGCACGCATTTTTTACCGATCTGACGCCGTTTTTTGATTCACGTCTTTCGCCCTATGGTCGACGTTCTCTGAAGAACCGTTGATCGCACCTGAAAAATTCCTGTTTCATCGGCTTCAGTAGGACGAAATACACCTAGTACGATGTTTAGCAACGGCTGTGAACTGTTGCGGGTGAGTTACAGCCAACTTTATCTTTTGCTATGAAAAATTTTCTGATATGAACGAAGTTATCTCGAGAACCGTTGTTCGCACCTGGAAAATTCCAGTGCCATCGGCTTCAGCTCATCGAAATACCCCTAGTAAAGAAGTTTGAAGCAGCTGTGAAACGGTGCGGGTGAGTTACAGCCAACTTTATCTTTTGCTATGAAAAATTTTCTGATATGAACGAAGTTATCTCGAGAACCGTTGATCGCACCTGGAAAATTCCAGTGCCATCGGCTTCAGCTCGTCGAAATACCCCTAGTAAAGAAGTTTGAAGCAGCTGTGAAACGGTGCGGGTGAGTTACAGCCAACTTTATCTTTTGCTATGAAAAATTTTCTGATATGAACGAAGTTATCTCGAGAACCGTTGATCGCACCTGGAAAATTCCAGTGCCATCGGCTTCAGCTCGTCGAAATACCCCTAGTAAAGAAGTTTGAAGCAGCTGTGAACTGTTGCGGGTGAGTTATATCCAAGTTTAGCAATTACTATGAAAAATTTTCTGATATGAACGAAGTTATCTCGAGAACCGTTGGTCGCACATCTAAAATTTCTGTTCCATCCGCTTCAGCTCGTCGAAATACCCCCCGAAGGCAATTTTCAAACGGCTGCATTCAGTTGTCGGGGAAATAATTGCAGTCTTATCCGTTTTAGTGAAAATCGTGCGTTTCAGCAGCTGAAAAACACTTTTTTGAAGAAAAATTTTTTGAAATCTTGCATTTTGACGCTTTACGACACCGTAGATGGCTGCATGGCATCATTTTGTAGTACCGCACGCATTTTTTATACCGATCTGACGCCGTTTTTTGATTCACGTCTTTCGCCCTATGGTCGACGTTCTCTGAAGAACCGTTGATCGCACCTGAAAAATTCCTGTTTCATCGGCTAGAGTAGGACGAAATACACCTAGTACGATGTTTAGCAACGGCTGTGAACTGTTGCGGGTGAGTTACAGCCAACTTTATCTTTTACTATGAAAAATTTTCTGATATGAACGAAGTTATCTCGAGAACCGTTGATCGCACCTGGAAAATTCCGGTGCCATCGGCTTCAGCTCGTCGAAATACACCTAGTAAAGAAGTTTGAAGCAGCTGTGAAACGGTGCGGGTGAGTTACAGCCAACTTTATCTTTTGCTATGAAAAATTTTCTGATATGAACGAAGTTATCTCGAGAACCGTTGTTCGCACCTGGAAAATTCCAGTGCCATCGGCTTCAGCTCGTCGAAATACCCCTAGTAAAGAAGTTTGAAGCAGCTGTGAAACGGTGCGGGTGAGTTACAGCCAACTTTATCTTTTGCTATGAAAAATTTTCTGATATGAACGAAGTTATCTCGAGAACCGTTGATCGCACCTGGAAAATTCCGGTGCCATCGGCTTCAGCTCGTCGAAATACACCTAGTAAAGAAGTTTGAAGCAGCTGTGAAACGGTGCGGGTGAGTTACAGCCAACTTTATCTTTTGCTATGAAAAATTTTCTGATATGAACGAAGTTATCTCGAGAACCGTTGATCGCACCTGGAAAATTCCAGTGCCATCGGCTTCAGCTCGTCGAAATACCCCTAGTAAAGAAGTTTGAAGCAGCTGTGAAACGGTGCGGGTGAGTTACAGCCAACTTTATCTTTTGCTATGAAAAATTTTCTGATATGAACGAAGTTATCTCGAGAACCGTTGATCGCACCTGGAAAATTCCAGTGCCATCGGCTTCAGATCGTCGAAATACCCCTAGTAAAGAAGTTTGAAGCAGCTGTGAACTGTTGCTGGTGAGTTATATCCAAGTTTAGCAATTACTATGAAAAATTTTCTGATATGAACGAAGTTATCTCGAGAACCGTTGGTCGCACATCTAAAATTTCTGTTCCATCCGCTTCAGCTCGTCGAAATACCCCCCGAAGGCAATTTTCAAACGGCTGCATTCAGTTGTCGGGGAAATAATTGCAGTCTTATCCGTTTTAGTGAAAATCGTGCGTTTCAGCAGCTGAAAAACACTTTTTTGAAGAAAAATTTTTTGAAATCTTGCATTTTGACGCTTTACGACACCGTAGATGGCTGCATGGCATCATTTTGTAGTACCGCACGCATTTTTTATACCGATCTGACGCCGTTTTTTGATTCACGTCTTTCGCCCTATGGTCGACGTTCTCTGAAGAACCGTTGATCGCACCTGAAAAATTCCTGTTTCATCGGCTAGAGTAGGACGAAATACACCTAGTACGATATTTAGCAACGGCTGTGAACTGTTGCGGGTGAGTTACAGCCAACTTTATCTTTTACTATGAAAAATTTTCTGATATGAACGAAGTTATCTCGAGAACCGTTGATCGCACCTGGAAAATTCCGGTGCCATCGGCTTCAGCTCGTCGAAATACACCTAGTAAAGAAGTTTGAAGCAGCTGTGAAACGGTGCGGGTGAGTTACAGCCAACTTTATCTTTTGCTATGAAAAATTTTCTGATATGAACGAAGTTATCTCGAGAACCGTTGTTCGCACCTGGAAAATTCCAGTGCCATCGGCTTCAGCTCATCGAAATACCCCTAGTAAAGAAGTTTGAAGCAGCTGTGAAACGGTGCGGGTGAGTTACAGCCAACTTTATCTTTTGCTATGAAAAATTTTCTGATATGAACGAAGTTATCTCGAGAACCGTTGATCGCACCTGGAAAATTCCAGTGCCATCGGCTTCAGCTCGTCGAAATACCCCTAGTAAAGAAGTTTGAAGCAGCTGTGAAACGGTGCGGGTGAGTTACAGCCAACTTTATCTGTTGCTATGAAAAATTTTCTGATATGAACGAAGTTATCTCGAGAACCGTTGATCGCACCTGGAAAATTCCAGTGCCATCGGCTTCAGCTCGTCGAAATACCCCTAGTAAAGAAGTTTGAAGCAGCTGTGAAACGGTGCGGGTGAGTTACAGCCAACTTTATCTTTTGCTATGAAAAATTTTCTGATATGAACGAAGTTATCTCGAGAACCGTTGATCGCACCTGGAAAATTCCAGTGCCATCGGCTTCAGCTCGTCGAAATACCCCTAGTAAAGAAGTTTGAAGCAGCTGTGAAACGGTGCGGGTGAGTTACAGCCAACTTTATCTTTTGCTATGAAAAATTTTCTGATATGAACGAAGTTATCTCGAGAACCGTTGATCGCACCTGGAAAATTCCAGTGCCATCGGCTTCAGATCGTCGAAATACCCCTAGTAAAGAAGTTTGAAGCAGCTGTGAACTGTTGCTGGTGAGTTATATCCAAGTTTAGCAATTACTATGAAAAATTTTCTGATATGAACGAAGTTATCTCGAGAACCGTTGGTCGCACATCTAAAATTTCTGTTCCATCCGCTTCAGCTCGTCGAAATACCCCCCGAAGGCAATTTTCAAACGGCTGCATTCAGTTGTCGGGGAAATAATTGCAGTCTTATCCGTTTTAGTGAAAATCGTGCGTTTCAGCAGCTGAAAAACACTTTTTTGAAGAAAAATTTTTTGAAATCTTGCATTTTGACGCTTTACGACACCGTAGATGGCTGCATGGCATCATTTTGTAGTACCGCACGCATTTTTTATACCGATCTGACGCCGTTTTTTGATTCACGTCTTTCGCCCTATGGTCGACGTTCTCTGAAGAACCGTTGATCGCACCTGAAAAATTCCTGTTTCATCGGCTAGAGTAGGACGAAATACACCTAGTACGATGTTTAGCAACGGCTGTGAACTGTTGCGGGTGAGTTACAGCCAACTTTATCTTTTACTATGAAAAATTTTCTGATATGAACGAAGTTATCTCGAGAACCGTTGATCGCACCTGGAAAATTCCGGTGCCATCGGCTTCAGCTCGTCGAAATACACCTAGTAAAGAAGTTTGAAGCAGCTGTGAAACGGTGCGGGTGAGTTACAGCCAACTTTATCTTTTGCTATGAAAAATTTTCTGATATGAACGAAGTTATCTCGAGAACCGTTGTTCGCACCTGGAAAATTCCAGTGCCATCGGCTTCAGCTCATCGAAATACCCCTAGTAAAGAAGTTTGAAGCAGCTGTGAAACGGTGCGGGTGAGTTACAGCCAACTTTATCTTTTGCTATGAAAAATTTTCTGATATGAACGAAGTTATCTCGAGAACCGTTGATCGCACCTGGAAAATTCCAGTGCCATCGGCTTCAGCTCGTCGAAATACCCCTAGTAAAGAAGTTTGAAGCAGCTGCGAACTGTTGCTGGTGAGTTATATCCAAGTTTAGCAATTACTATGAAAAATTTTCTGATATGAACGAAGTTATCTCGAGAACCGTTGGTCGCACATCTAAAATTTCTGTTCCATCCGCTTCAGCTCGTCGAAATACCCCCCGAAGGCAATTTTCAAACGGCTGCATTCAGTTGTCGGGGAAATAATTGCAGTCTTATCCGTTTTAGTGAAAATCGTGCGTTTCAGCAGCTGAAAAACACTTTTTTGAAGAAAAATTTTTTGAAATCTTGCATTTTGACGCTTTACGACACCGTAGATGGCTGCATGGCATCATTTTGTAGTACCGCACGCATTTTTTATACCGATCTGACGCCGTTTTTTGATTCACGTCTTTCGCCCTATGGTCGACGTTCTCTGAAGAACCGTTGATCGCACCTGAAAAATTCCTGTTTCATCGGCTAGAGTAGGACGAAATACACCTAGTACGATATTTAGCAACGGCTGTGAACTGTTGCGGGTGAGTTACAGCCAACTTTATCTTTTACTATGAAAAATTTTCTGATATGAACGAAGTTATCTCGAGAACCGTTGATCGCACCTGGAAAATTCCAGTGCCATCGGCTTCAGCTCGTCGAAATACCCCTAGTAAAGAAGTTTGAAGCAGCTGTGAAACGGTGCGGGTGAGTTACAGCCAACTTTATCTTTTGCTATGAAAAATTTTCTGATATGAACGAAGTTATCTCGAGAACCGTTGTTCGCACCTGGAAAATTCCAGTGCCATCGGCTTCAGCTCGTCGAAATACCCCTAGTAAAGAAGTTTGAAGCAGCTGTGAAACGGTGCGGGTGAGTTACAGCCAACTTTATCTTTTGCTATGAAAAATTTTCTGATATGAACGAAGTTATCTCGAGAACCGTTGATCGCACCTGGAAAATTCCAGTGCCATCGGCTTCAGCTCGTCGAAATACCCCTAGTAAAGAAGTTTGAAGCAGCTGCGAACTGTTGCTGGTGAGTTATATCCAAGTTTAGCAATTACTATGAAAAATTTTCTGATATGAACGAAGTTATCTCGAGAACCGTTGGTCGCACATCTAAAATTTCTGTTCCATCCGCTTCAGCTCGTCGAAATACCCCCCGAAGGCAATTTTCAAACGGCTGCATTCAGTTGTCGGGGAAATAATTGCAGTCTTATCCGTTTTAGTGAAAATCGTGCGTTTCAGCAGCTGAAAAACACTTTTTTGAAGAAAAATTTTTTGAAATCTTGCATTTTGACGCTTTACGACACCGTAGATGGCTGCATGGCATCATTTTGTAGTACCGCACGCATTTTTTATACCGATCTGACGCCGTTTTTTGATTCACGTCTTTCGCCCTATGGTCGACGTTCTCTGAAGAACCGTTGATCGCACCTGAAAAATTCCTGTTTCATCGGCTAGAGTAGGACGAAATACACCTAGTACGATATTTAGCAACGGCTGTGAACTGTTGCGGGTGAGTTACAGCCAACTTTATCTTTTACTATGAAAAATTTTCTGATATGAACGAAGTTATCTCGAGAACCGTTGATCGCACCTGGAAAATTCCGGTGCCATCGGCTTCAGCTCGTCGAAATACACCTAGTAAAGAAGTTTGAAGCAGCTGTGAAACGGTGCGGGTGAGTTACAGCCAACTTTATCTTTTGCTATGAAAAATTTTCTGATATGAACGAAGTTATCTCGAGAACCGTTGATCGCACCTGGAAAATTCCAGTGCCATCGGCTTCAGCTCGTCGAAATACCCCTAGTAAAGAAGTTTGAAGCAGCTGTGAAACGGTGCGGGTGAGTTACAGCCAACTTTATCTTTTGCTATGAAAAATTTTCTGATATGAACGAAGTTATCTCGAGAACCGTTGATCGCACCTGGAAAATTCCAGTGCCATCGGCTTCAGATCGTCGAAATACCCCTAGTAAAGAAGTTTGAAGCAGCTGTGAACTGTTGCTGGTGAGTTATATCCAAGTTTAGCAATTACTATGAAAAATTTTCTGATATGAACGAAGTTATCTCGAGAACCGTTGGTCGCACATCTAAAATTTCTGTTCCATCCGCTTCAGCTCGTCGAAATACCCCCCGAAGGCAATTTTCAAACGGCTGCATTCAGTTGTCGGGGAAATAATTGCAGTCTTATCCGTTTTAGTGAAAATCGTGCGTTTCAGCAGCTGAAAAACACTTTTTTGAAGAAAAATTTTTTGAAATCTTGCATTTTGACGCTTTACGACACCGTAGATGGCTGCATGGCATCATTTTGTAGTACCGCACGCATTTTTTATACCGATCTGACGCCGTTTTTTGATTCACGTCTTTCGCCCTATGGTCGACGTTCTCTGAAGAACCGTTGATCGCACCTGAAAAATTCCTGTTTCATCGGCTAGAGTAGGACGAAATACACCTAGTACGATATTTAGCAACGGCTGTGAACTGTTGCGGGTGAGTTACAGCCAACTTTATCTTTTACTATGAAAAATTTTCTGATATGAACGAAGTTATCTCGAGAACCGTTGATCGCACCTGGAAAATTCCGGTGCCATCGGCTTCAGCTCGTCGAAATACACCTAGTAAAGAAGTTTGAAGCAGCTGTGAAACGGTGCGGGTGAGTTACAGCCAACTTTATCTTTTGCTATGAAAAATTTTCTGATATGAACGAAGTTATCTCGAGAACCGTTGTTCGCACCTGGAAAATTCCAGTGCCATCGGCTTCAGCTCGTCGAAATACCCCTAGTAAAGAAGTTTGAAGCAGCTGTGAAACGGTGCGGGTGAGTTACAGCCAACTTTATCTTTTGCTATGAAAAATTTTCTGATATGAACGAAGTTATCTCGAGAACCGTTGATCGCACCTGGAAAATTCCGGTGCCATCGGCTTCAGCTCGTCGAAATACACCTAGTAAAGAAGTTTGAAGCAGCTGTGAAACGGTGCGGGTGAGTTACAGCCAACTTTATCTTTTGCTATGAAAAATTTTCTGATATGAACGAAGTTATCTCGAGAACCGTTGATGGCACCTGGAAAATTCCAGTGCCATCGGCTTCAGCTCGTCGAAATACCCCTAATAAAGAAGTTTGAAGCAGCTGTGAACTGTTGCTGGTGAGTTATATCCAAGTTTAGCAATTACTATGAAAAATTTTCTGATATGAACGAAGTTATCTCGAGAACCGTTGGTCGCACATCTAAAATTTCTGTTCCATCCGCTTCAGCTGGTCGAAATACCCCCCGAAGGCAATTTTCAAACGGCTGCATTCAGTTGTCGGGGAAATAATTGCAGTCTTATCCGTTTTAGTGAAAATCGTGCGTTTCAGCAGCTGAAAAACACTTTTTTGAAGAAAAATTTTTTGAAATCTTGCATTTTGACGCTTTACGACACCGTAGATGGCTGCATGGCATCATTTTGTAGTACCGCACGCATTTTTTATACCGATCTGACGCCGTTTTTTGATTCACGTCTTTCGCCCTATGGTCGACGTTCTCTGAAGAACCGTTGATCGCACCTGAAAAATTCCTGTTTCATCGGCTTCAGTAGGACGAAATACACCTAGTACGATGTTTAGCAACGGCTGTGAACTGTTGCGGGTGACTTACAGCCAACTTTATCTTTTACTATGAAAAATTTTCTGATATGAACGAAGTTATCTCGAGAACCGTTGATCGCACCTGGAAAATTCCGGTGCCATCGGCTTCAGCTCGTCGAAACATCCCTAGTAAAGAAGTTTGAAGCAGCTGTGAACTGTTGCGGGTGAGTTATATCCAAGTTTAGCAATTACTATGAAAAATTTTCTGATATGAACGAAGTTATCTCGAGAACCGTTGGTCGCACATCTAAAATTTCTGTTCCATCCGCTTCAGCTCGTCGAAATACCCCCCGATGACAATTTTCAAACGGCTGCATTCAGTTGTCGGGGAAATAATTGCAGTCTTATCCGTTTTAGTGAAAATCGTGCGTTTCAGCAGCTGAAAAACACTTTTTTGAAGAAAAATTTTTTGAAATCTTGCATTTTGACGCTTTACGACACCGTAGATGGCTGCATGGCATCATTTTGTAGTACCGCACGCATTTTTTATACCGATCTGACGCCGTTTTTTGATTCACGTCTTTCGCCCTATGGTCGACGGTCTCTGAAGAACCGTTGATCGCACCTGAAAAATTCCGGTTGCATCGGCTTCAGTAGGACGAAATACACCTAGTACGATGTTTAGCAACGGCTGTGAACTGTTGCGGGTGAGTTACAGCCAACTTTATCTTTTACTATGAAAAATTTTCTGATATGAACGAAGTTATCTCGAGAACCGTTGATCGCACCTGGTAAATTCCGGTGCCATCGGCTTCAGCTTGTCGGAATACACCTAGTAAAGAAGTTTGAAGCAGCTGTGAAACGGTGCGGGTGAGTTACAGCCAACTTTATCTTTTGCTATGAAAAATTTTCTGATATGAACGAAGTTATCTCGAGAACCGTTGATCGCACCTGGAAAATTCCGGTGCCATCGGCTTCAGCTCGTCGAAATACACCTAGTAAAGAAGTTTGAAGCAGCTGTGAAACGGTGCGGGTGAGTTACAGCCAACTTTATCTTTTGCTATGAAAAATTTTCTGATATGAACGAAGTTATCTCGAGAACCGTTGATCGCACCTGGAAAATTCCGGTGCCATCGGCTTCAGCTCGTCGAAATACACCTAGTAAAGAAGTTTGAAGCAGCTGTGAAACGGTGCGGGTGAGTTACAGCCAACTTTATCTTTTGCTATGAAAAATTTTCTGATATGAACGAAGTTATCTCGAGAACCGTTGATCGCACCTGGAAAATTCCGGTGCCATCGGCTTCAGCTCGTCGAAATACACCTAGTAAAGAAGTTTGAAGCAGTTGTGAAACGGTGCGGGTGAGTTACAGCCAACTTTATCTTTTGCTATGAAAAATTTTCTGATATGAACGAAGTTATCTCGAGAACCGTTGATCGCACCTGGAAAATTCCGGTGCCATCGGCTTCAGCTCGTCGAAATACACCTAGTAAAGAAGTTTGAAGCAGCTGTGAAACGGTGCGGGTGAGTTACAGCCAACTTTATCTTTTGCTATGAAAAATTTTCTGATATGAACGAAGTTATCTCGAGAACCGTTGATCGCACCTGGAAAATTCCGGTGCCATCGGCTTCAGCTCGTCGAAATACACCTAGTAAAGAAGTTTGAAGCAGCTGTGAAACGGTGCGGGTGAGTTACAGCCAACTTTATCTTTTGCTATGAAAAATTTTCTGATATGAACGAAGTTATCTCGAGAACCGTTGATCGCACCTGGAAAATTCCAGTGCCATCGGCTTCAGATCGTCGAAATACCCCTAGTAAAGAAGTTTGAAGCAGCTGTGAACTGTTGCTGGTGAGTTATATCCAAGTTTAGCAATTACTATGAAAAATTTTCTGATATGAACGAAGTTATCTCGAGAACCGTTGGTCGCACATCTAAAATTTCTGTTCCATCCGCTTCAGCTCGTCGGAATACCCCCCGAAGGCAATTTTCAAACGGCTGCATTCAGTTGTCGGGGAAATAATTGCAGTCTTATCCGTTTTAGTGAAAATCGTGCGTTTCAGCAGCTGAAAAACACTTTTTTGAAGAAAAATTTTTTGAAATCTTGCATTTTGACGCTTTACGACACCGTAGATGGCTGCATGGCATCATTTTGTAGTACCGCACGCATTTTTTATACCGATCTGACGCCGTTTTTTGATTCACGTCTTTCGCCCTATGGTCGACGGTCTCTGAAGAACCGTTGATCGCACCTGAAAAATTCCGGTTGCATCGGCTTCAGTAGGACGAAATACACCTAGTACGATGTTTAGCAACGGCTGTGAACTGTTGCGGGTGAGTTACAGCCAACTTTATCTTTTACTATGAAAAATTTTCTGATATGAACGAAGTTATCTCGAGAACCGTTGATCGCACCTGGTAAATTCCGGTGCCATCGGCTTCAGCTTGTCGGAATACACCTAGTAAAGAAGTTTGAAGCAGCTGTGAAACGGTGCGGGTGAGTTACAGCCAACTTTATCTTTTGCTATGAAAAATTTTCTGATATGAACGAAGTTATCTCGAGAACCGTTGATCGCACCTGGAAAATTCCAGTGCCATCGGCTTCAGATCGTCGAAATACCCCTAGTAAAGAAGTTTGAAGCAGCTGTGAACTGTTGCTGGTGAGTTATATCCAAGTTTAGCAATTACTATGAAAAATTTTCTGATATGAACGAAGTTATCTCGAGAACCGTTGGTCGCACATCTAAAATTTCTGTTCCATCCGCTTCAGCTCGTCGAAATACCCCCCGAAGGCAATTTTCAAACGGCTGCATTCAGTTGTCGGGGAAATAATTGCAGTCTTATCCGTTTTAGTGAAAATCGTGCGTTTCAGCAGCTGAAAAACACTTTTTTGAAGAAAAATTTTTTGAAATCTTGCATTTTGACGCTTTACGACACCGTAGATGGCTGCATGGCATCATTTTGTAGTACCGCACGCATTTTTTATACCGATCTGACGCCGTTTTTTGATTCACGTCTTTCGCCCTATGGTCGACGTTCTCTGAAGAACCGTTGATCGCACCTGAAAAATTCCTGTTTCATCGGCTAGAGTAGGACGAAATACACCTAGTACGATGTTTAGCAACGGCTGTGAACTGTTGCGGGTGAGTTACAGCCAACTTTATCTTTTACTATGAAAAATTTTCTGATATGAACGAAGTTATCTCGAGAACCGTTGATCGCACCTGGAAAATTCCGGTGCCATCGGCTTCAGCTCGTCGAAATACACCTAGTAAAGAAGTTTGAAGCAGCTGTGAAACGGTGCGGGTGAGTTACAGCCAACTTTATCTTTCGCTATGAAAAATTTTCTGATATGAACGAAGTTATCTCGAGAACCGTTGTTCGCACCTGGAAAATTCCAGTGCCATCGGCTTCAGCTCGTCGAAATACCCCTAGTAAAGAAGTTTGAAGCAGCTGTGAAACGGTGCGGGTGAGTTACAGCCAACTTTATCTTTTGCTATGAAAAATTTTCTGATATGAACGAAGTTATCTCGAGAACCGTTGATGGCACCTGGAAAATTCCAGTGCCATCGGCTTCAGCTCGTCGAAATACCCCTAATAAAGAAGTTTGAAGCAGCTGTGAACTGTTGCTGGTGAGTTATATCCAAGTTTAGCAATTACTATGAAAAATTTTCTGGTATGAACGAAGTTATCTCGAGAACCGTTGGTCGCACATCTAAAATTTCTGTTCCATCCGCTTCAGCTCGTCGAAATACCCCCCGAAGGCAATTTTCAAACGGCTGCATTCAGTTGTCGGGGAAATAATTGCAGTCTTATCCGTTTTAGTGAAAATCGTGCGTTTCAGCAGCTGAAAAACACTTTTTTGAAGAAAAATTTTTTGAAATCTTGCATTTTGACGCTTTACGACACCGTAGATGGCTGCATGGCATCATTTTGTAGTACCGCACGCATTTTTTATACCGATCTGACGCCGTTTTTTGATTCACGTCTTTCGCCCTATGGTCGACGTTCTCTGAAGAACCGTTGATCGCACCTGAAAAATTCCTGTTTCATCGGCTTCAGTAGGACGAAATACACCTAGTACGATGTTTAGCAACGGCTGTGAACTGTTGCGGGTGACTTACAGCCAACTTTATCTTTTACTATGAAAAATTTTCTGATATGAACGAAGTTATCTCGAGAACCGTTGATCGCACCTGGAAAATTCCGGTGCCATCGGCTTCAGCTCGTCGAAACATCCCTAGTAAAGAAGTTTGAAGCAGCTGTGAACTGTTGCGGGTGAGTTATATCCAAGTTTAGCAATTACTATGAAAAATTTTCTGATATGAACGAAGTTATCTCGAGAACCGTTGGTCGCACATCTAAAATTTCTGTTCCATCCGCTTCAGCTCGTCGAAATACCCCCCGATGACAATTTTCAAACGGCTGCATTCAGTTGTCGGGGAAATAATTGCAGTCTTATCCGTTTTAGTGAAAATCGTGCGTTTCAGCAGCTGAAAAACACTTTTTTGAAGAAAAATTTTTTGAAATCTTGCATTTTGACGCTTTACGACACCGTAGATGGCTGCATGGCATCATTTTGTAGTACCGCACGCATTTTTTATACCGATCTGACGCCGTTTTTTGATTCACGTCTTTCGCCCTATGGTCGACGGTCTCTGAAGAACCGTTGATCGCACCTGAAAAATTCCGGTTGCATCGGCTTCAGTAGGACGAAATACACCTAGTACGATGTTTAGCAACGGCTGTGAACTGTTGCGGGTGAGTTACAGCCAACTTTATCTTTTACTATGAAAAATTTTCTGATATGAACGAAGTTATCTCGAGAACCGTTGATCGCACCTGGTAAATTCCGGTGCCATCGGCTTCAGCTTGTCGGAATACACCTAGTAAAGAAGTTTGAAGCAGCTGTGAAACGGTGCGGGTGAGTTACAGCCAACTTTATCTTTTGCTATGAAAAATTTTCTGATATGAACGAAGTTATCTCGAGAACCGTTGATCGCACCTTGAAAATTCCGGTGCCATCGGCTTCAGCTCGTCGAAATACACCTAGTAAAGAAGTTTGAAGCAGCTGTGAAACGGTGCGGGTGAGTTACAGCCAACTTTATCTTTTGCTATGAAAAATTTTCTGATATGAACGAAGTTATCTCGAGAACCGTTGATCGCACCTGGAAAATTCCGGTGCCATCGGCTTCAGCTCGTCGAAATACACCTAGTAAAGAAGTTTGAAGCAGCTGTGAAACGGTGCGGGTGAGTTACAGCCAACTTTATCTTTTGCTATGAAAAATTTTCTGATATGAACGAAGTTATCTCGAGAACCGTTGATCGCACCTGGAAAATTCCGGTGCCATCGGCTTCAGCTCGTCGAAATACACCTAGTAAAGAAGTTTGAAGCAGCTGTGAAACGGTGCGGGTGAGTTACAGCCAACTTTATCTTTTGCTATGAAAAATTTTCTGATATGAACGAAGTTATCTCGAGAACCGTTGATCGCACCTGGTAAATTCCGGTGCCATCGGCTTCAGCTTGTCGGAATACACCTAGTAAAGAAGTTTGAAGCAGCTGTGAAACGGTGCGGGTGAGTTACAGCCAACTTTATCTTTTGCTATGAAAAATTTTCTGATATGAACGAAGTTATCTCGAGAACCGTTGATCGCACCTGGAAAATTCCGGTGCCATCGGCTTCAGCTCGTCGAAATACACCTAGTAAAGAAGTTTGAAGCAGCTGTGAAACGATGCGGGTGAGTTACAGCCAACTTTATCTTTTGCTATGAAAAATTTTCTGATATGAACGAAGTTATCTCGAGAACCGTTGATCGCACCTGGAAAATTCCGGTGCCATCGGCTTCAGCTCGTCGAAATACACCTAGTGAAGAAGTTTGAAGCAGCTGTGAAACGGTGCGGGTGAGTTACAGCCAACTTTATCTTTTGCTATGAAAAATTTTCTGATATGAACGAAGTTATCTCGAGAACCGTTGATCGCACCTGGAAAATTCCAGTGCCATCGGCTTCAGATCGTCGAAATACCCCTAGTAAAGAAGTTTGAAGCAGCTGTGAACTGTTGCTGGTGAGTTATATCCAAGTTTAGCAATTACTATGAAAAATTTTCTGATATGAACGAAGTTATCTCGAGAACCGTTGGTCGCACATCTAAAATTTCTGTTCCATCCGCTTCAGCTCGTCGAAATACCCCCCGAAGGCAATTTTCAAACGGCTGCATTCAGTTGTCGGGGAAATAAGTGCAGTCTTATCCGTTTTAGTGAAAATCGTGCGTTTCAGCAGCTGAAAAACACTTTTTTGAAGAAAAATTTTTTGAAATCTTGCATTTTGACGCTTTACGACACCGTAGATGGCTGCATGGCATCATTTTGTAGTACCGCACGCATTTTTTATACCGATCTGACGCCGTTTTTTGATTCACGTCTTTCGCCCTATGGTCGACGTTCTCTGAAGAACCGTTGATCGCACCTGAAAAATTCCTGTTTCATCGGCTAGAGTAGGACGAAATACACCTAGTACGATATTTAGCAACGGCTGTGAACTGTTGCGGGTGAGTTACAGCCAACTTTATCTTTTACTATGAAAAATTTTCTGATATGAACGAAGTTATCTCGAGAACCGTTGATCGCACCTGGAAAATTCCGGTGCCATCGGCTTCAGCTCGTCGAAATACACCTAGTAAAGAAGTTTGAAGCAGCTGTGAAACGGTGCGGGTGAGTTACAGCCAACTTTATCTTTTGCTATGAAAAATTTTCTGATATGAACGAAGTTATCTCGAGAACCGTTGATCGCACCTGGAAAATTCCAGTGCCATCGGCTTCAGCTCGTCGAAATACCCCTAGTAAAGAAGTTTGAAGCAGCTGTGAAACGGTGCGGGTGAGTTACAGCCAACTTTATCTTTTGCTATGAAAAATTTTCTGATATGAACGAAGTTATCTCGAGAACCGTTGATCGCACCTGGAAAATTCCAGTGCCATCGGCTTCAGATCGTCGAAATACCCCTAGTAAAGAAGTTTGAAGCAGCTGTGAACTGTTGCTGGTGAGTTATATCCAAGTTTAGCAATTACTATGAAAAATTTTCTGATATGAACGAAGTTATCTCGAGAACCGTTGGTCGCACATCTAAAATTTCTGTTCCATCCGCTTCAGCTCGTCGAAATACCCCCCGAAGGCAATTTTCAAACGGCTGCATTCAGTTGTCGGGGAAATAATTGCAGTCTTATCCGTTTTAGTGAAAATCGTGCGTTTCAGCAGCTGAAAAACACTTTTTTGAAGAAAAATTTTTTGAAATCTTGCATTTTGACGCTTTACGACACCGTAGATGGCTGCATGGCATCATTTTGTAGTACCGCACGCATTTTTTATACCGATCTGACGCCGTTTTTTGATTCACGTCTTTCGCCCTATGGTCGACGTTCTCTGAAGAACCGTTGATCGCACCTGAAAAATTCCTGTTTCATCGGCTAGAGTAGGACGAAATACACCTAGTACGATATTTAGCAACGGCTGTGAACTGTTGCGGGTGAGTTACAGCCAACTTTATCTTTTACTATGAAAAATTTTCTGATATGAACGAAGTTATCTCGAGAACCGTTGATCGCACCTGGAAAATTCCGGTGCCATCGGCTTCAGCTCGTCGAAATACACCTAGTAAAGAAGTTTGAAGCAGCTGTGAAACGGTGCGGGTGAGTTACAGCCAACTTTATCTTTTGCTATGAAAAATTTTCTGATATGAACGAAGTTATCTCGAGAACCGTTGATCGCACCTGGAAAATTCCAGTGCCATCGGCTTCAGCTCGTCGAAATACCCCTAGTAAAGAAGTTTGAAGCAGCTGTGAAACGGTGCGGGTGAGTTACAGCCAACTTTATCTTTTGCTATGAAAAATTTTCTGATATGAACGAAGTTATCTCGAGAACCGTTGATCGCACCTGGAAAATTCCAGTGCCATCGGCTTCAGCTCGTCGAAATACCCCTAGTAAAGAAGTTTGAAGCAGCTGTGAAACGGTGCGGGTGAGTTACAGCCAACTTTATCTTTTGCTATGAAAAATTTTCTGATATGAACGAAGTTATCTCGAGAACCGTTGATCGCACCTGGAAAATTCCAGTGCCATCGGCTTCAGATCGTCGAAATACCCCTAGTAAAGAAGTTTGAAGCAGCTGTGAACTGTTGCTGGTGAGTTATATCCAAGTTTAGCAATTACTATGAAAAATTTTCTGATATGAACGAAGTTATCTCGAGAACCGTTGGTCGCACATCTAAAATTTCTGTTCCATCCGCTTCAGCTCGTCGGAATACCCCCCGAAGGCAATTTTCAAACGGCTGCATTCAGTTGTCGGGGAAATAATTGCAGTCTTATCCGTTTTAGTGAAAATCGTGCGTTTCAGCAGCTGAAAAACACTTTTTTGAAGAAAAATTTTTTGAAATCTTGCATTTTGACGCTTTACGACACCGTAGATGGCTGCATGGCATCATTTTGTAGTACCGCACGCATTTTTTATACCGATCTGACGCCGTTTTTTGATTCACGTCTTTCGCCCTATGGTCGACGGTCTCTGAAGAACCGTTGATCGCACCTGAAAAATTCCGGTTGCATCGGCTTCAGTAGGACGAAATACACCTAGTACGATGTTTAGCAACGGCTGTGAACTGTTGCGGGTGAGTTACAGCCAACTTTATCTTTTACTATGAAAAATTTTCTGATATGAACGAAGTTATCTCGAGAACCGTTGATCGCACCTGGTAAATTCCGGTGCCATCGGCTTCAGCTTGTCGGAATACACCTAGTAAAGAAGTTTGAAGCAGCTGTGAAACGGTGCGGGTGAGTTACAGCCAACTTTATCTTTTGCTATGAAAAATTTTCTGATATGAACGAAGTTATCTCGAGAACCGTTGATCGCACCTGGAAAATTCCGGTGCCATCGGCTTCAGCTCGTCGAAATACACCTAGTAAAGAAGTTTGAAGCAGCTGTGAAACGGTGCGGGTGAGTTACAGCCAACTTTATCTTTTGCTATGAAAAATTTTCTGATATGAACGAAGTTATCTCGAGAACCGTTGATCGCACCTGGAAAATTCCGGTGCCATCGGCTTCAGCTCGTCGAAATACACCTAGTAAAGAAGTTTGAAGCAGCTGTGAAACGGTGCGGGTGAGTTACAGCCAACTTTATCTTTTGCTATGAAAAATTTTCTGATATGAACGAAGTTATCTCGAGAACCGTTGATCGCACCTGGAAAATTCCAGTGCCATCGGCTTCAGCTCGTCGAAATACCCCTAGTAAAGAAGTTTGAAGCAGCTGTGAAACGGTGCGGGTGAGTTACAGCCAACTTTATCTTTTGCTATGAAAAATTTTCTGATATGAACGAAGTTATCTCGAGAACCGTTGATCGCACCTGGAAAATTCCAGTGCCATCGGCTTCAGATCGTCGAAATACCCCTAGTAAAGAAGTTTGAAGCAGCTGTGAACTGTTGCTGGTGAGTTATATCCAAGTTTAGCAATTACTATGAAAAATTTTCTGATATGAACGAAGTTATCTCGAGAACCGTTGGTCGCACATCTAAAATTTCTGTTCCATCCGCTTCAGCTCGTCGAAATACCCCCCGAAGGCAATTTTCAAACGGCTGCATTCAGTTGTCGGGGAAATAATTGCAGTCTTATCCGTTTTAGTGAAAATCGTGCGTTTCAGCAGCTGAAAAACACTTTTTTGAAGAAAAATTTTTTGAAATCTTGCATTTTGACGCTTTACGACACCGTAGATGGCTGCATGGCATCATTTTGTAGTACCGCACGCATTTTTTATACCGATCTGACGCCGTTTTTTGATTCACGTCTTTCGCCCTATGGTCGACGTTCTCTGAAGAACCGTTGATCGCACCTGAAAAATTCCTGTTTCATCGGCTAGAGTAGGACGAAATACACCTAGTACGATGTTTAGCAACGGCTGTGAACTGTTGCGGGTGAGTTACAGCCAACTTTATCTTTTACTATGAAAAATTTTCTGATATGAACGAAGTTATCTCGAGAACCGTTGATCGCACCTGGAAAATTCCGGTGCCATCGGCTTCAGCTCGTCGAAATACACCTAGTAAAGAAGTTTGAAGCAGCTGTGAAACGGTGCGGGTGAGTTACAGCCAACTTTATCTTTCGCTATGAAAAATTTTCTGATATGAACGAAGTTATCTCGAGAACCGTTGTTCGCACCTGGAAAATTCCAGTGCCATCGGCTTCAGCTCGTCGAAATACCCCTAGTAAAGAAGTTTGAAGCAGCTGTGAAACGGTGCGGGTGAGTTACAGCCAACTTTATCTTTTGCTATGAAAAATTTTCTGATATGAACGAAGTTATCTCGAGAACCGTTGATCGCACCTGGAAAATTCCAGTGCCATCGGCTTCAGGTCGTCGAAATACCCCTAGTAAAGAAGTTTGAAGCAGCTGTGAAACGGTGCGGGTGAGTTACAGCCAACTTTATCTTTTGCTATGAAAAATTTTCTGATATGAACGAAGTTATCTCGAGAACCGTTGATCGCACCTGGAAAATTCCAGTGCCATCGGCTTCAGCTCGTCGAAATACCCCTAGTAAAGAAGTTTGAAGCAGCTGTGAAACGGTGCGGGTGAGTTACAGCCAACTTTATCTTTTGCTATGAAAAATTTTCTGATATGAACGAAGTTATCTCGAGAACCGTTGATGGCACCTGGAAAATTCCAGTGCCATCGGCTTCAGCTCGTCGAAATACCCCTAATAAAGAAGTTTGAAGCAGCTGTGAACTGTTGCTGGTGAGTTATATCCAAGTTTAGCAATTACTATGAAAAATTTTCTGATATGAACGAAGTTATCTCGAGAACCGTTGGTCGCACATCTAAAATTTCTGTTCCATCCGCTTCAGCTCGTCGAAATACCCCCCGAAGGCAATTTTCAAACGGCTGCATTCAGTTGTCGGGGAAATAATTGCAGTCTTATCCGTTTTAGTGAAAATCGTGCGTTTCAGCAGCTGAAAAACACTTTTTTGAAGAAAAATTTTTTGAAATCTTGCATTTTGACGCTTTACGACACCGTAGATGGCTGCATGGCATCATTTTGTAGTACCGCACGCATTTTTTATACCGATCTGACGCCGTTTTTTGATTCACGTCTTTCGCCCTATGGTCGACGTTCTCTGAAGAACCGTTGATCGCACCTGAAAAATTCCTGTTTCATCGGCTTCAGTAGGACGAAATACACCTAGTACGATGTTTAGCAACGGCTGTGAACTGTTGCGGGTGACTTACAGCCAACTTTATCTTTTACTATGAAAAATTTTCTGATATGAACGAAGCTATCTCGAGAACCGTTGATCGCACCTGGAAAATTCCGGTGCCATCGGCTTCAGCTCGTCGAAACATCCCTAGTAAAGAAGTTTGAAGCAGCTGTGAACTGTTGCGGGTGAGTTATATCCAAGTTTAGCAATTACTATGAAAAATTTTCTGATATGAACGAAGTTATCTCGAGAACCGTTGGTCGCACATCTAAAATTTCTGTTCCATCCGCTTCAGCTCGTCGAAATACCCCCCGATGACAATTTTCAAACGGCTGCATTCAGTTGTCGGGGAAATAATTGCAGTCTTATCCGTTTTAGTGAAAATCGTGCGTTTCAGCAGCTGAAAAACACTTTTTTGAAGAAAAATTTTTTGAAATCTTGCATTTTGACGCTTTACGACACCGTAGATGGCTGCATGGCATCATTTTGTAGTACCGCACGCATTTTTTATACCGATCTGACGCCGTTTTTTGATTCACGTCTTTCGCCCTATGGTCGACGGTCTCTGAAGAACCGTTGATCGCACCTGAAAAATTCCGGTTGCATCGGCTTCAGTAGGACGAAATACACCTAGTACGATGTTTAGCAACGGCTGTGAACTGTTGCGGGTGAGTTACAGCCAACTTTATCTTTTACTATGAAAAATTTTCTGATATGAACGAAGTTATCTCGAGAACCGTTGATCGCACCTGGTAAATTCCGGTGCCATCGGCTTCAGCTTGTCGGAATACACCTAGTAAAGAAGTTTGAAGCAGCTGTGAAACGGTGCGGGTGAGTTACAGCCAACTTTATCTTTTGCTATGAAAAATTTTCTGATATGAACGAAGTTATCTCGAGAACCGTTGATCGCACCTGGAAAATTCCGGTGCCATCGGCTTCAGCTCGTCGAAATACACCTAGTAAAGAAGTTTGAAGCAGCTGTGAAACGGTGCGGGTGAGTTACAGCCAACTTTATCTTTCGCTATGAAAAATTTTCTGATATGAACGAAGTTATCTCGAGAACCGTTGTTCGCACCTGGAAAATTCCAGTGCCATCGGCTTCAGCTCGTCGAAATACCCCTAGTAAAGAAGTTTGAAGCAGCTGTGAAACGGTGCGGGTGAGTTACAGCCAACTTTATCTTTTGCTATGAAAAATTTTCTGATATGAACGAAGTTATCTCGAGAACCGTTGATCGCACCTGGAAAATTCCAGTGCCATCGGCTTCAGGTCGTCGAAATACCCCTAGTAAAGAAGTTTGAAGCAGCTGTGAAACGGTGCGGGTGAGTTACAGCCAACTTTATCTTTTGCTATGAAAAATTTTCTGATATGAACGAAGTTATCTCGAGAACCGTTGATCGCACCTGGAAAATTCCAGTGCCATCGGCTTCAGCTCGTCGAAATACCCCTAGTAAAGAAGTTTGAAGCAGCTGTGAAACGGTGCGGGTGAGTTACAGCCAACTTTATCTTTTGCTATGAAAAATTTTCTGATATGAACGAAGTTATCTCGAGAACCGTTGATGGCACCTGGAAAATTCCAGTGCCATCGGCTTCAGCTTGTCGGAATACACCTAGTAAAGAAGTTTGAAGCAGCTGTGAAACGGTGCGGGTGAGTTACAGCCAACTTTATCTTTTGCTATGAAAAATTTTCTGATATGAACGAAGTTATCTCGAGAACCGTTGATCGCACCTGGAAAATTCCGGTGCCATCGGCTTCAGCTCGTCGAAATACACCTAGTAAAGAAGTTTGAAGCAGCTGTGAAACGGTGCGGGTGAGTTACAGCCAACTTTATCTTTTGCTATGAAAAATTTTCTGATATGAACGAAGTTATCTCGAGAACCGTTGATCGCACCTGGAAAATTCCGGTGCCATCGGCTTCAGCTCGTCGAAATACACCTAGTAAAGAAGTTTGAAGCAGCTGTGAAACGGTGCGGGTGAGTTACAGCCAACTTTATCTTTTGCTATGAAAAATTTTCTGATATGAACGAAGTTATCTCGAGAACCGTTGATCGCACCTGGAAAATTCCGGTGCCATCGGCTTCAGCTCGTCGAAATACACCTAGTAAAGAAGTTTGAAGCAGCTGTGAAACGGTGCGGGTGAGTTACAGCCAACTTTATCTTTTGCTATGAAAAATTTTCTGATATGAACGAAGTTATCTCGAGAACCGTTGATCGCACCTGGTAAATTCCGGTGCCATCGGCTTCAGCTTGTCGGAATACACCTAGTAAAGAAGTTTGAAGCAGCTGTGAAACGGTGCGGGTGAGTTACAGCCAACTTTATCTTTTGCTATGAAAAATTTTCTGATATGAACGAAGTTATCTCGAGAACCGTTGATCGCACCTGGAAAATTCCGGTGCCATCGGCTTCAGCTCGTCGAAATACACCTAGTAAAGAAGTTTGAAGCAGCTGTGAAACGGTGCGGGTGAGTTACAGCCAACTTTATCTTTTGCTATGAAAAATTTTCTGATATGAACGAAGTTATCTCGAGAACCGTTGATCGCACCTGGAAAATTCCGGTGCCATCGGCTTCAGCTCGTCGAAATACACCTAGTGAAGAAGTTTGAAGCAGCTGTGAAACGGTGCGGGTGAGTTACAGCCAACTTTATCTTTTGCTATGAAAAATTTTCTGATATGAATGAAGTTATCTCGAGAACCGTTGATCGCACCTGGAAAATTCCAGTGCCATCGGCTTCAGCTCGTCGAAATACCCCTAGTAAAGAAGTTTGAAGCAGCTGTGAAACGGTGCGGGTGAGTTACAGCCAACTTTATCTTTTGCTATGAAAAATTTTCTGATATGAACGAAATTATCTCGAGAACCGTTGATCGCACCTGGAAAATTCCAGTGCCATCGGCTTCAGATCGTCGAAATACCCCTAGTAAAGAAGTTTGAAGCAGCTGTGAACTGTTGCTGGTGAGTTATATCCAAGTTTAGCAATTACTATGAAAAATTTTCTGATATGAACGAAGTTATCTCGAGAACCGTTGGTCGCACATCTAAAATTTCTGTTCCATCCGCTTCAGCTCGTCGAAATACCCCCCGAAGGCAATTTTCAAACGGCTGCATTCAGTTGTCGGGGAAATAATTGCAGTCTTATCCGTTTTAGTGAAAATCGTGCGTTTCAGCAGCTGAAAAACACTTTTTTGAAGAAAAATTTTTTGAAATCTTGCATTTTGACGCTTTACGACACCGTAGATGGCTGCATGGCATCATTTTGTAGTACCGCACGCATTTTTTATACCGATCTGACGCCGTTTTTTGATTCACGTCTTTCGCCCTATGGTCGACGGTCTCTGAAGAACCGTTGATCGCACCTGAAAAATTCCGGTTGCATCGGCTTCAGTAGGACGAAATACACCTAGTACGATGTTTAGCAACGGCTGTGAACTGTTGCGGGTGAGTTACAGCCAACTTTATCTTTTACTATGAAAAATTTTCTGATATGAACGAAGTTATCTCGAGAACCGTTGATCGCACCTGGTAAATTCCGGTGCCATCGGCTTCAGCTTGTCGGAATACACCTAGTAAAGAAGTTTGAAGCAGCTGTGAAACGGTGCGGGTGAGTTACAGCCAACTTTATCTTTTGCTATGAAAAATTTTCTGATATGAACGAAGTTATCTCGAGAACCGTTGATCGCACCTGGAAAATTCCGGTGCCATCGGCTTCAGCTCGTCGAAATACACCTAGTAAAGAAGTTTGAAGCAGCTGTGAAACGGTGCGGGTGAGTTACAGCCAACTTTATCTTTTGCTATGAAAAATTTTCTGATATGAACGAAGTTATCTCGAGAACCGTTGATCGCACCTGGAAAATTCCGGTGCCATCGGCTTCAGCTCGTCGAAATACACCTAGTAAAGAAGTTTGAAGCAGCTGTGAAACGGTGCGGGTGAGTTACAGCCAACTTTATCTTTTGCTATGAAAAATTTTCTGATATGAACGAAGTTATCTCGAGAACCGTTGATCGCACCTGGAAAATTCCGGTGCCATCGGCTTCAGCTCGTCGAAATACACCTAGTAAAGAAGTTTGAAGCAGCTGTGAAACGGTGCGGGTGAGTTACAGCCAACTTTATCTTTTGCTATGAAAAATTTTCTGATATGAACGAAGTTATCTCGAGAACCGTTGATCGCACCTGGAAAATTCCAGTGCCATCGGCTTCAGCTCGTCGAAATACCCCTAGTAAAGAAGTTTGAAGCAGCTGTGAAACGGTGCGGGTGAGTTACAGCCAACTTTATCTTTTGCTATGAAAAATTTCCTGATATGAACGAAGTTATCTCGAGAACCGTTGATCGCACCTGGAAAATTCCAGTGCCATCGGCTTCAGATCGTCGAAATACCCCTAGTAAAGAAGTTTGAAGCAGCTGTGAACTGTTGCTGGTGAGTTATATCCAAGTTTAGCAATTACTATGAAAAATTTTCTGATATGAACGAAGTTATCTCGAGAACCGTTGGTCGCACATCTAAAATTTCTGTTCCATCCGCTTCAGCTCGTCGAAATACCCCCCGAAGGCAATTTTCAAACGGCTGCATTCAGTTGTCGGGGAAATAATTGCAGTCTTATCCGTTTTAGTGAAAATCGTGCGTTTCAGCAGCTGAAAAACACTTTTTTGAAGAAAAATTTTTTGAAATCTTGCATTTTGACGCTTTACGACACCGTAGATGGCTGCATGGCATCATTTTGTAGTACCGCACGCATTTTTTATACCGATCTGACGCCGTTTTTTGATTCACGTCTTTCGCCCTATGGTCGACGGTCTCTGAAGAACCGTTGATCGCACCTGAAAAATTCCGGTTGCATCGGCTTCAGTAGGACGAAATACACCTAGTACGATGTTTAGCAACGGCTGTGAACTGTTGCGGGTGAGTTACAGCCAACTTTATCTTTTACTATGAAAGATTTTCTGATATGAACGAAGTTATCTCGAGAACCGTTGATCGCACCTGGTAAATTCCGGTGCCATCGGCTTCAGCTTGTCGGAATACACCTAGTAAAGAAGTTTGAAGCAGCTGTGAAACGGTGCGGGTGAGTTACAGCCAACTTTATCTTTTGCTATGAAAAATTTTCTGATATGAACGAAGTTATCTCGAGAACCGTTGATCGCACCTGGAAAATTCCGGTGCCATCGGCTTCAGCTCGTCGAAATACACCTAGTAAAGAAGTTTGAAGCAGCTGTGAAACGGTGCGGGTGAGTTACAGCCAACTTTATCTTTTGCTATGAAAAATTTTCTGATATGAACGAAGTTATCTCGAGAACCGTTGATCGCACCTGGAAAATTCCGGTGCCATCGGCTTCAGCTCGTCGAAATACACCTAGTAAAGAAGTTTGAAGCAGCTGTGAAACGGTGCGGGTGAGTTACAGCCAACTTTATCTTTTGCTATGAAAAATTTTCTGATATGAACGAAGTTATCTCGAGAACCGTTGATCGCACCTGGAAAATTCCAGTGCCATCGGCTTCAGATCGTCGAAATACCCCTAGTAAAGAAGTTTGAAGCAGCTGTGAACTGTTGCTGGTGAGTTATATCCAAGTTTAGCAATTACTATGAAAAATTTTCTGATATGAACGAAGTTATCTCGAGAACCGTTGGTCGCACATCTAAAATTTCTGTTCCATCCGCTTCAGCTCGTCGAAATACCCCCCGAAGGCAATTTTCAAACGGCTGCATTCAGTTGTCGGGGAAATAATTGCAGTCTTATCCGTTTTAGTGAAAATCGTGCGTTTCAGCAGCTGAAAAACACTTTTTTGAAGAAAAATTTTTTGAAATCTTGCATTTTGACGCTTTACGACACCGTAGATGGCTGCATGGCATCATTTTGTAGTACCGCACGCATTTTTTATACCGATCTGACGCCGTTTTTTGATTCACGTCTTTCGCCCTATGGTCGACGTTCTCTGAAGAACCGTTGATCGCACCTGAAAAATTCCTGTTTCATCGGCTAGAGTAGGACGAAATACACCTAGTACGATGTTTAGCAACGGCTGTGAACTGTTGCGGGTGAGTTACAGCCAACTTTATCTTTTACTATGAAAAATTTTCTGATATGAACGAAGTTATCTCGAGAACCGTTGATCGCACCTGGAAAATTCCGGTGCCATCGGCTTCAGCTCGTCGAAATACACCTAGTAAAGAAGTTTGAAGCAGCTGTGAACTGTTGCTGGTGAGTTATATCCAAGTTTAGCAATTACTATGAAAAATTTTCTGATATGAACGAAGTTATCTCGAGAACCGTTGGTCGCACATCTAAAATTTCTGTTCCATCCGCTTCAGCTCGTCGAAATACCCCCCGAAGGCAATTTTCAAACGGCTGCATTCAGTTGTCGGGGAAATAATTGCAGTCTTATCCGTTTTAGTGAAAATCGTGCGTTTCAGCAGCTGAAAAACACTTTTTTGAAGAAAAATTTTTTGAAATCTTGCATTTTGACGCTTTACGACACCGTAGATGGCTGCATGGCATCATTTTGTAGTACCGCACGCATTTTTTATACCGATCTGACGCCGTTTTTTGATTCACGTCTTTCGCCCTATGGTCGACGTTCTCTGAAGAACCGTTGATCGCACCTGAGAAATTCCTGTTTCATCGGCTAGAGTAGGACGAAATACACCTAGTACGATGTTTAGCAACGGCTGTGAACTGTTGCGGGTGAGTTACAGCCAACTTTATCTTTTGCTATGAAAAATTTTCTGATATGAACGAAGTTATCTCGAGAACCGTTGTTCGCACCTGGAAAATTCCAGTGCCATCGGCTTCAGCTCGTCGAAATACCCCTAGTAAAGAAGTTTGAAGCAGCTGTGAAACGGTGCGGGTGAGTTACAGCCAACTTTATCTTTTGCTATGAAAAATTTTCTGATATGAACGAAGTTATCTCGAGAACCGTTGATCGCACCTGGAAAATTCCAGTGCCATCGGCTTCAGCTCGTCGAAATACCCCTAGTAAAGAAGTTTGAAGCAGCTGTGAAACGGTGCGGGTGAGTTACAGCCAACTTTATCTTTTGCTATGAAAAATTTTCTGATATGAACGAAGTTATCTCGAGAACCGTTGATCGCACCTGGAAAATTCCAGTGCCATCGGCTTCAGCTCGTCGAAATACCCCTAGTAAAGAAGTTTGAAGCAGCTGTGAAACGGTGCGGGTGAGTTACAGCCAACTTTATCTTTTGCTATGAAAAATTTTCTGATATGAACGAAGTTATCTCGAGAACCGTTGATCGCACCTGGAAAATTCCAGTGCCATCGGCTTCAGATCGTCGAAATACCCCTAGTAAAGAAGTTTGAAGCAGCTGTGAACTGTTGCTGGTGAGTTATATCCAAGTTTAGCAATTACTATGAAAAATTTTCTGATATGAACGAAGTTATCTCGAGAACCGTTGGTCGCACATCTAAAATTTCTGTTCCATCCGCTTCAGCTCGTCGAAATACCCCCCGAAGGCAATTTTCAAACGGCTGCATTCAGTTGTCGGGGAAATAATTGCAGTCTTATCCGTTTTAGTGAAAATCGTGCGTTTCAGCAGCTGAAAAACACTTTTTTGAAGAAAAATTTTTTGAAATCTTGGATTTTGACGCTTTACGACACCGTAGATGGCTGCATGGCATCATTTTGTAGTACCGCACGCATTTTTTATACCGATCTGACGCCGTTTTTTGATTCACGTCTTTCGCCCTATGGTCGACGGTCTCTGAAGAACCGTTGATCGCACCTGAAAAATTCCGGTTGCATCGGCTTCAGTAGGACGAAATACACCTAGTACGATGTTTAGCAACGGCTGTGAACTGTTGCGGGTGAGTTACAGCCAACTTTATCTTTTACTATGAAAAATTTTCTGATATGAACGAAGTTATCTCGAGAACCGTTGATCGCACCTGGTAAATTCCGGTGCCATCGGCTTCAGCTTGTCGGAATACACCTAGTAAAGAAGTTTGAAGCAGCTGTGAAACGGTGCGGGTGAGTTACAGCCAACTTTATCTTTTGCTATGAAAAATTTTCTGATATGAACGAAGTTATCTCGAGAACCGTTGATCGCACCTGGTAAATTCCGGTGCCATCGGCTTCAGCTTGTCGGAATACACCTAGTAAAGAAGTTTGAAGCAGCTGTGAAACGGTGCGGGTGAGTTACAGCCAACTTTATCTTTTGCTATGAAAAATTTTCTGATATGAACGAAGTTATCTCGAGAACCGTTGATCGCACCTGGAAAATTCCGGTGCCATCGGCTTCAGCTCGTCGAAATACACCTAGTAAAGAAGTTTGAAGCAGCTGTGAAACGGTGCGGGTGAGTTACAGCCAACTTTATCTTTTGCTATGAAAAATTTTCTGATATGAACGAAGTTATCTCGAGAACCGTTGATCGCACCTGGAAAATTCCGGTGCCATCGGCTTCAGCTCGTCGAAATACACCTAGTAAAGAAGTTTGAAGCAGCTGTGAAACGGTGCGGGTGAGTTACAGCCAACTTTATCTTTTGCTATGAAAAATTTTCTGATATGAACGAAGTTATCTCGAGAACCGTTGATCGCACCTGGAAAATTCCAGTGCCATCGGCTTCAGCTCGTCGAAATACCCCTAGTAAAGAAGTTTGAAGCAGCTGTGAAACGGTGCGGGTGAGTTACAGCCAACTTTATCTTTTGCTATGAAAAATTTTCTGATATGAACGAAGTTATCTCGAGAACCGTTGATCGCACCTGGAAAATTCCAGTGCCATCGGCTTCAGATCGTCGAAATACCCCTAGTAAAGAAGTTTGAAGCAGCTGTGAACTGTTGCTGGTGAGTTATATCCAAGTTTAGCAATTACTATGAAAAATTTTCTGATATGAACGAAGTTATCTCGAGAACCGTTGGTCGCACATCTAAAATTTCTGTTCCATCCGCTTCAGCTCGTCGAAATACCCCCCGAAGGCAATTTTCAAACGGCTGCATTCAGTTGTCGGGGAAATAATTGCAGTCTTATCCGTTTTAGTGAAAATCGTGCGTTTCAGCAGCTGAAAAACACTTTTTTGAAGAAAAATTTTTTGAAATCTTGCATTTTGACGCTTTACGACACCGTAGATGGCTGCATGGCATCATTTTGTAGTACCGCACGCATTTTTTATACCGATCTGACGCCGTTTTTTGATTCACGTCTTTCGCCCTATGGTCGACGTTCTCTGAAGAACCGTTGATCGCACCTGAAAAATTCCTGTTTCATCGGCTAGAGTAGGACGAAATACACCTAGTACGATGTTTAGCAACGGCTGTGAACTGTTGCGGGTGAGTTACAGCCAACTTTATCTTTTACTATGAAAAATTTTCTGATATGAACGAAGTTATCTCGAGAACCGTTGATCGCACCTGGAAAATTCCGGTGCCATCGGCTTCAGCTCGTCGAAATACACCTAGTAAAGAAGTTTGAAGCAGCTGTGAACTGTTGCTGGTGAGTTATATCCAAGTTTAGCAATTACTATGAAAAATTTTCTGATATGAACGAAGTTATCTCGAGAACCGTTGGTCGCACATCTAAAATTTCTGTTCCATCCGCTTCAGCTCGTCGAAATACCCCCCGAAGGCAATTTTCAAACGGCTGCATTCAGTTGTCGGGGAAATAATTGCAGTCTTATCCGTTTTAGTGAAAATCGTGCGTTTCAGCAGCTGAAAAACACTTTTTTGAAGAAAAATTTTTTGAAATCTTGCATTTTGACGCTTTACGACACCGTAGATGGCTGCATGGCATCATTTTGTAGTACCGCACGCATTTTTTATACCGATCTGACGCCGTTTTTTGATTCACGTCTTTCGCCCTATGGTCGACGTTCTCTGAAGAACCGTTGATCGCACCTGAGAAATTCCTGTTTCATCGGCTAGAGTAGGACGAAATACACCTAGTACGATGTTTAGCAACGGCTGTGAACTGTTGCGGGTGAGTTACAGCCAACTTTATCTTTTGCTATGAAAAATTTTCTGATATGAACGAAGTTATCTCGAGAACCGTTGTTCGCACCTGGAAAATTCCAGTGCCATCGGCTTCAGCTCGTCGAAATACCCCTAGTAAAGAAGTTTGAAGCAGCTGTGAAACGGTGCGGGTGAGTTACAGCCAACTTTATCTTTTGCTATGAAAAATTTTCTGATATGAACGAAGTTATCTCGAGAACCGTTGATCGCACCTGGAAAATTCCAGTGCCATCGGCTTCAGCTCGTCGAAATACCCCTAGTAAAGGAGTTTGAAGCAGCTGTGAAACGGTGCGGGTGAGTTACGGCCAACTTTATCTTTTGCTATGAAAAATTTTCTGATATGAACGAAGTTATCTCGAGAACCGTTGATCGCACCTGGAAAATTCCAGTGCCATCGGCTTCAGCTCGTCGAAATACCCCTAGTAAAGAAGTTTGAAGCAGCTGTGAAACGGTGCGGGTGAGTTACAGCCAACTTTATCTTTTGCTATGAAAAATTTTCTGATATGAACGAAGTTATCTCGAGAACCGTTGATCGCACCTGGAAAATTCCAGTGCCATCGGCTTCAGATCGTCGAAATACCCCTAGTAAAGAAGTTTGAAGCAGCTGTGAACTGTTGCTGGTGAGTTATATCCAAGTTTAGCAATTACTATGAAAAATTTTCTGATATGAACGAAGTTATCTCGAGAACCGTTGGTCGCACATCTAAAATTTCTGTTCCATCCGCTTCAGCTCGTCGAAATACCCCCCGAAGGCAATTTTCAAACGGCTGCATTCAGTTGTCGGGGAAATAATTGCAGTCTTATCCGTTTTAGTGAAAATCGTGCGTTTCAGCAGCTGAAAAACACTTTTTTGAAGAAAAATTTTTTGAAATCTTGGATTTTGACGCTTTACGACACCGTAGATGGCTGCATGGCATCATTTTGTAGTACCGCACGCATTTTTTATACCGATCTGACGCCGTTTTTTGATTCACGTCTTTCGCCCTATGGTCGACGGTCTCTGAAGAACCGTTGATCGCACCTGAAAAATTCCGGTTGCATCGGCTTCAGTAGGACGAAATACACCTAGTACGATGTTTAGCAACGGCTGTGAACTGTTGCGGGTGAGTTACAGCCAACTTTATCTTTTACTATGAAAAATTTTCTGATATGAACGAAGTTATCTCGAGAACCGTTGATCGCACCTGGTAAATTCCGGTGCCATCGGCTTCAGCTTGTCGGAATACACCTAGTAAAGAAGTTTGAAGCAGCTGTGAAACGGTGCGGGTGAGTTACAGCCAACTTTATCTTTTGCTATGAAAAATTTTCTGATATGAACGAAGTTATCTCGAGAACCGTTGATCGCACCTGGTAAATTCCGGTGCCATCGGCTTCAGCTTGTCGGAATACACCTAGTGAAGAAGTTTGAAGCAGCTGTGAAACGGTGCGGGTGAGTTACAGCCAACTTTATCTTTTGCTATGAAAAATTTTCTGATATGAACGAAGTTATCTCGAGAACCGTTGATCGCACCTGGAAAATTCCGGTGCCATCGGCTTCAGCTCGTCGAAATACACCTAGTAAAGAAGTTTGAAGCAGCTGTGAAACGGTGCGGGTGAGTTACAGCCAACTTTATCTTTTGCTATGAAAAATTTTCTGATATGAACGAAGTTATCTCGAGAACCGTTGATCGCACCTGGAAAATTCCGGTGCCATCGGCTTCAGCTCGTCGAAATACACCTAGTAAAGAAGTTTGAAGCAGCTGTGAAACGGTGCGGGTGAGTTACAGCCAACTTTATCTTTTGCTATGAAAAATTTTCTGATATGAACGAAGTTATCTCGAGAACCGTTGATCGCACCTGGAAAATTCCAGTGCCATCGGCTTCAGCTCGTCGAAATACCCCTAGTAAAGAAGTTTGAAGCAGCTGTGAAACGGTGCGGGTGAGTTACAGCCAACTTTATCTTTTGCTATGAAAAATTTTCTGATATGAACGAAGTTATCTCGAGAACCGTTGATCGCACCTGGAAAATTCCAGTGCCATCGGCTTCAGATCGTCGAAATACCCCTAGTAAAGAAGTTTGAAGCAGCTGTGAACTGTTGCTGGTGAGTTATATCCAAGTTTAGCAATTACTATGAAAAATTTTCTGATATGAACGAAGTTATCTCGAGAACCGTTGGTCGCACATCTAAAATTTCTGTTCCATCCGCTTCAGCTCGTCGAAATACCCCCCGAAGGCAATTTTCAAACGGCTGCATTCAGTTGTCGGGGAAATAATTGCAGTCTTATCCGTTTTAGTGAAAATCGTGCGTTTCAGCAGCTGAAAAACACTTTTTTGAAGAAAAATTCTTGAAATCTTGCATTTTGACGCTTTACGACACCGTAGATGGCTGCATGGCATCATTTTGTAGTACCGCACGCATTTTTTATACTGATCTGACGCCGTTTTTTGATTCACGTCTTTCGCCCTATGGTCGACGTTCTCTGAAGAACCGTTGATCGCACCTGAAAAATTCCTGTTTCATCGGCTAGAGTAGGACGAAATACACCTAGTACGATGTTTAGCAACGGCTGTGAACTGTTGCGGGTGAGTTACAGCCAACTTTATCTTTTACTATGAAAAATTTTCTGATATGAACGAAGTTATCTCGAGAACCGTTGATCGCACCTGGAAAATTCCGGTGCCATCGGCTTCAGCTCGTCGAAATACACCTAGTAAAGAAGTTTGAAGCAGCTGTGAAACGGTGCGGGTGAGTTACAGCCAACTTTATCTTTTGCTATGAAAAATTTTCTGATATGAACGAAGTTATCTCGAGAACCGTTGATCGCACCTGGAAAATTCCAGTGCCATCGGCTTCAGCTCGTCGAAATACCCCTAGTAAAGAAGTTTGAAGCAGCTGTGAAACGGTGCGGGTGAGTTACAGCCAACTTTATCTTTTGCTATGAAAAATTTTCTGATATGAACGAAGTTATCTCGAGAACCGTTGATCGCACCTGGAAAATTCCAGTGCCATCGGCTTCAGATCGTCGAAATACCCCTAGTAAAGAAGTTTGAAGCAGCTGTGAACTGTTGCTGGTGAGTTATATCCAAGTTTAGCAATTACTATGAAAAATTTTCTGATATGAACGAAGTTATCTCGAGAACCGTTGGTCGCACATCTAAAATTTCTGTTCCATCCGCTTCAGCTCGTCGAAATACCCCCTGAAGGCAATTTTCAAACGGCTGCATTCAGTTGTCGGGGAAATAATTGCAGTCTTATCCGTTTTAGTGAAAATCGTGCGTTTCAGCAGCTGAAAAACACTTTTTTGAAGAAAAATTCTTGAAATCTTGCATTTTGACGCTTTACGACACCGTAGATGGCTGCATGGCATCATTTTGTAGTACCGCACGCATTTTTTATACCGATCTGACGCCGTTTTTTGATTCACGTCTTTCGCCCTATGGTCGACGTTCTCTGAAGAACCGTTGATCGCACCTGAAAAATTCCTGTTTCATCGGCTAGAGTAGGACGAAATACACCTAGTACGATGTTTAGCAACGGCTGTGAACTGTTGCGGGTGAGTTACAGCCAACTTTATCTTTTACTATGAAAAATTTTCTGATATGAACGAAGTTATCTCGAGAACCGTTGATCGCACCTGGAAAATTCCGGTGCCATCGGCTTCAGCTCGTCGAAATACACCTAGTAAAGAAGTTTGAAGCAGCTGTGAAACGGTGCGGGTGAGTTACAGCCAACTTTATCTTTTGCTATGAAAAATTTTCTGATATGAACGAAGTTATCTCGAGAACCGTTGTTCGCACCTGGAAAATTCCAGTGCCATCGGCTTCAGCTCGTCGAAATACCCCTAGTAAAGAAGTTTGAAGCAGCTGTGAAACGGTGCGGGTGAGTTACAGCCAACTTTATCTTTTGCTATGAAAAATTTTCTGATATGAACGAAGTTATCTCGAGAACCGTTGGTCGCACATCTAAAATTTCTGTTCCATCCGCTTCAGCTCGTCGAAATACCCCCCGAAGGCAATTTTCAAACGGCTGCATTCAGTTGTCGGGGAAATAATTGCAGTCTTATCCGTTTTAGTGAAAATCGTGCGTTTCAGCAGCTGAAAAACACTTTTTTGAAGAAAAATTTTTTGAAATCTTGCATTTTGACGCTTTACGACACCGTAGATGGCTGCATGGCATCATTTTGTAGTACCGCACGCATTTTTTATACCGATCTGACGCCGTTTTTTGATTCACGTCTTTCGCCCTATGGTCGACGGTCTCTGAAGAACCGTTGATCGCACCTGAAAAATTCCGGTTGCATCGGCTTCAGTAGGACGAAATACACCTAGTACGATGTTTAGCAACGGCTGTGAACTGTTGCGGGTGAGTTACAGCCAACTTTATCTTTTACTATGAAAAATTTTCTGATATGAACGAAGTTATCTCGAGAACCGTTGATCGCACCTGGTAAATTCCGGTGCCATCGGCTTCAGCTTGTCGGAATACACCTAGTAAAGAAGTTTGAAGCAGCTGTGAAACGGTGCGGGTGAGTTACAGCCAACTTTATCTTTTGCTATGAAAAATTTTCTGATATGAACGAAGTTATCTCGAGAACCGTTGATCGCACCTGGAAAATTCCAGTGCCATCGGCTTCAGCTCGTCGAAATACCCCTAGTAAAGAAGTTTGAAGCAGCTGTGAAACGGTGCGGGTGAGTTACAGCCAACTTTATCTTTTGCTATGAAAAATTTTCTGATATGAACGAAGTTATCTCGAGAACCGTTGTTCGCACCTGGAAAATTCCAGTGCCATCGGCTTCAGCTCGTCGAAATACCCCTAGTAAAGAAGTTTGAAGCAGCTGTGAAACGGTGCGGGTGAGTTACAGCCAACTTTATCTTTTGCTATGAAAAATTTTCTGATATGAACGAAGTTATCTCGAGAACCGTTGATCGCACCTGGAAAATTCCAGTGCCATCGGCTTCAGCTCGTCGAAATACCCCTAGTAAAGAAGTTTGAAGCAGCTGTGAAACGGTGCGGGTGAGTTACAGCCAACTTTATCTTTTGCTATGAAAAATTTTCTGATATGAACGAAGTTATCTCGAGAACCGTTGATCGCACCTGGAAAATTCCAGTGCCATCGGCTTCAGCTCGTCGAAATACCCCTAGTAAAGAAGTTTGAAGCAGCTGTGAAACGGTGCGGGTGAGTTACAGCCAACTTTATCTTTTGCTATGAAAAATTTTCTGATATGAACGAAGTTATCTCGAGAACCGTTGATCGCACCTGGAAAATTCCAGTGCCATCGGCTTCAGATCGTCGAAATACCCCTAGTAAAGAAGTTTGAAGCAGCTGTGAACTGTTGCTGGTGAGTTATATCCAAGTTTAGCAATTACTATGAAAAATTTTCTGATATGAACGAAGTTATCTCGAGAACCGTTGGTCGCACATCTAAAATTTCTGTTCCATCCGCTTCAGCTCGTCGAAATACCCCCCGAAGGCAATTTTCAAACGGCTGCATTCAGTTGTCGGGGAAATAATTGCAGTCTTATCCGTTTTAGTGAAAATCGTGCGTTTCAGCAGCTGAAAAACACTTTTTTGAAGAAAAATTCTTGAAATCTTGCATTTTGACGCTTTACGACACCGTAGATGGCTGCATGGCATCATTTTGTAGTACCGCACGCATTTTTTATACCGATCTGACGCCGTTTTTTGATTCACGTCTTTCGCCCTATGGTCGACGTTCTCTGAAGAACCGTTGATCGCACCTGAAAAATTCCTGTTTCATCGGCTAGAGTAGGACGAAATACACCTAGTACGATGTTTAGCAACGGCTGTGAACTGTTGCGGGTGAGTTACAGCCAACTTTATCTTCTACTATGAAAAATTTTCTGATATGAACGAAGTTATCTCGAGAACCGTTGTTCGCACCTGGAAAATTCCAGTGCCATCGGCTTCAGCTCGTCGAAATACCCCTAGTAAAGAAGTTTGAAGCAGCTGTGAAACGGTGCGGGTGAGTTACAGCCAACTTTATCTTTTGCTATGAAAAATTTTCTGATATGAACGAAGTTATCTCGAGAACCGTTGATCGCACCTGGAAAATTCCAGTGCCATCGGCTTCAGCTCGTCGAAATACCCCTAGTAAAGAAGTTTGAAGCAGCTGTGAAACGGTGCGGGTGAGTTACAGCCAACTTTATCTTTTGCTATGAAAAATTTTCTGATATGAACGAAGTTATCTCGAGAACCGTTGATCGCACCTGGAAAATTCCAGTGCCATCGGCTTCAGCTCGTCGAAATACCCCTAGTAAAGAAGTTTGAAGCAGCTGTGAAACGGTGCGGGTGAGTTACAGCCAACTTTATCTTTTGCTATGAAAAATTTTCTGATATGAACGAAGTTATCTCGAGAACCGTTGATCGCACCTGGAAAATTCCAGTGCCATCGGCTTCAGATCGTCGAAATACCCCTAGTAAAGAAGTTTGAAGCAGCTGTGAACTGTTGCTGGTGAGTTATATCCAAGTTTAGCAATTACTATGAAAAATTTTCTGATATGAACGAAGTTATCTCGAGAACCGTTGGTCGCACATCTAAAATTTCTGTTCCATCCGCTTCAGCTCGTCGAAATACCCCCCGAAGGCAATTTTCAAACGGCTGCATTCAGTTGTCGGGGAAATAATTGCAGTCTTATCCGTTTTAGTGAAAATCGTGCGTTTCAGCAGCTGAAAAACACTTTTTTGAAGAAAAATTTTTTGAAATCTTGCATTTTGACGCTTTACGACACCGTAGATGGCTGCATGGCATCATTTTGTAGTACCGCACGCATTTTTTATACCGATCTGACGCCGTTTTTTGATTCACGTCTTTCGCCCTATGGTCGACGGTCTCTGAAGAACCGTTGATCGCACCTGAAAAATTCCGGTTGCATCGGCTTCAGTAGGACGAAATACACCTAGTACGATGTTTAGCAACGGCTGTGAACTGTTGCGGGTGAGTTACAGCCAACTTTATCTTTTACTATGAAAAATTTTCTGATATGAACGAAGTTATCTCGAGAACCGTTGATCGCACCTGGTAAATTCCGGTGCCATCGGCTTCAGCTTGTCGGAATACACCTAGTAAAGAAGTTTGAAGCAGCTGTGAAACGGTGCGGGTGAGTTACAGCCAACTTTATCTTTTGCTATGAAAAATTTTCTGATATGAACGAAGTTATCTCGAGAACCGTTGATCGCACCTGGAAAATTCCGGTGCCATCGGCTTCAGCTCGTCGAAATACACCTAGTAAAGAAGTTTGAAGCAGCTGTGAAACGGTGCGGGTGAGTTACAGCCAACTTTATCTTTTGCTATGAAAAATTTTCTGATATGAACGAAGTTATCTCGAGAACCGTTGATCGCACCTGGAAAATTCCGGTGCCATCGGCTTCAGCTCGTCGAAATACACCTAGTAAAGAAGTTTGAAGCAGCTGTGAAACGGTGCGGGTGAGTTACAGCCAACTTTATCTTTTGCTATGAAAAATTTTCTGATATGAACGAAGTTATCTCGAGAACCGTTGATCGCACCTGGAAAATTCCAGTGCCATCGGCTTCAGCTCGTCGAAATACCCCTAGTAAAGAAGTTTGAAGCAGCTGTGAAACGGTGCGGGTGAGTTACAGCCAACTTTATCTTTTGCTATGAAAAATTTTCTGATATGAACGAAGTTATCTCGAGAACCGTTGATCGCACCTGGAAAATTCCAGTGCCATCGGCTTCAGATCGTCGAAATACCCCTAGTAAAGAAGTTTGAAGCAGCTGTGAACTGTTGCTGGTGAGTTATATCCAAGTTTAGCAATTACTATGAAAAATTTTCTGATATGAACGAAGTTATCTCGAGAACCGTTGGTCGCACATCTAAAATTTCTGTTCCATCCGCTTCAGCTCGTCGAAATACCCCCCGAAGGCAATTTTCAAACGGCTGCATTCAGTTGTCGGGGAAATAATTGCAGTCTTATCCGTTTTAGTGAAAATCGTGCGTTTCAGCAGCTGAAAAACACTTTTTTGAAGAAAAATTTTTTGAAATCTTGCATTTTGACGCTTTACGACACCGTAGATGGCTGCATGGCATCATTTTGTAGTACCGCACGCATTTTTTATACCGATCTGACGCCGTTTTTTGATTCACGTCTTTCGCCCTATGGTCGACGGTCTCTGAAGAACCGTTGATCGCACCTGAAAAATTCCGGTTGCATCGGCTTCAGTAGGACGAAATACACCTAGTACGATGTTTAGCAACGGCTGTGAACTGTTGCGGGTGAGTTACAGCCAACTTTATCTTTTACTATGAAAAATTTTCTGATATGAACGAAGTTATCTCGAGAACCGTTGATCGCACCTGGTAAATTCCGGTGCCATCGGCTTCAGCTTGTCGGAATACACCTAGTAAAGAAGTTTGAAGCAGCTGTGAAACGGTGCGGGTGAGTTACAGCCAACTTTATCTTTTGCTATGAAAAATTTTCTGATATGAACGAAGTTATCTCGAGAACCGTTGATCGCACCTGGTAAATTCCGGTGCCATCGGCTTCAGCTTGTCGGAATACACCTAGTAAAGAAGTTTGAAGCAGCTGTGAAACGGTGCGGGTGAGTTACAGCCAACTTTATCTTTTGCTATGAAAAATTTTCTGATATGAACGAAGTTATCTCGAGAACCGTTGATCGCACCTGGAAAATTCCGGTGCCATCGGCTTCAGCTCGTCGAAATACACCTAGTAAAGAAGTTTGAAGCAGCTGTGAAACGGTGCGGGTGAGTTACAGCCAACTTTATCTTTTGCTATGAAAAATTTTCTGATATGAACGAAGTTATCTCGAGAACCGTTGATCGCACCTGGAAAATTCCGGTGCCATCGGCTTCAGCTCGTCGAAATACACCTAGTAAAGAAGTTTGAAGCAGCTGTGAAACGGTGCGGGTGAGTTACAGCCAACTTTATCTTTTGCTATGAAAAATTTTCTGATATGAACGAAGTTATCTCGAGAACCGTTGATCGCACCTGGAAAATTCCAGTGCCATCGGCTTCAGCTCGTCGAAATACCCCTAGTAAAGAAGTTTGAAGCAGCTGTGAAACGGTGCGGGTGAGTTACAGCCAACTTTATCTTTTGCTATGAAAAATTTTCTGATATGAACGAAGTTATCTCGAGAACCGTTGATCGCACCTGGAAAATTCCAGTGCCATCGGCTTCAGATCGTCGAAATACCCCTAGTAAAGAAGTTTGAAGCAGCTGTGAACTGTTGCTGGTGAGTTATATCCAAGTTTAGCAATTACTATGAAAAATTTTCTGATATGAACGAAGTTATCTCGAGAACCGTTGGTCGCACATCTAAAATTTCTGTTCCATCCGCTTCAGCTCGTCGAAATACCCCCCGAAGGCAATTTTCAAACGGCTGCATTCAGTTGTCGGGGAAATAATTGCAGTCTTATCCGTTTTAGTGAAAATCGTGCGTTTCAGCAGCTGAAAAACACTTTTTTGAAGAAAAATTCTTGAAATCTTGCATTTTGACGCTTTACGACACCGTAGATGGCTGCATGGCATCATTTTGTAGTACCGCACGCATTTTTTATACCGATCTGACGCCGTTTTTTGATTCACGTCTTTCGCCCTATGGTCGACGTTCTCTGAAGAACCGTTGATCGCACCTGAAAAATTCCTGTTTCATCGGCTAGAGTAGGACGAAATACACCTAGTACGATGTTTAGCAACGGCTGTGAACTGTTGCGGGTGAGTTACAGCCAACTTTATCTTTTACTATGAAAAATTTTCTGATATGAACGAAGTTATCTCGAGAACCGTTGATCGCACCTGGAAAATTCCGGTGCCATCGGCTTCAGCTCGTCGAAATACACCTAGTAAAGAAGTTTGAAGCAGCTGTGAAACGGTGCGGGTGAGTTACAGCCAACTTTATCTTTTGCTATGAAAAATTTTCTGATATGAACGAAGTTATCTCGAGAACCGTTGATCGCACCTGGAAAATTCCAGTGCCATCGGCTTCAGCTCGTCGAAATACCCCTAGTAAAGAAGTTTGAAGCAGCTGTGAAACGGTGCGGGTGAGTTACAGCCAACTTTATCTTTTGCTATGAAAAATTTTCTGATATGAACGAAGTTATCTCGAGAACCGTTGATCGCACCTGGAAAATTCCAGTGCCATCGGCTTCAGATCGTCGAAATACCCCTAGTAAAGAAGTTTGAAGCAGCTGTGAACTGTTGCTGGTGAGTTATATCCAAGTTTAGCAATTACTATGAAAAATTTTCTGATATGAACGAAGTTATCTCGAGAACCGTTGGTCGCACATCTAAAATTTCTGTTCCATCCGCTTCAGCTCGTCGAAATACCCCCCGAAGGCAATTTTCAAACGGCTGCATTCAGTTGTCGGGGAAATAATTGCAGTCTTATCCGTTTTAGTGAAAATCGTGCGTTTCAGCAGCTGAAAAACACTTTTTTGAAGAAAAATTTTTTGAAATCTTGCATTTTGACGCTTTACGACACCGTAGATGGCTGCATGGCATCATTTTGTAGTACCGCACGCATTTTTTATACCGATCTGACGCCGTTTTTTGATTCACGTCTTTCGCCCTATGGTCGACGGTCTCTGAAGAACCGTTGATCGCACCTGAAAAATTCCGGTTGCATCGGCTTCAGTAGGACGAAATACACCTAGTACGATGTTTAGCAACGGCTGTGAACTGTTGCGGGTGAGTTACAGCCAACTTTATCTTTTACTATGAAAAATTTTCTGATATGAACGAAGTTATCTCGAGAACCGTTGATCGCACCTGGTAAATTCCGGTGCCATCGGCTTCAGCTTGTCGGAATACACCTAGTAAAGAAGTTTGAAGCAGCTGTGAAACGGTGCGGGTGAGTTACAGCCAACTTTATCTTTTGCTATGAAAAATTTTCTGATATGAACGAAGTTATCTCGAGAACCGTTGATCGCACCTGGAAAATTCCAGTGCCATCGGCTTCAGCTCGTCGAAATACCCCTAGTAAAGAAGTTTGAAGCAGCTGTGAAACGGTGCGGGTGAGTTACAGCCAACTTTATCTTTTGCTATGAAAAATTTTCTGATATGAACGAAGTTATCTCGAGAACCGTTGTTCGCACCTGGAAAATTCCAGTGCCATCGGCTTCAGCTCGTCGAAATACCCCTAGTATAGAAGTTTGAAGCAGCTGTGAAACGGTGCGGGTGAGTTACAGCCGACTTTATCTTTTGCTATGAAAAATTTTCTGATATGAACGAAGTTATCTCGAGAACCGTTGATCGCACCTGGAAAATTCCAGTGCCATCGGCTTCAGCTCGTCGAAATACCCCTAGTAAAGAAGTTTGAAGCAGCTGTGAAACGGTGCGGGTGAGTTACAGCCAACTTTATCTTTTGCTATGAAAAATTTTCTGATATGAACGAAGTTATCTCGAGAACCGTTGATCGCACCTGGAAAATTCCAGTGCCATCGGCTTCAGCTCGTCGAAATACCCCTAGTAAAGAAGTTTAAAGCAGCTGTGAAACGGTGCGGGTGAGTTACAGCCAACTTTATCTTTTGCTATGAAAAATTTTCTGATATGAACGAAGTTATCTCGAGAACCGTTGATCGCACCTGGAAAATTCCAGTGCCATCGGCTTCAGCTCGTCGAAATACCCCTAGTAAAGAAGTTTGAAGCAGCTGTGAAACGGTGCGGGTGAGTTACAGCCAACTTTATCTTTTGCTATGAAAAATTTTCTGATATGAACGAAGTTATCTCGAGAACCGTTGATCGCACCTGGAAAATTCCAGTGCCATCGGCTTCAGCTCGTCGAAATACCCCTAGTAAAGAAGTTTGAAGCAGCTGTGAAACGGTGCGGGTGAGTTACAGCCAACTTTATCTTTTGCTATGAAAAATTTTCTGATATGAACGAAGTTATCTCGAGAACCGTTGATCGCACCTGGAAAATTCCAGTGCCATCGGCTTCAGCTCGTCGAAATACCCCTAGTAAAGAAGTTTGAAGCAGCTGTGAAACGGTGCGGGTGAGTTACAGCCAACTTTATCTTTTGCTATGAAAAATTTTCTGATATGAACGAAGTTATCTCGAGAACCGTTGATCGCACCTGGAAAATTCCAGTGCCATCGGCTTCAGATCGTCGAAATACCCCTAGTAAAGAAGTTTGAAGCAGCTGTGAACTGTTGCTGGTGAGTTATATCCAAGTTTAGCAATTACTATGAAAAATTTTCTGATATGAACGAAGTTATCTCGAGAACCGTTGGTCGCACATCTAAAATTTCTGTTCCATCCGCTTCAGCTCGTCGAAATACCCCCCGAAGGCAATTTTCAAACGGCTGCATTCAGTTGTCGGGGAAATAATTGCAGTCTTATCCGTTTTAGTGAAAATCGTGCGTTTCAGCAGCTGAAAAACACTTTTTTGAAGAAAAATTTTTTGAAATCTTGCATTTTGACGCTTTACGACACCGTAGATGGCTGCATGGCATCATTTTGTAGTACCGCACGCATTTTTTATACCGATCTGACGCCGTTTTTTGATTCACGTCTTTCGCCCTATGGTCGACGGTCTCTGAAGAACCGTTGATCGCACCTGAAAAATTCCGGTTGCATCGGCTTCAGTAGGACGAAATACACCTAGTACGATGTTTAGCAACGGCTGTGAACTGTTGCGGGTGAGTTACAGCCAACTTTATCTTTTACTATGAAAAATTTTCTGATATGAACGAAGTTATCTCGAGAACCGTTGATCGCACCTGGTAAATTCCGGTGCCATCGGCTTCAGCTTGTCGGAATACACCTAGTAAAGAAGTTTGAAGCAGCTGTGAAACGGTGCGGGTGAGTTACAGCCAACTTTATCTTTTGCTATGAAAAATTTTCTGATATGAACGAAGTTATCTCGAGAACCGTTGATCGCACCTGGAAAATTCCGGTGCCATCGGCTTCAGCTCGTCGAAATACACCTAGTAAAGAAGTTTGAAGCAGCTGTGAAACGGTGCGGGTGAGTTACAGCCAACTTTATCTTTTGCTATGAAAAATTTTCTGATATGAACGAAGTTATCTCGAGAACCGTTGATCGCACCTGGAAAATTCCGGTGCCATCGGCTTCAGCTCGTCGAAATACACCTAGTAAAGAAGTTTGAAGCAGCTGTGAAACGGTGCGGGTGAGTTACAGCCAACTTTATCTTTTGCTATGAAAAATTTTCTGATATGAACGAAGTTATCTCGAGAACCGTTGATCGCACCTGGAAAATTCCAGTGCCATCGGCTTCAGCTCGTCGAAATACCCCTAGTAAAGAAGTTTGAAGCAGCTGTGAAACGGTGCGGGTGAGTTACAGCCAACTTTATCTTTTGCTATGAAAAATTTTCTGATATGAACGAAGTTATCTCGAGAACCGTTGATCGCACCTGGAAAATTCCAGTGCCATCGGCTTCAGATCGTCGAAATACCCCTAGTAAAGAAGTTTGAAGCAGCTGTGAACTGTTGCTGGTGAGTTATATCCAAGTTTAGCAATTACTATGAAAAATTTTCTGATATGAACGAAGTTATCTCGAGAACCGTTGGTCGCACATCTAAAATTTCTGTTCCATCCGCTTCAGCTCGTCGAAATACCCCCCGAAGGCAATTTTCAAACGGCTGCATTCAGTTGTCGGGGAAATAATTGCAGTCTTATCCGTTTTAGTGAAAATCGTGCGTTTCAGCAGCTGAAAAACACTTTTTTGAAGAAAAATTTTTTGAAATCTTGCATTTTGACGCTTTACGACACCGTAGATGGCTGCATGGCATCATTTTGTAGTACCGCACGCATTTTTTATACCGATCTGACGCCGTTTTTTGATTCACGTCTTTCGCCCTATGGTCGACGGTCTCTGAAGAACCGTTGATCGCACCTGAAAAATTCCGGTTGCATCGGCTTCAGTAGGACGAAATACACCTAGTACGATGTTTAGCAACGGCTGTGAACTGTTGCGGGTGAGTTACAGCCAACTTTATCTTTTACTATGAAAAATTTTCTGATATGAACGAAGTTATCTCGAGAACCGTTGATCGCACCTGGTAAATTCCGGTGCCATCGGCTTCAGCTTGTCGGAATACACCTAGTAAAGAAGTTTGAAGCAGCTGTGAAACGGTGCGGGTGAGTTACAGCCAACTTTATCTTTTGCTATGAAAAATTTTCTGATATGAACGAAGTTATCTCGAGAACCGTTGATCGCACCTGGAAAATTCCAGTGCCATCGGCTTCAGCTCGTCGAAATACCCCTAGTAAAGAAGTTTGAAGCAGCTGTGAAACGGTGCGGGTGAGTTACAGCCAACTTTATCTTTTGCTATGAAAAATTTTCTGATATGAACGAAGTTATCTCGAGAACCGTTGTTCGCACCTGGAAAATTCCAGTGCCATCGGCTTCAGCTCGTCGAAATACCCCTAGTAAAGAAGTTTGAAGCAGCTGTGAAACGGTGCGGGTGAGTTACAGCCAACTTTATCTTTTGCTATGAAAAATTTTCTGATATGAACGAAGTTATCTCGAGAACCGTTGATCGCACCTGGAAAATTCCAGTGCCATCGGCTTCAGCTCGTCGAAATACCCCTAGTAAAGAAGTTTGAAGCAGCTGTGAAACGGTGCGGGTGAGTTACAGCCAACTTTATCTTTTGCTATGAAAAATTTTCTGATATGAACGAAGTTATCTCGAGAACCGTTGATCGCACCTGGAAAATTCCAGTGCCATCGGCTTCAGCTCGTCGAAATACCCCTAGTAAAGAAGTTTAAAGCAGCTGTGAAACGGTGCGGGTGAGTTACAGCCAACTTTATCTTTTGCTATGAAAAATTTTCTGATATGAACGAAGTTATCTCGAGAACCGTTGATCGCACCTGGAAAATTCCAGTGCCATCGGCTTCAGATCGTCGAAATACCCCTAGTAAAGAAGTTTGAAGCAGCTGTGAACTGTTGCTGGTGAGTTATATCCAAGTTTAGCAATTACTATGAAAAATTTTCTGATATGAACGAAGTTATCTCGAGAACCGTTGGTCGCACATCTAAAATTTCTGTTCCATCCGCTTCAGCTCGTCGAAATACCCCCCGAAGGCAATTTTCAAACGGCTGCATTCAGTTGTCGGGGAAATAATTGCAGTCTTATCCGTTTTAGTGAAAATCGTGCGTTTCAGCAGCTGAAAAACACTTTTTTGAAGAAAAATTCTTGAAATCTTGCATTTTGACGCTTTACGACACCGTAGATGGCTGCATGGCATCATTTTGTAGTACCGCACGCATTTTTTATACCGATCTGACGCCGTTTTTTGATTCACGTCTTTCGCCCTATGGTCGACGTTCTCTGAAGAACCGTTGATCGCACCTGAAAAATTCCTGTTTCATCGGCTAGAGTAGGACGAAATACACCTAGTACGATGTTTAGCAACGGCTGTGAACTGTTGCGGGTGAGTTACAGCCAACTTTATCTTTTACTATGAAAAATTTTCTGATATGAACGAAGTTATCTCGAGAACCGTTGTTCGCACCTGGAAAATTCCAGTGCCATCGGCTTCAGCTCGTCGAAATACCCCTAGTAAAGAAGTTTGAAGCAGCTGTGAAACGGTGCGGGTGAGTTACAGCCAACTTTATCTTTTGCTATGAAAAATTTTCTGATATGAACGAAGTTATCTCGAGAACCGTTGATCGCACCTGGAAAATTCCAGTGCCATCGGCTTCAGCTCGTCGAAATACCCCTAGTAAAGAAGTTTGAAGCAGCTGTGAAACGGTGCGGGTGAGTTACAGCCAACTTTATCTTTTGCTATGAAAAATTTTCTGATATGAACGAAGTTATCTCGAGAACCGTTGATCGCACCTGGAAAATTCCAGTGCCATCGGCTTCAGCTCGTCGAAATACCCCTAGTAAAGAAGTTTGAAGCAGCTGTGAAACGGTGCGGGTGAGTTACAGCCAACTTTATCTTTTGCTATGAAAAATTTTCTGATATGAACGAAGTTATCTCGAGAACCGTTGATCGCACCTGGAAAATTCCAGTGCCATCGGCTTCAGATCGTCGAAATACCCCTAGTAAAGAAGTTTGAAGCAGCTGTGAACTGTTGCTGGTGAGTTATATCCAAGTTTAGCAATTACTATGAAAAATTTTCTGATATGAACGAAGTTATCTCGAGAACCGTTGGTCGCACATCTAAAATTTCTGTTCCATCCGCTTCAGCTCGTCGAAATACCCCCCGAAGGCAATTTTCAAACGGCTGCATTCAGTTGTCGGGGAAATAATTGCAGTCTTATCCGTTTTAGTGAAAATCGTGCGTTTCAGCAGCTGAAAAACACTTTTTTGAAGAAAAATTTTTTGAAATCTTGCATTTTGACGCTTTACGACACCGTAGATGGCTGCATGGCATCATTTTGTAGTACCGCACGCATTTTTTATACCGATCTGACGCCGTTTTTTGATTCACGTCTTTCGCCCTATGGTCGACGGTCTCTGAAGAACCGTTGATCGCACCTGAAAAATTCCGGTTGCATCGGCTTCAGTAGGACGAAATACACCTAGTACGATGTTTAGCAACGGCTGTGAACTGTTGCGGGTGAGTTACAGCCAACTTTATCTTTTACTATGAAAAATTTTCTGATATGAACGAAGTTATCTCGAGAACCGTTGATCGCACCTGGTAAATTCCGGTGCCATCGGCTTCAGCTTGTCGGAATACACCTAGTAAAGAAGTTTGAAGCAGCTGTGAAACGGTGCGGGTGAGTTACAGCCAACTTTATCTTTTGCTATGAAAAATTTTCTGATATGAACGAAGTTATCTCGAGAACCGTTGATCGCACCTGGAAAATTCCGGTGCCATCGGCTTCAGCTCGTCGAAATACACCTAGTAAAGAAGTTTGAAGCAGCTGTGAAACGGTGCGGGTGAGTTACAGCCAACTTTATCTTTTGCTATGAAAAATTTTCTGATATGAACGAAGTTATCTCGAGAACCGTTGATCGCACCTGGAAAATTCCGGTGCCATCGGCTTCAGCTCGTCGAAATACACCTAGTAAAGAAGTTTGAAGCAGCTGTGAAACGGTGCGGGTGAGTTACAGCCAACTTTATCTTTTGCTATGAAAAATTTTCTGATATGAACGAAGTTATCTCGAGAACCGTTGATCGCACCTGGAAAATTCCAGTGCCATCGGCTTCAGCTCGTCGAAATACCCCTAGTAAAGAAGTTTGAAGCAGCTGTGAAACGGTGCGGGTGAGTTACAGCCAACTTTATCTTTTGCTATGAAAAATTTTCTGATATGAACGAAGTTATCTCGAGAACCGTTGATCGCACCTGGAAAATTCCAGTGCCATCGGCTTCAGATCGTCGAAATACCCCTAGTAAAGAAGTTTGAAGCAGCTGTGAACTGTTGCTGGTGAGTTATATCCAAGTTTAGCAATTACTATGAAAAATTTTCTGATATGAACGAAGTTATCTCGAGAACCGTTGGTCGCACATCTAAAATTTCTGTTCCATCCGCTTCAGCTCGTCGAAATACCCCCCGAAGGCAATTTTCAAACGGCTGCATTCAGTTGTCGGGGAAATAATTGCAGTCTTATCCGTTTTAGTGAAAATCGTGCGTTTCAGCAGCTGAAAAACACTTTTTTGAAGAAAAATTTTTTGAAATCTTGCATTTTGACGCTTTACGACACCGTAGATGGCTGCATGGCATCATTTTGTAGTACCGCACGCATTTTTTATACCGATCTGACGCCGTTTTTTGATTCACGTCTTTCGCCCTATGGTCGACGTTCTCTGAAGAACCGTTGATCGCACCTGAAAAATTCCTGTTTCATCGGCTAGAGTAGGACGAAATACACCTAGTACGATGTTTAGCAACGGCTGTGAACTGTTGCGGGTGAGTTACAGCCAACTTTATCTTTTACTATGAAAAATTTTCTGATATGAACGAAGTTATCTCGAGAACCGTTGATCGCACCTGGAAAATTCCGGTGCCATCGGCTTCAGCTCGTCGAAATACACCTAGTAAAGAAGTTTGAAGCAGCTGTGAAACGGTGCGGGTGAGTTACAGCCAACTTTATCTTTTGCTATGAAAAATTTTCTGATATGAACGAAGTTATCTCGAGAACCGTTGTTCGCACCTGGAAAATTCCAGTGCCATCGGCTTCAGCTCGTCGAAATACCCCTAGTAAAGAAGTTTGAAGCAGCTGTGAAACGGTGCGGGTGAGTTACAGCCAACTTTATCTTTTGCTATGAAAAATTTTCTGATATGAACGAAGTTATCTCGAGAACCGTTGGTCGCACATCTAAAATTTCTGTTCCATCCGCTTCAGCTCGTCGAAATACCCCCCGAAGGCAATTTTCAAACGGCTGCATTAAGTTGTCGGGGAAATAATTGCAGTCTTATCCGTTTTAGTGAAAATCGTGCGTTTCAGCAGCTGAAAAACACTTTTTTGAAGAAAAATTTTTTGAAATCTTGCATTTTGACGCTTTACGACACCGTAGATGGCTGCATGGCATCATTTTGTAGTACCGCACGCATTTTTTATACCGATCTGACGCCGTTTTTTGATTCACGTCTTTCGCCCTATGGTCGACGGTCTCTGAAGAACCGTTGATCGCACCTGAAAGTTTCCGGTTGCATCGGCTTCAGTAGGACGAAATACACCTAGTACGATGTTTAGCAACGGCTGTGAACTGTTGCGGGTGAGTTACAGCCAACTTTATCTTTTACTATGAAAAATTTTCTGATATGAACGAAGTTATCTCGAGAACCGTTGATCGCACCTGGTAAATTCCGGTGCCATCGGCTTCAGCTTGTCGGAATACACCTAGTAAAGAAGTTTGAAGCAGCTGTGAAACGGTGCGGGTGAGTTACAGCCAACTTTATCTTTTACTATGAAAATTTTTCTGATATGAACGAAGTTATCTCGAGAACCGTTGATCGCACCTGGTAAATTCCGGTGCCATCGGCTTCAGCTTGTCGAAATACACCTAGTAAAGAAGTTTGAAGCAGCTGTGAAACGGTGCGGGTGAGTTACAGCCAACTTTATCTTTTGCTATGAAAAATTTTCTGATATGAACGAAGTTATCTCGAGAACCGTTGATCGCACGTGGAAAATTCCGGTGCCATCGGCTTCAGCTCGTCGAAATACCCCTAGTAAAGAAGTTTGAAGCAGCTGTGAACTGTTGCTGGTGAGTTATATCCAAGTTTAGCAATTACTATGAAAAATTTTCTGATATGAACGAAGTTATCTCGAGAACCGTTCGTCGCACATCTAAAATTGCTGTTCCATCCGCTTCAGCTCGTCGAAATACCCCCCGAAGGCAATTTTCAAACGGCTGCATTCAGTTGTCGGGGAAATAATTGCAGTCTTATCCGTTTTAGTGAAAATCGTGCGTTTCAGCAGCTGAAAAACACTTTTTTGAAGAAAAATTTTTTGAAATCTTGCATTTTGACGCTTTACGACACCGTAGATGGCTGCATGGCATCATTTTGTAGTACCGCACGCATTTTTTATACCGATCTGACGCCGTTTTTTGATTCACGTCTTTCGCCCTATGGTCGACGTTCTCTGAAGAACCGTTGATCGCACCTGAAAAATTCCTGTTTCATCGGCTTCAGTAGGACGAAATACACCTAGTACGATGTTTAGCAACGGCTGTGAACTGTTGCGGGTGAGTTACAGCCAACTTTATCTTTTACTATGAAAAATTTTCTGATATGAACGAAGTTATCTCGAGAACCGTTGATCGCACCTGGAAAATTCCAGTGCCATCGGCTTCAGCTCGTCGAAATACCCCTAGTAAAGAAGTTTGAAGCAGCTGTGAACTGTTGCGGGTGAGTTATATCCAAGTTTAGCAATTACTATGAAAAATTTTCTGATATGAACGAAGTTATCTCGAGAACCGTTGGTCGCACATCTAAAATTTCTGTTCCATCCGCTTCGGCTCGTCGAAATACCCCCCGAAGACAATTTTCAAACGGCTGCATTCAGTTGTCGGGGAAATAATTGCAGTCTTATCCGTTTTAGTGAAAATCGTGCGTTTCAGCAGCTGAAAAACACTTTTTTGAAGAAAAATTTTTTGAAATCTTGCATTTTGACGCTTTACGACACCGTAGATGGCTGCATGGCATCATTTTGTAGTACCGCACGCATTTTTTATACCGATCTGACGCCGTTTTTTGATTCACGTCTTTCGCCCTATGGTCGACGGTCTCTGAAGAACCGTTGATCGCACCTGAAAAATTCCGGTTGCATCGGCTTCAGCTCGTCGAAATACACCTAGTAAAGAAGTTTGAAGCAGCTGTGAAACGGTGCGGGTGAGTTACAGCCAACTTTATCTTTTGCTATGAAAAATTTTCTGATATGAACGAAGTTATCTCGAGAACCGTTGTTCGCACCTGGAAAATTCCAGTGCCATCGGCTTCAGCTCGTCGAAATACCCCTAGTAAAGAAGTTTGAAGCAGCTGTGAAACGGTGCGGGTGAGTTACAGCCAACTTTATCTTTTGCTATGAAAAATTTTCTGATATGAACGAAGTTATCTCGAGAACCGTTGGTCGCACATCTAAAATTTCTGTTCCATCCGCTTCAGCTCGTCGAAATACCCCCCGAAGGCAATTTTCAAACGGCTGCATTAAGTTGTCGGGGAAATAATTGCAGTCTTATCCGTTTTAGTGAAAATCGTGCGTTTCAGCAGCTGAAAAACACTTTTTTGAAGAAAAATTTTTTGAAATCTTGCATTTTGACGCTTTACGACACCGTAGATGGCTGCATGGCATCATTTTGTAGTACCGCACGCATTTTTTATACCGATCTGACGCCGTTTTTTGATTCACGTCTTTCGCCCTATGGTCGACGGTCTCTGAAGAACCGTTGATCGCACCTGAAAGTTTCCGGTTGCATCGGCTTCAGTAGGACGAAATACACCTAGTACGATGTTTAGCAACGGCTGTGAACTGTTGCGGGTGAGTTACAGCCAACTTTATCTTTTACTATGAAAAATTTTCTGATATGAACGAAGTTATCTCGAGAACCGTTGATCGCACCTGGTAAATTCCGGTGCCATCGGCTTCAGCTTGTCGGAATACACCTAGTAAAGAAGTTTGAAGCAGCTGTGAAACGGTGCGGGTGAGTTACAGCCAACTTTATCTTTTACTATGAAAATTTTTCTGATATGAACGAAGTTATCTCGAGAACCGTTGATCGCACCTGGTAAATTCCGGTGCCATCGGCTTCAGCTTGTCGAAATACACCTAGTAAAGAAGTTTGAAGCAGCTGTGAAACGGTGCGGGTGAGTTACAGCCAACTTTATCTTTTGCTATGAAAAATTTTCTGATATGAACGAAGTTATCTCGAGAACCGTTGATCGCACGTGGAAAATTCCGGTGCCATCGGCTTCAGCTCGTCGAAATACCCCTAGTAAAGAAGTTTGAAGCAGCTGTGAACTGTTGCTGGTGAGTTATATCCAAGTTTAGCAATTACTATGAAAAATTTTCTGATATGAACGAAGTTATCTCGAGAACCGTTCGTCGCACATCTAAAATTTCTGTTCCATCCGCTTCAGCTCGTCGAAATACCCCCCGAAGGCAATTTTCAAACGGCTGCATTCAGTTGTCGGGGAAATAATTGCAGTCTTATCCGTTTTAGTGAAAATCGTGCGTTTCAGCAGCTGAAAAACACTTTTTTGAAGAAAAATTTTTTGAAATCTTGCATTTTGACGCTTTACGACACCGTAGATGGCTGCATGGCATCATTTTGTAGTACCGCACGCATTTTTTATACCGATCTGACGCCGTTTTTTGATTCACGTCTTTCGCCCTATGGTCGACGTTCTCTGAAGAACCGTTGATCGCACCTGAAAAATTCCTGTTTCATCGGCTTCAGTAGGACGAAATACACCTAGTACGATGTTTAGCAACGGCTGTGAACTGTTGCGGGTGAGTTACAGCCAACTTTATCTTTTACTATGAAAAATTTTCTGATATGAACGAAGTTATCTCGAGAACCGTTGATCGCACCTGGAAAATTCCAGTGCCATCGGCTTCAGCTCGTCGAAATACCCCTAGTAAAGAAGTTTGAAGCAGCTGTGAACTGTTGCGGGTGAGTTATATCCAAGTTTAGCAATTACTATGAAAAATTTTCTGATATGAACGAAGTTATCTCGAGAACCGTTGGTCGCACATCTAAAATTTCTGTTCCATCCGCTTCAGCTCGTCGAAATACCCCCCGAAGACAATTTTCAAACGGCTGCATTCAGTTGTCGGGGAAATAATTGCAGTCTTATCCGTTTTAGTGAAAATCGTGCGTTTCAGCAGCTGAAAAACACTTTTTTGAAGAAAAATTTTTTGAAATCTTGCATTTTGACGCTTTACGACACCGTAGATGGCTGCATGGCATCATTTTGTAGTACCGCACGCATTTTTTATACCGATCTGACGCCGTTTTTTGATTCACGTCTTTCGCCCTATGGTCGACGGTCTCTGAAGAACCGTTGATCGCACCTGAAAAATTCCGGTTGCATCGGCTTCAGTAGGACGAAATACACCTAGTACGATGTTTAGCAACGGCTGTGAACTGTTGCGGGTGAGTTACAGCCAACTTTATCTTTTACTATGAAAAATTTTCTGATATGAACGAAGTTATCTCGAGAACCGTTGATCGCACCTGGTAAATTCCGGTGCCATCGGCTTCAGCTTGTCGGAATACACCTAGTAAAGAAGTTTGAAGCAGCTGTGAAACGGTGCGGGTGAGTTACAGCCAACTTTATCTTTTGCTATGAAAAATTTTCTGATATGAACGAAGTTATCTCGAGAACCGTTGATCGCACCTGGAAAATTCCGGTGCCATCGGCTTCAGCTCGTCGAAATACACCTAGTAAAGAAGTTTGAAGCAGCTGTGAAACGGTGCGGGTGAGTTACAGCCAACTTTATCTTTTGCTATGAAAAATTTTCTGATATGAACGAAGTTATCTCGAGAACCGTTGATCGCACCTGGAAAATTCCAGTGCCATCGGCTTCAGCTCGTCGAAATACCCCTAGTAAAGATGTTTGAAGCAGCTGTGAAACGGTGCGGGTGAGTTACAGCCAACTTTATCTTTTGCTATGAAAAATTTTCTGATATGAACGAAGTTATCTCGAGAACCGTTGATCGCACCTGGAAAATTCCAGTGCCATCGGCTTCAGATCGTCGAAATACCCCTAGTAAAGAAGTTTGAAGCAGCTGTGAACTGTTGCTGGTGAGTTATATCCAAGTTTAGCAATTACTATGAAAAATTTTCTGATATGAACGAAGTTATCTCGAGAACCGTTGGTCGCACATCTAAAATTTCTGTTCCATCCGCTTCAGCTCGTCGAAATACCCCCCGAAGGCAATTTTCAAACGGCTGCATTCAGTTGTCGGGGAAATAATTGCAGTCTTATCCGTTTTAGTGAAAATCGTGCGTTTCAGCAGCTGAAAAACACTTTTTTGAAGAAAAATTTTTTGAAATCTTGCATTTTGACGCTTTACGACACCGTAGATGGCTGCATGGCATCATTTTGTAGTACCGCACGCATTTTTTATACCGATCTGACGCCGTTTTTTGATTCACGTCTTTCGCCCTATGGTCGACGTTCTCTGAAGAACCGTTGATCGCACCTGAAAAATTCCTGTTTCATCGGCTAGAGTAGGACGAAATACACCTAGTACGATGTTTAGCAACGGCTGTGAACTGTTGCGGGTGAGTTACAGCCAACTTTATCTTTTACTATGAAAAATTTTCTGATATGAACGAAGTTATCTCGAGAACCGTTGATCGCACCTGGAAAATTCCGGTGCCATCGGCTTCAGCTCGTCGAAATACACCTAGTAAAGAAGTTTGAAGCAGCTGTGAAACGGTGCGGGTGAGTTACAGCCAACTTTATCTTTTGCTATGAAAAATTTTCTGATATGAACGAAGTTATCTCGAGAACCGTTGATCGCACCTGGAAAATTCCAGTGCCATCGGCTTCAGCTCGTCGAAATACCCCTAGTAAAGAAGTTTGAAGCAGCTGTGAAACGGTGCGGGTGAGTTACAGCCAACTTTATCTTTTGCTATGAAAAATTTTCTGATATGAACGAAGTTATCTCGAGAACCGTTGATCGCACCTGGAAAATTCCAGTGCCATCGGCTTCAGATCGTCGAAATACCCCTAGTAAAGAAGTTTGAAGCAGCTGTGAACTGTTGCTGGTGAGTTATATCCAAGTTTAGCAATTACTATGAAAAATTTTCTGATATGAACGAAGTTATCTCGAGAACCGTTGGTCGCACATCTAAAATTTCTGTTCCATCCGCTTCAGCTCGTCGAAATACCCCCCGAAGGCAATTTTCAAACGGCTGCATTCAGTTGTCGGGGAAATAATTGCAGTCTTATCCGTTTTAGTGAAAATCGTGCGTTTCAGCAGCTGAAAAACACTTTTTTGAAGAAAAATTTTTTGAAATCTTGCATTTTGACGCTTTACGACACCGTAGATGGCTGCATGGCATCATTTTGTAGTACCGCACGCATTTTTTATACCGATCTGACGCCGTTTTTTGATTCACGTCTTTCGCCCTATGGTCGACGTTCTCTGAAGAACCGTTGATCGCACCTGAAAAATTCCTGTTTCATCGGCTAGAGTAGGACGAAATACACCTAGTACGATGTTTAGCAACGGCTGTGAACTGTTGCGGGTGAGTTACAGCCAACTTTATCTTTTACTATGAAAAATTTTCTGATATGAACGAAGTTATCTCGAGAACCGTTGATCGCACCTGGAAAATTCCGGTGCCATCGGCTTCAGCTCGTCGAAATACACCTAGTAAAGAAGTTTGAAGCAGCTGTGAAACGGTGCGGGTGAGTTACAGCCAACTTTATCTTTTGCTATGAAAAATTTTCTGATATGAACGAAGTTATCTCGAGAACCGTTGTTCGCACCTGGAAAATTCCAGTGCCATCGGCTTCAGCTCGTCGAAATACCCCTAGTAAAGAAGTTTGAAGCAGCTGTGAAACGGTGCGGGTGAGTTACAGCCAACTTTATCTTTTGCTATGAAAAATTTTCTGATATGAACGAAGTTATCTCGAGAACCGTTGGTCGCACATCTAAAATTTCTGTTCCATCCGCTTCAGCTCGTCGAAATACCCCCCGAAGGCAATTTTCAAACGGCTGCATTCAGTTGTCGGGGAAATAATTGCAGTCTTATCCGTTTTAGTGAAAATCGTGCGTTTCAGCAGCTGAAAAACACTTTTTTGAAGAAAAATTTTTTGAAATCTTGCATTTTGACGCTTTACGACACCGTAGATGGCTGCATGGCATCATTTTGTAGTACCGCACGCATTTTTTATACCGATCTGACGCCGTTTTTTGATTCACGTCTTTCGCCCTATGGTCGACGGTCTCTGAAGAACCGTTGATCGCACCTGAAAAATTCCGGTTGCATCGGCTTCAGTAGGACGAAATACACCTAGTACGATGTTTAGCAACGGCTGTGAACTGTTGCGGGTGAGTTACAGCCAACTTTATCTTTTACTATGAAAAATTTTCTGATATGAACGAAGTTATCTCGAGAACCGTTGATCGCACCTGGTAAATTCCGGTGCCATCGGCTTCAGCTTGTCGGAATACACCTAGTAAAGAAGTTTGAAGCAGCTGTGAAACGGTGCGGGTGAGTTACAGCCAACTTTATCTTTTGCTATGAAAAATTTTCTGATATGAACGAAGTTATCTCGAGAACCGTTGATCGCACCTGGAAAATTCCAGTGCCATCGGCTTCAGCTCGTCGAAATACCCCTAGTAAAGAAGTTTGAAGCAGCTGTGAAACGGTGCGGGTGAGTTACAGCCAACTTTATCTTTTGCTATGAAAAATTTTCTGATATGAACGAAGTTATCTCGAGAACCGTTGTTCGCACCTGGAAAATTCCAGTGCCATCGGCTTCAGCTCGTCGAAATACCCCTAGTAAAGAAGTTTGAAGCAGCTGTGAAACGGTGCGGGTGAGTTACAGCCAACTTTATCTTTTGCTATGAAAAATTTTCTGATATGAACGAAGTTATCTCGAGAACCGTTGATCGCACCTGGAAAATTCCAGTGCCATCGGCTTCAGCTCGTCGAAATACCCCTAGTAAAGAAGTTTGAAGCAGCTGTGAAACGGTGCGGGTGAGTTACAGCCAACTTTATCTTTTGCTATGAAAAATTTTCTGATATGAACGAAGTTATCTCGAGAACCGTTGATCGCACCTGGAAAATTCCAGTGCCATCGGCTTCAGCTCGTCGAAATACCCCTAGTAAAGAAGTTTGAAGCAGCTGTGAAACGGTGCGGGTGAGTTACAGCCAACTTTATCTTTTGCTATGAAAAATTTTCTGATATGAACGAAGTTATCTCGAGAACCGTTGATCGCACCTGGAAAATTCCAGTGCCATCGGCTTCAGATCGTCGAAATACCCCTAGTAAAGAAGTTTGAAGCAGCTGTGAACTGTTGCTGGTGAGTTATATCCAAGTTTAGCAATTACTATGAAAAATTTTCTGATATGAACGAAGTTATCTCGAGAACCGTTGGTCGCACATCTAAAATTTCTGTTCCATCCGCTTCAGCTCGTCGAAATACCCCCCGAAGGCAATTTTCAAACGGCTGCATTCAGTTGTCGGGGAAATAATTGCAGTCTTATCCGTTTTAGTGAAAATCGTGCGTTTCAGCAGCTGAAAAACACTTTTTTGAAGAAAAATTCTTGAAATCTTGCATTTTGACGCTTTACGACACCGTAGATGGCTGCATGGCATCATTTTGTAGTACCGCACGCATTTTTTATACCGATCTGACGCCGTTTTTTGATTCACGTCTTTCGCCCTATGGTCGACGTTCTCTGAAGAACCGTTGATCGCACCTGAAAAATTCCTGTTTCATCGGCTAGAGTAGGACGAAATACACCTAGTACGATGTTTAGCAACGGCTGTGAACTGTTGCGGGTGAGTTACAGCCAACTTTATCTTTTACTATGAAAAATTTTCTGATATGAACGAAGTTATCTCGAGAACCGTTGTTCGCACCTGGAAAATTCCAGTGCCATCGGCTTCAGCTCGTCGAAATACCCCTAGTAAAGAAGTTTGAAGCAGCTGTGAAACGGTGCGGGTGAGTTACAGCCAACTTTATCTTTTGCTATGAAAAATTTTCTGATATGAACGAAGTTATCTCGAGAACCGTTGATCGCACCTGGAAAATTCCAGTGCCATCGGCTTCAGCTCGTCGAAATACCCCTAGTAAAGAAGTTTGAAGCAGCTGTGAAACGGTGCGGGTGAGTTACAGCCAACTTTATCTTTTGCTATGAAAAATTTTCTGATATGAACGAAGTTATCTCGAGAACCGTTGATCGCACCTGGAAAATTCCAGTGCCATCGGCTTCAGCTCGTCGAAATACCCCTAGTAAAGAAGTTTGAAGCAGCTGTGAAACGGTGCGGGTGAGTTACAGCCAACTTTATCTTTTGCTATGAAAAATTTTCTGATATGAACGAAGTTATCTCGAGAACCGTTGATCGCACCTGGAAAATTCCAGTGCCATCGGCTTCAGATCGTCGAAATACCCCTAGTAAAGAAGTTTGAAGCAGCTGTGAACTGTTGCTGGTGAGTTATATCCAAGTTTAGCAATTACTATGAAAAATTTTCTGATATGAACGAAGTTATCTCGAGAACCGTTGGTCGCACATCTAAAATTTCTGTTCCATCCGCTTCAGCTCGTCGAAATACCCCCCGAAGGCAATTTTCAAACGGCTGCATTCAGTTGTCGGGGAAATAATTGCAGTCTTATCCGTTTTAGTGAAAATCGTGCGTTTCAGCAGCTGAAAAACACTTTTTTGAAGAAAAATTTTTTGAAATCTTGCATTTTGACGCTTTACGACACCGTAGATGGCTGCATGGCATCATTTTGTAGTACCGCACGCATTTTTTATACCGATCTGACGCCGTTTTTTGTTTCACGTCTTTCGCCCTATGGTCGACGGTCTCTGAAGAACCGTTGATCGCACCTGAAAAATTCCGGTTGCATCGGCTTCAGTAGGACGAAATACACCTAGTACGATGTTTAGCAACGGCTGTGAACTGTTGCGGGTGAGTTACAGCCAACTTTATCTTTTACTATGAAAAATTTTCTGATATGAACGAAGTTATCTCGAGAACCGTTGATCGCACCTGGAAAATTCCGGTGCCATCGGCTTCAGCTCGTCGAAATACACCTAGTAAAGAAGTTTGAAGCAGCTGTGAAACGGTGCGGGTGAGTTACAGCCAACTTTATCTTTTGCTATGAAAAATTTTCTGATATGAACGAAGTTATCTCGAGAACCGTTGATCGCACCTGGAAAATTCCGGTGCCATCGGCTTCAGCTCGTCGAAATACACCTAGTAAAGAAGTTTGAAGCAGCTGTGAAACGGTGCGGGTGAGTTACAGCCAACTTTATCTTTTGCTATGAAAAATTTTCTGATATGAACGAAGTTATCTCGAGAACCGTTGATCGCACCTGGAAAATTCCAGTGCCATCGGCTTCAGCTCGTCGAAATACCCCTAGTAAAGAAGTTTGAAGCAGCTGTGAAACGGTGCGGGTGAGTTACAGCCAACTTTATCTTTTGCTATGAAAAATTTTCTGATATGAACGAAGTTATCTCGAGAACCGTTGATCGCACCTGGAAAATTCCAGTGCCATCGGCTTCAGATCGTCGAAATACCCCTAGTAAAGAAGTTTGAAGCAGCTGTGAACTGTTGCTGGTGAGTTATATCCAAGTTTAGCAATTACTATGAAAAATTTTCTGATATGAACGAAGTTATCTCGAGAACCGTTGGTCGCACATCTAAAATTTCTGTTCCATCCGCTTCAGCTCGTCGAAATACCCCCCGAAGGCAATTTTCAAACGGCTGCATTCAGTTGTCGGGGAAATAATTGCAGTCTTATCCGTTTTAGTGAAAATCGTGCGTTTCAGCAGCTGAAAAACACTTTTTTGAAGAAAAATTTTTTGAAATCTTGCATTTTGACGCTTTACGACACCGTAGATGGCTGCATGGCATCATTTTGTAGTACCGCACGCATTTTTTATACCGATCTGACGCCGTTTTTTGATTCACGTCTTTCGCCCTATGGTCGACGTTCTCTGAAGAACCGTTGATCGCACCTGAAAAATTCCTGTTTCATCGGCTAGAGTAGGACGAAATACACCTAGTACGATGTTTAGCAACGGCTGTGAACTGTTGCGGGTGAGTTACAGCCAACTTTATCTTTTACTATGAAAAATTTTCTGATATGAACGAAGTTATCTCGAGAACCGTTGATCGCACCTGGAAAATTCCGGTGCCATCGGCTTCAGCTCGTCGAAATACACCTAGTAAAGAAGTTTGAAGCAGCTGTGAAACGGTGCGGGTGAGTTACAGCCAACTTTATCTTTTGCTATGAAAAATTTTCTGATATGAACGAAGTTATCTCGAGAACCGTTGATCGCACCTGGAAAATTCCAGTGCCATCGGCTTCAGATAGTCGAAATACCCCTAGTAAAGAAGTTTGAAGCAGCTGTGAACTGTTGCTGGTGAGTTATATCCAAGTTTAGCAATTACTATGAAAAATTTTCTGATATGAACGAAGTTATCTCGAGAACCGTTGGTCGCACATCTAAAATTTCTGTTCCATCCGCTTCAGCTCGTCGAAATACCCCCCGAAGGCAATTTTCAAACGGCTGCATTCAGTTGTCGGGGAAATAATTGCAGTCTTATCCGTTTTAGTGAAAATCGTGCGTTTCAGCAGCTGAAAAACACTTTTTTGAAGAAAAATTTTTTGAAATCTTGCATTTTGACGCTTTACGACACCGTAGATGGCTGCATGGCATCATTTTGTAGTACCGCACGCATTTTTTATACCGATCTGACGCCGTTTTTTGATTCACGTCTTTCGCCCTATGGTCGACGGTCTCTGAAGAACCGTTGATCGCACCTGAAAAATTCCGGTTGCATCGGCTTCAGTAGGACGAAATACACCTAGTACGATGTTTAGCAACGGCTGTGAACTGTTGCGGGTGAGTTACAGCCAACTTTATCTTTTACTATGAAAAATTTTCTGATATGAACGAAGTTATCTCGAGAACCGTTGATCGCACCTGGAAAATTCCGGTGCCATCGGCTTCAGCTCGTCGAAATACACCTAGTAAAGAAGTTTGAAGCAGCTGTGAAACGGTGCGGGTGAGTTACAGCCAACTTTATCTTTTGCTATGAAAAATTTTCTGATATGAACGAAGTTATCTCGAGAACCGTTGATCGCACCTGGAAAATTCCGGTGCCATCGGCTTCAGCTCGTCGAAATACACCTAGTAAAGAAGTTTGAAGCAGCTGTGAAACGGTGCGGGTGAGTTACAGCCAACTTTATCTTTTGCTATGAAAAATTTTCTGATATGAACGAAGTTATCTCGAGAACCGTTGATCGCACCTGGAAAATTCCAGTGCCATCGGCTTCAGCTCGTCGAAATACCCCTAGTAAAGAAGTTTGAAGCAGCTGTGAAACGGTGCGGGTGAGTTACAGCCAACTTTATCTTTTGCTATGAAAAATTTTCTGATATGAACGAAGTTATCTCGAGAACCGTTGATCGCACTTGGAAAATTCCAGTGCCATCGGCTTCAGATCGTCGAAATACCCCTAGTAAAGAAGTTTGAAGCAGCTGTGAACTGTTGCTGGTGAGTTATATCCAAGTTTAGCAATTACTATGAAAAATTTTCTGATATGAACGAAGTTATCTCGAGAACCGTTGGTCGCACATCTAAAATTTCTGTTCCATCCGCTTCAGCTCGTCGAAATACCCCCCGAAGGCAATTTTCAAACGGCTGCATTCAGTTGTCGGGGAAATAATTGCAGTCTTATCCGTTTTAGTGAAAATCGTGCGTTTCAGCAGCTGAAAAACACTTTTTTGAAGAAAAATTTTTTGAAATCTTGCATTTTGACGCTTTACGACACCGTAGATGGCTGCATGGCATCATTTTGTAGTACCGCACGCATTTTTTATACCGATCTGACGCCGTTTTTTGATTCACGTCTTTCGCCCTATGGTCGACGTTCTCTGAAGAACCGTTGATCGCACCTGAAAAATTCCTGTTTCATCGGCTAGAGTAGGACGAAATACACCTAGTACGATGTTTAGCAACGGCTGTGAACTGTTGCGGGTGAGTTACAGCCAACTTTATCTTTTACTATGAAAAATTTTCTGATATGAACGAAGTTATCTCGAGAACCGTTGATCGCACCTGGAAAATTCCGGTGCCATCGGCTTCAGCTCGTCGAAATACACCTAGTAAAGAAGTTTGAAGCAGCTGTGAAACGGTGCGGGTGAGTTACAGCCAACTTTATCTTTTGCTATGAAAAATTTTCTGATATGAACGAAGTTATCTCGAGAACCGTTGTTCGCACCTGGAAAATTCCAGTGCCATCGGCTTCAGCTCGTCGAAATACCCCTAGTAAAGAAGTTTGAAGCAGCTGTGAAACGGTGCGGGTGAGTTACAGCCAACTTTATCTTTTGCTATGAAAAATTTTCTGATATGAACGAAGTTATCTCGAGAACCGTTGGTCGCACATCTAAAATTTCTGTTCCATCCGCTTCAGCTCGTCGAAATACCCCCCGAAGGCAATTTTCAAACGGCTGCATTAAGTTGTCGGGGAAATAATTGCAGTCTTATCCGTTTTAGTGAAAATCGTGCGTTTCAGCAGCTGAAAAACACTTTTTTGAAGAAAAATTTTTTGAAATCTTGCATTTTGACGCTTTACGACACCGTAGATGGCTGCATGGCATCATTTTGTAGTACCGCACGCATTTTTTATACCGATCTGACGCCGTTTTTTGATTCACGTCTTTCGCCCTATGGTCGACGGTCTCTGAAGAACCGTTGATCGCACCTGAAAGTTTCCGGTTGCATCGGCTTCAGTAGGACGAAATACACCTAGTACGATGTTTAGCAACGGCTGTGAACTGTTGCGGGTGAGTTACAGCCAACTTTATCTTTTACTATGAAAAATTTTCTGATATGAACGAAGTTATCTCGAGAACCGTTGATCGCACCTGGTAAATTCCGGTGCCATCGGCTTCAGCTTGTCGGAATACACCTAGTAAAGAAGTTTGAAGCAGCTGTGAAACGGTGCGGGTGAGTTACAGCCAACTTTATCTTTTACTATGAAAATTTTTCTGATATGAACGAAGTTATCTCGAGAACCGTTGATCGCACCTGGTAAATTCCGGTGCCATCGGCTTCAGCTTGTCGAAATACACCTAGTAAAGAAGTTTGAAGCAGCTGTGAAACGGTGCGGGTGAGTTACAGCCAACTTTATCTTTTGCTATGAAAAATTTTCTGATATGAACGAAGTTATCTCGAGAACCGTTGATCGCACGTGGAAAATTCCGGTGCCATCGGCTTCAGCTCGTCGAAATACCCCTAGTAAAGAAGTTTGAAGCAGCTGTGAACTGTTGCTGGTGAGTTATATCCAAGTTTAGCAATTACTATGAAAAATTTTCTGATATGAACGAAGTTATCTCGAGAACCGTTCGTCGCACATCTAAAATTTCTGTTCCATCCGCTTCAGCTCGTCGAAATACCCCCCGAAGGCAATTTTCAAACGGCTGCATTCAGTTGTCGGGGAAATAATTGCAGTCTTATCCGTTTTAGTGAAAATCGTGCGTTTCAGCAGCTGAAAAACACTTTTTTGAAGAAAAATTTTTTGAAATCTTGCATTTTGACGCTTTACGACACCGTAGATGGCTGCATGGCATCATTTTGTAGTACCGCACGCATTTTTTATACCGATCTGACGCCGTTTTTTGATTCACGTCTTTCGCCCTATGGTCGACGTTCTCTGAAGAACCGTTGATCGCACCTGAAAAATTCCTGTTTCATCGGCTTCAGTAGGACGAAATACACCTAGTACGATGTTTAGCAACGGCTGTGAACTGTTGCGGGTGAGTTACAGCCAACTTTATCTTTTACTATGAAAAATTTTCTGATATGAACGAAGTTATCTCGAGAACCGTTGATCGCACCTGGAAAATTCCAGTGCCATCGGCTTCAGCTCGTCGAAATACCCCTAGTAAAGAAGTTTGAAGCAGCTGTGAACTGTTGCGGGTGAGTTATATCCAAGTTTAGCAATTACTATGAAAAATTTTCTGATATGAACGAAGTTATCTCGAGAACCGTTGGTCGCACATCTAAAATTTCTGTTCCATCCGCTTCAGCTCGTCGAAATACCCCCCGAAGACAATTTTCAAACGGCTGCATTCAGTTGTCGGGGAAATAATTGCAGTCTTATCCGTTTTAGTGAAAATCGTGCGTTTCAGCAGCTGAAAAACACTTTTTTGAAGAAAAATTTTTTGAAATCTTGCATTTTGACGCTTTACGACACCGTAGATGGCTGCATGGCATCATTTTGTAGTACCGCACGCATTTTTTATACCGATCTGACGCCGTTTTTTGATTCACGTCTTTCGCCCTATGGTCGACGGTCTCTGAAGAACCGTTGATCGCACCTGAAAAATTCCGGTTGCATCGGCTTCAGCTCGTCGAAATACACCTAGTAAAGAAGTTTGAAGCAGCTGTGAAACGGTGCGGGTGAGTTACAGCCAACTTTATCTTTTGCTATGAAAAATTTTCTGATATGAACGAAGTTATCTCGAGAACCGTTGTTCGCACCTGGAAAATTCCAGTGCCATCGGCTTCAGCTCGTCGAAATACCCCTAGTAAAGAAGTTTGAAGCAGCTGTGAAACGGTGCGGGTGAGTTACAGCCAACTTTATCTTTTGCTATGAAAAATTTTCTGATATGAACGAAGTTATCTCGAGAACCGTTGGTCGCACATCTAAAATTTCTGTTCCATCCGCTTCAGCTCGTCGAAATACCCCCCGAAGGCAATTTTCAAACGGCTGCATTAAGTTGTCGGGGAAATAATTGCAGTCTTATCCGTTTTAGTGAAAATCGTGCGTTTCAGCAGCTGAAAAACACTTTTTTGAAGAAAAATTTTTTGAAATCTTGCATTTTGACGCTTTACGACACCGTAGATGGCTGCATGGCATCATTTTGTAGTACCGCACGCATTTTTTATACCGATCTGACGCCGTTTTTTGATTCACGTCTTTCGCCCTATGGTCGACGGTCTCTGAAGAACCGTTGATCGCACCTGAAAGTTTCCGGTTGCATCGGCTTCAGTAGGACGAAATACACCTAGTACGATGTTTAGCAACGGCTGTGAACTGTTGCGGGTGAGTTACAGCCAACTTTATCTTTTACTATGAAAAATTTTCTGATATGAACGAAGTTATCTCGAGAACCGTTGATCGCACCTGGTAAATTCCGGTGCCATCGGCTTCAGCTTGTCGGAATACACCTAGTAAAGAAGTTTGAAGCAGCTGTGAAACGGTGCGGGTGAGTTACAGCCAACTTTATCTTTTACTATGAAAATTTTTCTGATATGAACGAAGTTATCTCGAGAACCGTTGATCGCACCTGGTAAATTCCGGTGCCATCGGCTTCAGCTTGTCGAAATACACCTAGTAAAGAAGTTTGAAGCAGCTGTGAAACGGTGCGGGTGAGTTACAGCCAACTTTATCTTTTGCTATGAAAAATTTTCTGATATGAACGAAGTTATCTCGAGAACCGTTGATCGCACGTGGAAAATTCCGGTGCCATCGGCTTCAGCTCGTCGAAATACCCCTAGTAAAGAAGTTTGAAGCAGCTGTGAACTGTTGCTGGTGAGTTATATCCAAGTTTAGCAATTACTATGAAAAATTTTCTGATATGAACGAAGTTATCTCGAGAACCGTTCGTCGCACATCTAAAATTTCTGTTCCATCCGCTTCAGCTCGTCGAAATACCCCCCGAAGGCAATTTTCAAACGGCTGCATTCAGTTGTCGGGGAAATAATTGCAGTCTTATCCGTTTTAGTGAAAATCGTGCGTTTCAGCAGCTGAAAAACACTTTTTTGAAGAAAAATTTTTTGAAATCTTGCATTTTGACGCTTTACGACACCGTAGATGGCTGCATGGCATCATTTTGTAGTACCGCACGCATTTTTTATACCGATCTGACGCCGTTTTTTGATTCACGTCTTTCGCCCTATGGTCGACGTTCTCTGAAGAACCGTTGATCGCACCTGAAAAATTCCTGTTTCATCGGCTTCAGTAGGACGAAATACACCTAGTACGATGTTTAGCAACGGCTGTGAACTGTTGCGGGTGAGTTACAGCCAACTTTATCTTTTACTATGAAAAATTTTCTGATATGAACGAAGTTATCTCGAGAACCGTTGATCGCACCTGGAAAATTCCAGTGCCATCGGCTTCAGCTCGTCGAAATACCCCTAGTAAAGAAGTTTGAAGCAGCTGTGAACTGTTGCGGGTGAGTTATATCCAAGTTTAGCAATTACTATGAAAAATTTTCTGATATGAACGAAGTTATCTCGAGAACCGTTGGTCGCACATCTAAAATTTCTGTTCCATCCGCTTCAGCTCGTCGAAATACCCCCCGAAGACAATTTTCAAACGGCTGCATTCAGTTGTCGGGGAAATAATTGCAGTCTTATCCGTTTTAGTGAAAATCGTGCGTTTCAGCAGCTGAAAAACACTTTTTTGAAGAAAAATTTTTTGAAATCTTGCATTTTGACGCTTTACGACACCGTAGATGGCTGCATGGCATCATTTTGTAGTACCGCACGCATTTTTTATACCGATCTGACGCCGTTTTTTGATTCACGTCTTTCGCCCTATGGTCGACGGTCTCTGAAGAACCGTTGATCGCACCTGAAAAATTCCGGTTGCATCGGCTTCAGTAGGACGAAATACACCTAGTACGATGTTTAGCAACGGCTGTGAACTGTTGCGGGTGAGTTACAGCCAACTTTATCTTTTACTATGAAAAATTTTCTGATATGAACGAAGTTATCTCGAGAACCGTTGATCGCACCTGGTAAATTCCGGTGCCATCGGCTTCAGCTTGTCGGAATACACCTAGTAAAGAAGTTTGAAGCAGCTGTGAAACGGTGCGGGTGAGTTACAGCCAACTTTATCTTTTGCTATGAAAAATTTTCTGATATGAACGAAGTTATCTCGAGAACCGTTGATCGCACCTGGAAAATTCCGGTGCCATCGGCTTCAGCTCGTCGAAATACACCTAGTAAAGAAGTTTGAAGCAGCTGTGAAACGGTGCGGGTGAGTTACAGCCAACTTTATCTTTTGCTATGAAAAATTTTCTGATATGAACGAAGTTATCTCGAGAACCGTTGATCGCACCTGGAAAATTCCGGTGCCATCGGCTTCAGCTCGTCGAAATACACCTAGTAAAGAAGTTTGAAGCAGCTGTGAAACGGTGCGGGTGAGTTACTGTTACGTATTCTCTTGTCTATCGATTTAATAATTAGAAGATTATCATCGAAATTCAGAAAATACGTTTTGAAAGGGTAACGGGATATGATTTTGAGAGTTAGGGAAGTTTAAGGTAGCGGAGATTGTCGAGCGGATGCCAATCACCACTTTACTTGCCGATATTAGGTTGGCTGGAGATTCTCAAATGTTCCCGATTTTAACCGCTTTCTTATTTCTTGATTTGGAGTATCAATCGATCCCCGGGTTGTAAATGGTTATTTTCACTTTACTTACCGTTTCTCGTTCGTTGTCTCAGGTTTCAACACTTTTCGTCCTTTCAGTAAGGTTCTTCTTGCAGGGCAATTGTCCGTCAGTGCCTGAATTGGTAGGTAGAGTCGGTGATTCCTGTGGTTAGGCACTGAGTATTCTGATAAACTATTGTGAGTGGAACGAAATATTTTGGTTAAATTTTGTATTTTTTTAGAATTTCTACGCGTCGGATGCACGGAGAATTGACTGTAGCTGGCAAGTCAATAATTCTGAAGTATTTCGAGAATTCTCGTGGGATTTCCGAGTAATCCAAGAGTTTTGTGAGTCTTGTCATTACTGGTTATCTCGGCAAAATTCTCGGAATAGATTTAACGAATTCTGACGAATCGATAATTTTCCGGCGAGACTATTTGAAGATGACAACTATTTCATTCTTACTAGTACGTGGGATGATCAGACGAACCGCACCCACAAGAATTATTCTCCTTTAGTCAACTATAAAAGCCGCCAAAATGAAGCATAATTCAGTGGGTACATGGGCGATCTGACTTCAACCATTTTAATGAACGTGGCCAGTCCTAGTAACGCAGCCACCGAAATATCCAGGGCTGCAGAACTAGTCTCCCACTTATTCAAAAAAGATGGAAATGCGACCTTTAATTGGGAATTTGCCAACCGAATATTCGGGTCATATCCAGACGAAAATCTGGAGACGTCCACAAATAATCAGTCGAACAAACTTTCCAATTTGGACGAGCGGCTGAGACGGCGGACACAAGGTTTTCAAATATTATAACAAATTATATGTCTGCTGTGATTTATTCCTGATACGATATTCCAAATTCAAACAATTATAATCTTAATTTTGAAAGGAAACTAAATCGCGAAGCTAGCAGTCAATTCTCGTGCACCGCGGAAATTTAATCGTTTTCGGTTATAGGGCTTCAATTTATTTGAGTTCAAGAATTTAGTTATCCAACTTTTCAACGAGAGTAAATAAAATATAAATTTACATTAAAAGTTGATGGAAAATCTATGGACAAACCGCAGAGTCAGGTGCTCGTAGCGGTGTCCCGATAGTGACTGGTCGTGACCGTGTCGCGGCAGCGATAGAACTGACTTATGACCGCGTCGCGGCAGCGATCGAGCTTGACTTGCTCTCCAATTGACTGTTAGCTTCGTGAGTAGCACATCCTTTTATCAGTGTGATGACTGCACGTGCGACGCCCATTCCCGGTAGGTGGGGCTGGCCCAACCAATCCGGTGCATCTCTTACAGTGGCCACATAACAGTTCCCTTTCTCCCACATGTTCTAGCTAATGGTGGGAATGATGAGTGGGGATGACTTCTTTTTGTCTTTCATCTTACATGCTGACGCGTCGAGATTTTTCTCCACTATGTCTATGGCGTTATACGATCCATCCGCCGGATGTTGATAAGATTATTTTGCATACTTGGTATATTTTACATTTGCTTGTTAACAATTTTCATATTTTTCTGTAACAATGTCTTCATAATGTTTTCGGAAAGAGTATATTTTGCTAGTTTAGTCATAATGCTAATCACCAAAATCTATTCCTTCTCACAGATTTTCGAGTCTATGTAAGGTTTTTCATTAAGAACTCTAGAATATTTGGGTTCCTTTATATTTTTAGGCGTCGCATACCTCATTCTCGTGGTTCTTTACCTGTCCTGCATCACAGGCTCGTTCATTTTCATATTCATTTTCTATAATATTATTTTTATGTGGGCTCCTGTCATTGGTCCCGTCATTTCTTTATTTGTTTATATCAATATTTCATATGAAAATTCGCTTGCTTGTGGTGAGGGTGAGAAATACCGGTTCTGCTACCCTTAACATATTTCAACCTTTTCATTATTCTACTTGTTCTACAATCCTTCCATAGCGGTAAAGCCTGAACAATATTATTTTGTGAATTTCCTTTCTAAACGAGTTTATATGAAGCATTATGTTTGTGGTGGACATATTTTTCTGAATTATGCTCAATCATTCTTATCTTCGGCACGAACAATCATGAAAATCGTCGCCGTGTCTGCAAATCGTAAAGCGTTCATAACTTTTGAAATAATGTATTTAGAGAAAATTTAAGTCTTGGACTTTGATAATTGTATTTGTTTGGAGAATCTATTGAGCTGTTCGGATTTTTGATTGAGGGCTCAGGGAACGCTGTGCCCTGAATGGGTGAGCCCGGAACTTGGGAAAATTGAGGGATACGTAGCCATACGTAACATGATGATGGGAAGAGCAGTTGCTTTCGTCTGAAAACTGACGAAAGCAACTGTAAGATGATAGTCATCGAAGAGAAAAAAAATTATCCTCGCCCTGTCTTGTTCGGCGCTATTAAATTTTTGAAATACGTATTTCTTTCTGTCATTTTTAACATTAGTGAAATACGTCACATGACTGTTGCAAATACAGTTGCTTTTGTCTGATGACGACGAAAGCAACTGGAAAGAAAACATAATTTATGAATTGAAAAATTTTTTTTTTTTCTTTTTTTTTTTTTTTTGTATAGTTCTAGTGATAAGGCTACTTTAGATGCAAGTTTCTCTTCTAACCTATTTATATGAGCAATGCATAGTAATTACTGAAGTATGAGTTATATAGTGTTCTTACTGAATATTGAGTTTATCCCAATCGACGTATTTTTTTTGTTTTTTTTTTTTTTCTTTGTTTGTTGTTTATGGTTCTCTAATGGTAGTGGTAATCTTTTATGTTTGCTGTCTTTGACATTATCGTGATATGATACTTTTTATTGGTATCGTTACAATTCACTTATTATTATGCTTATCAGTGTTATTATTATCGTTATTATGATGATGATTATTATTATTATTATTATTATTATTATTTTTATTATTGTTTACTTTTAAAATGAGAGTTTCTTAAGGCAGATCCGGAATTTGGTGAATCCTAAGTTACTTATTTCTATGTATATTTGTGTGTGGTCAAGAGGTCTCGTAGTACGTCTTGTAGTTCTTTATGCATGGTATCGAAGGTGAACAGATGTTAACGAAAATTGCTGATGGCTTTGTCACTAAAAAGTTTTGGATGACGTTTCTAGTGGCGATGTGTTGGTATCGTTGAGTTTTCTGTTCGTTTGTTGGCGAAGAGGTAGAGATCTCAATGCAGCATCTCGGAAGCTCATGGCTATCACGGCGATTCGTTTCTATGCTGCGTGTCGCTTTCGATCGTACTTAAATTTATGTTGTTTGGACTGTCACTCGTGCTTTAGCTAGGAGTGCCGGATCAATAATGCTTTGTCTAGAGGTTGTCGGTTCTTCGTGTACTACTGAAGTAAGTTCTTCTTGTTCGGGAATTTTTCGAAATGACTTTATTGCTGTATAGATTGGTTCATCTGAATTATTTTTCCGTTCTTGTCGTGATTTGTATAATACGTAGTGAGTTATGGATCCACAACAGGCACCGATTATACGAAAGTTACATCCGAACGCATCGTGTAGAGTGAAGCCATGAATAATCACATTGATTACTCCGATGATGATTTGGATTATCGTTACAACGCCGATGAGGATTGATACTATGTTTCCAAAGGTCTTTAGACTGTCCCAGGCCTTTTGAGCTGCAGATTGGCTGATTTCTTCCAACATGTCTCTATCCAGGAAATTTCTCATGGAGATTGTACCACTGGGTAATGGATTACCATTGGCAGCTCGAATCATATTGCTCATTACAGCTGGAGTTTCGGCTTTTGTTAGGAATCTGTCGCGTAGTTTTTCCATGTCCTCCTCCTTATATATTCCGCTTGTACCCAAATTTCCGATTTTTTCGTACTCCCATTTAATGGGTTTTAATGGGTTAAGAGTCAAGGGTGCTGGAGCTTTCATCAATTCTGGGTTCATAGTGTACCATGATTCATCAAGGAAGAATGTTGTAGGTACAGCCGAGTGACAATCGATCAATGTTCCTCTACGTATTAACATTCTCGATATCCCTGTCAGGAAATAACTTTTATTGTTGTGGGTTACTGGAATTTCTAAAGAACATTCGTCAGTTCGTCGAAGTTTGACGGGTACTGCTATGCATTTTACAATTGATATTTGTTCACCGGTAATGATTGCATGGTATCCTGGTCTTTTCATCAAGTTATAAGCGAACATGTCTGGGGCGAATGATGCGAGAGCCAGAGAGTTTTTGAGGGTGGTTTTCTGTACTTCGCATTGGTTTAAACGGATAAAATGATAGAGTTTTCGAATTTGATTGCGTAGGTGGTGTTCAACGTAAACGATTTTTGTGTTCACATACTGGATCAAGTCAACGTTTTCAGTTATTATGACTTTATTTGTTTGGAATGTGTCGCCTGGTGCTGATTCCATGATGAATAATTTTGGTATTTCCGTTTGAATAAGAGAATACCCGCAGATTGAACTTCTCGCTTTCTGTTCTAATGAGAAAGTGAAGTCCGTAGCTGACACAATGTAGGTTGGAGGATCGAATCTGGTTGCTTCTATTCTGATTGCTGGGCCACGATACAAGGTAGTATATTTTTCAAATCTGCAGTCGTTTTCGGATTTCACTGACCGAAAGGCTTGAGTGCCAGTAGCATCCGTGCACGCACCTGATAAAAAATCACACTTAGCTCCAGATTTTAGGGTAATTTTGTTTGTTTGGAGTTCAACGGTCGTGGTATATGTCGTGAAAAAGATCCGCACTATAGCATTAACGATGACATCGTCCCATGTCCCAAAAGGGTCGCTGTACTGGGTCCCTTTGCATCGTCCTGTAGTTGATGCCCTTCCCGCTAATGTGATAGGTCTGCTATTCGGGATGTTTCTCACTAATTCATCGACGAAGGTATTGTGAGAAATCTGAAAAGACTTAGAATTGTGGAGTTTCTGACATTCCTTCTGACTCAGTTCAACGAAGTATTCTCGATGATAATTGTGCACTATAGATACATGCGAAAACATTCCACAGTGGTGGATTGTGCGATCTATTTGGATTCTGCATTCATTCACTTCAATGTTGCCATATTTATTTAGTTGGAGTAGTTCAATATTGACAGAAGTTGAGTTTGGTTGTTCAGAAGGTATGTGGCATTCCTCAATTTGCAGCAAGGAGTACGATGTAATGTTGAGAGTTGATCCACTGCAATCGTACCCTACGAGACCTTTGATTGCGCCGAAGTTAGTAGTTACCAACAGTATGGTGAGGATCGTCGCAGCACACGCGTGTCCCGTCTAAAACAGTTGTTGATAACAAACAACAACAGTGTGTGTAGATTCGTGCCTTACGCAACGTACCTTTCTGTCATATTCTTATTTATCTAGATTAATTATATGTGTAAAGAGAAACTTGCATCTTATGATATGCGTAATTTATTCGTATGAACTCTCTTCCTAACTCCTTTAATGTCTATGATAACATTAGAATTTGCTAAGATTTCTATTACTTTGTAAGGTCCTGTGTATTGATCACCCATTTTTCCCTTGCAGGGTTCTTTTAATAGATATACCATAGTCCCCACATGGAAATTTTGGGGATTGGCTTTTGCGTCATAATACCTTTTTGACCGTAATTTTGCGTTGTGGAGATTTCTTCCTGCCTTTTCTTGAAGATCGGTTATTCGTTCAAACAGTTTATTTAAATAATCACCATATGTTATGTCGACCGGATAATTGGCGGCCCTACTTGAGGGTAATCTCGCGAGTTTCCCGAATACTAACTGGTAGGGGGTATAACCTGTTCCTTCGTGTACACTGGTGTTGTACGCGAATGATGCTAATTCGCATAATTCATCCCATTCGGTGTGAGTATTGGCATATTGTTTTAGATACTCCATAAGGACATGATGTGATCTTTCTATTGATCCGTTACTCTGTGGCACATAGGCAGTCGTATGATACTGTCTAATTCGGAATTTCTTCGCGATGTTTCTGGTGAGACTTGACAAAAAATTAGAGCCTTGATCGGTAAGCATTGCTCGTGGGGCTCCGAAATAACAGATAAAATTTTTAATAAGTGCGGTTGCTAGTTCACTAGAATTCCCGGTTTTCAATGGGATGGCTAAAGTATATTTAGTTAAGAGATCTTGTATTGTCAAAATATAAACATTGTCCCTTCTTGTTTTCTTGAGAGGGCCCATCATGTCGATTGCGATTTTGTCGAAAGCTGATTTGGGGGTATCTGTTATAACCATAGGCTGTTTGGTTTTTACCCTAACTAATTTTTTAAATTGACATTCACGACAATTACGTATAAATTTGATGACATCTTGCCTCATGCCAGGCCAAAAGTAATTTTGTCTAAGACGATTGAATGTTTTCGATGTACCCTTATGGCCATTTATCGCGCTTGAATGGTATTCGTCCAATAGGGCGAGTCGATCTTCCGGATCTGGGATAGTCACTTCTTGGGTGCACACTGTTATTTTTATTTGCAAATCTGAGAAAGTATCTACTAAATTTTGTTGCACTATATTCCATGGAATTTCGTCGATATGTTCTGTTTTAGCAATGCTAAAGGATTTTAAGTTTAATTCAATGACAGCATTGTATATAGACTCCAGACCTTCGCGTATATCTTCTTCGGTTATGATATCCGTCACGCGGTTTTTCAAAGGTAGTATTAAGAGATGTTCATTTTTGAACGGAATCACTTTTACGCGGCAGAGAGTGACTTCATTCATTGGGAAATCGATTTGATCCAAAAGTTCGGCTGCACCTTTATCGCATGCTTCGCCTTTATTGGATGTAAAAATCAACAAATTATCTTTACGCATTTTGAGATTATCCCTACATTCTATGACCCACTCAGAGATTATCCGTGAGTTCGGGGGGTGTCGCTCCCCTTTTCTCTCATTCCTATTCTGAAATCGGACACTCGGCGGAGGGAATAGTTGTTCACTGGGATCGCTTGACTCATCCGAATCGTCGTCTGTTGGCGGATCATCGCTCGGATACCCCTCTATTTCTTCACCTGAGTACGCTAACAAATTATCAATATTGTTTGCAAGATCTTCTAGATGGAGAGTACCGTTATCGAATTGTATTTCGTCATCATTTTCAATTGAACTTGGTGGTGACCTGAATGATGACAGTGAGCGTTCTTGAATATCATTACCTTCTTGCTTTTCATTATTCGCTTCTGTCTCTGCGAAATCGGATACTTGCGCGGTTGAGTTTTCGTTACCCTTGTCACTTCCATTGCACGATTCTTTATCAGTGACATCAGATAGTTTCGCGGTCGCATTTCTATCATCTCCGTCATTTCCGTCCGAAGCTCCGCTATCATTGAAATCGGATAGTTGCGCGCTCTCGTTTCTATCGTCTCCGTTATTTCCGTCCGAAGCTGCTCTATCATCGAAATCGGATAGTTGCGTGATCGCTTTTCCATCATCTTTGGCGTACGCGAATTTGGGTTTTTTGAATTCGCGTTTCAGTTGTTTTCTTTTTCTTTTCGAGGGGGCAGAGAAAATCGAATCGCTAGATGTGGATGAAGAGTCAGTATCAATGGCAAAAAGTCTTCGCAAATTTATTATTGCAATATTTTTAGTGTCGTGATCCTCTCCCTCGTCTTGACTTCCGATAGGAATATTGCGAGACAGTGCATCCGCGTTTGCATTCACCAACCCGGGTTTGTAGATTATTTTATAATCGAAGTCTTGCATATTAAGCCTCCATCGCACGATTCTAGAATTGGGAGATGATACGGAGTTAAGCCATGTAAGCGGTCTATGATCAGTGACTAAGGTGAATTTCCGCCCGTAAATGTAGGGTCGGAAATAGTTAATTGCATATACTATAGCTAGCATCTCCTTTTCAATAGTGGAATAGTTCCTCTCTGCTTTACTTAACAATCGGGAAATATAGGCGATAGGGAGATCCTTACCGACATCCCCTTGACTGAGGATTCCACCGATACCATATCCACAAGCATCAGTTGTTACGATGAATTCCTTTGTGAAGTCGGGATACTGGAGAACAGGGGAACAGCACAGGGCATTTCGTAAAGCACAGAACGATTCATTCTCCTCCTCGCCCCAATAAAATTTAGTATCTTTTTTTAACAGATTTGTGAGGGGTTTGGAGGTTTTCGCGTAATTAGGAATAAATCGCCGATAATATCCAGTGAGGCCGAGAAATTGTCGAACATTCTTCTGAGTCGTCGGTCGGGGAAAATCTTTTACAGCTCTTATCTTTTTTTGCTCTGGGCGTACCCCATCCGATGATATAATATGTCCCAAATACGTAATCTCCCTCTTCAGGAAGTGGCACTTGTCAGGCTCAAGCTGAAGGCCCGCTTTTCTAAGGCGCTCACTTAATTTATCGAATTTATCAATGTGTTCTTCAAGTGTTTGGGAGTATATGACAATGTCATCCATATAAACAAACACTTCCTTCCCTTGTAAGCCGATTAGAACTTTGTCCATCATTCGTTGGAATGTTGGAGGCGCATTTTTGAGGCCGAAAGGCATTCGTGTGAACTCGTAATGCTGATAGGGCGAGGAAAAAGCCGTCTTATGTATGTCATCTGGATGAATGGGAATTTGGTGAAAACCGCTAGCTAAGTCGAAGCTCGAAAAATAGCGAGCTTTACCGAGCTGGTCTAGGATTTCGTTGATATTGGGTAATGGGTAAGCATCACCAACGGTCTTTTCATTCAGGGCCCTATAATCGATAACCATTCTCCACCTTTTATTACCCTGCGAGTCCTCTTTTTTAGGGACTACCCATATTGGAGAACTATACGGGGATTCTGATGGTCGAATTATTCCCTTAGCTTCCAGTTCTTGACATTGTTTAATAATCTCTTCCTTATGTATGGGAGGGAATCGATATTGCCTCTTGAAAACGGGGATATCATCTGTGGTATTGATGCGATGGAAAACTACATTTGTGGCTCCTAATTGCTCTCCTTTGATAACAAAGAGGTCTTGGTGATGATCGATCAGGGTATGAACTACTGTTTTTTCTTCCTCTGACAAATGGTTCAATTGAATGAGCGATTGGATAGTTTTTGCGCGATTTGGGGTAAGTTCTTCGCGGGATACTGTGTTAATGAAACTGCCAGATTTGTAAGGGGAAGTGAAGCGATCGATCTGCCCATTGATATAATTGAGTCTTTCTATGCGCGAATTTGGTTCTTGGAGAAAATATTCATTCTGTGGATCACTCTCGCCCTGTGCATCACCCTCTCGTTTGCCTGTCAACCAACAGCACTGTCCCATTTTTACCACTGGCGTTGGGAGTATAATATCTTCGTTGCTCTGGTTGATTGCTAGTACGAATGCTTCTCCTTGAATATTCAACTCAGGGCTTCCTATTATAGAAATTTTGTCTGTAATATAAAAATCAGGTATAAGCCCTAAACTTGGCGAGTCTTTAGTTAATTTAATCCGAAAAGCAGATGAGGAATTTTTTGGTACGATTTGACAGTCGTCATAAGTTATCTCCATGTTCATGCCTAAAAAGGAAAATGTCTGGAACTCGTAAGACAGGGTTGCTTTAAATTCGTGGAAAAATTCGGCCCCGATTATTCCAGCCTGTGTTATGGGAAAGTGATCGTTGACGATATGATATTTTGCATAGTGTGAATGTATTTTTAAGAAAGTAGTTCCAATTGTTCGTATAATAGTTTCCGTGATACCGCGGAGTTCTATTACTTCTTCGATATTCATGGGTGTTCGCGTATCTAACGCTCCGATTTTAATTAAATTCACTTCAGCCCCACTATCGATCATCATTATTGTTGGGATCTTCAACTGCGGTGAACAAATAGTAACAGACGCGACTTTAGTTGTTTTAATTTTCATGTGCGCAATGCGCGTAGGATGTTGGACAGAAGTAGTCGTATTAGGTTCCATCTTAATAATGTCCGATCTGAAGTTTGGGGGTATTATCTCATTTTCATTCAAGATGGCGTATTCTTTTCCAATGACTCTATGGTTTACTTGGGAGGAAACATCATGGAGAGATTGCTCGAAAAGTATTGCTTTTTCGGAACGCGAGTTGTTGATCATGCCGTAGTTTCCAGGGTGTTTGTTGAGAGAGAAATTTGAGCTTTGGTCGGTTGTAGAATTTGTGATTTCACGCGTAAGATGGGCTGACGAACCGTTCGTAGGATCTGACGGGAATTCTGCCATAGTCTCTTGTGGCTTGGAGACATGTATTGTTTCATTATTTTCCTTAATGAAATCTATTTTGTTATTACGTTCAGTTGGGAGCCCCCCTTTATACCCGAGACCTGTTCGCATTAGGGACGGTTTCTGTTCCCATAGCGTGCGGAGGCTGTCATGCAACTTAATAGCATTCAGCTCCCGTTCGCGTTTTATGATATAGATTTCTTGGTCTGATTTTACTGATGTATAATTTGAATCAATGGGGTGATTATGCTTGGGTGTGTCATCTAGTGGATTGAATGCGTATGAGTGTGATGTGCTGTTTTTGGGCGAAAAGTTATGAATGGATTTGGGGCTTACATTAGTATAGGAATGAGTTTGTATGGGTTCTACTGGTCCCTGAATAACGCGTTCTTCGAGCAGCCCGCGGCGTCTTCTACTTGTACCGGCGAGGGTCGAGTGGGTTTCGGCGTTTGAATGGTTTGGCTCCCCGTGATCCCGCCGATAGTCTGATCGGGGAGTTTCCCGTTTTTTGACTGTAGATCTTTTTGTTGGTTTATATAAGCTAATCTCCTACAATCCGATAGTGTGTGTCCCGGAATTCGACATAATTCGCAAAATGCCCCCGGAATATAATTAGATTTGTGAGATTGGAGATGATTGGGGCTTCTACGCATTGGATTGTTTGAATCATTATTGTTATTAAAGTTCCTATAATTTCGTTTGTTTCCCCAGTGATACTTGGCAGTGTCGTTTTGGTTCTGGGGTCTGGAATAACTGTGGCGATATGTGTTCTGATGATTGTTGTAGTCATAATGGTATTTAGGAGTTCGCGCATGATTTCTGTGGGTAGATGCCGCTGATTTTTCGATTAGTGGCGAGGAGCTCTGTATTGGGCTATCTTGGTGGACTGTTCCAATGAAGTTAGCAGATTCGGAGAATTTAAGGATGTCACGTTCATATATTTTATAGACTTGGATAGAGTTTTTGAAAGCTTCATCGAGAGTACAATGTGGTTTGCTCAAGCATTGGATGCGCAGAGAAGGTGGAAGCCCATTAAGGAAAGCTTGTATGGCATCTTTTTCAATTTTAAGCTCTTCATCAGCAGAGAGGGATTGGCGTTCAAGCTTTTCATTCTCAAGGACGTCTGTATACAAATTCTTGACACGGTTGATATAGTCTACAACATGCTCATGCGGGTTTTTACACACGTTTTCGAGAGCAGTTTTGAATTGGTTGGCGGTACGATAAGGATCAAAAAATTCACGTAATTTGCATTCAAGCTCTCCGGGTGATTGATACTCCATATGTTCTAAAGTAGTCCGAGCACGACCTCTGAATTTCTGGCGAAGTAATGTGAGGAATGTTGGAACTGTCGATTGGTTCATCATGGCACAAACCCGATTACAAGCACGCATGAATTCTGTCACTGTGATATTGTACCCATCAAAGGTAGGTACATATGCCAATGCATCTTTAACGGTGATTCTGAAATTATTATTCGTAGTAATTTCCGAGACAGAAGGTTGGGTATTTTGATTTCTTCTTGTAGTCTCTAGTTCTTGCACCTGTTTAGTGAGACTCGTAATTTGATCGAGAATTATATTAATGGCGGGAGAATTTGTGTTTGTAGGGGCGGGTTGTTCCGCGCCTAGTTCTGATCCAGCCGTGCTGGTTTGTGTGTTAATTTCACGCATGTCTTTTACGGCTTTTCGCAATTCATTCATTATTTCTGCCTGTTCGTCGATTATTTTTAATTTTTCGCTCAGAAGACGATTCAGTTCACGAGCCTCCTCCAAACTATCCCTCCGAGATGGTGGTGTTGACGTAGGATCCATTTTATATGAATATTATCAAATAAGGAAGAAATTTAAATGAAAGTGGAATTATAATTTACTAAAAAGTACTCGAATGGTAATACGAATCGGGTTTGTTTTATGAACCAATGATCGTCGATCCTGTGACTTGTTTCTTTAGTAACGCTCACGGAAGGGAGGACTTTTGTTTTCTAATCATCATTATGGCCTGATAATTGGCGGCACGAGAACAAAAACGAGAAGTGATATAACACACGATTGACGGAGAAATGTAGTAAAGGAAATAACCCCACACTTAGCACCATTTTTGTTACGTATTCTCTTGTCTATCGATTTAATAATTAGAAGATTATCATCGAAATTCAGAAAATACGTTTTGAAAGGGTAACGGGATATGATTTTGAGAGTTAGGGAAGTTTAAGGTAGCGGAGATTGTCGAGCGGATGCCAATCACCACTTTACTTGCCGATATTAGGTTGGCTGGAGATTCTCAAATGTTCCCGATTTTAACCGCTTTCTTATTTCTTGATTTGGAGTATCAATCGATCCCCGGGTTGTAAATGGTTATTTTCACTTTACTTACCGTTTCTCGTTCGTTGTCTCAGGTTTCAACACTTTTCGTCCTTTCAGTAAGGTTCTTCTTGCAGGGCAATTGTCCGTCAGTGCCTGAATTGGTAGGTAGAGTCGGTGATTCCTGTGGTTAGGCACTGAGTATTCTGATAAACTATTGTGAGTGGAACGAAATATTTTGGTTAAATTTTGTATTTTTTTAGAATTTCTACGCGTCGGATGCACGGAGAATTGACTGTAGCTGGCAAGTCAATAATTCTGAAGTATTTCGAGAATTCTCGTGGGATTTCCGAGTAATCCAAGAGTTTTGTGAGTCTTGTCATTACTGGTTATCTCGGCAAAATTCTCGGAATAGATTTAACGAATTCTGACGAATCGATAATTTTCCGGCGAGACTATTTGAAGATGACAACTATTTCATTCTTACTAGTACGTGGGATGATCAGACGAACCGCACCCACAAGAATTATTCTCCTTTAGTCAACTATAAAAGCCGCCAAAATGAAGCATAATTCAGTGGGTACATGGGCGATCTGACTTCAACCATTTTAATGAACGTGGCCAGTCCTAGTAACGCAGCCACCGAAATATCCAGGGCTGCAGAACTAGTCTCCCACTTATTCAAAAAAGATGGAAATGCGACCTTTAATTGGGAATTTGCCAACCGAATATTCGGGTCATATCCAGACGAAAATCTGGAGACGTCCACAAATAATCAGTCGAACAAACTTTCCAATTTGGACGAGCGGCTGAGACGGCGGACACAAGGTTTTCAAATATTATAACAAATTATATGTCTGCTGTGATTTATTCCTGATACGATATTCCAAATTCAAACAATTATAATCTTAATTTTGAAAGGAAACTAAATCGCGAAGCTAGCAGTCAATTCTCGTGCACCGCGGAAATTTAATCGTTTTCGGTTATAGGGCTTCAATTTATTTGAGTTCAAGAATTTAGTTATCCAACTTTTCAACGAGAGTAAATAAAATATAAATTTACATTAAAAGTTGATGGAAAATCTATGGACAAACCGCAGAGTCAGGTGCTCGTAGCGGTGTCCCGATAGTGACTGGTCGTGACCGTGTCGCGGCAGCGATAGAACTGACTTATGACCGCGTCGCGGCAGCGATCGAGCTTGACTTGCTCTCCAATTGACTGTTAGCTTCGTGAGTAGCACATCCTTTTATCAGTGTGATGACTGCACGTGCGACGCCCATTCCCGGTAGGTGGGGCTGGCCCAACCAATCCGGTGCATCTCTTACAGTGGCCACATAACAGTTCCCTTTCTCCCACATGTTCTAGCTAATGGTGGGAATGATGAGTGGGGATGACTTCTTTTTGTCTTTCATCTTACATGCTGACGCGTCGAGATTTTTCTCCACTATGTCTATGGCGTTATACGATCCATCCGCCGGATGTTGATAAGATTATTTTGCATACTTGGTATATTTTACATTTGCTTGTTAACAATTTTCATATTTTTCTGTAACAATGTCTTCATAATGTTTTCGGAAAGAGTATATTTTGCTAGTTTAGTCATAATGCTAATCACCAAAATCTATTCCTTCTCACAGATTTTCGAGTCTATGTAAGGTTTTTCATTAAGAACTCTAGAATATTTGGGTTCCTTTATATTTTTAGGCGTCGCATACCTCATTCTCGTGGTTCTTTACCTGTCCTGCATCACAGGCTCGTTCATTTTCATATTCATTTTCTATAATATTATTTTTATGTGGGCTCCTGTCATTGGTCCCGTCATTTCTTTATTTGTTTATATCAATATTTCATATGAAAATTCGCTTGCTTGTGGTGAGGGTGAGAAATACCGGTTCTGCTACCCTTAACATATTTCAACCTTTTCATTATTCTACTTGTTCTACAATCCTTCCATAGCGGTAAAGCCTGAACAATATTATTTTGTGAATTTCCTTTCTAAACGAGTTTATATGAAGCATTATGTTTGTGGTGGACATATTTTTCTGAATTATGCTCAATCATTCTTATCTTCGGCACGAACAATCATGAAAATCGTCGCCGTGTCTGCAAATCGTAAAGCGTTCATAACTTTTGAAATAATGTATTTAGAGAAAATTTAAGTCTTGGACTTTGATAATTGTATTTGTTTGGAGAATCTATTGAGCTGTTCGGATTTTTGATTGAGGGCTCAGGGAACGCTGTGCCCTGAATGGGTGAGCCCGGAACTTGGGAAAATTGAGGGATACGTAGCCATACGTAACATTACAGCCAACTTTATCTTTTGCTATGAAAAATTTTCTGATATGAACGAAGTTATCTCGAGAACCGTTGATCGCACCTGGAAAATTCCAGTGCCATCGGCTTCAGCTCGTCGAAATACCCCTAGTAAAGAAGTTTGAAGCAGCTGTGAAACGGTGCGGGTGAGTTACAGCCAACTTTATCTTTTGCTATGAAAAATTTTCTGATATGAACGAAGTTATCTCGAGAACCGTTGATCGCACCTGGAAAATTCCAGTGCCATCGGCTTCAGATCGTCGAAATACCCCTAGTAAAGAAGTTTGAAGCAGCTGTGAACTGTTGCTGGTGAGTTATATCCAAGTTTAGCAATTACTATGAAAAATTTTCTGATATGAACGAAGTTATCTCGAGAACCGTTGGTCGCACATCTAAAATTTCTGTTCCATCCGCTTCAGCTCGTCGAAATACCCCCCGAAGGCAATTTTCAAACGGCTGCATTCAGTTGTCGGGGAAATAATTGCAGTCTTATCCGTTTTAGTGAAAATCGTGCGTTTCAGCAGCTGAAAAACACTTTTTTGAAGAAAAATTTTTTGAAATCTTGCATTTTGACGCTTTACGACACCGTAGATGGCTGCATGGCATCATTTTGTAGTACCGCACGCATTTTTTATACCGATCTGACGCCGTTTTTTGATTCACGTCTTTCGCCCTATGGTCGACGGTCTCTGAAGAACCGTTGATCGCACCTGAAAAATTCCGGTTGCATCGGCTTCAGTAGGACGAAATACACCTAGTACGATGTTTAGCAACGGCTGTGAACTGTTGCGGGTGAGTTACAGCCAACTTTATCTTTTACTATGAAAAATTTTCTGATATGAACGAAGTTATCTCGAGAACCGTTGATCGCACCTGGTAAATTCCGGTGCCATCGGCTTCAGCTTGTCGGAATACACCTAGTAAAGAAGTTTGAAGCAGCTGTGAAACGGTGCGGGTGAGTTACAGCCAACTTTATCTTTTGCTATGAAAAATTTTCTGATATGAACGAAGTTATCTCGAGAACCGTTGATCGCACCTGGAAAATTCCAGTGCCATCGGCTTCAGCTCGTCGAAATACCCCTAGTAAAGAAGTTTGAAGCAGCTGTGAAACGGTGCGGGTGAGTTACAGCCAACTTTATCTTTTGCTATGAAAAATTTTCTGATATGAACGAAGTTATCTCGAGAACCGTTGATCGCACCTGGAAAATTCCAGTGCCATCGGCTTCAGATCGTCGAAATACCCCTAGTAAAGAAGTTTGAAGCAGCTGTGAACTGTTGCTGGTGAGTTATATCCAAGTTTAGCAATTACTATGAAAAATTTTCTGATATGAACGAAGTTATCTCGAGAACCGTTGGTCGCACATCTAAAATTTCTGTTCCATCCGCTTCAGCTCGTCGAAATACCCCCCGAAGGCAATTTTCAAACGGCTGCATTCAGTTGTCGGGGAAATAATTGCAGTCTTATCCGTTTTAGTGAAAATCGTGCGTTTCAGCAGCTGAAAAACACTTTTTTGAAGAAAAATTTTTTGAAATCTTGCATTTTGACGCTTTACGACACCGTAGATGGCTGCATGGCATCATTTTGTAGTACCGCACGCATTTTTTATACCGATCTGACGCCGTTTTTTGATTCACGTCTTTCGCCCTATGGTCGACGTTCTCTGAAGAACCGTTGATCGCACCTGAAAAATTCCTGTTTCATCGGCTTCAGTAGGACGAAATACACCTAGTACGATGTTTAGCAACGGCTGTGAACTGTTGCGGGTGAGTTACAGCCAACTTTATCTTTTACTATGAAAAATTTTCTGATATGAACGAAGTTATCTCGAGAACCGTTGATCGCACCTGGAAAATTCCAGTGCCATCGGCTTCAGCTCGTCGAAATACCCCTAGTAAAGAAGTTTGAAGCAGCTGTGAACTGTTGCGGGTGAGTTATATCCAAGTTTAGCAATTACTATGAAAAATTTTCTGATATGAACGAAGTTATCTCGAGAACCGTTGGTCGCACATCTAAAATTTCTGTTCCATCCGCTTCAGCTCGTCGAAATACCCCCCGAAGACAATTTTCAAACGGCTGCATTCAGTTGTCGGGGAAATAATTGCAGTCTTATCCGTTTTAGTGAAAATCGTGCGTTTCAGCAGCTGAAAAACACTTTTTTGAAGAAAAATTTTTTGAAATCTTGCATTTTGACGCTTTACGACACCGTAGATGGCTGCATGGCATCATTTTGTAGTACCGCACGCATTTTTTATACCGATCTGACGCCGTTTTTTGATTCACGTCTTTCGCCCTATGGTCGACGGTCTCTGAAGAACCGTTGATCGCACCTGAAAAATTCCGGTTGCATCGGCTTCAGTAGGACGAAATACACCTAGTACGATGTTTAGCAACGGCTGTGAACTGTTGCGGGTGAGTTACAGCCAACTTTATCTTTTACTATGAAAAATTTTCTGATATGAACGAAGTTATCTCGAGAACCGTTGATCGCACCTGGTAAATTCCGGTGCCATCGGCTTCAGCTTGTCGGAATACACCTAGTAAAGAAGTTTGAAGCAGCTGTGAAACGGTGCGGGTGAGTTACAGCCAACTTTATCTTTTGCTATGAAAAATTTTCTGATATGAACGAAGTTATCTCGAGAACCGTTGATCGCACCTGGAAAATTCCGGTGCCATCGGCTTCAGCTCGTCGAAATACACCTAGTAAAGAAGTTTGAAGCAGCTGTGAAACGGTGCGGGTGAGTTACAGCCAACTTTATCTTTTGCTATGAAAAATTTTCTGATATGAACGAAGTTATCTCGAGAACCGTTGATCGCACCTGGAAAATTCCGGTGCCATCGGCTTCAGCTCGTCGAAATACACCTAGTAAAGAAGTTTGAAGCAGCTGTGAAACGGTGCGGGTGAGTTACAGCCAACTTTATCTTTTGCTATGAAAAATTTTCTGATATGAACGAAGTTATCTCGAGAACCGTTGATCGCACCTGGAAAATTCCAGTGCCATCGGCTTCAGCTCGTCGAAATACCCCTAGTAAAGAAGTTTGAAGCAGCTGTGAAACGGTGCGGGTGAGTTACAGCCAACTTTATCTTTTGCTATGAAAAATTTTCTGATATGAACGAAGTTATCTCGAGAACCGTTGATCGCACCTGGAAAATTCCAGTGCCATCGGCTTCAGATCGTCGAAATACCCCTAGTAAAGAAGTTTGAAGCAGCTGTGAACTGTTGCTGGTGAGTTATATCCAAGTTTAGCAATTACTATGAAAAATTTTCTGATATGAACGAAGTTATCTCGAGAACCGTTGGTCGCACATCTAAAATTTCTGTTCCATCCGCTTCAGCTCGACGAAATACCCCCCGAAGGCAATTTTCAAACGGCTGCATTCAGTTGTCGGGGAAATAATTGCAGTCTTATCCGTTTTAGTGAAAATCGTGCGTTTCAGCAGCTGAAAAACACTTTTTTGAAGAAAAATTTTTTGAAATCTTGCATTTTGACGCTTTACGACACCGTAGATGGCTGCATGGCATCATTTTGTAGTACCGCACGCATTTTTTATACCGATCTGACGCCGTTTTTTGATTCACGTCTTTCGCCCTATGGTCGACGTTCTCTGAAGAACCGTTGATCGCACCTGAAAAATTCCTGTTTCATCGGCTAGAGTAGGACGAAATACACCTAGTACGATGTTTAGCAACGGCTGTGAACTGTTGCGGGTGAGTTACTGTTACGTATGGCTACGTATCCCTCAATTTTCCCAAGTTCCGGGCTCACCCATTCAGGGCACAGCGTTCCCTGAGCCCTCAATCAAAAATCCGAACAGCTCAATAGATTCTCCAAACAAATACAATTATCAAAGTCCAAGACTTAAATTTTCTCTAAATACATTATTTCAAAAGTTATGAACGATTTACGATTTGCAGACACGGCGACGATTTTCATGATTGTTCGCGCCGAAGATAAGGATGGTTGAGCATAATTCAGAAAAATATGTCCACCACAAGCATAACGCTTCATATAAACCCTTTTAGAAAGGAAATTCACAAAATAATATTGTTCAGGCTTTACCACTATGGAAGGATTGTAGAACAAGTAGAATAATGAAAAGGTTGAAATATGTTAAGGGTAGCAGAACCGGTATTTCTCACCCTCACCACAAGCAAGCGAATTTTCATATGAAATATTGATATAAACAAATAAAGAAATGAAGAAATGATAACGGGACCACTGACAGGAGCCCACATAAAATAATATTATAGAAAATGAATATGAAAATGAACGAGCCTGTGATGGAGGACAGGTAAAGAACCACGAGAATGAGGTATGCGACGCCTAAAAATATAAAGGAACCCAAATATTCTAGAGTTCTTAATGAAAAACCTTACATAGACTCAAAAATCTGTGAAAAGGAATTGATTTTGGTGATTAGCATTATGACTAAACTAGCAAAATATACTCTTTCCGAAAACATTATGAAGATATTGTTACAGAAAAATATGAAAATTGTTAACAGGCAAATGTAAAATATAGCAAGTATGCAAAATAATCTTATCAACATCCGGCGGATGGATCGTATAACGCCATAGACATAGTGGAGAAAAATCTCGACGCGTCAGCATGTAAGATGAAAGACAAAAAGAAGTCATCCCCACTCATCATTCCCACCATTAGCTAGAACATGTGGGAGAAAGGGAACTGTTATGTGGCCACTGTAAGAGATGCACCGGATTGGTTGGGCCAGCCCCACCTACCGGGAATGGGCGTCGCACGTGCAGTCATCACACTGATAAAAGGATGTGCTACTCACGAAGCTAACAGTCAATTGGAGAGCAAGTCAAGCTCGATCGCTGCCGCGACGCGGTCATAAGTCAGTTCTATCGCTGCCGCGACACGGTCACGACCAGTCACTATCGGGACACCGCTACGAGCACCTGACTCTGCGGTTTGTCCATAGATTTTCCATCAACTTTTAATGTAAATTTATATTTTATTTACTCTCGTTGAAAAGTTGGATAACTAAATTCTTGAACTCAAATAAATTGAAGCCCTATAACCGAAAACGATTAAATTTCCGCGGTGCACGAGAATTGACTGCTAGCTTCGCGATTTAGTTTCCTTTCAAAATTAAGATTATAATTGTTTGAATTTGGAATATCGTATCAGGAATAAATCACAGCAAACATATAATTTGTTATAATATTTGAAAACCTTGTGTCCGCCGTCTCAGCCGCTCGTCCAAATTGGAAAGTTTGTTCGACTGATTATTTGTGGACGTCTCCAGATTTTCGTCTGGATATGACCCGAATATTCGGTTGGCAAATTCCCAATTAAAGGTCGCATTTCCATCTTTTTTGAATAAGTGGGAGACTAGTTCTGCAGCCCTGGATATTTCGGTGGCTGCGTTACTAGGACTGGCCACGTTCATTAAAATGGTTGAAGTCAGATCGCCCATGTACCCACTGAATTATGCTTCATTTTGGCGGCTTTTATAGTTGAGTAAAGGAGAATAATTCTTGTGGGTGCGGTTCGTCTGATCATCCCACGTACTAGTAAGAATGAAATAGTTGTCATCTTCAAATAGTCTCGCCGGAAAATTATCGATTCGTCAGAATTCGTTAAATCTATTCCGAGAATTTTGCCGAGATAACCAGTAATGACAAGACTCACAAAACTCTTGGATTACTCGGAAATCCCACGAGAATTCTCGAAATACTTCAGAATTATTGACTTGCCAGCTACAGTCAATTCTCCGTGCATCCGACGCGTAGAAATTCTAAAAAAATACAAAATTTAACCAAAATATTTCGTTCCACTCACAATAGTTTATCAGAATACTCAGTGCCTAACCACAGGAATCACCGACTCTACCTACCAATTCAGGCACTGACGGACAATTGCCCTGCAAGAAGAACCTTACTGAAAAGACGAAAAGTGTTGAAACCTGAGACAACGAACGAGAAACGGTAAGTAAAGTGAAAATAACCATTTACAACCCGGGGATCGATTGATACTCCAAATCAAGAAATAAGAAAGCGGTTAAAATCGGGAACATTTGAGAATCTCCAGCCAACCTAATATCGGCAAGTAAAGTGGTGATTGGCATCCGCTCGACAATCTCCGCTACCTTAAACTTCCCTAACTCTCAAAATCATATCCCGTTACCCTTTCAAAACGTATTTTCTGAATTTCGATGATAATCTTCTAATTATTAAATCGATAGACAAGAGAATACGTAACAAAAATGGTGCTAAGTGTGGGGTTATTTCCTTTACTACATTTCTCCGTCAATCGTGTGTTATATCACTTCTCGTTTTTGTTCTCGTGCCGCCAATTATCAGGCCATAATGATGATTAGAAAACAAAAGTCCTCCCTTCCGTGAGCGTTACTAAAGAAACAAGTCACAGGATCGACGATCATTGGTTCATAAAACAAACCCGATTCGTATTACCATTCGAGTACTTTTTAGTAAATTATAATTCCACTTTCATTTAAATTTATTCCTTATTTGATAATATTCATATAAAATGGATCCTACGTCAACACCACCATCTCGGAGGGATAGTTTGGAGGAGGCTCGTGAACTGAATCGTCTTCTGAGCGAAAAATTAAAAATAATCGACGAACAGGCAGAAATAATGAATGAATTGCGAAAAGCCGTAAAAGACATGCGTGAAATTAACACACAAACCAGCACGGCTGGATCAGAACTAGGCGCGGAACAACCCGCCCCTACAAACACAAATTCTCCCGCCATTAATATAATTCTCGATCAAATTACGAGTCTCACTAAACAGGTGCAAGAACTAGAGACTACAAGAAGAAATCAAAATACCCAACCTTCTGTCTCGGAAATTACTACGAATAATAATTTCAGAATCACCGTTAAAGATGCATTGGCATATGTACCTACCTTTGATGGGTACAATATCACAGTGACAGAATTCATGCGTGCTTGTAATCGGGTTTGTGCCATGATGAACCAATCGACAGTTCCAACATTCCTCACATTACTTCGCCAGAAATTCAGAGGTCGTGCTCGGACTACTTTAGAACATATGGAGTATCAATCACCCGGAGAGCTTGAATGCAAATTACGTGAATTTTTTGATCCTTATCGTACCGCCAACCAATTCAAAACTGCTCTCGAAAACGTGTGTAAAAACCCGCATGAGCATGTTGTAGACTATATCAACCGTGTCAAGAATTTGTATACAGACGTCCTTGAGAATGAAAAGCTTGAACGCCAATCCCTCTCTGCTGATGAAGAGCTTAAAATTGAAAAAGATGCCATACAAGCTTTCCTTAATGGGCTTCCACCTTCTCTGCGCATCCAATGCTTGAGCAAACCACATTGTACTCTCGATGAAGCTTTCAAAAACTCTATCCAAGTCTATAAAATATATGAACGTGACATCCTTAAATTCTCCGAATCTGCTAACTTCATTGGAACAGTCCACCAAGATAGCCCAATACAGAGCTCCTCGCCACTAATCGAAAAATCAGCGGCATCTACCCACAGAAATCATGCGCGAACTCCTAAATACCATTATGACTACAACAATCATCAGAACACATATCGCCACAGTTATTCCAGACCCCAGAACCAAAACGACACTGCCAAGTATCACTGGGGAAACAAACGAAATTATAGGAACTTTAATAACAATAATGATTCAAACAATCCAATGCGTAGAAGCCCCAATCATCTCCAATCTCACAAATCTAATTATATTCCGGGGGCATTTTGCGAATTATGTCGAATTCCGGGACACACACTATCGGATTGTAGGAGATTAGCTTATATAAACCAACAAAAAGATCTACAGTCAAAAAACGGGAAACTCCCCGATCAGACTATCGGCGGGATCACGGGGAGCCAAACCATTCAAACGCCGAAACCCACTCGACCCTCGCCGGTACAAGTAGAAGACGCCGCGGGCTGCTCGAAGAACGCGTTATTCAGGGACCAGTAGAACCCATACAAACTCATTCCTATACTAATGTAAGCCCCAAATCCATTCATAACTTTTCGCCCAAAAACAGCACATCACACTCATACGCATTCAATCCACTAGATGACACACCCAAGCATAATCACCCCATTGATTCAAATTATACATCAGTAAAATCAGACCAAGAAATCTATATCATAAAACGCGAACGGGAGCTGAATGCTATTAAGTTGCATGACAGCCTCCGCACGCTATGGGAACAGAAACCGTCCCTAATGCGAACAGGTCTCGGGTATAAAGGGGGGCTCCCAACTGAACGTAATAACAAAATAGATTTCATTAAGGAAAATAATGAAACAATACATGTCTCCAAGCCACAAGAGACTATGGCAGAATTCCCGTCAGATCCTACGAACGGTTCGTCAGCCCATCTTACGCGTGAAATCACAAATTCTACAACCGACCAAAGCTCAAATTTCTCTCTCAACAAACACCCTGGAAACTACGGCATGATCAACAACTCGCGTTCCGAAAAAGCAATACTTTTCGAGCAATCTCTCCATGATGTTTCCTCCCAAGTAAACCATAGAGTCATTGGAAAAGAACACGCCATCCTGAATGAAAATGAGATAATACCCCCAAACTCCAGATCGGACATTATTAAGATGGAACCTAATACGACTACTTCTGTCCAACATCCTACGCGCATTGCGCACATGAAAATTAAAACAACTAAAGTCGCGTCTGTTACTATTTGTTCACCGCAGTTGAAGATCCCAACAATAATGATGATCGATAGTGGGGCTGAAGTGAATTTAATTAAAATCGGAGCGTTAGATACGCGAACACCCATGAATATCGAAGAAGTAATAGAACTCCGCGGTATCACGGAAACTATTATACGAACAATTGGAACTACTTTCTTAAAAATACATTCACACTATGCAAAATATCATATCGTCAACGATCACTTTCCCATAACACAGGCTGGAATAATCGGGGCCGAATTTTTCCACGAATTTAAAGCAACCCTGTCTTACGAGTTCCAGACATTTTCCTTTTTAGGCATGAACATGGAGATAACTTATGACGACTGTCAAATTGTACCAAAAAATTCCTCATCTGCTTTTCGGATTAAAGTAACTAAAGACTCGCCAACTTTAGGGCTTATACCTGATTTTTATATTACAGACAAAATTTCTATAATAGGAAGCCCTGAGTTGAATATTCAAGGAGAAGCATTCGTACTAGCAATCAACCAAAGCAACGAAGATATTATACTCCCAACGCCAGTGGTAAAAATGGGACAGTGCTGTTGGTTGACAGGCAAACGAGAGGGTGATGCACAGGGCGAGAGTGATCCACAGAATGAATATTTTCTCCAAGAACCAGATTCGCGCATAGAAAGACTCAATTATATCAATGGGCAAATCGATCGCTTCACTTCCCCTTACAAATCTGGCAGTTTCATTAACACAGTATCCCGCGAAGAACTTACCCCAAATCGCGCAAAAACTATCCAATCGCTCATTCAACTGAACCATTTGTCAGAGGAAGAAAAAACAGTAGTTCATACCCTGATCGATCATCACCAAGACCTCTTTGTTATCAAAGGAGAGCAATTAGGAGCCACAAATGTAGTTTTCCATCGTATCAATACCACAGATGATATCCCCGTTTTCAAGAGGCAATATCGATTCCCTCCCATACATAAGGAAGAAATTATTAAACAATGTCAAGAACTGGAAGCTAAGGGAATAATTCGACCATCAGAATCCCCGTATAGTTCTCCAATATGGGTAGTCCCTAAAAAAGAGGACTCGCAGGGTAATAAAAGGTGGAGAATGGTTATCGATTATAGGGCCCTTAATGAAAAGACCGTTGGTGATGCTTACCCATTACCCAATATCAACGAAATCCTAGACCAGCTGGGTAAAGCTCGCTATTTCTCGAGCTTCGACTTAGCTAGCGGTTTTCACCAAATTCCGATTCATCCAGATGACATTCATAAGACGGCTTTTTCCTCTCCCTATCAGCATTACGAGTTCACACGAATGCCTTTCGGCCTCAAAAATGCGCCTCCCACATTCCAACGAATGATGGACAAAGTTCTAATCGGCTTACAAGGGAAGGAAGTGTTTGTTTATATGGATGACATTGTCATATATTCCCAAACACTTGAAGAACACATTGATAAATTCGATAAATTAAGTGAGCGCCTTAGAAAAGCGGGCCTTCAACTTGAGCCTGACAAGTGCCACTTCCTGAAGAGGGAGATTACGTATTTGGGACATATTATATCATCGGATGGAGTACGCCCAGAGCAAAAAAAGATAAGAGCTGTAAAAGACTTCCCCCGTCCGACGACTCAGAAAAATGTTCGACAATTTCTCGGACTCACTGGATATTATCGGCGATTCATTCCCAATTACGCGAAAACCTCCAAACCCCTCACAAATCTGTTAAAAAAAGACACTAAATTCCATTGGGGCGAGGAGGAGAATGATTCGTTCCGTGCTTTACGAAATGCCCTGTGCTGTTCCCCTGTTCTCCAGTATCCTGACTTCACAAAGGAATTCATCATAACAACTGATGCTTGTGGATATGGTATCGGTGGAATCCTCAGTCAAGGGGATGTCGGTAAGGATCTCCCTATCGCCTATATTTCCCGATTGTTAAGTAAAGCAGAGAGGAACTATTCCACTATTGAAAAGGAGATGCTAGCTATAGTATATGCAATTAACTATTTCCGACCCTACATTTACGGGCGGAAATTCACCTTAGTCACTGATCATAGACCGCTTACATGGCTTAACTCCGTATCATCTCCCAATTCTAGAATCGTGCGATGGAGGCTTAATATGCAAGACTTCGATTATAAAATAATCTACAAACCCGGGTTGGTGAATGCAAACGCGGATGCACTGTCTCGCAATATTCCTATCGGAAGTCAAGACGAGGGAGAGGATCACGACACTAAAAATATTGCAATAATAAATTTGCGAAGACTTTTTGCCATTGATACTGACTCTTCATCCACATCTAGCGATTCGATTTTCTCTGCCCCCTCGAAAAGAAAAAGAAAACAACTGAAACGCGAATTCAAAAAACCCAAATTCGCGTACGCCAAAGATGATGGAAAAGCGATCACGCAACTATCCGATTTCGATGATAGAGCAGCTTCGGACGGAAATAACGGAGACGATAGAAACGAGAGCGCGCAACTATCTGATTTCAATGATAGCGGAGCTTCGGACGGAAATGACGGAGATGATAGAAATGCGACCGCGAAACTATCCGATGTCACTGATAAAGAATCGTGCAATGGAAGTGACAAGGGTAACGAAAACTCAACCGCGCAAGTATCCGATTTCGCAGAGAGAGAAGCGAATAATGAAAAGCAAGAAGGTAATGATATTCAAGAACGCTCACTGTCATCATTCAGGTCACCACCAAGTTCAATTGAAAATGATGACGAAATACAATTCGACAACGGTACTCTCCATCTAGAAGATCTTGCAAACAATATCGATAATTTGTTAGCGTACTCAGGTGAAGAAATAGAGGGCTATCCGAGCGATGATCCGCCAACGGACGACGATTCGGATGAGTCAAGCGATCCCAGTGAACAACTATTCCCTCCGCCGAGTGTCCGATTTCAGAATAGGAATGAGAGAAAAGGGGAGCGACACCCTCCGAACTCACAGATAATCTCTGAGTGGGTCATAGAATGTAGGGATAATCTTAAAATGCGTAAAGATAATTTGTTGATTTTTACATCCAATAAAGGCGAAGCATGCGATAAAGGTGCAGCCGAACTTTTGGATCAAATCGATTTCCCAATGAATGAAGTCACTCTCTGCCGCGTAAAAGTGATTCCGTTCAAAAATGAACATCTCTTAATACTACCTTTGAAAAACCGCGTGACGGATATCATAACCGAAGAAGATATACGCGAAGGTCTGGAGTCTATATACAATGCTGTCATTGAATTAAACTTAAAATCCTTTAGCATTGCTAAAACAGCACATATCGACGAAATTCCATGGGATATAGTGCAACAAAATTTAGTAGATACTTTCTCAGATTTGCAAATAAAAATAACAGTGTGCACCCAAGAAGTGACTACCCCAGATCCGGAAGATCGACTCGCCCTATTGGACGAATACCATTCAAGCGCGATAAATGGCCATAAGGGTACATCGAAAACATTCAATCGTCTTAGACAAAATTACTTTTGGCCTGGCATGAGGCAAGATGTCATCAAATTTATACGTAATTGTCGTGAATGTCAATTTAAAAAATTAGTTAGGGTAAAAACCAAACAGCCTATGGTTATAACAGATACCCCCAAATCAGCTTTCGACAAAATCGCAATCGACATGATGGGCCCTCTCAAGAAAACAAGAAGGGACAATGTTTATATTTTGACAATACAAGATCTCTTAACTAAATATACTTTAGCCATCCCATTGAAAACCGGGAATTCTAGTGAACTAGCAACCGCACTTATTAAAAATTTTATCTGTTATTTCGGAGCCCCACGAGCAATGCTTACCGATCAAGGCTCTAATTTTTTGTCAAGTCTCACCAGAAACATCGCGAAGAAATTCCGAATTAGACAGTATCATACGACTGCCTATGTGCCACAGAGTAACGGATCAATAGAAAGATCACATCATGTCCTTATGGAGTATCTAAAACAATATGCCAATACTCACACCGAATGGGATGAATTATGCGAATTAGCATCATTCGCGTACAACACCAGTGTACACGAAGGAACAGGTTATACCCCCTACCAGTTAGTATTCGGGAAACTCGCGAGATTACCCTCAAGTAGGGCCGCCAATTATCCGGTCGACATAACATATGGTGATTATTTAAATAAACTGTTTGAACGAATAACCGATCTTCAAGAAAAGGCAGGAAGAAATCTCCACAACGCAAAATTACGGTCAAAAAGGTATTATGACGCAAAAGCCAATCCCCAAAATTTCCATGTGGGGACTATGGTATATCTATTAAAAGAACCCTGCAAGGGAAAAATGGGTGATCAATACACAGGACCTTACAAAGTAATAGAAATCTTAGCAAATTCTAATGTTATCATAGACATTAAAGGAGTTAGGAAGAGAGTTCATACGAATAAATTACGCATATCATAAGATGCAAGTTTCTCTTTACACATATAATTAATCTAGATAAATAAGAATATGACAGAAAGGTACGTTGCGTAAGGCACGAATCTACACACACTGTTGTTGTTTGTTATCAACAACTGTTTTAGACGGGACACGCGTGTGCTGCGACGATCCTCACCATACTGTTGGTAACTACTAACTTCGGCGCAATCAAAGGTCTCGTAGGGTACGATTGCAGTGGATCAACTCTCAACATTACATCGTACTCCTTGCTGCAAATTGAGGAATGCCACATACCTTCTGAACAACCAAACTCAACTTCTGTCAATATTGAACTACTCCAACTAAATAAATATGGCAACATTGAAGTGAATGAATGCAGAATCCAAATAGATCGCACAATCCACCACTGTGGAATGTTTTCGCATGTATCTATAGTGCACAATTATCATCGAGAATACTTCGTTGAACTGAGTCAGAAGGAATGTCAGAAACTCCACAATTCTAAGTCTTTTCAGATTTCTCACAATACCTTCGTCGATGAATTAGTGAGAAACATCCCGAATAGCAGACCTATCACATTAGCGGGAAGGGCATCAACTACAGGACGATGCAAAGGGACCCAGTACAGCGACCCTTTTGGGACATGGGACGATGTCATCGTTAATGCTATAGTGCGGATCTTTTTCACGACATATACCACGACCGTTGAACTCCAAACAAACAAAATTACCCTAAAATCTGGAGCTAAGTGTGATTTTTTATCAGGTGCGTGCACGGATGCTACTGGCACTCAAGCCTTTCGGTCAGTGAAATCCGAAAACGACTGCAGATTTGAAAAATATACTACCTTGTATCGTGGCCCAGCAATCAGAATAGAAGCAACCAGATTCGATCCTCCAACCTACATTGTGTCAGCTACGGACTTCACTTTCTCATTAGAACAGAAAGCGAGAAGTTCAATCTGCGGGTATTCTCTTATTCAAACGGAAATACCAAAATTATTCATCATGGAATCAGCACCAGGCGACACATTCCAAACAAATAAAGTCATAATAACTGAAAACGTTGACTTGATCCAGTATGTGAACACAAAAATCGTTTACGTTGAACACCACCTACGCAATCAAATTCGAAAACTCTATCATTTTATCCGTTTAAACCAATGCGAAGTACAGAAAACCACCCTCAAAAACTCTCTGGCTCTCGCATCATTCGCCCCAGACATGTTCGCTTATAACTTGATGAAAAGACCAGGATACCATGCAATCATTACCGGTGAACAAATATCAATTGTAAAATGCATAGCAGTACCCGTCAAACTTCGACGAACTGACGAATGTTCTTTAGAAATTCCAGTAACCCACAACAATAAAAGTTATTTCCTGACAGGGATATCGAGAATGTTAATACGTAGAGGAACATTGATCGATTGTCACTCGGCTGTACCTACAACATTCTTCCTTGATGAATCATGGTACACTATGAACCCAGAATTGATGAAAGCTCCAGCACCCTTGACTCTTAACCCATTAAAACCCATTAAATGGGAGTACGAAAAAATCGGAAATTTGGGTACAAGCGGAATATATAAGGAGGAGGACATGGAAAAACTACGCGACAGATTCCTAACAAAAGCCGAAACTCCAGCTGTAATGAGCAATATGATTCGAGCTGCCAATGGTAATCCATTACCCAGTGGTACAATCTCCATGAGAAATTTCCTGGATAGAGACATGTTGGAAGAAATCAGCCAATCTGCAGCTCAAAAGGCCTGGGACAGTCTAAAGACCTTTGGAAACATAGTATCAATCCTCATCGGCGTTGTAACGATAATCCAAATCATCATCGGAGTAATCAATGTGATTATTCATGGCTTCACTCTACACGATGCGTTCGGATGTAACTTTCGTATAATCGGTGCCTGTTGTGGATCCATAACTCACTACGTATTATACAAATCACGACAAGAACGGAAAAATAATTCAGATGAACCAATCTATACAGCAATAAAGTCATTTCGAAAAATTCCCGAACAAGAAGAACTTACTTCAGTAGTACACGAAGAACCGACAACCTCTAGACAAAGCATTATTGATCCGGCACTCCTAGCTAAAGCACGAGTGACAGTCCAAACAACATAAATTTAAGTACGATCGAAAGCGACACGCAGCATAGAAACGAATCGCCGTGATAGCCATGAGCTTCCGAGATGCTGCATTGAGATCTCTACCTCTTCGCCAACAAACGAACAGAAAACTCAACGATACCAACACATCGCCACTAGAAACGTCATCCAAAACTTTTTAGTGACAAAGCCATCAGCAATTTTCGTTAACATCTGTTCACCTTCGATACCATGCATAAAGAACTACAAGACGTACTACGAGACCTCTTGACCACACACAAATATACATAGAAATAAGTAACTTAGGATTCACCAAATTCCGGATCTGCCTTAAGAAACTCTCATTTTAAAAGTAAACAATAATAAAAATAATAATAATAATAATAATAATAATAATCATCATCATAATAACGATAATAATAACACTGATAAGCATAATAATAAGTGAATTGTAACGATACCAATAAAAAGTATCATATCACGATAATGTCAAAGACAGCAAACATAAAAGATTACCACTACCATTAGAGAACCATAAACAACAAACAAAGAAAAAAAAAAAAAACAAAAAAAATACGTCGATTGGGATAAACTCAATATTCAGTAAGAACACTATATAACTCATACTTCAGTAATTACTATGCATTGCTCATATAAATAGGTTAGAAGAGAAACTTGCATCTAAAGTAGCCTTATCACTAGAACTATACAAAAAAAAAAAAAAAAGAAAAAAAAAAATTTTTCAATTCATAAATTATGTTTTCTTTCCAGTTGCTTTCGTCGTCATCAGACAAAAGCAACTGTATTTGCAACAGTCATGTGACGTATTTCACTAATGTTAAAAATGACAGAAAGAAATACGTATTTCAAAAATTTAATAGCGCCGAACCCGACAGGGCGAGGAAAATTTTTTTTTGTCTTCGATGACTATCATCTTACAGTTGCTTTCGTCAGTTTTCAGACGAAAGCAACTGCTCTTCCCATCATCATGTTACGTATGGCTACGTATCCCTCAATTTTCCCAAGTTCCGGGCTCACCCATTCAGGGCACAGCGTTCCCTGAGCCCTCAATCAAAAATCCGAACAGCTCAATAGATTCTCCAAACAAATACAATTATCAAAGTCCAAGACTTAAATTTTCTCTAAATACATTATTTCAAAAGTTATGAACGATTTACGATTTGCAGACACGGCGACGATTTTCATGATTGTTCGCGCCGAAGATAAGGATGGTTGAGCATAATTCAGAAAAATATGTCCACCACAAGCATAACGCTTCATATAAACCCTTTTAGAAAGGAAATTCACAAAATAATATTGTTCAGGCTTTACCACTATGGAAGGATTGTAGAACAAGTAGAATAATGAAAAGGTTGAAATATGTTAAGGGTAGCAGAACCGGTATTTCTCACCCTCACCACAAGCAAGCGAATTTTCATATGAAATATTGATATAAACAAATAAAGAAATGAAGAAATGATAACGGGACCACTGACAGGAGCCCACATAAAATAATATTATAGAAAATGAATATGAAAATGAACGAGCCTGTGATGGAGGACAGGTAAAGAACCACGAGAATGAGGTATGCGACGCCTAAAAATATAAAGGAACCCAAATATTCTAGAGTTCTTAATGAAAAACCTTACATAGACTCAAAAATCTGTGAAAAGGAATTGATTTTGGTGATTAGCATTATGACTAAACTAGCAAAATATACTCTTTCCGAAAACATTATGAAGATATTGTTACAGAAAAATATGAAAATTGTTAACAGGCAAATGTAAAATATAGCAAGTATGCAAAATAATCTTATCAACATCCGGCGGATGGATCGTATAACGCCATAGACATAGTGGAGAAAAATCTCGACGCGTCAGCATGTAAGATGAAAGACAAAAAGAAGTCATCCCCACTCATCATTCCCACCATTAGCTAGAACATGTGGGAGAAAGGGAACTGTTATGTGGCCACTGTAAGAGATGCACCGGATTGGTTGGGCCAGCCCCACCTACCGGGAATGGGCGTCGCACGTGCAGTCATCACACTGATAAAAGGATGTGCTACTCACGAAGCTAACAGTCAATTGGAGAGCAAGTCAAGCTCGATCGCTGCCGCGACGCGGTCATAAGTCAGTTCTATCGCTGCCGCGACACGGTCACGACCAGTCACTATCGGGACACCGCTACGAGCACCTGACTCTGCGGTTTGTCCATAGATTTTCCATCAACTTTTAATGTAAATTTATATTTTATTTACTCTCGTTGAAAAGTTGGATAACTAAATTCTTGAACTCAAATAAATTGAAGCCCTATAACCGAAAACGATTAAATTTCCGCGGTGCACGAGAATTGACTGCTAGCTTCGCGATTTAGTTTCCTTTCAAAATTAAGATTATAATTGTTTGAATTTGGAATATCGTATCAGGAATAAATCACAGCAAACATATAATTTGTTATAATATTTGAAAACCTTGTGTCCGCCGTCTCAGCCGCTCGTCCAAATTGGAAAGTTTGTTCGACTGATTATTTGTGGACGTCTCCAGATTTTCGTCTGGATATGACCCGAATATTCGGTTGGCAAATTCCCAATTAAAGGTCGCATTTCCATCTTTTTTGAATAAGTGGGAGACTAGTTCTGCAGCCCTGGATATTTCGGTGGCTGCGTTACTAGGACTGGCCACGTTCATTAAAATGGTTGAAGTCAGATCGCCCATGTACCCACTGAATTATGCTTCATTTTGGCGGCTTTTATAGTTGAGTAAAGGAGAATAATTCTTGTGGGTGCGGTTCGTCTGATCATCCCACGTACTAGTAAGAATGAAATAGTTGTCATCTTCAAATAGTCTCGCCGGAAAATTATCGATTCGTCAGAATTCGTTAAATCTATTCCGAGAATTTTGCCGAGATAACCAGTAATGACAAGACTCACAAAACTCTTGGATTACTCGGAAATCCCACGAGAATTCTCGAAATACTTCAGAATTATTGACTTGCCAGCTACAGTCAATTCTCCGTGCATCCGACGCGTAGAAATTCTAAAAAAATACAAAATTTAACCAAAATATTTCGTTCCACTCACAATAGTTTATCAGAATACTCAGTGCCTAACCACAGGAATCACCGACTCTACCTACCAATTCAGGCACTGACGGACAATTGCCCTGCAAGAAGAACCTTACTGAAAAGACGAAAAGTGTTGAAACCTGAGACAACGAACGAGAAACGGTAAGTAAAGTGAAAATAACCATTTACAACCCGGGGATCGATTGATACTCCAAATCAAGAAATAAGAAAGCGGTTAAAATCGGGAACATTTGAGAATCTCCAGCCAACCTAATATCGGCAAGTAAAGTGGTGATTGGCATCCGCTCGACAATCTCCGCTACCTTAAACTTCCCTAACTCTCAAAATCATATCCCGTTACCCTTTCAAAACGTATTTTCTGAATTTCGATGATAATCTTCTAATTATTAAATCGATAGACAAGAGAATACGTAACATTACAGCCAACTTTATCTTTTACTATGAAAAATTTTCTGATATGAACGAAGTTATCTCGAGAACCGTTGATCGCACCTGGAAAATTCCGGTGCCATCGGCTTCAGCTCGTCGAAATACACCTAGTAAAGAAGTTTGAAGCAGCTGTGAAACGGTGCGGGTGAGTTACAGCCAACTTTATCTTTTGCTATGAAAAATTTTCTGATATGAACGAAGTTATCTCGAGAACCGTTGATCGCACCTGGAAAATTCCAGTGCCATCGGCTTCAGCTCGTCGAAATACCCCTAGTAAAGAAGTTTGAAGCAGCTGTGAAACGGTGCGGGTGAGTTACAGCCAACTTTATCTTTTGCTATGAAAAATTTTCTGATATGAACGAAGTTATCTCGAGAACCGTTGATCGCACCTGGAAAATTCCAGTGCCATCGGCTTCAGATCGTCGAAATACCCCTAGTAAAGAAGTTTGAAGCAGCTGTGAACTGTTGCGGGTGAGTTATATCCAAGTTTAGCAATTACTATGAAAAATTTTCTGATATGAACGAAGTTATCTCGAGAACCGTTGGTCGCACATCTAAAATTTCTGTTCCATCCGCTTCAGCTCGTCGAAATACCCCCCGAAGACAATTTTCAAACGGCTGCATTCAGTTGTCGGGGAAATAATTGCAGTCTTATCCGTTTTAGTGAAAATCGTGCGTTTCAGCAGCTGAAAAACACTTTTTTGAAGAAAAATTTTTTGAAATCTTGCATTTTGACGCTTTACGACACCGTAGATGGCTGCATGGCATCATTTTGTAGTACCGCACGCATTTTTTATACCGATCTGACGCCGTTTTTTGATTCACGTCTTTCGCCCTATGGTCGACGGTCTCTGAAGAACCGTTGATCGCACCTGAAAAATTCCGGTTGCATCGGCTTCAGTAGGACGAAATACACCTAGTAGTACGATGTTTAGCAACGGCTGTGAACTGTTGCGGGTGAGTTACAGCCAACTTTATCTTTTACTATGAAAAATTTTCTGATATGAACGAAGTTATCTCGAGAACCGTTGATCGCACCTGGTAAATTCCGGTGCCATCGGCTTCAGCTTGTCGGAATACACCTCGTAAAGAAGTTTGAAGCAGCTGTGAAACGGTGCGGGTGAGTTACAGCCAACTTTATCTTTTGCTATGAAAAATTTTCTGATATGAACGAAGTTATCTCGAGAACCGTTGATCGCACCTGGAAAATTCCGGTGCCATCGGCTTCAGCTCGTCGAAATACACCTAGTAAAGAAGTTTGAAGCAGCTGTGAAACGGTGCGGGTGAGTTACAGCCAACTTTATCTTTTGCTATGAAAAATTTTCTGATATGAACGAAGTTATCTCGAGAACCGTTGATCGCACCTGGAAAATTCCGGTGCCATCGGCTTCAGCTCGTCGGAATACACCTAGTTAAGAAGTTTGAAGCAGCTGTGAAACGGTGCGGGTGAGTTACAGCCAACTTTATCTTTTGCTATGAAAAATTTTCTGATATGAACGAAGTTATCTCGAGAACCGTTGATCGCACCTGGAAAATTCCAGTGCCATCGGCTTCAGCTCGTCGAAATACCCCTAGTAAAGAAGTTTGAAGCAGCTGTGAAACGGTGCGGGTGAGTTACAGCCAACTTTATCTTTTGCTATGAAAAATTTTCTGATATGAACGAAGTTATCTCGAGAACCGTTGATCGCACCTGGAAAATTCCAGTGCCATCGGCTTCAGATCGTCGAAATACCCCTAGTAAAGAAGTTTGAAGCAGCTGTGAACTGTTGCTGGTGAGTTATATCCAAGTTTAGCAATTACTATGAAAAATTTTCTGATATGAACGAAGTTATCTCGAGAACCGTTGGTCGCACATCTAAAATTTCTGTTCCATCCGCTTCAGCTCGTCGAAATACCCCCCGAAGGCAATTTTCAAACGGCTGCATTCAGTTGTCGGGGAAATAATTGCAGTCTTATCCGTTTTAGTGAAAATCGTGCGTTTCAGCAGCTGAAAAACACTTTTTTGAAGAAAAATTTTTTGAAATCTTGCATTTTGACGCTTTACGACACCGTAGATGGCTGCATGGCATCATTTTGTAGTACCGCACGCATTTTTTATACCGATCTGACGCCGTTTTTTGATTCACGTCTTTCGCCCTATGGTCGACGTTCTCTGAAGAACCGTTGATCGCACCTGAAAAATTCCTGTTTCATCGGCTAGAGTAGGACGAAATACACCTAGTACGATGTTTAGCAACGGCTGTGAACTGTTGCGGGTGAGTTACAGCCAACTTTATCTTTTACTATGAAAAATTTTCTGATATGAACGAAGTTATCTCGAGAACCGTTGATCGCACCTGGAAAATTCCGGTGCCATCGGCTTCAGCTCGTCGAAATACACCTAGTAAAGAAGTTTGAAGCAGCTGTGAAACGGTGCGGGTGAGTTACAGCCAACTTTATCTTTTGCTATGAAAAATTTTCTGATATGAACGAAGTTATCTCGAGAACCGTTGATCGCACCTGGAAAATTCCAGTGCCATCGGCTTCAGCTCGTCGAAATACCCCTAGTAAAGAAGTTTGAAGCAGCTGTGAAACGGTGCGGGTGAGTTACAGCCAACTTTATCTTTTGCTATGAAAAATTTTCTGATATGAACGAAGTTATCTCGAGAACCGTTGATCGCACCTGGAAAATTCCAGTGCCATCGGCTTCAGATCGTCGAAATACCCCTAGTAAAGAAGTTTGAAGCAGCTGTGAACTGTTGCTGGTGAGTTATATCCAAGTTTAGCAATTACTATGAAAAATTTTCTGATATGAACGAAGTTATCTCGAGAACCGTTGGTCGCACATCTAAAATTTCTGTTCCATCCGCTTCAGCTCGTCGAAATACCCCCCGAAGGCAATTTTCAAACGGCTGCATTCAGTTGTCGGGGAAATAATTGCAGTCTTATCCGTTTTAGTGAAAATCGTGCGTTTCAGCAGCTGAAAAACACTTTTTTGAAGAAAAATTTTTTGAAATCTTGCATTTTGACGCTTTACGACACCGTAGATGGCTGCATGGCATCATTTTGTAGTACCGCACGCATTTTTTATACCGATCTGACGCCGTTTTTTGATTCACGTCTTTCGCCCTATGGTCGACGTTCTCTGAAGAACCGTTGATCGCACCTGAAAAATTCCTGTTTCATCGGCTAGAGTAGGACGAAATACACCTAGTACGATGTTTAGCAACGGCTGTGAACTGTTGCGGGTGAGTTACAGCCAACTTTATCTTTTACTATGAAAAATTTTCTGATATGAACGAAGTTATCTCGAGAACCGTTGATCGCACCTGGAAAATTCCGGTGCCATCGGCTTCAGCTCGTCGAAATACACCTAGTAAAGAAGTTTGAAGCAGCTGTGAAACGGTGCGGGTGAGTTACAGCCAACTTTATCTTTTGCTATGAAAAATTTTCTGATATGAACGAAGTTATCTCGAGAACCGTTGTTCGCACCTGGAAAATTCCAGTGCCATCGGCTTCAGCTCGTCGAAATACCCCTAGTAAAGAAGTTTGAAGCAGCTGTGAAACGGTGCGGGTGAGTTACAGCCAACTTTATCTTTTGCAATGAAAAATTTTCTGATATGAACGAAGTTATCTCGAGAACCGTTGGTCGCACATCTAAAATTTCTGTTCCATCCGCTTCAGCTCGTCGAAATACCCCCCGAAGGCAATTTTCAAACGGCTGCATTAAGTTGTCGGGGAAATAATTGCAGTCTTATCCGTTTTAGTGAAAATCGTGCGTTTCAGCAGCTGAAAAACACTTTTTTGAAGAAAAATTTTTTGAAATCTTGCATTTTGACGCTTTACGACACCGTAGATGGCTGCATGGCATCATTTTGTAGTACCGCACGCATTTTTTATACCGATCTGACGCCGTTTTTTGATTCACGTCTTTCGCCCTATGGTCGACGGTCTCTGAAGAACCGTTGATCGCACCTGAAAGTTTCCGGTTGCATCGGCTTCAGTAGGACGAAATACACCTAGTACGATGTTTAGCAACGGCTGTGAACTGTTGCGGGTGAGTTACAGCCAACTTTATCTTTTACTATGAAAAATTTTCTGATATGAACGAAGTTATCTCGAGAACCGTTGATCGCACCTGGTAAATTCCGGTGCCATCGGCTTCAGCTTGTCGGAATACACCTAGTAAAGAAGTTTGAAGCAGCTGTGAAACGGTGCGGGTGAGTTACAGCCAACTTTATCTTTTACTATGAAAATTTTTCTGATATGAACGAAGTTATCTCGAGAACCGTTGATCGCACCTGGTAAATTCCGGTGCCATCGGCTTCAGCTTGTCGAAATACACCTAGTAAAGAAGTTTGAAGCAGCTGTGAAACGGTGCGGGTGAGTTACAGCCAACTTTATCTTTTGCTATGAAAAATTTTCTGATATGAACGAAGTTATCTCGAGAACCGTTGATCGCACGTGGAAAATTCCGGTGCCATCGGCTTCAGCTCGTCGAAATACCCCTAGTAAAGAAGTTTGAAGCAGCTGTGAACTGTTGCTGGTGAGTTATATCCAAGTTTAGCAATTACTATGAAAAATTTTCTGATATGAACGAAGTTATCTCGAGAACCGTTCGTCGCACATCTAAAATTTCTGTTCCATCCGCTTCAGCTCGTCGAAATACCCCCCGAAGGCAATTTTCAAACGGCTGCATTCAGTTGTCGGGGAAATAATTGCAGTCTTATCCGTTTTAGTGAAAATCGTGCGTTTCAGCAGCTGAAAAACACTTTTTTGAAGAAAAATTTTTTGAAATCTTGCATTTTGACGCTTTACGACACCGTAGATGGCTGCATGGCATCATTTTGTAGTACCGCACGCATTTTTTATACCGATCTGACGCCGTTTTTTGATTCACGTCTTTCGCCCTATGGTCGACGTTCTCTGAAGAACCGTTGATCGCACCTGAAAAATTCCTGTTTCATCGGCTTCAGTAGGACGAAATACACCTAGTACGATGTTTAGCAACGGCTGTGAACTGTTGCGGGTGAGTTACAGCCAACTTTATCTTTTACTATGAAAAATTTTCTGATATGAACGAAGTTGTCTCGAGAACCGTTGATCGCACCTGGAAAATTCCAGTGCCATCGGCTTCAGCTCGTCGAAATACCCCTAGTAAAGAAGTTTGAAGCAGCTGTGAACTGTTGCGGGTGAGTTATATCCAAGTTTAGCAATTACTATGAAAAATTTTCTGATATGAACGAAGTTATCTCGAGAACCGTTGGTCGCACATCTAAAATTTCTGTTCCATCCGCTTCAGCTCGTCGAAATACCCCCCGAAGACAATTTTCAAACGGCTGCATTCAGTTGTCGGGGAAATAATTGCAGTCTTATCCGTTTTAGTGAAAATCGTGCGTTTCAGCAGCTGAAAAACACTTTTTTGAAGAAAAATTTTTTGAAATCTTGCATTTTGACGCTTTACGACACCGTAGATGGCTGCATGGCATCATTTTGTAGTACCGCACGCATTTTTTATACCGATCTGACGCCGTTTTTTGATTCACGTCTTTCGCCCTATGGTCGACGGTCTCTGAAGAACCGTTGATCGCACCTGAAAAATTCCGGTTGCATCGGCTTCAGTAGGACGAAATACACCTAGTAGTACGATGTTTAGCAACGGCTGTGAACTGTTGCGGGTGAGTTACAGCCAACTTTATCTTTTACTATGAAAAATTTTCTGATATGAACGAAGTTATCTCGAGAACCGTTGATCGCACCTGGTAAATTCCGGTGCCATCGGCTTCAGCTTGTCGGAATACACCTCGTAAAGAAGTTTGAAGCAGCTGTGAAACGGTGCGGGTGAGTTACAGCCAACTTTATCTTTTGCTATGAAAAATTTTCTGATATGAACGAAGTTATCTCGAGAACCGTTGATCGCACCTGGAAAATTCCGGTGCCATCGGCTTCAGCTCGTCGAAATACACCTAGTAAAGAAGTTTGAAGCAGCTGTGAAACGGTGCGGGTGAGTTACAGCCAACTTTATCTTTTGCTATGAAAAATTTTCTGATATGAACGAAGTTATCTCGAGAACCGTTGATCGCACCTGGAAAATTCCGGTGCCATCGGCTTCAGCTCGTCGAAATACTCGTCGGGGAAATAATTGCAGTCTTATCCGTTTTAGTGAAAATCGTGCGTTTCAGCAGCTGAAAAACACTTTTTTGAAGAAAAATTTTTTGAAATCTTGCATTTTGACGCTTTACGACACCGTAGATGGCTGCATGGCATCATTTTGTAGTACCGCACGCATTTTTTATACCGATCTGACGCCGTTTTTTGATTCACGTCTTTCGCCCTATGGTCGACGTTCTCTGAAGAACCGTTGATCGCACCTGAAAAATTCCTGTTTCATCGGCTAGAGTAGGACGAAATACACCTAGTACGATGTTTAGCAACGGCTGTGAACTGTTGCGGGTGAGTTACAGCCAACTTTATCTTTTACTATGAAAAATTTTCTGATATGAACGAAGTTATCTCGAGAACCGTTGATCGCACCTGGAAAATTCCGGTGCCATCGGCTTCAGCTCGTCGAAATACACCTAGTAAAGAAGTTTGAAGCAGCTGTGAAACGGTGCGGGTGAGTTATATCCAAGTTTAGCAATTACTATGAAAAATTTTCTGATATGAACGAAGTTATCTCGAGAACCGTTGGTCGCACATCTAAAATTTCTGTTCCATCCGCTTCAGCTCGTCGAAATACCCCCCGAAGACAATTTTCAAACGGCTGCATTCAGTTGTCGGGGAAATAATTGCAGTCTTATCCGTTTTAGTGAAAATCGTGCGTTTCAGCAGCTGAAAAACACTTTTTTGAAGAAAAATTTTTTGAAATCTTGCATTTTGACGCTTTACGACACCGTAGATGGCTGCATGGCATCATTTTGTAGTACCGCACGCATTTTTTATACCGATCTGACGCCGTTTTTTGATTCACGTCTTTCGCCCTATGGTCGACGGTCTCTGAAGAACCGTTGATCGCACCTGAAAAATTCCGGTTGCATCGGCTTCAGTAGGACGAAATACACCTAGTACGATGTTTAGCAACGGCTGTGAACTGTTGCGGGTGAGTTACAGCCAACTTTATCTTTTACTATGAAAAATTTTCTGATATGAACGAAGTTATCTCGAGAACCGTTGATCGCACCTGGTAAATTCCGGTGCCATCGGCTTCAGCTTGTCGGAATACACCTAGTAAAGAAGTTTGAAGCAGCTGTGAAACGGTGCGGGTGAGTTACAGCCAACTTTATCTTTTGCTATGAAAAATTTTCTGATATGAACGAAGTTATCTCGAGAACCGTTGATCGCACCTGGAAAATTCCGGTGCCATCGGCTTCAGCTCGTCGAAATACACCTAGTAAAGAAGTTTGAAGCAGCTGTGAAACGGTGCGGGTGAGTTACAGCCAACTTTATCTTTTGCTATGAAAAATTTTCTGATATGAACGAAGTTATCTCGAGAACCGTTGATCGCACCTGGAAAATTCCGGTGCCATCGGCTTCAGCTCGTCGAAATACACCTAGTTAAGAAGTTTGAAGCAGCTGTGAAACGGTGCGGGTGAGTTACAGCCAACTTTATCTTTTGCTATGAAAAATTTTCTGATATGAACGAAGTTATCTCGAGAACCGTTGATCGCACCTGGAAAATTCCAGTGCCATCGGCTTCAGCTCGTCGAAATACCCCTAGTAAAGAAGTTTGAAGCAGCTGTGAAACGGTGCGGGTGAGTTACAGCCAACTTTATCTTTTGCTATGAAAAATTTTCTGATATGAACGAAGTTATCTCGAGAACCGTTGATCGCACCTGGAAAATTCCAGTGCCATCGGCTTCAGATCGTCGAAATACCCCTAGTAAAGAAGTTTGAAGCAGCTGTGAACTGTTGCTGGTGAGTTATATCCAAGTTTAGCAATTACTATGAAAAATTTTCTGATATGAACGAAGTTATCTCGAGAACCGTTGGTCGCACATCTAAAATTTCTGTTCCATCCGCTTCAGCTCGTCGAAATACCCCCCGAAGGCAATTTTCAAACGGCTGCATTCAGTTGTCGGGGAAATAATTGCAGTCTTATCCGTTTTAGTGAAAATCGTGCGTTTCAGCAGCTGAAAAACACTTTTTTGAAGAAAAATTTTTTGAAATCTTGCATTTTGACGCTTTACGACACCGTAGATGGCTGCATGGCATCATTTTGTAGTACCGCACGCATTTTTTATACCGATCTGACGCCGTTTTTTGATTCACGTCTTTCGCCCTATGGTCGACGTTCTCTGAAGAACCGTTGATCGCACCTGAAAAATTCCTGTTTCATCGGCTAGAGTAGGACGAAATACACCTAGTACGATGTTTAGCAACGGCTGTGAACTGTTGCGGGTGAGTTACAGCCAACTTTATCTTTTACTATGAAAAATTTTCTGATATGAACGAAGTTATCTCGAGAACCGTTGATCGCACCTGGAAAATTCCGGTGCCATCGGCTTCAGCTCGTCGAAATACACCTAGTAAAGAAGTTTGAAGCAGCTGTGAAACGGTGCGGGTGAGTTATATCCAAGTTTAGCAATTACTATGAAAAATTTTCTGATATGAACGAAGTTATCTCGAGAACCGTTGGTCGCACATCTAAAATTTCTGTTCCATCCGCTTCAGCTCGTCGAAATACCCCCCGAAGACAATTTTCAAACGGCTGCATTCAGTTGTCGGGGAAATAATTGCAGTCTTATCCGTTTTAGTGAAAATCGTGCGTTTCACCAGCTGAAAAACACTTTTTTGAAGAAAAATTTTTTGAAATCTTGCATTTTGACCCTTTACGACACCGTAGATGGCTGCATGGCATCATTTTGTAGTACCGCACGCATTTTTTATACCGATCTGACGCCGTTTTTTGATTCACGTCTTTCGCCCTATGGTCGACGGTCTCTGAAGAACCGTTGATCGCACCTGAAAAATTCCGGTTGCATCGGCTTCAGTAGGACGAAATACACCTAGTACGATGTTTAGCAACGGCTGTGAACTGTTGCGGGTGAGTTACAGCCAACTTTATCTTTTACTATGAAAAATTTTCTGATATGAACGAAGTTATCTCGAGAACCGTTGATCGCACCTGGAAAATTCCAGTGCCATCGGCTTCAGATCGTCGAAATACCCCTAGTAAAGAAGTTTGAAGCAGCTGTGAACTGTTGCTGGTGAGTTATATCCAAGTTTAGCAATTACTATGAAAAATTTTCTGATATGAACGAAGTTATCTCGAGAACCGTTGGTCGCACATCTAAAATTTCTGTTCCATCCGCTTCAGCTCGTCGAAATACCCCCCGAAGGCAATTTTCAAACGGCTGCATTCAGTTGTCGGGGAAATAATTGCAGTCTTATCCGTTTTAGTGAAAATCGTGCGTTTCAGCAGCTGAAAAACACTTTTTTGAAGAAAAATTTTTTGAAATCTTGCATTTTGACGCTTTACGACACCGTAGATGGCTGCATGGCATCATTTTGTAGTACCGCACGCATTTTTTATACCGATCTGACGCCGTTTTTTGATTCACGTCTTTCGCCCTATGGTCGACGGTCTCTGAAGAACCGTTGATCGCACCGAAAAATTCCGGTTGCATCGGCTTCAGTAGGACGAAATACACCTAGTACGATGTTTAGCAACGGCTGTGAACTGTTACGGGTGAGTTACAGCCAACTTTATCTTTTACTATGAAAATTTTTCTGATATGAACGAAGTTATCTCGAGAACCGTTGATCGCACCTGGTAAATTCCGGTGCCATCGGCTTCAGCTTGTCGAAATACACCTAGTAAAGAAGTTTGAAGCAGCTGTGAAACGGTGCGGGTGAGTTACAGCCAACTTTATCTTTTGCTATGAAAAATTTTCTGATATGAACGAAGTTATCTCGAGAACCGTTGATCGCACCTGGAAAATTCCGGTGCCATCGGCTTCAGCTCGTCGAAATACCCCTAGTAAAGAAGTTTGAAGCAGCTGTGAACTGTTGCTGGTGAGTTATATCCAAGTTTAGCAATTACTATGAAAAATTTTCTGATATGAACGAAGTTATCTCGAGAACCGTTGGTCGCACATCTAAAATTTCTGTTCCATCCGCTTCAGCTCGTCGAAATACCCCCCGAAGGCAATTTTCAAACGGCTGCATTCAGTTGTCGGGGAAATAATTGCAGTCTTATCCGTTTTAGTGAAAATCGTGCGTTTCAGCAGCTGAAAAACACTTTTTTGAAGAAAAATTTTTTGAAATCTTGCATTTTGACGCTTTACGACACCGTAGATGGCTGCATGGCATCATTTTGTAGTACCGCACGCATTTTTTATACCGATCTGACGCCGTTTTTTGATTCACGTCTTTCGCCCTATGGTCGACGTTCTCTGAAGAACCGTTGATCGCACCTGAAAAATTCCTGTTTCATCGGCTTCAGTAGGACGAAATACACCTAGTACGATGTTTAGCAACGGCTGTGAACTGTTGCGGGTGAGTTACAGCCAACTTTATCTTTTACTATGAAAAATTTTCTGATATGAACGAAGTTATCTCGAGAACCGTTGATCGCACCTGGAAAATTCCAGTGCCATCGGCTTCAGCTCGTCGAAATACCCCTAGTAAAGAAGTTTGAAGCAGCTGTGAACTGTTGCGGGTGAGTTATATCCAAGTTTAGCAATTACTATGAAAAATTTTCTGATATGAACGAAGTTATCTCGAGAACCGTTGGTCGCACATCTAAAATTTCTGTTCCATCCGCTTCAGCTCGTCGAAATACCCCCCGAAGACAATTTTCAGACGGCTGCATTCAGTTGTCGGGGAAATAATTGCAGTCTTATCCGTTTTAGTGAAAATCGTGCGTTTCAGCAGCTGAAAAACACTTTTTTGAAGAAAAATTTTTTGAAATCTTGCATTTTGACGCTTTACGACACCGTAGATGGCTGCATGGCATCATTTTGTAGTACCGCACGCATTTTTTATACCGATCTGACGCCGTTTTTTGATTCACGTCTTTCGCCCTATGGTCGACGGTCTCTGAAGAACCGTTGATCGCACCTGAAAAATTCCGGTTGCATCGGCTTCAGTAGGACGAAATACACCTAGTACGATGTTTAGCAACGGCTGTGAACTGTTGCGGGTGAGTTACAGCCAACTTTATCTTTTACTATGAAAAATTTTCTGATATGAACGAAGTTATCTCGAGAACCGTTGATCGCACCTGGTAAATTCCGGTGCCATCGGCTTCAGCTTGTCGGAATACACCTAGTAAAGAAGTTTGAAGCAGCTGTGAAACGGTGCGGGTGAGTTACAGCCAACTTTATCTTTTGCTATGAAAAATTTTCTGATATGAACGAAGTTATCTCGAGAACCGTTGATCGCACCTGGAAAATTCCGGTGCCATCGGCTTCAGCTCGTCGAAATACACCTAGTAAAGAAGTTTGAAGCAGCTGTGAAACGGTGCGGGTGAGTTACAGCCAACTTTATCTTTTGCTATGAAAAATTTTCTGATATGAACGAAGTTATCTCGAGAACCGTTGATCGCACCTGGAAAATTCCAGTGCCATCGGCTTCAGATCGTCGAAATACCCCTAGTAAAGAAGTTTGAAGCAGCTGTGAACTGTTGCTGGTGAGTTATATCCAAGTTTAGCAATTACTATGAAAAATTTTCTGATATGAACGAAGTTATCTCGAGAACCGTTGGTCGCACATCTAAAATTTCTGTTCCATCCGCTTCAGCTCGTCGAAATACCCCCCGAAGGCAATTTTCAAATGGCTGCATTCAGTTGTCGGGGAAATAATTGCAGTCTTATCCGTTTTAGTGAAAATCGTGCGTTTCAGCAGCTGAAAAACACTTTTTTGAAGAAAAATTTTTTGAAATCTTGCATTTTGACGCTTTACGACACCGTAGATGGCTGCATGGCATCATTTTGTAGTACCGCACGCATTTTTTATACCGATCTGACGCCGTTTTTTGATTCACGTCTTTCGCCCTATGGTCGACGTTCTCTGAAGAACCGTTGATCGCACCTGAAAAATTCCTGTTTCATCGGCTAGAGTAGGACGAAATACACCTAGTACGATGTTTAGCAACGGCTGTGAACTGTTGCGGGTGAGTTACAGCCAACTTTATCTTTTACTATGAAAAATTTTCTGATATGAACGAAGTTATCTCGAGAACCGTTGATCGCACCTGGAAAATTCCGGTGCCATCGGCTTCAGCTCGTCGAAATACACCTAGTAAAGAAGTTTGAAGCAGCTGTGAAACGGTGCGGGTGAGTTATATCCAAGTTTAGCAATTACTATGAAAAATTTTCTGATATGAACGAAGTTATCTCGAGAACCGTTGGTCGCACATCTAAAATTTCTGTTCCATCCGCTTCAGCTCGTCGAAATACCCCCCGAAGACAATTTTCAAACGGCTGCATTCAGTTGTCGGGGAAATAATTGCAGTCTTATCCGTTTTAGTGAAAATCGTGCGTTTCAGCAGCTGAAAAACACTTTTTTGAAGAAAAATTTTTTGAAATCTTGCATTTTGACGCTTTACGACACCGTAGATGGCTGCATGGCATCATTTTGTAGTACCGCACGCATTTTTTATACCGATCTGACGCCGTTTTTTGATTCACGTCTTTCGCCCTATGGTCGACGGTCTCTGAAGAACCGTTGATCGCACCTGAAAAATTCCGGTTGCATCGGCTTCAGTAGGACGAAATACACCTAGTACGATGTTTAGCAACGGCTGTGAACTGTTGCGGGTGAGTTACAGCCAACTTTATCTTTTACTATGAAAAATTTTCTGATATGAACGAAGTTATCTCGAGAACCGTTGATCGCACCTGGAAAATTCCAGTGCCATCGGCTTCAGATCGTCGAAATACCCCTAGTAAAGAAGTTTGAAGCAGCTGTGAACTGTTGCTGGTGAGTTATATCCAAGTTTAGCAATTACTATGAAAAATTTTCTGATATGAACGAAGTTATCTCGAGAACCGTTGGTCGCACATCTAAAATTTCTGTTCCATCCGCTTCAGCTCGTCGAAATACCCCCCGAAGGCAATTTTCAAACGGCTGCATTCAGTTGTCGGGGAAATAATTGCAGTCTTATCCGTTTTAGTGAAAATCGTGCGTTTCAGCAGCTGAAAAACACTTTTTTGAAGAAAAATTTTTTGAAATCTTGCATTTTGACGCTTTACGACACCGTAGATGGCTGCATGGCATCATTTTGTAGTACCGCACGCATTTTTTATACCGATCTGACGCCGTTTTTTGATTCACGTCTTTCGCCCTATGGTCGACGTTCTCTGAAGAACCGTTGATCGCACCTGAAAAATTCCTGTTTCATCGGCTAGAGTAGGACGAAATACACCTAGTACGATGTTTAGCAACGGCTGTGAACTGTTGCGGGTGAGTTACAGCCAACTTTATCTTTTACTATGAAAAATTTTCTGATATGAACGAAGTTATCTCGAGAACCGTTGATCGCACCTGGAAAATTCCGGTGCCATCGGCTTCAGCTCGTCGAAATACACCTAGTAAAGAAGTTTGAAGCAGCTGTGAAACGGTGCGGGTGAGTTATATCCAAGTTTAGCAATTACTATGAAAAATTTTCTGATATGAACGAAGTTATCTCGAGAACCGTTGGTCGCACATCTAAAATTTCTGTTCCATCCGCTTCAGCTCGTCGAAATACCCCCCGAAGACAATTTTCAAACGGCTGCATTCAGTTGTCGGGGAAATAATTGCAGTCTTATCCGTTTTAGTGAAAATCGTGCGTTTCAGCAGCTGAAAAACACTTTTTTGAAGAAAAATTTTTTGAAATCTTGCATTTTGACGCTTTACGACACCCTAGATGGCTGCATGGCATCATTTTGTAGTACCGCACGCATTTTTTATACCGATCTGACGCCGTTTTTTGATTCACGTCTTTCGCCCTATGGTCGACGGTCTCTGAAGAACCGTTGATCGCACCGAAAAATTCCGGTTGCATCGGCTTCAGTAGGACGAAATACACCTAGTACGATGTTTAGCAACGGCTGTGAACTGTTGCGGGTGAGTTACAGCCAACTTTATCTTTTACTATGAAAATTTTTCTGATATGAACGAAGTTATCTCGAGAACCGTTGATCGCACCTGGTAAATTCCGGTGCCATCGGCTTCAGCTTGTCGAAATACACCTAGTAAAGAAGTTTGAAGCAGCTGTGAAACGGTGCGGGTGAGTTACAGCCAACTTTATCTTTTGCTATGAAAAATTTTCTGATATGAACGAAGTTATCTCGAGAACCGTTGATCGCACCTGGAAAATTCCGGTGCCATCGGCTTCAGCTCGTCGAAATACCCCTAGTAAAGAAGTTTGAAGCAGCTGTGAACTGTTGCTGGTGAGTTATATCCAAGTTTAGCAATTACTATGAAAAATTTTCTGATATGAACGAAGTTATCTCGAGAACCGTTGGTCGCACATCTAAAATTTCTGTTCCATCCGCTTCAGCTCGTCGAAATACCCCCCGAAGGCAATTTTCAAACGGCTGCATTCAGTTGTCGGGGAAATAATTGCAGTCTTATCCGTTTTAGTGAAAATCGTGCGTTTCAGCAGCTGAAAAACACTTTTTTGAAGAAAAATTTTTTGAAATCTTGCATTTTGACGCTTTACGACACCGTAGATGGCTGCATGGCATCATTTTGTAGTACCGCACGCATTTTTTATACCGATCTGACGCCGTTTTTTGATTCACGTCTTTCGCCCTATGGTCGACGGTCTCTGAAGAACCGTTGATCGCACCTGAAAAATTCCGGTTGCATCGGCTTCAGTAGGACGAAATACACCTAGTACGATGTTTAGCAACGGCTGTGAACTGTTGCGGGTGAGTTACAGCCAACTTTATCTTTTACTATGAAAAATTTTCTGATATGAACGAAGTTATCTCGAGAACCGTTGATCGCACCTGGTAAATTCCGGTGCCATCGGCTTCAGCTTGTCGGAATACACCTAGTAAAGAAGTTTGAAGCAGCTGTGAAACGGTGCGGGTGAGTTACAGCCAACTTTATCTTTTGCTATGAAAAATTTTCTGATATGAACGAAGTTATCTCGAGAACCGTTGATCGCACCTGGAAAATTCCGGTGCCATCGGCTTCAGCTCGTCGAAATACACCTAGTAAAGAAGTTTGAAGCAGCTGTGAAACGGTGCGGGTGAGTTACAGCCAACTTTATCTTTTGCTATGAAAAATTTTCTGATATGAACGAAGTTATCTCGAGAACCGTTGATCGCACCTGGAAAATTCCAGTGCCATCGGCTTCAGATCGTCGAAATACCCCTAGTAAAGAAGTTTGAAGCAGCTGTGAACTGTTGCTGGTGAGTTATATCCAAGTTTAGCAATTACTATGAAAAATTTTCTGATATGAACGAAGTTATCTCGAGAACCGTTGGTCGCACATCTAAAATTTCTGTTCCATCCGCTTCAGCTCGTCGAAATACCCCCCGAAGGCAATTTTCAAACGGCTGCATTCAGTTGTCGGGGAAATAATTGCAGTCTTATCCGTTTTAGTGAAAATCGTGCGTTTCAGCAGCTGAAAAACACTTTTTTGAAGAAAAATTTTTTGAAATCTTGCATTTTGACGCTTTACGACACCGTAGATGGCTGCATGGCATCATTTTGTAGTACCGCACGCATTTTTTATACCGATCTGACGCCGTTTTTTGATTCACGTCTTTCGCCCTATGGTCGACGTTCTCTGAAGAACCGTTGATCGCACCTGAAAAATTCCTGTTTCATCGGCTAGAGTAGGACGAAATACACCTAGTACGATGTTTAGCAACGGCTGTGAACTGTTGCGGGTGAGTTACAGCCAACTTTATCTTTTACTATGAAAAATTTTCTGATATGAACGAAGTTATCTCGAGAACCGTTGATCGCACCTGGAAAATTCCGGTGCCATCGGCTTCAGCTCGTCGAAATACACCTAGTAAAGAAGTTTGAAGCAGCTGTGAAACGGTGCGGGTGAGTTACAGCCAACTTTATCTTTTGCTATGAAAAATTTTCTGATATGAACGAAGTTATCTCGAGAACCGTTGATCGCACCTGGAAAATTCCGGTGCCATCGGCTTCAGCTCGTCGAAATACACCTAGTAAAGAAGTTTGAAGCAGCTGTGAAACGGTGCGGGTGAGTTACAGCCAACTTTATCTTTTGCTATGAAAAATTTTCTGATATGAACGAAGTTATCTCGAGAACCGTTGATCGCACCTGGAAAATTCCAGTGCCATCGGCTTCAGCTCGTCGAAATACCCCTAGTAAAGAAGTTTGAAGCAGCTGTGAAACGGTGCGGGTGAGTTACAGCCAACTTTATCTTTTGCTATGAAAAATTTTCTGATATGAACGAAGTTATCTCGAGAACCGTTGATCGCACCTGGAAAATTCCAGTGCCATCGGCTTCAGATCGTCGAAATACCCCTAGTAAAGAAGTTTGAAGCAGCTGTGAACTGTTGCTGGTGAGTTATATCCAAGTTTAGCAATTACTATGAAAAATTTTCTGATATGAACGAAGTTATCTCGAGAACCGTTGGTCGCACATCTAAAATTTCTGTTCCATCCGCTTCAGCTCGTCGAAATACCCCCCGAAGGCAATTTTCAAACGGCTGCATTCAGTTGTCGGGGAAATAATTGCAGTCTTATCCGTTTTAGTGAAAATCGTGCGTTTCAGCAGCTGAAAAACACTTTTTTGAAGAAAAATTTTTTGAAATCTTGCATTTTGACGCTTTACGACACCGTAGATGGCTGCATGGCATCATTTTGTAGTACCGCACGCATTTTTTATACCGATCTGACGCCGTTTTTTGATTCACGTCTTTCGCCCTATGGTCGACGTTCTCTGAAGAACCGTTGATCGCACCTGAAAAATTCCTGTTTCATCGGCTAGAGTAGGACGAAATACACCTAGTACGATGTTTAGCAACGGCTGTGAACTGTTGCGGGTGAGTTACAGCCAACTTTATCTTTTACTATGAAAAATTTTCTGATATGAACGAAGTTATCTCGAGAACCGTTGATCGCACCTGGAAAATTCCGGTGCCATCGGCTTCAGCTCGTCGAAATACACCTAGTAAAGAAGTTTGAAGCAGCTGTGAAACGGTGCGGGTGAGTTACAGCCAACTTTATCTTTTGCTATGAAAAATTTTCTGATATGAACGAAGTTATCTCGAGAACCGTTGTTCGCACCTGGAAAATTCCAGTGCCATCGGCTTCAGCTCGTCGAAATACCCCTAGTAAAGAAGTTTGAAGCAGCTGTGAAACGGTGCGGGTGAGTTACAGCCAACTTTATCTTTTGCTATGAAAAATTTTCTGATATGAACGAAGTTATCTCGAGAACCGTTGATCGCACCTGGAAAATTCCAGTGCCATCGGCTTCAGCTCGTCGAAATACCCCTAGTAAAGAAGTTTGAAGCAGCTGTGAAACGGTGCGGGTGAGTTACAGCCAACTTTATCTTTTGCTATGAAAAATTTTCTGATATGAACGAAGTTATCTCGAGAACCGTTGGTCGCACATCTAAAATTTCTGTTCCATCCGCTTCAGCTCGTCGAAATACCCCCCGAAGACAATTTTCAAACGGCTGCATTCAGTTGTCGGGGAAATAATTGCAGTCTTATCCGTTTTAGTGAAAATCGTGCGTTTCAGCAGCTGAAAAACACTTTTTTGAAGAAAAATTTTTTGAAATCTTGCATTTTGACGCTTTACGACACCGTAGATGGCTGCATGGCATCATTTTGTAGTACCGCACGCATTTTTTATACCGATCTGACGCCGTTTTTTGATTCACGTCTTTCGCCCTATGGTCGACGGTCTCTGAAGAACCGTTGATCGCACCTGAAAAATTCCGGTTGCATCGGCTTCAGTAGGACGAAATACACCTAGTACGATGTTTAGCAACGGCTGTGAACTGTTGCGGGTGAGTTACAGCCAACTTTATCTTTTACTATGAAAATTTTTCTGATATGAACGAAGTTATCTCGAGAACCGTTGATCGCACCTGGTAAATTCCGGTGCCATCGGCTTCAGCTTGTCGAAATACACCTAGTAAAGAAGTTTGAAGCAGCTGTGAAACGGTGCGGGTGAGTTACAGCCAACTTTATCTTTTGCTATGAAAAATTTTCTGATATGAACGAAGTTATCTCGAGAACCGTTGATCGCACCTGGAAAATTCCGGTGCCATCGGCTTCAGCTCGTCGAAATACACCTAGTAAAGAAGTTTGAAGCAGCTGTGAAACGGTGCGGGTGAGTTACAGCCAACTTTATCTTTTGCTATGAAAAATTTTCTGATATGAACGAAGTTATCTCGAGAACCGTTGATAGCACCTGGAAAATTCCAGTGCCATCGGCTTCAGCTCGTCGAAATACCCCTAGTAAAGAAGTTTGAAGCAGCTGTGAAACGGTGCGGGTGAGTTACAGCCAACTTTATCTTTTGCTATGAAAAATTTTCTGATATGAACGAAGTTATCTCGAGAACCGTTGATCGCACCTGGAAAATTCCAGTGCCATCGGCTTCAGCTCGTCGAAATACCCCTAATAAAGAAGTTTGAAGCAGCTGTGAACTGTTGCTGGTGAGTTATATCCAAGTTTAGCAATTACTATGAAAAATTTTCTGATATGAACGAAGTTATCTCGAGAACCGTTGGTCGCACATCTAAAATTTCTGTTCCATCCGCTTCAGCTCGTCGAAATACCCCCCGAAGACAATTTTCAAACGGCTGCATTCAGTTGTCGGGGAAATAATTGCAGTCTTATCCGTTTTAGTGAAAATCGTGCGTTTCAGCAGCTGAAAAACACTTTTTTGAAGAAAAATTTTTTGAAATCTTGCATTTTGACGCTTTACGACACCCTAGATGGCTGCATGGCATCATTTTGTAGTACCGCACGCATTTTTTATACCGATCTGACGCCGTTTTTTGATTCACGTCTTTCGCCCTATGGTCGACGGTCTCTGAAGAACCGTTGATCGCACCTGAAAAATTCCGGTTGCATCGGCTTCAGTAGGACGAAATACACCTAGTACGATGTTTAGCAACGGCTGTGAACTGTTGCGGGTGAGTTACAGCCAACTTTATCTTTTACTATGAAAAATTTTCTGATATGAACGAAGTTATCTCGAGAACCGTTGATCGCACCTGGTAAATTCCGGTGCCATCGGCTTCAGCTTGTCGGAATACACCTAGTAAAGAAGTTTGAAGCAGCTGTGAAACGGTGCGGGTGAGTTACAGCCAACTTTATCTTTTGCTATGAAAAATTTTCTGATATGAACGAAGTTATCTCGAGAACCGTTGATCGCACCTGGAAAATTCCAGTGCCATCGGCTTCAGATCGTCGAAATACCCCTAGTAAAGAAGTTTGAAGCAGCTGTGAACTGTTGCTGGTGAGTTATATCCAAGTTTAGCAATTACTATGAAAAATTTTCTGATATGAACGAAGTTATCTCGAGAACCGTTGGTCGCACATCTAAAATTTCTGTTCCATCCGCTTCAGCTCGTCGAAATACCCCCCGAAGGCAATTTTCAAACGGCTGCATTCAGTTGTCGGGGAAATAATTGCAGTCTTATCCGTTTTAGTGAAAATCGTGCGTTTCAGCAGCTGAAAAACACTTTTTTGAAGAAAAATTTTTTGAAATCTTGCATTTTGACGCTTTACGACACCGTAGATGCATGGCATCATTTTGTAGTACCGCACGCATTTTTTATACCGATCTGACGCCGTTTTTTGATTCACGTCTTTCGCCCTATGGTCGACGTTCTCTGAAGAACCGTTGATCGCACCTGAAAAATTCCTGTTTCATCGGCTAGAGTAGGACGAAATACACCTAGTACGATGTTTAGCAACGGCTGTGAACTGTTGCGGGTGAGTTACAGCCAACTTTATCTTTTACTATGAAAAATTTTCTGATATGAACGAAGTTATCTCGAGAACCGTTGATCGCACCTGGAAAATTCCGGTGCCATCGGCTTCAGCTCGTCGAAATACACCTAGTAAAGAAGTTTGAAGCAGCTGTGAAACGGTGCGGGTGAGTTACAGCCAACTTTATCTTTTGCTATGAAAAATTTTCTGATATGAACGAAGTTATCTCGAGAACCGTTGATCGCACCTGGAAAATTCCAGTGCCATCGGCTTCAGCTCGTCGAAATACCCCTAGTAAAGAAGTTTGCAACGGCTGTGAACTGTTGCGGGTGAGTTACAGCCAACTTTATCTTTTACTATGAAAAATTTTCTGATATGAACGAAGTTATCTCGAGAACCGTTGATCGCACCTGGAAAATTCCGGTGCCATCGGCTTCAGCTCGTCGAAATATCCCTAGTAAAGAAGTTTGAAGCAGCTGTGAACTGTTGCGGGTGAGTTATATCCAAGTTTAGCAATTACTATGAAAAATTTTCTGATATGAACGAAGTTATCTCGAGAACCGTTGGTCGCACATCTAAAATTTCTGTTCCATCCGCTTCAGCTCGTCGAAATACCCCCCGAAGACAATTTTCAAACGGCTGCATTCAGTTGTCGGGGAAATAATTGCAGTCTTATCCGTTTTAGTGAAAATCGTGCGTTTCAGCAGCTGAAAAACACTTTTTTGAAGAAAAATTTTTTGAAATCTTGCATTTTGACGCTTTACGACACCGTAGATGGCTGCATGGCATCATTTTGTAGTACCGCACGCATTTTTTATACCGATCTGACGCCGTTTTTTGATTCACGTCTTTCGCCCTATGGTCGACGGTCTCTGAAGAACCGTTGATCGCACCTGAAAAATTCCGGTTGCATCGGCTTCAGTAGGACGAAATACACCTAGTACGATGTTTAGCAACGGCTGTGAACTGTTGCGGGTGAGTTACAGCCAACTTTATCTTTTACTATGAAAATTTTTCTGATATGAACGAAGTTATCTCGAGAACCGTTGATCGCACCTGGTAAATTCCGGTGCCATCGGCTTCAGCTTGTCGAAATACACCTAGTAAAGAAGTTTGAAGCAGCTGTGAAACGGTGCGGGTGAGTTACAGCCAACTTTATCTTTTGCTATGAAAAATTTTCTGATATGAACGAAGTTATCTCGAGAACCGTAGATCGCACCTGGAAAATTCCGGTGCCATCGGCTTCAGCTCGTCGAAATACACCTAGTAAAGAAGTTTGAAGCAGCTGTGAAACGGTGCGGGTGAGTTACAGCCAACTTTATCTTTTGCTATGAAAAATTTTCTGATATGAACGAAGTTATCTCGAGAACCGTTGATAGCACCTGGAAAATTCCAGTGCCATCGGCTTCAGCTCGTCGAAATACCCCTAGTAAAGAAGTTTGAAGCAGCTGTGAAACGGTGCGGGTGAGTTACAGCCAACTTTATCTTTTGCTATGAAAAATTTTCTGATATGAACGAAGTTATCTCGAGAACCGTTGATCGCACCTGGAAAATTCCAGTGCCATCGGCTTCAGCTCGTCGAAATACCCCTAATAAAGAAGTTTGAAGCAGCTGTGAACTGTTGCTGGTGAGTTATATCCAAGTTTAGCAATTACTATGAAAAATTTTCTGATATGAACGAAGTTATCTCGAGAACCGTTGGTCGCACATCTAAAATTTCTGTTCCATCCGCTTCAGCTCGTCGAAATACCCCCCGAAGGCAATTTTCAAACGGCTGCATTCAGTTGTCGGGGAAATAATTGCAGTCTTATCCGTTTTAGTGAAAATCGTGCGTTTCAGCAGCTGAAAAACACTTTTTTGAAGAAAATTTTTTTGAAATCTTGCATTTTGACGCTTTACGACACCGTAGATGGCTGCATGGCATCATTTTGTAGTACCGCACGCATTTTTTATACCGATCTGACGCCGTTTTTTGATTCACGTCTTTCGCCCTATGGTCGACGTTCTCTGAAGAACCGTTGATCGCACCTGAAAAATTCCTGTTTCATCGGCTTCAGTAGGACGAAATACACCTAGTACGATGTTTAGCAACCGCTGTGAACTGTTGCGGGTGAGTTACAGCCAACTTTATCTTTTACTATGAAAAATTTTCTGATATGAACGAAGTTATCTCGAGAACCGTTGATCGCACCTGGAAAATTCCGGTGCCATCGGCTTCAGCTCGTCGAAATATCCCTAGTAAAGAAGTTTGAAGCAGCTGTGAACTGTTGCGGGTGAGTTATATCCAAGTTTAGCAATTACTATGAAAAATTTTCTGATATGAACGAAGTTATCTCGAGAACCGTTGGTCGCACATCTAAAATTTCTGTTCCATCCGCTTCAGCTCGTCGAAATACCCCCCGAAGACAATTTTCAAACGGCTGCATTCAGTTGTCGGGGAAATAATTGCAGTCTTATCCGTTTTAGTGAAAATCGTGCGTTTCAGCAGCTGAAAAACACTTTTTTGAAGAAAAATTTTTTGAAATCTTGCATTTTGACGCTTTACGACACCGTAGATGGCTGCATGGCATCATTTTGTAGTACCGCACGCATTTTTTATACCGATCTGACGCCGTTTTTTGATTCACGTCTTTCGCCCTATGGTCGACGGTCTCTGAAGAACCGTTGATCGCACCTGAAAAATTCCGGTTGCATCGGCTTCAGTAGGACGAAATACACCTAGTACGATGTTTAGCAACGGCTGTGAACTGTTGCGGGTGAGTTACAGCCAACTTTATCTTTTACTATGAAAAATTTTCTGATATGAACGAAGTTATCTCGAGAACCGTTGATCGCACCTGGTAAATTCCGGTGCCATCGGCTTCAGCTTGTCGGAATACACCTAGTAAAGAAGTTTGAAGCAGCTGTGAAACGGTGCGGGTGAGTTACAGCCAACTTTATCTTTTACTATGAAAATTTTTCTGATATGAACGAAGTTATCTCGAGAACCTTTGATCGCACCTGGTAAATTCCGGTGCCATCGGCTTCAGCTTGTCGAAATACACCTAGTAAAGAAGTTTGAAGCAGCTGTGAAACGGTGCGGGTGAGTTACAGCCAACTTTATCTTTTGCTACGAAAAATTTTCTGATATGAACGAAGTTATCTCGAGAACCGTTGATCGCACCTGGAAAATTCCGGTGCCATCGGCTTCAGCTCGTCGAAATACCCCTAGTAAAGAAGTTTGAAGCAGCTGTGAACTGTTGCTGGTGAGTTATATCCAAGTTTAGCAATTACTATGAAAAATTTTCTGATATGAACGAAGTTATCTCGAGAACCGTTGGTCGCACATCTAAAATTTCCGTTCCATCCGCTTCAGCTCGTCGAAATACCCCCCGAAGGCAATTTTCAAACGGCTGCATTCAGTTGTCGGGGAAATAATTGCAGTCTTATCCGTTTTAGTGAAAATCGTGCGTTTCAGCAGCTGAAAAACACTTTTTTGAAGAAAAATTTTTTGAAATCTTGCATTTTGACGCTTTACGACACCGTAGATGGCTGCATGGCATCATTTTGTAGTACCGCACGCATTTTTTATACCGATCTGACGCCGTTTTTTGATTCACGTCTTTCGCCCTATGGTCGACGTTCTCTGAAGAACCGTTGATCGCACCTGAAAAATTCCTGTTTCATCGGCTTCAGTAGGACGAAATACACCTAGTACGATGTTTAGCAACGGCTGTGAACTGTTGCGGGTGAGTTACAGCCAACTTTATCTTTTACTATGAAAAATTTTCTGATATGAACGAAGTTATCTCGAGAACCGTTGATCGCACCTGGAAAATTCCGGTGCCATCGGCTTCAGCTCGTCGAAATATCCCTAGTAAAGAAGTTTGAAGCAGCTGTGAACTGTTGCGGGTGAGTTATATCCAAGTTTAGCAATTACTATGAAAAATTTTCTGATATGAACGAAGTTATCTCGAGAACCGTTGGTCGCACATCTAAAATTTCTGTTCCATCCGCTTCAGCTCGTCGAAATACCCCCCGAAGACAATTTTCAAACGGCTGCATTCAGTTGTCGGGGAAATAATTGCAGTCTTATCCGTTTTAGTGAAAATCGTGCGTTTCAGCAGCTGAAAAACACTTTTTTGAAGAAAAATTTTTTGAAATCTTGCATTTTGACGCTTTACGACACCGTAGATGGCTGCATGGCATCATTTTGTAGTACCGCACGCATTTTTTATACCGATCTGACGCCGTTTTTTGATTCACGTCTTTCGCCCTATGGTCGACGGTCTCTGAAGAACCGTTGATCGCACCTGAAAAATTCCGGTTGCATCGGCTTCAGTAGGACGAAATACACCTAGTACGATGTTTAGCAACGGCTGTGAACTGTTGCGGGTGAGTTACAGCCAACTTTATCTTTTACTATGAAAATTTTTCTGATATGAACGAAGTTATCTCGAGAACCGTTGATCGCACCTGGTAAATTCCGGTGCCATCGGCTTCAGCTTGTCGAAATACACCTAGTAAAGAAGTTTGAAGCAGCTGTGAAACGGTGCGGGTGAGTTACAGCCAACTTTATCTTTTGCTATGAAAAATTTTCTGATATGAACGAAGTTATCTCGAGAACCGTTGATCGCACCTGGAAAATTCCGGTGCCATCGGCTTCAGCTCGTCGAAATACACCTAGTAAAGAAGTTTGAAGCAGCTGTGAAACGGTGCGGGTGAGTTACAGCCAACTTTATCTTTTGCTATGAAAAATTTTCTGATATGAACGAAGTTATCTCGAGAACCGTTGATAGCACCTGGAAAATTCCAGTGCCATCGGCTTCAGCTCGTCGAAATACCCCTAGTAAAGAAGTTTGAAGCAGCTGTGAAACGGTGCGGGTGAGTTACAGCCAACTTTATCTTTTGCTATGAAAAATTTTCTGATATGAACGAAGTTATCTCGAGAACCGTTGGTCGCACATCTAAAATTTCTGTTCCATCCGCTTCAGCTCGTCGAAATACCCCCCGAAGGCAATTTTCAAACGGCTGCATTCAGTTGTCGGGGAAATAATTGCAGTCTTATCCGTTTTAGTGAAAATCGTGCGTTTCAGCAGCTGAAAAACACTTTTTTGAAGAAAATTTTTTTGAAATCTTGCATTTTGACGCTTTACGACACCGTAGATGGCTGCATGGCATCATTTTGTAGTACCGCACGCATTTTTTATACCGATCTGACGCCGTTTTTTGATTCACGTCTTTCGCCCTATGGTCGACGTTCTCTGAAGAACCGTTGATCGCACCTGAAAAATTCCTGTTTCATCGGCTTCAGTAGGACGAAATACACCTAGTACGATGTTTAGCAACGGCTGTGAACTGTTGCGGGTGAGTTACAGCCAACTTTATCTTTTACTATGAAAAATTTTCTGATATGAACGAAGTTATCTCGAGAACCGTTGATCGCACCTGGAAAATTCCGGTGCCATCGGCTTCAGCTCGTCGAAATATCCCTAGTAAAGGAGTTTGAAGCAGCTGTGAACTGTTGCGGGTGAGTTATATCCAAGTTTAGCAATTACTATGAAAAATTTTCTGATATGAACGAAGTTATCTCGAGAACCGTTGGTCGCACATCTAAAATTTCTGTTCCATCCGCTTCAGCTCGTCGAAATACCCCCCGAAGACAATTTTCAAACGGCTGCATTCAGTTGTCGGGGAAATAATTGCAGTCTTATCCGTTTTAGTGAAAATCGTGCGTTTCAGCAGCTGAAAAACACTTTTTTGAAGAAAAATTTTTTGAAATCTTGCATTTTGACGCTTTACGACACCGTAGATGGCTGCATGGCATCATTTTGTAGTACCGCACGCATTTTTTATACCGATCTGACGCCGTTTTTTGATTCACGTCTTTCGCCCTATGGTCGACGGTCTCTGAAGAACCGTTGATCGCACCTGAAAAATTCCGGTTGCATCGGCTTCAGTAGGACGAAATACACCTAGTACGATGTTTAGCAACGGCTGTGAACTGTTGCGGGTGAGTTACAGCCAACTTTATCTTTTACTATGAAAAATTTTCTGATATGAACGAAGTTATCTCGAGAACCGTTGATCGCACCTGGTAAATTCCGGTGCCATCGGCTTCAGCTTGTCGGAATACACCTAGTAAAGAAGTTTGAAGCAGCTGTGAAACGGTGCGGGTGAGTTACAGCCAACTTTATCTTTTGCTATGAAAAATTTTCTGATATGAACGAAGTTATCTCGAGAACCGTTGATCGCACCTGGAAAATTCCGGTGCCATCGGCTTCAGCTCGTCGAAATACACCTAGTAAAGAAGTTTGAAGCAGCTGTGAAACGGTGCGGGTGAGTTACAGCCAACTTTATCTTTTGCTATGAAAAATTTTCTGATATGAACGAAGTTATCTCGAGAACCGTTGATCGCACCTGGAAAATTCCGGTGCCATCGGCTTCAGCTCGTCGAAATACACCTAGTAAAGAAGTTTGAAGCAGCTGTGAAACGGTGCGGGTGAGTTACAGCCAACTTTATCTTTTGCTATGAAAAATTTTCTGATATGAACGAAGTTATCTCGAGAACCGTTGATCGCACCTGGAAAATTCCAGTGCCATCGGCTTCAGCTCGTCGAAATACCCCTAGTAAAGAAGTTTGAAGCAGCTGTGAAACGGTGCGGGTGAGTTACAGCCAACTTTATCTTTTGCTATGAAAAATTTTCTGATATGAACGAAGTTATCTCGAGAACCGTTGATCGCACCTGGATAATTCCAGTGCCATCGGCTTCAGATCGTCGAAATACCCCTAGTAAAGAAGTTTGAAGCAGCTGTGAACTGTTGCTGGTGAGTTATATCCAAGTTTAGCAATTACTATGAAAAATTTTCTGATATGAACGAAGTTATCTCGAGAACCGTTGGTCGCACATCTAAAATTTCTGTTCCATCCGCTTCAGCTCGTCGAAATACCCCCCGAAGGCAATTTTCAAACGGCTGCATTCAGTTGTCGGGGAAATAATTGCAGTCTTATCCGTTTTAGTGAAAATCGTGCGTTTCAGCAGCTGAAAAACACTTTTTTGAAGAAAATTTTTTTGAAATCTTGCATTTTGACGCTTTACGACACCGTAGATGGCTGCATGGCATCATTTTGTAGTACCGCACGCATTTTTTATACCGATCTGACGCCGTTTTTTGATTCACGTCTTTCGCCCTATGGTCGACGTTCTCTGAAGAACCGTTGATCGCACCTGAAAAATTCCTGTTTCATCGGCTTCAGTAGGACGAAATACACCTAGTACGATGTTTAGCAACGGCTGTGAACTGTTGCGGGTGAGTTACAGCCAACTTTATCTTTTACTATGAAAAATTTTCTGATATGAACGAAGTTATCTCGAGAACCGTTGATCGCACCTGGAAAATTCCGGTGCCATCGGCTTCAGATCGTCGAAATACCCCTAGTAAAGGAGTTTGAAGCAGCTGTGAACTGTTGCTGGTGAGTTATATCCAAGTTTAGCAATTACTATGAAAAATTTTCTGATATGAACGAAGTTATCTCGAGAACCGTTGGTCGCACATCTAAAATTTCTGTTCCATCCGCTTCAGCTCGTCGAAATACCCCCCGAAGGCAATTTTCAAACGGCTGCATTCAGTTGTCGGGGAAATAATTGCAGTCTTATCCGTTTTAGTGAAAATCGTGCGTTTCAGCAGCTGAAAAACACTTTTTTGAAGAAAATTTTTTTGAAATCTTGCATTTTGACGCTTTACGACACCGTAGATGGCTGCATGGCATCATTTTGTAGTACCGCACGCATTTTTTATACCGATCTGACGCCGTTTTTTGATTCACGTCTTTCGCCCTATGGTCGACGTTCTCTGAAGAACCGTTGATCGCACCTGAAAAATTCCTGTTTCATCGGCTTCAGTAGGACGAAATACACCTAGTACGATGTTTAGCAACGGCTGTGAACTGTTGCGGGTGAGTTACAGCCAACTTTATCTTTTACTATGAAAAATTTTCTGATATGAACGAAGTTATCTCGAGAACCGTTGATCGCACCTGGATAATTCCAGTGCCATCGGCTTCAGATCGTCGAAATACCCCTAGTAAAGAAGTTTGAAGCAGCTGTGAACTGTTGCTGGTGAGTTATATCCAAGTTTAGCAATTACTATGAAAAATTTTCTGATATGAACGAAGTTATCTCGAGAACCGTTGGTCGCACATCTAAAATTTCTGTTCCATCCGCTTCAGCTCGTCGAAATACCCCCCGAAGGCAATTTTCAAACGGCTGCATTCAGTTGTCGGGGAAATAATTGCAGTCTTATCCGTTTTAGTGAAAATCGTGCGTTTCAGCAGCTGAAAAACACTTTTTTGAAGAAAAATTTTTTGAAATCTTGCATTTTGACGCTTTACGACACCGTAGATGGCTGCATGGCATCATTTTGTAGTACCGCACGCATTTTTTATACCGATCTGACGCCGTTTTTTGATTCACGTCTTTCGCCCTATGGTCGACGTTCTCTGAAGAACCGTTGATCGCACCTGAAAAATTCCTGTTTCATCGGCTAGAGTAGGACGAAATACACCTAGTACGATGTTTAGCAACGGCTGTGAACTGTTGCGGGTGAGTTACAGCCAACTTTATCTTTTACTATGAAAAATTTTCTGATATGAACGAAGTTATCTCGAGAACCGTTGATCGCACCTGGAAAATTCCGGTGCCATCGGCTTCAGCTCGTCGAAATACACCTAGTAAAGAAGTTTGAAGCAGCTGTGAAACGGTGCGGGTGAGTTACAGCCAACTTTATCTTTTGCTATGAAAAATTTTCTGATATGAACGAAGTTATCTCGAGAACCGTTGTTCGCACCTGGAAAATTCCAGTGCCATCGGCTTCAGCTCGTCGAAATACCCCTAGTAAAGAAGTTTGAAGCAGCTGTGAAACGGTGCGGGTGAGTTACAGCCAACTTTATCTTTTGCTATGAAAAATTTTCTGATATGAACGAAGTTATCTCGAGAACCGTTGATCGCACCTGGAAAATTCCAGTGCCATCGGCTTCAGATCGTCGAAATACCCCTAGTAAAGAAGTTTGAAGCAGCTGTGAACTGTTGCTGGTGAGTTATATCCAAGTTTAGCAATTACTATGAAAAATTTTCTGATATGAACGAAGTTATCTCGAGAACCGTTGGTCGCACATCTAAAATTTCTGTTCCATCCGCTTCAGCTCGTCGAAATACCCCCCGAAGGCAATTTTCAAACGGCTGCATTCAGTTGTCGGGGAAATAATTGCAGTCTTATCCGTTTTAGTGAAAATCGTGCGTTTCAGCAGCTGAAAAACACTTTTTTGAAGAAAAATTTTTTGAAATCTTGCATTTTGACGCTTTACGACACCGTAGATGGCTGCATGGCATCATTTTGTAGTACCGCGCGCATTTTTTATACCGATCTGACGCCGTTTTTTGATTCACGTCTTTCGCCCTATGGTCGACGTTCTCTGAAGAACCGTTGATCGCACCTGAAAAATTCCTGTTTCATCGGCTAGAGTAGGACGAAATACACCTAGTACGATGTTTAGCAACGGCTGTGAACTGTTGCGGGTGAGTTACAGCCAACTTTATCTTTTACTATGAAAAATTTTCTGATATGAACGAAGTTATCTCGAGAACCGTTGATCGCACCTGGAAAATTCCGGTGCCATCGGCTTCAGCTCGTCGAAATACACCTAGTAAAGAAGTTTGAAGCAGCTGTGAAACGGTGCGGGTGAGTTACAGCCAACTTTATCTTTTGCTATGAAAAATTTTCTGATATGAACGAAGTTATCTCGAGAACCGTTGTTCGCACCTGGAAAATTCCAGTGCCATCGGCTTCAGCTCGTCGAAATACCCCTAGTAAAGAAGTTTGAAGCAGCTGTGAAACGGTGCGGGTGAGTTACAGCCAACTTTATCTTTTGCTATGAAAAATTTTCTGATATGAACGAAGTTATCTCGAGAACCGTTGATCGCACCTGGAAAATTCCAGTGCCATCGGCTTCAGCTCGTCGAAATACCCCTAGTAAAGAAGTTTGAAGCAGCTGTGAAACGGTGCGGGTGAGTTACAGCCAACTTTATCTTTTGCTATGAAAAATTTTCTGATATGAACGAAGTTATCTCGAGAACCGTTGTTCGCACCTGGAAAATTCCAGTGCCATCGGCTTCAGATCGTCGAAATACCCCTAGTAAAGAAGTTTGAAGCAGCTGTGAACTGTTGCTGGTGAGTTATATCCAAGTTTAGCAATTACTATGAAAAATTTTCTGATATGAACGAAGTTATCTCGAGAACCGTTGGTCGCACATCTAAAATTTCTGTTCCATCCGCTTCAGCTCGTCGAAATACCCCCCGAAGGCAATTTTCAAACGGCTGCATTCAGTTGTCGGGGAAATAATTGCAGTCTTATCCGTTTTAGTGAAAATCGTGCGTTTCAGCAGCTGAAAAACACTTTTTTGAAGAAAATTTTTTTGAAATCTTGCATTTTGACGCTTTACGACACCGTAGATGGCTGCATGGCATCATTTTGTAGTACCGCACGCATTTTTTATACCGATCTGACGCCGTTTTTTGATTCACGTCTTTCGCCCTATGGTCGACGTTCTCTGAAGAACCGTTGATCGCACCTGAAAAATTCCTGTTTCATCGGCTTCAGTAGGACGAAATACACCTAGTACGATGTTTAGCAACGGCTGTGAACTGTTGCGGGTGAGTTACAGCCAACTTTATCTTTTACTATGAAAAATTTTCTGATATGAACGAAGTTATCTCGAGAACCGTTGATCGCACCTGGAAAATTCCGGTGCCATCGGCTTCAGCTCGTCGAAATATCCCTAGTAAAGAAGTTTGAAGCAGCTGTGAACTGTTGCGGGTGAGTTATATCCAAGTTTAGCAATTACTATGAAAAATTTTCTGATATGAACGAAGTTATCTCGAGAACCGTTGGTCGCACATCTAAAATTTCTGTTCCATCCGCTTCAGCTCGTCGAAATACCCCCCGAAGACAATTTTCAAACGGCTGCATTCAGTTGTCGGGGAAATAATTGCAGTCTTATCCGTTTTAGTGAAAATCGTGCGTTTCAGCAGCTGAAAAACACTTTTTTGAAGAAAAATTTTTTGAAATCTTGCATTTTGACGCTTTACGACACCGTAGATGGCTGCATGGCATCATTTTGTAGTACCGCACGCATTTTTTATACCGATCTGACGCCGTTTTTTGATTCACGTCTTTCGCCCTATGGTCGACGGTCTCTGAAGAACCGTTGATCGCACCTGAAAAATTCCGGTTGCATCGGCTTCAGTAGGACGAAATACACCTAGTACGATGTTTAGCAACGGCTGTGAACTGTTGCGGGTGAGTTACAGCCAACTTTATCTTTTACTATGAAAAATTTTCTGATATGAACGAAGTTATCTCGAGAACCGTTGATCGCACCTGGTAAATTCCGGTGCCATCGGCTTCAGCTTGTCGGAATACACCTAGTAAAGAAGTTTGAAGCAGCTGTGAAACGGTGCGGGTGAGTTACAGCCAACTTTATCTTTTACTATGAAAATTTTTCTGATATGAACGAAGTTATCTCGAGAACCTTTGATCGCACCTGGAAAATTCCGGTGCCATCGGCTTCAGCTCGTCGAAATACCCCTAGTAAAGAAGTTTGAAGCAGCTGTGAACTGTTGCTGGTGAGTTATATCCAAGTTTAGCAATTACTATGAAAAATTTTCTGATATGAACGAAGTTATCTCGAGAACCGTTGGTCGCACATCTAAAATTTCCGTTCCATCCGCTTCAGCTCGTCGAAATACCCCCCGAAGGCAATTTTCAAACGGCTGCATTCAGTTGTCGGGGAAATAATTGCAGTCTTATCCGTTTTAGTGAAAATCGTGCGTTTCAGCAGCTGAAAAACACTTTTTTGAAGAAAAATTTTTTGAAATCTTGCATTTTGACGCTTTACGACACCGTAGATGGCTGCATGGCATCATTTTGTAGTACCGCACGCATTTTTTATACCGATCTGACGCCGTTTTTTGATTCACGTCTTTCGCCCTATGGTCGACGTTCTCTGAAGAACCGTTGATCGCACCTGAAAAATTCCTGTTTCATCGGCTTCAGTAGGACGAAATACACCTAGTACGATGTTTAGCAACGGCTGTGAACTGTTGCGGGTGAGTTACAGCCAACTTTATCTTTTACTATGAAAAATTTTCTGATATGAACGAAGTTATCTCGAGAACCGTTGATCGCACCTGGAAAATTCCGGTGCCATCGGCTTCAGCTCGTCGAAATATCCCTAGTAAAGAAGTTTGAAGCAGCTGTGAACTGTTGCGGGTGAGTTATATCCAAGTTTAGCAATTACTATGAAAAATTTTCTGATATGAACGAAGTTATCTCGAGAACCGTTGGTCGCACATCTAAAATTTCTGTTCCATCCGCTTCAGCTCGTCGAAATACCCCCCGAAGACAATTTTCAAACGGCTGCATTCAGTTGTCGGGGAAATAATTGCAGTCTTATCCGTTTTAGTGAAAATCGTGCGTTTCAGCAGCTGAAAAACACTTTTTTGAAGAAAAATTTTTTGAAATCTTGCATTTTGACGCTTTACGACACCGTAGATGGCTGCATGGCATCATTTTGTAGTACCGCACGCATTTTTTATACCGATCTGACGCCGTTTTTTGATTCACGTCTTTCGCCCTATGGTCGACGGTCTCTGAAGAACCGTTGATCGCACCTGAAAAATTCCGGTTGCATCGGCTTCAGTAGGACGAAATACACCTAGTACGATGTTTAGCAACGGCTGTGAACTGTTGCGGGTGAGTTACAGCCAACTTTATCTTTTACTATGAAAAATTTTCTGATATGAACGAAGTTATCTCGAGAACCGTTGATCGCACCTGGTAAATTCCGGTGCCATCGGCTTCAGCTTGTCGGAATACACCTAGTAAAGAAGTTTGAAGCAGCTGTGAAACGGTGCGGGTGAGTTACAGCCAACTTTATCTTTTGCTATGAAAAATTTTCTGATATGAACGAAGTTATCTCGAGAACCGTTGATCGCACCTGGAAAATTCCGGTGCCATCGGCTTCAGCTCGTCGAAATACACCTAGTAAAGAAGTTTGAAGCAGCTGTGAAACGGTGCGGGTGAGTTACAGCCAACTTTATCTTTTGCTATGAAAAATTTTCTGATATGAACGAAGTTATCTCGAGAACCGTTGATCGCACCTGGAAAATTCCGGTGCCATCGGCTTCAGCTCGTCGAAATACACCTAGTAAAGAAGTTTGAAGCAGCTGTGAAACGGTGCGGGTGAGTTACAGCCAACTTTATCTTTTGCTATGAAAAATTTTCTGATATGAACGAAGTTATCTCGAGAACCGTTGATCGCACCTGGAAAATTCCAGTGCCATCGGCTTCAGCTCGTCGAAATACCCCTAGTAAAGAAGTTTGAAGCAGCTGTGAAACGGTGCGGGTGAGTTACAGCCAACTTTATCTTTTGCTATGAAAAATTTTCTGATATGAACGAAGTTATCTCGAGAACCGTTGATCGCACCTGGATAATTCCAGTGCCATCGGCTTCAGATCGTCGAAATACCCCTAGTAAAGAAGTTTGAAGCAGCTGTGAACTGTTGCTGGTGAGTTATATCCAAGTTTAGCAATTACTATGAAAAATTTTCTGATATGAACGAAGTTATCTCGAGAACCGTTGGTCGCACATCTAAAATTTCTGTTCCATCCGCTTCAGCTCGTCGAAATACCCCCCGAAGGCAATTTTCAAACGGCTGCATTCAGTTGTCGGGGAAATAATTGCAGTCTTATCCGTTTTAGTGAAAATCGTGCGTTTCAGCAGCTGAAAAACACTTTTTTGAAGAAAAATTTTTTGAAATCTTGCATTTTGACGCTTTACGACACCGTAGATGGCTGCATGGCATCATTTTGTAGTACCGCACGCATTTTTTATACCGATCTGACGCCGTTTTTTGATTCACGTCTTTCGCCCTATGGTCGACGTTCTCTGAAGAACCGTTGATCGCACCTGAAAAATTCCTGTTTCATCGGCTAGAGTAGGACGAAATACACCTAGTACGATGTTTAGCAACGGCTGTGAACTGTTGCGGGTGAGTTACAGCCAACTTGAAACGGTGCGGGTGAGTTACAGCCAACTTTATCTTTTGCTATGAAAAATTTTCTGATATGAACGAAGTTATCTCGAGAACCGTTGATCGCACCTGGAAAATTCCAGTGCCATCGGCTTCAGCTCGTCGAAATACCCCTAGTAAAGAAGTTTGAAGCAGCTGTGAAACGGTGCGGGTGAGTTACAGCCAACTTTATCTTTTGCTATGAAAAATTTTCTGATATGAACGAAGTTATCTCGAGAACCGTTGTTCGCACCTGGAAAATTCCAGTGCCATCGGCTTCAGATCGTCGAAATACCCCTAGTAAAGAAGTTTGAAGCAGCTGTGAACTGTTGCTGGTGAGTTATATCCAAGTTTAGCAATTACTATGAAAAATTTTCTGATATGAACGAAGTTATCTCGAGAACCGTTGGTCGCACATCTAAAATTTCTGTTCCATCCGCTTCAGCTCGTCGAAATACCCCCCGAAGGCAATTTTCAAACGGCTGCATTCAGTTGTCGGGGAAATAATTGCAGTCTTATCCGTTTTAGTGAAAATCGTGCGTTTCAGCAGCTGAAAAACACTTTTTTGAAGAAAATTTTTTTGAAATCTTGCATTTTGACGCTTTACGACACCGTAGATGGCTGCATGGCATCATTTTGTAGTACCGCACGCATTTTTTATACCGATCTGACGCCGTTTTTTGATTCACGTCTTTCGCCCTATGGTCGACGTTCTCTGAAGAACCGTTGATCGCACCTGAAAAATTCCTGTTTCATCGGCTTCAGTAGGACGAAATACACCTAGTACGATGTTTAGCAACGGCTGTGAACTGTTGCGGGTGAGTTACAGCCAACTTTATCTTTTACTATGAAAAATTTTCTGATATGAACGAAGTTATCTCGAGAACCGTTGATCGCACCTGGAAAATTCCGGTGCCATCGGCTTCAGCTCGTCGAAATATCCCTAGTAAAGAAGTTTGAAGCAGCTGTGAACTGTTGCGGGTGAGTTATATCCAAGTTTAGCAATTACTATGAAAAATTTTCTGATATGAACGAAGTTATCTCGAGAACCGTTGGTCGCACATCTAAAATTTCTGTTCCATCCGCTTCAGCTCGTCGAAATACCCCCCGAAGACAATTTTCAAACGGCTGCATTCAGTTGTCGGGGAAATAATTGCAGTCTTATCCGTTTTAGTGAAAATCGTGCGTTTCAGCAGCTGAAAAACACTTTTTTGAAGAAAAATTTTTTGAAATCTTGCATTTTGACGCTTTACGACACCGTAGATGGCTGCATGGCATCATTTTGTAGTACCGCACGCATTTTTTATACCGATCTGACGCCGTTTTTTGATTCACGTCTTTCGCCCTATGGTCGACGGTCTCTGAAGAACCGTTGATCGCACCTGAAAAATTCCGGTTGCATCGGCTTCAGTAGGACGAAATACACCTAGTACGATGTTTAGCAACGGCTGTGAACTGTTGCGGGTGAGTTACAGCCAACTTTATCTTTTACTATGAAAAATTTTCTGATATGAACGAAGTTATCTCGAGAACCGTTGATCGCACCTGGTAAATTCCGGTGCCATCGGCTTCAGCTTGTCGGAATACACCTAGTAAAGAAGTTTGAAGCAGCTGTGAAACGGTGCGGGTGAGTTACAGCCAACTTTATCTTTTACTATGAAAATTTTTCTGATATGAACGAAGTTATCTCGAGAACCTTTGATCGCACCTGGTAAATTCCGGTGCCATCGGCTTCAGCTTGTCGAAATACACCTAGTAAAGAAGTTTGAAGCAGCTGTGAAACGGTGCGGGTGAGTTACAGCCAACTTTATCTTTTGCTACGAAAAATTTTCTGATATGAACGAAGTTATCTCGAGAACCGTTGATCGCACCTGGAAAATTCCGGTGCCATCGGCTTCAGCTCGTCGAAATACCCCTAGTAAAGAAGTTTGAAGCAGCTGTGAACTGTTGCTGGTGAGTTATATCCAAGTTTAGCAATTACTATGAAAAATTTTCTGATATGAACGAAGTTATCTCGAGAACCGTTGGTCGCACATCTAAAATTTCCGTTCCATCCGCTTCAGCTCGTCGAAATACCCCCCGAAGGCAATTTTCAAACGGCTGCATTCAGTTGTCGGGGAAATAATTGCAGTCTTATCCGTTTTAGTGAAAATCGTGCGTTTCAGCAGCTGAAAAACACTTTTTTGAAGAAAAATTTTTTGAAATCTTGCATTTTGACGCTTTACGACACCGTAGATGGCTGCATGGCATCATTTTGTAGTACCGCACGCATTTTTTATACCGATCTGACGCCGTTTTTTGATTCACGTCTTTCGCCCTATGGTCGACGTTCTCTGAAGAACCGTTGATCGCACCTGAAAAATTCCTGTTTCATCGGCTTCAGTAGGACGAAATACACCTAGTACGATGTTTAGCAACGGCTGTGAACTGTTGCGGGTGAGTTACAGCCAACTTTATCTTTTACTATGAAAAATTTTCTGATATGAACGAAGTTATCTCGAGAACCGTTGATCGCACCTGGAAAATTCCGGTGCCATCGGCTTCAGCTCGTCGAAATATCCCTAGTAAAGAAGTTTGAAGCAGCTGTGAACTGTTGCGGGTGAGTTATATCCAAGTTTAGCAATTACTATGAAAAATTTTCTGATATGAACGAAGTTATCTCGAGAACCGTTGGTCGCACATCTAAAATTTCTGTTCCATCCGCTTCAGCTCGTCGAAATACCCCCCGAAGACAATTTTCAAACGGCTGCATTCAGTTGTCGGGGAAATAATTGCAGTCTTATCCGTTTTAGTGAAAATCGTGCGTTTCAGCAGCTGAAAAACACTTTTTTGAAGAAAAATTTTTTGAAATCTTGCATTTTGACGCTTTACGACACCGTAGATGGCTGCATGGCATCATTTTGTAGTACCGCACGCATTTTTTATACCGATCTGACGCCGTTTTTTGATTCACGTCTTTCGCCCTATGGTCGACGGTCTCTGAAGAACCGTTGATCGCACCTGAAAAATTCCGGTTGCATCGGCTTCAGTAGGACGAAATACACCTAGTACGATGTTTAGCAACGGCTGTGAACTGTTGCGGGTGAGTTACAGCCAACTTTATCTTTTACTATGAAAATTTTTCTGATATGAACGAAGTTATCTCGAGAACCGTTGATCGCACCTGGTAAATTCCGGTGCCATCGGCTTCAGCTTGTCGAAATACACCTAGTAAAGAAGTTTGAAGCAGCTGTGAAACGGTGCGGGTGAGTTACAGCCAACTTTATCTTTTGCTATGAAAAATTTTCTGATATGAACGAAGTTATCTCGAGAACCGTTGATCGCACCTGGAAAATTCCGGTGCCATCGGCTTCAGCTCGTCGAAATACACCTAGTAAAGAAGTTTGAAGCAGCTGTGAAACGGTGCGGGTGAGTTACAGCCAACTTTATCTTTTGCTATGAAAAATTTTCTGATATGAACGAAGTTATCTCGAGAACCGTTGATAGCACCTGGAAAATTCCAGTGCCATCGGCTTCAGCTCGTCGAAATACCCCTAGTAAAGAAGTTTGAAGCAGCTGTGAAACGGTGCGGGTGAGTTACAGCCAACTTTATCTTTTGCTATGAAAAATTTTCTGATATGAACGAAGTTATCTCGAGAACCGTTGATCGCACCTGGAAAATTCCAGTGCCATCGGCTTCAGCTCGTCGAAATACCCCTAATAAAGAAGTTTGAAGCAGCTGTGAACTGTTGCTGGTGAGTTATATCCAAGTTTAGCAATTACTATGAAAAATTTTCTGATATGAACGAAGTTATCTCGAGAACCGTTGGTCGCACATCTAAAATTTCTGTTCCATCCGCTTCAGCTCGTCGAAATACCCCCCGAAGGCAATTTTCAAACGGCTGCATTCAGTTGTCGGGGAAATAATTGCAGTCTTATCCGTTTTAGTGAAAATCGTGCGTTTCAGCAGCTGAAAAACACTTTTTTGAAGAAAATTTTTTTGAAATCTTGCATTTTGACGCTTTACGACACCGTAGATGGCTGCATGGCATCATTTTGTAGTACCGCACGCATTTTTTATACCGATCTGACGCCGTTTTTTGATTCACGTCTTTCGCCCTATGGTCGACGTTCTCTGAAGAACCGTTGATCGCACCTGAAAAATTCCTGTTTCATCGGCTTCAGTAGGACGAAATACACCTAGTACGATGTTTAGCAACGGCTGTGAACTGTTGCGGGTGAGTTACAGCCAACTTTATCTTTTACTATGAAAAATTTTCTGATATGAACGAAGTTATCTCGAGAACCGTTGATCGCACCTGGAAAATTCCGGTGCCATCGGCTTCAGCTCGTCGAAATATCCCTAGTAAAGGAGTTTGAAGCAGCTGTGAACTGTTGCGGGTGAGTTATATCCAAGTTTAGCAATTACTATGAAAAATTTTCTGATATGAACGAAGTTATCTCGAGAACCGTTGGTCGCACATCTAAAATTTCTGTTCCATCCGCTTCAGCTCGTCGAAATACCCCCCGAAGACAATTTTCAAACGGCTGCATTCAGTTGTCGGGGAAATAATTGCAGTCTTATCCGTTTTAGTGAAAATCGTGCGTTTCAGCAGCTGAAAAACACTTTTTTGAAGAAAAATTTTTTGAAATCTTGCATTTTGACGCTTTACGACACCGTAGATGGCTGCATGGCATCATTTTGTAGTACCGCACGCATTTTTTATACCGATCTGACGCCGTTTTTTGATTCACGTCTTTCGCCCTATGGTCGACGGTCTCTGAAGAACCGTTGATCGCACCTGAAAAATTCCGGTTGCATCGGCTTCAGTAGGACGAAATACACCTAGTACGATGTTTAGCAACGGCTGTGAACTGTTGCGGGTGAGTTACAGCCAACTTTATCTTTTACTATGAAAAATTTTCTGATATGAACGAAGTTATCTCGAGAACCGTTGATCGCACCTGGTAAATTCCGGTGCCATCGGCTTCAGCTTGTCGGAATACACCTAGTAAAGAAGTTTGAAGCAGCTGTGAAACGGTGCGGGTGAGTTACAGCCAACTTTATCTTTTGCTATGAAAAATTTTCTGATATGAACGAAGTTATCTCGAGAACCGTTGATCGCACCTGGATAATTCCAGTGCCATCGGCTTCAGATCGTCGAAATACCCCTAGTAAAGAAGTTTGAAGCAGCTGTGAACTGTTGCTGGTGAGTTATATCCAAGTTTAGCAATTACTATGAAAAATTTTCTGATATGAACGAAGTTATCTCGAGAACCGTTGGTCGCACATCTAAAATTTCTGTTCCATCCGCTTCAGCTCGTCGAAATACCCCCCGAAGGCAATTTTCAAACGGCTGCATTCAGTTGTCGGGGAAATAATTGCAGTCTTATCCGTTTTAGTGAAAATCGTGCGTTTCAGCAGCTGAAAAACACTTTTTTGAAGAAAAATTTTTTGAAATCTTGCATTTTGACGCTTTACGACACCGTAGATGGCTGCATGGCATCATTTTGTAGTACCGCACGCATTTTTTATACCGATCTGACGCCGTTTTTTGATTCACGTCTTTCGCCCTATGGTCGACGTTCTCTGAAGAACCGTTGATCGCACCTGAAAAATTCCTGTTTCATCGGCTAGAGTAGGACGAAATACACCTAGTACGATGTTTAGCAACGGCTGTGAACTGTTGCGGGTGAGTTACAGCCAACTTTATCTTTTACTATGAAAAATTTTCTGATATGAACGAAGTTATCTCGAGAACCGTTGATCGCACCTGGAAAATTCCGGTGCCATCGGCTTCAGCTCGTCGAAATACACCTAGTAAAGAAGTTTGAAGCAGCTGTGAAACGGTGCGGGTGAGTTACAGCCAACTTTATCTTTTGCTATGAAAAATTTTCTGATATGAACGAAGTTATCTCGAGAACCGTTGTTCGCACCTGGAAAATTCCAGTGCCATCGGCTTCAGCTCGTCGAAATACCCCTAGTAAAGAAGTTTGAAGCAGCTGTGAAACGGTGCGGGTGAGTTACAGCCAACTTTATCTTTTGCTATGAAAAATTTTCTGATATGAACGAAGTTATCTCGAGAACCGTTGATCGCACCTGGAAAATTCCAGTGCCATCGGCTTCAGCTCGTCGAAATACCCCTAGTAAAGAAGTTTGAAGCAGCTGTGAACTGTTGCTGGTGAGTTATATCCAAGTTTAGCAATTACTATGAAAAATTTTCTGATATGAACGAAGTTATCTCGAGAACCGTTGGTCGCACATCTAAAATTTCTGTTCCATCCGCTTCAGCTCGTCGAAATACCCCCCGAAGACAATTTTCAAACGGCTGCATTCAGTTGTCGGGGAAATAATTGCAGTCTTATCCGTTTTAGTGAAAATCGTGCGTTTCAGCAGCTGAAAAACACTTTTTTGAAGAAAAATTTTTTGAAATCTTGCATTTTGACGCTTTACGACACCGTAGATGGCTGCAGGGCATCATTTTGTAGTACCGCACGCATTTTTTATACCGATCTGACGCCGTTTTTTGATTCACGTCTTTCGCCCTATGGTCGACGTTCTCTGAAGAACCGTTGATCGCACCTGAAAAATTCCTGTTTCATCGGCTTCAGTAGGACGAAATACACCTAGTACGATGTTTAGCAACGTCTGTGAACTGTTGCGGGTGAGTTACAGCCAACTTTATCTTTTACTATGAAAAATTTTCTGATATGAACGAAGTTATCTCGAGAACCGTTGATCGCACCTGGAAAATTCCGGTGCCATCGGCTTCAGCTCGTCGAAATATTCCTAGTAAAGAAGTTTGAAGCAGCTGTGAACTGTTGCGGGTGAGTTATATCCAAGTTTAGCAATTACTATGAAAAATTTTCTGATATGAACGAAGTTATCTCGAGAACCGTTGGTCGCACATCTAAAATTTCTGTTCCATCCGCTTCAGCTCGTCGAAATACCCCCCGAAGACAATGTTCAAACGGCTGCATTCAGTTGTCGGGGAAATAATTGCAGTCTTATCCGTTTTAGTGAAAATCGTGCGTTTCAGCAGCTGAAAAACACTTTTTTGAAGAAAAATTTTTTGAAATCTTGCATTTTGACGCTTTACGACACCGTAGATGGCTGCATGGCATCATTTTGTAGTACCGCACGCATTTTTTATACCGATCTGACGCCGTTTTTTGATTCACGTCTTTCGCCCTATGGTCGACGGTCTCTGAAGAACCGTTGATCGCACCTGAAAAATTCCGGTTGCATCGGCTTCAGTAGGACGAAATACACCTAGTACGATGTTTAGCAACGGCTGTGAACTGTTGCGGGTGAGTTACAGCCAACTTTATCTTTTACTATGAAAATTTTTCTGATATGAACGAAGTTATCTCGAGAACCGTTGATCGCACCTGGAAAATTCCGGTGCCATCGGCTTCAGCTCGTCGAAATACACCTAGTAAAGAAGTTTGAAGCAGCTGTGAAACGGTGCGGGTGAGTTACAGCCAACTTTATCTTTTGCTATGAAAAATTTTCTGATATGAACGAAGTTATCTCGAGAACCGTTGATAGCACCTGGAAAATTCCAGTGCCATCGGCTTCAGCTCGTCGAAATACCCCTAGTAAAGAAGTTTGAAGCAGCTGTGAAACGGTGCGGGTGAGTTACAGCCAACTTTATCTTTTGCTATGAAAAATTTTCTGATATGAACGAAGTTATCTCGAGAACCGTTGATCGCACCTGGAAAATTCCAGTGCCATCGGCTTCAGCTCGTCGAAATACCCCTAATAAAGAAGTTTGAAGCAGCTGTGAACTGTTGCTGGTGAGTTATATCCAAGTTTAGCAATTACTATGAAAAATTTTCTGATATGAACGAAGTTATCTCGAGAACCGTTGGTCGCACATCTAAAATTTCTGTTCCATCCGCTTCAGCTCGTCGAAATACCCCCCGAAGGCAATTTTCAAACGGCTGCATTCAGTTGTCGGGGAAATAATTGCAGTCTTATCCGTTTTAGTGAAAATCGTGCGTTTCAGCAGCTGAAAAACACTTTTTTGAAGAAAATTTTTTTGAAATCTTGCATTTTGACGCTTTACGACACCGTAGATGGCTGCATGGCATCATTTTGTAGTACCGCACGCATTTTTTATACCGATCTGACGCCGTTTTTTGATTCACGTCTTTCGCCCTATGGTCGACGTTCTCTGAAGAACCGTTGATCGCACCTGAAAAATTCCTGTTTCATCGGCTTCAGTAGGACGAAATACACCTAGTACGATGTTTAGCAACGGCTGTGAACTGTTGCGGGTGAGTTACAGCCAACTTTATCTTTTACTATGAAAAATTTTCTGATATGAACGAAGTTATCTCGAGAACCGTTGATCGCACCTGGAAAATTCCGGTGCCATCGGCTTCAGCTCGTCGAAATATCCCTAGTAAAGGAGTTTGAAGCAGCTGTGAACTGTTGCGGGTGAGTTATATCCAAGTTTAGCAATTACTATGAAAAATTTTCTGATATGAACGAAGTTATCTCGAGAACCGTTGGTCGCACATCTAAAATTTCTGTTCCATCCGCTTCAGCTCGTCGAAATACCCCCCGAAGACAATTTTCAAACGGCTGCATTCAGTTGTCGGGGAAATAATTGCAGTCTTATCCGTTTTAGTGAAAATCGTGCGTTTCAGCAGCTGAAAAACACTTTTTTGAAGAAAAATTTTTTGAAATCTTGCATTTTGACGCTTTACGACACCGTAGATGGCTGCATGGCATCATTTTGTAGTACCGCACGCATTTTTTATACCGATCTGACGCCGTTTTTTGATTCACGTCTTTCGCCCTATGGTCGACGGTCTCTGAAGAACCGTTGATCGCACCTGAAAAATTCCGGTTGCATCGGCTTCAGTAGGACGAAATACACCTAGTACGATGTTTAGCAACGGCTGTGAACTGTTGCGGGTGAGTTACAGCCAACTTTATCTTTTACTATGAAAAATTTTCTGATATGAACGAAGTTATCTCGAGAACCGTTGATCGCACCTGGTAAATTCCGGTGCCATCGGCTTCAGCTTGTCGGAATACACCTAGTAAAGAAGTTTGAAGCAGCTGTGAAACGGTGCGGGTGAGTTACAGCCAACTTTATCTTTTGCTATGAAAAATTTTCTGATATGAACGAAGTTATCTCGAGAACCGTTGATCGCACCTGGAAAATTCCGGTGCCATCGGCTTCAGCTCGTCGAAATACACCTAGTAAAGAAGTTTGAAGCAGCTGTGAAACGGTGCGGGTGAGTTACAGCCAACTTTATCTTTTGCTATGAAAAATTTTCTGATATGAACGAAGTTATCTCGAGAACCGTTGATCGCACCTGGAAAATTCCGGTGCCATCGGCTTCAGCTCGTCGAAATACACCTAGTAAAGAAGTTTGAAGCAGCTGTGAAACGGTGCGGGTGAGTTACAGCCAACTTTATCTTTTGCTATGAAAAATTTTCTGATATGAACGAAGTTATCTCGAGAACCGTTGATCGCACCTGGAAAATTCCAGTGCCATCGGCTTCAGCTCGTCGAAATACCCCTAGTAAAGAAGTTTGAAGCAGCTGTGAAACGGTGCGGGTGAGTTACAGCCAACTTTATCTTTTGCTATGAAAAATTTTCTGATATGAACGAAGTTATCTCGAGAACCGTTGATCGCACCTGGATAATTCCAGTGCCATCGGCTTCAGATCGTCGAAATACCCCTAGTAAAGAAGTTTGAAGCAGCTGTGAACTGTTGCTGGTGAGTTATATCCAAGTTTAGCAATTACTATGAAAAATTTTCTGATATGAACGAAGTTATCTCGAGAACCGTTGGTCGCACATCTAAAATTTCTGTTCCATCCGCTTCAGCTCGTCGAAATACCCCCCGAAGGCAATTTTCAAACGGCTGCATTCAGTTGTCGGGGAAATAATTGCAGTCTTATCCGTTTTAGTGAAAATCGTGCGTTTCAGCAGCTGAAAAACACTTTTTTGAAGAAAAATTTTTTGAAATCTTGCATTTTGACGCTTTACGACACCGTAGATGGCTGCATGGCATCATTTTGTAGTACCGCACGCATTTTTTATACCGATCTGACGCCGTTTTTTGATTCACGTCTTTCGCCCTATGGTCGACGTTCTCTGAAGAACCGTTGATCGCACCTGAAAAATTCCTGTTTCATCGGCTAGAGTAGGACGAAATACACCTAGTACGATGTTTAGCAACGGCTGTGAACTGTTGCGGGTGAGTTACAGCCAACTTTATCTTTTACTATGAAAAATTTTCTGATATGAACGAAGTTATCTCGAGAACCGTTGATCGCACCTGGAAAATTCCGGTGCCATCGGCTTCAGCTCGTCGAAATACACCTAGTAAAGAAGTTTGAAGCAGCTGTGAAACGGTGCGGGTGAGTTACAGCCAACTTTATCTTTTGCTATGAAAAATTTTCTGATATGAACGAAGTTATCTCGAGAACCGTTGTTCGCACCTGGAAAATTCCAGTGCCATCGGCTTCAGCTCGTCGAAATACCCCTAGTAAAGAAGTTTGAAGCAGCTGTGAAACGGTGCGGGTGAGTTACAGCCAACTTTATCTTTTGCTATGAAAAATTTTCTGATATGAACGAAGTTATCTCGAGAACCGTTGATCGCACCTGGAAAATTCCAGTGCCATCGGCTTCAGCTCGTCGAAATACCCCTAGTAAAGAAGTTTGAAGCAGCTGTGAACTGTTGCTGGTGAGTTATATCCAAGTTTAGCAATTACTATGAAAAATTTTCTGATATGAACGAAGTTATCTCGAGAACCGTTGGTCGCACATCTAAAATTTCTGTTCCATCCGCTTCAGCTCGTCGAAATACCCCCCGAAGACAATTTTCAAACGGCTGCATTCAGTTGTCGGGGAAATAATTGCAGTCTTATCCGTTTTAGTGAAAATCGTGCGTTTCAGCAGCTGAAAAACACTTTTTTGAAGAAAAATTTTTTGAAATCTTGCATTTTGACGCTTTACGACACCGTAGATGGCTGCAGGGCATCATTTTGTAGTACCGCACGCATTTTTTATACCGATCTGACGCCGTTTTTTGATTCACGTCTTTCGCCCTATGGTCGACGTTCTCTGAAGAACCGTTGATCGCACCTGAAAAATTCCTGTTTCATCGGCTTCAGTAGGACGAAATACACCTAGTACGATGTTTAGCAACGGCTGTGAACTGTTGCGGGTGAGTTACAGCCAACTTTATCTTTTACTATGAAAAATTTTCTGATATGAACGAAGTTATCTCGAGAACCGTTGATCGCACCTGGAAAATTCCGGTGCCATCGGCTTCAGCTCGTCGAAATATCCCTAGTAAAGAAGTTTGAAGCAGCTGTGAACTGTTGCGGGTGAGTTATATCCAAGTTTAGCAATTACTATGAAAAATTTTCTGATATGAACGAAGTTATCTCGAGAACCGTTGGTCGCACATCTAAAATTTCTGTTCCATCCGCTTCAGCTCGTCGAAATACCCCCCGAAGACAATGTTCAAACGGCTGCATTCAGTTGTCGGGGAAATAATTGCAGTCTTATCCGTTTTAGTGAAAATCGTGCGTTTCAGCAGCTGAAAAACACTTTTTTGAAGAAAAATTTTTTGAAATCTTGCATTTTGACGCTTTACGACACCGTAGATGGCTGCATGGCATCATTTTGTAGTACCGCACGCATTTTTTATACCGATCTGACGCCGTTTTTTGATTCACGTCTTTCGCCCTATGGTCGACGGTCTCTGAAGAACCGTTGATCGCACCTGAAAAATTCCGGTTGCATCGGCTTCAGTAGGACGAAATACACCTAGTACGATGTTTAGCAACGGCTGTGAACTGTTGCGGGTGAGTTACAGCCAACTTTATGTTTTACTATGAAAAATTTTCTGATATGAACGAAGTTATCTCGAGAACCGTTGATCGCACCTGGTAAATTCCAGTGCCACCGGCTTCAGCTTGTCGAAATACACCTAGTAAAGAAGTTTGAAGCAGCTGTGAAACGGTGCGGGTGAGTTACAGCCAACTTTATCTTTTGCTATGAAAAATTTTCTGATATGAACGAAGTTATCTCGAGAACCGTTGATCGCACCTGGAAAATTCCGGTGCCATCGGCTTCAGCTCGTCGAAATACACCTAGTAAAGAAGTTTGAAGCAGCTGTGAAACGGTGCGGGTGAGTTACAGCCAACTTTATCTTTTGCTATGAAAAATTTTCTGATATGAACGAAGTTATCTCGAGAACCGTTGATCGCACCTGGAAAATTCCGGTGCCATCGGCTTCAGCTCGTCGAAATACACCTAGTAAAGAAGTTTGAAGCAGCTGTGAAACGGTGCGGGTGAGTTACAGCCAACTTTATCTTTTGCTATGAAAAATTTTCTGATATGAACGAAGTTATCTCGAGAACCGTTGATCGCACCTGGAAAATTCCAGTGCCATCGGCTTCAGCTCGTCGAAATACCCCTAGTAAAGAAGTTTGAAGCAGCTGTGAACTGTTGCTGGTGAGTTATATCCAAGTTTAGCAATTACTATGAAAAATTTTCGGATATGAACGAAGTTATCTCGAGAACCGTTCGTCGCACATCTAAAATTTCTGTTCCATCCGCTTCAGCTCGTCGAAATACCCCCCGAAGGCAATTTTCAAACGGCTGCATTCAGTTGTCGGGGAAATAATTGCAGTCTTATCCGTTTTAGTGAAAATCGTGCGTTTCAGCAGCTGAAAAACACTTTTTTGAAGAAAAATTTTTTGAAATCTTGCATTTTGACGCTTTGCGACACCGTAGATGGCTGCATGGCATCATTTTGTAGTACCGCACGCATTTTTTATAGCGATCTGACGCCGTTTTTTGATTCACATCTTTCGCCCTATGGTCGACGTTCTCTGAAGAACCGTTGATCGCACCTGAAAAATTCCTGTTGCATCGGCTTCAGTAGGACGAAATACACCTAGTACGATGTTTAGCAACGGCTGTGAACTGTTGCGGGTGAGTTACAGCCAACTTTATCTTTTACTATGAAAAATTTTCTGATATGAACGAAGTTATCTCGAGAACCGTTGATCGCACCTGGAAAATTCCGGTGCCATCGGCTTCAGCTCGTCGAAATACACCTAGTAAAGAAGTTTGAAGCAGCTGTGAACTGTTGCGGGTGAGTTATATGCAAGTTTAGCAATTACTATGAAAAATTTTCGGATATGAACGAAGTTATCTCGAGAACCGTTCGTCGCACATCTAAAATTTCTGTTCCATCCGCTTCAGCTCGTCGAAATACCCCCCGAAGGCAATTTTCAAACGGCTGCATTCAGTTGTCGGGGAAATAATTGCAGTCTTATCCGTTTTAGTGAAAATCGTGCGTTTCAGCAGCTGAAAAACACTTTTTTGAAGAAAAATTTTTTGAAATCTTGCATTTTGACGCTTTGCGACACCGTAGATGGCTGCATGGCATCATTTTGTAGTACCGCACGCATTTTTTATAGCGATCTGACGCCGTTTTTTGATTCACATCTTTCGCCCTATGGTCAACGGTTCTTCAGAGGAAGAACCGTTGATCGCACCTGAAAAATTCCTGTTGCATCGGCTTCAGTAGGACGAAATACACCTAGTACGATGTTTAGCAACGGCTGTGAACTGTTGCGGGTGAGTTACAGCCAACTTTATCTTTTACTATGAAAAATTTTCTGATATGAACGAAGTTATCTCGAGAACCGTTGATCGCACCTGGAAAATTCCGGTGCCATCGGCTTCAGCTCGTCGAAATACACCTAGTAAAGAAGTTTGAAGCAGCTGTGAACTGTTGCGGGTGAGTTATATGCAAGTTTAGCAATTACTATGAAAAATTTTCTGATATGAACGAAGTTATCTCGAGAACCGTTGATCGCACCTGGAAAATTGCGATGCCATCGGCTTCAGCTCGTCGAAATACACCTAGTAAAGAAGTTTGAAGCAGCTGTGAACTGTTGCGGGTGAGTTATATGCAAGTTTAGCTATTACTATGAAAAATTTTCTGATATGAACGAAGTTATCTCGAGAACCGTTGGTCGCACATCTAAAATTTCTGTTCCATCCGCTTCAGCTCGTCGAAATACCCCCCGAAGGCAATTTTCAACCGGCTGCATTCAGTTGTCGGGGAAATAATTGCAGTCTTATCCGTTTTAGTGAAAATCGTGCGTTTCAGCAGCTGAAAAACACTTTTTTGAAGAAAAATTTTTTGAAATCTTGCATTTTGACGCTTTACGACACCGTCGATGGCTGCATGGCATCATTTTGTAGTACCGCACGCATTTTTTATACCGATCTGACGCCGTTTTTTGATTCACGTCTTTCGCCCTATGGTCGACGTTCTCTGAAGAACCGTTGATCGCACCTGAAAAATTCCAGTGCCATCGGCTTCAGCTCGTCGAAATACCCCTAGTAAAGAAGTTTGAAGCAGCTGTGAACTGTTGCTGGTGAGTTATATCCAAGTTTAGCAATTACTATGAAAAATTTTCTGATATGAACGAAGTTATCTCGAGAACCGTTCGTCGCACATCTAAAATTTCTGTTCCATCCGCTTCAGCTCGTCGAAATACCCCCCGAAGGGGATTTTCAAACGGCTGCATTCAGTTGTCGGGGAAATAATTGCAGTCTTATCCGTTTTAGTGAAAATCGTGCGTTTCAGCAGCTGAAACACACTTTTTTGAAGAAAAATTTTTTGAAATCTTGCATTTTGACGCTTTGCGACACCGTAGATGGCTGCATGGCATCATTTCGTAGTACCGCACGCATTTTTTATAGCGATCTGACGCCGTTTTTTGATTCACATCTTTCGCCCTATGGTCGACGTTCTCTGAAGAACCGTTGATCGCACCTGAAAAATTCCTGTTGCATCGGCTTCAGTAGGACGAAATACACCTAGTACGATGTTTAGCAACGGCTGTGAACTGTTGCGGGTGAGTTACAGCCAACTTTATCTTTTACTATGAAAAATTTTCTGATATGAACGAAGTTATCTCGAGAACCGTTGATCGCACCTGGAAAATTCCGGTGCCATCGGCTTCAGCTCGTCGAAATACACCTAGTAAAGAAGTTTGAAGCAGCTGTGAAACGGTGCGGGTGAGTTACAGCCAACTTTATCTTTTGCTATGAAAAATTTTCTGATATGAACGAAGTTATCTCGAGAACCGTTGTTCGCACCTGGAAAATTCCAGTGCCATCGGCTTCAGCTCGTCGAAATACCCCTAGTAAAGAAGTTTGAAGCAGCTGTGAAACGGTGCGGGTGAGTTACAGCCAACTTTATCTTTTGCTATGAAAAATTTTCTGATATGAACGAAGTTATCTCGAGAACCGTTGATCGCACCTGGAAAATTCCAGTGCCATCGGCTTCAGCTCGTCGAAATACCCCTAGTAAAGAAGTTTGAAGCAGCTGTGAACTGTTGCTGGTGAGTTATATCCAAGTTTAGCAATTACTATGAAAAATTTTCTGATATGAACGAAGTTATCTCGAGAACCGTTGGTCGCACATCTAAAATTTCTGTTCCATCCGCTTCAGCTCGTCGAAATACCCCCCGAAGACAATTTTCAAACGGCTGCATTCAGTTGTCGGGGAAATAATTGCAGTCTTATCCGTTTTAGTGAAAATCGTGCGTTTCAGCAGCTGAAAAACACTTTTTTGAAGAAAAATTTTTTGAAATCTTGCATTTTGACGCTTTACGACACCGTAGATGGCTGCAGGGCATCATTTTGTAGTACCGCACGCATTTTTTATACCGATCTGACGCCGTTTTTTGATTCACGTCTTTCGCCCTATGGTCGACGTTCTCTGAAGAACCGTTGATCGCACCTGAAAAATTCCTGTTTCATCGGCTTCAGTAGGACGAAATACACCTAGTACGATGTTTAGCAACGGCTGTGAACTGTTGCGGGTGAGTTACAGCCAACTTTATCTTTTACTATGAAAAATTTTCTGATATGAACGAAGTTATCTCGAGAACCGTTGATCGCACCTGGAAAATTCCGGTGCCATCGGCTTCAGCTCGTCGAAATATCCCTAGTAAAGAAGTTTGAAGCAGCTGTGAACTGTTGCGGGTGAGTTATATCCAAGTTTAGCAATTACTATGAAAAATTTTCTGATATGAACGAAGTTATCTCGAGAACCGTTGGTCGCACATCTAAAATTTCTGTTCCATCCGCTTCAGCTCGTCGAAATACCCCCCGAAGACAATGTTCAAACGGCTGCATTCAGTTGTCGGGGAAATAATTGCAGTCTTATCCGTTTTAGTGAAAATCGTGCGTTTCAGCAGCTGAAAAACACTTTTTTGAAGAAAAATTTTTTGAAATCTTGCATTTTGACGCTTTACGACACCGTAGATGGCTGCATGGCATCATTTTGTAGTACCGCACGCATTTTTTATACCGATCTGACGCCGTTTTTTGATTCACGTCTTTCGCCCTATGGTCGACGGTCTCTGAAGAACCGTTGATCGCACCTGAAAAATTCCGGTTGCATCGGCTTCAGTAGGACGAAATACACCTAGTACGATGTTTAGCAACGGCTGTGAACTGTTGCGGGTGAGTTACAGCCAACTTTATCTTTTACTATGAAAAATTTTCTGATATGAACGAAGTTATCTCGAGAACCGTTGATCGCACCTGGTAAATTCCAGTGCCACCGGCTTCAGCTTGTCGAAATACACCTAGTAAAGAAGTTTGAAGCAGCTGTGAAACGGTGCGGGTGAGTTACAGCCAACTTTATCTTTTGCTATGAAAAATTTTCTGATATGAACGAAGTTATCTCGAGAACCGTTGATCGCACCTGGAAAATTCCGGTGCCATCGGCTTCAGCTCGTCGAAATACACCTAGTAAAGAAGTTTGAAGCAGCTGTGAGACGGTGCGGGTGAGTTACAGCCAACTTTATCTTTTGCTATGAAAAATTTTCTGATATGAACGAAGTTATCTCGAGAACCGTTGATCGCACCTGGAAAATTCCGGTGCCATCGGCTTCAGCTCGTCGAAATACACCTAGTAAAGAAGTTTGAAGCAGCTGTGAAACGGTGCGGGTGAGTTACAGCCAACTTTATCTTTTGCTATGAAAAATTTTCTGATATGAACGAAGTTATCTCGAGAACCGTTGATCGCACCTGGAAAATTCCAGTGCCATCGGCTTCAGCTCGTCGAAATACCCCTAGTAAAGAAGTTTGAAGCAGCTGTGAACTGTTGCTGGTGAGTTATATCCAAGTTTAGCAATTACTATGAAAAATTTTCGGATATGAACGAAGTTATCTCGAGAACCGTTCGTCGCACATCTAAAATTTCTGTTCCATCCGCTTCAGCTCGTCGAAATACCCCCCGAAGGCAATTTTCAAACGGCTGCATTCAGTTGTCGGGGAAATAATTGCAGTCTTATCCGTTTTAGTGAAAATCGTGCGTTTCAGCAGCTGAAAAACACTTTTTTGAAGAAAAATTTTTTGAAATCTTGCATTTTGACGCTTTGCGACACCGTAGATGGCTGCATGGCATCATTTTGTAGTACCGCACGCATTTTTTATAGCGATCTGACGCCGTTTTTTGATTCACATCTTTCGCCCTATGGTCGACGTTCTCTGAAGAACCGTTGATCGCACCTGAAAAATTCCTGTTGCATCGGCTTCAGTAGGACGAAATACACCTAGTACGATGTTTAGCAACGGCTGTGAACTGTTGCGGGTGAGTTACAGCCAACTTTATCTTTTACTATGAAAAATTTTCTGATATGAACGAAGTTATCTCGAGAACCGTTGATCGCACCTGGAAAATTCCGGTGCCATCGGCTTCAGCTCGTCGAAATACACCTAGTAAAGAAGTTTGAAGCAGCTGTGAACTGTTGCGGGTGAGTTATATGCAAGTTTAGCAATTACTATGAAAAATTTTCTGATATGAACGAAGTTATCTCGAGAACCGTTGATCGCACCTGGAAAATTCTGGTGCCATCGGCTTCAGCTCGTCGAAATACACCTAGTCAAGAAGTTTGAAGCAGCTGTGAAACGGTGCGGGTGAGTTACAGCCAACTTTATCTTTTGCTATGAAAAATTTTCTGATATGAACGAAGTTATCTCGAGAACCGTTGATCGCACCTGGAAAATTCCAGTGCCATCGGCTTCAGCTCGTCGAAATACCCCTAGTAAAGAAGTTTGAAGCAGCTGTGAACTGTTGCTGGTGAGTTATATCCAAGTTTAGCAATTACTATGAAAAATTTTCGGATATGAACGAAGTTATCTCGAGAACCGTTCGTCGCACATCTAAAATTTCTGTTCCATCCGCTTCAGCTCGTCGAAATACCCCCCGAAGGCAATTTTCAAACGGCTGCATTCAGTTGTCGGGGAAATAATTGCAGTCTTATCCGTTTTAGTGAAAATCGTGCGTTTCAGCAGCTGAAAAACACTTTTTTGAAGAAAAATTTTTTGAAATCTTGCATTTTGACGCTTTGCGACACCGTAGATGGCTGCATGGCATCATTTTGTAGTACCGCACGCATTTTTTATAGCGATCTGACGCCGTTTTTTGATTCACATCTTTCGCCCTATGGTCAACGGTTCTTCAGAGGAAGAACCGTTGATCGCACCTGAAAAATTCCTGTTGCATCGGCTTCAGTAGGACGAAATACACCTAGTACGATGTTTAGCAACGGCTGTGAACTGTTGCGGGTGAGTTACAGCCAACTTTATCTTTTACTATGAAAAATTTTCTGATATGAACGAAGTTATCTCGAGAACCGTTGATCGCACCTGGAAAATTCCGGTGCCATCGGCTTCAGCTCGTCGAAATACACCTAGTAAAGAAGTTTGAAGCAGCTGTGAACTGTTGCGGGTGAGTTATATGCAAGTTTAGCAATTACTATGAAAAATTTTCTGATATGAACGAAGTTATCTCGAGAACCGTTGATCGCACCTGGAAAATTGCGATGCCATCGGCTTCAGCTCGTCGAAATACACCTAGTAAAGAAGTTTGAAGCAGCTGTGAACTGTTGCGGGTGAGTTATATGCAAGTTTAACTATTACTATGAAAAATTTTCTGATATGAACGAAGTTATCTCGAGAACCGTTGGTCGCACATCTAAAATTTCTGTTCCATCCGCTTCAGCTCGTCGAAATACCCCCCGAAGGCAATTTTCAACCGGCTGCATTCAGTTGTCGGGGAAATAATTGCAGTCTTATCCGTTTTAGTGAAAATCGTGCGTTTCAGCAGCTGAAAAACACTTTTTTGAAGAAAAATTTTTTGAAATCTTGCATTTTGACGCTTTACGACACCGTCGATGGCTGCATGGCATCATTTTGTAGTACCGCACGCATTTTTTATACCGATCTGACGCCGTTTTTTGATTCACGTCTTTCGCCCTATGGTCGACGTTCTCTGAAGAACCGTTGATCGCACCTGAAAAATTCCAGTGCCATCGGCTTCAGCTCGTCGAAATACACCTAGTAAAGAAGTTTGAAGCAGCTGTGAACTGTTGCGGGTGAGTTATATGCAAGTTTAGCTATTACTATGAAAAATTTTCTGATATGAACGAAGTTATCTCGAGAACCGTTGGTCGCACATCTAAAATTTCTGTTCCATCCGCTTCAGCTCGTCGAAATACCCCCCGAAGGCAATTTTCAACCGGCTGCATTCAGTTGTCGGGGAAATAATTGCAGTCTTATCCGTTTTAGTGAAAATCGTGCGTTTCAGCAGCTGAAAAACACTTTTTTGAAGAAAAATTTTTTGAAATCTTGCATTTTGACGCTTTACGACACCGTCGATGGCTGCATGGCATCATTTTGTAGTACCGCATGCATTTTTTATACCGATCTGACGCCGTTTTTTGATTCACGTCTTTCGCCCTATGGTCGACGTTCTCTGAAGAACCGTTGATCGCACCTGAAAAATTCCAGTGCCATCGGCTTCAGCTCGTCGAAATACCCCTAGTAAAGAAGTTTGAAGCAGCTGTGAACTGTTGCTGGTGAGTTATATCCAAGTTTAGCAATTACTATGAAAAATTTTCTGATATGAACGAAGTTATCTCGAGAACCGTTCGTCGCACATCTAAAATTTCTGTTCCATCCGCTTCAGCTCGTCGAAATACCCCCCGAAGGCAATTTTCAAACGGCTGCATTCAGTTGTCGGGGAAATAATTGCAGTCTTATCCGTTTTAGTGAAAATCGTGCGTTTCAGCAGCTGAAACACACTTTTTTGAAGAAAAATTTTTTGAAATCTTGCATTTTGACGCTTTGCGACACCGTAGATGGCTGCATGGCATCATTTTGTAGTACCGCACGCATTTTTTATAGCGATCTGACGCCGTTTTTTGATTCACATCTTTCGCCCTATGGTCGACGTTCTCTGAAGAACCGTTGATCGCACCTGAAAAATTCCTGTTGCATCGGCTTCAGTAGGACGAAATACACCTAGTACGATGTTTAGCAACGGCTGTGAACTGTTGCGGGTGAGTTACAGCCAACTTTATCTTTTACTATGAACAATTTTCTGATATGAACGAAGTTATCTCGAGAACCGTTGATCGCACCTGGAAAATTCCGGTGCCATCGGCTTCAGCTCGTCGAAATACACCTAGTAAAGAAGTTTGAAGCAGCTGTGAAACGGTGCGGGTGAGTTACAGCCAACTTTATCTTTTGCTATGAAAAATTTTCTGATATGAACGAAGTTATCTCGAGAACCGTTGATCGCACCTGGAAAATTCCGGTGCCATCGGCTTCAGCTCGTCGAAATACCCCTAGTAGAGAAGTTTGAAGCAGCTGTGAACTGTTGCGGGTGAGTTATATGCAAGTTTAGCAATTACTATGAAAAATTTTCTGATATGAACGAAGTTATCTCGAGAACCGTTGATCGCACCTGGAAAATTCCGGTGCCATCGGCTTCAGCTCGTCGAAATATCCCTAGTAAAGAAGTTTGAAGCAGCTGTGAACTGTTGCGGGTGAGTTATATCCAAGTTTAGCAATTACTATGAAAAATTTTCTGATATGAACGAAGTTATCTCGAGAACCGTTGGTCGCACATCTAAAATTTCTGTTCCATCCGCTTCAGCTCGTCGAAATACCCCCCGAAGACAATTTTCAAACGGCTGCATTCAGTTGTCGGGGAAATAATTGCAGTCTTATCCGTTTTAGTGAAAATCGTGCGTTTCAGCAGCTGAAAAACACTTTTTTGAAGAAAAATTTTTTGAAATCTTGCATTTTGACGCTTTACGACACCGTAGATGGCTGCATGGCATCATTTTGTAGTACCGCACGCATTTTTTATACCGATCTGACGCCGTTTTTTGATTCACGTCTTTCGCCCTCTGGTCGACGGTCTCTGAACAACCGTTGATCGCACCTGAAAAATTCCGGTTGCATCGGCTTCAGTAGGACGAAATACACCTAGTACGATGTTTAGCAACGGCTGTGAACTGTTGCGGGTGAGTTACAGCCAACTTTATCTTTTACTATGAAAAATTTTCTGATATGAACGAAGTTATCTCGAGAACCGTTGATCGCACCTGGTAAATTCCGGTGCCATCGGCTTCAGCTTGTCGGAATACACCTAGTAAAGAAGTTTGAAGCAGCTGTGAAACGGTGCGGGTGAGTTACAGCCAACTTTATCTTTTGCTATGAAAAATTTTCTGATATGAACGAAGTTATCTCGAGAACCGTTGATCGCACCTGGAAAATTCCGGTGCCATCGGCTTCAGCTCGTCGAAATACACCTAGTAAAGAAGTTTGAAGCAGCTGTGAAACGGTGCGGGTGAGTTACAGCCAACTTTATCTTTTGCTATGAAAAATTTTCTGATATGAACGAAGTTATCTCGAGAACCGTTGATCGCACCTGGAAAATTCCGGTGCCATCGGCTTCAGCTCGTCGAAATACACCTAGTAAAGAAGTTTGAAGCAGCTGTGAAACGGTGCGGGTGAGTTACAGCCAACTTTATCTTTTGCTATGAAAAATTTTCTGATATGAACGAAGTTATCTCGAGAACCGTTGATCGCACCTGGAAAATTCCAGTGCCATCGGCTTCAGCTCGTCGAAATACCCCTAGTAAAGAAGTTTGAAGCAGCTGTGAAACGGTGCGGGTGAGTTACAGCCAACTTTATCTTTTGCTATGAAAAATTTTCTGATATGAACGAAGTTATCTCGAGAACCGTTGATCGCACCTGGATAATTCCAGTGCCATCGGCTTCAGATCGTCGAAATACCCCTAGTAAAGAAGTTTGAAGCAGCTGTGAACTGTTGCTGGTGAGTTATATCCAAGTTTAGCAATTACTATGAAAAATTTTCTGATATGAACGAAGTTATCTCGAGAACCGTTGGTCGCACATCTAAAATTTCTGTTCCATCCGCTTCAGCTCGTCGAAATACCCCCCGAAGGCAATTTTCAAACGGCTGCATTCAGTTGTCGGGGAAATAATTGCAGTCTTATCCGTTTTAGTGAAAATCGTGCGTTTCAGCAGCTGAAAAACACTTTTTTGAAGAAAAATTTTTTGAAATCTTGCATTTTGACGCTTTACGACACCGTAGATGGCTGCATGGCATCATTTTGTAGTACCGCACGCATTTTTTATACCGATCTGACGCCGTTTTTTGATTCACGTCTTTCGCCCTATGGTCGACGTTCTCTGAAGAACCGTTGATCGCACCTGAAAAATTCCTGTTTCATCGGCTAGAGTAGGACGAAATACACCTAGTACGATGTTTAGCAACGGCTGTGAACTGTTGCGGGTGAGTTACAGCCAACTTTATCTTTTACTATGAAAAATTTTCTGATATGAACGAAGTTATCTCGAGAACCGTTGATCGCACCTGGAAAATTTCGGTGCCATCGGCTTCAGCTCGTCGAAATACACCTAGTAAAGAAGTTTGAAGCAGCTGTGAAACGGTGCGGGTGAGTTACAGCCAACTTTATCTTTTGCTATGAAAAATTTTCTGATATGAACGAAGTTATCTCGAGAACCGTTGTTCGCACCTGGAAAATTCCAGTGCCATCGGCTTCAGCTCGTCGAAATACCCCTAGTAAAGAAGTTTGAAGCAGCTGTGAACTGTTGCTGGTGAGTTATATCCAAGTTTAGCAATTACTATGAAAAATTTTCTGATATGAACGAAGTTATCTCGAGAACCGTTGGTCGCACATCTAAAATTTCTGTTCCATCCGCTTCAGCTCGTCGAAATACCCCCCGAAGACAATTTTCAAACGGCTGCATTCAGTTGTCGGGGAAATAATTGCAGTCTTATCCGTTTTAGTGAAAATCGTGCGTTTCAGCAGCTGAAAAACACTTTTTTGAAGAAAAATTTTTTGAAATCTTGCATTTTGACGCTTTACGACACCGTAGATGGCTGCATGGCATCATTTTGTAGTACCGCACGCATTTTTTATACCGATCTGACGCCGTTTTTTGATTCACGTCTTTCGCCCTATGGTCGACGTTCTCTGAAGAACCGTTGATCGCACCTGAAAAATTCCTGTTTCATCGGCTTCAGTAGGACGAAATACACCTAGTACGATGTTTAGCAACGGCTGTGAACTGTTGCGGGTGAGTTACAGCCAACTTTATCTTTTACTATGAAAAATTTTCTGATATGAACGAAGTTATCTCGAGAACCGTTGATCGCACCTGGAAAATTCCGGTGCCATCGGCTTCAGCTCGTCGAAATATCCCTAGTAAAGAAGTTTGAAGCAGCTGTGAACTGTTGCGGGTGAGTTATATCCAAGTTTAGCAATTACTATGAAAAATTTTCTGATATGAACGAAGTTATCTCGAGAACCGTTGGTCGCACATCTAAAATTTCTGTTCCATCCGCTTCAGCTCGTCGAAATACCCCCCGAAGACAATTTTCAAACGGCTGCATTCAGTTGTCGGGGAAATAATTGCAGTCTTATCCGTTTTAGTGAAAATCGTGCGTTTCAGCAGCTGAAAAACACTTTTTTGAAGAAAAATTTTTTGAAATCTTGCATTTTGACGCTTTACGACACCGTAGATGGCTGCATGGCATCATTTTGTAGTACCGCACGCATTTTTTATACCGATCTGACGCCGTTTTTTGATTCACGTCTTTCGCCCTATGGTCGACGGTCTCTGAAGAACCGTTGATCGCACCTGAAAAATTCCGGTTGCATCGGCTTCAGTAGGACGAAATACACCTAGTACGATGTTTAGCAACGGCTGTGAACTGTTGCGGGTGAGTTACAGCCAACTTTATCTTTTACTATGAAAAATTTTCTGATATGAACGAAGTTATCTCGAGAACCGTTGATCGCACCTGGTAAATTCCAGTGCCACCGGCTTCAGCTTGTCGAAATACACCTAGTAAAGAAGTTTGAAGCAGCTGTGAAACGGTGCGGGTGAGTTACGGCCAACTTTATCTTTTGCTATGAAAAATTTTCTGATATGAACGAAGTTATCTCGAGAACCGTTGGTCGCACATCTAAAATTTCTGTTCCATCCGCTTCAGCTCGTCGAAATACCCCCCGAAGACAATTTTCAAACGGCTGCATTCAGTTGTCGGGGAAATAATTGCAGTCTTATCCGTTTTAGTGAAAATCGTGCGTTTCAGCAGCTGAAAAACACTTTTTTGAAGAAAAATTTTTTGAAATCTTGCATTTTGACGCTTTACGACACCGTAGATGGCTGCATGGCATCATTTTGTAGTACCGCACGCATTTTTTATACCGATCTGACGCCGTTTTTTGATTCACGTCTTTCGCCCTATGGTCGACGTTCTCTGAAGAACCGTTGATCGCACCTGAAAAATTCCTGTTTCATCGGCTTCAGTAGGACGAAATACACCTAGTACGATGTTTAGCAACGGCTGTGAACTGTTGCGGGTGAGTTACAGCCAACTTTATCTTTTACTATGAAAAATTTTCTGATATGAACGAAGTTATCTCGAGAACCGTTGATCGCACCTGGAAAATTCCGGTGCCATCGGCTTCAGCTCGTCGAAATATCCCTAGTAAAGAAGTTTGAAGCAGCTGTGAACTGTTGCGGGTGAGTTATATCCAAGTTTAGCAATTACTATGAAAAATTTTCTGATATGAACGAAGTTATCTCGAGAACCGTTGGTCGCACATCTAAAATTTCTGTTCCATCCGCTTCAGCTCGTCGAAATACCCCCCGAAGACAATTTTCAAACGGCTGCATTCAGTTGTCGGGGAAATAATTGCAGTCTTATCCGTTTTAGTGAAAATCGTGCGTTTCAGCAGCTGAAAAACACTTTTTTGAAGAAAAATTTTTTGAAATCTTGCATTTTGACGCTTTACGACACCGTAGATGGCTGCATGGCATCATTTTGTAGTACCGCACGCATTTTTTATACCGATCTGACGCCGTTTTTTGATTCACGTCTTTCGCCCTATGGTCGACGTTCTCTGAAGAACCGTTGATCGCACCTGAAAAATTCCTGTTTCATCGGCTTCAGTAGGACGAAATACACCTAGTACGATGTTTAGCAACGGCTGTGAACTGTTGCGGGTGAGTTACAGCCAACTTTATCTTTTACTATGAAAAATTTTCTGATATGAACGAAGTTATCTCGAGAACCGTTGATCGCACCTGGAAAATTCCGGTGCCATCGGCTTCAGCTCGTCGAAATATCCCTAGTAAAGAAGTTTGAAGCAGCTGTGAACTGTTGCGGGTGAGTTATATCCAAGTTTAGCAATTACTATGAAAAATTTTCTGATATGAACGAAGTTATCTCGAGAACCGTTGGTCGCACATCTAAAATTTCTGTTCCATCCGCTTCAGCTCGTCGAAATACCCCCCGAAGACAATTTTCAAACGGCTGCATTCAGTTGTCGGGGAAATAATTGCAGTCTTATCCGTTTTAGTGAAAATCGTGCGTTTCAGCAGCTGAAAAACACTTTTTTGAAGAAAAATTTTTTGAAATCTTGCATTTTGACGCTTTACGACACCGTAGATGGCTGCATGGCATCATTTTGTAGTACCGCACGCATTTTTTATACCGATCTGACGCCGTTTTTTGATTCACGTCTTTCGCCCTATGGTCGACGGTCTCTGAAGAACCGTTGATCGCACCTGAAAAATTCCGGTTGCATCGGCTTCAGTAGGACGAAATACACCTAGTACGATGTTTAGCAACGGCTGTGAACTGTTGCGGGTGAGTTACAGCCAACTTTATCTTTTACTATGAAAAATTTTCTGATATGAACGAAGTTATCTCGAGAACCGTTGATCGTACCTGGTAAATTCCAGTGCCACCGGCTTCAGCTTGTCGAAATACACCTAGTAAAGAAGTTTGAAGCAGCTGTGAAACGGTGCGGGTGAGTTACAGCCAACTTTATCTTTTGCTATGAAAAATTTTCTGATATGAACGAAGTTATCTCGAGAACCGTTGGTCGCACATCTAAAATTTCTGTTCCATCCGCTTCAGCTCGTCGAAATACCCCCCGAAGACAATTTTCAAACGGCTGCATTCAGTTGTCGGGGAAATAATTGCAGTCTTATCCGTTTTAGTGAAAATCGTGCGTTTCAGCAGCTGAAAAACACTTTTTTGAAGAAAAATTTTTTGAAATCTTGCATTTTGACGCTTTACGACACCGTAGATGGCTGCATGGCATCATTTTGTAGTACCGCACGCATTTTTTATACCGATCTGACGCCGTTTTTTGATTCACGTCTTTCGCCCTATGGTCGACGGTCTCTGAAGAACCGTTGATCGCACCTGAAAAATTCCGGTTGCATCGGCTTCAGTAGGACGAAATACACCTAGTACGATGTTTAGCAACGGCTGTGAACTGTTGCGGGTGAGTTACAGCCAACTTTATCTTTTACTATGAAAAATTTTCTGATATGAACGAAGTTATCTCGAGAACCGTTGATCGCACCTGGTAAATTCCAGTGCCACCGGCTTCAGCTTGTCGAAATACACCTAGTAAAGAAGTTTGAAGCAGCTGTGAAACGGTGCGGGTGAGTTACAGCCAACTTTATCTTTTGCTATGAAAAATTTTCTGATATGAACGAAGTTATCTCGAGAACCGTTGATCGCACCTGGAAAATTCCGGTGCCATCGGCTTCAGCTCGTCGAAATACACCTAGTAAAGAAGTTTGAAGCAGCTGTGAAACGGTGCGGGTGAGTTACAGCCAACTTTATCTTTTGCTATGAAAAATTTTCTGATATGAACGAAGTTATCTCGAGAACCGTTGTTCGCACCTGGAAAATTCCAGTGCCATCGGCTTCAGCTCGTCGAAATACCCCTAGTAAAGAAGTTTGAAGCAGCTGTGAAACGGTGCGGGTGAGTTACAGCCAACTTTATCTTTTGCTATGAAAAATTTTCTGATATGAACGAAGTTATCTCGAGAACCGTTGATCGCACCTGGAAAATTCCAGTGCCATCGGCTTCAGCTCGTCGAAATACCCCTAGTAAAGAAGTTTGAAGCAGCTGTGAACTGTTGCTGGTGAGTTATATCCAAGTTTAGCAATTACTATGAAAAATTTTCTGATATGAACGAAGTTATCTCGAGAACCGTTGGTCGCACATCTAAAATTTCTGTTCCATCCGCTTCAGCTCGTCGAAATACCCCCCGAAGACAATTTTCAAACGGCTGCATTCCGTTGTCGGGGAAATAATTGCAGTCTTATCCGTTTTAGTGAAAATCGTGCGTTTCAGCAGCTGAAAAACACTTTTTTGAAGAAAAATTTTTTGAAATCTTGCATTTTGACGCTTTACGACACCGTAGATGGCTGCATGGCATCATTTTGTAGTACCGCACGCATTTTTTATACCGATCTGACGCCGTTTTTTGATTCACGTCTTTCGCCCTATGGTCGACGTTCTCTGAAGAACCGTTGATCGCACCTGAAAAATTCCTGTTTCATCGGCTTCAGTAGGACGAAATACACCTAGTACGATGTTTAGCAACGGCTGTGAACTGTTGCGGGTGAGTTACAGCCAACTTTATCTTTTACTATGAAAAATTTTCTGATATGAACGAAGTTATCTCGAGAACCGTTGATCGCACCTGGAAAATTCCGGTGCCATCGGCTTCAGCTCGTCGAAATATCCCTAGTAAAGAAGTTTGAAGCAGCTGTGAACTGTTGCGGGTGAGTTATATCCAAGTTTAGCAATTACTATGAAAAATTTTCTGATATGAACGAAGTTATCTCGAGAACCGTTGGTCGCACATCTAAAATTTCTGTTCCATCCGCTTCAGCTCGTCGAAATACCCCCCGAAGACAATTTTCAAACGGCTGCATTCAGTTGTCGGGGAAATAATTGCAGTCTTATCCGTTTTAGTGAAAATCGTGCGTTTCAGCAGCTGAAAAACACTTTTTTGAAGAAAAATTTTTTGAAATCTTGCATTTTGACGCTTTACGACACCGTAGATGGCTGCATGGCATCATTTTGTAGTACCGCACGCATTTTTTATACCGATCTGACGCCGTTTTTTGATTCACGTCTTTCGCCCTATGGTCGACGGTCTCTGAAGAACCGTTGATCGCACCTGAAAAATTCCGGTTGCATCGGCTTCAGTAGGACGAAATACACCTAGTACGATGTTTAGCAACGGCTGTGAACTGTTGCGGGTGAGTTACAGCCAACTTTATCTTTTACTATGAAAAATTTTCTGATATGAACGAAGTTATCTCGAGAACCGTTGATCGCACCTGGTAAATTCCAGTGCCACCGGCTTCAGCTTGTCGAAATACACCTAGTAAAGAAGTTTGAAGCAGCTGTGAAACGGTGCGGGTGAGTTACAGCCAACTTTATCTTTTGCTATGAAAAATTTTCTGATATGAACGAAGTTATCTCGAGAACCGTTGGTCGCACATCTAAAATTTCTGTTCCATCCGCTTCAGCTCGTCGAAATACCCCCCGAAGACAATTTTCAAACGGCTGCATTCAGTTGTCGGGGAAATAATTGCAGTCTTATCCGTTTTAGTGAAAATCGTGCGTTTCAGCAGCTGAAAAACACTTTTTTTAAGAAAAATTTTTTGAAATCTTGCATTTTGACGCTTTACGACACCGTAGATGGCTGCATGGCATCATTTTGTAGTACCGCACGCATTTTTTATACCGATCTGACGCCGTTTTTTGATTCACGTCTTTCGCCCTATGGTCGACGGTCTCTGAAGAACCGTTGATCGCACCTGAAAAATTCCGGTTGCATCGGCTTCAGTAGGACGAAATACACCTAGTACGATGTTTAGCAACGGCTGTGAACTGTTGCGGGTGAGTTACAGCCAACTTTATCTTTTACTATGAAAAATTTTCTGATATGAACGAAGTTATCTCGAGAACCGTTGATCGCACCTGGTAAATTCCAGTGCCACCGGCTTCAGCTTGTCGAAATACACCTAGTAAAGAAGTTTGAAGCAGCTGTGAAACGGTGCGGGTGAGTTACAGCCAACTTTATCTTTTGCTATGAAAAATTTTCTGATATGAACGAAGTTATCTCGAGAACCGTTGATCGCACCTGGAAAATTCCGGTGCCATCGGCTTCAGCTCGTCGAAATACACCTAGTAAAGAAGTTTGAAGCAGCTGTGAAACGGTGCGGGTGAGTTACAGCCAACTTTATCTTTTGCTATGAAAAATTTTCTGATATGAACGAAGTTATCTCGAGAACCGTTGTTCGCACCTGGAAAATTCCAGTGCCATCGGCTTCAGCTCGTCGAAATACCCCTAGTAAAGAAGTTTGAAGCAGCTGTGAAACGGTGCGGGTGAGTTACAGCCAACTTTATCTTTTGCTATGAAAAATTTTCTGATATGAACGAAGTTATCTCGAGAACCGTTGATCGCACCTGGAAAATTCCAGTGCCATCGGCTTCAGCTCGTCGAAATACCCCTAGTAAAGAAGTTTGAAGCAGCTGTGAACTGTTGCTGGTGAGTTATATCCAAGTTTAGCAATTACTATGAAAAATTTTCTGATATGAACGAAGTTATCTCGAGAACCGTTGGTCGCACATCTAAAATTTCTGTTCCATCCGCTTCAGCTCGTCGAAATACCCCCCGAAGACAATTTTCAAACGGCTGCATTCAGTTGTCGGGGAAATAATTGCAGTCTTATCCGTTTTAGTGAAAATCGTGCGTTTCAGCAGCTGAAAAACACTTTTTTGAAGAAAAATTTTTTGAAATCTTGCATTTTGACGCTTTACGACACCGTAGATGGCTGCATGGCATCATTTTGTAGTACCGCACGCATTTTTTATACCGATCTGACGCCGTTTTTTGATTCACGTCTTTCGCCCTATGGTCGACGGTCTCTGAAGAACCGTTGATCGCACCTGAAAAATTCCGGTTGCATCGGCTTCAGTAGGACGAAATACACCTAGTACGATGTTTAGCAACGGCTGTGAACTGTTGCGGGTGAGTTACAGCCAACTTTATCTTTTACTATGAAAAATTTTCTGATATGAACGAAGTTATCTCGAGAACCGTTGATCGCACCTGGTAAATTCCAGTGCCACCGGCTTCAGCTTGTCGAAATACACCTAGTAAAGAAGTTTGAAGCAGCTGTGAAACGGTGCGGGTGAGTTACAGCCAACTTTATCTTTTGCTATGAAAAATTTTCTGATATGAACGAAGTTATCTCGAGAACCGTTGATCGCACCTGGAAAATTCCGGTGCCATCGGCTTCAGCTCGTCGAAATACACCTAGTAAAGATGTTTGAAGCAGCTGTGAAACGGTGCGGGTGAGTTACAGCCAACTTTATCTTTTGCTATGAAAAATTTTCTGATATGAACGAAGTTATCTCGAGAACCGTTGTTCGCACCTGGAAAATTCCAGTGCCATCGGCTTCAGCTCGTCGAAATACCCCTAGTAAAGAAGTTTGAAGCAGCTGTGAAACGGTGCGGGTGAGTTACAGCCAACTTTATCTTTTGCTATGAAAAATTTTCTGATATGAACGAAGTTATCTCGAGAACCGTTGATCGCACCTGGAAAATTCCAGTGCCATCGGCTTCAGCTCGTCGAAATACCCCTAGTAAAGAAGTTTGAAGCAGCTGTGAACTGTTGCTGGTGAGTTATATCCAAGTTTAGCAATTACTATGAAAAATTTTCTGATATGAACGAAGTTATCTCGAGAACCGTTGGTCGCACATCTAAAATTTCTGTTCCATCCGCTTCAGCTCGTCGAAATACCCCCCGAAGACAATTTTCAAACGGCTGCATTCAGTTGTCGGGGAAATAATTGCAGTCTTATCCGTTTTAGTGAAAATCGTGCGTTTCAGCAGCTGAAAAACACTTTTTTGAAGAAAAATTTTTTGAAATCTTGCATTTTGACGCTTTACGACACCGTAGATGGCTGCATGGCATCATTTTGTAGTACCGCACGCATTTTTTATACCGATCTGACGCCGTTTTTTGATTCACGTCTTTCGCCCTATGGTCGACGTTCTCTGAAGAACCGTTGATCGCACCTGAAAAATTCCTGTTTCATCGGCTTCAGTAGGACGAAATACACCTAGTACGATGTTTAGCAACGGCTGTGAACTGTTGCGGGTGAGTTACAGCCAACTTTATCTTTTACTATGAAAAATTTTCTGATATGAACGAAGTTATCTCGAGAACCGTTGATCGCACCTGGAAAATTCCGGTGCCATCGGCTTCAGCTCGTCGAAATATCCCTAGTAAAGAAGTTTGAAGCAGCTGTGAACTGTTGCGGGTGAGTTATATCCAAGTTTAGCAATTACTATGAAAAATTTTCTGATATGAACGAAGTTATCTCGAGAACCGTTGGTCGCACATCTAAAATTTCTGTTCCATCCGCTTCAGCTCGTCGAAATACCCCCCGAAGACAATTTTCAAACGGCTGCATTCAGTTGTCGGGGAAATAATTGCAGTCTTATCCGTTTTAGTGAAAATCGTGCGTTTCAGCAGCTGAAAAACACTTTTTTGAAGAAAAATTTTTTGAAATCTTGCATTTTGACGCTTTACGACACCGTAGATGGCTGCATGGCATCATTTTGTAGTACCGCACGCATTTTTTATACCGATCTGACGCCGTTTTTTGATTCACGTCTTTCGCCCTATGGTCGACGTTCTCTGAAGAACCGTTGATCGCACCTGAAAAATTCCTGTTTCATCGGCTTCAGTAGGACGAAATACACCTAGTACGATGTTTAGCAACGGCTGTGAACTGTTGCGGGTGAGTTACAGCCAACTTTATCTTTTACTATGAAAAATTTTCTGATATGAACGAAGTTATCTCGAGAACCGTTGATCGCACCTGGAAAATTCCGGTGCCATCGGCTTCAGCTCGTCGAAATATCCCTAGTAAAGAAGTTTGAAGCAGCTGTGAACTGTTGCGGGTGAGTTATATCCAAGTTTAGCAATTACTATGAAAAATTTTCTGATATGAACGAAGTTATCTCGAGAACCGTTGGTCGCACATCTAAAATTTCTGTTCCATCCGCTTCAGCTCGTCGAAATACCCCCCGAAGACAATTTTCAAACGGCTGCATTCAGTTGTCGGGGAAATAATTGCAGTCTTATCCGTTTTAGTGAAAATCGTGCGTTTCAGCAGCTGAAAAACACTTTTTTGAAGAAAAATTTTTTGAAATCTTGCATTTTGACGCTTTACGACACCGTAGATGGCTGCATGGCATCATTTTGTAGTACCGCACGCATTTTTTATACCGATCTGACGCCGTTTTTTGATTCACGTCTTTCGCCCTATGGTCGACGGTCTCTGAAGAACCGTTGATCGCACCTGAAAAATTCCGGTTGCATCGGCTTCAGTAGGACGAAATACACCTAGTACGATGTTTAGCAACGGCTGTGAACTGTTGCGGGTGAGTTACAGCCAACTTTATCTTTTACTATGAAAAATTTTCTGATATGAACGAAGTTATCTCGAGAACCGTTGATCGTACCTGGTAAATTCCAGTGCCACCGGCTTCAGCTTGTCGAAATACACCTAGTAAAGAAGTTTGAAGCAGCTGTGAAACGGTGCGGGTGAGTTACAGCCAACTTTATCTTTTGCTATGAAAAATTTTCTGATATGAACGAAGTTATCTCGAGAACCGTTGGTCGCACATCTAAAATTTCTGTTCCATCCGCTTCAGCTCGTCGAAATACCCCCCGAAGACAATTTTCAAACGGCTGCATTCAGTTGTCGGGGAAATAATTGCAGTCTTATCCGTTTTAGTGAAAATCGTGCGTTTCAGCAGCTGAAAAACACTTTTTTGAAGAAAAATTTTTTGAAATCTTGCATTTTGACGCTTTACGACACCGTAGATGGCTGCATGGCATCATTTTGTAGTACCGCACGCATTTTTTATACCGATCTGACGCCGTTTTTTGATTCACGTCTTTCGCCCTATGGTCGACGGTCTCTGAAGAACCGTTGATCGCACCTGAAAAATTCCGGTTGCATCGGCTTCAGTAGGACGAAATACACCTAGTACGATGTTTAGCAACGGCTGTGAACTGTTGCGGGTGAGTTACAGCCAACTTTATCTTTTACTATGAAAAATTTTCTGATATGAACGAAGTTATCTCGAGAACCGTTGATCGCACCTGGTAAATTCCAGTGCCACCGGCTTCAGCTTGTCGAAATACACCTAGTAAAGAAGTTTGAAGCAGCTGTGAAACGGTGCGGGTGAGTTACAGCCAACTTTATCTTTTGCTATGAAAAATTTTCTGATATGAACGAAGTTATCTCGAGAACCGTTGATCGCACCTGGAAAATTCCGGTGCCATCGGCTTCAGCTCGTCGAAATACACCTAGTAAAGAAGTTTGAAGCAGCTGTGAAACGGTGCGGGTGAGTTACAGCCAACTTTATCTTTTGCTATGAAAAATTTTCTGATATGAACGAAGTTATCTCGAGAACCGTTGTTCGCACCTGGAAAATTCCAGTGCCATCGGCTTCAGCTCGTCGAAATACCCCTAGTAAAGAAGTTTGAAGCAGCTGTGAAACGGTGCGGGTGAGTTACAGCCAACTTTATCTTTTGCTATGAAAAATTTTCTGATATGAACGAAGTTATCTCGAGAACCGTTGATCGCACCTGGAAAATTCCAGTGCCATCGGCTTCAGCTCGTCGAAATACCCCTAGTAAAGAAGTTTGAAGCAGCTGTGAACTGTTGCTGGTGAGTTATATCCAAGTTTAGCAATTACTATGAAAAATTTTCTGATATGAACGAAGTTATCTCGAGAACCGTTGGTCGCACATCTAAAATTTCTGTTCCATCCGCTTCAGCTCGTCGAAATACCCCCCGAAGACAATTTTCAAACGGCTGCATTCCGTTGTCGGGGAAATAATTGCAGTCTTATCCGTTTTAGTGAAAATCGTGCGTTTCAGCAGCTGAAAAACACTTTTTTGAAGAAAAATTTTTTGAAATCTTGCATTTTGACGCTTTACGACACCGTAGATGGCTGCATGGCATCATTTTGTAGTACCGCACGCATTTTTTATACCGATCTGACGCCGTTTTTTGATTCACGTCTTTCGCCCTATGGTCGACGTTCTCTGAAGAACCGTTGATCGCACCTGAAAAATTCCTGTTTCATCGGCTTCAGTAGGACGAAATACACCTAGTACGATGTTTAGCAACGGCTGTGAACTGTTGCGGGTGAGTTACAGCCAACTTTATCTTTTACTATGAAAAATTTTCTGATATGAACGAAGTTATCTCGAGAACCGTTGATCGCACCTGGAAAATTCCGGTGCCATCGGCTTCAGCTCGTCGAAATATCCCTAGTAAAGAAGTTTGAAGCAGCTGTGAACTGTTGCGGGTGAGTTATATCCAAGTTTAGCAATTACTATGAAAAATTTTCTGATATGAACGAAGTTATCTCGAGAACCGTTGGTCGCACATCTAAAATTTCTGTTCCATCCGCTTCAGCTCGTCGAAATACCCCCCGAAGACAATTTTCAAACGGCTGCATTCAGTTGTCGGGGAAATAATTGCAGTCTTATCCGTTTTAGTGAAAATCGTGCGTTTCAGCAGCTGAAAAACACTTTTTTGAAGAAAAATTTTTTGAAATCTTGCATTTTGACGCTTTACGACACCGTAGATGGCTGCATGGCATCATTTTGTAGTACCGCACGCATTTTTTATACCGATCTGACGCCGTTTTTTGATTCACGTCTTTCGCCCTATGGTCGACGGTCTCTGAAGAACCGTTGATCGCACCTGAAAAATTCCGGTTGCATCGGCTTCAGTAGGACGAAATACACCTAGTACGATGTTTAGCAACGGCTGTGAACTGTTGCGGGTGAGTTACAGCCAACTTTATCTTTTACTATGAAAAATTTTCTGATATGAACGAAGTTATCTCGAGAACCGTTGATCGCACCTGGTAAATTCCAGTGCCACCGGCTTCAGCTTGTCGAAATACACCTAGTAAAGAAGTTTGAAGCAGCTGTGAAACGGTGCGGGTGAGTTACAGCCAACTTTATCTTTTGCTATGAAAAATTTTCTGATATGAACGAAGTTATCTCGAGAACCGTTGGTCGCACATCTAAAATTTCTGTTCCATCCGCTTCAGCTCGTCGAAATACCCCCCGAAGACAATTTTCAAACGGCTGCATTCAGTTGTCGGGGAAATAATTGCAGTCTTATCCGTTTTAGTGAAAATCGTGCGTTTCAGCAGCTGAAAAACACTTTTTTTAAGAAAAATTTTTTGAAATCTTGCATTTTGACGCTTTACGACACCGTAGATGGCTGCATGGCATCATTTTGTAGTACCGCACGCATTTTTTATACCGATCTGACGCCGTTTTTTGATTCACGTCTTTCGCCCTATGGTCGACGGTCTCTGAAGAACCGTTGATCGCACCTGAAAAATTCCGGTTGCATCGGCTTCAGTAGGACGAAATACACCTAGTACGATGTTTAGCAACGGCTGTGAACTGTTGCGGGTGAGTTACAGCCAACTTTATCTTTTACTATGAAAAATTTTCTGATATGAACGAAGTTATCTCGAGAACCGTTGATCGCACCTGGTAAATTCCAGTGCCACCGGCTTCAGCTTGTCGAAATACACCTAGTAAAGAAGTTTGAAGCAGCTGTGAAACGGTGCGGGTGAGTTACAGCCAACTTTATCTTTTGCTATGAAAAATTTTCTGATATGAACGAAGTTATCTCGAGAACCGTTGATCGCACCTGGAAAATTCCGGTGCCATCGGCTTCAGCTCGTCGAAATACACCTAGTAAAGAAGTTTGAAGCAGCTGTGAAACGGTGCGGGTGAGTTACAGCCAACTTTATCTTTTGCTATGAAAAATTTTCTGATATGAACGAAGTTATCTCGAGAACCGTTGTTCGCACCTGGAAAATTCCAGTGCCATCGGCTTCAGCTCGTCGAAATACCCCTAGTAAAGAAGTTTGAAGCAGCTGTGAAACGGTGCGGGTGAGTTACAGCCAACTTTATCTTTTGCTATGAAAAATTTTCTGATATGAACGAAGTTATCTCGAGAACCGTTGATCGCACCTGGAAAATTCCAGTGCCATCGGCTTCAGCTCGTCGAAATACCCCTAGTAAAGAAGTTTGAAGCAGCTGTGAACTGTTGCTGGTGAGTTATATCCAAGTTTAGCAATTACTATGAAAAATTTTCTGATATGAACGAAGTTATCTCGAGAACCGTTGGTCGCACATCTAAAATTTCTGTTCCATCCGCTTCAGCTCGTCGAAATACCCCCCGAAGACAATTTTCAAACGGCTGCATTCAGTTGTCGGGGAAATAATTGCAGTCTTATCCGTTTTAGTGAAAATCGTGCGTTTCAGCAGCTGAAAAACACTTTTTTGAAGAAAAATTTTTTGAAATCTTGCATTTTGACGCTTTACGACACCGTAGATGGCTGCATGGCATCATTTTGTAGTACCGCACGCATTTTTTATACCGATCTGACGCCGTTTTTTGATTCACGTCTTTCGCCCTATGGTCGACGGTCTCTGAAGAACCGTTGATCGCACCTGAAAAATTCCGGTTGCATCGGCTTCAGTAGGACGAAATACACCTAGTACGATGTTTAGCAACGGCTGTGAACTGTTGCGGGTGAGTTACAGCCAACTTTATCTTTTACTATGAAAAATTTTCTGATATGAACGAAGTTATCTCGAGAACCGTTGATCGCACCTGGTAAATTCCAGTGCCACCGGCTTCAGCTTGTCGAAATACACCTAGTAAAGAAGTTTGAAGCAGCTGTGAAACGGTGCGGGTGAGTTACAGCCAACTTTATCTTTTGCTATGAAAAATTTTCTGATATGAACGAAGTTATCTCGAGAACCGTTGATCGCACCTGGAAAATTCCGGTGCCATCGGCTTCAGCTCGTCGAAATACACCTAGTAAAGATGTTTGAAGCAGCTGTGAAACGGTGCGGGTGAGTTACAGCCAACTTTATCTTTTGCTATGAAAAATTTTCTGATATGAACGAAGTTATCTCGAGAACCGTTGTTCGCACCTGGAAAATTCCAGTGCCATCGGCTTCAGCTCGTCGAAATACCCCTAGTAAAGAAGTTTGAAGCAGCTGTGAAACGGTGCGGGTGAGTTACAGCCAACTTTATCTTTTGCTATGAAAAATTTTCTGATATGAACGAAGTTATCTCGAGAACCGTTGATCGCACCTGGAAAATTCCAGTGCCATCGGCTTCAGCTCGTCGAAATACCCCTAGTAAAGAAGTTTGAAGCAGCTGTGAACTGTTGCTGGTGAGTTATATCCAAGTTTAGCAATTACTATGAAAAATTTTCTGATATGAACGAAGTTATCTCGAGAACCGTTGGTCGCACATCTAAAATTTCTGTTCCATCCGCTTCAGCTCGTCGAAATACCCCCCGAAGACAATTTTCAAACGGCTGCATTCAGTTGTCGGGGAAATAATTGCAGTCTTATCCGTTTTAGTGAAAATCGTGCGTTTCAGCAGCTGAAAAACACTTTTTTGAAGAAAAATTTTTTGAAATCTTGCATTTTGACGCTTTACGACACCGTAGATGGCTGCATGGCATCATTTTGTAGCACCGCACGCATTTTTTATACCGATCTGACGCCGTTTTTTGATTCACGTCTTTCGCCCTATGGTCGACGTTCTCTGAAGAACCGTTGATCGCACCTGAAAAATTCCTGTTTCATCGGCTTCAGTAGGACGAAATACACCTAGTACGATGTTTAGCAACGGCTGTGAACTGTTGCGGGTGAGTTACAGCCAACTTTATCTTTTACTATGAAAAATTTTCTGATATGAACGAAGTTATCTCGAGAACCGTTGATCGCACCTGGAAAATTCCGGTGCCATCGGCTTCAGCTCGTCGAAATATCCCTAGTAAAGAAGTTTGAAGCAGCTGTGAACTGTTGCGGGTGAGTTATATCCAAGTTTAGCAATTACTATGAAAAATTTTCTGATATGAACGAAGTTATCTCGAGAACCGTTTGTCGCACATCTAAAATTTCTTTTCCATCCGCTTCAGCTCGTCGAAATACCCCCCGAAGACAATTTTCAAACGGCTGCATTCAGTTGTCGGGGAAATAATTGCAGTCTTATCCGTTTTAGTGAAAATCGTGCGTTTCAGCAGCTGAAAAACACTTTTTTGAAGAAAAATTTTTTGAAATCTTGCATTTTGACGCTTTACGACACCGTAGATGGCTGCATGGCATCATTTTGTAGTACCGCACGCATTTTTTATACCGATCTGACGCCGTTTTTTGATTCACGTCTTTCGCCCTATGGTCGACGGTCTCTGAAGAACCGTTGATCGCACCTGAAAAATTCCGGTTGCATCGGCTTCAGTAGGACGAAATACACCTAGTACGATGTTTAGCAACGGCTGTGAACTGTTGCGGGTGAGTTACAGCCAACTTTATCTTTTACTATGAAAAATTTTCTGATATGAACGAAGTTATCTCGAGAACCGTTGATCGCACCTGGTAAATTCCAGTGCCACCGGCTTCAGCTTGTCGAAATACACCTAGTAAAGAAGTTTGAAGCAGCTGTGAAACGGTGCGGGTGAGTTACAGCCAACTTTATCTTTTGCTATGAAAAATTTTCTGATATGAACGAAGTTATCTCGAGAACCGTTGATCGCACCTGGAAAATTCCGGTGCCATCGGCTTCAGCTCGTCGAAATACACCTAGTAAAGAAGTTTGAAGCAGCTGTGAAACGGTGCGGGTGAGTTACAGCCAACTTTATCTTTTGCTATGAAAAATTTTCTGATATGAACGAAGTTATCTCGAGAACCGTTGATCGCACCTGGAAAATTCCGGTGCCATCGGCTTCAGCTCGTCGAAATACACCTAGTAAAGAAGTTTGAAGCAGCTGTGAAACGGTGCGGGTGAGTTACAGCCAACTTTATCTTTTGCTATGAAAAATTTTCTGATATGAACGAAGTTATCTCGAGAACCGTTGATCGCACCTGGAAAATTCCGGTGCCATCGGCTTCAGCTCGTCGAAATACACCTAGTAAAGAAGTTTGAAGCAGCTGTGAAACGGTGCGCGTGAGTTACAGCCAACTTTATCTTTTGCTATGAAAAATTTTCTGATATGAACGAAGTTATCTCGAGAACCGTTGATCGCACCTGGAAAATTCCAGTGCCATCGGCTTCAGCTCGTCGAAATACCCCTAGTAAAGAAGTTTGAAGCAGCTGTGAACTGTTGCTGGTGAGTTATATCCAAGTTTAGCAATTACTATGAAAAATTTTCTGATATGAACGAAGTTATCTCGAGAACCGTTCGTCGCACATCTAAAATTTCTGTTCCATCCGCTTCAGCTCGTCGAAATACCCCCCGAAGGCAATTTTCAAACGGCTGCATTCAGTTGTCGGGGAAATAATTGCAGTCTTATCCGTTTTAGTGAAAATCGTGCGTTTCAGCAGCTGAAAAACACTTTTTTGAAGAAAAATTTTTTGAAATCTTGCATTTTGACGCTTTACGACACCGTCGATGGCTGCATGGCATCATTTTGTAGTACCGCACGCATTTTTTATACCGATCTGACGCCGTTTTTTGATTCACGTCTTTCGCCCTATGGTCGACGTTCTCTGAAGAACCGTTGATCGCACCTGAAAAATTCCTGTTTCATCGGCTTCAGTAGGACGAAATACACCTAGTACGATGTTTAGCAACGGCTGTGAACTGTTGCGGGTGAGTTACAGCCAACTTTATCTTTTACTATGAAAAATTTTCTGATATGAACGAAGTTATCTCGAGAACCGTTGATCGCACCTGGAAAATTCCGGTGCCATCGGCTTCAGCTCGTCGAAATACACCTAGTAAAGAAGTTTGAAGCAGCTGTGAAACGGTGCGGGTGAGTTACAGCCAACTTTATCTTTTGCTATGAAAAATTTTCTGATATGAACGAAGTTATCTCGAGAACCGTTGATCGCACCTGGAAAATTCCAGTGCCATCGGCTTCAGCTCGTCGAAATACCCCTAGTAAAGAAGTTTGAAGCAGCTGTGAACTGTTGCTGGTGAGTTATATCCAAGTTTAGCAATTACTATGAAAAATTTTCTGATATGAACGAAGTTATCTCGAGAACCGTTCGTCGCACATCTAAAATTTCTGTTCCATCCGCTTCAGCTCGTCGAAATACCCCCCGAAGGCAATTTTCAAACGGCTGCATTCAGTTGTCGGGGAAATAATTGCAGTCTTATCCGTTTTAGTGAAAATCGTGCGTTTCAGCAGCTGAAAAACACTTTTTTGAAGAAAAATTTTTTGAAATCTTGCATTTTGACGCTTTGCGACACCGTAGATGGCTGCATGGCATCATTTTGTAGTACCGCACGCATTTTTTATAGCGATCTGACGCCGTTTTTTGATTCACATCTTTCGCCCTATGGTCGACGTTCTCTGAAGAACCGTTGATCGCACCTGAAAAATTCCTGTTGCATCGGCTTCAGTAGGACGAAATACACCTAGTACGATGTTTAGCAACGGCTGTGAACTGTTGCGGGTGAGTTACAGCCAACTTTATCTTTTACTATGAAAAATTTTCTGATATGAACGAAGTTATCTCGAGAACCGTTGATCGCACCTGGAAAATTCCGGTGCCATCAGCTTCAGCTCGTCGAAATACACCTAGTAAAGAAGTTTGAAGCAGCTGTGAAACGGTGCGGGTGAGTTACAGCCAACTTTATTTTTTGCTATGAAAAATTTTCTGATATGAACGAAGTTATCTCGAGAACCGTTGATCGCACCTGGAAAATTCCAGTGCCATCGGCTTCAGCTCGTCGAAATACCCCTAGTAAAGAAGTTTGAAGCAGCTGTGAACTGTTGCTGGTGAGTTATATCCAAGTTTAGCAATTACTATGAAAAATTTTCTGATATGAACGAAGTTATCTCGAGAACCGTTCGTCGCACATCTAAAATTTCTGTTCCATCCGCTTCAGCTCGTCGAAATACCCCCCGAAGGCAATTTTCAAACGGCTGCATTCAGTTGTCGGGGAAATAATTGCAGTCTTATCCGTTTTAGTGAAAATCGTGCGTTTCAGCAGCTGAAAAACACTTTTTTGAAGAAAAATTTTTTGAAATCTTGCATTTTGACGCTTTGCGACACCGTAGATGGCTGCATGGCATCATTTTGTAGTACCGCACGCATTTTTTATAGCGATCTGACGCCGTTTTTTGATTCACATCTTTCGCCCTATGGTCGACGTTCTCTGAAGAACCGCTGATCGCACCTGAAAAATTCCTGTTGCATCGGCTTCAGTAGGACGAAATACACCTAGTACGATGTTTAGCAACGGCTGTGAACTGTTGCGGGTGAGTTACAGCCAACTTTATCTTTTACTATGAAAAATTTTCTGATATGAACGAAGTTATCTCGAGAACCGTTGATCGCACCTGGAAAATTCCGGTGCCATCGGCTTCAGCTCGTCGAAATACACCTAGTAAAGAAGTTTGAAGCAGCTGTGAAACGGTGCGGGTGAGTTACAGCCAACTTTATCTTTTGCTATGAAAAATTTTCTGATATGAACGAAGTTATCTCGAGAACCGTTGATCGCACCTGGAAAATTCCGGTGCCATCGGCTTCAGCTCGTCGAAATACACCTAGTAAAGAAGTTTGAAGCAGCTGTGAAACGGTGCGGGTGAGTTACAGCCAACTTTATCTTTTGCTATGAAAAATTTTCTGATATGAACGAAGTTATCTCGAGAACCGTTGATCGCACCTGGAAAATTCCAGTGCCATCGGCTTCAGCTCGTCGAAATACCCCTAGTAAAGAAGTTTGAAGCAGCTGTGAACTGTTGCTGGTGAGTTATATCCAAGTTTAGCAATTACTATGAAAAATTTTCTGATATGAACGAAGTTATCTCGAGAACCGTTCGTCGCACATCTAAAATTTCTGTTCCATCCGCTTCAGCTCGTCGAAATACCCCCCGAAGGCAATTTTCAAACGGCTGCATTCAGTTGTCGGGGAAATAATTGCAGTCTTATCCGTTTTAGTGAAAATCGTGCGTTTCAGCAGCTGAAAAACACTTTTTTGAAGAAAAATTTTTTGAAATCTTGCATTTTGACGCTTTGCGACACCGTAGATGGCTGCATGGCATCATTTTGTAGTACCGCACGCATTTTTTATAGCGATCTGACGCCGTTTTTTGATTCACATCTTTCGCCCTATGGTCGACGTTCTCTGAAGAACCGTTGATCGCACCTGAAAAATTCCTGTTGCATCGGCTTCAGTAGGACGAAATACACCTAGTACGATGTTTAGCAACGGCTGTGAACTGTTGCGGGTGAGTTACAGCCAACTTTATCTTTTACTATGAAAAATTTTCTGATATGAACGAAGTTATCTCGAGAACCGTTGATCGCACCTGGAAAATTCCGGTGCCATCAGCTTCAGCTCGTCGAAATACACCTAGTAAAGAAGTTTGAAGCAGCTGTGAAACGGTGCGGGTGAGTTACAGCCAACTTTATTTTTTGCTATGAAAAATTTTCTGATATGAACGAAGTTATCTCGAGAACCGTTGATCGCACCTGGAAAATTCCAGTGCCATCGGCTTCAGCTCGTCGAAATACCCCTAGTAAAGAAGTTTGAAGCAGCTGTGAACTGTTGCTGGTGAGTTATATCCAAGTTTAGCAATTACTATGAAAAATTTTCTGATATGAACGAAGTTATCTCGAGAACCGTTCGTCGCACATCTAAAATTTCTGTTCCATCCGCTTCAGCTCGTCGAAATACCCCCCGAAGGCAATTTTCAAACGGCTGCATTCAGTTGTCGGGGAAATAATTGCAGTCTTATCCGTTTTAGTGAAAATCGTGCGTTTCAGCAGCTGAAAAACACTTTTTTGAAGAAAAATTTTTTGAAATCTTGCATTTTGACGCTTTGCGACACCGTAGATGGCTGCATGGCATCATTTTGTAGTACCGCACGCATTTTTTATAGCGATCTGACGCCGTTTTTTGATTCACATCTTTCGCCCTATGGTCGACGTTCTCTGAAGAACCGCTGATCGCACCTGAAAAATTCCTGTTGCATCGGCTTCAGTAGGACGAAATACACCTAGTACGATGTTTAGCAACGGCTGTGAACTGTTGCGGGTGAGTTACAGCCAACTTTATCTTTTACTATGAAAAATTTTCTGATATGAACGAAGTTATCTCGAGAACCGTTGATCGCACCTGGAAAATTCCGGTGCCATCGGCTTCAGCTCGTCGAAATACACCTAGTAAAGAAGTTTGAAGCAGCTGTGAAACGGTGCGGGTGAGTTACAGCCAACTTTATCTTTTGCTATGAAAAATTTTCTGATATGAACGAAGTTATCTCGAGAACCGTTGATCGCACCTGGAAAATTCCGGTGCCATCGGCTTCAGCTCGTCGAAATACACCTAGCAAAGAAGTTTGAAGCAGCTGTGAAACGGTGCGGGTGAGTTACAGCCAACTTTATCTTGTGCTATGAAAAATTTTCTGATATGAACGAAGTTATCTCGAGAACCGTTGATCGCACCTGGAAAATTCCGGTGCCATCGGCTTCAGCTCGTCGAAATACACCTAGTAAAGAAGTTTGAAGCAGCTGTGAAACGGTGCGGGTGAGTTACAGCCAACTTTATCTTTTGCTATGAAAAATTTTCTGATATGAACGAAGTTATCTCGAGAACCGTTGATCGCACCTGGAAAATTCCGGTGCCATCGGCTTCAGCTCGTCGAAATACACCTAGTAAAGAAGTTTGAAGCAGCTGTGAAACGGTGCGGGTGAGTTACAGCCAACTTTATCTTTTGCTATGAAAAATTTTCTGATATGAACGAAGTTATCTCGAGAACCGTTGATCGCACCTGGAAAATTCCAGTGCCATCGGCTTCAGCTCGTCGAAATACCCCTAGTAAAGAAGTTTGAAGCAGCTGTGAAACGGTGCGGGTGAGTTACAGCCAACTTTATCTTTTGCTATGAAAAATTTTCTGATATGAACGAAGTTATCTCGAGAACCGTTGATCGCACCTGGATAATTCCAGTGCCATCGGCTTCAGATCGTCGAAATACCCCTAGTAAAGAAGTTTGAAGCAGCTGTGAACTGTTGCTGGTGAGTTATATCCAAGTTTAGCAATTACTATGGAAAATTTTCTGATATGAACGAAGTTATCTCGAGAACCGTTGGTCGCACATCTAAAATTTCTGTTCCATCCGCTTCAGCTCGTCGAAATACCCCCCGAAGGCAATTTTCAAACGGCTGCATTCAGTTGTCGGGGAAATAATTGCAGTCTTATCCGTTTTAGTGAAAATCGTGCGTTTCAGCAGCTGAAAAACACTTTTTTGAAGAAAAATTTTTTGAAATCTTGCATTTTGACGCTTTACGACACCGTAGATGGCTGCATGGCATCATTTTGTAGTACCGCACGCATTTTTTATACCGATCTGACGCCGTTTTTTGATTCACGTCTTTCGCCCTATGGTCGACGTTCTCTGAAGAACCGTTGATCGCACCTGAAAAATTCCTGTTTCATCGGCTAGAGTAGGACGAAATACACCTAGTACGATGTTTAGCAACGGCTGTGAACTGTTGCGGGTGAGTTACAGCCAACTTTATCTTTTACTATGAAAAATTTTCTGATATGAACGAAGTTATCTCGAGAACCGTTGATCGCACCTGGAAAATTCCGGTGCCATCGGCTTCAGCTCGTCGAAATATCCCTAGTAAAGAAGTTTGAAGCAGCTGTGAACTGTTGCGGGTGAGTTATATCCAAGTTTAGCAATTACTATGAAAAATTTTCTGATATGAACGAAGTTATCTCGAGAACCGTTGGTCGCACATCTAAAATTTCTGTTCCATCCGCTTCAGCTCGTCGAAATACCCCCCGAAGACAATTTTCAAACGGCTGCATTCAGTTGTCGGGGAAATAATTGCAGTCTTATCCGTTTTAGTGAAAATCGTGCGTTTCAGCAGCTGAAAAACACTTTTTTGAAGAAAAATTTTTTGAAATCTTGCATTTTGACGCTTTACGACACCGTAGATGGCTGCATGGCATCATTTTGTAGTACCGCACGCATTTTTTATACCGATCTGACGCCGTTTTTTGATTCACGTCTTTCGCCCTATGGTCGACGGTCTCTGAAGAACCGTTGATCGCACCTGAAAAATTCCGGTTGCATCGGCTTCAGTAGGACGAAATACACCTAGTACGATGTTTAGCAACGGCTGTGAACTGTTGCGGGTGAGTTACAGCCAACTTTATCTTTTACTATGAAAAATTTTCTGATATGAACGAAGTTATCTCGAGAACCGTTGATCGCACCTGGTAAATTCCAGTGCCACCGGCTTCAGCTTGTCGAAATACACCTAGTAAAGAAGTTTGAAGCAGCTGTGAAACGGTGCGGGTGAGTTACAGCCAACTTTATCTTTTGCTATGAAAAATTTTCTGATATGAACGAAGTTATCTCGAGAACCGTTGATCGCACCTGGAAAATTCCGGTGCCATCGGCTTCAGCTCGTCGAAATACACCTAGTAAAGAAGTTTGAAGCAGCTGTGAAACGGTGCGGGTGAGTTACAGCCAACTTTATCTTTTGCTATGAAAAATTTTCTGATATGAACGAAGTTATCTCGAGAACCGTTGATCGCACCTGGAAAATTCCGGTGCCATCGGCTTCAGCTCGTCGAAATACACCTAGTAAAGAAGTTTGAAGCAGCTGTGAAACGGTGCGGGTGAGTTACAGCCAAATTTATCTTTTGCTATGAAAAATTTTCTGATATGAACGAAGTTATCTCGAGAACCGTTGATCGCACCTGGAAAATTCCAGTGCCATCGGCTTCAGCTCGTCGAAATACCCCTAGTAAAGAAGTTTGAAGCAGCTGTGAACTGTTGCTGGTGAGTTATATCCAAGTTTAGCAATTACTATGAAAAATTTTCGGATATGAACGAAGTTATCTCGAGAACCGTTCGTCGCACATCTAAAATTTCTGTTCCATCCGCTTCAGCTCGTCGAAATACCCCCCGAAGGCAATTTTCAAACGGCTGCATTCAGTTGTCGGGGAAATAATTGCAGTCTTATCCGTTTTAGTGAAAATCGTGCGTTTCAGCAGCTGAAAAACACTTTTTTGAAGAAAAATTTTTTGAAATCTTGCATTTTGACGCTTTGCGACACCGTAGATGGCTGCATGGCATCATTTTGTAGTACCGCACGCATTTTTTATAGCGATCTGACGCCGTTTTTTGATTCACATCTTTCGCCCTATGGTCGACGTTCTCTGAAGAACCGCTGATCGCACCTGAAAAATTCCTGTTGCATCGGCTTCAGTAGGACGAAATACACCTAGTACGATGTTTAGCAACGGCTGTGAACTGTTGCGGGTGAGTTACAGCCAACTTTATCTTTTACTATGAAAAATTTTCTGATATGAACGAAGTTATCTCGAGAACCGTTGATCGCACCTGGAAAATTCCGGTGCCATCGGCTTCAGCTCGTCGAAATACACCTAGTAAAGAAGTTTGAAGCAGCTGTGAAACGGTGCGGGTGAGTTACAGCCAACTTTATCTTTTGCTATGAAAAATTTTCTGATATGAACGAAGTTATCTCGAGAACCGTTGATCGCACCTGGAAAATTCCGGTGCCATCGGCTTCAGCTCGTCGAAATACACCTAGCAAAGAAGTTTGAAGCAGCTGTGAAACGGTGCGGGTGAGTTACAGCCAACTTTATCTTTTGCTATGAAAAATTTTCTGATATGAACGAAGTTATCTCGAGAACCGTTGATCGCACCTGGAAAATTCCGGTGCCATCGGCTTCAGCTCGTCGAAATACACCTAGTAAAGAAGTTTGAAGCAGCTGTGAAACGGTGCGGGTGAGTTACAGCCAACTTTATCTTTTGCTATGAAAAATTTTCTGATATGAACGAAGTTATCTCGAGAACCGTTGATCGCACCTGGAAAATTCCGGTGCCATCGGCTTCAGCTCGTCGAAATACACCTAGTAAAGAAGTTTGAAGCAGCTGTGAAACGGTGCGGGTGAGTTACAGCCAACTTTATCTTTTGCTATGAAAAATTTTCTGATATGAACGAAGTTATCTCGAGAACCGTTGATCGCACCTGGAAAATTCCAGTGCCATCGGCTTCAGCTCGTCGAAATACCCCTAGTAAAGAAGTTTGAAGCAGCTGTGAAACGGTGCGGGTGAGTTACAGCCAACTTTATCTTTTGCTATGAAAAATTTTCTGATATGAACGAAGTTATCTCGAGAACCGTTGATCGCACCTGGATAATTCCAGTGCCATCGGCTTCAGATCGTCGAAATACCCCTAGTAAAGAAGTTTGAAGCAGCTGTGAACTGTTGCTGGTGAGTTATATCCAAGTTTAGCAATTACTATGAAAAATTTTCTGATATGAACGAAGTTATCTCGAGAACCGTTGGTCGCACATCTAAAATTTCTGTTCCATCCGCTTCAGCTCGTCGAAATACCCCCCGAAGGCAATTTTCAAACGGCTGCATTCAGTTGTCGGGGAAATAATTGCAGTCTTATCCGTTTTAGTGAAAATCGTGCGTTTCAGCAGCTGAAAAACACTTTTTTGAAGAAAAATTTTTTGAAATCTTGCATTTTGACGCTTTACGACACCGTAGATGGCTGCATGGCATCATTTTGTAGTACCGCACGCATTTTTTATACCGATCTGACGCCGTTTTTTGATTCACGTCTTTCGCCCTATGGTCGACGTTCTCTGAAGAACCGTTGATCGCACCTGAAAAATTCCTGTTTCATCGGCTAGAGTAGGACGAAATACACCTAGTACGATGTTTAGCAACGGCTGTGAACTGTTGCGGGTGAGTTACAGCCAACTTTATCTTTTACTATGAAAAATTTTCTGATATGAACGAAGTTATCTCGAGAACCGTTGATCGCACCTGGAAAATTCCGGTGCCATCGGCTTCAGCTCGTCGAAATATCCCTAGTAAAGAAGTTTGAAGCAGCTGTGAACTGTTGCGGGTGAGTTATATCCAAGTTTAGCAATTACTATGAAAAATTTTCTGATATGAACGAAGTTATCTCGAGAACCGTTGGTCGCACATCTAAAATTTCTGTTCCATCCGCTTCAGATCGTCGAAATACCCCCCGAAGACAATTTTCAAACGGCTGCATTCAGTTGTCGGGGAAATAATTGCAGTCTTATCCGTTTTAGTGAAAATCGTGCGTTTCAGCAGCTGAAAAACACTTTTTTGAAGAAAAATTTTTTGAAATCTTGCATTTTGACGCTTTACGACACCGTAGATGGCTGCATGGCATCATTTTGTAGTACCGCACGCATTTTTTATACCGATCTGACGCCGTTTTTTGATTCACGTCTTTCGCCCTATGGTCGACGGTCTCTGAAGAACCGTTGATCGCACCTGAAAAATTCCGGTTGCATCGGCTTCAGTAGGACGAAATACACCTAGTACGATGTTTAGCAACGGCTGTGAACTGTTGCGGGTGAGTTACAGCCAACTTTATCTTTTACTATGAAAAATTTTCTGATATGAACGAAGTTATCTCGAGAACCGTTGATCGCACCTGGTAAATTCCAGTGCCACCGGCTTCAGCTTGTCGAAATACACCTAGTAAAGAAGTTTGAAGCAGCTGTGAAACGGTGCGGGTGAGTTACAGCCAACTTTATCTTTTGCTATGAAAAATTTTCTGATATGAACGAAGTTATCTCGAGAACCGTTGATCGCACCTGGAAAATTCCGGTGCCATCGGCTTCAGCTCGTCGAAATACACCTAGCAAAGAAGTTTGAAGCAGCTGTGAAACGGTGCGGGTGAGTTACAGCCAACTTTATCTTTTGCTATGAAAAATTTTCTGATATGAACGAAGTTATCTCGAGAACCGTTGATCGCACCTGGAAAATTCCGTTGCCATCGGCTTCAGCTCGTCGAAATACACCTAGTAAAGAAGTTTGAAGCAGCTGTGAAACGGTGCGGGTGAGTTACAGCCAACTTTATCTTTTGCTATGAAAAATTTTCTGATATGAACGAAGTTATCTCGAGAACCGTTGATCGCACCTGGAAAATTCCGGTGCCATCGGCTTCAGCTCGTCGAAATACACCTAGTAAAGAAGTTTGAAGCAGCTGTGAAACGGTGCGGGTGAGTTACAGCCAACTTTATCTTTTGCTATGAAAAATTTTCTGATATGAACGAAGTTATCTCGAGAACCGTTGATCGCACCTGGAAAATTCCAGTGCCATCGGCTTCAGCTCGTCGAAATACCCCTAGTAAAGAAGTTTGAAGCAGCTGTGAAACGGTGCGGGTGAGTTACAGCCAACTTTATCTTTTGCTATGAAAAATTTTCTGATATGAACGAAGTTATCTCGAGAACCGTTGATCGCACCTGGAAAATTCCAGTGCCACCGGCTTCAGCTTGTCGAAATACACCTAGTAAAGAAGTTTGAAGCAGCTGTGAAACGGTGCGGGTGAGTTACAGCCAACTTTATCTTTTGCTATGAAAAATTTTCTGATATGAACGAAGTTATCTCGAGAACCGTTGATCGCACCTGGAAAATTCCGGTGCCATCGGCTTCAGCTCGTCGAAATACACCTAGTAAAGAAGTTTGAAGCAGCTGTGAAACGGTGCGGGTGAGTTACAGCCAACTTTATCTTTTGCTATGAAAAATTTTCTGATATGAACGAAGTTATCTCGAGAACCGTTGATCGCACCTGGAAAATTCCAGTGCCATCGGCTTCAGCTCGTCGAAATACCCCTAGTAAAGAAGTTTGAAGCAGCTGTGAAACGGTGCGGGTGAGTTACAGCCAACTTTATCTTTTGCTATGAAAAATTTTCTGATATGAACGAAGTTATCTCGAGAACCGTTGATCGCACCTGGATAATTCCAGTGCCATCGGCTTCAGATCGTCGAAATACCCCTAGTAAAGAAGTTTGAAGCAGCTGTGAACTGTTGCTGGTGAGTTATATCCAAGTTTAGCAATTACTATGAAAAATTTTCTGATATGAACGAAGTTATCTCGAGAACCGTTGGTCGCACATCTAAAATTTCTGTTCCATCCGCTTCAGCTCGTCGAAATACCCCCCGAAGGCAATTTTCAAACGGCTGCATTCAGTTGTCGGGGAAATAATTGCAGTCTTATCCGTTTTAGTGAAAATCGTGCGTTTCAGCAGCTGAAAAACACTTTTTTGAAGAAAAATTTTTTGAAATCTTGCATTTTGACGCTTTACGACACCGTAGATGGCTGCATGGCATCATTTTGTAGTACCGCACGCATTTTTTATACCGATCTGACGCCGTTTTTTGATTCACGTCTTTCGCCCTATGGTCGACGTTCTCTGAAGAACCGTTGATCGCACCTGAAAAATTCCTGTTTCATCGGCTAGAGTAGGACGAAATACACCTAGTACGATGTTTAGCAACGGCTGTGAACTGTTGCGGGTGAGTTACAGCCAACTTTATCTTTTACTATGAAAAATTTTCTGATATGAACGAAGTTATCTCGAGAACCGTTGATCGCACCTGGAAAATTCCGGTGCCATCGGCTTCAGCTCGTCGAAATATCCCTAGTAAAGAAGTTTGAAGCAGCTGTGAACTGTTGCGGGTGAGTTATATCCAAGTTTAGCAATTACTATGAAAAATTTTCTGATATGAACGAAGTTATCTCGAGAACCGTTGGTCGCACATCTAAAATTTCTGTTCCATCCGCTTCAGCTCGTCGAAATACCCCCCGAAGACAATTTTCAAACGGCTGCATTCAGTTGTCGGGGAAATAATTGCAGTCTTATCCGTTTTAGTGAAAATCGTGCGTTTCAGCAGCTGAAAAACACTTTTTTGAAGAAAAATTTTTTGAAATCTTGCATTTTGACGCTTTACGACACCGTAGATGGCTGCATGGCATCATTTTGTAGTACCGCACGCATTTTTTATACCGATCTGACGCCGTTTTTTGATTCACGTCTTTCGCCCTATGGTCGACGGTCTCTGAAGAACCGTTGATCGCACCTGAAAAATTCCGGTTGCATCGGCTTCAGTAGGACGAAATACACCTAGTACGATGTTTAGCAACGGCTGTGAACTGTTGCGGGTGAGTTACAGCCAACTTTATCTTTTACTATGAAAAATTTTCTGATATGAACGAAGTTATCTCGAGAACCGTTGATCGCACCTGGTAAATTCCAGTGCCACCGGCTTCAGCTTGTCGAAATACACCTAGTAAAGAAGTTTGAAGCAGCTGTGAAACGGTGCGGGTGAGTTACAGCCAACTTTATCTTTTGCTATGAAAAATTTTCTGATATGAACGAAGTTATCTCGAGAACCGTTGATCGCACCTGGAAAATTCCGGTGCCATCGGCTTCAGCTCGTCGAAATACACCTAGCAAAGAAGTTTGAAGCAGCTGTGAAACGGTGCGGGTGAGTTACAGCCAACTTTATCTTTTGCTATGAAAAATTTTCTGATATGAACGAAGTTATCTCGAGAACCGTTGATCGCACCTGGAAAATTCCGGTGCCATCGGCTTCAGCTCGTCGAAATACACCTAGTAAAGAAGTTTGAAGCAGCTGTGAAACGGTGCGGGTGAGTTACAGCCAACTTTATCTTTTGCTATGAAAAATTTTCTGATATGAACGAAGTTATCTCGAGAACCGTTGATCGCACCTGGAAAATTCCGGTGCCATCGGCTTCAGCTCGTCGAAATACACCTAGTAAAGAAGTTTGAAGCAGCTGTGAAACGGTGCGGGTGAGTTACAGCCAACTTTATCTTTTGCTATGAAAAATTTTCTGATATGAACGAAGTTATCTCGAGAACCGTTGATCGCACCTGGAAAATTCCAGTGCCATCGGCTTCAGCTCGTCGAAATACCCCTAGTAAAGAAGTTTGAAGCAGCTGTGAAACGGTGCGGGTGAGTTACAGCCAACTTTATCTTTTGCTATGAAAAATTTTCTGATATGAACGAAGTTATCTCGAGAACCGTTGATCGCACCTGGATAATTCCAGTGCCATCGGCTTCAGATCGTCGAAATACCCCTAGTAAAGAAGTTTGAAGCAGCTGTGAACTGTTGCTGGTGAGTTATATCCAAGTTTAGCAATTACTATGAAAAATTTTCTGATATGAACGAAGTTATCTCGAGAACCGTTGGTCGCACATCTAAAATTTCTGTTCCATCCGCTTCAGCTCGTCGAAATACCCCCCGAAGGCAATTTTCAAACGGCTGCATTCAGTTGTCGGGGAAATAATTGCAGTCTTATCCGTTTTAGTGAAAATCGTGCGTTTCAGCAGCTGAAAAACACTTTTTTGAAGAAAAATTTTTTGAAATCTTGCATTTTGACGCTTTACGACACCGTAGATGGCTGCATGGCATCATTTTGTAGTACCGCACGCATTTTTTATACCGATCTGACGCCGTTTTTTGATTCACGTCTTTCGCCCTATGGTCGACGTTCTCTGAAGAACCGTTGATCGCACCTGAAAAATTCCTGTTTCATCGGCTAGAGTAGGACGAAATACACCTAGTACGATGTTTAGCAACGGCTGTGAACTGTTGCGGGTGAGTTACAGCCAACTTTATCTTTTGCTATGAAAAATTTTCTGATATGAACGAAGTTATCTCGAGAACCGTTGATCGCACCTGGATAATTCCAGTGCCATCGGCTTCAGATCGTCGAAATACCCCTAGTAAAGAAGTTTGAAGCAGCTGTGAACTGTTGCTGGTGAGTTATATCCAAGTTTAGCAATTACTATGAAAAATTTTCTGATATGAACGAAGTTATCTCGAGAACCGTTGGTCGCACATCTAAAATTTCTGTTCCATCCGCTTCAGCTCGTCGAAATACCCCCCGAAGGCAATTTTCAAACGGCTGCATTCAGTTGTCGGGGAAATAATTGCAGTCTTATCCGTTTTAGTGAAAATCGTGCGTTTCAGCAGCTGAAAAACACTTTTTTGAAGAAAAATTTTTTGAAATCTTGCATTTTGACGCTTTACGACACCGTAGATGGCTGCATGGCATCATTTTGTAGTACCGCACGCATTTTTTATACCGATCTGACGCCGTTTTTTGATTCACGTCTTTCGCCCTATGGTCGACGTTCTCTGAAGAACCGTTGATCGCACCTGAAAAATTCCTGTTGCATCGGCTTCAGTAGGACGAAATACACCTAGTACGATGTTTAGCAACGGCTGTGAACTGTTGCGGGTGAGTTACAGCCAACTTTATCTTTTACTATGAAAAATTTTCTGATATGAACGAAGTTATCTCGAGAACCGTTGATCGCACCTGGAAAATTCCGGTGCCATCGGCTTCAGCTCGTCGAAATACACCTAGTAAAGAAGTTTGAAGCAGCTGTGAAACGGTGCGGGTGAGTTACAGCCAACTTTATCTTTTGCTATGAAAAATTTTCTGATATGAACGAAGTTATCTCGAGAACCGTTGATCGCACCTGGAAAATTCCGGTGCCATCGGCTTCAGCTCGTCGAAATACCCCTAGTAGAGAAGTTTGAAGCAGCTGTGAACTGTTGCGGGTGAGTTATATGCAAGTTTAGCAATTACTATGAAAAATTTTCTGATATGAACGAAGTTATCTCGAGAACCGTTGATCGCACCTGGAAAATTGCGATGCCATCGGCTTCAGCTCGTCGAAATACACCTAGTAAAGAAGTTTGAAGCAGCTGTGAACTGTTGCGGGTGAGTTATATGCAAGTTTAGCTATTACTATGAAAAATTTTCTGATATGAACGAAGTTATCTCGAGAACCGTTGGTCGCACATCTAAAATTTCTGTTCCATCCGCTTCAGCTCGTCGAAATACCCCCCGAAGGCAATTTTCAACCGGCTGCATTCAGTTGTCGGGGAAATAATTGCAGTCTTATCCGTTTTAGTGAAAATCGTGCGTTTCAGCAGCTGAAAAACACTTTTTTGAAGAAAAATTTTTTGAAATCTTGCATTTTGACGCTTTACGACACCGTCGATGGCTGCATGGCATCATTTTGTAGTACCGCACGCATTTTTTATACCGATCTGACGCCGTTTTTTGATTCACGTCTTTCGCCCTATGGTCGACGTTCTCTGAAGAACCGTTGATCGCACCTGAAAAATTCCAGTGCCATCGGCTTCAGCTCGTCGAAATACCCCTAGTAAAGAAGTTTGAAGCAGCTGTGAACTGTTGCTGGTGAGTTATATCCAAGTTTAGCAATTACTATGAAAAATTTTCTGATATGAACGAAGTTATCTCGAGAACCGTTCGTCGCACATCTAAAATTTCTGTTCCATCCGCTTCAGCTCGTCGAAATACCCCCCGAAGGCAATTTTCAAACGGCTGCATTCAGTTGTCGGGGAAATAATTGCAGTCTTATCCGTTTTAGTGAAAATCGTGCGTTTCAGCAGCTGAAAAACACTTTTTTGAAGAAAAATTTTTTGAAATCTTGCATTTTGACGCTTTGCGACACCGTAGATGGCTGCATGGCATCATTTTGTAGTATCGCACGCATTTTTTATAGCGATCTGACGCCGTTTTTTGATTCACATCTTTCGCCCTATGGTCGACGTTCTCTGAAGAACCGTTGATCGCACCTGAAAAATTCCTGTTGCATCGGCTTCAGTAGGACGAAATACACCTAGTACGATGTTTAGCAACGGCTGTGAACTGTTGCGGGTGAGTTACAGCCAACTTTATCTTTTACTATGAAAAATTTTCTGATATGAACGAAGTTATCTCGAGAACCGTTGATCGCACCTGGAAAATTCCGGTGCCATCGGCTTCAGCTCGTCGAAATACACCTAGTAAAGAAGTTTGAAGCAGCTGTGAAACGGTGCGGGTGAGTTACAGCCAACTTTATCTTTTGCTATGAAAAATTTTCTGATATGAACGAAGTTATCTCGAGAACCGTTGATCGCACCTGGAAAATTCCGGTGCCATCGGCTTCAGCTCGTCGAAATACCCCTAGTAGAGAAGTTTGAAGCAGCTGTGAACTGTTGCGGGTGAGTTATATGCAAGTTTAGCAATTACTATGAAAAATTTTCTGATATGAACGAAGTTATCTCGAGAACCGTTGATCGCACCTGGATAATTCCAGTGCCATCGGCTTCAGATCGTCGAAATACCCCTAGTAAAGAAGTTTGAAGCAGCTGTGAACTGTTGCTGGTGAGTTATATCCAAGTTTAGCAATTACTATGAAAAATTTTCTGATATGAACGAAGTTATCTCGAGAACCGTTGGTCGCACATCTAAAATTTCTGTTCCATCCGCTTCAGCTCGTCGAAATACCCCCCGAAGGCAATTTTCAAACGGCTGCATTCAGTTGTCGGGGAAATAATTGCAGTCTTATCCGTTTTAGTGAAAATCGTGCGTTTCAGCAGCTGAAAAACACTTTTTTGAAGAAAAATTTTTTGAAATCTTGCATTTTGACGCTTTGCGACACCGTAGATGGCTGCATGGCATCATTTTGTAGTACCGCACGCATTTTTTATAGCGATCTGACGCCGTTTTTTGATTCACATCTTTCGCCCTATGGTCGACGTTCTCTGAAGAACCGTTGATCGCACCTGAAAAATTCCTGTTGCATCGGCTTCAGTAGGACGAAATACATCTAGTACGATGTTTAGCAACGGCTGTGAACTGTTGCGGGTGAGTTACAGCCAACTTTATCTTTTACTATGAAAAATTTTCTGATATGAACGAAGTTATCTCGAGAACCGTTGATCGCACCTGGAAAATTCCGGTGCCATCGGCTTCAGCTCGTCGAAATACACCTAGTAAAGAAGTTTGAAGCAGCTGTGAAACGGTGCGGGTGAGTTACAGCCAACTTTATCTTTTGCTATGAAAAATTTTCTGATATGAACGAAGTTATCTCGAGAACCGTTGATCGCACCTGGAAAATTCCGGTGCCATCGGCTTCAGCTCGTCGAAATACCCCTAGTAGAGAAGTTTGAAGCAGCTGTGAACTGTTGCGGGTGAGTTATATGCAAGTTTAGCAATTACTATGAAAAATTTTCTGATATGAACGAAGTTATCTCGAGAACCGTTGATCGCACCTGGAAAATTGCGATGCCATCGGCTTCAGCTCGTCGAAATACACCTAGTAAAGAAGTTTGAAGCAGCTGTGAACTGTTGCGGGTGAGTTATATGCAAGTTTAGCTATTACTATGAAAAATTTTCTGATATGAACGAAGTTATCTCGAGAACCGTTGGTCGCACATCTAAAATTTCTGTTCCATCCGCTTCAGCTCGTCGAAATACCCCCCGAAGGCAATTTTCAACCGGCTGCATTCAGTTGTCGGGGAAATAATTGCAGTCTTATCCGTTTTAGTGAAAATCGTGCGTTTCAGCAGCTGAAAAACACTTTTTTGAAGAAAAATTTTTTGAAATCTTGCATTTTGACGTTTTACGACACCGTCGATGGCTGCATGGCATCATTTTGTAGTACCGCACGCATTTTTTATACCGATCTGACGCCGTTTTTTGATTCACGTCTTTCGCCCTATGGTCGACGTTCTCTGAAGAACCGTTGATCGCACCTGAAAAATTCCTGTTTCATCGGCTTCAGTAGGACGAAATACACCTAGTACGATGTTTAGCAACGGCTGTGAACTGTTGCGGGTGAGTTACAGCCAACTTTATCTTTTACTATGAAAAATTTTCTGATATGAACGAAGTTATCTCGAGAACCGTTGATCGCACCTGGAAAATTCCGGTGCCATCGGCTTCAGCTCGTCGAAATACACCTAGTAAAGAAGTTTGAAGCAGCTGTGAAACGGTGCGGGTGAGTTACAGCCAACTTTATCTTTTGCTATGAAAAATTTTCTGATATGAACGAAGTTATCTCGAGAACCGTTGATCGCACCTGGAAAATTCCGGTGCCATCGGCTTCAGCTCGTCGAAATACCCCTAGTAGAGAAGTTTGAAGCAGCTGTGAACTGTTGCGGGTGAGTTATATGCAAGTTTAGCAATTACTATGAAAAATTTTCTGATATGAACGAAGTTATCTCGAGAACCGTTGATCGCACCTGGAAAATTGCGATGCCATCGGCTTCAGCTCGTCGAAATACACCTAGTAAAGAAGTTTGAAGCAGCTGTGAACTGTTGCGGGTGAGTTATATGCAAGTTTAGCTATTACTATGAAAAATTTTCTGATATGAACGAAGTTATCTCGAGAACCGTTGGTCGCACATCTAAAATTTCTGTTCCATCCGCTTCAGCTCGTCGAAATACCCCCCGAAGGCAATTTTCAACCGGCTGCATTCAGTTGTCGGGGAAATAATTGCAGTCTTATCCGTTTTAGTGAAAATCGTGCGTTTCAGCAGCTGAAAAACACTTTTTTGAAGAAAAATTTTTTGAAATCTTGCATTTTGACGTTTTACGACACCGTCGATGGCTGCATGGCATCATTTTGTAGTACCGCACGCATTTTTTATACCGATCTGACGCCGTTTTTTGATTCACGTCTTTCGCCCTATGGTCGACGTTCTCTGAAGAACCGTTGATCGCACCTGAAAAATTCCTGTTTCATCGGCTTCAGTAGGACGAAATACACCTAGTACGATGTTTAGCAACGGCTGTGAACTGTTGCGGGTGAGTTACAGCCAACTTTATCTTTTACTATGAAAAATTTTCTGATATGAACGAAGTTATCTCGAGAACCGTTGATCGCACCTGGAAAATTCCGGTGCCATCGGCTTCAGCTCGTCGAAATACACCTAGTAAAGAAGTTTGAAGCAGCTGTGAAACGGTGCGGGTGAGTTACAGCCAACTTTATCTTTTGCTATGAAAAATTTTCTGATATGAACGAAGTTATCTCGAGAACCGTTGATCGCACCTGGAAAATTCCGGTGCCATCGGCTTCAGCTCGTCGAAATACACCTAGTAAAGAAGTTTGAAGCAGCTGTGAAACGGTGCGGGTGAGTTACAGCCAACTTTATCTTTTGCTATGAAAAATTTTCTGATATGAACGAAGTTATCTCGAGAACCGTTGATCGCACCTGGAAAATTCCAGTGCCATCGGCTTCAGCTCGTCGAAATACCCCTAGTAAAGAAGTTTGAAGCAGCTGTGAACTGTTGCTGGTGAGTTATATCCAAGTTTAGCAATTACTATGAAAAATTTTCTGATATGAACGAAGTTATCTCGAGAACCGTTCGTCGCACATCTAAAATTTCTGTTCCATCCGCTTCAGCTCGTCGAAATACCCCCCGAAGGCAATTTTCAAACGGCTGCATTCAGTTGTCGGGGAAATAATTGCAGTCTTATCCGTTTTAGTGAAAATCGTGCGTTTCAGCAGCTGAAAAACACTTTTTTGAAGAAAAATTTTTTGAAATCTTGCATTTTGACGCTTTACGACACCGTCGATGGCTGCATGGCATCATTTTGTAGTACCGCACGCATTTTTTATACCGATCTGACGCCGTTTTTTGATTCACGTCTTTCGCCCTATGGTCGACGTTCTCTGAAGAACCGTTGATCGCACCTGAAAAATTCCTGTTTCATCGGCTTCAGTAGGACGAAATACACCTAGTACGATGTTTAGCAACGGCTGTGAACTGTTGCGGGTGAGTTACAGCCAACTTTATCTTTTACTATGAAAAATTTTCTGATATGAACGAAGTTATCTCGAGAACCGTTGATCGCACCTGGAAAATTCCGGTGCCATCGGCTTCAGCTCGTCGAAATACACCTAGTAAAGAAGTTTGAAGCAGCTGTGAAACGGTGCGGGTGAGTTACAGCCAACTTTATCTTTTGCTATGAAAAATTTTCTGATATGAACGAAGTTATCTCGAGAACCGTTGATCGCACCTGGAAAATTCCGGTGCCATCGGCTTCAGCTCGTCGAAATACACCTAGTAAAGAAGTTTGAAGCAGCTGTGAAACGGTGCGGGTGAGTTACAGCCAACTTTATCTTTTGCTATGAAAAATTTTCTGATATGAACGAAGTTATCTCGAGAACCGTTGATCGCACCTGGAAAATTCCGGTGCCATCGGCTTCAGCTCGTCGAAATACCCCTAGTAGAGAAGTTTGAAGCAGCTGTGAACTGTTGCGGGTGAGTTATATGCAAGTTTAGCAATTACTATGAAAAATTTTCTGATATGAACGAAGTTATCTCGAGAACCGTTCGTCGCACATCTAAAATTTCTGTTCCATCCGCTTCAGCTCGTCGAAATACCCCCCGAAGGCAATTTTCAAACGGCTGCATTCTGTTGTCGGGGAAATAATTGCAGTCTTATCCGTTTTAGTGAAAATCGTGCGTTTCAGCAGCTGAAAAACACTTTTTTGAAGAAAAATTTTTTGAAATCTTGCATTTTGACGCTTTGCGACACCGTAGATGGCTGCATGGCATCATTTTGTAGTACCGCACGCATTTTTTATAGCGATCTGACGCCGTTTTTTGATTCACATCTTTCGCCCTATGGTCGACGTTCTCTGAAGAACCGTTGATCGCACCTGAAAAATTCCTGTTGCATCGGCTTCAGTAGGACGAAATACACCTAGTACGATGTTTAGCAACGGCTGTGAACTGTTGCGGGTGAGTTACAGCCAACTTTATCTTTTACTATGAAAAATTTTCTGATATGAACGAAGTTATCTCGAGAACCGTTGATCGCACCTGGAAAATTCCGGTGCCATCGGCTTCAGCTCGTCGAAATACACCTAGTAAAGAAGTTTGAAGCAGCTGTGAAACGGTGCGGGTGAGTTACAGCCAACTTTATCTTTTGCTATGAAAAATTTTCTGATATGAACGAAGTTATCTCGAGAACCGTTGATCGCACCTGGAAAATTCCAGTGCCATCGGCTTCAGCTCGTCGAAATACCCCTAGTAAGGAAGTTTGAAGCAGCTGTGAACTGTTGCTGGTGAGTTATATCCAAGTTTAGCAATTACTATGAAAAATTTTCTGATATGAACGAAGTTATCTGGAGAACCGTTCGTCGCACATCTAAAATTTCTGTTCCATCCGCTTCAGCTCGTCGAAATACCCCCCGAAGGCAATTTTCAAACGGCTGCATTCAGTTGTCGGGGAAATAATTGCAGTCTTATCCGTTTTAGTGAAAATCGTGCGTTTCAGCAGCTGAAAAACACTTTTTTGAAGAAAAATTTTTTGAAATCTTGCATTTTGACGCTTTGCGACACCGTAGATGGCTGCATGGCATCATTTTGTAGTACCGCACGCATTTTTTATAGCGATCTGACGCCGTTTTTTGATTCACATCTTTCGCCCTATGGTCGACGTTCTCTGAAGAACCGTTGATCGCACCTGAAAAATTCCTGTTGCATCGGCTTCAGTAGGACGAAATACACCTAGTACGATGTTTAGCAACGGCTGTGAACTGTTGCGGGTGAGTTACAGCCAACTTTATCGTTTACTATGAAAAATTTTCTGATATGAACGAAGTTATCTCGAGAACCGTTGATCGCACCTGGAAAATTCCGGTGCCATCGGCTTCAGCTCGTCGAAATACACCTAGTAAAGAAGTTTGAAGCAGCTGTGAAACGGTGCGGGTGAGTTACAGCCAACTTTATCTTTTGCTATGAAAAATTTTCTGATATGAACGAAGTTATCTCGAGAACCGTTGATCGCACCTGGAAAATTCCGGTGCCATCGGCTTCAGCTCGTCGAAATACACCTAGTAAAGAAGTTTGAAGCAGCTGTGAAACGGTGCGGGTGAGTTACAGCCAACTTTATCTTTTGCTATGAAAAATTTTCTGATATGAACGAAGTTATCTCGAGAACCGTTGATCGCACCTGGAAAATTCCAGTGCCATCGGCTTCAGCTCGTCGAAATACCCCTAGTAAAGAAGTTTGAAGCAGCTGTGAACTGTTGCTGGTGAGTTATATCCAAGTTTAGCAATTACTATGAAAAATTTTCTGATATGAACGAAGTTATCTCGAGAACCGTTCGTCGCACATCTAAAATTTCTGTTCCATCCGCTTCAGCTCGTCGAAATACCCCCCGAAGGCAATTTTCAAACGGCTGCATTCAGTTGTCTGGGAAATAATTGCAGTCTTATCCGTTTTAGTGAAAATCGTGCGTTTCAGCAGCTGAAAAACACTTTTTTGAAGAAAAATTTTTTGAAATCTTGCATTTTGACGCTTTGCGACACCGTAGATGGCTGCATGGCATCATTTTGTAGTACCGCACGCATTTTTTATAGCGATCTGACGCCGTTTTTTGATTCACATCTTTCGCCCTATGGTCGACGTTCTCTGAAGAACCGTTGATCGCACCTGAAAAATTCCTGTTGCATCGGCTTCAGTAGGACGAAATACACCTAGTACGATGTTTAGCAACGGCTGTGAACTGTTGCGGGTGAGTTACAGCCAACTTTATCTTTTACTATGAAAAATTTTCTGATATGAACGAAGTTATCTCGAGAACCGTTGATCGCACCTGGAAAATTCCGGTGCCATCGGCTTCAGCTCGTCGAAATACACCTAGTAAAGAAGTTTGAAGCAGCTGTGAAACGGTGCGGGTGAGTTACAGCCAACTTTATCTTTTGCTATGAAAAATTTTCTGATATGAACGAAGTTATCTCGAGAACCGTTGATCGCACCTGGAAAATTCCAGTGCCATCGGCTTCAGCTCGTCGAAATACCCCTAGTAAGGAAGTTTGAAGCAGCTGTGAACTGTTGCTGGTGAGTTATATCCAAGTTTAGCAATTACTATGAAAAATTTTCTGATATGAACGAAGTTATCTGGAGAACCGTTCGTCGCACATCTAAAATTTCTGTTCCATCCGCTTCAGCTCGTCGAAATACCCCCCGAAGGCAATTTTCAAACGGCTGCATTCAGTTGTCGGGGAAATAATTGCAGTCTTATCCGTTTTAGTGAAAATCGTGCGTTTCAGCAGCTGAAAAACACTTTTTTGAAGAAAAATTTTTTGAAATCTTGCATTTTGACGCTTTGCGACACCGTAGATGGCTGCATGGCATCATTTTGTAGTACCGCACGCATTTTTTATAGCGATCTGACGCCGTTTTTTGATTCACATCTTTCGCCCTATGGTCGACGTTCTCTGAAGAACCGTTGATCGCACCTGAAAAATTCCTGTTGCATCGGCTTCAGTAGGACGAAATACACCTAGTACGATGTTTAGCAACGGCTGTGAACTGTTGCGGGTGAGTTACAGCCAACTTTATCGTTTACTATGAAAAATTTTCTGATATGAACGAAGTTATCTCGAGAACCGTTGATCGCACCTGGAAAATTCCGGTGCCATCGGCTTCAGCTCGTCGAAATACACCTAGTAAAGAAGTTTGAAGCAGCTGTGAAACGGTGCGGGTGAGTTACAGCCAACTTTATCTTTTGCTATGAAAAATTTTCTGATATGAACGAAGTTATCTCGAGAACCGTTGATCGCACCTGGAAAATTCCGGTGCCATCGGCTTCAGCTCGTCGAAATACACCTAGTAAAGAAGTTTGAAGCAGCTGTGAAACGGTGCGGGTGAGTTACAGCCAACTTTATCTTTTGCTATGAAAAATTTTCTGATATGAACGAAGTTATCTCGAGAACCGTTGATCGCACCTGGAAAATTCCAGTGCCATCGGCTTCAGCTCGTCGAAATACCCCTAGTAAAGAAGTTTGAAGCAGCTGTGAACTGTTGCTGGTGAGTTATATCCAAGTTTAGCAATTACTATGAAAAATTTTCTGATATGAACGAAGTTATCTCGAGAACCGTTCGTCGCACATCTAAAATTTCTGTTCCATCCGCTTCAGCTCGTCGAAATACCCCCCGAAGGCAATTTTCAAACGGCTGCATTCAGTTGTCTGGGAAATAATTGCAGTCTTATCCGTTTTAGTGAAAATCGTGCGTTTCAGCAGCTGAAAAACACTTTTTTGAAGAAAAATTTTTTGAAATCTTGCATTTTGACGCTTTGCGACACCGTAGATGGCTGCATGGCATCATTTTGTAGTACCGCACGCATTTTTTATAGCGATCTGACGCCGTTTTTTGATTCACATCTTTCGCCCTATGGTCGACGTTCTCTGAAGAACCGTTGATCGCACCTGAAAAATTCCTGTTGCATCGGCTTCAGTAGGACGAAATACACCTAGTACGATGTTTAGCAACGGCTGTGAACTGTTGCGGGTGAGTTACAGCCAACTTTATCTTTTACTATGAAAAATTTTCTGATATGAACGAAGTTATCTCGAGAACCGTTGATCGCACCTGGAAAATTCCGGTGCCATCGGCTTCAGCTCGTCGAAATACACCTAGTAAAGAAGTTTGAAGCAGCTGTGAAACGGTGCGGGTGAGTTACAGCCAACTTTATCTTTTGCTATGAAAAATTTTCTGATATGAACGAAGTTATCTCGAGAACCGTTGATCGCACCTGGAAAATTCCGGTGCCATCGGCTTCAGCTCGTCGAAATACCCCTAGTAGAGAAGTTTGAAGCAGCTGTGAACTGTTGCGGGTGAGTTATATGCAAGTTTAGCAATTACTATGAAAAATTTTCTGATATGAACGAAGTTATCTCGAGAACCGTTGATCGCACCTGGAAAATTGCGATGCCATCGGCTTCAGCTCGTCGTAATACACCTAGTAAAGAAGTTTGAAGCAGCTGTGAACTGTTGCGGGTGAGTTATATGCAAGTTTAGCTATTACTATGAAAAATTTTCTGATATGAACGAAGTTATCTCGAGAACCGTTGGTCGCACATCTAAAATTTCTGTTCCATCCGCTTCAGCTCGTCGAAATACCCCCCGAAGGCAATTTTCAACCGGCTGCATTCAGTTGTCGGGGAAATAATTGCAGTCTTATCCGTTTTAGTGAAAATCGTGCGTTTCAGCAGCTGAAAAACACTTTTTTGAAGAAAAATTTTTTGAAATCTTGCATTTTGACGCTTTACGACACCGTCGATGGCCGCATGGCATCATTTTGTAGTACCGCACGCATTTTTTATACCGATCTGACGCCGTTTTTTGATTCACGTCTTTCGCCCTATGGTCGACGTTCTCTGAAGAACCGTTGATCGCACCTGAAAAATTCCTGTTTCATCGGCTTCAGTAGGACGAAATACACCTAGTACGATGTTTAGCAACGGCTGTGAACTGTTGCGGGTGAGTTACAGCCAACTTTATCTTTTACTATGAAAAATTTTCTGATATGAACGAAGTTATCTCGAGAACCGTTGATCGCACCTGGAAAATTCCGGTGCCATCGGCTTCAGCTCGTCGAAATACACCTAGTAAAGAAGTTTGAAGCAGCTGTGAAACGGTGCGGGTGAGTTACAGCCAACTTTATCTTTTGCTATGAAAAATTTTCTGATATGAACGAAGTTATCTCGAGAACCGTTGATCGCACCTGGAAAATTCCGGTGCCATCGGCTTCAGCTCGTCGAAATACCCCTAGTAGAGAAGTTTGAAGCAGCTGTGAACTGTTGCGGGTGAGTTATATGCAAGTTTAGCAATTACTATGAAAAATTTTCTGATATGAACGAAGTTATCTCGAGAACCGTTGATCGCACCTGGAAAATTGCGATGCCATCGGCTTCAGCTCGTCGAAATACACCTAGTAAAGAAGTTTGAAGCAGCTGTGAACTGTTGCGGGTGAGTTATATGCAAGTTTAGCTATTACTATGAAAAATTTTCTGATATGAACGAAGTTATCTCGAGAACCGTTGGTCGCACATCTAAAATTTCTGTTCCATCCGCTTCAGCTCGTCGAAATACCCCCCGAAGGCAATTTTCAACCGGCTGCATTCAGTTGTCGGGGAAATAATTGCAGTCTTATCCGTTTTAGTGAAAATCGTGCGTTTCAGCAGCTGAAAAACACTTTTTTGAAGAAAAATTTTTTGAAATCTTGCATTTTGACGCCTTACGACACCGTCGATGGCCGCATGGCATCATTTTGTAGTACCGCACGCATTTTTTATACCGATCTGACGCCGTTTTTTGATTCACGTCTTTCGCCCTATGGTCGACGTTCTCTGAAGAACCGTTGATCGCACCTGAAAAATTCCTGTTTCATCGGCTTCAGTAGGACGAAATACACCTAGTACGATGTTTAGCAACGGCTGTGAACTGTTGCGGGTGAGTTACAGCCAACTTTATCTTTTACTATGAAAAATTTTCTGATATGAACGAAGTTATCTCGAGAACCGTTGATCGCACCTGGAAAATTCCGGTGCCATCGGCTTCAGCTCGTCGAAATACACCTAGTAAAGAAGTTTGAAGCAGCTGTGAAACGGTGCGGGTGAGTTACAGCCAACTTTATCTTTTGCTATGAAAAATTTTCTGATATGAACGAAGTTATCTCGAGAACCGTTGATCGCACCTGGAAAATTCCGGTGCCATCGGCTTCAGCTCGTCGAAATACCCCTAGTAGAGAAGTTTGAAGCAGCTGTGAACTGTTGCGGGTGAGTTATATGCAAGTTTAGCAATTACTATGAAAAATTTTCTGATATGAACGAAGTTATCTCGAGAACCGTTGATCGCACCTGGAAAATTGCGATGCCATCGGCTTCAGCTCGTCGAAATACACCTAGTAAAGAAGTTTGAAGCAGCTGTGAAACGGTGCGGGTGAGTTACAGCCAACTTTATCTTTTGCTATGAAAAATTTTCTGATATGAACGAAGTTATCTCGAGAACCGTTGATCGCACCTGGAAAATTCCAGTGCCATCGGCTTCAGCTCGTCGAAATACCCCTAGTAAAGAAGTTTGAAGCAGCTGTGAACTGTTGCTGGTGAGTTATATCCAAGTTTAGCAATTACTATGAAAAATTTTCTGATATGAACGAAGTTATCTCGAGAACCGTTCGTCGCACATCTAAAATTTCTGTTCCATCCGCTTCAGCTCGTCGAAATACCCCCCGAAGGCAATTTTCAAACGGCTGCATTCAGTTGTCGGGGAAATAATTGCAGTCTTATCCGTTTTAGTGAAAATCGTGCGTTTCAGCAGCTGAAAAACACTTTTTTGAAGAAAAATTTTTTGAAATCTTGCATTTTGACGCTTTGCGACACCGTAGATGGCTGCATGGCATCATTTTGTAGTACCGCACGCATTTTTTATAGCGATCTGACGCCGTTTTTTGATTCACATCTTTCGCCCTATGGTCGACGTTCTCTGAAGAACCGTTGATCGCACCTGAAAAATTCCTGTTGCATCGGCTTCAGTAGGACGAAATACACCTAGTACGATGTTTAGCAACGGCTGTGAACTGTTGCGGGTGAGTTACAGCCAACTTTATCGTTTACTATGAAAAATTTTCTGATATGAACGAAGTTATCTCGAGAACCGTTGATCGCACCTGGAAAATTCCGGTGCCATCGGCTTCAGCTCGTCGAAATACACCTAGTAAAGAAGTTTGAAGCAGCTGTGAAACGGTGCGGGTGAGTTACAGCCAACTTTATCTTTTGCTATGAAAAATTTTCTGATATGAACGAAGTTATCTCGAGAACCGTTGATCGCACCTGGAAAATTCCGGTGCCATCGGCTTCAGCTCGTCGAAATACACCTAGTAAAGAAGTTTGAAGCAGCTGTGAAACGGTGCGGGTGAGTTACAGCCAACTTTATCTTTTGCTATGAAAAATTATCTGATATGAACGAAGTTATCTCGAGAACCGTTGATCGCACCTGGAAAATTCCGGTGCCATCGGCTTCAGCTCGTCGAAATACCCCTAGTAGAGAAGTTTGAAGCAGCTGTGAACTGTTGCGGGTGAGTTATATGCAAGTTTAGCAATTACTATGAAAAATTTTCTGATATGAACGAAGTTATCTCGAGAACCGTTCGTCGCACATCTAAAATTTCTGTTCCATCCGCTTCAGCTCGTCGAAATACCCCCCGAAGGCAATTTTCAAACGGCTGCATTCTGTTGTCGGGGAAATAATTGCAGTCTTATCCGTTTTAGTGAAAATCGTGCGTTTCAGCAGCTGAAAAACACTTTTTTGAAGAAAAATTTTTTGAAATCTTGCATTTTGACGCTTTGCGACACCGTAGATGGCTGCATGGCATCATTTTGTAGTACCGCACGCATTTTTTATAGCGATCTGACGCCGTTTTTTGATTCACATCTTTCGCCCTATGGTCGACGTTCTCTGAAGAACCGTTGATCGCACCTGAAAAATTCCTGTTGCATCGGCTTCAGTAGGACGAAATACACCTAGTACGATGTTTAGCAACGGCTGTGAACTGTTGCGGGTGAGTTACAGCCAACTTTATCTTTTACTATGAAAAATTTTCTGATATGAACGAAGTTATCTCGAGAACCGTTGATCGCACCTGGAAAATTCCGGTGCCATCGGCTTCAGCTCGTCGAAATACACCTAGTAAAGAAGTTTGAAGCAGCTGTGAAACGGTGCGGGTGAGTTACAGCCAACTTTATCTTTTGCTATGAAAAATTTTCTGATATGAACGAATTTATCTCGAGAACCGTTGATCGCACCTGGAAAATTCCAGTGCCATCGGCTTCAGCTCGTCGAAATACCCCTAGTAAAGAAGTTTGAAGCAGCTGTGAACTGTTGCTGGTGAGTTATATCCAAGTTTAGCAATTACTATGAAAAATTTTCTGATATGAACGAAGTTATCTCGAGAACCGTTGGTCGCACATCTAAAATTTCTGTTCCATCCGCTTCAGCTCGTCGAAATACCCCCCGAAGGCAATTTTCAAACGGCTGCATTCAGTTGTCGGGGAAATAATTGCAGTCTTATCCGTTTTAGTGAAAATCGTGCGTTTCAGCAGCTGAAAAACACTTTTTTGAAGAAAAATTTTTTGAAATCTTGCATTTTGACGCTTTGCGACACCGTAGATGGCTGCATGGCATCATTTTGTAGTACCGCACGCATTTTTTATAGCGATCTGACGCCGTTTTTTGATTCACATCTTTCGCCCTATGGTCGACGTTCTCTGAAGAACCGCTGATCGCACCTGAAAAATTCCTGTTGCATCGGCTTCAGTAGGACGAAATACACCTAGTACGATGTTTAGCAACGGCTGTGAACTGTTGCGGGTGAGTTACAGCCAACTTTATCGTTTACTATGAAAAATTTTCTGATATGAACGAAGTTATCTCGAGAACCGTTGATCGCACCTGGAAAATTCCGGTGCCATCGGCTTCAGCTCGTCGAAATACCCCTAGTAGAGAAGTTTGAAGCAGCTGTGAACTGTTGCGGGTGAGTTATATGCAAGTTTAGCAATTACTATGAAAAATTTTCTGATATGAACGAAGTTATCTCGAGAACCGTTGATCGCACCTGGAAAATTGCGATGCCATCGGCTTCAGCTCGTCGAAATACACCTAGTAAAGAAGTTTGAAGCAGCTGTGAAACGGTGCGGGTGAGTTACAGCCAACTTTATCTTTTGCTATGAAAAATTTTCTGATATGAACGAAGTTATCTCGAGAACCGTTGATCGCACCTGGAAAATTCCAGTGCCATCGGCTTCAGCTCGTCGAAATACCCCTAGTAAAGAAGTTTGAAGCAGCTGTGAACTGTTGCTGGTGAGTTATATCCAAGTTTAGCAATTACTATGAAAAATTTTCTGATATGAACGAAGTTATCTCGAGAACCGTTCGTCGCACATCTAAAATTTCTGTTCCATCCGCTTCAGCTCGTCGAAATACCCCCCGAAGGCAATTTTCAAACGGCTGCATTCAGTTGTCGGGGAAATAATTGCAGTCTTATCCGTTTTAGTGAAAATCGTGCGTTTCAGCAGCTGAAAAACACTTTTTTGAAGAAAAATTTTTTGAAATCTTGCATTTTGACGCTTTGCGACACCGTAGATGGCTGCATGGCATCATTTTGTAGTACCGCACGCATTTTTTATAGCGATCTGACGCCGTTTTTTGATTCACATCTTTCGCCCTATGGTCGACGTTCTCTGAAGAACCGTTGATCGCACCTGAAAAATTCCTGTTGCATCGGCTTCAGTAGGACGAAATACACCTAGTACGATGTTTAGCAACGGCTGTGAACTGTTGCGGGTGAGTTACAGCCAACTTTATCGTTTACTATGAAAAATTTTCTGATATGAACGAAGTTATCTCGAGAACCGTTGATCGCACCTGGAAAATTCCGGTGCCATCGGCTTCAGCTCGTCGAAATACACCTAGTAAAGAAGTTTGAAGCAGCTGTGAAACGGTGCGGGTGAGTTACAGCCAACTTTATCTTTTGCTATGAAAAATTTTCTGATATGAACGAAGTTATCTCGAGAACCGTTGATCGCACCTGGAAAATTCCGGTGCCATCGGCTTCAGCTCGTCGAAATACACCTAGTAAAGAAGTTTGAAGCAGCTGTGAAACGGTGCGGGTGAGTTACAGCCAACTTTATCTTTTGCTATGAAAAATTATCTGATATGAACGAAGTTATCTCGAGAACCGTTGATCGCACCTGGAAAATTCCGGTGCCATCGGCTTCAGCTCGTCGAAATACCCCTAGTAGAGAAGTTTGAAGCAGCTGTGAACTGTTGCGGGTGAGTTATATGCAAGTTTAGCAATTACTATGAAAAATTTTCTGATATGAACGAAGTTATCTCGAGAACCGTTCGTCGCACATCTAAAATTTCTGTTCCATCCGCTTCAGCTCGTCGAAATACCCCCCGAAGGCAATTTTCAAACGGCTGCATTCTGTTGTCGGGGAAATAATTGCAGTCTTATCCGTTTTAGTGAAAATCGTGCGTTTCAGCAGCTGAAAAACACTTTTTTGAAGAAAAATTTTTTGAAATCTTGCATTTTGACGCTTTGCGACACCGTAGATGGCTGCATGGCATCATTTTGTAGTACCGCACGCATTTTTTATAGCGATCTGACGCCGTTTTTTGATTCACATCTTTCGCCCTATGGTCGACGTTCTCTGAAGAACCGTTGATCGCACCTGAAAAATTCCTGTTGCATCGGCTTCAGTAGGACGAAATACACCTAGTACGATGTTTAGCAACGGCTGTGAACTGTTGCGGGTGAGTTACAGCCAACTTTATCTTTTACTATGAAAAATTTTCTGATATGAACGAAGTTATCTCGAGAACCGTTGATCGCACCTGGAAAATTCCGGTGCCATCGGCTTCAGCTCGTCGAAATACACCTAGTAAAGAAGTTTGAAGCAGCTGTGAAACGGTGCGGGTGAGTTACAGCCAACTTTATCTTTTGCTATGAAAAATTTTCTGATATGAACGAATTTATCTCGAGAACCGTTGATCGCACCTGGAAAATTCCAGTGCCATCGGCTTCAGCTCGTCGAAATACCCCTAGTAAAGAAGTTTGAAGCAGCTGTGAACTGTTGCTGGTGAGTTATATCCAAGTTTAGCAATTACTATGAAAAATTTTCTGATATGAACGAAGTTATCTCGAGAACCGTTGGTCGCACATCTAAAATTTCTGTTCCATCCGCTTCAGCTCGTCGAAATACCCCCCGAAGGCAATTTTCAAACGGCTGCATTCAGTTGTCGGGGAAATAATTGCAGTCTTATCCGTTTTAGTGAAAATCGTGCGTTTCAGCAGCTGAAAAACACTTTTTTGAAGAAAAATTTTTTGAAATCTTGCATTTTGACGCTTTGCGACACCGTAGATGGCTGCATGGCATCATTTTGTAGTACCGCACGCATTTTTTATAGCGATCTGACGCCGTTTTTTGATTCACATCTTTCGCCCTATGGTCGACGTTCTCTGAAGAACCGCTGATCGCACCTGAAAAATTCCTGTTGCATCGGCTTCAGTAGGACGAAATACACCTAGTACGATGTTTAGCAACGGCTGTGAACTGTTGCGGGTGAGTTACAGCCAACTTTATCGTTTACTATGAAAAATTTTCTGATATGAACGAAGTTATCTCGAGAACCGTTGATCGCACCTGGAAAATTCCGGTGCCATCGGCTTCAGCTCGTCGAAATACACCTAGTAAAGAAGTTTGAAGCAGCTGTGAAACGGTGCGGGTGAGTTACAGCCAACTTTATCTTTTGCTATGAAAAATTTTCTGATATGAACGAAGTTATCTCGAGAACCGTTGATCGCACCTGGAAAATTCCGGTGCCATCGGCTTCAGCTCGTCGAAATACACCTAGTAAAGAAGTTTGAAGCAGCTGTGAAACGGTGCGGGTGAGTTACAGCCAACTTTATCTTTTGCTATGAAAAATTATCTGATATGAACGAAGTTATCTCGAGAACCGTTGATCGCACCTGGAAAATTCCGGTGCCATCGGCTTCAGCTCGTCGAAATACCCCTAGTAGAGAAGTTTGAAGCAGCTGTGAACTGTTGCGGGTGAGTTATATGCAAGTTTAGCAATTACTATGAAAAATTTTCTGATATGAACGAAGTTATCTCGAGAACCGTTCGTCGCACATCTAAAATTTCTGTTCCATCCGCTTCAGCTCGTCGAAATACCCCCCGAAGGCAATTTTCAAACGGCTGCATTCAGTTGTCGGGGAAATAATTGCAGTCTTATCCGTTTTAGTGAAAATCGTGCGTTTCAGCAGCTGAAAAACACTTTTTTGAAGAAAAATTTTTTGAAATCTTGCATTTTGACGCTTTGCGACACCGTAGATGGCTGCATGGCATCATTTTGTAGTACCGCACGCATTTTTTATAGCGATCTGACGCCGTTTTTTGTTTCACATCTTTCGCCCTATGGTCGACGTTCTCTGAAGAACCGCTGATCGCACCTGAAAAATTCCTGTTGCATCGGCTTCAGTAGGACGAAATACACCTAGTACGATGTTTAGCAACGGCTGTGAACTGTTGCGGGTGAGTTACAGCCAACTTTATCTTTTACTATGAAAAATTTTCTGATATGAACGAAGTTATCTCGAGAACCGTTGATCGCACCTGGAAAATTCCGGTGCCATCGGCTTCAGCTCGTCGAAATACACCTAGTAAAGAAGTTTGAAGCAGCTGTGAAACGGTGCGGGTGAGTTACAGCCAACTTTATCTTTTGCTATGAAAAATTTTCTGATATGAACGAAGTTATCTCGAGAACCGTTGATCGCACCTGGAAAATTCCGGTGCCATCGGCTTCAGCTCGTCGAAATACACCTAGTAAAGAAGTTTGAAGCAGCTGTGAAACGGTGCGGGTGAGTTACAGCCAACTTTATCTTTTGCTATGAAAAATTTTCTGATATGAACGAAGTTATCTCGAGAACCGTTGATCGCACCTGGAAAATTCCAGTGCCATCGGCTTCAGCTCGTCGAAATACCCCTAGTAGAGAAGTTTGAAGCAGCTGTGAACTGTTGCGGGTGAGTTATATGCAAGTTTAGCTATTACTATGAAAAATTTTCTGATATGAACGAAGTTATCTCGAGAACCGTTGATCGCACCTGGAAAATTGCGATGCCATCGGCTTCAGCTCGTCGAAATACACCTAGTAAAGAAGTTTGAAGCAGCTGTGAAACGGTGCGGGTGAGTTACAGCCAACTTTATCTTTTGCTATGAAAAATTTTCTGATATGAACGAAGTTATCTCGAGAACCGTTGATCGCACCTGGAAAATGCCAGTGCCATCGGCTTCAGCTCGTCGAAATACCCCTAGTAAAGAAGTTTGAAGCAGCTGTGAACTGTTGCTGGTGAGTTATATCCAAGTTTAGCAATTACTATGAAAAATTTTCTGATATGAACGAAGTTATCTCGAGAACCGTTCGTCGCACATCTAAAATTTCTGTTCCATCCGCTTCAGCTCGTCGAAATACCCCCCGAAGGCAATTTTCAAACGGCTGCATTCAGTTGTCGGGGAAATAATTGCAGTCTTATCCGTTTTAGTGAAAATCGTGCGTTTCAGCAGCTGAAAAACACTTTTTTGAAGAAAAATTTTTTGAAATCTTGCATTTTGACGCTTTGCGACACCGTAGATGGCTGCATGGCATCATTTTGTAGTACCGCACGCATTTTTTATAGCGATCTGACGCCGTTTTTTGATTCACATCTTTCGCCCTATGGTCGACGTTCTCTGAAGAACCGTTGATCGCACCTGAAAAATTCCTGTTGCATCGGCTTCAGTAGGACGAAATACACCTAGTACGATGTTTAGCAACGGCTGTGAACTGTTGCGGGTGAGTTACAGCCAACTTTATCGTTTACTATGAAAAATTTTCTGATATGAACGAAGTTATCTCGAGAACCGTTGATCGCACCTGGAAAATTCCGGTGCCATCGGCTTCAGCTCGTCGAAATACACCTAGTAAAGAAGTTTGAAGCAGCTGTGAAACGGTGCGGGTGAGTTACAGCCAACTTTATCTTTTGCTATGAAAAATTTTCTGATATGAACGAAGTTATCTCGAGAACCGTTGATCGCACCTGGAAAATTCCGGTGCCATCGGCTTCAGCTCGTCGAAATACACCTAGTAAAGAAGTTTGAAGCAGCTGTGAAACGGTGCGGGTGAGTTACAGCCAACTTTATCTTTTGCTATGAAAAATTATCTGATATGAACGAAGTTATCTCGAGAACCGTTGATCGCACCTGGAAAATTCCGGTGCCATCGGCTTCAGCTCGTCGAAATACCCCTAGTAGAGAAGTTTGAAGCAGCTGTGAACTGTTGCGGGTGAGTTATATGCAAGTTTAGCAATTACTATGAAAAATTTTCTGATATGAACGAAGTTATCTCGAGAACCGTTCGTTGCACATCTAAAATTTCTGTTCCATCCGCTTCAGCTCGTCGAAATACCCCCCGAAGGCAATTTTCAAACGGCTGCATTCTGTTGTCGGGGAAATAATTGCAGTCTTATCCGTTTTAGTGAAAATCGTGCGTTTCAGCAGCTGAAAAACACTTTTTTGAAGAAAAATTTTTTGAAATCTTGCATTTTGACGCTTTGCGACACCGTAGATGGCTGCATGGCATCATTTTGTAGTACCGCACGCATTTTTTATAGCGATCTGACGCCGTTTTTTGATTCACATCTTTCGCCCTATGGTCGACGTTCTCTGAAGAACCGTTGATCGCACCTGAAAAATTCCTGTTGCATCGGCTTCAGTAGGACGAAATACACCTAGTACGATGTTTAGCAACGGCTGTGAACTGTTGCGGGTGAGTTACAGCCAACTTTATCTTTTACTATGAAAAATTTTCTGATATGAACGAAGTTATCTCGAGAACCGTTGATCGCACCTGGAAAATTCCGGTGCCATCGGCTTCAGCTCGTCGAAATACCCCTAGTAGAGAAGTTTGAAGCAGCTGTGAACTGTTGCGGGTGAGTTATATGCAAGTTTAGCAATTACTATGAAAAATTTTCTGATATGAACGAAGTTATCTCGAGAACCGTTCGTTGCACATCTAAAATTTCTGTTCCATCCGCTTCAGCTCGTCGAAATACCCCCCGAAGGCAATTTTCAAACGGCTGCATTCTGTTGTCGGGGAAATAATTGCAGTCTTATCCGTTTTAGTGAAAATCGTGCGTTTCAGCAGCTGAAAAACACTTTTTTGAAGAAAAATTTTTTGAAATCTTGCATTTTGACGCTTTGCGACACCGTAGATGGCTGCATGGCATCATTTTGTAGTACCGCACGCATTTTTTATAGCGATCTGACGCCGTTTTTTGATTCACATCTTTCGCCCTATGGTCGACGTTCTCTGAAGAACCGTTGATCGCACCTGAAAAATTCCTGTTGCATCGGCTTCAGTAGGACGAAATACACCTAGTACGATGTTTAGCAACGGCTGTGAACTGTTGCGGGTGAGTTACAGCCAACTTTATCTTTTACTATGAAAAATTTTCTGATATGAACGAAGTTATCTCGAGAACCGTTGATCGCACCTGGAAAATTCCGGTGCCATCGGCTTCAGCTCGTCGAAATACACCTAGTAAAGAAGTTTGAAGCAGCTGTGAAACGGTGCGGGTGAGTTACAGCCAACTTTATCTTTTGCTATGAAAAATTTTCTGATATGAACGAAGTTATCTCGAGAACCGTTGATCGCACCTGGAAAATTCCAGTGCCATCGGCTTCAGCTCGTCGAAATACCCCTAGTAAAGAAGTTTGAAGCAGCTGTGAACTGTTGCTGGTGAGTTATATCCAAGTTTAGCAATTACTATGAAAAATTTTCTGATATGAACGAAGTTATCTCGAGAACCGTTGGTCGCACATCTAAAATTTCTGTTCCATCCGCTTCAGCTCGTCGAAATACCCCCCGAAGGCAATTTTCAAACGGCTGCATTCAGTTGTCGGGGAAATAATTGCAGTCTTATCCGTTTTAGTGAAAATCGTGCGTTTCAGCAGCTGAAAAACACTTTTTTGAAGAAAAATTTTTTGAAATCTTGCATTTTGACGCTTTGCGACACCGTAGATGGCTGCATGGCATCATTTTGTAGTACCGCACGCATTTTTTATAGCGATCTGACGCCGTTTTTTGATTCACATCTTTCGCCCTATGGTCGACGTTCTCTGAAGAACCGCTGATCGCACCTGAAAAATTCCTGTTGCATCGGCTTCAGTAGGACGAAATACACCTAGTACGATGTTTAGCAACGGCTGTGAACTGTTGCGGGTGAGTTACAGCCAACTTTATCTTTTACTATGAAAAATTTTCTGATATGAACGAAGTTATCTCGAGAACCGTTGATCGCACCTGGAAAATTCCGGTGCCATCGGCTTCAGCTCGTCGAAATACACCTAGTAAAGAAGTTTGAAGCAGCTGTGAAACGGTGCGGGTGAGTTACAGCCAACTTTATCTTTTGCTATGAAAAATTTTCTGATATGAACGAAGTTATCTCGAGAACCGTTGATCGCACCTGGAAAATTCCGGTGCCATCGGCTTCAGCTCGTCGAAATACACCTAGTAAAGAAGTTTGAAGCAGCTGTGAAACGGTGCGGGTGAGTTACAGCCAACTTTATCTTTTGCTATGAAAAATTTTCTGATATGAACGAAGTTATCTCGAGAACCGTTGATCGCACCTGGAAAATTCCAGTGCCATCGGCTTCAGCTCGTCGAAATACCCCTAGTAGAGAAGTTTGAAGCAGCTGTGAACTGTTGCGGGTGAGTTATATGCAAGTTTAGCAATTACTATGAAAAATTTTCTGATATGAACGAAGTTATCTCGAGAACCGTTGATCGCACCTGGAAAATTGCGATGCCATCGGCTTCAGCTCGTCGAAATACACCTAGTAAAGAAGTTTGAAGCAGCTGTGAACTGTTGCGGGTGAGTTATATGCAAGTTTAGCTATTACTATGAAAAATTTTCTGATATGAACGAAGTTATCTCGAGAACCGTTGGTCGCACATCTAAAATTTCTGTTCCATCCGCTTCAGCTCGTCGAAATACCCCCCGAAGGCAATTTTCAACCGGCTGCATTCAGTTGTTGGGGAAATAATTGCAGTCTTATCCGTTTTAGTGAAAATCGTGCGTTTCAGCAGCTGAAAAACACTTTTTTGAAGAAAAATTTTTTGAAATCTTGCATTTTGACGCTTTACGACACCGTCGATGGCTGCATGGCATCATTTTGTAGTACCGCACGCATTTTTTATACCGATCTGACGCCGTTTTTTGATTCACGTCTTTCGCCCTATGGTCGACGTTCTCTGAAGAACCGTTGATCGCACCTGAAAAATTCCTGTTTCATCGGCTTCAGTAGGACGAAATACACCTAGTACGATGTTTAGCAACGGCTGTGAACTGTTGCGGGTGAGTTACAGCCAACTTTATCTTTTACTATGAAAAATTTTCTGATATGAACGAAGTTATCTCGAGAACCGTTGATCGCACCTGGAAAATTCCGGTGCCATCGGCTTCAGCTCGTCGAAATACACCTAGTAAAGAAGTTTGAAGCAGCTGTGAAACGGTGCGGGTGAGTTACAGCCAACTTTATCTTTTGCTATGAAAAATTTTCTGATATGAACGAAGTTATCTCGAGAAACGTTGATCGCACCTGGAAAATTCCGGTGCCATCGGCTTCAGCTCGTCGAAATATACCTAGTAAAGAAGTTTGAAGCAGCTGTGAACTGTTGCTGGTGAGTTATATCCAAGTTTAGCAATTACTATGAAAAATTTTCTGATATGAACGAAGTTATCTCGAGAACCGTTGATCGCACCTGGAAAATTGCGATGCCATCGGCTTCAGCTCGTCGAAATACACCTAGTAAAGAAGTTTGAAGCAGCTGTGAAACGGTGCGGGTGAGTTACAGCCAACTTTATCTTTTGCTATGAAAAATTTTCTGATATGAACGAAGTTATCTCGAGAACCGTTGATCGCACCTGGAAAATGCCAGTGCCATCGGCTTCAGCTCGTCGAAATACCCCTAGTAAAGAAGTTTGAAGCAGCTGTGAACTGTTGCTGGTGAGTTATATCCAAGTTTAGCAATGACTATGAAAAATTTTCTGATATGAACGAAGTTATCTCGAGAACCGTTCGTCGCACATCTAAAATTTCTGTTCCATCCGCTTCAGCTCGTCGAAATACCCCCCGAAGGCAATTTTCAAACGGCTGCATTCAGTTGTCGGGGAAATAATTGCAGTCTTATCCGTTTTAGTGAAAATCGTGCGTTTCAGCAGCTGAAAAACACTTTTTTGAAGAAAAATTTTTTGAAATCTTGCATTTTGACGCTTTGCGACACCGTAGATGGCTGCATGGCATCATTTTGTAGTACCGCACGCATTTTTTATAGCGATCTGACGCCGTTTTTTGATTCACATCTTTCGCCCTATGGTCGACGTTCTCTGAAGAACCGTTGATCGCACCTGAAAAATTCCTGTTGCATCGGCTTCAGTAGGACGAAATACACCTAGTACGATGTTTAGCAACGGCTGTGAACTGTTGCGGGTGAGTTACAGCCAACTTTATCGTTTACTATGAAAAATTTTCTGATATGAACGAAGTTATCTCGAGAACCGTTGATCGCACCTGGAAAATTCCGGTGCCATCGGCTTCAGCTCGTCGAAATACACCTAGTAAAGAAGTTTGAAGCAGCTGTGAAACGGTGCGGGTGAGTTACAGCCAACTTTATCTTTTGCTATGAAAAATTTTCTGATATGAACGAAGTTATCTCGAGAACCGTTGATCGCACCTGGAAAATTCCGGTGCCATCGGCTTCAGCTCGTCGAAATACACCTAGTAAAGAAGTTTGAAGCAGCTGTGAAACGGTGCGGGTGAGTTACAGCCAACTTTATCTTTTGCTATGAAAAATTATCTGATATGAACGAAGTTATCTCGAGAACCGTTGATCGCACCTGGAAAATTCCGGTGCCATCGGCTTCAGCTCGTCGAAATACCCCTAGTAGAGAAGTTTGAAGCAGCTGTGAACTGTTGCGGGTGAGTTATATGCAAGTTTAGCAATTACTATGAAAAATTTTCTGATATGAACGAAGTTATCTCGAGAACCGTTCGTCGCACATCTAAAATTTCTGTTCCATCCGCTTCAGCTCGTCGAAATACCCCCCGAAGGCAATTTTCAAACGGCTGCATTCTGTTGTCGGGGAAATAATTGCAGTCTTATCCGTTTTAGTGAAAATCGTGCGTTTCAGCAGCTGAAAAACACTTTTTTGAAGAAAAATTTTTTGAAATCTTGCATTTTGACGCTTTGCGACACCGTAGATGGCTGCATGGCATCATTTTGTAGTACCGCACGCATTTTTTATAGCGATCTGACGCCGTTTTTTGATTCACATCTTTCGCCCTATGGTCGACGTTCTCTGAAGAACCGTTGATCGCACCTGAAAAATTCCTGTTGCATCGGCTTCAGTAGGACGAAATACACCTAGTACGATGTTTAGCAACGGCTGTGAACTGTTGCGGGTGAGTTACAGCCAACTTTATCTTTTACTATGAAAAATTTTCTGATATGAACGAAGTTATCTCGAGAACCGTTGATCGCACCTGGAAAATTCCGGTGCCATCGGCTTCAGCTCGTCGAAATACACCTAGTAAAGAAGTTTGAAGCAGCTGTGAAACGGTGCGGGTGAGTTACAGCCAACTTTATCTTTTGCTATGAAAAATTTTCTGATATGAACGAAGTTATCTCGAGAACCGTTGATCGCACCTGGAAAATTCCAGTGCCATCGGCTTCAGCTCGTCGAAATACCCCTAGTAGAGAAGTTTGAAGCAGCTGTGAACTGTTGCGGGTGAGTTATATGCAAGTTTAGCAATTACTATGAAAAATTTTCTGATATGAACGAAGTTATCTCGAGAACCGTTGATCGCACCTGGAAAATTGCGATGCCATCGGCTTCAGCTCGTCGAAATACACCTAGTAAAGAAGTTTGAAGCAGCTGTGAACTGTTGCGGGTGAGTTATATGCAAGTTTAGCTATTACTATGAAAAATTTTCTGATATGAACGAAGTTATCTCGAGAACCGTTGGTCGCACATCTAAAATTTCTGTTCCATCCGCTTCAGCTCGTCGAAATACCCCCCGAAGGCAATTTTCAACCGGCTGCATTCAGTTGTTGGGGAAATAATTGCAGTCTTATCCGTTTTAGTGAAAATCGTGCGTTTCAGCAGCTGAAAAACACTTTTTTGAAGAAAAATTTTTTGAAATCTTGCATTTTGACGCTTTACGACACCGTCGATGGCTGCATGGCATCATTTTGTAGTACCGCACGCATTTTTTATACCGATCTGACGCCGTTTTTTGATTCACGTCTTTCGCCCTATGGTCGACGTTCTCTGAAGAACCGTTGATCGCACCTGAAAAATTCCTGTTTCATCGGCTTCAGTAGGACGAAATACACCTAGTACGATGTTTAGCAACGGCTGTGAACTGTTGCGGGTGAGTTACAGCCAACTTTATCTTTTACTATGAAAAATTTTCTGATATGAACGAAGTTATCTCGAGAACCGTTGATCGCACCTGGAAAATTCCGGTGCCATCGGCTTCAGCTCGTCGAAATACACCTAGTAAAGAAGTTTGAAGCAGCTGTGAAACGGTGCGGGTGAGTTACAGCCAACTTTATCTTTTGCTATGAAAAATTTTCTGATATGAACGAAGTTATCTCGAGAAACGTTGATCGCACCTGGAAAATTCCGGTGCCATCGGCTTCAGCTCGTCGAAATATACCTAGTAAAGAAGTTTGAAGCAGCTGTGAACTGTTGCTGGTGAGTTATATCCAAGTTTAGCAATTACTATGAAAAATTTTCTGATATGAACGAAGTTATCTCGAGAACCGTTGATCGCACCTGGAAAATTGCGATGCCATCGGCTTCAGCTCGTCGAAATACACCTAGTAAAGAAGTTTGAAGCAGCTGTGAAACGGTGCGGGTGAGTTACAGCCAACTTTATCTTTTGCTATGAAAAATTTTCTGATATGAACGAAGTTATCTCGAGAACCGTTGATCGCACCTGGAAAATGCCAGTGCCATCGGCTTCAGCTCGTCGAAATACCCCTAGTAAAGAAGTTTGAAGCAGCTGTGAACTGTTGCTGGTGAGTTATATCCAAGTTTAGCAATGACTATGAAAAATTTTCTGATATGAACGAAGTTATCTCGAGAACCGTTCGTCGCACATCTAAAATTTCTGTTCCATCCGCTTCAGCTCGTCGAAATACCCCCCGAAGGCAATTTTCAAACGGCTGCATTCAGTTGTCGGGGAAATAATTGCAGTCTTATCCGTTTTAGTGAAAATCGTGCGTTTCAGCAGCTGAAAAACACTTTTTTGAAGAAAAATTTTTTGAAATCTTGCATTTTGACGCTTTGCGACACCGTAGATGGCTGCATGGCATCATTTTGTAGTACCGCACGCATTTTTTATAGCGATCTGACGCCGTTTTTTGATTCACATCTTTCGCCCTATGGTCGACGTTCTCTGAAGAACCGTTGATCGCACCTGAAAAATTCCTGTTGCATCGGCTTCAGTAGGACGAAATACACCTAGTACGATGTTTAGCAACGGCTGTGAACTGTTGCGGGTGAGTTACAGCCAACTTTATCGTTTACTATGAAAAATTTTCTGATATGAACGAAGTTATCTCGAGAACCGTTGATCGCACCTGGAAAATTCCGGTGCCATCGGCTTCAGCTCGTCGAAATACACCTAGTAAAGAAGTTTGAAGCAGCTGTGAAACGGTGCGGGTGAGTTACAGCCAACTTTATCTTTTGCTATGAAAAATTTTCTGATATGAACGAAGTTATCTCGAGAACCGTTGATCGCACCTGGAAAATTCCGGTGCCATCGGCTTCAGCTCGTCGAAATACACCTAGTAAAGAAGTTTGAAGCAGCTGTGAAACGGTGCGGGTGAGTTACAGCCAACTTTATCTTTTGCTATGAAAAATTATCTGATATGAACGAAGTTATCTCGAGAACCGTTGATCGCACCTGGAAAATTCCGGTGCCATCGGCTTCAGCTCGTCGAAATACCCCTAGTAGAGAAGTTTGAAGCAGCTGTGAACTGTTGCGGGTGAGTTATATGCAAGTTTAGCAATTACTATGAAAAATTTTCTGATATGAACGAAGTTATCTCGAGAACCGTTCGTCGCACATCTAAAATTTCTGTTCCATCCGCTTCAGCTCGTCGAAATACCCCCCGAAGGCAATTTTCAAACGGCTGCATTCTGTTGTCGGGGAAATAATTGCAGTCTTATCCGTTTTAGTGAAAATCGTGCGTTTCAGCAGCTGAAAAACACTTTTTTGAAGAAAAATTTTTTGAAATCTTGCATTTTGACGCTTTGCGACACCGTAGATGGCTGCATGGCATCATTTTGTAGTACCGCACGCATTTTTTATAGCGATCTGACGCCGTTTTTTGATTCACATCTTTCGCCCTATGGTCGACGTTCTCTGAAGAACCGTTGATCGCACCTGAAAAATTCCTGTTGCATCGGCTTCAGTAGGACGAAATACACCTAGTACGATGTTTAGCAACGGCTGTGAACTGTTGCGGGTGAGTTACAGCCAACTTTATCTTTTACTATGAAAAATTTTCTGATATGAACGAAGTTATCTCGAGAACCGTTGATCGCACCTGGAAAATTCCGGTGCCATCGGCTTCAGCTCGTCGAAATACACCTAGTAAAGAAGTTTGAAGCAGCTGTGAAACGGTGCGGGTGAGTTACAGCCAACTTTATCTTTTGCTATGAAAAATTTTCTGATATGAACGAAGTTATCTCGAGAACCGTTGATCGCACCTGGAAAATTCCAGTGCCATCGGCTTCAGCTCGTCGAAATACCCCTAGTAAAGAAGTTTGAAGCAGCTGTGAACTGTTGCTGGTGAGTTATATCCAAGTTTAGCAATTACTATGAAAAATGTTCTGATATGAACGAAGTTATCTCGAGAACCGTTGGTCGCACATCTAAAATTTCTGTTCCATCCGCTTCAGCTCGTCGAAATACCCCCCGAAGGCAATTTTCAAACGGCTGCATTCAGTTGTCGGGGAAATAATTGCAGTCTTATCCGTTTTAGTGAAAATCGTGCGTTTCAGCAGCTGAAAAACACTTTTTTGAAGAAAAATTTTTTGAAATCTTGCATTTTGACGCTTTGCGACACCGTAGATGGCTGCATGGCATCATTTTGTAGTACCGCACGCATTTTTTATAGCGATCTGACGCCGTTTTTTGATTCACATCTTTCGCCCTATGGTCGACGTTCTCTGAAGAACCGCTGATCGCACCTGAAAAATTCCTGTTGCATCGGCTTCAGTAGGACGAAATACACCTAGTACGATGTTTAGCAACGGCTGTGAACTGTTGCGGGTGAGTTACAGCCAACTTTATCTTTTACTATGAAAAATTTTCTGATATGAACGAAGTTATCTCGAGAACCGTTGATCGCACCTGGAAAATTCCGGTGCCATCGGCTTCAGCTCGTCGAAATACACCTAGTAAAGAAGTTTGAAGCAGCTGTGAAACGGTGCGGGTGAGTTACAGCCAACTTTATCTTTTGCTATGAAAAATTTTCTGATATGAACGAAGTTATCTCGAGAACCGTTGATCGCACCTGGAAAATTCCGGTGCCATCGGCTTCAGCTCGTCGAAATACACCTAGTAAAGAAGTTTGAAGCAGCTGTGAAACGGTGCGGGTGAGTTACAGCCAACTTTATCTTTTGCTATGAAAAATTTTCTGATATGAACGAAGTTATCTCGAGAACCGTTGATCGCACCTGGAAAATTCCAGTGCCATCGGCTTCAGCTCGTCGAAATACCCCTAGTAGAGAAGTTTGAAGCAGCTGTGAACTGTTGCGGGTGAGTTATATGCAAGTTTAGCAATTACTATGAAAAATTTTCTGATATGAACGAAGTTATCTCGAGAACCGTTGATCGCACCTGGAAAATTGCGATGCCATCGGCTTCAGCTCGTCGAAATACACCTAGTAAAGAAGTTTGAAGCAGCTGTGAACTGTTGCGGGTGAGTTATATGCAAGTTTAGCTATTACTATGAAAAATTTTCTGATATGAACGAAGTTATCTCGAGAACCGTTGGTCGCACATCTAAAATTTCTGTTCCATCCGCTTCAGCTCGTCGAAATTTTCCCCGAAGGCAATTTTCAACCGGCTGCATTCAGTTGTTGGGGAAATAATTGCAGTCTTATCCGTTTTAGTGAAAATCGTGCGTTTCAGCAGCTGAAAAACACTTTTTTGAAGAAAAATTTTTTGAAATCTTGCATTTTGACGCTTTACGACACCGTCGATGGCTGCATGGCATCATTTTGTAGTACCGCACGCATTTTTTATACCGATCTGACGCCGTTTTTTGATTCACGTCTTTCGCCCTATGGTCGACGTTCTCTGAAGAACCGTTGATCGCACCTGAAAAATTCCTGTTTCATCGGCTTCAGTAGGACGAAATACACCTAGTACGATGTTTAGCAACGGCTGTGAACTGTTGCGGGTGAGTTACAGCCAACTTTATCTTTTACTATGAAAAATTTTCTGATATGAACGAAGTTATCTCGAGAACCGTTGATCGCACCTGGAAAATTCCGGTGCCATCGGCTTCAGCTCGTCGAAATACACCTAGTAAAGAAGTTTGAAGCAGCTGTGAAACGGTGCGGGTGAGTTACAGCCAACTTTATCTTTTGCTATGAAAAATTTTCTGATATGAACGAAGTTATCTCGAGAAACGTTGATCGCACCTGGAAAATTCCGGTGCCATCGGCTTCAGCTCGTCGAAATATACCTAGTAAAGAAGTTTGAAGCAGCTGTGAACTGTTGCTGGTGAGTTATATCCAAGTTTAGCAATTACTATGAAAAATTTTCTGATATGAACGAAGTTATCTCGAGAACCGTTGGTCGCACATCTAAAATTTCTGTTCCATCCGCTTCAGCTCGTCGAAATACCCCCCGAAGGCAATTTTCAAACGGCTGCATTCAGTTGTCGGGGAAATAATTGCAGTCTTATCCGTTTTAGTGAAAATCGTGCGTTTCAGCAGCTGAAAAACACTTTTTTGAAGAAAAATTTTTTGAAATCTTGCATTTTGACGCTTTACGACACCGTCGATGGCTGCATGGCATCATTTTGTAGTACCGCACGCATTTTTTATACCGATCTGACGCCGTTTTTTGATTCACGTCTTTCGCCCTATGGTCGACGTTCTCTGAAGAACCGTTGATCGCACCTGAAAAATTCCTGTTTCATCGGCTTCAGTAGGACGAAATACACCTAGTACGATGTTTAGCAACGGCTGTGAACTGTTGCGGGTGAGTTACAGCCAACTTTATCTTTTACTATGAAAAATTTTCTGATATGAACGAAGTTATCTCGAGAACCGTTGATCGCACCTGGAAAATTCCGAAGCCATCGGCTTCAGCTCGTCGAAATACACCTAGTAAAGAAGTTTGAAGCAGCTGTGAAACGGTGCGGGTGAGTTACAGCCAACTTTATCTTTTGCTATGAAAAATTTTCTGATATGAACGAAGTTATCTCGAGAAACGTTGATCGCACCTGGAAAATTCCGGTGCCATCGGCTTCAGCTCGTCGAAATATACCTAGTAAAGAAGTTTGAAGCAGCTGTGAACTGTTGCTGGTGAGTTATATCCAAGTTTAGCAATTACTATGAAAAATTTTCTCATATGAACGAAGTTATCTCGAGAACCGTTGGTCGCACATCTAAAATTTCTGTTCCATCCGCTTCAGCTCGTCGAAATACCCCCCGAAGGCAATTTTCAAACGGCTGCATTCAGTTGTCGGGGAAATAATTGCAGTCTTATCCGTTTTAGTGAAAATCGTGCGTTTCAGCAGCTGAAAAACACTTTTTTGAAGAAAAATTTTTTGAAATCTTGCATTTTGACGCTTTACGACACCGTAGATGGCTGCATGGCATCATTTTGTAGTACCGCACGCATTTTTTATACCGATCTGACGCCGTTTTTTGATTCACGTCTTTCGCCCTATGGTCGACGTTCTCTGAAGAACCGTTGATCGCACCTGAAAAATTCCTGTTTCATCGGCTTCAGTAGGACGAAATACACCTAGTACGATGTTTAGCAACGGCTGTGAACTGTTGCGGGTGAGTTACAGCCAACTTTATCTTTTACTATGAAAAATTTTCTGATATGAACGAAGTTATCTCGAGAACCGTTGATCGCACCTGGAAAATTCCGGTGCCATCGGCTTCAGCTCGTCGAAATACACCTAGTAAAGAAGTTTGAAGCAGCTGTGAACTGTTGCGGGTGAGTTATATGCAAGTTTAGCAATTACTATGAAAAATTTTCTGATATGAACGAAGTTATCTCGAGAACCGTTGATCGCACCTGGAAAATTGCGATGCCATCGGCTTCAGCTCGTCGAAATACACCTAGTAAAGAAGTTTGAAGCAGCTGTGAACTGTTGCGGGTGAGTTATATGCAAGTTTAGCTATTACTATGAAAAATTTTCTGATATGAACGAAGTTATCTCGAGAACCGTTGGTCGCACATCTAAAATTTCTGTTCCATCCGCTTCAGCTCGTCGAAATACCCCCCGAAGGCAATTTTCAACCGGCTGCATTCAGTTGTCGGGGAAATAATTGCAGTCTTATCCGTTTTAGTGAAAATCGTGCGTTTCAGCAGCTGAAAAACACTTTTTTGAAGAAAAATTTTTTGAAATCTTGCATTTTGACGCTTTACGACACCGTCGATGGCTGCATGGCATCATTTTGTAGTACCGCACGCATTTTTTATACCGATCTGACGCCGTTTTTTGATTCACGTCTTTCGCCCTATGGTCGACGTTCTCTGAAGAACCGTTGATCGCACCTGAAAAATTCCTGTTTCATCGGCTTCAGTAGGACGAAATACACCTAGTACGATGTTTAGCAACGGCTGTGAACTGTTGCGGGTGAGTTACAGCCAACTTTATCTTTTACTATGAAAAATTTTCTGATATGAACGAAGTTATCTCGAGAACCGTTGATCGCACCTGGAAAATTCCGGTGCCATCGGCTTCAGCTCGTCGAAATACACCTAGTAAAGAAGTTTGAAGCAGCTGTGAAACGGTGCGGGTGAGTTACAGCCAACTTTATCTTTTGCTATGAAAAATTTTCTGATATGAACGAAGTTATCTCGAGAACCGTTGATCGCACCTGGAAAATTCCGGTGCCATCGGCTTCAGCTCGTCGAAATACCCCTAGTAGAGAAGTTTGAAGCAGCTGTGAACTGTTGCGGGTGAGTTATATGCAAGTTTAGCAATTACTATGAAAAATTTTCTGATATGAACGAAGTTATCTCGAGAACCGTTGATCGCACCTGGAAAATTCCGGTGCCATCGGCTTCAGCTCGTCGAAATACACCTAGTAAAGAAGTTTGAAGCAGCTGTGAACTGTTGCGGGTGAGTTATATGCAAGTTTAGCAATTACTATGAAAAATTTTCTGATATGAACGAAGTTATCTCGAGAACCGTTGATCGCACCTGGAAAATTGCGATGCCATCGGCTTCAGCTCGTCGAAATACACCTAGTAAAGAAGTTTGAAGCAGCTGTGAACTGTTGCGGGTGAGTTATATGCAAGTTTAGCTATTACTATGAAAAATTTTCTGATATGAACGAAGTTATCTCGAGAACCGTTGGTCGCACATCTAAAATTTCTGTTCCATCCGCTTCAGCTCGTCGAAATACCCCCCGAAGGCAATTTTCAACCGGCTGCATTCAGTTGTCGGGGAAATAATTGCAGTCTTATCCGTTTTAGTGAAAATCGTGCGTTTCAGCAGCTGAAAAACACTTTTTTGAAGAAAAATTTTTTGAAATCTTGCATTTTGACGCTTTACGACACCGTCGATGGCTGCATGGCATCATTTTGTAGTACCGCACGCATTTTTTATACCGATCTGACGCCGTTTTTTGATTCACGTCTTTCGCCCTATGGTCGACGTTCTCTGAAGAACCGTTGATCGCACCTGAAAAATTCCTGTTTCATCGGCTTCAGTAGGACGAAATACACCTAGTACGATGTTTAGCAACGGCTGTGAACTGTTGCGGGTGAGTTACAGCCAACTTTATCTTTTACTATGAAAAATTTTCTGATATGAACGAAGTTATCTCGAGAACCGTTGATCGCACCTGGAAAATTCCGGTGCCATCGGCTTCAGCTCGTCGAAATACACCTAGTAAAGAAGTTTGAAGCAGCTGTGAAACGGTGCGGGTGAGTTACAGCCAACTTTATCTTTTGCTATGAAAAATTTTCTGATATGAACGAAGTTATCTCGAGAACCGTTGATCGCACCTGGAAAATTCCGGTGCCATCGGCTTCAGCTCGTCGAAATACCCCTAGTAGAGAAGTTTGAAGCAGCTGTGAACTGTTGCGGGTGAGTTATATGCAAGTTTAGCAATTACTATGAAAAATTTTCTGATATGAACGAAGTTATCTCGAGAACCGTTGATCGCACCTGGAAAATTGCGATGCCATCGGCTTCAGCTCGTCGAAATACACCTAGTAAAGAAGTTTGAAGCAGCTGTGAAACGGTGCGGGTGAGTTACAGCCAACTTTATCTTTTGCTATGAAAAATTTTCTGATATGAACGAAGTTATCTCGAGAACCGTTGATCGCACCTGGAAAATGCCAGTGCCATCGGCTTCAGCTCGTCGAAATACCCCTAGTAGAGAAGTTTGAAGCAGCTGTGAACTGTTGCTGGTGAGTTATATCCAAGTTTAGCAATTACTATGAAAAATTTTCTGATATGAACGAAGTTATCTCGAGAACCGTTCGTCGCACATCTAAAATTTCTGTTCCATCCGCTTCAGCTCGTCGAAATACCCCCCGAAGGCAATTTTCAAACGGCTGCATTCAGTTGTCGGGGAAATAATTGCAGTCTTATCCGTTTTAGTGAAAATCGTGCGTTTCAGCAGCTGAAAAACACTTTTTTGAAGAAAAATTTTTTGAAATCTTGCATTTTGACGCTTTGCGACACCGTAGATGGCTGCATGGCATCATTTTGTAGTACCGCACGCATTTTTTATAGCGATCTGACGCCGTTTTTTGATTCACATCTTTCGCCCTATGGTCGACGTTCTCTGAAGAACCGTTGATCGCACCTGAAAAATTCCTGTTGCATCGGCTTCAGTAGGACGAAATACACCTAGTACGATGTTTAGCAACGGCTGTGAACTGTTGCGGGTGAGTTACAGCCAACTTTATCGTTTACTATGAAAAATTTTCTGATATGAACGAAGTTATCTCGAGAACCGTTGATCGCACCTGGAAAATTCCGGTGCCATCGGCTTCAGCTCGTCGAAATACACCTAGTAAAGAAGTTTGAAGCAGCTGTGAAACGGTGCGGGTGAGTTACAGCCAACTTTATCTTTTGCTATGAAAAATTTTCTGATATGAACGAAGTTATCTCGAGAACCGTTGATCGCACCTGGAAAATTCCGGTGCCATCGGCTTCAGCTCGTCGAAATACACCTAGTAAAGAAGTTTGAAGCAGCTGTGAAACGGTGCGGGTGAGTTACAGCCAACTTTATCTTTTGCTATGAAAAATTATCTGATATGAACGAAGTTATCTCGAGAACCGTTGATCGCACCTGGAAAATTCCGGTGCCATCGGCTTCAGCTCGTCGAAATACCCCTAGTAGAGAAGTTTGAAGCAGCTGTGAACTGTTGCGGGTGAGTTATATGCAAGTTTAGCAATTACTATGAAAAATTTTCTGATATGAACGAAGTTATCTCGAGAACCGTTCGTCGCACATCTAAAATTTCTGTTCCATCCGCTTCAGCTCGTCGAAATACCCCCCGAAGGCAATTTTCAAACGGCTGCATTCTGTTGTCGGGGAAATAATTGCAGTCTTATCCGTTTTAGTGAAAATCGTGCGTTTCAGCAGCTGAAAAACACTTTTTTGAAGAAAAATTTTTTGAAATCTTGCATTTTGACGCTTTGCGACACCGTAGATGGCTGCATGGCATCATTTTGTAGTACCGCACGCATTTTTTATAGCGATCTGACGCCGTTTTTTGATTCACATCTTTCGCCCTATGGTCGACGTTCTCTGAAGAACCGTTGATCGCACCTGAAAAATTCCTGTTGCATCGGCTTCAGTAGGACGAAATACACCTAGTACGATGTTTAGCAACGGCTGTGAACTGTTGCGGGTGAGTTACAGCCAACTTTATCTTTTACTATGAAAAATTTTCTGATATGAACGAAGTTATCTCGAGAACCGTTGATCGCACCTGGAAAATTCCGGTGCCATCGGCTTCAGCTCGTCGAAATACACCTAGTAAAGAAGTTTGAAGCAGCTGTGAAACGGTGCGGGTGAGTTACAGCCAACTTTATCTTTTGCTATGAAAAATTTTCTGATATGAACGAAGTTATCTCGAGAACCGTTGATCGCACCTGGAAAATTCCAGTGCCATCGGCTTCAGCTCGTCGAAATACCCCTAGTAAAGAAGTTTGAAGCAGCTGTGAACTGTTGCTGGTGAGTTATATCCAAGTTTAGCAATTACTATGAAAAATTTTCTGATATGAACGAAGTTATCTCGAGAACCGTTGGTCGCACATCTAAAATTTCTGTTCCATCCGCTTCAGCTCGTCGAAATACCCCCCGAAGGCAATTTTCAAACGGCTGCATTCAGTTGTCGGGGAAATAATTGCAGTCTTATCCGTTTTAGTGAAAATCGTGCGTTTCAGCAGCTGAAAAACACTTTTTTGAAGAAAAATTTTTTGAAATCTTGCATTTTGACGCTTTGCGACACCGTAGATGGCTGCATGGCATCATTTTGTAGTACCGCACGCATTTTTTATAGCGATCTGACGCCGTTTTTTGATTCACATCTTTCGCCCTATGGTCGACGTTCTCTGAAGAACCGCTGATCGCACCTGAAAAATTCCTGTTGCATCGGCTTCAGTAGGACGAAATACACCTAGTACGATGTTTAGCAACGGCTGTGAACTGTTGCGGGTGAGTTACAGCCAACTTTATCTTTTACTATGAAAAATTTTCTGATATGAACGAAGTTATCTCGAGAACCGTTGATCGCACCTGGAAAATTCCGGTGCCATCGGCTTCAGCTCGTCGAAATACACCTAGTAAAGAAGTTTGAAGCAGCTGTGAAACGGTGCGGGTGAGTTACAGCCAACTTTATCTTTTGCTATGAAAAATTTTCTGATATGAACGAAGTTATCTCGAGAACCGTTGATCGCACCTGGAAAATTCCGGTGCCATCGGCTTCAGCTCGTCGAAATACACCTAGTAAAGAAGTTTGAAGCAGCTGTGAAACGGTGCGGGTGAGTTACAGCCAACTTTATCTTTTGCTATGAAAAATTTTCTGATATGAACGAAGTTATCTCGAGAACCGTTGATCGCACCTGGAAAATTCCAGTGCCATCGGCTTCAGCTCGTCGAAATACCCCTAGTAGAGAAGTTTGAAGCAGCTGTGAACTGTTGCGGGTGAGTTATATGCAAGTTTAGCAATTACTATGAAAAATTTTCTGATATGAACGAAGTTATCTCGAGAACCGTTGATCGCACCTGGAAAATTGCGATGCCATCGGCTTCAGCTCGTCGAAATACACCTAGTAAAGAAGTTTGAAGCAGCTGTGAACTGTTGCGGGTGAGTTATATGCAAGTTTAGCTATTACTATGAAAAATTTTCTGATATGAACGAAGTTATCTCGAGAACCGTTGGTCGCACATCTAAAATTTCTGTTCCATCCGCTTCAGCTCGTCGAAATACCCCCCGAAGGCAATTTTCAACCGGCTGCATTCAGTTGTTGGGGAAATAATTGCAGTCTTATCCGTTTTAGTGAAAATCGTGCGTTTCAGCAGCTGAAAAACACTTTTTTGAAGAAAAATTTTTTGAAATCTTGCATTTTGACGCTTTACGACACCGTCGATGGCTGCATGGCATCATTTTGTAGTACCGCACGCATTTTTTATACCGATCTGACGCCGTTTTTTGATTCACGTCTTTCGCCCTATGGTCGACGTTCTCTGAAGAACCGTTGATCGCACCTGAAAAATTCCTGTTTCATCGGCTTCAGTAGGACGAAATACACCTAGTACGATGTTTAGCAACGGCTGTGAACTGTTGCGGGTGAGTTACAGCCAACTTTATCTTTTACTATGAAAAATTTTCTGATATGAACGAAGTTATCTCGAGAACCGTTGATCGCACCTGGAAAATTCCGGTGCCATCGGCTTCAGCTCGTCGAAATACACCTAGTAAAGAAGTTTGAAGCAGCTGTGAAACGGTGCGGGTGAGTTACAGCCAACTTTATCTTTTGCTATGAAAAATTTTCTGATATGAACGAAGTTATCTCGAGAAACGTTGATCGCACCTGGAAAATTCCGGTGCCATCGGCTTCAGATCGTCGAAATATACCTAGTAAAGAAGTTTGAAGCAGCTGTGAACTGTTGCTGGTGAGTTATATCCAAGTTTAGCAATTACTATGAAAAATTTTCTGATATGAACGAAGTTATCTCGAGAACCGTTGATCGCACCTGGAAAATTGCGATGCCATCGGCTTCAGCTCGTCGAAATACACCTAGTAAAGAAGTTTGAAGCAGCTGTGAAACGGTGCGGGTGAGTTACAGCCAACTTTATCTTTTGCTATGAAAAATTTTCTGATATGAACGAAGTTATCTCGAGAACCGTTGATCGCACCTGGAAAATGCCAGTGCCATCGGCTTCAGCTCGTCGAAATACCCCTAGTAAAGAAGTTTGAAGCAGCTGTGAACTGTTGCTGGTGAGTTATATCCAAGTTTAGCAATTACTATGAAAAATTTTCTGATATGAACGAAGTTATCTCGAGAACCGTTCGTCGCACATCTAAAATTTCTGTTCCATCCGCTTCAGCTCGTCGAAATACCCCCCGAAGGCAATTTTCAAACGGCTGCATTCAGTTGTCGGGGAAATAATTGCAGTCTTATCCGTTTTAGTGAAAATCGTGCGTTTCAGCAGCTGAAAAACACTTTTTTGAAGAAAAATTTTTTGAAATCTTGCATTTTGACGCTTTGCGACACCGTAGATGGCTGCATGGCATCATTTTGTAGTACCGCACGCATTTTTTATAGCGATCTGACGCCGTTTTTTGATTCACATCTTTCGCCCTATGGTCGACGTTCTCTGAAGAACCGTTGATCGCACCTGAAAAATTCCTGTTGCATCGGCTTCAGTAGGACGAAATACACCTAGTACGATGTTTAGCAACGGCTGTGAACTGTTGCGGGTGAGTTACAGCCAACTTTATCGTTTACTATGAAAAATTTTCTGATATGAACGAAGTTATCTCGAGAACCGTTGATCGCACCTGGAAAATTCCGGTGCCATCGGCTTCAGCTCGTCGAAATACACCTAGTAAAGAAGTTTGAAGCAGCTGTGAAACGGTGCGGGTGAGTTACAGCCAACTTTATCTTTTGCTATGAAAAATTTTCTGATATGAACGAAGTTATCTCGAGAACCGTTGATCGCACCTGGAAAATTCCGGTGCCATCGGCTTCAGCTCGTCGAAATACACCTAGTAAAGAAGTTTGAAGCAGCTGTGAAACGGTGCGGGTGAGTTACAGCCAACTTTATCTTTTGCTATGAAAAATTATCTGATATGAACGAAGTTATCTCGAGAACCGTTGATCGCACCTGGAAAATTCCGGTGCCATCGGCTTCAGCTCGTCGAAATACCCCTAGTAGAGAAGTTTGAAGCAGCTGTGAACTGTTGCGGGTGAGTTATATGCAAGTTTAGCAATTACTATGAAAAATTTTCTGATATGAACGAAGTTATCTCGAGAACCGTTCGTCGCACATCTAAAATTTCTGTTCCATCCGCTTCAGCTCGTCGAAATACCCCCCGAAGGCAATTTTCAAACGGCTGCATTCTGTTGTCGGGGAAATAATTGCAGTCTTATCCGTTTTAGTGAAAATCGTGCGTTTCAGCAGCTGAAAAACACTTTTTTGAAGAAAAATTTTTTGAAATCTTGCATTTTGACGCTTTGCGACACCGTAGATGGCTGCATGGCATCATTTTGTAGTACCGCACGCATTTTTTATAGCGATCTGACGCCGTTTTTTGATTCACATCTTTCGCCCTATGGTCGACGTTCTCTGAAGAACCGTTGATCGCACCTGAAAAATTCCTGTTGCATCGGCTTCAGTAGGACGAAATACACCTAGTACGATGTTTAGCAACGGCTGTGAACTGTTGCGGGTGAGTTACAGCCAACTTTATCTTTTACTATGAAAAATTTTCTGATATGAACGAAGTTATCTCGAGAACCGTTGATCGCACCTGGAAAATTCCGGTGCCATCGGCTTCAGCTCGTCGAAATACACCTAGTAAAGAAGTTTGAAGCAGCTGTGAAACGGTGCGGGTGAGTTACAGCCAACTTTATCTTTTGCTATGAAAAATTTTCTGATATGAACGAAGTTATCTCGAGAACCGTTGATCGCACCTGGAAAATTCCAGTGCCATCGGCTTCAGCTCGTCGAAATACCCCTAGTAAAGAAGATTGAAGCAGCTGTGAACTGTTGCTGGTGAGTTATATCCAAGTTTAGCAATTACTATGAAAAATGTTCTGATATGAACGAAGTTATCTCGAGAACCGTTGGTCGCACATCTAAAATTTCTGTTCCATCCGCTTCAGCTCGTCGAAATACCCCCCGAAGGCAATTTTCAAACGGCTGCATTCAGTTGTCGGGGAAATAATTGCAGTCTTATCCGTTTTAGTGAAAATCGTGCGTTTCAGCAGCTGAAAAACACTTTTTTGAAGAAAAATTTTTTGAAATCTTGCATTTTGACGCTTTGCGACACCGTAGATGGCTGCATGGCATCATTTTGTAGTACCGCACGCATTTTTTATAGCGATCTGACGCCGTTTTTTGATTCACATCTTTCGCCCTATGGTCGACGTTCTCTGAAGAACCGCTGATCGCACCTGAAAAATTCCTGTTGCATCGGCTTCAGTAGGACGAAATACACCTAGTACGATGTTTAGCAACGGCTGTGAACTGTTGCGGGTGAGTTACAGCCAACTTTATCTTTTACTATGAAAAATTTTCTGATATGAACGAAGTTATCTCGAGAACCGTTGATCGCACCTGGAAAATGCCAGTGCCATCGGCTTCAGCTCGTCGAAATACCCCTAGTAAAGAAGTTTGAAGCAGCTGTGAACTGTTGCTGGTGAGTTATATCCAAGTTTAGCAATTACTATGAAAAATTTTCTGATATGAACGAAGTTATCTCGAGAACCGTTCGTCGCACATCTAAAATTTCTGTTCCATCCGCTTCAGCTCGTCGAAATACCCCCCGAAGGCAATTTTCAAACGGCTGCATTCAGTTGTCGGGGAAATAATTGCAGTCTTATCCGTTTTAGTGAAAATCGTGCGTTTCAGCAGCTGAAAAACACTTTTTTGAAGAAAAATTTTTTGAAATCTTGCATTTTGACGCTTTGCGACACCGTAGATGGCTGCATGGCATCATTTTGTAGTACCGCACGCATTTTTTATAGCGATCTGACGCCGTTTTTTGATTCACATCTTTCGCCCTATGGTCGACGTTCTCTGAAGAACCGTTGATCGCACCTGAAAAATTCCTGTTGCATCGGCTTCAGTAGGACGAAATACACCTAGTACGATGTTTAGCAACGGCTGTGAACTGTTGCGGGTGAGTTACAGCCAACTTTATCGTTTACTATGAAAAATTTTCTGATATGAACGAAGTTATCTCGAGAACCGTTGATCGCACCTGGAAAATTCCGGTGCCATCGGCTTCAGCTCGTCGAAATACACCTAGTAAAGAAGTTTGAAGCAGCTGTGAAACGGTGCGGGTGAGTTACAGCCAACTTTATCTTTTGCTATGAAAAATTTTCTGATATGAACGAAGTTATCTCGAGAACCGTTGATCGCACCTGGAAAATTCCGGTGCCATCGGCTTCAGCTCGTCGAAATACACCTAGTAAAGAAGTTTGAAGCAGCTGTGAAACGGTGCGGGTGAGTTACAGCCAACTTTATCTTTTGCTATGAAAAATTATCTGATATGAACGAAGTTATCTCGAGAACCGTTGATCGCACCTGGAAAATTCCGGTGCCATCGGCTTCAGCTCGTCGAAATACCCCTAGTAGAGAAGTTTGAAGCAGCTGTGAACTGTTGCGGGTGAGTTATATGCAAGTTTAGCAATTACTATGAAAAATTTTCTGATATGAACGAAGTTATCTCGAGAACCGTTCGTCGCACATCTAAAATTTCTGTTCCATCCGCTTCAGCTCGTCGAAATACCCCCCGAAGGCAATTTTCAAACGGCTGCATTCTGTTGTCGGGGAAATAATTGCAGTCTTATCCGTTTTAGTGAAAATCGTGCGTTTCAGCAGCTGAAAAACACTTTTTTGAAGAAAAATTTTTTGAAATCTTGCATTTTGACGCTTTGCGACACCGTAGATGGCTGCATGGCATCATTTTGTAGTACCGCACGCATTTTTTATAGCGATCTGACGCCGTTTTTTGATTCACATCTTTCGCCCTATGGTCGACGTTCTCTGAAGAACCGTTGATCGCACCTGAAAAATTCCTGTTGCATCGGCTTCAGTAGGACGAAATACACCTAGTACGATGTTTAGCAACGGCTGTGAACTGTTGCGGGTGAGTTACAGCCAACTTTATCTTTTACTATGAAAAATTTTCTGATATGAACGAAGTTATCTCGAGAACCGTTGATCGCACCTGGAAAATTCCGGTGCCATCGGCTTCAGCTCGTCGAAATACACCTAGTAAAGAAGTTTGAAGCAGCTGTGAAACGGTGCGGGTGAGTTACAGCCAACTTTATCTTTTGCTATGAAAAATTTTCTGATATGAACGAAGTTATCTCGAGAACCGTTGATCGCACCTGGAAAATTCCAGTGCCATCGGCTTCAGCTCGTCGAAATACCCCTAGTAAAGAAGATTGAAGCAGCTGTGAACTGTTGCTGGTGAGTTATATCCAAGTTTAGCAATTACTATGAAAAATGTTCTGATATGAACGAAGTTATCTCGAGAACCGTTGGTCGCACATCTAAAATTTCTGTTCCATCCGCTTCAGCTCGTCGAAATACCCCCCGAAGGCAATTTTCAAACGGCTGCATTCAGTTGTCGGGGAAATAATTGCAGTCTTATCCGTTTTAGTGAAAATCGTGCGTTTCAGCAGCTGAAAAACACTTTTTTGAAGAAAAATTTTTTGAAATCTTGCATTTTGACGCTTTGCGACACCGTAGATGGCTGCATGGCATCATTTTGTAGTACCGCACGCATTTTTTATAGCGATCTGACGCCGTTTTTTGATTCACATCTTTCGCCCTATGGTCGACGTTCTCTGAAGAACCGCTGATCGCACCTGAAAAATTCCTGTTGCATCGGCTTCAGTAGGACGAAATACACCTAGTACGATGTTTAGCAACGGCTGTGAACTGTTGCGGGTGAGTTACAGCCAACTTTATCTTTTACTATGAAAAATTTTCTGATATGAACGAAGTTATCTCGAGAACCGTTGATCGCACCTGGAAAATTCCGGTGCCATCGGCTTCAGCTCGTCGAAATACACCTAGTAAAGAAGTTTGAAGCAGCTGTGAAACGGTGCGGGTGAGTTACAGCCAACTTTATCTTTTGCTATGAAAAATTTTCTGATATGAACGAAGTTATCTCGAGAACCGTTGATCGCACCTGGAAAATTCCGGTGCCATCGGCTTCAGCTCGTCGAAATACACCTAGTAAAGAAGTTTGAAGCAGCTGTGAAACGGTGCGGGTGAGTTACAGCCAACTTTATCTTTTGCTATGAAAAATTTTCTGATATGAACGAAGTTATCTCGAGAACCGTTGATCGCACCTGGAAAATTCCAGTGCCATCGGCTTCAGCTCGTCGAAATACCCCTAGTAGAGAAGTTTGAAGCAGCTGTGAACTGTTGCGGGTGAGTTATATGCAAGTTTAGCAATTACTATGAAAAATTTTCTGATATGAACGAAGTTATCTCGAGAACCGTTGATCGCACCTGGAAAATTGCGATGCCATCGGCTTCAGCTCGTCGAAATACACCTAGTAAAGAAGTTTGAAGCAGCTGTGAACTGTTGCGGGTGAGTTATATGCAAGTTTAGCTATTACTATGAAAAATTTTCTGATATGAACGAAGTTATCTCGAGAACCGTTGGTCGCACATCTAAAATTTCTGTTCCATCCGCTTCAGCTCGTCGAAATACCCCCCGAAGGCAATTTTCAACCGGCTGCATTCAGTTGTTGGGGAAATAATTGCAGTCTTATCCGTTTTAGTGAAAATCGTGCGTTTCAGCAGCTGAAAAACACTTTTTTGAAGAAAAATTTTTTGAAATCTTGCATTTTGACGCTTTACGACACCGTCGATGGCTGCATGGCATCATTTTGTAGTACCGCACGCATTTTTTATACCGATCTGACGCCGTTTTTTGATTCACGTCTTTCGCCCTATGGTCGACGTTCTCTGAAGAACCGTTGATCGCACCTGAAAAATTCCTGTTTCATCGGCTTCAGTAGGACGAAATACACCTAGTACGATGTTTAGCAACGGCTGTGAACTGTTGCTGGTGAGTTATATCCAAGTTTAGCAATTACTATGAAAAATTTTCTGATATGAACGAAGTTATCTCGAGAACCGTTGATCGCACCTGGAAAATTGCGATGCCATCGGCTTCAGCTCGTCGAAATACACCTAGTAAAGAAGTTTGAAGCAGCTGTGAAACGGTGCGGGTGAGTTACAGCCAACTTTATCTTTTGCTATGAAAAATTTTCTGATATGAACGAAGTTATCTCGAGAACCGTTGATCGCACCTGGAAAATGCCAGTGCCATCGGCTTCAGCTCGTCGAAATACCCCTAGTAAAGAAGTTTGAAGCAGCTGTGAACTGTTGCTGGTGAGTTATATCCAAGTTTAGCAATTACTATGAAAAATTTTCTGATATGAACGAAGTTATCTCGAGAACCGTTCGTCGCACATCTAAAATTTCTGTTCCATCCGCTTCAGCTCGTCGAAATACCCCCCGAAGGCAATTTTCAAACGGCTGCATTCAGTTGTCGGGGAAATAATTGCAGTCTTATCCGTTTTAGTGAAAATCGTGCGTTTCAGCAGCTGAAAAACACTTTTTTGAAGAAAAATTTTTTGAAATCTTGCATTTTGACGCTTTGCGACACCGTAGATGGCTGCATGGCATCATTTTGTAGTACCGCACGCATTTTTTATAGCGATCTGACGCCGTTTTTTGATTCACATCTTTCGCCCTATGGTCGACGTTCTCTGAAGAACCGTTGATCGCACCTGAAAAATTCCTGTTGCATCGGCTTCAGTAGGACGAAATACACCTAGTACGATGTTTAGCAACGGCTGTGAACTGTTGCGGGTGAGTTACAGCCAACTTTATCGTTTACTATGAAAAATTTTCTGATATGAACGAAGTTATCTCGAGAACCGTTGATCGCACCTGGAAAATTCCGGTGCCATCGGCTTCAGCTCGTCGAAATACACCTAGTAAAGAAGTTTGAAGCAGCTGTGAAACGGTGCGGGTGAGTTACAGCCAACTTTATCTTTTGCTATGAAAAATTTTCTGATATGAACGAAGTTATCTCGAGAACCGTTGATCGCACCTGGAAAATTCCGGTGCCATCGGCTTCAGCTCGTCGAAATACACCTAGTAAAGAAGTTTGAAGCAGCTGTGAAACGGTGCGGGTGAGTTACAGCCAACTTTATCTTTTGCTATGAAAAATTATCTGATATGAACGAAGTTATCTCGAGAACCGTTGATCGCACCTGGAAAATTCCGGTGCCATCGGCTTCAGCTCGTCGAAATACCCCTAGTAGAGAAGTTTGAAGCAGCTGTGAACTGTTGCGGGTGAGTTATATGCAAGTTTAGCAATTACTATGAAAAATTTTCTGATATGAACGAAGTTATCTCGAGAACCGTTCATCGCACATCTAAAATTTCTGTTCCATCCGCTTCAGCTCGTCGAAATACCCCCCGAAGGCAATTTTCAAACGGCTGCATTCTGTTGTCGGGGAAATAATTGCAGTCTTATCCGTTTTAGTGAAAATCGTGCGTTTCAGCAGCTGAAAAACACTTTTTTGAAGAAAAATTTTTTGAAATCTTGCATTTTGACGCTTTGCGACACCGTAGATGGCTGCATGGCATCATTTTGTAGTACCGCACGCATTTTTTATAGCGATCTGACGCCGTTTTTTGATTCACATCTTTCGCCCTATGGTCGACGTTCTCTGAAGAACCGTTGATCGCACCTGAAAAATTCCTGTTGCATCGGCTTCAGTAGGACGAAATACACCTAGTACGATGTTTAGCAACGGCTGTGAACTGTTGCGGGTGAGTTACAGCCAACTTTATCTTTTACTATGAAAAATTTTCTGATATGAACGAAGTTATCTCGAGAACCGTTGATCGCACCTGGAAAATTCCGGTGCCATCGGCTTCAGCTCGTCGAAATACACCTAGTAAAGAAGTTTGAAGCAGCTGTGAAACGGTGCGGGTGAGTTACAGCCAACTTTATCTTTTGCTATGAAAAATTTTCTGATATGAACGAAGTTATCTCGAGAACCGTTGATCGCACCTGGAAAATTCCAGTGCCATCGGCTTCAGCTCGTCGAAATACCCCTAGTAAAGAAGATTGAAGCAGCTGTGAACTGTTGCTGGTGAGTTATATCCAAGTTTAGCAATTACTATGAAAAATGTTCTGATATGAACGAAGTTATCTCGAGAACCGTTGGTCGCACATCTAAAATTTCTGTTCCATCCGCTTCAGCTCGTCGAAATACCCCCCGAAGGCAATTTTCAAACGGCTGCATTCAGTTGTCGGGGAAATAATTGCAGTCTTATCCGTTTTAGTGAAAATCGTGCGTTTCAGCAGCTGAAAAACACTTTTTTGAAGAAAAATTTTTTGAAATCTTGCATTTTGACGCTTTGCGACACCGTAGATGGCTGCATGGCATCATTTTGTAGTACCGCACGCATTTTTTATAGCGATCTGACGCCGTTTTTTGATTCACATCTTTCGCCCTATGGTCGACGTTCTCTGAAGAACCGCTGATCGCACCTGAAAAATTCCTGTTGCATCGGCTTCAGTAGGACGAAATACACCTAGTACGATGTTTAGCAACGGCTGTGAACTGTTGCGGGTGAGTTACAGCCAACTTTATCTTTTACTATGAAAAATTTTCTGATATGAACGAAGTTATCTCGAGAACCGTTGATCGCACCTGGAAAATTCCGGTGCCATCGGCTTCAGCTCGTCGAAATACACCTAGTAAAGAAGTTTGAAGCAGCTGTGAAACGGTGCGGGTGAGTTACAGCCAACTTTATCTTTTGCTATGAAAAATTTTCTGATATGAACGAAGTTATCTCGAGAACCGTTGATCGCACCTGGAAAATTCCGGTGCCATCGGCTTCAGCTCGTCGAAATACACCTAGTAAAGAAGTTTGAAGCAGCTGTGAAACGGTGCGGGTGAGTTACAGCCAACTTTATCTTTTGCTATGAAAAATTTTCTGATATGAACGAAGTTATCTCGAGAACCGTTGATCGCACCTGGAAAATTCCAGTGCCATCGGCTTCAGCTCGTCGAAATACCCCTAGTAGAGAAGTTTGAAGCAGCTGTGAACTGTTGCGGGTGAGTTATATGCAAGTTTAGCAATTACTATGAAAAATTTTCTGATATGAACGAAGTTATCTCGAGAACCGTTGATCGCACCTGGAAAATTGCGATGCCATCGGCTTCAGCTCGTCGAAATACACCTAGTAAAGAAGTTTGAAGCAGCTGTGAACTGTTGCGGGTGAGTTATATGCAAGTTTAGCTATTACTATGAAAAATTTTCTGATATGAACGAAGTTATCTCGAGAACCGTTGGTCGCACATCTAAAATTTCTGTTCCATCCGCTTCAGCTCGTCGAAATACCCCCCGAAGGCAATTTTCAACCGGCTGCATTCAGTTGTTGGGGAAATAATTGCAGTCTTATCCGTTTTAGTGAAAATCGTGCGTTTCAGCAGCTGAAAAACACTTTTTTGAAGAAAAATTTTTTGAAATCTTGCATTTTGACGCTTTACGACACCGTCGATGGCTGCATGGCATCATTTTGTAGTACCGCACGCATTTTTTATACCGATCTGACGCCGTTTTTTGATTCACGTCTTTCGCCCTATGGTCGACGTTCTCTGAAGAACCGTTGATCGCACCTGAAAAATTCCTGTTTCATCGGCTTCAGTAGGACGAAATACACCTAGTACGATGTTTAGCAACGGCTGTGAACTGTTGCGGGTGAGTTACAGCCAACTTTATCTTTTACTATGAAAAATTTTCTGATATGAACGAAGTTATCTCGAGAACCGTTGATCGCACCTGGAAAATTCCGGTGCCATCGGCTTCAGCTCGTCGAAATACACCTAGTAAAGAAGTTTGAAGCAGCTGTGAAACGGTGCGGGTGAGTTACAGCCAACTTTATATTTTGCTATGAAAAATTTTCTGATATGAACGAAGTTATCTCGAGAAACGTTGATCGCACCTGGAAAATTCCGGTGCCATCGGCTTCAGCTCGTCGAAATATACCTAGTAAAGAAGTTTGAAGCAGCTGTGAACTGTTGCTGGTGAGTTATATCCAAGTTTAGCAATTACTATGAAAAATTTTCTGATATGAACGAAGTTATCTCGAGAACCGTTGGTCGCACATCTAAAATTTCTGTTCCATCCGCTTCAGCTCGTCGAAATACCCCCCGAAGGCAATTTTCAAACGGCTGCATTCAGTTGTCGGGGAAATAATTGCAGTCTTATCCGTTTTAGTGAAAATCGTGCGTTTCAGCAGCTGAAAAACACTTTTTTGAAGAAAAATTTTTTGAAATCTTGCATTTTGACGCTTTACGACACCGTCGATGGCTGCATGGCATCATTTTGTAGTACCGCACGCATTTTTTATACCGATCTGACGCCGTTTTTTGATTCACGTCTTTCGCCCTATGGTCGACGTTCTCTGAAGAACCGTTGATCGCACCTGAAAAATTCCTGTTTCATCGGCTTCAGTAGGACGAAATACACCTAGTACGATGTTTAGCAACGGCTGTGAACTGTTGCGGGTGAGTTACAGCCAACTTTATCTTTTACTATGAAAAATTTTCTGATATGAACGAAGTTATCTCGAGAACCGTTGATCGCACCTGGAAAATTCCGGTGCCATCGGCTTCAGCTCGTCGAAATACACCTAGTAAAGAAGTTTGAAGCAGCTGTGAAACGGTGCGGGTGAGTTACAGCCAACTTTATCTTTTGCTATGAAAAATTTTCTGATATGAACGAAGTTATCTCGAGAAACGTTGATCGCACCTGGAAAATTCCGGTGCCATCGGCTTCAGCTCGTCGAAATATACCTAGTAAAGAAGTTTGAAGCAGCTGTGAACTGTTGCTGGTGAGTTATATCCAAGTTTAGCAATTACTATGAAAAATTTTCTCATATGAACGAAGTTATCTCGAGAACCGTTGGTCGCACATCTAAAATTTCTGTTCCATCCGCTTCAGCTCGTCGAAATACCCCCCGAAGGCAATTTTCAAACGGCTGCATTCAGTTGTCGGGGAAATAATTGCAGTCTTATCCGTTTTAGTGAAAATCGTGCGTTTCAGCAGCTGAAAAACACTTTTTTGAAGAAAAATTTTTTGAAATCTTGCATTTTGACGCTTTACGACACCGTAGATGGCTGCATGGCATCATTTTGTAGTACCGCACGCATTTTTTATACCGATCTGACGCCGTTTTTTGATTCACGTCTTTCGCCCTATGGTCGACGTTCTCTGAAGAACCGTTGATCGCACCTGAAAAATTCCTGTTTCATCGGCTTCAGTAGGACGAAATACACCTAGTACGATGTTTAGCAACGGCTGTGAACTGTTGCGGGTGAGTTACAGCCAACTTTATCTTTTACTATGAAAAATTTTCTGATATGAACGAAGTTATCTCGAGAACCGTTGATCGCACCTGGAAAATTCCGGTGCCATCGGCTTCAGCTCGTCGAAATACACCTAGTAAAGAAGTTTGAAGCAGCTGTGAAACGGTGCGGGTGAGTTACAGCCAACTTTATCTTTTGCTATGAAAAATTTTCTGATATGAACGAAGTTATCTCGAGAACCGTTGATCGCACCTGGAAAATTCCGGTGCCATCGGCTTCAGCTCGTCGAAATACACCTAGTAAAGAAGTTTGAAGCAGCTGTGAAACGGTGCGGGTGAGTTACAGCCAACTTTATCTTTTGCTATGAAAAATTTTCTGATATGAACGAAGTTATCTCGAGAACCGTTGATCGCACCTGGAAAATTCCAGTGCCATCGGCTTCAGCTCGTCGAAATACCCCTAGTAAAGAAGTTTGAAGCAGCTGTGAACTGTTGCTGGTGAGTTATATCCAAGTTTAGCAATTACTATGAAAAATTTTCTGATATGAACGAAGTTATCTCGAGAACCGTTCGTCGCACATCTAAAATTTCTGTTCCATCCGCTTCAGCTCGTCGAAATACCCCCCGAAGGCAATTTTCAAACGGCTGCATTCAGTTGTCGGGGAAATAATTGCAGTCTTATCCGTTTTAGTGAAAATCGTGCGTTTCAGCAGCTGAAAAACACTTTTTTGAAGAAAAATTTTTTGAAATCTTGCATTTTGACGCTTTACGACACCGTAGATGGCTGCATGGCATCATTTTGTAGTACCGCACGCATTTTTTATACCGATCTGACGCCGTTTTTTGATTCACGTCTTTCGCCCTATGGTCGACGTTCTCTGAAGAACCGTTGATCGCACCTGAAAAATTCCTGTTTCATCGGCTTCAGTAGGACGAAATACACCTAGTACGATGTTTAGCAACGGCTGTGAACTGTTGCGGGTGAGTTACAGCCAACTTTATCTTTTACTATGAAAAATTTTCTGATATGAACGAAGTTATCTCGAGAACCGTTGATCGCACCTGGAAAATTCCGGTGCCATCGGCTTCAGCTCGTCGAAATATCCCTAGTAAAGAAGTTTGAAGCAGCTGTGAACTGTTGCGGGTGAGTTATATCCAAGTTTAGCAATTACTATGAAAAATTTTCTGATATGAACGAAGTTATCTCGAGAACCGTTGGTCGCACATCTAAAATTTCTGTTCCATCCGCTTCAGCTCGTCGAAATACCCCCCGAAGACAATTTTCAAACGGCTGCATTCAGTTGTCGGGGAAATAATTGCAGTCTTATCCGTTTTAGTGAAAATCGTGCGTTTCAGCAGCTGAAAAACACTTTTTTGAAGAAAAATTTTTTGAAATCTTGCATTTTGACGCTTTACGACACCGTAGATGGCTGCATGGCATCATTTTGTAGTACCGCACGCATTTTTTATACCGATCTGACGCCGTTTTTTGATTCACGTCTTTCGCCCTATGGTCGACGGTCTCTGAAGAACCGTTGATCGCACCTGAAAAATTCCGGTTGCATCGGCTTCAGTAGGACGAAATACACCTAGTACGATGTTTAGCAACGGCTGTGAACTGTTGCGGGTGAGTTACAGCCAACTTTATCTTTTACTATGAAAAATTTTCTGATATGAACGAAGTTATCTCGAGAACCGTTGATCGCACCTGGTAAATTCCAGTGCCACCGGCTTCAGCTTGTCGAAATACACCTAGTAAAGAAGTTTGAAGCAGCTGTGAAACGGTGCGGGTGAGTTACAGCCAACTTTATCTTTTGCTATGAAAAATTTTCTGATATGAACGAAGTTATCTCGAGAACCGTTGGTCGCACATCTAAAATTTCTGTTCCATCCGCTTCAGCTCGTCGAAATACCCCCCGAAGACAATTTTCAAACGGCTGCATTCAGTTGTCGGGGAAATAATTGCAGTCTTATCCGTTTTAGTGAAAATCGTGCGTTTCAGCAGCTGAAAAACACTTTTTTGAAGAAAAATTTTTTGAAATCTTGCATTTTGACGCTTTACGACACCGTAGATGGCTGCATGGCATCATTTTGTAGTACCGCACGCATTTTTTATACCGATCTGACGCCGTTTTTTGATTCACGTCTTTCGCCCTATGGTCGACGTTCTCTGAAGAACCGTTGATCGCACCTGAAAAATTCCTGTTTCATCGGCTTCAGTAGGACGAAATACAGCTAGTACGATGTTTAGCAACGGCTGTGAACTGTTGCGGGTGAGTTACAGCCAACTTTATCTTTTACTATGAAAAATTTTCTGATATGAACGAAGTTATCTCGAGAACCGTTGATCGCACCTGGAAAATTCCGGTGCCATCGGCTTCAGCTCGTCGAAATATCCCTAGTAAAGAAGTTTGAAGCAGCCGTGAACTGTTGCGGGTGAGTTATATCCAAGTTTAGCAATTACTATGAAAAATTTTCTGATATGAACGAAGTTATCTCGAGAACCGTTGGTCGCACATCTAAAATTTCTGTTCCATCCGCTTCAGCTCGTCGAAATACCCCCCGAAGACAATTTTCAAACGGCTGCATTCAGTTGTCGGGGAAATAATTGCAGTCTTATCCGTTTTAGTGAAAATCGTGCGTTTCAGCAGCTGAAAAACACTTTTTTGAAGAAAAATTTTTTGAAATCTTGCATTTTGACGCTTTACGACACCGTAGATGGCTGCATGGCATCATTTTGTAGTACCGCACGCATTTTTTATACCGATCTGACGCCGTTTTTTGATTCACGTCTTTCGCCCTATGGTCGACGGTCTCTGAAGAACCGTTGATCGCACCTGAAAAATTCCGGTTGCATCGGCTTCAGTAGGACGAAATACACCTAGTACGATGTTTAGCAACGGCTGTGAACTGTTGCGGGTGAGTTACAGCCAACTTTATCTTTTACTATGAAAAATTTTCTGATATGAACGAAGTTATCTCGAGAACCGTTGATCGCACCTGGTAAATTCCAGTGCCACCGGCTTCAGCTTGTCGAAATACACCTAGTAAAGAAGTTTGAAGCAGCTGTGAAACGGTGCGGGTGAGTTACAGCCAACTTTATCTTTTGCTATGAAAAATTTTCTGATATGAACGAAGTTATCTCGAGAACCGTTGATCGCACCTGGAAAATTCCGGTGCCATCGGCTTCAGCTCGTCGAAATACACCTAGTAAAGAAGTTTGAAGCAGCTGTGAAACGGTGCGGGTGAGTTACAGCCAACTTTATCTTTTGCTATGAAAAATTTTCTGATATGAACGAAGTTATCTCGAGAACCGTTGATCGCACCTGGAAAATTGCGATGCCATCGGCTTCAGCTCGTCGAAATACACCTAGTAAAGAAGTTTGAAGCAGCTGTGAACTGTTGCGGGTGAGTTATATGCAAGTTTAGCTATTACTATGAAAAATTTTCTGATATGAACGAAGTTATCTCGAGAACCGTTGGTCGCACATCTAAAATTTCTGTTCCATCCGCTTCAGCTCGTCGAAATACCCCCCGAAGGCAATTTTCAACCGGCTGCATTCAGTTGTCGGGGAAATAATTGCAGTCTTATCCGTTTTAGTGAAAATCGTGCGTTTCAGCAGCTGAAAAACACTTTTTTGAAGAAAAATTTTTTGAAATCTTGCATTTTGACGCTTTACGACACCGTCGATGGCTGCATGGCATCATTTTGTAGTACCGCACGCATTTTTTATACCGATCTGACGCCGTTTTTTGATTCACGTCTTTCGCCCTATGGTCGACGTTCTCTGAAGAACCGTTGATCGCACCTGAACAATTCCAGTGCCATCGGCTTCAGCTCGTCGAAATACCCCTAGTAAAGAAGTTTGAAGCAGCTGTGAACTGTTGCTGGTGAGTTATATCCAAGTTTAGCAATTACTATGAAAAATTTTCTGATATGAACGAAGTTATCTCGAGAACCGTTCGTCGCACATCTAAAATTTCTGTTCCATCCGCTTCAGCTCGTCGAAATACCCCCCGAAGGCAATTTTCAAACGGCTGCATTCAGTTGTCGGGGAAATAATTGCAGTCTTATCCGTTTTAGTGAAAATCGTGCGTTTCAGCAGCTGAAAAACACTTTTTTGAAGAAAAATTTTTTGAAATCTTGCATTTTGACGCTTTGCGACACCGTAGATGGCTGCATGGCATCATTTTGTAGTACCGCACGCATTTTTTATAGCGATCTGACGCCGTTTTTTGATTCACATCTTTCGCCCTATGGTCGACGTTCTCTGAAGAACCGTTGATCGCACCTGAAAAATTCCTGTTGCATCGGCTTCAGTAGGACGAAATACACCTAGTACGATGTTTAGCAACGGCTGTGAACTGTTGCGGGTGAGTTACAGCCAACTTTATCTTTTACTATGAAAAATTTTCTGATATGAACGAAGTTATCTCGAGAACCGTTGATCGCACCTGGAAAATTCCGGTGCCATCGGCTTCAGCTCGTCGAAATACACCTAGTAAAGAAGTTTGAAGCAGCTGTGAAACGGTGCGGGTGAGTTACAGCCAACTTTATCTTTTGCTATGAAAAATTTTCTGATATGAACGAAGTTATCTCGAGAACCGTTGATCGCACCTGGAAAATTCCGGTGCCATCGGCTTCAGCTCGTCGAAATACCCCTAGTAGAGAAGTTTGAAGCAGCTGTGAACTGTTGCGGGTGAGTTATATGCAAGTTTAGCAATTACTATGAAAAATTTTCTGATATGAACGAAGTTATCTCGAGAACCGTTGATCGCACCTGGAAAATTGCGATGCCATCGGCTTCAGCTCGTCGAAATACACCTAGTAAAGAAGTTTGAAGCAGCTGTGAACTGTTGCGGGTGAGTTATATGCAAGTTTAGCTATTACTATGAAAAATTTTCTGATATGAACGAAGTTATCTCGAGAACCGTTGGTCGCACATCTAAAATTTCTGTTCCATCCGCTTCAGCTCGTCGAAATACCCCCCGAAGGCAATTTTCAACCGGCTGCATTCAGTTGTCGGGGAAATAATTGCAGTCTTATCCGTTTTAGTGAAAATCGTGCGTTTCAGCAGCTGAAAAACACTTTTTTGAAGAAAAATTTTTTGAAATCTTGCATTTTGACGCTTTACGACACCGTCGATGGCTGCATGGCATCATTTTGTAGTACCGCACGCATTTTTTATACCGATCTGACGCCGTTTTTTGATTCACGTCTTTCGCCCTATGGTCGACGGTCTCTGAAGAACCGTTGATCGCACCTGAAAAATTCCGGTTGCATCGGCTTCAGTAGGACGAAATACACCTAGTACGATGTTTAGCAACGGCTGTGAACTGTTGCGGGTGAGTTACAGCCAACTTTATCTTTTACTATGAAAAATTTTCTGATATGAACGAAGTTATCTCGAGAACCGTTGATCGCACCTGGTAAATTCCAGTGCCACCGGCTTCAGCTTGTCGAAATACACCTAGTAAAGAAGTTTGAAGCAGCTGTGAAACGGTGCGGGTGAGTTACAGCCAACTTTATCTTTTGCTATGAAAAATTTTCTGATATGAACGAAGTTATCTCGAGAACCGTTGATCGCACCTGGAAAATTCCGGTGCCATCGGCTTCAGCTCGTCGAAATACACCTAGTAAAGAAGTTTGAAGCAGCTGTGAAACGGTGCGGGTGAGTTACAGCCAACTTTATCTTTTGCTATGAAAAATTTTCTGATATGAACGAAGTTATCTCGAGAACCGTTGATCGCACCTGGAAAATTCCGGTGCCATCGGCTTCAGCTCGTCGAAATACACCTAGTAAAGAAGTTTGAAGCAGCTGTGAAACGGTGCGGGTGAGTTACAGCCAACTTTATCTTTTGCTATGAAAAATTTTCTGATATGAACGAAGTTATCTCGAGAACCGTTGATCGCACCTGGAAAATTCCAGTGCCATCGGCTTCAGCTCGTCGAAATACCCCTAGTAAAGAAGTTTGAAGCAGCTGTGAACTGTTGCTGGTGAGTTATATCCAAGTTTAGCAATTACTATGAAAAATTTTCTGATATGAACGAAGTTATCTCGAGAACCGTTCGTCGCACATCTAAAATTTCTGTTCCATCCGCTTCAGCTCGTCGAAATACCCCCCGAAGGCAATTTTCAAACGGCTGCATTCAGTTGTCGGGGAAATAATTGCAGTCTTATCCGTTTTAGTGAAAATCGTGCGTTTCAGCAGCTGAAAAACACTTTTTTGAAGAAAAATTTTTTGAAATCTTGCATTTTGACGCTTTGCGACACCGTAGATGGCTGCATGGCATCATTTTGTAGTACCGCACGCATTTTTTATAGCGATCTGACGCCGTTTTTTGATTCACATCTTTCGCCCTATGGTCGACGTTCTCTGAAGAACCGTTGATCGCACCTGAAAAATTCCTGTTGCATCGGCTTCAGTAGGACGAAATACACCTAGTACGATGTTTAGCAACGGCTGTGAACTGTTGCGGGTGAGTTACAGCCAACTTTATCTTTTACTATGAAAAATTTTCTGATATGAACGAAGTTATCTCGAGAACCGTTGATCGCACCTGGAAAATTCCGGTGCCATCGGCTTCAGCTCGTCGAAATACACCTAGTAAAGAAGTTTGAAGCAGCTGTGAAACGGTGCGGGTGAGTTACAGCCAACTTTATCTTTTGCTATGAAAAATTTTCTGATATGAACGAAGTTATCTCGAGAACCGTTGATCGCACCTGGAAAATTCCGGTGCCATCGGCTTCAGCTCGTCGAAATACCCCTAGTAGAGAAGTTTGAAGCAGCTGTGAACTGTTGCGGGTGAGTTATATGCAAGTTTAGCAATTACTATGAAAAATTTTCTGATATGAACGAAGTTATCTCGAGAACCGTTGATCGCACCTGGAAAATTGCGATGCCATCGGCTTCAGCTCGTCGAAATACACCTAGTAAAGAAGTTTGAAGCAGCTGTGAACTGTTGCGGGTGAGTTATATGCAAGTTTAGCAATTACTATGAAAAATTTTCTGATATGAACGAAGTTATCTCGAGAACCGTTGATCGCACCTGGAAAATTGCGATGCCATCGGCTTCAGCTCGTCGAAATACACCTAGTAAAGAAGTTTGAAGCAGCTGTGAACTGTTGCGGGTGAGTTATATGCAAGTTTAGCTATTACTATGAAAAATTTTCTGATATGAACGAAGTTATCTCGAGAACCGTTGGTCGCACATCTAAAATTTCTGTTCCATCCGCTTCAGCTCGTCGAAATACCCCGCGAAGGCAATTTTCAACCGGCTGCATTCAGTTGTCGGGGAAATAATTGCAGTCTTATCCGTTTTAGTGAAAATCGTGCGTTTCAGCAGCTGAAAAACACTTTTTTGAAGAAAAATTTTTTGAAATCTTGCATTTTGACGCTTTACGACACCGTCGATGGCTGCATGGCATCATTTTGTAGTACCGCACGCATTTTTTATACCGATCTGACGCCGTTTTTTGATTCACGTCTTTCGCCCTATGGTCGACGGTCTCTGAAGAACCGTTGATCGCACCTGAAAAATTCCGGTTGCATCGGCTTCAGTAGGACGAAATACACCTAGTACGATGTTTAGCAACGGCTGTGAACTGTTGCGGGTGAGTTACAGCCAACTTTATCTTTTACTATGAAAAATTTTCTGATATGAACGAAGTTATCTCGAGAACCGTTGATCGCACCTGGTAAATTCCAGTGCCACCGGCTTCAGCTTGTCGAAATACACCTAGTAAAGAAGTTTGAAGCAGCTGTGAAACGGTGCGGGTGAGTTACAGCCAACTTTATCTTTTGCTATGAAAAATTTTCTGATATGAACGAAGTTATCTCGAGAACCGTTGATCGCACCTGGAAAATTGCGATGCCATCGGCTTCAGCTCGTCGAAATACACCTAGTAAAGAAGTTTGAAGCAGCTGTGAACTGTTGCGGGTGAGTTATATGCAAGTTTAGCTATTACTATGAAAAATTTTCTGATATGAACGAAGTTATCTCGAGAACCGTTGGTCGCACATCTAAAATTTCTGTTCCATCCGCTTCAGCTCGTCGAAATACCCCCCGAAGGCAATTTTCAACCGGCTGCATTCAGTTGTCGGGGAAATAATTGCAGTCTTATCCGTTTTAGTGAAAATCGTGCGTTTCAGCAGCTGAAAAACACTTTTTTGAAGAAAAATTTTTTGAAATCTTGCATTTTGACGCTTTACGACACCGTCGATGGCTGCATGGCATCATTTTGTAGTACCGCACGCATTTTTTATACCGATCTGACGCCGTTTTTTGATTCACGTCTTTCGCCCTATGGTAGACGTTCTCTGAAGAACCGTTGATCGCACCTGAAAAATTCCAGTGCCATCGGCTTCAGCTCGTCGAAATACCCCTAGTAAAGAAGTTTGAAGCAGCTGTGAACTGTTGCTGGTGAGTTATATCCAAGTTTAGCAATTACTATGAAAAATTTTCTGATATGAACGAAGTTATCTCGAGAACCGTTCGTCGCACATCTAAAATTTCTGTTCCATCCGCTTCAGCTCGTCGAAATACCCCCCGAAGGCAATTTTCAAACGGCTGCATTCAGTTGTCGGGGAAATAATTGCAGTCTTATCCGTTTTAGTGAAAATCGTGCGTTTCAGCAGCTGAAAAACACTTTTTTGAAGAAAAATTTTTTGAAATCTTGCATTTTGACGCTTTGCGACACCGTAGATGGCTGCATGGCATCATTTTGTAGTACCGCACGCATTTTTTATAGCGATCTGACGCCGTTTTTTGATTCACATCTTTCGCCCTATGGTCGACGTTCTCTGAAGAACCGTTGATCGCACCTGAAAAATTCCTGTTGCATCGGCTTCAGTAGGACGAAATACACCTAGTACGATGTTTAGCAACGGCTGTGAACTGTTGCGGGTGAGTTACAGCCAACTTTATCTTTTACTATGAAAAATTTTCTGATATGAACGAAGTTATCTCGAGAACCGTTGATCGCACCTGGAAAATTCCGGTGCCATCGGCTTCAGCTCGTCGAAATACACCTAGTAAAGAAGTTTGAAGCAGCTGTGAAACGGTGCGGGTGAGTTACAGCCAACTTTATCTTTTGCTATGAAAAATTTTCTGATATGAACGAAGTTATCTCGAGAACCGTTGATCGCACCTGGAAAATTCCGGTGCCATCGGCTTCAGCTCGTCGAAATACCCCTAGTAGAGAAGTTTGAAGCAGCTGTGAACTGTTGCGGGTGAGTTATATGCAAGTTTAGCAATTACTATGAAAAATTTTCTGATATGAACGAAGTTATCTCGAGAACCGTTGATCGCACCTGGAAAATTGCGATGCCATCGGCTTCAGCTCGTCGAAATACACCTAGTAAAGAAGTTTGAAGCAGCTGTGAACTGTTGCGGGTGAGTTATATGCAAGTTTAGCTATTACTATGAAAAATTTTCTGATATGAACGAAGTTATCTCGAGAACCGTTGGTCGCACATCTAAAATTTCTGTTCCATCCGCTTCAGCTCGTCGAAATACCCCCCGAAGGCAATTTTCAACCGGCTGCATTCAGTTGTCGGGGAAATAATTGCAGTCTTATCCGTTTTAGTGAAAATCGTGCGTTTCAGCAGCTGAAAAACACTTTTTTGAAGAAAAATTTTTTGAAATCTTGCATTTTGACGCTTTACGACACCGTCGATGGCTGCATGGCATCATTTTGTAGTACCGCACGCATTTTTTATACCGATCTGACGCCGTTTTTTGATTCACGTCTTTCGCCCTATGGTCGACGGTCTCTGAAGAACCGTTGATCGCACCTGAAAAATTCCGGTTGCATCGGCTTCAGTAGGACGAAATACACCTAGTACGATGTTTAGCAACGGCTGTGAACTGTTGCGGGTGAGTTACAGCCAACTTTATCTTTTACTATGAAAAATTTTCTGATATGAACGAAGTTATCTCGAGAACCGTTGATCGCACCTGGTAAATTCCAGTGCCACCGGCTTCAGCTTGTCGAAATACACCTAGTAAAGAAGTTTGAAGCAGCTGTGAAACGGTGCGGGTGAGTTACAGCCAACTTTATCTTTTGCTATGAAAAATTTTCTGATATGAACGAAGTTATCTCGAGAACCGTTGATCGCACCTGGAAAATTCCGGTGCCATCGGCTTCAGCTCGTCGAAATACACCTAGTAAAGAAGTTTGAAGCAGCTGTGAAACGGTGCGGGTGAGTTACAGCCAACTTTATCTTTTGCTATGAAAAATTTTCTGATATGAACGAAGTTATCTCGAGAACCGTTGATCGCACCTGGAAAATTCCGGTGCCATCGGCTTCAGCTCGTCGAAACACACCTAGTAAAGAAGTTTGAAGCAGCTGTGAAACGGTGCGGGTGAGTTACAGCCAACTTTATCTTTTGCTATGAAAAATTTTCTGATATGAACGAAGTTATCTCGAGAACCGTTGATCGCACCTGGAAAATTCCGGTGCCATCGGCTTCAGCTCGTCGAAATACCCCTAGTAAAGAAGTTTGAAGCAGCTGTGAACTGTTGCTGGTGAGTTATATCCAAGTTTAGCAATTACTATGAAAAATTTTCTGATATGAACGAAGTTATCTCGAGAACCGTTCGTCGCACATCTAAAATTTCTGTTCCATCCGCTTCAGCTCGTCGAAATACCCCCCGAAGGCAATTTTCAAACGGCTGCATTCAGTTGTCGGGGAAATAATTGCAGTCTTATCCGTTTTAGTGAAAATCGTGCGTTTCAGCAGCTGAAAAACACTTTTTTGAAGAAAAATTTTTTGAAATCTTGCATTTTGACGCTTTGCGACACCGTAGATGGCTGCATGGCATCATTTTGTAGTACCGCACGCATTTTTTATAGCGATCTGACGCCGTTTTTGATGTGAAACATCTATAGGCGCACCCCTAAACTGAATCGTTGGCCTGGCGATACTTGCCGTGGCGAGCATTCGCCAGGCTATACTAAGGTATGCCTATCTATATTCTGTGTAGTAGAGTGTACGGTGTGGCTTCTCACTCAGTTCGACGTTGTTGTTTACTACGGTACACATAACCTGCGTTTTATTTAATTTTTCATTTTAATTTTTGACAATAAAATATGTGTGACAGTGATAACTCAGAAGATCAAAGTGATCAACCTTGTGCAAAGAAAGTGAAACTACACTATGGTATACTACCAAGTCATCAGTAAGTAGATCGTATTTTTCAAGTCTCCATAAATGTAATTATTATATTTGTATATTTAATTAATTATATTCATATTAATCATATTAATAATTTATATAAATTATATTAATATTATCTTCAATTAAGGATTCTTTTATTATTCATGAAGGAATTAATATAGAAAAATTTATTAATAAAATTTATACTTGCAAATCTTTAGTCATATATTGCAATAATTAACTAAGATTTGAGTTCATGAGTATATTGAAGCCACACTTAAATTTTTTTTTTTGTGTATTTCAGTATCATATTGTTTTAAATATTTCAGTTCCCAACAATCATCAGAAGGATCACAAAATATTATTATTGAAACTGGACGTCACCCTGATCAGTTAAACACAATGCATACTATCAATGTTGTGTCAGACTTTATTAATCGAATAGTACCAGACTATTTTAAACTATTGCATCTATTGGAAATATGTGTTCTTCACATGTTAAACTACAAGACGGAAGTGAATTAATTATGATTGTAATATACATTTCACCTAATAACAAAATGGATCATCTCATTTCATTTTTACATGAAAGGTTATTTCCTTATAGTCAAACAGGTTCAATAATTCTTAAAACGAATAAACATAAACTACCATTATTTTTAGCTGCATATTTCAGTGTAAATTTTGCAAGAGCTGAATCAATGCCATTAATGACATTTCTTCAAAAAGAATTTCAATGGCAAATCAATAACGATCCAAAAGAATCTACTACCAAATATGGAACAACAATAGATGCTGTATTTGTGAGATATCTTGATGGTGTTTCATCCAATACTTTTGTAACGTACTTTAGTTATCATCGACCAATCGTCACAGTAATACCGGCAGAGGAAAAATCGAATATAACTATTATTGAAGCCACAGATGAAAATATTTAAATTGTGGCAACTTGATACTAATATCGAATTTTTATATCATGTAAATAAATGTTTATTAAATAAAGTTACCATTTACTGTAAGAATCTCGTAATACTTCATTTTTTCATTAGGCTATATTTAATTCCTGTAATAATATTATCTTTTATGCATATTACTTGTACACACACGATGTTTCACATCTGCCAGGCGTCCCATGACGGCTCATTTTTTGATTCACATCTTTCGCCCTATGGTCGACGTTCTCTGAAGAACCGTTGATCGCACCTGAAAAATTCCTGTTGCATCGGCATCAGTAGGACGAAATACACCTAGTACGATGTTTAGCAACGGCTGTGAACTGTTGCGGGTGAGTTACAGCCAACTTTATCTTTTACTATGAAAAATTTTCTGATATGAACGAAGTTATCTCGAGAACCGTTGATCGCACCTGGAAAATTCCGGTGCCATCGGCTTCAGCTCGTCGAAATACACCTAGTAAAGAAGTTTGAAGCAGCTGTGAAACGGTGCGGGTGAGTTACAGCCAACTTTATCTTTTGCTATGAAAAATTTTCTGATATGAACGAAGTTATCTCGAGAACCGTTGATCGCACCTGGAAAATTCCGGTGCCATCGGCTTCAGCTCGTCGAAATACCCCTAGTAGAGAAGTTTGAAGCAGCTGTGAACTGTTGCGGGTGAGTTATATGCAAGTTTAGCAATTACTATGAAAAATTTTCTGATATGAACGAAGTTATCTCGAGAACCGTTGATCGCACCTGGAAAATTGCGATGCCATCGGCTTCAGCTCGTCGAAATACACCTAGTAAAGAAGTTTGAAGCAGCTGTGAACTGTTGCGGGTGAGTTATATGCAAGTTTAGCTATTACTATGAAAAATTTTCTGATATGAACGAAGTTATCTCGAGAACCGTTGGTCGCACATCTAAAATTTCTGTTCCATCCGCTTCAGCTCGTCGAAATACCCCCCGAAGGCAATTTTCAAACGGCTGCATTCAGTTGTCGGGGAAATAATTGCAGTCTTATCCGTTTTAGTGAAAATCGTGCGTTTCAGCAGCTGAAAAACACTTTTTTGAAGAAAAATTTTTTGAAATCTTGCATTTTGACGTTTTGCGACACCGTAGATGGCTGCATGGCATCATTTTGTAGTACCGCACGCATTTTTTATAGCGATCTGACGCCGTTTTTTGATTCACATCTTTCGCCCTATGGTCGACGTTCTCTGAAGAACCGTTGATCGCACCTGAAAAATTCCTGTTGCATCGGCTTCAGTAGGACGAAATACACCTAGTACGATGTTTAGCAACGGCTGTGAACTGTTGCGGGTGAGTTACAGCCAACTTTATCTTTTACTATGAAAAATTTTCTGATATGAACGAAGTTATCTCGAGAACCGTTGATCGCACCTGGAAAATTCCGGTGCCATCGGCTTCAGCTCGTCGAAATACACCTAGTAAAGAAGTTTGAAGCAGCTGTGAAACGGTGCGGGTGAGTTACAGCCAACTTTATCTTTTGCTATGAAAAATTTTCTGATATGAACGAAGTTATCTCGAGAACCGTTGATCGCACCTGGAAAATTCCGGTGCCATCGGCTTCAGCTCGTCGAAATACCCCTAGTAGAGAAGTTTGAAGCAGCTGTGAACTGTTGCGGGTGAGTTATATGCAAGTTTAGCAATTACTATGAAAAATTTTCTGATATGAACGAAGTTATCTCGAGAACCGTTGATCGCACCTGGAAAATTGCGATGCCATCGGCTTCAGCTCGTCGAAATACACCTAGTAAAGAAGTTTGAAGCAGCTGTGAACTGTTGCGGGTGAGTTATATGCAAGTTTAGCTATTACTATGAAAAATTTTCTGATATGAACGAAGTTATCTCGAGAACCGTTGGTCGCACATCTAAAATTTCTGTTCCATCCGCTTCAGCTCGTCGAAATACCCCCCGAAGGCAATTTTCAACCGGCTGCATTCAGTTGTCGGGGAAATAATTGCAGTCTTATCCGTTTTAGTGAAAATCGTGCGTTTCAGCAGCTGAAAAACACTTTTTTGAAGAAAAATTTTTTGAAATCTTGCATTTTGACGCTTTACGACACCGTCGATGGCTGCATGGCATCATTTTGTAGTACCGCACGCATTTTTTATACCGATCTGACGCCGTTTTTTGATTCACGTCTTTCGCCCTATGGTCGACGTTCTCTGAAGAACCGTTGATCGCACCTGAAAAATTCCTGTTTCATCGGCTTCAGTAGGACGAAATACACCTAGTACGATGTTTAGCAACGGCTGTGAACTGTTGCGGGTGAGTTACAGCCAACTTTATCTTTTACTATGAAAAATTTTCTGATATGAACGAAGTTATCTCGAGAACCGTTGATCGCACCTGGAAAATTCCGGTGCCATCGGCTTCAGCTCGTCGAAATACACCTAGTAAAGAAGTTTGAAGCAGCTGTGAAACGGTGCGGGTGAGTTACAGCCAACTTTATCTTTTGCTATGAAAAATTTTCTGATATGAACGAAGTTATCTCGAGAACCGTTGATCGCACCTGGAAAATTCCGGTGCCATCGGCTTCAGCTCGTCGAAATACACCTAGTAAAGAAGTTTGAAGCAGCTGTGAAACGGTGCGGGTGAGTTACAGCCAACTTTATCTTTTGCTATGAAAAATTTTCTGATATGAACGAAGTTATCTCGAGAACCGTTGATCGCACCTGGAAAATTCCGGTGCCATCGGCTTCAGCTCGTCGAAATACACCTAGTAGAGAAGTTTGAAGCAGCTGTGAAACGGTGCGGATGAGTTACAGCCAACTTTATCTTTTGCTATGAAAAATTTTCTGATATGAACGAAGTTATCTCGAGAACCGTTGATCGCACCTGGAAAATTCCGGTGCCATCGGCTTCAGCTCGTCGAAATACCCCTAGTAGAGATGTTTGAAGCAGCTGTGAACTGTTGCGGGTGAGTTATATGCAAGTTTAGCAATTACTATGAAAAATTTTCTGATATGAACGAAGTTATCTCGAGAACCGTTGATCGCACCTGGAAAATTGCGATGCCATCGGCTTCAGCTCGTCGAAATACACCTAGTAAAGAAGTTTGAAGCAGCTGTGAACTGTTGCGGGTGAGTTATATGCAAGTTTAGCAATTACTATGAAAAATTTTCTGATATGAACGAAGTTATCTCGAGAACCGTTGATCGCACCTGGAAAATTGCGATGCCATCGGCTTCAGCTCGTCGAAATACACCTAGTAAAGAAGTTTGAAGCAGCTGTGAACTGTTGCGGGTGAGTTATATGCAAGTTTAGCTATTACTATGAAAAATTTTCTGATATGAACGAAGTTATCTCGAGAACCGTTGATCGCACCTGGAAAATTCCGGTGCCATCGGCTTCAGCTCGTCGAAATACACCTAGTAAAGAAGTTTGAAGCAGCTGTGAAACGGTGCGGGTGAGTTACAGCCAACTTTATCTTTTGCTATGAAAAATTTTCTGATATGAACGAAGTTATCTCGAGAACCGTTGATCGCACCTGGAAAATTCCGGTGCCATCGGCTTCAGCTCGTCGAAATACACCTAGTAAAGAAGTTTGAAGCAGCTGTGAAACGGTGCGGGTGAGTTACAGCCAACTTTATCTTTTGCTATGAAAAATTTTCTGATATGAACGAAGTTATCTCGAGAACCGTTGATCGCACCTGGAAAATTCCAGTGCCATCGGCTTCAGCTCGTCGAAATACCCCTAGTAAAGAAGTTTGAAGCAGCTGTGAACTGTTGCTGGTGAGTTATATCCAAGTTTAGCAATTACTATGAAAAATTTTCTGATATGAACGAAGTTATCTCGAGAACCGTTCGTCGCACATCTAAAATTTCTGTTCCATCCGCTTCAGCTCGTCGAAATACCCCCCGAAGGCAATTTTCAAACGGCTGCATTCAGTTGTCGGGGAAATAATTGCAGTCTTATCCGTTTTAGTGAAAATCGTGCGTTTCAGCAGCTGAAAAACACTTTTTTGAAGAAAAATTTTTTGAAATCTTGCATTTTGACGCTTTGCGACACCGTAGATGGCTGCATGGCATCATTTTGTAGTACCGCACGCATTTTTTTTAGCGATCTGACGCCGTTTTTTGATTCACATCTTTCGCCCTATGGTCGACGTTCTCTGAAGAACCGTTGATCGCACCTGAAAAATTCCTGTTGCATCGGCTTCAGTAGGACGAAATACACCTAGTACGATGTTTAGCAACGGCTGTGAACTGTTGCGGGTGAGTTACAGCCAACTTTATCTTTTACTATGAAAAATTTTCTGATATGAACGAAGTTATCTCGAGAACCGTTGATCGCACCTGGAAAATTCCGGTGCCATCGGCTTCAGCTCGTCGAAATACACCTAGTAAAGAAGTTTGAAGCAGCTGTGAAACGGTGCGGGTGAGTTACAGCCAACTTTATCTTTTGCTATGAAAAATTTTCTGATATGAACGGAGTTATCTCGAGAACCGTTGATCGCACCTGGAAAATTCCAGTGCCATCGGCTTCAGCACGTCGAAATACCCCTAGTAAAGAAGTTTGAAGCAGCTGTGAACTGTTGCTGGTGAGTTATATCCAAGTTTAGCAATTACTATGAAAAATTTTCTGATATGAACGAAGTTATCTCGAGAACCGTTCGTCGCACATCTAAAATTTCTGTTCCATCCGCTTCAGCTCGTCGAAATACCCCCCGAAGGCAATTTTCAAACGGCTGCATTCAGTTGTCGGGGAAATAATTGCAGTCTTATCCGTTTTAGTGAAAATCGTGCGTTTCAGCAGCTGAAAAACACTTTTTTGAAGAAAAATTTTTTGAAATCTTGCATTTTGACGCTTTGCGACGCCGTAGATGGCTGCATGGCATCATTTTGTAGTACCGCACGCATTTTTTATAGCGATCTGACGCCGTTTTTTGATTCACATCTTTCGCCCTATGGTCGACGTTCTCTGAAGAACCGTTGATCGCACCTGAAAAATTCCTGTTGCATCGGCTTCAGTAGGACGAAATACACCTAGTACGATGTTTAGCAACGGCTGTGAACTGTTGCGGGTGAGTTACAGCCAACTTTATCTTTTACTATGAAAAATTTTCTGATATGAACGAAGTTATCTCGAGAACCGTTGATCGCACCTGGAAAATTCCGGTGCCATCGGCTTCAGCTCGTCGAAATACACCTAGTAAAGAAGTTTGAAGCAGCTGTGAAACGGTGCGGGTGAGTTACAGCCAACTTTATCTTTTGCTATGAAAAATTTTCTGATATGAACGAAGTTATCTCGAGAACCGTTGATCGCACCTGGAAAATTCCAGTGCCATCGGCTTCAGCTCGTCGAAATACCCCTAGTAAAGAAGTTTGAAGCAGCTGTGAACTGTTGCTGGTGAGTTATATCCAAGTTTAGCAATTACTATGAAAAATTTTCTGATATGAACGAAGTTATCTCGAGAACCGTTCGTCGCACATCTAAAATTTCTGTTCCATCCGCTTCAGCTCGTCGAAATACCCCCCGAAGGCAATTTTCAAACGGCTGCATTCAGTTGTCGGGGAAATAATTGCAGTCTTATCCGTTTTAGTGAAAATCGTGCGTTTCAGCAGCTGAAAAACACTTTTTTGAAGAAAAATTTTTTGAAATCTTGCATTTTGACGCTTTGCGACACCGTAGATGGCTGCATGGCATCATTTTGTAGTACCGCACGCATTTTTTATAGCGATCTGACGCCGTTTTTTGATTCACATCTTTCGCCCTATGGTCGACGTTCTCTGAAGAACCGCTGATCGCACCTGAAAAATTCCTGTTGCATCGGCTTCAGTAGGACGAAATACACCTAGTACGATGTTTAGCAACGGCTGTGAACTGTTGCGGGTGAGTTACAGCCAACTTTATCTTTTACTATGAAAAATTTTCTGATATGAACGAAGTTATCTCGAGAACCGTTGATCGCACCTGGAAAATTCCGGTGCCATCGGCTTCAGCTCGTCGAAATACACCTAGTAAAGAAGTTTGAAGCAGCTGTGAAACGGTGCGGGTGAGTTACAGCCAACTTTATCTTTTGCTATGAAAAATTTTCTGATATGAACGAAGTTATCTCGAGAACCGTTGATCGCACCTGGAAAATTCCGGTGCCATCGGCTTCAGCTCGTCGAAATACACCTAGTAAAGAAGTTTGAAGCAGCTGTGAAACGGTGCGGGTGAGTTACAGCCAACTTTATCTTTTGCTATGAAAAATTTTCTGATATGAACGAAGTTATCTCGAGAACCGTTGATCGCACCTGGAAAATTCCGGTGCCATCGGCTTCAGCTCGTCGAAATACCCCTAGTAGAGAAGTTTGAAGCAGCTGTGAACTGTAGCGGGTGAGTTATATGCAAGTTTAGCAATTACTATGAAAAATTTTCTGATATGAACGAAGTTATCTCGAGAACCGTTCGTCGCACATCTAAAATTTCTGTTCCATCCGCTTCAGCTCGTCGAAATACCCCCCGAAGGCAATTTTCAAACGGCTGCATTCAGTTGTCGGGGAAATAATTGCAGTCTTATCCGTTTTAGTGAAAATCGTGCGTTTCAGCAGCTGAAAAACACTTTTTTGAAGAAAAATTTTTTGAAATCTTGCATTTTGACGCTTTGCGACACCGTAGATGGCTGCATGGCATCATTTTGTAGTACCGCACGCATTTTTTATAGCGATCTGACGCCGTTTTTTGATTCACATCTTTCGCCCTATGGTCGACGTTCTCTGAAGAACCGTTGATCGCACCTGAAAAATTCCTGTTGCATCGGCTTCAGTAGGACGAAATACACCTAGTACGATGTTTAGCAACGGCTGTGAACTGTTGCGGGTGAGTTACAGCCAACTTTATCTTTTACTATGAAAAATTTTCTGATATGAACGAAGTTATCTCGAGAACCGTTGATCGCACCTGGAAAATTCCGGTGCCATCGGCTTCAGCTCGTCGAAATACACCTAGTAAAGAAGTTTGAAGCAGCTGTGAAACGGTGCGGGTGAGTTACAGCCAACTTTATCTTTTGCTATGAAAAATTTTCTGATATGAACGAAGTTATCTCGAGAACCGTTGATCGCACCTGGAAAATTCCGGTGCCATCGGCTTCAGCTCGTCGAAATATCCCTAGTAAAGAAGTTTGAAGCAGCTGTGAACTGTTGCGGGTGAGTTATATCCAAGTTTAGCAATTACTATGAAAAATTTTCTGATATGAACGAAGTTATCTCGAGAACCGTTGGTCGCACATCTAAAATTTCTGTTCCATCCGCTTCAGCTCGTCGAAATACCCCCCGAAGACAATTTTCAAACGGCTGCATTCAGTTGTCGGGGAAATAATTGCAGTCTTATCCGTTTTAGTGAAAATCGTGCGTTTCAGCAGCTGAAAAACACTTTTTTGAAGAAAAATTTTTTGAAATCTTGCATTTTGACGCTTTACGACACCGTAGATGGCTGCATGGCATCATTTTGTAGTACCGCACGCATTTTTTATACCGATCTGACGCCGTTTTTTGATTCACGTCTTTCGCCCTATGGTCGACGGTCTCTGAAGAACCGTTGATCGCACCTGAAAAATTCCGGTTGCATCGGCTTCAGTAGGACGAAATACACCTAGTACGATGTTTAGCAACGGCTGTGAACTGTTGCGGGTGAGTTACAGCCAACTTTATCTTTTACTATGAAAATTTTTCTGATATGAACGAAGTTATCTCGAGAACCGTTGATCGCACCTGGTAAATTCCGGTGCCATCGGCTTCAGCTTGTCGAAATACACCTAGTAAAGAAGTTTGAAGCAGCTGTGAAACGGTGCGGGTGAGTTACAGCCAACTTTATCTTTTGCTATGAAAAATTTTCTGATATGAACGAAGTTATCTCGAGAACCGTTGATCGCACCTGGAAAATTCCGGTGCCATCGGCTTCAGCTCGTCGAAATACACCTAGTAAAGAAGTTTGAAGCAGCTGTGAAACGGTGCGGGTGAGTTACAGCCAACTTTATCTTTTGCTATGAAAAATTTTCTGATATGAACGAAGTTATCTCGAGAACCGTTGATAGCACCTGGAAAATTCCAGTGCCATCGGCTTCAGCTCGTCGAAATACCCCTAGTAAAGAAGTTTGAAGCAGCTGTGAACTGTTGCTGGTGAGTTATATCCAAGTTTAGCAATTACTATGAAAAATTTTCTGATATGAACGAAGTTATCTCGAGAACCGTTGGTCGCACATCTAAAATTTCTGTTCCATCCGCTTCAGCTCGTCGAAATACCCCCCGAAGGCAATTTTCAAACGGCTGCATTCAGTTGTCGGGGAAATAATTGCAGTCTTATCCGTTTTAGTGAAAATCGTGCGTTTCAGCAGCTGAAAAACACTTTTTTGAAGAAAAATTTTTTGAAATCTTGCATTTTGACGCTTTACGACACCGTAGATGGCTGCATGGCATCATTTTGTAGTACCGCACGCATTTTTTATACCGATCTGACGCCGTTTTTTGATTCACGTCTTTCGCCCTATGGTCGACGTTCTCTGAAGAACCGTTGATCGCACCTGAAAAATTCCTGTTTCATCGGCTTCAGTAGGACGAAATACACCTAGTACGATGTTTAGCAACGGCTGTGAACTGTTGCGGGTGAGTTACAGCCAACTTTATCTTTTACTATGAAAAATTTTCTGATATGAACGAAGTTATCTCGAGAACCGTTGATCGCACCTGGAAAATTCCAGTGCCATCGGCTTCAGCTCGTCGAAATACCCCTAGTAAAGAAGTTTGAAGCAGCTGTGAAACGGTGCGGGTGAGTTACAGCCAACTTTATCTTTTGCTATGAAAAATTTTCTGATATGAACGAAGTTATCTCGAGAACCGTTGATCGCACCTGGAAAATTCCAGTGCCATCGGCTTCAGCTCGTCGAAATACCCCTAATAAAGAAGTTTGAAGCAGCTGTGAACTGTTGCTGGTGAGTTATATCCAAGTTTAGCAATTACTATGAAAAATTTTCTGATATGAACGAAGTTATCTCGAGAACCGTTGGTCGCACATCTAAAATTTCTGTTCCATCCGCTTCAGCTCGTCGAAATACCCCCCGAAGGCAATTTTCAAACGGCTGCATTCAGTTGTCGGGGAAATAATTGCAGTCTTATCCGTTTTAGTGAAAATCGTGCGTTTCAGCAGCTGAAAAACACTTTTTTGAAGAAAAATTTTTTGAAATCTTGCATTTTGACGCTTTACGACACCGTAGATGGCTGCATGGCATCATTTTGTAGTACCGCACGCATTTTTTATACCGATCTGACGCCGTTTTTTGATTCACGTCTTTCGCCCTATGATCGACGTTCTCTGAAGAACCGTTGATCGCACCTGAAAAATTCCTGTTTCATCGGCTTCAGTAGGACGAAATCCACCTAGTACGATGTTTAGCAACGGCTGTGAACTGTTGCGGGTGAGTTACAGCCAACTTTATCTTTTACTATGAAAAATTTTCTGATATGAACGAAGTTATCTCGAGAACCGTTGATCGCACCTGGAAAATTCCGGTGCCATCGGCTTCAGCTCGTCGAAATATCCCTAGTAAAGAAGTTTGAAGCAGCTGTGAACTGTTGCGGGTGAGTTATATCCAAGTTTAGCAATTACTATGAAAAATTTTCTGATATGAACGAAGTTATCTCGAGAACCGTTGGTCGCACATCTAAAATTTCTGTTCCATCCGCTTCAGCTCGTCGAAATACCCCCCGAAGACAATTTTCAAACGGCTGCATTCAGTTGTCGGGGAAATAATTGCAGTCTTATCCGTTTTAGTGAAAATCGTGCGTTTCAGCAGCTGAAAAACACTTTTTTGAAGAAAAATTTTTTGAAATCTTGCATTTTGACGCTTTACGACACCGTAGATGGCTGCATGGCATCATTTTGTAGTACCGCACGCATTTTTTATACCGATCTGACGCCGTTTTTTGATTCACGTCTTTCGCCCTATGGTCGACGGTCTCTGAAGAACCGTTGATCGCACCTGAAAAATTCCGGTTGCATCGGCTTCAGTAGGACGAAATACACCTAGTACGATGTTTAGCAACGGCTGTGAACTGTTGCGGGTGAGTTACAGCCAACTTTATCTTTTACTATGAAAAATTTTCTGATATGAACGAAGTTATCTCGAGAACCGTTGATCGCACCTGGTAAATTCCGGTGCCATCGGCTTCAGCTTGTCGGAATACACCTAGTAAAGAAGTTTGAAGCAGCTGTGAAACGGTGCGGGTGAGTTACAGCCAACTTTATCTTTTGCTATGAAAAATTTTCTGATATGAACGAAGTTATCTCGAGAACCGTTGATCGCACCTGGAAAATTCCAGTGCCATCGGCTTCAGCTCGTCGAAATACCCCTAATAAAGAAGTTTGAAGCAGCTGTGAACTGTTGCTGGTGAGTTATATCCAAGTTTAGCAATTACTATGAAAAATTTTCTGATATGAACGAAGTTATCTCGAGAACCGTTGGTCGCACATCTAAAATTTCTGTTCCATCCGCTTCAGCTCGTCGAAATACCCCCCGAAGACAATTTTCAAACGGCTGCATTCAGTTGTCGGGGAAATAATTGCAGTCTTATCCGTTTTAGTGAAAATCGTGCGTTTCAGCAGCTGAAAAACACTTTTTTGAAGAAAAATTTTTTGAAATCTTGCATTTTGACGCTTTACGACACCGTAGATGGCTGCATGGCATCATTTTGTAGTACCGCACGCATTTTTTATACCGATCTGACGCCGTTTTTTGATTCACGTCTTTCGCCCTATGGTCGACGTTCTCTGAAGAACCGTTGATCGCACCTGAAAAATTCCTGTTTCATCGGCTTCAGTAGGACGAAATACACCTAGTACGATGTTTAGCAACGGCTGTGAACTGTTGCGGGTGAGTTACAGCCAACTTTATCTTTTACTATGAAAAATTTTCTGATATGAACGAAGTTATCTCGAGAACCGTTGATCGCACCTGGAAAATTCCGGTGCCATCGGCTTCAGCTCGTCGAAATATCCCTAGTAAAGAAGTTTGAAGCAGCTGTGAACTGTTGCGGGTGAGTTATATCCAAGTTTAGCAATTACTATGAAAAATTTTCTGATATGAACGAAGTTATCTCGAGAACCGTTGGTCGCACATCTAAAATTTCTGTTCCATCCGCTTCAGCTCGTCGAAATACCCCCCGAAGACAATTTTCAAACGGCTGCATTCAGTTGTCGGGGAAATAATTGCAGTCTTATCCGTTTTAGTGAAAATCGTGCGTTTCAGCAGCTGAAAAACACTTTTTTGAAGAAAAATTTTTTGAAATCTTGCATTTTGACGCTTTACGACACCGTAGATGGCTGCATGGCATCATTTTGTAGTACCGCACGCATTTTTTATACCGATCTGACGCCGTTTTTTGATTCACGTCTTTCGCCCTATGGTCGACGGTCTCTGAAGAACCGTTGATCGCACCTGAAAAATTCCGGTTGCATCGGCTTCAGTAGGACGAAATACACCTAGTACGATGTTTAGCAACGGCTGTGAACTGTTGCGGGTGAGTTACAGCCAACTTTATCTTTTACTATGAAAAATTTTCTGATATGAACGAAGTTATCTCGAGAACCGTTGATCGCACCTGGTAAATTCCAGTGCCACCGGCTTCAGCTTGTCGAAATACACCTAGTAAAGAAGTTTGAAGCAGCTGTGAAACGGTGCGGGTGAGTTACAGCCAACTTTATCTTTTGCTATGAAAAATTTTCTGATATGAACGAAGTTATCTCGAGAACCGTTGATCGCACCTGGAAAATTCCGGTGCCATCGGCTTCAGCTCGTCGAAATACACCTAGTAAAGAAGTTTGAAGCAGCTGTGAAACGGTGCGGGTGAGTTACAGCCAACTTTATCTTTTGCTATGAAAAATTTTCTGATATGAACGAAGTTATCTCGAGAACCGTTGATCGCACCTGGAAAATTCCGGTGCCATCGGCTTCAGCTCGTCGAAATACACCTAGTAAAGAAGTTTGAAGCAGCTGTGAAACGGTGCGGGTGAGTTACAGCCAACTTTATCTTTTGCTATGAAAAATTTTCTGATATGAACGAAGTTATCTCGAGAACCGTTGATCGCACCTGGAAAATTCCAGTGCCATCGGCTTCAGCTCGTCGAAATACCCCTAGTAAAGAAGTTTGAAGCAGCTGTGAACTGTTGCTGGGGAGTTATATCCAAGTTTAGCAATTACTATGAAAAATTTTCGGATATGAACGAAGTTATCTCGAGAACCGTTCGTCGCACATCTAAAATTTCTGTTCCATCCGCTTCAGCTCGTCGAAATACCCCCCGAAGGCAATTTTCAAACGGCTGCATTCAGTTGTCGGGGAAATAATTGCAGTCTTATCCGTTTTAGTGAAAATCGTGCGTTTCAGCAGCTGAAAAACACTTTTTTGAAGAAAAATTTTTTGAAATCTTGCATTTTGACGCTTTGCGACACCGTAGATGGCTGCATGGCATCATTTTGTAGTACCGCACGCATTTTTTATAGCGATCTGACGCCGTTTTTTGATTCACATCTTTCGCCCTATGGTCGACGTTCTCTGAAGAACCGTTGATCGCACCTGAAAAATTCCTGTTGCATCGGCTTCAGTAGGACGAAATACACCTAGTACGATGTTTAGCAACGGCTGTGAACTGTTGCGGGTGAGTTACAGCCAACTTTATCTTTTACTATGAAAAATTTTCTGATATGAACGAAGTTATCTCGAGAACCGTTGATCGCACCTGGAAAATTCTAGTGCCATCGGCTTCAGCTCGTCGAAATACCCCTAGTAAAGAAGTTTGAAGCAGCTGTGAAACGGTGCGGGTGAGTTACAGCCAACTTTATCTTTTGCTATGAAAAATTTTCTGATATGAACGAAGTTATCTCGAGAACCGTTGATCGCACCTGGATAATTCCAGTGCCATCGGCTTCAGATCGTCGAAATACCCCTAGTAAAGAAGTTTGAAGCAGCTGTGAACTGTTGCTGGTGAGTTATATCCAAGTTTAGCAATTACTATGAAAAATTTTCTGATATGAACGAAGTTATCTCGAGAACCGTTGGTCGCACATCTAAAATTTCTGTTCCATCCGCTTCAGCTCGTCGAAATACCCCCCGAAGGCAATTTTCAAACGGCTGCATTCAGTTGTCGGGGAAATAATTGCAGTCTTATCCGTTTTAGTGAAAATCGTGCGTTTCAGCAGCTGAAAAACACTTTTTTGAAGAAAAATTTTTTGAAATCTTGCATTTTGACGCTTTACGACACCGTAGATGGCTGCATGGCATCATTTTGTAGTACCGCACGCATTTTTTATACCGATCTGACGCCGTTTTTTGATTCACGTCTTTCGCCCTATGGTCGACGTTCTCTGAAGAACCGTTGATCGCACCTGAAAAATTCCTGTTTCATCGGCTAGAGTAGGACGAAATACACCTAGTACGATGTTTAGCAATGGCTGTGAACTGTTGCGGGTGAGTTACAGCCAACTTTATCTTTTACTATGAAAAATTTTCTGATATGAACGAAGTTATCTCGAGAACCGTTGATCGCACCTGGAAAATTCCGGTGCCATCGGCTTCAGCTCATCGAAATACACCTAGTAAAGAAGTTTGAAGCAGCTGTGAAACGGTGCGGGTGAGTTACAGCCAACTTTATCTTTTGCTATGAAAAATTTTCTGATATGAACGAAGTTATCTCGAGAACCGTTGTTCGCACCTGGAAAATTCCAGTGCCATCGGCTTCAGCTCGTCGAAATACCCTTAGTAAAGAAGTTTGAAGCAGCTGTGAAACGGTGCGGGTGAGTTACAGCCAACTTTATCTTTTGCTATGAAAAATTTTCTGATATGAACGAAGTTATCTCGAGAACCGTTGATCGCACCTGGAAAATTCCAGTGCCATCGGCTTCAGCTCGTCGAAATACCCCTAGTAAAGAAGTTTGAAGCAGCTGTGAACTGTTGCTGGTGAGTTATATCCAAGTTTAGCAATTACTATGAAAAATTTTCTGATATGAACGAAGTTATCTCGAGAACCGTTGGTCGCACATCTAAAATTTCTGTTCCATCCGCTTCAGCTCGTCGAAATACCCCCCGAAGACAATTTTCAAACGGCTGCATTCAGTTGTCGGGGAAATAATTGCAGTCTTATCCGTTTTAGTGAAAATCGTGCGTTTCAGCAGCTGAAAAACACTTTTTTGAAGAAAAATTTTTTGAAATCTTGCATTTTGACGCTTTACGACACCGTAGATGGCTGCATGGCATCATTTTGTAGTACCGCACGCATTTTTTATACCGATCTGACGCCGTTTTTTGATTCACGTCTTTCGCCCTATGGTCGACGTTCTCTGAAGAACCGTTGATCGCACCTGAAAAATTCCTGTTTCATCGGCTAGAGTAGGACGAAATACACCTAGTACGATGTTTAGCAACGGCTGTGAACTGTTGCGGGTGAGTTACAGCCAACTTTATCTTTTACTATGAAAAATTTTCTGATATGAACGAAGTTATCTCGAGAACCGTTGATCGCACCTGGAAAATTCCGGTGCCATCGGCTTCAGCTCGTCGAAATACACCTAGTAAAGAAGTTTGAAGCAGCTGTGAAACGGTGCGGGTGAGTTACAGCCAACTTTATCTTTTGCTATGAAAAATTTTCTGATATGAACGAAGTTATCTCGAGAACCGTTGTTCGCACCTGGAAAATTCCAGTGCCATCGGCTTCAGCTCGTCGAAATACCCCTAGTAAAGAAGTTTGAAGCAGCTGTGAAACGGTGCGGGTGAGTTACAGCCAACTTTATCTTTTGCTATGAAAAATTTTCTGATATGAACGAAGTTATCTCGAGAACCGTTGATCGCACCTGGAAAATTCCAGTGCCATCGGCTTCAGCTCGTCGAAATACCCCTAGTAAAGAAGTTTGAAGCAGCTGTGAACTGTTGCTGGTGAGTTATATCCAAGTTTAGCAATTACTATGAAAAATTTTCTGATATGAACGAAGTTATCTCGAGAACCGTTGGTCGCACATCTAAAATTTCTGTTCCATCCGCTTCAGCTCGTCGAAATACCCCCCGAAGACAATTTTCAAACGGCTGCATTCAGTTGTCGGGGAAATAATTGCAGTCTTATCCGTTTTAGTGAAAATCGTGCGTTTCAGCAGCTGAAAAACACTTTTTTGAAGAAAAATTTTTTGAAATCTTGCATTTTGACGCTTTACGACACCGTAGATGGCTGCATGGCATCATTTTGTAGTACCGCACGCATTTTTTATACCGATCTGACGCCGTTTTTTGATTCACGTCTTTCGCCCTATGGTCGACGTTCTCTGAAGAACCGTTGATCGCACCTGAAAAATTCCTGTTTCATCGGCTTCAGTAGGACGAAATACACCTAGTACGATGTTTAGCAACGGCTGTGAACTGTTGCGGGTGAGTTACAGCCAACTTTATCTTTTACTATGAAAAATTTTCTGATATGAACGAAGTTATCTCGAGAACCGTTGATCGCACCTGGAAAATTCCGGTGCCATCGGCTTCAGCTCGTCGAAATATCCCTAGTAAAGAAGTTTGAAGCAGCTGTGAACTGTTGCGGGTGAGTTATATCCAAGTTTAGCAATTACTATGAAAAATTTTCTGATATGAACGAAGTTATCTCGAGAACCGTTGGTCGCACATCTAAAATTTCTGTTCCATCCGCTTCAGCTCGTCGAAATACCCCCCGAAGACAATTTTCAAACGGCTGCATTCAGTTGTCGGGGAAATAATTGCAGTCTTATCCGTTTTAGTGAAAATCGTGCGTTTCAGCAGCTGAAAAACACTTTTTTGAAGAAAAATTTTTTGAAATCTTGCATTTTGACGCTTTACGACACCGTAGATGGCTGCATGGCATCATTTTGTAGTACCGCACGCATTTTTTATACCGATCTGACGCCGTTTTTTGATTCACGTCTTTCGCCCTATGGTCGACGGTCTCTGAAGAACCGTTGATCGCACCTGAAAAATTCCGGTTGCATCGGCTTCAGTAGGACGAAATACACCTAGTACGATGTTTAGCAACGGCTGTGAACTGTTGCGGGTGAGTTACAGCCAACTTTATCTTTTACTATGAAAAATTTTCTGATATGAACGAAGTTATCTCGAGAACCGTTGATCGCACCTGGTAAATTCCAGTGCCACCGGCTTCAGCTTGTCGAAATACACCTAGTAAAGAAGTTTGAAGCAGCTGTGAAACGGTGCGGGTGAGTTACAGCCAACTTTATCTTTTGCTATGAAAAATTTTCTGATATGAACGAAGTTATCTCGAGAACCGTTGATCGCACCTGGAAAATTCCGGTGCCATCGGCTTCAGCTCGTCGAAATACACCTAGTAAAGAAGTTTGAAGCAGCTGTGAAACGGTGCGGGTGAGTTACAGCCAACTTTATCTTTTGCTATGAAAAATTTTCTGATATGAACGAAGTTATCTCGAGAACCGTTGATCGCACCTGGAAAATTCCGGTGCCATCGGCTTCAGCTCGTCGAAATACACCTAGTAAAGAAGTTTGAAGCAGCTGTGAAACGGTGCGGGTGAGTTACAGCCAACTTTATCTTTTGCTATGAAAAATTTTCTGATATGAACGAAGTTATCTCGAGAACCGTTGATCGCACCTGGAAAATTCCAGTGCCATCGGCTTCAGCTCGTCGAAATACCCCTAGTAAAGAAGTTTGAAGCAGCTGTGAACTGTTGCTGGTGAGTTATATCCAAGTTTAGCAATTACTATGAAAAATTTTCGGATATGAACGAAGTTATCTCGAGAACCGTTCGTCGCACATCTAAAATTTCTGTTCCATCCGCTTCAGCTCGTCGAAAAACCCCCCGAAGACAATTTTCAAACGGCTGCATTCAGTTGTCGGGGAAATAATTGCAGTCTTATCCGTTTTAGTGAAAATCGTGCGTTTCAGCAGCTGAAAAACACTTTTTTGAAGAAAAATTTTTTGAAATCTTGCATTTTGACGCTTTGCGACACCGTAGATGGCTGCATGGCATCATTTTGTAGTACCGCACGCATTTTTTATAGCGATCTGACGCCGTTTTTTGATTCACATCTTTCGCCCTATGGTCGACGTTCTCTGAAGAACCGTTGATCGCACCTGAAAAATTCCTGTTGCATCGGCTTCAGTAGGACGAAATACACCTAGTACGATGTTTAGCAACGGCTGTGAACTGTTGCGGGTGAGTTACAGCCAACTTTATCTTTTACTATGAAAAATTTTCTGATATGAACGAAGTTATCTCGAGAACCGTTGATCGCACCTGGAAAATTCCAGTGCCATCGGCTTCAGCTCGTCGAAATACCCCTAGTAAAGAAGTTTGAAGCAGCTGTGAAACGGTGCGGGTGAGTTACAGCCAACTTTATCTTTTGCTATGAAAAATTTTCTGATATGAACGAAGTTATCTCGAGAACCGTTGATCGCACCTGGATAATTCCAGTGCCATCGGCTTCAGATCGTCGAAATACCCCTAGTAAAGAAGTTTGAAGCAGCTGTGAACTGTTGCTGGTGAGTTATATCCAAGTTTAGCAATTACTATGAAAAATTTTCTGATATGAACGAAGTTATCTCGAGAACCGTTGGTCGCACATCTAAAATTTCTGTTCCATCCGCTTCAGCTCGTCGAAATACCCCCCGAAGACAATTTTCAAACGGCTGCATTCAGTTGTCGGGGAAATAATTGCAGTCTTATCCGTTTTAGTGAAAATCGTGCGTTTCAGCAGCTGAAAAACACTTTTTTGAAGAAAAATTTTTTGAAATCTTGCATTTTGACGCTTTACGACACCGTAGATGGCTGCATGGCATCATTTTGTAGTACCGCACGCATTTTTTATACCGATCTGACGCCGTTTTTTGATTCACGTCTTTCGCCCTATGGTCGACGTTCTCTGAAGAACCGTTGATCGCACCTGAAAAATTCCTGTTTCATCGGCTAGAGTAGGACGAAATACACCTAGTACGATGTTTAGCAACGGCTGTGAACTGTTGCGGGTGAGTTACAGCCAACTTTATCTTTTACTATGAAAAATTTTCTGATATGAACGAAGTTATCTCGAGAACCGTTGATCGCACCTGGTAAATTCCAGTGCCACCGGCTTCAGCTTGTCGAAATACACCTAGTAAAGAAGTTTGAAGCAGCTGTGAAACGGTGCGGGTGAGTTACAGCCAACTTTATCTTTTGCTATGAAAAATTTTCTGATATGAACGAAGTTATCTCGAGAACCGTTGTTCGCACCTGGAAAATTCCAGTGCCATCGGCTTCAGCTCGTCGAAATACCCCTAGTAAAGAAGTTTGAAGCAGCTGTGAAACGGTGCGGGTGAGTTACAGCCAACTTTATCTTTTGCTATGAAAAATTTTCTGATATGAACGAAGTTATCTCGAGAACCGTTGATCGCACCTGGAAAATTCCAGTGCCATCGGCTTCAGCTCGTCGAAATACCCCTAGTAAAGAAGTTTGAAGCAGCTGTGAACTGTTGCTGGTGAGTTATATCCAAGTTTAGCAATTACTATGAAAAATTTTCTGATATGAACGAAGTTATCTCGAGAACCGTTGGTCGCACATCTAAAATTTCTGTTCCATCCGCTTCAGCTCGTCGAAATACCCCCCGAAGACAATTTTCAAACGGCTGCATTCAGTTGTCGGGGAAATAATTGCAGTCTTATCCGTTTTAGTGAAAATCGTGCGTTTCAGCAGCTGAAAAACACTTTTTTGAAGAAAAATTTTTTGAAATCTTGCATTTTGACGCTTTACGACACCGTAGATGGCTGCATGGCATCATTTTGTAGTACCGCACGCATTTTTTATACCGATCTGACGCCGTTTTTTGATTCACGTCTTTCGCCCTATGGTCGACGTTCTCTGAAGAACCGTTGATCGCACCTGAAAAATTCCTGTTTCATCGGCTTCAGTAGGACGAAATACACCTAGTACGATGTTTAGCAACGGCTGTGAACTGTTGCGGGTGAGTTACAGTCAACTTTATCTTTTACTATGAAAAATTTTCTGATATGAACGAAGTTATCTCGAGAACCGTTGATCGCACCTGGAAAATTCCGGTGCCATCGGCTTCAGCTCGTCAAAATATCCCTAGTAAAGAAGTTTGAAGCAGCTGTGAACTGTTGCGGGTGAGTTATATCCAAGTTTAGCAATTACTATGAAAAATTTTCTGATATGAACGAAGTTATCTCGAGAACCGTTGGTCGCACATCTAAAATTTCTGTTCCATCCGCTTCAGCTCGTCGAAATACCCCCCGAAGACAATTTTCAAACGGCTGCATTCAGTTGTCGGGGAAATAATTGCAGTCTTATCCGTTTTAGTGAAAATCGTGCGTTTCAGCAGCTGAAAAACACTTTTCTGAAGAAAAATTTTTTGAAATCTTGCATTTTGACGCTTTACGACACCGTAGATGGCTGCATGGCATCATTTTGTAGTACCGCACGCATTTTTTATACCGATCTGACGCCGTTTTTTGATTCACGTCTTTCGCCCTATGGTCGACGGTCTCTGAAGAACCGTTGATCGCACCTGAAAAATTCCGGTTGCATCGGCTTCAGTAGGACGAAATACACCTAGTACGATGTTTAGCAACGGCTGTGAACTGTTGCGGGTGAGTTACAGCCAACTTTATCTTTTACTATGAAAAATTTTCTGATATGAACGAAGTTATCTCGAGAACCGTTGATCGCACCTGGTAAATTCCAGTGCCACCGGCTTCAGCTTGTCGAAATACACCTAGTAAAGAAGTTTGAAGCAGCTGTGAAACGGTGCGGGTGAGTTACAGCCAACTTTATCTTTTGCTATGAAATATTTTCTGATATGAACGAAGTTATCTCGAGAACCGTTGATCGCACCTGGAAAATTCCGGTGCCATCGGCTTCAGCTCGTCGAAATACACCTAGTAAAGAAGTTTGAAGCAGCTGTGAAACGGTGCGGGTGAGTTACAGCCAACTTTATCTTTTGCTATGAAAAATTTTCTGATGTGAACGAAGTTATCTCGAGAACCGTTGATCGCACCTGGAAAATTCCAGTGCCATCGGCTTCAGCTCGTCGAAATACCCCTAGTAAAGAAGTTTGAAGCAGCTGTGAACTGTTGCTGGTGAGTTATATCCAAGTTTAGCAATTACTATGAAAAATTTTCTGATATGAACGAAGTTATCTCGAGAACCGTTGGTCGCACATCTAAAATTTCTGTTCCATCCGCTTCAGCTCGTCGAAATACCCCCCGAAGACAATTTTCAAACGGCTGCATTCAGTTGTCGGGGAAATAATTGCAGTCTTATCCGTTTTAGTGAAAATCGTGCGTTTCAGCACCCGAAAAACACTTTTTTGAAGAAAAATTTTTTGAAATCTTGCATTTTGACGCTTTACGACACCGTAGATGGCTGCATGGCATCATTTTGTAGTACCGCACGCATTTTTTATACCGATCTGACGCCGTTTTTTGATTCACGTCTTTCGCCCTATGGTCGACGTTCTCTGAAGAACCGTTGATCGCACCTGAAAAATTCCTGTTTCATCGGCTTCAGTAGGACGAAATACACCTAGTACGATGTTTAGCAACGGCTGTGAACTGTTGCGGGTGAGTTACAGCCAACTTTATCTTTTACTATGAAAAATTTTCTGATATGAACGAAGTTATCTCGAGAACCGTTGATCGCACCTGGAAAATTCCGGTGCCATCGGCTTCAGCTCGTCGAAATATCCCTAGTAAAGAAGTTTGAAGCAGCTGTGAACTGTTGCGGGTGAGTTATATCCAAGTTTAGCAATTACTATGAAAAATTTTCTGATATGAACGAAGTTATCTCGAGAACCGTTGGTCGCACATCTAAAATTTCTGTTCCATCCGCTTCAGCTCGTCGAAATACCCCCCGAAGACAATTTTCAAACGGCTGCATTCAGTTGTCGGGGAAATAATTGCAGTCTTATCCGTTTTAGTGAAAATCGTGCGTTTCAGCAGCTGAAAAACACTTTTTTGAAGAAAAATTTTTTGAAATCTTGCATTTTGACGCTTTACGACACCGTAGATGGCTGCATGGCATCATTTTGTAGTACCGCACGCATTTTTTATACCGATCTGACGCCGTTTTTTGATTCACGTCTTTCGCCCTATGGTCGACGTTCTCTGAAGAACCGTTGATCGCACCTGAAAAATTCCTGTTTCATCGGCTAGAGTAGGACGAAATACACCTAGTACGATGTTTAGCAACGGCTGTGAACTGTTGCGGGTGAGTTACAGCCAACTTTATCTTTTACTATGAAAAATTTTCTGATATGAACGAAGTTATCTCGAGAACCGTTGATCGCACCTGGAAAATTCCGGTGCCATCGGCTTCAGCTCGTCGAAATACACCTAGTAAAGAAGTTTGAAGCAGCTGTGAAACGGTGCGGGTGAGTTACAGCCAACTTTATCTTTTGCTATGAAAAATTTTCTGATATGAACGAAGTTATCTCGAGAACCGTTGTTCGCACCTGGAAAATTCCAGTGCCATCGGCTTCAGCTCGTCGAAATACCCCTAGTAAAGAAGTTTGAAGCAGCTGTGAAACGGTGCGGGTGAGTTACAGCCAACTTTATCTTTTGCTATGAAAAATTTTCTGATATGAACGAAGTTATCTCGAGAACCGTTGATCGCACCTGGAAAATTCCAGTGCCATCGGCTTCAGCTCGTCGAAATACCCCTAGTAAAGAAGTTTGAAGCAGCTGTGAACTGTTGCTGGTGAGTTATATCCAAGTTTAGCAATTACTATGAAAAATTTTCTGATATGAACGAAGTTATCTCGAGAACCGTTGGTCGCACATCTAAAATTTCTGTTCCATCCGCTTCAGCTCGTCGAAATACCCCCCGAAGGCAATTTTCAAACGGCTGCATTCAGTTGTCGGGGAAATAATTGCAGTCTTATCCGTTTTAGTGAAAATCGTGCGTTTCAGCAGCTGAAAAACACTTTTTTGAAGAAAAATTTTTTGAAATCTTGCATTTTGACGCTTTACGACACCGTAGATGGCTGCATGGCATCATTTTGTAGTACCGCACGCATTTTTTATACCGATCTGACGCCGTTTTTTGATTCACGTCTTTCGCCCTATGGTCGACGTTCTCTGAAGAACCGTTGATCGCACCTGAAAAATTCCTGTTTCATCGGCTTCAGTAGGACGAAATACACCTAGTACGATGTTTAGCAACGGCTGTGAACTGTTGCGGGTGAGTTACAGCCAACTTTATCTTTTACTATGAAAAATTTTCTGATATGAACGAAGTTATCTCGAGAACCGTTGATCGCACCTGGAAAATTCCGGTGCCATCGGCTTCAGCTCGTCGAAATATCCCTAGTAAAGAAGTTTGAAGCAGCTGTGAACTGTTGCGGGTGAGTTATATCCAAGTTTAGCAATTACTATGAAAAATTTTCTGATATGAACGAAGTTATCTCGAGAACCGTTGGTCGCACATCTAAAATTTCTGTTCCATCCGCTTCAGCTCGTCGAAATACCCCCCGAAGACAATTTTCAAACGGCTGCATTCAGTTGTCGGGGAAATAATTGCAGTCTTATCCGTTTTAGTGAAAATCGTGCGTTTCAGCAGCTGAAAAACAGTTTTTTGAAGAAAAATTTTTTGAAATCTTGCATTTTGACGCTTTACGACACCGTAGATGGCTGCATGGCATCATTTTGTAGTACCGCACGCATTTTTTATACCGATCTGACGCCGTTTTTTGATTCACGTCTTTCGCCCTATGGTCGACGGTCTCTGAAGAACCGCTGATCGCACCTGAAAAATTCCGGTTGCATCGGCTTCAGTAGGACGAAATACACCTAGTACGATGTTTAGCAACGGCTGTGAACTGTTGCGGGTGAGTTACAGCCAACTTTATCTTTTACTATGAAAAATTTTCTGATATGAACGAAGTTATCTCGAGAACCGTTGATCGCACCTGGAAAATTCCGGTGCCATCGGCTTCAGCTCGTCGAAATATCCCTAGTAAAGAAGTTTGAAGCAGCTGTGAACTGTTGCGGGTGAGTTATATCCAAGTTTAGCAATTACTATGAAAAATTTTCTGATATGAACGAAGTTATCTCGAGAACCGTTGGTCGCACATCTAAAATTTCTGTTCCATCCGCTTCAGCTCGTCGAAATACCCCCCGAAGACAATTTTCAAACGGCTGCATTCAGTTGTCGGGGAAATAATTGCAGTCTTATCCGTTTTAGTGAAAATCGTGCGTTTCAGCAGCTGAAAAACACTTTTTTGAAGAAAAATTTTTTGAAATCTTGCATTTTGACGCTTTACGACACCGTAGATGGCTGCATGGCATCATTTTGTAGTACCGCACGCATTTTTTATACCGATCTGACGCCGTTTTTTGATTCACGTCTTTCGCCCTATGGTCGACGGTCTCTGAAGAACCGTTGATCGCACCTGAAAAATTCCGGTTGCATCGGCTTCAGTAGGACGAAATACACCTAGTACGATGTTTAGCAACGGCTGTGAACTGTTGCGGGTGAGTTACAGCCAACTTTATCTTTTACTATGAAAAATTTTCTGATATGAACGAAGTTATCTCGAGAACCGTTGATCGCACCTGGTAAATTCCGGTGCCATCGGCTTCAGCTTGTCGGAATACACCTAGTAAAGAAGTTTGAAGCAGCTGTGAAACGGTGCGGGTGAGTTACAGCCAACTTTATCTTTTGCTATGAAAAATTTTCTGATATGAACGAAGTTATCTCGAGAACCGTTGATCGCACCTGGAAAATTCCGGTGCCATCGGCTTCAGCTCGTCGAAATACACCTAGTAAAGAAGTTTGAAGCAGCTGTGAAACGGTGCGGGTGAGTTACAGCCAACTTTATCTTTTGCTATGAAAAATTTTCTGATATGAACGAAGTTATCTCGAGAACCGTTGATCGCACCTGGAAAATTCCAGTGCCATCGGCTTCAGCTCGTCGAAATACCCCTAGTAAAGAAGTTTGAAGCAGCTGTGAACTGTTGCTGGTGAGTTATATCCAAGTTTAGCAATTACTATGAAAAATTTTCTGATATGAACGAAGTTATCTCGAGAACCGTTGGTCGCACATCTAAAATTTCTGTTCCATCCGCTTCAGCTCGTCGAAATACCCCCCGAAGACAATTTTCAAACGGCTGCATTCAGTTGTCGGGGAAATAATTGCAGTCTTATCCGTTTTAGTGAAAATCGTGCGTTTCAGCAGCTGAAAAACACTTTTTTGAAGAAAAATTTTTTGAAATCTTGCATTTTGACGCTTTACGACACCGTAGATGGCTGCATGGCATCATTTTGTAGTACCGCACGCATTTTGTATACCGATCTGACGCCGTTTTTTGATTCACGTCTTTCGCCCTATGGTCGACGTTCTCTGAAGAACCGTTGATCGCACCTGAAAAATTCCTGTTTCATCGGCTTCAGTAGGACGAAATACACCTAGTACGATGTTTAGCAACGGCTGTGAACTGTTGCGGGTGAGTTACAGCCAACTTTATCTTTTACTATGAAAAATTTTCTGATATGAACGAAGTTATCTCGAGAACCGTTGATCGCACCTGGAAAATTCCGGTGCCATCGGCTTCAGCTCGTCGAAATATCCCTAGTAAAGAAGTTTGAAGCAGCTGTGAACTGTTGCGGGTGAGTTATATCCAAGTTTAGCAATTACTATGAAAAATTTTCTGATATGAACGAAGTTATCTCGAGAACCGTTGGTCGCACATCTAAAATTTCTGTTCCATCCGCTTCAGCTCGTCGAAATACCCCCCGAAGACAATTTTCAAACGGCTGCATTCAGTTGTCGGGGAAATAATTGCAGTCTTATCCGTTTTAGTGAAAATCGTGCGTTTCAGCAGCTGAAAAACACTTTTTTGAAGAAAAATTTTTTGAAATCTTGCATTTTGACGCTTTACGACACCGTAGATGGCTGCATGGCATCATTTTGTAGTACCGCACGCATTTTTTATACCGATCTGACGCCGTTTTTTGATTCACGTCTTTCGCCCTATGGTCGACGGTCTCTGAAGAACCGTTGATCGCACCTGAAAAATTCCGGTTGCATCGGCTTCAGTAGGACGAAATACACCTAGTACGATGTTTAGCAACGGCTGTGAACTGTTGCGGGTGAGTTACAGCCAACTTTATCTTTTACTATGAAAAATTTTCTGATATGAACGAAGTTATCTCGAGAACCGTTGATCGCACCTGGTAAATTCCGGTGCCATCGGCTTCAGCTTGTCGGAATACACCTAGTAAAGAAGTTTGAAGCAGCTGTGAAACGGTGCGGGTGAGTTACAGCCAACTTTATCTTTTGCTATGAAAAATTTTCTGATATGAACGAAGTTATCTCGAGAACCGTTGATCGCACCTGGAAAATTCCGGTGCCATCGGCTTCAGCTCGTCGAAATACACCTAGTAAAGAAGTTTGAAGCAGCTGTGAAACGGTGCGGGTGAGTTACAGCCAACTTTATCTTTTGCTATGAAAAATTTTCTGATATGAACGAAGTTATCTCGAGAACCGTTGATCGCACCTGGAAAATTCCGGTGCCATCGGCTTCAGCTCGTCGAAATACACCTAGTAAAGAAGTTTGAAGCAGCTGTGAACTGTTGCTGGTGAGTTATATCCAAGTTTAGCAATTACTATGAAAAATTTTCTGATATGAACGAAGTTATCTCGAGAACCGTTGGTCGCACATCTAAAATTTCTGTTCCATCCGCTTCAGCTCGTCGAAATACCCCCCGAAGACAATTTTCAAACGGCTGCATTCAGTTGTCGGGGAAATAATTGCAGTCTTATCCGTTTTAGTGAAAATCGTGCGTTTCAGCAGCTGAAAAACACTTTTTTGAAGAAAAATTTTTTGAAATCTTGCATTTTGACGCTTTACGACACCGTAGATGGCTGCATGGCATCATTTTGTAGTACCGCACGCATTTTTTATACCGATCTGACGCCGTTTTTTGATTCACGTCTTTCGCCCTATGGTCGACGTTCTCTGAAGAACCGTTGATCGCACCTGAAAAATTCCTGTTTCATCGGCTAGAGTAGGACGAAATACACCTAGTACGATGTTTAGCAACGGCTGTGAACTGTTGCGGGTGAGTTACAGCCAACTTTATCTTTTACTATGAAAAATTTTCTGATATGAACGAAGTTATCTCGAGAACCGTTGATCGCACCTGGAAAATTCCGGTGCCATCGGCTTCAGCTCGTCGAAATACACCTAGTAAAGAAGTTTGAAGCAGCTGTGAAACGGTGCGGGTGAGTTACAGCCAACTTTATCTTTTGCTATGAAAAATTTTCTGATATGAACGAAGTTATCTCGAGAACCGTTGTTCGCACCTGGAAAATTCCAGTGCCATCGGCTTCAGCTCGTCGAAATACCCCTAGTAAAGAAGTTTGAAGCAGCTGTGAAACGGTGCGGGTGAGTTACAGCCAACTTTATCTTTTGCTATGAAAAATTTTCTGATATGAACGAAGTTATCTCGAGAACCGTTGATCGCACCTGGAAAATTCCAGTGCCATCGGCTTCAGCTCGTCGAAATACCCCTAGTAAAGAAGTTTGAAGCAGCTGTGAACTGTTGCTGGTGAGTTATATCCAAGTTTAGCAATTACTATGAAAAATTTTCTGATATGAACGAAGTTATCTCGAGAACCGTTGGTCGCACATCTAAAATTTCTGTTCCATCCGCTTCAGCTCGTCGAAATACCCCCCGAAGGCAATTTTCAAACGGCTGCATTCAGTTGTCGGGGAAATAATTGCAGTCTTATCCGTTTTAGTGAAAATCGTGCGTTTCAGCAGCTGAAAAACACTTTTTTGAAGAAAAATTTTTTGAAATCTTGCATTTTGACGCTTTACGACACCGTAGATGGCTGCATGGCATCATTTTGTAGTACCGCACGCATTTTTTATACCGATCTGACGCCGTTTTTTGATTCACGTCTTTCGCCCTATGGTCGACGTTCTCTGAAGAACCGTTGATCGCACCTGAAAAATTCCTGTTTCATCGGCTTCAGTAGGACGAAATACACCTAGTACGATGTTTAGCAACGGCTGTGAACTGTTGCGGGTGAGTTACAGCCAACTTTATCTTTTACTATGAAAAATTTTCTGATATGAACGAAGTTATCTCGAGAACCGTTGATCGCACCTGGAAAATTCCGGTGCCATCGGCTTCAGCTCGTCGAAATATCCCTAGTAAAGAAGTTTGAAGCAGCTGTGAACTGTTGCGGGTGAGTTATATCCAAGTTTAGCAATTACTATGAAAAATTTTCTGATATGAACGAAGTTATCTCGAGAACCGTTGGTCGCACATCTAAAATTTCTGTTCCATCCGCTTCAGCTCGTCGAAATACCCCCCGAAGACAATTTTCAAACGGCTGCATTCAGTTGTCGGGGAAATAATTGCAGTCTTATCCGTTTTAGTGAAAATCGTGCGTTTCAGCAGCTGAAAAACAGTTTTTTGAAGAAAAATTTTTTGAAATCTTGCATTTTGACGCTTTACGACACCGTAGATGGCTGCATGGCATCATTTTGTAGTACCGCACGCATTTTTTATACCGATCTGACGCCGTTTTTTGATTCACGTCTTTCGCCCTATGGTCGACGGTCTCTGAAGAACCGCTGATCGCACCTGAAAAATTCCGGTTGCATCGGCTTCAGTAGGACGAAATACACCTAGTACGATGTTTAGCAACGGCTGTGAACTGTTGCGGGTGAGTTACAGCCAACTTTATCTTTTACTATGAAAAATTTTCTGATATGAACGAAGTTATCTCGAGAACCGTTGATCGCACCTGGAAAATTCCGGTGCCATCGGCTTCAGCTCGTCGAAATATCCCTAGTAAAGAAGTTTGAAGCAGCTGTGAACTGTTGCGGGTGAGTTATATCCAAGTTTAGCAATTACTATGAAAAATTTTCTGATATGAACGAAGTTATCTCGAGAACCGTTGGTCGCACATCTAAAATTTCTGTTCCATCCGCTTCAGCTCGTCGAAATACCCCCCGAAGACAATTTTCAAACGGCTGCATTCAGTTGTCGGGGAAATAATTGCAGTCTTATCCGTTTTAGTGAAAATCGTGCGTTTCAGCAGCTGAAAAACACTTTTTTGAAGAAAAATTTTTTGAAATCTTGCATTTTGACGCTTTACGACACCGTAGATGGCTGCATGGCATCATTTTGTAGTACCGCACGCATTTTTTATACCGATCTGACGCCGTTTTTTGATTCACGTCTTTCGCCCTATGGTCGACGGTCTCTGAAGAACCGTTGATCGCACCTGAAAAATTCCGGTTGCATCGGCTTCAGTAGGACGAAATACACCTAGTACGATGTTTAGCAACGGCTGTGAACTGTTGCGGGTGAGTTACAGCCAACTTTATCTTTTACTATGAAAAATTTTCTGATATGAACGAAGTTATCTCGAGAACCGTTGATCGCACCTGGTAAATTCCGGTGCCATCGGCTTCAGCTTGTCGGAATACACCTAGTAAAGAAGTTTGAAGCAGCTGTGAAACGGTGCGGGTGAGTTACAGCCAACTTTATCTTTTGCTATGAAAAATTTTCTGATATGAACGAAGTTATCTCGAGAACCGTTGATCGCACCTGGAAAATTCCGGTGCCATCGGCTTCAGCTCGTCGAAATACACCTAGTAAAGAAGTTTGAAGCAGCTGTGAAACGGTGCGGGTGAGTTACAGCCAACTTTATCTTTTGCTATGAAAAATTTTCTGATATGAACGAAGTTATCTCGAGAACCGTTGATCGCACCTGGAAAATTCCAGTGCCATCGGCTTCAGCTCGTCGAAATACCCCTAGTAAAGAAGTTTGAAGCAGCTGTGAACTGTTGCTGGTGAGTTATATCCAAGTTTAGCAATTACTATGAAAAATTTTCTGATATGAACGAAGTTATCTCGAGAACCGTTGGTCGCACATCTAAAATTTCTGTTCCATCCGCTTCAGCTCGTCGAAATACCCCCCGAAGACAATTTTCAAACGGCTGCATTCAGTTGTCGGGGAAATAATTGCAGTCTTATCCGTTTTAGTGAAAATCGTGCGTTTCAGCAGCTGAAAAACACTTTTTTGAAGAAAAATTTTTTGAAATCTTGCATTTTGACGCTTTACGACACCGTAGATGGCTGCATGGCATCATTTTGTAGTACCGCACGCATTTTGTATACCGATCTGACGCCGTTTTTTGATTCACGTCTTTCGCCCTATGGTCGACGTTCTCTGAAGAACCGTTGATCGCACCTGAAAAATTCCTGTTTCATCGGCTTCAGTAGGACGAAATACACCTAGTACGATGTTTAGCAACGGCTGTGAACTGTTGCGGGTGAGTTACAGCCAACTTTATCTTTTACTATGAAAAATTTTCTGATATGAACGAAGTTATCTCGAGAACCGTTGATCGCACCTGGAAAATTCCGGTGCCATCGGCTTCAGCTCGTCGAAATATCCCTAGTAAAGAAGTTTGAAGCAGCTGTGAACTGTTGCGGGTGAGTTATATCCAAGTTTAGCAATTACTATGAAAAATTTTCTGATATGAACGAAGTTATCTCGAGAACCGTTGGTCGCACATCTAAAATTTCTGTTCCATCCGCTTCAGCTCGTCGAAATACCCCCCGAAGACAATTTTCAAACGGCTGCATTCAGTTGTCGGGGAAATAATTGCAGTCTTATCCGTTTTAGTGAAAATCGTGCGTTTCAGCAGCTGAAAAACACTTTTTTGAAGAAAAATTTTTTGAAATCTTGCATTTTGACGCTTTACGACACCGTAGATGGCTGCATGGCATCATTTTGTAGTACCGCACGCATTTTTTATACCGATCTGACGCCGTTTTTTGATTCACGTCTTTCGCCCTATGGTCGACGGTCTCTGAAGAACCGTTGATCGCACCTGAAAAATTCCGGTTGCATCGGCTTCAGTAGGACGAAATACACCTAGTACGATGTTTAGCAACGGCTGTGAACTGTTGCGGGTGAGTTACAGCCAACTTTATCTTTTACTATGAAAAATTTTCTGATATGAACGAAGTTATCTCGAGAACCGTTGATCGCACCTGGTAAATTCCGGTGCCATCGGCTTCAGCTTGTCGGAATACACCTAGTAAAGAAGTTTGAAGCAGCTGTGAAACGGTGCGGGTGAGTTACAGCCAACTTTATCTTTTGCTATGAAAAATTTTCTGATATGAACGAAGTTATCTCGAGAACCGTTGATCGCACCTGGAAAATTCCGGTGCCATCGGCTTCAGCTCGTCGAAATACACCTAGTAAAGAAGTTTGAAGCAGCTGTGAAACGGTGCGGGTGAGTTACAGCCAACTTTATCTTTTGCTATGAAAAATTTTCTGATATGAACGAAGTTATCTCGAGAACCGTTGATCGCACCTGGAAAATTCCGGTGCCATCGGCTTCAGCTCGTCGAAATACACCTAGTAAAGAAGTTTGAAGCAGCTGTGAACTGTTGCTGGTGAGTTATATCCAAGTTTAGCAATTACTATGAAAAATTTTCTGATATGAACGAAGTTATCTCGAGAACCGTTGGTCGCACATCTAAAATTTCTGTTCCATCCGCTTCAGCTCGTCGAAATACCCCCCGAAGACAATTTTCAAACGGCTGCATTCAGTTGTCGGGGAAATAATTGCAGTCTTATCCGTTTTAGTGAAAATCGTGCGTTTCAGCAGCTGAAAAACACTTTTTTGAAGAAAAATTTTTTGAAATCTTGCATTTTGACGCTTTACGACACCGTAGATGGCTGCATGGCATCATTTTGTAGTACCGCACGCATTTTTTATACCGATCTGACGCCGTTTTTTGATTCACGTCTTTCGCCCTATGGTCGACGTTCTCTGAAGAACCGTTGATCGCACCTGAAAAATTCCTGTTTCATCGGCTAGAGTAGGACGAAATACACCTAGTACGATGTTTAGCAACGGCTGTGAACTGTTGCGGGTGAGTTACAGCCAACTTTATCTTTTACTATGAAAAATTTTCTGATATGAACGAAGTTATCTCGAGAACCGTTGATCGCACCTGGAAAATTCCGGTGCCATCGGCTTCAGCTCGTCGAAATACACCTAGTAAAGAAGTTTGAAGCAGCTGTGAAACGGTGCGGGTGAGTTACAGCCAACTTTATCTTTTGCTATGAAAAATTTTCTGATATGAACGAAGTTATCTCGAGAACCGTTGTTCGCACCTGGAAAATTCCAGTGCCATCGGCTTCAGCTCGTCGAAATACCCCTAGTAAAGAAGTTTGAAGCAGCTGTGAAACGGTGCGGGTGAGTTACAGCCAACTTTATCTTTTGCTATGAAAAATTTTCTGATATGAACGAAGTTATCTCGAGAACCGTTGATCGCACCTGGAAAATTCCAGTGCCATCGGCTTCAGCTCGTCGAAATACCCCTAGTAAAGAAGTTTGAAGCAGCTGTGAACTGTTGCTGGTGAGTTATATCCAAGTTTAGCAATTACTATGAAAAATTTTCTGATATGAACGAAGTTATCTCGAGAACCGTTGGTCGCACATCTAAAATTTCTGTTCCATCCGCTTCAGCTCGTCGAAATACCCCCCGAAGACAATTTTCAAACGGCTGCATTCAGTTGTCGGGGAAATAATTGCAGTCTTATCCGTTTTAGTGAAAATCGTGCGTTTCAGCAGCTGAAAAACACTTTTTTGAAGAAAAATTTTTTGAAATCTTGCATTTTGACGCTTTACGACACCGTAGATGGCTGCATGGCATCATTTTGTAGTACCGCACGCATTTTGTATACCGATCTGACGCCGTTTTTTGATTCACGTCTTTCGCCCTATGGTCGACGTTCTCTGAAGAACCGTTGATCGCACCTGAAAAATTCCTGTTTCATCGGCTTCAGTAGGACGAAATACACCTAGTACGATGTTTAGCAACGGCTGTGAACTGTTGCGGGTGAGTTACAGCCAACTTTATCTTTTACTATGAAAAATTTTCTGATATGAACGAAGTTATCTCGAGAACCGTTGATCGCACCTGGAAAATTCCGGTGCCATCGGCTTCAGCTCGTCGAAATATCCCTAGTAAAGAAGTTTGAAGCAGCTGTGAACTGTTGCGGGTGAGTTATATCCAAGTTTAGCAATTACTATGAAAAATTTTCTGATATGAACGAAGTTATCTCGAGAACCGTTGGTCGCACATCTAAAATTTCTGTTCCATCCGCTTCAGCTCGTCGAAATACCCCCCGAAGACAATTTTCAAACGGCTGCATTCAGTTGTCGGGGAAATAATTGCAGTCTTATCCGTTTTAGTGAAAATCGTGCGTTTCAGCAGCTGAAAAACACTTTTTTGAAGAAAAATTTTTTGAAATCTTGCATTTTGACGCTTTACGACACCGTAGATGGCTGCATGGCATCATTTTGTAGTACCGCACGCATTTTTTATACCGATCTGACGCCGTTTTTTGATTCACGTCTTTCGCCCTATGGTCGACGGTCTCTGAAGAACCGTTGATCGCACCTGAAAAATTCCGGTTGCATCGGCTTCAGTAGGACGAAATACACCTAGTACGATGTTTAGCAACGGCTGTGAACTGTTGCGGGTGAGTTACAGCCAACTTTATCTTTTACTATGAAAAATTTTCTGATATGAACGAAGTTATCTCGAGAACCGTTGATCGCACCTGGTAAATTCCAGTGCCACCGGCTTCAGCTTGTCGAAATACACCTAGTAAAGAAGTTTGAAGCAGCTGTGAAACGGTGCGGGTGAGTTACAGCCAACTTTATCTTTTGCTATGAAAAATTTTCTGATATGAACGAAGTTATCTCGAGAACCGTTGATCGCACCTGGAAAATTCCGGTGCCATCGGCTTCAGCTCGTCGAAATACACCTAGTAAAGAAGTTTGAAGCAGCTGTGAAACGGTGCGGGTGAGTTACAGCCAACTTTATCTTTTGCTATGAAAAATTTTCTGATATGAACGAAGTTATCTCGAGAACCGTTGATCGCACCTGGAAAATTCCGGTGCCATCGGCTTCAGCTCGTCGAAATACACCTAGTAAAGAAGTTTGAAGCAGCTGTGAAACGGTGCGGGTGAGTTACAACCAACTTTATCTTTTGCTATGAAAAATTTTCTGATATGAACGAAGTTATCTCGAGAACCGTTGATCGCACCTGGAAAATTCCAGTGCCATCGGCTTCAGCTCGTCGAAATACCCCTAGTAAAGAAGTTTGAAGCAGCTGTGAACTGTTGCTGGTGAGTTATATCCAAGTTTAGCAATTACTATGAAAAATTTTCGGATATGAACGAAGTTATCTCGAGAACCGTTCGTCGCACATCTAAAATTTCTGTTCCATCCGCTTCAGCTCGTCGAAATACCCCCCGAAGGCAATTTTCAAACGGCTGCATTCAGTTGTCGGGGAAATAATTGCAGTCTTATCCGTTTTAGTGAAAATCGTGCGTTTCAGCAGCTGAAAAACACTTTTTTGAAGAAAAATTTTTTGAAATCTTGCATTTTGACGCTTTGCGACACCGTAGATGGCTGCATGGCATCATTTTGTAGTACCGCACGCATTTTTTATAGCGATCTGACGCCGTTTTTTGATTCACATCTTTCGCCCTATGGTCGACGTTCTCTGAAGAACCGTTGATCGCACCTGAAAAATTCCTGTTGCATCGGCTTCAGTAGGACGAAATACACCTTGTACGATGTTTAGCAACGGCTGTGAACTGTTGCGGGTGAGTTACAGCCAACTTTATCTTTTACTATGAAAAATTTTCTGATATGAACGAAGTTATCTCGAGAACCGTTGATCGCACCTGGAAAATTCCAGTGCCATCGGCTTCAGCTCGTCGAAATACCCCTAGTAAAGAAGTTTGAAGCAGCTGTGAAACGGTGCGGGTGAGTTACAGCCAACTTTATCTTTTGCTATGAAAAATTTTCTGATATGAACGAAGTTATCTCGAGAACCGTTGATCGCACCTGGATAATTCCAGTGCCGTCGGCTTCAGATCGTCGAAATACCCCTAGTAAAGAAGTTTGAAGCAGCTGTGAACTGTTGCTGGTGAGTTATATCCAAGTTTAGCAATTACTATGAAAAATTTTCTGATATGAACGAAGTTATCTCGAGAACCGTTGGTCGCACATCTAAAATTTCTGTTCCATCCGCTTCAGCTCGTCGAAATACCCCCCGAAGGCAATTTTCAAACGGCTGCATTCAGTTGTCGGGGAAATAATTGCAGTCTTATCCGTTTTAGTGAAAATCGTGCGTTTCAGCAGCTGAAAAACACTTTTTTGAAGAAAAATTTTTTGAAATCTTGCATTTTGACGCTTTACGACACCGTAGATGGCTGCATGGCATCATTTTGTAGTACCGCACGCATTTTTTATACCGATCTGACGCCGTTTTTTGATTCACGTCTTTCGCCCTATGGTCGACGTTCTCTGAAGAACCGTTGATCGCACCTGAAAAATTCCTGTTTCATCGGCTAGAGTAGGACGAAATACACCTAGTACGATGTTTAGCAACGGCTGTGAACTGTTGCGGGTGAGTTACAGCCAACTTTATCTTTTACTATGAAAAATTTTCTGATATGAACGAAGTTATCTCGAGAACCGTTGATCGCACCTGGAAAATTCCGGTGCCATCGGCTTCAGCTCATCGAAAGACACCTAGTAAAGAAGTTTGAAGCAGCTGTGAAACGGTGCGGGTGAGTTACAGCCAACTTTATCTTTTGCTATGAAAAATTTTCTGATATGAACGAAGTTATCTCGAGAACCGTTGTTCGCACCTGGAAAATTCCAGTGCCATCGGCTTCAGCTCGTCGAAATACCCTTAGTAAAGAAGTTTGAAGCAGCTGTGAAACGGTGCGGGTGAGTTACAGCCAACTTTATCTTTTGCTATGAAAAATTTTCTGATATGAACGAAGTTATCTCGAGAACCGTTGATCGCACCTGGAAAATTCCAGTGCCATCGGCTTCAGCTCGTCGAAATACCCCTAGTAAAGAAGTTTGAAGCAGCTGTGAACTGTTGCTGGTGAGTTATATCCAAGTTTAGCAATTACTATGAAAAATTTTCTGATATGAACGAAGTTATCTCGAGAACCGTTGGTCGCACATCTAAAATTTCTGTTCCATCCGCTTCAGCTCGTCGAAATACCCCCCGAAGACAATTTTCAAACGGCTGCATTCAGTTGTCGGGGAAATAATTGCAGTCTTATCCGTTTTAGTGAAAATCGTGCGTTTCAGCAGCTGAAAAACACTTTTTTGAAGAAAAATTTTTTGAAATCTTGCATTTTGACGCTTTACGACACCGTAGATGGCTGCATGGCATCATTTTGTAGTACCGCACGCATTTTTTATACCGATCTGACGCCGTTTTTTGATTCACGTCTTTCGCCCTATGGTCGACGTTCTCTGAAGAACCGTTGATCGCACCTGAAAAATTCCTGTTTCATCGGCTTCAGTAGGACGAAATACACCTAGTACGATGTTTAGCAACGGCTGTGAACTGTTGCGGGTGAGTTACAGCCAACTTTATCTTTTACTATGAAAAATTTTCTGATATGAACGAAGTTATCTCGAGAACCGTTGATCGCACCTGGAAAATTCCGGTGCCATCGGCTTCAGCTCGTCGAAATACACCTAGTAAAGAAGTTTGAAGCAGCTGTGAAACGGTACACCTAGTAGAGAAGTTTGAAGCAGCTGTGAAACGGTGCGGGTGAGTTACAGCCAACTTTATCTTTTGCTATGAAAAATTTTCTGATATGAACGAAGTTATCTCGAGAACCGTTGATCGCACCTGGAAAATTCCGGTGCCATCGGCTTCAGCTCGTCGAAATACACCTAGTAAAGAAGTTTGAAGCAGCTGTGAAACGGTGCGGGTGAGTTACAGCCAACTTTATCTTTTGCTATGAAAAATTTTCTGATATGAACGAAGTTATCTCGAGAACCGTTGATCGCACCTGGAAAATTCCGGTGCCATCGGCTTCAGCTCGTCGAAATACACCTAGTAAAGAAGTTTGAAGCAGCTGTGAAACGGTGCGGGTGAGTTACAGCCAACTTTATCTTTTGCTATGAAAAATTTTCTGATATGAACGAAGTTATCTCGAGAACCGTTGATCGCACCTGGAAAATTCCAGTGCCATCGGCTTCAGCTCGTCGAAATACCCCTAGTAAAGAAGTTTGAAGCAGCTGTGAACTGTTGCTGGTGAGTTATATCCAAGTTTAGCAATTACTATGAAAAATTTTCTGATATGAACGAAGTTATCTCGAGAACCGTTGATCGCACCTGGAAAATTCCGGTGCCATCGGCTTCAGCTCGTCGAAATACACCTAGTAAAGGAGTTTGAAGCAGCTGTGAACTGTTGCGGGTGAGTTACAGCCAAGTTTAGCCATTACTATGAAAAATTTTCTGATATGAACGAAGTTATCTCGAGAACCGTTGATCGCACCTGGAAAATTCCGGTGCCATCGGCTTCAGCTCGTCGAAATACACCTAGTAAAGAAGTTTGAAGCAGCTGTGAACGCTTGCGGGTGAGTTACAGCCAAGTTTAGCTATTACTATGAAAAATTTTCTGATATGAACGAAGTTATCTCGAGAACCGTACATCGCACCTGGAAAATTCCGATGCCATCGGCTTCAGCTCGTCAAAATACACCTAGTAAAGAAGTTTGAAGCAGCTGTGAAATGTTGCGGGTGAGTTATATGCAAGTTTAGCTATTACTATGAAAAATTTTCTGATATGAACGAAGTTATCTCGAGAACCGTTGATCGCACATCTAAAATTTTTGTTCCATCCGCTTCAGCTCGTCGAAATACCCCCGGAAGGCAATTTTCAAACGGCTGCATTCAGTTGTCGGGGAAATAATTGCAGTCTTATCCGTTTTAGTGAAAATCGTGCGTTTCAGCAGCTGAAAAACACTTTTTTGAAGAAAAATTTTTTGAAATCTTGCATTTTGACGCTTTACGACACCGTAGATGGCTGCATGGCATCATTTTGTAGTACCGCACGCATTTTTTATACCGATCTGACGCCGTTTTTTGATTCACGTCTTTCGCCCTATGGTCGACGTTCTCTGAAGAACCGTTGATCGCACCTGAAAAATTCCGGTTGCATCGGCTTCAGTAGGACGAAATACACCTAGTACGATGTTTAGCAACGGCTGTGAACTGTTGCGGGTGAGTTACAGCCAACTTTATCTTTTGCTATGAAAAATTTTCTGATATGAACGAAGTTATCTCGAGAACCGTTGATCGCACCTGGAAAATTCCGGTGCCATCGGCTTCAGCTCGTCGAAATACACCTAGTAGAGAAGTTTGAAGCAGCTGTGAAACGGTGCGGGTGAGTTACAGCCAACTTTATCTTTTGCTATGAAAAATTTTCTGATATGAACGAAGTTATCTCGAGAACCGTTGATCGCACCTGGAAAATTCCGGTGCCATCGGCTTCAGCTCGTCGAAATACACCTAGTAAAGAAGTTTGAAGCAGCTGTGAAACGGTGCGGGTGAGTTACAGCCAACTTTATCTTTTGCTATGAAAAATTTTCTGATATGAACGAAGTTATCTCGAGAACCGTTGATCGCACCTGGAAAATTCCGGTGCCATCGGCTTCAGCTCGTCGAAATACACCTAGCAAAGAAGTTTGAAGCAGCTGTGAAACGGTGCGGGTGAGTTACAGCCAACTTTATCTTTTGCTATGAAAAATTTTCTGATATGAACGAAGTCATCTCGAGAACCGTTGATCGCACCTGGAAAATTCCGGTGCCATCGGCTTCAGCTCGTCGAAATACACCTAGTAAAGAAGTTTGAAGCAGCTGTGAAACGGTGCGGGTGAGTTACAGCCAACTTTATCTTTTGCTATGAAAAATTTTCTGATATGAACGAAGTTATCTCGAGAACCGTTGATCGCACCTGGAAAATTCCAGTGCCATCGGCTTCAGCTCGTCGAAATACCCCTAGTAAAGAAGTTTGAAGCAGCTGTGAACTGTTGCTGGTGAGTTATATCCAAGTTTAGCAATTACTATGAAAAATTTTCTGATATGAACGAAGTTATCTCGAGAACCGTTCGTCGCACATCTAAAATTTCTGTTCCATCCGCTTCAGCTCGTCGAAATACCCCCCGAAGGCAATTTTCAAACGGCTGCATTCAGTTGTCGGGGAAATAATTGCAGTCTTATCCGTTTTAGTGAAAATCGTGCGTTTCAGCAGCTGAAAAACACTTTTTTGAAGAAAAATTTTTTGAAATCTTGCATTTTGACGCTTTGCGACACCGTAGATGGCTGCATGGCATCATTTTGTAGTACCGCAGGCATTTTTTATAGCGATCTGACGCCGTTTTTTGATTCACATCTTTCGCCCTATGGTCGACGTTCTCTGAAGAACCGTTGATCGCACCTGAAAAATTCCTGTTGCATCGGCTTCAGTAGGACGAAATACACCTAGTACGATGTTTAGCAACGGCTGTGAACTGTTGCGGGTGAGTTACAGCCAACTTTATCTTTTACTATGAAAAATTTTCTGATATGAACGAAGTTATCTCGAGAACCGTTGATCGCACCTGGAAAATTCCGGTGCCATCGGCTTCAGCTCGTCGAAATATACCTAGTAAAGAAGTTTGAAGCAGCTGTGAACTGTTGCGGGTGAGTTATATCCAAGTTTAGCAATTACTATGAAAAATTTTCTGATATAAACGAAGTTATCTCGAGAACCGTTGGTCGCACCTGGAAAATTCTGGTGCCATCGGCTTCAGCTCGTCGAAATATCCCTAGTAAAGAAGTTTGAAGCAGCTGTGAACTGTTGCGGGTGAGTTATATCCAAGTTTAGCAATTACTATGAAAAATTTTCTGATATGAACGAAGTTATCTCGAGAACCGTTGGTCGCACATCTAAAATTTCTGTTCCATCCGCTTCAGCTCGTCGAAATACCCCCCGAAGACAATTTTCAAACGGCTGCATTCAGTTGTCGGGGAAATAATTGCAGTCTTATCCGTTTTAGTGAAAATCGTGCGTTTCAGCAGCTGAAAAACACTTTTTTGAAGAAAAATTTTTTGAAATCTTGCATTTTGACGCTTTACGACACCGTAGATGGCTGCATGGCATCATTTTGTAGTACCGCACGCATTTTTTATACCGATCTGACGCCGTTTTTTGATTCACGTCTTTCGCCCTATGGTCGACGTTCTCTGAAGAACCGTTGATCGCACCTGAAAAATTCCGGTTGCATCGGCTTCAGTAGGACGAAATACACCTAGTACGATGTTTAGCAACGGCTGTGAAATGTTGCGGGTGAGTTACAGCCAACTTTATCTTTTACTATGAAAAATTTTCTGATATGAACGGAGTTATCTCGAGAACCGTTGATCGCACCTGGAAAATTCCGGTGCCATCGGCTTCAGCTCGTCGAAATACACCTAGTAAAGAAGTTTGAAGCAGCTGTGAAACGGTGCGGGTGAGTTACAGCCAACTTTATCTTTTGCTATGAAAAATTTTCTGATATGAACGAAGTCATCTCGAGAACCGTTGATCGCACCTGGAAAATTCCGGTGCCATCGGCTTCAGCTCGTCGAATTACACCTAGTAAAGAAGTTTGAAGCAGCTGTGAAACGGTGCGGGTGAGTTACAGCCAACTTTATCTTTTGCTATGAAAAATTTTCTGATATGAACGAAGTTATCTCGAGAACCGTTGATCGCACCTGGAAAATTCCAGTGCCATCGGCTTCAGCTCGTCGAAATACCCCTAGTAAAGAAGTTTGAAGCAGCTGTGAACTGTTGCTGGTGAGTTATATCCAAGTTTAGCAATTACTATGAAAAATTTTCTGATATGAACGAAGTTATCTCGAGAACCGTTCGTCGCACATCTAAAATTTCTGTTCCATCCGCTTCAGCTCGTCGAAATACCCCCCGAAGGCAATTTTCAAACGGCTGCATTCAGTTGTCGGGGAAATAATTGCAGTCTTATCCGTTTTAGTGAAAATCGTGCGTTTCAGCAGCTGAAAAACACTTTTTTGAAGAAAAATTTTTTGAAATCTTGCATTTTGACGCTTTGCGACACCGTAGATGGCTGCATGGCATCATTTTGTAGTACCGCACGCATTTTTTATAGCGATCTGACGCCGTTTTTTGATTCACATCTTTCGCCCTATGGTCGACGTTCTCTGAAGAACCGTTGATCGCACCTGAAAAATTCCTGTTGCATCGGCTTCAGTAGGACGAAATACACCTAGTACGATGTTTAGCAACGGCTGTGAACTGTTGCGGGTGAGTTACAGCCAACTTTATCTTTTACTATGAAAAATTTTCTGATATGAACGAAGTTATCTCGAGAACCGTTGATCGCACCTGGAAAATTCCGGTGCCATCGGCTTCAGCTCGTCGAAATATCCCTAGTAAAGAAGTTTGAAGCAGCTGTGAACTGTTGCGGGTGAGTTATATCCAAGTTTAGCAATTACTATGAAAAATTTTCTGATATGAACGAAGTTATCTCGAGAACCGTTGGTCGCACATCTAAAATTTCTGTTCCATCCGCTTCAGCTCGTCGAAATACCCCCCGAAGACAATTTTCAAACGGCTGCATTCAGTTGTCGGGGAAATAATTGCAGTCTTATCCGTTTTAGTGAAAATCGTGCGTTTCAGCAGCTGAAAAACACTTTTTTGAAGAAAAATTTTTTGAAATCTTGCATTTTGACGCTTTACGACACCGTAGATGGCTGCATGGCATCATTTTGTAGTACCGCACGCATTTTTTATACCGATCTGACGCCGTTTTTTGATTCACGTCTTTCGCCCTATGGTCGACGTTCTCTGAAGAACCGTTGATCGCACCTGAAAAATTCCGGTTGCATCGGCTTCAGTAGGACGAAATACACCTAGTACGATGTTTAGCAACGGCTGTGAACTGTTGCGGGTGAGTTACAGCCAACTTTATCTTTTGCTATGAAAAATTTTCTGATATGAACGAAGTTATCTCGAGAACCGTTGATCGCACCTGGAAAATTCTGGTGCCATCGGCTTCAGCTCGTCGAAATACACCTAGTAAAGAAGTTTGAAGCAGCTGTGAAACGGTGCGGGTGAGTTACAGCCAACTTTATCTTTTGCTATGAAAAATTTTCTGATATGAACGAAGTTATCTCGAGAACCGTTGATCGCACCTGGAAAATTCCGGTGCCATCGGCTTCAGCTCGTCGAAATACACCTAGTAAAGAAGTTTGAAGCAGCTGTGAAACGGTGCGGGTGAGTTACAGCCAACTTTATCTTTTGCTATGAAAAATTTTCTGATATGAACGAAGTTATCTCGAGAACCGTTGATCGCACCTGGAAAATTCCAGTGCCATCGGCTTCAGCTCGTCGAAATACCCCTAGTAAAGAAGTTTGAAGCAGCTGTGAACTGTTGCTGGTGAGTTATATCAAAGTTTAGCAATTACTATGAAAAATTTTCTGATATGAACGAAGTTATCTCGAGAACCGTTCGTCGCACATCTAAAATTTCTGTTCCATCCGCTTCAGCTCGTCGAAATACCCCCCGAAGGCAATTTTCAAACGGCTGCATTCAGTTGTCGGGGAAATAATTGCAGTCTTATCCGTTTTAGTGAAAATCGTGCGTTTCAGCAGCTGAAAAACACTTTTTTGAAGAAAAATTTTTTGAAATCTTGCATTTTGACGCTTTGCGACACCGTAGATGGCTGCATGGCATCATTTTGTAGTACCGCACGCATTTTTTATAGCGATCTGACGCCGTTTTTTGATTCACATCTTTCGCCCTATGGTCGACGTTCTCTGAAGAACCGTTGATCGCACCTGAAAAATTCCTGTTGCATCGGCTTCAGTAGGACGAAATACACCTAGTACGATGTTTAGCAACGGCTGTGAACTGTTGCGGGTGAGTTACAGCCAACATTATCTTTTACTATGAAAAATTTTCTGATATGAACGAAGTTATCTCGAGAACCGTTGATCGCACCTGGAAAATTCCGGTGCCATCGGCTTCAGCTCGTCGAAATACACCTAGTAAAGAAGTTTGAAGCAGCTGTGAAACGGTGCGGGTGAGTTACAGCCAACTTTATCTTTTGCTATGAAAAATTTTCTGATATGAACGAAGTTATCTCGAGAACCGTTGATCGCACCTGGAAAATTCCGGTGCCATCGGCTTCAGCTCGTCGAAATACACCTAGTAGAGAAGTTGAAGCAGCTGTGAAACGGTGCGGGTGAGTTACAGCCAACTTTATCTTTTGCTATGAAAAATTTTCTGATATGAACGAAGTTATCTCGAGAACCGTCGATCGCACCTGGAAAATTCCAGTGCCATCGGCTTCAGCTCGTCGAAATACCCCTAGTAAAGAAGTTTGAAGCAGCTGTGAACTGTTGCTGGTGAGTTATATCCAAGTTTAGCAATTACTATGAAAAATTTTCTGATATGAACGAAGTTATCTCGAGAACCGTTCGTCGCACATCTAAAATTTCTGTTCCATCCGCTTCAGCTCGTCGAAATACCCCCCGAAGGCAATTTTCAAACGGCTGCATTCAGTTGTCGGGGAAATAATTGCAGTCTTATCCGTTTTAGTGAAAATCGTGCGTTTCAGCAGCTGAAAAACACTTTTTTGAAGAAAAATTTTTTGAAATCTTGCATTTTGACGCTTTGCGACACCGTAGATGGCTGCATGGCATCATTTTGTAGTACCGCACGCATTTTTTATAGCGATCTGACGCCGTTTTTTGATTCACATCTTTCGCCCTATGGTCGACGTTCTCTGAAGAACCGTTGATCGCACCTGAAAAATTCCTGTTGCATCGGCTTCAGTAGGACGAAATACACCTAGTACGATGTTTAGCAACGGCTGTGAACTGTTGCGGGTGAGTTACAGCCAACTTTATCTTTTACTATGAAAAATTTTCTGATATGAACGAAGTTATCTCGAGAACCGTTGATCGCACCTGGAAAATTCCGGTGCCATCGGCTTCAGCTCGTCGAAATATCCCTAGTAAAGAAGTTTGAAGCAGCTGTGAACTGTTGCGGGTGAGTTATATCCAAGTTTAGCAATTACTATGAAAAATTTTCTGATATGAACGAAGTTATCTCGAGAACCGTTGGTCGCACATCTAAAATTTCTGTTCCATCCGCTTCAGCTCGTCGAAATACCCCCCGAAGACAATTTTCAAACGGCTGCATTCAGTTGTCGGGGAAATAATTGCAGTCTTATCCGTTTTAGTGAAAATCGTGCGTTTCAGCAGCTGAAAAACACTTTTTTGAAGAAAAATTTTTTGAAATCTTGCATTTTGACGCTTTACGACACCGTAGATGGCTGCATGGCATCATTTTGTAGTACCGCACGCATTTTTTATACCGATCTGACGCCGTTTTTTGATTCACGTCTTTCGCCCTATGGTCGACGTTCTCTGAAGAACCGTTGATCGCACCTGAAAAATTCCGGTTGCATCGGCTTCAGTAGGACGAAATACACCTAGTACGATGTTTAGCAACGGCTGTGAACTGTTGCGGGTGAGTTACAGCCAACTTTATCTTTTGCTATGAAAAATTTTCTGATATGAACGAAGTTATCTCGAGAACCGTTGATCGCACCTGGAAAATTCTGGTGCCATCGGCTTCAGCTCGTCGAAATACACCTAGTAAAGAAGTTTGAAGCAGCTGTGAAACGGTGCGGGTGAGTTACAGCCAACTTTATCTTTTGCTATGAAAAATTTTCTGATATGAACGAAGTTATCTCGAGAACCGTTGATCGCACCTGGAAAATTCCGGTGCCATCGGCTTCAGCTCGTCGAAATACACCTAGTAAAGAAGTTTGAAGCAGCTGTGAAACGGTGCGGGTGAGTTACAGCCAACTTTATCTTTTGCTATGAAAAATTTTCTGATATGAACGAAGTTATCTCGAGAACCGTTGATCGCACCTGGAAAATTCCAGTGCCATCGGCTTCAGCTCGTCGAAATACCCCTAGTAAAGAAGTTTGAAGCAGCTGTGAACTGTTGCTGGTGAGTTATATCAAAGTTTAGCAATTACTATGAAAAATTTTCTGATATGAACGAAGTTATCTCGAGAACCGTTCGTCGCACATCTAAAATTTCTGTTCCATCCGCTTCAGCTCGTCGAAATACCCCCCGAAGGCAATTTTCAAACGGCTGCATTCAGTTGTCGGGGAAATAATTGCAGTCTTATCCGTTTTAGTGAAAATCGTGCGTTTCAGCAGCTGAAAAACACTTTTTTGAAGAAAAATTTTTTGAAATCTTGCATTTTGACGCTTTGCGACACCGTAGATGGCTGCATGGCATCATTTTGTAGTACCGCACGCATTTTTTATAGCGATCTGACGCCGTTTTTTGATTCACATCTTTCGCCCTATGGTCGACGTTCTCTGAAGAACCGTTGATCGCACCTGAAAAATTCCTGTTGCATCGGCTTCAGTAGGACGAAATACACCTAGTACGATGTTTAGCAACGGCTGTGAACTGTTGCGGGTGAGTTACAGCCAACATTATCTTTTACTATGAAAAATTTTCTGATATGAACGAAGTTATCTCGAGAACCGTTGATCGCACCTGGAAAATTCCGGTGCCATCGGCTTCAGCTCGTCGAAATACACCTAGTAAAGAAGTTTGAAGCAGCTGTGAAACGGTGCGGGTGAGTTACAGCCAACTTTATCTTTTGCTATGAAAAATTTTCTGATATGAACGAAGTTATCTCGAGAACCGTTGATCGCACCTGGAAAATTCCGGTGCCATCGGCTTCAGCTCGTCGAAATACACCTAGTAGAGAAGTTGAAGCAGCTGTGAAACGGTGCGGGTGAGTTACAGCCAACTTTATCTTTTGCTATGAAAAATTTTCTGATATGAACGAAGTTATCTCGAGAACCGTCGATCGCACCTGGAAAATTCCAGTGCCATCGGCTTCAGCTCGTCGAAATACCCCTAGTAATGAAGTTTGAAGCAGCTGTGAACTGTTGCTGGTGAGTTATATCCAAGTTTAGCAATTACTATGAAAAATTTTCTGATATGAACGAAGTTATCTCGAGAACCGTTGGTCGCACATCTAAAATTTCTGTTCCATCCGCTTCAGCTCGTCGAAATACCCCCCAAAGGCAATTTTGAAACGGCTGCATTCAGTTGTCGGGGAAATAATTGCAGTCTTATCCGTTTTAGTGAAAATCGTGCGTTTCAGCAGCTGAAAAACACTTTTTTGAAGAAAAATTTTTTGAAATCTTGCATTTTGACGCTTTACGACACCGTAGATGGCTGCATGGCATCATTTTGTAGTACCGCACGCATTTTTTATACCGATCTGACGCCGTTTTTTGATTCACGTCTTTCGCCCTATGGTCGACGTTCTCTGAAGAACCGTTGATCGCACCTGAAAAATTCCGGTTGCATCGGCTTCAGTAGGACGAAATACACCTAGTACGATGTTTAGCAACGGCTGTGAACTGTTGCGGGTGAGTTACAGCCAACTTTATCTTTTACTATGAAAAATTTTCTGATATGAACGAAGTTATCTCGAGAACCGTTGATCGCACCTGGAAAATTCCGGTGCCATCGGCTTCAGCTCGTCGAAATACACCTAGTAAAGAAGTTTGAAGCAGCTGTGAAACGGTACACCTAGTAGAGAAGTTTGAAGCAGCTGTGAAACGGTGCGGGTGAGTTACAGCCAACTTTATCTTTTGCTATGAAAAATTTTCTGATATGAACGAAGTTATCTCGAGAACCGTTGATCGCACCTGGAAAATTCCGGTGCCATCGGCTTCAGCTCGTCGAAATACACCTAGTAAAGAAGTTTGAAGCAGCTGTGAAACGGTGCGGGTGAGTTACAGCCAACTTTATCTTTTGCTATGAAAAATTTTCTGATATGAACGAAGTTATCTCGAGAACCGTTGATCGCACCTGGAAAATTCCGGTGCCATCGGCTTCAGCTCGTCGAAATACACCTAGTAAGCAAGTTTGAAGCAGCTGTGAAACGGTGCGGGTGAGTTACAGCCAACTTTATCTTTTGCTATGAAAAATTTTCTGATATGAACGAAGTTATCTCGAGAACCGTTGATCGCACCTGGAAAATTCCAGTGCCATCGGCTTCAGCTCGTCGAAATACCCCTAGTAAAGAAGGTTGAAGCAGCTGTGAACTGTTGCTGGTGAGTTATATCCAAGTTTAGCAATTACTATGAAAAATTTTCTGATATGAACGAAGTTATCTCGAGAACCGTTGATCGCACCTGGAAAATTCCGGTGCCATCGGCTTCAGCTCGTCGAAATACACCTAGTAAAGGAGTTTGAAGCAGCTGTGAACTGTTGCGGGTGAGTTACAGCCAAGTTTAGCCATTACTATGAAAAATTTTCTGATATGAACGAAGTTATCTCGAGAACCGTTGATCGCACCTGGAAAATTCCGGTGCCATCGGCTTCAGCTCGTCGAAATACACCTAGTAAAGAAGTTTGAAGCAGCTGTGAACGCTTGCGGGTGAGTTACAGCCAAGTTTAGCTATTACTATGAAAAATTTTCTGATATGAACGAAGTTATCTCGAGAACCGTACATCGCACCTGGAAAATTCCGATGCCATCGGCTTCAGCTCGTCAAAATACACCTAGTAAAGAAGTTTGAAGCAGCTGTGAAATGTTGCGGGTGAGTTATATGCAAGTTTAGCTATTACTATGAAAAATTTTCTGATATGAACGAAGTTATCTCGAGAACCGTTGATCGCACTTCTAAAATTTTTGTTCCATCCGCTTCAGCTCGTCGAAATACCCCCGGAAGGCAATTTTCAAACGGCTGCATTCAGTTGTCGGGGAAATAATTGCAGTCTTATCCGTTTTAGTGAAAATCGTGCGTTTCAGCAGCTGAAAAACACTTTTTTGAAGAAAAATTTTTTGAAATCTTGCATTTTGACGCTTTACGACACCGTAGATGGCTGCATGGCATCATTTTGTAGTACCGCACGCATTTTTTATACCGATCTGACGCCGTTTTTTGATTCACGTCTTTCGCCCTATGGTCGACGTTCTCTGAAGAACCGTTGATCGCACCTGAAAAATTCCGGTTGCATCGGCTTCAGTAGGACGAAATACACCTAGTACGATGTTTAGCAACGGCTGTGAACTGTTGCGGGTGAGTTACAGCCAACTTTATCTTTTACTATGAAAAATTTTCTGATATGAACGAAGTTATCTCGAGAACCGTTGATCGCACCTGGAAAATTCCAGTGCCATCGGCTTCAGCTCGTCGAAATACCCCTAGTAAAGAAGTTTGAAGCAGCTGTGAAACGGTGCGGGTGAGTTACAGCCAACTTTATCTTTTGCTATGAAAAATTTTCTGATATGAACGAAGTTATCTCGAGAACCGTTGATCGCACCTGGATAATTCCAGTGCCATCGGCTTCAGATCGTCGAAATACCCCTAGTAAAGAAGTTTGAAGCAGCTGTGAACTGTTGCTGGTGAGTTATATCCAAGTTTAGCAATTACTATGAAAAATTTTCTGATATGAACGAAGTTATCTCGAGAACCGTTGGTCGCACATCTAAAATTTCTGTTCCATCCGCTTCAGCTCGTCGAAATACCCCCCGAAGGCAATTTTCAAACGGCTGCATTCAGTTGTCGGGGAAATAATTGCAGTCTTATCCGTTTTAGTGAAAATCGTGCGTTTCAGCAGCTGAAAAACACTTTTTTGAAGAAAAATTTTTTGAAATCTTGCATTTTGACGCTTTACGACACCGTAGATGGCTGCATGGCATCATTTTGTAGTACCGCACGCATTTTTTATACCGATCTGACGCCGTTTTTTGATTCACGTCTTTCGCCCTATGGTCGACGTTCTCTGAAGAACCGTTGATCGCACCTGAAAAATTCCTGTTTCATCGGCTAGAGTAGGACGAAATACACCTAGTACGATGTTTAGCAACGGCTGTGAACTGTTGCGGGTGAGTTACAGCCAACTTTATCTTTTACTATGAAAAATTTTCTGATATGAACGAAGTTATCTCGAGAACCGTTGATCGCACCTGGATAATTCCAGTGCCATCGGCTTCAGATCGTCGAAATACCCCTAGTAAAGAAGTTTGAAGCAGCTGTGAACTGTTGCTGGTGAGTTATATCCAAGTTTAGCAATTACTATGAAAAATTTTCTGATATGAACGAAGTTATCTCGAGAACCGTTGGTCGCACATCTAAAATTTCTATTCCATCCGCTTCAGCTCGTCGAAATACCCCCCGAAGGCAATTTTCAAACGGCTGCATTCAGTTGTCGGGGAAATAATTGCAGTCTTATCCGTTTTAGTGAAAATCGTGCGTTTCAGCAGCTGAAAAACACTTTTTTGAAGAAAAATTTTTTGAAATCTTGCATTTTGACGCTTTACGACACCGTAGATGGCTGCATGGCATCATTTTGTAGTACCGCACGCATTTTTTATACCGATCTGACGCCGTTTTTTGATTCACGTCTTTCGCCCTATGGTCGACGTTCTCTGAAGAACCGTTGATCGCACCTGAAAAATTCCTGTTTCATCGGCTAGAGTAGGACGAAATACACCTAGTACGATGTTTAGCAACGGCTGTGAACTGTTGCGGGTGAGTTACAGCCAACTTTATCTTTTACTATGAAAAATTTTCTGATATGAACGAAGTTATCTCGAGAACCGTTGATCGCACCTGGAAAATTCCGGTGCCATCGGCTTCAGCTAATCGAAAGACACCTAGTAAAGAAGTTTGAAGCAGCTGTGAAACGGTGCGGGTGAGTTACATCCAACTTTATCTTTTGCTATGAAAAATTTTCTGATATGAACGAAGTTATCTCGAGAACCGTTGTTCGCACCTGGAAAATTCCAGTGCCATCGGCTTCAGCTCGTCGAAATACCCTTAGTAAAGAAGTTTGAAGCAGCTGTGAAACGGTGCGGGTGAGTTACAGCCAACTTTATCTTTTGCTATGAAAAATTTTCTGATATGAACGAAGTTATCTCGAGAACCGTTGATCGCACCTGGAAAATTCCAGTGCCATCGGCTTCAGCTCGTCGAAATACCCCTAGTAAAGAAGTTTGAAGCAGCTGTGAACTGTTGCTGGTGAGTTATATCCAAGTTTAGCAATTACTATGAAAAATTTTCTGATATGAACGAAGTTATCTCGAGAACCGTTGGTCGCACATCTAAAATTTCTGTTCCATCCGCTTCAGCTCGTCGAAATACCCCCCGAAGACAATTTTCAAACGGCTGCATTCAGTTGTCGGGGAAATAATTGCAGTCTTATCCGTTTTAGTGAAAATCGTGCGTTTCAGCAGCTGAAAAACACTTTTTTGAAGAAAAATTTTTTGAAATCTTGCATTTTGACGCTTTACGACACCGTAGATGGCTGCATGGCATCATTTTGTAGTACCGCACGCATTTTTTATACCGATCTGACGCCGTTTTTTGATTCACGTCTTTCGCCCTATGGTCGACGTTCTCTGAAGAACCGTTGATCGCACCTGAAAAATTCCTGTTTCATCGGCTTCAGTAGGACGAAATACACCTAGTACGATGTTTAGCAACGGCTGTGAACTGTTGCGGGTGAGTTACAGCCAACTTTATCTTTTACTATGAAAAATTTTCTGATATGAACGAAGTTATCTCGAGAACCGTTGATCGCACCTGGAAAATTCCGGTGCCATCGGCTTCAGCTCGTCGAAATACACCTAGTAAAGAAGTTTGAAGCAGCTGTGAAACGGTACACCTAGTAGAGAAGTTTGAAGCAGCTGTGAAACGGTGCGGGTGAGTTACAGCCAACTTTATCTTTTGCTATGAAAAATTTTCTGATATGAACGAAGTTATCTCGAGAACCGTTGATCGCACCTGGAAAATTCCGGTGCCATCGGCTTCAGCTCGTCGAAATACACCTAGTAAAGAAGTTTGAAGCAGCTGTGAAACGGTGCGGGTGAGTTACAGCCAACTTTATCTTTTGCTATGAAAAATTTTCTGATATGAACGAAGTTATCTCGAGAACCGTTGATCGCACCTGGAAAATTCCGGTGCCATCGGCTTCAGCTCGTCGAAATACACCTAGTAAAGAAGTTTGAAGCAGCTGTGAAACGGTGCGGGTGAGTTACAGCCAACTTTATCTTTTGCTATGAAAAATTTTCTGATATGAACGAAGTTATCTCGAGAACCGTTGATCGCACCTGGAAAATTCCAGTGCCATCGGCTTCAGCTCGTCGAAATACCCCTAGTAAAGAAGTTTGAAGCAGCTGTGAACTGTTGCTGGTGAGTTATATCCAAGTTTAGCAATTACTATGAAAAATTTTCTGATATGAACGAAGTTATCTCGAGAACCGTTGATCGCACCTGGAAAATTCCGGTGCCATCGGCTTCAGCTCGTCGAAATACACCTAGTAAAGGAGTTTGAAGCAGCTGTGAACTGTTGCGGGTGAGTTACAGCCAAGTTTAGCCATTACTATGAAAAATTTTCTGATATGAACGAAGTTATCTCGAGAACCGTTGATCGCACCTGGAAAATTCCGGTGCCATCGGCTTCAGCTCGTCGAAATACACCTAGTAAAGAAGTTTGAAGCAGCTGTGAACGCTTGCGGGTGAGTTACAGCCAAGTTTAGCTATTACTATGAAAAATTTTCTGATATGAACGAAGTTATCTCGAGAACCGTACATCGCACCTGGAAAATTCCGATGCCATCGGCTTCAGCTCGTCAAAATACACCTAGTAAAGAAGTTTGAAGCAGCTGTGAAATGTTGCGGGTGAGTTATATGCAAGTTTAGCTATTACTATGAAAAATTTTCTGATATGAACGAAGTTATCTCGAGAACCGTTGATCGCACATCTAAAATTTTTGTTCCATCCGCTTCAGCTCGTCGAAATACCCCCGGAAGGCAATTTTCAAACGGCTGCATTCAGTTGTCGGGGAAATAATTGCAGTCTTATCCGTTTTAGTGAAAATCGTGCGTTTCAGCAGCTGAAAAACACTTTTTTGAAGAAAAATTTTTTGAAATCTTGCATTTTGACGCTTTACGACACCGTAGATGGCTGCATGGCATCATTTTGTAGTACCGCACGCATTTTTTATACCGATCTGACGCCGTTTTTTGATTCACGTCTTTCGCCCTATGGTCGACGTTCTCTGAAGAACCGTTGATCGCACCTGAAAAATTCCGGTTGCATCGGCTTCAGTAGGACGAAATACACCTAGTACGATGTTTAGCAACGGCTGTGAACTGTTGCGGGTGAGTTACAGCCAACTTTATCTTTTGCTATGAAAAATTTTCTGATATGAACGAAGTTATCTCGAGAACCGTTGATCGCACCTGGAAAATTCTGGTGCCATCGGCTTCAGCTCGTCGAAATACACCTAGTAAAGAAGTTTGAAGCAGCTGTGAAACGGTGCGGGTGAGTTACAGCCAACTTTATCTTTTGCTATGAAAAATTTTCTGATATGAACGAAGTTATCTCGAGAACCGTTGATCGCACCTGGAAAATTCCGGTGCCATCGGCTTCAGCTCGTCGAAATACACCTAGTAAAGAAGTTTGAAGCAGCTGTGAAACGGTGCGGGTGAGTTACAGCCAACTTTATCTTTTGCTATGAAAAATTTTCTGATATGAACGAAGTTATCTCGAGAACCGTTGATCGCACCTGGAAAATTCCAGTGCCATCGGCTTCAGCTCGTCGAAATACCCCTAGTAAAGAAGTTTGAAGCAGCTGTGAACTGTTGCTGGTGAGTTATATCAAAGTTTAGCAATTACTATGAAAAATTTTCTGATATGAACGAAGTTATCTCGAGAACCGTTCGTCGCACATCTAAAATTTCTGTTCCATCCGCTTCAGCTCGTCGAAATACCCCCCGAAGGCAATTTTCAAACGGCTGCATTCAGTTGTCGGGGAAATAATTGCAGTCTTATCCGTTTTAGTGAAAATCGTGCGTTTCAGCAGCTGAAAAACACTTTTTTGAAGAAAAATTTTTTGAAATCTTGCATTTTGACGCTTTGCGACACCGTAGATGGCTGCATGGCATCATTTTGTAGTACCGCACGCATTTTTTATAGCGATCTGACGCCGTTTTTTGATTCACATCTTTCGCCCTATGGTCGACGTTCTCTGAAGAACCGTTGATCGCACCTGAAAAATTCCTGTTGCATCGGCTTCAGTAGGACGAAATACACCTAGTACGATGTTTAGCAACGGCTGTGAACTGTTGCGGGTGAGTTACAGCCAACTTTATCTTTTACTATGAAAAATTTTCTGATATGAACGAAGTTATCTCGAGAACCGTTGATCGCACCTGGAAAATTCCGGTGCCATCGGCTTCAGCTCGTCGAAATACACCTAGTAAAGAAGTTTGAAGCAGCTGTGAAACGGTGCGGGTGAGTTACAGCCAACTTTATCTTTTGCTATGAAAAATTTTCTGATATGAACGAAGTTATCTCGAGAACCGTTGATCGCACCTGGAAAATTCCGGTGCCATCGGCTTCAGCTCGTCGAAATACACCTAGTAGAGAAGTTGAAGCAGCTGTGAAACGGTGCGGGTGAGTTACAGCCAACTTTATCTTTTGCTATGAAAAATTTTCTGATATGAACGAAGTTATCTCGAGAACCGTCGATCGCACCTGGAAAATTCCAGTGCCATCGGCTTCAGCTCGTCGAAATACCCCTAGTAATGAAGTTTGAAGCAGCTGTGAACTGTTGCTGGTGAGTTATATCCAAGTTTAGCAATTACTATGAAAAATTTTCTGATATGAACGAAGTTATCTCGAGAACCGTTGGTCGCACATCTAAAATTTCTGTTCCATCCGCTTCAGCTCGTCGAAATACCCCCCAAAGGCAATTTTGAAACGGCTGCATTCAGTTGTCGGGGAAATAATTGCAGTCTTATCCGTTTTAGTGAAAATCGTGCGTTTCAGCAGCTGAAAAACACTTTTTTGAAGAAAAATTTTTTGAAATCTTGCATTTTGACGCTTTACGACACCGTAGATGGCTGCATGGCATCATTTTGTAGTACCGCACGCATTTTTTATACCGATCTGACGCCGTTTTTTGATTCACGTCTTTCGCCCTATGGTCGACGTTCTCTGAAGAACCGTTGATCGCACCTGAAAAATTCCGGTTGCATCGGCTTCAGTAGGACGAAATACACCTAGTACGATGTTTAGCAACGGCTGTGAACTGTTGCGGGTGAGTTACAGCCAACTTTATCTTTTACTATGAAAAATTTTCTGATATGAACGAAGTTATCTCGAGAACCGTTGATCGCACCTAGAAAATTCCGGTGCCATCGGCTTCAGCTCGTCGAAATACACCTAGTAGAGAAGTTTGAAGCAGCTGTGAAACGGTGCGGGTGAGTTACAGCCAACTTTATCTTTTGCTATGAAAAATTTTCTGATATGAACGAAGTTATCTCGAGAACCGTTGATCGCACCTGGAAAATTCCGGTGCCATCGGCTTCAGCTCGTCGAAATACACCTAGTAAAGAAGTTTGAAGCAGCTGTGAAACGGTGCGGGTGAGTTACAGCAAACTTTATCTTTTGCTATGAAAAATTTTCTGATATGAACGAAGTTATCTCGAGAACCGTTGATCGCACCTGGAAAATTCCGGTGCCATCGGCTTCAGCTCGTCGAAATATCCCTAGTAAAGAAGTTTGAAGCAGCTGTGAACTGTTGCGGGTGAGTTATATCCAAGTTTAGCAATTACTATGAAAAATTTTCTGATATGAACGAAGTTATCTCGAGAACCGTTGGTCGCACATCTAAAATTTCTGTTCCATCCGCTTCAGCTCGTCGAAATACCCCCCGAAGACAATTTTCAAACGGCTGCATTCAGTTGTCGGGGAAATAATTGCAGTCTTATCCGTTTTAGTGAAAATCGTGCGTTTCAGCAGCTGAAAAACACTTTTTTGAAGAAAAATTTTTTGAAATCTTGCATTTTGACGCTTTACGACACCGTAGATGGCTGCATGGCATCATTTTGTAGTACCGCACGCATTTTTTATACCGATCTGACGCCGTTTTTTGATTCACGTCTTTCGCCCTATGGTCGACGTTCTCTGAAGAACCGTTGATCGCACCTGAAAAATTCCGGTTGCATCGGCTTCAGTAGGACGAAATACACCTAGTACGATGTTTAGCAACGGCTGTGAACTGTTGCGGGTGAGTTACAGCCAACTTTATCTTTTGCTATGAAAAATTTTCTGATATGAACGAAGTTATCTCGAGAACCGTTGATCGCACCTGGAAAATTCTGGTGCCATCGGCTTCAGCTCGTCGAAATACACCTAGTAAAGAAGTTTGAAGCAGCTGTGAAACGGTGCGGGTGAGTTACAGCCAACTTTATCTTTTGCTATGAAAAATTTTCTGATATGAACGAAGTTATCTCGAGAACCGTTGATCGCACCTGGAAAATTCCGGTGCCATCGGCTTCAGCTCGTCGAAATACACCTAGTAAAGAAGTTTGAAGCAGCTGTGAAACGGTGCGGGTGAGTTACAGCCAACTTTATCTTTTGCTATGAAAAATTTTCTGATATGAACGAAGTTATCTCGAGAACCGTTGATCGCACCTGGAAAATTCCAGTGCCATCGGCTTCAGCTCGTCGAAATACCCCTAGTAAAGAAGTTTGAAGCAGCTGTGAACTGTTGCTGGTGAGTTATATCAAAGTTTAGCAATTACTATGAAAAATTTTCTGATATGAACGAAGTTATCTCGAGAACCGTTCGTCGCACATCTAAAATTTCTGTTCCATCCGCTTCAGCTCGTCGAAATACCCCCCGAAGGCAATTTTCAAACGGCTGCATTCAGTTGTCGGGGAAATAATTGCAGTCTTATCCGTTTTAGTGAAAATCGTGCGTTTCAGCAGCTGAAAAACACTTTTTTGAAGAAAAATTTTTTGAAATCTTGCATTTTGACGCTTTGCGACACCGTAGATGGCTGCATGGCATCATTTTGTAGTACCGCACGCATTTTTTATAGCGATCTGACGCCGTTTTTTGATTCACATCTTTCGCCCTATGGTCGACGTTCTCTGAAGAACCGTTGATCGCACCTGAAAAATTCCTGTTGCATCGGCTTCAGTAGGACGAAATACACCTAGTACGATGTTTAGCAATGGCTGTGAACTGTTGCGGGTGAGTTACAGCCAACTTTATCTTTTACTATGAAAAATTTTCTGATATGAACGAAGTTATCTCGAGAACCGTTGATCGCACCTGGAAAATTCCGGTGCCATCGGCTTCAGCTCGTCGAAATACACCTAGTAAAGAAGTTTGAAGCAGCTGTGAAACGGTGCGGGTGAGTTACAGCCAACTTTATCTTTTGCTATGAAAAATTTTCTGATATGAACGAAGTTATCTCGAGAACCGTTGATCGCACCTGGAAAATTCCGGTGCCATCGGCTTCAGCTCGTCGAAATACACCTAGTAGAGAAGTTGAAGCAGCTGTGAAACGGTGCGGGTGAGTTACAGCCAACTTTATCTTTTGCTATGAAAAATTTTCTGATATGAACGAAGTTATCTCGAGAACCGTCGATCGCACCTGGAAAATTCCAGTGCCATCGGCTTCAGCTCGTCGAAATACCCCTAGTAATGAAGTTTGAAGCAGCTGTGAACTGTTGCTGGTGAGTTATATCCAAGTTTAGCAATTACTATGAAAAATTTTCTGATATGAACGAAGTTATCTCGAGAACCGTTGGTCGCACATCTAAAATTTCTGTTCCATCCGCTTCAGCTCGTCGAAATACCCCCCAAAGGCAATTTTGAAACGGCTGCATTCAGTTGTCGGGGAAATAATTGCAGTCTTATCCGTTTTAGTGAAAATCGTGCGTTTCAGCAGCTGAAAAACACTTTTTTGAAGAAAAATTTTTTGAAATCTTGCATTTTGACGCTTTACGACACCGTAGATGGCTGCATGGCATCATTTTGTAGTACCGCACGCATTTTTTATACCGATCTGACGCCGTTTTTTGATTCACGTCTTTCGCCCTATGGTCGACGTTCTCTGAAGAACCGTTGATCGCACCTGAAAAATTCCGGTTGCATCGGCTTCAGTAGGACGAAATACACCTAGTACGATGTTTAGCAACGGCTGTGAACTGTTGCGGGTGAGTTACAGCCAACTTTATCTTTTACTATGAAAAATTTTCTGATATGAACGAAGTTATCTCGAGAACCGTTGATCGCACCTGGAAAATTCCGGTGCCATCGGCTTCAGCTCGTCGAAATACACCTAGTAGAGAAGTTTGAAGCAGCTGTGAAACGGTGCGGGTGAGTTACAGCCAACTTTATCTTTTGCTATGAAAAATTTTCTGATATGAACGAAGTTATCTCGAGAACCGTTGATCGCACCTGGAAAATTCCGGTGCCATCGGCTTCAGCTCGTCGAAATACACCTAGTAAAGAAGTTTGAAGCAGCTGTGAAACGGTGCGGGTGAGTTACAGCAAACTTTATCTTTTGCTATGAAAAATTTTCTGATATGAACGAAGTTATCTCGAGAACCGTTGATCGCACCTGGAAAATTCCGGTGCCATCGGCTTCAGCTCGTCGAAATACACCTAGTAAAGAAGTTTGAAGCAGCTGTGAAACGGTGCGGGTGAGTTACAGCCAACTTTATCTTTTGCTATGAAAAATTTTCTGATATGAACGAAGTCATCTCGAGAACCGTTGATCGCACCTGGAAAATTCCGGTGCCATCGGCTTCAGCTCGTCGAAATACACCTAGTAAAGAAGTTTGAAGCAGCTGTGAAACGGTGCGGGTGAGTTACAGCCAACTTTATCTTTTGCTATGAAAAATTTTCTGATATGAACGAAGTTATCTCGAGAACCGTTGATCGCACCTGGAAAATTCCAGTGCCATCGGCTTCAGCTCGTCGAAATACCCCTAGTAAAGAAGTTTGAAGCAGCTGTGAACTGTTGCTGGTGAGTTATATCCAAGTTTAGCAATTACTATGAAAAATTTTCTGATATGAACGAAGTTATCTCGAGAACCGTTCGTCGCACATCTAAAATTTCTGTTCCATCCGCTTCAGCTCGTCGAAATACCCCCCGAAGGCAATTTTCAAACGGCTGCATTCAGTTGTCGGGGAAATAATTGCAGTCTTATCCGTTTTAGTGAAAATCGTGCGTTTCAGCAGCTGAAAAACACTTTTTTGAAGAAAAATTTTTTGAAATCTTGCATTTTGACGCTTTGCGACACCGTAGATGGCTGCATGGCATCATTTTGTAGTACCGCAGGCATTTTTTATAGCGATCTGACGCCGTTTTTTGATTCACATCTTTCGCCCTATGGTCGACGTTCTCTGAAGAACCGTTGATCGCACCTGAAAAATTCCTGTTGCATCGGCTTCAGTAGGACGAAATACACCTAGTACGATGTTTAGCAACGGCTGTGAACTGTTGCGGGTGAGTTACAGCCAACTTTATCTTTTACTATGAAAAATTTTCTGATATGAACGAAGTTATCTCGAGAACCGTTGATCGCACCTGGAAAATTCCGGTGCCATCGGCTTCAGCTCGTCGAAATATCCCTAGTAAAGAAGTTTGAAGCAGCTGTGAACTGTTGCGGGTGAGTTATATCCAAGTTTAGCAATTACTATGAAAAATTTTCTGATATAAACGAAGTTATCTCGAGAACCGTTGGTCGCACCTGGAAAATTCTGGTGCCATCGGCTTCAGCTCGTCGAAATATCCCTAGTAAAGAAGTTTGAAGCAGCTGTGAACTGTTGCGGGTGAGTTATATCCAAGTTTAGCAATTACTATGAAAAATTTTCTGATATGAACGAAGTTATCTCGAGAACCGTTGGTCGCACATCTAAAATTTCTGTTCCATCCGCTTCAGCTCGTCGAAATACCCCCCGAAGACAATTTTCAAACGGCTGCATTCAGTTGTCGGGGAAATAATTGCAGTCTTATCCGTTTTAGTGAAAATCGTGCGTTTCAGCAGCTGAAAAACACTTTTTTGAAGAAAAATTTTTTGAAATCTTGCATTTTGACGCTTTGCGACACCGTAGATGGCTGCATGGCATCATTTTGTAGTACCGCACGCATTTTTTATAGCGATCTGACGCCGTTTTTTGATTCACATCTTTCGCCCTATGGTCGACGTTCTCTGAAGAACCGTTGATCGCACCTGAAAAATTCCTGTTGCATCGGCTTCAGTAGGACGAAATACACCTAGTACGATGTTTAGCAACGGCTAGGAACTGTTGCGGGTGAGTTACAGCCAACTTTATCTTTTACTATGAAAAATTTTCTGATATGAACGAAGTTATCTCGAGAACCGTTGATCGCACCTGGAAAATTCCGGTGCCATCGGCTTCAGCTCGTCGAAATACACCTAGTAAAGAAGTTTGAAGCAGCTGTGAAACGGTGCGGGTGAGTTACAGCCAACTTTATCTTTTGCTATGAAAAATTTTCTGATATGAACGAAGTTATCTCGAGAACCGTTGATCGCACCTGGAAAATTCCGGTGCCATCGGCTTCAGCTCGTCGAAATACACCTAGTAGAGAAGTTGAAGCAGCTGTGAAACGGTGCGGGTGAGTTACAGCCAACTTTATCTTTTGCTATGAAAAATTTTCTGATATGAACGAAGTTATCTCGAGAACCGTCGATCGCACCTGGAAAATTCCAGTGCCATCGGCTTCAGCTCGTCGAAATACCCCTAGTAATGAAGTTTGAAGCAGCTGTGAACTGTTGCTGGTGAGTTATATCCAAGTTTAGCAATTACTATGAAAAATTTTCTGATATGAACGAAGTTATCTCGAGAACCGTTGGTCGCACATCTAAAATTTCTGTTCCATCCGCTTCAGCTCGTCGAAATACCCCCCAAAGGCAATTTTGAAACGGCTGCATTCAGTTGTCGGGGAAATAATTGCAGTCTTATCCGTTTTAGTGAAAATCGTGCGTTTCAGCAGCTGAAAAACACTTTTTTGAAGAAAAATTTTTTGAAATCTTGCATTTTGACGCTTTGCGACACCGTAGATGGCTGCATGGCATCATTTTGTAGTACCGCAGGCATTTTTTATAGCGATCTGACGCCGTTTTTTGATTCACATCTTTCGCCCTATGGTCGACGTTCTCTGAAGAACCGTTGATCGCACCTGAAAAATTCCTGTTGCATCGGCTTCAGTAGGACGAAATACACCTAGTACGATGTTTAGCAACGGCTGTGAACTGTTGCGGGTGAGTTACAGCCAACTTTATCTTTTACTATGAAAAATTTTCTGATATGAACGAAGTTATCTCGAGAACCGTTGATCGCACCTGGAAAATTCCGGTGCCATCGGCTTCAGCTCGTCGAAATATCCCTAGTAAAGAAGTTTGAAGCAGCTGTGAACTGTTGCGGGTGAGTTATATCCAAGTTTAGCAATTACTATGAAAAATTTTCTGATATAAACGAAGTTATCTCGAGAACCGTTGGTCACACCTGGAAAATTCTGGTGCCATCGGCTTCAGCTCGTCGAAATATCCCTAGTAAAGAAGTTTGAAGCAGCTGTGAACTGTTGCGGGTGAGTTATATCCAAGTTTAGCAATTACTATGAAAAATTTTCTGATATGAACGAAGTTATCTCGAGAACCGTTGGTCGCACATCTAAAATTTCTGTTCCATCCGCTTCAGCTCGTCGAAATACCCCCCGAAGACAATTTTCAAACGGCTGCATTCAGTTGTCGGGGAAATAATTGCAGTCTTATCCGTTTTAGTGAAAATCGTGCGTTTCAGCAGCTGAAAAACACTTTTTTGAAGAAAAATTTTTTGAAATCTTGCATTTTGACGCTTTACGACACCGTAGATGGCTGCATGGCATCATTTTGTAGTACCGCACGCATTTTTTATACCGATCTGACGCCGTTTTTTGATTCACGTCTTTCGCCCTATGGTCGACGTTCTCTGAAGAACCGTTGATCGCACCTGAAAAATTCCGGTTGCATCGGCTTCAGTAGGACGAAATACACCTAGTACGATGTTTAGCAACGGCTGTGAAATGTTGCGGGTGAGTTACAGCCAACTTTATCTTTTACTATGAAAAATTTTCTGATATGAACGGAGTTATCTCGAGAACCGTTGATCGCACCTGGAAAATTCCGGTGCCATCGGCTTCAGCTCGTCGAAATACACCTAGTAAAGAAGTTTGAAGCAGCTGTGAAACGGTGCGGGTGAGTTACAGCCAACTTTATCTTTTGCTATGAAAAATTTTCTGATATGAACGAAGTCATCTCGAGAACCGTTGATCGCACCTGGAAAATTCCGGTGCCATCGGCTTCAGCTCGTCGAAATACACCTAGTAAAGAAGTTTGAAGCAGCTGTGAAACGGTGCGGGTGAGTTACAGCGAACTTTATCTTTTGCTATGAAAAATTTTCTGATATGAACGAAGTTATCTCGAGAACCGTTGATCGCACCTGGAAAATTCCAGTGCCATCGGCTTCAGCTCGTCGAAATACCCCTAGTAAAGAAGTTTGAAGCAGCTGTGAACTGTTGCTGGTGAGTTATATCCAAGTTTAGCAATTACTATGAAAAATTTTCTGATATGAACGAAGTTATCTCGAGAACCGTTCGTCGCACATCTAAAATTTCTGTTCCATCCGCTTCAGCTCGTCGAAATACCCCCCGAAGGCAATTTTCAAACGGCTGCATTCAGTTGTCGGGGAAATAATTGCAGTCTTATCCGTTTTAGTGAAAATCGTGCGTTTCAGCAGCTGAAAAACACTTTTTTGAAGAAAAATTTTTTGAAATCTTGCATTTTGACGCTTTGCGACACCGTAGATGGCTGCATGGCATCATTTTGTAGTACCGCACGCATTTTTTATAGCGATCTGACGCCGTTTTTTGATTCACATCTTTCGCCCTATGGTCGACGTTCTCTGAAGAACCGTTGATCGCACCTGAAAAATTCCTGTTGCATCGGCTTCAGTAGGACGAAATACACCTAGTACGATGTTTAGCAACGGCTGTGAACTGTTGCGGGTGAGTTACAGCCAACTTTATCTTTTACTATGAAAAATTTTCTGATATGAACGAAGTTATCTCGAGAACCGTTGATCGCACCTGGAAAATTCCGGTGCCATCGGCTTCAGCTCGTCGAAATATCCCTAGTAAAGAAGTTTGAAGCAGCTGTGAACTGTTGCGGGTGAGTTATATCCAAGTTTAGCAATTACTATGAAAAATTTTCTGATATGAACGAAGTTATCTCGAGAACCGTTGGTCGCACATCTAAAATTTCTGTTCCATCCGCTTCAGCTCGTCGAAATACCCCCCGAAGGCAATTTTCAAACGGCTGCATTCAGTTGTCGGGGAAATAATTGCAGTCTTATCCGTTTTAGTGAAAATCGTGCGTTTCAGCAGCTGAAAAACACTTTTTTGAAGAAAAATTTTTTGAAATCTTGCATTTTGACGCTTTGCGACACCGTAGATGGCTGCATGGCATCATTTTGTAGTACCGCACGCATTTTTTATAGCGATCTGACGCCGTTTTTTGATTCACATCTTTCGCCCTATGGTCGACGTTCTCTGAAGAACCGTTGATCGCACCTGAAAAATTCCTGTTGCATCGGCTTCAGTAGGACGAAATACACCTAGTACGATGTTTAGCAACGGCTGTGAACTGTTGCGGGTGAGTTACAGCCAACTTTATCTTTTACTATGAAAAATTTTCTGATATGAACGAAGTTATCTCGAGAACCGTTGATCGCACCTGGAAAATTCCGGTGCCATCGGCTTCAGCTCGTCGAAATACACCTAGTAAAGAAGTTTGAAGCAGCTGTGAAACGGTGCGGGTGAGTTACAGCCAACTTTATCTTTTGCTATGAAAAATTTTCTGATATGAACGAAGTTATCTCGAGAACCGTTGATCGCACCTGGAAAATTCCGGTGCCATCGGCTTCAGCTCGTCGAAATACACCTAGTAGAGAAGTTGAAGCAGCTGTGAAACGGTGCGGGTGAGTTACAGCCAACTTTATCTTTTGCTATGAAAAATTTTCTGATATGAACGAAGTTATCTCGAGAACCGTCGATCGCACCTGGAAAATTCCAGTGCCATCGGCTTCAGCTCGTCGAAATACCCCTAGTAATGAAGTTTGAAGCAGCTGTGAACTGTTGCTGGTGAGTTATATCCAAGTTTAGCAATTACTATGAAAAATTTTCTGATATGAACGAAGTTATCTCGAGAACCGTTGGTCGCACATCTAAAATTTCTGTTCCATCCGCTTCAGCTCGTCGAAATACCCCCCAAAGGCAATTTTGAAACGGCTGCATTCAGTTGTCGGGGAAATAATTGCAGTCTTATCCGTTTTAGTGAAAATCGTGCGTTTCAGCAGCTGAAAAACACTTTTTTGAAGAAAAATTTTTTGAAATCTTGCATTTTGACGCTTTACGACACCGTAGATGGCTGCATGGCATCATTTTGTAGTACCGCACGCATTTTTTATACCGATCTGACGCCGTTTTTTGATTCACGTCTTTCGCCCTATGGTCGACGTTCTCTGAAGAACCGTTGATCGCACCTGAAAAATTCCGGTTGCATCGGCTTCAGTAGGACGAAATACACCTAGTACGATGTTTAGCAACGGCTGTGAACTGTTGCGGGTGAGTTACAGCCAACTTTATCTTTTACTATGAAAAATTTTCTGATATGAACGAAGTTATCTCGAGAACCGTTGATCGCACCTGGAAAATTCCGGTGCCATCGGCTTCAGCTCGTCGAAATACACCTAGTAGAGAAGTTTGAAGCAGCTGTGAAACGGTGCGGGTGAGTTACAGCCAACTTTATCTTTTGCTATGAAAAATTTTCTGATATGAACGAAGTTATCTCGAGAACCGTTGATCGCACCTGGAAAATTCCGGTGCCATCGGCTTCAGCTCGTCGAAATACACCTAGTAAAGAAGTTTGAAGCAGCTGTGAAACGGTGCGGGTGAGTTACAGCAAACTTTATCTTTTGCTATGAAAAATTTTCTGATATGAACGAAGTTATCTCGAGAACCGTTGATCGCACCTGGAAAATTCCGGTGCCATCGGCTTCAGCTCGTCGAAATACACCTAGTAAAGAAGTTTGAAGCAGCTGTGAAACGGTGCGGGTGAGTTACAGCCAACTTTATCTTTTGCTATGAAAAATTTTCTGATATGAACGAAGTCATCTCGAGAACCGTTGATCGCACCTGGAAAATTCCGGTGCCATCGGCTTCAGCTCGTCGAAATACACCTAGTAAAGAAGTTTGAAGCAGCTGTGAAACGGTGCGGGTGAGTTACAGCCAACTTTATCTTTTGCTATGAAAAATTTTCTGATATGAACGAAGTTATCTCGAGAACCGTTGATCGCACCTGGAAAATTCCAGTGCCATCGGCTTCAGCTCGTCGAAATACCCCTAGTAAAGAAGTTTGAAGCAGCTGTGAACTGTTGCTGGTGAGTTATATCCAAGTTTAGCAATTACTATGAAAAATTTTCTGATATGAACGAAGTTATCTCGAGAACCGTTCGTCGCACATCTAAAATTTCTGTTCCATCCGCTTCAGCTCGTCGAAATACCCCCCGAAGGCAATTTTCAAACGGCTGCATTCAGTTGTCGGGGAAATAATTGCAGTCTTATCCGTTTTAGTGAAAATCGTGCGTTTCAGCAGCTGAAAAACACTTTTTTGAAGAAAAATTTTTTGAAATCTTGCATTTTGACGCTTTGCGACACCGTAGATGGCTGCATGGCATCATTTTGTAGTACCGCAGGCATTTTTTATAGCGATCTGACGCCGTTTTTTGATTCACATCTTTCGCCCTATGGTCGACGTTCTCTGAAGAACCGTTGATCGCACCTGAAAAATTCCTGTTGCATCGGCTTCAGTAGGACGAAATACACCTAGTACGATGTTTAGCAACGGCTGTGAACTGTTGCGGGTGAGTTACAGCCAACTTTATCTTTTACTATGAAAAATTTTCTGATATGAACGAAGTTATCTCGAGAACCGTTGATCGCACCTGGAAAATTCCGGTGCCATCGGCTTCAGCTCGTCGAAATATCCCTAGTAAAGAAGTTTGAAGCAGCTGTGAACTGTTGCGGGTGAGTTATATCCAAGTTTAGCAATTACTATGAAAAATTTTCTGATATGAACGAAGTTATCTCGAGAACCGTTGATCGCACCTGGAAAATTCTGGTGCCATCGGCTTCAGCTCGTCGAAATACACCTAGTAAAGAAGTTTGAAGCAGCTGTGAAACGGTGCGGGTGAGTTACAGCCAACTTTATCTTTTGCTATGAAAAATTTTCTGATATGAACGAAGTTATCTCGAGAACCGTTGATCGCACCTGGAAAATTCCGGTGCCATCGGCTTCAGCTCGTCGAAATACACCTAGTAAAGAAGTTTGAAGCAGCTGTGAAACGGTGCGGGTGAGTTACAGCCAACTTTATCTTTTGCTATGAAAAATTTTCTGATATGAACGAAGTTATCTCGAGAACCGTTGATCGCACCTGGAAAATTCCAGTGCCATCGGCTTCAGCTCGTCGAAATACCCCTAGTAAAGAAGTTTGAAGCAGCTGTGAACTGTTGCTGGTGAGTTATATCAAAGTTTAGCAATTACTATGAAAAATTTTCTGATATGAACGAAGTTATCTCGAGAACCGTTCGTCGCACATCTAAAATTTCTGTTCCATCCGCTTCAGCTCGTCGAAATACCCGCCGAAGGCAATTTTCAAACGGCTGCATTCAGTTGTCGGGGAAATAATTGCAGTCTTATCCGTTTTAGTGAAAATCGTGCGTTTCAGCAGCTGAAAAACACTTTTTTGAAGAAAAATTTTTTGAAATCTTGCATTTTGACGCTTTGCGACACCGTAGATGGCTGCATGGCATCATTTTGTAGTACCGCACGCATTTTTTATAGCGATCTGACGCCGTTTTTTGATTCACATCTTTCGCCCTATGGTCGACGTTCTCTGAAGAACCGTTGATCGCACCTGAAAAATTCCTGTTGCATCGGCTTCAGTAGGACGAAATACACCTAGTACGATGTTTAGCAACGGCTAGGAACTCTTGCGGGTGAGTTACAGCCAACTTTATCTTTTACTATGAAAAATTTTCTGATATGAACGAAGTTATCTCGAGAACCGTTGATCGCACCTGGAAAATTCCGGTGCCATCGGCTTCAGCTCGTCGAAATACACCTAGTAAAGAAGTTTGAAGCAGCTGTGAAACGGTGCGGGTGAGTTACAGCCAACTTTATCTTTTGCTATGAAAAATTTTCTGATATGAACGAAGTTATCTCGAGAACCGTCGATCGCACCTGGAAAATTCCAGTGCCATCGGCTTCAGCTCGTCGAAATACCCCTAGTAATGAAGTTTGAAGCAGCTGTGAACTGTTGCTGGTGAGTTATATCCAAGTTTAGCAATTACTATGAAAAATTTTCTGATATGAACGAAGTTATCTCGAGAACCGTTGGTCGCACATCTAAAATTTCTGTTCCATCCGCTTCAGCTCGTCGAAATACCCCCCAAAGGCAATTTTGAAACGGCTGCATTCAGTTGTCGGGGAAATAATTGCAGTCTTATCCGTTTTAGTGAAAATCGTGCGTTTCAGCAGCTGAAAAACACTTTTTTGAAGAAAAATTTTTTGAAATCTTGCATTTTGACGCTTTACGACACCGTAGATGGCTGCATGGCATCATTTTGTAGTACCGCACGCATTTTTTATACCGATCTGACGCCGTTTTTTGATTCACGTCTTTCGCCCTATGGTCGACGTTCTCTGAAGAACCGTTGATCGCACCTGAAAAATTCCGGTTGCATCGGCTTCAGTAGGACGAAATACACCTAGTACGATGTTTAGCAACGGCTGTGAACTGTTGCGGGTGAGTTACAGCCAACTTTATCTTTTACTATGAAAAATTTTCTGATATGAACGAAGTTATCTCGAGAACCGTTGATCGCACCTGGAAAATTCCGGTGCCATCGGCTTCAGCTCGTCGAAATACACCTAGTAAAGAAGTTTGAAGCAGCTGTGAAACGGTACACCTAGTAGAGAAGTTTGAAGCAGCTGTGAAACGGTGCGGGTGAGTTACAGCCAACTTTATCTTTTGCTATGAAAAATTTTCTGATATGAACGAAGTTATCTCGAGAACCGTTCGTCGCACATCTAAAATTTCTGTTCCATCCGCTTCAGCTCGTCGAAATACCCCCCGAAGGCAATTTTCAAACGGCTGCATTCAGTTGTCGGGGAAATAATTGCAGTCTTATCCGTTTTAGTGAAAATCGTGCGTTTCAGCAGCTGAAAAACACTTTTTTGAAGAAAAATTTTTTGAAATCTTGCATTTTGACGCTTTGCGACACCGTAGATGGCTGCATGGCATCATTTTGTAGTACCGCAGGCATTTTTTATAGCGATCTGACGCCGTTTTTTGATTCACATCTTTCGCCCTATGGTCGACGTTCTCTGAAGAACCGTTGATCGCACCTGAAAAATTCCTGTTGCATCGGCTTCAGTAGGACGAAATACACCTAGTACGATGTTTAGCAACGGCTGTGAACTGTTGCGGGTGAGTTACAGCCAACTTTATCTTTTACTATGAAAAATTTTCTGATATGAACGAAGTTATCTCGAGAACCGTTGATCGCACCTGGAAAATTCCGGTGCCATCGGCTTCAGCTCGTCGAAATATCCCTAGTAAAGAAGTTTGAAGCAGCTGTGAACTGTTGCGGGTGAGTTATATCCAAGTTTAGCAATTACTATGAAAAATTTTCTGATATAAACGAAGTTATCTCGAGAACCGTTGGTCGCACCTGGAAAATTCTGGTGCCATCGGCTTCAGCTCGTCGAAATATCCCTAGTAAAGAAGTTTGAAGCAGCTGTGAACTGTTGCGGGTGAGTTATATCCAAGTTTAGCAATTACTATGAAAAATTTTCTGATATGAACGAAGTTATCTCGAGAACCGTTGGTCGCACATCTAAAATTTCTGTTCCATCCGCTTCAGCTCGTCGAAATACCCCCCGAAGACAATTTTCAAACGGCTGCATTCAGTTGTCGGGGAAATAATTGCAGTCTTATCCGTTTTAGTGAAAATCGTGCGTTTCAGCAGCTGAAAAACACTTTTTTGAAGAAAAATTTTTTGAAATCTTGCATTTTGACGCTTTGCGACACCGTAGATGGCTGCATGGCATCATTTTGTAGTACCGCACGCATTTTTTATAGCGATCTGACGCCGTTTTTTGATTCACATCTTTCGCCCTATGGTCGACGTTCTCTGAAGAACCGTTGATCGCACCTGAAAAATTCCTGTTGCATCGGCTTCAGTAGGACGAAATACACCTAGTACGATGTTTAGCAACGGCTAGGAACTGTTGCGGGTGAGTTACAGCCAACTTTATCTTTTACTATGAAAAATTTTCTGATATGAACGAAGTTATCTCGAGAACCGTTGATCGCACCTGGAAAATTCCGGTGCCATCGGCTTCAGCTCGTCGAAATACACCTAGTAAAGAAGTTTGAAGCAGCTGTGAAACGGTGCGGGTGAGTTACAGCCAACTTTATCTTTTGCTATGAAAAATTTTCTGATATGAACGAAGTTATCTCGAGAACCGTTGATCGCACCTGGAAAATTCCGGTGCCATCGGCTTCAGCTCGTCGAAATACACCTAGTAGAGAAGTTGAAGCAGCTGTGAAACGGTGCGGGTGAGTTACAGCCAACTTTATCTTTTGCTATGAAAAATTTTCTGATATGAACGAAGTTATCTCGAGAACCGTCGATCGCACCTGGAAAATTCCAGTGCCATCGGCTTCAGCTCGTCGAAATACCCCTAGTAATGAAGTTTGAAGCAGCTGTGAACTGTTGCTGGTGAGTTATATCCAAGTTTAGCAATTACTATGAAAAATTTTCTGATATGAACGAAGTTATCTCGAGAACCGTTGGTCGCACATCTAAAATTTCTGTTCCATCCGCTTCAGCTCGTCGAAATACCCCCCAAAGGCAATTTTGAAACGGCTGCATTCAGTTGTCGGGGAAATAATTGCAGTCTTATCCGTTTTAGTGAAAATCGTGCGTTTCAGCAGCTGAAAAACACTTTTTTGAAGAAAAATTTTTTGAAATCTTGCATTTTGACGCTTTGCGACACCGTAGATGGCTGCATGGCATCATTTTGTAGTACCGCAGGCATTTTTTATAGCGATCTGACGCCGTTTTTTGATTCACATCTTTCGCCCTATGGTCGACGTTCTCTGAAGAACCGTTGATCGCACCTGAAAAATTCCTGTTGCATCGGCTTCAGTAGGACGAAATACACCTAGTACGATGTTTAGCAACGGCTGTGAACTGTTGCGGGTGAGTTACAGCCAACTTTATCTTTTACTATGAAAAATTTTCTGATATGAACGAAGTTATCTCGAGAACCGTTGATCGCACCTGGAAAATTCCGGTGCCATCGGCTTCAGCTCGTCGAAATATCCCTAGTAAAGAAGTTTGAAGCAGCTGTGAACTGTTGCGGGTGAGTTATATCCAAGTTTAGCAATTACTATGAAAAATTTTCTGATATAAACGAAGTTATCTCGAGAACCGTTGGTCACACCTGGAAAATTCTGGTGCCATCGGCTTCAGCTCGTCGAAATATCCCTAGTAAAGAAGTTTGAAGCAGCTGTGAACTGTTGCGGGTGAGTTATATCCAAGTTTAGCAATTACTATGAAAAATTTTCTGATATGAACGAAGTTATCTCGAGAACCGTTGGTCGCACATCTAAAATTTCTGTTCCATCCGCTTCAGCTCGTCGAAATACCCCCCGAAGACAATTTTCAAACGGCTGCATTCAGTTGTCGGGGAAATAATTGCAGTCTTATCCGTTTTAGTGAAAATCGTGCGTTTCAGCAGCTGAAAAACACTTTTTTGAAGAAAAATTTTTTGAAATCTTGCATTTTGACGCTTTACGACACCGTAGATGGCTGCATGGCATCATTTTGTAGTACCGCACGCATTTTTTATACCGATCTGACGCCGTTTTTTGATTCACGTCTTTCGCCCTATGGTCGACGTTCTCTGAAGAACCGTTGATCGCACCTGAAAAATTCCGGTTGCATCGGCTTCAGTAGGACGAAATACACCTAGTACGATGTTTAGCAACGGCTGTGAAATGTTGCGGGTGAGTTACAGCCAACTTTATCTTTTACTATGAAAAATTTTCTGATATGAACGGAGTTATCTCGAGAACCGTTGATCGCACCTGGAAAATTCCGGTGCCATCGGCTTCAGCTCGTCGAAATACACCTAGTAAAGAAGTTTGAAGCAGCTGTGAAACGGTGCGGGTGAGTTACAGCCAACTTTATCTTTTGCTATGAAAAATTTTCTGATATGAACGAAGTCATCTCGAGAACCGTTGATCGCACCTGGAAAATTCCGGTGCCATCGGCTTCAGCTCGTCGAAATACACCTAGTAAAGAAGTTTGAAGCAGCTGTGAAACGGTGCGGGTGAGTTACAGCGAACTTTATCTTTTGCTATGAAAAATTTTCTGATATGAACGAAGTTATCTCGAGAACCGTTGATCGCACCTGGAAAATTCCAGTGCCATCGGCTTCAGCTCGTCGAAATACCCCTAGTAAAGAAGTTTGAAGCAGCTGTGAACTGTTGCTGGTGAGTTATATCCAAGTTTAGCAATTACTATGAAAAATTTTCTGATATGAACGAAGTTATCTCGAGAACCGTTCGTCGCACATCTAAAATTTCTGTTCCATCCGCTTCAGCTCGTCGAAATACCCCCCGAAGGCAATTTTCAAACGGCTGCATTCAGTTGTCGGGGAAATAATTGCAGTCTTATCCGTTTTAGTGAAAATCGTGCGTTTCAGCAGCTGAAAAACACTTTTTTGAAGAAAAATTTTTTGAAATCTTGCATTTTGACGCTTTGCGACACCGTAGATGGCTGCATGGCATCATTTTGTAGTACCGCACGCATTTTTTATAGCGATCTGACGCCGTTTTTTGATTCACATCTTTCGCCCTATGGTCGACGTTCTCTGAAGAACCGTTGATCGCACCTGAAAAATTCCTGTTGCATCGGCTTCAGTAGGACGAAATACACCTAGTACGATGTTTAGCAACGGCTGTGAACTGTTGCGGGTGAGTTACAGCCAACTTTATCTTTTACTATGAAAAATTTTCTGATATGAACGAAGTTATCTCGAGAACCGTTGATCGCACCTGGAAAATTCCGGTGCCATCGGCTTCAGCTCGTCGAAATATCCCTAGTAAAGAAGTTTGAAGCAGCTGTGAACTGTTGCGGGTGAGTTATATCCAAGTTTAGCAATTACTATGAAAAATTTTCTGATATGAACGAAGTTATCTCGAGAACCGTTGGTCGCACATCTAAAATTTCTGTTCCATCCGCTTCAGCTCGTCGAAATACCCCCCGAAGGCAATTTTCAAACGGCTGCATTCAGTTGTCGGGGAAATAATTGCAGTCTTATCCGTTTTAGTGAAAATCGTGCGTTTCAGCAGCTGAAAAACACTTTTTTGAAGAAAAATTTTTTGAAATCTTGCATTTTGACGCTTTGCGACACCGTAGATGGCTGCATGGCATCATTTTGTAGTACCGCACGCATTTTTTATAGCGATCTGACGCCGTTTTTTGATTCACATCTTTCGCCCTATGGTCGACGTTCTCTGAAGAACCGTTGATCGCACCTGAAAAATTCCTGTTGCATCGGCTTCAGTAGGACGAAATACACCTAGTACGATGTTTAGCAACGGCTGTGAACTGTTGCGGGTGAGTTACAGCCAACTTTATCTTTTACTATGAAAAATTTTCTGATATGAACGAAGTTATCTCGAGAACCGTTGATCGCACCTGGAAAATTCCGGTGCCATCGGCTTCAGCTCGTCGAAATACACCTAGTAAAGAAGTTTGAAGCAGCTGTGAAACGGTGCGGGTGAGTTACAGCCAACTTTATCTTTTGCTATGAAAAATTTTCTGATATGAACGAAGTTATCTCGAGAACCGTTGATCGCACCTGGAAAATTCCGGTGCCATCGGCTTCAGCTCGTCGAAATACACCTAGTAGAGAAGTTGAAGCAGCTGTGAAACGGTGCGGGTGAGTTACAGCCAACTTTATCTTTTGCTATGAAAAATTTTCTGATATGAACGAAGTTATCTCGAGAACCGTCGATCGCACCTGGAAAATTCCAGTGCCATCGGCTTCAGCTCGTCGAAATACCCCTAGTAATGAAGTTTGAAGCAGCTGTGAACTGTTGCTGGTGAGTTATATCCAAGTTTAGCAATTACTATGAAAAATTTTCTGATATGAACGAAGTTATCTCGAGAACCGTTGGTCGCACATCTAAAATTTCTGTTCCATCCGCTTCAGCTCGTCGAAATACCCCCCAAAGGCAATTTTGAAACGGCTGCATTCAGTTGTCGGGGAAATAATTGCAGTCTTATCCGTTTTAGTGAAAATCGTGCGTTTCAGCAGCTGAAAAACACTTTTTTGAAGAAAAATTTTTTGAAATCTTGCATTTTGACGCTTTACGACACCGTAGATGGCTGCATGGCATCATTTTGTAGTACCGCACGCATTTTTTATACCGATCTGACGCCGTTTTTTGATTCACGTCTTTCGCCCTATGGTCGACGTTCTCTGAAGAACCGTTGATCGCACCTGAAAAATTCCGGTTGCATCGGCTTCAGTAGGACGAAATACACCTAGTACGATGTTTAGCAACGGCTGTGAACTGTTGCGGGTGAGTTACAGCCAACTTTATCTTTTACTATGAAAAATTTTCTGATATGAACGAAGTTATCTCGAGAACCGTTGATCGCACCTGGAAAATTCCGGTGCCATCGGCTTCAGCTCGTCGAAATACACCTAGTAGAGAAGTTTGAAGCAGCTGTGAAACGGTGCGGGTGAGTTACAGCCAACTTTATCTTTTGCTATGAAAAATTTTCTGATATGAACGAAGTTATCTCGAGAACCGTTGATCGCACCTGGAAAATTCCGGTGCCATCGGCTTCAGCTCGTCGAAATACACCTAGTAAAGAAGTTTGAAGCAGCTGTGAAACGGTGCGGGTGAGTTACAGCAAACTTTATCTTTTGCTATGAAAAATTTTCTGATATGAACGAAGTTATCTCGAGAACCGTTGATCGCACCTGGAAAATTCCGGTGCCATCGGCTTCAGCTCGTCGAAATACACCTAGTAAAGAAGTTTGAAGCAGCTGTGAAACGGTGCGGGTGAGTTACAGCCAACTTTATCTTTTGCTATGAAAAATTTTCTGATATGAACGAAGTCATCTCGAGAACCGTTGATCGCACCTGGAAAATTCCGGTGCCATCGGCTTCAGCTCGTCGAAATACACCTAGTAAAGAAGTTTGAAGCAGCTGTGAAACGGTGCGGGTGAGTTACAGCCAACTTTATCTTTTGCTATGAAAAATTTTCTGATATGAACGAAGTTATCTCGAGAACCGTTGATCGCACCTGGAAAATTCCAGTGCCATCGGCTTCAGCTCGTCGAAATACCCCTAGTAAAGAAGTTTGAAGCAGCTGTGAACTGTTGCTGGTGAGTTATATCCAAGTTTAGCAATTACTATGAAAAATTTTCTGATATGAACGAAGTTATCTCGAGAACCGTTCGTCGCACATCTAAAATTTCTGTTCCATCCGCTTCAGCTCGTCGAAATACCCCCCGAAGGCAATTTTCAAACGGCTGCATTCAGTTGTCGGGGAAATAATTGCAGTCTTATCCGTTTTAGTGAAAATCGTGCGTTTCAGCAGCTGAAAAACACTTTTTTGAAGAAAAATTTTTTGAAATCTTGCATTTTGACGCTTTGCGACACCGTAGATGGCTGCATGGCATCATTTTGTAGTACCGCAGGCATTTTTTATAGCGATCTGACGCCGTTTTTTGATTCACATCTTTCGCCCTATGGTCGACGTTCTCTGAAGAACCGTTGATCGCACCTGAAAAATTCCTGTTGCATCGGCTTCAGTAGGACGAAATACACCTAGTACGATGTTTAGCAACGGCTGTGAACTGTTGCGGGTGAGTTACAGCCAACTTTATCTTTTACTATGAAAAATTTTCTGATATGAACGAAGTTATCTCGAGAACCGTTGATCGCACCTGGAAAATTCCGGTGCCATCGGCTTCAGCTCGTCGAAATATCCCTAGTAAAGAAGTTTGAAGCAGCTGTGAACTGTTGCGGGTGAGTTATATCCAAGTTTAGCAATTACTATGAAAAATTTTCTGATATGAACGAAGTTATCTCGAGAACCGTTGATCGCACCTGGAAAATTCTGGTGCCATCGGCTTCAGCTCGTCGAAATACACCTAGTAAAGAAGTTTGAAGCAGCTGTGAAACGGTGCGGGTGAGTTACAGCCAACTTTATCTTTTGCTATGAAAAATTTTCTGATATGAACGAAGTTATCTCGAGAACCGTTGATCGCACCTGGAAAATTCCGGTGCCATCGGCTTCAGCTCGTCGAAATACACCTAGTAAAGAAGTTTGAAGCAGCTGTGAAACGGTGCGGGTGAGTTACAGCCAACTTTATCTTTTGCTATGAAAAATTTTCTGATATGAACGAAGTTATCTCGAGAACCGTTGATCGCACCTGGAAAATTCCAGTGCCATCGGCTTCAGCTCGTCGAAATACCCCTAGTAAAGAAGTTTGAAGCAGCTGTGAACTGTTGCTGGTGAGTTATATCAAAGTTTAGCAATTACTATGAAAAATTTTCTGATATGAACGAAGTTATCTCGAGAACCGTTCGTCGCACATCTAAAATTTCTGTTCCATCCGCTTCAGCTCGTCGAAATACCCGCCGAAGGCAATTTTCAAACGGCTGCATTCAGTTGTCGGGGAAATAATTGCAGTCTTATCCGTTTTAGTGAAAATCGTGCGTTTCAGCAGCTGAAAAACACTTTTTTGAAGAAAAATTTTTTGAAATCTTGCATTTTGACGCTTTGCGACACCGTAGATGGCTGCATGGCATCATTTTGTAGTACCGCACGCATTTTTTATAGCGATCTGACGCCGTTTTTTGATTCACATCTTTCGCCCTATGGTCGACGTTCTCTGAAGAACCGTTGATCGCACCTGAAAAATTCCTGTTGCATCGGCTTCAGTAGGACGAAATACACCTAGTACGATGTTTAGCAACGGCTAGGAACTCTTGCGGGTGAGTTACAGCCAACTTTATCTTTTACTATGAAAAATTTTCTGATATGAACGAAGTTATCTCGAGAACCGTTGATCGCACCTGGAAAATTCCGGTGCCATCGGCTTCAGCTCGTCGAAATATCCCTAGTAAAGAAGTTTGAAGCAGCTGTGAACTGTTGCGGGTGAGTTATATCCAAGTTTAGCAATTACTATGAAAAATTTTCTGATATGAACGAAGTTATCTCGAGAACCGTTGATCGCACCTGGAAAATTCTGGTGCCATCGGCTTCAGCTCGTCGAAATACACCTAGTAAAGAAGTTTGAAGCAGCTGTGAAACGGTGCGGGTGAGTTACAGCCAACTTTATCTTTTGCTATGAAAAATTTTCTGATATGAACGAAGTTATCTCGAGAACCGTTGATCGCACCTGGAAAATTCCGGTGCCATCGGCTTCAGCTCGTCGAAATACACCTAGTAAAGAAGTTTGAAGCAGCTGTGAAACGGTGCGGGTGAGTTACAGCCAACTTTATCTTTTGCTATGAAAAATTTTCTGATATGAACGAAGTTATCTCGAGAACCGTTGATCGCACCTGGAAAATTCCAGTGCCATCGGCTTCAGCTCGTCGAAATACCCCTAGTAAAGAAGTTTGAAGCAGCTGTGAACTGTTGCTGGTGAGTTATATCAAAGTTTAGCAATTACTATGAAAAATTTTCTGATATGAACGAAGTTATCTCGAGAACCGTTCGTCGCACATCTAAAATTTCTGTTCCATCCGCTTCAGCTCGTCGAAATACCCGCCGAAGGCAATTTTCAAACGGCTGCATTCAGTTGTCGGGGAAATAATTGCAGTCTTATCCGTTTTAGTGAAAATCGTGCGTTTCAGCAGCTGAAAAACACTTTTTTGAAGAAAAATTTTTTGAAATCTTGCATTTTGACGCTTTGCGACACCGTAGATGGCTGCATGGCATCATTTTGTAGTACCGCACGCATTTTTTATAGCGATCTGACGCCGTTTTTTGATTCACATCTTTCGCCCTATGGTCGACGTTCTCTGAAGAACCGTTGATCGCACCTGAAAAATTCCTGTTGCATCGGCTTCAGTAGGACGAAATACACCTAGTACGATGTTTAGCAACGGCTAGGAACTCTTGCGGGTGAGTTACAGCCAACTTTATCTTTTACTATGAAAAATTTTCTGATATGAACGAAGTTATCTCGAGAACCGTTGATCGCACCTGGAAAATTCCGGTGCCATCGGCTTCAGCTCGTCGAAATACACCTAGTAAAGAAGTTTGAAGCAGCTGTGAAACGGTGCGGGTGAGTTACAGCCAACTTTATCTTTTGCTATGAAAAATTTTCTGATATGAACGAAGTTATCTCGAGAACCGTCGATCGCACCTGGAAAATTCCAGTGCCATCGGCTTCAGCTCGTCGAAATACCCCTAGTAATGAAGTTTGAAGCAGCTGTGAACTGTTGCTGGTGAGTTATATCCAAGTTTAGCAATTACTATGAAAAATTTTCTGATATGAACGAAGTTATCTCGAGAACCGTTGGTCGCACATCTAAAATTTCTGTTCCATCCGCTTCAGCTCGTCGAAATACCCCCCAAAGGCAATTTTGAAACGGCTGCATTCAGTTGTCGGGGAAATAATTGCAGTCTTATCCGTTTTAGTGAAAATCGTGCGTTTCAGCAGCTGAAAAACACTTTTTTGAAGAAAAATTTTTTGAAATCTTGCATTTTGACGCTTTACGACACCGTAGATGGCTGCATGGCATCATTTTGTAGTACCGCACGCATTTTTTATACCGATCTGACGCCGTTTTTTGATTCACGTCTTTCGCCCTATGGTCGACGTTCTCTGAAGAACCGTTGATCGCACCTGAAAAATTCCGGTTGCATCGGCTTCAGTAGGACGAAATACACCTAGTACGATGTTTAGCAACGGCTGTGAACTGTTGCGGGTGAGTTACAGCCAACTTTATCTTTTACTATGAAAAATTTTCTGATATGAACGAAGTTATCTCGAGAACCGTTGATCGCACCTGGAAAATTCCGGTGCCATCGGCTTCAGCTCGTCGAAATACACCTAGTAAAGAAGTTTGAAGCAGCTGTGAAACGGTACACCTAGTAGAGAAGTTTGAAGCAGCTGTGAAACGGTGCGGGTGAGTTACAGCCAACTTTATCTTTTGCTATGAAAAATTTTCTGATATGAACGAAGTTATCTCGAGAACCGTTGATCGCACCTGGAAAATTCCGGTGCCATCGGCTTCAGCTCGTCGAAATACACCTAGTAAAGAAGTTTGAAGCAGCTGTGAAACGGTGCGGGTGAGTTACAGCCAACTTTATCTTTTGCTATGAAAAATTTTCTGATATGAACGAAGTTATCTCGAGAACCGTTGATCGCACCTGGAAAATTCCGGTGCCATCGGCTTCAGCTCGTCGAAATACACCTAGTAAACAAGTTTGAAGCAGCTGTGAAACGGTGCGGGTGAGTTACAGCCAACTTTATCTTTTGCTATGAAAAATTTTCTGATATGAACGAAGTTATCTCGAGAACCGTTGATCGCACCTGGAAAATTCCAGTGCCATCGGCTTCAGCTCGTCGAAATACCCCTAGTAAAGAAGTTTGAAGCAGCTGTGAACTGTTGCTGGTGAGTTATATCCAAGTTTAGCAATTACTATGAAAAATTTTCTGATATGAACGAAGTTATCTCGAGAACCGTTGATCGCACCTGGAAAATTCCGGTGCCATCGGCTTCAGCTCGTCGAAATACACCTAGTAAAGGAGTTTGAAGCAGCTGTGAACTGTTGCGGGTGAGTTACAGCCAAGTTTAGCCATTACTAGGAAAAATTTTCTGATATGAACGAAGTTATCTCGAGAACCGTTGATCGCACCTGGAAAATTCCGGTGCCATCGGCTTCAGCTCGTCGAAATACACCTAGTAAAGAAGTTTGAAGCAGCTGTGAACGCTTGCGGGTGAGTTACAGCCAAGTTTAGCTATTACTATGAAAAATTTTCTGATATGAACGAAGTTATCTCGAGAACCGTACATCGCACCTGGAAAATTCCGATGCCATCGGCTTCAGCTCGTCAAAATACACCTAGTAAAGAAGTTTGAAGCAGCTGTGAAATGTTGCGGGTGAGTTATATGCAAGTTTAGCTATTACTATGAAAAATTTTCTGATATGAACGAAGTTATCTCGAGAACCGTTGATCGCACATCTAAAATTTTTGTTCCATCCGCTTCAGCTCGTCGAAATACACCCGGAAGGCAATTTTCAAACGGCTGCATTCAGTTGTCGGGGAAATAATTGCAGTCTTATCCGTTTTAGTGAAAATCGTGCGTTTCAGCAGCTGAAAAACACTTTTTTGAAGAAAAATTTTTTGAAATCTTGCATTTTGACGCTTTACGACACCGTAGATGGCTGCATGGCATCATTTTGTAGTACCGCACGCATTTTTTATACCGATCTGACGCCGTTTTTTGATTCACGTCTTTCGCCCTATGGTCGACGTTCTCTGAAGAACCGTTGATCGCACCTGAAAAATTCCGGTTGCATCGGCTTCAGTAGGACGAAATACACCTAGTACGATGTTTAGCAACGGCTGTGAACTGTTGCGGGTGAGTTACAGCCAACTTTATCTTTTACTATGAAAAATTTTCTGATATGAACGAAGTTATCTCGAGAACCGTTGATCGCACCTGGAAAATTCCGGTGCCATCGGCTTCAGCTCGTCGAAATACACCTAGTAAAGAAGTTTGAAGCAGCTGTGAAACGGTGCGGGTGAGTTACAGCCAACTTTATCTTTTGCTATGAAAAATTTTCTGATATGAACGAAGTTATCTCGAGAACCGTTGATCGCACCTGGAAAATTCTGGTGCCATCGGCTTCAGCTCGTCGAAATATCCCTAGTAAAGAAGTTTGAAGCAGCTGTGAAACGGTGCGGGTGAGTTACAGCCAACTTTATCTTTTGCTATGAAAAATTTTCTGATATGAACGAAGTTATCTCGAGAACCGTTGATCGCACCTGGAAAATTCCAGTGCCATCGGCTTCAGCTCGTCGAAATACCCCTAGTAAAGAAGTTTGAAGCAGCTGTGAACTGTTGCTGGTGAGTTATATCCAAGTTTAGCAATTACTATGAAAAATTTTCTGATATGAACGAAGTTATCTCGAGAACCGTTCGTCGCACATCTAAAATTTCTGTTCCATCCGCTTCAGCTCGTCGAAATACCCCCCGAAGGCAATTTTCAAACGGCTGCATTCAGTTGTCGGGGAAATAATTGCAGTCTTATCCGTTTTAGTGAAAATCGTGCGTTTCAGCAGCTGAAAAACACTTTTTTGAAGAAAAATTTTTTGAAATCTTGCATTTTGACGCTTTGCGACACCGTAGATGGCTGCATGGCATCATTTTGTAGTACCGCAGGCATTTTTTATAGCGATCTGACGCCGTTTTTTGATTCACATCTTTCGCCCTATGGTCGACGTTCTCTGAAGAACCGTTGATCGCACCTGAAAAATTCCTGTTGCATCGGCTTCAGTAGGACGAAATACACCTAGTACGATGTTTAGCAACGGCTGTGAACTGTTGCGGGTGAGTTACAGCCAACTTTATCTTTTACTATGAAAAATTTGCTGATATGAACGAAGTTATCTCGAGAACCGTTGATCGCACCTGGAAAATTCCGGTGCCATCGGCTTCAGCTCGTCGAAATATCCCTAGTAAAGAAGTTTGAAGCAGCTGTGAACTGTTGCGGGTGAGTTATATCCAAGTTTAGCAATTACTATGAAAAATTTTCTGATATAAACGAAGTTATCTCGAGAACCGTTGGTCGCACCTGGAAAATTCTGGTGCCATCGGCTTCAGCTCGTCGAAATATCCCTAGTAAAGAAGTTTGAAGCAGCTGTGAACTGTTGCGGGTGAGTTATATCCAAGTTTAGCAATTACTATGAAAAATTTTCTGATATGAACGAAGTTATCTCGAGAACCGTTGGTCGCACATCTAAAATTTCTGTTCCATCCGCTTCAGCTCGTCGAAATACCCCCCGAAGACAATTTTCAAACGGCTGCATTCAGTTGTCGGGGAAATAATTGCAGTCTTATCCGTTTTAGTGAAAATCTTGCGTTTCAGCAGCTGAAAAACACTTTTTTGAAGAAAAATTTTTTGAAATCTTGCATTTTGACGCTTTACGACACCGTAGATGGCTGCATGGCATCATTTTGTAGTACCGCACGCATTTTTTATACCGATCTGACGCCGTTTTTTGATTCACGTCTTTCGCCCTATGGTCGACGTTCTCTGAAGAACCGTTGATCGCACCTGAAAAATTCCGGTTGCATCGGCTTCAGTAGGACGAAATACACCTAGTACGATGTTTAGCAACGGCTGTGAACAGTTGCGGGTGAGTTACAGCCAACTTTATCTTTTGCTATGAAAAATTTTCTGATATGAACGAAGTTATCTCGAGAACCGTTGATCGCACCTGGAAAATTCTGGTGCCATCGGCTTCAGCTCGTCGAAATATCCCTAGTAAAGAAGTTTGAAGCAGCTGTGAACTGTTGCGGGTGAGTTATATCCAAGTTTAGCAATTACTATGAAAAATTTTCTGATATGAACGAAGTTATCTCGAGAACCGTTGGTCGCACCTGGAAAATTCCGGTGCCATCAGCTTCAGCTCGTCGAAATACACCTAGTAAAGAAGTTTGAAGCAGCTGTGAAACGGTGCGGGTGAGTTACAGCCAACTTTATCTTTTGCTATGAAAAATTTTCTGATATGAACGAAGTTATCTCGAGAACCGTTGATCGCACCTGGAAAATTCTGGTGCCATCGGCTTCAGCTCGTCGAAATATCCCTAGTAAAGAAGTTTGAAGCAGCTGTGAAACGGTGCGGGTGAGTTACAGCCAACTTTATCTTTTGCTATGAAAAATTTTCTGATATGAACGAAGTTATCTCGAGAACCGTTGATCGCACCTGGAAAATTCCAGTGCCATCGGCTTCAGCTCGTCGAAATACCCCTAGTAAAGAAGTTTGAAGCAGCTGTGAACTGTTGCTGGTGAGTTATATCCAAGTTTAGCAATTACTATGAAAAATTTTCTGATATGAACGAAGTTATCTCGAGAACCGTTCGTCGCACATCTAAAATTTCTGTTCCATCCGCTTCAGCTCGTCGAAATACCCCCCGAAGGCAATTTTCAAACGGCTGCATTCAGTTGTCGGGGAAATAATTGCAGTCTTATCCGTTTTAGTGAAAATCGTGCGTTTCAGCAGCTGAAAAACACTTTTTTGAAGACAAATTTTTTGAAATCTTGCATTTTGACGCTTTGCGACACCGTAGATGGCTGCATGGCATCATTTTGTAGTACCGCAGGCATTTTTTATAGCGATCTGACGCCGTTTTTTGATTCACATCTTTCGCCCTATGGTCGACGTTCTCTGAAGAACCGTTGATCGCACCTGAAAAATTCCTGTTGCATCGGCTTCAGTAGGACGAAATACACCTAGTACGATGTTTAGCAACGGCTGTGAACTGTTGCGGGTGAGTTACAGCCAACTTTATCTTTTACTATGAAAAATTTTCTGATATGAACGAAGTTATCTCGAGAACCGTTGATCGCACCTGGAAAATTCCGGTGCCATCGGCTTCAGCTCGTCGAAATATCCCTAGTAAAGAAGTTTGAAGCAGCTGTGAACTGTTGCGGGTGAGTTATATCCAAGTTTAGCAATTACTATGAAAAATTTTCTGATATAAACGAAGTTATCTCGAGAACCGTTGGTCGCACCTGGAAAATTCTGGTGCCATCGGCTTCAGCTCGTCGAAATATCCCTAGTAAAGAAGTTTGAAGCAGCTGTGAACTGTTGCGGGTGAGTTATATCCAAGTTTAGCAATTACTATGAAAAATTTTCTGATATGAACGAAGTTATCTCGAGAACCGTTGGTCGCACATCTAAAATTTCTGTTCCATCCGCTTCAGCTCGTCGAAATACCCCCCGAAGACAATTTTCAAACGGCTGCATTCAGTTGTCGGGGAAATAATTGCAGTCTTATCCGTTTTAGTGAAAATCGTGCGTTTCAGCAGCTGAAAAACACTTTTTTGAAGAAAAATTTTTTGAAATCTTGCATTTTGACGCTTTACGACACCGTAGATGGCTGCATGGCATCATTTTGTAGTACCGCACGCATTTTTTATACCGATCTGACGCCGTTTTTTGATTCACGTCTTTCGCCCTATGGTCGACGTTCTCTGAAGAACCGTTGATCGCACCTGAAAAATTCCGGTTGCATCGGCTTCAGTAGGACGAAATACACCTAGTACGATGTTTAGCAACGGCTGTGAACAGTTGCGGGTGAGTTACAGCCAACTTTATCTTTTGCTATGAAAAATTTTCTGATATGAACGAAGTTATCTCGAGAACCGTTGATCGCACCTGGAAAATTCTGGTGCCATCGGCTTCAGCTCGTCGAAATATCCCTAGTAAAGAAGTTTGAAGCAGCTGTGAACTGTTGCGGGTGAGTTATATCCAAGTTTAGCAATTACTATGAAAAATTTTCTGATATGAACGAAGTTATCTCGAGAACCGTTGGTCGCACCTGGAAAATTCCGGTGCCATCAGCTTCAGCTCGTCGAAATACACCTAGTAAAGAAGTTTGAAGCAGCTGTGAAACGGTGCGGGTGAGTTACAGCCAACTTTATCTTTTGCTATGAAAAATTTTCTGATATGAACGAAGTTATCTCGAGAACCGTTGATCGCACCTGGAAAATTCCAGTGCCATCGGCTTCAGCTCGTCGAAATACCCCTAGTAAAGAAGTTTGAAGCAGCTGTGAGCTGTTGCTGGTGAGTTTTATCAAAGTTTAGCAATTACTATGAAAAATTTTCTGATATGAACGAAGTTATCTCGAGAACCGTTCGTCGCACATCTAAAATTTCTGTTCCATCCGCTTCAGCTCGTCGAAATACCCCCCGAAGGCAATTTTCAAACGGCTGCATTCAGTTGTCGGGGAAATAATTGCAGTCTTATCCGTTTTAGTGAAAATCGTGCGTTTCAGCAGCTGAAAAACACTTTTTTGAAGAAAAATTTTTTGAAATCTTGCATTTTGACGCTTTGCGACACCGTAGATGGCTGCATGGCATCATTTTGTAGTACCGCACGCATTTTTTATAGCGATCTGACGCCGTTTTTTGATTCACATCTTTCGCCCTATGGTCGACGTTCTCTGAAGAACCGTTGATCGCACCTGAAAAATTCCTGTTGCATCGGCTTCAGTAGGACGAAATACACCTAGTACGATGTTTAGCAACGGCTGTGAACTGTTGCGGGTGAGTTACAGCCAACTTTATCTTTTACTATGAAAAATTTTCTGATATGAACGAAGTTATCTCGAGAACCGTTGATCGCACCTGGAAAATTCCGGTGCCATCGGCTTCAGCTCGTCGAAATACACCTAGTAAAGAAGTTTGAAGCAGCTGTGAAACGGTGCGGGTGAGTTACAGCCAACTTTATCTTTTGCTATGAAAAATTTTCTGATATGAACGAAGTTATCTCGAGAACCGTTGATCGCACCTGGAAAATTCCGGTGCCATCGGCTTCAGCTCGTCGAAATACACCTAGTAGAGAAGTTGAAGCAGCTGTGAAACGGTGCGGGTGAGTTACAGCCAACTTTATCTTTTGCTATGAAAAATTTTCTGATATGAACGAAGTTATCTCGAGAACCGTCGATCGCACCTGGAAAATTCCAGTGCCATCGGCTTCAGCTCGTCGAAATACCCCTAGTAATGAAGCTTGAAGCAGCTGTGAACTGTTGCTGGTGAGTTATATCCAAGTTTAGCAATTACTATGAAAAATTTTCTGATATGAACGAAGTTATCTCGAGAACCGTTGGTCGCACATCTAAAATTTCTGTTCCATCCGCTTCAGCTCGTCGAAATACCCCCCAAAGGCAATTTTGAAACGGCTGCATTCAGTTGTCGGGGAAATAATTGCAGTCTTATCCGTTTTAGTGAAAATCGTGCGTTTCAGCAGCTGAAAAACACTTTTTTGAAGAAAAATTTTTTGAAATCTTGCATTTTGACGCTTTGCGACACCGTAGATGGCTGCATGGCATCATTTTGTAGTACCGCACGCATTTTTTATAGCGATCTGACGCCGTTTTTTGATTCACATCTTTCGCCCTATGGTCGACGTTCTCTGAAGAACCGTTGATCGCACCTGAAAAATTCCTGTTGCATCGGCTTCAGTAGGACGAAATACACCTAGTACGATGTTTAGCAACGGCTGTGAACTGTTGCGGGTGAGTTACAGCCAACTTTATCTTTTACTATGAAAAATTTTCTGATATGAACGAAGTTATCTCGAGAACCGTTGATCGCACCTGGAAAATTCCGGTGCCATCGGCTTCAGCTCGTCGAAATACACCTAGTAAAGAAGTTTGAAGCAGCTGTGAAACGGTGCGGGTGAGTTACAGCCAACTTTATCTTTTGCTATGAAAAATTTTCTGATATGAACGAAGTTATCTCGAGAACCGTTGATCGCACCTGGAAAATTCCGGTGCCATCGGCTTCAGCTCGTCGAAATACACCTAATAGAGAAGTTGAAGCAGCTGTGAAACGGTGCGGGTGAGTTACAGCCAACTTTATCTTTTGCTATGAAAAATTTTCTGATATGAACGAAGTTATCTCGAGAACCGTTGATCGCACCTGGAAAATTCCAGTGCCATCGGCTTCAGCTCGTCGAAATACCCCTAGTAATGAAGCTTGAAGCAGCTGTGAACTGTTGCTGGTGAGTTATATCCAAGTTTAGCAATTACTATGAAAAATTTTCTGATATGAACGAAGTTATCTCGAGAACCGTTCGTCGCACATCTAAAATTTCTGTTCCATCCGCTTCAGCTCGTCGAAATACCCCCCGAAGGCAATTTTCAAACGGCTGCATTCAGTTGTCGGGGAAATAATTGCAGTCTTATCCGTTTTAGTGAAAATCGTGCGTTTCAGCAGCTGAAAAACACTTTTTTGAAGAAAAATTTTTTGAAATCTTGCATTTTGACGCTTTGCGACACCGTAGATGGCTGCATGGCATCATTTTGTAGTACCGCAGGCATTTTTTATAGCGATCTGACGCCGTTTTTTGATTCACATCTTTCGCCCTATGGTCGACGTTCTCTGAAGAACCGTTGATCGCACCTGAAAAATTCCTGTTGCATCGGCTTCAGTAGGACGAAATACACCTAGTACGATGTTTAGCAACGGCTGTGAACTGTTGCGGGTGAGTTACAGCCAACTTTATCTTTTACTATGAAAAATTTTCTGATATGAACGAAGTTATCTCGAGAACCGTTGATCGCACCTGGAAAATTCCGGTGCCATCGGCTTCAGCTCGTCGAAATATCCCTAGTAAAGAAGTTTGAAGCAGCTGTGAACTGTTGCGGGTGAGTTATATCCAAGTTTAGCAATTACTATGAAAAATTTTCTGATATAAACGAAGTTATCTCGAGAACCGTTGGTCGCACCTGGAAAATTCTGGTGCCATCGGCTTCAGCTCGTCGAAATATCCCTAGTAAAGAAGTTTGAAGCAGCTGTGAACTGTTGCGGGTGAGTTATATCCAAGTTTAGCAATTACTATGAAAAATTTTCTGATATGAACGAAGTTATCTCGAGAACCGTTGGTCGCACATCTAAAATTTCTGTTCCATCCGCTTCAGCTCGTCGAAATACCCCCCGAAGACAATTTTCAAACGGCTGCATTCAGTTGTCGGGGAAATAATTGCAGTCTTATCCGTTTTAGTGAAAATCGTGCGTTTCAGCAGCTGAAAAACACTTTTTTGAAGAAAAATTTTTTGAAATCTTGCATTTTGACGCTTTACGACACCGTAGATGGCTGCATGGCATCATTTTGTAGTACCGCACCCATTTTTTATACCGATCTGACGCCGTTTTTTGATTCACGTCTTTCGCCCTATGGTCGACGTTCTCTGAAGAACCGTTGATCGCACCTGAAAAATTCCGGTTGCATCGGCTTCAGTAGGACGAAATACACCTAGTACGATGTTTAGCAACGGCTGTGAACAGTTGCGGGTGAGTTACAGCCAACTTTATCTTTTGCTATGAAAAATTTTCTGATATGAACGAAGTTATCTCGAGAACCGTTGATCGCACCTGGAAAATTCTGGTGCCATCGGCTTCAGCTCGTCGAAATATCCCTAGTAAAGAAGTTTGAAGCAGCTGTGAACTGTTGCGGGTGAGTTATATCCAAGTTTAGCAATTACTATGAAAAATTTTCTGATATGAACGAAGTTATCTCGAGAACCGTTGGTCGCACCTGGAAAATTCCGGTGCCATCAGCTTCAGCTCGTCGAAATACACCTAGTAAAGAAGTTTGAAGCAGCTGTGAAACGGTGCGGGTGAGTTACAGCCAACTTTATCTTTTGCTATGAAAAATTTTCTGATATGAACGAAGTTATCTCGAGAACCGTTGATCGCACCTGGAAAATTCCAGTGCCATCGGCTTCAGCTCGTCGAAATACCCCTAGTAAAGAAGTTTGAAGCAGCTGTGAGCTGTTGCTGGTGAGTTTTATCAAAGTTTAGCAATTACTATGAAAAATTTTCTGATATGAACGAAGTTATCTCGAGAACCGTTCGTCGCACATCTAAAATTTCTGTTCCATCCGCTTCAGCTCGTCGAAATACCCCCCGAAGGCAATTTTCAAACGGCTGCATTCAGTTGTCGGGGAAATAATTGCAGTCTTATCCGTTTTAGTGAAAATCGTGCGTTTCAGCAGCTGAAAAACACTTTTTTGAAGAAAAATTTTTTGAAATCTTGCATTTTGACGCTTTGCGACACCGTAGATGGCTGCATGGCATCATTTTGTAGTACCGCACGCATTTTTTATAGCGATCTGACGCCGTTTTTTGATTCACATCTTTCGCCCTATGGTCGACGTTCTCTGAAGAACCGTTGATCGCACCTGAAAAATTCCTGTTGCATCGGCTTCAGTAGGACGAAATACACCTAGTACGATGTTTAGCAACGGCTGTGAACTGTTGCGGGTGAGTTACAGCCAACTTTATCTTTTACTATGAAAAATTTTCTGATATGAACGAAGTTATCTCGAGAACCGTTGATCGCACCTGGAAAATTCCGGTGCCATCGGCTTCAGCTCGTCGAAATACACCTAGTAAAGAAGTTTGAAGCAGCTGTGAAACGGTGCGGGTGAGTTACAGCCAACTTTATCTTTTGCTATGAAAAATTTTCTGATATGAACGAAGTTATCTCGAGAACCGTTGATCGCACCTGGAAAATTCCGGTGCCATCGGCTTCAGCTCGTCGAAATACACCTAGTAGAGAAGTTGAAGCAGCTGTGAAACGGTGCGGGTGAGTTACAGCCAACTTTATCTTTTGCTATGAAAAATTTTCTGATATGAACGAAGTTATCTCGAGAACCGTCGATCGCACCTGGAAAATTCCAGTGCCATCGGCTTCAGCTCGTCGAAATACCCCTAGTAATGAAGCTTGAAGCAGCTGTGAACTGTTGCTGGTGAGTTATATCCAAGTTTAGCAATTACTATGAAAAATTTTCTGATATGAACGAAGTTATCTCGAGAACCGTTGGTCGCACATCTAAAATTTCTGTTCCATCCGCTTCAGCTCGTCGAAATACCCCCCAAAGGCAATTTTGAAACGGCTGCATTCAGTTGTCGGGGAAATAATTGCAGTCTTATCCGTTTTAGTGAAAATCGTGCGTTTCAGCAGCTGAAAAACACTTTTTTGAAGAAAAATTTTTTGAAATCTTGCATTTTGACGCTTTGCGACACCGTAGATGGCTGCATGGCATCATTTTGTAGTACCGCACGCATTTTTTATAGCGATCTGACGCCGTTTTTTGATTCACATCTTTCGCCCTATGGTCGACGTTCTCTGAAGAACCGTTGATCGCACCTGAAAAATTCCTGTTGCATCGGCTTCAGTAGGACGAAATACACCTAGTACGATGTTTAGCAACGGCTGTGAACTGTTGCGGGTGAGTTACAGCCAACTTTATCTTTTACTATGAAAAATTTTCTGATATGAACGAAGTTATCTCGAGAACCGTTGATCGCACCTGGAAAATTCCGGTGCCATCGGCTTCAGCTCGTCGAAATACACCTAGTAAAGAAGTTTGAAGCAGCTGTGAAACGGTGCGGGTGAGTTACAGCCAACTTTATCTTTTGCTATGAAAAATTTTCTGATATGAACGAAGTTATCTCGAGAACCGTTGATCGCACCTGGAAAATTCCGGTGCCATCGGCTTCAGCTCGTCGAAATACACCTAATAGAGAAGTTGAAGCAGCTGTGAAACGGTGCGGGTGAGTTACAGCCAACTTTATCTTTTGCTATGAAAAATTTTCTGATATGAACGAAGTTATCTCGAGAACCGTCGATCGCACCTGGAAAATTCCAGTGCCATCGGCTTCAGCTCGTCGAAATACCCCTAGTAATGAAGCTTGAAGCAGCTGTGAACTGTTGCTGGTGAGTTATATCCAAGTTTAGCAATTACTATGAAAAATTTTCTGATATGAACGAAGTTATCTCGAGAACCGTTGGTCGCACATCTAAAATTTCTGTTCCATCCGCTTCAGCTCGTCGAAATACCCCCCAAAGGCAATTTTGAAACGGCTGCATTCAGTTGTCGGGGAAATAATTGCAGTCTTATCCGTTTTAGTGAAAATCGTGCGTTTCAGCAGCTGAAAAACACTTTTTTGAAGAAAAATTTTTTGAAATCTTGCATTTTGACGCTTTACGACACCGTAGATGGCTGCATGGCATCATTTTGTAGTACCGCACGCATTTTTTATACCGATCTGACGCCGTTTTTTGATTCACGTCTTTCGCCCTATGGTCGACGTTCTCTGAAGAACCGTTGATCGCACCTGAAAAATTCCGGTTGCATCGGCTTCAGTAGGACGAAATACACCTAGTACGATGTTTAGCAACGGCTGTGAACTGTTGCGGGTGAGTTACAGCCAACTTTATCTTTTACTATGAAAAATTTTCTGATATGAACGAAGTTATCTCGAGAACCGTTGATCGCACCTGGAAAATTCCGGTGCCATCGGCTTCAGCTCGTCGAAATACACCTAGTAAAGAAGTTTGAAGCAGCTGTGAAACGGTGCGGGTGAGTTACAGCCAACTTTATCTTTTGCTATGAAAAATTTTCTGATATGAACGAAGTTATCTCGAGAACCGTTGATCGCACCTGGAAAATTCTGGTGCCATCGGCTTCAGCTCGTCGAAATATCCCTAGTAAAGAAGTTTGAAGCAGCTGTGAAACGGTACGGGTGAGTTACAGCCAACTTTATCTTTTGCTATGAAAAATTTTCTGATATGAACGAAGTTATCTCGAGAACCGTTGATCGCACCTGGAAAATTCCGGTGCCATCGGCTTCAGCTCGTCAAAATACACCTAGTAAAGAAGTTTGAAGCAGCTGTGAAACGGTGCGGGTGAGTTACAGCCAACTTTATCTTTTGCTATGAAAAATTTTCTGATATGAACGAAGTTATCTCGAGAACCGTTGATCGCACCTGGAAAATTCCAGTGCCATCGGCTTCAGCTCGTCGAAATACCCCTAGTAAAGAAGTTTGAAGCAGCTGTGAACTGTTGCTGGTGAGTTATATCCAAGTTTAGCAATTACTATGAAAAATTTTCTGATATGAACGAAGTTATCTCGAGAACCGTTGGTCGCACATCTAAAATTTCTGTTCCATCCGCTTCAGCTCGTCGAAATACCCCCCGAAGGCAATTTTCAAACGGCTGCATTCAGTTGTCGGGGAAATAATTGCAGTCTTATCCGTTTTAGTGAAAATCGTGCGTTTCAGCAGCTGAAAAACACTTTTTTGAAGAAAAATTTTTTGAAATCTTGCATTTTGACGCTTTACGACACCGTAGATGGCTGCATGGCATCATTTTGTAGTACCGCACGCATTTTTTATACCGATCTGACGCCGTTTTTTGATTCACGTCTTTCGCCCTATGGTCGACGTTCTCTGAAGAACCGTTGATCGCACCTGAAAAATTCCTGTTTCATCGGCTTCAGTAGGACGAAATACACCTAGTACGATGTTTAGCAACGGCTGTGAACTGTTGCGGGTGAGTTACAGCCAACTTTATCTTTTACTATGAAAAATTTTCTGATATGAACGAAGTTATCTCGAGAACCGTTGATCGCACCTGGAAAATTCTGGTGCCATCGGCTTCAGCTCGTCGAAATATCCCTAGTAAAGAAGTTTGAAGCAGCTGTGAACTGTTGCGGGTGAGTTATATCCAAGTTTAGCAATTACTATGAAAAATTTTCTGATATGAACGAAGTTATCTCGAGAACCGTTGGTCGCACATCTAAAATTTCTGTTCCATCCGCTTCAGCTCGTCGAAATACCCCCCGAAGACAATTTTCAAACGGCTGCATTCAGTTGTCGGGGAAATAATTGCAGTCTTATCCGTTTTAGTGAAAATCGTGCGTTTCAGCAGCTGAAAAACACTTTTTTGAAGAAAAATTTTTTGAAATCTTGCATTTTGACGCTTTACGACACCGTAGATGGCTGCATGGCATCATTTTGTAGTACCGCACGCATTTTTTATACCGATCTGACGCCGTTTTTTGATTCACGTCTTTCGCCCTATGGTCGACGTTCTCTGAAGAACCGTTGATCGCACCTGAAAAATTCCGGTTGCATCGGCTTCAGTAGGACGAAATACACCTAGTACGATGTTTAGCAACGGCTGTGAAATGTTGCGGGTGAGTTACAGCCAACTTTATCTTTTACTATGAAAAATTTTCTGATATGAACGAAGTTATCTCGAGAACCGTTGATCGCACCTGGAAAATTCCGGGGCCATCGGCTTCAGCTCGTCGAAATACACCTAGTAAAGAAGTTTGAAGCAGCTGTGAACCGGTGCGGGTGAGTTACAGCCAACTTTATCTTTTGCTATGAAAAATTTTCTGATATGAACGAAGTTATCTCGAGAACCGTTGATCGCACCTGGAAAATTCCGGTGCCATCGGCTTCAGCTCGTCGAAATACACCTAGTAAAGAAGTTTGAAGCAGCTGTGAAACGGTGCGGGTGAGTTACAGCCAACTTTATCTTTTGCTATGAAAAATTTTCTGATATGAACGAAGTTATCTCGAGAACCGTTGATCGCACCTGGAAAATTCCAGTGCCATCGGCTTCAGCTCGTCGAAATACCCCTAGTAAAGAAGTTTGAAGCAGCTGTGAACTGTTGCTGGTGAGTTATATCCAAGTTTAGCAATTACTATGAAAAATTTTCTGATATGAACGAAGTTATCTCGAGAACCGTTGGTCGCACATCTAAAATTTCTGTTCCATCCGCTTCAGCTCGTCGAAATACCCCCCGAAGGCAATTTTCAAACGGCTGCATTCAGTTGTCGGGGAAATAATTGCAGTCTTATCCGTTTTAGTGAAAATCGTGCGTTTCAGCAGCTGAAAAACACTTTTTTGAAGAAAAATTTTTTGAAATCTTGCATTTTGACGCTTTACGACACCGTAGATGGCTGCATGGCATCATTTTGTAGTACCGCACGCATTTTTTATACCGATCTGACGCCGTTTTTTGATTCACGTCTTTCGCCCTATGGTCGACGTTCTCTGAAGAACCGTTGATCGCACCTGAAAAATTCCTGTTTCATCGGCTTCAGTAGGACGAAATACACCTAGTACGATGTTTAGCAACGGCTGTGAACTGTTGCGGGTGAGTTACCGCCAACTTTATCTTTTACTATGAAAAATTTTCTGATATGAACGAAGTTATCTCGAGAACCGTTGATCGCACCTGGAAAATTCTGGTGCCATCGGCTTCAGCTCGTCGAAATATCCCTAGTAAAGAAGTTTGAAGCAGCTGTGAACTGTTGCGGGTGAGTTATATCCAAGTTTAGCAATTACTATGAAAAATTTTCTGATATGAACGAAGTTATCTCGAGAACCGTTGGTCGCACATCTAAAATTTCTGTTCCATCCGCTTCAGCTCGTCGAAATACCCCCCGAAGACAATTTTCAAACGGCTGCATTCAGTTGTCGGGGAAATAATTGCAGTCTTATCCGTTTTAGTGAAAATCGTGCGTTTCAGCAGCTGAAAAACACTTTTTTGAAGAAAAATTTTTTGAAATCTTGCATTTTGACGCTTTACGACACCGTAGATGGCTGCATGGCATCATTTTGTAGTACCGCACGCATTTTTTATACCGGTCTGACGCCGTTTTTTGATTCACGTCTTTCGCCCCATGGTCGACGTTTTCTGAAGAACCGTTGATCGCACCTGAAAAATTCCGGTTGCATCGGCTTCAGTAGGACGAAATACACCTAGTACGATGTTTAGCAACGGCTGTGAACTGTTGCGGGTGAGTTACAGCCAACTTTATCTTTTACTATGAAAAATTTTCTGATATGAACGAAGTTATCTCGAGAACCGTTGATCGCACCTGGAAAATTCCGGGGCCATCGGCTTCAGCTCGTCGAAATACACCTAGTAAAGAAGTTTGAAGCAGCTGTGAACCGGTGCGGGTGAGTTACAGCCAACTTTATCTTTTGCTATGAAAAATTTTCTGATATGAACGAAGTTATCTCGAGAACCGTTGATCGCACCTGGAAAATTCCGGTGCCATCGGCTTCAGCTCGTCGAAATACACCTAGTAAAGAAGTTTGAAGCAGCTGTGAAACGGTGCGGGTGAGTTACAGCCAACTTTATCTTTTGCTATGAAAAATTTTCTGATATGAACGAAGTTATCTCGAGAACCGTTGATCGCACCTGGAAAATTCCAGTGCCATCGGCTTCAGCTCGTCGAAATACCCCTAGTAAAGAAGTTTGAAGCAGCTGTGAACTGTTGCTGGTGAGTTATATCCAAGTTTAGCAATTACTATGAAAAATTTTCTGATATGAACGAAGTTATCTCGAGAACCGTTGGTCGCACATCTAAAATTTCTGTTCCATCCGCTTCAGCTCGTCGAAATACCCCCCGAAGGCAATTTTCAAACGGCTGCATTCAGTTGTCGGGGAAATAATTGCAGTCTTATCCGTTTTAGTGAAAATCGTGCGTTTCAGCAGCTGAAAAACACTTTTTTGAAGAAAAATTTTTTGAAATCTTGCATTTTGACGCTTTACGACACCGTAGATGGCTGCATGGCATCATTTTGTAGTACCGCACGCATTTTTTATACCGATCTGACGCCGTTTTTTGATTCACGTCTTTCGCCCTATGGTCGACGTTCTCTGAAGAACCGTTGATCGCACCTGAAAAATTCCTGTTTCATCGGCTTCAGTAGGACGAAATACACCTAGTACGATGTTTAGCAACGGCTGTGAACTGTTGCGGGTGAGTTACCGCCAACTTTATCTTTTACTATGAAAAATTTTCTGATATGAACGAAGTTATCTCGAGAACCGTTGATCGCACCTGGAAAATTCTGGTGCCATCGGCTTCAGCTCGTCGAAATATCCCTAGTAAAGAAGTTTGAAGCAGCTGTGAACTGTTGCGGGTGAGTTATATCCAAGTTTAGCAATTACTATGAAAAATTTTCTGATATGAACGAAGTTATCTCGAGAACCGTTGGTCGCACATCTAAAATTTCTGTTCCATCCGCTTCAGCTCGTCGAAATACCCCCCGAAGACAATTTTCAAACGGCTGCATTCAGTTGTCGGGGAAATAATTGCAGTCTTATCCGTTTTAGTGAAAATCGTGCGTTTCAGCAGCTGAAAAACACTTTTTTGAAGAAAAATTTTTTGAAATCTTGCATTTTGACGCTTTACGACACCGTAGATGGCTGCATGGCATCATTTTGTAGTACCGCACGCATTTTTTATACCGATCTGACGCCGTTTTTTGATTCACGTCTTTCGCCCCATGGTCGACGTTTTCTGAAGAACCGTTGATCGCACCTGAAAAATTCCGGTTGCAACGGCTTCAGTAGGACGAAATACACCTAGTACGATGTTTAGCAACGGCTGTGAACTGTTGCGGGTGAGTTACAGCCAACTTTATCTTTTACTATGAAAAATTTTCTGATATGAACGAAGTTATCTCGAGAACCGTTGATCGCACCTGGAAAATTCCGGTGCCATCGGCTTCAGCTCGTCGAAATACACCTAGTAAAGAAGTTTGAAGCAGCTGTGAACCGGTGCGGGTGAGTTACAGCCAACTTTATCTTTTGCTATGAAAAATTTTCTGATATGAACGAAGTTATCTCGAGAACCGTTGATCGCACCTGGAAAATTCCGGTGCCATCGGCTTCAGCTCGTCGAAATACACCTAGTAAAGAAGTTTGAAGCAGCTGTGAAACGGTGCGGGTGAGTTACAGCCAACTTTATCTTTTGCTATGAAAAATTTTCTGATATGAACGAAGTTATCTCGAGAACCGTTAATCGCACCTGGAAAATTCCGGTGCCAACGGCTTCAGCTGGTCGAAATACACCTAGTAAAGAAGTTTAAAACAGCTGTGAACTGTTGCGGGGGAGTTATATCCAAGTTTAGCTATTACTAAGAAAAATTTTCTGATATGAACGAAGCTATCTCGAGAACCGTTGATCGCGCCTGAAAAACTCCTGTTTCATCGGCTTCGGTAGGACGAAATACACCTAGTAAGATGTTTAGCAACGGCTGTGAATTGTTGTGGGTGAGTTACAGCCAACTTTATCTTTTACTATGAAAAATTTTCTGATATGAACGAAGTTATCTCGAGAGCCGTTGATCGCACCTGGAAAATTCCATTGCCATCGGCTTCAGCTCGTCGAAATACACCTAGTAAAGAAGTTTGAAACAGCTGTGAACTGTTGCGGGTGAGTTATATCCAAGTTTAGCTATTACTAAGAAAAATTTTCGGATATGAACGAAGCTATCTCGAGAACCGTTGATCGCACCTGGAAAATTCCGGTGCCATCGGCTTCAGCTCGTCGAAATACACCTAGTAAAGAAGTTTGAAACAGCTGTGAACTGTTGCGGGTGAGTTATATCCAAGTTTAGCTATTACTAAGAACAATTTACTGATATGAACGAAGCTATCTCGAGAACCGTTGATCGCACCTGGAAAATTCCGGTGCCATCGACTTCAGCTCATCGAAATACACCTAGTAAAGAAGTTTAAAACAGCTGTGATCTGTTGCGGGTGAGTTATATCCAAGTTTAGCTATTACTAAGAAAAATTTTCTGATATGCACGAAGCTATCTCGAGAACCGTTGATCGCACCTGGAAAATTCCGGTGCCATCGGCTTCAGCTCGTCGGAATACACCGAGCAAAGAAGTTTGAAACAGCTGTGAACTGTTGCGGGTGAGTTATATCCAAGTTTAGCTATTACTAAGAAAAATTTTCTGATATGAACGAAGCTATCTCGAGAACCGTTGATAGCACCTGGAAAATTCCGGTGCCATCGGCTTCAGCTCGTCGAAATACACCGAGCAAAGAAGTTTGAAACAGCTGTGAACTGTTGCGGGTGAGTTATATCCAAGTTTAGCTATTACTAAGAAAAATTTTCTGATATGAACGAAGCTATCTCGAGAACCGGTGATCGCACCTGGAAAATTCCGGTGCCATCGGCTTCAGCTCGTCGGCATACACCTAGTAAAGAAGTTTAAAACAGCTGTGAACTGTTGCGGGTGAGTTATATCCAAGATTAGCTATTACTATGAAAAATTTTCTGATATGAACGACGTTATCTCGAGAACCGTTGATCGCACATCTAAAATTTTTGTTCCATCGGCTTCAGCTCGTCGAAATACCCCCGGAAGGAAATTTTCAAACGGCTGCATTCCCTTGTCGGGGAAATAATTGCAGTATTATCCGTTTTGGTGAAATTCGTGCGTTTCAGCAGCTGAAAAACACGTTTTGACGAAAAATTTGTTGAAATCTTGCATTTTGACGCTGTACGACACCGTCGATGGCTGCATGGCATCATTTTGTAGTACCGCACGCATTTTTTATACCGATCCGACGCTGTTTGTTGATTCACATCTTTCGCCCTATGGTCGACGTTCTCCGAAGAACCGTTGATCGCGCCTGAAAAACTCCTGTTTCATCGGCTTCGGTAGGACGAAATACACCTAGTAAGATGTTTAGCAACGGCTGTGAATTGTTGTGGGTGAGTTACAGCCAACTTTATCTTTTACTATGAAAAATTTTCTGATATGAACGAAGTTATCTCGAGAACCGTTGATCGCACATCTAAAATTTTTGTTCCATCGGCTTCAGCTCGTCGAAATACACCTAGTAACGAAGTTTGAAACAGCTGTGAACTGTTGCGGGTGTGTTATATCCAAGTTTAGCTATTACTAAGAAAAATTTTTTGATATGAACGAAGCTATCTCGAGAACCGTTGATCGCACCTGGAAAATTCCGGTGCCATCGGCTTCAGCTCGTCGAAATACACCTAGTAAAGAAGTTTAAAACAGCTGTGAACTGTTGCGGGTGAGTTATATCCAAAATTAGCTATTACTATGAAAAATTTTCTGATATGAACGAAACTATCTCGAGAACCGTTGATCGCACCTGGAAAATTCCGGTGCCATCGGCTTCAGCTCGTCGAAATACACCTAGTACAGAAGTTTGAAACAGCTGTGAACTGTTGCGGGTGAGTTATATCCAAGTTTAGCTATTACTAAGAAAAATTTTGTGATATGAACGAAGCTATCTCGAGAACCGTTGATCGCACCTGGAAAATTCCGGTGCCATCGGCTTCAGCTCGTCGAAATACACCTAGTGAAGAAGTTTAAAACAGCTGTGATCTGTTGCGGGTGAGTTATATCCAAGTTTAGCTATTACTAAGAAAAATTTTCTGATATGCACGAAGCTATCTCGAGAACCGTTGATCGCACCTGGAAAATTCCGGTGCCATCGGCTTCAGCTCGTCGGAATACACCGAGCAAAGAAGTTTGAAACAGCTGTGAACTGTTGCGGGTGAGTTATATCCAAGTTTAGCTATTACTAAGAAAAATTTTCTGATATGAACGAAGCTATCTCGAGAACCGTTGATCGCACCTGGAAAATTCCGGTGCCATCGGCTTCAGCTCGTCGAAATACACCGAGCAAAGAAGTTTGAAACAGCTGTGAACTGTTGCGGGTGAGTTATATCCAAGTTTAGCTATTACTAAGAAAAATTTTCTGATATGAACGAAGCTATCTCGAGAACCGGTGATCGCACCTGGAAAATTCCGGTGCCATCGGCTTCAGCTCGTCGGCATACACCTAGTAAAGAAGTTTAAAACAGCTGTGAACTGTTGCGGGTGAGTTATATCCAAGATTAGCTATTACTATGAAAAATTTTCTGATATGAACGACGTTATCTCGAGAACCGTTGATCGCACATCTAAAATTTTTGTTCCATCGGCTTCAGCTCGTCGAAATACCCCCGGAAGGAACTTTTCAAACGGCTGCATTCCCTTGTCGGGGAAATAATTGCAGTATTATCCGTTTTGGTGAAATTCGTGCGTTTCAGCAGCTGAAAAACACGTTTTGACGAAAAATTTGTTGAAATCTTGCATTTTGACGCTGTACGACACCGTCGATGGCTGCATGGCATCATTTTGTAGTACCGCACGCATTTTTTATACCGATCCGACGCTGTTTGTTGATTCACATCTTTCGCCCTATGGTCGACGTTCTCCGAAGAACCGTTGATCGCGCCTGAAAAACTCCTGTTTCATCGGCTTCGGTAGGACGAAATACACCTAGTAAGATGTTTAGCAACGGCTGTGAATTGTTGTGGGTGAGTTACAGCCAACATTATCTTTTACTATGAAAAATTTTCTGATATGAACGAAGTTATCTCGAGAGCCGTTGATCGCACCTGGAAAATTCCATTGCCATCGGCTTCAGCTCGTCGAAATACACCTAGTAAAGAAGTTTGAAACAGCTGTGAACTGTTGCGGGTGAGTTATATCCAAGTTTAGCTATTACTAAGAAAAATTTTCTGATATGAACGAAGCTATCTCGAGAACCGTTGATCGCACCTGGAAAATTCCGGTGCCATCGGCTTCAGCTCGTCGAAATACACCTAGTAAAGAAGTTTGAAACAGCTGTGAACTGTTGCGGGTGAGTTATATCCAAGTTTAGCTATTACTAAGAACAATTTACTGATATGAACGAAGCTATCTCGAGAACCGTTGATCGCACCTGGAAAATTCCGGTGCCATCGACTTCAGCTCATCGAAATACACCTAGTAGAGAAGTTTAAAACAGCTGTGATCTGTTGCGGGTGAGTTATATCCAAGTTTAGCTATTACTAAGAAAAATTTTCTGATATGCACGAAGCTATCTCGAGAACCGTTGATCGCACCTGGAAAATTCCGGTGCCATCGGCTTCAGCTCGTCGGAATACACCTAGTAAAGAAGTTTGAAGCAGCTGTGAAACGGTGCGGGTGAGTTACAGCCAACTTTATCTTTTGCTATGAAAAATTTTCTGATATGAACGAAGTTATCTCGAGAACCGTTGATCGCACCTGGAAAATTCCGGTGCCATCGGCTTCAGCTCGTCGAAATACCCCTAGTAGAGAAGTTTGAAGCAGCTGTGAACTGTTGCGGGTGAGTTATATGCAAGTTTAGCAATTACTATGAAAAATTTTCTGATATGAACGAAGTTATCTCGAGAACCGTTCCTCGCACATCTAAAATTTCTGTTCCATCCGCTTCAGCTCGTCGAAATACCCCCCGAAGGCAATTTTCAAACGACTGCATTCAGTTGTCGGGGAAATAATTGCAGTCTTATCCGTTTTAGTGAAAATCGTGCGTTTCAGCAGCTGAAAAACACTTTTTTGAAGAAAAATTTTTTGAAATCTTGCATTTTGACGCTTTGCGACACCGTAGATGGCTGCATGGCATCATTTTGTAGTACCGCACGCATTTTTTATAGCGATCTGACGCCGTTTTTTGATTCACATCTTTCGCCCTATGGTCGACGTTCTCTGAAGAACCGTTGATCGCACCTGAAAAATTCCTGTTGCATCGGCTTCAGTAGGACGAAATACACCTAGTACGATGTTTAGCAACGGCTGTGAACTGTTGCGGGTGAGTTACAGCCAACTTTATCTTTTACTATGAAAAATTTTCTGATATGAACGAAGTTATCTCGAGAACCGTTGATCGCACCTGGAAAATTCCGGTGCCATCGGCTTCAGCTCGTCGAAATACACCTAGTAAAGAAGTTTGAAGCAGCTGTGAAACGGTGCGGGTGAGTTACAGCCAACTTTATCTTTTGCTATGAAAAATTTTCTGATATGAACGAAGTTATCTCGAGAACCGTTGATCGCACCTGGAAAATTCCAGTGCCATCGGCTTCAGCTCGTCGAAATACCCCTAGTAAAGAAGTTTGAAGCAGCTGTGAACTGTTGCTGGTGAGTTATATCCAAGTTTAGCAATTACTATGAAAAATTTTCTGATATGAACGAAGTTATCTCGAGAACCGTTCGTCGCACATCTAAAATTTCTGTTCCATCCGCTTCAGCTCGTCGAAATACCCCCCGAAGGCAATTTTCAAACGGCTGCATTCAGTTGTCGGGGAAATAATTGCAGTCTTATCCGTTTTAGTGAAAATCGTGCGTTTCAGCAGCTGAAAAACACTTTTTTGAAGAAAAATTTTTTGAAATCTTGCATTTTGACGCTTTGCGACACCGTAGATAGCTGCATGGCATCATTTTGTAGTACCGCACGCATTTTTTATAGCGATCTGACGCCGTTTTTTGATTCACATCTTTCGCCCTATGGTCGACGTTCTCTGAAGAACCGTTGATCGCACCTGAAAAATTCCTGTTGCATCGGCTTCAGTAGGACGAAATACACCTAGTACGATGTTTAGCAACGGCTGTGAACTGTTGCGGGTGAATTACAGCCAACTTTATCTTTTACTATGAAAAATTTTCTGATATGAACGAAGTTATCTCGAGAACCGTTGATCGCACCTGGAAAATTCCGGTGCCATCGGCTTCAGCTCGTCGAAATACACCTAGTAAAGAAGTTTGAAGCAGCTGTGAAACGGTGCGGGTGAGTTACAGCCAACTTTATCTTTTGCTATGAAAAATTTTCTGATATGAAGGAAGTTATCTCGAGAACCGTTGATCGCACCTGGAAAATTCCGGTGCCATCGGCTTCAGCTCGTCGAAATACACCTAGTAAAGAAGTTTGAAGCAGCTGTGAAACGGTGCGGGTGAGTTACAGCCAACTTTATCTTTTGCTATGAAAAATTTTCTGATATGAACGAAGTTATCTCGAGAACCGTTGATCGCACCTGGAAAATTCCAGTGCCATCGGCTTCAGCTCGTCGAAATACCCCTAGTAAAGAAGTTTGAAGCAGCTGTGAACTGTTGCTGGTGAGTTATATCCAAGTTTAGCAATTACTATGAAAAATTTTCTGATATGAACGAAGTTATCTCGAGAACCGTTCGTCGCACATCTAAAATTTCTGTTCCATCCGCTTCAGCTCGTCGAAATACCCCCCGAAGGCAATTTTCAAACGGCTGCATTCAGTTGTCGGGGAAATAATTGCAGTCTTATCCGTTTTAGTGAAAATCGTGCGTTTCAGCAGCTGAAAAACACTTTTTTGAAGAAAAATTTTTTGAAATCTTGCATTTTGACGCTTTACGACACCGTCGATGGCTGCATGGCATCATTTTGTAGTACCGCACGCATTTTTTATACCGATCTGACGCCGTTTTTTGATTCACGTCTTTCGCCCTATGGTCGACGGTCTCTGAAGAACCGTTGATCGCACCTGAAAAATTCCGGTTGCATCGGCTTCAGTAGGACGAAATACACCTAGTACGATGTTTAGCAACGGCTGTGAACTGTTGCGGGTGAGTTACAGCCAACTTTATCTTTTACTATGAAAAATTTTCTGATATGAACGAAGTTATCTCGAGAACCGTTGATCGCACCTGGTAAATTCCAGTGCCACCGGCTTCAGCTTGTCGGAATACACCTAGTAAAGAAGTTTGAAGCAGCTGTGAAACGGTGCGGGTGAGTTACAGCCAACTTTATCTTTTGCTATGAAAAATTTTCTGATATGAACGAAGTTATCTCGAGAACCGTTGATCGCACCTGGAAAATTCCGGTGCCATCGGCTTCAGCTCGTCGAAATACCCCTAGTAAAGAAGTTTGAAGCAGCTGTGAACTGTTGCTGGTGAGTTATATCCAAGTTTAGCAATTACTATGAAAAATTTTCTGATATGAACGAAGTTATCTCGAGAACCGTTCGTCGCACATCTAAAATTTCTGTTCCATCCGCTTCAGCTCGTCGAAATACCCCCCGAAGGCAATTTTCAAACGGCTGCATTCAGTTGTCGGGGAAATAATTGCAGTCTTATCCGTTTTAGTGAAAATCGTGCGTTTCAGCAGCTGAAAAACACTTTTTTGAAGAAAAATTTTTTGAAATCTTGCATTTTGACGCTTTGCGACACCGTAGATGGCTGCATGGCATCATTTTGTAGTACCGCACGCATTTTTTATAGCGATCTGACGCCGTTTTTTGATTCACATCTTTCGCCCTATGGTCGACGTTCTCTGAAGAACCGTTGATCGCACCTGAAAAATTCCTGTTGCATCGGCTTCAGTAGGACGAAATACACCTAGTACGATGTTTAGCAACGGCTGTGAACTGTTGCGGGTGAGTTACAGCCAACTTTATCTTTTACTATGAAAAATTTTCTGATATGAACGAAGTTATCTCGAGAACCGTTGATCGCACCTGGAAAATTCCGGTGCCATCGGCTTCAGCTCGTCGGCATACACCTAGTAAAGAAGTTTAAAACAGCTGTGAACTGTTGCGGGTGAGTTATATCCAAGATTAGCTATTACTATGAAAAATTTTCTGATATGAACGACGTTATCTCGAGAACCGTTGATCGCACATCTAAAATTTTTGTTCCATCGGCTTCAGCTCGTCGAAATACCCCCGGAAGGAAATTTTCAAACGGCTGCATTCCCTTGTCGGGGAAATAATTGCAGTATTATCCGTTTTGGTGAAATTCGTGCGTTTCAGCAGCTGAAAAACACGTTTTGACGAAAAATTTGTTGAAATCTTGCATTTTGACGCTGTACGACACCGTCGATGGCTGCATGGCATCATTTTGTAGTACCGCACGCATTTTTTATACCGATCCGACGCTGTTTGTTGATTCACATCTTTCGCCCTATGGTCGACGTTCTCCGAAGAACCGTTGATCGCGCCTGAAAAACTCCTGTTTCATCGGCTTCGGTAGGACGAAATACACCTAGTAAGATGTTTAGCAACGGCTGTGAATTGTTGTGGGTGAGTTACAGCCAACTTTATCTTTTACTATGAAAAATTTTCTGATATGAACGAAGTTATCTCGAGAACCGTTGATCGCACATCTAAAATTTTTGTTCCATCGGCTTCAGCTCGTCGAAATACACCTAGTAACGACGTTTGAAACAGCTGTGAACTGTTGCGGGTGTGTTATATCCAAGTTTAGCTATTACTAAGAAAAAGTTTCTGATATGAACGAAGCTATCTCGAGAACCGTTAATCGCACCTGGAAAATTCCGGTGCCATCGGCTTCAGCTGGTCGAAATACACCTAGTAAAGAAGTTTAAAACAGCTGTGAACTGTTGCGGGGGAGTTATATCCAAGTTTAGCTATTACTAAGAAAAATTTTCTGATATGAACGAAGCTATCTCGAGAACCGTTGATCGCGCCTGAAAAACTCCTGTTTCATCGGCTTCGGTAGGACGAAATACACCTAGTAAGATGTTTAGCAACGGCTGTGAATTGTTGTGGGTGAGTTACAGCCAACTTTATCTTTTACTATGAAAAATTTTCTGATATGAACGAAGTTATCTCGAGAGCCGTTGATCGCACCTGGAAAATTCCATTGCCATCGGCTTCAGCTCGTCGAAATACACCTAGTAAAGAAGTTTGAAACAGCTGTGAACTGTTGCGGGTGAGTTATATCCAAGTTTAGCTATTACTAAGAAAAATTTTCTGATATGAACGAAGCTATCTCGAGAACCGTTGATCGCACCTGGAAAATTCCGGTGCCATCGGCTTCAGCTCGTCGAAATACACCTAGTAAAGAAGTTTGAAACAGCTGTGAACTGTTGCGGGTGAGTTATATCCAAGTTTAGCTATTACTAAGAACAATTTACTGATATGAACGAAGCTATCTCGAGAACCGTTGATCGCACCTGGAAAATTCCGGTGCCATCGACTTCAGCTCATCGAAATACACCTAGTAAAGAAGTTTAAAACAGCTGTGATCTGTTGCGGGTGAGTTATATCCAAGTTTAGCTATTACTAAGAAAAATTTTCTGATATGCACGAAGCTATCTCGAGAACCGTTGATCGCACCTGGAAAATTCCGGTGCCATCGGCTTCAGCTCGTCGGAATACACCGAGCAAAGAAGTTTGAAACAGCTGTGAACTGTTGCGGGTGAGTTATATCCAAGTTTAGCTATTACTAAGAAAAATTTTCTGATATGAACGAAGCTATCTCGAGAACCGTTGATAGCACCTGGAAAATTCCGGTGCCATCGGCTTCAGCTCGTCGAAATACACCGAGCAAAGAAGTTTGAAACAGCTGTGAACTGTTGCGGGTGAGTTATATCCAAGTTTAGCTATTACTAAGAAAAATTTTCTGATATGAACGAAGCTATCTCGAGAACCGGTGATCGCACCTGGAAAATTCCGGTGCCATCGGCTTCAGCTCGTCGGCATACACCTAGTAAAGAAGTTTAAAACAGCTGTGAACTGTTGCGGGTGAGTTATATCCAAGATTAGCTATTACAATGAAAAATTTTCTGATATGAACGACGTTATCTCGAGAACCGTTGATCGCACATCTAAAATTTTTGTTCCATCGGCTTCAGCTCGTCGAAATACCCCCGGAAGGAAATTTTCAAACGGCTGCATTCCCTTGTCGGGGAAATAATTGCAGTATTATCCGTTTTGGTGAAATTCGTGCGTTTCAGCAGCTGAAAAACACGTTTTGACGAAAAATTTGTTGAAATCTTGCATTTTGACGCTGTACGACACCGTCGATGGCTGCATGGCATCATTTTGTAGTACCGCACGCATTTTTTATACCGATCCGACGCTGTTTGTTGATTCACATCTTTCGCCCTATGGTCGACGTTCTCCGAAGAACCGTTGATCGCGCCTGAAAAACTCCTGTTTCATCGGCTTCGGTAGGACGAAATACACCTAGTAAGATGTTTAGCAACGGCTGTGAATTGTTGTGGGTGAGTTACAGCCAACTTTATCTTTTACTATGAAAAATTTTCTGATATGAACGAAGTTATCTCGAGAACCGTTGATCGCACATCTAAAATTTTTGTTCCATCGGCTTCAGCTCGTCGAAATACACCTAGTAACGACGTTTGAAACAGCTGTGAACTGTTGCGGGTGAGTTATATCCAAGTTTAGCTATTACTAAGAAAAATTTTCTGATATGAACGAAGCTATCTCGAGAACCGTTGATCGCACCTGGAAAATTCCGGTGCCATCGGCTTCAGCTCGTCGAAATACACCTAGTAAGGAAGTTTGAAACAGCTGTGAACTGTTGCGGGTGAGTTATATCCAAGTTTAGCTATTACTAAGAACAATTTTGTGATATGAACGAAGCTATCTCGAGAACCGTTGATCGCACCTGGAAAATTCCGGTGCCATCGACTTCAGCTCATCGAAATACACCTAGTAAAGAAGTTTAAAACAGCTGTGATCTGTTGCGGGTGAGTTATATCCAAGTTTAGCTATTACTAAGAAAAATTTTCTGATATGAACGAAACTATCTCGAGAACCGTTGATCGCACCTGGAAAATTCCGGTGCCATCGGCTTCAGCTCGTCGAAATACACCTAGTACAGAAGTTTGAAACAGCTGTGAACTGTTGCGGGTGAGTTATATCCAAGTTTAGCTATTACTAAGAAAAATTTTGTGATATGAACGAAGCTATCTCGAGAACCGTTGATCGCACCTGGAAAATTCCGGTGCCATCGGCTTCAGCTCGTCGAAATACATCGAGCAAAGACGTTTCAAACAGCTGTGAACCGTTGTGGGTGCGTTATATCCAAGTTTAGCTATTACTAAGAACAATTTACTGATATGAACGAAGCTATCTCGAGAACCGTTGATCGCACCTGGAAAATTCCGGTGCCATCGACTTCAGCTCATCGAAATACACCTAGTGAAGAAGTTTAAAACAGCTGTGATCTGTTGCGGGTGAGTTATATCCAAGTTTAGCTATTACTAAGAAAAATTTTCTGATATGCACGAAGCTATCTCGAGAACCGTTGATCGCACCTGGAAAATTCCGGTGCCATCGGCTTCAGCTCGTCGGAATACACCGAGCAAAGAAGTTTGAAACAGCTGTGAACTGTTGCGGGTGAGTTATATCCAAGTTTAGCTATTACTAAGAAAAATTTTCTGATATGAACGAAGCTATCTCGAGAACCGTTGATCGCACCTGGAAAATTCCGGTGCCATCGGCTTCAGCTCGTCGAAATACACCGAGCAAAGAAGTTTGAAACAGCTGTGAACTGTTGCGGGTGAGTTATATCCAAGTTTAGCTATTACTAAGAAAAATTTTCTGATATGAACGAAGCTATCTCGAGAACCGGTGATCGCACCTGGAAAATTCCGGTGCCATCGGCTTCAGCTCGTCGGCATACACCTAGTAAAGAAGTTTAAAACAGCTGTGAACTGTTGCGGGTGAGTTATATCCAAGATTAGCTATTACTATGAAAAATTTTCTGATATGAACGACGTTATCTCGAGAACCGTTGATCGCACATCTAAAATTTTTGTTCCATCGGCTTCAGCTCGTCGAAATACACCTAGTAACGACGTTTGAAACAGCTGTGAACTGTTGCGGGTGAGTTATATCCAAGTTTAGCTATTACTAAGAAAAATTTTCTGATATGAACGAAGCTATCTCGAGAACCGTTGATCGCACCTGGAAAATTCCGGTGCCATCGGCTTCAGCTCGTCGAAATACACCTAGTAAGGAAGTTTGAAACAGCTGTGAACTGTTGCGGGTGAGTTATATCCAAGTTTAGCTATTACTAAGAACAATTTTGTGATATGAACGAAGCTATCTCGAGAACCGTTGATCGCACCTGGAAAATTCCGGTGCCATCGACTTCAGCTCATCGAAATACACCTAGTAAAGAAGTTTAAAACAGCTGTGATCTGTTGCGGGTGAGTTATATCCAAGTTTAGCTATTACTAAGAAAAATTTTCTGATATGAACGAAACTATCTCGAGAACCGTTGATCGCACCTGGAAAATTCCGGTGCCATCGGCTTCAGCTCGTCGAAATACACCTAGTACAGAAGTTTGAAACAGCTGTGAACTGTTGCGGGTGAGTTATATCCAAGTTTAGCTATTACTAAGAAAAATTTTGTGATATGAACGAAGCTATCTCGAGAACCGTTGATCGCACCTGGAAAATTCCGGTGCCATCGGCTTCAGCTCGTCGAAATACATCGAGCAAAGACGTTTCAAACAGCTGTGAACCGTTGTGGGTGCGTTATATCCAAGTTTAGCTATTACTAAGAACAATTTACTGATATGAACGAAGCTATCTCGAGAACCGTTGATCGCACCTGGAAAATTCCGGTGCCATCGACTTCAGCTCATCGAAATACACCTAGTGAAGAAGTTTAAAACAGCTGTGATCTGTTGCGGGTGAGTTATATCCAAGTTTAGCTATTACTAAGAAAAATTTTCTGATATGCACGAAGCTATCTCGAGAACCGTTGATCGCACCTGGAAAATTCCGGTGCCATCGGCTTCAGCTCGTCGGAATACACCGAGCAAAGAAGTTTGAAACAGCTGTGAACTGTTGCGGGTGAGTTATATCCAAGTTTAGCTATTACTAAGAAAAATTTTCTGATATGAACGAAGCTATCTCGAGAACCGTTGATCGCACCTGGAAAATTCCGGTGCCATCGGCTTCAGCTCGTCGAAATACACCGAGCAAAGAAGTTTGAAACAGCTGTGAACTGTTGCGGGTGAGTTATATCCAAGTTTAGCTATTACTAAGAAAAATTTTCTGATATGAACGAAGCTATCTCGAGAACCGGTGATCGCACCTGGAAAATTCCGGTGCCATCGGCTTCAGCTCGTCGGCATACACCTAGTAAAGAAGTTTAAAACAGCTGTGAACTGTTGCGGGTGAGTTATATCCAAGATTAGCTATTACTATGAAAAATTTTCTGATATGAACGACGTTATCTCGAGAACCGTTGATCGCACATCTAAAATTTTTGTTCCATCGGCTTCAGCTCGTCGAAATACCCCCGGAAGGAAATTTTCAAACGGCTGCATTCCCTTGTCGGGGAAATAATTGCAGTATTATCCGTTTTGGTGAAATTCGTGCGTTTCAGCAGCTGAAAAACACGCTTTGACGAAAAATTTGTTGAAATCTTGCATTTTGACGCTGTACGACACCGTCGATGTCTGCATGGCATCATTTTGTAGTACCGCACGCATTTTTTATACCGATCCGACGCTGTTTGTTGATTCACATCTTTCGCCCTATGGTCGACGTTCTCCGAAGAACCGTTGATCGCGCCTGAAAAACTCCTGTTTCATCGGCTTCGGTAGGACGAAATACACCTAGTAAGATGTTTAGCAACGGCTGTGAATTGTTGTGGGTGAGTTACAGCCAACATTATCTTTTACTATGAAAAATTTTCTGATATGAACGAAGTTATCTCGAGAGCCGTTGATCGCACCTGGAAAATTCCATTGCCATCGGCTTCAGCTCGTCGAAATACACCTAGTAAAGAAGTTTGAAACAGCTGTGAACTGTTGCGGGTGAGTTATATCCAAGTTTAGCTATTACTAAGAAAAATTTTCTGATATGAACGAAGCTATCTCGAGAACCGTTGATCGCACCTGGAAAATTCCGGTGCCATCGGCTTCAGCTCGTCGAAATACACCTAGTAAAGAAGTTTGAAACAGCTGTGAACTGTTGCGGGTGAGTTATATCCAAGTTTAGCTATTACTAAGAACAATTTACTGATATGAACGAAGCTATCTCGAGAACCGTTGATCGCACCTGGAAAATTCCGGTGCCATCGACTTCAGCTCATCGAAATACACCTAGTAGAGAAGTTTAAAACAGCTGTGATCTGTTGCGGGTGAGTTATATCCAAGTTTAGCTATTACTAAGAAAAATTTTCTGATATGCACGAAGCTATCTCGAGAACCGTTGATCGCACCTGGAAAATTCCGGTGCCATCGGCTTCAGCTCGTCGGAATACACCGAGCAAAGAAGTTTGAAACAGCTGTGAACTGTTGCGGGTGAGTTATATCCAAGTTTAGCTATTACTAAGAAAAATTTTCTGATATGAACGAAGCTATCTCGAGAACCGTTGATCGCACCTGGAAAATTCCGGTGCCATCGGCTTCAGCTCGTCGAAATACACCGAGCAAAGAAGTTTGAAACAGCTGTGAACTGTTGCGGGTGAGTTATATCCAAGTTTAGCTATTACTAAGAAAAATTTTCTGATATGAACGAAGCTATCTCGAGAACCGGTGATCGCACCTGGAAAATTCCGGTGCCATCGGCTTCAGCTCGTCGGCATACACCTAGTAAAGAAGTTTAAAACAGCTGTGAACTGTTGCGGGTGAGTTATATCCAAGATTAGCTATTACTATGAAAAATTTTCTGATATGAACGACGTTATCTCGAGAACCGTTGATCGCACATCTAAAATTTTTGTTCCATCGGCTTCAGCTCGTCGAAATACCCCCGGAAGGAAATTTTCAAACGGCTGCATTCCCTTGTCGGGGAAATAATTGCAGTATTATCCGTTTTGGTGAAATTCGTGCGTTTCAGCAGCTGAAAAACACGTTTTGACGAAAAATTTGTTGAAATCTTGCATTTTGACGCTGTACGACACCGTCGATGGCTGCATGGCATCATTTTGTAGTACCGCACGCATTTTTTATACCGATCCGACGCTGTTTGTTGATTCACATCTTTCGCCCTATGGTCGACGTTCTCCGAAGAACCGTTGATCGCGCCTGAAAAACTCCTGTTTCATCGGCTTCGGTAGGACGAAATACACCTAGTAAGATGTTTAGCAACGGCTGTGAATTGTTGTGGGTGAGTTACAGCCAACTTTATCTTTTACTATGAAAAATTTTCTGATATGAACGAAGTTATCTCGAGAACCGTTAATCGCACATCTAAAATTTTTGTTCCATCGGCTTCAGCTCGTCGAAATACACCTAGTAACGAAGTTTGAAACAGCTGTGAACTGTTGCGGGTGTGTTATATCCAAGTTTAGCTATTACTAAGAAAAATTTTTTGATATGAACGAAGCTATCTCGAGAACCGTTGATCGCACCTGGAAAATTCCGGTGCCATCGGCTTCAGCTCGTCGAAATACACCTAGTAAAGAAGTTTAAAACAGCTGTGAACTGTTGCGGGTGAGTTATATCCAAAATTAGCTATTACTATGAAAAATTTTCTTATATGAACGAAACTATCTCGAGAACCGTTGATCGCACCTGGAAAATTCCGGTGCCATCGGCTTCAGCTCGTCGAAATACACCTAGTACAGAAGTTTGAAACAGCTGTGAACTGTTGCGGGTGAGTTATATCCAAGTTTAGCTATTACTAAGAAAAATTTTGTGATATGAACGAAGCTATCTCGAGAACCGTTGATCGCACCTGGAAAATTCCGGTGCCATCGGCTTCAGCTCGTCGAAATACATCGAGCAAAGACGTTTCAAACAGCTGTGTACCGTTGTGGGTGCGTTATATCCAAGTTTAGCTATTACTAAGAACAATTTACTGATATGAACGAAGCTATCTCGAGAACCGTTGATCGCACCTGGAAAATTCCGGTGCCATCGACTTCAGCTCATCGAAATACACCTAGTGAAGAAGTTTAAAACAGCTGTGATCTGTTGCGGGTGAGTTATATCCAAGTTTAGCTATTACTAAGAAAAATTTTCTGATATGCACGAAGCTATCTCGAGAACCGTTGATCGCACCTGGAAAATTCCGGTGCCATCGGCTTCAGCTCGTCGGAATACACCGAGCAAAGAAGTTTGAAACAGCTGTGAACTGTTGCGGGTGAGTTATATCCAAGTTTAGCTATTACTAAGAAAAATTTTCTGATATGAACGAAGCTATCTCGAGAACCGTTGATCGCACCTGGAAAATTCCGGTGCCATCGGCTTCAGCTCGTCGGAATACACCGAGCAAAGAAGTTTGAAACAGCTGTGAACTGTTGCGGGTGAGTTATATCCAAGTTTAGCTATTACTAAGAAAAATTTTCTGATATGAACGAAGCTATCTCGAGAACCGGTGATCGCACCTGGAAAATTCCGGTGCCATCGGCTTCAGCTCGTCGGCATACACCTAGTAAAGAAGTTTAAAACAGCTGTGAACTGTTGCGGGTGAGTTATATCCAAGATTAGCTATTACTATGAAAAATTTTCTGATATGAACGACGTTATCTCGAGAACCGTTGATCGCACATCTAAAATTTTTGTTCCATCGGCTTCAGCTCGTCGAAATACCCCCGGAAGGAAATTTTCAAACGGCTGCATTCCCTTGTCGGGGAAATAATTGCAGTATTATCCGTTTTGGTGAAATTCGTGCGTTTCAGCAGCTGAAAAACACGTTTTGACGAAAAATTTGTTGAAATCTTGCATTTTGACGCTTTACGACACCGTAGATGGCTGCATGGCATCATTTTGTAGTACCGCACGCATTTTTTATACCGATCTGACGCCGTTTTTTGATTCACGTCTTTCGCCCTATGGTCGACGTTCTCTGAAGAACCGTTGATCGCACCTGAAAAATTCCTGTTTCATCGGCTTCAGTAGGACGAAATACACCTAGTACGATGTTTAGCAACGGCTGTGAACTGTTGCGGGTGAGTTACAGCCAACTTTATCTTTTACTATGAAAAATTTTCTGATATGAAGGAAGTTATCTCGAGAACCGTTGATCGCACCTGGAAAATTCTGGTGCCATCGGCTTCAGCTCGTCGAAATATCCCTAGTAAAGAAGTTTGAAGCAGCTGTGAACTGTTGCGGGTGAGTTATATCCAAGTTTAGCAATTACTATGAAAAATTTTCTGATATGAACGAAGTTATCTCGAGAACCGTTGGTCGCACATCTAAAATTTCTGTTCCATCCGCTTCAGCTCGTCGAAATACCCCCCGAAGACAATTTTCAAACGGCTGCATTCAGTTGTCGGGGAAATAATTGCAGTCTTATCCGTTTTAGTGAAAATCGTGCGTTTCAGCAGCTGAAAAACACTTTTTTGAAGAAAAATTTTTTGAAATCTTGCATTTTGACGCTTTACGACACCGTAGATGGCTGCATGGCATCATTTTGTAGTACCGCACGCATTTTTTATACCGATCTGACGCCGTTTTTTGATTCACGTCTTTCGCCCCATGGTCGACGTTTTCTGAAGAACCGTTGATCGCACCTGAAAAATTCCGGTTGCATCGGCTTCAGTAGGACGAAATACACCTAGTACGATGTTTAGCAACGGCTGTGAACTGTTGCGGGTGAGTTACAGCCAACTTTATCTTTTACTATGAAAAATTTTCTGATATGAACGAAGTTATCTCGAGAACCGTTGATCGCACCTGGAAAATTCCGGTGCCATCGGCTTCAGCTCGTCGAAATACACCTAGTAAAGAAGTTTGAAGCAGCTGTGAACCGGTGCGGGTGAGTTACAGCCAACTTTATCTTTTGCTATGAAAAATTTTCTGATATGAACGAAGTTATCTCGAGAACCGTTGATCGCACCTGGAAAATTCCGGTGCCATCGGCTTCAGCTCGTCGAAATACACCTAGTAAAGAAGTTTGAAGCAGCTGTGAAACGGTGCGGGTGAGTTACAGCCAACTTTATCTTTTGCTATGAAAAATTTTCTGATATGAACGAAGTTATCTCGAGAACCGTTGATCGCACCTGGAAAATTCCAGTGCCATCGGCTTCAGCTCGTCGAAATACCCCTAGTAAAGAAGTTTGAAGCAGCTGTGAACTGTTGCTGGTGAGTTATATCCAAGTTTAGCAATTACTATGAAAAATTTTCTGATATGAACGAAGTTATCTCGAGAACCGTTGGTCGCACATCTAAAATTTCTGTTCCATCCGCTTCAGCTCGTCGAAATACCCCCCGAAGGCAATTTTCAAACGGCTGCATTCAGTTGTCGGGGAAATAATTGCAGTCTTATCCGTTTTAGTGAAAATCGTGCGTTTCAGCAGCTGAAAAACACTTTTTTGAAGAAAAATTTTTTGAAATCTTGCATTTTGACGCTTTACGACACCGTAGATGGCTGCATGGCATCATTTTGTAGTACCGCACGCATTTTTTATACCGATCTGACGCCGTTTTTTGATTCACGTCTTTCGCCCTATGGTCGACGTTCTCTGAAGAACCGTTGATCGCACCTGAAAAATTCCTGTTTCATCGGCTTCAGTAGGACGAAATACACCTAGTACGATGTTTAGCAACGGCTGTGAACTGTTGCGGGTGAGTTACCGCCAACTTTATCTTTTACTATGAAAAATTTTCTGATATGAACGAAGTTATCTCGAGAACCGTTGATCGCACCTGGAAAATTCTGGTGCCATCGGCTTCAGCTCGTCGAAATATCCCTAGTAAAGAAGTTTGAAGCAGCTGTGAACTGTTGCGGGTGAGTTATATCCAAGTTTAGCAATTACTATGAAAAATTTTCTGATATGAACGAAGTTATCTCGAGAACCGTTGGTCGCACATCTAAAATTTCTGTTCCATCCGCTTCAGCTCGTCGAAATACCCCCCGAAGACAATTTTCAAACGGCTGCATTCAGTTGTCGGGGAAATAATTGCAGTCTTATCCGTTTTAGTGAAAATCGTGCGTTTCAGCAGCTGAAAAACACTTTTTTGAAGAAAAATTTTTTGAAATCTTGCATTTTGACGCTTTACGACACCGTAGATGGCTGCATGGCATCATTTTGTAGTACCGCACGCATTTTTTATACCGATCTGACGCCGTTTTTTGATTCACGTCTTTCGCCCCATGGTCGACGTTTTCTGAAGAACCGTTGATCGCACCTGAAAAATTCCGGTTGCATCGGCTTCAGTAGGACGAAATACACCTAGTACGATGTTTAGCAACGGCTGTGAACTGTTGCGGGTGAGTTACAGCCAACTTTATCTTTTACTATGAAAAATTTTCTGATATGAACGAAGTTATCTCGAGAACCGTTGATCGCACCTGGAAAATTCCGGTGCCATCGGCTTCAGCTCGTCGAAATACACCTAGTAAAGAAGTTTGAAGCAGCTGTGAACCGGTGCGGGTGAGTTACAGCCAACTTTATCTTTTGCTATGAAAAATTTTCTGATATGAACGAAGTTATCTCGAGAACCGTTGATCGCACCTGGAAAATTCCGGTGCCATCGGCTTCAGCTCGTCGAAATACACCTAGTAAAGAAGTTTGAAGCAGCTGTGAAACGGTGCGGGTGAGTTACAGCCAACTTTATCTTTTGCTATGAAAAATTTTCTGATATGAACGAAGTTATCTCGAGAACCGTTAATCGCACCTGGAAAATTCCGGTGCCAACGGCTTCAGCTGGTCGAAATACACCTAGTAAAGAAGTTTAAAACAGCTGTGAACTGTTGCGGGGGAGTTATATCCAAGTTTAGCTATTACTAAGAAAAATTTTCTGATATGAACGAAGCTATCTCGAGAACCGTTGATTGCGCCTGAAAAACTCCTGTTTCATCGGCTTCGGTAGGACGAAATACACCTAGTAAGATGTTTAGCAACGGCTGTGAATTGTTGTGGGTGAGTTACAGCCAACTTTATCTTTTACTATGAAAAATTTTCTGATATGAACGAAGTTATCTCGAGAGCCGTTGATCGCACCTGGAAAATTCCATTGCCATCGGCTTCAGCTCGTCGAAATACACCTAGTAAAGAAGTTTGAAACAGCTGTGAACTGTTGCGGGTGAGTTATATCCAAGTTTAGCTATTACTAAGAAAAATTTTCGGATATGAACGAAGCTATCTCGAGAACCGTTGATCGCACCTGGAAAATTCCGGTGCCATCGGCTTCAGCTCGTCGAAATACACCTAGTAAAGAAGTTTGAAACAGCTGTGAACTGTTGCGGGTGAGTTATATCCAAGTTTAGCTATTACTAAGAACAATTTACTGATATGAACGAAGCTATCTCGAGAACCGTTGATCGCACCTGGAAAATTCCGGTGCCATCGACTTCAGCTCATCGAAATACACCTAGTAAAGAAGTTTAAAACAGCTGTGATCTGTTGCGGGTGAGTTATATCCAAGTTTAGCTATTACTAAGAAAAATTTTCTGATATGCACGAAGCTATCTCGAGAACCGTTGATCGCACCTGGAAAATTCCGGTGCCATCGGCTTCAGCTCGTCGGAATACACCGAGCAAAGAAGTTTGAAACAGCTGTGAACTGTTGCGGGTGAGTTATATCCAAGTTTAGCTATTACTAAGAAAAATTTTCTGATATGAACGAAGCTATCTCGAGAACCGTTGATAGCACCTGGAAAATTCCGGTGCCATCGGCTTCAGCTCGTCGAAATACACCGAGCAAAGAAGTTTGAAACAGCTGTGAACTGTTGCGGGTGAGTTATATCCAAGTTTAGCTATTACTAAGAAAAATTTTCTGATATGAACGAAGCTATCTCGAGAACCGGTGATCGCACCTGGAAAATTCCGGTGCCATCGGCTTCAGCTCGTCGGCATACACCTAGTAAAGAAGTTTAAAACAGCTGTGAACTGTTGCGGGTGAGTTATATCCAAGATTAGCTATTACTATGAAAAATTTTCTGATATGAACGACGTTATCTCGAGAACCGTTGATCGCACATCTAAAATTTTTGTTCCATCGGCTTCAGCTCGTCGAAATACCCCCGGAAGGAAATTTTCAAACGGCTGCATTCCCTTGTCGGGGAAATAATTGCAGTATTATCCGTTTTGGTGAAATTCGTGCGTTTCAGCAGCTGAAAAACACGTTTTGACGAAAAATTTGTTGAAATCTTGCATTTTGACGCTGTACGACACCGTCGATGGCTGCATGGCATCATTTTGTAGTACCGCACGCATTTTTTATACCGATCCGACGCTGTTTGTTGATTCACATCTTTCGCCCTATGGTCGACGTTCTCCGAAGAACCGTTGATCGCGCCTGAAAAACTCCTGTTTCATCGGCTTCGGTAGGACGAAATACACCTAGTAAGATGTTTAGCAACGGCTGTGAATTGTTGTGGGTGAGTTACAGCCAACTTTATCTTTTACTATGAAAAATTTTCTGATATGAACGAAGTTATCTCGAGAACCGTTGATCGCACATCTAAAATTTTTGTTCCATCGGCTTCAGCTCGTCGAAATACACCTAGTAACGAAGTTTGAAACAGCTGTGAACTGTTGCGGGTGAGTTATATCCAAGTTTAGCTATTACTAAGAAAAATTTTGTGATATGAACGAAGCTATCTCGAGAACCGTTGATCGCACCTGGAAAATTCCGGTGCCATCGGCTTCAGCTCGTCGAAATACACCTAGTGAAGAAGTTTAAAACAGCTGTGATCTGTTGCGGGTGAGTTATATCCAAGTTTAGCTATTACTAAGAAAAATTTTCTGATATGCACGAAGCTATCTCGAGAACCGTTGATCGCACCTGGAAAATTCCGGTGCCATCGGCTTCAGCTCGTCGGAATACACCGAGCAAAGAAGTTTGAAACAGCTGTGAACTGTTGCGGGTGAGTTATATCCAAGTTTAGCTATTACTAAGAAAAATTTTCTGATATGAACGAAGCTATCTCGAGAACCGGTGATCGCACCTGGAAAATTCCGGTGCCATCGGCTTCAGCTCGTCGGCATACACCTAGTAAAGAAGTTTAAAACAGCTGTGAACTGTTGCGGGTGAGTTATATCCAAGATTAGCTATTACTATGAAAAATTTTCTGATATGAACGACGTTATCTCGAGAACCGTTGATCGCACATCTAAAATTTTTGTTCCATCGGCTTCAGCTCGTCGAAATACCCCCGGAAGGAAATTTTCAAACGGCTGCATTCCCTTGTCGGGGAAATAATTGCAGTATTATCCGTTTTGGTGAAATTCGTGCGTTTCAGCAGCTGAAAAACACGTTTTGACGAAAAATTTGTTGAAATCTTGCATTTTGACGCTGTACGACACCGTCGATGGCTGCATGGCATCATTTTGTAGTACCGCACGCATTTTTTATACCGATCCGACGCTGTTTGTTGATTCACATCTTTCGCCCTATGGTCGACGTTCTCCGAAGAACCGTTGATCGCGCCTGAAAAACTCCTGTTTCATCGGCTTCGGTAGGACGAAATACACCTAGTAAGATGTTTAGCAACGGCTGTGAATTGTTGTGGGTGAGTTACAGCCAACTTTATCTTTTACTATGAAAAATTTTCTGATATGAACGAAGTTATCTCGAGAACCGTTGATCGCACATCTAAAATTTTTGTTCCATCGGCTTCAGCTCGTCGAAATACACCTAGTAACGAAGTTTGAAACAGCTGTGAACTGTTGCGGGTGAGTTATATCCAAGATTAGCTATTACTAAGAAAACTTTTCTGATATGCACGAAGCTATCTCGAGAACCGTTGATCGCACCTGGAAAATTCCGGTGCCATCGGCTTCAGCTCGTCGGAATACACCGAGCAAAGAAGTTTGAAACAGCTGTGAACTGTTGCGGGTGAGTTATATCCAAGTTTAGCTATTACTAAGAAAAATTTTCTGATATGAACGAAGCTATCTCGAGAACCGTTGATCGCACCTGGAAAATTCCGGTGCCATCGGCTTCAGCTCGTCGGAATACACCGAGCAAAGAAGTTTGAAACAGCTGTGAACTGTTGCGGGTGAGTTATATCCAAGTTTAGCTATTACTAAGAAAAATTTTCTGATATGAACGAAGCTATCTCGAGAACCGGTGATCGCACCTGGAAAATTCCGGTGCCATCGGCTTCAGCTCGTCGGCATACACCTAGTAAAGAAGTTTAAAACAGCTGTGAACTGTTGCGGGTGAGTTATATCCAAGATTAGCTATTACTATGAAAAATTTTCTGATATGAACGACGTTATCTCGAGAACCGTTGATCGCACATCTAAAATTTTTGTTCCATCGGCTTCAGCTCGTCGAAATACCCCCGGAAGGAAATTTTCAAACGGCTGCATTCCCTTGTCGGGGAAATAATTGCAGTATTATCCGTTTTGGTGAAATTCGTGCGTTTCAGCAGCTGAAAAACACGTTTTGACGAAAAATTTGTTGAAATCTTGCATTTTGACGCTTTACGACACCGTAGATGGCTGCATGGCATCATTTTGTAGTACCGCACGCATTTTTTATACCGATCTGACGCCGTTTTTTGATTCACGTCTTTCGCCCTATGGTCGACGTTCTCTGAAGAACCGTTGATCGCACCTGAAAAATTCCTGTTTCATCGGCTTCAGTAGGACGAAATACACCTAGTACGATGTTTAGCAACGGCTGTGAACTGTTGCGGGTGAGTTACAGCCAACTTTATCTTTTACTATGAAAAATTTTCTGATATGAACGAAGTTATCTCGAGAACCGTTGATCGCACCTGGAAAATTCTGGTGCCATCGGCTTCAGCTCGTCGAAATATCCCTAGTAAAGAAGTTTGAAGCAGCTGTGAACTGTTGCGGGTGAGTTATATCCAAGTTTAGCAATTACTATGAAAAATTTTCTGATATGAACGAAGTTATCTCGAGAACCGTTGGTCGCACATCTAAAATTTCTGTTCCATCCGCTTCAGCTCGTCGAAATACCCCCCGAAGACAATTTTCAAACGGCTGCATTCAGTTGTCGGGGAAATAATTGCAGTCTTATCCGTTTTAGTGAAAATCGTGCGTTTCAGCAGCTGAAAAACACTTTTTTGAAGAAAAATTTTTTGAAATCTTGCATTTTGACGCTTTACGACACCGTAGATGGCTGCATGGCATCATTTTGTAGTACCGCACGCATTTTTTATACCGATCTGACGCCGTTTTTTGATTCACGTCTTTCGCCCCATGGTCGACGTTTTCTGAAGAACAGTTGATCGCACCTGAAAAATTCCGGTTGCATCGGCTTCAGTAGGACGAAATACACCTAGTACGATGTTTAGCAACGGCTGTGAACTGTTGCGGGTGAGTTACAGCCAACTTTATCTTTTACTATGAAAAATTTTCTGATATGAACGAAGTTATCTCGAGAACCGTTGATCGCACCTGGAAAATTCCGGTGCCATCGGCTTCAGCTCGTCGAAATACACCTAGTAAAGAAGTTTGAAGCAGCTGTGAACCGGTGCGGGTGAGTTACAGCCAACTTTATCTTTTGCTATGAAAAATTTTCTGATATGAACGAAGTTATCTCGAGAACCGTTGATCGCACCTGGAAAATTCCGGTGCCATCGGCTTCAGCTCGTCGAAATACACCTAGTAAAGAAGTTTGAAGCAGCTGTGAAACGGTGCGGGTGAGTTACAGCCAACTTTATCTTTTGCTATGAAAAATTTTCTGATATGAACGAAGTTATCTCGAGAACCGTTGATCGCACCTGGAAAATTCCAGTGCCATCGGCTTCAGCTCGTCGAAATACCCCTAGTAAAGAAGTTTGAAGCAGCTGTGAACTGTTGCTGGTGAGTTATATCCAAGTTTAGCAATTACTATGAAAAATTTTCTGATATGAACGAAGTTATCTCGAGAACCGTTGGTCGCACATCTAAAATTTCTGTTCCATCCGCTTCAGCTCGTCGAAATACCCCCCGAAGGCAATTTTCAAACGGCTGCATTCAGCTGTCGGGGAAATAATTGCAGTCTTATCCGTTTTAGTGAAAATCGTGCGTTTCAGCAGCTGAAAAACACTTTTTTGAAGAAAATTTTTTTGAAATCTTGCATTTTGACGCTTTACGACACCGTAGATGGCTGCATGGCATCATTTTGTAGTACCGCACGCATTTTTTATACCGATCTGACGCCGTTTTTTGATTCACGTCTTTCGCCCTATGGTCGACGTTCTCTGAAGAACCGTTGATCGCACCTGAAAAATTCCTGTTTCATCGGCTTCAGTAGGACGAAATACACCTAGTACGATGTTTAGCAACGGCTGTGAACTGTTGCGGGTGAGTTACCGCCAACTTTATCTTTTACTATGAAAAATTTTCTGATATGAACGAAGTTATCTCGAGAACCGTTGATCGCACCTGGAAAATTCCGGTGCCATCGGCTTCAGCTCGTCGAAATACACCTAGTAAAGAAGTTTAAAACAGCTGTGAACTGTTGCGGGGGAGTTATATCCAAGTTTAGCTATTACTAAGAAAAATTTTCTGATATGAACGAAGCTATCTCGAAAACCGTTGATCGCGCCTGAAAAACTCCTGTTTCATCGGCTTCGGTAGGACGAAATACACCTAGTAAGATGTTTAGCAACGGCTGTGAATTGTTGTGGGTGAGTTACAGCCAACTTTATCTTTTACTATGAAAAATTTTCTGATATGAACGAAGTTATCTCGAGAGCCGTTGATCGCACCTGGAAAATTCCATTGCCATCGGCTTCAGCTCGTCGAAATACACCTAGTAAAGAAGTTTGAAACAGCTGTGAACTGTTGCGGGTGAGTTATATCCAAGTTTAGCTATTACTAAGAAAAATTTTCGGATATGAACGAAGCTATCTCGAGAACCGTTGATCGCACCTGGAAAATTCCGGTGCCATCGGCTTCAGCTCGTCGAAATACACCTAGTAAAGAAGTTTGAAACAGCTGTGAACTGTTGCGGGTGAGTTATATCCAAGTTTAGCTATTACTAAGAACAATTTACTGATATGAACGAAGCTATCTCGAGAACCGTTGATCGCACCTGGAAAATTCCGGTGCCATCGACTTCAGCTCATCGAAATACACCTAGTAAAGAAGTTTAAAACAGCTGTGATCTGTTGCGGGTGAGTTATATCCAAGTTTAGCTATTACTAAGAAAAATTTTCTGATATGCACGAAGCTATCTCGAGAACCGTTGATCGCACCTGGAAAATTCCGGTGCCATCGGCTTCAGCTCGTCGGAATACACCGAGCAAAGAAGTTTGAAACAGCTGTGAACTGTTGCGGGTGAGTTATATCCAAGTTTAGCTATTACTAAGAAAAATTTTCTGATATGAACGAAGCTATCTCGAGAACCGTTGATAGCACCTGGAAAATTCCGGTGCCATCGGCTTCAGCTCGTCGAAATACACCGAGCAAAGAAGTTTGAAACAGCTGTGAACTGTTGCGGGTGAGTTATATCCAAGTTTAGCTATTACTAAGAAAAATTTTCTGATATGAACGAAGCTATCTCGAGAACCGGTGATCGCACCTGGAAAATTCCGGTGCCATCGGCTTCAGCTCGTCGGCATACACCTAGTAAAGAAGTTTAAAACAGCTGTGAACTGTTGCGGGTGAGTTATATCCAAGATTAGCTATTACTATGAAAAATTTTCTGATATGAACGACGTTATCTCGAGAACCGTTGATCGCACATCTAAAATTTTTGTTCCATCGGCTTCAGCTCGTCGAAATACCCCCGGAAGGAAATTTTCAAACGGCTGCATTCCCTTGTCGGGGAAATAATTGCAGTATTATCCGTTTTGGTGAAATTCGTGCGTTTCAGCAGCTGAAAAACACGTTTTGACGAAAAATTTGTTGAAATCTTGCATTTTGACGCTGTACGACACCGTGGATGGCTGCATGGCATCATTTTGTAGTACCGCACGCATTTTTTATACCGATCCGACGCTGTTTGTTGATTCACATCTTTCGCCCTATGGTCGACGTTCTCCGAAGAACCGTTGATCGCGCCTGAAAAACTCCTGTTTCATCGGCTTCGGTAGGACGAAATACACCTAGTAAGATGTTTAGCAACGGCTGTGAATTGTTGTGGGTGAGTTACAGCCAACTTTATCTTTTACTATGAAAAATTTTCTGATATGAACGAAGTTATCTCGAGAACCGTTGATCGCACATCTAAAATTTTTGTTCCATCGGCTTCAGCTCGTCGAAATACACCTAGTAACGAAGTTTGAAACAGCTGTGAACTGTTGCGGGTGTGTTATATCCAAGTTTAGCTATTACTAAGAAAAATTTTTTGATATGAACGAAGCTATCTCGAGAACCGTTGATCGCACCTGGAAAATTCCGGTGCCATCGGCTTCAGCTCGTCGAAATACACCTAGTAAAGAAGTTTAAAACAGCTGTGAACTGTTGCGGGTGAGTTATATCCAAAATTAGCTATTACTATGAAAAATTTTCTGATATGAACGAAACTATCTCGAGAACCGTTGATCGCACCTGGAAAATTCCGGTGCCATCGGCTTCAGCTCGTCGAAATACACCTAGTACAGAAGTTTGAAACAGCTGTGAACTGTTGCGGGTGAGTTATATCCAAGTTTAGCTATTACTAAGAAAAATTTTGTGATATGAACGAAGCTATCTCGAGAACCGTTGATCGCACCTGGAAAATTCCGGTGCCATCGGCTTCAGCTCGTCGAAATACACCTAGTGAAGAAGTTTAAAACAGCTGTGATCTGTTGCGGGTGAGTTATATCCAAGTTTAGCTATTACTAAGAAAAATTTTCTGATATGCACGAAGCTATCTCGAGAACCGTTGATCGCACCTGGAAAATTCCGGTGCCATCGGCTTCAGCTCGTCGGAATACACCGAGCAAAGAAGTTTGAAACAGCTGTGAACTGTTGCGGGTGAGTTATATCCAAGTTTAGCTATTACTAAGAAAAATTTTCTGATATGAACGAAGCTATCTCGAGAACCGTTGATCGCACCTGGAAAATTCCGGTGCCATCGGCTTCAGCTCGTCGAAATACACCGAGCAAAGAAGTTTGAAACAGCTGTGAACTGTTGCGGGTGAGTTATATCCAAGTTTAGCTATTACTAAGAAAAATTTTCTGATATGAACGAAGCTATCTCGAGAACCGGTGATCGCACCTGGAAAATTCCGGTGCCATCGGCTTCAGCTCGTCGGCATACACCTAGTAAAGAAGTTTAAAACAGCTGTGAACTGTTGCGGGTGAGTTATATCCAAGATTAGCTATTACTATGAAAAATTTTCTGATATGAACGACGTTATCTCGAGAACCGTTGATCGCACATCTAAAATTTTTGTTCCATCGGCTTCAGCTCGTCGAAATACCCCCGGAAGGAAATTTTCAAACGGCTGCATTCCCTTGTCGGGGAAATAATTGCAGTATTATCCGTTTTGGTGAAATTCGTGCGTTTCAGCAGCTGAAAAACACGTTTTGACGAAAAATTTGTTGAAATCTTGCATTTTGACGCTGTACGACACCGTCGATGGCTGCATGGCATCATTTTGTAGTACCGCACGCATTTTTTATACCGATCCGACGCTGTTTGTTGATTCACATCTTTCGCCCTATGGTCGACGTTCTCCGAAGAACCGTTGATCGCGCCTGAAAAACTCCTGTTTCATCGGCTTCGGTAGGACGAAATACACCTAGTAAGATGTTTAGCAACGGCTGTGAATTGTTGTGGGTGAGTTACAGCCAACTTTATCTTTTACTATGAAAAATTTTCTGATATGAACGAAGTTATCTCGAGAGCCGTTGATCGCACCTGGAAAATTCCATTGCCATCGGCTTCAGCTCGTCGAAATACACCTAGTAAAGAAGTTTGAAACAGCTGTGAACTGTTGCGGGTGAGTTATATCCAAGTTTAGCTATTACTAAGAAAAATTTTCGGATATGAACGAAGCTATCTCGAGAACCGTTGATCGCACCTGGAAAATTCCGGTGCCATCGGCTTCAGCTCGTCGAAATACACCTAGTAAAGAAGTTTGAAACAGCTGTGAACTGTTGCGGGTGAGTTATATCCAAGTTTAGCTATTACTAAGAACAATTTACTGATATGAACGAAGCTATCTCGAGAACCGTTGATCGCACCTGGAAAATTCCGGTGCCATCGACTTCAGCTCATCGAAATACACCTAGTAAAGAAGTTTAAAACAGCTGTGATCTGTTGCGGGTGAGTTATATCCAAGTTTAGCTATTACTAAGAAAAATTTTCTGATATGCACGAAGCTATCTCGAGAACCGTTGATCGCACCTGGAAAATTCCGGTGCCATCGGCTTCAGCTCGTCGGAATACACCGAGCAAAGAAGTTTGAAACAGCTGTGAACTGTTGCGGGTGAGTTATATCCAAGTTTAGCTATTACTAAGAAAAATTTTCTGATATGAACGAAGCTATCTCGAGAACCGTTGATAGCACCTGGAAAATTCCGGTGCCATCGGCTTCAGCTCGTCGAAATACACCGAGCAAAGAAGTTTGAAACAGCTGTGAACTGTTGCGGGTGAGTTATATCCAAGTTTAGCTATTACTAAGAAAAATTTTCTGATATGAACGAAGCTATCTCGAGAACCGGTGATCGCACCTGGAAAATTCCGGTGCCATCGGCTTCAGCTCGTCGGCATACACCTAGTAAAGAAGTTTAAAACAGCTGTGAACTGTTGCGGGTGAGTTATATCCAAGATTAGCTATTACTATGAAAAATTTTCTGATATGAACGACGTTATCTCGAGAACCGTTGATCGCACATCTAAAATTTTTGTTCCATCGGCTTCAGCTCGTCGAAATACCCCCGGAAGGAAATTTTCAAACGGCTGCATTCCCTTGTCGGGGAAATAATTGCAGTATTATCCGTTTTGGTGAAATTCGTGCGTTTCAGCAGCTGAAAAACACGTTTTGACGAAAAATTTGTTGAAATCTTGCATTTTGACGCTGTACGACACCGTCGATGGCTGCATGGCATCATTTTGTAGTACCGCACGCATTTTTTATACCGATCCGACGCTGTTTGTTGATTCACATCTTTCGCCCTATGGTCGACGTTCTCCGAAGAACCGTTGATCGCGCCTGAAAAACTCCTGTTTCATCGGCTTCGGTAGGACGAAATACACCTAGTAAGATGTTTAGCAACGGCTGTGAATTGTTGTGGGTGAGTTACAGCCAACTTTATCTTTTACTATGAAAAATTTTCTGATATGAACGAAGTTATCTCGAGAACCGTTGATCGCACATCTAAAATTTTTGTTCCATCGGCTTCAGCTCGTCGAAATACACCTAGTAACGAAGTTTGAAACAGCTGTGAACTGTTGCGGGTGTGTTATATCCAAGTTTAGCTATTACTAAGAAAAATTTTTTGATATGAACGAAGCTATCTCGAGAACCGTTGATCGCACCTGGAAAATTCCGGTGCCATCGGCTTCAGCTCGTCGAAATACACCTAGTAAAGAAGTTTAAAACAGCTGTGAACTGTTGCGGGTGAGTTATATCCAAAATTAGCTATTACTATGAAAAATTTTCTGATATGAACGAAACTATCTCGAGAACCGTTGATCGCACCTGGAAAATTCCGGTGCCATCGGCTTCAGCTCGTCGAAATACACCTAGTACAGAAGTTTGAAACAGCTGTGAACTGTTGCGGGTGAGTTATATCCAAGTTTAGCTATTACTAAGAAAAATTTTGTGATATGAACGAAGCTATCTCGAGAACCGTTGATCGCACCTGGAAAATTCCGGTGCCATCGGCTTCAGCTCGTCGAAATACACCTAGTGAAGAAGTTTAAAACAGCTGTGATCTGTTGCGGGTGAGTTATATCCAAGTTTAGCTATTACTAAGAAAAATTTTCTGATATGCACGAAGCTATCTCGAGAACCGTTGATCGCACCTGGAAAATTCCGGTGCCATCGGCTTCAGCTCGTCGGAATACACCGAGCAAAGAAGTTTGAAACAGCTGTGAACTGTTGCGGGTGAGTTATATCCAAGTTTAGCTATTACTAAGAAAAATTTTCTGATATGAACGAAGCTATCTCGAGAACCGGTGATCGCACCTGGAAAATTCCGGTGCCATCGGCTTCAGCTCGTCGGCATACACCTAGTAAAGAAGTTTAAAACAGCTGTGAACTGTTGCGGGTGAGTTATATCCAAGATTAGCTATTACTATGAAAAATTTTCTGATATGAACGACGTTATCTCGAGAACCGTTGATCGCACATCTAAAATTTTTGTTCCATCGGCTTCAGCTCGTCGAAATACCCCCGGAAGGAAATTTTCAAACGGCTGCATTCCCTTGTCGGGGAAATAATTGCAGTATTATCCGTTTTGGTGAAATTCGTGCGTTTCAGCAGCTGAAAAACACGTTTTGACGAAAAATTTGTTGAAATCTTGCATTTTGACGCTTTACGACACCGTAGATGGCTGCATGGCATCATTTTGTAGTACCGCACGCATTTTTTATACCGATCTGACGCCGTTTTTTGATTCACGTCTTTCGCCCTATGGTCGACGTTCTCTGAAGAACCGTTGATCGCACCTGAAAAATTCCTGTTTCATCGGCTTCAGTAGGACGAAATACACCTAGTACGATGTTTAGCAACGGCTGTGAACTGTTGCGGGTGAGTTACAGCCAACTTTATCTTTTACTATGAAAAATTTTCTGATATGAACGAAGTTATCTCGAGAACCGTTGATCGCACCTGGAAAATTCTGGTGCCATCGGCTTCAGCTCGTCGAAATATCCCTAGTAAAGAAGTTTGAAGCAGCTGTGAACTGTTGCGGGTGAGTTATATCCAAGTTTAGCAATTACTATGAAAAATTTTCTGATATGAACGAAGTTATCTCGAGAACCGTTGGTCGCACATCTAAAATTTCTGTTCCATCCGCTTCAGCTCGTCGAAATACCCCCCGAAGACAATTTTCAAACGGCTGCATTCAGTTGTCGGGGAAATAATTGCAGTCTTATCCGTTTTAGTGAAAATCGTGCGTTTCAGCAGCTGAAAAACACTTTTTTGAAGAAAAATTTTTTGAAATCTTGCATTTTGACGCTTTACGACACCGTAGATGGCTGCATGGCATCATTTTGTAGTACCGCACGCATTTTTTATACCGATCTGACGCCGTTTTTTGATTCACGTCTTTCGCCCCATGGTCGACGTTTTCTGAAGAACCGTTGATCGCACCTGAAAAATTCCGGTTGCATCGGCTTCAGTAGGACGAAATACACCTAGTACGATGTTTAGCAACGGCTGTGAACTGTTGCGGGTGAGTTACAGCCAACTTTATCTTTTACTATGAAAAATTTTCTGATATGAACGAAGTTATCTCGAGAACCGTTGATCGCACCTGGAAAATTCCGGTGCCATCGGCTTCAGCTCGTCGAAATACACCTAGTAAAGAAGTTTGAAGCAGCTGTGAACCGGTGCGGGTGAGTTACAGCCAACTTTATCTTTTGCTATGAAAAATTTTCTGATATGAACGAAGTTATCTCGAGAACCGTTGATCGCACCTGGAAAATTCCGGTGCCATCGGCTTCAGCTCGTCGAAATACACCTAGTAAAGAAGTTTGAAGCAGCTGTGAAACGGTGCGGGTGAGTTACAGCCAACTTTATCTTTTGCTATGAAAAATTTTCTGATATGAACGAAGTTATCTCGAGAACCGTTGATCGCACCTGGAAAATTCCAGTGCCATCGGCTTCAGCTCGTCGAAATACCCCTAGTAAAGAAGTTTGAAGCAGCTGTGAACTGTTGCTGGTGAGTTATATCCAAGTTTAGCAATTACTATGAAAAATTTTCTGATATGAACGAAGTTATCTCGAGAACCGTTGGTCGCACATCTAAAATTTCTGTTCCATCCGCTTCAGCTCGTCGAAATACCCCCCGAAGGCAATTTTCAAACGGCTGCATTCAGCTGTCGGGGAAATAATTGCAGTCTTATCCGTTTTAGTGAAAATCGTGCGTTTCAGCAGCTGAAAAACACTTTTTTGAAGAAAAATTTTTTGAAATCTTGCATTTTGACGCTTTACGACACCGTAGATGGCTGCATGGCATCATTTTGTAGTACCGCACGCATTTTTTATACCGATCTGACGCCGTTTTTTGATTCACGTCTTTCGCCCTATGGTCGACGTTCTCTGAAGAACCGTTGATCGCACCTGAAAAATTCCTGTTTCATCGGCTTCAGTAGGACGAAATACACCTAGTACGATGTTTAGCAACGGCTGTGAACTGTTGCGGGTGAGTTACCGCCAACTTTATCTTTTACTATGAAAAATTTTCTGATATGAACGAAGTTATCTCGAGAACCGTTGATCGCACCTGGAAAATTCTGGTGCCATCGGCTTCAGCTCGTCGAAATATCCCTAGTAAAGAAGTTTGAAGCAGCTGTGAACTGTTGCGGGTGAGTTATATCCAAGTTTAGCAATTACTATGAAAAATTTTCTGATATGAACGAAGTTATCTCGAGAACCGTTGGTCGCACATCTAAAATTTCTGTTCCATCCGCTTCAGCTCGTCGAAATACCCCCCGAAGACAATTTTCAAACGGCTGCATTCAGTTGTCGGGGAAATAATTGCAGTCTTATCCGTTTTAGTGAAAATCGTGCGTTTCAGCAGCTGAAAAACACTTTTTTGAAGAAAAATTTTTTGAAATCTTGCATTTTGACGCTTTACGACACCGTAGATGGCTGCATGGCATCATTTTGTAGTACCGCACGCATTTTTTATACCGATCTGACGCCGTTTTTTGATTCACGTCTTTCGCCCCATGGTCGACGTTTTCTGAAGAACCGTTGATCGCACCTGAAAAATTCCGGTTGCATCGGCTTCAGTAGGACGAAATACACCTAGTACGATGTTTAGCAACGGCTGTGAACTGTTGCGGGTGAGTTACAGCCAACTTTATCTTTTACTATGAAAAATTTTCTGATATGAACGAAGTTATCTCGAGAACCGTTGATCGCACCTGGAAAATTCCGGTGCCATCGGCTTCAGCTCGTCGAAATACACCTAGTAAAGAAGTTTGAAGCAGCTGTGAACCGGTGCGGGTGAGTTACAGCCAACTTTATCTTTTGCTATGAAAAATTTTCTGATATGAACGAAGTTATCTCGAGAACCGTTGATCGCACCTGGAAAATTCCGGTGCCATCGGCTTCAGCTCGTCGAAATACACCTAGTAAAGAAGTTTAAAACAGCTGTGAACTGTTGCGGGGGAGTTATATCCAAGTTTAGCTATTACTAAGAAAAATTTTCTGATATGAACGAAGCTATCTCGAGAGCCGTTGATCGCACCTGGAAAATTCCATTGCCATCGGCTTCAGCTCGTCGAAATACACCTAGTAAAGAAGTTTGAAACAGCTGTGAACTGTTGCGGGTGAGTTATATCCAAGTTTAGCTATTACTAAGAAAAATTTTCGGATATGAACGAAGCTATCTCGAGAACCGTTGATCGCACCTGGAAAATTCCGGTGCCATCGGCTTCAGCTCGTCGAAATACACCTAGTAAAGAAGTTTGAAACAGCTGTGAACTGTTGCGGGTGAGTTATATCCAAGTTTAGCTATTACTAAGAACAATTTACTGATATGAACGAAGCTATCTCGAGAACCGTTGATCGCACCTGGAAAATTCCGGTGCCATCGACTTCAGCTCATCGAAATACACCTAGTAAAGAAGTTTAAAACAGCTGTGATCTGTTGCGGGTGAGTTATATCCAAGTTTAGCTATTACTAAGAAAAATTTTCTGATATGCACGAAGCTATCTCGAGAACCGTTGATCGCACCTGGAAAATTCCGGTGCCATCGGCTTCAGCTCGTCGGAATACACCGAGCAAAGAAGTTTGAAACAGCTGTGAACTGTTGCGGGTGAGTTATATCCAAGTTTAGCTATTACTAAGAAAAATTTTCTGATATGAACGAAGCTATCTCGAGAACCGTTGATAGCACCTGGAAAATTCCGGTGCCATCGGCTTCAGCTCGTCGAAATACACCGAGCAAAGAAGTTTGAAACAGCTGTGAACTGTTGCGGGTGAGTTATATCCAAGTTTAGCTATTACTAAGAAAAATTTTCTGATATGAACGAAGCTATCTCGAGAACCGGTGATCGCACCTGGAAAATTCCGGTGCCATCGGCTTCAGCTCGTCGGCATACACCTAGTAAAGAAGTTTAAAACAGCTGTGAACTGTTGCGGGTGAGTTATATCCAAGATTAGCTATTACTATGAAAAATTTTCTGATATGAACGACGTTATCTCGAGAACCGTTGATCGCACATCTAAAATTTTTGTTCCATCGGCTTCAGCTCGTCGAAATACCCCCGGAAGGAAATTTTCAAACGGCTGCATTCCCTTGTCGGGGAAATAATTGCAGTATTATCCGTTTTGGTGAAATTCGTGCGTTTCAGCAGCTGAAAAACACGTTTTGACGAAAAATTTGTTGAAATCTTGCATTTTGACGCTGTACGACACCGTCGATGGCTGCATGGCATCATTTTGTAGTACCGCACGCATTTTTTATACCGATCCGACGCTGTTTGTTGATTCACATCTTTCGCCCTATGGTCGACGTTCTCCGAAGAACCGTTGATCGCGCCTGAAAAACTCCTGTTTCATCGGCTTCGGTAGGACGAAATACACCTAGTAAGATGTTTAGCAACGGCTGTGAATTGTTGTGGGTGAGTTACAGCCAACTTTATCTTTTACTATGAAAAATTTTCTGATATGAACGAAGTTATCTCGAGAACCGTTGATCGCACATCTAAAATTTTTGTTCCATCGGCTTCAGCTCGTCGAAATACACCTAGTAACGAAGTTTGAAACAGCTGTGAACTGTTGCGGGTGTGTTATATCCAAGTTTAGCTATTACTAAGAAAAATTTTTTGATATGAACGAAGCTATCTCGAGAACCGTTGATCGCACCTGGAAAATTCCGGTGCCATCGGCTTCAGCTCGTCGAAATACACCTAGTAAAGAAGTTTAAAACAGCTGTGAACTGTTGCGGGTGAGTTATATCCAAAATTAGCTAGTACTATGAAAAATTTTCTGATATGAACGAAACTATCTCGAGAACCGTTGATCGCACCTGGAAAATTCCGGTGCCATCGGCTTCAGCTCGTCGAAATACACCTAGTACAGAAGTTTGAAACAGCTGTGAACTGTTGCGGGTGAGTTATATCCAAGTTTAGCTATTACTAAGAAAAATTTTGTGATATGAACGAAGCTATCTCGAGAACCGTTGATCGCACCTGGAAAATTCCGGTGCCATCGGCTTCAGCTCGTCGAAATACACCTAGTGAAGAAGTTTAAAACAGCTGTGATCTGTTGCGGGTGAGTTATATCCAAGTTTAGCTATTACTAAGAAAAATTTTCTGATATGCACGAAGCTATCTCGAGAACCGTTGATCGCACCTGGAAAATTCCGGTGCCATCGGCTTCAGCTCGTCGGAATACACCGAGCAAAGAAGTTTGAAACAGCTGTGAACTGTTGCGGGTGAGTTATATCCAAGTTTAGCTATTACTAAGAAAAATTTTCTGATACGAACGAAGCTATCTCGAGAACCGTTGATCGCACCTGGAAAATTCCGGTGCCATCGGCTTCAGCTCGTCGAAATACACCGAGCAAAGAAGTTTGAAACAGCTGTGAACTGTTGCGGGTGAGTTATATCCAAGTTTAGCTATTACTAAGAAAAATTTTCTGATATGAACGAAGCTATCTCGAGAACCGGTGATCGCACCTGGAAAATTCCGGTGCCATCGGCTTCAGCTCGTCGGCATACACCTAGTAAAGAAGTTTAAAACAGCTGTGAACTGTTGCGGGTGAGTTATATCCAAGATTAGCTATTACTATGAAAAATTTTCTGATATGAACGACGTTATCTCGAGAACCGTTGATCGCACATCTAAAATTTTTGTTCCATCGGCTTCAGCTCGTCGAAATACCCCCGGAAGGAAATTTTCAAACGGCTGCATTCCCTTGTCGGGGAAATAATTGCAGTATTATCCGTTTTGGTGAAATTCGTGCGTTTCAGCAGCTGAAAAACACGTTTTGACGAAAAATTTGTTGAAATCTTGCATTTTGACGCTGTACGACACCGTCGATGGCTGCATGGCATCATTTTGTAGTACCGCACGCATTTTTTATACCGATCCGACGCTGTTTGTTGATTCACATCTTTCGCCCTATGGTCGACGTTCTCCGAAGAACCGTTGATCGCGCCTGAAAAACTCCTGTTTCATCGGCTTCGGTAGGACGAAATACACCTAGTAAGATGTTTAGCAACGGCTGTGAATTGTTGTGGGTGAGTTACAGCCAACTTTATCTTTTACTATGAAAAATTTTCTGATATGAACGAAGTTATCTCGAGAGCCGTTGATCGCACCTGGAAAATTCCATTGCCATCGGCTTCAGCTCGTCGAAATACACCTAGTAAAGAAGTTTGAAACAGCTGTGAACTGTTGCGGGTGAGTTATATCCAAGTTTAGCTATTACTAAGAAAAATTTTCGGATATGAACGAAGCTATCTCGAGAACCGTTGATCGCACCTGGAAAATTCCGGTGCCATCGGCTTCAGCTCGTCGAAATACACCTAGTAAAGAAGTTTGAAACAGCTGTGAACTGTTGCGGGTGAGTTATATCCAAGTTTAGCTATTACTAAGAACAATTTACTGATATGAACGAAGCTATCTCGAGAACCGTTGATCGCACCTGGAAAATTCCGGTGCCATCGACTTCAGCTCATCGAAATACACCTAGTAAAGAAGTTTAAAACAGCTGTGATCTGTTGCGGGTGAGTTATATCCAAGTTTAGCTATTACTAAGAAAAATTTTCTGATATGCACGAAGCTATCTCGAGAACCGTTGATCGCACCTGGAAAATTCCGGTGCCATCGGCTTCAGCTCGTCGGAATACACCGAGCAAAGAAGTTTGAAACAGCTGTGAACTGTTGCGGGTGAGTTATATCCAAGTTTAGCTATTACTAAGAAAAATTTTCTGATATGAACGAAGCTATCTCGAGAACCGTTGATAGCACCTGGAAAATTCCGGTGCCATCGGCTTCAGCTCGTCGAAATACACCGAGCAAAGAAGTTTGAAACAGCTGTGAACTGTTGCGGGTGAGTTATATCCAAGTTTAGCTATTACTAAGAAAAATTTTCTGATATGAACGAAGCTATCTCGAGAACCGGTGATCGCACCTGGAAAATTCCGGTGCCATCGGCTTCAGCTCGTCGGCATACACCTAGTAAAGAAGTTTAAAACAGCTGTGAACTGTTGCGGGTGAGTTATATCCAAGATTAGCTATTACTATGAAAAATTTTCTGATATGAACGACGTTATCTCGAGAACCGTTGATCGCACATCTAAAATTTTTGTTCCATCGGCTTCAGCTCGTCGAAATACCCCCGGAAGGAAATTTTCAAACGGCTGCATTCCCTTGTCGGGGAAATAATTGCAGTATTATCCGTTTTGGTGAAATTCGTGCGTTTCAGCAGCTGAAAAACACGTTTTGACGAAAAATTTGTTGAAATCTTGCATTTTGACGCTGTACGACACCGTCGATGGCTGCATGGCATCATTTTGTAGTACCGCACGCATTTTTTATACCGATCCGACGCTGTTTGTTGATTCACATCTTTCGCCCTATGGTCGACGTTCTCCGAAGAACCGTTGATCGCGCCTGAAAAACTCCTGTTTCATCGGCTTCGGTAGGACGAAATACACCTAGTAAGATGTTTAGCAACGGCTGTGAATTGTTGTGGGTGAGTTACAGCCAACTTTATCTTTTACTATGAAAAATTTTCTGATATGAACGAAGTTATCTCGAGAACCGTTGATCGCACCTGGAAAATTCCGGTGCCATCGGCTTCAGCTCGTCGAAATACACCTAGTACAGAAGTTTGAAACAGCTGTGAACTGTTACGGGTGAGTTATATCCAAGTTTAGCTATTACTAAGAAAAATTTTGTGATATGAACGAAGCTATCTCGAGAACCGTTGATCGCACCTGGAAAATTCCGGTGCCATCGGCTTCAGCTCGTCGAAATACACCTAGTAAAGAAGTTTGAAGCAGCTGTGAAACGGTGCGGGTGAGTTACAGCCAACTTTATCTTTTGCTATGAAAAATTTTCTGATATGAACGAAGTTATCTCGAGAACCGTTGATCGCACCTGGAAAATTCCGGTGCCATCGGCTTCAGCTCGTCGAAATACCCCTAGTAGAGAAGTTTGAAGCAGCTGTGAACTGTTGCGGGTGAGTTATATGCAAGTTTAGCAATTACTATGAAAAATTTTCTGATATGAACGAAGTTATCTCGAGAACCGTTCGTCGCACATCTAAAATTTCTGTTCCATCCGCTTCAGCTCGTCGAAATACCCCCCGAAGGCAATTTTCAAACGACTGCATTCAGTTGTCGGGGAAATAATTGCAGTCTTATCCGTTTTAGTGAAAATCGTGCGTTTCAGCAGCTGAAAAACACTTTTTTGAAGAAAAATTTTTTGAAATCTTGCATTTTGACGCTTTGCGACACCGTAGATGGCTGCATGGCATCATTTTGTAGTACCGCACGCATTTTTTATAGCGATCTGACGCCGTTTTTTGATTCACATCTTTCGCCCTATGGTCGACGTTCTCTGAAGAACCGTTGATCGCACCTGAAAAATTCCTGTTGCATCGGCTTCAGTAGGACGAAATACACCTAGTACGATGTTTAGCAACGGCTGTGAACTGTTGCGGGTGAGTTACAGCCAACTTTATCTTTTACTATGAAAAATTTTCTGATATGAACGAAGTTATCTCGAGAACCGTTGATCGCACCTGGAAAATTCCGGTGCCATCGGCTTCAGCTCGTCGAAATACACCTAGTAAAGAAGTTTGAAGCAGCTGTGAAACGGTGCGGGTGAGTTACAGCCAACTTTATCTTTTGCTATGAAAAATTTTCTGATATGAACGAAGTTATCTCGAGAACCGTTGATCGCACCTGGAAAATTCCAGTGCCATCGGCTTCAGCTCGTCGAAATACCCCTAGTAAAGAAGTTTGAAGCAGCTGTGAACTGTTGCTGGTGAGTTATATCCAAGTTTAGCAATTACTATGAAAAATTTTCTGATATGAACGAAGTTATCTCGAGAACCGTTCGTCGCACATCTAAAATTTCTGTTCCATCCGCTTCAGCTCGTCGAAATACCCCCCGAAGGCAATTTTCAAACGGCTGCATTCAGTTGTCGGGGAAATAATTGCAGTCTTATCCGTTTTAGTGAAAATCGTGCGTTTCAGCAGCTGAAAAACACTTTTTTGAAGAAAAATTTTTTGAAATCTTGCATTTTGACGCTTTGCGACACCGTAGATAGCTGCATGGCATCATTTTGTAGTACCGCACGCATTTTTTATAGCGATCTGACGCCGTTTTTTGATTCACATCTTTCGCCCTATGGTCGACGTTCTCTGAAGAACCGTTGATCGCACCTGAAAAATTCCTGTTGCATCGGCTTCAGTAGGACGAAATACACCTAGTACGATGTTTAGCAACGGCTGTGAACTGTTGCGGGTGAATTACAGCCAACTTTATCTTTTACTATGAAAAATTTTCTGATATGAACGAAGTTATCTCGAGAACCGTTGATCGCACCTGGAAAATTCCGGTGCCATCGGCTTCAGCTCGTCGAAATACACCTAGTAAAGAAGTTTGAAGCAGCTGTGAAACGGTGCGGGTGAGTTACAGCCAACTTTATCTTTTGCTATGAAAAATTTTCTGATATGAACGAAGTTATCTCGAGAACCGTTGATCGCACCTGGAAAATTCCGGTGCCATCGGCTTCAGCTCGTCGAAATACACCTAGTAAAGAAGTTTGAAGCAGCTGTGAAACGGTGCGGGTGAGTTACAGCCAACTTTATCTTTTGCTATGAAAAATTTTCTGATATGAACGAAGTTATCTCGAGAACCGTTGATCGCACCTGGAAAATTCCAGTGCCATCGGCTTCAGCTCGTCGAAATACCCCTAGTAAAGAAGTTTGAAGCAGCTGTGAACTGTTGCTGGTGAGTTATATCCAAGTTTAGCAATTACTATGAAAAATTTTCTGATATGAACGAAGTTATCTCGAGAACCGTTCGTCGCACATCTAAAATTTCTGTTCCATCCGCTTCAGCTCGTCGAAATACCCCCCGAAGGCAATTTTCAAACGGCTGCATTCAGTTGTCGGGGAAATAATTGCAGTCTTATCCGTTTTAGTGAAAATCGTGCGTTTCAGCAGCTGAAAAACACTTTTTTGAAGAAAAATTTTTTGAAATCTTGCATTTTGACGCTTTGCGACACCGTAGATAGCTGCATGGCATCATTTTGTAGTACCGCACGCATTTTTTATAGCGATCTGACGCCGTTTTTTGATTCACATCTTTCGCCCTATGGTCGACGTTCTCTGAAGAACCGTTGATCGCACCTGAAAAATTCCTGTTGCATCGGCTTCAGTAGGACGAAATACACCTAGTACGATGTTTAGCAACGGCTGTGAACTGTTGCGGGTGAATTACAGCCAACTTTATCTTTTACTATGAAAAATTTTCTGATATGAACGAAGTTATCTCGAGAACCGTTGATCGCACCTGGAAAATTCCGGTGCCATCGGCTTCAGCTCGTCGAAATACACCTAGTAAAGAAGTTTGAAGCAGCTGTGAAACGGTGCGGGTGAGTTACAGCCAACTTTATCTTTTGCTATGAAAAATTTTCTGATATGAACGAAGTTATCTCGAGAACCGTTGATCGCACCTGGAAAATTCCAGTGCCATCGGCTTCAGCTCGTCGAAATACCCCTAGTAAAGAAGTTTGAAGCAGCTGTGAACTGTTGCTGGTGAGTTATATCCAAGTTTAGCAATTACTATGAAAAATTTTCTGATATGAACGAAGTTATCTCGAGAACCGTTCGTCGCACATCTAAAATTTCTGTTCCATCCGCTTCAGCTCGTCGAAATACCCCCCGAAGGCAATTTTCAAACGGCTGCATTCAGTTGTCGGGGAAATAATTGCAGTCTTATCCGTTTTAGTGAAAATCGTGCGTTTCAGCAGCTGAAAAACACTTTTTTGAAGAAAAATTTTTTGAAATCTTGCATTTTGACGCTTTGCGACACCGTAGATAGCTGCATGGCATCATTTTGTAGTACCGCACGCATTTTTTATAGCGATCTGACGCCGTTTTTTGATTCACATCTTTCGCCCTATGGTCGACGTTCTCTGAAGAACCGTTGATCGCACCTGAAAAATTCCTGTTGCATCGGCTTCAGTAGGACGAAATACACCTAGTACGATGTTTAGCAACGGCTGTGAACTGTTGCGGGTGAATTACAGCCAACTTTATCTTTTACTATGAAAAATTTTCTGATATGAACGAAGTTATCTCGAGAACCGTTGATCGCACCTGGAAAATTCCGGTGCCATCGGCTTCAGCTCGTCGAAATACACCTAGTAAAGAAGTTTGAAGCAGCTGTGAAACGGTGCGGGTGAGTTACAGCCAACTTTATCTTTTGCTATGAAAAATTTTCTGATATGAACGAAGTTATCTCGAGAACCGTTGATCGCACCTGGAAAATTCCGGTGCCATCGGCTTCAGCTCGTCGAAATACACCTAGTAAAGAAGTTTGAAGCAGCTGTGAAACGGTGCGGGTGAGTTACAGCCAACTTTATCTTTTGCTATGAAAAATTTTCTGATATGAACGAAGTTATCTCGAGAACCGTTGATCGCACCTGGAAAATTCCAGTGCCATCGGCTTCAGCTCGTCGAAATACCCCTAGTAAAGAAGTTTGAAGCAGCTGTGAACTGTTGCTGGTGAGTTATATCCAAGTTTAGCAATTACTATGAAAAATTTTCTGATATGAACGAAGTTATCTCGAGAACCGTTCGTCGCACATCTAAAATTTCTGTTCCATCCGCTTCAGCTCGTCGAAATACCCCCCGAAGGCAATTTTCAAACGGCTGCATTCAGTTGTCGGGGAAATAATTGCAGTCTTATCCGTTTTAGTGAAAATCGTGCGTTTCAGCAGCTGAAAAACACTTTTTTGAAGAAAAATTTTTTGAAATCTTGCATTTTGACGCTTTGCGACACCGTAGATAGCTGCATGGCATCATTTTGTAGTACCGCACGCATTTTTTATAGCGATCTGACGCCGTTTTTTGATTCACATCTTTCGCCCTATGGTCGACGTTCTCTGAAGAACCGTTGATCGCACCTGAAAAATTCCTGTTGCATCGGCTTCAGTAGGACGAAATACACCTAGTACGATGTTTAGCAACGGCTGTGAACTGTTGCGGGTGAATTACAGCCAACTTTATCTTTTACTATGAAAAATTTTCTGATATGAACGAAGTTATCTCGAGAACCGTTGATCGCACCTGGAAAATTCCGGTGCCATCGGCTTCAGCTCGTCGAAATACACCTAGTAAAGAAGTTTGAAGCAGCTGTGAAACGGTGCGGGTGAGTTACAGCCAACTTTATCTTTTGCTATGAAAAATTTTCTGATATGAACGAAGTTATCTCGAGAACCGTTGATCGCACCTGGAAAATTCCGGTGCCATCGGCTTCAGCTCGTCGAAATACACCTAGTAAAGAAGTTTGAAGCAGCTGTGAAACGGTGCGGGTGAGTTACAGCCAACTTTATCTTTTGCTATGAAAAATTTTCTGATATGAACGAAGTTATCTCGAGAACCGTTGATCGCACCTGGAAAATTCCAGTGCCATCGGCTTCAGCTCGTCGAAATACCCCTAGTAAAGAAGTTTGAAGCAGCTGTGAACTGTTGCTGGTGAGTTATATCCAAGTTTAGCAATTACTATGAAAAATTTTCTGATATGAACGAAGTTATCTCGAGAACCGTTCGTCGCACATCTAAAATTTCTGTTCCATCCGCTTCAGCTCGTCGAAATACCCCCCGAAGGCAATTTTCAAACGGCTGCATTCAGTTGTCGGGGAAATAATTGCAGTCTTATCCGTTTTAGTGAAAATCGTGCGTTTCAGCAGCTGAAAAACACTTTTTTGAAGAAAAATTTTTTGAAATCTTGCATTTTGACGCTTTACGACACCGTCGATGGCTGCATGGCATCATTTTGTAGTACCGCACGCATTTTTTATACCGATCTGACGCCGTTTTTTGATTCACGTCTTTCGCCCTATGGTCGACGGTCTCTGAAGAACCGTTGATCGCACCTGAAAAATTCCGGTTGCATCGGCTTCAGTAGGACGAAATACACCTAGTACGATGTTTAGCAACGGCTGTGAACTGTTGCGGGTGAGTTACAGCCAACTTTATCTTTTACTATGAAAAATTTTCTGATATGAACGAAGTTATCTCGAGAACCGTTGATCGCACCTGGTAAATTCCAGTGCCACCGGCTTCAGCTTGTCGGAATACACCTAGTAAAGAAGTTTGAAGCAGCTGTGAAACGGTGCGGGTGAGTTACAGCCAACTTTATCTTTTGCTATGAAAAATTTTCTGATATGAACGAAGTTATCTCGAGAACCGTTGATCGCACCTGGAAAATTCCGGTGCCATCGGCTTCAGCTCGTCGAAATACACCTAGTAAAGAAGTTTGAAGCAGCTGTGAAACGGTGCGGGTGAGTTACAGCCAACTTTATCTTTTGCTATGAAAAATTTTCTGATATGAACGAAGTTATCTCGAGAACCGTTGATCGCACCTGGAAAATTCCAGTGCCATCGGCTTCAGCTCGTCGAAATACCCCTAGTAAAGAAGTTTGAAGCAGCTGTGAACTGTTGCTGGTGAGTTATATCCAAGTTTAGCAATTACTATGAAAAATTTTCTGATATGAACGAAGTTATCTCGAGAACCGTTCGTCGCACATCTAAAATTTCTGTTCCATCCGCTTCAGCTCGTCGAAATACCCCCCGAAGGCAATTTTCAAACGGCTGCATTCAGTTGTCGGGGAAATAATTGCAGTCTTATCCGTTTTAGTGAAAATCGTGCGTTTCAGCAGCTGAAAAACACTTTTTTGAAGAAAAATTTTTTGAAATCTTGCATTTTGACGCTTTGCGACACCGTAGATGGCTGCATGGCATCATTTTGTAGTACCGCACGCATTTTTTATAGCGATCTGACGCCGTTTTTTGATTCACATCTTTCGCCCTATGGTCGACGTTCTCTGAAGAACCGTTGATCGCACCTGAAAAATTCCTGTTGCATCGGCTTCAGTAGGACGAAATACACCTAGTACGATGTTTAGCAACGGCTGTGAACTGTTGCGGGTGAGTTACAGCCAACTTTATCTTTTACTATGAAAAATTTTCTGATATGAACGAAGTTATCTCGAGAACCGTTGATCGCACCTGGAAAATTCCGGTGCCATCGGCTTCAGCTCGTCGGCATACACCTAGTAAAGAAGTTTAAAACAGCTGTGAACTGTTGCGGGTGAGTTATATCCAAGATTAGCTATTACTATGAAAAATTTTCTGATATGAACGACGTTATCTCGAGAACCGTTGATCGCACATCTAAAATTTTTGTTCCATCGGCTTCAGCTCGTCGAAATACCCCCGGAAGGAAATTTTCAAACGGCTGCATTCCCTTGTCGGGGAAATAATTGCAGTATTATCCGTTTTGGTGAAATTCGTGCGTTTCAGCAGCTGAAAAACACGTTTTGACGAAAAATTTGTTGAAATCTTGCATTTTGACGCTGTACGACACCGTCGATGGCTGCATGGCATCATTTTGTAGTACCGCACGCATTTTTTATACCGATCCGACGCTGTTTGTTGATTCACATCTTTCGCCCTATGGTCGACGTTCTCCGAAGAACCGTTGATCGCGCCTGAAAAACTCCTGATTCATCGGCTTCGGTAGGACGAAATACACCTAGTAAGATGTTTAGCAACGGCTGTGAATTGTTGTGGGTGAGTTACAGCCAACTTTATCTTTTACTATGAAAAATTTTCTGATATGAACGAAGTTATCTCGAGAACCGTTGATCGCACATCTAAAATTTTTGTTCCATCGGCTTCAGCTCGTCGAAATACACCTAGTAACGACGTTTGAAACAGCTGTGAACTGTTGCGGGTGTGTTATATCCAAGTTTAGCTATTACTAAGAAAAAGTTTCTGATATGAACGAAGCTATCTCGAGAACCGTTAATCGCACCTGGAAAATTCCGGTGCCATCGGCTTCAGCTGGTCGAAATACACCTAGTAAAGAAGTTTAAAACAGCTGTGAACTGTTGCGGGGGAGTTATATCCAAGTTTAGCTATTACTAAGAAAAATTTTCTGATATGAACGAAGCTATCTCGAGAACCGTTGATCGCGCCTGAAAAACTCCTGTTTCATCGGCTTCGGTAGGACGAAATACACCTAGCAAGATGTTTAGCAACGGCTGTGAATTGTTGTGGGTGAGTTACAGCCAACTTTATCTTTTACTATGAAAAATTTTCTGATATGAACGAAGTTATCTCGAGAGCCGTTGATCGCACCTGGAAAATTCCGTTGCCATCGGCTTCAGCTCGTCGAAATACACCTAGTAAAGAAGTTTGAAACAGCTGTGAACTGTTGCGGGTGAGTTATATCCAAGTTTAGCTATTACTAAGAAAAATTTTCTGATATGAACGAAGCTATCTCGAGAACCGTTGATCGCACCTGGAAAATTCCGGTGCCATCGGCTTCAGCTCGTCGAAATACACCTAGTAAAGAAGTTTGAAACAGCTGTGAACTGTTGCGGGTGAGTTATATCCAAGTTTAGCTATTACTAAGAACAATTTACTGATATGAACGAAGCTATCTCGAGAACCGTTGATCGCACCTGGAAAATTCCGGTGCCATCGACTTCAGCTCATCGAAATACACCTAGTAAAGAAGTTTAAAACAGCTGTGATCTGTTGCGGGTGAGTTATATCCAAGTTTAGCTATTACTAAGAAAAATTTTCTGATATGCACGAAGCTATCTCGAGAACCGTTGATCGCACCTGGAAAATTCCGGTGCCATCGGCTTCAGCTCGTCGGAATACACCGAGCAAAGAAGTTTGAAACAGCTGTGAACTGTTGCGGGTGAGTTATATCCAAGTTTAGCTATTACTAAGAAAAATTTTCTGATATGAACGAAGCTATCTCGAGAACCGTTGATAGCACCTGGAAAATTCCGGTGCCATCGGCTTCAGCTCGTCGAAATACACCGAGCAAAGAAGTTTGAAACAGCTGTGAACTGTTGCGGGTGAGTTATATCCAAGTTTAGCTATTACTAAGAAAAATTTTCTGATATGAACGAAGCTATCTCGAGAACCGGTGATCGCACCTGGAAAATTCCGGTGCCATCGGCTTCAGCTCGTCGGCATACACCTAGTAAAGAAGTTTAAAACAGCTGTGAACTGTTGCGGGTGAGTTATATCCAAGATTAGCTATTACAATGAAAAATTTTCTGATATGAACGACGTTATCTCGAGAACCGTTGATCGCACATCTAAAATTTTTGTTCCATCGGCTTCAGCTCGTCGAAATACCCCCGGAAGGAAATTTTCAAACGGCTGCATTCCCTTGTCGGGGAAATAATTGCAGTATTATCCGTTTTGGTGAAATTCGTGCGTTTCAGCAGCTGAAAAACACGTTTTGACGAAAAATTTGTTGAAATCTTGCATTTTGACGCTGTACGACACCGTCGATGGCTGCATGGCATCATTTTGTAGTACCGCACGCATTTTTTATACCGATCCGACGCTGTTTGTTGATTCACATCTTTCGCCCTATGGTCGACGTTCTCCGAAGAACCGTTGATCGCGCCTGAAAAACTCCTGTTTCATCGGCTTCGGTAGGACGAAATACACCTAGTAAGATGTTTAGCAACGGCTGTGAATTGTTGTGGGTGAGTTACAGCCAACTTTATCTTTTACTATGAAAAATTTTCTGATATGAACGAAGTTATCTCGAGAACCGTTGATCGCACATCTAAAATTTTTGTTCCATCGGCTTCAGCTCGTCGAAATACACCTAGTAACGAAGTTTGAAACGGCTGTGAACTGTTGCGGGTGTGTTATATCCAAGTTTAGCTATTACTAAGAAAAATTTTTTGATATGAACGAAGCTATCTCGAGAACCGTTGATCGCACCTGGAAAATTCCGGTGCCATCGGCTTCAGCTCGTCGAAATACACCTAGTAAAGAAGTTTAAAACAGCTGTGAACTGTTGCGGGTGAGTTATATCCAAAATTAGCTATTACTATGAAAAATTTTCTGATATGAACGAAACTATCTCGAGAACCGTTGATCGCACCTGGAAAATTCCGGTGCCATCGGCTTCAGCTCGTCGAAATACACCTAGTACAGAAGTTTGAAACAGCTGTGAACTGTTGCGGGTGAGTTATATCCAAGTTTAGCTATTACTAAGAAAAATTTTGTGATATGAACGAAGCTATCTCGAGAACCGTTGATCGCACCTGGAAAATTCCGGTGCCATCGGCTTCAGCTCGTCGAAATACATCGAGCAAAGACGTTTCAAACAGCTGTGAACCGTTGTGGGTGCGTTATATCCAAGTTTAGCTATTACTAAGAACAATTTACTGATATGAACGAAGCTATCTCGAGAACCGTTGATCGCACCTGGAAAATTCCGGTGCCATCGACTTCAGCTCATCGAAATACACCTAGTGAAGAAGTTTAAAACAGCTGTGATCTGTTGCGGGTGAGTTATATCCAAGTTTAGCTATTACTAAGAAAAATTTTCTGATATGAACGAAGCTATCTCGAGAACCGTTGATCGCGCCTGAAAAACTCCTGTTTCATCGGCTTCGGTAGGACGAAATACACCTAGCAAGATGTTTAGCAACGGCTGTGAATTGTTGTGGGTGAGTTACAGCCAACTTTATCTTTTACTATGAAAAATTTTCTGATATGAACGAAGTTATCTCGAGAGCCGTTGATCGCACCTGGAAAATTCCGTTGCCATCGGCTTCAGCTCGTCGAAATACACCTAGTAAAGAAGTTTGAAACAGCTGTGAACTGTTGCGGGTGAGTTATATCCAAGTTTAGCTATTACTAAGAAAAATTTTCTGATATGAACGAAGCTATCTCGAGAACCGTTGATCGCACCTGGAAAATTCCGGTGCCATCGGCTTCAGCTCGTCGAAATACACCTAGTAAAGAAGTTTGAAACAGCTGTGAACTGTTGCGGGTGAGTTATATCCAAGTTTAGCTATTACTAAGAACAATTTACTGATATGAACGAAGCTATCTCGAGAACCGTTGATCGCACCTGGAAAATTCCGGTGCCATCGACTTCAGCTCATCGAAATACACCTAGTAAAGAAGTTTAAAACAGCTGTGATCTGTTGCGGGTGAGTTATATCCAAGTTTAGCTATTACTAAGAAAAATTTTCTGATATGCACGAAGCTATCTCGAGAACCGTTGATCGCACCTGGAAAATTCCGGTGCCATCGGCTTCAGCTCGTCGGAATACACCGAGCAAAGAAGTTTGAAACAGCTGTGAACTGTTGCGGGTGAGTTATATCCAAGTTTAGCTATTACTAAGAAAAATTTTCTGATATGAACGAAGCTATCTCGAGAACCGTTGATAGCACCTGGAAAATTCCGGTGCCATCGGCTTCAGCTCGTCGAAATACACCGAGCAAAGAAGTTTGAAACAGCTGTGAACTGTTGCGGGTGAGTTATATCCAAGTTTAGCTATTACTAAGAAAAATTTTCTGATATGAACGAAGCTATCTCGAGAACCGGTGATCGCACCTGGAAAATTCCGGTGCCATCGGCTTCAGCTCGTCGGCATACACCTAGTAAAGAAGTTTAAAACAGCTGTGAACTGTTGCGGGTGAGTTATATCCAAGATTAGCTATTACAATGAAAAATTTTCTGATATGAACGACGTTATCTCGAGAACCGTTGATCGCACATCTAAAATTTTTGTTCCATCGGCTTCAGCTCGTCGAAATACCCCCGGAAGGAAATTTTCAAACGGCTGCATTCCCTTGTCGGGGAAATAATTGCAGTATTATCCGTTTTGGTGAAATTCGTGCGTTTCAGCAGCTGAAAAACACGTTTTGACGAAAAATTTGTTGAAATCTTGCATTTTGACGCTGTACGACACCGTCGATGGCTGCATGGCATCATTTTGTAGTACCGCACGCATTTTTTATACCGATCCGACGCTGTTTGTTGATTCACATCTTTCGCCCTATGGTCGACGTTCTCCGAAGAACCGTTGATCGCGCCTGAAAAACTCCTGTTTCATCGGCTTCGGTAGGACGAAATACACCTAGTAAGATGTTTAGCAACGGCTGTGAATTGTTGTGGGTGAGTTACAGCCAACTTTATCTTTTACTATGAAAAATTTTCTGATATGAACGAAGTTATCTCGAGAACCGTTGATCGCACATCTAAAATTTTTGTTCCATCGGCTTCAGCTCGTCGAAATACACCTAGTAACGAAGTTTGAAACGGCTGTGAACTGTTGCGGGTGTGTTATATCCAAGTTTAGCTATTACTAAGAAAAATTTTTTGATATGAACGAAGCTATCTCGAGAACCGTTGATCGCACCTGGAAAATTCCGGTGCCATCGGCTTCAGCTCGTCGAAATACACCTAGTAAAGAAGTTTAAAACAGCTGTGAACTGTTGCGGGTGAGTTATATCCAAAATTAGCTATTACTATGAAAAATTTTCTGATATGAACGAAACTATCTCGAGAACCGTTGATCGCACCTGGAAAATTCCGGTGCCATCGGCTTCAGCTCGTCGAAATACACCTAGTACAGAAGTTTGAAACAGCTGTGAACTGTTGCGGGTGAGTTATATCCAAGTTTAGCTATTACTAAGAAAAATTTTGTGATATGAACGAAGCTATCTCGAGAACCGTTGATCGCACCTGGAAAATTCCGGTGCCATCGGCTTCAGCTCGTCGAAATACATCGAGCAAAGACGTTTCAAACAGCTGTGAACCGTTGTGGGTGCGTTATATCCAAGTTTAGCTATTACTAAGAACAATTTACTGATATGAACGAAGCTATCTCGAGAACCGTTGATCGCACCTGGAAAATTCCGGTGCCATCGACTTCAGCTCATCGAAATACACCTAGTGAAGAAGTTTAAAACAGCTGTGATCTGTTGCGGGTGAGTTATATCCAAGTTTAGCTATTACTAAGAAAAATTTTCTGATATGCACGAAGCTATCTCGAGAACCGTTGATCGCACCTGGAAAATTCCGGTGCCATCGGCTTCAGCTCGTCGGAATACACCGAGCAAAGAAGTTTGAAACAGCTGTGAACTGTTGCGGGTGAGTTATATCCAAGTTTAGCTATTACTAAGAAAAATTTTCTGATATGAACGAAGCTATCTCGAGAACCGTTGATCGCACCTGGAGAATTCCGGTGCCATCGGCTTCAGCTCGTCGAAATACACCGAGCAAAGAAGTTTGAAACAGCTGTGAACTGTTGCGGGTGAGTTATATCCAAGTTTAGCTATTACTAAGAAAAATTTTCTGATATGAACGAAGCTATCTCGAGAACCGGTGATCGCACCTGGAAAATTCCGGTGCCATCGGCTTCAGCTCGTCGGCATACACCTAGTAAAGAAGTTTAAAACAGCTGTGAACTGTTGCGGGTGAGTTATATCCAAGATTAGCTATTACTATGAAAAATTTTCTGATATGAACGACGTTATCTCGAGAACCGTTGATCGCACCTGGAAAATTCCGGTGCCATCGGCTTCAGCTCGTCGAAATACACCTAGTAAAGAAGTTTGAAGCAGCTGTGAAACGGTGCGGGTGAGTTACAGCCAACTTTATCTTTTGCTATGAAAAATTTTCTGATATGAACGAAGTTATCTCGAGAACCGTTGATCGCACCTGGAAAATTCCAGTGCCATCGGCTTCAGCTCGTCGAAATACCCCTAGTAAAGAAGTTTGAAGCAGCTGTGAACTGTTGCTGGTGAGTTATATCCAAGTTTAGCAATTACTATGAAAAATTTTCTGATATGAACGAAGTTATCTCGAGAACCGTTCGTCGCACATCTAAAATTTCTGTTCCATCCGCTTCAGCTCGTCGAAATACCCCCCGAAGGCAATTTTCAAACGGCTGCATTCAGTTGTCGGGGAAATAATTGCAGTCTTATCCGTTTTAGTGAAAATCGTGCGTTTCAGCAGCTGAAAAACACTTTTTTGAAGAAAAATTTTTTGAAATCTTGCATTTTGACGCTTTACGACACCGTCGATGGCTGCATGGCATCATTTTGTAGTACCGCACGCATTTTTTATACCGATCTGACGCCGTTTTTTGATTCACGTCTTTCGCCCTATGGTCGACGGTCTCTGAAGAACCGTTGATCGCACCTGAAAAATTCCGGTTGCATCGGCTTCAGTAGGACGAAATACACCTAGTACGATGTTTAGCAACGGCTGTGAACTGTTGCGGGTGAGTTACAGCCAACTTTATCTTTTACTATGAAAAATTTTCTGATATGAACGAAGTTATCTCGAGAACCGTTGATCGCACCTGGTAAATTCCAGTGCCACCGGCTTCAGCTTGTCGGAATACACCTAGTAAAGAAGTTTGAAGCAGCTGTGAAACGGTGCGGGTGAGTTACAGCCAACTTTATCTTTTGCTATGAAAAATTTTCTGATATGAACGAAGTTATCTCGAGAACCGTTGATCGCACCTGGAAAATTCCGGTGCCATCGGCTTCAGCTCGTCGAAATACACCTAGTAAAGAAGTTTGAAGCAGCTGTGAAACGGTGCGGGTGAGTTACAGCCAACTTTATCTTTTGCTATGAAAAATTTTCTGATATGAACGAAGTTATCTCGAGAACCGTTGATCGCACCTGGAAAATTCCAGTGCCATCGGCTTCAGCTCGTCGAAATACCCCTAGTAAAGAAGTTTGAAGCAGCTGTGAACTGTTGCTGGTGAGTTATATCCAAGTTTAGCAATTACTATGAAAAATTTTCTGATATGAACGAAGTTATCTCGAGAACCGTTCGTCGCACATCTAAAATTTCTGTTCCATCCGCTTCAGCTCGTCGAAATACCCCCCGAAGGCAATTTTCAAACGGCTGCATTCAGTTGTCGGGGAAATAATTGCAGTCTTATCCGTTTTAGTGAAAATCGTGCGTTTCAGCAGCTGAAAAACACTTTTTTGAAGAAAAATTTTTTGAAATCTTGCATTTTGACGCTTTGCGACACCGTAGATGGCTGCATGGCATCATTTTGTAGTACCGCACGCATTTTTTATAGCGATCTGACGCCGTTTTTTGATTCACATCTTTCGCCCTATGGTCGACGTTCTCTGAAGAACCGTTGATCGCACCTGAAAAATTCCTGTTGCATCGGCTTCAGTAGGACGAAATACACCTAGTACGATGTTTAGCAACGGCTGTGAACTGTTGCGGGTGAGTTACAGCCAACTTTATCTTTTACTATGAAAAATTTTCTGATATGAACGAAGTTATCTCGAGAACCGTTGATCGCACCTGGAAAATTCCGGTGCCATCGGCTTCAGCTCGTCGGCATACACCTAGTAAAGAAGTTTAAAACAGCTGTGAACTGTTGCGGGTGAGTTATATCCAAGATTAGCTATTACTATGAAAAATTTTCTGATATGAACGACGTTATCTCGAGAACCGTTGATCGCACATCTAAAATTTTTGTTCCATCGGCTTCAGCTCGTCGAAATACCCCCGGAAGGAAATTTTCAAACGGCTGCATTCCCTTGTCGGGGAAATAATTGCAGTATTATCCGTTTTGGTGAAATTCGTGCGTTTCAGCAGCTGAAAAACACGTTTTGACGAAAAATTTGTTGAAATCTTGCATTTTGACGCTGTACGACACCGTCGATGGCTGCATGGCATCATTTTGTAGTACCGCACGCATTTTTTATACCGATCCGACGCTGTTTGTTGATTCACATCTTTCGCCCTATGGTCGACGTTCTCCGAAGAACCGTTGATCGCGCCTGAAAAACTCCTGATTCATCGGCTTCGGTAGGACGAAATACACCTAGTAAGATGTTTAGCAACGGCTGTGAATTGTTGTGGGTGAGTTACAGCCAACTTTATCTTTTACTATGAAAAATTTTCTGATATGAACGAAGTTATCTCGAGAACCGTTGATCGCACATCTAAAATTTTTGTTCCATCGGCTTCAGCTCGTCGAAATACACCTAGTAACGACGTTTGAAACAGCTGTGAACTGTTGCGGGTGTGTTATATCCAAGTTTAGCTATTACTAAGAAAAAGTTTCTGATATGAACGAAGCTATCTCGAGAACCGTTAATCGCACCTGGAAAATTCCGGTGCCATCGGCTTCAGCTGGTCGAAATACACCTAGTAAAGAAGTTTAAAACAGCTGTGAACTGTTGCGGGGGAGTTATATCCAAGTTTAGCTATTACTAAGAAAAATTTTCTGATATGAACGAAGCTATCTCGAGAACCGTTGATCGCGCCTGAAAAACTCCTGTTTCATCGGCTTCGGTAGGACGAAATACACCTAGCAAGATGTTTAGCAACGGCTGTGAATTGTTGTGGGTGAGTTACAGCCAACTTTATCTTTTACTATGAAAAATTTTCTGATATGAACGAAGTTATCTCGAGAGCCGTTGATCGCACCTGGAAAATTCCGTTGCCATCGGCTTCAGCTCGTCGAAATACACCTAGTAAAGAAGTTTGAAACAGCTGTGAACTGTTGCGGGTGAGTTATATCCAAGTTTAGCTATTACTAAGAAAAATTTTCTGATATGAACGAAGCTATCTCGAGAACCGTTGATCGCACCTGGAAAATTCCGGTGCCATCGGCTTCAGCTCGTCGAAATACACCTAGTAAAGAAGTTTGAAACAGCTGTGAACTGTTGCGGGTGAGTTATATCCAAGTTTAGCTATTACTAAGAACAATTTACTGATATGAACGAAGCTATCTCGAGAACCGTTGATCGCACCTGGAAAATTCCGGTGCCATCGACTTCAGCTCATCGAAATACACCTAGTAAAGAAGTTTAAAACAGCTGTGATCTGTTGCGGGTGAGTTATATCCAAGTTTAGCTATTACTAAGAAAAATTTTCTGATATGCACGAAGCTATCTCGAGAACCGTTGATCGCACCTGGAAAATTCCGGTGCCATCGGCTTCAGCTCGTCGGAATACACCGAGCAAAGAAGTTTGAAACAGCTGTGAACTGTTGCGGGTGAGTTATATCCAAGTTTAGCTATTACTAAGAAAAATTTTCTGATATGAACGAAGCTATCTCGAGAACCGTTGATAGCACCTGGAAAATTCCGGTGCCATCGGCTTCAGCTCGTCGAAATACACCGAGCAAAGAAGTTTGAAACAGCTGTGAACTGTTGCGGGTGAGTTATATCCAAGTTTAGCTATTACTAAGAAAAATTTTCTGATATGAACGAAGCTATCTCGAGAACCGGTGATCGCACCTGGAAAATTCCGGTGCCATCGGCTTCAGCTCGTCGGCATACACCTAGTAAAGAAGTTTAAAACAGCTGTGAACTGTTGCGGGTGAGTTATATCCAAGATTAGCTATTACAATGAAAAATTTTCTGATATGAACGACGTTATCTCGAGAACCGTTGATCGCACCTGGAAAATTCCGGTGCCATCGGCTTCAGCTCGTCGAAATACATCGAGCAAAGACGTTTCAAACAGCTGTGAACCGTTGTGGGTGCGTTATATCCAAGTTTAGCTATTACTAAGAACAATTTACTGATATGAACGAAGCTATCTCGAGAACCGTTGATCGCACCTGGAAAATTCCGGTGCCATCGACTTCAGCTCATCGAAATACACCTAGTGAAGAAGTTTAAAACAGCTGTGATCTGTTGCGGGTGAGTTATATCCAAGTTTAGCTATTACTAAGAAAAATTTTCTGATATGAACGAAGCTATCTCGAGAACCGTTGATCGCGCCTGAAAAACTCCTGTTTCATCGGCTTCGGTAGGACGAAATACACCTAGCAAGATGTTTAGCAACGGCTGTGAATTGTTGTGGGTGAGTTACAGCCAACTTTATCTTTTACTATGAAAAATTTTCTGATATGAACGAAGTTATCTCGAGAGCCGTTGATCGCACCTGGAAAATTCCGTTGCCATCGGCTTCAGCTCGTCGAAATACACCTAGTAAAGAAGTTTGAAACAGCTGTGAACTGTTGCGGGTGAGTTATATCCAAGTTTAGCTATTACTAAGAAAAATTTTCTGATATGAACGAAGCTATCTCGAGAACCGTTGATCGCACCTGGAAAATTCCGGTGCCATCGGCTTCAGCTCGTCGAAATACACCTAGTAAAGAAGTTTGAAACAGCTGTGAACTGTTGCGGGTGAGTTATATCCAAGTTTAGCTATTACTAAGAACAATTTACTGATATGAACGAAGCTATCTCGAGAACCGTTGATCGCACCTGGAAAATTCCGGTGCCATCGACTTCAGCTCATCGAAATACACCTAGTAAAGAAGTTTAAAACAGCTGTGATCTGTTGCGGGTGAGTTATATCCAAGTTTAGCTATTACTAAGAAAAATTTTCTGATATGCACGAAGCTATCTCGAGAACCGTTGATCGCACCTGGAAAATTCCGGTGCCATCGGCTTCAGCTCGTCGGAATACACCGAGCAAAGAAGTTTGAAACAGCTGTGAACTGTTGCGGGTGAGTTATATCCAAGTTTAGCTATTACTAAGAAAAATTTTCTGATATGAACGAAGCTATCTCGAGAACCGTTGATAGCACCTGGAAAATTCCGGTGCCATCGGCTTCAGCTCGTCGAAATACACCGAGCAAAGAAGTTTGAAACAGCTGTGAACTGTTGCGGGTGAGTTATATCCAAGTTTAGCTATTACTAAGAAAAATTTTCTGATATGAACGAAGCTATCTCGAGAACCGGTGATCGCACCTGGAAAATTCCGGTGCCATCGGCTTCAGCTCGTCGGCATACACCTAGTAAAGAAGTTTAAAACAGCTGTGAACTGTTGCGGGTGAGTTATATCCAAGATTAGCTATTACAATGAAAAATTTTCTGATATGAACGACGTTATCTCGAGAACCGTTGATCGCACATCTAAAATTTTTGTTCCATCGGCTTCAGCTCGTCGAAATACCCCCGGAAGGAAATTTTCAAACGGCTGCATTCCCTTGTCGGGGAAATAATTGCAGTATTATCCGTTTTGGTGAAATTCGTGCGTTTCAGCAGCTGAAAAACACGTTTTGACGAAAAATTTGTTGAAATCTTGCATTTTGACGCTGTACGACACCGTCGATGGCTGCATGGCATCATTTTGTAGTACCGCACGCATTTTTTATACCGATCCGACGCTGTTTGTTGATTCACATCTTTCGCCCTATGGTCGACGTTCTCCGAAGAACCGTTGATCGCGCCTGAAAAACTCCTGTTTCATCGGCTTCGGTAGGACGAAATACACCTAGTAAGATGTTTAGCAACGGCTGTGAATTGTTGTGGGTGAGTTACAGCCAACTTTATCTTTTACTATGAAAAATTTTCTGATATGAACGAAGTTATCTCGAGAACCGTTGATCGCACATCTAAAATTTTTGTTCCATCGGCTTCAGCTCGTCGAAATACACCTAGTAACGAAGTTTGAAACGGCTGTGAACTGTTGCGGGTGTGTTATATCCAAGTTTAGCTATTACTAAGAAAAATTTTTTGATATGAACGAAGCTATCTCGAGAACCGTTGATCGCACCTGGAAAATTCCGGTGCCATCGGCTTCAGCTCGTCGAAATACACCTAGTAAAGAAGTTTAAAACAGCTGTGAACTGTTGCGGGTGAGTTATATCCAAAATTAGCTATTACTATGAAAAATTTTCTGATATGAACGAAACTATCTCGAGAACCGTTGATCGCACCTGGAAAATTCCGGTGCCATCGGCTTCAGCTCGTCGAAATACACCTAGTACAGAAGTTTGAAACAGCTGTGAACTGTTGCGGGTGAGTTATATCCAAGTTTAGCTATTACTAAGAAAAATTTTGTGATATGAACGAAGCTATCTCGAGAACCGTTGATCGCACCTGGAAAATTCCGGTGCCATCGGCTTCAGCTCGTCGAAATACATCGAGCAAAGACGTTTCAAACAGCTGTGAACCGTTGTGGGTGCGTTATATCCAAGTTTAGCTATTACTAAGAACAATTTACTGATATGAACGAAGCTATCTCGAGAACCGTTGATCGCACCTGGAAAATTCCGGTGCCATCGACTTCAGCTCATCGAAATACACCTAGTGAAGAAGTTTAAAACAGCTGTGATCTGTTGCGGGTGAGTTATATCCAAGTTTAGCTATTACTAAGAAAAATTTTCTGATATGCACGAAGCTATCTCGAGAACCGTTGATCGCACCTGGAAAATTCCGGTGCCATCGGCTTCAGCTCGTCGGAATACACCGAGCAAAGAAGTTTGAAACAGCTGTGAACTGTTGCGGGTGAGTTATATCCAAGTTTAGCTATTACTAAGAAAAATTTTCTGATATGAACGAAGCTATCTCGAGAACCGTTGATCGCACCTGGAGAATTCCGGTGCCATCGGCTTCAGCTCGTCGAAATACACCGAGCAAAGAAGTTTGAAACAGCTGTGAACTGTTGCGGGTGAGTTATATCCAAGTTTAGCTATTACTAAGAAAAATTTTCTGATATGAACGAAGCTATCTCGAGAACCGGTGATCGCACCTGGAAAATTCCGGTGCCATCGGCTTCAGCTCGTCGGCATACACCTAGTAAAGAAGTTTAAAACAGCTGTGAACTGTTGCGGGTGAGTTATATCCAAGATTAGCTATTACTATGAAAAATTTTCTGATATGAACGACGTTATCTCGAGAACCGTTGATCGCACATCTAAAATTTTTGTTCCATCGGCTTCAGCTCGTCGAAATACCCCCGGAAGGAAATTTTCAAACGGCTGCATTCCCTTGTCGGGGAAATAATTGCAGTATTATCCGTTTTGGTGAAATTCGTGCGTTTCAGCAGCTGAAAAACACGTTTTGACGAAAAATTTGTTGAAATCTTGCATTTTGACGCTGTACGACACCGTCGATGGCTGCATGGCATCATTTTGTAGTACCGCACGCATTTTTTATACCGATCCGACGCTGTTTGTTGATTCACATCTTTCGCCCTATGGTCGACGTTCTCCGAAGAACCGTTGATCGCGCCTGAAAAACTCCTGTTTCATCGGCTTCGGTAGGACGAAATACACCTAGTAAGATGTTTAGCAACGGCTGTGAATTGTTGTGGGTGAGTTACAGCCAACATTATCTTTTACTATGAAAAATTTTCTGATATGAACGAAGTTATCTCGAGAGCCGTTGATCGCACCTGGAAAATTCCATTGCCATCGGCTTCAGCTCGTCGAAATACACCTAGTAAAGAAGTTTGAAACAGCTGTGAACTGTTGCGGGTGAGTTATATCCAAGTTTAGCTATTACTAAGAAAAATTTTCTGATATGAACGAAGCTATCTCGAGAACCGTTGATCGCACCTGGAAAATTCCGGTGCCATCGGCTTCAGCTCGTCGAAATACACCTAGTAAAGAAGTTTGAAACAGCTGTGAACTGTTGCGGGTGAGTTATATCCAAGTTTAGCTATTACTAAGAACAATTTACTGATATGAACGAAGCTATCTCGAGAACCGTTGATCGCACCTGGAAAATTCCGGTGCCATCGACTTCAGCTCATCGAAATACACCTAGTAGAGAAGTTTAAAACAGCTGTGATCTGTTGCGGGTGAGTTATATCCAAGTTTAGCTATTACTAAGAAAAATTTTCTGATATGCACGAAGCTATCTCGAGAACCGTTGATCGCACCTGGAAAATTCCGGTGCCATCGGCTTCAGCTCGTCGGAATACACCGAGCAAAGAAGTTTGAAACAGCTGTGAACTGTTGCGGGTGAGTTATATCCAAGTTTAGCTATTACTAAGAAAAATTTTCTGATATGAACGAAGCTATCTCGAGAACCGTTGATCGCACCTGGAAAATTCCGGTGCCATCGGCTTCAGCTCGTCGAAATACACCGAGCAAAGAAGTTTGAAACAGCTGTGAACTGTTGCGGGTGAGTTATATCCAAGTTTAGCTATTACTAAGAAAAATTTTCTGATATGAACGAAGCTATCTCGAGAACCGTTGATCGCACATCTAAAATTTTTGTTCCATCGGCTTCAGCTCGTCGAAATACCCCCGGAAGGAAATTTTCAAACGGCTGCATTCCCTTGTCGGGGAAATAATTGCAGTATTATCCGTTTTGGTGAAATTCGTGCGTTTCAGCAGCTGAAAAACACGTTTTGACGAAAAATTTGTTGAAATCTTGCATTTTGACGCTGTACGACACCGTCGATGGCTGCATGGCATCATTTTGTAGTACCGCACGCATTTTTTATACCGATCCGACGCTGTTTGTTGATTCACATCTTTCGCCCTATGGTCGACGTTCTCCGAAGAACCGTTGATCGCGCCTGAAAAACTCCTGTTTCATCGGCTTCGGTAGGACGAAATACACCTAGTAAGATGTTTAGCAACGGCTGTGAATTGTTGTGGGTGAGTTACAGCCAACTTTATCTTTTACTATGAAAAATTTTCTGATATGAACGAAGTTATCTCGAGAACCGTTGATCGCACATCTAAAATTTTTGTTCCATCGGCTTCAGCTCGTCGAAATACACCTAGTAACGAAGTTTGAAACAGCTGTGAACTGTTGCGGGTGTGTTATATCCAAGTTTAGCTATTACTAAGAAAAATTTTTTGATATGAACGAAGCTATCTCGAGAACCGTTGATCGCACCTGGAAAATTCCGGTGCCATCGGCTTCAGCTCGTCGAAATACACCTAGTAAAGAAGTTTAAAACAGCTGTGAACTGTTGCGGGTGAGTTATATCCAAAATTAGCTATTACTATGAAAAATTTTCTGATATGAACGAAACTATCTCGAGAACCGTTGATCGCACCTGGAAAATTCCGGTGCCATCGGCTTCAGCTCGTCGAAATACACCTAGTACAGAAGTTTGAAACAGCTGTGAACTGTTGCGGGTGAGTTATATCCAAGTTTAGCTATTACTAAGAAAAATTTTGTGATATGAACGAAGCTATCTCGAGAACCGTTGATCGCACCTGGAAAATTCCGGTGCCATCGGCTTCAGCTCGTCGAAATACATCGAGCAAAGACGTTTCAAACAGCTGTGAACCGTTGTGGGTGCGTTATATCCAAGTTTAGCTATTACTAAGAACAATTTACTGATATGAACGAAGCTATCTCGAGAACCGTTGATCGCACCTGGAAAATTCCGGTGCCATCGACTTCAGCTCATCGAAATACACCTAGTGAAGAAGTTTAAAACAGCTGTGATCTGTTGCGGGTGAGTTATATCCAAGTTTAGCTATTACTAAGAAAAATTTTCTGATATGCACGAAGCTATCTCGAGAACCGTTGATCGCACCTGGAAAATTCCGGTGCCATCGGCTTCAGCTCGTCGGAATACACCGAGCAAAGAAGTTTGAAACAGCTGTGAACTGTTGCGGGTGAGTTATATCCAAGTTTAGCTATTACTAAGAAAAATTTTCTGATATGAACGAAGCTATCTCGAGAACCGTTGATCGCACCTGGAAAATTCCGGTGCCATCGGCTTCAGCTCGTCGGAATACACCGAGCAAAGAAGTTTGAAACAGCTGTGAACTGTTGCGGGTGAGTTATATCCAAGTTTAGCTATTACTAAGAAAAATTTTCTGATATGAACGAAGCTATCTCGAGAACCGGTGATCGCACCTGGAAAATTCCGGTGCCATCGGCTTCAGCTCGTCGGCATACACCTAGTAAAGAAGTTTAAAACAGCTGTGAACTGTTGCGGGTGAGTTATATCCAAGATTAGCTATTACTATGAAAAATTTTCTGATATGAACGACGTTATCTCGAGAACCGTTGATCGCACATCTAAAATTTTTGTTCCATCGGCTTCAGCTCGTCGAAATACCCCCGGAAGGAAATTTTCAAACGGCTGCATTCCCTTGTCGGGGAAATAATTGCAGTATTATCCGTTTTGGTGAAATTCGTGCGTTTCAGCAGCTGAAAAACACGTTTTGACGAAAAATTTGTTGAAATCTTGCATTTTGACGCTGTACGACACCGTCGATGGCTGCATGGCATCATTTTGTAGTACCGCACGCATTTTTTATACCGATCCGACGCTGTTTGTTGATTCACATCTTTCGCCCTATGGTCGACGTTCTCCGAAGAACCGTTGATCGCGCCTGAAAAACTCCTGTTTCATCGGCTTCGGTAGGACGAAATACACCTAGTAAGATGTTTAGCAACGGCTGTGAATTGTTGTGGGTGAGTTACAGCCAACTTTATCTTTTACTATGAAAAATTTTCTGATATGAACGAAGTTATCTCGAGAGCCGTTGATCGCACCTGGAAAATTCCATTGCCATCGGCTTCAGCTCGTCGAAATACACCTAGTAAAGAAGTTTGAAACAGCTGTGAACTGTTGCGGGTGAGTTATATCCAAGTTTAGCTATTACTAAGAAAAATTTTCTGATATGAACGAAGCTATCTCGAGAACCGTTGATCGCACCTGGAAAATTCCGGTGCCATCGGCTTCAGCTCGTCGAAATACACCTAGTAAAGAAGTTTGAAACAGCTGTGAACTGTTGCGGGTGAGTTATATCCAAGTTTAGCTATTACTAAGAACAATTTACTGATATGAACGAAGCTATCTCGAGAACCGTTGATCGCACCTGGAAAATTCCGGTGCCATCGACTTCAGCTCATCGAAATACACCTAGTAGAGAAGTTTAAAACAGCTGTGATCTGTTGCGGGTGAGTTATATCCAAGTTTAGCTATTACTAAGAAAAATTTTCTGATATGCACGAAGCTATCTCGAGAACCGTTGATCGCACCTGGAAAATTCCGGTGCCATCGGCTTCAGCTCGTCGGAATACACCGAGCAAAGAAGTTTGAAACAGCTGTGAACTGTTGCGGGTGAGTTATATCCAAGTTTAGCTATTACTAAGAAAAATTTTCTGATATGAACGAAGCTATCTCGAGAACCGTTGATAGCACCTGGAAAATTCCGGTGCCATCGGCTTCAGCTCGTCGAAATACACCTAGTGAAGAAGTTTAAAACAGCTGTGATCTGTTGCGGGTGAGTTATATCCAAGTTTAGCTATTACTAAGAAAAATTTTCTGATATGCACGAAGCTATCTCGAGAACCGTTGATCGCACCTGGAAAATTCCGGTGCCATCGGCTTCAGCTCGTCGGAATACACCGAGCAAAGAAGTTTGAAACAGCTGTGAACTGTTGCGGGTGAGTTATATCCAAGTTTAGCTATTACTAAGAAAAATTTTCTGATATGAACGAAGCTATCTCGAGAACCGTTGATCGCACCTGGAAAATTCCGGTGCCATCGGCTTCAGCTCGTCGGAATACACCGAGCAAAGAAGTTTGAAACAGCTGTGAACTGTTGCGGGTGAGTTATATCCAAGTTTAGCTATTACTAAGAAAAATTTTCTGATATGAACGAAGCTATCTCGAGAACCGGTGATCGCACCTGGAAAATTCCGGTGCCATCGGCTTCAGCTCGTCGGCATACACCTAGTAAAGAAGTTTAAAACAGCTGTGAACTGTTGCGGGTGAGTTATATCCAAGATTAGCTATTACTATGAAAAATTTTCTGATATGAACGACGTTATCTCGAGAACCGTTGATCGCACATCTAAAATTTTTGTTCCATCGGCTTCAGCTCGTCGAAATACCCCCGGAAGGAAATTTTCAAACGGCTGCATTCCCTTGTCGGGGAAATAATTGCAGTATTATCCGTTTTGGTGAAATTCGTGCGTTTCAGCAGCTGAAAAACACGTTTTGACGAAAAATTTGTTGAAATCTTGCATTTTGACGCTGTACGACACCGTCGATGGCTGCATGGCATCATTTTGTAGTACCGCACGCATTTTTTATACCGATCCGACGCTGTTTGTTGATTCACATCTTTCGCCCTATGGTCGACGTTCTCCGAAGAACCGTTGATCGCGCCTGAAAAACTCCTGTTTCATCGGCTTCGGTAGGACGAAATACACCTAGTAAGATGTTTAGCAACGGCTGTGAATTGTTGTGGGTGAGTTACAGCCAACTTTATCTTTTACTATGAAAAATTTTCTGATATGAACGAAGTTATCTCGAGAGCCGTTGATCGCACCTGGAAAATTCCATTGCCATCGGCTTCAGCTCGTCGAAATACACCTAGTAAAGAAGTTTGAAACAGCTGTGAACTGTTGCGGGTGAGTTATATCCAAGTTTAGCTATTACTAAGAAAAATTTTCTGATATGAACGAAGCTATCTCGAGAACCGTTGATCGCACCTGGAAAATTCCGGTGCCATCGGCTTCAGCTCGTCGAAATACACCTAGTAAAGAAGTTTGAAACAGCTGTGAACTGTTGCGGGTGAGTTATATCCAAGTTTAGCTATTACTAAGAACAATTTACTGATATGAACGAAGCTATCTCGAGAACCGTTGATCGCACCTGGAAAATTCCGGTGCCATCGACTTCAGCTCATCGAAATACACCTAGTAGAGAAGTTTAAAACAGCTGTGATCTGTTGCGGGTGAGTTATATCCAAGTTTAGCTATTACTAAGAAAAATTTTCTGATATGCACGAAGCTATCTCGAGAACCGTTGATCGCACCTGGAAAATTCCGGTGCCATCGGCTTCAGCTCGTCGGAATACACCGAGCAAAGAAGTTTGAAACAGCTGTGAACTGTTGCGGGTGAGTTATATCCAAGTTTAGCTATTACTAAGAAAAATTTTCTGATATGAACGAAGCTATCTCGAGAACCGTTGATAGCACCTGGAAAATTCCGGTGCCATCGGCTTCAGCTCGTCGAAATACACCGAGCAAAGAAGTTTGAAACAGCTGTGAACTGTTGCGGGTGAGTTATATCCAAGTTTAGCTATTACTAAGAAAAATTTTCTGATATGAACGAAGCTATCTCGAGAACCGGTGATCGCACCTGGAAAATTCCGGTGCCATCGGCTTCAGCTCGTCGGCATACACCTAGTAAGGAAGTTTAAAACAGCTGTGAACTGCTGCGGGTGAGTTATATCCAAGTTTAGCTATTACTAAGAAAAATTTTGTGATATGAACGAAGCTATCTCGAGAACCGTTGATCGCACCTGGAAAATTCCGGTGCCATCGGCTTCAGCTCGTCGAAATACATCGAGCAAAGACGTTTCAAACAGCTGTGAACCGTTGTGGGTGCGTTATATCCAAGTTTAGCTATTACTAAGAACAATTTACTGATATGAACGAAGCTATCTCGAGAACCGTTGATCGCGCCTGAAAAACTCCTGTTTCATCGGCTTCGGTAGGACGAAATACACCTAGTAAGATGTTTAGCAACGGCTGTGAATTGTTGTGGGTGAGTTACAGCCAACTTTATCTTTTACTATGAAAAATTTTCTGATATGAACGAAGTTATCTCGAGAGCCGTTGATCGCACCTGGAAAATTCCATTGCCATCGGCTTCAGCTCGTCGAAATACACCTAGTAAAGAAGTTTGAAACAGCTGTGAACTGTTGCGGGTGAGTTATATCCAAGTTTAGCTATTACTAAGAAAAATTTTCTGATATGAACGAAGCTATCTCGAGAACCGTTGATCGCACCTGGAAAATTCCGGTGCCATCGGCTTCAGCTCGTCGAAATACACCTAGTAAAGAAGTTTGAAACAGCTGTGAACTGTTGCGGGTGAGTTATATCCAAGTTTAGCTATTACTAAGAACAATTTACTGATATGAACGAAGCTATCTCGAGAACCGTTGATCGCACCTGGAAAATTCCGGTGCCATCGACTTCAGCTCATCGAAATACACCTAGTAGAGAAGTTTAAAACAGCTGTGATCTGTTGCGGGTGAGTTATATCCAAGTTTAGCTATTACTAAGAAAAATTTTCTGATATGCACGAAGCTATCTCGAGAACCGTTGATCGCACCTGGAAAATTCCGGTGCCATCGGCTTCAGCTCGTCGGAATACACCGAGCAAAGAAGTTTGAAACAGCTGTGAACCGTTGTGGGTGCGTTATATCCAAGTTTAGCTATTACTAAGAACAATTTACTGATATGAACGAAGCTATCTCGAGAACCGTTGATCGCGCCTGAAAAACTCCTGTTTCATCGGCTTCGGTAGGACGAAATACACCTAGTAAGATGTTTAGCAACGGCTGTGAATTGTTGTGGGTGAGTTACAGCCAACTTTATCTTTTACTATGAAAAATTTTCTGATATGAACGAAGTTATCTCGAGAGCCGTTGATCGCACCTGGAAAATTCCATTGCCATCGGCTTCAGCTCGTCGAAATACACCTAGTAAAGAAGTTTGAAACAGCTGTGAACTGTTGCGGGTGAGTTATATCCAAGTTTAGCTATTACTGAGAAAAATTTTCTGATATGAACGAAGCTATCTCGAGAACCGTTGATCGCACCTGGAAAATTCCGGTGCCATCGGCTTCAGCTCGTCGAAATACACCTAGTAAAGAAGTTTGAAACAGCTGTGAACTGTTGCGGGTGAGTTATATCCAAGTTTAGCTATTACTAAGAACAATTTACTGATATGAACGAAGCTATCTCGAGAACCGTTGATCGCACCTGGAAAATTCCGGTGCCATCGACTTCAGCTCATCGAAATACACCTAGTAAAGAAGTTTAAAACAGCTGTGATCTGTTGCGGGTGAGTTATATCCAAGTTTAGCTATTACTAAGAAAAATTTTCTGATATGCACGAAGCTATCTCGAGAACCGTTGATCGCACCTGGAAAATTCCGGTGCCATCGGCTTCAGCTCGTCGGAATACAACGAGCAAAGAAGTTTGAAACAGCTGTAAACTGTTGCGGGTGAGTTATATCCAAGTTTAGCTATTACTAAGAAAAATTTTCTGATATGAACGAAGCTATCTCGAGAACCGTTGATAGCACCTGGAAAATTCCGGTGCCATCGGCTTCAGCTCGTCGAAATACACCGAGCAAAGAAGTTTGAAACAGCTGTGAACTGTTGCGGGTGAGTTATATCCAAGTTTAGCTATTACTAAGAAAAATTTTCTGATATGAACGAAGCTATCTCGAGAACCGGTGATCGCACCTGGAAAATTCCGGTGCCATCGGCTTCAGCTCGTCGGCATACACCTAGTAAAGAAGTTTAAAACAGCTGTGAACTGTTGCGGGTGAGTTATATCCAAGATTAGCTATAACTATGAAAAATTTTCTGATATGAACGACGTTATCTCGAGAACCGTTGATCGCACATCTAAAATTTTTGTTCCATCGGCTTCAGCTCGTCGAAATACCCCCGGAAGGAAATTTTCAAACGGCTGCATTCCCTTGTCGGGGAAATAATTGCAGTATTATCCGTTTTGGTGAAATTCGTGCGTTTCAGCAGCTGAAAAACACGTTTTGACGAAAAATTTGTTGAAATCTTGCATTTTGACGCTGTACGACACCGTCGATGGCTGCATGGCATCATTTTGTAGTACCGCACGCATTTTTTATACCGATCCGACGCTGTTTGTTGATTCACATCTTTCGCCCTATGGTCGACGTTCTCCGAAGAACCGTTGATCGCGCCTGAAAAACTCCTGTTTCATCGGCTTCGGTAGGACGAAATACACCTAGTAAGATGTTTAGCAACGGCTGTGAATTGTTGTGGGTGAGTTACAGCCAACTTTATCTTTTACTATGAAAAATTTTCTGATATGAACGAAGTTATCTCGAGAACCGTTGATCGCACATCTAAAATTTTTGTTCCATCGGCTTCAGCTCGTCGAAATACACCTAGTAACGAAGTTTGAAACAGCTGTGAACTGTTGCGGGTGTGTTATATCCAAGTTTAGCTATTACTAAGAAAAATTTTTTGATATGAACGAAGCTATCTCGAGAACCGTTGATCGCACCTGGAAAATTCCGGTGCCATCGGCTTCAGCTCGTCGAAATACACCTAGTAAAGAAGTTTAAAACAGCTGTGAACTGTTGCGGGTGAGTTATATCCAAAATTAGCTATTACTAAGAAAAATTTTCTGATATGAACGAAGCTATCTCGAGAACCGGTGATCGCACCTGGAAAATTCCGGTGCCATCGGCTTCAGCTCGTCGGCATACACCTAGTAAAGAAGTTTAAAACAGCTGTGAACTGTTGCGGGTGAGTTATATCCAAGATTAGCTATTACTATGAAAAATTTTCTGATATGAACGACGTTATCTCGAGAACCGTTGATCGCACATCTAAAATTTTTGTTCCATCGGCTTCAGCTCGTCGAAATACCCCCGGAAGGAAATTTTCAAACGGCTGCATTCCCTTGTCGGGGAAATAATTGCAGTATTATCCGTTTTGGTGAAATTCGTGCGTTTCAGCAGCTGAAAAACACGTTTTGACGAAAAATTTGTTGAAATCTTGCATTTTGACGCTGTACGACACCGTCGATGGCTGCATGGCATCATTTTGTAGTACCGCACGCATTTTTTATACCGATCCGACGCTGTTTGTTGATTCACATCTTTCGCCCTATGGTCGACGTTCTCCGAAGAACCGTTGATCGCACCTGGAAAATTCCGGTGCCATCGGCTTCAGCTCGTCGAAATACACCGAGCAAAGAAGTTTGAAACAGCTGTGAACTGTTGCGGGTGAGTTATATCCAAGTTTAGCTATTACTAAGAAAAATTTTCTGATATGAACGAAGCTATCTCGAGAACCGTTGATCGCACCTGGAAAATTCCGGTGCCATCGGCTTCAGCTCGTCGAAATACACCGAGCAAAGAAGTTTGAAACAGCTGTGAACTGTTGCGGGTGAGTTATATCCAAGATTAGCTATTACTATGAAAAATGTTCTGATATGAACGAAGTTATCTCGAGAACCGTTGATCGCACCTGGAAAATTCCGGTGCCATCGGCTTCAGCTCGTCGAAATACACCTAGTAAAGAAGTTTAAAACAGCTGTGAACTGTTGCGGGGGAGTTATATCCAAGTTTATCTATTACTAAGAAAAATTTTCTGATATGAACGAAGCTATCTCGAGAACCGTTGATCGCGCCTGAAAAACTCCTGTTTCATCGGCTTCGGTAGGACGAAATACACCTAGTAAGATGTTTAGCAACGGCTGTGAATTGTTGTGGGTGAGTTACAGCCAACTTTATCTTTTACTATGAAAAATTTTCTGATATGAACGAAGTTATCTCGAGAGCCGTTGATCGCACCTGGAAAATTCCATTGCCATCGGCTTCAGCTCGTCGAAATACACCTAGTAAAGAAGTTTGAAACAGCTGTGAACTGTTGCGGGTGAGTTATATCCAAGTTTAGCTATTACTAAGAAAAATTTTCTGATATGAACGAAGCTATCTCGAGAACCGTTGATCGCACCTGGAAAATTCCGGTGCCATCGGCTTCAGCTCGTCGAAATACACCTAGTAAAGAAGTTTGAAACAGCTGTGAACTGTTGCGGGTGAGTTATATCCAAGTTTAGCTATTACTAAGAAGTATTTACTGATATGAACGAAGCTATCTCGAGAACCGTTGATCGCACCTGGAAAATTCCGGTGCAATCGACTTAAGGTCATCGAAATACACCTAGTAAAGAAGTTTAAAACAGCTGTGATCTGTTGCGGGTGAGTTATATCCAAGTTTAGCTATTACTAAGAAAAATTTTCTGATATGCACGAAGCTATCTCGAGAACCGTTGATCGCACCTGGAAAATTCCGGTGCCATCGGCTACAGCTCGTCGGAATACACCGAGCAAAGAAGTTTGAAACAGCTGTGAACTGTTGCGGGTGAGTTATATCCAAGTTTAGCTATTACTAAGAAAAATTTTCTGATATGAACGAAGCTATCTCGAGAACCGTTGATAGCACCTGGAAAATTCCGGTGCCATCGGCTTCAGCTCGTCGAAATACACCGAGCAAAGAAGTTTGAAACAGCTGTGAACTGTTGCGGGTGAGTTATATCCAAGTTTAGCTATTACTAAGAAAAATTTTCTGATATGAACGAAGCTATCTCGAGAACCGTTGATCGCACCTGGAAAATTCCGGTGCCATCGGCTTCAGCTCGTCGAAATACACCTAGTAAAGAAGTTTTAAACAGCTGTGAACTGTTGCGGGGGAGTTATATCCAAGTTTATCTATTACTAAGAAAAATTTTCTGATATGAACGAAGCTATCTCGAGAACCGTTGATCGCGCCTGAAAAACTCCTGTTTCATCGGCTTCGGTAGGACGAAATACACCTAGTAAGATGTTTAGCAACGGCTGTGAATTGTTGTGGGTGAGTTACAGCCAACTTTATCTTTTACTATGAAAAATTTTCTGATATGAACGAAGTTATCTCGAGAGCCGTTGATCGCACCTGGAAAATTCCATTGCCATCGGCTTCAGCTCGTCGAAATACACCTAGTAAAGAAGTTTGACACAGCTGTGAACTGTTGCGGGTGAGTTATATCCAAGTTTAGCTATTACTAAGAAAAATTTTCTGATATGAACGAAGCTATCTCGAGAACCGTTGATCGCACCTGGAAAATTCCGGTGCCATCGGCTTCAGCTCGTCGAAATACACCTAGTAAAGAAGTTTGAAACAGCTGTGAACTGTTGCGGGTGAGTTATATCCAAGTTTAGCTATTACTAAGAACAATTTACTGATATGAACGGAGCTATCTCGAGAACCGTTGATCGCACCTGGAAAATTCCGGTGCCATCGGCTTCAGCTCGTCGGAATACACCGAGCAAAGAAGTTTGAAACAGCTGTGAACTGTTGCGGGTGAGTTATATCCAAGTTTAGCTATTACTAAGAAAAATTTTCTGATATGAACGAAGCTATCTCGAGAACCGTTGATAGCACCTGGAAAATTCCGGTGCCATCGGCTTCAGCTCGTCGAAATACACCGAGCAAAGAAGTTTGAAACAGCTGTGAACTGTTGCGGGTGAGTTATATCCAAGTTTAGCTATTACTAAGAAAAATTTTCTGATATGAACGAAGCTATCTCGAGAACCGGTGATCGCACCTGGAAAATTCCGGTGCCATCGGCTTCAGCTCGTCGGCATACACCTAGTAAAGAAGTTTAAAACAGCTGTGAACTGTTGCGGGTGAGTTATATCCAAGATTAGCTATTACTATGAAAAATTTTCTGATATGAACGACGTTATCTCGAGAACCGTTGATCGCACATCTAAAATTTTTGTTCCATCGGCTTCAGCTCGTCGAAATACCCCCGGAAGGAAATTTTCAAACGGCTGCATTCCCTTGTCGGGGAAATAATTGCAGTATTATCCGTTTTGGTGAAATTCGTGCGTTTCAGCAGCTGAAAAACACGTTTTGACGAAAAATTTGTTGAAATCTTGCATTTTGACGCTGTACGACACCGTCGATGGCTGCATGGCATCATTTTGTAGTACCGCACGCATTTTTTATACCGATCCGACGCTGTTTGTTGATTCACATCTTTCGCCCTATGGTCGACGTTCTCCGAAGAACCGTTGATCGCACCTGGAAAATTCCGGTGCCATCGGCTTCAGCTCGTCGAAATACATCGAGCAAAGACGTTTCAAACAGCTGTGAACCGTTGTGGGTGCGTTATATCCAAGTTTAGCTATTACTAAGAAAAATTTTCTGATATGAACGAAGCTATCTCGAGAACCGTTGATCGCACTTGGAAAATTCCGGTGCCATCGGCTTCAGCTCATCGAAATACACCTAGTAAAGAAGTTTAAAACAGCTGTGAACTGTTGCAGGTGAGTTATATCCAAGTTTAGCTATTACTAAGAAAAATTTTCTGATATGCACGAAGCTATCTCGAGAACCGTTGATCGCACCTGGAAAATTCCGGTGCCATCGGCTTCAGCTCGTCGAAATACACCGAGCAAAGAAGTTTGAAACAGCTGTGAACTGTTGCGGGTGAGTTATATCCAAGTTTAGCTATTACTAAGAAAAATTTTCTGATATGAACGAAGCTATCTCGAGAACCGTTGATCGCGCCTGAAAAACTCCTGTTTCATCGGCTTCGGTAGGACGAAATACACCTTGTAAGATGTTTAGCAACGGCTGTGAATTGTTGTGGGTGAGTTACAGCCAACTTTATCTTTTACTATGAAAAATTTTCTGATATGAACGAAGTTATCTCGAGAGCCGTTGATCGCACCTGGAAAATTCCATTGCCATCGGCTTCAGCTCGTCGAAATACACCTAGTAAAGAAGTTTGACACAGCTGTGAACTGTTGCGGGTGAGTTATATCCAAGTTTAGCTATTACTAAGAAAAATTTTCTGATATGAACGAAGCTATCTCGAGAACCGTTGATCGCACCTGGAAAATTCCGGTGCCATCGGCTTCAGCTCGTCGAAATACACCTAGTAAAGAAGTTTGAAACAGCTGTGAACTGTTGCGGGTGAGTTATATCCAAGTTTAGCTATTACTAAGAACAATTTACTGATATGAACGAAGCTATCTCGAGAACCGTTGATCGCACCTGGAAAATTCCGGTGCCATCGGCTTCAGCTCGTCGGAATACACCGAGCAAAGAAGTTTGAAACAGCTGTGAACTGTTGCGGGTGAGTTATATCCAAGTTTAGCTATTACTAAGAAAAATTTTCTGATATGAACGAAGCTATCTCGAGAACCGTTGATAGCACCTGGAAAATTCCGGTGCCATCGGCTTCAGCTCGTCGAAATACACCGAGCAAAGAAGTTTGAAACAGCTGTGAACTGTTGCGGGTGAGTTATATCCAAGTTTAGCTATTACTAAGAAAAATTTTCTGATATGAACGAAGCTATCTCGAGAACCGGTGATCGCACCTGGAAAATTCCGGTGCCATCGGCTTCAGCTCGTCGGCATACACCTAGTAAAGAAGTTTAAAACAGCTGTGAACTGTTGCGGGTGAGTTATATCCAAGTTTAGCTATTACTAAGAAAAATTTTCTGATATGCACGAAGCTATCTCGAGAACCGTTGATCGCACCTGGAAAATTCCGGTGCCATCGGCTTCAGCTCGTCGAAATACACCGAGCAAAGAAGTTTGAAACAGCTGTGAACTGTTGCGGGTGAGTTATATCCAAGTTTAGCTATTACTAAGAAAAATTTTCTGATATGAACGAAGCTATCTCGAGAACCGTTGATCGCACCTGGAAAATTCCGGTGCCATCGGCTTCAGCTCGTCGAAATACACCGAGCAAAGAAGTTTGAAACAGCTGTGAACTGTTGCGGGTGAGTTATATCCAAGATTAGCTATTACTATGAAAAATGTTCTGATATGAACGAAGTTATCTCGAGAACCGTTGATCGCACCTGGAAAATTCCGGTGCCATCGGCTTCAGCTCGTCGAAATACACCTAGTAAAGAAGTTTAAAACAGCTGTGAACTGTTGCGGGGGAGTTATATCCAAGTTTATCTATTACTAAGAAAAATTTTCTGATATGAACGAAGCTATCTCGAGAACCGTTGATCGCGCCTGAAAAACTCCTGTTTCATCGGCTTCGGTAGGACGAAATACACCTAGTAAGATGTTTAGCAACGGCTGTGAATTGTTGTGGGTGAGTTACAGCCAACTTTATCTTTTACTATGAAAAATTTTCTGATATGAACGAAGTTATCTCGAGAGCCGTTGATCGCACCTGGAAAATTCCATTGCCATCGGCTTCAGCTCGTCGAAATACACCTAGTAAAGGAGTTTGAAACAGCTGTGAACTGTTGCGGGTGAGTTATATCCAAGTTTAGCTATTACTAAGAAAAATTTTCTGATATGAACGAAGCTATCTCGAGAACCGTTGATCGCACCTGGAAAATTCCGGTGCCATCGGCTTCAGCTCGTCGAAATACACCTAGTAAAGAAGTTTGAAACAGCTGTGAACTGTTGCGGGTGAGTTATATCCAAGTTTAGCTATTACTAAGAAAAATTTTCTGATATGAACGAAGCTATCTCGAGAACCGTTGATCGCACCTGGAAAATTCCGGTGCCATCGGCTTCAGCTCGTCGAAATACACCTAGTAAAGAAGTTTGAAACAGCTGTGAACTGTTGCGGGTGAGTTATATCCAAGTTTAGCTATTACTAAGAACAATTTACTGATATGAACGAAGCTATCTCGAGAACCGTTGATCGCACCTGGAAAATTCCGGTGCCATCGACTTCAGCTCATCGAAATACACCTAGTAAAGAAGTTTAAAACAGCTGTGATCTGTTGCGGGTGAGTTATATCCAAGTTTAGCTATTACTAAGAAAAATTTTCTGATATGCACGAAGCTATCTCGAGAACCGTTGATCGCACCTGGAAAATTCCGGTGCCATCGGCTTCAGCTCGTCGGAATACACCGAGCAAAGAAGTTTGAAACAGCTGTGAACTGTTGCGGGTGAGTTATATCCAAGTTTAGCTATTACTAAGAAAAATTTTCTGATATGAACGAAGCTATCTCGAGAACCGTTGATAGCACCTGGAAAATTCCGGTGCCATCGGCTTCAGCTCGTCGAAATACACCGAGCAAAGAAGTTTGAAACAGCTGTGAACTGTTGCGGGTGAGTTATATCCAAGTTTAGCTATTACTAAGAAAAATTTTCTGATATGAACGAAGCTATCTCGAGAACCGGTGATCGCACCTGGAAAATTCCGGTGCCATCGGCTTCAGCTCGTCGGCATACACCTAGTAAAGAAGTTTAAAACAGCTGTGAACTGTTGCGGGTGAGTTATATCCAAGATTAGCTATTACTATGAAAAATTTTCTGATATGAACGACGTTATCTCGAGAACCGTTGATCGCACATCTAAAATTTTTGTTCCATCGGCTTCAGCTCGTCGAAATACCCCCGGAAGGAAATTTTCAAACGGCTGCATTCCCTTGTCGGGGAAATAATTGCAGTATTATCCGTTTTGGTGAAATTCGTGCGTTTCAGCAGCTGAAAAACACGTTTTGACGAAAAATTTGTTGAAATCTTGCATTTTGACGCTGTACGACACCGTCGATGGCTGCATGGCATCATTTTGTAGTACCGCACGCATTTTTTATACCGATCCGACGCTGTTTGTTGATTCACATCTTTCGCCCTATGGTCGACGTTCTCCGAAGAACCGTTGATCGCGCCTGAAAAACTCCTGTTTCATCGGCTTCGGTAGGACGAAATACACCTAGTAAGATGTTTAGCAACGGCTGTGAATTGTTGTGGGTGAGTTACAGCCAACTTTATCTTTTACTATGAAAAATTTTCTGATATGAACGAAGTTATCTCGAGAGCCGTTGATCGCACCTGGAAAATTCCATTGCCATCGGCTTCAGCTCGTCGAAATACACCTAGTAAAGAAGTTTGACACAGCTGTGAACTGTTGCGGGTGAGTTATATCCAAGTTTAGCTATTACTAAGAAAAATTTTCTGATATGAACGAAGCTATCTCGAGAACCGTTGATCGCACCTGGAAAATTCCGGTGCCATCGGCTTCAGCTCGTCGAAATACACCTAGTAAAGAAGTTTGAAACAGCTGTGAACTGTTGCGGGTGAGTTATATCCAAGTTTAGCTATTACTAAGAACAATTTACTGATATGAACGAAGCTATCTCGAGAACCGTTGATCGCACCTGGAAAATTCCGGTGCCATCGGCTTCAGCTCGTCGGAATACACCGAGCAAAGAAGTTTGAAACAGCTGTGAACTGTTGCGGGTGAGTTATATCCAAGTTTAGCTATTACTAAGAAAAATTTTCTGATATGAACGAAGCTATCTCGAGAACCGTTGATAGCACCTGGAAAATTCCGGTGCCATCGGCTTCAGCTCGTCGAAATACACCGAGCAAAGAAGTTTGAAACAGCTGTGAACTGTTGCGGGTGAGTTATATCCAAGTTTAGCTATTACTAAGAAAAATTTTCTGATATGAACGAAGCTATCTCGAGAACCGGTGATCGCACCTGGAAAATTCCGGTGCCATCGGCTTCAGCTCGTCGGCATACACCTAGTAAAGAAGTTTAAAACAGCTGTGAACTGTTGCGGGTGAGTTATATCCAAGATTAGCTATTACTATGAAAAATTTTCTGATATGAACGACGTTATCTCGAGAACCGTTGATCGCACATCTAAAATTTTTGTTCCATCGGCTTCAGCTCGTCGAAATACCCCCGGAAGGAAATTTTCAAACGGCTGCATTCCCTTGTCGGGGAAATAATTGCAGTATTATCCGTTTTGGTGAAATTCGTGCGTTTCAGCAGCTGAAAAACACGTTTTGACGAAAAATTTGTTGAAATCTTGCATTTTGACGCTGTACGACACCGTCGATGGCTGCATGGCATCATTTTGTAGTACCGCACGCATTTTTTATACCGATCCGACGCTGTTTGTTGATTCACATCTTTCGCCCTATGGTCGACGTTCTCCGAAGAACCGTTGATCGCACCTGGAAAATTCCGGTGCCATCGGCTTCAGCTCGTCGAAATACATCGAGCAAAGACGTTTCAAACAGCTGTGAACCGTTGTGGGTGCGTTATATCCAAGTTTAGCTATTACTAAGAAAAATTTTCTGATATGAACGAAGCTATCTCGAGAACCGTTGATCGCACTTGGAAAATTCCGGTGCCATCGGCTTCAGCTCATCGAAATACACCTAGTAAAGAAGTTTAAAACAGCTGTGAACTGTTGCAGGTGAGTTATATCCAAGTTTAGCTATTACTAAGAAAAATTTTCTGATATGCACGAAGCTATCTCGAGAACCGTTGATCGCACCTGGAAAATTCCGGTGCCATCGGCTTCAGCTCGTCGAAATACACCGAGCAAAGAAGTTTGAAACAGCTGTGAACTGTTGCGGGTGAGTTATATCCAAGTTTAGCTATTACTAAGAAAAATTTTCTGATATGAACGAAGCTATCTCGAGAACCGTTGATCGCACCTGGAAAATTCCGGTGCCATCGGCTTCAGCTCGTCGAAATACACCTAGTAAAGAAGTTTGAAACAGCTGTGAACTGTTGCGGGTGAGTTATATCCAAGTTTAGCTATTACTAAGAACAATTTACTGATATGAACGAAGCTATCTCGAGAACCGTTGATCGCACCTGGAAAATTCCGGTGCCATCGGCTTCAGCTCGTCGAAATACACCTAGTAAAGAAGTTTGAAACAGCTGTGAACTGTTGCGGGTGAGTTATATCCAAGTTTAGCTATTACTAAGAACAATTTACTGATATGAACGAAGCTATCTCGAGAACCGTTGATCGCACCTGGAAAATTCCGGTGCCATCGACTTCAGCTCATCGAAATACACCTAGTAAAGAAGTTTAAAACAGCTGTGATCTGTTGCGGGTGAGTTATATCCAAGTTTAGCTATTACTAAGAAAAATTTTCTGATATGCACGAAGCTATCTCGAGAACCGTTGATCGCACCTGGAAAATTCCGGTGCCATCGGCTTCAGCTCGTCGGAATACACCGAGCAAAGAAGTTTGAAACAGCTGTAAACTGTTGCGGGTGAGTTATATCCAAGTTTAGCTATTACTAAGAAAAATTTTCTGATATGAACGAAGCTATCTCGAGAACCGTTGATAGCACCTGGAAAATTCCGGTGCCATCGGCTTCAGCTCGTCGAAATACACCGAGCAAAGAAGTTTGAAACAGCTGTGAACTGTTGCGGGTGAGTTATATCCAAGTTTAGCTATTACTAAGAAAAATTTTCTGATATGAACGAAGCTATCTCGAGAACCGGTGATCGCACCTGGAAAATTCCGGTGCCATCGGCTTCAGCTCGTCGGCATACACCTAGTAAAGAAGTTTAAAACAGCTGTGAACTGTTGCGGGTGAGTTATATCCAAGATTAGCTATAACTATGAAAAATTTTCTGATATGAACGACGTTATCTCGAGAACCGTTGATCGCACATCTAAAATTTTTGTTCCATCGGCTTCAGCTCGTCGAAATACCCCCGGAAGGAAATTTTCAAACGGCTGCATTCCCTTGTCGGGGAAATAATTGCAGTATTATCCGTTTTGGTGAAATTCGTGCGTTTCAGCAGCTGAAAAACACGTTTTGACGAAAAATTTGTTGAAATCTTGCATTTTGACGCTGTACGACACCGTCGATGGCTGCATGGCATCATTTTGTAGTACCGCACGCATTTTTTATACCGATCCGACGCTGTTTGTTGATTCACATCTTTCGCCCTATGGTCGACGTTCTCCGAAGAACCGTTGATCGCGCCTGAAAAACTCCTGTTTCATCGGCTTCGGTAGGACGAAATACACCTAGTAAGATGTTTAGCAACGGCTGTGAATTGTTGTGGGTGAGTTACAGCCAACTTTATCTTTTACTATGAAAAATTTTCTGATATGAACGAAGTTATCTCGAGAACCGTTGATCGCACATCTAAAATTTTTGTTCCATCGGCTTCAGCTCGTCGAAATACACCTAGTAACGAAGTTTGAAACAGCTGTGAACTGTTGCGGGTGTGTTATATCCAAGTTTAGCTATTACTAAGAAAAATTTTTTGATATGAACGAAGCTATCTCGAGAACCGTTGATCGCACCTGGAAAATTCCGGTGCCATCGGCTTCAGCTCGTCGAAATACACCTAGTAAAGAAGTTTAAAACAGCTGTGAACTGTTGCGGGTGAGTTATATCCAAAATTAGCTATTACTAAGAAAAATTTTCTGATATGAACGAAGCTATCTCGAGAACCGGTGATCGCACCTGGAAAATTCCGGTGCCATCGGCTTCAGCTCGTCGGCATACACCTAGTAAAGAAGTTTAAAACAGCTGTGAACTGTTGCGGGTGAGTTATATCCAAGATTAGCTATTACTATGAAAAATTTTCTGATATGAACGACGTTATCTCGAGAACCGTTGATCGCACATCTAAAATTTTTGTTCCATCGGCTTCAGCTCGTCGAAATACCCCCGGAAGGAAATTTTCAAACGGCTGCATTCCCTTGTCGGGGAAATAATTGCAGTATTATCCGTTTTGGTGAAATTCGTGCGTTTCAGCAGCTGAAAAACACGTTTTGACGAAAAATTTGTTGAAATCTTGCATTTTGACGCTGTACGACACCGTCGATGGCTGCATGGCATCATTTTGTAGTACCGCACGCATTTTTTATACCGATCCGACGCTGTTTGTTGATTCACATCTTTCGCCCTATGGTCGACGTTCTCCGAAGAACCGTTGATCGCACCTGGAAAATTCCGGTGCCATCGGCTTCAGCTCGTCGAAATACACCGAGCAAAGAAGTTTGAAACAGCTGTGAACTGTTGCGGGTGAGTTATATCCAAGTTTAGCTATTACTAAGAAAAATTTTCTGATATGAACGAAGCTATCTCGAGAACCGTTGATCGCACCTGGAAAATTCCGGTGCCATCGGCTTCAGCTCGTCGAAATACACCGAGCAAAGAAGTTTGAAACAGCTGTGAACTGTTGCGGGTGAGTTATATCCAAGATTAGCTATTACTATGAAAAATGTTCTGATATGAACGAAGTTATCTCGAGAACCGTTGATCGCACCTGGAAAATTCCGGTGCCATCGGCTTCAGCTCGTCGAAATACACCTAGTAAAGAAGTTTAAAACAGCTGTGAACTGTTGCGGGGGAGTTATATCCAAGTTTATCTATTACTAAGAAAAATTTTCTGATATGAACGAAGCTATCTCGAGAACCGTTGATCGCGCCTGAAAAACTCCTGTTTCATCGGCTTCGGTAGGACGAAATACACCTAGTAAGATGTTTAGCAACGGCTGTGAATTGTTGTGGGTGAGTTACAGCCAACTTTATCTTTTACTATGAAAAATTTTCTGATATGAACGAAGTTATCTCGAGAGCCGTTGATCGCACCTGGAAAATTCCATTGCCATCGGCTTCAGCTCGTCGAAATACACCTAGTAAAGAAGTTTGAAACAGCTGTGAACTGTTGCGGGTGAGTTATATCCAAGTTTAGCTATTACTAAGAAAAATTTTCTGATATGAACGAAGCTATCTCGAGAACCGTTGATCGCACCTGGAAAATTCCGGTGCCATCGGCTTCAGCTCGTCGAAATACACCTAGTAAAGAAGTTTGAAACAGCTGTGAACTGTTGCGGGTGAGTTATATCCAAGTTTAGCTATTACTAAGAAGTATTTACTGATATGAACGAAGCTATCTCGAGAACCGTTGATCGCACCTGGAAAATTCCGGTGCAATCGACTTAAGGTCATCGAAATACACCTAGTAAAGAAGTTTAAAACAGCTGTGATCTGTTGCGGGTGAGTTATATCCAAGTTTAGCTATTACTAAGAAAAATTTTCTGATATGCACGAAGCTATCTCGAGAACCGTTGATCGCACCTGGAAAATTCCGGTGCCATCGGCTACAGCTCGTCGGAATACACCGAGCAAAGAAGTTTGAAACAGCTGTGAACTGTTGCGGGTGAGTTATATCCAAGTTTAGCTATTACTAAGAAAAATTTTCTGATATGAACGAAGCTATCTCGAGAACCGTTGATAGCACCTGGAAAATTCCGGTGCCATCGGCTTCAGCTCGTCGAAATACACCGAGCAAAGAAGTTTGAAACAGCTGTGAACTGTTGCGGGTGAGTTATATCCAAGTTTAGCTATTACTAAGAAAAATTTTCTGATATGAACGAAGCTATCTCGAGAACCGTTGATCGCACCTGGAAAATTCCGGTGCCATCGGCTTCAGCTCGTCGAAATACACCTAGTAAAGAAGTTTTAAACAGCTGTGAACTGTTGCGGGGGAGTTATATCCAAGTTTATCTATTACTAAGAAAAATTTTCTGATATGAACGAAGCTATCTCGAGAACCGTTGATCGCGCCTGAAAAACTCCTGTTTCATCGGCTTCGGTAGGACGAAATACACCTAGTAAGATGTTTAGCAACGGCTGTGAATTGTTGTGGGTGAGTTACAGCCAACTTTATCTTTTACTATGAAAAATTTTCTGATATGAACGAAGTTATCTCGAGAGCCGTTGATCGCACCTGGAAAATTCCATTGCCATCGGCTTCAGCTCGTCGAAATACACCTAGTAAAGAAGTTTGACACAGCTGTGAACTGTTGCGGGTGAGTTATATCCAAGTTTAGCTATTACTAAGAAAAATTTTCTGATATGAACGAAGCTATCTCGAGAACCGTTGATCGCACCTGGAAAATTCCGGTGCCATCGGCTTCAGCTCGTCGAAATACACCTAGTAAAGAAGTTTGAAACAGCTGTGAACTGTTGCGGGTGAGTTATATCCAAGTTTAGCTATTACTAAGAACAATTTACTGATATGAACGAAGCTATCTCGAGAACCGTTGATCGCACCTGGAAAATTCCGGTGCCATCGGCTTCAGCTCGTCGGAATACACCGAGCAAAGAAGTTTGAAACAGCTGTGAACTGTTGCGGGTGAGTTATATCCAAGTTTAGCTATTACTAAGAAAAATTTTCTGATATGAACGAAGCTATCTCGAGAACCGTTGATAGCACCTGGAAAATTCCGGTGCCATCGGCTTCAGCTCGTCGAAATACACCGAGCAAAGAAGTTTGAAACAGCTGTGAACTGTTGCGGGTGAGTTATATCCAAGTTTAGCTATTACTAAGAAAAATTTTCTGATATGAACGAAGCTATCTCGAGAACCGGTGATCGCACCTGGAAAATTCCGGTGCCATCGGCTTCAGCTCGTCGGCATACACCTAGTAAAGAAGTTTAAAACAGCTGTGAACTGTTGCGGGTGAGTTATATCCAAGATTAGCTATTACTATGAAAAATTTTCTGATATGAACGACGTTATCTCGAGAACCGTTGATCGCACATCTAAAATTTTTGTTCCATCGGCTTCAGCTCGTCGAAATACCCCCGGAAGGAAATTTTCAAACGGCTGCATTCCCTTGTCGGGGAAATAATTGCAGTATTATCCGTTTTGGTGAAATTCGTGCGTTTCAGCAGCTGAAAAACACGTTTTGACGAAAAATTTGTTGAAATCTTGCATTTTGACGCTGTACGACACCGTCGATGGCTGCATGGCATCATTTTGTAGTACCGCACGCATTTTTTATACCGATCCGACGCTGTTTGTTGATTCACATCTTTCGCCCTATGGTCGACGTTCTCCGAAGAACCGTTGATCGCACCTGGAAAATTCCGGTGCCATCGGCTTCAGCTCGTCGAAATACATCGAGCAAAGACGTTTCAAACAGCTGTGAACCGTTGTGGGTGCGTTATATCCAAGTTTAGCTATTACTAAGAAAAATTTTCTGATATGAACGAAGCTATCTCGAGAACCGTTGATCGCACTTGGAAAATTCCGGTGCCATCGGCTTCAGCTCATCGAAATACACCTAGTAAAGAAGTTTAAAACAGCTGTGAACTGTTGCAGGTGAGTTATATCCAAGTTTAGCTATTACTAAGAAAAATTTTCTGATATGCACGAAGCTATCTCGAGAACCGTTGATCGCACCTGGAAAATTCCGGTGCCATCGGCTTCAGCTCGTCGAAATACACCGAGCAAAGAAGTTTGAAACAGCTGTGAACTGTTGCGGGTGAGTTATATCCAAGTTTAGCTATTACTAAGAAAAATTTTCTGATATGAACGAAGCTATCTCGAGAACCGTTGATCGCGCCTGAAAAACTCCTGTTTCATCGGCTTCGGTAGGACGAAATACACCTTGTAAGATGTTTAGCAACGGCTGTGAATTGTTGTGGGTGAGTTACAGCCAACTTTATCTTTTACTATGAAAAATTTTCTGATATGAACGAAGTTATCTCGAGAGCCGTTGATCGCACCTGGAAAATTCCATTGCCATCGGCTTCAGCTCGTCGAAATACACCTAGTAAAGAAGTTTGACACAGCTGTGAACTGTTGCGGGTGAGTTATATCCAAGTTTAGCTATTACTAAGAAAAATTTTCTGATATGAACGAAGCTATCTCGAGAACCGTTGATCGCACCTGGAAAATTCCGGTGCCATCGGCTTCAGCTCGTCGAAATACACCTAGTAAAGAAGTTTGAAACAGCTGTGAACTGTTGCGGGTGAGTTATATCCAAGTTTAGCTATTACTAAGAACAATTTACTGATATGAACGAAGCTATCTCGAGAACCGTTGATCGCACCTGGAAAATTCCGGTGCCATCGGCTTCAGCTCGTCGGAATACACCGAGCAAAGAAGTTTGAAACAGCTGTGAACTGTTGCGGGTGAGTTATATCCAAGTTTAGCTATTACTAAGAAAAATTTTCTGATATGAACGAAGCTATCTCGAGAACCGTTGATAGCACCTGGAAAATTCCGGTGCCATCGGCTTCAGCTCGTCGAAATACACCGAGCAAAGAAGTTTGAAACAGCTGTGAACTGTTGCGGGTGAGTTATATCCAAGTTTAGCTATTACTAAGAAAAATTTTCTGATATGAACGAAGCTATCTCGAGAACCGGTGATCGCACCTGGAAAATTCCGGTGCCATCGGCTTCAGCTCGTCGGCATACACCTAGTAAAGAAGTTTAAAACAGCTGTGAACTGTTGCGGGTGAGTTATATCCAAGTTTAGCTATTACTAAGAAAAATTTTCTGATATGCACGAAGCTATCTCGAGAACCGTTGATCGCACCTGGAAAATTCCGGTGCCATCGGCTTCAGCTCGTCGAAATACACCGAGCAAAGAAGTTTGAAACAGCTGTGAACTGTTGCGGGTGAGTTATATCCAAGTTTAGCTATTACTAAGAAAAATTTTCTGATATGAACGAAGCTATCTCGAGAACCGTTGATCGCACCTGGAAAATTCCGGTGCCATCGGCTTCAGCTCGTCGAAATACACCGAGCAAAGAAGTTTGAAACAGCTGTGAACTGTTGCGGGTGAGTTATATCCAAGATTAGCTATTACTATGAAAAATGTTCTGATATGAACGAAGTTATCTCGAGAACCGTTGATCGCACCTGGAAAATTCCGGTGCCATCGGCTTCAGCTCGTCGAAATACACCTAGTAAAGAAGTTTAAAACAGCTGTGAACTGTTGCGGGGGAGTTATATCCAAGTTTATCTATTACTAAGAAAAATTTTCTGATATGAACGAAGCTATCTCGAGAACCGTTGATCGCGCCTGAAAAACTCCTGTTTCATCGGCTTCGGTAGGACGAAATACACCTAGTAAGATGTTTAGCAACGGCTGTGAATTGTTGTGGGTGAGTTACAGCCAACTTTATCTTTTACTATGAAAAATTTTCTGATATGAACGAAGTTATCTCGAGAGCCGTTGATCGCACCTGGAAAATTCCATTGCCATCGGCTTCAGCTCGTCGAAATACACCTAGTAAAGGAGTTTGAAACAGCTGTGAACTGTTGCGGGTGAGTTATATCCAAGTTTAGCTATTACTAAGAAAAATTTTCTGATATGAACGAAGCTATCTCGAGAACCGTTGATCGCACCTGGAAAATTCCGGTGCCATCGGCTTCAGCTCGTCGAAATACACCTAGTAAAGAAGTTTGAAACAGCTGTGAACTGTTGCGGGTGAGTTATATCCAAGTTTAGCTATTACTAAGAAAAATTTTCTGATATGAACGAAGCTATCTCGAGAACCGTTGATCGCACCTGGAAAATTCCGGTGCCATCGGCTTCAGCTCGTCGAAATACACCTAGTAAAGAAGTTTGAAACAGCTGTGAACTGTTGCGGGTGAGTTATATCCAAGTTTAGCTATTACTAAGAACAATTTACTGATATGAACGAAGCTATCTCGAGAACCGTTGATCGCACCTGGAAAATTCCGGTGCCATCGACTTCAGCTCATCGAAATACACCTAGTAAAGAAGTTTAAAACAGCTGTGATCTGTTGCGGGTGAGTTATATCCAAGTTTAGCTATTACTAAGAAAAATTTTCTGATATGCACGAAGCTATCTCGAGAACCGTTGATCGCACCTGGAAAATTCCGGTGCCATCGGCTTCAGCTCGTCGGAATACACCGAGCAAAGAAGTTTGAAACAGCTGTGAACTGTTGCGGGTGAGTTATATCCAAGTTTAGCTATTACTAAGAAAAATTTTCTGATATGAACGAAGCTATCTCGAGAACCGTTGATAGCACCTGGAAAATTCCGGTGCCATCGGCTTCAGCTCGTCGAAATACACCGAGCAAAGAAGTTTGAAACAGCTGTGAACTGTTGCGGGTGAGTTATATCCAAGTTTAGCTATTACTAAGAAAAATTTTCTGATATGAACGAAGCTATCTCGAGAACCGGTGATCGCACCTGGAAAATTCCGGTGCCATCGGCTTCAGCTCGTCGGCATACACCTAGTAAAGAAGTTTAAAACAGCTGTGAACTGTTGCGGGTGAGTTATATCCAAGATTAGCTATTACTATGAAAAATTTTCTGATATGAACGACGTTATCTCGAGAACCGTTGATCGCACATCTAAAATTTTTGTTCCATCGGCTTCAGCTCGTCGAAATACCCCCGGAAGGAAATTTTCAAACGGCTGCATTCCCTTGTCGGGGAAATAATTGCAGTATTATCCGTTTTGGTGAAATTCGTGCGTTTCAGCAGCTGAAAAACACGTTTTGACGAAAAATTTGTTGAAATCTTGCATTTTGACGCTGTACGACACCGTCGATGGCTGCATGGCATCATTTTGTAGTACCGCACGCATTTTTTATACCGATCCGACGCTGTTTGTTGATTCACATCTTTCGCCCTATGGTCGACGTTCTCCGAAGAACCGTTGATCGCGCCTGAAAAACTCCTGTTTCATCGGCTTCGGTAGGACGAAATACACCTAGTAAGATGTTTAGCAACGGCTGTGAATTGTTGTGGGTGAGTTACAGCCAACTTTATCTTTTACTATGAAAAATTTTCTGATATGAACGAAGTTATCTCGAGAGCCGTTGATCGCACCTGGAAAATTCCATTGCCATCGGCTTCAGCTCGTCGAAATACACCTAGTAAAGAAGTTTGACACAGCTGTGAACTGTTGCGGGTGAGTTATATCCAAGTTTAGCTATTACTAAGAAAAATTTTCTGATATGAACGAAGCTATCTCGAGAACCGTTGATCGCACCTGGAAAATTCCGGTGCCATCGGCTTCAGCTCGTCGAAATACACCTAGTAAAGAAGTTTGAAACAGCTGTGAACTGTTGCGGGTGAGTTATATCCAAGTTTAGCTATTACTAAGAACAATTTACTGATATGAACGAAGCTATCTCGAGAACCGTTGATCGCACCTGGAAAATTCCGGTGCCATCGGCTTCAGCTCGTCGGAATACACCGAGCAAAGAAGTTTGAAACAGCTGTGAACTGTTGCGGGTGAGTTATATCCAAGTTTAGCTATTACTAAGAAAAATTTTCTGATATGAACGAAGCTATCTCGAGAACCGTTGATAGCACCTGGAAAATTCCGGTGCCATCGGCTTCAGCTCGTCGAAATACACCGAGCAAAGAAGTTTGAAACAGCTGTGAACTGTTGCGGGTGAGTTATGTCCAAGTTTAGCTATTACTAAGAAAAATTTTCTGATATGAACGAAGCTATCTCGAGAACCGGTGATCGCACCTGGAAAATTCCGGTGCCATCGGCTTCAGCTCGTCGGCATACACCTAGTAAAGAAGTTTAAAACAGCTGTGAACTGTTGCGGGTGAGTTATATCCAAGATTAGCTATTACTATGAAAAATTTTCTGATATGAACGACGTTATCTCGAGAACCGTTGATCGCACATCTAAAATTTTTGTTCCATCGGCTTCAGCTCGTCGAAATACCCCCGGAAGGAAATTTTCAAACGGCTGCATTCCCTTGTCGGGGAAATAATTGCAGTATTATCCGTTTTGGTGAAATTCGTGCGTTTCAGCAGCTGAAAAACACGTTTTGACGAAAAATTTGTTGAAATCTTGCATTTTGACGCTGTACGACACCGTCGATGGCTGCATGGCATCATTTTGTAGTACCGCACGCATTTTTTATACCGATCCGACGCTGTTTGTTGATTCACATCTTTCGCCCTATGGTCGACGTTCTCCGAAGAACCGTTGATCGCACCTGGAAAATTCCGGTGCCATCGGCTTCAGCTCGTCGAAATACATCGAGCAAAGACGTTTCAAACAGCTGTGAACCGTTGTGGGTGCGTTATATCCAAGTTTAGCTATTACTAAGAAAAATTTTCTGATATGAACGAAGCTATCTCGAGAACCGTTGATCGCACTTGGAAAATTCCGGTGCCATCGGCTTCAGCTCATCGAAATACACCTAGTAAAGAAGTTTAAAACAGCTGTGAACTGTTGCAGGTGAGTTATATCCAAGTTTAGCTATTACTAAGAAAAATTTTCTGATATGCACGAAGCTATCTCGAGAACCGTTGATCGCACCTGGAAAATTCCGGTGCCATCGGCTTCAGCTCGTCGAAATACACCGAGCAAAGAAGTTTGAAACAGCTGTGAACTGTTGCGGGTGAGTTATATCCAAGTTTAGCTATTACTAAGAAAAATTTTCTGATATGAACGAAGCTATCTCGAGAACCGTTGATCGCACCTGGAAAATTCCGGTGCCATCGGCTTCAGCTCGTCGAAATACACCTAGTAAAGAAGTTTGAAACAGCTGTGAACTGTTGCGGGTGAGTTATATCCAAGTTTAGCTATTACTAAGAACAATTTACTGATATGAACGAAGCTATCTCGAGAACCGTTGATCGCACCTGGAAAATTCCGGTGCAATCGACTTAAGGTCATCGAAATACACCTAGTAAAGAAGTTTAAAACAGCTGTGATCTGTTGCGGGTGAGTTATATCCAAGTTTAGCTATTACTAAGAAAAATTTTCTGATATGCACGAAGCTATCTCGAGAACCGTTGATCGCACCTGGAAAATTCCGGTGCCATCGGCTTCAGCTCGTCGGAATACACCGAGCAAAGAAGTTTGAAACAGCTGTGAACTGTTGCGGGTGAGTTATATCCAAGTTTAGCTATTACTAAGAAAAATTTTCTGATATGAACGAAGCTATCTCGAGAACCGTTGATAGCACCTGGAAAATTCCGGTGCCATCGGCTTCAGCTCGTCGAAATACACCGAGCAAAGAAGTTTGAAACAGCTGTGAACTGTTGCGGGTGAGTTATATCCAAGTTTAGCTATTACTAAGAAAAATTTTCTGATATGAACGAAGCTATCTCGAGAACCGTTGATCGCACCTGGAAAATTCCGGTGCCATCGGCTTCAGCTCGTCGAAATACACCGAGCAAAGAAGTTTGAAACAGCTGTGAACTGTTGCGGGTGAGTTATATCCAAGTTTAGCTATTACTAAGAAAAATTTTCTGATATGAACGAAGCTATCTCGAGAACCGTTGATCGCGCCTGAAAAACTCCTGTTTCATCGGCTTCGGTAGGACGAAATACACCTAGTAAGATGTTTAGCAACGGCTGTGAATTGTTGTGGGTGAGTTACAGCCAACTTTATCTTTTACTATGAAAAATTTTCTGATATGAACGAAGTTATCTCGAGAGCCGTTGATCGCACCTGGAAAATTCCATTGCCATCGGCTTCAGCTCGTCGAAATACACCTAGTAAAGAAGTTTGACACAGCTGTGAACTGTTGCGGGTGAGTTATATCCAAGTTTAGCTATTACTAAGAAAAATTTTCTGATATGAACGAAGCTATCTCGAGAACCGTTGATCGCACCTGGAAAATTCCGGTGCCATCGGCTTCAGCTCGTCGAAATACACCTAGTGAAGAAGTTTGAAACAGCTGTGAACTGTTGCGGGTGAGTTATATCCAAGTTTAGCTATTACTAAGAACAATTTACTGATATGAACGAAGCTATCTCGAGAACCGTTGATCGCACCTGGAAAATTCCGGTGCCATCGGCTTCAGCTCGTCGGAATACACCGAGCAAAGAAGTTTGAAACAGCTGTGAACTGTTGCGGGTGAGTTATATCCAAGTTTAGCTATTACTAAGAAAAATTTTCTGATATGAACGAAGCTATCTCGAGAACCGTTGATAGCACCTGGAAAATTCCGGTGCCATCGGCTTCAGCTCGTCGAAATACACCGAGCAAAGAAGTTTGAAACAGCTGTGAACTGTTGCGGGTGAGTTATATCCAAGTTTAGCTATTACTAAGAAAAATTTTCTGATATGAACGAAGCTATCTCGAGAACCGGTGATCGCACCTGGAAAATTCCGGTGCCATCGGCTTCAGCTCGTCGGCATACACCTAGTAAAGAAGTTTAAAACAGCTGTGAACTGTTGCGGGTGAGTTATATCCAAGTTTAGCTATTACTAAGAAAAATTTTCTGATATGCACGAAGCTATCTCGAGAACCGTTGATCGCACCTGGAAAATTCCGGTGCCATCGGCTTCAGCTCGTCGAAATACACCGAGCAAAGAAGTTTGAAACAGCTGTGAACTGTTGCGGGTGAGTTATATCCAAGTTTAGCTATTACTAAGAAAAATTTTCTGATATGAACGAAGCTATCTCGAGAACCGTTGATCGCACCTGGAAAATTCCGGTGCCATCGGCTTCAGCTCGTCGAAATACACCGAGCAAAGAAGTTTGAAACAGCTGTGAACTGTTGCGGGTGAGTTATATCCAAGATTAGCTATTACTATGAAAAATGTTCTGATATGAACGAAGTTATCTCGAGAACCGTTGATCGCACCTGGAAAATTCCGGTGCCATCGGCTTCAGCTCGTCGAAATACACCTAGTAAAGAAGTTTAAAACAGCTGTGAACTGTTGCGGGGGAGTTATATCCAAGTTTATCTATTACTAAGAAAAATTTTCTGATATGAACGAAGCTATCTCGAGAACCGTTGATCGCGCCTGAAAAACTCCTGTTTCATCGGCTTCGGTAGGACGAAATACACCTAGTAAGATGTTTAGCAACGGCTGTGAATTGTTGTGGGTGAGTTACAGCCAACTTTATCTTTTACTATGAAAAATTTTCTGATATGAACGAAGTTATCTCGAGAGCCGTTGATCGCACCTGGAAAATTCCATTGCCATCGGCTTCAGCTCGTCGAAATACACCTAGTAAAGGAGTTTGAAACAGCTGTGAACTGTTGCGGGTGAGTTATATCCAAGTTTAGCTATTACTAAGAAAAATTTTCTGATATGAACGAAGCTATCTCGAGAACCGTTGATCGCACCTGGAAAATTCCGGTGCCATCGGCTTCAGCTCGTCGAAATACACCTAGTAAAGAAGTTTGAAACAGCTGTGAACTGTTGCGGGTGAGTTATATCCAAGTTTAGCTATTACTAAGAAAAATTTTCTGATATGAACGAAGCTATCTCGAGAACCGTTGATCGCACCTGGAAAATTCCGGTGCCATCGGCTTCAGCTCGTCGAAATACACCTAGTAAAGAAGTTTGAAACAGCTGTGAACTGTTGCGGGTGAGTTATATCCAAGTTTAGCTATTACTAAGAACAATTTACTGATATGAACGAAGCTATCTCGAGAACCGTTGATCGCACCTGGAAAATTCCGGTGCCATCGACTTCAGCTCATCGAAATACACCTAGTAAAGAAGTTTAAAACAGCTGTGATCTGTTGCGGGTGAGTTATATCCAAGTTTAGCTATTACTAAGAAAAATTTTCTGATATGCACGAAGCTATCTCGAGAACCGTTGATCGCACCTGGAAAATTCCGGTGCCATCGGCTTCAGCTCGTCGGAATACACCGAGCAAAGAAGTTTGAAACAGCTGTGAACTGTTGCGGGTGAGTTATATCCAAGTTTAGCTATTACTAAGAAAAATTTTCTGATATGAACGAAGCTATCTCGAGAACCGTTGATAGCACCTGGAAAATTCCGGTGCCATCGGCTTCAGCTCGTCGAAATACACCGAGCAAAGAAGTTTGAAACAGCTGTGAACTGTTGCGGGTGAGTTATATCCAAGTTTAGCTATTACTAAGAAAAATTTTCTGATATGAACGAAGCTATCTCGAGAACCGGTGATCGCACCTGGAAAATTCCGGTGCCATCGGCTTCAGCTCGTCGGCATACACCTAGTAAAGAAGTTTAAAACAGCTGTGAACTGTTGCGGGTGAGTTATATCCAAGATTAGCTATTACTATGAAAAATTTTCTGATATGAACGACGTTATCTCGAGAACCGTTGATCGCACATCTAAAATTTTTGTTCCATCGGCTTCAGCTCGTCGAAATACCCCCGGAAGGAAATTTTCAAACGGCTGCATTCCCTTGTCGGGGAAATAATTGCAGTATTATCCGTTTTGGTGAAATTCGTGCGTTTCAGCAGCTGAAAAACACGTTTTGACGAAAAATTTGTTGAAATCTTGCATTTTGACGCTGTACGACACCGTCGATGGCTGCATGGCATCATTTTGTAGTACCGCACGCATTTTTTATACCGATCCGACGCTGTTTGTTGATTCACATCTTTCGCCCTATGGTCGACGTTCTCCGAAGAACCGTTGATCGCGCCTGAAAAACTCCTGTTTCATCGGCTTCGGTAGGACGAAATACACCTAGTAAGATGTTTAGCAACGGCTGTGAATTGTTGTGGGTGAGTTACAGCCAACTTTATCTTTTACTATGAAAAATTTTCTGATATGAACGAAGTTATCTCGAGAGCCGTTGATCGCACCTGGAAAATTCCATTGCCATCGGCTTCAGCTCGTCGAAATACACCTAGTAAAGAAGTTTGACACAGCTGTGAACTGTTGCGGGTGAGTTATATCCAAGTTTAGCTATTACTAAGAAAAATTTTCTGATATGAACGAAGCTATCTCGAGAACCGTTGATCGCACCTGGAAAATTCCGGTGCCATCGGCTTCAGCTCGTCGAAATACACCTAGTAAAGAAGTTTGAAACAGCTGTGAACTGTTGCGGGTGAGTTATATCCAAGTTTAGCTATTACTAAGAACAATTTACTGATATGAACGAAGCTATCTCGAGAACCGTTGATCGCACCTGGAAAATTCCGGTGCCATCGGCTTCAGCTCGTCGGAATACACCGAGCAAAGAAGTTTGAAACAGCTGTGAACTGTTGCGGGTGAGTTATATCCAAGTTTAGCTATTACTAAGAAAAATTTTCTGATATGAACGAAGCTATCTCGAGAACCGTTGATAGCACCTGGAAAATTCCGGTGCCATCGGCTTCAGCTCGTCGAAATACACCGAGCAAAGAAGTTTGAAACAGCTGTGAACTGTTGCGGGTGAGTTATGTCCAAGTTTAGCTATTACTAAGAAAAATTTTCTGATATGAACGAAGCTATCTCGAGAACCGGTGATCGCACCTGGAAAATTCCGGTGCCATCGGCTTCAGCTCGTCGGCATACACCTAGTAAAGAAGTTTAAAACAGCTGTGAACTGTTGCGGGTGAGTTATATCCAAGATTAGCTATTACTATGAAAAATTTTCTGATATGAACGACGTTATCTCGAGAACCGTTGATCGCACATCTAAAATTTTTGTTCCATCGGCTTCAGCTCGTCGAAATACCCCCGGAAGGAAATTTTCAAACGGCTGCATTCCCTTGTCGGGGAAATAATTGCAGTATTATCCGTTTTGGTGAAATTCGTGCGTTTCAGCAGCTGAAAAACACGTTTTGACGAAAAATTTGTTGAAATCTTGCATTTTGACGCTGTACGACACCGTCGATGGCTGCATGGCATCATTTTGTAGTACCGCACGCATTTTTTATACCGATCCGACGCTGTTTGTTGATTCACATCTTTCGCCCTATGGTCGACGTTCTCCGAAGAACCGTTGATCGCACCTGGAAAATTCCGGTGCCATCGGCTTCAGCTCGTCGAAATACATCGAGCAAAGACGTTTCAAACAGCTGTGAACCGTTGTGGGTGCGTTATATCCAAGTTTAGCTATTACTAAGAAAAATTTTCTGATATGAACGAAGCTATCTCGAGAACCGTTGATCGCACTTGGAAAATTCCGGTGCCATCGGCTTCAGCTCATCGAAATACACCTAGTAAAGAAGTTTAAAACAGCTGTGAACTGTTGCAGGTGAGTTATATCCAAGTTTAGCTATTACTAAGAAAAATTTTCTGATATGCACGAAGCTATCTCGAGAACCGTTGATCGCACCTGGAAAATTCCGGTGCCATCGGCTTCAGCTCGTCGAAATACACCGAGCAAAGAAGTTTGAAACAGCTGTGAACTGTTGCGGGTGAGTTATATCCAAGTTTAGCTATTACTAAGAAAAATTTTCTGATATGAACGAAGCTATCTCGAGAACCGTTGATCGCACCTGGAAAATTCCGGTGCCATCGGCTTCAGCTCGTCGAAATACACCTAGTAAAGAAGTTTGAAACAGCTGTGAACTGTTGCGGGTGAGTTATATCCAAGTTTAGCTATTACTAAGAACAATTTACTGATATGAACGAAGCTATCTCGAGAACCGTTGATCGCACCTGGAAAATTCCGGTGCAATCGACTTAAGGTCATCGAAATACACCTAGTAAAGAAGTTTAAAACAGCTGTGATCTGTTGCGGGTGAGTTATATCCAAGTTTAGCTATTACTAAGAAAAATTTTCTGATATGCACGAAGCTATCTCGAGAACCGTTGATCGCACCTGGAAAATTCCGGTGCCATCGGCTTCAGCTCGTCGGAATACACCGAGCAAAGAAGTTTGAAACAGCTGTGAACTGTTGCGGGTGAGTTATATCCAAGTTTAGCTATTACTAAGAAAAATTTTCTGATATGAACGAAGCTATCTCGAGAACCGTTGATAGCACCTGGAAAATTCCGGTGCCATCGGCTTCAGCTCGTCGAAATACACCGAGCAAAGAAGTTTGAAACAGCTGTGAACTGTTGCGGGTGAGTTATATCCAAGTTTAGCTATTACTAAGAAAAATTTTCTGATATGAACGAAGCTATCTCGAGAACCGTTGATCGCACCTGGAAAATTCCGGTGCCATCGGCTTCAGCTCGTCGAAATACACCGAGCAAAGAAGTTTGAAACAGCTGTGAACTGTTGCGGGTGAGTTATATCCAAGTTTAGCTATTACTAAGAAAAATTTTCTGATATGAACGAAGCTATCTCGAGAACCGTTGATCGCGCCTGAAAAACTCCTGTTTCATCGGCTTCGGTAGGACGAAATACACCTAGTAAGATGTTTAGCAACGGCTGTGAATTGTTGTGGGTGAGTTACAGCCAACTTTATCTTTTACTATGAAAAATTTTCTGATATGAACGAAGTTATCTCGAGAGCCGTTGATCGCACCTGGAAAATTCCATTGCCATCGGCTTCAGCTCGTCGAAATACACCTAGTAAAGAAGTTTGACACAGCTGTGAACTGTTGCGGGTGAGTTATATCCAAGTTTAGCTATTACTAAGAAAAATTTTCTGATATGAACGAAGCTATCTCGAGAACCGTTGATCGCACCTGGAAAATTCCGGTGCCATCGGCTTCAGCTCGTCGAAATACACCTAGTGAAGAAGTTTGAAACAGCTGTGAACTGTTGCGGGTGAGTTATATCCAAGTTTAGCTATTACTAAGAACAATTTACTGATATGAACGAAGCTATCTCGAGAACCGTTGATCGCACCTGGAAAATTCCGGTGCCATCGGCTTCAGCTCGTCGGAATACACCGAGCAAAGAAGTTTGAAACAGCTGTGAACTGTTGCGGGTGAGTTATATCCAAGTTTAGCTATTACTAAGAAAAATTTTCTGATATGAACGAAGCTATCTCGAGAACCGTTGATAGCACCTGGAAAATTCCGGTGCCATCGGCTTCAGCTCGTCGAAATACACCGAGCAAAGAAGTTTGAAACAGCTGTGAACTGTTGCGGGTGAGTTATATCCAAGTTTAGCTATTACTAAGAAAAATTTTCTGATATGAACGAAGCTATCTCGAGAACCGGTGATCGCACCTGGAAAATTCCGGTGCCATCGGCTTCAGCTCGTCGGCATACACCTAGTAAAGAAGTTTAAAACAGCTGTGAACTGTTGCGGGTGAGTTATATCCAAGTTTAGCTATTACTAAGAAAAATTTTCTGATATGCACGAAGCTATCTCGAGAACCGTTGATCGCACCTGGAAAATTCCGGTGCAATCGACTTAAGGTCATCGAAATACACCTAGTAAAGAAGTTTAAAACAGCTGTGATCTGTTGCGGGTGAGTTATATCCAAGTTTAGCTATTACTAAGAAAAATTTTCTGATATGCACGAAGCTATCTCGAGAACCGTTGATCGCACCTGGAAAATTCCGGTGCCATCGGCTTCAGCTCGTCGGAATACACCGAGCAAAGAAGTTTGAAACAGCTGTGAACTGTTGCGGGTGAGTTATATCCAAGTTTAGCTATTACTAAGAAAAATTTTCTGATATGAACGAAGCTATCTCGAGAACCGTTGATAGCACCTGGAAAATTCCGGTGCCATCGGCTTCAGCTCGTCGAAATACACCGAGCAAAGAAGTTTGAAACAGCTGTGAACTGTTGCGGGTGAGTTATATCCAAGTTTAGCTATTACTAAGAAAAATTTTCTGATATGAACGAAGCTATCTCGAGAACCGTTGATCGCACCTGGAAAATTCCGGTGCCATCGGCTTCAGCTCGTCGAAATACACCTAGTAAAGAAGTTTTAAACAGCTGTGAACTGTTGCGGGGGAGTTATATCCAAGTTTATCTATTACTAAGAAAAATTTTCTGATATGAACGAAGCTATCTCGAGAACCGTTGATCGCGCCTGAAAAACTCCTGTTTCATCGGCTTCGGTAGGACGAAATACACCTAGTAAGATGTTTAGCAACGGCTGTGAATTGTTGTGGGTGAGTTACAGCCAACTTTATCTTTTACTATGAAAAATTTTCTGATATGAACGAAGTTATCTCGAGAGCCGTTGATCGCACCTGGAAAATTCCATTGCCATCGGCTTCAGCTCGTCGAAATACACCTAGTAAAGAAGTTTGACACAGCTGTGAACTGTTGCGGGTGAGTTATATCCAAGTTTAGCTATTACTAAGAAAAATTTTCTGATATGAACGAAGCTATCTCGAGAACCGTTGATCGCACCTGGAAAATTCCGGTGCCATCGGCTTCAGCTCGTCGAAATACACCTAGTAAAGAAGTTTTAAACAGCTGTGAACTGTTGCGGGGGAGTTATATCCAAGTTTATCTATTACTAAGAAAAATTTTCTGATATGAACGAAGCTATCTCGAGAACCGTTGATCGCGCCTGAAAAACTCCTGTTTCATCGGCTTCGGTAGGACGAAATACACCTAGTAAGATGTTTAGCAACGGCTGTGAATTGTTGTGGGTGAGTTACAGCCAACTTTATCTTTTACTATGAAAAATTTTCTGATATGAACGAAGTTATCTCGAGAGCCGTTGATCGCACCTGGAAAATTCCATTGCCATCGGCTTCAGCTCGTCGAAATACACCTAGTAAAGAAGTTTGACACAGCTGTGAACTGTTGCGGGTGAGTTATATCCAAGTTTAGCTATTACTAAGAAAAATTTTCTGATATGAACGAAGCTATCTCGAGAACCGTTGATCGCACCTGGAAAATTCCGGTGCCATCGGCTTCAGCTCGTCGAAATACACCTAGTAAAGAAGTTTGAAACAGCTGTGAACTGTTGCGGGTGAGTTATATCCAAGTTTAGCTATTACTAAGAACAATTTACTGATATGAACGAAGCTATCTCGAGAACCGTTGATCGCACCTGGAAAATTCCGGTGCCATCGGCTTCAGCTCGTCGGAATACACCGAGCAAAGAAGTTTGAAACAGCTGTGAACTGTTGCGGGTGAGTTATATCCAAGTTTAGCTATTACTAAGAAAAATTTTCTGATATGAACGAAGCTATCTCGAGAACCGTTGATAGCACCTGGAAAATTCCGGTGCCATCGGCTTCAGCTCGTCGAAATACACCGAGCAAAGAAGTTTGAAACAGCTGTGAACTGTTGCGGGTGAGTTATATCCAAGTTTAGCTATTACTAAGAAAAATTTTCTGATATGAACGAAGCTATCTCGAGAACCGGTGATCGCACCTGGAAAATTCCGGTGCCATCGGCTTCAGCTCGTCGGCATACACCTAGTAAAGAAGTTTAAAACAGCTGTGAACTGTTGCGGGTGAGTTATATCCAAGATTAGCTATTACTATGAAAAATTTTCTGATATGAACGACGTTATCTCGAGAACCGTTGATCGCACATCTAAAATTTTTGTTCCATCGGCTTCAGCTCGTCGAAATACCCCCGGAAGGAAATTTTCAAACGGCTGCATTCCCTTGTCGGGGAAATAATTGCAGTATTATCCGTTTTGGTGAAATTCGTGCGTTTCAGCAGCTGAAAAACACGTTTTGACGAAAAATTTGTTGAAATCTTGCATTTTGACGCTGTACGACACCGTCGATGGCTGCATGGCATCATTTTGTAGTACCGCACGCATTTTTTATACCGATCCGACGCTGTTTGTTGATTCACATCTTTCGCCCTATGGTCGACGTTCTCCGAAGAACCGTTGATCGCACCTGGAAAATTCCGGTGCCATCGGCTTCAGCTCGTCGAAATACATCGAGCAAAGACGTTTCAAACAGCTGTGAACCGTTGTGGGTGCGTTATATCCAAGTTTAGCTATTACTAAGAAAAATTTTCTGATATGAACGAAGCTATCTCGAGAACCGTTGATCGCACTTGGAAAATTCCGGTGCCATCGGCTTCAGCTCATCGAAATACACCTAGTAAAGAAGTTTAAAACAGCTGTGAACTGTTGCAGGTGAGTTATATCCAAGTTTAGCTATTACTAAGAAAAATTTTCTGATATGCACGAAGCTATCTCGAGAACCGTTGATCGCACCTGGAAAATTCCGGTGCCATCGGCTTCAGCTCGTCGAAATACACCGAGCAAAGAAGTTTGAAACAGCTGTGAACTGTTGCGGGTGAGTTATATCCAAGTTTAGCTATTACTAAGAAAAATTTTCTGATATGAACGAAGCTATCTCGAGAACCGTTGATCGCACCTGGAAAATTCCGGTGCCATCGGCTTCAGCTCGTCGAAATACACCGAGCAAAGAAGTTTGAAACAGCTGTGAACTGTTGCGGGTGAGTTATATCCAAGATTAGCTATTACTATGAAAAATGTTCTGATATGAACGAAGTTATCTCGAGAACCGTTGATCGCACCTGGAAAATTCCGGTGCCATCGGCTTCAGCTCGTCGAAATACACCTAGTAAAGAAGTTTAAAACAGCTGTGAACTGTTGCGGGGGAGTTATATCCAAGTTTATCTATTACTAAGAAAAATTTTCTGATATGAACGAAGCTATCTCGAGAACCGTTGATCGCGCCTGAAAAACTCCTGTTTCATCGGCTTCGGTAGGACGAAATACACCTAGTAAGATGTTTAGCAACGGCTGTGAATTGTTGTGGGTGAGTTACAGCCAACTTTATCTTTTACTATGAAAAATTTTCTGATATGAACGAAGTTATCTCGAGAGCCGTTGATCGCACCTGGAAAATTCCATTGCCATCGGCTTCAGCTCGTCGAAATACACCTAGTAAAGAAGTTTGAAACAGCTGTGAACTGTTGCGGGTGAGTTATATCCAAGTTTAGCTATTACTAAGAAAAATTTTCTGATATGAACGAAGCTATCTCGAGAACCGTTGATCGCACCTGGAAAATTCCGGTGCCATCGGCTTCAGCTCGTCGAAATACACCTAGTAAAGAAGTTTGAAACAGCTGTGAACTGTTGCGGGTGAGTTATATCCAAGTTTAGCTATTACTAAGAACTATTTACTGATATGAACGAAGCTATCTCGAGAACCGTTGATCGCACCTGGAAAATTCCGGTGCAATCGACTTAAGGTCATCGAAATACACCTAGTAAAGAAGTTTAAAACAGCTGTGATCTGTTGCGGGTGAGTTATATCCAAGTTTAGCTATTACTAAGAAAAATTTTCTGATATGCACGAAGCTATCTCGAGAACCGTTGATCGCACCTGGAAAATTCCGGTGCCATCGGCTTCAGCTCGTCGGAATACACCGAGCAAAGAAGTTTGAAACAGCTGTGAACTGTTGCGGGTGAGTTATATCCAAGTTTAGCTATTACTAAGAAAAATTTTCTGATATGAACGAAGCTATCTCGAGAACCGTTGATAGCACCTGGAAAATTCCGGTGCCATCGGCTTCAGCTCGTCGAAATACACCGAGCAAAGAAGTTTGAAACAGCTGTGAACTGTTGCGGGTGAGTTATATCCAAGTTTAGCTATTACTAAGAAAAATTTTCTGATATGAACGAAGCTATCTCGAGAACCGTTGATCGCACCTGGAAAATTCCGGTGCCATCGGCTTCAGCTCGTCGAAATACACCTAGTAAAGAAGTTTTAAACAGCTGTGAACTGTTGCGGGGGAGTTATATCCAAGTTTATCTATTACTAAGAAAAATTTTCTGATATGAACGAAGCTATCTCGAGAACCGTTGATCGCGCCTGAAAAACTCCTGTTTCATCGGCTTCGGTAGGACGAAATACACCTAGTAAGATGTTTAGCAACGGCTGTGAATTGTTGTGGGTGAGTTACAGCCAACTTTATCTTTTACTATGAAAAATTTTCTGATATGAACGAAGTTATCTCGAGAGCCGTTGATCGCACCTGGAAAATTCCATTGCCATCGGCTTCAGCTCGTCGAAATACACCTAGTAAAGAAGTTTGACACAGCTGTGAACTGTTGCGGGTGAGTTATATCCAAGTTTAGCTATTACTAAGAAAAATTTTCTGATATGAACGAAGCTATCTCGAGAACCGTTGATCGCACCTGGAAAATTCCGGTGCCATCGGCTTCAGCTCGTCGAAATACACCTAGTAAAGAAGTTTGAAACAGCTGTGAACTGTTGCGGGTGAGTTATATCCAAGTTTAGCTATTACTAAGAACTATTTACTGATATGAACGAAGCTATCTCGAGAACCGTTGATCGCACCTGGAAAATTCCGGTGCAATCGACTTAAGGTCATCGAAATACACCTAGTAAAGAAGTTTAAAACAGCTGTGATCTGTTGCGGGTGAGTTATATCCAAGTTTAGCTATTACTAAGAAAAATTTTCTGATATGCACGAAGCTATCTCGAGAACCGTTGATCGCACCTGGAAAATTCCGGTGCCATCGGCTTCAGCTCGTCGGAATACACCGAGCAAAGAAGTTTGAAACAGCTGTGAACTGTTGCGGGTGAGTTATATCCAAGTTTAGCTATTACTAAGAAAAATTTTCTGATATGAACGAAGCTATCTCGAGAACCGTTGATAGCACCTGGAAAATTCCGGTGCCATCGGCTTCAGCTCGTCGAAATACACCGAGCAAAGAAGTTTGAAACAGCTGTGAACTGTTGCGGGTGAGTTATATCCAAGTTTAGCTATTACTAAGAAAAATTTTCTGATATGAACGAAGCTATCTCGAGAACCGTTGATCGCACCTGGAAAATTCCGGTGCCATCGGCTTCAGCTCGTCGAAATACACCTAGTAAAGAAGTTTTAAACAGCTGTGAACTGTTGCGGGGGAGTTATATCCAAGTTTATCTATTACTAAGAAAAATTTTCTGATATGAACGAAGCTATCTCGAGAACCGTTGATCGCGCCTGAAAAACTCCTGTTTCATCGGCTTCGGTAGGACGAAATACACCTAGTAAGATGTTTAGCAACGGCTGTGAATTGTTGTGGGTGAGTTACAGCCAACTTTATCTTTTACTATGAAAAATTTTCTGATATGAACGAAGTTATCTCGAGAGCCGTTGATCGCACCTGGAAAATTCCATTGCCATCGGCTTCAGCTCGTCGAAATACACCTAGTAAAGAAGTTTGACACAGCTGTGAACTGTTGCGGGTGAGTTATATCCAAGTTTAGCTATTACTAAGAAAAATTTTCTGATATGAACGAAGCTATCTCGAGAACCGTTGATCGCACCTGGAAAATTCCGGTGCCATCGGCTTCAGCTCGTCGGCATACACCTAGTAAAGAAGTTTAAAACAGCTGTGAACTGTTGCGGGTGAGTTATATCCAAGTTTAGCTATTACTAAGAAAAATTTTCTGATATGCACGAAGCTATCTCGAGAACCGTTGATCGCACCTGGAAAATTCCGGTGCCATCGGCTTCAGCTCGTCGAAATACACCGAGCAAAGAAGTTTGAAACAGCTGTGAACTGTTGCGGGTGAGTTATATCCAAGTTTAGCTATTACTAAGAAAAATTTTCTGATATGAACGAAGCTATCTCGAGAACCGTTGATCGCACCTGGAAAATTCCGGTGCCATCGGCTTCAGCTCGTCGAAATACACCGAGCAAAGAAGTTTGAAACAGCTGTGAACTGTTGCGGGTGAGTTATATCCAAGTTTAGCTATTACTAAGAAAAATTTTCTGATATGAACGAAGCTATCTCGAGAACCGTTGATCGCACCTGGAAAATTCCGGTGCCATCGGCTTCAGCTCGTCGAAATACACCGAGCAAAGAAGTTTGAAACAGCTGTGAACTGTTGCGGGTGAGTTATATCCAAGATTAGCTATTACTATGAAAAATGTTCTGATATGAACGAAGTTATCTCGAGAACCGTTGATCGCACCTGGAAAATTCCGGTGCCATCGGCTTCAGCTCGTCGAAATACACCTAGTAAAGAAGTTTAAAACAGCTGTGAACTGTTGCGGGGGAGTTATATCCAAGTTTATCTATTACTAAGAAAAATTTTCTGATATGAACGAAGCTATCTCGAGAACCGTTGATCGCGCCTGAAAAACTCCTGTTTCATCGGCTTCGGTAGGACGAAATACACCTAGTAAGATGTTTAGCAACGGCTGTGAATTGTTGTGGGTGAGTTACAGCCAACTTTATCTTTTACTATGAAAAATTTTCTGATATGAACGAAGTTATCTCGAGAGCCGTTGATCGCACCTGGAAAATTCCATTGCCATCGGCTTCAGCTCGTCGAAATACACCTAGTAAAGAAGTTTGAAACAGCTGTGAACTGTTGCGGGTGAGTTATATCCAAGTTTAGCTATTACTAAGAAAAATTTTCTGATATGAACGAAGCTATCTCGAGAACCGTTGATCGCACCTGGAAAATTCCGGTGCCATCGGCTTCAGCTCGTCGAAATACACCTAGTAAAGAAGTTTGAAACAGCTGTGAACTGTTGCGGGTGAGTTATATCCAAGTTTAGCTATTACTAAGAACAATTTACTGATATGAACGAAGCTATCTCGAGAACCGTTGATCGCACCTGGAAAATTCCGGTGCAATCGACTTAAGGTCATCGAAATACACCTAGTAAAGAAGTTTAAAACAGCTGTGATCTGTTGCGGGTGAGTTATATCCAAGTTTAGCTATTACTAAGAAAAATTTTCTGATATGCACGAAGCTATCTCGAGAACCGTTGATCGCACCTGGAAAATTCCGGTGCCATCGGCTTCAGCTCGTCGGAATACACCGAGCAAAGAAGTTTGAAACAGCTGTGAACTGTTGCGGGTGAGTTATATCCAAGTTTAGCTATTACTAAGAAAAATTTTCTGATATGAACGAAGCTATCTCGAGAACCGTTGATAGCACCTGGAAAATTCCGGTGCCATCGGCTTCAGCTCGTCGAAATACACCGAGCAAAGAAGTTTGAAACAGCTGTGAACTGTTGCGGGTGAGTTATATCCAAGTTTAGCTATTACTAAGAAAAATTTTCTGATATGAACGAAGCTATCTCGAGAACCGTTGATCGCGCCTGAAAAACTCCTGTTTCATCGGCTTCGGTAGGACGAAATACACATAGTAAGATGTTTAGCAACGGCTGTGAATTGTTGTGGGTGAGTTACAGCCAACTTTATCTTTTACTATGAAAAATTTTCTGATATGAACGACGTTATCTCGAGAACCGTTGATCGCACATCTAAAATTTTTGTTCCATCGGCTTCAGCTCGTCGAAATACCCCCGGAAGGAAATTTTCAAACGGCTGCATTCCCTTGTCGGGGAAATAATTGCAGTATTATCCGTTTTGGTGAAATTCGTGCGTTTCAGCAGCTGAAAAACACGTTTTGACGAAAAATTTGTTGAAATCTTGCATTTTGACGCTGTACGACACCGTCGATGGCTGCATGGCATCATTTTGTAGTACCGCACGCATTTTTTATACCGATCCGACGCTGTTTGTTGATTCACATCTTTCGCCCTATGGTCGACGTTCTCCGAAGAACCGTTGATCGCACCTGGAAAATTCCGGTGCCATCGGCTTCAGCTCGTCGAAATACATCGAGCAAAGACGTTTCAAACAGCTGTGAACCGTTGTGGGTGCGTTATATCCAAGTTTAGCTATTACTAAGAAAAATTTTCTGATATGAACGAAGCTATCTCGAGAACCGTTGATCGCACTTGGAAAATTCCGGTGCCATCGGCTTCAGCTCATCGAAATACACCTAGTAAAGAAGTTTAAAACAGCTGTGAACTGTTGCAGGTGAGTTATATCCAAGTTTAGCTATTACTAAGAAAAATTTTCTGATATGCACGAAGCTATCTCGAGAACCGTTGATCGCACCTGGAAAATTCCGGTGCCATCGGCTTCAGCTCGTCGAAATACACCGAGCAAAGAAGTTTGAAACAGCTGTGAACTGTTGCGGGTGAGTTATATCCAAGTTTAGCTATTACTAAGAAAAATTTTCTGATATGAACGAAGCTATCTCGAGAACCGTTGATCGCACCTGGAAAATTCCGGTGCCATCGGCTTCAGCTCGTCGAAATACACCGAGCAAAGAAGTTTGAAACAGCTGTGAACTGTTGCGGGTGAGTTATATCCAAGATTAGCTATTACTATGAAAAATGTTCTGATATGAACGAAGTTATCTCGAGAACCGTTGATCGCACCTGGAAAATTCCGGTGCCATCGGCTTCAGCTCGTCGAAATACACCTAGTAAAGAAGTTTAAAACAGCTGTGAACTGTTGCGGGGGAGTTATATCCAAGTTTATCTATTACTAAGAAAAATTTTCTGATATGAACGAAGCTATCTCGAGAACCGTTGATCGCGCCTGAAAAACTCCTGTTTCATCGGCTTCGGTAGGACGAAATACACCTAGTAAGATGTTTAGCAACGGCTGTGAATTGTTGTGGGTGAGTTACAGCCAACTTTATCTTTTACTATGAAAAATTTTCTGATATGAACGAAGTTATCTCGAGAGCCGTTGATCGCACCTGGAAAATTCCATTGCCATCGGCTTCAGCTCGTCGAAATACACCTAGTAAAGAAGTTTGAAACAGCTGTGAACTGTTGCGGGTGAGTTATATCCAAGTTTAGCTATTACTAAGAAAAATTTTCTGATATGAACGAAGCTATCTCGAGAACCGTTGATCGCACCTGGAAAATTCCGGTGCCATCGGCTTCAGCTCGTCGAAATACACCTAGTAAAGAAGTTTGAAACAGCTGTGAACTGTTGCGGGTGAGTTATATCCAAGTTTAGCTATTACTAAGAACAATTTACTGATATGAACGAAGCTATCTCGAGAACCGTTGATCGCACCTGGAAAATTCCGGTGCAATCGACTTAAGGTCATCGAAATACACCTAGTAAAGAAGTTTAAAACAGCTGTGATCTGTTGCGGGTGAGTTATATCCAAGTTTAGCTATTACTAAGAAAAATTTTCTGATATGCACGAAGCTATCTCGAGAACCGTTGATCGCACCTGGAAAATTCCGGTGCCATCGGCTTCAGCTCGTCGGAATACACCGAGCAAAGAAGTTTGAAACAGCTGTGAACTGTTGCGGGTGAGTTATATCCAAGTTTAGCTATTACTAAGAAAAATTTTCTGATATGAACGAAGCTATCTCGAGAACCGTTGATAGCACCTGGAAAATTCCGGTGCCATCGGCTTCAGCTCGTCGAAATACACCGAGCAAAGAAGTTTGAAACAGCTGTGAACTGTTGCGGGTGAGTTATATCCAAGTTTAGCTATTACTAAGAAAAATTTTCTGATATGAACGAAGCTATCTCGAGAACCGTTGATCGCGCCTGAAAAACTCCTGTTTCATCGGCTTCGGTAGGACGAAATACACATAGTAAGATGTTTAGCAACGGCTGTGAATTGTTGTGGGTGAGTTACAGCCAACTTTATCTTTTACTATGAAAAATTTTCTGATATGAACGACGTTATCTCGAGAACCGTTGATCGCACATCTAAAATTTTTGTTCCATCGGCTTCAGCTCGTCGAAATACCCCCGGAAGGAAATTTTCAAACGGCTGCATTCCCTTGTCGGGGAAATAATTGCAGTATTATCCGTTTTGGTGAAATTCGTGCGTTTCAGCAGCTGAAAAACACGTTTTGACGAAAAATTTGTTGAAATCTTGCATTTTGACGCTGTACGACACCGTCGATGGCTGCATGGCATCATTTTGTAGTACCGCACGCATTTTTTATACCGATCCGACGCTGTTTGTTGATTCACATCTTTCGCCCTATGGTCGACGTTCTCCGAAGAACCGTTGATCGCACCTGGAAAATTCCGGTGCCATCGGCTTCAGCTCGTCGAAATACATCGAGCAAAGACGTTTCAAACAGCTGTGAACCGTTGTGGGTGCGTTATATCCAAGTTTAGCTATTACTAAGAAAAATTTTCTGATATGAACGAAGCTATCTCGAGAACCGTTGATCGCACTTGGAAAATTCCGGTGCCATCGGCTTCAGCTCATCGAAATACACCTAGTAAAGAAGTTTAAAACAGCTGTGAACTGTTGCAGGTGAGTTATATCCAAGTTTAGCTATTACTAAGAAAAATTTTCTGATATGCACGAAGCTATCTCGAGAACCGTTGATCGCACCTGGAAAATTCCGGTGCCATCGGCTTCAGCTCGTCGAAATACACCGAGCAAAGAAGTTTGAAACAGCTGTGAACTGTTGCGGGTGAGTTATATCCAAGTTTAGCTATTACTAAGAAAAATTTTCTGATATGAACGAAGCTATCTCGAGAACCGTTGATCGCACCTGGAAAATTCCGGTGCCATCGGCTTCAGCTCGTCGAAATACACCGAGCAAAGAAGTTTGAAACAGCTGTGAACTGTTGCGGGTGAGTTATATCCAAGATTAGCTATTACTATGAAAAATGTTCTGATATGAACGAAGTTATCTCGAGAACCGTTGATCGCACCTGGAAAATTCCGGTGCCATCGGCTTCAGCTCGTCGAAATACACCTAGTAAAGAAGTTTAAAACAGCTGTGAACTGTTGCGGGGGAGTTATATCCAAGTTTATCTATTACTAAGAAAAATTTTCTGATATGAACGAAGCTATCTCGAGAACCGTTGATCGCGCCTGAAAAACTCCTGTTTCATCGGCTTCGGTAGGACGAAATACACCTAGTAAGATGTTTAGCAACGGCTGTGAATTGTTGTGGGTGAGTTACAGCCAACTTTATCTTTTACTATGAAAAATTTTCTGATATGAACGAAGTTATCTCGAGAGCCGTTGATCGCACCTGGAAAATTCCATTGCCATCGGCTTCAGCTCGTCGAAATACACCTAGTAAAGAAGTTTGAAACAGCTGTGAACTGTTGCGGGTGAGTTATATCCAAGTTTAGCTATTACTAAGAAAAATTTTCTGATATGAACGAAGCTATCTCGAGAACCGTTGATCGCACCTGGAAAATTCCGGTGCCATCGGCTTCAGCTCGTCGGAATACACCGAGCAAAGAAGTTTGAAACAGCTGTGAACTGTTGCGGGTGAGTTATATCCAAGTTTAGCTATTACTAAGAAAAATTTTCTGATATGAACGAAGCTATCTCGAGAACCGTTGATAGCACCTGGAAAATTCCGGTGCCATCGGCTTCAGCTCGTCGAAATACACCGAGCAAAGAAGTTTGAAACAGCTGTGAACTGTTGCGGGTGAGTTATATCCAAGTTTAGCTATTACTAAGAAAAATTTTCTGATATGAACGAAGCTATCTCGAGAACCGTTGATCGCACCTGGAAAATTCCGGTGCCATCGGCTTCAGCTCGTCGAAATACACCTAGTAAAGAAGTTTTAAACAGCTGTGAACTGTTGCGGGGGAGTTATATCCAAGTTTATCTATTACTAAGAAAAATTTTCTGATATGAACGAAGCTATCTCGAGAACCGTTGATCGCGCCTGAAAAACTCCTGTTTCATCGGCTTCGGTAGGACGAAATACACCTAGTAAGATGTTTAGCAACGGCTGTGAATTGTTGTGGGTGAGTTACAGCCAACTTTATCTTTTACTATGAAAAATTTTCTGATATGAACGAAGTTATCTCGAGAGCCGTTGATCGCACCTGGAAAATTCCATTGCCATCGGCTTCAGCTCGTCGAAATACACCTAGTAAAGAAGTTTGACACAGCTGTGAACTGTTGCGGGTGAGTTATATCCAAGTTTAGCTATTACTAAGAAAAATTTTCTGATATGAACGAAGCTATCTCGAGAACCGTTGATCGCACCTGGAAAATTCCGGTGCCATCGGCTTCAGCTCGTCGAAATACACCTAGTAAAGAAGTTTTAAACAGCTGTGAACTGTTGCGGGGGAGTTATATCCAAGTTTATCTATTACTAAGAAAAATTTTCTGATATGAACGAAGCTATCTCGAGAACCGTTGATCGCGCCTGAAAAACTCCTGTTTCATCGGCTTCGGTAGGACGAAATACACCTAGTAAGATGTTTAGCAACGGCTGTGAATTGTTGTGGGTGAGTTACAGCCAACTTTATCTTTTACTATGAAAAATTTTCTGATATGAACGAAGTTATCTCGAGAGCCGTTGATCGCACCTGGAAAATTCCATTGCCATCGGCTTCAGCTCGTCGAAATACACCTAGTAAAGAAGTTTGACACAGCTGTGAACTGTTGCGGGTGAGTTATATCCAAGTTTAGCTATTACTAAGAAAAATTTTCTGATATGAACGAAGCTATCTCGAGAACCGTTGATCGCACCTGGAAAATTCCGGTGCCATCGGCTTCAGCTCGTCGAAATACACCTAGTAAAGAAGTTTGAAACAGCTGTGAACTGTTGCGGGTGAGTTATATCCAAGTTTAGCTATTACTAAGAACAATTTACTGATATGAACGAAGCTATCTCGAGAACCGTTGATCGCACCTGGAAAATTCCGGTGCCATCGGCTTCAGCTCGTCGGAATACACCGAGCAAAGAAGTTTGAAACAGCTGTGAACTGTTGCGGGTGAGTTATATCCAAGTTTAGCTATTACTAAGAAAAATTTTCTGATATGAACGAAGCTATCTCGAGAACCGTTGATAGCACCTGGAAAATTCCGGTGCCATCGGCTTCAGCTCGTCGAAATACACCGAGCAAAGAAGTTTGAAACAGCTGTGAACTGTTGCGGGTGAGTTATATCCAAGTTTAGCTATTACTAAGAAAAATTTTCTGATATGAACGAAGCTATCTCGAGAACCGTTGATAGCACCTGGAAAATTCCGGTGCCATCGGCTTCAGCTCGTCGAAATACACCGAGCAAAGAAGTTTGAAACAGCTGTGAACTGTTGCGGGTGAGTTATATCCAAGTTTAGCTATTACTAAGAAAAATTTTCTGATATGAACGAAGCTATCTCGAGAACCGTTGATCGCGCCTGAAAAACTCCTGTTTCATCGGCTTCGGTAGGACGAAATACACATAGTAAGATGTTTAGCAACGGCTGTGAATTGTTGTGGGTGAGTTACAGCCAACTTTATCTTTTACTATGAAAAATTTTCTGATATGAACGAAGTTATCTCGAGAGCCGTTGATCGCACCTGGAAAATTCCATTGCCATCGGCTTCAGCTCGTCGAAATACACCTAGTAAAGAAGTTTGAAACAGCTGTGAACTGTTGCGGGTGAGTTATATCCAAGTTTAGCTATTACTAAGAAAAATTTTCTGATATGAACGAAGCTATCTCGAGAACCGTTGATCGCACCTGGAAAATTCCGGTGCCATCGGCTTCAGCTCGTCGAAATACACCTAGTAAAGAAGTTTGAAACAGCTGTGAACTGTTGCGGGTGAGTTATATCCAAGTTTAGCTATTACTAAGAACAATTTACTGATATGAACGAAGCTATCTCGAGAACCGTTGATCGCACCTGGAAAATTCCGGTGCAATCGACTTAAGGTCATCGAAATACACCTAGTAAAGAAGTTTAAAACAGCTGTGATCTGTTGCGGGTGAGTTATATCCAAGTTTAGCTATTACTAAGAAAAATTTTCTGATATGCACGAAGCTATCTCGAGAACCGTTGATCGCACCTGGAAAATTCCGGTGCCATCGGCTTCAGCTCGTCGGAATACACCGAGCAAAGAAGTTTGAAACAGCTGTGAACTGTTGCGGGTGAGTTATATCCAAGTTTAGCTATTACTAAGAAAAATTTTCTGATATGAACGAAGCTATCTCGAGAACCGTTGATAGCACCTGGAAAATTCCGGTGCCATCGGCTTCAGCTCGTCGAAATACACCGAGCAAAGAAGTTTGAAACAGCTGTGAACTGTTGCGGGTGAGTTATATCCAAGTTTAGCTATTACTAAGAAAAATTTTCTGATATGAACGAAGCTATCTCGAGAACCGTTGATCGCGCCTGAAAAACTCCTGTTTCATCGGCTTCGGTAGGACGAAATACACCTAGTAAGATGTTTAGCAACGGCTGTGAATTGTTGTGGGTGAGTTACAGCCAACTTTATCTTTTACTATGAAAAATTTTCTGATATGAACGAAGTTATCTCGAGAGCCGTTGATCGCACCTGGAAAATTCCATTGCCATCGGCTTCAGCTCGTCGAAATACACCTAGTAAAGAAGTTTGACACAGCTGTGAACTGTTGCGGGTGAGTTATATCCAAGTTTAGCTATTACTAAGAAAAATTTTCTGATATGAACGAAGCTATCTCGAGAACCGTTGATCGCACCTGGAAAATTCCGGTGCCATCGGCTTCAGCTCGTCGAAATACACCTAGTAAAGAAGTTTGAAACAGCTGTGAACTGTTGCGGGTGAGTTATATCCAAGTTTAGCTATTACTAAGAACAATTTACTGATATGAACGAAGCTATCTCGAGAACCGTTGATCGCACCTGGAAAATTCCGGTGCAATCGACTTAAGGTCATCGAAATACACCTAGTAAAGAAGTTTAAAACAGCTGTGATCTGTTGCGGGTGAGTTATATCCAAGTTTAGCTATTACTAAGAAAAATTTTCTGATATGCACGAAGCTATCTCGAGAACCGTTGATCGCACCTGGAAAATTCCGGTGCCATCGGCTTCAGCTCGTCGGAATACACCGAGCAAAGAAGTTTGAAACAGCTGTGAACTGTTGCGGGTGAGTTATATCCAAGTTTAGCTATTACTAAGAAAAATTTTCTGATATGAACGAAGCTATCTCGAGAACCGTTGATAGCACCTGGAAAATTCCGGTGCCATCGGCTTCAGCTCGTCGAAATACACCGAGCAAAGAAGTTTGAAACAGCTGTGAACTGTTGCGGGTGAGTTATATCCAAGTTTAGCTATTACTAAGAAAAATTTTCTGATATGAACGAAGTTATCTCGAGAGCCGTTGATCGCACCTGGAAAATTCCATTGCCATCGGCTTCAGCTCGTCGAAATACACCTAGTAAAGAAGTTTGACACAGCTGTGAACTGTTGCGGGTGAGTTATATCCAAGTTTAGCTATTACTAAGAAAAATTTTCTGATATGAACGAAGCTATCTCGAGAACCGTTGATCGCACCTGGAAAATTCCGGTGCCATCGGCTTCAGCTCGTCGAAATACACCTAGTAAAGAAGTTTGAAACAGCTGTGAACTGTTGCGGGTGAGTTATATCCAAGTTTAGCTATTACTAAGAACAATTTACTGATATGAACGAAGCTATCTCGAGAACCGTTGATCGCACCTGGAAAATTCCGGTGCCATCGGCTTCAGCTCGTCGGAATACACCGAGCAAAGAAGTTTGAAACAGCTGTGAACTGTTGCGGGTGAGTTATATCCAAGTTTAGCTATTACTAAGAAAAATTTTCTGATATGAACGAAGCTATCTCGAGAACCGTTGATAGCACCTGGAAAATTCCGGTGCCATCGGCTTCAGCTCGTCGAAATACACCGAGCAAAGAAGTTTGAAACAGCTGTGAACTGTTGCGGGTGAGTTATATCCAAGTTTAGCTATTACTAAGAAAAATTTTCTGATATGAACGAAGCTATCTCGAGAACCGGTGATCGCACCTGGAAAATTCCGGTGCCATCGGCTTCAGCTCGTCGGCATACACCTAGTAAAGAAGTTTAAAACAGCTGTGAACTGTTGCGGGTGAGTTATATCCAAGTTTAGCTATTACTAAGAAAAATTTTCTGATATGCACGAAGCTATCTCGAGAACCGTTGATCGCACCTGGAAAATTCCGGTGCCATCGGCTTCAGCTCGTCGAAATACACCGAGCAAAGAAGTTTGAAACAGCTGTGAACTGTTGCGGGTGAGTTATATCCAAGTTTAGCTATTACTAAGAAAAATTTTGTGATATGAACGAAGCTATCTCGAGAACCGTTGATCGCACCTGGAAAATTCCGGTGCCATCGGCTTCAGCTCGTCGAAATACACCTAGTAAGGAAGTTTGAAACAGCTGTGAACTGTTGCGGGTGAGTTATATCCAAGTTTAGCTATTACTAAGAACAATTTTGTGATATGAACGAAGCTATCTCGAGAACCGTTGATCGCACCTGGAAAATTCCGGTGCCATCGACTTCAGCTCATCGAAATACACCTAGTAAAGAAGTTTAAAACAGCTGTGATCTGTTGCGGGTGAGTTATATCCAAGTTTAGCTATTACTAAGAAAAATTTTCTGATATGAACGAAGCTATCTCGAGAACCGTTGATCGCGCCTGAAAAACTCCTGTTTCATCGGCTTCGGTAGGACGAAATACACCTAGTAAGATGTTTAGCAACGGCTGTGAATTGTTGTGGGTGAGTTACAGCCAACTTTATCTTTTACTATGAAAAATTTTCTGATATGAACGAAGTTATCTCGAGAGCCGTTGATCGCACCTGGAAAATTCCATTGCCATCGGCTTCAGCTCGTCGAAATACACCTAGTAAAGAAGTTTGACACAGCTGTGAACTGTTGCGGGTGAGTTATATCCAAGTTTAGCTATTACTAAGAAAAATTTTCTGATATGAACGAAGCTATCTCGAGAACCGTTGATCGCACCTGGAAAATTCCGGTGCCATCGGCTTCAGCTCGTCGAAATACACCTAGTAAAGAAGTTTTAAACAGCTGTGAACTGTTGCGGGGGAGTTATATCCAAGTTTATCTATTACTAAGAAAAATTTTCTGATATGAACGAAGCTATCTCGAGAACCGTTGATCGCGCCTGAAAAACTCCTGTTTCATCGGCTTCGGTAGGACGAAATACACCTAGTAAGATGTTTAGCAACGGCTGTGAATTGTTGTGGGTGAGTTACAGCCAACTTTATCTTTTACTATGAAAAATTTTCTGATATGAACGAAGTTATCTCGAGAGCCGTTGATCGCACCTGGAAAATTCCATTGCCATCGGCTTCAGCTCGTCGAAATACACCTAGTAAAGAAGTTTGACACAGCTGTGAACTGTTGCGGGTGAGTTATATCCAAGTTTAGCTATTACTAAGAAAAATTTTCTGATATGAACGAAGCTATCTCGAGAACCGTTGATCGCACCTGGAAAATTCCGGTGCCATCGGCTTCAGCTCGTCGAAATACACCTAGTAAAGAAGTTTGAAACAGCTGTGAACTGTTGCGGGTGAGTTATATCCAAGTTTAGCTATTACTAAGAACAATTTACTGATATGAACGAAGCTATCTCGAGAACCGTTGATCGCACCTGGAAAATTCCGGTGCCATCGGCTTCAGCTCGTCGGAATACACCGAGCAAAGAAGTTTGAAACAGCTGTGAACTGTTGCGGGTGAGTTATATCCAAGTTTAGCTATTACTAAGAAAAATTTTCTGATATGAACGAAGCTATCTCGAGAACCGTTGATAGCACCTGGAAAATTCCGGTGCCATCGGCTTCAGCTCGTCGAAATACACCGAGCAAAGAAGTTTGAAACAGCTGTGAACTGTTGCGGGTGAGTTATATCCAAGTTTAGCTATTACTAAGAAAAATTTTCTGATATGAACGAAGCTATCTCGAGAACCGGTGATCGCACCTGGAAAATTCCGGTGCCATCGGCTTCAGCTCGTCGGAATACACCGAGCAAAGAAGTATGAAACAGCTGTGAACTGTTGCGGGTGAGTTATATCCAAGTTTAGCTATTACTAAGAAAAATTTTCTGATATGAACGAAGCTATCTCGAGAACCGTTGATAGCACCTGGAAAATTCCGGTGCCATCGGCTTCAGCTCGTCGAAATACACCGAGCAAAGAAGTTTGAAACAGCTGTGAACTGTTGCGGGTGAGTTATATCCAAGTTTAGCTATTACTAAGAAAAATTTTCTGATATGAACGAAGCTATCTCGAGAACCGGTGATCGCACCTGGAAAATTCCGGTGCCATCGGCTTCAGCTCGTCGGCATACACCTAGTAGAGAAGTTTAAAACAGCTGTGAACTGTTGCGGGTGAGTTATATCCAAGTTTAGCTATTACTAAGAAAAATTTTCTGATATGCACGAAGCTATCTCGAGAACCGTTGATCGCACCTGGAAAATTCCGGTGCCATCGGCTTCAGCTCGTCGAAATACACCGAGCAAAGAAGTTTGAAACAGCTGTGAACTGTTGCGGGTGAGTTATATCCAAGTTTAGCTATTACTAAGAAAAATTTTCTGATATGAACGAAGCTATCTCGAGAACCGTTGATCGCACCTGGAAAATTCCGGTGCCATCGGCTTCAGCTCGTCGAAATACACCGAGCAAAGAAGTTTGAAACAGCTGTGAACTGTTGCGGGTGAGTTATATCCAAGTTTAGCTATTACTAAGAAAAATTTTCTGATATGAACGAAGCTATCTCGAGAACCGTTGATCGCACCTGGAAAATTCCGGTGCCATCGGCTTCAGCTCGTCGAAATACACCGAGCAAAGAAGTTTGAAACAGCTGTGAACTGTTGCGGGTGAGTTATATCCAAGATTAGCTATTACTATGAAAAATGTTCTGATATGAACGAAGTTATCTCGAGAACCGTTGATCGCACCTGGAAAATTCCGGTGCCATCGGCTTCAGCTCGTCGAAATACACCTAGTAAAGAAGTTTAAAACAGCTGTGAACTGTTGCGGGGGAGTTATATCCAAGTTTATCTATTACTAAGAAAAATTTTCTGATATGAACGAAGCTATCTCGAGAACCGTTGATCGCGCCTGAAAAACTCCTGTTTCATCGGCTTCGGTAGGACGAAATACACCTAGTAAGATGTTTAGCAACGGCTGTGAATTGTTGTGGGTGAGTTACAGCCAACTTTATCTTTTACTATGAAAAATTTTCTGATATGAACGAAGTTATCTCGAGAGCCGTTGATCGCACCTGGAAAATTCCATTGCCATCGGCTTCAGCTCGTCGAAATACACCTAGTAAAGAAGTTTGAAACAGCTGTGAACTGTTGCGGGTGAGTTATATCCAAGTTTAGCTATTACTAAGAAAAATTTTCTGATATGAACGAAGCTATCTCGAGAACCGTTGATCGCACCTGGAAAATTCCGGTGCCATCGGCTTCAGCTCGTCGAAATACACCTAGTAAAGAAGTTTGAAACAGCTGTGAACTGTTGCGGGTGAGTTATATCCAAGTTTAGCTATTACTAAGAACAATTTACTGATATGAACGAAGCTATCTCGAGAACCGTTGATCGCACCTGGAAAATTCCGGTGCAATCGACTTAAGGTCATCGAAATACACCTAGTAAAGAAGTTTAAAACAGCTGTGATCTGTTGCGGGTGAGTTATATCCAAGTTTAGCTATTACTAAGAAAAATTTTCTGATATGCACGAAGCTATCTCGAGAACCGTTGATCGCACCTGGAAAATTCCGGTGCCATCGGCTTCAGCTCGTCGGAATACACCGAGCAAAGAAGTTTGAAACAGCTGTGAACTGTTGCGGGTGAGTTATATCCAAGTTTAGCTATTACTAAGAAAAATTTTCTGATATGAACGAAGCTATCTCGAGAACCGTTGATAGCACCTGGAAAATTCCGGTGCCATCGGCTTCAGCTCGTCGAAATACACCGAGCAAAGAAGTTTGAAACAGCTGTGAACTGTTGCGGGTGAGTTATATCCAAGTTTAGCTATTACTAAGAAAAATTTTCTGATATGAACGAAGCTATCTCGAGAACCGTTGATCGCGCCTGAAAAACTCCTGTTTCATCGGCTTCGGTAGGACGAAATACACATAGTAAGATGTTTAGCAACGGCTGTGAATTGTTGTGGGTGAGTTACAGCCAACTTTATCTTTTACTATGAAAAATTTTCTGATATGAACGAAGTTATCTCGAGAGCCGTTGATCGCACCTGGAAAATTCCATTGCCATCGGCTTCAGCTCGTCGAAATACACCTAGTAAAGAAGTTTGAAACAGCTGTGAACTGTTGCGGGTGAGTTATATCCAAGTTTAGCTATTACTAAGAAAAATTTTCTGATATGAACGAAGCTATCTCGAGAACCGTTGATCGCACCTGGAAAATTCCGGTGCCATCGGCTTCAGCTCGTCGAAATACACCTAGTAAAGAAGTTTGAAACAGCTGTGAACTGTTGCGGGTGAGTTATATCCAAGTTTAGCTATTACTAAGAACAATTTACTGATATGAACGAAGCTATCTCGAGAACCGTTGATCGCACCTGGAAAATTCCGGTGCAATCGACTTAAGGTCATCGAAATACACCTAGTAAAGAAGTTTAAAACAGCTGTGATCTGTTGCGGGTGAGTTATATCCAAGTTTAGCTATTACTAAGAAAAATTTTCTGATATGCACGAAGCTATCTCGAGAACCGTTGATCGCACCTGGAAAATTCCGGTGCCATCGGCTTCAGCTCGTCGGAATACACCGAGTAAAGAAGTTTGAAACAGCTGTGAACTGTTGCGGGTGAGTTATATCCAAGTTTAGCTATTACTAAGAAAAATTTTCTGATATGAACGAAGCTATCTCGAGAACCGTTGATAGCACCTGGAAAATTCCGGTGCCATCGGCTTCAGCTCGTCGAAATACACCGAGCAAAGAAGTTTGAAACAGCTGTGAACTGTTGCGGGTGAGTTATATCCAAGTTTAGCTATTACTAAGAAAAATTTTCTGATATGAACGAAGCTATCTCGAGAACCGTTGATCGCGCCTGAAAAACTCCTGTTTCATCGGCTTCGGTAGGACGAAATACACCTAGTAAGATGTTTAGCAACGGCTGTGAATTGTTGTGGGTGAGTTACAGCCAACTTTATCTTTTACTATGAAAAATTTTCTGATATGAACGAAGTTATCTCGAGAGCCGTTGATCGCACCTGGAAAATTCCATTGCCATCGGCTTCAGCTCGTCGAAATACACCTAGTAAAGAAGTTTGACACAGCTGTGAACTGTTGCGGGTGAGTTATATCCAAGTTTAGCTATTACTAAGAAAAATTTTCTGATATGAACGAAGCTATCTCGAGAACCGTTGATCGCACCTGGAAAATTCCGGTGCCATCGGCTTCAGCTCGTCGAAATACACCTAGTAAAGAAGTTTGAAACAGCTGTGAACTGTTGCGGGTGAGTTATATCCAAGTTTAGCTATTACTAAGAACAATTTACTGATATGAACGAAGCTATCTCGAGAACCGTTGATCGCACCTGGAAAATTCCGGTGCCATCGGCTTCAGCTCGTCGGAATACACCGAGCAAAGAAGTTTGAAACAGCTGTGAACTGTTGCGGGTGAGTTATATCCAAGTTTAGCTATTACTAAGAAAAATTTTCTGATATGAACGAAGCTATCTCGAGAACCGTTGATAGCACCTGGAAAATTCCGGTGCCATCGGCTTCAGCTCGTCGAAATACACCGAGCAAAGAAGTTTGAAACAGCTGTGAACTGTTGCGGGTGAGTTATATCCAAGTTTAGCTATTACTAAGAAAAATTTTCTGATATGAACGAAGCTATCTCGAGAACCGGTGATCGCACCTGGAAAATTCCGGTGCCATCGGCTTCAGCTCGTCGGCATACACCTAGTAAAGAAGTTTAAAACAGCTGTGAACTGTTGCGGGTGAGTTATATCCAAGTTTAGCTATTACTAAGAAAAATTTTCTGATATGCACGAAGCTATCTCGAGAACCGTTGATCGCACCTGGAAAATTCCGGTGCCATCGGCTTCAGCTCGTCGAAATACACCGAGCAAAGAAGTTTGAAACAGCTGTGAACTGTTGCGGGTGAGTTATATCCAAGTTTAGCTATTACTAAGAAAAATTTTGTGATATGAACGAAGCTATCTCGAGAACCGTTGATCGCACCTGGAAAATTCCGGTGCCATCGGCTTCAGCTCGTCGAAATACACCTAGTAAGGAAGTTTGAAACAGCTGTGAACTGTTGCGGGTGAGTTATATCCAAGTTTAGCTATTACTAAGAAAAATTTTCTGATATGCACGAAGCTATCTCGAGAACCGTTGATCGCACCTGGAAAATTCCGGTGCTATCGGCTTCAGCTCGTCGGAATACACCGAGCAAAGAAGTTCGAAACAGCTGTGAACTGTTGCGGGTGAGTTATATCCAAGTTTAGCTATTACTAAGAAAAAGTTTCTGATATGAACGAAGCTATCTCGAGAACCGTTAATCGCACCTGGAAAATTCCGGTGCCATCGGCTTCAGCAGGTCGAAATACACCTAGTAAAGAAGTTTAAAACAGCTGTGAACTGTTGCGGGGGAGTTATATCCAAGTTTAGCTATTACTAAGAAAAATTTTCTGATATGAACGAAGCTATCTCGAGAACCGTTGATCGCACCTGGAAAATTCCGGTGCCATCGGCTTCAGCTCGTCGAAATACACCTAGTAAAGAAGTTTGAAACAGCTGTGAACTGTTGCGGGTGAGTTATATCCAAGTTTAGCTATTACTAAGAACAATTTACTGATATGAACGAAGCTATCTCGAGAACCGTTGATCGCACCTGGAAAATTCCGGTGCCATCGGCTTCAGCTCGTCGGAATACACCGAGCAAAGAAGTTTGAAACAGCTGTGAACTGTTGCGGGTGAGTTATATCCAAGTTTAGCTATTACTAAGAAAAATTTTCTGATATGAACGAAGCTATCTCGAGAACCGTTGATAGCACCTGGAAAATTCCGGTGCCATCGGCTTCAGCTCGTCGAAATACACCGAGCAAAGAAGTTTGAAACAGCTGTGAACTGTTGCGGGTGAGTTATATCCAAGTTTAGCTATTACTAAGAAAAATTTTCTGATATGAACGAAGCTATCTCGAGAACCGGTGATCGCACCTGGAAAATTCCGGTGCCATCGGCTTCAGCTCGTCGGCATACACCTAGTAAAGAAGTTTAAAACAGCTGTGAACTGTTGCGGGTGAGTTATATCCAAGTTTAGCTATTACTAAGAAAAATTTTCTGATATGCACGAAGCTATCTCGAGAACCGTTGATCGCACCTGGAAAATTCCGGTGCCATCGGCTTCAGCTCGTCGAAATACACCGAGCAAAGAAGTTTGAAACAGCTGTGAACTGTTGCGGGTGAGTTATATCCAAGTTTAGCTATTACTAAGAAAAATTTTGTGATATGAACGAAGCTATCTCGAGAACCGTTGATCGCACCTGGAAAATTCCGGTGCCATCGGCTTCAGCTCGTCGAAATACACCTAGTAAGGAAGTTTGAAACAGCTGTGAACTGTTGCGGGTGAGTTATATCCAAGATTAGCTATTACTATGAAAAATGTTCTGATATGAACGAAGTTATCTCGAGAACCGTTGATCGCACCTGGAAAATTCCGGTGCCATCGGCTTCAGCTCGTCGAAATACACCTAGTAAAGAAGTTTAAAACAGCTGTGAACTGTTGCGGGGGAGTTATATCCAAGTTTATCTATTAATAAGAAAAATTTTCTGATATGAACGAAGCTATCTCGAGAACCGTTGATCGCGCCTGAAAAACTCCTGTTTCATCGGCTTCGGTAGGACGAAATACACCTAGTAAGATGTTTAGCAACGGCTGTGAATTGTTGTGGGTGAGTTACAGCCAACTTTATCTTTTACTATGAAAAATTTTCTGATATGAACGAAGTTATCTCGAGAGCCGTTGATCGCACCTGGAAAATTCCATTGCCATCGGCTTCAGCTCGTCGAAATACACCTAGTAAAGAAGTTTGAAACAGCTGTGAACTGTTGCGGGTGAGTTATATCCAAGTTTAGCTATTACTAAGAAAAATTTTCTGATATGAACGAAGCTATCTCGAGAACCGTTGATCGCACCTGGAAAATTCCGGTGCCATCGGCTTCAGCTCGTCGAAATACACCTAGTAAAGAAGTTTGAAACAGCTGTGAACTGTTGCGGGTGAGTTATATCCAAGTTTAGCTATTACTAAGAACAATTTACTGATATGAACGAAGCTATCTCGAGAACCGTTTATCGCACCTGGAAAATTCCGGTGCAATCGACTTAAGGTCATCGAAATACACCTAGTAAAGAAGTTTAAAACAGCTGTGATCTGTTGCGGGTGAGTTATATCCAAGTTTAGCTATTACTAAGAAAAATTTTCTGATATGCACGAAGCTATCTCGAGAACCGTTGATCGCACCTGGAAAATTCCGGTGCCATCGGCTTCAGCTCGTCGGAATACACCGAGCAAAGAAGTTTGAAACAGCTGTGAACTGTTGCGGGTGAGTTATATCCAAGTTTAGCTATTACTAAGAAAAATTTTCTGATATGAACGAAGCTATCTCGAGAACCGTTGATAGCACCTGGAAAATTCCGGTGCCATCGGCTTCAGCTCGTCGAAATACACCTAGTAAAGAAGTTTTAAACAGCTGTGAACTGTTGCGGGGGAGTTATATCCAAGTTTATCTATTACTAAGAAAAATTTTCTGATATGAACGAAGCTATCTCGAGAACCGTTGATCGCGCCTGAAAAACTCCTGTTTCATCGGCTTCGGTAGGACGAAATACACCTAGTAAGATGTTTAGCAACGGCTGTGAATTGTTGTGGGTGAGTTACAGCCAACTTTATCTTTTACTATGAAAAATTTTCTGATATGAACGAAGTTATCTCGAGAGCCGTTGATCGCACCTGGAAAATTCCATTGCCATCGGCTTCAGCTCGTCGAAATACACCTAGTAAAGAAGTTTGACACAGCTGTGAACTGTTGCGGGTGAGTTATATCCAAGTTTAGCTATTACTAAGAACAATTTTCTGATATGAACGAAGCTATCTCGAGAACCGTTGATCGCGCCTGAAAAACTCCTGTTTCATCGGCTTCGGTAGGACGAAATACACCTAGTAAGATGTTTAGCAACGGCTGTGAATTGTTGTGGGTGAGTTACAGCCAACGTTATCTTTTACTATGAAAAATTTTCTGATATGAACGAAGTTATCTCGAGAGCCGTTGATCGCACCTGGAAAATTCCATTGCCATCGGCTTCAGCTCGTCGAAATACACCTAGTAAAGAAGTTTGAAACAGCTGTGAACTGTTGCGGGTGAGTTATATCCAAGTTTAGCTATTACTAAGAAAAATTTTCTGATATGAACGAAGCTATCTCGAGAACCGTTGATCGCACCTGGAAAATTCCGGTGCCATCGGCTTCAGCTCGTCGAAATACACCTAGTAAAGAAGTTTGAAACAGCTGTGAACTGTAGCGGGTGAGTTATATCCAAGTTTAGCTATTACTAAGAACAATTTACTGATATGAACGAAGCTATCTCGAGAACCGTTGATCGCACCTGGAAAATTCCGGTGCAATCGACTTAAGGTCATCGAAATACACCTAGTAAAGAAGTTTAAAACAGCTGTGATCTGTTGCGGGTGAGTTATATCCAAGTTTAGCTATTACTAAGAAAAATTTTCTGATATGCACGAAGCTATCTCGAGAACCGTTGATCGCACCTGGAAAATTCCGGTGCCATCGGCTTCAGCTCGTCGGAATACACCGAGCAAAGAAGTTTGAAACAGCTGTGAACTGTTGCGGGTGAGTTATATCCAAGTTTAGCTATTACTAAGAAAAATTTTCTGATATGAACGAAGCTATCTCGAGAACCGTTGATAGCACCTGGAAAATTCCGGTGCCATCGGCTTCAGCTCGTCGAAATACACCGAGCAAAGAAGTTTGAAACAGCTGTGAACTGTTGCGGGTGAGTTATATCCAAGTTTAGCTATTACTAAGAAAAATTTTCTGATATGAACGAAGCTATCTCGAGAACCGTTGATCGCACCTGGAAAATTCCGGTGCCATCGGCTTCAGCTCGTCGAAATACACCTAGTAAAGAAGTTTTAAACAGCTGTGAACTGTTACGGGGGAGTTATATCCAAGTTTATCTATTACTAAGAAAAATTTTCTGATATGAACGAAGCTATCTCGAGAACCGTTGATCGCGCCTGAAAAACTCCTGTTTCATCGGCTTCGGGAGGACGAAATACACCTAGTAAGATGTTTAGCAACGGCTGTGAATTGTTGTGGGTGAGTTACAGCCAACTTTATCTTTTACTATGAAAAATTTTCTGATATGAACGAAGTTATCTCGAGAGCCGTTGATCGCACCTGGAAAATTCCATTGCCATCGGCTTCAGCTCGTCGAAATACACCTAGTAAAGAAGTTTGACACAGCTGTGAACTGTTGCGGGTGAGTTATATCCAAGTTTAGCTATTACTAAGAAAAATTTTCTGATATGAACGAAGCTATCTCGAGAACCGTTGATCGCACCTGGAAAATTCCGGTGCCATCGGCTTCAGCTCGTCGAAATACACCTAGTAAAGAAGTTTGAAACAGCGGTGAACTGTTGCGGGTGAGTTATATCCAAGTTTAGCTATTACTAAGAACAATTTACTGATATGAACGAAGCTATCTCGAGAACCGTTGATCGCACCTGGAAAATTCCGGTGCCATCGGCTTCAGCTCGTCGGAATACACCGAGCAAAGAAGTTTGAAACAGCTGTGAACTGTTGCGGGTGAGTTATATCCAAGTTTAGCTATTACTAAGAAAAATTTTCTGATATGAACGAAGCTATCTCGAGAACCGTTGATAGCACCTGGAAAATTCCGGTGCCATCGGCTTCAGCTCGTCGAAATACACCGAGCAAAGAAGTTTGAAACAGCTGTGAACTGTTGCGGGTGAGTTATATCCAAGTTTAGCTATTACTAAGAAAAATTTTCTGATATGAACGAAGCTATCTCGAGAACCGGTGATCGCACCTGGAAAATTCCGGTGCCATCGGCTTCAGCTCGTCGGCATACACCTAGTAAAGAAGTTTAAAACAGCTGTGAACTGTTGCGGGTGAGTTATATCCAAGATTAGCTATTACTATGAAAAATTTTCTGATATGAACGACGTTATCTCGAGAACCGTTGATCGCACATCTAAAATTTTTGTTCCATCGGCTTCAGCTCGTCGAAATACCCCCGGAAGGAAATTTTCAAACGGCTGCATTCCCTTGTCGGGGAAATAATTGCAGTATTATCCGTTTTGGTGAAATTCGTGCGTTTCAGCAGCTGAAAAACACGTTTTGACGAAAAATTTGTTGAAATCTTGCATTTTGACGCTGTACGACACCGTCGATGGCTGCATGGCATCATTTTGTAGTACCGCACGCATTTTTTATACCGATCCGACGCTGTTTGTTGATTCACATCTTTCGCCCTATGGTCGACGTTCTCCGAAGAACCGTTGATCGCGCCTGAAAAACTCCTGTTTCATCGGCTTCGGTAGGATGAAATACACCTAGTAAGATGTTTAGCAACGGCTGTGAATTGTTGTGGGTGAGTTACAGCCAACTTTATCTTTTACTATGAAAAATTTTCTGATATGAACGAAGTTATCTCGAGAACCGTTGATCGCACATCTAAAATTTTTGTTCCATCGGCTTCAGCTCGTCGAAATACACCTAGTAACGACGTTTGAAACAGCTGTGAACTGTTGCGGGTGAGTTATATCCAAGTTTAGCTATTACTAAGAAAAATTTTCTGATATGAACGAAGCTATCTCGAGAACCGTTGATCGCACCTGGAAAATTCCGGTGCCATCGGCTTCAGCTCGTCGAAATACACCTAGTAAGGAAGTTTGAAACAGCTGTGAACTGTTGCGGGTGAGTTATATCCAAGTTTAGCTATTACTAAGAACAATTTTGTGATATGAACGAAGCTATCTCGAGAACCGTTGATCGCACCTGGAAAATTCCGGTGCCATCGACTTCAGCTCATCGAAATACACCTAGTAAAGAAGTTTAAAACAGCTGTGATCTGTTGCGGGTGAGTTATATCCAAGTTTAGCTATTACTAAGAAAAATTTTCTGATATGCACGAAGCTATCTCGAGAACCGTTGATCGCACCTGGAAAATTCCGGTGCTATCGGCTTCGGTAGGACGAAATACACCTAGTAAGATGTTTAGCAACGGCTGTGAATTGTTGTGGGTGAGTTACAGCCAACTTTATCTTTTACTATGAAAAATTTTCTGATATGAACGAAGTTATCTCGAGAGCCGTTGATCGCACCTGGAAAATTCCATTGCCATCGGCTTCAGCTCGTCGAAATACACCTAGTAAAGAAGTTTGAAACAGCTGTGAACTGTTGCGGGTGAGTTATATCCAAGTTTAGCTATTACTAAGAAAAATTTTCTGATATGAACGAAGCTATCTCGAGAACCGTTGATCGCACCTGGAAAATTCCGGTGCCATCGGCTTCGCTAGGACGAAATACACCTAGTAAGATGTTTAGCAACGGCTGTGAATTGTTGTGGGTGAGTTACAGCCAACTTTATCTTTTACTATGAAAAATTTTCTGATATGAACGAAGTTATCTCGAGAGCCGTTGATCGCACCTGGAAAATTCCATTGCCATCGGCTTCAGCTCGTCGAAATACACCTAGTAAAGAAGTTTGACACAGCTGTGAACTGTTGCGGGTGAGTTATATCCAAGTTTAGCTATTACTAAGAAAAATTTTCTGATATGAACGAAGCTATCTCGAGAACCGTTGATCGCGCCTGAAAAACTCCTGTTTCATCGGCTTCGGTAGGACGAAATACACCTAGTAAGATGTTTAGCAACGGCTGTGAATTGTTGTGGGTGAGTTACAGCCAACTTTATCTTTTACTATGAAAAATTTTCTGATATGAACGAAGTTATCTCGAGAGCCGTTGATCGCACCTGGAAAATTCCATTGCCATCGGCTTCAGCTCGTCGAAATACACCTAGTAAAGAAGTTTGAAACAGCTGTGAACTGTTGCGGGTGAGTTATATCCAAGTTTAGCTATTACTAAGAAAAATTTTCTGATATGAACGAAGCTATCTCGAGAACCGTTGATCGCACCTGGAAAATTCCGGTGCCATCGGCTTCAGCTCGTCGAAATACACCTAGTAAAGAAGTTTGAAACAGCTGTGAACTGTTGCGGGTGAGTTATATCCAAGTTTAGCTATTACTAAGAACAATTTACTGATATGAACGAAGCTATCTCGAGAACCGTTGATCGCACCTGGAAAATTCCGGTGCAATCGACTTAAGGTCATCGAAATACACCTAGTAAAGAAGTTTAAAACAGCTGTGATCTGTTGCGGGTGAGTTATATCCAAGTTTAGCTATTACTAAGAAAAATTTTCTGATATGCACGAAGCTATCTCGAGAACCGTTGATCGCACCTGGAAAATTCCGGTGCCATCGGCTTCAGCTCGTCGGAATACACCGAGCAAAGAAGTTTGAAACAGCTGTGAACTGTTGCGGGTGAGTTATATCCAAGTTTAGCTATTACTAAGAAAAATTTTCTGATATGAACGAAGCTATCTCGAGAACCGTTGATAGCACCTGGAAAATTCCGGTGCCATCGGCTTCAGCTCGTCGAAATACACCGAGCAAAGAAGTTTGAAACAGCTGTGAACTGTTGCGGGTGAGTTATATCCAAGTTTAGCTATTACTAAGAAAAATTTTCTGATATGAACGAAGCTATCTCGAGAACCGTTGATCGCACCTGGAAAATTCCGGTGCCATCGGCTTCAGCTCGTCGAAATACACCTAGTAAAGAAGTTTTAAACAGCTGTGAACTGTTGCGGGGGAGTTATATCCAAGTTTATCTATTACTAAGAAAAATTTTCTGATATGAACGAAGCTATCTCGAGAACCGTTGATCGCGCCTGAAAAACTCCTGTTTCATCGGCTTCGGTAGGACGAAATACACCTAGTAAGATGTTTAGCAACGGCTGTGAATTGTTGTGGGTGAGTTACAGCCAACTTTATCTTTTACTATGAAAAATTTTCTGATATGAACGAAGTTATCTCGAGAGCCGTTGATCGCACCTGGAAAATTCCATTGCCATCGGCTTCAGCTCGTCGAAATACACCTAGTAAAGAAGTTTGACACAGCTGTGAACTGTTGCGGGTGAGTTATATCCAAGTTTAGCTATTACTAAGAAAAATTTTCTGATATGAACGAAGCTATCTCGAGAACCGTTGATCGCACCTGGAAAATTCCGGTGCCATCGGCTTCAGCTCGTCGAAATACACCTAGTAAAGAAGTTTGAAACAGCTGTGAACTGTTGCGGGTGAGTTATATCCAAGTTTAGCTATTACTAAGAACAATTTACTGATATGAACGAAGCTATCTCGAGAACCGTTGATCGCACCTGGAAAATTCCGGTGCCATCGGCTTCAGCTCGTCGGAATACACCGAGCAAAGAAGTTTGAAACAGCTGTGAACTGTTGCGGGTGAGTTATATCCAAGTTTAGCTATTACTAAGAAAAATTTTCTGATATGAACGAAGCTATCTCGAGAACCGTTGATAGCACCTGGAAAATTCCGGTGCCATCGGCTTCAGCTCGTCGAAATACACCGAGCAAAGAAGTTTGAAACAGCTGTGAACTGTTGCGGGTGAGTTATATCCAAGTTTAGCTATTACTAAGAAAAATTTTCTGATATGAACGAAGCTATCTCGAGAACCGGTGATCGCACCTGGAAAATTCCGGTGCCATCGGCTTCAGCTCGTCGGCATACACCTAGTAAAGAAGTTTAAAACAGCTGTGAACTGTTGCGGGTGAGTTATATCCAAGATTAGCTATTACTATGAAAAATTTTCTGATATGAACGACGTTATCTCGAGAACCGTTGATCGCACATCTAAAATTTTTGTTCCATCGGCTTCAGCTCGTCGAAATACCCCCGGAAGGAAATTTTCAAACGGCTGCATTCCCTTGTCGGGGAAATAATTGCAGTATTATCCGTTTTGGTGAAATTCGTGCGTTTCAGCAGCTGAAAAACACGTGTTGACGAAAAATTTGTTGAAATCTTGCATTTTGACGCTGTACGACACCGTCGATGGCTGCATGGCATCATTTTGTAGTACCGCACGCATTTTTTATACCGATCCGACGCTGTTTGTTGATTCACATCTTTCGCCCTATGGTCGACGTTCTCCGAAGAACCGTTGATCGCGCCTGAAAAACTCCTGTTTCATCGGCTTCGGTAGGATGAAATACACCTAGTAAGATGTTTAGCAACGGCTGTGAATTGTTGTGGGTGAGTTACAGCCAACTTTATCTTTTACTATGAAAAATTTTCTGATATGAACGAAGTTATCTCGAGAACCGTTGATCGCACATCTAAAATTTTTGTTCCATCGGCTTCAGCTCGTCGAAATACACCTAGTAACGACGTTTGAAACAGCTGTGAACTGTTGCGGGTGAGTTATATCCAAGTTTAGCTATTACTAAGAAAAATTTTGTGATATGAACGAAGCTATCTCGAGAACCGTTGATCGCACCTGGAAAATTCCGGTGCCATCGGCTTCAGCTCGTCGAAATACACCTAGTAAGGAAGTTTGAAACAGCTGTGAACTGTTGCGGGTGAGTTATATCCAAGTTTAGCTATTACTAAGAACAATTTTGTGATATGAACGAAGCTATCTCGAGAACCGTTGATCGCACCTGGAAAATTCCGGTGCCATCGACTTCAGCTCATCGAAATACACCTAGTAAAGAAGTTTAAAACAGCTGTGATCTGTTGCGGGTGAGTTATATCCAAGTTTAGCTATTACTAAGAAAAATTTTCTGATATGCACGAAGCTATCTCGAGAACCGTTGATCGCACCTGGAAAATTCCGGTGCTATCGGCTTCAGCTCGTCGGAATACACCGAGCAAAGAAGTTCGAAACAGCTGTGAACTGTTGCGGGTGAGTTATATCCAAGTTTAGCTATTACTAAGAAAAAGTTTCTGATATGAACGAAGCTATCTCGAGAACCGTTAATCGCACCTGGAAAATTCCGGTGCCATCGGCTTCAGCAGGTCGAAATACACCTAGTAAAGAAGTTTAAAACAGCTGTGAACTGTTGCGGGGGAGTTATATCCAAGTTTAGCTATTACTAAGAAAAATTTTCTGATATGAACGAAGCTATCTCGAGAACCGTTGATCGCGCCTGAAAAACTCCTGTTTCATCGGCTTCGGTAGGACGAAATACACCTAGTAAGATGTTTAGCAACGGCTGTGAATTGTTGTGGGAGAGTTACAGCCAACTTTATCTTTTACTATGAAAAATTTTCTGATATGAACGAAGTTATCTCGAGAGCCGTTGATCGCACCTGGAAAATTCCATTGCCATCGGCTTCAGCTCGTCGAAATACACCTAGTAAAGAAGTTTGAAACAGCTGTGAACTGTTGCGGGTGAGTTATATCCAAGTTTAGCTATTACTAAGAAAAATTTTCTGATATGAACGAAGCTATCTCGAGAACCGTTGATCGCACCTGGAAAATTCCGGTGCCATCGGCTTCGGTAGGACGAAATACACCTAGTAAGATGTTTAGCAACGGCTGTGAATTGTTGTGGGTGAGTTACAGCCAACTTTATCTTTTACTATGAAAAATTTTCTGATATGAACGAAGTTATCTCGAGAGCCGTTGATCGCGCCTGAAAAACTCCTGTTTCATCGGCTTCGGTAGGACGAAATACACCTAGTAAGATGTTTAGCAACGGCTGTGAATTGTTGTGGGTGAGTTACAGCCAACTTTATCTTTTACTATGAAAAATTTTCTGATATGAACGAAGTTATCTCGAGAGCCGTTGATCGCACCTGGAAAATTCCATTGCCATCGGCTTCAGCTCGTCGAAATACACCTAGTAAAGAAGTTTGACACAGCTGTGAACTGTTGCGGGTGAGTTATATCCAAGTTTAGCTATTACTAAGAAAAATTTTCTGATATGAACGAAGCTATCTCGAGAACCGTTGATCGCACCTGGAAAATTCCGGTGCCATCGGCTTCAGCTCGTCGAAATACACATAGTAAAGAAGTTTGAAACAGCTGTGAACTGTTGCGGGTGAGTTATATCCAAGTTTAGCTATTACTAAGAACAATTTACTGATATGAACGAAGCTATCTCGAGAACCGTTGATCGCACCTGGAAAATTCCGGTGCCATCGGCTTCAGCTCGTCGGCATACACCTAGTAAAGAAGTTTAAAACAGCTGTGAACTGTTGCGGGTGAGTTATATCCAAGATTAGCTATTACTATGAAAAATTTTCTGATATGAACGACGTTATCTCGAGAACCGTTGATCGCACATCTAAAATTTTTGTTCCATCGGCTTCAGCTCGTCGAAATACCCCCGGAAGGAAATTTTCAAACGGCTGCATTCCCTTGTCGGGGAAATAATTGCAGTATTATCCGTTTTGGTGAAATTCGTGCGTTTCAGCAGCTGAAAAACACGTTTTGACGAAAAATTTGTTGAAATCTTGCATTTTGACGCTGTACGACACCGTCGATGGCTGCATGGCATCATTTTGTAGTACCGCACGCATTTTTTATACCGATCCGACGCTGTTTGTTGATTCACATCTTTCGCCCTATGGTCGACGTTCTCCGAAGAACCGTTGATCGCGCCTGAAAAACTCCTGTTTCATCGGCTTCGGTAGGATGAAATACACCTAGTAAGATGTTTAGCAACGGCTGTGAATTGTTGTGGGTGAGTTACAGCCAACTTTATCTTTTACTATGAAAAATTTTCTGATATGAACGAAGTTATCTCGAGAACCGTTGATCGCACATCTAAAATTTTTGTTCCATCGGCTTCAGCTCGTCGAAATACACCGAGCAAAGAAGTTTGAAACAGCTGTGAACTGTTGCGGGTGAGTTATATCCAAGTTTAGCTATTACTAAGAAAAATTTTCTGATATGAACGAAGCTATCTCGAGAACCGTTGATCGCACCTGGAAAATTCCGGTGCCATCGGCTTCAGCTCGTCGAAATACACCTAGTAAAGAAGTTTTAAACAGCTGTGAACTGTTGCGGGGGAGTTATATCCAAGTTTATCTATTACTAAGAAAAATTTTCTGATATGAACGAAGCTATCTCGAGAACCGTTGATCGCGCCTGAAAAACTCCTGTTTCATCGGCTTCGGTAGGACGAAATACACCTAGTAAGATGTTTAGCAACGGCTGTGAATTGTTGTGGGTGAGTTACAGCCAACTTTATCTTTTACTATGAAAAATTTTCTGATATGAACGAAGTTATCTCGAGAGCCGTTGATCGCACCTGGAAAATTCCATTGCCATCGGCTTCAGCTCGTCGAAATACACCTAGCAAAGAAGTTTGACACAGCTGTGAACTGTTGCGGGTGAGTTATATCCAAGTTTAGCTATTACTAAGAAAAATTTTCTGATATGAACGAAGCTATCTCGAGAACCGTTGATCGCACCTGGAAAATTCCGGTGCCATCGGCTTCAGCTCGTCGAAATACACCTAGTAAAGAAGTTTGAAACAGCTGTGAACTGTTGCGGGTGAGTTATATCCAAGTTTAGCTATTACTAAGAACAATTTACTGATATGAACGAAGCTATCTCGAGAACCGTTGATCGCACCTGGAAAATTCCGGTGCCATCGGCTTCAGCTCGTCGGAATACACCGAGCAAAGAAGTTTGAAACAGCTGTGAACTGTTGCGGGTGAGTTATATCCAAGATTAGCTATTACTATGAAAAATGTTCTGATATGAACGAAGTTATCTCGAGAACCGTTGATCGCACCTGGAAAATTCCGGTGCCATCGGCTTCAGCTCGTCGAAATACACCTAGTAAAGAAGTTTAAAACAGTTGTGAACTGTTGCGGGGGAGTTATATCCAAGTTTATCTATTAATAAGAAAAATTTTCTGATATGAACGAAGCTATCTCGAGAACCGTTGATCGCGCCTGAAAAACTCCTGTTTCATCGGCTTCGGTAGGACGAAATACACCTAGTAAGATGTTTAGCAACGGCTGTGAATTGTTGTGGGTGAGTTACAGCCAACTTTATCTTTTACTATGAAAAATTTTCTGATATGAACGAAGTTATCTCGAGAGCCGTTGATCGCACCTGGAAAATTCCATTGCCATCGGCTTCAGCTCGTCGAAATACACCTAGTAAAGAAGTTTGAAACAGCTGTGAACTGTTGCGGGTGAGTTATATCCAAGTTTAGCTATTACTAAGAAAAATTTTCTGATATGAACGAAGCTATCTCGAGAACCGTTGATCGCACCTGGAAAATTCCGGTGCCATCGGCTTCAGCTCGTCGAAATACACCTAGTAAAGAAGTTTGAAACAGCTGTGAACTGTTGCGGGTGAGTTATATCCAAGTTTAGCTATTACTAAGAACAATTTACTGATATGAACGAAGCTATCTCGAGAACCGTTGATCGCACCTGGAAAATTCCGGTGCAATCGACTTAAGGTCATCGAAATACACCTAGTAAAGAAGTTTAAAACAGCTGTGATCTGTTGCGGGTGAGTTATATCCAAGTTTAGCTATTACTAAGAAAAATTTTCTGATATGCACGAAGCTATCTCGAGAACCGTTGATCGCACCTGGAAAATTCCGGTGCCATCGGCTTCAGCTCGTCGGAATACACCGAGCAAAGAAGTTTGAAACAGCTGTGAACTGTTGCGGGTGAGTTATATCCAAGTTTAGCTATTACTAAGAAAAATTTTCTGATATGAACGAAGCTATCTCGAGAACCGTTGATAGCACCTGGAAAATTCCGGTGCCATCGGCTTCAGCTCGTCGAAATACACCTAGTAAAGAAGTTTTAAACAGCTGTGAACTGTTGCGGGGGAGTTATATCCAAGTTTATCTATTACTAAGAAAAATTTTCTGATATGAACGAAGCTATCTCGAGAACCGTTGATCGCGCCTGAAAAACTCCTGTTTCATCGGCTTCGGTAGGACGAAATACACCTAGTAAGATGTTTAGCAACGGCTGTGAATTGTTGTGGGTGAGTTACAGCCAACTTTATCTTTTACTATGAAAAATTTTCTGATATGAACGAAGTTATCTCGAGAGCCGTTGATCGCACCTGGAAAATTCCATTGCCATCGGCTTCAGCTCGTCGAAATACACCTAGTAAAGAAGTTTGACACAGCTGTGAACTGTTGCGGGTGAGTTATATCCAAGTTTAGCTATTACTAAGAACAATTTTCTGATATGAACGAAGCTATCTCGAGAACCGTTGATCGCGCCTGAAAAACTCCTGTTTCATCGGCTTCGGTAGGACGAAATACACCTAGTAAGATGTTTAGCAACGGCTGTGAATTGTTGTGGGTGAGTTACAGCCAACGTTATCTTTTACTATGAAAAATTTTCTGATATGAACGAAGTTATCTCGAGAGCCGTTGATCGCACCTGGAAAATTCCATTGCCATCGGCTTCAGCTCGTCGAAATACATCTAGTAAAGAAGTTTGAAACAGCTGTGAACTGTTGCGGGTGAGTTATATCCAAGTTTAGCTATTACTAAGAAAAATTTTCTGATATGAACGAAGCTATCTCGAGAACCGTTGATCGCACCTGGAAAATTCCGGTGCCATCGGCTTCAGCTCGTCGGAATACACCGAGCAAAGAAGTTTGAAACAGCTGTGAACTGTTGCGGGTGAGTTATATCCAAGATTAGCTATTACTATGAAAAATGTTCTGATATGAACGAAGTTATCTCGAGAACCGTTGATCGCACCTGGAAAATTCCGGTGCCATCGGCTTCAGCTCGTCGAAATACACCTAGTAAAGAAGTTTAAAACAGTTGTGAACTGTTGCGGGGGAGTTATATCCAAGTTTATCTATTAATAAGAAAAATTTTCTGATATGAACGAAGCTATCTCGAGAACCGTTGATCGCGCCTGAAAAACTCCTGTTTCATCGGCTTCGGTAGGACGAAATACACCTAGTAAGATGTTTAGCAACGGCTGTGAATTGTTGTGGGTGAGTTACAGCCAACTTTATCTTTTACTATGAAAAATTTTCTGATATGAACGAAGTTATCTCGAGAGCCGTTGATCGCACCTGGAAAATTCCATTGCCATCGGCTTCAGCTCGTCGAAATACACCTAGTAAAGAAGTTTGAAACAGCTGTGAACTGTTGCGGGTGAGTTATATCCAAGTTTAGCTATTACTAAGAAAAATTTTCTGATATGAACGAAGCTATCTCGAGAACCGTTGATCGCACCTGGAAAATTCCGGTGCCATCGGCTTCAGCTCGTCGAAATACACCTAGTAAAGAAGTTTGAAACAGCTGTGAACTGTTGCGGGTGAGTTATATCCAAGTTTAGCTATTACTAAGAACAATTTACTGATATGAACGAAGCTATCTCGAGAACCGTTGATCGCACCTGGAAAATTCCGGTGCAATCGACTTAAGGTCATCGAAATACACCTAGTAAAGAAGTTTAAAACAGCTGTGATCTGTTGCGGGTGAGTTATATCCAAGTTTAGCTATTACTAAGAAAAATTTTCTGATATGCACGAAGCTATCTCGAGAACCGTTGATCGCACCTGGAAAATTCCGGTGCCATCGGCTTCAGCTCGTCGGAATACACCGAGCAAAGAAGTTTGAAACAGCTGTGAACTGTTGCGGGTGAGTTATATCCAAGTTTAGCTATTACTAAGAAAAATTTTCTGATATGAACGAAGCTATCTCGAGAACCGTTGATAGCACCTGGAAAATTCCGGTGCCATCGGCTTCAGCTCGTCGAAATACACCTAGTAAAGAAGTTTTAAACAGCTGTGAACTGTTGCGGGGGAGTTATATCCAAGTTTATCTATTACTAAGAAAAATTTTCTGATATGAACGAAGCTATCTCGAGAACCGTTGATCGCGCCTGAAAAACTCCTGTTTCATCGGCTTCGGTAGGACGAAATACACCTAGTAAGATGTTTAGCAACGGCTGTGAATTGTTGTGGGTGAGTTACAGCCAACTTTATCTTTTACTATGAAAAATTTTCTGATATGAACGAAGTTATCTCGAGAGCCGTTGATCGCACCTGGAAAATTCCATTGCCATCGGCTTCAGCTCGTCGAAATACACCTAGTAAAGAAGTTTGACACAGCTGTGAACTGTTGCGGGTGAGTTATATCCAAGTTTAGCTATTACTAAGAACAATTTTCTGATATGAACGAAGCTATCTCGAGAACCGTTGATCGCGCCTGAAAAACTCCTGTTTCATCGGCTTCGGTAGGACGAAATACACCTAGTAAGATGTTTAGCAACGGCTGTGAATTGTTGTGGGTGAGTTACAGCCAACGTTATCTTTTACTATGAAAAATTTTCTGATATGAACGAAGTTATCTCGAGAGCCGTTGATCGCACCTGGAAAATTCCATTGCCATCGGCTTCAGCTCGTCGAAATACATCTAGTAAAGAAGTTTGAAACAGCTGTGAACTGTTGCGGGTGAGTTATATCCAAGTTTAGCTATTACTAAGAAAAATTTTCTGATATGAACGAAGCTATCTCGAGAACCGTTGATCGCACCTGGAAAATTCCGGTGCCATCGGCTTCAGCTCGTCGAAATACACCTAGTAAAGAAGTTTGAAACAGCTGTGAACTGTAGCGGGTGAGTTATATCCAAGTTTAGCTATTACTAAGAACAATTTACTGATATGAACGAAGCTATCTCGAGAACCGTTGATCGCACCTGGAAAATTCCGGTGCAATCGACTTAAGGTCATCGAAATACACCTAGTAAAGAAGTTTAAAACAGCTGTGATCTGTTGCGGGTGAGTTATATCCAAGTTTAGCTATTACTAAGAAAAATTTTCTGATATGCACGAAGCTATCTCGAGAACCGTTGATCGCACCTGGAAAATTCCGGTGCCATCGGCTTCAGCTCGTCGGAATACACCGAGCAAAGAAGTTTGAAACAGCTGTGAACTGTTGCGGGTGAGTTATATCCAAGTTTAGCTATTACTAAGAAAAATTTTCTGATATGAACGAAGCTATCTCGAGAACCGTTGATAGCACCTGGAAAATTCCGGTGCCATCGGCTTCAGCTCGTCGAAATACACCGAGCAAAGAAGTTTGAAACAGCTGTGAACTGTTGCGGGTGAGTTATATCCAAGTTTAGCTATTACTAAGAAAAATTTTCTGATATGAACGAAGCTATCTCGAGAACCGTTGATCGCACCTGGAAAATTCCGGTGCCATCGGCTTCAGCTCGTCGAAATACACCTAGTAAAGAAGTTTTAAACAGCTGTGAACTGTTGCGGGGGAGTTATATCCAAGTTTATCTATTACTAAGAAAAATTTTCTGATATGAACGAAGCTATCTCGAGAACCGTTGATCGCGCCTGAAAAACTCCTGTTTCATCGGCTTCGGGAGGACGAAATACACCTAGTAAGATGTTTAGCAACGGCTGTGAATTGTTGTGGGTGAGTTACAGCCAACTTTATCTTTTACTATGAAAAATTTTCTGATATGAACGAAGTTATCTCGAGAACCGTTGATCGCACATCTAAAATTTTTGTTCCATCGGCTTCAGCTCGTCGAAATACCCCCGGAAGGAAATTTTCAAACGGCTGCATTCCCTTGTCGGGGAAATAATTGCAGTATTATCCGTTTTGGTGAAATTCGTGCGTTTCAGCAGCTGAAAAACACGTTTTGACGAAAAATTTGTTGAAATCTTGCATTTTGACGCTGTACGACACCGTCGATGGCTGCATGGCATCATTTTGTAGTACCGCACGCATTTTTTATACCGATCCGACGCTGTTTGTTGATTCACATCTTTCGCCCTATGGTCGACGTTCTCCGAAGAACCGTTGATCGCGCCTGAAAAACTCCTGTTTCATCGGCTTCGGTAGGATGAAATACACCTAGTAAGATGTTTAGCAACGGCTGTGAATTGTTGTGGGTGAGTTACAGCCAACTTTATCTTTTACTATGAAAAATTTTCTGATATGAACGAAGTTATCTCGAGAACCGTTGATCGCACATCTAAAATTTTTGTTCCATCGGCTTCAGCTCGTCGAAATACACCTAGTAACGACGTTTGAAACAGCTGTGAACTGTTGCGGGTGAGTTATATCCAAGTTTAGCTATTACTAAGAAAAATTTTGTGATATGAACGAAGCTATCTCGAGAACCGTTGATCGCACCTGGAAAATTCCGGTGCCATCGGCTTCAGCTCGTCGAAATACACCTAGTAAGGAAGTTTGAAACAGCTGTGAACTGTTGCGGGTGAGTTATATCCAAGTTTAGCTATTACTAAGAACAATTTTGTGATATGAACGAAGCTATCTCGAGAACCGTTGATCGCACCTGGAAAATTCCGGTGCCATCGACTTCAGCTCATCGAAATACACCTAGTAAAGAAGTTTAAAACAGCTGTGATCTGTTGCGGGTGAGTTATATCCAAGTTTAGCTATTACTAAGAAAAATTTTCTGATATGCACGAAGCTATCTCGAGAACCGTTGATCGCGCCTGAAAAACTCCTGTTTCATCGGCTTCGGTAGGACGAAATACACCTAGTAAGATGTTTAGCAACGGCTGTGAATTGTTGTGGGAGAGTTACAGCCAACTTTATCTTTTACTATGAAAAATTTTCTGATATGAACGAAGTTATCTCGAGAGCCGTTGATCGCACCTGGGAAATTCCATTGCCATCGGCTTCAGCTCGTCGAAATACACCTAGTAAAGAAGTTTGAAACAGCTGTGAACTGTTGCGGGTGAGTTATATCCAAGTTTAGCTATTACTAAGAAAAATTTTCTGATATGAACGAAGCTATCTCGAGAACCGTTGATCGCACCTGGAAAATTCCGGTGCCATCGGCTTCAGCTCGTCGAAATACACCTAGTAAAGAAGTTTGAAACAGCTGTGAACTGTTGCGGGTGAGTTATATCCAAGTTTAGCTATTACTAAGAACAATTTACTGATATGAACGAAGCTATCTCGAGAACCGTTGATCGCACCTGGAAAATTCCGGTGCAATCGACTTAAGGTCATCGAAATACACCTAGTAAAGAAGTTTAAAACAGCTGTGATCTGTTGCGGGTGAGTTATATCCAAGTTTAGCTATTACTAAGAAAAATTTTCTGATATGCACGAAGCTATCTCGAGAACCGTTGATCGCACCTGGAAAATTCCGGTGCCATCGGCTTCAGCTCGTCGGAATACACCGAGCAAAGAAGTTTGAAACAGCTGTGAACTGTTGCGGGTGAGTTATATCCAAGTTTAGCTATTACTAAGAAAAATTTTCTGATATGAACGAAGCTATCTCGAGAACCGTTGATAGCACCTGGAAAATTCCGGTGCCATCGGCTTCAGCTCGTCGAAATACACCGAGCAAAGAAGTTTGAAACAGCTGTGAACTGTTGCGGGTGAGTTATATCCAAGTTTAGCTATTACTAAGAAAAATTTTCTGATATGAACGAAGCTATCTCGAGAACCGTTGATCGCACCTGGAAAATTCCGGTGCCATCGGCTTCAGCTCGTCGAAATACACCTAGTAAAGAAGTTTTAAACAGCTGTGAACTGTTGCGGGGGAGTTATATCCAAGTTTATCTATTACTAAGAAAAATTTTCTGATATGAACGAAGCTATCTCGAGAACCGTTGATCGCGCCTGAAAAACTCCTGTTTCATCGGCTTCGGTAGGACGAAATACACCTAGTAAGATGTTTAGCAACGGCTGTGAATTGTTGTGGGTGAGTTACAGCCAACTTTATCTTTTACTATGAAAAATTTTCTGATATGAACGAAGTTATCTCGAGAGCCGTTGATCGCACCTGGAAAATTCCATTGCCATCGGCTTCAGCTCGTCGAAATACACCTAGTAAAGAAGTTTGACACAGCTGTGAACTGTTGCGGGTGAGTTATATCCAAGTTTAGCTATTACTAAGAAAAATTTTCTGATATGAACGAAGCTATCTCGAGAACCGTTGATCGCACCTGGAAAATTCCGGTGCCATCGGCTTCAGCTCGTCGGAATACACCGAGCAAAGAAGTTTGAAACAGCTGTGAACTGTTGCGGGTGAGTTATATCCAAGTTTAGCTATTACTAAGAAAAATTTTCTGATATGAACGAAGCTATCTCGAGAACCGTTGATAGCACCTGGAAAATTCCGGTGCCATCGGCTTCAGCTCGTCGAAATACACCGAGCAAAGAAGTTTGAAACAGCTGTGAACTGTTGCGGGTGAGTTATATCCAAGTTTAGCTATTACTAAGAAAAATTTTCTGATATGAACGAAGCTATCTCGAGAACCGGTGATCGCACCTGGAAAATTCCGGTGCCATCGGCTTCAGCTCGTCGGCATACACCTAGTAAAGAAGTTTAAAACAGCTGTGAACTGTTGCGGGTGAGTTATATCCAAGATTAGCTATTACTATGAAAAATTTTCTGATATGAACGACGTTATCTCGAGAACCGTTGATCGCACATCTAAAATTTTTGTTCCATCGGCTTCAGCTCGTCGAAATACCCCCGGAAGGAAATTTTCAAACGGCTGCATTCCCTTGTCGGGGAAATAATTGCAGTATTATCCGTTTTGGTGAAATTCGTGCGTTTCAGCAGCTGAAAAACACGTTTTGACGAAAAATTTGTTGAAATCTTGCATTTTGACGCTGTACGACACCGTCGATGGCTGCATGGCATCATTTTGTAGTACCGCACGCATTTTTTATACCGATCCGACGCTGTTTGTTGATTCACATCTTTCGCCCTATGGTCGACGTTCTCCGAAGAACCGTTGATCGCGCCTGAAAAACTCCTGTTTCATCGGCTTCGGTAGGATGAAATACACCTAGTAAGATGTTTAGCAACGGCTGTGAATTGTTGTGGGTGAGTTACAGCCAACTTTATCTTTTACTATGAAAAATTTTCTGATATGAACGAAGTTATCTCGAGAACCGTTGATCGCACATCTAAAATTTTTGTTCCATCGGCTTCAGCTCGTCGAAATACACCTAGTAACGACGTTTGAAACAGCTGTGAACTGTTGCGGGTGAGTTATATCCAAGTTTAGCTATTACTAAGAAAAATTTTGTGATATGAACGAAGCTATCTCGAGAACCGTTGATCGCACCTGGAAAATTCCGGTGCCATCGGCTTCAGCTCGTCGAAATACACCTAGTAAGGACGTTTGAAACAGCTGTGAACTGTTGCGGGTGAGTTATATCCAAGTTTAGCTATTACTAAGAACAATTTTGTGATATGAACGAAGCTATCTCGAGAACCGTTGATCGCACCTGGAAAATTCCGGTGCCATCGACTTCAGCTCATCGAAATACACCTAGTAAAGAAGTTTAAAACAGCTGTGATCTGTTGCGGGTGAGTTATATCCAAGTTTAGCTATTACTAAGAAAAATTTTCTGATATGCACGAAGCTATCTCGAGAACCGTTGATCGCACCTGGAAAATTCCGGTGCTATCGGCTTCAGCTCGTCGGAATACACCGAGCAAAGAAGTTCGAAACAGCTGTGAACTGTTGCGGGTGAGTTATATCCAAGTTTAGCTATTACTAAGAAAAAGTTTCTGATATGAACGAAGCTATCTCGAGAACCGTTAATCGCACCTGGAAAATTCCGGTGCCATCGGCTTCAGCTCGTCGAAATACACCTAGTAAAGAAGTTTGAAACAGCTGTGAACTGTTGCGGGTGAGTTATATCCAAGTTTAGCTATTACTAAGAAAAATTTTCTGATATGAACGAAGCTATCTCGAGAACCGTTGATCGCACCTGGAAAATTCCGGTGCCATCGGCTTCAGCTCGTCGAAATACACCTAGTAAAGAAGTTTGAAACAGCTGTGAACTGTTGCGGGTGAGTTATATCCAAGTTTAGCTATTACTAAGAACAATTTACTGATATGAACGAAGCTATCTCGAGAACCGTTGATCGCACCTGGAAAATTCCGGTGCAATCGACTTAAGGTCATCGAAATACACCTAGTAAAGAAGTTTAAAACAGCTGTGATCTGTTGCGGGTGAGTTATATCCAAGTTTAGCTATTACTAAGAAAAATTTTCTGATATGCACGAAGCTATCTCGAGAACCGTTGATCGCACCTGGAAAATTCCGGTGCCATCGGCTTCAGCTCGTCGGAATACACCGAGCAAAGAAGTTTGAAACAGCTGTGAACTGTTGCGGGTGAGTTATATCCAAGTTTAGCTATTACTAAGAAAAATTTTCTGATATGAACGAAGCTATCTCGAGAACCGTTGATAGCACCTGGAAAATTCCGGTGCCATCGGCTTCAGCTCGTCGAAATACACCGAGCAAAGAAGTTTGAAACAGCTGTGAACTGTTGCGGGTGAGTTATATCCAAGTTTAGCTATTACTAAGAAAAATTTTCTGATATGAACGAAGCTATCTCGAGAACCGTTGATCGCACCTGGAAAATTCCGGTGCCATCGGCTTCAGCTCGTCGAAATACACCTAGTAAAGAAGTTTTAAACAGCTGTGAACTGTTGCGGGGGAGTTATATCCAAGTTTATCTATTACTAAGAAAAATTTTCTGATATGAACGAAGCTATCTCGAGAACCGTTGATCGCGCCTGAAAAACTCCTGTTTCATCGGCTTCGGTAGGACGAAATACACCTAGTAAGATGTTTAGCAACGGCTGTGAATTGTTGTGGGTGAGTTACAGCCAACTTTATCTTTTACTATGAAAAATTTTCTGATATGAACGAAGTTATCTCGAGAGCCGTTGATCGCACCTGGAAAATTCCATTGCCATCGGCTTCAGCTCGTCGAAATACACCTAGTAAAGAAGTTTGACACAGCTGTGAACTGTTGCGGGTGAGTTATATCCAAGTTTAGCTATTACTAAGAAAAATTTTCTGATATGAACGAAGCTATCTCGAGAACCGTTGATCGCACCTGGAAAATTCCGGTGCCATCGGCTTCAGCTCGTCGAAATACACATAGTAAAGAAGTTTGAAACAGCTGTGAACTGTTGCGGGTGAGTTATATCCAAGTTTAGCTATTACTAAGAACAATTTACTGATATGAACGAAGCTATCTCGAGAACCGTTGATCGCACCTGGAAAATTCCGGTGCCATCGGCTTCAGCTCGTCGGAATACACCGAGCAAAGAAGTTTGAAACAGCTGTGAACTGTTGCGGGTGAGTTATATCCAAGTTTAGCTATTACTAAGAAAAATTTTCTGATATGAACGGAGCTATCTCGAGAACCGTTGATAGCACCTGGAAAATTCCGGTGCCATCGGCTTCAGCTCGTCGAAATACACCGAGCAAAGAAGTTTGAAACAGCTGTGAACTGTTGCGGGTGAGTTATATCCAAGTTTAGCTATTACTAAGAAAAATTTTCTGATATGAACGAAGCTATCTCGAGAACCGGTGATCGCACCTGGAAAATTCCGGTGCCATCGGCTTCAGCTCGTCGGCATACACCTAGTAAAGAAGTTTAAAACAGCTGTGAACTGTTGCGGGTGAGTTATATCCAAGATTAGCTATTACTATGAAAAATTTTCTGATATGAACGACGTTATCTCGAGAACCGTTGATCGCACATCTAAAATTTTTGTTCCATCGGCTTCAGCTCGTCGAAATACCCCCGGAAGGAAATTTTCAAACGGCTGCATTCCCTTGTCGGGGAAATAATTGCAGTATTATCCGTTTTGGTGAAATTCGTGCGTTTCAGCAGCTGAAAAACACGTTTTGACGAAAAATTTGTTGAAATCTTGCATTTTGACGCTGTACGACACCGTCGATGGCTGCATGGCATCATTTTGTAGTACCGCACGCATTTTTTATACCGATCCGACGCTGTTTGTTGATTCACATCTTTCGCCCTATGGTCGACGTTCTCCGAAGAACCGTTGATCGCGCCTGAAAAACTCCTGTTTCATCGGCTTCGGTAGGATGAAATACACCTAGTAAGATGTTTAGCAACGGCTGTGAATTGTTGTGGGTGAGTTACAGCCAACTTTATCTTTTACTATGAAAAATTTTCTGATATGAACGAAGTTATCTCGAGAACCGTTGATCGCACATCTAAAATTTTTGTTCCATCGGCTTCAGCTCGTCGAAATACACCGAGCAAAGAAGTTTGAAACAGCTGTGAACTGTTGCGGGTGAGTTATATCCAAGTTTAGCTATTACTAAGAAAAATTTTCTGATATGAACGAAGCTATCTCGAGAACCGTTGATCGCACCTGGAAAATTCCGGTGCCATCGGCTTCAGCTCGTCGAAATACACCTAGTAAAGAAGTTTTAAACAGCTGTGAACTGTTGCGGGGGAGTTATATCCAAGTTTATCTATTACTAAGAAAAATTTTCTGATATGAACGAAGCTATCTCGAGAACCGTTGATCGCGCCTGAAAAACTCCTGTTTCATCGGCTTCGGTAGGACGAAATACACCTAGTAAGATGTTTAGCAACGGCTGTGAATTGTTGTGGGTGAGTTACAGCCAACTTTATCTTTTACTATGAAAAATTTTCTGATATGAACGAAGTTATCTCGAGAGCCGTTGATCGCACCTGGAAAATTCCATTGCCATCGGCTTCAGCTCGTCGAAATACACCTAGTAAAGAAGTTTGACACAGCTGTGAACTGTTGCGGGTGAGTTATATCCAAGTTTAGCTATTACTAAGAAAAATTTTCTGATATGAACGAAGCTATCTCGAGAACCGTTGATCGCACCTGGAAAATTCCGGTGCCATCGGCTTCAGCTCGTCGAAATACACCTAGTAAAGAAGTTTGAAACAGCTGTGAACTGTTGCGGGTGAGTTATATCCAAGTTTAGCTATTACTAAGAACAATTTACTGATATGAACGAAGCTATCTCGAGAACCGTTGATCGCGCCTGAAAAACTCCTGTTTCATCGGCTTCGGTAGGACGAAATACACCTAGTAAGATGTTTAGCAACGGCTGTGAATTGTTGTGGGAGAGTTACAGCCAACTTTATCTTTTACTATGAAAAATGTTCTGATATGAACGAAGTTATCTCGAGAACCGTTGATCGCACCTGGAAAATTCCGGTGCCATCGGCTTCAGCTCGTCGAAATACACCTAGTAAAGAAGTTTAAAACAGCTGTGAACTGTTGCGGGGGAGTTATATCCAAGTTTATCTATTAATAAGAAAAATTTTCTGATATGAACGAAGCTATCTCGAGAACCGTTGATCGCGCCTGAAAAACTCCTGTTTTATCGGCTTCGGTAGGACGAAATACACCTAGTAAGATGTTTAGCAACGGCTGTGAATTGTTGTGGGTGAGTTACAGCCAACTTTATCTTTTACTATGAAAAATTTTCTGATATGAACGAAGTTATCTCGAGAGCCGTTGATCGCACCTGGAAAATTCCATTGCCATCGGCTTCAGCTCGTCGAAATACACCTAGTAAAGAAGTTGGAAACAGCTGTGAACTGTTGCGGGTGAGTTATATCCAAGTTTAGCTATTACTAAGAAAAATTTTCTGATATGAACGAAGCTATCTCGAGAACCGTTGATCGCACCTGGAAAATTCCGGTGCCATCGGCTTCAGCTCGTCGAAATACACCTAGTAAAGAAGTTTGAAACAGCTGTGAACTGTTGCGGGTGAGTTATATCCAAGTTTAGCTATTACTAAGAACAATTTACTGATATGAACGAAGCTATCTCGAGAACCGTTGATCGCACCTGGAAAATTCCGGTGCAATCGACTTAAGGTCATCGAAATACACCTAGTAAAGAAGTTTAAAACAGCTGTGATCTGTTGCGGGTGAGTTATATCCAAGTTTAGCTATTACTAAGAAAAATTTTCTGATATGCACGAAGCTATCTCGAGAACCGTTGATCGCACCTGGAAAATTCCGGTGCCATCGGCTTCAGCTCGTCGGAATACACCGAGCAAAGAAGTTTGAAACAGCTGTGAACTGTTGCGGGTGAGTTATATCCAAGTTTAGCTATTACTAAGAAAAATTTTCTGATATGAACGAAGCTATCTCGAGAACCGTTGATAGCACCTGGAAAATTCCGGTGCCATCGGCTTCAGCTCGTCGAAATACACCTAGTAAAGAAGTTTTAAACAGCTGTGAACTGTTGCGGGGGAGTTATATCCAAGTTTATCTATTACTAAGAAAAATTTTCTGATATGAACGAAGCTATCTCGAGAACCGTTGATCGCGCCTGAAAAACTCCTGTTTCATCGGCTTCGGTAGGACGAAATACACCTAGTAAGATGTTTAGCAACGGCTGTGAATTGTTGTGGGTGAGTTACAGCCAACTTTATCTTTTACTATGAAAAATTTTCTGATATGAACGAAGTTATCTCGAGAGCCGTTGATCGCACCTGGAAAATTCCATTGCCATCGGCTTCAGCTCGTCGAAATACACCTAGTACAGAAGTTTGACACAGCTGTGAACTGTTGCGGGTGAGTTATATCCAAGTTTAGCTATTACTAAGAAAAATTTTCTGATATGAACGAAGCTATCTCGAGAACCGTTGATCGCACCTGGAAAATTCCGGTGCCATCGGCTTCAGCTCGTCGAAATACACCTAGTAAAGAAGTTTGAAACAGCTGTGAACTGTTGCGGGTGAGTTATATCCAAGTTTAGCTATTACTAAGAACAATTTACTGATATGAACGAAGCTATCTCGAGAACCGTTGATCGCACCTGGAAAATTCCGGTGCCATCGGCTTCAGCTCGTCGGAATACACCGAGCAAAGAAGTTTGAAACAGCTGTGAACTGTTGCGGGTGAGTTATATCCAAGTTTAGCTATTACTAAGAAAAATTTTCTGATATGAACGAAGCTATCTCGAGAACCGTTGATAGCACCTGGAAAATTCCGGTGCCATCGGCTTCAGCTCGTCGAAATACACCGAGCAAAGAAGTTTGAAACAGCTGTGAACTGTTGCGGGTGAGTTATATCCAAGTTTAGCTATTACTAAGAAAAATTTTCTGATATGAACGAAGCTATCTCGAGAACCGGTGATCGCACCTGGAAAATTCCGGTGCCATCGGCTTCAGCTCGTCGGCATACACCTAGTAAAGAAGTTTAAAACAGCTGTGAACTGTTGCGGGTGAGTTATATCCAAGATTAGCTATTACTATGAAAAATTTTCTGATATGAACGACGTTATCTCGAGAACCGTTGATCGCACATCTAAAATTTTTGTTCCATCGGCTTCAGCTCGTCGAAATACCCCCGGAAGGAAATTTTCAAACGGCTGCATTCCCTTGTCGGGGAAATAATTGCAGTATTATCCGTTTTGGTGAAATTCGTGCGTTTCAGCAGCTGAAAAACACGTTTTGACGAAAAATTTGTTGAAATCTTGCATTTTGACGCTGTACGACACCGTCGATGGCTGCATGGCATCATTTTGTAGTACCGCACGCATTTTTTATACCGATCCGACGCTGTTTGTTGATTCACATCTTTCGCCCTATGGTCGACGTTCTCCGAAGAACCGTTGATCGCGCCTGAAAAACTCCTGTTTCATCGGCTTCGGTAGGATGAAATACACCTAGTAAGATGTTTAGCAACGGCTGTGAATTGTTGTGGGTGAGTTACAGCCAACTTTATCTTTTACTATGAAAAATTTTCTGATATGAACGAAGTTATCTCGAGAACCGTTGATCGCACATCTAAAATTTTTGTTCCATCGGCTTCAGCTCGTCGAAATACACCTAGTAACGACGTTTGAAACAGCTGTGAACTGTTGCGGGTGAGTTATATCCAAGTTTAGCTATTACTAAGAAAAATTTTGTGATATGAACGAAGCTATCTCGAGAACCGTTGATCGCACCTGGAAAATTCCGGTGCCATCGGCTTCAGCTCGTCGAAATACACCTAGTAAGGAAGTTTGAAACAGCTGTGAACTGTTGCGGGTGAGTTATATCCAAGTTTAGCTATTACTAAGAACAATTTTGTGATATGAACGAAGCTATCTCGAGAACCGTTGATCGCACCTGGAAAATTCCGGTGCCATCGACTTCAGCTCATCGAAATACACCTAGTAAAGAAGTTTAAAACAGCTGTGATCTGTTGCGGGTGAGTTATATCCAAGTTTAGCTATTACTAAGAAAAATTTTCTGATATGCACGAAGCTATCTCGAGAACCGTTGATCGCACCTGGAAAATTCCGGTGCCATCGGCTTCAGCTCGTCGAAATACACCTAGTAAAGAAGTTTGAAACAGCTGTGAACTGTTGCGGGTGAGTTATATCCAAGTTTAGCTATTACTAAGAACAATTTACTGATATGAACGAAGCTATCTCGAGAACCGTTGATCGCACCTGGAAAATTCCGGTGCCATCGACTTCAGCTCATCGAAATACACCTAGTAAAGAAGTTTAAAACAGCTGTGATCTGTTGCGGGTGAGTTATATCCAAGTTTAGCTATTACTAAGAAAAATTTTCTGATATGCACGAAGCTATCTCGAGAACCGTTGATCGCACCTGGAAAATTCCGGTGCCATCGGCTTCAGCTCGTCGGAATACACCGAGCAAAGAAGTTTGAAACAGCTGTGAACTGTTGCGGGTGAGTTATATCCAAGTTTAGCTATTACTAAGAAAAATTTTCTGATATGAACGAAGCTATCTCGAGAACCGTTGATAGCACCTGGAAAATTCCGGTGCCATCGGCTTCAGCTCGTCGAAATACACCGAGCAAAGAAGTTTGAAACAGCTGTGAACTGTTGAGGGTGAGTTATATCCAAGTTTAGCTATTACTAAGAAAAATTTTCTGATATGAACGAAGCTATCTCGAGAACCGGTGATCGCACCTGGAAAATTCCGGTGCCATCGGCTTCAGCTCGTCGAAATACACCTAGTAAGGAAGTTTGAAACAGCTGTGAACTGTTGCGGGTGAGTTATATCCAAGTTTAGCTATTACTAAGAACAATTTTGTGATATGAACGAAGCTATCTCGAGAACCGTTGATCGCACCTGGAAAATTCCGGTGCCATCGACTTCAGCTCATCGAAATACACCTAGTAAAGAAGTTTAAAACAGCTGTGATCTGTTGCGGGTGAGTTATATCCAAGTTTAGCTATTACTAAGAAAAATTTTCTGATATGCACGAAGCTATCTCGAGAACCGTTGATCGCACCTGGAAAATTCCGGTGCTATCGGCTTCAGCTCGTCGGAATACACCGAGCAATGAAGTTTGAAACAGCTGTGAACTGTTGCGGGTGAGTTATATCCAAGTTTAGCTATTACTAAGAAAAAGTTTCTGATATGAACGAAGCTATCTCGAGAACCGTTAATCGCACCTGGAAAATTCCGGTGCCATCGGCTTCAGCTGGTCGAAATACACCTAGTAAAGAAGTTTAAAACAGCTGTGAACTGTTGCGGGGGAGTTATATCCAAGTTTAGCTATTACTAAGAAAAATTTTCTGATATGAACGCAGCTATCTCGAGAACCGTTGATCGCGCCTGAAAAACTCCTGTTTCATCGGCTTCGGTAGGACGAAATACACCTAGTAAGATGTTTAGCAACGGCTGTGAATTGTTGTGGGTGAGTTACAGCCAACTTTATCTTTTACTATGAAAAATTTTCTGATATGAACGAAGTTATCTCGAGAGCCGTTGATCGCACCTGGAAAATTCCATTGCCATCGGCTTCAGCTCGTCGAAATACACCTAGTAAAGAAGTTTGAAACAGCTGTGAACTGTTGCGGGTGAGTTATATCCAAGTTTAGCTATTACTAAGAAAAATTTTCTGATATGAACGAAGCTATCTCGAGAACCGTTGATCGCACCTGGAAAATTCCGGTGCCATCGGCTTCAGCTCGTCGAAATACACCTAGTAAAGAAGTTTGACACAGCTGTGAACTGTTGCGGGTGAGTTATATCCAAGTTTAGCTATTACTAAGAAAAATTTTCTGATATGAACGAAGCTATCTCGAGAACCGTTGATCGCACCTGGAAAATTCCGGTGCCATCGGCTTCAGCTCGTCGAAATACACCTAGTAAAGAAGTTTGAAACAGCTGTGAACTGTTGCGGGTGAGTTATATCCAAGTTTAGCTATTACTAAGAACAATTTACTGATATGAACGAAGCTATCTCGAGAACCGTTGATCGCACCTGGAAAATTCCGGTGCCATCGGCTTCAGCTCGTCGGAATACACCGAGCAAAGAAGTTTGAAACAGCTGTGAACTGTTGCGGGTGAGTTATATCCAAGTTTAGCTATTACTAAGAAAAATTTTCTGATATGAACGAAGCTATCTCGAGAACCGTTGATAGCACCTGGAAAATTCCGGTGCCATCGGCTTCAGCTCGTCGAAATACACCGAGCAAAGAAGTTTGAAACAGCTGTGAACTGTTGCGGGTGAGTTATATCCAAGTTTAGCTATTACTAAGAAAAATTTTCTGATATGAACGAAGCTATCTCGAGAACCGGTGATCGCACCTGGAAAATTCCGGTGCCATCGACTTCAGCTCATCGAAATACACCTAGTAAAGAAGTTTAAAACAGCTGTGATCTGTTGCGGGTGAGTTATATCCAAGTTTAGCTATTACTAAGAAAAATTTTCTGATATGCACGAAGCTATCTCGAGAACCGTTGATCGCACCTGGAAAATTCCGGTGCCATCGGCTTCAGCTCGTCGGAATACACCGAGCAAAGAAGTTTGAAACAGCTGTGAACTGTTGCGGGTGAGTTATATCCAAGTTTAGCTATTACTAAGAAAAATTTTCTGATATGAACGAAGCTATCTCGAGAACCGTTGATAGCACCTGGAAAATTCCGGTGCCATCGGCTTCAGCTCGTCGAAATACACCGAGCAAAGAAGTTTGAAACAGCTGTGAACTGTTGCGGGTGAGTTATATCCAAGTTTAGCTATTACTAAGAAAAATTTTCTGATATGAACGAAGCTATCTCGAGAACCGGTGATCGCACCTGGAAAATTCCGGTGCCATCGGCTTCAGCTCGTCGAAATACACCTAGTAAGAAAGTTTGAAACAGCTGTGAACTGTTGCGGGTGAGTTATATCCAAGTTTAGCTATTACTAAGAACAATTTTGTGATATGAACGAAGCTATCTCGAGAACCGTTGATCGCACCTGGAAAATTCCGGTGCCATCGACTTCAGCTCATCGAAATACACCTAGTAAAGAAGTTTAAAACAGCTGTGATCTGTTGCGGGTGAGTTATATCCAAGTTTAGCTATTACTAAGAAAAATTTTCTGATATGCACGAAGCTATCTCGAGAACCGTTGATCGCACCTGGAAAATTCCGGTGCTATCGGCTTCAGCTCCTCGGAATACACCGAGCAAAGAAGTTTGAAACAGCTGTGAACTGTTGCGGGTGAGTTATATCCAAGTTTAGCTATTACTAAGAAAAAGTTTCTGATATGAACGAAGCTATCTCGAGAACCGTTAATCGCACCTGGAAAATTCCGGTGCCATCGGCTTCAGCTGGTCGAAATACACCTAGTAAAGAAGTTTAAAACAGCTGTGAACTGTTGCGGGGGAGTTATATCCAAGTTTAGCTATTACTAAGAAAAATTTTCTGATATGAACGCAGCTATCTCGAGAACCGTTGATCGCGCCTGAAAAACTCCTGTTTCATCGGCTTCGGTAGGACGAAATACACCTAGTAAGATGTTTAGCAACGGCTGTGAATTGTTGTGGGTGAGTTACAGCCAACTTTATCTTTTACTATGAAAAATTTTCTGATATGAACGAAGTTATCTCGAGAGCCGTTGATCGCACCTGGAAAATTCCATTGCCATCGGCTTCAGCTCGTCGAAATACACCTAGTAAAGAAGTTTGAAACAGCTGTGAACTGTTGCGGGTGAGTTATATCCAAGTTTAGCTATTACTAAGAAAAATTTTCTGATATGCACGAAGCTATCTCGAGAACCGTTGATCGCACCTGGAAAATTCCGGTGCCATCGGCTTCAGCTCGTCGGAATACACCGAGCAAAGAAGTTTGAAACAGCTGTGAACTGTTGCGGGTGAGTTATATCCAAGATTAGCTATTACTATGAAAAATTTTCTGATATGAACGACGTTATCTCGAGAACCGTTGATCGCACATCTAAAATTTTTGTTCCATCGGCTTCAGCTCGTCGAAATACCCCCGGAAGGAAATTTTCAAACGGCTGCATTCCCTTGTCGGGGAAATAATTGCAGTATTATCCGTTTTGGTGAAATTCGTGCGTTTCAGCAGCTGAAAAACACGTTTTGACGAAAAATTTGTTGAAATCTTGCATTTTGACGCTGTACGACACCGTCGATGGCTGCATGGCATCATTTTGTAGTACCGCACGCATTTTTTATACCGATCCGACGCTGTTTGTTGATTCACATCTTTCGCCCTATGGTCGACGTTCTCCGAAGAACCGTTGATCGCGCCTGAAAAACTCCTGTTTCATCGGCTTCGGTAGGACGAAATACACCTAGTAAGATGTTTAGCAACGGCTGTGAATTGGTGTGGGTGAGTTACAGCCAACTTTATCTTTTACTATGAAAAATTTTCTGATATGAACGAAGTTATCTCGAGAACCGTTGATCGCACATCTAAAATTTTTGTTCCATCGGCTTCAGCTCGTCGAAATACACCTAGTAACGACGTTTGAAACAGCTGTGAACTGTTGCGGGTGTGTTATATCCAAGTTTAGCTATTACTAAGAAAAATTTTTTGATATGAACGAAGCTATCTCGAGAACCGTTGATCGCACCTGGAAAATTCCGGTGCCATCGGCTTCAGCTCGTCGAAATACACCTAGTAAAGAAGTTTAAAACAGCTGTGAACTGTTGCGGGTGAGTTATATCCAAAATTAGCTATTACTATGAAAAATTTTCTGATATGAACGAAACTATCTCGAGAACCGTTGATCGCACCTGGAAAATTCCGGTGCCATCGGCTTCAGCTCGTCGAAATACACCTAGTACAGAAGTTTGAAACAGCTGTGAACTGTTGCGGGTGAGTTATATCCAAGTTTAGCTAGTACTAAGAAAAATTTTGTGATATGAACGAAGCTATCTCGAGAACCATTGATCGCACCTGGAAAATTCCGGTGCCATCGGCTTCAGCTCGTCGAAATACATCGAGCAAAGACGTTTCAAACAGCTGTGAACCGTTGTGGGTGCGTTATATCCAAGTTTAGCTATTACTAAGAACAATTTACTGATATGAACGAAGCTATCTCGAGAACCGTTGATCGCGCCTGAAAAACTCCTGTTTCATCGGCTTCGGTAGGACGAAATACACCTAGTAAGATGTTTAGCAACGGCTGTGAATTGTTGTGGGTGAGTTACAGCCAACTTTATCTTTTACTATGAAAAATTTTCTGATATGAACGAAGTTATCTCGAGAGCCGTTGATCGCACCAGGAAAATTCCATTGCCATCGGCTTCAGCTCGTCGAAATACACCTAGTAAAGAAGTTTGAAACAGCTGTGAACTGTTGCGGGTGAGTTATATCCAAGTTTAGCTATTACTAAGAAAAATTTTCTGATATGAACGAAGCTATCTCGAGAACCGTTGATCGCACCTGGAAAATTCCGGTGCCATCGGCTTCAGCTCGTCGAAATACACCTAGTAAAGAAGTTTGAAACAGCTGTGAACTGTTGCGGGTGAGTTATATCCAAGTTTAGCTATTACTATGAAAAATTTTCTGATATGAACGAAACTATCTCGAGAACCGTTGATCGCACCTGGAAAATTCCGGTGCCATCGGCTTCAGCTCGTCGAAATACACCTAGTACAGAAGTTTGAAACAGCTGTGAACTGTTGCGGGTGAGTTATATCCAAGTTTAGCTATTACTAAGAAAAATTTTCTGATATGAACGAAGCTATCTCGAGAACCGTTGATAGCACCTGGAAAATTCCGGTGCCATCGGCTTCAGCTCGTCGAAATACACCGAGCAAAGAAGTTTGAAACAGCTGTGAACTGTTGCGGGTGAGTTATATCCAAGTTTAGCTATTACTAAGAAAAATTTTCTGATATGAACGAAGCTATCTCGAGAACCGGTGATCGCACCTGGAAAATTCCGGTGCCATCGACTTCAGCTCATCGAAATACACCTAGTAAAGAAGTTTAAAACAGCTGTGATCTGTTGCGGGTGAGTTATATCCAAGTTTAGCTATTACTAAGAAAAATTTTCTGATATGCACGAAGCTATCTCGAGAACCGTTGATCGCACCTGGAAAATTCCGGTGCCATCGGCTTCAGCTCGTCGGAATACACCGAGCAAAGAAGTTTGAAACAGCTGTGAACTGTTGCGGGTGAGTTATATCCAAGTTTAGCTATTACTAAGAAAAATTTTCTGATATGAACGAAGCTATCTCGAGAACCGTTGATAGCACCTGGAAAATTCCGGTGCCATCGGCTTCAGCTCGTCGAAATACACCGAGCAAAGAAGTTTGAAACAGCTGTGAACTGTTGCGGGTGAGTTATATCCAAGTTTAGCTATTACTAAGAAAAATTTTCTGATATGAACGAAGCTATCTCGAGAACCGTTGATCGCACCTGGAAAATTCCGGTGCCATCGGCTTCAGCTCGTCGAAATACACCTAGTAAAGAAGTTTGAAACAGCTGTGAACTGTTGCGGGTGAGTTATATCCAAGTTTAGCTATTACTAAGAACAATTTACTGATATGAACGAAGCTATCTCGAGAACCGTTGATCGCACCTGGAAAATTCCGGTGCCATCGACTTCAGCTCATCGAAATACACCTAGTAAAGAAGTTTAAAACAGCTGTGATCTGTTGCGGGTGAGTTATATCCAAGTTTAGCTATTACTAAGAAAAATTTTCTGATATGCACGAAGCTATCTCGAGAACCGTTGATCGCACCTGGAAAATTCCGGTGCCATCGGCTTCAGCTCGTCGGAATACACCGAGCAAAGAAGTTTGAAACAGCTGTGAACTGTTGCGGGTGAGTTATATCCAAGTTTAGCTATTACTAAGAAAAATTTTCTGATATGAACGAAGCTATCTCGAGTACCGTTGATAGCACCTGGAAAATTCCGGTGCCATCGGCTTCAGCTCGTCGAAATACACCGAGCAAAGAAGTTTGAAACAGCTGTGAACTGTTGCGGGTGAGTTATATCCAAGTTTAGCTATTACTAAGAAAAATTTTCTGATATGAACGAAGCTATCTCGAGAACCGGTGATCGCACCTGGAAAATTCCGGTGCCATCGGCTTCAGCTCGTCGGCATACACCTAGTAAAGAAGTTTAAAACAGCTGTGAACTGTTGCGGGTGAGTTATATCCAAGATTAGCTATTACTATGAAAAATTTTCTGATATGAACGACGTTATCTCGAGAACCGTTGATCGCACATCTAAAATTTTTGTTCCATCGGCTTCAGCTCGTTGAAATACCCCCGGAAGGAAATTTTCAAACGGCTGCATTCCCTTGTCGGGGAAATAATTGCAGTATTATCCGTTTTGGTGAAATTCGTGCGTTTCAGCAGCTGAAAAACACGTTTTGACGAAAAATTTGTTGAAATCTTGCATTTTGACGCTGTACGACACCGTCGATGGCTGCATGGCATCATTTTGTAGTACCGCACGCATTTTTTATACCGATCCGACGCTGTTTGTTGATTCACATCTTTCGCCCTATGGTCGACGTTCTCCGAAGAACCGTTGATCGCGCCTGAAAAACTCCTGTTTCATCGGCTTCGGTAGGACGAAATACACCTAGTAAGATGTTTAGCAACGGCTGTGAATTGTTGTGGGTGAGTTACAGCCAACTTTATCTTTTACTATGAAAAATTTTCTGATATGAACGAAGTTATCTCGAGAACCGTTGATCGCACATCTAAAATTTTTGTTCCATCGGCTTCAGCTCGTCGAAATACCCCCGGAAGGAAATTTTCAAACGGCTGCATTCCCTTGTCGGGGAAATAATTGCAGTATTATCCGTTTTGGTGAAATTCGTGCGTTTCAGCAGCTGAAAAACACTTTTTGACGAAAAATTTGTTGAAATCTTGCATTTTGACGCTGTACGACACCGTCGATGGCTGCATGGCATCATTTTGTAGTACCGCACGCATTTTTTATACCGATCCGACGCTGTTTGTTGATTCACATCTTTCGCCCTATGGTCGACGTTCTCCGAAGAACCGTTGATCGCGCCTGAAAAACTCCTGTTTCATCGGCTTCGGTAGGACGAAATACACCTAGTAAGATGTTGAGCAACGGCTGTGAATTGGTGTGGGTGAGTTACAGCCAACTTTATCTTTTACTATGAAAAATTTTCTGATATGAACGAAGTTATCTCGAGAACCGTTGATCGCACATCTAAAATTTTTGTTCCATCGGCTTCAGCTCGTCGAAATACACCTAGTAACGACGTTTGAAACAGCTGTGAACTGTTGCGGGTGTGTTATATCCAAGTTTAGCTATTACTAAGAAAAATTTTTTGATATGAACGAAGCTATCTCGAGAACCGTTGATCGCACCTGGAAAATTCCGGTGCCATCGGCTTCAGCTCGTCGAAATACACCTAGTAAAGAAGTTTAAAACAGCTGTGAACTGTTGCGGGTGAGTTATATCCAAAATTAGCTATTACTATGAAAAATTTTCTGATATGAACGAAACTATCTCGAGAACCGTTGATCGCGCCTGGAAAATTCCGGTGCCATCGGCTTCAGCTCGTCGAAATACACCTAGTACAGAAGTTTGAAACAGCTGTGAACTGTTGCGGGTGAGTTATATCCAAGTTTAGCTATTACTAAGAAAAATTTTGTGATATGAACGAAGCTATCTCGAGAACCGTTGATCGCACCTGGAAAATTCCGGTGCCATCGGCTTCAGCTCGTCGAAATACACCTAGTAACGACGTTTGAAACAGCTGTGAACTGTTGCGGGTGTGTTATATCCAAGTTTAGCTATTACTAAGAAAAATTTTTTGATATGAACGAAGCTATCTCGAGAACCGTTGATCGCACCTGGAAAATTCCGGTGCCATCGGCTTCAGCTCGTCGAAATACACCTAGTAAAGAAGTTTAAAACAGCTGTGAACTGTTGCGGGTGAGTTATATCCAAAATTAGCTATTACTATGAAAAATTTTCTGATATGAACGAAACTATCTCGAGAACCGTTGATCGCGCCTGGAAAATTCCGGTGCCATCGGCTTCAGCTCGTCGAAATACACCTAGTACAGAAGTTTGAAACAGCTGTGAACTGTTGCGGGTGAGTTATATCCAAGTTTAGCTATTACTAAGAACAATTTACTGATATGAACGAAGCTATCTCGAGAACCGTTGATCGCACCTGGAAAATTCCGGTGCCATCGACTTCAGCTCATCGAAATACACCTAGTAAAGAAGTTTAAAACAGCTGTGATCTGTTGCGGGTGAGTTATATCCAAGTTTAGCTATTACTAAGAAAAATTTTCTGATATGCACGAAGCTATCTCGAGAACCGTTGATCGCACCTGGAAAATTCCGGTGCCATCGGCTTCAGCTCGTCGGAATACACCGAGCAAAGAAGTTTGAAACAGCTGTGAACTGTTGCGGGTGAGTTATATCCAAGTTTAGCTATTACTAAGAAAAATTTTCTGATATGAACGAAGCTATCTCGAGTACCGTTGATAGCACCTGGAAAATTCCGGTGCCATCGGCTTCAGCTCGTCGAAATACACCGAGCAAAGAAGTTTGAAACAGCTGTGAACTGTTGCGGGTGAGTTATATCCAAGTTTAGCTATTACTAAGAAAAATTTTCTGATATGAACGAAGCTATCTCGAGAACCGGTGATCGCACCTGGAAAATTCCGGTGCCATCGGCTTCAGCTCGTCGGCATACACCTAGTAAAGAAGTTTAAAACAGCTGTGAACTGTTGCGGGTGAGTTATATCCAAGATTAGCTATTACTATGAAAAATTTTCTGATATGAACGACGTTATCTCGAGAACCGTTGATCGCACATCTAAAATTTTTGTTCCATCGGCTTCAGCTCGTTGAAATACCCCCGGAAGGAAATTTTCAAACGGCTGCATTCCCTTGTCGGGGAAATAATTGCAGTATTATCCGTTTTGGTGAAATTCGTGCGTTTCAGCAGCTGAAAAACACGTTTTGACGAAAAATTTGTTGAAATCTTGCATTTTGACGCTGTACGACACCGTCGATGGCTGCATGGCATCATTTTGTAGTACCGCACGCATTTTTTATACCGATCCGACGCTGTTTGTTGATTCACATCTTTCGCCCTATGGTCGACGTTCTCCGAAGAACCGTTGATCGCGCCTGAAAAACTCCTGTTTCATCGGCTTCGGTAGGACGAAATACACCTAGTAAGATGTTTAGCAACGGCTGTGAATTGTTGTGGGTGAGTTACAGCCAACTTTATCTTTTACTATGAAAAATTTTCTGATATGAACGAAGTTATCTCGAGAACCGTTGATCGCACATCTAAAATTTTTGTTCCATCGGCTTCAGCTCGTCGAAATACCCCCGGAAGGAAATTTTCAAACGGCTGCATTCCCTTGTCGGGGAAATAATTGCAGTATTATCCGTTTTGGTGAAATTCGTGCGTTTCAGCAGCTGAAAAACACTTTTTGACGAAAAATTTGTTGAAATCTTGCATTTTGACGCTGTACGACACCGTCGATGGCTGCATGGCATCATTTTGTAGTACCGCACGCATTTTTTATACCGATCCGACGCTGTTTGTTGATTCACATCTTTCGCCCTATGGTCGACGTTCTCCGAAGAACCGTTGATCGCGCCTGAAAAACTCCTGTTTCATCGGCTTCGGTAGGACGAAATACACCTAGTAAGATGTTGAGCAACGGCTGTGAATTGGTGTGGGTGAGTTACAGCCAACTTTATCTTTTACTATGAAAAATTTTCTGATATGAACGAAGTTATCTCGAGAACCGTTGATCGCACATCTAAAATTTTTGTTCCATCGGCTTCAGCTCGTCGAAATACACCTAGTAACGACGTTTGAAACAGCTGTGAACTGTTGCGGGTGTGTTATATCCAAGTTTAGCTATTACTAAGAAAAATTTTTTGATATGAACGAAGCTATCTCGAGAACCGTTGATCGCACCTGGAAAATTCCGGTGCCATCGGCTTCAGCTCGTCGAAATACACCTAGTAAAGAAGTTTAAAACAGCTGTGAACTGTTGCGGGTGAGTTATATCCAAAATTAGCTATTACTATGAAAAATTTTCTGATATGAACGAAACTATCTCGAGAACCGTTGATCGCGCCTGGAAAATTCCGGTGCCATCGGCTTCAGCTCGTCGAAATACACCTAGTACAGAAGTTTGAAACAGCTGTGAACTGTTGCGGGTGAGTTATATCCAAGTTTAGCTATTACTAAGAAAAATTTTGTGATATGAACGAAGCTATCTCGAGAACCGTTGATCGCACCTGGAAAATTCCGGTGCCATCGGCTTCAGCTCGTCGAAATACACCTAGTAACGACGTTTGAAACAGCTGTGAACTGTTGCGGGTGTGTTATATCCAAGTTTAGCTATTACTAAGAAAAATTTTTTGATATGAACGAAGCTATCTCGAGAACCGTTGATCGCACCTGGAAAATTCCGGTGCCATCGGCTTCAGCTCGTCGAAATACACCTAGTAAAGAAGTTTAAAACAGCTGTGAACTGTTGCGGGTGAGTTATATCCAAAATTAGCTATTACTATGAAAAATTTTCTGATATGAACGAAACTATCTCGAGAACCGTTGATCGCGCCTGGAAAATTCCGGTGCCATCGGCTTCAGCTCGTCGAAATACACCTAGTACAGAAGTTTGAAACAGCTGTGAACTGTTGCGGGTGAGTTATATCCAAGTTTAGCTATTACTAAGAACAATTTACTGATATGAACGAAGCTATCTCGAGAACCGTTGATCGCACCTGGAAAATTCAGGTGCCATCGACTTCAGCTCATCGAAATACACCTAGTAGAGAAGTTTAAAACAGCTGTGATCTGTTGCGGGTGAGTTATATCCAAGTTTAGCTATTACTAAGAAAAATTTTCTGATATGCACGAAGCTATCTCGAGAACCGTTGATCGCACCTGGAAAATTCCGGTGCCATCGGCTTCAGCTCGTCGAAATACACCTAGTAAAGAAGTTTAAAACAGCTGTGAACTGTTGCGGGTGAGTTATATCCAAAATTAGCTATTACTATGAAAAATTTTCTGATATGAACGAAACTATCTCGAGAACCGTTGATCGCGCCTGGAAAATTCCGGTGCCATCGGCTTCAGCTCGTCGAAATACACCTAGTACAGAAGTTTGAAACAGCTGTGAACTGTTGCGGGTGAGTTATATCCAAGTTTAGCTATTACTAAGAAAAATTTTGTGATATGAACGAAGCTATCTCGAGAACCGTTGATCGCACCTGGAAAATTCCGGTGCCATCGGCTTCAGCTCGTCGAAATACACCTAGTAACGACGTTTGAAACAGCTGTGAACTGTTGCGGGTGTGTTATATCCAAGTTTAGCTATTACTAAGAAAAATTTTTTGATATGAACGAAGCTATCTCGAGAACCGTTGATCGCACCTGGAAAATTCCGGTGCCATCGGCTTCAGCTCGTCGAAATACACCTAGTAAAGAAGTTTAAAACAGCTGTGAACTGTTGCGGGTGAGTTATATCCAAAATTAGCTATTACTATGAAAAATTTTCTGATATGAACGAAACTATCTCGAGAACCGTTGATCGCGCCTGGAAAATTCCGGTGCCATCGGCTTCAGCTCGTCGAAATACACCTAGTACAGAAGTTTGAAACAGCTGTGAACTGTTGCGGGTGAGTTATATCCAAGTTTAGCTATTACTAAGAACAATTTACTGATATGAACGAAGCTATCTCGAGAACCGTTGATCGCACCTGGAAAATTCAGGTGCCATCGACTTCAGCTCATCGAAATACACCTAGTAGAGAAGTTTAAAACAGCTGTGATCTGTTGCGGGTGAGTTATATCCAAGTTTAGCTATTACTAAGAAAAATTTTCTGATATGCACGAAGCTATCTCGAGAACCGTTGATCGCACCTGGAAAATTCCGGTGCCATCGGCTTCAGCTCGTCGGAATACACCGAGCAAAGAAGTTTGAAACAGCTGTGAACTGTTGCGGGTGAGTTATATCCAAGTTTAGCTATTACTAAGAAAAATTTTCTGATATGAACGAAGCTATCTCGAGAACCGTTGATAGCACCTGGAAAATTCCGGTGCCATCGGCTTCAGCTCGTCGAAATACACCGAGCAAAGAAGTTTGAAACAGCTGTGAACTGTTGCGGGTGAGTTATATCCAAGTTTAGCTATTACTAAGAAAAATTTTCTGATATGAACGAAGCTATCTCGAGAACCGGTGATCGCACCTGGAAAATTCCGGTGCCATCGGCTTCAGCTCGTCGGCATACACCTAGTAAAGAAGTTTAAAACAGCTGTGAACTGTTGCGGGTGAGTTATATCCAAGATTAGCTATTACTATGAAAAATTTTCTGATATGAACGACGTTATCTCGAGAACCGTTGATCGCACATCTAAAATTTTTGTTCCATCGGCTTCAGCTCGTCGAAATACCCCCGGAAGGAAATTTTCAAACGGCTGCATTCCCTTGTCGGGGAAATAATTGCAGTATTATCCGTTTTGGTGAAATTCGTGCGTTTCAGCAGCTGAAAAACACGTTTTGACGAAAAATTTGTTGAAATCTTGCATTTTGACGCTGTACGACACCGTCGATGGCTGCATGGCATCATTTTGTAGTACCGCACGCATTTTTTATACCGATCCGACGCTGTTTGTTGATTCACATCTTTCGCCCTATGGTCGACGTTCTCCGAAGAACCGTTGATCGCACCTGGAAAATTCCGGTGCCATCGGCTTCAGCTCGTCGAAATACATCGAGCAAAGACGTTTCAAACAGCTGTGAACCGTTGTGGGTGCGTTATATCCAAGTTTAGCTATTACTAAGAAAAATTTTCTGATATGAACGAAGCTATCTCGAGAACCGTTGATCGCACTTGGAAAATTCCGGTGCCATCGGCTTCAGCTCATCGAAATACACCTAGTAAAGAAGTTTAAAACAGCTGTGAACTGTTGCAGGTGAGTTATATCCAAGTTTAGCTATTACTAAGAAAAATTTTCTGATATGCACGAAGCTATCTCGAGAACCGTTGATCGCACCTGGAAAATTCCGGTGCCATCGGCTTCAGCTCGTCGAAATACACCGAGCAAAGAAGTTTGAAACAGCTGTGAACTGTTGCGGGTGAGTTATATCCAAGTTTAGCTATTACTAAGAAAAATTTTCTGATATGAACGAAGCTATCTCGAGAACCGTTGATCGCACCTGGAAAATTCCGGTGCCATCGGCTTCAGCTCGTCGAAATACACATAGTAAAGAAGTTTGAAACAGCTGTGAACTGTTGCGGGTGAGTTATATCCAAGTTTAGCTATTACTAAGAACAATTTACTGATATGAACGAAGCTATCTCGAGAACCGTTGATCGCACCTGGAAAATTCCGGTGCCATCGGCTTCAGCTCGTCGGAATACACCGAGCAAAGAAGTTTGAAACAGCTGTGAACTGTTGCGGGTGAGTTATATCCAAGTTTAGCTATTACTAAGAAAAATTTTCTGATATGAACGGAGCTATCTCGAGAACCGTTGATAGCACCTGGAAAATTCCGGTGCCATCGGCTTCAGCTCGTCGAAATACACCGAGCAAAGAAGTTTGAAACAGCTGTGAACTGTTGCGGGTGAGTTATATCCAAGTTTAGCTATTACTAAGAAAAATTTTCTGATATGAACGAAGCTATCTCGAGAACCGGTGATCGCACCTGGAAAATTCCGGTGCCATCGGCTTCAGCTCGTCGGCATACACCTAGTAAAGAAGTTTAAAACAGCTGTGAACTGTTGCGGGTGAGTTATATCCAAGATTAGCTATTACTATGAAAAATTTTCTGATATGAACGACGTTATCTCGAGAACCGTTGATCGCACATCTAAAATTTTTGTTCCATCGGCTTCAGCTCGTCGAAATACCCCCGGAAGGAAATTTTCAAACGGCTGCATTCCCTTGTCGGGGAAATAATTGCAGTATTATCCGTTTTGGTGAAATTCGGGCGTTTCAGCAGCTGAAAAACACGTTTTGACGAAAAATTTGTTGAAATCTTGCATTTTGACGCTGTACGACACCGTCGATGGCTGCATGGCATCATTTTGTAGTACCGCACGCATTTTTTATACCGATCCGACGCTGTTTGTTGATTCACATCTTTCGCCCTATGGTCGACGTTCTCCGAAGAACCGTTGATCGCGCCTGAAAAACTCCTGTTTCATCGGCTTCGGTAGGACGAAATACACCTAGTAAGATGTTTAGCAACGGCTGTGAATTGGTGTGGGTGAGTTACAGCCAACTTTATCTTTTACTATGAAAAATTTTCTGATATGAACGAAGTTATCTCGAGAACCGTTGATCGCACATCTAAAATTTTTGTTCCATCGGCTTCAGCTCGTCGAAATACACCTAGTAACGACGTTTGAAACAGCTGTGAACTGTTGCGGGTGTGTTATATCCAAGTTTAGCTATTACTAAGAAAAATTTTGTGATATGAACGAAGCTATCTCGAGAACCGTTGATCGCACCTGGAAAATTCCGGTGCCATCGGCTTCAGCTCGTCGAAATACATCGAGCAAAGACGTTTCAAACAGCTGTGAACCGTTGTGGGTGCGTTATATCCAAGTTTAGCTATTACTAAGAACAATTTACTGATATGAACGAAGCTATCTCGAGAACCGTTGATCGCGCCTGAAAAACTCCTGTTTCATCGGCTTCGGTAGGACGAAATACACCTAGTAAGATGTTTAGCAACGGCTGTGAATTGTTGTGGGTGAGTTACAGCCAACTTTATCTTTTACTATGAAAAATTTTCTGATATGAACGAAGCTATCTCGAGAACCGTTGATCGCACCTGGAAAATTCCGGTGCCATCGACTTCAGCTCATCGAAATACACCTAGTAAAGAAGTTTAAAACAGCTGTGATCTGTTGCGGGTGAGTTATATCCAAGTTTAGCTATTACTAAGAAAAATTTTCTGATATGAACGAAGCTATCTCGAGAACCGTTGATCGCACCTGGAAAATTCCGGTGCCATCGGCTTCAGCTCGTCGAAATACACCTAGTAAAGAAGTTTGAAACAGCTGTGAACTGTTGCGGGTGAGTTATATCCAAGTTTAGCTATTACTAAGAACAATTTACTGATATGAACGAAGCTATCTCGAGAACCGTTGATCGCACCTGGAAAATTCCGGTGCCATCGACTTCAGCTCATCGAAATACACCTAGTAAAGAAGTTTAAAACAGCTGTGATCTGTTGCGGGTGAGTTATATCCAAGTTTAGCTATTACTAAGAAAAATTTTCTGATATGCACGAAGCTATCTCGAGAACCGTTGATCGCACCTGGAAAATTCCGGTGCCATCGGCTTCAGCTCGTCGGAATACACCGAGCAAAGAAGTTTGAAACAGCTGTGAACTGTTGCGGGTGAGTTATATCCAAGTTTAGCTATTACTAAGAAAAATTTTCTGATATGAACGAAGCTATCTCGAGTACCGTTGATAGCACCTGGAAAATTCCGGTGCCATCGGCTTCAGCTCGTCGAAATACACCGAGCAAAGAAGTTTGAAACAGCTGTGAACTGTTGCGGGTGAGTTATATCCAAGTTTAGCTATTACTAAGAAAAATTTTCTGATATGAACGAAGCTATCTCGAGAACCGGTGATCGCACCTGGAAAATTCCGGTGCCATCGGCTTCAGCTCGTCGGCATACACCTAGTAAAGAAGTTTAAAACAGCTGTGAACTGTTGCGGGTGAGTTATATCCAAGATTAGCTATTACTATGAAAAATTTTCTGATATGAACGACGTTATCTCGAGAACCGTTGATCGCACATCTAAAATTTTTGTTCCATCGGCTTCAGCTCGTTGAAATACCCCCGGAAGGAAATTTTCAAACGGCTGCATTCCCTTGTCGGGGAAATAATTGCAGTATTATCCGTTTTGGTGAAATTCGTGCGTTTCAGCAGCTGAAAAACACGTTTTGACGAAAAATTTGTTGAAATCTTGCATTTTGACGCTGTACGACACCGTCGATGGCTGCATGGCATCATTTTGTAGTACCGCACGCATTTTTTATACCGATCCGACGCTGTTTGTTGATTCACATCTTTCGCCCTATGGTCGACGTTCTCCGAAGAACCGTTGATCGCGCCTGAAAAACTCCTGTTTCATCGGCTTCGGTAGGACGAAATACACCTAGTAAGATGTTTAGCAACGGCTGTGAATTGTTGTGGGTGAGTTACAGCCAACTTTATCTTTTACTATGAAAAATTTTCTGATATGAACGAAGTTATCTCGAGAACCGTTGATCGCACATCTAAAATTTTTGTTCCATCGGCTTCAGCTCGTCGAAATACCCCCGGAAGGAAATTTTCAAACGGCTGCATTCCCTTGTCGGGGAAATAATTGCAGTATTATCCGTTTTGGTGAAATTCGTGCGTTTCAGCAGCTGAAAAACACGTTTTGACGAAAAATTTGTTGAAATCTTGCATTTTGACGCTGTACGACACCGTCGATGGCTGCATGGCATCATTTTGTAGTACCGCACGCATTTTTTATACCGATCCGACGCTGTTTGTTGATTCACATCTTTCGCCCTATGGTCGACGTTCTCCGAAGAACCGTTGATCGCGCCTGAAAAACTCCTGTTTCATCGGCTTCGGTAGGACGAAATACACCTAGTAAGATGTTGAGCAACGGCTGTGAATTGGTGTGGGTGAGTTACAGCCAACTTTATCTTTTACTATGAAAAATTTTCTGATATGAACGAAGTTATCTCGAGAACCGTTGATCGCACATCTAAAATTTTTGTTCCATCGGCTTCAGCTCGTCGAAATACACCTAGTAACGACGTTTGAAACAGCTGTGAACTGTTGCGGGTGTGTTATATCCAAGTTTAGCTATTACTAAGAAAAATTTTTTGATATGAACGAAGCTATCTCGAGAACCGTTGATCGCACCTGGAAAATTCCGGTGCCATCGGCTTCAGCTCGTCGAAATACACCTAGTAAAGAAGTTTAAAACAGCTGTGAACTGTTGCGGGTGAGTTATATCCAAAATTAGCTATTACTATGAAAAATTTTCTGATATGAACGAAACTATCTCGAGAACCGTTGATCGCGCCTGGAAAATTCCGGTGCCATCGGCTTCAGCTCGTCGAAATACACCTAGTACAGAAGTTTGAAACAGCTGTGAACTGTTGCGGGTGAGTTATATCCAAGTTTAGCTATTACTAAGAAAAATTTTGTGATATGAACGAAGCTATCTCGAGAACCGTTGATCGCACCTGGAAAATTCCGGTGCCATCGGCTTCAGCTCGTCGAAATACACCTAGTAACGACGTTTGAAACAGCTGTGAACTGTTGCGGGTGTGTTATATCCAAGTTTAGCTATTACTAAGAAAAATTTTTTGATATGAACGAAGCTATCTCGAGAACCGTTGATCGCACCTGGAAAATTCCGGTGCCATCGGCTTCAGCTCGTCGAAATACACCTAGTAAAGAAGTTTAAAACAGCTGTGAACTGTTGCGGGTGAGTTATATCCAAAATTAGCTATTACTATGAAAAATTTTCTGATATGAACGAAACTATCTCGAGAACCGTTGATCGCGCCTGGAAAATTCCGGTGCCATCGGCTTCAGCTCGTCGAAATACACCTAGTACAGAAGTTTGAAACAGCTGTGAACTGTTGCGGGTGAGTTATATCCAAGTTTAGCTATTACTAAGAAAAATTTTGTGATATGAACGAAGCTATCTCGAGAACCGTTGATCGCACCTGGAAAATTCCGGTGCCATCGGCTTCAGCTCGTCGAAATACATCGAGCAAAGACGTTTCAAACAGCTGTGAACCGTTGTGGGTGCGTTATATCCAAGTTTAGCTATTACTAAGAACAATTTACTGATATGAACGAAGCTATCTCGAGAACCGTTGATCGCGCCTGAAAAACTCCTGTTTCATCGGCTTCGGTAGGACGAAATACACCTAGTAAGATGTTTAGCAACGGCTGTGAATTGTTGTGGGTGAGTTACAGCCAACTTTATCTTTTACTATGAAAAATTTTCTGATATGAACGAAGTTATCTCGAAAACCGTTGATCGCACATCTAAAATTTTTGTTCCATCGGCTTCAGCTCGTCGAAATACACCTAGTACAGAAGTTTGAAACAGCTGTGAACTGTTGCGGGTGAGTTATATCCAAGTTTAGCTATTACTAAGAAAAATTTTGTGATATGCACGAAGCTATCTCGAGAACCGTTGATCGCACCTGGAAAATTCCGGTGCCATCGGCTTCAGCTCGTCGGAATACACCGAGCAAAGAAGTTTGAAACAGCTGTGAACTGTTGCGGGTGAGTTATATCCAAGTTTAGCTATTACTAAGAAAAATTTTCTGATATGAACGAAGCTATCTCGAGTACCGTTGATAGCACCTGGAAAATTCCGGTGCCATCGGCTTCAGCTCGTCGAAATACACCGAGCAAAGAAGTTTGAAACAGCTGTGAACTGTTGCGGGTGAGTTATATCCAAGTTTAGCTATTACTAAGAAAAATTTTCTGATATGAACGAAGCTATCTCGAGAACCGGTGATCGCACCTGGAAAATTCCGGTGCCATCGGCTTCAGCTCGTCGGCATACACCTAGTAAAGAAGTTTAAAACAGCTGTGAACTGTTGCGGGTGAGTTATATCCAAGATTAGCTATTACTATGAAAAATTTTCTGATATGAACGACGTTATCTCGAGAACCGTTGATCGCACATCTAAAATTTTTGTTCCATCGGCTTCAGCTCGTTGAAATACCCCCGGAAGGAAATTTTCAAACGGCTGCATTCCCTTGTCGGGGAAATAATTGCAGTATTATCCGTTTTGGTGAAATTCGTGCGTTTCAGCAGCTGAAAAACACGTTTTGACGAAAAATTTGTTGAAATCTTGCATTTTGACGCTGTACGACACCGTCGATGGCTGCATGGCATCATTTTGTAGTACCGCACGCATTTTTTATACCGATCCGACGCTGTTTGTTGATTCACATCTTTCGCCCTATGGTCGACGTTCTCCGAAGAACCGTTGATCGCGCCTGAAAAACTCCTGTTTCATCGGCTTCGGTAGGACGAAATACACCTAGTAAGATGTTTAGCAACGGCTGTGAATTGTTGTGGGTGAGTTACAGCCAACTTTATCTTTTACTATGAAAAATTTTCTGATATGAACGAAGTTATCTCGAGAACCGTTGATCGCACATCTAAAATTTTTGTTCCATCGGCTTCAGCTCGTCGAAATACCCCCGGAAGGAAATTTTCAAACGGCTGCATTCCCTTGTCGGGGAAATAATTGCAGTATTATCCGTTTTGGTGAAATTCGTGCGTTTCAGCAGCTGAAAAACACGTTTTGACGAAAAATTTGTTGAAATCTTGCATTTTGACGCTGTACGACACCGTCGATGGCTGCATGGCATCATTTTGTAGTACCGCACGCATTTTTTATACCGATCCGACGCTGTTTGTTGATTCACATCTTTCGCCCTATGGTCGACGTTCTCCGAAGAACCGTTGATCGCGCCTGAAAAACTCCTGTTTCATCGGCTTCGGTAGGACGAAATACACCTAGTAAGATGTTTAGCAACGGCTGTGAATTGGTGTGGGTGAGTTACAGCCAACTTTATCTTTTACTATGAAAAATTTTCTGATATGAACGAAGTTATCTCGAGAACCGTTGATCGCACATCTAAAATTTTTGTTCCATCGGCTTCAGCTCGTCGAAATACACCTAGTAACGACGTTTGAAACAGCTGTGAACTGTTGCGGGTGTGTTATATCCAAGTTTAGCTATTACTAAGAAAAATTTTTTGATATGAACGAAGCTATCTCGAGAACCGTTGATCGCACCTGGAAAATTCCGGTGCCATCGGCTTCAGCTCGTCGAAATACACCTAGTAAAGAAGTTTAAAACAGCTGTGAACTGTTGCGGGTGAGTTATATCCAAAATTAGCTATTACTATGAAAAATTTTCTGATATGAACGAAACTATCTCGAGAACCGTTGATCGCGCCTGGAAAATTCCGGTGCCATCGGCTTCAGCTCGTCGAAATACACCTAGTACAGAAGTTTGAAACAGCTGTGAACTGTTGCGGGTGAGTTATATCCAAGTTTAGCTATTACTAAGAAAAATTTTGTGATATGAACGAAGCTATCTCGAGAACCGTTGATCGCACCTGGAAAATTCCGGTGCCATCGGCTTCAGCTCGTCGAAATACACCTAGTAACGACGTTTGAAACAGCTGTGAACTGTTGCGGGTGTGTTATATCCAAGTTTAGCTATTACTAAGAAAAATTTTTTGATATGAACGAAGCTATCTCGAGAACCGTTGATCGCACCTGGAAAATTCCGGTGCCATCGGCTTCAGCTCGTCGAAATACACCTAGTAAAGAAGTTTAAAACAGCTGTGAACTGTTGCGGGTGAGTTATATCCAAAATTAGCTATTACTATGAAAAATTTTCTGATATGAACGAAACTATCTCGAGAACCGTTGATCGCGCCTGGAAAATTCCGGTGCCATCGGCTTCAGCTCGTCGAAATACACCTAGTACAGAAGTTTGAAACAGCTGTGAACTGTTGCGGGTGAGTTATATCCAAGTTTAGCTATTACTAAGAACAATTTACTGATATGAACGAAGCTATCTCGAGAACCGTTGATCGCACCTGGAAAATTCAGGTGCCATCGACTTCAGCTCATCGAAATACACCTAGTAGAGAAGTTTAAAACAGCTGTGATCTGTTGCGGGTGAGTTATATCCAAGTTTAGCTATTACTAAGAAAAATTTTCTGATATGCACGAAGCTATCTCGAGAACCGTTGATCGCACCTGGAAAATTCCGGTGCCATCGGCTTCAGCTCGTCGGAATACACCGAGCAAAGAAGTTTGAAACAGCTGTGAACTGTTGCGGGTGAGTTATATCCAAGTTTAGCTATTACTAAGAAAAATTTTCTGATATGAACGAAGCTATCTCGAGAACCGTTGATAGCACCTGGAAAATTCCGGTGCCATCGGCTTCAGCTCGTCGAAATACACCGAGCAAAGAAGTTTGAAACAGCTGTGAACTGTTGCGGGTGAGTTATATCCAAGTTTAGCTATTACTAAGAAAAATTTTCTGATATGAACGAAGCTATCTCGAGAACCGGTGATCGCACCTGGAAAATTCCGGTGCCATCGGCTTCAGCTCGTCGGCATACACCTAGTAAAGAAGTTTAAAACAGCTGTGAACTGTTGCGGGTGAGTTATATCCAAGATTAGCTATTACTATGAAAAATTTTCTGATATGAACGACGTTATCTCGAGAACCGTTGATCGCACATCTAAAATTTTTGTTCCATCGGCTTCAGCTCGTCGAAATACCCCCGGAAGGAAATTTTCAAACGGCTGCATTCCCTTGTCGGGGAAATAATTGCAGTATTATCCGTTTTGGTGAAATTCGGGCGTTTCAGCAGCTGAAAAACACGTTTTGACGAAAAATTTGTTGAAATCTTGCATTTTGACGCTGTACGACACCGTCGATGGCTGCATGGCATCATTTTGTAGTACCGCACGCATTTTTTATACCGATCCGACGCTGTTTGTTGATTCACATCTTTCGCCCTATGGTCGACGTTCTCCGAAGAACCGTTGATCGCGCCTGAAAAACTCCTGTTTCATCGGCTTCGGTAGGACGAAATACACCTAGTAAGATGTTTAGCAACGGCTGTGAATTGGTGTGGGTGAGTTACAGCCAACTTTATCTTTTACTATGAAAAATTTTCTGATATGAACGAAGTTATCTCGAGAACCGTTGATCGCACATCTAAAATTTTTGTTCCATCGGCTTCAGCTCGTCGAAATACACCTAGTAACGACGTTTGAAACAGCTGTGAACTGTTGCGGGTGTGTTATATCCAAGTTTAGCTATTACTAAGAAAAATTTTGTGATATGAACGAAGCTATCTCGAGAACCGTTGATCGCACCTGGAAAATTCCGGTGCCATCGGCTTCAGCTCGTCGAAATACATCGAGCAAAGACGTTTCAAACAGCTGTGAACCGTTGTGGGTGCGTTATATCCAAGTTTAGCTATTACTAAGAACAATTTACTGATATGAACGAAGCTATCTCGAGAACCGTTGATCGCGCCTGAAAAACTCCTGTTTCATCGGCTTCGGTAGGACGAAATACACCTAGTAAGATGTTTAGCAACGGCTGTGAATTGTTGTGGGTGAGTTACAGCCAACTTTATCTTTTACTATGAAAAATTTTCTGATATGAACGAAGCTATCTCGAGAACCGTTGATCGCACCTGGAAAATTCCGGTGCCATCGACTTCAGCTCATCGAAATACACCTAGTAAAGAAGTTTAAAACAGCTGTGATCTGTTGCGGGTGAGTTATATCCAAGTTTAGCTATTACTAAGAAAAATTTTCTGATATGAACGAAGCTATCTCGAGAACCGTTGATCGCACCTGGAAAATTCCGGTGCCATCGGCTTCAGCTCGTCGAAATACACCTAGTAAAGAAGTTTGAAACAGCTGTGAACTGTTGCGGGTGAGTTATATCCAAGTTTAGCTATTACTAAGAACAATTTACTGATATGAACGAAGCTATCTCGAGAACCGTTGATCGCACCTGGAAAATTCCGGTGCCATCGACTTCAGCTCATCGAAATACACCTAGTAAAGAAGTTTAAAACAGCTGTGATCTGTTGCGGGTGAGTTATATCCAAGTTTAGCTATTACTAAGAAAAATTTTCTGATATGCACGAAGCTATCTCGAGAACCGTTGATCGCACCTAGAAAATTCCGGTGCCATCGGCTTCAGCTCGTCGGAATACACCGAGCAAAGAAGTTTGAAACAGCTGTGAACTGTTGCGGGTGAGTTATATCCAAGTTTAGCTATTACTAAGAAAAATTTTCTGATATGAACGAAGCTATCTCGAGTACCGTTGATAGCACCTGGAAAATTCCGGTGCCATCGGCTTCAGCTCGTCGAAATACACCGAGCAAAGAAGTTTGAAACAGCTGTGAACTGTTGCGGGTGAGTTATATCCAAGTTTAGCTATTACTAAGAAAAATTTTCTGATATGAACGAAGCTATCTCGAGAACCGGTGATCGCACCTGGAAAATTCCGGTGCCATCGGCTTCAGCTCGTCGGCATACACCTAGTAAAGAAGTTTAAAACAGCTGTGAACTGTTGCGGGTGAGTTATATCCAAGATTAGCTATTACTATGAAAAATTTTCTGATATGAACGACGTTATCTCGAGAACCGTTGATCGCACATCTAAAATTTTTGTTCCATCGGCTTCAGCTCGTTGAAATACCCCCGGAAGGAAATTTTCAAACGGCTGCATTCCCTTGTCGGGGAAATAATTGCAGTATTATCCGTTTTGGTGAAATTCGTGCGTTTCAGCAGCTGAAAAACACGTTTTGACGAAAAATTTGTTGAAATCTTGCATTTTGACGCTGTACGACACCGTCGATGGCTGCATGGCATCATTTTGTAGTACCGCACGCATTTTTTATACCGATCCGACGCTGTTTGTTGATTCACATCTTTCGCCCTATGGTCGACGTTCTCCGAAGAACCGTTGATCGCGCCTGAAAAACTCCTGTTTCATCGGCTTCGGTAGGACGAAATACACCTAGTAAGATGTTTAGCAACGGCTGTGAATTGTTGTGGGTGAGTTACAGCCAACTTTATCTTTTACTATGAAAAATTTTCTGATATGAACGAAGTTATCTCGAGAACCGTTGATCGCACATCTAAAATTTTTGTTCCATCGGCTTCAGCTCGTCGAAATACCCCCGGAAGGAAATTTTCAAACGGCTGCATTCCCTTGTCGGGGAAATAATTGCAGTATTATCCGTTTTGGTGAAATTCGTGCGTTTCAGCAGCTGAAAAACACGTTTTGACGAAAAATTTGTTGAAATCTTGCATTTTGACGCTGTACGACACCGTCGATGGCTGCATGGCATCATTTTGTAGTACCGCACGCATTTTTTATACCGATCCGACGCTGTTTGTTGATTCACATCTTTCGCCCTATGGTCGACGTTCTCCGAAGAACCGTTGATCGCGCCTGAAAAACTCCTGTTTCATCGGCTTCGGTAGGACGAAATACACCTAGTAAGATGTTGAGCAACGGCTGTGAATTGGTGTGGGTGAGTTACAGCCAACTTTATCTTTTACTATGAAAAATTTTCTGATATGAACGAAGTTATCTCGAGAACCGTTGATCGCACATCTAAAATTTTTGTTCCATCGGCTTCAGCTCGTCGAAATACACCTAGTAACGACGTTTGAAACAGCTGTGAACTGTTGCGGGTGTGTTATATCCAAGTTTAGCTATTACTAAGAAAAATTTTTTGATATGAACGAAGCTATCTCGAGAACCGTTGATCGCACCTGGAAAATTCCGGTGCCATCGGCTTCAGCTCGTCGAAATACACCTAGTAAAGAAGTTTAAAACAGCTGTGAACTGTTGCGGGTGAGTTATATCCAAAATTAGCTATTACTATGAAAAATTTTCTGATATGAACGAAACTATCTCGAGAACCGTTGATCGCGCCTGGAAAATTCCGGTGCCATCGGCTTCAGCTCGTCGAAATACACCTAGTACAGAAGTTTGAAACAGCTGTGAACTGTTGCGGGTGAGTTATATCCAAGTTTAGCTATTACTAAGAAAAATTTTGTGATATGAACGAAGCTATCTCGAGAACCGTTGATCGCACCTGGAAAATTCCGGTGCCATCGGCTTCAGCTCGTCGAAATACACCTAGTAACGACGTTTGAAACAGCTGTGAACTGTTGCGGGTGTGTTATATCCAAGTTTAGCTATTACTAAGAAAAATTTTTTGATATGAACGAAGCTATCTCGAGAACCGTTGATCGCACCTGGAAAATTCCGGTGCCATCGGCTTCAGCTCGTCGAAATACACCTAGTAAAGAAGTTTAAAACAGCTGTGAACTGTTGCGGGTGAGTTATATCCAAAATTAGCTATTACTATGAAAAATTTTCTGATATGAACGAAACTATCTCGAGAACCGTTGATCGCGCCTGGAAAATTCCGGTGCCATCGGCTTCAGCTCGTCGAAATACACCTAGTACAGAAGTTTGAAACAGCTGTGAACTGTTGCGGGTGAGTTATATCCAAGTTTAGCTATTACTAAGAAAAATTTTGTGATATGAACGAAGCTATCTCGAGAACCGTTGATCGCACCTGGAAAATTCCGGTGCCATCGGCTTCAGCTCGTCGAAATACATCGAGCAAAGACGTTTCAAACAGCTGTGAACCGTTGTGGGTGCGTTATATCCAAGTTTAGCTATTACTAAGAACAATTTACTGATATGAACGAAGCTATCTCGAGAACCGTTGATCGCGCCTGAAAAACTCCTGTTTCATCGGCTTCGGTAGGACGAAATACACCTAGTAAGATGTTTAGCAACGGCTGTGAATTGTTGTGGGTGAGTTACAGCCAACTTTATCTTTTACTATGAAAAATTTTCTGATATGAACGAAGTTATCTCGAGAGCCGTTGATCGCACCAGGAAAATTCCATTGCCATCGGCTTCAGCTCGTCGAAATACACCTAGTAAAGAAGTTTGAAACAGCTGTGAACTGTTGCGGGTGAGTTATATCCAAGTTTAGCTATTACTAAGAAAAATTTTCTGATATGAACGAAGCTATCTCGAGAACCGTTGATCGCACCTGGAAAATTCCGGTGCCATCGGCTTCAGCTCGTCGAAATACACCTAGTAAAGAAGTTTGAAACAGCTGTGAACTGTTGCGGGTGAGTTATATCCAAGTTTAGCTATTACTAAGAAAAATTTTCTGATATGCACGAAGCTATCTCGAGAACCGTTGATCGCACCTGGAAAATTCCGGTGCCATCGGCTTCAGCTCGTCGGAATACACCGAGCAAAGAAGTTTGAAACAGCTGTGAACTGTTGCGGGTGAGTTATATCCAAGTGTAGCTATTACTAAGAAAAATTTTCTGATATGAACGAAGATATCTCGAGTACCGTTGATAGCACCTGGAAAATTCCGGTGCCATCGGCTTCAGCTCGTCGAAATACACCGAGCAAAGAAGTTTGAAACAGCTGTGAACTGTTGCGGGTGAGTTATATCCAAGTTTAGCTATTACTAAGAAAAATTTTCTGATATGAACGAAGCTATCTCGAGAACCGGTGATCGCACCTGGAAAATTCCGGTGCCATCGGCTTCAGCTCGTCGGCATACACCTAGTAAAGAAGTTTAAAACAGCTGTGAACTGTTGCGGGTGAGTTATATCCAAGATTAGCTATTACTATGAAAAATTTTCTGATATGAACGACGTTATCTCGAGAACCGTTGATCGCACATCTAAAATTTTTGTTCCATCGGCTTCAGCTCGTCGAAATACCCCCGGAAGGAAATTTTCAAACGGCTGCATTCCCTTGTCGGGGAAATAATTGCAGTATTATCCGTTTTGGTGAAATTCGTGCGTTTCAGCAGCTGAAAAACACGTTTTGACGAAAAATTTGTTGAAATCTTGCATTTTGACGCTGTACGACACCGTCGATGGCTGCATGGCATCATTTTGTAGTACCGCACGCATTTTTTATACCGATCCGACGCTGTTTGTTGATTCACATCTTTCGCCCTATGGTCGACGTTCTCCGAAGAACCGTTGATCGCGCCTGAAAAACTCCTGTTTCATCGGCTTCGGTAGGACGAAATACACCTAGTAAGATGTTTAGCAACGGCTGTGAATTGTTGTGGGTGAGTTACAGCCAACTTTATCTTTTACTATGAAAAATTTTCTGATATGAACGAAGTTATCTCGAAAACCGTTGATCGCACATCTAAAATTTTTGTTCCATCGGCTTCAGCTCGTCGAAATACACCTAGTACAGAAGTTTGAAACAGCTGTGAACTGTTGCGGGTGAGTTATATCCAAGTTTAGCTATTACTAAGAAAAATTTTGTGATATGCACGAAGCTATCTCGAGAACCGTTGATCGCACCTGGAAAATTCCGGTGCCATCGGCTTCAGCTCGTCGGAATACACCGAGCAAAGAAGTTTGAAACAGCTGTGAACTGTTGCGGGTGAGTTATATCCAAGTTTAGCTATTACTAAGAAAAATTTTCTGATATGAACGAAGCTATCTCGAGTACCGTTGATAGCACCTGGAAAATTCCGGTGCCATCGGCTTCAGCTCGTCGAAATACACCGAGCAAAGAAGTTTGAAACAGCTGTGAACTGTTGCGGGTGAGTTATATCCAAGTTTAGCTATTACTAAGAAAAATTGTCTGATATGAACGAAGCTATCTCGAGAACCGGTGATCGCACCTGGAAAATTCCGGTGCCATCGGCTTCAGCTCGTCGGCATACACCTAGTAAAGAAGTTTAAAACAGCTGTGAACTGTTGCGGGTGAGTTATATCCAAGATTAGCTATTACTATGAAAAATTTTCTGATATGAACGACGTTATCTCGAGAACCGTTGATCGCACATCTAAAATTTTTGTTCCATCGGCTTCAGCTCGTTGAAATACCCCCGGAAGGAAATTTTCAAACGGCTGCATTCCCTTGTCGGGGAAATAATTGCAGTATTATCCGTTTTGGTGAAATTCGTGCGTTTCAGCAGCTGAAAAACACGTTTTGACGAAAAATTTGTTGAAATCTTGCATTTTGACGCTGTACGACACCGTCGATGGCTGCATGGCATCATTTTGTAGTACCGCACGCATTTTTTATACCGATCCGACGCTGTTTGTTGATTCACATCTTTCGCCCTATGGTCGACGTTCTCCGAAGAACCGTTGATCGCGCCTGAAAAACTCCTGTTTCATCGGCTTCGGTAGGACGAAATACACCTAGTAAGATGTTTAGCAACGGCTGTGAATTGTTGTGGGTGAGTTACAGCCAACTTTATCTTTTACTATGAAAAATTTTCTGATATGAACGAAGTTATCTCGAGAACCGTTGATCGCACATCTAAAATTTTTGTTCCATCGGCTTCAGCTCGTCGAAATACCCCCGGAAGGAAATTTTCAAACGGCTGCATTCCCTTGTCGGGGAAATAATTGCAGTATTATCCGTTTTGGTGAAATTCGTGCGTTTCAGCAGCTGAAAAACACGTTTTGACGAAAAATTTGTTGAAATCTTGCATTTTGACGCTGTACGACACCGTCGATGGCTGCATGGCATCATTTTGTAGTACCGCACGCATTTTTTATACCGATCCGACGCTGTTTGTTGATTCACATCTTTCGCCCTATGGTCGACGTTCTCCGAAGAACCGTTGATCGCGCCTGAAAAACTCCTGTTTCATCGGCTTCGGTAGGACGAAATACACCTAGTAAGATGTTTAGCAACGGCTGTGAATTGGTGTGGGTGAGTTACAGCCAACTTTATCTTTTACTATGAAAAATTTTCTGATATGAACGAAGTTATCTCGAGAACCGTTGATCGCACATCTAAAATTTTTGTTCCATCGGCTTCAGCTCGTCGAAATACACCTAGTAACGACGTTTGAAACAGCTGTGAACTGTTGCGGGTGTGTTATATCCAAGTTTAGCTATTACTAAGAAAAATTTTTTGATATGAACGAAGCTATCTCGAGAACCGTTGATCGCACCTGGAAAATTCCGGTGCCATCGGCTTCAGCTCGTCGAAATACACCTAGTAAAGAAGTTTAAAACAGCTGTGAACTGTTGCGGGTGAGTTATATCCAAAATTAGCTATTACTATGAAAAATTTTCTGATATGAACGAAACTATCTCGAGAACCGTTGATCGCGCCTGGAAAATTCCGGTGCCATCGGCTTCAGCTCGTCGAAATACACCTAGTACAGAAGTTTGAAACAGCTGTGAACTGTTGCGGGTGAGTTATATCCAAGTTTAGCTATTACTAAGAAAAATTTTGTGATATGAACGAAGCTATCTCGAGAACCGTTGATCGCACCTGGAAAATTCCGGTGCCATCGGCTTCAGCTCGTCGAAATACACCTAGTAACGACGTTTGAAACAGCTGTGAACTGTTGCGGGTGTGTTATATCCAAGTTTAGCTATTACTAAGAAAAATTTTTTGATATGAACGAAGCTATCTCGAGAACCGTTGATCGCACCTGGAAAATTCCGGTGCCATCGGCTTCAGCTCGTCGAAATACACCTAGTAAAGAAGTTTAAAACAGCTGTGAACTGTTGCGGGTGAGTTATATCCAAAATTAGCTATTACTATGAAAAATTTTCTGATATGAACGAAACTATCTCGAGAACCGTTGATCGCGCCTGGAAAATTCCGGTGCCATCGGCTTCAGCTCGTCGAAATACACCTAGTACAGAAGTTTGAAACAGCTGTGAACTGTTGCGGGTGAGTTATATCCAAGTTTAGCTATTACTAAGAAAAATTTTGTGATATGAACGAAGCTATCTCGAGAACCGTTGATCGCACCTGGAAAATTCCGGTGCCATCGGCTTCAGCTCGTCGAAATACATCGAGCAAAGACGTTTCAAACAGCTGTGAACCGTTGTGGGTGCGTTATATCCAAGTTTAGCTATTACTAAGAACAATTTACTGATATGAACGAAGCTATCTCGAGAACCGTTGATCGCGCCTGAAAAACTCCTGTTTCATCGGCTTCGGTAGGACGAAATACACCTAGTAAGATGTTTAGCAACGGCTGTGAATTGTTGTGGGTGAGTTACAGCCAACTTTATCTTTTACTATGAAAAATTTTCTGATATGAACGAAGTTATCTCGAGAGCCGTTGATCGCACCAGGAAAATTCCATTGCCATCGGCTTCAGCTCGTCGAAATACACCTAGTAAAGAAGTTTGAAACAGCTGTGAACTGTTGCGGGTGAGTTATATCCAAGTTTAGCTATTACTAAGAAAAATTTTCTGATATGAACGAAGCTATCTCGAGAACCGTTGATCGCACCTGGAAAATTCCGGTGCCATCGGCTTCAGCTCGTCGAAATACACCTAGTAAAGAAGTTTGAAACAGCTGTGAACTGTTGCGGGTGAGTTATATCCAAGTTTAGCTATTACTAAGAAAAATTTTCTGATATGCACGAAGCTATCTCGAGAACCGTTGATCGCACCTGGAAAATTCCGGTGCCATCGGCTTCAGCTCGTCGGAATACACCGAGCAAAGAAGTTTGAAACAGCTGTGAACTGTTGCGGGTGAGTTATATCCAAGTGTAGCTATTACTAAGAAAAATTTTCTGATATGAACGAAGATATCTCGAGTACCGTTGATAGCACCTGGAAAATTCCGGTGCCATCGGCTTCAGCTCGTCGAAATACACCGAGCAAAGAAGTTTGAAACAGCTGTGAACTGTTGCGGGTGAGTTATATCCAAGTTTAGCTATTACTAAGAAAAATTTTCTGATATGAACGAAGCTATCTCGAGAACCGGTGATCGCACCTGGAAAATTCCGGTGCCATCGGCTTCAGCTCGTCGGCATACACCTAGTAAAGAAGTTTAAAACAGCTGTGAACTGTTGCGGGTGAGTTATATCCAAGATTAGCTATTACTATGAAAAATTTTCTGATATGAACGACGTTATCTCGAGAACCGTTGATCGCACATCTAAAATTTTTGTTCCATCGGCTTCAGCTCGTCGAAATACCCCCGGAAGGAAATTTTCAAACGGCTGCATTCCCTTGTCGGGGAAATAATTGCAGTATTATCCGTTTTGGTGAAATTCGTGCGTTTCAGCAGCTGAAAAACACGTTTTGACGAAAAATTTGTTGAAATCTTGCATTTTGACGCTGTACGACACCGTCGATGGCTGCATGGCATCATTTTGTAGTACCGCACGCATTTTTTATACCGATCCGACGCTGTTTGTTGATTCACATCTTTCGCCCTATGGTCGACGTTCTCCGAAGAACCGTTGATCGCGCCTGAAAAACTCCTGTTTCATCGGCTTCGGTAGGACGAAATACACCTAGTAAGATGTTTAGCAACGGCTGTGAATTGTTGTGGGTGAGTTACAGCCAACTTTATCTTTTACTATGAAAAATTTTCTGATATGAACGAAGTTATCTCGAAAACCGTTGATCGCACATCTAAAATTTTTGTTCCATCGGCTTCAGCTCGTCGAAATACACCTAGTACAGAAGTTTGAAACAGCTGTGAACTGTTGCGGGTGAGTTATATCCAAGTTTAGCTATTACTAAGAAAAATTTTGTGATATGAACGAAGCTATCTCGAGAACCGTTGATCGCACCTGGAAAATTCCGGTGCCATCGGCTTCAGCTCGTCGAAATACACCTAGTAAGGAAGTTTGAAACAGCTGTGAACTGTTGCGGGTGAGTTATATCCAAGTTTAGCTATTACTAAGAACAATTTTGTGATATGAACGAAGCTATCTCGAGAACCGTTGATCGCACCTGGAAAATTCCGGTGCCATCGACTTCAGCTCATCGAAATACACCTAGTAAAGAAGTTTAAAACAGCTGTGATCTGTTGCGGGTGAGTTATATCCAAGTTTAGCTATTACTAAGAAAAATTTTCTGACATGAACGAAGCTATCTCGAGAACCGTTGATCGCGCCTGAAAAACTCCTGTTTCATCGGCTTCGGTAGGACGAAATACACCTAGTAAGATGTTTAGCAACGGCTGTGAATTGTTGTGGGTGAGTTACAGCCAACTTTATCTTTTACTATGAAAAATTTTCTGATATGAACGAAGTTATCTCGAGAGCCGTTGATCGCACCTGGAAAATTCCATTGCCATCGGCTTCAGCTCATCGAAATACACCTAGTAAAGAAGTTTGAAACAGCTGTGAACTGTTGCGGGTGAGTTATATCCAAGTTTAGCTATTACTAAGAACAATTTACTGATATGAACGAAGCTATCTCGAGAACCGTTGATCGCACCTGGAAAATTCCGGTGCCATCGACTTCAGCTCATCGAAATACACCTAGTAAAGAAGTTTAAAACAGCTGTGATCTGTTGCGGGTGAGTTATATCCAAGTTTAGCTATTACTAAGAAAAATTTTCTGATATGCACGAAGCTATCTCGAGAACCGTTGATCGCACCTGGAAAATTCCGGTGCCATCGGCTTCAGCTCGTCGGAATACACCGAGCAAAGAAGTTTGAATCAGCTGTGAACTGTTGCGGGTGAGTTATATCCAAGTTTAGCTATTACTAAGAAAAATTTTCTGATATGAACGAAGCTATCTCGAGAACCGTTGATAGCACCTGGAAAATTCCGGTGCCATCGGCTTCAGCTCGTCGAAATACACCGAGCAAAGAAGTTTGAAACAGCTGTGAACTGTTGCGGGTGAGTTATATCCAAGTTTAGCTATTACTAAGAAAAATTTTCTGATATGAACGAAGCTATCTCGAGAACCGGTGATCGCACCTGGAAAATTCCGGTGCCATCGGCTTCAGCTCGTCGGCATACACCTAGTAAAGAAGTTTAAAACAGCTGTGAACTGTTGCGGGTGAGTTATATCCAAGTTTAGCTATTACTAAGAAAAATTTTCTGATATGAACGAAGCTATCTCGAGAACCGTTGATAGCACCTGGAAAATTCCGGTGCCATCGGCTTCAGCTCGTCGAAATACACCGAGCAAAGAAGTTTGAAACAGCTGTGAACTGTTGCGGGTGAGTTATATCCAAGTTTAGCTATTACTAAGAAAAATTTTCTGATATGAACGAAGCTATCTCGAGAACCGGTGATCGCACCTGGAAAATTCCGGTGCCATCGGCTTCAGCTCGTCGGCATACACCTAGTAAAGAAGTTTAAAACAGCTGTGAACTGTTGCGGGTGAGTTATATCCAAGATTAGCTATTACTATGAAAAATTTTCTGATATGAACGACGTTATCTCGAGAACCGTTGATCGCACATCTAAAATTTTTGTTCCATCGGCTTCAGCTCGTCGAAATACCCCCGGAAGGAAATTTTCAAACGGCTGCATTCCCTTGTCGGGGAAATAATTGCAGTATTATTCGTTTTGGTGAAATTCGTGCGTTTCAGCAGCTGAAAAACACGTTTTGACGAAAAATTTGTTGAAATCTTGCATTTTGACGCTGTACGACACCGTCGATGGCTGCATGGCATCATTTTGTAGTACCGCACGCATTTTTTATACCGATCCGACGCTGTTTGTTGATTCACATCTTTCGCCCTATGGTCGACGTTCTCCGAAGAACCGTTGATCGCGCCTGAAAAACTCCTGTTTCATCGGCTTCGGTAGGACGAAATACACCTAGTAAGATGTTTAGCAACGGCTGTGAATTGTTGTGGGTGAGTTACAGCCAACTTTATCTTTTACTATGAAAAATTTTCTGATATGAACGAAGTTATCTCGAGAACCGTTGATCGCACATCTAAAATTTTTGTTCCATCGGCTTCAGCTCGTCGAAATACACCTAGTACAGAAGTTTGAAACAGCTGTGAACTGTTGCGGGTGAGTTATATCCAAGTTTAGCTATTACTAAGAAAAATTTTGTGATATGAACGAAGCTATCTCGAGAACCGTTGATCGCACCTGGAAAATTCCGGTGCCATCGGCTTCAGCTCGTCGAAATACACCTAGTAAAGAAGTTTGAAACAGCTGTGAACTGTTGCGGGTGAGTTATATCCAAGTTTAGCTATTACTAAGAAAAATTTTGTGATATGAACGAAGCTATCTCGAGAACCGTTGATCGCACCTGGAAAATTCCGGTGCCATCGGCTTCAGCTCATCGAAATACATCGAGCAAAGACGTTTCAAACAGCTGTGAACCGTTGTGGGTGCGTTATATCCAAGTTTAGCTATTACTAAGAAAAATTTTCTGATATGAACGAAGCTATCTCGAGAACCGTTGATCGCACCTGGAAAATTCCGGTGCCATCGGCTTCAGCTCGTCGAAATACATCGAGCAAAGACGTTTCAAACAGCTGTGAACCGTTGTGGGTGCGTTATATCCAAGTTTAGCTATTACTAAGAAAAATTTTCTGATATGAACGAAGCTATCTCGAGAACCGTTGATCGCACATGGAAAATTCCGGTGCCATCGGCTTCAGCTCATCGAAATACACCTAGTAAAGAAGTTTAAAACAGCTGTGATCTGTTGCGGGTGAGTTATATCCAAGTTTAGCTATTACTAAGAAAAATTTTCTGATATGCACGAAGCTATCTCGAGAACCGTTGATCGCAAATGGAAAATTCCGGTGCCATCGGCTTCAGCTCGTCGAAATACACCGAGCAAAGAAGTTTGAAACAGCTGTGAACTGTTGCGGGTGAGTTATATCCAAGTTTAGCTATTACTAAGAAAAATTTTCTGATATGAACGAAGCTATCTCGAGAACCGTTGATCGCACCTGGAAAATTCCGGTGCCATCGGCTTCAGCTCGTCGAAATACACCTAGTAAAGAAGTTTAAAACAGCTGTGAACTGTTGCGGGGGAGTTATATCCAAGTTTATCTATTACTAAGAAAAATTTTCTGATATGAACGAAGCTATCTCGAGAACCGTTGATCGCGCCTGAAAAACTCCTGTTTCATCGGCTTCGGTAGGACGAAATACACCTAGTAAGATGTTTAGCAACGTCTGTGAATTGTTGTGGGTGAGTTACAGCCAACTTTATCTTTTACTATGAAAAATTTTCTGATATGAACGAAGTTATCTCGAGAGCCGTTGATCGCACCTGGAAAATTCCATTGCCATCGGCTTCAGCTCGTCGAAATACACCTAGTAAAGAAGTTTGAAACAGCTGTGAACTGTTGCGGGTGAGTTATATCCAAGTTTAGCTATTACTAAGAAAAATTTTCTGATATGAACGAAGCTATCTCGAGAACCGTTGATCGCACCTGGAAAATTCCGGTGCCATCGGCTTCAGCTCGTCGAAATACACCTAGTAAGGAAGTTTGAAACAGCTGTGAACTGTTGCGGGTGAGTTATATCCAAGTTTAGCTATTACTAAGAACAATTTTGTGATATGAACGAAGCTATCTCGAGAACCGTTGATCGCACCTGGAAAATTCCGGTGCCATCGGCTTCAGCTCGTCGAAATACACCTAGTAAAGAAGTTTAAAACAGCTGTGAACTGTTGCGGGGGAGTTATATCCAAGTTTATCTATTACTAAGAAAAATTTTCTGATATGAACGAAGCTATCTCGAGAACCGTTGATCGCGCCTGAAAAACTCCTGTTTCATCGGCTTCGGTAGGACGAAATACACCTAGTAAGATGTTTAGCAACGGCTGTGAATTGTTGTGGGTGAGTTACAGCCAACTTTATCTTTTACTATGAAAAATTTTCTGATATGAACGAAGTTATCTCGAGAGCCGTTGATCGCACCTGGAAAATTCCATTGCCATCGGCTTCAGCTCGTCGACATACACCTAATAAAGAAGTTTGAAACAGCTGTGAACTGTTGCGGGTGAGTTATATCCAAGTTTAGCTATTACTAAGAAAAATTTTCTGATATGAACGAAGCTATCTCGAGAACCGTTGATCGCACCTGGAAAATTCCGGTGCCATCGGCTTCAGCTCGTCGAAATACACCTAGTAAGGAAGTTTGAAACAGCTGTGAACTGTTGCGGGTGAGTTATATCCAAGTTTAGCTATTACTAAGAACAATTTTGTGATATGAACGAAGCTATCTCGAGAACCGTTGATCGCACCTGGAAAATTCCGGTGCCATCGACTTCAGCTCATCGAAATACACCTAGTAAAGAAGTTTAAAACAGCTGTGAACTGTTGCGGGTGAGTTATATCCAAGTTTAGCTATTACTAAGAACAATTTACTGATATGAACGAAGCTATCTCGAGAACCGTTGATCGCACCTGGAAAATTCCGGTGCCATCGGCTTCAGCTCGTCGGAATACACCGAGCAAAGAAGTTTGAAACAGCTGTGAACTGTTGCGGGTGAGTTATATCCAAGTTTATCTATTACTAAGAAAAATTTTCTGATATGAACGAAGCTATCTCGAGAACCGTTGATCGCGCCTGAAAAACTCCTGTTTCATTGGCTTCGGTAGGACGAAATACACCTAGTAAGATGTTTAGCAACGGCTGTGAATTGTTGTGGGTGAGTTACAGCCAACTTTATCTTTTACTATGAAAAATTTTCTGATATGAACGAAGTTATCTCGAGAGCCGTTGATCGCACCTGGAAAATTCCATTGCCATCGGCTTCAGCTCGTCGAAATACACCTAGTAAAGAAGTTTGAAACAGCTGTGAACTGTTGCGGGTGAGTTATATCCAAGTTTAGCTATTACTAAGAAAAATTTTCTGATATGAACGAAGCTATCTCGAGAACCGTTGATCGCACCTGGAAAATTCCGGTGCCATCGGCTTCAGCTCGTCGAAATACACCTAGTAAAGAAGTTTGAAACAGCTGTGAACTGTTGCGGGTGAGTTATATCCAAGTTTAGCTATTACTAAGAACAATTTACTGATTTGAACGAAGCTATCTCGAGAACCGTTGATCGCACCTGGAAAATTCCGGTGCCATCGACTTCAGCTCATCGAAATACACCTAGTAAAGAAGTTTAAAACAGCTGTGATCTGTTGCGGGTGAGTTATATCCAAGTTTAGCTATTACTAAGAAAAATTTTCTGATATGCACGAAGCTATCTCGAGAACCGTTGATCGCACCTGGAAAATTCCGGTGCCATCGGCTTCAGCTCGTCGGAATACACCGAGCAAAGAAGTTTGAAACAGCTGTGAACTGTTGCGGGTGAGTTATATCCAAGTTTAGCTATTACTAAGAAAAATTTTCTGATATGAACGATGCTATCTCGAGAACCGGTGATCGCACCTGGAAAATTCCGGTGCCATCGGCTTCAGCTCGTCGGCATACACCTAGTAAAGAAGTTTAAAACAGCTGTGAACTGTTGCGGGTGAGTTATATCCAAGATTAGCTATTACTATGAAAAATTTTCTGATATGAACGACGTTATCTCGAGAACCGTTGATCGCACATCTAAAATTTTTGTTCCATCGGCTTCAGCTCGTCGAAATACCCCCGGAAGGAAATTTTCAAACGGCTGCATTCCCTTGTCGGGGAAATAATTGCAGTATTATCCGTTTTGGTGAAATTCGTGCGTTTCAGCAGCTGAAAAACACGTTTTGACGAAAAATTTGTTGAAATCTTGCATTTTGACGCTGTACGACACCGTCGATGGCTGCATGGCATCATTTTGTAGTACCGCACGCATTTTTTATACCGATCCGACGCTGTTTGTTGATTCACATCTTTCGCCCTATGGTCGACGTTCTCCGAAGAACCGTTGATCGCGCCTGAAAAACTCCTGTTTCATCGGCTTCGGTAGGACGAAATACACCTAGTAAGATGTTTAGCAACGGCTGTGAATTGTTGTGGGTGAGTTACAGCCAACTTTATCTTTTACTATGAAAAATTTTCTGATATGAACGAAGTTATCTCGAGAACCGTTGATCGCACATCTAAAATTTTTGTTCCATCGGCTTCAGCTCGTCGAAATACCCCCGGAAGGAAATTTTCAAACGGCTGCATTCCCTTGTCGGGGAAATAATTGCAGTATTATCCGTTTTGGTGAAATTCGTGCGTTTCAGCAGCTGAAAAACACGTTTTGACGAAAAATTTGTTGAAATCTTGCATTTTGACGCTGTACGACACCGTCGATGGCTGCATGGCATCATTTTGTAGTACCGCACGCATTTTTTATACCGATCCGACGCTGTTTGTTGATTCACATCTTTCGCCCTATGGTCGACGTTCTCCGAAGAACCGTTGATCGCGCCTGAAAAACTCCTGTTTCATCGGCTTCGGTAGGACGAAATACACCTAGTAAGATGTTTAGCAACGGCTGTGAATTGGTGTGGGTGAGTTACAGCCAACTTTATCTTTTACTATGAAAAATTTTCTGATATGAACGAAGTTATCTCGAGAACCGTTGATCGCACATCTAAAATTTTTGTTCCATCGGCTTCAGCTCGTCGAAATACACCTAGTAACGACGTTTGAAACAGCTGTGAACTGTTGCGGGTGTGTTATATCCAAGTTTAGCTATTACTAAGAAAAATTTTTTGATATGAACGAAGCTATCTCGAGAACCGTTGATCGCACCTGGAAAATTCCGGTGCCATCGGCTTCAGCTCGTCGAAATACACCTAGTAAAGAAGTTTAAAACAGCTGTGAACTGTTGCGGGTGAGTTATATCCAAAATTAGCTATTACTATGAAAAATTTTCTGATATGAACGAAACTATCTCGAGAACCGTTGATCGCGCCTGGAAAATTCCGGTGCCATCGGCTTCAGCTCGTCGAAATACACCTAGTACAGAAGTTTGAAACAGCTGTGAACTGTTGCGGGTGAGTTATATCCAAGTTTAGCTATTACTAAGAAAAATTTTGTGATATGAACGAAGCTATCTCGAGAACCGTTGATCGCACCTGGAAAATTCCGGTGCCATCGGCTTCAGCTCGTCGAAATACACCTAGTAACGACGTTTGAAACAGCTGTGAACTGTTGCGGGTGTGTTATATCCAAGTTTAGCTATTACTAAGAAAAATTTTTTGATATGAACGAAGCTATCTCGAGAACCGTTGATCGCACCTGGAAAATTCCGGTGCCATCGGCTTCAGCTCGTCGAAATACACCTAGTAAAGAAGTTTAAAACAGCTGTGAACTGTTGCGGGTGAGTTATATCCAAAATTAGCTATTACTATGAAAAATTTTCTGATATGAACGAAACTATCTCGAGAACCGTTGATCGCGCCTGGAAAATTCCGGTGCCATCGGCTTCAGCTCGTCGAAATACACCTAGTACAGAAGTTTGAAACAGCTGTGAACTGTTGCGGGTGAGTTATATCCAAGTTTAGCTATTACTAAGAAAAATTTTGTGATATGAACGAAGCTATCTCGAGAACCGTTGATCGCACCTGGAAAATTCCGGTGCCATCGGCTTCAGCTCGTCGAAATACATCGAGCAAAGACGTTTCAAACAGCTGTGAACCGTTGTGGGTGCGTTATATCCAAGTTTAGCTATTACTAAGAACAATTTACTGATATGAACGAAGCTATCTCGAGAACCGTTGATCGCGCCTGAAAAACTCCTGTTTCATCGGCTTCGGTAGGACGAAATACACCTAGTAAGATGTTTAGCAACGGCTGTGAATTGTTGTGGGTGAGTTACAGCCAACTTTATCTTTTACTATGAAAAATTTTCTGATATGAACGAAGTTATCTCGAGAGCCGTTGATCGCACCAGGAAAATTCCATTGCCATCGGCTTCAGCTCGTCGAAATACACCTAGTAAAGAAGTTTGAAACAGCTGTGAACTGTTGCGGGTGAGTTATATCCAAGTTTAGCTATTACTAAGAAAAATTTTCTGATATGAACGAAGCTATCTCGAGAACCGTTGATCGCACCTGGAAAATTCCGGTGCCATCGGCTTCAGCTCGTCGAAATACACCTAGTAAAGAAGTTTGAAACAGCTGTGAACTGTTGCGGGTGAGTTATATCCAAGTTTAGCTATTACTAAGAAAAATTTTCTGATATGCACGAAGCTATCTCGAGAACCGTTGATCGCACCTGGAAAATTCCGGTGCCATCGGCTTCAGCTCGTCGGAATACACCGAGCAAAGAAGTTTGAAACAGCTGTGAACTGTTGCGGGTGAGTTATATCCAAGTGTAGCTATTACTAAGAAAAATTTTCTGATATGAACGAAGATATCTCGAGTACCGTTGATAGCACCTGGAAAATTCCGGTGCCATCGGCTTCAGCTCGTCGAAATACACCGAGCAAAGAAGTTTGAAACAGCTGTGAACTGTTGCGGGTGAGTTATATCCAAGTTTAGCTATTACTAAGAAAAATTTTCTGATATGAACGAAGCTATCTCGAGAACCGGTGATCGCACCTGGAAAATTCCGGTGCCATCGGCTTCAGCTCGTCGAAATACACCTAGTACAGAAGTTTGAAACAGCTGTGAACTGTTGCGGGTGAGTTATATCCAAGTTTAGCTATTACTAAGAAAAATTTTGTGATATGAACGAAGCTATCTCGAGAACCGTTGATCGCACCTGGAAAATTCCGGTGCCATCGGCTTCAGCTCGTCGAAATACACCTAGTAAGGAAGTTTGAAACAGCTGTGAACTGTTGCGGGTGAGTTATATCCAAGTTTAGCTATTACTAAGAACAATTTTGTGATATGAACGAAGCTATCTCGAGAACCGTTGATCGCACCTGGAAAATTCCGGTGCCATCGACTTCAGCTCATCGAAATACACCTAGTAAAGAAGTTTAAAACAGCTGTGATCTGTTGCGGGTGAGTTATATCCAAGTTTAGCTATTACTAAGAAAAATTTTCTGACATGAACGAAGCTATCTCGAGAACCGTTGATCGCGCCTGAAAAACTCCTGTTTCATCGGCTTCGGTAGGACGAAATACACCTAGTAAGATGTTTAGCAACGGCTGTGAATTGTTGTGGGTGAGTTACAGCCAACTTTATCTTTTACTATGAAAAATTTTCTGATATGAACGAAGTTATCTCGAGAGCCGTTGATCGCACCTGGAAAATTCCATTGCCATCGGCTTCAGCTCATCGAAATACACCTAGTAAAGAAGTTTGAAACAGCTGTGAACTGTTGCGGGTGAGTTATATCCAAGTTTAGCTATTACTAAGAACAATTTACTGATATGAACGAAGCTATCTCGAGAACCGTTGATCGCACCTGGAAAATTCCGGTGCCATCGACTTCAGCTCATCGAAATACACCTAGTAAAGAAGTTTAAAACAGCTGTGATCTGTTGCGGGTGAGTTATATCCAAGTTTAGCTATTACTAAGAAAAATTTTCTGATATGCACGAAGCTATCTCGAGAACCGTTGATCGCACCTGGAAAATTCCGGTGCCATCGGCTTCAGCTCGTCGGAATACACCGAGCAAAGAAGTTTGAAACAGCTGTGAACTGTTGCGGGTGAGTTATATCCAAGTTTAGCTATTACTAAGAAAAATTTTCTGATATGAACGAAGCTATCTCGAGAACCGTTGATAGCACCTGGAAAATTCCGGTGCCATCGGCTTCAGCTCGTCGAAATACACCGAGCAAAGAAGTTTGAAACAGCTGTGAACTGTTGCGGGTGAGTTATATCCAAGTTTAGCTATTACTAAGAAAAATTTTCTGATATGAACGAAGCTATCTCGAGAACCGGTGATCGCACCTGGAAAATTCCGGTGCCATCGGCTTCAGCTCGTCGGCATACACCTAGTAAAGAAGTTTAAAACAGCTGTGAACTGTTGCGGGTGAGTTATATCCAAGATTAGCTATTACTATGTAAAATTTTCTGATATGAACGACGTTATCTCGAGAACCGTTGATCGCACATCTAAAATTTTTGTTCCATCGGCTTCAGCTCGTCGAAATACCCCCGGAAGGAAATTTTCAAACGGCTGCATTCCCTTGTCGGGGAAATAATTGCAGTATTATCCGTTTTGGTGAAATTCGTGCGTTTCAGCAGCTGAAAAACACGTTTTGACGAAAAATTTGTTGAAATCTTGCATTTTGACGCTGTACGACACCGTCGATGGCTGCATGGCATCATTTTGTAGTACCGCACGCATTTTTTATACCGATCCGACGCTGTTTGTTGATTCACATCTTTCGCCCTATGGTCGACGTTCTCCGAAGAACCGTTGATCGCGCCTGAAAAACTCCTGTTTCATCGGCTTCGGTAGGACGAAATACACCTAGTAAGATGTTTAGCAACGGCTGTGAATTGTTGTGGGTGAGTTACAGCCAACTTTATCTTTTACTATGAAAAATTTTCTGATATGAACGAAGTTATCTCGAGAACCGTTGATCGCACATCTAAAATTTTTGTTCCATCGGCTTCAGCTCGTCGAAATACACCTAGTACAGAAGTTTGAAACAGCTGTGAACTGTTGCGGGTGAGTTATATCCAAGTTTAGCTATTACTAAGAAAAATTTTGTGATATGAACGAAGCTATCTCGAGAACCGTTGATAGCACCTGGAAAATTCCGGTGCCATCGGCTTCAGCTCGTCGAAATACACCGAGCAAAGAAGTTTGAAACAGCTGTGAACTGTTGCGGGTGAGTTATATCCAAGTTTAGCTATTACTAAGAAAAATTTTCTGATATGAACGAAGCTATCTCGAGAACCGTTGATCGCACCTGGAAAATTCCGGTGCCATCGGCTTCAGCTCGTCGAAATACACCTAGTAAAGAAGTTTAAAACAGCTGTGAACTGTTGCGGGGGAGTTATATCCAAGTTTATCTATTACTAAGAAAAATTTTCTGATATGAACGAAGCTATCTCGAGAACCGTTGATCGCGCCTGAAAAACTCCTGTTTCATCGGCTTCGGTAGGACGAAATACACCTAGTAAGATGTTTAGCAACGGCTGTGAATTGTTGTGGGTGAGTTACAGCCAACTTTATCTTTTACTATGAAAAATTTTCTGATATGAACGAAGTTATCTCGAGAACCGTTGATCGCACATCTAAAATTTTTGTTCCATCGGCTTCAGCTCGTCGAAATACACCTAGTACAGAAGTTTGAAACAGCTGTGAACTGTTGCGGGTGAGTTATATCCAAGTTTAGCTATTACTAAGAAAAATTTTGTGATATGAACGAAGCTATCTCGAGAACCGTTGATAGCACCTGGAAAATTCCGGTGCCATCGGCTTCAGCTCGTCGAAATACACCGAGCAAAGAAGTTTGAAACAGCTGTGAACTGTTGCGGGTGAGTTATATCCAAGTTTAGCTATTACTAAGAAAAATTTTCTGATATGAACGAAGCTATCTCGAGAACCGTTGATCGCACCTGGAAAATTCCGGTGCCATCGGCTTCAGCTCGTCGAAATACACCTAGTAAAGAAGTTTAAAACAGCTGTGAACTGTTGCGGGGGAGTTATATCCAAGTTTATCTATTACTAAGAAAAATTTTCTGATATGAACGAAGCTATCTCGAGAACCGTTGATCGCGCCTGAAAAACTCCTGTTTCATCGGCTTCGGTAGGACGAAATACACCTAGTAAGATGTTTAGCAACGGCTGTGAATTGTTGTGGGTGAGTTACAGCCAACTTTATCTTTTACTATGAAAAATTTTCTGATATGAACGAAGTTATCTCGAGAGCCGTTGATCGCACCTGGAAAATTCCATTGCCATCGGCTTCAGCTCGTCGAAATACACCTAGTAAAGAAGTTTGAAACAGCTGTGAACTGTTGCGGGTGAGTTATATCCAAGTTTAGCTATTACTAAGAAAAATTTTCTGATATGAACGAAGCTATCTCGAGAACCGTTGATCGCACCTGGAAAATTCCGGTGCCATCGGCTTCAGCTCGTCGAAATACACCTAGTAAAGAAGTTTGAAACAGCTGTGAACTGTTGCGGGTGAGTTATATCCAAGTTTAGCTATTACTAAGAACAATTTACTGATATGAACGAAGCTATCTCGAGAACCGTTGATCGCACCTGGAAAATTCCGGTGCCATCGACTTCAGCTCATCGAAATACACCTAGTAAAGAAGTTTAAAACAGCTGTGATCTGTTGCGGGTGAGTTATATCCAAGTTTAGCTATTACTAAGAAAAATTTTCTGATATGCACGAAGCTATCTCGAGAACCGTTGATCGCACCTGGAAAATTCCGGTGCCATCGGCTTCAGCTCGTCGGAATACACCGAGCAAAGAAGTTTGAAACAGCTGTGAACTGTTGCGGGTGAGTTATATCCAAGTTTAGCTATTACTAAGAAAAATTTTCTGATATGAACGATGCTATCTCGAGAACCGGTGATCGCACCTGGAAAATTCCGGTGCCATCGGCTTCAGCTCGTCGGCATACACCTAGTAAAGAAGTTTAAAACAGCTGTGAACTGTTGCGGGTGAGTTATATCCAAGATTAGCTATTACTATGAAAAATTTTCTGATATGAACGACGTTATCTCGAGAACCGTTGATCGCACATCTAAAATTTTTGTTCCATCGGCTTCAGCTCGTCGAAATACCCCCGGAAGGAAATTTTCAAACGGCTGCATTCCCTTGTCGGGGAAATAATTGCAGTATTATCCGTTTTGGTGAAATTCGTGCGTTTCAGCAGCTGAAAAACACGTTTTGACGAAAAATTTGTTGAAATCTTGCATTTTGACGCTGTACGACACCGTCGATGGCTGCATGGCATCATTTTGTAGTACCGCACGCATTTTTTATACCGATCCGACGCTGTTTGTTGATTCACATCTTTCGCCCTATGGTCGACGTTCTCCGAAGAACCGTTGATCGCGCCTGAAAAACTCCTGTTTCATCGGCTTCGGTAGGACGAAATACACCTAGTAAGATGTTTAGCAACGGCTGTGAATTGTTGTGGGTGAGTTACAGCCAACTTTATCTTTTACTATGAAAAATTTTCTGATATGAACGAAGTTATCTCGAGAACCGTTGATCGCACATCTAAAATTTTTGTTCCATCGGCTTCAGCTCGTCGAAATACACCTAGTACAGAAGTTTGAAACAGCTGTGAACTGTTGCGGGTGAGTTATATCCAAGTTTAGCTATTACTAAGAAAAATTTTGTGATATGAACGAAGCTATCTCGAGAACCGTTGATAGCACCTGGAAAATTCCGGTGCCATCGGCTTCAGCTCGTCGAAATACACCGAGCAAAGAAGTTTGAAACAGCTGTGAACTGTTGCGGGTGAGTTATATCCAAGTTTAGCTATTACTAAGAAAAATTTTCTGATATGAACGAAGCTATCTCGAGAACCGTTGATCGCACCTGGAAAATTCCGGTGCCATCGGCTTCAGCTCGTCGAAATACACCTAGTAAAGAAGTTTAAAACAGCTGTGAACTGTTGCGGGGGAGTGATATCCAAGTTTATCTATTACTAAGAAAAATTTTCTGATATGAACGAAGCTATCTCGAGAACCGTTGATCGCGCCTGAAAAACTCCTGTTTCATCGGCTTCGGTAGGACGAAATACACCTAGTAAGATGTTTAGCAACGGCTGTGAATTGTTGTGGGTGAGTTACAGCCAACTTTATCTTTTACTATGAAAAATTTTCTGATATGAACGAAGTTATCTCGAGAGCCGTTGATCGCACCTGGAAAATTCCATTGCCATCGGCTTCAGCTCGTCGAAATACACCTAGTAAAGAAGTTTGAAACAGCTGTGAACTGTTGCGGGTGAGTTATATCCAAGTTTAGCTATTACTAAGAAAAATTTTCTGATATGAACGAAGCTATCTCGAGAACCGTTGATCGCACCTGGAAAATTCCGGTGCCATCGGCTTCAGCTCGTCGAAATACACCTAGTAAAGAAGTTTGAAACAGCTGTGAACTGTTGCGGGTGAGTTATATCCAAGTTTAGCTATTACTAAGAACAATTTACTGATATGAACGAAGCTATCTCGAGAACCGTTGATCGCACCTGGAAAATTCCGGTGCCATCGACTTCAGCTCATCGAAATACACCTAGTAAAGAAGTTTAAAACAGCTGTGATCTGTTGCGGGTGAGTTATATCCAAGTTTAGCTATTACTAAGAAAAATTTTCTGATATGCACGAAGCTATCTCGAGAACCGTTGATCGCACCTGGAAAATTCCGGTGCCATCGGCTTCAGCTCGTCGGAATACACCGAGCAAAGAAGTTTGAAACAGCTGTGAACTGTTGCGGGTGAGTTATATCCAAGTTTAGCTATTACTAAGAAAAATTTTCTGATATGAACGATGCTATCTCGAGAACCGGTGATCGCACCTGGAAAATTCCGGTGCCATCGGCTTCAGCTCGTCGGCATACACCTAGTAAAGAAGTTTAAAACAGCTGTGAACTGTTGCGGGTGAGTTATATCCAAGATTAGCTATTACTATGAAAAATTTTCTGATATGAACGACGTTATCTCGAGAACCGTTGATCGCACATCTAAAATTTTTGTTCCATCGGCTTCAGCTCGTCGAAATACCCCCGGAAGGAAATTTTCAAACGGCTGCATTCCCTTGTCGGGGAAATAATTGCAGTATTATCCGTTTTGGTGAAATTCGTGCGTTTCAGCAGCTGAAAAACACGTTTTGACGAAAAATTTGTTGAAATCTTGCATTTTGACGCTGTACGACACCGTCGATGGCTGCATGGCATCATTTTGTAGTACCGCACGCATTTTTTATACCGATCCGACGCTGTTTGTTGATTCACATCTTTCGCCCTATGGTCGACGTTCTCCGAAGAACCGTTGATCGCGCCTGAAAAACTCCTGTTTCATCGGCTTCGGTAGGACGAAATACACCTAGTAAGATGTTTAGCAACGGCTGTGAATTGTTGTGGGTGAGTTACAGCCAACTTTATCTTTTACTATGAAAAATTTTCTGATATGAACGAAGTTATCTCGAGAGCCGTTGATCGCACCTGGAAAATTCGATTGCCATCGGCTTCAGCTCGTCGAAATACACCTAGTAAAGAAGTTTGAAACAGCTGTGAACTGTTGCGGGTGAGTTATATCCAAGTTTAGCTATTACTAAGAAAAATTTTCTGATATGAACGAAGCTATCTCGAGAACCGTTGATCGCACCTGGAAAATTCCGGTGCCATCGGCTTCAGCTCGTCGAAATACACCTAGTAAAGAAGTTTGAAACAGCTGTGAACTGTTGCGGGTGAGTTATATCCAAGTTTAGCTATTACTAAGAACAATTTACTGATATGAACGAAGCTATCTCGAGAACCGTTGATCGCACCTGGAAAATTCCGGTGCCATCGACTTCAGCTCATCGAAATACACCTAGTAAAGAAGTTTAAAACAGCTGTGATCTGTTGCGGGTGAGTTATATCCAAGTTTAGCTATTACTAAGAAAAATTTTCTGATATGCACGAAGCTATCTCGAGAACCGTTGATCGCACCTGGAAAATTCCGGTGCCATCGGCTTCAGCTCGTCGGAATACACCGAGCAAAGAAGTTTGAATCAGCTGTGAACTGTTGCGGGTGAGTTATATCCAAGTTTAGCTATTACTAAGAAAAATTTTCTGATATGAACGAAGCTATCTCGAGAACCGTTGATAGCACCTGGAAAATTCCGGTGCCATCGGCTTCAGCTCGTCGAAATACACCGAGCAAAGAAGTTTGAAACAGCTGTGAACTGTTGCGGGTGAGTTATATCCAAGTTTAGCTATTACTAAGAAAAATTTTCTGATATGAACGAAGCTATCTCGAGAACCGGTGATCGCACCTGGAAAATTCCGGTGCCATCGGCTTCAGCTCGTCGGCATACACCTAGTAAAGAAGTTTAAAACAGCTGTGAACTGTTGCGGGTGAGTTATATCCAAGTTTAGCTATTACTAAGAAAAATTTTGTGATATGAACGAAGCTATCTCGAGAACCGTTGATCGCACCTGGAAAATTCCGGTGCCATCGGCTTCAGCTCGTCGGAATACACCGAGCAAAGAAGTTTGAATCAGCTGTGAACTGTTGCGGGTGAGTTATATCCAAGTTTAGCTATTACTAAGAAAAATTTTCTGATATGAACGAAGCTATCTCGAGAACCGTTGATAGCACCTGGAAAATTCCGGTGCCATCGGCTTCAGCTCGTCGAAATACACCGAGCAAAGAAGTTTGAAACAGCTGTGAACTGTTGCGGGTGAGTTATATCCAAGTTTAGCTATTACTAAGAAAAATTTTCTGATATGAACGAAGTTATCTCGAGAACCGTTGATCGCACATCTAAAATTTTTGTTCCATCGGCTTCAGCTCGTCGAAATACACCTAGTACAGAAGTTTGAAACAGCTGTGAACTGTTGCGGGTGAGTTATATCCAAGTTTAGCTATTACTAAGAAAAATTTTGTGATATGAACGAAGCTATCTCGAGAACCGTTGATCGCACCTGGAAAATTCCGGTGCCATCGGCTTCAGCTCGTCGAAATACACCTAGTAAAGAAGTTTGAAACAGCTGTGAACTGTTGCGGGTGAGTTATATCCAAGTTTAGCTATTACTAAGAAAAATTTTGTGATATGAACGAAGCTATCTCGAGAACCGTTGATCGCACCTGGAAAATTCCGGTGCCATCGGCTTCAGCTCATCGAAATACATCGAGCAAAGACGTTTCAAACAGCTGTGAACCGTTGTGGGTGCGTTATATCCAAGTTTAGCTATTACTAAGAAAAATTTTCTGATATGAACGAAGCTATCTCGAGAACCGTTGATCGCACCTGGAAAATTCCGGTGCCATCGGCTTCAGCTCGTCGAAATACATCGAGCAAAGACGTTTCAAACAGCTGTGAACCGTTGTGGGTGCGTTATATCCAAGTTTAGCTATTACTAAGAAAAATTTTCTGATATGAACGAAGCTATCTCGAGAACCGTTGATCGCACATGGAAAATTCCGGTGCCATCGGCTTCAGCTCATCGAAATACACCTAGTAAAGAAGTTTAAAACAGCTGTGATCTGTTGCGGGTGAGTTATATCCAAGTTTAGCTATTACTAAGAAAAATTTTCTGATATGCACGAAGCTATCTCGAGAACCGTTGATCGCAAATGGAAAATTCCGGTGCCATCGGCTTCAGCTCGTCGAAATACACCGAGCAAAGAAGTTTGAAACAGCTGTGAACTGTTGCGGGTGAGTTATATCCAAGTTTAGCTATTACTAAGAAAAATTTTCTGATATGAACGAAGCTATCTCGAGAACCGTTGATCGCACCTGGAAAATTCCGGTGCCATCGGCTTCAGCTCGTCGAAATACACCTAGTAAAGAAGTTTAAAACAGCTGTGAACTGTTGCGGGGGAGTTATATCCAAGTTTATCTATTACTAAGAAAAATTTTCTGATATGAACGAAGCTATCTCGAGAACCGTTGATCGCGCCTGAAAAACTCCTGTTTCATCGGCTTCGGTAGGACGAAATACACCTAGTAAGATGTTTAGCAACGTCTGTGAATTGTTGTGGGTGAGTTACAGCCAACTTTATCTTTTACTATGAAAAATTTTCTGATATGAACGAAGTTATCTCGAGAGCCGTTGATCGCACCTGGAAAATTCCATTGCCATCGGCTTCAGCTCGTCGAAATACACCTAGTAAAGAAGTTTGAAACAGCTGTGAACTGTTGCGGGTGAGTTATATCCAAGTTTAGCTATTACTAAGAAAAATTTTCTGATATGAACGAAGCTATCTCGAGAACCGTTGATCGCACCTGGAAAATTCCGGTGCCATCGGCTTCAGCTCGTCGAAATACACCTAGTAAGGAAGTTTGAAACAGCTGTGAACTGTTGCGGGTGAGTTATATCCAAGTTTAGCTATTACTAAGAACAATTTTGTGATATGAACGAAGCTATCTCGAGAACCGTTGATCGCACCTGGAAAATTCCGGTGCCATCGGCTTCAGCTCGTCGAAATACACCTAGTAAAGAAGTTTAAAACAGCTGTGAACTGTTGCGGGGGAGTTATATCCAAGTTTATCTATTACTAAGAAAAATTTTCTGATATGAACGAAGCTATCTCGAGAACCGTTGATCGCGCCTGAAAAACTCCTGTTTCATCGGCTTCGGTAGGACGAAATACACCTAGTAAGATGTTTAGCAACGGCTGTGAATTGTTGTGGGTGAGTTACAGCCAACTTTATCTTTTACTATGAAAAATTTTCTGATATGAACGAAGTTATCTCGAGAGCCGTTGATCGCACCTGGAAAATTCCATTGCCATCGGCTTCAGCTCGTCGACATACACCTAGTAAAGAAGTTTGAAACAGCTGTGAACTGTTGCGGGTGAGTTATATCCAAGTTTAGCTATTACTAAGAAAAATTTTCTGATATGAACGAAGCTATCTCGAGAACCGTTGATCGCACCTGGAAAATTCCGGTGCCATCGGCTTCAGCTCGTCGAAATACACCTAGTAAGGAAGTTTGAAACAGCTGTGAACTGTTGCGGGTGAGTTATATCCAAGTTTAGCTATTACTAAGAACAATTTTGTGATATGAACGAAGCTATCTCGAGAACCGTTGATCGCACCTGGAAAATTCCGGTGCCATCGACTTCAGCTCATCGAAATACACCTAGTAAAGAAGTTTAAAACAGCTGTGAACTGTTGCGGGTGAGTTATATCCAAGTTTAGCTATTACTAAGAACAATTTACTGATATGAACGAAGCTATCTCGAGAACCGTTGATCGCACCTGGAAAATTCCGGTGCCATCGGCTTCAGCTCGTCGGAATACACCGAGCAAAGAAGTTTGAAACAGCTGTGAACTGTTGCGGGTGAGTTATATCCAAGTTTATCTATTACTAAGAAAAATTTTCTGATATGAACGAAGCTATCTCGAGAACCGTTGATCGCGCCTGAAAAACTCCTGTTTCATTGGCTTCGGTAGGACGAAATACACCTAGTAAGATGTTTAGCAACGGCTGTGAATTGTTGTGGGTGAGTTACAGCCAACTTTATCTTTTACTATGAAAAATTTTCTGATATGAACGAAGTTATCTCGAGAGCCGTTGATCGCACCTGGAAAATTCCATTGCCATCGGCTTCAGCTCGTCGAAATACACCTAGTAAAGAAGTTTGAAACAGCTGTGAACTGTTGCGGGTGAGTTATATCCAAGTTTAGCTATTACTAAGAAAAATTTTCTGATATGAACGAAGCTATCTCGAGAACCGTTGATCGCACCTGGAAAATTCCGGTGCCATCGGCTTCAGCTCGTCGAAATACACCTAGTAAAGAAGTTTGAAACAGCTGTGAACTGTTGCGGGTGAGTTATATCCAAGTTTAGCTATTACTAAGAACAATTTACTGATATGAACGAAGCTATCTCGAGAACCGTTGATCGCACCTGGAAAATTCCGGTGCCATCGACTTCAGCTCATCGAAATACACCTAGTAAAGAAGTTTAAAACAGCTGTGATCTGTTGCGGGTGAGTTATATCCAAGTTTAGCTATTACTAAGAAAAATTTTCTGATATGCACGAAGCTATCTCGAGAACCGTTGATCGCACCTGGAAAATTCCGGTGCCATCGGCTTCAGCTCGTCGGAATACACCGAGCAAAGAAGTTTGAAACAGCTGTGAACTGTTGCGGGTGAGTTATATCCAAGTTTAGCTATTACTAAGAAAAATTTTCTGATATGAACGATGCTATCTCGAGAACCGGTGATCGCACCTGGAAAATTCCGGTGCCATCAGCTTCAGCTCGTCGGCATACACCTAGTAAAGAAGTTTAAAACAGCTGTGAACTGTTGCGGGTGAGTTATATCCAAGATTAGCTATTACTATGAAAAATTTTCTGATATGAACGACGTTATCTCGAGAACCGTTGATCGCACATCTAAAATTTTTGTTCCATCGGCTTCAGCTCGTCGAAATACCCCCGGAAGGAAATTTTCAAACGGCTGCATTCCCTTGTCGGGGAAATAATTGCAGTATTATCCGTTTTGGTGAAATTCGTGCGTTTCAGCAGCTGAAAAACACGTTTTGACGAAAAATTTGTTGAAATCTTGCATTTTGACGCTGTACGACACCGTCGATGGCTGCATGGCATCATTTTGTAGTACCGCACGCATTTTTTATACCGATCCGACGCTGTTTGTTGATTCACATCTTTCGCCCTATGGTCGACGTTCTCCGAAGAACCGTTGATCGCGCCTGAAAAACTCCTGTTTCATCGGCTTCGGTAGGACGAAATACACCTAGTAAGATGTTTAGCAACGGCTGTGAATTGTTGTGGGTGAGTTACAGCCAACTTTATCTTTTACTATGAAAAATTTTCTGATATGAACGAAGTTATCTCGAGAGCCGTTGATCGCACCTGGAAAATTCGATTGCCATCGGCTTCAGCTCGTCGAAATACACCTAGTAAAGAAGTTTGAAACAGCTGTGAACTGTTGCGGGTGAGTTATATCCAAGTTTAGCTATTACTAAGAAAAATTTTCTGATATGAACGAAGCTATCTCGAGAACCGTTGATCGCACCTGGAAAATTCCGGTGCCATCGGCTTCAGCTCGTCGAAATACACCTAGTAAAGAAGTTTGAAACAGCTGTGAACTGTTGCGGGTGAGTTATATCCAAGTTTAGCTATTACTAAGAACAATTTACTGATATGAACGAAGCTATCTCGAGAACCGTTGATCGCACCTGGAAAATTCCGGTGCCATCGACTTCAGCTCATCGAAATACACCTAGTAAAGAAGTTTAAAACAGCTGTGATCTGTTGCGGGTGAGTTATATCCAAGTTTAGCTATTACTAAGAAAAATTTTCTGATATGCACGAAGCTATCTCGAGAACCGTTGATCGCACCTGGAAAATTCCGGTGCCATCGGCTTCAGCTCGTCGGAATACACCGAGCAAAGAAGTTTGAAACAGCTGTGAACTGTTGCGGGTGAGTTATATCCAAGTTTAGCTATTACTAAGAAAAATTTTCTGATATGAACGATGCTATCTCGAGAACCGGTGATCGCACCTGGAAAATTCCGGTGCCATCAGCTTCAGCTCGTCGGCATACACCTAGTAAAGAAGTTTAAAACAGCTGTGAACTGTTGCGGGTGAGTTATATCCAAGATTAGCTATTACTATGAAAAATTTTCTGATATGAACGACGTTATCTCGAGAACCGTTGATCGCACATCTAAAATTTTTGTTCCATCGGCTTCAGCTCGTCGAAATACCCCCGGAAGGAAATTTTCAAACGGCTGCATTCCCTTGTCGGGGAAATAATTGCAGTATTATCCGTTTTGGTGAAATTCGTGCGTTTCAGCAGCTGAAAAACACGTTTTGACGAAAAATTTGTTGAAATCTTGCATTTTGACGCTGTACGACACCGTCGATGGCTGCATGGCATCATTTTGTAGTACCGCACGCATTTTTTATACCGATCCGACGCTGTTTGTTGATTCACATCTTTCGCCCTATGGTCGACGTTCTCCGAAGAACCGTTGATCGCGCCTGAAAAACTCCTGTTTCATCGGCTTCGGTAGGACGAAATACACCTAGTAAGATGTTTAGCAACGGCTGTGAATTGTTGTGGGTGAGTTACAGCCAACTTTATCTTTTACTATGAAAAATTTTCTGATATGAACGAAGTTATCTCGAGAGCCGTTGATCGCACCTGGAAAATTCGATTGCCATCGGCTTCAGCTCGTCGAAATACACCTAGTAAAGAAGTTTGAAACAGCTGTGAACTGTTGCGGGTGAGTTATATCCAAGTTTAGCTATTACTAAGAAAAATTTTCTGATATGAACGAAGCTATCTCGAGAACCGTTGATCGCACCTGGAAAATTCCGGTGCCATCGGCTTCAGCTCGTCGAAATACACCTAGTAAAGAAGTTTGAAACAGCTGTGAACTGTTGCGGGTGAGTTATATCCAAGTTTAGCTATTACTAAGAACAATTTACTGATATGAACGAAGCTATCTCGAGAACCGTTGATCGCACCTGGAAAATTCCGGTGCCATCGACTTCAGCTCATCGAAATACACCTAGTAAAGAAGTTTAAAACAGCTGTGATCTGTTGCGGGTGAGTTATATCCAAGTTTAGCTATTACTAAGAAAAATTTTCTGATATGCACGAAGCTATCTCGAGAACCGTTGATCGCACCTGGAAAATTCCGGTGCCATCGGCTTCAGCTCGTCGGAATACACCGAGCAAAGAAGTTTGAATCAGCTGTGAACTGTTGCGGGTGAGTTATATCCAAGTTTAGCTATTACTAAGAAAAATTTTCTGATATGAACGAAGCTATCTCGAGAACCGTTGATAGCACCTGGAAAATTCCGGTGCCATCGGCTTCAGCTCGTCGAAATACACCGAGCAAAGAAGTTTGAAACAGCTGTGAACTGTTGCGGGTGAGTTATATCCAAGTTTAGCTAGTACTAAGAAAAATTTTCTGATATGAACGAAGCTATCTCGAGAACCGGTGATCGCACCTGGAAAATTCCGGTGCCATCGGCTTCAGCTCGTCGGCATACACCTAGTAAAGAAGTTTAAAACAGCTGTGAACTGTTGCGGGTGAGTTATATCCAAGTTTAGCTATTACTAAGAAAAATTTTCTGATATGAACGAAGCTATCTCGAGAACCGTTGATAGCACCTGGAAAATTCCGGTGCCATCGGCTTCAGCTCGTCGAAATACACCGAGCAAAGAAGTTTGAAACAGCTGTGAACTGTTGCGGGTGAGTTATATCCAAGTTTAGCTATTACTAAGAAAAATTTTCTGATATGAACGAAGCTATCTCGAGAACCGGTGATCGCACCTGGAAAATTCCGGTGCCATCGGCTTCAGCTCGTCGGCATACACCTAGTAAAGAAGTTTAAAACAGCTGTGAACTGTTGCGGGTGAGTTATATCCAAGATTAGCTATTACTATGAAAAATTTTCTGATATGAACGACGTTATCTCGAGAACCGTTGATCGCACATCTAAAATTTTTGTTCCATCGGCTTCAGCTCGTCGAAATACCCCCGGAAGGAAATTTTCAAACGGCTGCATTCCCTTGTCGGGGAAATAATTGCAGTATTATTCGTTTTGGTGAAATTCGTGCGTTTCAGCAGCTGAAAAACACGTTTTGACGAAAAATTTGTTGAAATCTTGCATTTTGACGCTGTACGACACCGTCGATGGCTGCATGGCATCATTTTGTAGTACCGCACGCATTTTTTATACCGATCCGACGCTGTTTGTTGATTCACATCTTTCGCCCTATGGTCGACGTTCTCCGAAGAACCGTTGATCGCGCCTGAAAAACTCCTGTTTCATCGGCTTCGGTAGGACGAAATACACCTAGTAAGATGTTTAGCAACGGCTGTGAATTGTTGTGGGTGAGTTACAGCCAACTTTATCTTTTACTATGAAAAATTTTCTGATATGAACGAAGTTATCTCGAGAACCGTTGATCGCACATCTAAAATTTTTGTTCCATCGGCTTCAGCTCGTCGAAATACACCTAGTACAGAAGTTTGAAACAGCTGTGAACTGTTGCGGGTGAGTTATATCCAAGTTTAGCTATTACTAAGAAAAATTTTGTGATATGAACGAAGCTATCTCGAGAACCGTTGATCGCACCTGGAAAATTCCGGTGCCATCGGCTTCAGCTCATCGGAATACATCGAGCAAAGACGTTTCAAACAGCTGTGAACCGTTGTGGGTGCGTTATATCCAAGTTTAGCTATTACTAAGAAAAATTTTCTGATATGAACGAAGCTATCTCGAGAACCGTTGATCGCACCTGGAAAATTCCGGTGCCATCGGCTTCAGCTCGTCGAAATACATCGAGCAAAGACGTTTCAAACAGCTGTGAACCGTTGTGGGTGCGTTATATCCAAGTTTAGCTATTACTAAGAAAAATTTTCTGATATGAACGAAGCTATCTCGAGAACCGTTGATCGCACATGGAAAATTCCGGTGCCATCGGCTTCAGCTCATCGAAATACACCTAGTAAAGAAGTTTAAAACAGCTGTGATCTGTTGCGGGTGAGTTATATCCAAGTTTAGCTATTACTAAGAAAAATTTTCTGATATGCACGAAGCTATCTCGAGAACCGTTGATCGCAAATGGAAAATTCCGGTGCCATCGGCTTCAGCTCGTCGAAATACACCGAGCAAACAAGTTTGAAACAGCTGTGAACTGTTGCGGGTGAGTTATATCCAAGTTTAGCTATTACTAAGGAAAATTTTCTGATATGAACGAAGCTATCTCGAGAACCGTTGATCGCACCTGGAAAATTCCGGTGCCATCGGCTTCAGCTCGTCGAAATACACCTAGTAAAGAAGTTTAAAACAGCTGTGAACTGTTGCGGGGGAGTTATATCCAAGTTTATCTATTACTAAGAAAAATTTTCTGATATGAACGAAGCTATCTCGAGAACCGTTGATCGCGCCTGAAAAACTCCTGTTTCATCGGCTTCGGTAGGACGAAATACACCTAGTAAGATGTTTAGCAACGTCTGTGAATTGTTGTGGGTGAGTTACAGCCAACTTTATCTTTTACTATGAAAAATTTTCTGATATGAACGAAGTTATCTCGAGAGCCGTTGATCGCACCTGGAAAATTCCATTGCCATCGGCTTCAGCTCGTCGAAATACACCTAGTAAAGAAGTTTGAAACAGCTGTGAACTGTTGCGGGTGAGTTATATCCAAGTTTAGCTATTACTAAGAAAAATTTTCTGATATGAACGAAGCTATCTCGAGAACCGTTGATCGCACCTGGAAAATTCCGGTGCCATCGGCTTCAGCTCGTCGAAATACACCTAGTAAGGAAGTTTGAAACAGCTGTGAACTGTTGCGGGTGAGTTATATCCAAGTTTAGCTATTACTAAGAACAATTTTGTGATATGAACGAAGCTATCTCGAGAACCGTTGATCGCACCTGGAAAATTCCGGTGCCATCGGCTTCAGCTCGTCGAAATACACCTAGTAAAGAAGTTTAAAACAGCTGTGAACTGTTGCGGGGGAGTTATATCCAAGTTTATCTATTACTAAGAAAAATTTTCTGATATGAACGAAGCTATCTCGAGAACCGTTGATCGCGCCTGAAAAACTCCTGTTTCATCGGCTTCGGTAGGACGAAATACACCTAGTAAGATGTTTAGCAACGGCTGTGAATTGTTGTGGGTGAGTTACAGCCAACTTTATCTTTTACTATGAAAAATTTTCTGATATGAACGAAGTTATCTCGAGAGCCGTTGATCGCACCTGGAAAATTCCATTGCCATCGGCTTCAGCTCGTCGACATACACCTAGTAAAGAAGTTTGAAACAGCTGTGAACTGTTGCGGGTGAGTTATATCCAAGTTTAGCTATTACTAAGAAAAATTTTCTGATATGAACGAAGCTATCTCGAGAACCGTTGATCGCACCTGGAAAATTCCGGTGCCATCGGCTTCAGCTCGTCGAAATACACCTAGTAAGGAAGTTTGAAACAGCTGTGAACTGTTGCGGGTGAGTTATATCCAAGTTTAGCTATTACTAAGAACAATTTTGTGATATGAACGAAGCTATCTCGAGAACCGTTGATCGCACCTGGAAAATTCCGGTGCCATCGACTTCAGCTCATCGAAATACACCTAGTAAAGAAGTTTAAAACAGCTGTGAACTGTTGCGGGTGAGTTATATCCAAGTTTAGCTATTACTAAGAACAATTTACTGATATGAACGAAGCTATCTCGAGAACCGTTGATCGCACCTGGAAAATTCCGGTGCCATCGGCTTCAGCTCGTCGGAATACACCGAGCAAAGAAGTTTGAAACAGCTGTGAACTGTTGCGGGTGAGTTATATCCAAGTTTATCTATTACTAAGAAAAATTTTCTGATATGAACGAAGCTATCTCGAGAACCGTTGATCGCGCCTGAAAAACTCCTGTTTCATTGGCTTCGGTAGGACGAAATACACCTAGTAAGATGTTTAGCAACGGCTGTGAATTGTTGTGGGTGAGTTACAGCCAACTTTATCTTTTACTATGAAAAATTTTCTGATATGAACGAAGTTATCTCGAGAGCCGTTGATCGCACCTGGAAAATTCCATTGCCATCGGCTTCAGCTCGTCGAAATACACCTAGTAAAGAAGTTTGAAACAGCTGTGAACTGTTGCGGGTGAGTTATATCCAAGTTTAGCTATTACTAAGAAAAATTTTCTGATATGAACGAAGCTATCTCGAGAACCGTTGATCGCACCTGGAAAATTCCGGTGCCATCGGCTTCAGCTCGTCGAAATACACCTAGTAAAGAAGTTTGAAACAGCTGTGAACTGTTGCGGGTGAGTTATATCCAAGTTTAGCTATTACTAAGAACAATTTACTGATATGAACGAAGCTATCTCGAGAACCGTTGATCGCACCTGGAAAATTCCGGTGCCATCGACTTCAGCTCATCGAAATACACCTAGTAAAGAAGTTTAAAACAGCTGTGATCTGTTGCGGGTGAGTTATATCCAAGTTTAGCTATTACTAAGAAAAATTTTCTGATATGCACGAAGCTATCTCGAGAACCGTTGATCGCACCTGGAAAATTCCGGTGCCATCGGCTTCAGCTCGTCGGAATACACCGAGCAAAGAAGTTTGAAACAGCTGTGAACTGTTGCGGGTGAGTTATATCCAAGTTTAGCTATTACTAAGAAAAATTTTCTGATATGAACGATGCTATCTCGAGAACCGGTGATCGCACCTGGAAAATTCCGGTGCCATCAGCTTCAGCTCGTCGGCATACACCTAGTAAAGAAGTTTAAAACAGCTGTGAACTGTTGCGGGTGAGTTATATCCAAGATTAGCTATTACTATGAAAAATTTTCTGATATGAACGACGTTATCTCGAGAACCGTTGATCGCACATCTAAAATTTTTGTTCCATCGGCTTCAGCTCGTCGAAATACCCCCGGAAGGAAATTTTCAAACGGCTGCATTCCCTTGTCGGGGAAATAATTGCAGTATTATCCGTTTTGGTGAAATTCGTGCGTTTCAGCAGCTGAAAAACACGTTTTGACGAAAAATTTGTTGAAATCTTGCATTTTGACGCTGTACGACACCGTCGATGGCTGCATGGCATCATTTTGTAGTACCGCACGCATTTTTTATACCGATCCGACGCTGTTTGTTGATTCACATCTTTCGCCCTATGGTCGACGTTCTCCGAAGAACCGTTGATCGCGCCTGAAAAACTCCTGTTTCATCGGCTTCGGTAGGACGAAATACACCTAGTAAGATGTTTAGCAACGGCTGTGAATTGTTGTGGGTGAGTTACAGCCAACTTTATCTTTTACTATGAAAAATTTTCTGATATGAACGAAGTTATCTCGAGAGCCGTTGATCGCACCTGGAAAATTCGATTGCCATCGGCTTCAGCTCGTCGAAATACACCTAGTAAAGAAGTTTGAAACAGCTGTGAACTGTTGCGGGTGAGTTATATCCAAGTTTAGCTATTACTAAGAAAAATTTTCTGATATGAACGAAGCTATCTCGAGAACCGTTGATCGCACCTGGAAAATTCCGGTGCCATCGGCTTCAGCTCGTCGAAATACACCTAGTAAAGAAGTTTGAAACAGCTGTGAACTGTTGCGGGTGAGTTATATCCAAGTTTAGCTATTACTAAGAACAATTTACTGATATGAACGAAGCTATCTCGAGAACCGTTGATCGCACCTGGAAAATTCCGGTGCCATCGACTTCAGCTCATCGAAATACACCTAGTAAAGAAGTTTAAAACAGCTGTGATCTGTTGCGGGTGAGTTATATCCAAGTTTAGCTATTACTAAGAAAAATTTTCTGATATGCACGAAGCTATCTCGAGAACCGTTGATCGCACCTGGAAAATTCCGGTGCCATCGGCTTCAGCTCGTCGGAATACACCGAGCAAAGAAGTTTGAAACAGCTGTGAACTGTTGCGGGTGAGTTATATCCAAGTTTAGCTATTACTAAGAAAAATTTTCTGATATGAACGATGCTATCTCGAGAACCGGTGATCGCACCTGGAAAATTCCGGTGCCATCAGCTTCAGCTCGTCGGCATACACCTAGTAAAGAAGTTTAAAACAGCTGTGAACTGTTGCGGGTGAGTTATATCCAAGATTAGCTATTACTATGAAAAATTTTCTGATATGAACGACGTTATCTCGAGAACCGTTGATCGCACATCTAAAATTTTTGTTCCATCGGCTTCAGCTCGTCGAAATACCCCCGGAAGGAAATTTTCAAACGGCTGCATTCCCTTGTCGGGGAAATAATTGCAGTATTATCCGTTTTGGTGAAATTCGTGCGTTTCAGCAGCTGAAAAACACGTTTTGACGAAAAATTTGTTGAAATCTTGCATTTTGACGCTGTACGACACCGTCGATGGCTGCATGGCATCATTTTGTAGTACCGCACGCATTTTTTATACCGATCCGACGCTGTTTGTTGATTCACATCTTTCGCCCTATGGTCGACGTTCTCCGAAGAACCGTTGATCGCGCCTGAAAAACTCCGGTGCCATCGGCTTCAGCTCGTCGAAATACACCGAGCAAAGAAGTTTGAAACAGCTGTGAACTGTTGCGGGTGAGTTATATCCAAGTTTAGCTATTACTAAGAAAAATTTTCTGATATGAACGAAGCTATCTCGAGAACCGGTGATCGCACCTGGAAAATTCCGGTGCCATCGGCTTCAGCTCGTCGGCATACACCTAGTAAAGAAGTTTAAAACAGCTGTGAACTGTTGCGGGTGAGTTATATCCAAGATTAGCTATTACTATGAAAAATTTTCTGATATGAACGACGTTATCTCGAGAACCGTTGATCGCACATCTAAAATTTTTGTTCCATCGGCTTCAGCTCGTCGAAATACACCTAGTACAGAAGTTTGAAACAGCTGTGAACTGTTGCGGGTGAGTTATATCCAAGTTTAGCTATTACTAAGAAAAATTTTGTGATATGAACGAAGCTATCTCGAGAACCGTGGATCGCACCTGGAAAATTCCGGTGCCATCGGCTTCAGCTCGTCGAAATACACCTAGTAAAGAAGTTTGAAACAGCTGTGAACTGTTGCGGGTGAGTTATATCCAAGTTTAGCTATTACTAAGAAAAATTTTGTGATATGAACGAAGCTATCTCGAGAACCGTTGATCGCACCTGGAAAATTCCGGTGCCATCGGCTTCAGCTCATCGGAATACATCGAGCAAAGACGTTTCAAACAGCTGTGAACCGTTGTGGGTGCGTTATATCCAAGTTTAGCTATTACTAAGAAAAATTTTCTGATATGAACGAAGCTATCTCGAGAACCGTTGATCGCACCTGGAAAATTCCGGTGCCATCGGCTTCAGCTCGTCGAAATACATCGAGCAAAGACGTTTCAAACAGCTGTGAACCGTTGTGGGTGCGTTATATCCAAGTTTAGCTATTACTAAGAAAAATTTTCTGATATGAACGAAGCTATCTCGAGAACCGTTGATCGCACATGGAAAATTCCGGTGCCATCGGCTTCAGCTCATCGAAATACACCTAGTAAAGAAGTTTAAAACAGCTGTGATCTGTTGCGGGTGAGTTATATCCAAGTTTAGCTATTACTAAGAAAAATTTTCTGATATGCACGAAGCTATCTCGAGAACCGTTGATCGCAAATGGAAAATTCCGGTGCCATCGGCTTCAGCTCGTCGAAATACACCGAGCAAAGAAGTTTGAAACAGCTGTGAACTGTTGCGGGTGAGTTATATCCAAGTTTAGCTATTACTAAGGAAAATTTTCTGATATGAACGAAGCTATCTCGAGAACCGTTGATCGCACCTGGAAAATTCCGGTGCCATCGGCTTCAGCTCGTCGAAATACACCTAGTAAAGAAGTTTAAAACAGCTGTGAACTGTTGCGGGGGAGTTATATCCAAGTTTATCTATTACTAAGAAAAATTTTCTGATATGAACGAAGCTATCTCGAGAACCGTTGATCGCGCCTGAAAAACTCCTGTTTCATCGGCTTCGGTAGGACGAAATACACCTAGTAAGATGTTTAGCAACGTCTGTGAATTGTTGTGGGTGAGTTACAGCCAACTTTATCTTTTACTATGAAAAATTTTCTGATATGAACGAAGTTATCTCGAGAGCCGTTGATCGCACCTGGAAAATTCCATTGCCATCGGCTTCAGCTCGTCGAAATACACCTAGTAAAGAAGTTTGAAACAGCTGTGAACTGTTGCGGGTGAGTTATATCCAAGTTTAGCTATTACTAAGAAAAATTTTCTGATATGAACGAAGCTATCTCGAGAACCGTTGATCGCACCTGGAAAATTCCGGTGCCATCGGCTTCAGCTCGTCGAAATACACCTAGTAAGGAAGTTTGAAACAGCTGTGAACTGTTGCGGGTGAGTTATATCCAAGTTTAGCTATTACTAAGAACAATTTTGTGATATGAACGAAGCTATCTCGAGAACCGTTGATCGCACCTGGAAAATTCCGGTGCCATCGGCTTCAGCTCGTCGAAATACACCTAGTAAAGAAGTTTAAAACAGCTGTGAACTGTTGCGGGGGAGTTATATCCAAGTTTATCTATTACTAAGAAAAATTTTCTGATATGAACGAAGCTATCTCGAGAACCGTTGATCGCGCCTGAAAAACTCCTGTTTCATCGGCTTCGGTAGGACGAAATACACCTAGTAAGATGTTTAGCAACGGCTGTGAATTGTTGTGGGTGAGTTACAGCCAACTTTATCTTTTACTATGAAAAATTTTCTGATATGAACGAAGTTATCTCGAGAGCCGTTGATCGCACCTGGAAAATTCCATTGCCATCGGCTTCAGCTCGTCGACATACACCTAGTAAAGAAGTTTGAAACAGCTGTGAACTGTTGCGGGTGAGTTATATCCAAGTTTAGCTATTACTAAGAAAAATTTTCTGATATGAACGAAGCTATCTCGAGAACCGTTGATCGCACCTGGAAAATTCCGGTGCCATCGGCTTCAGCTCGTCGAAATACACCTAGTAAGGAAGTTTGAAACAGCTGTGAACTGTTGCGGGTGAGTTATATCCAAGTTTAGCTATTACTAAGAACAATTTTGTGATATGAACGAAGCTATCTCGAGAACCGTTGATCGCACCTGGAAAATTCCGGTGCCATCGACTTCAGCTCATCGAAATACACCTAGTAAAGAAGTTTAAAACAGCTGTGATCTGTTGCGGGTGAGTTATATCCAAGTTTAGCTATTACTAAGAACAATTTACTGATATGAACGAAGCTATCTCGAGAACCGTTGATCGCACCTGGAAAATTCCGGTGCCATCGACTTCAGCTCATCGAAATACACCTAGTGAAGAAGTTTAAAACAGCTGTGATCTGTTGCGGGTGAGTTATATCCAAGTTTAGCTATTACTAAGAAAAATTTTCTGATATGCACGAAGCTATCTCGAGAACCGTTGATCGCACCTGGAAAATTCCGGTGCCATCGGCTTCAGCTCGTCGGAATACACCGAGCAAAGAAGTTTGAAACAGCTGTGAACTGTTGCGGGTGAGTTATATCCAAGTTTAGCTATTACTAAGAAAAATTTTCTGATATGAACGAAGCTATCTCGAGAACCGTTGATAGCACCTGGAAAATTCCGGTGCCATCGGCTTCAGCTCGTCGAAATACACCGAGCAAAGAAGTTTGAAACAGCTGTGAACTGTTGCGGGTGAGTTATATCCAAGTTTAGCTATTACTAAGAAAAATTTTCTGATATGAACGAAGCTATCTCGAGAACCGGTGATCGCACCTGGAAAATTCCGGTGCCATTGGCTTCAGCTCGTCGGCATACACCTAGTAAAGAAGTTTAAAACAGCTGTGAACTGTTGCGGGTGAGTTATATCCAAGATTAGCTATTACTATGAAAAATTTTCTGATATGAACGACGTTATCTCGAGAACCGTTGATCGCACATCTAAAATTTTTGTTCCATCGGCTTCAGCTCGTCGAAATACCCCCGGAAGGAAATTTTCAAACGGCTGCATTCCCTTGTCGGGGAAATAATTGCAGTATTATCCGTTTTGGTGAAATTCGTGCGTTTCAGCAGCTGAAAAACACGTTTTGACGAAAAATTTGTTGAAATCTTGCATTTTGACGCTGTACGACACCGTCGATGGCTGCATGGCATCATTTTGTAGTACCGCACGCATTTTTTATACCGATCCGACGCTGTTTGTTGATTCACATCTTTCGCCCTATGGTCTACGTTCTCCGAAGAACCGTTGATCGCGCCTGAAAAACTCCTGTTTCATCGGCTTCGGTAGGACGAAATACACCTAGTAAGATGTTTAGCAACGGCTGTGAATTGTTGTGGGTGAGTTACAGCCAACTTTATCTTTTACTATGAAAAATTTTCTGATATGAACGAAGTTATCTCGAGAACCGTTGATCGCACATCTAAAATTTTTGTTCCATCGGCTTCAGCTCGTCGAAATACACCTAGTAACGACGTTTGAAACAGCTGTGAACTGTTGCGGGTGTGTTATATCCAAGTTTAGCTATTACTAAGAAAAATTTTTTGATATGAACGAAGCTATCTCGAGAACCGTTGATCGCACCTGGAAAATTCCGGTGCCATCGGCTTCAGCTCGTCGAAATACACCTAGTAAAGAAGTTTAAAACAGCTGTGAACTGTTGCGGGTGAGTTATATCCAAAATTAGCTATTACTATGAAAAATTTTCTGATATGAACGAAACTATCTCGAGAACCGTTGATCGCACCTGGAAAATTCCGGTGCCATCGGCTTCAGCTCGTCGAAATACACCTAGTACAGAAGTTTGAAACAGCTGTGAACTGTTGCGGGTGAGTTATATCCAAGTTTAGCTATTACTAAGAAAAATTTTCTGATATGCACGAAGCTATCTCGAGAACCGTTGATCGCACCTGGAAAATTCCGGTGCCATCGGCTTCAGCTCGTCGAAATACACCGAGCAAAGAAGTTTGAAACAGCTGTGAACTGTTGCGGGTGAGTTATATCCAAGTTTAGCTATTACTAAGAAAAATTTTCTGATATGAACGAAGCTATCTCGAGAACCGTTGATCGCACCTGGAAAATTCCGGTGCCATCGACTTCAGCTCGTCGAAATACACCGAGCAAAGAAGTTTGAAACAGCTGTGAACTGTTGCGGGTGAGTTATATCCAAGATTAGCTATTACTATGAAAAATGTTCTGATATGAACGAAGTTATCTCGAGAACCGTTGATCGCACCTGGAAAATCCCGGTGCCATCGGCTTCAGCTCGTCGAAATACACCTAGTAAAGAAGTTTAAAACAGCTGTGAACTGTTGCGGGGGAGTTATATCCAAGTTTATCTATTACTAAGAAAAATTTTCTGATATGAACGAAGCTATCTCGAGAACCGTTGATCGCGCCTGAAAAACTCCTGTTTCATCGGCTTCGGTAGGACGAAATACACCTAGTAAGATGTTTAGCAACGGCTGTGAATTGTTGTGGGTGAGTTACAGCCAACTTTATCTTTTACTATGAAAAATTTTCTGATATGAACGAAGTTATCTCGAGAGCCGTTGATCGCACCTGGAAAATTCCATTGCCATCGGCTTCAGCTCGTCGAAATACACCTAGTAAAGAAGTTTGAAACAGCTGTGAACTGTTGCGGGTGAGTTATATCCAAGTTTAGCTATTACTAAGAAAAATTTTCTGATATGAACGAAGCTATCTCGAGAACCGTTGATCGCACCTGGAAAATTCCGGTGCCATCGGCTTCAGCTCGTCGAAATACACCTAGTAAAGAAGTTTGAAACAGCTGTGAACTGTTGCGGGTGAGTTATATCCAAGTTTAGCTATTACTAAGAACAATTTACTGATATGAACGAAGCTATCTCGAGAACCGTTGATCGCACCTGGAAAATTCCGGTGCCATCTACTTAAGGTCATCGAAATACACCTAGTAAAGAAGTTTAAAACAGCTGTGATCTGTTGCGGGTGAGTTATATCCAAGTTTAGCTATTACTAAGAAAAATTTTCTGATATGCACGAAGCTATCTCGAGAACCGTTGATCGCACCTGGAAAATTCCGGTGCCATCGGCTTCAGCTCGTCGGAATACACCGAGCAAAGAAGTTTGAAAAAGCTGTGAACTGTTGCGGGTGAGTTATATCCAAGTTTAGCTATTACTAAGAAAACTTTTCTGATATGAACGAAGCTATCTCGAGAACCGTTGATAGCACCTGGAAAATTCCGGTGCCATCGGCTTCAGCTCGTCGAAATACACCGAGCAAAGAAGTTTGAAACAGCTGTGAACTGTTGCGGGTGAGTTATATCCAAGTTTAGCTATTACTAAGAAAAATTTTCTGATATGAACGAAGCTATCTCGAGAACCGGTGATCGCACCTGGAAAATTCCGGTGCCATTGGCTTCAGCTCGTCGGCATACACCTAGTAAAGAAGTTTAAAACAGCTGTGAACTGTTGCGGGTGAGTTATATCCAAGATTAGCTATTACTATGAAAAATTTTCTGATATGAACGACGTTATCTCGAGAACCGTTGATCGCACATCTAAAATTTTTGTTCCATCGGCTTCAGCTCGTCGAAATACCCCCGGAAGGAAATTTTCAAACGGCTGCATTCCCTTGTCGGGGAAATAATTGCAGTATTATCCGTTTTGGTGAAATTCGTGCGTTTCAGCAGCTGAAAAACACGTTTTGACGAAAAATTTGTTGAAATCTTGCATTTTGACGCTGTACGACACCGTCGATGGCTGCATGGCATCATTTTGTAGTACCGCACGCATTTTTTATACCGATCCGACGCTGTTTGTTGATTCACATCTTTCGCCCTATGGTCGACGTTCTCCGAAGAACCGTTGATCGCGCCTGAAAAACTCCTGTTTCATCGGCTTCGGTAGGACGAAATACACCTAGTAAGATGTTTAGCAACGGCTGTGAATTGTTGTGGGTGAGTTACAGCCAACTTTATCTTTTACTATGAAAAATTTTCTGATATGAACGAAGTTATCTCGAGAACCGTTGATCGCACATCTAAAATTTTTGTTCCATCGGCTTCAGCTCGTCGAAATACACCTAGTAACGACGTTTGAAACAGCTGTGAACTGTTGCGGGTGTGTTATATCCAAGTTTAGCTATTACTAAGAACAATTTACTGATATGAACGAAGCTATCTCGAGAACCGTTGATCGCACCTGGAAAATTCCGGTGCCATCGGCTTCAGCTCGTCGGAATACACCGAGCAAAGAAGTTTGAAACAGCTGTGAACTGTTGCGGGTGAGTTATATCCAAGTTTATCTATTACTAAGAAAAATTTTCTGATATGAACGAAGCTATCTCGAGAACCGTTGATCGCGCCTGAAAAACTCCTGTTTCATTGGCTTCGGTAGGACGAAATACACCTAGTAAGATGTTTAGCAACGGCTGTGAATTGTTGTGGGTGAGTTACAGCCAACTTTATCTTTTACTATGAAAAATTTTCTGATATGAACGAAGTTATCTCGAGAGCCGTTGATCGCACCTGGAAAATTCCATTGCCATCGGCTTCAGCTCGTCGAAATACACCTAGTAAAGAAGTTTGAAACAGCTGTGAACTGTTGCGGGTGAGTTATATCCAAGTTTAGCTATTACTAAGAAAAATTTTCTGATATGAACGAAGCTATCTCGAGAACCGTTGATCGCACCTGGAAAATTCCGGTGCCATCGGCTTCAGCTCGTCGAAATACACCTAGTAAAGAAGTTTGAAACAGCTGTGAACTGTTGCGGGTGAGTTATATCCAAGTTTAGCTATTACTAAGAACAATTTACTGATATGAACGAAGCTATCTCGAGAACCGTTGATCGCACCTGGAAAATTCCGGTGCCATCGACTTCAGCTCATCGAAATACACCTAGTAAAGAAGTTTAAAACAGCTGTGATCTGTTGCGGGTGAGTTATATCCAAGTTTAGCTATTACTAAGAAAAATTTTCTGATATGCACGAAGCTATCTCGAGAACCGTTGATCGCACCTGGAAAATTCCGGTGCCATCGGCTTCAGCTCGTCGGAATACACCGAGCAAAGAAGTTTGAAACAGCTGTGAACTGTTGCGGGTGAGTTATATCCAAGTTTAGCTATTACTAAGAAAAATTTTCTGATATGAACGATGCTATCTCGAGAACCGGTGATCGCACCTGGAAAATTCCGGTGCCATCAGCTTCAGCTCGTCGGCATACACCTAGTAAAGAAGTTTAAAACAGCTGTGAACTGTTGCGGGTGAGTTATATCCAAGATTAGCTATTACTATGAAAAATTTTCTGATATGAACGACGTTATCTCGAGAACCGTTGATCGCACATCTAAAATTTTTGTTCCATCGGCTTCAGCTCGTCGAAATACCCCCGGAAGGAAATTTTCAAACGGCTGCATTCCCTTGTCGGGGAAATAATTGCAGTATTATCCGTTTTGGTGAAATTCGTGCGTTTCAGCAGCTGAAAAACACGTTTTGACGAAAAATTTGTTGAAATCTTGCATTTTGACGCTGTACGACACCGTCGATGGCTGCATGGCATCATTTTGTAGTACCGCACGCATTTTTTATACCGATCCGACGCTGTTTGTTGATTCACATCTTTCGCCCTATGGTCGACGTTCTCCGAAGAACCGTTGATCGCGCCTGAAAAACTCCTGTTTCATCGGCTTCGGTAGGACGAAATACACCTAGTAAGATGTTTAGCAACGGCTGTGAATTGTTGTGGGTGAGTTACAGCCAACTTTATCTTTTACTATGAAAAATTTTCTGATATGAACGAAGTTATCTCGAGAGCCGTTGATCGCACCTGGAAAATTCGATTGCCATCGGCTTCAGCTCGTCGAAATACACCTAGTAAAGAAGTTTGAAACAGCTGTGAACTGTTGCGGGTGAGTTATATCCAAGTTTAGCTATTACTAAGAAAAATTTTCTGATATGAACGAAGCTATCTCGAGAACCGTTGATCGCACCTGGAAAATTCCGGTGCCATCGGCTTCAGCTCGTCGAAATACACCTAGTAAAGAAGTTTGAAACAGCTGTGAACTGTTGCGGGTGAGTTATATCCAAGTTTAGCTATTACTAAGAACAATTTACTGATATGAACGAAGCTATCTCGAGAACCGTTGATCGCACCTGGAAAATTCCGGTGCCATCGACTTCAGCTCATCGAAATACACCTAGTAAAGAAGTTTAAAACAGCTGTGATCTGTTGCGGGTGAGTTATATCCAAGTTTAGCTATTACTAAGAAAAATTTTCTGATATGCACGAAGCTATCTCGAGAACCGTTGATCGCACCTGGAAAATTCCGGTGCCATCGGCTTCAGCTCGTCGGAATACACCGAGCAAAGAAGTTTGAAACAGCTGTGAACTGTTGCGGGTGAGTTATATCCAAGTTTAGCTATTACTAAGAAAAATTTTCTGATATGAACGATGCTATCTCGAGAACCGGTGATCGCACCTGGAAAATTCCGGTGCCATCAGCTTCAGCTCGTCGGCATACACCTAGTAAAGAAGTTTAAAACAGCTGTGAACTGTTGCGGGTGAGTTATATCCAAGATTAGCTATTACTATGAAAAATTTTCTGATATGAACGACGTTATCTCGAGAACCGTTGATCGCACATCTAAAATTTTTGTTCCATCGGCTTCAGCTCGTCGAAATACCCCCGGAAGGAAATTTTCAAACGGCTGCATTCCCTTGTCGGGGAAATAATTGCAGTATTATCCGTTTTGGTGAAATTCGTGCGTTTCAGCAGCTGAAAAACACGTTTTGACGAAAAATTTGTTGAAATCTTGCATTTTGACGCTGTACGACACCGTCGATGGCTGCATGGCATCATTTTGTAGTACCGCACGCATTTTTTATACCGATCCGACGCTGTTTGTTGATTCACATCTTTCGCCCTATGGTCGACGTTCTCCGAAGAACCGTTGATCGCGCCTGAAAAACTCCGGTGCCATCGGCTTCAGCTCGTCGAAATACACCGAGCAAAGAAGTTTGAAACAGCTGTGAACTGTTGCGGGTGAGTTATATCCAAGTTTAGCTATTACTAAGAAAAATTTTCTGATATGAACGAAGCTATCTCGAGAACCGGTGATCGCACCTGGAAAATTCCGGTGCCATCGGCTTCAGCTCGTCGGCATACACCTAGTAAAGAAGTTTAAAACAGCTGTGAACTGTTGCGGGTGAGTTATATCCAAGATTAGCTATTACTATGAAAAATTTTCTGATATGAACGACGTTATCTCGAGAACCGTTGATCGCACATCTAAAATTTTTGTTCCATCGGCTTCAGCTCGTCGAAATACACCTAGTACAGAAGTTTGAAACAGCTGTGAACTGTTGCGGGTGAGTTATATCCAAGTTTAGCTATTACTAAGAAAAATTTTGTGATATGAACGAAGCTATCTCGAGAACCGTGGATCGCACCTGGAAAATTCCGGTGCCATCGGCTTCAGCTCGTCGAAATACACCTAGTAAAGAAGTTTGAAACAGCTGTGAACTGTTGCGGGTGAGTTATATCCAAGTTTAGCTATTACTAAGAAAAATTTTGTGATATGAACGAAGCTATCTCGAGAACCGTTGATCGCACCTGGAAAATTCCGGTGCCATCGGCTTCAGCTCATCGGAATACATCGAGCAAAGACGTTTCAAACAGCTGTGAACCGTTGTGGGTGCGTTATATCCAAGTTTAGCTATTACTAAGAAAAATTTTCTGATATGAACGAAGCTATCTCGAGAACCGTTGATCGCACCTGGAAAATTCCGGTGCCATCGGCTTCAGCTCGTCGAAATACATCGAGCAAAGACGTTTCAAACAGCTGTGAACCGTTGTGGGTGCGTTATATCCAAGTTTAGCTATTACTAAGAAAAATTTTCTGATATGAACGAAGCTATCTCGAGAACCGTTGATCGCACATGGAAAATTCCGGTGCCATCGGCTTCAGCTCATCGAAATACACCTAGTAAAGAAGTTTAAAACAGCTGTGATCTGTTGCGGGTGAGTTATATCCAAGTTTAGCTATTACTAAGAAAAATTTTCTGATATGCACGAAGCTATCTCGAGAACCGTTGATCGCAAATGGAAAATTCCGGTGCCATCGGCTTCAGCTCGTCGAAATACACCGAGCAAAGAAGTTTGAAACAGCTGTGAACTGTTGCGGGTGAGTTATATCCAAGTTTAGCTATTACTAAGGAAAATTTTCTGATATGAACGAAGCTATCTCGAGAACCGTTGATCGCACCTGGAAAATTCCGGTGCCATCGGCTTCAGCTCGTCGAAATACACCTAGTAAAGAAGTTTAAAACAGCTGTGAACTGTTGCGGGGGAGTTATATCCAAGTTTATCTATTACTAAGAAAAATTTTCTGATATGAACGAAGCTATCTCGAGAACCGTTGATCGCGCCTGAAAAACTCCTGTTTCATCGGCTTCGGTAGGACGAAATACACCTAGTAAGATGTTTAGCAACGTCTGTGAATTGTTGTGGGTGAGTTACAGCCAACTTTATCTTTTACTATGAAAAATTTTCTGATATGAACGAAGTTATCTCGAGAGCCGTTGATCGCACCTGGAAAATTCCATTGCCATCGGCTTCAGCTCGTCGAAATACACCTAGTAAAGAAGTTTGAAACAGCTGTGAACTGTTGCGGGTGAGTTATATCCAAGTTTAGCTATTACTAAGAAAAATTTTCTGATATGAACGAAGCTATCTCGAGAACCGTTGATCGCACCTGGAAAATTCCGGTGCCATCGGCTTCAGCTCGTCGAAATACACCTAGTAAGGAAGTTTGAAACAGCTGTGAACTGTTGCGGGTGAGTTATATCCAAGTTTAGCTATTACTAAGAACAATTTTGTGATATGAACGAAGCTATCTCGAGAACCGTTGATCGCACCTGGAAAATTCCGGTGCCATCGGCTTCAGCTCGTCGAAATACACCTAGTAAAGAAGTTTAAAACAGCTGTGAACTGTTGCGGGGGAGTTATATCCAAGTTTATCTATTACTAAGAAAAATTTTCTGATATGAACGAAGCTATCTCGAGAACCGTTGATCGCGCCTGAAAAACTCCTGTTTCATCGGCTTCGGTAGGACGAAATACACCTAGTAAGATGTTTAGCAACGGCTGTGAATTGTTGTGGGTGAGTTACAGCCAACTTTATCTTTTACTATGAAAAATTTTCTGATATGAACGAAGTTATCTCGAGAGCCGTTGATCGCACCTGGAAAATTCCATTGCCATCGGCTTCAGCTCGTCGACATACACCTAGTAAAGAAGTTTGAAACAGCTGTGAACTGTTGCGGGTGAGTTATATCCAAGTTTAGCTATTACTAAGAAAAATTTTCTGATATGAACGAAGCTATCTCGAGAACCGTTGATCGCACCTGGAAAATTCCGGTGCCATCGGCTTCAGCTCGTCGAAATACACCTAGTAAGGAAGTTTGAAACAGCTGTGAACTGTTGCGGGTGAGTTATATCCAAGTTTAGCTATTACTAAGAACAATTTTGTGATATGAACGAAGCTATCTCGAGAACCGTTGATCGCACCTGGAAAATTCCGGTGCCATCGACTTCAGCTCATCGAAATACACCTAGTAAAGAAGTTTAAAACAGCTGTGATCTGTTGCGGGTGAGTTATATCCAAGTTTAGCTATTACTAAGAACAATTTACTGATATGAACGAAGCTATCTCGAGAACCGTTGATCGCACCTGGAAAATTCCGGTGCCATCGACTTCAGCTCATCGAAATACACCTAGTGAAGAAGTTTAAAACAGCTGTGATCTGTTGCGGGTGAGTTATATCCAAGTTTAGCTATTACTAAGAAAAATTTTCTGATATGCACGAAGCTATCTCGAGAACCGTTGATCGCACCTGGAAAATTCCGGTGCCATCGGCTTCAGCTCGTCGGAATACACCGAGCAAAGAAGTTTGAAACAGCTGTGAACTGTTGCGGGTGAGTTATATCCAAGTTTAGCTATTACTAAGAAAAATTTTCTGATATGAACGAAGCTATCTCGAGAACCGTTGATAGCACCTGGAAAATTCCGGTGCCATCGGCTTCAGCTCGTCGAAATACACCGAGCAAAGAAGTTTGAAACAGCTGTGAACTGTTGCGGGTGAGTTATATCCAAGTTTAGCTATTACTAAGAAAAATTTTCTGATATGAACGAAGCTATCTCGAGAACCGGTGATCGCACCTGGAAAATTCCGGTGCCATTGGCTTCAGCTCGTCGGCATACACCTAGTAAAGAAGTTTAAAACAGCTGTGAACTGTTGCGGGTGAGTTATATCCAAGATTAGCTATTACTATGAAAAATTTTCTGATATGAACGACGTTATCTCGAGAACCGTTGATCGCACATCTAAAATTTTTGTTCCATCGGCTTCAGCTCGTCGAAATACCCCCGGAAGGAAATTTTCAAACGGCTGCATTCCCTTGTCGGGGAAATAATTGCAGTATTATCCGTTTTGGTGAAATTCGTGCGTTTCAGCAGCTGAAAAACACGTTTTGACGAAAAATTTGTTGAAATCTTGCATTTTGACGCTGTACGACACCGTCGATGGCTGCATGGCATCATTTTGTAGTACCGCACGCATTTTTTATACCGATCCGACGCTGTTTGTTGATTCACATCTTTCGCCCTATGGTCTACGTTCTCCGAAGAACCGTTGATCGCGCCTGAAAAACTCCTGTTTCATCGGCTTCGGTAGGACGAAATACACCTAGTAAGATGTTTAGCAACGGCTGTGAATTGTTGTGGGTGAGTTACAGCCAACTTTATCTTTTACTATGAAAAATTTTCTGATATGAACGAAGTTATCTCGAGAACCGTTGATCGCACATCTAAAATTTTTGTTCCATCGGCTTCAGCTCGTCGAAATACACCTAGTAACGACGTTTGAAACAGCTGTGAACTGTTGCGGGTGTGTTATATCCAAGTTTAGCTATTACTAAGAAAAATTTTTTGATATGAACGAAGCTATCTCGAGAACCGTTGATCGCACCTGGAAAATTCCGGTGCCATCGGCTTCAGCTCGTCGAAATACACCTAGTAAAGAAGTTTAAAACAGCTGTGAACTGTTGCGGGTGAGTTATATCCAAAATTAGCTATTACTATGAAAAATTTTCTGATATGAACGAAACTATCTCGAGAACCGTTGATCGCACCTGGAAAATTCCGGTGCCATCGGCTTCAGCTCGTCGAAATACACCTAGTACAGAAGTTTGAAACAGCTGTGAACTGTTGCGGGTGAGTTATATCCAAGTTTAGCTATTACTAAGAAAAATTTTCTGATATGCACGAAGCTATCTCGAGAACCGTTGATCGCACCTGGAAAATTCCGGTGCCATCGGCTTCAGCTCGTCGAAATACACCGAGCAAAGAAGTTTGAAACAGCTGTGAACTGTTGCGGGTGAGTTATATCCAAGTTTAGCTATTACTAAGAAAAATTTTCTGATATGAACGAAGCTATCTCGAGAACCGTTGATCGCACCTGGAAAATTCCGGTGCCATCGACTTCAGCTCGTCGAAATACACCGAGCAAAGAAGTTTGAAACAGCTGTGAACTGTTGCGGGTGAGTTATATCCAAGATTAGCTATTACTATGAAAAATGTTCTGATATGAACGAAGTTATCTCGAGAACCGTTGATCGCACCTGGAAAATCCCGGTGCCATCGGCTTCAGCTCGTCGAAATACACCTAGTAAAGAAGTTTAAAACAGCTGTGAACTGTTGCGGGGGAGTTATATCCAAGTTTATCTATTACTAAGAAAAATTTTCTGATATGAACGAAGCTATCTCGAGAACCGTTGATCGCGCCTGAAAAACTCCTGTTTCATCGGCTTCGGTAGGACGAAATACACCTAGTAAGATGTTTAGCAACGGCTGTGAATTGTTGTGGGTGAGTTACAGCCAACTTTATCTTTTACTATGAAAAATTTTCTGATATGAACGAAGTTATCTCGAGAGCCGTTGATCGCACCTGGAAAATTCCATTGCCATCGGCTTCAGCTCGTCGAAATACACCTAGTAAAGAAGTTTGAAACAGCTGTGAACTGTTGCGGGTGAGTTATATCCAAGTTTAGCTATTACTAAGAAAAATTTTCTGATATGAACGAAGCTATCTCGAGAACCGTTGATCGCACCTGGAAAATTCCGGTGCCATCGGCTTCAGCTCGTCGAAATACACCTAGTAAAGAAGTTTGAAACAGCTGTGAACTGTTGCGGGTGAGTTATATCCAAGTTTAGCTATTACTAAGAACAATTTACTGATATGAACGAAGCTATCTCGAGAACCGTTGATCGCACCTGGAAAATTCCGGTGCCATCTACTTAAGGTCATCGAAATACACCTAGTAAAGAAGTTTAAAACAGCTGTGATCTGTTGCGGGTGAGTTATATCCAAGTTTAGCTATTACTAAGAAAAATTTTCTGATATGCACGAAGCTATCTCGAGAACCGTTGATCGCACCTGGAAAATTCCGGTGCCATCGGCTTCAGCTCGTCGGAATACACCGAGCAAAGAAGTTTGAAAAAGCTGTGAACTGTTGCGGGTGAGTTATATCCAAGTTTAGCTATTACTAAGAAAACTTTTCTGATATGAACGAAGCTATCTCGAGAACCGTTGATAGCACCTGGAAAATTCCGGTGCCATCGGCTTCAGCTCGTCGAAATACACCGAGCAAAGAAGTTTGAAACAGCTGTGAACTGTTGCGGGTGAGTTATATCCAAGTTTAGCTATTACTAAGAAAAATTTTCTGATATGAACGAAGCTATCTCGAGAACCGGTGATCGCACCTGGAAAATTCCGGTGCCATTGGCTTCAGCTCGTCGGCATACACCTAGTAAAGAAGTTTAAAACAGCTGTGAACTGTTGCGGGTGAGTTATATCCAAGATTAGCTATTACTATGAAAAATTTTCTGATATGAACGACGTTATCTCGAGAACCGTTGATCGCACATCTAAAATTTTTGTTCCATCGGCTTCAGCTCGTCGAAATACCCCCGGAAGGAAATTTTCAAACGGCTGCATTCCCTTGTCGGGGAAATAATTGCAGTATTATCCGTTTTGGTGAAATTCGTGCGTTTCAGCAGCTGAAAAACACGTTTTGACGAAAAATTTGTTGAAATCTTGCATTTTGACGCTGTACGACACCGTCGATGGCTGCATGGCATCATTTTGTAGTACCGCACGCATTTTTTATACCGATCCGACGCTGTTTGTTGATTCACATCTTTCGCCCTATGGTCGACGTTCTCCGAAGAACCGTTGATCGCGCCTGAAAAACTCCTGTTTCATCGGCTTCGGTAGGACGAAATACACCTAGTAAGATGTTTAGCAACGGCTGTGAATTGTTGTGGGTGAGTTACAGCCAACTTTATCTTTTACTATGAAAAATTTTCTGATATGAACGAAGTTATCTCGAGAACCGTTGATCGCACATCTAAAATTTTTGTTCCATCGGCTTCAGCTCGTCGAAATACACCTAGTAACGACGTTTGAAACAGCTGTGAACTGTTGCGGGTGTGTTATATCCAAGTTTAGCTATTACTAAGAAAAATTTTTTGATATGAACGAAGCTATCTCGAGAACCGTTGATCGCACCTGGAAAATTCCGGTGCCATCGGCTTCAGCTCGTCGAAATACACCTAGTAAAGAAGTTTAAAACAGCTGTGAACTGTTGCGGGTGAGTTATATCCAAAATTAGCTATTACTATGAAAAATTTTCTGATATGAACGAAACTATCTCGAGAACCGTTGATCGCACCTGGAAAATTCCGGTGCCATCGGCTTCAGCTCGTCGAAATACACCTAGTACAGAAGTTTGAAACAGCTGTGAACTGTTGCGGGTGAGTTATATCCAAGTTTAGCTATTACTAAGAAAAATTTTGTGATATGAACGAAGCTATCTCGAGAACCGTTGATCGCACCTGGAAAATTCCGGTGCCATCGGCTTCAGCTCGTCGAAATACATCGAGCAAAGACGTTTTAAACAGCTGTGAACCGTTGTGGGTGCGTTATATCCAAGTTTAGCTATTACTAAGAAAAATTTTCTGATATGAACGAAGCTATCTCGAGAACCGTTGATCGCACCTGGAAAATTCCGGTGCCATCGGCTTCAGCTCGTCGAAATACATCGAGCAAAGACGTTTCAAACAGCTGTGAACCGTTGTGGGTGCGTTATATCCAAGTTTAGCTATTACTAAGAAAAATTTTCTGATATGAACGAAAATATCTCGAGAACCGTTGATCGCACATGGAAAATTCCGGTGCCATCGGCTTCAGCTCATCGAAATACACCTAGTAAAGAAGTTTAAAACAGCTGTGAACTGTTGCGGGTGAGTTATATCCAAGTTTAGCTATTACTAAGAAAAATTTTCTGATATGCACGAAGCTATCTCGAGAACCGTTGATCGCACCTGGAAAATTCCGGTGCCATCGGCTTCAGCTCGTCGAAATACACCGAGCAAAGAAGTTTGAAACAGCTGTGAACTGTTGCGGGTGAGTTATATCCAAGTTTAGCTATTACTAAGAAAAATTTTCTGATATGAACGAAGCTATCTCGAGAACCGTTGATCGCACCTGGAAAATTCCGGTGCCATCGGCTTCAGCTCGTCGACATACACCTAGTAAAGAAGTTTAAAACAGCTGTGAACTGTTGCGGGGGAGTTATATCCAAGTTTATCTATTACTAAGAAAAATTTTCTGATATGAACGAAGCTATCTCGAGAACCGTTGATCGCGCCTGAAAAACTCCTGTTTCATCGGCTTCGGTAGGACGAAATACACCTAGTAAGATGTTTAGCAACGGCTGTGAATTGTTGTGGGTGAGTTACAGCCAACTTTATCTTTTACTATGGAAAATTTTCTGATATGAACGAAGTTATCTCGAGAGCCGTTGATCGCACCTGGAAAATTCCATTGCCATCGGCTTCAGCTCGTCGAAATACACCTAGTAAAGAAGTTTGAAACAGCTGTGAACTGTTGCGGGTGAGTTATATCCAAGTTTAGCTATTACTAAGAAAAATTTTCTGATATGAACGAAGCTATCTCGAGAACCGTTGATCGCACCTGGAAAATTCCGGTGCCATCGGCTTCAGCTCGTCGAAATACACCTAGTAAAGAAGTTTGAAACAGCTGTGAACTGTTGCGGGTGAGTTATATCCAAGTTTAGCTATTACTAAGAACAATTTACTGATATGAACGAAGCTATCTCGAGAACCGTTGATCGCACCTGGAAAATTCCGGTGCCATCGACTTAAGGTCATCGAAATACACCTAGTAAAGAAGTTTAAAACAGCTGTGATCTGTTGCGGGTGAGTTATATCCAAGTTTAGCTATTACTAAGAAAAATTTTCTGATATGCACGAAGCTATCTCGAGAACCGTTGATCGCACCTGGAAAATTCCGGTGCCATCGGCTTCAGCTCGTCGGAATACACCGAGCAAAGAAGTTTGAAACAGCTGTGAACTGTTGCGGGTGAGTTATATCCAAGTTTAGCTATTACTAAGAAAAATTTTCTGATATGAACGAAGCTATCTCGAGAACCGGTGATCGCACCTGGAAAATTCCGGTGCCATCGGCTTCAGCTCGTCGAAATACATCGAGCAAAGACGTTTTAAACAGCTGTGAACCGTTGTGGGTGCGTTATATCCAAGTTTAGCTATTACTAAGAAAAATTTTCTGATATGCACGAAGCTATCTCGAGAACCGTTGATCGCACCTGGAAAATTCCGGTGCCATCGGCTTCAGCTCGTCGAAATACACCGAGCAAAGAAGTTTGAAACAGCTGTGAACTGTTGCGGGTGAGTTATATCCAAGTTTAGCTATTACTAAGAAAAATTTTCTGATATGAACGAAGCTATCTCGAGAACCGTTGATCGCACCTGGAAAATTCCGGTGCCATCGGCTTCAGCTCGTCGACATACACCTAGTAAAGAAGTTTAAAACAGCTGTGAACTGTTGCGGGGGAGTTATATCCAAGTTTATCTATTACTAAGAAAAATTTTCTGATATGAACGAAGCTATCTCGAGAACCGTTGATCGCGCCTGAAAAACTCCTGTTTCATCGGCTTCGGTAGGACGAAATACACCTAGTAAGATGTTTAGCAACGGCTGTGAATTGTTGTGGGTGAGTTACAGCCAACTTTATCTTTTACTATGGAAAATTTTCTGATATGAACGAAGCTATCTCGAGAGCCGTTGATCGCACCTGGAAAATTCCATTGCCATCGGCTTCAGCTCGTCGAAATACACCTAGTAAAGAAGTTTGAAACAGCTGTGAACTGTTGCGGGTGAGTTATATCCAAGTTTAGCTATTACTAAGAACAATTTACTGATATGAACGAAGCTATCTCGAGAACCGTTGATCGCACCTGGAAAATTCCGGTGCCATCGGCTTCAGCTCGTCGAAATACACCTAGTAAAGAAGTTTAAAACAGCTGTGAACTGTTGCGGGTGAGTTATATCCAAAATTAGCTATTACTATGAAAAATTTTCTGATATGAACGAAACTATCTCGAGAACCGTTGATCGCACCTGGAAAATTCCGGTGCCATCGGCTTCAGCTCGTCGAAATACACCTAGTACAGAAGTTTGAAACAGCTGTGAACTGTTGCGGGTGAGTTATATCCAAGTTTAGCTATTACTAAGAAAAATTTTCTGATATGCACGAAGCTATCTCGAGAACCGTTGATCGCACCTGGAAAATTCCGGTGCCATCGGCTTCAGCTCGTCGAAATACACCGAGCAAAGAAGTTTGAAACAGCTGTGAACTGTTGCGGGTGAGTTATATCCAAGTTTAGCTATTACTAAGAAAAATTTTCTGATATGAACGAAGCTATCTCGAGAACCGTTGATCGCACCTGGAAAATTCCGGTGCCATCGACTTCAGCTCGTCGAAATACACCGAGCAAAGAAGTTTGAAACAGCTGTGAACTGTTGCGGGTGAGTTATATCCAAGATTAGCTATTACTATGAAAAATGTTCTGATATGAACGAAGTTATCTCGAGAACCGTTGATCGCACCTGGAAAATCCCGGTGCCATCGGCTTCAGCTCGTCGAAATACACCTAGTAAAGAAGTTTAAAACAGCTGTGAACTGTTGCGGGGGAGTTATATCCAAGTTTATCTATTACTAAGAAAAATTTTCTGATATGAACGAAGCTATCTCGAGAACCGTTGATCGCGCCTGAAAAACTCCTGTTTCATCGGCTTCGGTAGGACGAAATACACCTAGTAAGATGTTTAGCAACGGCTGTGAATTGTTGTGGGTGAGTTACAGCCAACTTTATCTTTTACTATGAAAAATTTTCTGATATGAACGAAGTTATCTCGAGAGCCGTTGATCGCACCTGGAAAATTCCATTGCCATCGGCTTCAGCTCGTCGAAATACACCTAGTAAAGAAGTTTGAAACAGCTGTGAACTGTTGCGGGTGAGTTATATCCAAGTTTAGCTATTACTAAGAAAAATTTTCTGATATGAACGAAGCTATCTCGAGAACCGTTGATCGCACCTGGAAAATTCCGGTGCCATCGGCTTCAGCTCGTCGAAATACACCTAGTAAAGAAGTTTGAAACAGCTGTGAACTGTTGCGGGTGAGTTATATCCAAGTTTAGCTATTACTAAGAACAATTTACTGATATGAACGAAGCTATCTCGAGAACCGTTGATCGCACCTGGAAAATTCCGGTGCCATCTACTTAAGGTCATCGAAATACACCTAGTAAAGAAGTTTAAAACAGCTGTGATCTGTTGCGGGTGAGTTATATCCAAGTTTAGCTATTACTAAGAAAAATTTTCTGATATGCACGAAGCTATCTCGAGAACCGTTGATCGCACCTGGAAAATTCCGGTGCCATCGGCTTCAGCTCGTCGGAATACACCGAGCAAAGAAGTTTGAAAAAGCTGTGAACTGTTGCGGGTGAGTTATATCCAAGTTTAGCTATTACTAAGAAAACTTTTCTGATATGAACGAAGCTATCTCGAGAACCGTTGATAGCACCTGGAAAATTCCGGTGCCATCGGCTTCAGCTCGTCGAAATACACCGAGCAAAGAAGTTTGAAACAGCTGTGAACTGTTGCGGGTGAGTTATATCCAAGTTTAGCTATTACTAAGAAAAATTTTCTGATATGAACGAAGCTATCTCGAGAACCGGTGATCGCACCTGGAAAATTCCGGTGCCATTGGCTTCAGCTCGTCGGCATACACCTAGTAAAGAAGTTTAAAACAGCTGTGAACTGTTGCGGGTGAGTTATATCCAAGATTAGCTATTACTATGAAAAATTTTCTGATATGAACGACGTTATCTCGAGAACCGTTGATCGCACATCTAAAATTTTTGTTCCATCGGCTTCAGCTCGTCGAAATACCCCCGGAAGGAAATTTTCAAACGGCTGCATTCCCTTGTCGGGGAAATAATTGCAGTATTATCCGTTTTGGTGAAATTCGTGCGTTTCAGCAGCTGAAAAACACGTTTTGACGAAAAATTTGTTGAAATCTTGCATTTTGACGCTGTACGACACCGTCGATGGCTGCATGGCATCATTTTGTAGTACCGCACGCATTTTTTATACCGATCCGACGCTGTTTGTTGATTCACATCTTTCGCCCTATGGTCGACGTTCTCCGAAGAACCGTTGATCGCGCCTGAAAAACTCCTGTTTCATCGGCTTCGGTAGGACGAAATACACCTAGTAAGATGTTTAGCAACGGCTGTGAATTGTTGTGGGTGAGTTACAGCCAACTTTATCTTTTACTATGAAAAATTTTCTGATATGAACGAAGTTATCTCGAGAACCGTTGATCGCACATCTAAAATTTTTGTTCCATCGGCTTCAGCTCGTCGAAATACACCTAGTAACGACGTTTGAAACAGCTGTGAACTGTTGCGGGTGTGTTATATCCAAGTTTAGCTATTACTAAGAAAAATTTTTTGATATGAACGAAGCTATCTCGAGAACCGTTGATCGCACCTGGAAAATTCCGGTGCCATCGGCTTCAGCTCGTCGAAATACACCTAGTAAAGAAGTTTAAAACAGCTGTGAACTGTTGCGGGTGAGTTATATCCAAAATTAGCTATTACTATGAAAAATTTTCTGATATGAACGAAACTATCTCGAGAACCGTTGATCGCACCTGGAAAATTCCGGTGCCATCGGCTTCAGCTCGTCGAAATACACCTAGTACAGAAGTTTGAAACAGCTGTGAACTGTTGCGGGTGAGTTATATCCAAGTTTAGCTATTACTAAGAAAAATTTTGTGATATGAACGAAGCTATCTCGAGAACCGTTGATCGCACCTGGAAAATTCCGGTGCCATCGGCTTCAGCTCGTCGAAATACATCGAGCAAAGACGTTTTAAACAGCTGTGAACCGTTGTGGGTGCGTTATATCCAAGTTTAGCTATTACTAAGAAAAATTTTCTGATATGAACGAAGCTATCTCGAGAACCGTTGATCGCACCTGGAAAATTCCGGTGCCATCGGCTTCAGCTCGTCGAAATACATCGAGCAAAGACGTTTCAAACAGCTGTGAACCGTTGTGGGTGCGTTATATCCAAGTTTAGCTATTACTAAGAAAAATTTTCTGATATGAACGAAAATATCTCGAGAACCGTTGATCGCACATGGAAAATTCCGGTGCCATCGGCTTCAGCTCATCGAAATACACCTAGTAAAGAAGTTTAAAACAGCTGTGAACTGTTGCGGGTGAGTTATATCCAAGTTTAGCTATTACTAAGAAAAATTTTCTGATATGCACGAAGCTATCTCGAGAACCGTTGATCGCACCTGGAAAATTCCGGTGCCATCGGCTTCAGCTCGTCGAAATACACCGAGCAAAGAAGTTTGAAACAGCTGTGAACTGTTGCGGGTGAGTTATATCCAAGTTTAGCTATTACTAAGAAAAATTTTCTGATATGAACGAAGCTATCTCGAGAACCGTTGATCGCACCTGGAAAATTCCGGTGCCATCGGCTTCAGCTCGTCGACATACACCTAGTAAAGAAGTTTAAAACAGCTGTGAACTGTTGCGGGGGAGTTATATCCAAGTTTATCTATTACTAAGAAAAATTTTCTGATATGAACGAAGCTATCTCGAGAACCGTTGATCGCGCCTGAAAAACTCCTGTTTCATCGGCTTCGGTAGGACGAAATACACCTAGTAAGATGTTTAGCAACGGCTGTGAATTGTTGTGGGTGAGTTACAGCCAACTTTATCTTTTACTATGGAAAATTTTCTGATATGAACGAAGTTATCTCGAGAGCCGTTGATCGCACCTGGAAAATTCCATTGCCATCGGCTTCAGCTCGTCGAAATACACCTAGTAAAGAAGTTTGAAACAGCTGTGAACTGTTGCGGGTGAGTTATATCCAAGTTTAGCTATTACTAAGAAAAATTTTCTGATATGAACGAAGCTATCTCGAGAACCGTTGATCGCACCTGGAAAATTCCGGTGCCATCGGCTTCAGCTCGTCGAAATACACCTAGTAAAGAAGTTTGAAACAGCTGTGAACTGTTGCGGGTGAGTTATATCCAAGTTTAGCTATTACTAAGAACAATTTACTGATATGAACGAAGCTATCTCGAGAACCGTTGATCGCACCTGGAAAATTCCGGTGCCATCGACTTAAGGTCATCGAAATACACCTAGTAAAGAAGTTTAAAACAGCTGTGATCTGTTGCGGGTGAGTTATATCCAAGTTTAGCTATTACTAAGAAAAATTTTCTGATATGCACGAAGCTATCTCGAGAACCGTTGATCGCACCTGGAAAATTCCGGTGCCATCGGCTTCAGCTCGTCGGAATACACCGAGCAAAGAAGTTTGAAACAGCTGTGAACTGTTGCGGGTGAGTTATATCCAAGTTTAGCTATTACTAAGAAAAATTTTCTGATATGAACGAAGCTATCTCGAGAACCGGTGATCGCACCTGGAAAATTCCGGTGCCATCGGCTTCAGCTCGTCGAAATACATCGAGCAAAGACGTTTTAAACAGCTGTGAACCGTTGTGGGTGCGTTATATCCAAGTTTAGCTATTACTAAGAAAAATTTTCTGATATGCACGAAGCTATCTCGAGAACCGTTGATCGCACCTGGAAAATTCCGGTGCCATCGGCTTCAGCTCGTCGAAATACACCGAGCAAAGAAGTTTGAAACAGCTGTGAACTGTTGCGGGTGAGTTATATCCAAGTTTAGCTATTACTAAGAAAAATTTTCTGATATGAACGAAGCTATCTCGAGAACCGTTGATCGCACCTGGAAAATTCCGGTGCCATCGGCTTCAGCTCGTCGACATACACCTAGTAAAGAAGTTTAAAACAGCTGTGAACTGTTGCGGGGGAGTTATATCCAAGTTTATCTATTACTAAGAAAAATTTTCTGATATGAACGAAGCTATCTCGAGAACCGTTGATCGCGCCTGAAAAACTCCTGTTTCATCGGCTTCGGTAGGACGAAATACACCTAGTAAGATGTTTAGCAACGGCTGTGAATTGTTGTGGGTGAGTTACAGCCAACTTTATCTTTTACTATGGAAAATTTTCTGATATGAACGAAGCTATCTCGAGAACCGTTGATCGCACCTGGAAAATTCCGGTGCCATCGACTTAAGGTCATCGAAATACACCTAGTAAAGAAGTTTAAAACAGCTGTGATCTGTTGCGGGTGAGTTATATCCAAGTTTAGCTATTACTAAGAAAAATTTTCTGATATGCACGAAGCTATCTCGAGAACCGTTGATCGCACCTGGAAAATTCCGGTGCCATCGGCTTCAGCTCGTCGGAATACACCGAGCAAAGAAGTTTGAAACAGCTGTGAACTGTTGCGGGTGAGTTATATCCAAGTTTAGCTATTACTAAGAAAAATTTTCTGATATGAACGAAGCTATCTCGAGAACCGTTGATGGCACCTGGAAAATTCCGGTGCCATCGGCTTCAGCTCGTCGAAATACACCGAGCAAAGAAGTTTGAAACAGCTGTGAACTGTTGCGGGTGAGTTATATCCAAGTTTAGCTATTACTAAGAAAAATTTTCTGATATGAACGAAGCTATCTCGAGAACCGTTGATCGCACCTGGAAAATTCCGGTGCCATCGGCTTCAGCTCGTCGACATACACCTAGTAAAGAAGTTTAAAACAGCTGTGAACTGTTGCGGGGGAGTTATATCCAAGTTTATCTATTACTAAGAAAAATTTTCTGATATGAACGAAGCTATCTCGAGAACCGTTGATCGCACCTGGAAAATTCCGGTGCCATCGGCTTCAGCTCGTCGAAATACATCGAGCAAAGACGTTTCAAACAGCTGTGAACCGTTGTGGGTGCGTTATATCCAAGTTTAGCTATTACTAAGAACAATTTACTGATATGAACGAAGCTATCTCGAGAACCGTTGATCGCACCTGGAAAATTCCGGTGCCATCGACTTCAGCTCATCGAAATACACCTAGTGAAGAAGTTTAAAACAGCTTTGATCTGTTGCGGGTGAGTTATATCCAAGTTTAGCTATTACTAAGAAAAATTTTCTGATATGCACGAAGCTATCTCGAGAACCGTTGATCGCACCTGGAAAATTCCGGTGCCATCGGCTTCAGCTCGTCGGAATACACCGAGCAAAGAAGTTTGAAACAGCTGTGAACTGTTGCGGGTGAGTTATATACAAGTTTAGCTATTACTAAGAAAAATTTTCTGATATGAACGAAGCTATCTCGAGAACCGTTGATAGCACCTGGAAAATTCCGGTGCCATCGGCTTCAGCTCGTCAAAATACACCTAGTAAAGAAGTTTAAAACAGCTGTGAACTGTTGCGGGTGAGTTATATCCAAGATTAGCTATTACTATGAAAAATTTTCTGATATGAACGAAGCTATCTCGAGAACCGGTGATCGCACCTGGAAAATTCCGGTTCCATCGGCTTCAGCTCGTCGAAATACCCCCGGAAGGAAATTTTCAAACGGCTGCATTCACTTGTCGGGGAAATAATTGCAGTATTATCCGTTTTGGTGAAATTCGTGCGTTTCAGCAGCTGAAAAACACGTTTTGACGAAAAATTTGTTGAAATCTTGCATTTTGACGCTGTACTACACCGTCGATGGCTGCATGGCATCATTTTGTAGTACCGCACGCATTTTTTATACCGATCCGACGCTGTTTGTTGATTCACATCTTTCGCCCTATGGTCGACGTTCTCCGAAGAACCGTTGATCGCGCCTGAAAAACTCCTGTTTCATCGGCTTCGGTAGGACGAAATACACCTAGTAAGATGTTTAGCAACGGCTGTGAATTGCTGTGGGTGAGTTACAGCCAACTTTATCTTTTACTATGAAAAATTTTCTGATATGAACGAAGTTATCTCGAGAACCGGTGATCGCACCTGGAAAATTCCGGTGCCATCGGCTTCAGCTCGTCGGCATACACCTAGTAACGACGTTTGAAACAGCTGTGAACTGTTGCGGGTGTGTTATATCCAAGTTTAGCTATTACTAAGAAAAATTTTTTGATATGAACGAAGCTATCTCGAGAACCGTTGATCGCACCTGGAAAATTCCGGTGCCATCGGCTTCAGCTCGTCGAAATACACCTAGTAAAGAAGTTTAAAACAGCTGTGAACTGTTGCGGGTGAGTTATATCCAAAATTAGCTATTACTATGAAAAATTTTCTGATATGAACGAAACTATCTCGAGAACCGTTGATCGCACCTGGAAAATTCCGGTGCCATCGGCTTCAGCTCGTCGAAATACACCGAGCATAGAAGTTTGAAACAGCTGTGAACTGTTGCGGGTGAGTTATATCCAAGTTTAGCTATTACTAAGAAAAATTTTCTGATATGAACGAAGCTATCTCGAGAACCGTTGATCGCACCTGGAAAATTCCGGTGCCATCGGCTTCAGCTCGTCGAAATACACCGAGCAAAGAAGTTTGAAACAGCTGTGAACTGTTGCGGGTGAGTTATATCCAAGATTAGCTATTACTATGAAAAATTTTCTGATATGAACGAAGTTATCTCGAGAACCGTTGATCGCACCTGGAAAATTCCGGTGCCATCGGCTTCAGCTCGTCGAAATACACCTAGTAAAGAAGTTTAAAACAGCATTGAACTGTTGCGGGGGAGTTATATCCAAGTTTATCTATTACTAAGAAAAATTTTCTGATATGAACGAAGCTATCTCGAGAACCGTTGATCGCGCCTGAAAAACTCCTGTTTCATCGGCTTCGGTAGGACGAAATACACCTAGTAAGATGTTTAGCAAAGGCTGTGAATTGTTGTGGGTGAGTTACAGCCAACTTTATCTTTTACTATGAAAAATTTTCTGATATGAACGAAGTTATCTCGAGCGCCGTTGATCGCACCTGGAAAATTCCATTGCCATCGGCTTCAGCTCGTCGAAATACACCTAGTAAAGAAGTTTGAAACAGCTGTGAACTGTTGCGGGTGAGTTATATCCAAGTTTAGCTATTACTAAGAAAAATTTTCTGATATGAACGAAGCTATCTCGAGAACCGTTGATCGCACCTGGAAAATTCCGGTGCCATCGGCTTCAGCTCGTCGACATACACCTAGTAAAGAAGTTTAAAACAGCTGTGAACTGTTGCGGGGGAGTTATATCCAAGTTTATCTATTACTAAGAAAAATTTTCTGATATGAACGAAGCTATCTCGAGAACCGTTGATCGCGCCTGAAAAACTCCTGTTTCATCGGCTTCGGTAGGACGAAATACACCTAGTAAGATGTTTAGCAACGGCTGTGAATTGTTGTGGGTGAGTTACAGCCAACTTTATCTTTTACTATGGAAAATTTTCTGATATGAACGAAGTTATCTCGAGAGCCGTTGATCGCACCTGGAAAATTCCATTGCCATCGGCTTCAGCTCGTCGAAATACACCTAGTAAAGAAGTTTGAAACAGCTGTGAACTGTTGCGGGTGAGTTATATCCAAGTTTAGCTATTACTAAGAAAAATTTTCTGATATGAACGAAGCTATCTCGAGAACCGTTGATCGCACCTGGAAAATTCCGGTGCCATCGGCTTCAGCTCGTCGAAATACACCTAGTAAAGAAGTTTGAAACAGCTGTGAACTGTTGCGGGTGAGTTATATCCAAGTTTAGCTATTACTAAGAACAATTTACTGATATGAACGAAGCTATCTCGAGAACCGTTGATCGCACCTGGAAAATTCCGGTGCCATCGACTTAAGGTCATCGAAATACACCTAGTAAAGAAGTTTAAAACAGCTGTGATCTGTTGCGGGTGAGTTATATCCAAGTTTAGCTATTACTAAGAAAAATTTTCTGATATGCACGAAGCTATCTCGAGAACCGTTGATCGCACCTGGAAAATTCCGGTGCCATCGGCTTCAGCTCGTCGGAATACACCGAGCAAAGAAGTTTGAAACAGCTGTGAACTGTTGCGGGTGAGTTATATCCAAGTTTAGCTATTACTAAGAAAAATTTTCTGATATGAACGAAGCTATCTCGAGAACCGGTGATCGCACCTGGAAAATTCCGGTGCCATCGGCTTCAGCTCGTCGAAATACATCGAGCAAAGACGTTTTAAACAGCTGTGAACCGTTGTGGGTGCGTTATATCCAAGTTTAGCTATTACTAAGAAAAATTTTCTGATATGCACGAAGCTATCTCGAGAACCGTTGATCGCACCTGGAAAATTCCGGTGCCATCGGCTTCAGCTCGTCGAAATACACCGAGCAAAGAAGTTTGAAACAGCTGTGAACTGTTGCGGGTGAGTTATATCCAAGTTTAGCTATTACTAAGAAAAATTTTCTGATATGAACGAAGCTATCTCGAGAACCGTTGATCGCACCTGGAAAATTCCGGTGCCATCGGCTTCAGCTCGTCGACATACACCTAGTAAAGAAGTTTAAAACAGCTGTGAACTGTTGCGGGGGAGTTATATCCAAGTTTATCTATTACTAAGAAAAATTTTCTGATATGAACGAAGCTATCTCGAGAACCGTTGATCGCGCCTGAAAAACTCCTGTTTCATCGGCTTCGGTAGGACGAAATACACCTAGTAAGATGTTTAGCAACGGCTGTGAATTGTTGTGGGTGAGTTACAGCCAACTTTATCTTTTACTATGGAAAATTTTCTGATATGAACGAAGCTATCTCGAGAGCCGTTGATCGCACCTGGAAAATTCCATTGCCATCGGCTTCAGCTCGTCGAAATACACCTAGTAAAGAAGTTTGAAACAGCTGTGAACTGTTGCGGGTGAGTTATATCCAAGTTTAGCTATTACTAAGAACAATTTACTGATATGAACGAAGCTATCTCGAGAACCGTTGATCGCACCTGGAAAATTCCGGTGCCATCGACTTAAGGTCATCGAAATACACCTAGTAAAGAAGTTTAAAACAGCTGTGATCTGTTGCGGGTGAGTTATATCCAAGTTTAGCTATTACTAAGAAAAATTTTCTGATATGCACGAAGCTATCTCGAGAACCGTTGATCGCACCTGGAAAATTCCGGTGCCATCGGCTTCAGCTCGTCGGAATACACCGAGCAAAGAAGTTTGAAACAGCTGTGAACTGTTGCGGGTGAGTTATATCCAAGTTTAGCTATTACTAAGAAAAATTTTCTGATATGAACGAAGCTATCTCGAGAACCGTTGATGGCACCTGGAAAATTCCGGTGCCATCGGCTTCAGCTCGTCGAAATACACCGAGCAAAGAAGTTTGAAACAGCTGTGAACTGTTGCGGGTGAGTTATATCCAAGTTTAGCTATTACTAAGAAAAATTTTCTGATATGAACGAAGCTATCTCGAGAACCGTTGATCGCACCTGGAAAATTCCGGTGCCATCGGCTTCAGCTCGTCGACATACACCTAGTAAAGAAGTTTAAAACAGCTGTGAACTGTTGCGGGGGAGTTATATCCAAGTTTATCTATTACTAAGAAAAATTTTCTGATATGAACGAAGCTATCTCGAGAACCGTTGATCGCACCTGGAAAATTCCGGTGCCATCGGCTTCAGCTCGTCGAAATACATCGAGCAAAGACGTTTCAAACAGCTGTGAACCGTTGTGGGTGCGTTATATCCAAGTTTAGCTATTACTAAGAACAATTTACTGATATGAACGAAGCTATCTCGAGAACCGTTGATCGCACCTGGAAAATTCCGGTGCCATCGACTTCAGCTCATCGAAATACACCTAGTGAAGAAGTTTAAAACAGCTTTGATCTGTTGCGGGTGAGTTATATCCAAGTTTAGCTATTACTAAGAAAAATTTTCTGATATGCACGAAGCTATCTCGAGAACCGTTGATCGCACCTGGAAAATTCCGGTGCCATCGGCTTCAGCTCGTCGGAATACACCGAGCAAAGAAGTTTGAAACAGCTGTGAACTGTTGCGGGTGAGTTATATACAAGTTTAGCTATTACTAAGAAAAATTTTCTGATATGAACGAAGCTATCTCGAGAACCGTTGATAGCACCTGGAAAATTCCGGTGCCATCGGCTTCAGCTCGTCGAAATACACCGAGCAAAGAAGTTTGAAACAGCTGTGAACTGTTGCGGGTGAGTTATATCCAAGTTTAGCTATTACTAAGAAAAATTTTCTGATATGAACGAAGCTATCTCGAGAACCGGTGATCGCACCTGGAAAATTCCGGTGCCATCGGCTTCAGCTCGTCGGCATACACCTAGTAAAGAAGTTTAAAACAGCTGTGAACTGTTGCGGGTGAGTTATATCCAAGATTAGCTATTACTATGAAAAATTTTCTGATATGAACGAAGTTATCTCGAGAACCGTTGATCGCACCTGGAAAATTCCGGTGCCATCGGCTTCAGCTCGTCGAAATACACCTAGTAAAGAAGTTTAAAACAGCATTGAACTGTTGCGGGGGAGTTATATCCAAGTTTATCTATTACTAAGAAAAATTTTCTGATATGAACGAAGCTATCTCGAGAACCGTTGATCGCGCCTGAAAAACTCCTGTTTCATCGGCTTCGGTAGGACGAAATACACCTAGTAAGATGTTTAGCAAAGGCTGTGAATTGTTGTGGGTGAGTTACAGCCAACTTTATCTTTTACTATGAAAAATTTTCTGATATGAACGAAGTTATCTCGAGCGCCGTTGATCGCACCTGGAAAATTCCATTGCCATCGGCTTCAGCTCGTCGAAATACACCTAGTAAAGAAGTTTGAAACAGCTGTGAACTGTTGCGGGTGAGTTATATCCAAGTTTAGCTATTACTAAGAAAAATTTTCTGATATGAACGAAGCTATCTCGAGAACCGTTGATCGCACCTGGAAAATTCCGGTGCCATCGGCTTCAGCTCGTCGACATACACCTAGTAAAGAAGTTTAAAACAGCTGTGAACTGTTGCGGGGGAGTTATATCCAAGTTTATCTATTACTAAGAAAAATTTTCTGATATGAACGAAGCTATCTCGAGAACCGTTGATCGCGCCTGAAAAACTCCTGTTTCATCGGCTTCGGTAGGACGAAATACACCTAGTAAGATGTTTAGCAACGGCTGTGAATTGTTGTGGGTGAGTTACAGCCAACTTTATCTTTTACTATGGAAAATTTTCTGATATGAACGAAGTTATCTCGAGAGCCGTTGATCGCACCTGGAAAATTCCATTGCCATCGGCTTCAGCTCGTCGAAATACACCTAGTAAAGAAGTTTGAAACAGCTGTGAACTGTTGCGGGTGAGTTATATCCAAGTTTAGCTATTACTAAGAAAAATTTTCTGATATGAACGAAGCTATCTCGAGAACCGTTGATCGCACCTGGAAAATTCCGGTGCCATCGGCTTCAGCTCGTCGAAATACACCTAGTAAAGAAGTTTGAAACAGCTGTGAACTGTTGCGGGTGAGTTATATCCAAGTTTAGCTATTACTAAGAACAATTTACTGATATGAACGAAGCTATCTCGAGAACCGTTGATCGCACCTGGAAAATTCCGGTGCCATCGACTTAAGGTCATCGAAATACACCTAGTAAAGAAGTTTAAAACAGCTGTGATCTGTTGCGGGTGAGTTATATCCAAGTTTAGCTATTACTAAGAAAAATTTTCTGATATGCACGAAGCTATCTCGAGAACCGTTGATCGCACCTGGAAAATTCCGGTGCCATCGGCTTCAGCTCGTCGGAATACACCGAGCAAAGAAGTTTGAAACAGCTGTGAACTGTTGCGGGTGAGTTATATCCAAGTTTAGCTATTACTAAGAAAAATTTTCTGATATGAACGAAGCTATCTCGAGAACCGGTGATCGCACCTGGAAAATTCCGGTGCCATCGGCTTCAGCTCGTCGAAATACATCGAGCAAAGACGTTTTAAACAGCTGTGAACCGTTGTGGGTGCGTTATATCCAAGTTTAGCTATTACTAAGAAAAATTTTCTGATATGCACGAAGCTATCTCGAGAACCGTTGATCGCACCTGGAAAATTCCGGTGCCATCGGCTTCAGCTCGTCGAAATACACCGAGCAAAGAAGTTTGAAACAGCTGTGAACTGTTGCGGGTGAGTTATATCCAAGTTTAGCTATTACTAAGAAAAATTTTCTGATATGAACGAAGCTATCTCGAGAACCGTTGATCGCACCTGGAAAATTCCGGTGCCATCGGCTTCAGCTCGTCGACATACACCTAGTAAAGAAGTTTAAAACAGCTGTGAACTGTTGCGGGGGAGTTATATCCAAGTTTATCTATTACTAAGAAAAATTTTCTGATATGAACGAAGCTATCTCGAGAACCGTTGATCGCGCCTGAAAAACTCCTGTTTCATCGGCTTCGGTAGGACGAAATACACCTAGTAAGATGTTTAGCAACGGCTGTGAATTGTTGTGGGTGAGTTACAGCCAACTTTATCTTTTACTATGGAAAATTTTCTGATATGAACGAAGCTATCTCGAGAGCCGTTGATCGCACCTGGAAAATTCCATTGCCATCGGCTTCAGCTCGTCGAAATACACCTAGTAAAGAAGTTTGAAACAGCTGTGAACTGTTGCGGGTGAGTTATATCCAAGTTTAGCTATTACTAAGAACAATTTACTGATATGAACGAAGCTATCTCGAGAACCGTTGATCGCACCTGGAAAATTCCGGTGCCATCGACTTAAGGTCATCGAAATACACCTAGTAAAGAAGTTTAAAACAGCTGTGATCTGTTGCGGGTGAGTTATATCCAAGTTTAGCTATTACTAAGAAAAATTTTCTGATATGCACGAAGCTATCTCGAGAACCGTTGATCGCACCTGGAAAATTCCGGTGCCATCGGCTTCAGCTCGTCGGAATACACCGAGCAAAGAAGTTTGAAACAGCTGTGAACTGTTGCGGGTGAGTTATATCCAAGTTTAGCTATTACTAAGAAAAATTTTCTGATATGAACGAAGCTATCTCGAGAACCGTTGATGGCACCTGGAAAATTCCGGTGCCATCGGCTTCAGCTCGTCGAAATACACCGAGCAAAGAAGTTTGAAACAGCTGTGAACTGTTGCGGGTGAGTTATATCCAAGTTTAGCTATTACTAAGAAAAATTTTCTGATATGAACGAAGCTATCTCGAGAACCGTTGATCGCACCTGGAAAATTCCGGTGCCATCGGCTTCAGCTCGTCGACATACACCTAGTAAAGAAGTTTAAAACAGCTGTGAACTGTTGCGGGGGAGTTATATCCAAGTTTATCTATTACTAAGAAAAATTTTCTGATATGAACGAAGCTATCTCGAGAACCGTTGATCGCACCTGGAAAATTCCGGTGCCATCGGCTTCAGCTCGTCGAAATACATCGAGCAAAGACGTTTCAAACAGCTGTGAACCGTTGTGGGTGCGTTATATCCAAGTTTAGCTATTACTAAGAACAATTTACTGATATGAACGAAGCTATCTCGAGAACCGTTGATCGCACCTGGAAAATTCCGGTGCCATCGACTTCAGCTCATCGAAATACACCTAGTGAAGAAGTTTAAAACAGCTTTGATCTGTTGCGGGTGAGTTATATCCAAGTTTAGCTATTACTAAGAAAAATTTTCTGATATGCACGAAGCTATCTCGAGAACCGTTGATCGCACCTGGAAAATTCCGGTGCCATCGGCTTCAGCTCGTCGGAATACACCGAGCAAAGAAGTTTGAAACAGCTGTGAACTGTTGCGGGTGAGTTATATACAAGTTTAGCTATTACTAAGAAAAATTTTCTGATATGAACGAAGCTATCTCGAGAACCGTTGATAGCACCTGGAAAATTCCGGTGCCATCGGCTTCAGCTCGTCGAAATACACCGAGCAAAGAAGTTTGAAACAGCTGTGAACTGTTGCGGGTGAGTTATATCCAAGTTTAGCTATTACTAAGAAAAATTTTCTGATATGAACGAAGCTATCTCGAGAACCGGTGATCGCACCTGGAAAATTCCGGTGCCATCGGCTTCAGCTCGTCGGCATACACCTAGTAAAGAAGTTTAAAACAGCTGTGAACTGTTGCGGGTGAGTTATATCCAAGATTAGCTATTACTATGAAAAATTTTCTGATATGAACGACGTTATCTCGAGAACCGTTGATCGCACATCTAAAATTTTTGTTCCATCGGCTTCAGCTCGTCGAAATACCCCCGGAAGGAAATTTTCAAACGGCTGCATTCCCTTGTCGGGGAAATAATTGCAGTATTATCCGTTTTGGTGAAATTCGTGCGTTTCAGCAGCTGAAAAACACGTTTTGACGAAAAATTTGTTGAAATCTTGCATTTTGACGCTGTACGACACCGTCGATGGCTGCATGGCATCATTTTGTAGTACCGCACGCATTTTTTATACCGATCCGACGCTGTTTGTTGATTCACATCTTTCGCCCTATGGTCGACGTTCTCCGAAGAACCGTTGATCGCGCCTGAAAAACTCCTGTTTCATCGGCTTCGGTAGGACGAAATACACCTAGTAAGATGTTTAGCAACGGCTGTGAATTGTTGTGGGTGAGTTACAGCCAACTTTATCTTTTACTATGAAAAATTTTCTGATATGAACGAAGTTATCTCGAGAACCGTTGATCGCACATCTAAAATTTTTGTTCCATCGGCTTCAGCTCGTCGAAATACACCTAGTAACGACGTTTGAAACAGCTGTGAACCGTTGCGGGTGTGTTATATCCAAGTTTAGCTATTACTAAGAAAAATTTTTTGATATGAACGAAGCTATCTCGAGAACCGTTGATCGCACCTGGAAAATTCCGGTGCCATCGGCTTCAGCTCGTCGAAATACACCTAGTAAAGAAGTTTGAAACAGCTGTGAACTGTTGCGGGTGAGTTATATCCAAAATTAGCTATTACTATGAAAAATTTTCTGATATGAACGAACCTATCTCGAGAACCGTTGATCGCACCTGGAAAATTCCGGTGCCATCGGCTTCAGCTCGTCGAAATACACCTAGTACAGAAGTTTGAAACAGCTGTGAACTGTTGCGGGTGCGTTATATCCAAGTTTAGCTATTACTAAGAAAAATTTTCTGATATGAACGAAGCTATCTCGAGAACCGTTGATCGCACCTGGAAAATTCCGGTGCCATCGGCTTCAGCTCGTCGAAATACATCGAGCAAAGACGTTTCAAACAGCTGTGAACCGTTGTGGGTGCGTTATATCCAAGTTTAGCTATTACTAAGAAAAATTTTCTGATATGAACGAAGCTATCTCGAGAACCGTTGATCGCACATGGAAAATTCCGGTGCCATCGGCTTCAGCTCGTCAAAATACACCTAGTAAAGAAGTTTAAAACAGCTGTGAACTGTTGCGGGTGAGTTATATCCAAGATTAGCTATTACTAAGAAAAATTTTTTGATATGAACGAAGCTATCTCGAGAACCGTTGATCGCACCTGGAAAATTCCGGTGCCATCGGCTTCAGCTCGTCGAAATACACCTAGTAAAGAAGTTTAAAACAGCTGTGAACTGTTGCGGGTGAGTTATATCCAAAATTAGCTATTACTATGAAAAATTTTCTGATATGAACGAAACTATCTCGAGAACTGTTGATCGCACCTGGAAAATTCCGGTGCCATCGGCTTCAGCTCGTCGAAATACACCTAGTACAGAAGTTTGAAACAGCTGTGAACTGTTGCGGGTGAGTTATATCCAAGTTTAGCTATTACTAAGAAAAATTTTGTGATATGAACGAAGCTATCTCGAGAACCGTTGATCGCACCTCGAAAATTCCGGTGCCATCGGCTTCAGCTCGTCGAAATACATCGAGCAAAGACGTTTCAAACAGCTGTGAACCGTTGTGGGTGCGTTATATCCAAGTTTAGCTATTACTAAGAAAAATTTTCTGATATGAACGAAGCTATCTCGAGAACCGTTGATCGCACCTGGAAAATTCCGGTGCCATCGGCTTCAGCTCGTCGAAATACATCGAGCAAAGACGTTTCAAACAGCTGTGAACCGTTGTGGGTGCGTTATATCCAAGTTTAGCTATTACTAAGAAAAATTTTCTGATATGAACGAAGCTATCTCGAGAACCGTTGATCGCACCTGGAAAATTCCGGTGCCATCGGCTTCAGCTCGTCGAAATACATCGAGCAAAGACGTTTCAAACAGCTGTGAACCGTTGTGGGTGCGTTATATCCAAGTTTAGCTATTACTAAGAAAAATTTTCTGATATGAACGAAGCTATCTCGAGAACCGTTGATCGCACATGGAAAATTCCGGTGCCATCGGCTTCAGCTCGTCAAAATACACCTAGTAAAGAAGTTTAAAACAGCTGTGAACTGTTGCGGGTGAGTTATATCCAAGATTAGCTATTACTATGAAAAATTTTCTGATATGAACGAAGCTATCTCGAGAACCGGTGATCGCACCTGGAAAATTCCGGTTCCATCGGCTTCAGCTCGTCGAAATACCCCCGGAAGGAAATTTTCAAACGGCTGCATTCACTTGTCGGGGAAATAATTGCAGTATTATCCGTTTTGGTGAAATTCGTGCGTTTCAGCAGCTGAAAAACACGTTTTGACGAAAAATTTGTTGAAATCTTGCATTTTGACGCTGTACTACACCGTCGATGGCTGCATGGCATCATTTTGTAGTACCGCACGCATTTTTTATACCGATCCGACGCTGTTTGTTGATTCACATCTTTCGCCCTATGGTCGACGTTCTCCGAAGAACCGTTGATCGCGCCTGAAAAACTCCTGTTTCATCGGCTTCGGTAGGACGAAATACACCTAGTAAGATGTTTAGCAACGGCTGTGAATTGCTGTGGGTGAGTTACAGCCAACTTTATCTTTTACTATGAAAAATTTTCTGATATGAACGAAGTTATCTCGAGAACCGGTGATCGCACCTGGAAAATTCCGGTGCCATCGGCTTCAGCTCGTCGGCATACACCTAGTAACGACGTTTGAAACAGCTGTGAACTGTTGCGGGTGTGTTATATCCAAGTTTAGCTATTACTAAGAAAAATTTTTTGATATGAACGAAGCTATCTCGAGAACCGTTGATCGCACCTGGAAAATTCCGGTGCCATCGGCTTCAGCTCGTCGAAATACACCTAGTAAAGAAGTTTAAAACAGCTGTGAACTGTTGCGGGTGAGTTATATCCAAAATTAGCTATTACTATGAAAAATTTTCTGATATGAACGAAACTATCTCGAGAACCGTTGATCGCACCTGGAAAATTCCGGTGCCATCGGCTTCAGCTCGTCGAAATACACCGAGCATAGAAGTTTGAAACAGCTGTGAACTGTTGCGGGTGAGTTATATCCAAGTTTAGCTATTACTAAGAAAAATTTTCTGATATGAACGAAGCTATCTCGAGAACCGTTGATCGCACCTGGAAAATTCCGGTGCCATCGGCTTCAGCTCGTCGAAATACACCGAGCAAAGAAGTTTGAAACAGCTGTGAACTGTTGCGGGTGAGTTATATCCAAGATTAGCTATTACTATGAAAAATTTTCTGATATGAACGAAGTTATCTCGAGAACCGTTGATCGCACCTGGAAAATTCCGGTGCCATCGACTTCAGCTCATCGAAATACACCTAGTAAAGAAGTTTAAAACAGCTGTGATCTGTTGCGGGTGAGTTATATCCAAGTTTAGCTATTACTAAGAAAAATTTTCTGATATGCACGAAGCTATCTCGAGAACCGTTGATCGCACCTGGAAAATTCCGGTGCCATCGGCTTCAGCTCGTCGGAATACACCGAGCAAAGAAGTTTGAAACAGCTGTGAACTGTTGCGGGTGAGTTATATCCAAGTTTAGCTATTACTAAGAAAAAGTTTCTGATATGAACGAAGCTATCTCGAGAACCGTTAATCGCACCTGGAAAATTCCGGTGCCATCGGCTTCAGCTCGTCGAAATACACCTAGTAAAGAAGTTTAAAACAGCTGTGAACTGTTGCGGGGGAGTTATATCCAAGTTTAGCTATTACTAAGAAAAATTTTCTGATATGAACGAAGCTATCTCGAGAACCGTTGATCGCGCCTGAAAAACTCCTGTTTCATCGGCTTCGGTAGGACGAAATACACCTAGTAAGATGTTTAGCAACGGCTGTGAATTGTTGTGGGTGAGTTACAGCCAACTTTATCTTTTACTATGAAAAATTTTCTGATATGAACGAAGTTATCTCGAGAGCCGTTGATCGCACCTGGAAAATTCCGGTGCCATCGGCTTCAGCTCGTCGGAATACACCGAGCAAAGAAGTTTGAAACAGCTGTGAACTGTTGCGGGTGAGTTATATCCAAGTTTAGCTATTACTAAGAAAAAGTTTCTGATATGAACGAAGCTATCTCGAGAACCGTTAATCGCACCTGGAAAATTCCGGTGCCATCGGCTTCAGCTCGTCGAAATACACCTAGTAAAGAAGTTTGAAACAGCTGTGAACTGTTGCGGGTGAGTTATATCCAAGTTTAGCTATTACTAAGAAAAATTTTCTGATATGAACGAAGCTATCTCGAGAACCGTTGATAGCACCTGGAAAATTCCGGTGCCATCGGCTTCAGCTCGTCGAAATACACCGAGCAAAGAAGTTTGAAACAGCTGTGAACTGTTGCGGGTGAGTTATATCCAAGTTTAGCTATTACTAAGAAAAATTTTCTGATATGAACGAAGCTATCTCGAGAACCGGTGATCGCACCTGGAAAATTCCGGTGCCATCGGCTTCAGCTCGTCGGCATACACCTAGTAAAGAAGTTTAAAACAGCTGTGAACTGTTGCGGGTGAGTTATATCCAAGCTTAGCTATTACTATGAAAAATTTTCTGATATGAACGACGTTATCTCGAGAACCGTTGATCGCACATCTAAAATTTTTGTTCCATCGGCTTCAGCTCGTCGAAATACCCCCGGAAGGAAATTTTCAAACGGCTGCATTCCCTTGTCGGGGAAATAATTGCAGTATTATCCGTTTTGGTGAAATTCGTGCGTTTCAGCAGCTGAAAAACACGTTTTGACGAAAAATTTGTTGAAATCTTGCATTTTGACGCTGTACGACACCGTCGATGGCTGCATGGCATCATTTTGTAGTACCGCACGCATTTTTTATACCGATCCGACGCTGTTTGTTGATTCACATCTTTCGCCCTATGGTCGACGTTCTCCGAAGAACCGTTGATCGCGCCTGAAAAACTCCTGTTTCATCGGCTTCGGTAGGACGAAATACACCTAGTAAGATGTTTAGCAACGGCTGTGAATTGTTGTGGGTGAGTTACAGCCAACTTTATCTTTTACTATGAAAAATTTTCCGATATGAACGAAGTTATCTCGAGAACCGTTGATCGCACATCTAAAATTTTTGTTCCATCGGCTTCAGCTCGTCGAAATACACCTAGTAACGACGTTTGAAACAGCTGTGAACTGTTGCGGGTGTGTTATATCCAAGTTTAGCTATTACTAAGAAAAATTTTTTGATATGAACGAAGCTATCTCGAGAACCGTTGATCGCACCTGGAAAATTCCGGTGCCATCGGCTTCAGCTCGTCGAAATACACCTAGTAAAGAAGTTTGAAACAGCTGTGAACTGTTGCGGGTGAGTTATATCCAAAATTAGCTATTACTATGAAAAATTTTCTGATATGAACGAAACTATCTCGAGAACCGTTGATCGCACCTGGAAAATTCCGGTGCCATCGGCTTCAGCTCGTCGAAATACACCTAGTAAAGAAGTTTGAAACAGCTGTGAACTGTTGCGGGTGAGTTATATCCAAGATTAGCTATTACTATGAAAAATTTTCTGATATGAACGACGTTATCTCGAGAACCGTTGATCGCACATCTAAAATTTTTGTTCCATCGGCTTCAGCTCGTCGAAATACCCCCGGGAAATTTTCAAACGGTTGCATTCACTTGTCGGGGAAATAATTGCAGTATTATCCGTTTTGGTGAAATTCGTGCGTTTCAGCAGCTGAAAAACACGTTTTGACGAAAAATTGGTTGAAATCTTGCATTTTGACGCTGTACGACACCGTCGATGGCTGCATGGCATCATTTTGTAGTACCGCACGCATTTTTTATACCGATCCGACGCTGTTTGTTGATTCACATCTTTCGCCCTATGGTCGACGTTCTCCGAAGAACCGTTGATCGCGCCTGAAAAACTCCTGTTCCATCGGCTTCAGCTCGTCGAAATACACCTAGTAACGACGTTTGAAACAGCTGTGAACTGTTGCGGGTGTGTTATATCCAAGTTTAGCTATTACTAAGAAAAATTTTTTGATATGAACGAAGCTATCTCGAGAACCGTTGATCGCACCTGGAAAATTCCGGTGCCATCGGCTTCAGCTCGTCGAAATACACCTAGTAAAGAAGTTTAAAACAGCTGTGAACTGTTGCGGGTGAGTTATATCCAAAATTAGCTATTACTATGAAAAATTTTCTGATATCAACGAAACTATCTCGAGAACCGTTGGTCGCACCTGGAAAATTCCGGTGCCATCGGCTTCAGCTCATCGAAATACACCTAGTACAGAAGTTTGAAACAGCTGTGAGTAGTAAGTGGGCACGATTGGCGAATTTTCTTCCAGGAATCGCCCCCCCTTCCCCCTTTTTCCAGACGTGTCCGAACACGTTTTCCCCATTGTCCTTTGAGGAGGACGTCGCCGCTCTAGGGCCCCCTGGGGTGAGGGTCCCCAAAAAATGTCATTGTTCGACAGGAAGTGGGTGGTGGGTGGGTGGCAAGGAATGCGGGCAGGTCCCAAAACGCCTGAAAGCATTCCATTGTTATGCAATGGAATGTCGTTCACGTGTTAAGGGAAACTGGCCCATTATTTTTTTTTAGATGGAGGATTGCGCAATGCCCTGGCATGAATGGCGCAGTATATGAATGCTTTTTTTTTTTACAGGTTTTTTAGGGTAATAAATTTTCCCTTTCTATGGAAGACCGTTGGAAAAATTCTCAACGATGTCTCCTTTTTTTTTGACTATGTTTTTCTCTCTCTTTTAGTGCATGTTGTTTCCTTTTAAAAGGTTTTTTTTTTTATTTAAAGATAAAAAATGTTTTTTGCCTTCCGTCTTTTTTATACCTGAAAAGATGTTGAGGGTTTTTGTAATAAATAATTAAACATAGGGTTTAAATTTCATCTTTTTTTTTTATATTTCATAAAATCGTAGGTTCCATTTTACAAATGAGTTACATAAAATCATATGTGTATGGTTTTTCAATATGAGGGCATTCTGTAAGCCCCTCCCGCGAATTTATCCAAATAATTGTAACAATTATGGAATAATTCTCCAAATAATTGATACAAATAACCAAGATTTTCGTGGGGTATTGTACGTCGAAGATCATCGCGAGCCAAGAGATAAATTTCCTCGAAATTTACGCGTATGCGATGATGAAGATCCTCCGTGGCAGGCATTCTATTATAATCCATATAATTCATAGCAATTCCTTTAATTGATTGTACAAGCGATTCCTTATATTCCTTGAGAGGCAATGTCTCCAAGAAATCCAGCCACTGATTAATCCATGCAGCCTTGTTTTTCAATGTAATGATGCTCTGTCCCATCATCATTATGGGAGTCTGATTTGCATCATCATTGCGAACAAAGGTCACGCAGGGATTTTCAAAACTGCGGTGGAATTTCACGTTTATGGCCCCAAATTCCTTTGCAGGTAGATTGTGGTTGATCTTTGGGTGGAACTTCTCAGGGTCAAAGTAATCGGTTACAGCATCCAAATCGTTGAAAAAAAGGGTCCATTCTTCTCGTGTCATTGACAATATGGCGCGTTTCGGGCGTACGCCCATAAATTGCACAACCGGGACGAATTGACCGAAACACGTAAATTTTAAGCCGACACGAATTTGTTTTGTCTCTGATCTATTCAAAGATATAACTTGAGACAAGACCACATGCTGTTCAGCATCACTGAATCCCTTTTGTTTGTTGCTCTCCATGTTGAAAAAATGAATGGATGAAATCAGGACGACTGAATCAAATCCACCGCGAGCACCCGCGTTTTATAGCGCTACGTATGAGAGTGGAGGGGGCAGAATCCCCCACTATACGCATGACAGACCTATAACCGTCACACATTATCCCCCACCGCAGGGAGTTCTGCGGCGGCGGCGTCACACATGCGCCCCACTTTCGCGGTTTTTGTATGTTGCGCGGTACCCCCCACTCTTACCATGGAACCTTCCTATACCGATTTTTTTTGTTAAATCGAGTGACGCGTTTGTTGTCATTCGTTAAAAGGCATTGCAATAGTAAAAATGTCTAAAAACTTTGAAAGTTACGATTTAGAGTCCCTTAAAAAATATCTCGCGGGTCGCGAATCGTATGAGGGACGACAAAAGCCTCAATTTCGCCAGAAAAGAGTACGCGTATGTGTTGACAAAAATATACCGATGATGATTACCTAGATAGTGATGACATGTGCAGTCCAACAAAAGCGCGGAAAATCGCGATAGGGTCAGGATTGGAATGCGAAGTGGAAGATTTCCTTGTTGATCCTTCTTGTGTATGCAAATATAAATTTCTCGATGAAATATGGAATAAAATCCATATCAGATATCGCAGGGATAAATTACACTCTCAAGATGAGGGCATAGACATGTGTACGACTTTTAAAATATGTTACAATGAAGAACCTGCAGAATCTAATAAAGAAATCGAATCGAATTTTCAAATGAGATATAATCCTCCATCCTTGAGAAGCATTGCAATCGCGAATTTATTAAATGGAAAGAAATATGCGAAAAATGCAAAAACTTTGGCTGTGGTTACTAAAGCAATTGTGCATAATAGTGATGTATTATTATATAAAATGTCGAAGTCAAATGGTTTTTTCGACTGCATAGAACACACAAGATTATGCAAAGCAGGAGTGGGGGAAAAACTCTATTGGTACTACTTTTTTAGGGCGTGTGAGGAAGAATATTATCTCCCTGCGGGGGAGGAGACATTGGTCTACAAGAAAGGAAATGGGCCAATCATTGACCTTTCCTTTCAATAGTCAACAAATGCAAAACAAGTGGAGGGGGGGGGGCGAAAAAAAGGAAAACTCGAGCATCCGCCCCCATCAGGTATGCAAAGGACCCCCCACCAAGGGCAAATCTTCAAAAAAGTGTGGAAAACTTAGCCCCTCCTCCTCTAAACTAGGGATGCATCAAGGACCCCAGTGAGATCATTTTACTGCATTTACGTTTTTTACGTCAAAATGACATCAAGTCAAATGAACTCATCTCCAAAATCCAGTTATCAATCAGGTTATCAGCCTGGAACTTTTAAACCTAAAAAATCTAAATATGGTGGAAACAAGGCCAATCAAAACGGAATTAAGATAATTAGTGATCGTGTAGTGCAATATAACAGTGATGAGAAAAGATCAATTGAAAAAATAGTGAAAAATGTGAAACTCCAACGACGTGAAATTTCCAAGACAGCCCCTGTCATAAATATTGACTTTGACCTCCAAACGGTTGAAAAGATGAAGAAAAAAAACTCAACCAGACGATTGGGCCATAAATCAGCCGGTAGCACTCAAAGTGGCTCTAAAATCCTGAAAGTCAATAATAAAAAAACAAGTGAAATCATGCAAGTGAGTACAGAAGAAAAAAAGTTATGGATTAATATGTTAGAAAAAGATCTTGATTTATTCAATCAAGTGCACTACATTGATAAGAAAAAGGATCTGAATAAAATACAGGCTCGCGAAAAACGTTTAAAACTCGCGGAAAAAAAGAAGGCCGACTTTATCGCTCGCGAAAAACGTCGCGAACTAGCTAAGGAAAAACAAAGACAATTTAGAGCTCGCGAATCAGAAAAAAATCGATCCAAGGACAACACATCGAAGGATATCATCCCTGAGCCCATGATGGAATTGGATTCATCGATCGAGATCATTCCCAGCACTCCATCAGTCATCAATTTAATCCTGGAACGCGAGGGTGAAGATGCTCAGCTTGGACCATTGAATTTCGCGACCTCAACCCCGAAAAGTAAATATTCAATCAATCAATCATATGAATTTTGAGATTAGATTGATTTAAGCTAATCTTGTATTTTTTTTCATTTCAGAACCGCGAAAAACTATCGAGGAAATCGAGGCCGTTCTAGTCGCGTTGGGCGCGAATCTAGAACAAAGGAATCGCGGGGACGATTACGAAGGGCGATGGGCTCCAACGCAGCGCCAAAAAGAGCTTGATCAAATTGCGATGCAACTGGATCAAAGCGGGGATGATGATGATGAAGGATTGGTCATCCAGAGTCTTGATTTCACCCCGTTATCACCCAGTAACCGTTCGGGTTAAAAATTCATTAAACATGTCTGTATTTTTTTGAATACCTGAAATAAAAGTCATACATTTTATTGCATTACCTGTGAGTCTTGACTTTTTTTTATTGCTAGGCAAGACCCAATATTCCCTCTCCTGTCCCCAGCCCTTTTTTTTCACGTAGAAGCTAGGAGAAATTTCTCTCTCGCTTCTTCTTCGTCGGCGTCCTGTAGTCTTTCGTTTATTGTCTCTTTCCTTCTCGTTGTTTAGAGGGTTTAGAGAACAATTTTGACTTTTTCCTCGTCTTTCCTACATAAATCCTTACCCCCATCTCCCTCTAACTTACGGTTTAGAGGGTTGAGGGCGAAATAGTGGGGCAGAAGTTATATAAACCGTGAGGTTCCACTACTCGCCCTCTTTCACCATCACCATCCCCGACGACTAGTGCCTCGTCAAGTTTTAGTGTCTTTTTCGTGTTTTTTTGATTTTATTTAAAAAAAAATGGTGAAAGTGACGTGTGCAGGAGCCTGCCAGGAGGATTACGTCCGCGAGGTAAGTTTTTTTTTTTTTAAATATTTATTTGTGCATGTTTTTCGTGGGGTTTCGCGGTTTTTGGTGCGTGACGTTTTTCTCGCGATTTTTTATATGTGTTTCGCGTTTTTTTTTTTAAATTTTCATTTTTTCGCGTCTGTGGGCTCATTTCGCGTATTTTTATATTCTTGGGTTTTTTTTTTTTGGTTTTCATTTCGCGTATTTTTATATTGTTTAAATGTCGGCATGCCTATACGTTTCGCGTTTTTTTTTTAAATTTCAAATCCGCGTATATTTTCATTTTAATTTTTGCTGTTTTAGTTTTTGATTTTTTTTTGTTTTTCGTTTGTTTTAGTTTTAAATTCATTTTGTGCGTTTTAGTTTTTCAATTTTTCGTTTGTTTTTAGTTTTTAGATTTTTCGTTTTTCGTTTGTTTTAGTTTTTTAGTTTGTTAAATTCATTCTTCTTCTCTTTGTTTTTTTAATTTTTAAATTCATTCATTCTGTTTATCTTTTTTTAATTTTTAATTCATTGTGTTGTTTTTCAATTTACAGATGCTGGCCACCAGGAGGGAGAGAGCCTACCTGAGGGAGGCAAATACGTGGCTGCGCTGGGAGGACGCAGAGGGTGAATCCCTGGAAGGCGAAAACATTTTCGCCATCCAGGATTTGCACGCCAGGGCCGCCAAATAGTTGGCGGATGTCGAGGACGAGGCCTTCATGGTAAGTTTTTGACTCTCTCTCTCTCTCTCTCTCTCTCTCTATTCCCTTTATCCCCTCTAACCCCTTCCTGTCATTCCTTTCCTGAAATACCCCCTTTTTTCCTCATTTTCTTATAAATATTTAATATTAATTTTTTTCTGTTACAGCGCGGAGCTCACTGGGAGGGAGGTGTCGGCCCAGACACCCCGAGAGCGCGGTGGATCCGCGCTCTGAGGCGCGAGTCGCGCCAGTTCGAGGCCGAGGGTGAGCAGGCGCTCACCCTGTACGACGTGTGGGATGCCTGGAGTCTCAGGATCCTCTTCGGGGAGGAGCCCGCCCAGCCTGACCTGATGGAGGAGGACTGGTCCCTGGAGCAGTGGGACTGAGACCCCTGCCCCCCCCCTCCAACTTGATTTAAATTTAAAAAAAAATGTATTTTTAATTTTAAGTTTTTTTAAAAATAAAACAAAATTTAAAAATCAATATTTACTTGTTTATTTATTTATTTATTTCCCTTAGCTTTAAATTAGAAAATAAAATTAGGAAAAACAAAAAAAAAAAAAATTTGTATTTTAGTTTTAAGTTTTATTTTTTAATAAAATTTTTTTTAATATAAATATTTTCTTTTTTCTATTTTTATTTATTTCCCTCGATTTCTTTCCCTTAGTTTTAAGTTTAAATATTAAGAAAAAAAGTATTTTAGAGTTAGATTTATTATTATTATTAATTGTATTTTAGTTTTAAGTTTTTTAATAAAAAGTTTTTTTTTTTAAATAAATATTTGTTGTCTTTCTTTTTTAAACACTTACTTCTTTTATTTTTAAATTATTATTAAATAGGAAATGGGTGGTGGGAATAAGCGTAAAGAGAATTTTTTCAATTTTTATTCATTTATTTATTTATTTCTTCGTATAAATTACATTTTTCTTACAGATAATTTTAATTTTCGCGGGCCGCGGGTTTTTGAAACTTCGTATTTCAATTCGAAATACGAACGGCTAAAAACCCGACAGTCAAAGCTGACGGTGGCGCCCCCCTTAGAATCGGTAACCCCTCCCAGAAACGTAGATTCCCAGAATTCCACAGTGTCGGTAAAAACGTAGGGCCGCCTCCTGACACCAGGAGGCTCTGCGCACATGTAAACACTGTAGGGCCCCATTTTTTAAAAAATTAATATCTAATGAACAAATAAACTTAAAAATATGTAATTTGGATATTAATTATCAACAAACGATTCCCTATCCCTTAATAATAACTATTCGAGTCTACAAATAAATATTAAGCGAGTGAAGGAATAGCCCCTACTCATTAAATTGTTTAATTAATTATTAAATAATGCAGGCCTACAAACGTTTTTCGTGCATAACAATATTATACAAAACTACTACAATCAATCTAAATTGATAAAATACTTAATTTTCAAATAAACAGTGCGCGCCAACTAGCAGCGGTTAAATCGCGGTTTTTTGAAACCATAGGGCAGTGTCGCGAAACCATCAAGCCGCCGTTTTGGGCCTGTCGCACGTACGATCTTACTCTCAGGTTTCGTGATGACGTCATGATACACTGTCCGACGAATACCATGATAGTCGATCTGGTAGGGATCTGCTTTATCGACAACGAGCGCGCGAATCGAGTCGTAATGAATTTGTTTACGCGATTCATAATTCAGTCTAACCCCTTTTATTTTTCTAACTTCCGCCATACTACCGTCCGGTTTTTTTACGCGATAAGTATAAAATTTAGGCCCCCCAGAGACAAAAGAAGTAATGAAACTTCCTTCTCCGTAGCCCTCTACTTCGTCGGTCAAATCCCCTAGAAAATTCCCTAGCGGTAATTCATTTGATCCATCGCTGACGTAAATTACCGAATCTGTATCATAATATAAAACACGTTCTTGCTGTTTTTCTAGATAAGAATATAACTTTAGACGCGCGTGAGCGGTTGTATAAGCCGCAATAACAACATTAGCCTTAGTGGACATTTCCGCGGCTTCATTTAAATGTTTCCAGGACATGAAGAGAGTGTCGTTATCGACAGGAACAAGTCCTGTTACTTCAATTTCACTATTAAACATTATATTTACAAATTCCTCATGTGTTCGAATAATAGCTTTTTTTGTCAAGTTCTCCCTCTCCCCAAATTTACCCCAGAGACAGTTTAAACAAAGTTTTGCTACGGCTCTCAATCCGGCATTCTTTTGAATTTTATCTTTGTCAAGTTTTATACCTTCTCGCGTCTCATATTCAGCAATATATCTATTCTTTGATTCATCATCTACACACTCAGCAGGCCAATCCGAAGCCTCTTGTTTTATTTTCAAAAAAGTGTTAATGTATTCGGCAAATAATCCACCTGTTCGCGTCACAGGATTATAACGCGTAGTACTCTTATACTCCCAAAGCTCACTGATTTCTAATATTTTGTACCCCATTTCTACGGCTTTACGAAGTTCTGGAGCGACCCAAGTTCCCAAAAATTCGCGAGCAGCGGGATCATCATGAGGGCAATTGTCTTGTACAAGATCATCGCAGCATGATCGACAGAGAGGGAACAGTAACTTTCCATGGGCTTTTACTGGTAAAACAGGGTGAAATAATTGGCGAGGGGGTAAAACGCGACATTTCACGAGACCTTCTATCCGCGAAATATTATTATTAGGGCATATAAGCTGACAATCACGCCCCACATGGACAGTGGGATGGCCAATCGGGAAAACCCCTGTCTTTAAAACGTATGGGTATAACGAACAAACATCAACATAGCGAATTTTCTCATTATCTTTTACGTCATAATGTGTTACGGTATTTCCTGTTCGTCCCCCGAAAAATGCATCGCGCGGATCCAGCGCTATAAACATTTGCTGATCAACGTTTTCTACAAAATTCGCCAACACATGATCTGTCTTTTTTTGACGAATAAAATCGCATTCCCACATTTCAACGACTTCATAACCCGAGTGTCGCAATTCCCGTGTAATCGCCCCTGTTCTCTCATATCGACTCTCTAGTGTATCCTTGTGACTCAACTCTTTATCTCTATTGAATTTGAAACACCGTGGGCATCCGTGCCAATAACATCCGTGGAACTGATATGCATATTTCTTATTATTATTCGCGGTATCCTCCCAAAAACCATCTAGACGCAGGCCTGAAGTTGTTCTGTGCTCACGAGTTCGTCCGGCATGTATTATTCGATGATTCTCGCAATGTTCGCGCCACAAGAGCCATTCAATTGCGATTTTCGACTGCGTTTTCCCTAACCGATATCCTCCCTGAAGAATAATGCCTATCTGCTTGTCTTTTAAGAAATTTGTTTGAAAAATACGCATGCATGTAGACGCAAGCGTTACACACTCTGTAAAAGGACATACATTTCCAGCATTCATAATCAGTTTTCGAAATTCAACACAGGCTCGTCTCAAAATTGTAACATCAAGTCTGCAATAATGAAGAATTTCTTTACCAAAATCAAATTCATAATCTTCTTCGACGCGGTCATTATACCACGATAAGAATTTTTCACGATCTTGGACACCCATAGTGTCAGCACCATAATATTTTCTATCAGGTATAGGCCCTACGTAGTTTTGATTGTCTTTTGTATTGAAAAAATGTGGAAAATAACCTTTCGCTATATTCCCCAATCCAAAAGCTTTCGGTAAACTTGCAAGAGCCATGTGAAAATAAATTAAACTGTCTATAAATTTATTATCCCCAAAATCCATCAAGATAATGTTTGTTCCGTTAATTATCGCTTTAATTTGACTGTTAATGCGTTTCATGACGTCTCTCAAAACGAATTGTGAATCATAGCCTTTCGCGTTATGTGCAATACAAACTACTTTTTTATACGTCTTACCCATCGACGTGATGTAATCAACAAATCCTCGCACAGGATCCTCACCATCGAAAACATTTTCCCGATGTTTACAAACGCCACATGGATTTCCGTGATTATCGTTGGCGTTCACAATGTCATCGTCGTTCATATCTGCACAGCGGTCACACACAGTTTGTGCAACGCAAAGATTAGGAATGTGTACGTTGACATCTGTAGTTCCTTGCAGAAGCTCATCCTGTCTGGTTTCAAAGTCGTAGAAAACAAACGCCACGCGTTTCAAAGTCAATTTTTTCTTGCTTTTTAAGGTGGGCATATAGCAGAGATGAGAAATATCTTCGTCCTTTTGACATACGTTGCAATAATATTTATGGCACACATGATTCTGAGCTTTGCGATGATCAATTTTCGTATTACATTGTCCACACAATTTTATACAGGGTGTCCCAGAATTGCACGTCCAAACTTTAAACTTAAGTTGGGGGTGAAATTCTGGATCGAAAAGTCCTGAGCGACTTTTTGATCAGATGCACCCTCTTCAAGTTATTGAGGGTTGAAGTTGGACGAATCAGGGGCGTGGAATACCCAGTCGCACGTCGGTGAGAAAAACATGCGAGTGTAGTGGTGTCCCCACCATACCGTACTACTCCCCTGCAGCGGCAGAAAGAGATGACTGATGGCGGATGGCAAGAGGAAGGGGAGGGGAAATAAAAAAAATGAACACCCGCCCGCTACATAATAGTAGATTATGACATGAGGACGATAGGTGGAGGATTGTGAGAAGTGTGAAGTTTGCAGCACGAGGCGTGACAAGTCGCAGTCGAGGCGAGCCGGAGGCTTCGCCCCCCCCCCAGGGAAAAACAGAAATAGACTTAATTAAAAAAAAATTATTCTTTAGAAAAATACATAAACAATATCAACTAAAGAAAACGAATCTTAACGTTTTGCTTAGGTTCTATTGTCCATGGTTGTGTTCATCGAAAGAAGAAATCATACGATTGCAAAATTTATTCACCAAAAAACATTTTATAATTTGTATCAATTTAATTTTATAAAATTTTATAATATTAAAGCATTATTAATCTTTTAGTATTTCGATTAAGGTTCGTTTTCTTTAATTTATCTTGTTTATGTATTTTTCCAAAGAATAATTTTTTTTAAATTAAGCCTATTTCTGTTTTTCACTTTTCATGTTAATCGAAATACCAAAAGATTAATAAGTGCTTTAATATTATAAAATTTTATAAAATTAAATTGATACAAATTATAAAATGTTTTTTGGTGAATAAATTTTGCAATCGTATGATTTCTTCTTTCGATGAACACAACCATGGACAATAGAACCTAAGCAAAACGTTAAGATTCGTTTTCTTTAGTTGATATTGTTTATGTATTTTTCTAAAGAATAATTTTTTTTTAATTAAGTCTATTTCTGTTTTTCCCTGGGGGGGGGCGAAGCCTCCGGCTCGCCTCGACTGCGACTTGTCACGCCTCGTGCTGCAAACTTCACACTTCTCACAATCCTCCACCTATCGTCCTCATGTCATAATCTACTATTATGTAGCGGGCGGGTGTTCATTTTTTTTATTTCCCCTCCCCTTCCTCTTGCCCTCCGCCATCAGTCATCTCTTTCTGCCGCTGCAGGGGAGTAGTACGGTATGGTGGGGACACCACTACACTCGCATGTTTTTCTCACCGACGTGCGACTGGGTATTCCACGCCCCTGATTCGTCCAACTTCAACCCTCAATAACTTGAAGAGGGTGCATCTGATCAAAAAGTCGCTCAGGACTTTTCGATCCAGAATTTCACCGCCAACTTAAGTTTAAAGTTTGGACGTGCAATTCTGGGACACCCTGTATAGTCACAGACGGTGGGGTTATTTCCGCTGAAAGATCCTGGTTTCTTATGATGATCGAAGCACAATTGCCCGTGAAACTCTCGATTACAGTCGTCACACACTATTTTATCAACAATCGTAGAGTCACACGGAGGATTCTTTAAACACCTATCACAAGTCCTATCACAAACATGTCCTGGCGTAGTGTAAGGTTTGTTACAATGCTCGCAATAATACTTCACGCCAAAGAATGAAGGTAAATTTTGGATTGGCTCATAGTGGTTCTCTTCAGGATAATACACAATCGGTAAGGTATATCGGACGGCCATCTTTCTGCTAATCAATTCAGGTGTACCATCGTAGAGCACAGGGTGATCTTTTCCGTTTCTCATGAGGGAATAGACCTTGATAAGGCATCCTTCTTCAGCCAAGTATCGCTGATATTGAGCAACTTCCTGTAGACCACAGCCTTCGTCAGGAGCAATGACTCCTGCCCTTCGAGTTAGTCTTTCGGCCTCCTTACGTTGCATTTTTCCCTTGCATTGCCGGATTGCCTGCCATACCTCGTGAATCTTGCCCTTATCAGCTCTGGTTTTTAATTTTTCTGCATGTGCTTTGGCCACAACAAGTGATCGGGCTAGACACAAGCCATCTTCATTCGAAATCTGAAGGATACATTTTCTACTAAACCCTCTTTTCATGCCGTTTTCAAGGAAACCTTGACCTACCGGGGCTTCAGCCACGTGAAGTTTGATCCAAAACTTATCGGCACATCCGAAACCGTTTGCGCTCTGCGCGATAGAGCTAACAAGATTCCATAGATCTTGAAACTCATATCCTTTGATCGCACGTGGACTTATCCAGGCATTGTCTCTTTGCATATTTGCAAAATTGAATGTAAGGCACATTCGATTCATACCACGCCCTCCAGCCTCAATAATTTTATTATAGACATCACGAAAAGCTTCTTCAACCCAGTCGGCAGGGTCACGACTTTCAGGTAAAGGGTTGATTGCAAACTCCATCACATGTGTGTCGAGTTTGAAACGTGGAAGTCTCTGGCGTGATCGTCGTATTGTCCTTAAGGCCGGCAATCGATTTTCAATCTCTTCTTCGCGGCCATTTTGTTGATCTGAAATTGGGTTTAGTATTTTTCAATAAAAAAATATGCCTAAAATTTTTTCTCGGTATTATAAAAAGGTATGAAGCTAGATACTTACCATTCTGCTGATCTAGTAAATCTAGATTAAACTCTTCAACAGCTTCCAAAACCTTAGGGTCACTCACAACATTTTCACCACCACCACATTGAATATCAAAGAGCGCAGAATTAAAATTTTCGAATAAATCTCCATCAAAATTATTTTCAATGGCAAAATCACCGAATAACTCAAGATCAAAATTATTTATCCAATCAAAATCTCCCTGTGGAGGTGTAGTATTTTCTTCGGACGGGTCACTGGGCCCCGCTAAATCGTTTGGGTCCGACATTGTGAATGTCCCTTGGACGACTGCAGTTAGTGCGAGAAAATTCGGGCTATATTGGGAAAAGTCAGGGGTTTTACTGTTGGCGCCACAGGGGGGCTACTGCACTTCTTCGCCTTTTTTACCTGCCCCCGCCTACGCGCATTGTCCTTGTCCTAGTCATAGGCAAGCCCACTTGACCCCAATACAGGTGCATTACGTCACGCTCCTCTCTCGTATTTTCAAATCCATATTTTCGGATATCGTAAAATTGTATAAAATGATGAGATTTTAGGCATGATTAATCAGAAGGCAATATGGACACGAGGTGGAAACATCCCTTTACTGCAATGATTTGTGGTCCCACGGGTTGTGGAAAAACATTTTTTGTTAAAAGGTTTTTGAAGGAAATTAAGCAAATGTGCGATACACAAATTGAAAAAGTGATCTTTTATTACGCTGAGTGGCAGAATGGATATTCGGATTATGATAATAATTTTGTCGAATTTCGTGAAGGCCTACCAAGATCTGGAGATTTTGATGATAATAAGCCAAAATTGGTTGTCGTGGACGATTTGATGCGGGAATCTTCGAATGGTGCAATAGTTGATTTATTTACAAAAGGAAGCCATCATAAAAATCTCAGTGTAATGTTTCTATCTCAAAATTTATTCCACCAAGGAAAAGGACAGAGAGACATTTCATTGAATACAAATTACATCGTCGTATTTAAAAATCCCAGAGATCGTGCACAAATTGCCCATTTGGCTCGTCAAATATATCCAGAAGATCCAAAATTTCTGCAAGAAGCCTATTTTGATGCAACGTCGGCAGCTCATGGCTATTTGTTGTTAGATTTGAAACAATCGACTCCTGAAAACTGTAGGTTTCGAACCAATGTATTCCCCAGTGATCCCCATCATTATGTTTATATTCCGCGCAAGGATCGCAATATAAAAGGAGGAGGGGCATCACGGAGTGTACCAGTCGTTCATGTGTGATGGCAACGAGAAGTCGTTCTGAAAGCGGCTCTGTTCGCAAGTCGCTGGGAGAAAAAAATACAGCCTTATTACACGCTCTCATCTACGCACCACCCAGGCTACGCCGGGTAATAATACAACACGCTAATAAAGATTTAATTCGCTGCATTTGCGAGTGTGCTTTAAATTTGTTACACGGAAATATTCCTTTGAAAAATTGTGAGAAATCAAAACTGTGCAAACATAAAAAACTATTGAGAAAACTTGCCGATAAAAAACAAAGTTTAAGCAGCAAGAAAAAAATCATTAATCAGAAAGGTGGTTCAATTTTGCCGATGCTACTGGGTCCTCTGATAAGCGCACTTATCTCAGCCATTGTATAAGGATGGAACATGCACGTAAAATGATTCTTGTACCAGAGGAGAGTGTGGAGCGTCTAAAAAAAAAAAATTCTTCACATGTTGATGCTCACCATGTTTTAACGGAATTGGCTAAAGAAATTCAGCCATCAGCGCAAACTCCAGGCACTGTTACAAGCAGATTAGATACCCAGCTATTGGAAATTTTAAATTCGAAAAGCCCTAGAGATGACCATGAAAAATGGAAGTTGTATAACGACGTTCTGAGGCGATATTTGTTTTATACAGAACAAACTAAAACGCCGGTGTTAGAAACGGAGGCCCACGTCGAAACTGAAACCGCTGAACGATACGACCCAAAAGCTATTGTTGCTACTGTACCTAAAGTATATCAGCGAAAAGCCGCTGGTATACTAGAATACATTGGCGCCATTGATACTGCTAACAGACTCAAATGGAATTCAAAAGGACAAGTGACTTTGGATGGACAGACATTTCCTGGTGTCAATATTGTGGATCTCATACAAGATGTTGTCAGAGCACGGAAAACATATTCAGCTAAAGGATGGGAGCATTTTGCCGTTTATCTCCAAAGCCTGAACACCCCTCGGGAGTTTCTGGGTAATCCCAAGTTTCATCAGCCTCCACCAGCATTGCCAGACATTAGGAATCGAAGAGAACCTGAAATTTCAGAGGACGAGAGTTCCGTAGACGAAGATAGAAGAAGGAAAAGCTATAGATCACGCACTCCTCCTGTTCATCGCCCCCGTAAAAACTCGAAAAAAACCCCGGCTTAGTTCTCCCTACACTGCGAAAACCGACAAAGTTACATCATGGCTTCCGTTTTGAACAATGAAAAACTCTCGAGGACATATTTTGACCTTCCAGAGCCTGAGGCATACACAGGGGCTCGAAATATTTTGTCAAAATATAAGAAAGAAATACCTGAAAGTGAAATAAAAAATTGGCTTAATGCTCAGAACACTTATACCCTTCATAGACCCATTAAGCGTAAATTTCCGCGTCTTCATTATACAGTAACCAACATTGATGATGTGTGGGAGGCTGACTTAGTTGAATTGAGATCATTAAAAACATATAATGATGGGGTTTCATATTTACTTGTAGTTATTGATGTCTTGAGTAAATTTGCCTGGGTAGAGCCATTGAAAGACAAATCAGCATCACAGGTTCTTGAAGCTTTCAAACGTATAATGGATACAAATGGAGGGCGCATTCCTGTTTCGATACAAACGGACAAGGGAAAAGAATTTATGGCCAACAGTGTCCAAAAATTTTTTTCTGATAAGAAAATAAAATTTCGTGTTGCACGTAATCCCGACATAAAAGCTGCAGTTGTGGAGCGCTTCAATCGGACATTGAAGGAACGTATGTGGCGTTACTTTACACATAGTCGAACATATAAGTATACAGATGTTTTGAAACAAATTGTCGAGTCTTATAACAACTCGCGACATTCTTCAATAAAGATGGCGCCTGCAGCTGTGACTATGGATAATGCACCATACGTATGGCGTAATATACAAAGTCGATTCAAGACGGAGAAACCACGTAAAGAATCCTTTAAATATAAAGTTGGTGACTATGTACGCATCAGTCGAACGAAAGGCATCTTTGAGAAAGGATATGAAACTAATTGGAGTAAAGAAATATTCAAAATAACGAAAGCCGTTTTCAAACAATCATTGCCGATATACGAGTTGATGGATTTTGCTGACGAACCAATTGAGGGATTTTTCTACGAACCAGAATTGGTGCTTGTCAATAAACCAACGGACAAGGACGAGTTCATAGTGGAACGTGTCATACGCTCCAAGGGAAAAGGAAAAAATAAGCAGGTTCTTGTTCATTGGGAAGGATATCCTGATAAGTTTGATTCTTGGATACCTGCTGCAGAACTGCATGCAATTGGGAAAAAATGAAGAGAAACGAATTTTATATGGTGCTCCCCAGCAACAGCAGCATGAGCTATCATCCTGATAATACAGCATCGAAATTCACGACCTTGCTTCCAAAACAAGTTGAACTGGAAGGAGAATGGGTAGTGGGTCTGAGTGAAATACAGTTTCCTTGCAATTTTTTACATATACGTAATGGAAAAGATTCTCCAATCAATTTCGTTAGTAATTCAACCGACAAAAAGACCAAGACAAACTCGGTACAAACATTTTTTCTACCTACTGCAGTTTTCAAAGATATAACAGATTTAGTGGGGTTCATGAATACTTTTCCGTCTTTGAGTACTCATATCCGATTTGAATATTTAGCGCAACAAGGTTTTGTGAAAATTGTAAAACACTGCAACTCCAGGAACTGCACTAGCACAGTTCATGCAATAGACTTTTCCGATAAAGTATCCGATATGTTGGGATTTGAGAGACGTATACACAGCCTCACACACGCCAGGCCGTATTGTCAAGGATCTTCACCAGCAAGTTTGGCCAGAGGTTTACCTGCGAATTTGTTCATCTACAGCGATCTTTGTGTACCCTCCGTAACAGGTGACGTGCAGTCATCTCTGTTACGAGTGGTACCATTCAGCGCTTCTACGTATACCTATGGGGCCATGCACTGTACTACGTTTTCCACTCCTCATTATATTCCGTTGATGAGGTATTCATTTCGCACAATTGAAATAGATATAAGATGCAATCAGGGTGATATGATTCCATTCGAGTATGGTCCTTTGAACGTGACACTTCATTTCAAGAGGATTGATTGACTAAAAAATTGTTGCCTGTAAAGTCGGTTTTACGGGCGAAGATTTTACGTGACAACGTCTTTTTCTCGGTAGAATATTTATTGATATGAATATAATTAAATTGCACAATAGGAACAAGGAATTGAATGAAAATAAGAATTGCACAAATTTTAACTATAGAAATATATTTTGTTTACTAAAACATTGTACATGTAAACTTAAACTTAACTAACTCCTATTTGAGTGATTTTGTTGAGGATAGGACGATGATACGAGAAATATGAAATGAAAGGAAGTGTTTCTGCTGTAATGTGTCTTGCGAAAGTCAAGTCGATAGTTGTTCCTTTTAACGTAGTTGACTTAGAAACGTTTGATACGCAATCAAGATTATACGTATTTTTCATGAAATTAAGAAACGAGCACACACACACATCCGCACACACAGAATTATTTTCGTCACTATCAACATTTATCAATAGTATGACATAACCTATAAACTCAGTTTCTCAACTTTTGTGTCAATCTAACAATTAATCAATCACTCATAGTTTACGATAATGAAATATCAGTGTACAATTATTTACCTTTATTGTTGTAGTTGTTGTAAATGACGAATCTAAGCACTCCACATTTTCACTACAGACACAGCAGACGATACTTTAACCACACGTGTGAACTTGTATTATGACGCTTTCTTGTTTTTCCAACGCCAAGAACGTTCGAGAAAGACAAAGACAGAGACAAGCATGCGCCGATTCAATGCGCGGCAGACCGATCATAGTTGAGTGGGAGAGAGACGCAAGGCATTCGGCGGGCCTCTCTCTCGTTCGGTGACTCATCGTAACGTTACCGGGCGTTACACTTTTTCATAAGTGACTCCCAGCCGCAACCTAATTTAAGACGTTGTCACGTCAAAAATGAGCCCGTACATTGCATATTACGCAAACCAAGCTGGTGGAGGAACAGTGGACCGATATAATGATTTTGGAAGGATATTCGTTGGAAGTCCTTATCAACGAGGTCATGGAATTGGTGCTTTCCTTGGAGGTCTGTTTCGACGCATTCTGCCCTATCTGGGAAGCGCAGCCCGAGCTGTCGGTAAAGAAGCTCTCAATGCGGGTATTAACGTTGTTGGGGATGTAGTGACAAATGGCAAGCCCTTAAAGATGGCGCTGGAAAACCGATTAGCCGAGTCTGGGCTGAAATTGAAAAGGAGGGCCCAGGACAAAATTGGGACCATGATGCGTGGCTCAGGCTATAAGAGGAAGCGTAAACGCCTCGCCTCTCATAAGCTCACTGGACGTGGATCTGCCAAGACATCCAAAACTCGGAAGAATAAAAAGAAAAGACCCGTTGCAAACAAAAGAAGCAAGAAAGTGAAAAAAGTACCGAGACATAAATCAAAGCGGAAGACTCGTGATTTGTACGATATTTTCAACTAATCATCATGTCGTTTTTACATTCGCACTCTTCTGAGTGTGTGAAGTCGGAGCTGGACCTATTTACCATACCACCCACCCAAACAAGTATTGAAAATTCTCAATTTGTTTATTATAATCCTGTATCTACGCTGTCGGACGATGCCCCAATTGAATTCATCGTACCAGGCCATGGAGAAGAATATATTGATTTGGCACATACCATGATCAAAGTTCGCGCCAGAATCCTGATACCCGATGGCTCTGCTGGTATAGACGACTCTGTTGGGCCTGTGAATAACTTTTTACATTCAATGTTTAACCAAGTGGATGTATATTTCAACCAAAAAGTTGTTACGCCTCCAAATAACCTGTACGCTTATAGAGCATACATTGAAACATTACTAAACTATGGAACCGATGCAAAGTCCTCACATCTTGGAATGTCTCTTTGGGCTACGGATAGCTATGGTGCAATGGATTCTATTGCTGTAACGGCGGCTGATGCAAGAAACAACGATGGACTAGCCGTACGTCAGGCAATTACTAAAGGTGGAAAAGCATTTGATCTACTGGGACATTTACATTGTGACGTGTTCAATCAAGACAAGTTTTTGATGAATGGCGTAGAGCTACGCGTTCGTCTTATCCGTGCAAAGGACGACTTTTGCCTTATGGACTCCACTCCCCTGCATTATAAGGTGCATATAGAAGAAGCCTCCTTGATAGTTCGCCGTGTGAAACTCAGCCCTGGAATTTTGATAGCTCACGCTAAAACGCTTGCAAAGACAACTGCGAAATATCCTTTGACACGGGTGGAGGTCAAATCTTTTGTTCTCCATCGGGGGATTATGGGGGAGACAATAGACAATGCCATTTTGGGTCAACTACCTAAAAGAATCATACTGGGATTTGTTGACAATGTCAGTTTCAACGGATCGAGAAAGAAGAACCCCTTCAACTTTCAAAATTTTGGGATAAACTTTTTATGCCTGAATGTTGATGGACGCCAAGTACCTACAAAACCTCTGCAGCCAAGTTTCACCTCTGGTGCCTGCCTAGATGTGGAGGCATTCAACACCCTATTTGCTGGTACTGGAACACATTTCAGCCACCATGGAAATAGCATCTCTCGTCCGGCCTATTCCGATGGATTTTGCTTGTTCGCGTTCGATCTGACTCCTGATTTATCTGCAAGTTCCGCTGGCCATTGGAATCTGGTGAAAAGTGGAAGTATTCGCATTGAAGTTCGCTTCAATAGAGCAACAGAGCAGAATGTAAATTGTCTGTTGTACGCCGAATATGACAATTTGCTAGAAATTGATTCCACAAGGCAGGTTATTGTCGACTACAGTGGATGAAAATGGAGGGCTACTTAATGGGAGCGCAGCATAAGATTGCATTAGTTGCATTCAACCTGCTGAACGTGACCAACGCTCATTTCCCGGATTACCGACGTTCTATGAATACCCTTGAGCTCCTGGAGATATTACCGCATACAGATGCATGCATTGGAGGTGTCTACCCTGCCGACCGTGTCCCCTGGACATGGCCCCGGCCCTGTGCTATCATCATCAACACCGACAACCACAATCAGGCAGGAAGTCACTGGGTTGCCGTTTACCTCGGTTCAAATAGGCGAGGAATCTATTTCGACAGCTTCGGAATGCCACCCTTCGATACAAGAATCTCTCAGCGCCTTAAGCGAAATTGCAATGTTTATGAATGGAGCCAGAAGAGACTCCAAGATATATCGTCTGATGTTTGTGGGCAGTACTGCATTGTTGTGCTTCACTGGTTGTTCAATGATCGGTCTTTACAGTCCTTTCATAAACTATTTACTTCAGACACAAAACGTAACGATCGCATTGTTATGAAAATGTTCAACAAAATTATTCAAAAACGCAATTGTAATCGTAGAAATTTAAGTAAGCCTTTTCAGAACTTGTCTGGTAAAGGTAGTTTGCATTGTAACCAGCGGTCTTTAAAAAAAAATATATTTGTTGAGGCGACGGCCTCATGTGGCGAAGGGTGGCAGCACCTCCTGGGCGAGGTCTGCCTGACCGGCCGCGCTGGCATCCAGGTGCCTAATTGCACCTGAGGCGCTGCCCTAATCACCATTTCCGATGATTTAGCTGGAACGTTCGATTTTGTTCTCGAACGTTCCATATTTCCGTTGGAATTCTCTCGACCCTTCCGGGGGTCACTTCTCAACGTGCTCTCATGGTGATCTGTAGTGGTGTTATATCTCCGTCACCAAATACGTCTCTACCGCGTTCAATATTTAACTGGTTGTTCGCGGCTCAAGTGCAACGCACATTATTGTAGTTTTTTATAATTGTTGACCACAAGTGACGTGGAAATAAATAGTTTTTCATAGTGACAAATAGTGCGTCTCGTGTCACAGTTTATTCTCACCCGTTAACCCGCATCCCCCTCTCTACCGGTTTTTTTGTGTGCTCTCGCCGGAACATTTGGTCCTTCGAGCCGGATCGGGTTATCGGGAAGTGTTTTTTGAGTGTTCTGGTGGTGGTGTACATTTCGCGGGTGAGAAAACGCGGGAACCCGGACCTGCCGTGATGCGCCCCGCCCCCATCGACGTCATCGAGGCTCCGCCCACAGCAACGCCTGCCGCTCCGCCCCTCTCTACGCTACCGGCCGCCGCCCGCGAACCGACACCCGAGGGTTTAGGGCTACGCTTTTACCGACGGGAGGCACGCTAACCGACTGGAGCATCTCTACACCCCCTCAGATCTCAGGAAAGTCAATATTTAATAATTCTACGGTTTTCTATTGATCTTTGCCTGTCAATATATTAATAATTAATTAATATTAATTAATTAATATTGCTGACCCTACTGCTATCGCTACCGGGGGTGTTTCGGTGTGCTTTATTACTGCGTGCGCTCAATTTGTTGTGGAATTCTCCGCCTGGGTTCTTATTTTCTTCTTTCTTTATTTGTTTATTGTTCCCTAACAAAGGGGATTACCGGGTTTTTCTCTCTGCTCGGGCTGCGGGCTGTTTTTTTGAGTGAAAGGTTCCTCATTCCTGCTTGAACATGGCGTTTAAGGGGAAAATTTTACTCCAGGCTAGCAGGGCTAGGTTTATCGAGAGTCTGAGAGCGGAGTCAGCCTCCGAAAGCGTGCAGGCTCTCACGGTGGCTGAGCTCCAATCCAAGCTCGACATGCTGGAGAACCATTGGAGCCTGTTCGACACTCTACATGTGAAGCTGCTGACTGCCAAAGATAATGAGGAGGTGCTGGAACACGCTTACGTCACGGAGGAGGTGTACGACAAGTGCCTGGTGATGTACTCCGCAGCGCGCAGCAAGTTCATGGGATTGATCAAGGGTCTGGATGAGTCCATCGACCTCTCCGAGTCATTCCGTCGGCCATCTGCTCCGTCTCCACCGGCGTCTGTGGCTCATCGGCAGTTGCCTAAGATCTCGCTGCCAACATTCTCAGGGGCCTTCTCGGAGTGGATACCGTACAAGGATCTGTTCCTCTCCATGGTGGTCGGGAGTTCGGCGTTAAGTACTGTGGAGAAGTTCCACTATCTGCTGACGTCTCTCACGGGTGAGCCTAAGCAGCTGATCTCCACCTTGCCCGTGACCGAGGACGCGTTCCTGCCAGCGTGGAACGCCCTCTTGGCTCGTTACGAGAACAAGAGGCGGCTCGTCTCTATCCAGCTGGGGAAGCTTCACGCGGCGCCGAGGGTCATTAACCGCACCGCCAGGGAGTACAACGCGCTTCTCAACTCCGTGGCTGAGGCGGTCACCGCGCTGGAGTCTCTCGGTCGTCCGGTGGAGCATTGGGACGATATGCTCGTCCACCTCGTTTCGACGCGGCTGGACGCCAAGATGCTGGAGGCTTGGGAGATTGAACTCGGCTCATCAACGGAGTTTCCCACGTACGCGGCTCTCAGGGAGTTCGTGCTCGGTAGGGCCTTGGCCAGGGAGACGATGGAGATGCACGCCTCGGAGCCGCCATCGACTGCGTCATCGAACCCTCACCAGGCTTCGAAGCCTCGGCCATCGAAGGGCCAGCCCTCAAATCAGACTGTGACGGTCTACGCTCCAGGCCAGCCTGCTCGGGTCTACAGTGCCTCGGCTGGTCCTACGTCGCAGCCTATGTCCGGGAAAGAGTCGGGGAGCCACTCGTCTCGGGCTGTGAAGCCTCAACCTCAGCCTCCGTCTCAAAGTTGGGCGGATATGTGCTTCCGGGCCTGTCCGATGTGCGAGGAGGAGCATTCGTTGGACAGGTGCTCCAAATTCAAGGCTCTGTCTCCTACCGAGAGGAGATCATTCGTCGTTCTCAAGCATCGATGCTTCAACTGCCTGGGGAAGCATAATAGGGAGAGTTGCCGGAGCCTCAACAAGACCTGCGTTGTGTGTCGGCAGAATCACCACTCGATGATTCACATTAATCGTCCTCAGCCAACACCTCAAGGATACTCTCAGCCTCGTGACAGCCAGAAGGTTGTTAAGACGATGCAGGAGCCTCAACCCGGCCCATCTATACAGTCCACTGCCTCTAGGCCTGACATGTCTCCACAGTGACATGCGATACCAACGCCTACGCCAGAGTCGTCGCCGCGCCATGACCTCTCTCTACGGCCGGCTCTGGCGAGTGATGCTCCGTGTGTAGCCGCGATCAATCGCAAAGTCTCTCCACAGCCCAGACCAGGTGTAATTCTCGCCACGGCCCTAGCCTCGCTAGTCTTGAGGGACGGCGCTTCTCACGAGGTTAGGATGCTGCTGGATACCGGTTCTGAGCTGTCGTTTGCTACAAGGGAGCTGGTCAAGAAGCTCAGCTTGCCGACTTCTCCAGCTGTGCTACCGGTCGTTGGTATCAGTGGTTCGACCTCGGCCTCTAATGGGTTCTCTCAATTCTCTCTCAAGTCTCTGCACTCCAACAAGCAGATTCTTGTCAAGGCCTACGTTCTCGATAGCCTCACGTCGTCGTTGCCGTCGTTCTCTGCCTCTCAACCTCAGCAGTGGAAGCATCTCCGAGGGTTGCAGCTAGCGGATCCACGCTATCTGACGTCAAGACCTGTCGATCTTCTCATTGGCGCAGATTTCTTTGGATCGATAGTGGAGCCGCAGATTATCAAGGGGCCATCCGACTCTCCTATTGCGATGCTGAGTCTCTTCGGGTGGGTAGTGCTAGGGCCCACCTCTGCAGTGACGTCGGCGGCGAGCTCGCATCACGTCTCTGTCAGCAACGAGGAACTTAGCGAGCTTCTCACCTCGTTCTGGCAGCAGGAGGAGGTATCTGCGGCGGAAGGCAAAGGCGTCGCTCTCACGAGGGAAGAGGCAGAGTGTGAGGAATTCTTCCAGCGCACCCATACCCGGGACCGGTCGGGGCGCTATATTGTTCGCCTGCCTCTCGTTCGCTCTCCCGCAGAGCTCGGGGATTCTCTAGGCCGCGCGAAGGCGTGCCTCGCGAGCCTGCTTAGGAGGTTGGAGAAAGGTCAAGGATCTCTGCAGCTATACAGTGACTTTCTCAAGGAGTACGAAGAGTTGGGGCACATGGTGCGTGTTCCAGCTATGCCTGTCTCAACCGACTCTCGGATCTTGGACCGTCAACCTGGCGAGATGACCTTGGCACATGGGGCTTCAGCCTCAACCTTGATAGTGCTCCGGTCCATTTGTGGACGGACTCCGCGGTTGCTCTGGCGTGGATTTGCGCTCATCCTTCCCGGTGGAAGGAATATGTCCACCACAGGGTAACCGTCGTTCAGGAGCTTGTGCAACAAGCCAGTTGGAGGTACGTCAGTGGGAAGGAGAATCCTGCTGATTGCGCATCAAGGGGCATCTCGGTGGCTCAACTCAATGGCCATCATCTGTGGTGGACGGGCCCAAAATGGCTACGGAAGGAGGCGTCTCAGTGGCCAAGTGGAAGAGCAACGTTGGACCCGTCTACGGATTTAGAGGAGAAGCCGGGGTTGACTTTAGCCGCTTCCCTCGGACGATCGAGTCTCTGGGATCTCTGTTCGCGGTATTCCTCTCTCTACAAGTTGCTGAGGATCACAGCAATTTGCCAAACGGTTGTGGGGAATATGCTGCGGAAGCTGGAAAGGAAGAGGGGCATCATCGTTCCAGCTTTGTTCAGCCCAGGGAGCATGGAGGCAGCTCGGCTTTATTGGGTCAAGGCGACTCAAGCCCATCATCTCCAAGCCGAGTGTGACATCATCTCTCACGGATTGCAGTTGAAGAAGTCTCATCCGTTGACCAAGCTCACGGCCTTCATTGATCAACAAGGAGTTCTCAGAGTCGGCGGGCGGTTGAAGTTCTCTACTCTAGGGCCAGAGAGTAGGCATCAGGCCATCATCCCTCAAGGCTCAGTGCTCGCGGAGCTCATCATCAGGGACTCTCATCAGCGGACGCTGCACGGTGGGACTCAACTCACCTTGGCACATCTCCGGAGGTCTTACTGGATTATTGGAGGTCGTCTACCAGTAAAATCCTTCATCCTCAAGTGCGTGGAGTGCGCACGTCATCGGGGAATTCGCGCTCAGCAGCTGATGGGTCAGCTTCCAGTGGCACGTCTGGTGTCGGATCGTGCTTTCTCTAACACTGGTGTGGACTACGCCGGACCAGTGTCTCTCAAGACTTGGAGGGGACGTGGTCACAAGACCCAGAAGGGTTGGTTGGTGATCTTCGTGTGTATGGCCACGTCCGCTCTCCATCTGGAAGCTGTCACGGACTACACCGCGGATGGTTTCATCGCCGCCTATCGGAGGTTCGTGAGTCGTCGGGGATACTGCAGACACCTGTATAGTGACTGTGGGACCAACTTCATCGGGGCGGATAAGGAGCTGAAGAAGTTGTTCTCCGCTGGAGCCAAGGAGTTCCAGCATCTCTCTGCAGTATGTCTCAAGGACGGAACGTGTTGGTCTTTCAACCCCCCTGGAGCCCCTCATTTCGGGGGAAAATGGGAAGCAGCGGTTAAGTCGGTAAAGTACCATCTCGCTCGAACGGTTCGAGATACGGCTCTCACGTTCGAGGAGCTCTCTACGCTGCTGTCCCAGATTGAAGCCGTTCTCAACTCCAGGCCTCTACAACCGCTCTCGGAAGATCCTGACGATGTGTCCTGCCTCACCCCGGGGCACTTCCTCATTGGAGAAGCTCCAATAGCTCTTCCGGAGCCCTCACTGGAACACCTCAACGTTGGACGGCTCTCTAGATGGCAACTGATCCAGCAGAGGCTGCAGTTCTTCTGGAAGCAATGGTCTACAGGGTATCTGCAGCAGCTCCAGTCCATCTCCAAGTGGCATCACCCGTCCAACGAGATCAAAGTCGGCAGCCTGGTTCTCCTCTACGACGAGCGGTTCCCGCCAGCGAAGTGGCCTCTTGCTCGGGTCACAGCTCTACATCCTGGAAGGGACGGTCTCTCCAGAGTTGTGACCATCAGGACCGCCTCGACGACGTTGACCAGGCCGATATCCAAGCTGGTTCTGTTACCAATCTCTACCAGCTGAGAGCTGGTCCCTACCGGCTTCATTAATGTTTGTTTAAGTGTTCCAGGTCTCTGCAAACGATCTCTACTCCTTCTGTGTCAGCAACGGGGTTCCTGACGGGGGGGAGAATGTTGAGGCGACGGCCTCATGTGGCGAAGGGTGGCAGCACCTCCTGGGCGAGGTCTGCCTGACCGGCCGCGCTGGCATCCAGGTGCCTAATTGCACCTGAGGCGCTGCCCTAATCACCATTTCCGATGATTTAGCTGGAACGTTCGATTTTGTTCTCGAACGTTCCATATTTCCGTTGGAATTCTCTCGACCCTTCCGGGGGTCACTTCTCAACGTGCTCTCATGGTGATCTGTAGTGGTGTTATATCTCCGTCACCAAATACGTCTCTACCGCGTTCAATATTTAACTGGTTGTTCGCGGCTCAAGTGCAACGCACATTATTGTAGTTTTTTATAATTGTTGACCACAAGTGACGTGGAAATAAATAGTTTTTCATAGTGACAAATAGTGCGTCTCGTGTCACAGTTTATTCTCACCCGTTAACCCGCATCCCCCTCTCTACCGGTTTTTTTGTGTGCTCTCGCCGGAACAATATTCCATTTGCATTAATTTAATAATAATAATAATAACAATAATTTTGATTACTACTATTTTTTAAATCCCTAATATTATGTACCACCCCTCATACAAATATAATTTCTGAATAAATGATTTATATACTCAATAAATTATGTATTACATATTTATTTCATTTTCCCCATATATACCCACATTTCCTACGCCATCCACTTTCCCCCCACTCCCGCCCTTTTGAATCACGTGACCCTTACCACCCATTTCCCACCCACTCTCCCGTTTGGATCACGTGACCCTTACCACCCATTTTCCACCCACCCTCCCGTTTGGATCACTAGACCGTTACCCCCCACCCACCACACACTTCCTGTCGAACAATGACATTTTTTGGGGACCCTCACCCCAGGGGGCCCTAGAGCGGCGACGTCCTCCTCAAAGGACAATGGGGAAAACGTGTTCGGACACGTCTGGAAAAAGGGGGAAGGGGGGGCGATTCCTGGAAGAAAATTCGCCAATCGTGCCCACTTACTACTGCTGTGAACTGTTGTGGGTGAGTTATATCCAAGTTTAGCTATTACTAAGAAAAATTTTGTGATATGAACGAAGCTATCTCGAGAACCGTTGATCGCACCTGGAAAATTCCGGTTCCATCGGCTTCAGCTCGTCGAAATACACCTAGTAAAGAAGTTTAAAACAGCTGTGAACTGTTGCGGGTGAGTTATATCCAAAATTAGCTATTACTATGAAAAATTTTCTGATATGAACGAAGCTATCTCGAGAACCGTTGGTCGCACCTGGAAAATTCCGGTGCCATCGGCTTCAGCTCGTCGAAATACACCTAGTAAAGAAGTTTGAAACAGCTGTGAACTGTTGCGGGTGAGTTATATCCAAGTTTAGCTATTACTAAGAAAAATTTTGTGATATGAACGAAGCTATCTCGAGAACCGTTGATCGCACCTGGAAAATTCCGGTGCCATCGGCTTCAGCTCGTCGAAATACATTGAGCAAAGACGTTTCAAACAGCTGTGAACTGTTGCGGGTGAGTTATATCCAAAATTAGCTATTACTATGAAAAATTTTCTGATATGAACGAAACTATCTCGAGAACCGTTGGTCGCACCTGGAAAATTCCGGTGCCATCGGCTTCAGCTCATCGAAATACACCTAGTACAGAAGTTTGAAACAGCTGTGAACTGTTGCGGGTGAGTTATATCCAAGTTTAGCTATAACTAAGAAAAATTTTGTGATATGAACGAAGCTATCTCGAGAACCGTTGATCGCACCTGGAAAATTCCGGTGCCATCGGCTTCAGCTCGTCGGAATACACCGAGCAAAGAAGTTTGAAACAGCTGTGAACTGTTGCGGGTGAGTTATATCCAAGTTTAGCTATTACTAAGAAAAATTTTCTGATATGAACGAAGCTATCTCGAGAACCGTTGATCGCACCTGGAAAATTCCGGTGCCATCGGCTTCAGCTCGTCGAAATACACCGAGCAAAGAAGTTTGAAACAGCTGTGAACTGTTGCGGGTGAGTTATATCCAAGATGAGCTATTACTATGAAAAATTTTCTGATATGAACGAAGTTATCTCGAGAACCGTTGATCGCACCTGGAAAATGCCGGTGCCATCGGCTTCAGCTCGTCGAAATACACCTAGTAAAGAAGTTTAAAACAGCTGTGAACTGTTCCGGCGAGTTATATCCAAGTTTAGCTATTACTAAGAAAAATTTTCTGATATGAACGAAGCTATCTCGAGAACCGTTGATCGCGCCTGAAAAACTCCTGTTTCATCGGCTTCGGTAGGACGAAATACACCTAGTAAGATGTTTAGCAACGGCTGTGAATTGTTGTGGGTGAGTTACAGCCAACTTTATCTTTTACTATGAAAAATTTTCTGATATGAACGAAGTTATCTCGAGAGCCGTTGATCGCACCTGGAAAATTCCATTGCCATCGGCTTCAGCTCATCGAAATACACCTAGTAAAGAAGTTTGAAACAGCTGTGAACTGTTGCGGGTGAGTTATATCCAAGTTTAGCTATTACTAAGAAAAATTTTCTGATATGAACGAAGCTATCTCGAGAACCGTTGATCGCACCTGGAAAATTCCGGTGCCATCGGCTTCAGCTCGTCGAAATACATTGAGCAAAGACGTTTCAAACAGCTGTGAACCGTTGTGGGTGCGTTATATCCAAGTTTAGCTATTACTAAGAAAAATTTTCTGATATGAACGAAGCTATCTCGAGAACCGTTGATCGCACCTGGAAAATTCCGGTGCCATCGGCTTCAGCTCGTCGAAATACATTGAGCAAAGACGTTTCAAACAGCTGTGAACCGTTGTGGGTGCGTTATATCCAAGTTTAGCTATTACTAAGAAAAATTTTCTGATATGAACGAAGCTATCTCGAGAACCGTTGATCGCACCTGGAAAATTCCGGTGCCATCGGCTTCAGCTCGTCGAAATACACCGAGCAAAGAAGTTTGAAACAGCTGTGAACTGTTGCGGGTGAGTTATATCCAAGTTTAGCTATTACTAAGAAAAATTTTCTGATATGAACGAAGCTATCTCGAGAACCGGTGATCGCACCTGGAAAATTCCGGTGCCATCGGCTTCAGCTCGTCGAAATACACCTAGTAAAGAAGTTTGAAACAGCTGTGAACTGTTGCGGGTGAGTTATATCCAAGTTTAGCTATTACTAAGAACAATTTACTGATATGAACGAAGCTATCTCGAGAACCGTTGATCGCACCTGGAAAATTCCGGTGCCATCGACTTCAGCTCATCGAAATACACCTAGTACAGAAGTTTAAAACAGCTGTGATCTGTTGCGGGTGAGTTATATCCAAGTTTAGCTATTACTAAGAAAAATTTTCTGATATGCACGAAGCTATCTCGAGAACCGTTGATCGCACCTGGAAAATTCCGGTGCCATCGGCTTCAGCTCGTCGAAATACACCTAGTAAAGAAGTTTAAAACAGCTGTGAACTGTTCCGGCGAGTTATATCCAAGTTTAGCTATTACTAAGAAAAATTTTCTGATATGAACGAAGCTATCTCGAGAACCGTTGATCGCGCCTGAAAAACTCCTGTTTCATCGGCTTCCGTAGGACGAAATACACCTAGTAAGATGTTTAGCAACGGCTGTGAATTGTTGTGGGTGAGTTACAGCCAACTTTATCTTTTACTATGAAAAATTTTCTGATATGAACGAAGTTATCTCGAGAGCCGTTGATCGCACCTGGAAAATTCCATTGCCATCGGCTTCAGCTCATCGAAATACACCTAGTAAAGAAGTTTGAAACAGCTGTGAACTGTTGCGGGTGAGTTATATCCAAGTTTAGCTATTACTAAGAAAAATTTTCTGATATGAACGAAGCTATCTCGAGAACCGTTGATCGCACCTGGAAAATTCCGGTGCCATCGGCTTCAGCTCGTCGAAATACATTGAGCAAAGACGTTTCAAACAGCTGTGAACCGTTGTGGGTGCGTTATATCCAAGTTTAGCTATTACTAAGAAAAATTTTCTGATATGAACGAAGCTATCTCGAGAACCGTTGATCGCACCTGGAAAATTCCGGTGCCATCGGCTTCAGCTCGTCGAAATACATTGAGCAAAGACGTTTCAAACAGCTGTGAACCGTTGTGGGTGCGTTATATCCAAGTTTAGCTATTACTAAGAAAAATTTTCTGATATGAACGAAGCTATCTCGAGAACCGTTGATCGCACCTGGAAAATTCCGGTGCCATCGGCTTCAGCTCGTCGAAATACACCGAGCAAAGAAGTTTGAAACAGCTGTGAACTGTTGCGGGTGAGTTATATCCAAGTTTAGCTATTACTAAGAAAAATTTTCTGATATGAACGAAGCTATCTCGAGAACCGGTGATCGCACCTGGAAAATTCCGGTGCCATCGGCTTCAGCTCGTCGAAATACACCTAGTAAAGAAGTTTGAAACAGCTGTGAACTGTTGCGGGTGAGTTATATCCAAGTTTAGCTATTACTAAGAACAATTTACTGATATGAACGAAGCTATCTCGAGAACCGTTGATCGCACCTGGAAAATTCCGGTGCCATCGACTTCAGCTCATCGAAATACACCTAGTACAGAAGTTTAAAACAGCTGTGATCTGTTGCGGGTGAGTTATATCCAAGTTTAGCTATTACTAAGAAAAATTTTCTGATATGCACGAAGCTATCTCGAGAACCGTTGATCGCACCTGGAAAATTCCGGTGCCATCGGCTTCAGCTCGTCGAAATACACCGAGCAAAGAAGTTTGAAACAGCTGTGAACTGTTGCGGGTGAGTTATATCCAAGTTTAGCTATTACTAAGAAAAATTTTCTGATATGAACGAAGCTATCTCGAGAACCGTTGATAGCACCTGGAAAATTCCGGTGCCATCGGCTTCAGCTCGTCGAAATACACCGAGCAAAGAAGTTTGAAACAGCTGTGAACTGTTGCGGGTGAGTTATATCCAAGTTTAGCTATTACTAAGAAAAATTTTCTGATATGAACGAAGCTATCTCGAGAACCGTTGATCGCACCTGGAAAATTCCGGTGCCATCGGCTTCAGCTCGTCGAAATACATTGAGCAAAGACGTTTCAAACAGCTGTGAACTGTTGCGGGTGAGTTATATCCAAAATTAGCTATTACTATGAAAAATTTTCTGATATGAACGAAACTATCTCGAGAACCGTTGGTCGCACCTGGAAAATTCCGGTGCCATCGGCTTCAGCTCATCGAAATACACCTAGTACAGAAGTTTGAAACAGCTGTGAACTGTTGCGGGTGAGTTATATCCAAGTTTAGCTATTACTAAGAAAAATTTTGTGATATGAACGAAGCTATCTCGAGAACCGTTGATCGCACCTGGAAAATTCCGGTGCCATCGGCTTCAGCTCGTCGGAATACACCGAGCAAAGAAGTTTGAAACAGCTGTGAACTGTTGCGGGTGAGTTATATCCAAGTTTAGCTATTACTAAGAAAAATTTTCTGATATGAACGAAGCTATCTCGAGAACCGTTGATCGCACCTGGAAAATTCCGGTGCCATCGGCTTCAGCTCGTCGAAATACACCGAGCAAAGAAGTTTGAAACAGCTGTGAACTGTTGCGGGTGAGTTATATCCAAGATTAGCTATTACTATGAAAAATTTTCTGATATGAACGAAGTTATCTCGAGAACCGTTGATCGCACCTGGAAAATTCCGGTGCCATCGGCTTCAGCTCGTCGAAATACACCTAGTTCAAGAAGTTTAAAACAGCTGTGAACTGTTCCGGCGAGTTATATCCAAGTTTAGCTATTACTAAGAAAAATTTTCTGATATGAACGAAGCTATCTCGAGAACCGTTGATCGCGCCTGAAAAACTCCTGTTTCATCGGCTTCGGTAGGACGAAATACACCTAGTAAGATGTTTAGCAACGGCTGTGAATTGTTGTGGGTGAGTTACAGCCAACTTTATCTTTTACTATGAAAAATTTTCTGATATGAACGAAGTTATCTCGAGAGCCGTTGATCGCACCTGGAAAATTCCATTGCCATCGGCTTCAGCTCGTCGAAATACACCTAGTAAAGAAGTTTGAAACAGCTGTGAACTGTTGCGGGTGAGTTATATCCAAGTTTAGCTATTACTAAGAAAAATTTTCTGATATGAACGAAGCTATCTCGAGAACCGTTGATCGCACCTGGAAAATTCCGGTGCCATCGGCTTCAGCTCGTCGAAATACATTGAGCAAAGACGTTTCAAACAGCTGTGAACCGTTGTGGGTGCGTTATATCCAAGTTTAGCTATTACTAAGAAAAATTTTCTGATATGAACGAAGCTATCTCGAGAACCGTTGATCGCACCTGGAAAATTCCGGTGCCATCGGCTTCAGCTCGTCGAAATACACCGAGCAAAGAAGTTTGAAACAGCTGTGAACTGTTGCGGGTGAGTTATATCCAAGTTTAGCTATTACTAAGAAAAATTTTCTGATATGAACGAAGCTATCTCGAGAACCGGTGATCGCACCTGGAAAATTCCGGTGCCATCGACTTCAGCTCATCGAAATACACCTAGTACAGAAGTTTAAAACAGCTGTGATCTGTTGCGGGTGAGTTATATCCAAGTTTAGCTATTACTAAGAAAAATTTTCTGATATGCACGAAGCTATCTCGAGAACCGTTGATCGCACCTGGAAAATTCCGGTGCCATCGGCTTCAGCTCGTCGAAATACACCGAGCAAAGAAGTTTGAAACAGCTGTGAACTGTTGCGGGTGAGTTATATCCAAGTTTAGCTATTACTAAGAAAAATTTTCTGATATGAACGAAGCTATCTCGAGAACCGTTGATAGCACCTGGAAAATTCCGGTGCCATCGGCTTCAGCTCGTCGAAATACACCGAGCAAAGAAGTTTGAAACAGCTGTGAACTGTTGCGGGTGAGTTATATCCAAGTTTAGCTATTACTAAGAAAAATTTTCTGATATGAACGAAGCTATCTCGAGAACCGGTGATCGCACCTGGAAAATTCCGGTGCCATCGGCTTCAGCTCGTGGGCATACACCTAATAAAGAAGTTTAAAACAGCTGTGAACTGTTGCGGGTGAGTTATATCCAAGATTAGCTATTACTATGAAAAATTTTCTGATATGAACGACGTTATCTCGAGAACCGTTGATCGCACATCTAAAATTTTTGTTCCATCGGCTTCAGCTCGTCGAAATACCCCCGGAAGGAAATTTTCAAACGGCTGCATTCCCTTGTCGGGGAAATAATTGCAGTATTATCCGTTTTGGTGAAATTCGTGCGTTTCAGCAGCTGAAAAACACGTTTTGACGAAAAATTTGTTGAAATCTTGCATTTTGACGCTGTACGACACCGTCGATGGCTGCATGGCATCATTTTGTAGTACCGCACGCATTTTTTATACCGATCCGACGCTGTTTGTTGATTCACATCTTTCGCCCTATGGTCGACGTTCTCCGAAGAACCGTTGATCGCGCCTGAAAAACTCCTGTTTCATCGGCTTCGGTAGGACGAAATACACCTAGTAAGATGTTTAGCAACGGCTGTGAATTGTTGTGGGTGAGTTACAGCCAACTTTATCTTTTACTATGAAAAATTTTCTGATATGAACGAAGTTATCTCGAGAACCGTTGATCGCACATCTAAAATTTTTGTTCCATCGGCTTCAGCTCGTCGAAATACACCTAGTAACGACGTTTGAAACAGCTGTGAACTGTTGCGGGTGTGTTATATCCAAGTTTAGCTATTACTAAGAAAAATTTTTTGATATGAACGAAGCTATCTGGAGAACCGTTGATCGCACCTGGAAAATTCCGGTGCCATCGGCTTCAGCTCGTCGAAATACACCTAGTAAAGAAGTTTAAAACAGCTGTGAACTGTTGCGGGTGAGTTATATCCAAAATTAGCTATTACTATGAAAAATTTTCTGATATGAACGAAGCTATCTCGAGAACCGTTGGTCGCACCTGGAAAATTCCGGTGCCATCGGCTTCAGCTCGTCGAAATACACCTAGTAAAGAAGTTTGAAACAGCTGTGAACTGTTGCGGGTGAGTTATATCCAAGTTTAGCTATTACTAAGAAAAATTTTGTGATATGAACGAAGCTATCTCGAGAACCGTTGATCGCACCTGGAAAATTCCGGTGCCATCGGCTTCAGCTCGTCGAAATACATTGAGCAAAGACGTTTCAAACAGCTGTGAACTGTTGCGGGTGAGTTATATCCAAAATTAGCTATTACTATGAAAAATTTTCTGATATGAACGAAACTATCTCGAGAACCGTTGGTCGCACCTGGAAAATTCCGGTGCCATCGGCTTCAGCTCATCGAAATACACCTAGTACAGAAGTTTGAAACAGCTGTGAACTGTTGCGGGTGAGTTATATCCAAGTTTAGCTATTACTAAGAAAAATTTTGTGATATGAACGAAGCTATCTCGAGAACCGTTGATCGCACCTGGAAAATTCCGGTGCCATCGGCTTCAGCTCGTCGGAATACACCGAGCAAAGAAGTTTGAAACAGCTGTGAACTGTTGCGGGTGAGTTATATCCAAGTTTAGCTATTACTAAGAAAAATTTTCTGATATGAACGAAGCTATCTCGAGAACCGTTGATCGCACCTGGAAAATTCCGGTGCCATCGGCTTCAGCTCGTCGAAATACACCGAGCAAAGAAGTTTGAAACAGCTGTGAACTGTTGCGGGTGAGTTATATCCAAGATTAGCTATTACTATGAAAAATTTTCTGATATGAACGAAGTTATCTCGAGAACCGTTGATCGCACCTGGAAAATTCCGGTGCCATCGGCTTCAGCTCGTCGAAATACACCTAGTAAAGAAGTTTAAAACAGCTGTGAACTGTTCCGGCGAGTTATATCCAAGTTTAGCTATTACTAAGAAAAATTTTCTGATATGAACGAAGCTATCTCGAGAACCGTTGATCGCGCCTGAAAAACTCCTGTTTCATCGGCTTCGGTAGGACGAAATACACCTAGTAAGATGTTTAGCAACGGCTGTGAATTGTTGTGGGTGAGTTACAGCCAACTTTATCTTTTACTATGAAAAATTTTCTGATATGAACGAAGTTATCTCGAGAGCCGTTGATCGCACCTGGAAAATTCCATTGCCATCGGCTTCAGCTCATCGAAATACACCTAGTAAAGAAGTTTGAAACAGCTGTGAACTGTTGCGGGTGAGTTATATCCAAGTTTAGCTATTACTAAGAAAAATTTTCTGATATGAACGAAGCTATCTCGAGAACCGTTGATCGCACCTGGAAAATTCCGGTGCCATCGGCTTCAGCTCGTCGAAATACATTGAGCAAAGACGTTTCAAACAGCTGTGAACCGTTGTGGGTGCGTTATATCCAAGTTTAGCTATTACTAAGAAAAATTTTCTGATATGAACGAAGCTATCTCGAGAACCGTTTATCGCACCTGGAAAATTCCGGTGCCATCGGCTTCAGCTCGTCGAAATACATTGAGCAAAGACGTTTCAAACAGCTGTGAACCGTTGTGGGTGCGTTATATCCAAGTTTAGCTATTACTAAGAAAAATTTTCTGATATGAACGAAGCTATCTCGAGAACCGTTGATCGCACCTGGAAAATTCCGGTGCCATCGGCTTCAGCTCGTCGAAATACACCGAGCAAAGAAGTTTGAAACAGCTGTGAACTGTTGCGGGTGAGTTATATCCAAGTTTAGCTATTACTAAGAAAAATTTTCTGATATGAACGAAGCTATCTCGAGAACCGGTGATCGCACCTGGAAAATTCCGGTGCCATCGGCTTCAGCTCGTCAAAATACACCTAGTAAAGAAGTTTGAAACAGCTGTGAACTGTTGCGGGTGAGTTATATCCAAGTTTAGCTATTACTAAGAACAATTTACTGATATGAACGAAGCTATCTCGAGAACCGTTGATCGCACCTGGAAAATTCCGGTGCCATCGACTTCAGCTCATCGAAATACACCTAGTACAGGAGTTTAAAACAGCTGTGATCTGTTGCGGGTGAGTTATATCCAAGTTTAGCTATTACTAAGAAAAATTTTCTGATATGCACGAAGCTATCTCGAGAACCGTTGATCGCACCTGGAAAATTCCGGTGCCATCGGCTTCAGCTCGTCGAAATACACCGAGCAAAGAAGTTTGAAACAGCTGTGAACTGTTGCGGGTGAGTTATATCCAAGTTTAGCTATTACTAAGAAAAATTTTCTGATATGAACGAAGCTATCTCGAGAACCGTTGATAGCACCTGGAAAATTCCGGTGCCATCGGCTTCAGCTCGTCGAAATACACCGAGCAAAGAAGTTTGAAACAGCTGTGAACTGTTGCGGGTGAGTTATATCCAAGTTTAGCTATTACTAAGAAAAATTTTCTGATATGAACGAAGCTATCTCGAGAACCGGTGATCGCACCTGGAAAATTCCGGTGCCATCGGCTTCAGCTCGTGGGCATACACCTAATAAAGAAGTTTAAAACAGCTGTGAACTGTTGCGGGTGAGTTATATCCAAGATTAGCTATTACTATGAAAAATTTTCTGATATGAACGACGTTATCTCGAGAACCGTTGATCGCACATCTAAAATTTTTGTTCCATCGGCTTCAGCTCGTCGAAATACCCCCGGAAGGAAATTTTCAAACGGCTGCATTCCCTTGTCGGGGAAATAATTGCAGTCTTATCCGTTTTGGTGAAAATCGTGCGTTTCAGCAGCTGAAAAACACGTTTTGACGAAAAATTTGTTGAAATCTTGCATTTTGACGCTGTACGACACCGTCGATGGCTGCATGGCATCATTTTGTAGTACCGCACGCATTTTTTATACCGATCCGACGCTGTTTGTTGATTCACATCTTTCGCCCTATGGTCGACGTTCTCCGAAGAACCGTTGATCGCGCCTGAAAAACTCCTGTTTCATCGGCTTCGGTAGGACGAAATACACCTAGTAAGATGTTTAGCAACGGCTGTGAATTGTTGTGGGTGAGTTACAGCCAACTTTATCTTTTACTATGAAAAATTTCCTGATATGAACGAAGTTATCTCGAGAGCCGTTGATCGCACCTGGAAAATTCTGGTGCCATCGGCTTCAGCTCGTCAAAATACACCTAGTAAAGAAGTTTAAAACAGCTGTGAACTGTTGCGGGTGAGTTATATCCAAGATTATCTATTACTATGAAAAATTTTCTGATATGAACGAAGCTATCTCGAGAACCGTTGATCGCACCTGGAAAATTCCGGTGCCATCGGCTTCAGCTCGTCGAAATACACCTAGTAAAGAAGTTTGAAACAGCTGTGAACTGTTGCGGGTGAGTTATATCCAAGTTTAGCTATTACTAAGAAAAATTTTGTGATATGAACGAAGCTATCTCGAGAACCGTTGATCGCACCTGGAAAATTCCGGTGCCATCGGCTTCAGCTCGTCGGAATACACCGAGCAAAGAAGTTTGAAACAGCTGTGAACTGTTGCGGGTGAGTTATATCCAAGTTTAGCTATTACTAAGAAAAATTTTCTGATATGAACGAAGCTATCTCGAGAACCGTTGATCGCACCTGGAAAATTCCGGTGCCATCGGCTTCAGCTCGTCGAAATACACCGAGCAAAGAAGTTTGAAACAGCTGTGAACTGTTGCGGGTGAGTTATATCCAAGATTAGCTATTACTATGAAAAATTTTCTGATATGAACGAAGTTATCTCGAGAACCGTTGATCGCACCTGGAAAATGCCGGTGCCATCGGCTTCAGCTCGTCGAAATACACCTAGTAAAGAAGTTTAAAACAGCTGTGAACTGTTCCGGCGAGTTATATCCAAGTTTAGCTATTACTAAGAAAAATTTTCTGATATGAACGAAGCTATCTCGAGAACCGTTGATCGCGCCTGAAAAACTCCTGTTTCATCGGCTTCGGTAGGACGAAATACACCTAGTAAGATGTTTAGCAACGGCTGTGAATTGTTGTGGGTGAGTTACAGCCAACTTTATCTTTTACTATGAAAAATTTTCTGATATGAACGAAGTTATCTCGAGAGCCGTTGATCGCACCTGGAAAATTCCATTGCCATCGGCTTCAGCTCATCGAAATACACCTAGTAAAGAAGTTTGAAACAGCTGTGAACTGTTGCGGGTGAGTTATATCCAAGTTTAGCTATTACTAAGAAAAATTTTCTGATATGAACGAAGCTATCTCGAGAACCGTTGATCGCACCTGGAAAATTCCGGTGCCATCGGCTTCAGCTCGTCGAAATACATTGAGCCAAGACGTTTCAAACAGCTGTGAACCGTTGTGGGTGCGTTATATCCAAGTTTAGCTATTACTAAGAAAAATTTTCTGATATGAACGAAGCTATCTCGAGAACCGTTGATCGCACCTGGAAAATTCCGGTGCCATCGGCTTCAGCTCGTCGAAATACATTGAGCAAAGACGTTTCAAACAGCTGTGAACCGTTGTCGGTGCGTTATATCCAAGTTTAGCTATTACTAAGAAAAATTTTCTGATATGAACGAAGCTATCTCGAGAACCGTTGATCGCACCTGGAAAATTCCGGTGCCATCGGCTTCAGCTCGTCGAAATACACCGAGCAAAGAAGTTTGAAACAGCTGTGAACTGTTGCGGGTGAGTTATATCCAAGTTTAGCTATTACTAAGAAAAATTTTCTGATATGAACGAAGCTATCTCGAGAACCGGTGATCGCACCTGGAAAATTCCGGTGCCATCGGCTTCAGCTCGTCGAAATACACCTAGTAAAGAAGTTTGAAACAGCTGTGAACTGTTGCGGGTGAGTTATATCCAAGTTTAGCTATTACTAAGAACAATTTACTGATATGAACGAAGCTATCTCGAGAACCGTTGATCGCACCTGGAAAATTCCGGTGCCATCGACTTCAGCTCATCGAAATACACCTAGTACAGAAGTTTAAAACAGCTGTGATCTGTTGCGGGTGAGTTATATCCAAGTTTAGCTATTACTAAGAAAAATTTTCTGATATGCACGAAGCTATCTCGAGAACCGTTGATCGCACCTGGAAAATTCCGGTGCCATCGGCTTCAGCTCGTCGAAATACACCGAGCAAAGAAGTTTGAAACAGCTGTGAACTGTTGCGGGTGAGTTATATCCAAGTTTAGCTATTACTAAGAAAAATTTTCTGATATGAACGAAGCTATCTCGAGAACCGTTGATAGCACCTGGAAAATTCCGGTGCCATCGGCTTCAGCTCGTCGAAATACACCGAGCAAAGAAGTTTGAAACAGCTGTGAACTGTTGCGGGTGAGTTATATCCAAGTTTAGCTATTACTAAGAAAAATTTTCTGATATGAACGAAGCTATCTCGAGAACCGGTGATCGCACCTGGAAAATTCCGGTGCCATCGGCTTCAGCTCGTGGGCATACACCTAATAAAGAAGTTTAAAACAGCTGTGAACTGTTGCGGGTGAGTTATATCCAAGATTAGCTATTACTATGAAAAATTTTCTGATATGAACGACGTTATCTCGAGAACCGTTGATCGCACATCTAAAATTTTTGTTCCATCGGCTTCAGCTCGTCGAAATACCCCCGGAAGGAAATTTTCAAACGGCTGCATTCCCTTGTCGGGGAAATAATTGCAGTCTTATCCGTTTTGGTGAAAATCGTGCGTTTCAGCAGCTGAAAAACACGTTTTGACGAAAAATTTGTTGAAATCTTGCATTTTGACGCTGTACGACACCGTCGATGGCTGCATGGCATCATTTTGTAGTACCGCACGCATTTTTTATACCGATCCGACGCTGTTTGTTGATTCACATCTTTCGCCCTATGGTCGACGTTCTCCGAAGAACCGTTGATCGCGCCTGAAAAACTCCTGTTTCATCGGCTTCGGTAGGACGAAATACACCTAGTAAGATGTTTAGCAACGGCTGTGAATTGTTGTGGGTGAGTTACAGCCAACTTTATCTTTTACTATGAAAAATTTCCTGATATGAACGAAGTTATCTCGAGAGCCGTTGATCGCACCTGGAAAATTCTGGTGCCATCGGCTTCAGCTCGTCAAAATACACCTAGTAAAGAAGTTTAAAACAGCTGTGAACTGTTGCGGGTGAGTTATATCCAAGATTATCTATTACTATGAAAAATTTTCTGATATGAACGAAGCTATCTCGAGAACCGTTGATCGCACCTGGAAAATTCCGGTTCCATCGGCTTCAGCTCGTCGAAATACACCTAGTAAAGAAGTTTAAAACAGCTGTGAACTGTTGCGGGTGAGTTATATCCAAAATTAGCTATTACTATGAAAAATTTTCTGATATGAACGAAGCTATCTCGAGAACCGTTGGTCGCACCTGGAAAATTCCGGTGCCATCGGCTTCAGCTCGTCGAAATACACCTAGTAAAGAAGTTTGAAACAGCTGTGAACTGTTGCGGGTGAGTTATATCCAAGTTTAGCTATTACTAAGAAAAATTTTGTGATATGAACGAAGCTATCTCGAGAACCGTTGATCGCACCTGGAAAATTCCGGTGCCATCGGCTTCAGCTCGTCGAAATACATCGAGCAAAGAAGTTTCAAACAGCTGTGAACCGTTGTGGGTGCGTTATATCCAAGTTTAGCTATTACTAAGAAAAATTTTCTGATATGAACGAAGCTATCTCGAGAACCGTTGATCGCACCTGGAAAATTCCGGTGCCATCGGCTTCAGCTCGTCGAAATACATTGAGCAAAGACGTTTCAAACAGCTGTGAACTGTTGCGGGTGAGTTATATCCAAAATTAGCTATTACTATGAAAAATTTTCTGATATGAACGAAACTATCTCGAGAACCGTTGGTCGCACCTGGAAAATTCCGGTGCCATCGGCTTCAGCTCATCGAAATACACCTAGTACAGAAGTTTGAAACAGCTGTGAACTGTTGCGGGTGAGTTATATCCAAGTTTAGCTATTACTAAGAAAAATTTTGTGATATGAACGAAGCTATCTCGAGAACCGTTGATCGCACCTGGAAAATTCCGGTGCCATCGGCTTCAGCTCGTCGGAATACACCGAGCAAAGAAGTTTGAAACAGCTGTGAACTGTTGCGGGTGAGTTATATCCAAGTTTAGCTATTACTAAGAAAAATTTTCTGATATGAACGAAGCTATCTCGAGAACCGTTGATCGCACCTGGAAAATTCCGGTGCCATCGGCTTCAGCTCGTCGAAATACACCGAGCAAAGAAGTTTGAAACAGCTGTGAACTGTTGCGGGTGAGTTATATCCAAGATTAGCTATTACTATGAAAAATTTTCTGATATGAACGAAGTTATCTCGAGAACCGTTGATCGCACCTGGAAAATTCCGGTGCCATCGGCTTCAGCTCGTCGAAATACACCTAGTAAAGAAGTTTAAAACAGCTGTGAACTGTTCCGGCGAGTTATATCCAAGTTTAGCTATTACTAAGAAAAATTTTCTGATATGAACGAAGCTATCTCGAGAACCGTTGATCGCGCCTGAAAAACTCCTGTTTCATCGGCTTCGGTAGGACGAAATACACCTAGTAAGATGTTTAGCAACGGCTGTGAATTGTTGTGGGTGAGTTACAGCCAACTTTATCTTTTACTATGAAAAATTTTCTGATATGAACGAAGTTATCTCGAGAGCCGTTGATCGCACCTGGAAAATTCCATTGCCATCGGCTTCAGCTCGTCGAAATACACCTAGTAAAGAAGTTTGAAACAGCTGTGAACTGTTGCGGGTGAGTTATATCCAAGTTTAGCTATTACTAAGAAAAATTTTCTGATATGAACGAAGCTATCTCGAGAACCGTTGATCGCACCTGGAAAATTCCGGTGCCATCGGCTTCAGCTCGTCGAAATACATTGAGCAAAGACGTTTCAAACAGCTGTGAACCGTTGTGGGTGCGTTATATCCAAGTTTAGCTATTACTAAGAAAAATTTTCTGATATGAACGAAGCTATCTCGAGAACCGTTGATCGCACCTGGAAAATTCCGGTGCCATCGGCTTCAGCTCGTCGAAATACACCGAGCAAAGAAGTTTGAAACAGCTGTGAACTGTTGCGGGTGAGTTATATCCAAGTTTAGCTATTACTAAGAAAAATTTTCTGATATGAACGAAGCTATCTCGAGAACCGGTGATCGCACCTGGAAAATTCCGGTGCCATCGACTTCAGCTCATCGAAATACACCTAGTACAGAAGTTTAAAACAGCTGTGATCTGTTGCGGGTGAGTTATATCCAAGTTTAGCTATTACTAAGAAAAATTTTCTGATATGCACGAAGCTATCTCGAGAACCGTTGATCGCACCTGGAAAATTCCGGTGCCATCGGCTTCAGCTCGTCGAAATACACCGAGCAAAGAAGTTTGAAACAGCTGTGAACTGTTGCGGGTGAGTTATATCCAAGTTTAGCTATTACTAAGAAAAATTTTCTGATATGAACGAAGCTATCTCGAGAACCGTTGATAGCACCTGGAAAATTCCGGTGCCATCGGCTTCAGCTCGTCGAAATACACCGAGCAAAGAAGTTTGAAACAGCTGTGAACTGTTGCGGGTGAGTTATATCCAAGTTTAGCTATTACTAAGAAAAATTTTCTGATATGAACGAAGCTATCTCGAGAACCGGTGATCGCACCTGGAAAATTCCGGTGCCATCGGCTTCAGCTCGTGGGCATACACCTAATAAAGAAGTTTAAAACAGCTGTGAACTGTTGCGGGTGAGTTATATCCAAGATTAGCTATTACTATGAAAAATTTTCTGATATGAACGACGTTATCTCGAGAACCGTTGATCGCACATCTAAAATTTTTGTTCCATCGGCTTCAGCTCGTCGAAATACCCCCGGAAGGAAATTTTCAAACGGCTGCATTCCCTTGTCGGGGAAATAATTGCAGTATTATCCGTTTTGGTGAAATTCGTGCGTTTCAGCAGCTGAAAAACACGTTTTGACGAAAAATTTGTTGAAATCTTGCATTTTGACGCTGTACGACACCGTCGATGGCTGCATGGCATCATTTTGTAGTACCGCACGCATTTTTTATACCGATCCGACGCTGTTTGTTGATTCACATCTTTCGCCCTATGGTCGACGTTCTCCGAAGAACCGTTGATCGCGCCTGAAAAACTCCTGTTTCATCGGCTTCGGTAGGACGAAATACACCTAGTAAGATGTTTAGCAACGGCTGTGAATTGTTGTGGGTGAGTTACAGCCAACTTTATCTTTTACTATGAAAAATTTTCTGATATGAACGAAGTTATCTCGAGAACCGTTGATCGCACATCTAAAATTTTTGTTCCATCGGCTTCAGCTCGTCGAAATACACCTAGTAACGACGTTTGAAACAGCTGTGAACTGTTGCGGGTGTGTTATATCCAAGTTTAGCTATTACTAAGAAAAATTTTTTGATATGAACGAAGCTATCTGGAGAACCGTTGATCGCACCTGGAAAATTCCGGTGCCATCGGCTTCAGCTCGTCGAAATACACCTAGTAAAGAAGTTTAAAACAGCTGTGAACTGTTGCGGGTGAGTTATATCCAAGATTATCTATTACTATGAAAAATTTTCTGATATGAACGAAGCTATCTCGAGAACCGTTGATCGCACCTGGAAAATTCCGGTGCCATCGGCTTCAGCTCGTCGAAATACACCTAGTAAAGAAGTTTGAAACAGCTGTGAACTGTTGCGGGTGAGTTATATCCAAGTTTAGCTATTACTAAGAAAAATTTTGTGATATGAACGAAGCTATCTCGAGAACCGTTGATCGCACCTGGAAAATTCCGGTGCCATCGGCTTCAGCTCGTCGAAATACATCGAGCAAAGACGTTTCAAACAGCTGTGAACCGTTGTGGGTGCGTTATATCCAAGTTTAGCTATTACTAAGAAAAATTTTCTGATATGAACGAAGCTATCTCGAGAACCGTTGATCGCACCTGGAAAATTCCGGTGCCATCGGCTTCAGCTCGTCGAAATACACCTAGTAAGATGTTTAGCAACGGCTGTGAATTGTTGTGGGTGAGTTACAGCCAACTTTATCTTTTACTATGAAAAATTTTCTGATATGAACGAAGCTATCTCGAGAACCGTTGATCGCACCTGGAAAATTCCGGTGCCATCGGCTTCAGCTCGTCGAAATACATCGAGCAAAGACGTTTCAAACAGCTGTGAACCGTTGTGGGTGCGTTATATCCAAGTTTAGCTATTACTAAGAAAAATTTTCTGATATGAACGAAGATATCTCGAGAACCGTTGATCGCACCTGGAAAATTCCGGTGCCATCGGCTTCAGCTCGTCAAAATACACCTAGTAAAGAAGTTTAAAACAGCTGTGAACGGTTGCGGGTGAGTTATATCCAAGATTAGCTATTACTATGAAAAATTTTCTGATATGAACGAAGTTATCTCGTGAACCGTTGATCGCACATCTAAAATTTTTGTTCCATCGGCTTCAGCTCGTCGAAATACCCCCGGAAGGAAATTTTCAAACGGCTGCATTCACTTGTCGGGGAAATAATTGCAGTCTTATCCGTTTTGGTGAAAATCGTGCGTTTCAGCAGCTGAAAAACACGTTTTGACGAAAAATTTGTTGAAATCTTGCATTTTGACGCTGTACGACACCGTCGATGGCTGCATGGCATCATTTTGTAGTACCGCACGCATTTTTTATACCGATCCGACGCTGTTTGTTGATTCACATCTTTCGCCCTATGGTCGACGTTCTCCGAAGAACCGTTGATCGCGCCTGAAAAACTCCTGTTTCATCGGCTTCGGTAGGACGAAATACACCTAGTAAGATGTTTAGCAACGGCTGTGAATTGTTGTGGGTGAGTTACAGCCAACTTTATCTTTTACTATGAAAAATTTCCTGATATGAACGAAGTTATCTCGAGAGCCGTTGATCGCACCTGGAAAATTCTGGTGCCATCGGCTTCAGCTCGTCAAAATACACCTAGTAAAGAAGTTTAAAACAGCTGTGAACTGTTGCGGGTGAGTTATATCCAAGATTATCTATTACTATGAAAAATTTTCTGATATGAACGAAGCTATCTCGAGAACCGTTGATCGCACCTGGAAAATTCCGGTTCCATCGGCTTCAGCTCGTCGAAATACACCTAGTAAAGAAGTTTAAAACAGCTGTGAACTGTTGCGGGTGAGTTATATCCAAAATTAGCTATTACTATGAAAAATTTTCTGATATGAACGAAGCTATCTCGAGAACCGTTGGTCGCACCTGGAAAATTCCGGTGCCATCGGCTTCAGCTCGTCGAAATACACCTAGTAAAGAAGTTTGAAACAGCTGTGAACTGTTGCGGGTGAGTTATATCCAAGTTTAGCTATTACTAAGAAAAATTTTGTGATATGAACGAAGCTATCTCGAGAACCGTTGATCGCACCTGGAAAATTCCGGTGCCATCGGCTTCAGCTCGTCGAAATACATTGAGCAAAGACGTTTCAAACAGCTGTGAACTGTTGCGGGTGAGTTATATCCAAAATTAGCTATTACTATGAAAAATTTTCTGATATGAACGAAACTATCTCGAGAACCGTTGGTCGCACCTGGAAAATTCCGGTGCCATCGGCTTCAGCTCATCGAAATACACCTAGTACAGAAGTTTGAAACAGCTGTGAACTGTTGCGGGTGAGTTATATCCAAGTTTAGCTATTACTAAGAAAAATTTTGTGATATGAACGAAGCTATCTCGAGAACCGTTGATCGCACCTGGAAAATTCCGGTGCCATCGACTTCAGCTCATCGAAATAGTCCTAGTACAGAAGTTTAAAACAGCTGTGATCTGTTGCGGGTGAGTTATATCCAAGTTTAGCTATTACTAAGAAAAATTTTGTGATATGAACGAAGCTATCTCGAGAACCGTTGATCGCACCTGGAAAATTCCGGTGCCATCGGCTTCAGCTCGTCGAAATACATTGAGCAAAGACGTTTCAAACAGCTGTGAACTGTTGCGGGTGAGTTATATCCAAAATTAGCTATTACTATGAAAAATTTTCTGATATGAACGAAACTATCTCGAGAACCGTTGGTCGCACCTGGAAAATTCCGGTGCCATCGGCTTCAGCTCATCGAAATACACCTAGTACAGAAGTTTGAAACAGCTGTGAACTGTTGCGGGTGAGTTATATCCAAGTTTAGCTATTACTAAGAAAAATTTTGTGATATGAACGAAGCTATCTCGAGAACCGTTGATCGCACCTGGAAAATTCCGGTGCCATCGGCTTCAGCTCGTCGGAATACACCGAGCAAAGAAGTTTGAAACAGCTGTGAACTGTTGCGGGTGAGTTATATCCAAGTTTAGCTATTACTAAGAAAAATTTTCTGATATGAACGAAGCTATCTCGAGAACCGTTGATCGCACCTGGAAAATTCCGGTGCCATCGGCTTCAGCTCGTCGAAATACACCGAGCAAAGAAGTTTGAAACAGCTGTGAACTGTTGCGGGTGAGTTATATCCAAGATTAGCTATTACTATGAAAAATTTTCTGATATGAACGAAGTTATCTCGAGAACCGTTGATCGCACCTGGAAAATGCCGGTGCCATCGGCTTCAGCTCGTCGAAATACACCTAGTAAAGAAGTTTAAAACAGCTGTGAACTGTTCCGGCGAGTTATATCCAAGTTTAGCTATTACTAAGAAAAATTTTCTGATATGAACGAAGCTATCTCGAGAACCGTTGATCGCGCCTGAAAAACTCCTGTTTCATCGGCTTCGGTAGGACGAAATACACCTAGTAAGATGTTTAGCAACGGCTGTGAATTGTTGTGGGTGAGTTACAGCCAACTTTATCTTTTACTATGAAAAATTTTCTGATATGAACGAAGTTATCTCGAGAGCCGTTGATCGCACCTGGAAAATTCCATTGCCATCGGCTTCAGCTCATCGAAATACACCTAGTAAAGAAGTTTGAAACAGCTGTGAACTGTTGCGGGTGAGTTATATCCAAGTTTAGCTATTACTAAGAAAAATTTTCTGATATGAACGAAGCTATCTCGAGAACCGTTGATCGCACCTGGAAAATTCCGGTGCCATCGGCTTCAGCTCGTCGAAATACATTGAGCAAAGACGTTTCAAACAGCTGTGAACCGTTGTGGGTGCGTTATATCCAAGTTTAGCTATTACTAAGAAAAATTTTCTGATATGAACGAAGCTATCTCGAGAACCGTTGATCGCACCTGGAAAATTCCGGTGCCATCGGCTTCAGCTCGTCGAAATACATTGAGCAAAGACGTTTCAAACAGCTGTGAACCGTTGTGGGTGCGTTATATCCAAGTTTAGCTATTACTAAGAAAAATTTTCTGATATGAACGAAGCTATCTCGAGAACCGTTGATCGCACCTGGAAAATTCCGGTGCCATCGGCTTCAGCTCGTCGAAATACACCGAGCAAAGAAGTTTGAAACAGCTGTGAACTGTTGCGGGTGAGTTATATCCAAGTTTAGCTATTACTAAGAAAAATTTTCTGATATGAACGAAGCTATCTCGAGAACCGGTGATCGCACCTGGAAAATTCCGGTGCCATCGGCTTCAGCTCGTCGAAATACACCTAGTAAAGAAGTTTGAAACAGCTGTGAACTGTTGCGGGTGAGTTATATCCAAGTTTAGCTATTACTAAGAACAATTTACTGATATGAACGAAGCTATCTCGAGAACCGTTGATCGCACCTGGAAAATTCCGGTGCCATCGACTTCAGCTCATCGAAATACACCTAGTACAGAAGTTTAAAACAGCTGTGATCTGTTGCGGGTGAGTTATATCCAAGTTTAGCTATTACTAAGAAAAATTTTCTGATATGCACGAAGCTATCTCGAGAACCGTTGATCGCACCTGGAAAATTCCGGTGCCATCGGCTTCAGCTCGTCGAAATACACCGAGCAAAGAAGTTTGAAACAGCTGTGAACTGTTGCGGGTGAGTTATATCCAAGTTTAGCTATTACTAAGAAAAATTTTCTGATATGAACGAAGCTATCTCGAGAACCGTTGATAGCACCTGGAAAATTCCGGTGCCATCGGCTTCAGCTCGTCGAAATACACCGAGCAAAGAAGTTTGAAACAGCTGTGAACTGTTGCGGGTGAGTTATATCCAAGTTTAGCTATTACTAAGAAAAATTTTCTGATATGAACGAAGCTATCTCGAGAACCGGTGATCGCACCTGGAAAATTCCGGTGCCATCGGCTTCAGCTCGTGGGCATACACCTAATAAAGAAGTTTAAAACAGCTGTGAACTGTTGCGGGTGAGTTATATCCAAGATTAGCTATTACTATGAAAAATTTTCTGATATGAACGACGTTATCTCGAGAACCGTTGATCGCACATCTAAAATTTTTGTTCCATCGGCTTCAGCTCGTCGAAATACCCCCGGAAGGAAATTTTCAAACGGCTGCATTCCCTTGTCGGGGAAATAATTGCAGTCTTATCCGTTTTGGTGAAAATCGTGCGTTTCAGCAGCTGAAAAACACGTTTTGACGAAAAATTTGTTGAAATCTTGCATTTTGACGCTGTACGACACCGTCGATGGCTGCATGGCATCATTTTGTAGTACCGCACGCATTTTTTATACCGATCCGACGCTGTTTGTTGATTCACATCTTTCGCCCTATGGTCGACGTTCTCCGAAGAACCGTTGATCGCGCCTGAAAAACTCCTGTTTCATCGGCTTCGGTAGGACGAAATACACCTAGTAAGATGTTTAGCAACGGCTGTGAATTGTTGTGGGTGAGTTACAGCCAACTTTATCTTTTACTATGAAAAATTTCCTGATATGAACGAAGTTATCTCGAGAGCCGTTGATCGCACCTGGAAAATTCTGGTGCCATCGGCTTCAGCTCGTCAAAATACACCTAGTAAAGAAGTTTAAAACAGCTGTGAACTGTTGCGGGTGAGTTATATCCAAGATTATCTATTACTATGAAAAATTTTCTGATATGAACGAAGCTATCTCGAGAACCGTTGATCGCACCTGGAAAATTCCGGTTCCATCGGCTTCAGCTCGTCGAAATACACCTAGTAAAGAAGTTTAAAACAGCTGTGAACTGTTGCGGGTGAGTTATATCCAAAATTAGCTATTACTATGAAAAATTTTCTGATATGAACGAAGCTATCTCGAGAACCGTTGGTCGCACCTGGAAAATTCCGGTGCCATCGGCTTCAGCTCGTCGAAATACACCTAGTAAAGAAGTTTGAAACAGCTGTGAACTGTTGCGGGTGAGTTATATCCAAGTTTAGCTATTACTAAGAAAAATTTTCTGATATGAACGAAGCTATCTCGAGAACCGTTGATCGCACCTGGAAAATTCCGGTGCCATCGGCTTCAGCTCGTCGAAATACACCGAGCAAAGAAGTTTGAAACAGCTGTGAACTGTTGCGGGTGAGTTATATCCAAGATTAGCTATTACTATGAAAAATTTTCTGATATGAACGAAGTTATCTCGAGAACCGTTGATCGCACCTGGAAAATTCCGGTGCCATCGGCTTCAGCTCGTCGAAATACACCTAGTAAAGAAGTTTAAAACAGCTGTGAACTGTTCCGGCGAGTTATATCCAAGTTTAGCTATTACTAAGAAAAATTTTCTGATATGAACGAAGCTATCTCGAGAACCGTTGATCGCGCCTGAAAAACTCCTGTTTCATCGGCTTCGGTAGGACGAAATACACCTAGTAAGATGTTTAGCAACGGCTGTGAATTGTTGTGGGTGAGTTACAGCCAACTTTATCTTTTACTATGAAAAATTTTCTGATATGAACGAAGTTATCTCGAGAGCCGTTGATCGCACCTGGAAAATTCCATTGCCATCGGCTTCAGCTCGTCGAAATACACCTAGTAAAGAAGTTTGAAACAGCTGTGAACTGTTGCGGGTGAGTTATATCCAAGTTTAGCTATTACTAAGAAAAATTTTCTGATATGAACGAAGCTATCTCGAGAACCGTTGATCGCACCTGGAAAATTCCGGTGCCATCGGCTTCAGCTCGTCGAAATACATTGAGCAAAGACGTTTCAAACAGCTGTGAACCGTTGTGGGTGCGTTATATCCAAGTTTAGCTATTACTAAGAAAAATTTTCTGATATGAACGAAGCTATCTCGAGAACCGTTGATCGCACCTGGAAAATTCCGGTGCCATCGGCTTCAGCTCGTCGAAATACACCGAGCAAAGAAGTTTGAAACAGCTGTGAACTGTTGCGGGTGAGTTATATCCAAGTTTAGCTATTACTAAGAAAAATTTTCTGATATGAACGAAGCTATCTCGAGAACCGGTGATCGCACCTGGAAAATTCCGGTGCCATCGACTTCAGCTCATCGAAATACACCTAGTACAGAAGTTTAAAACAGCTGTGATCTGTTGCGGGTGAGTTATATCCAAGTTTAGCTATTACTAAGAAAAATTTTCTGATATGCACGAAGCTATCTCGAGAACCGTTGATCGCACCTGGAAAATTCCGGTGCCATCGGCTTCAGCTCGTCGAAATACACCGAGCAAAGAAGTTTGAAACAGCTGTGAACTGTTGCGGGTGAGTTATATCCAAGTTTAGCTATTACTAAGAAAAATTTTCTGATATGAACGAAGCTATCTCGAGAACCGTTGATAGCACCTGGAAAATTCCGGTGCCATCGGCTTCAGCTCGTCGAAATACACCGAGCAAAGAAGTTTGAAACAGCTGTGAACTGTTGCGGGTGAGTTATATCCAAGTTTAGCTATTACTAAGAAAAATTTTCTGATATGAACGAAGCTATCTCGAGAACCGTTGATAGCACCTGGAAAATTCCGGTGCCATCGGCTTCAGCTCGTCGAAATACACCGAGCAAAGAAGTTTGAAACAGCTGTGAACTGTTGCGGGTGAGTTATATCCAAGTTTAGCTATTACTAAGAAAAATTTTCTGATATGAACGAAGCTATCTCGAGAACCGGTGATCGCACCTGGAAAATTCCGGTGCCATCGGCTTCAGCTCGTGGGCATACACCTAATAAAGAAGTTTAAAACAGCTGTGAACTGTTGCGGGTGAGTTATATCCAAGATTAGCTATTACTATGAAAAATTTTCTGATATGAACGACGTTATCTCGAGAACCGTTGATCGCACATCTAAAATTTTTGTTCCATCGGCTTCAGCTCGTCGAAATACCCCCGGAAGGAAATTTTCAAACGGCTGCATTCCCTTGTCGGGGAAATAATTGCAGTCTTATCCGTTTTGGTGAAAATCGTGCGTTTCAGCAGCTGAAAAACACGTTTTGACGAAAAATTTGTTGAAATCTTGCATTTTGACGCTGTACGACACCGTCGATGGCTGCATGGCATCATTTTGTAGTACCGCACGCATTTTTTATACCGATCCGACGCTGTTTGTTGATTCACATCTTTCGCCCTATGGTCGACGTTCTCCGAAGAACCGTTGATCGCGCCTGAAAAACTCCTGTTTCATCGGCTTCGGTAGGACGAAATACACCTAGTAAGATGTTTAGCAACGGCTGTGAATTGTTGTGGGTGAGTTACAGCCAACTTTATCTTTTGCTATGAAAAATTTCCTGATATGAACGAAGTTATCTCGAGAGCCGTTGATCGCACCTGGAAAATTCTGGTGCCATCGGCTTCAGCTCGTCAAAATACACCTAGTAAAGAAGTTTAAAACAGCTGTGAACCGTTGTGGGTGCGTTATATCCAAGTTTAGCTATTACTAAGAAAAATTTTCTGATATGAACGAAGCTATCTCGAGAACCGTTGATCGCACCTGGAAAATTCCGGTGCCATCGGCTTCAGCTCGTCGAAATACACCGAGCAAAGAAGTTTGAAACAGCTGTGAACTGTTGCGGGTGAGTTATATCCAAGTTTAGCTATTACTAAGAAAAATTTTCTGATATGAACGAAGCTATCTCGAGAACCGGTGATCGCACCTGGAAAATTCCGGTGCCATCGACTTCAGCTCATCGAAATACACCTAGTACAGAAGTTTAAAACAGCTGTGATCTGTTGCGGGTGAGTTATATCCAAGTTTAGCTATTACTAAGAAAAATTTTCTGATATGCACGAAGCTATCTCGAGAACCGTTGATCGCACCTGGAAAATTCCGGTGCCATCGGCTTCAGCTCGTCGAAATACACCGAGCAAAGAAGTTTGAAACAGCTGTGAACTGTTGCGGGTGAGTTATATCCAAGTTTAGCTATTACTAAGAAAAATTTTCTGATATGAACGAAGCTATCTCGAGAACCGTTGATAGCACCTGGAAAATTCCGGTGCCATCGGCTTCAGCTCGTCGAAATACACCGAGCAAAGAAGTTTGAAACAGCTGTGAACTGTTGCGGGTGAGTTATATCCAAGTTTAGCTATTACTAAGAAAAATTTTCTGATATGAACGAAGCTATCTCGAGAACCGTTGATAGCACCTGGAAAATTCCGGTGCCATCGGCTTCAGCTCGTCGAAATACACCGAGCAAAGAAGTTTGAAACAGCTGTGAACTGTTGCGGGTGAGTTATATCCAAGTTTAGCTATTACTAAGAAAAATTTTCTGATATGAACGAAGCTATCTCGAGAACCGGTGATCGCACCTGGAAAATTCCGGTGCCATCGGCTTCAGCTCGTGGGCATACACCTAATAAAGAAGTTTAAAACAGCTGTGAACTGTTGCGGGTGAGTTATATCCAAGATTAGCTATTACTATGAAAAATTTTCTGATATGAACGACGTTATCTCGAGAACCGTTGATCGCACATCTAAAATTTTTGTTCCATCGGCTTCAGCTCGTCGAAATACCCCCGGAAGGAAATTTTCAAACGGCTGCATTCCCTTGTCGGGGAAATAATTGCAGTCTTATCCGTTTTGGTGAAAATCGTGCGTTTCAGCAGCTGAAAAACACGTTTTGACGAAAAATTTGTTGAAATCTTGCATTTTGACGCTGTACGACACCGTCGATGGCTGCATGGCATCATTTTGTAGTACCGCACGCATTTTTTATACCGATCCGACGCTGTTTGTTGATTCACATCTTTCGCCCTATGGTCGACGTTCTCCGAAGAACCGTTGATCGCGCCTGAAAAACTCCTGTTTCATCGGCTTCGGTAGGACGAAATACACCTAGTAAGATGTTTAGCAACGGCTGTGAATTGTTGTGGGTGAGTTACAGCCAACTTTATCTTTTGCTATGAAAAATTTCCTGATATGAACGAAGTTATCTCGAGAGCCGTTGATCGCACCTGGAAAATTCTGGTGCCATCGGCTTCAGCTCGTCAAAATACACCTAGTAAAGAAGTTTAAAACAGCTGTGAACTGTTGCGGGTGAGTTATATCCAAGATTATCTATTACTATGAAAAATTTTCTGATATGAACGAAGCTATCTCGAGAACCGTTGATCGCACCTGGAAAATTCCGGTTCCATCGGCTTCAGCTCGTCGAAATACACCTAGTAAAGAAGTTTAAAACAGCTGTGAACTGTTGCGGGTGAGTTATATCCAAAATTAGCTATTACTATGAAAAATTTTCTGATATGAACGAAGCTATCTCGAGAACCGTTGGTCGCACCTGGAAAATTCCGGTGCCATCGGCTTCAGCTCGTCGAAATACCCCCGGAAGGAAATTTTCAAACGGCTGCATTCCCTTGTCGGGGAAATAATTGCAGTCTTATCCGTTTTGGTGAAAATCGTGCGTTTCAGCAGCTGAAAAACACGTTTTGACGAAAAATTTGTTGAAATCTTGCATTTTGACGCTGTACGACACCGTCGATGGCTGCATGGCATCATTTTGTAGTACCGCACGCATTTTTTATACCGATCCGACGCTGTTTGTTGATTCACATCTTTCGCCCTATGGTCGACGTTCTCCGAAGAACCGTTGATCGCGCCTGAAAAACTCCTGTTTCATCGGCTTCGGTAGGACGAAATACACCTAGTAAGATGTTTAGCAACGGCTGTGAATTGTTGTGGGTGAGTTACAGCCAACTTTATCTTTTACTATGAAAAATTTCCTGATATGAACGAAGTTATCTCGAGAGCCGTTGATCGCACCTGGAAAATTCTGGTGCCATCGGCTTCAGCTCGTCAAAATACACCTAGTAAAGAAGTTTAAAACAGCTGTGAACTGTTGCGGGTGAGTTATATCCAAGATTATCTATTACTATGAAAAATTTTCTGATATGAACGAAGCTATCTCGAGAACCGTTGATCGCACCTGGAAAATTCCGGTTCCATCGGCTTCAGCTCGTCGAAATACACCTAGTAAAGAAGTTTAAAACAGCTGTGAACTGTTGCGGGTGAGTTATATCCAAAATTAGCTATTACTATGAAAAATTTTCTGATATGAACGAAGCTATCTCGAGAACCGTTGGTCGCACCTGGAAAATTCCGGTGCCATCGGCTTCAGCTCGTCGAAATACACCTAGTAAAGAAGTTTGAAACAGCTGTGAACTGTTGCGGGTGAGTTATATCCAAGTTTAGCTATTACTAAGAAAAATTTTCTGATATGAACGAAGCTATCTCGAGAACCGTTGATCGCACCTGGAAAATTCCGGTGCCATCGGCTTCAGCTCGTCGAAATACACCGAGCAAAGAAGTTTGAAACAGCTGTGAACTGTTGCGGGTGAGTTATATCCAAGATTAGCTATTACTATGAAAAATTTTCTGATATGAACGAAGTTATCTCGAGAACCGTTGATCGCACCTGGAAAATTCCGGTGCCATCGGCTTCAGCTCGTCGAAATACACCTAGTAAAGAAGTTTAAAACAGCTGTGAACTGTTCCGGCGAGTTATATCCAAGTTTAGCTATTACTAAGAAAAATTTTCTGATATGAACGAAGCTATCTCGAGAACCGTTGATCGCGCCTGAAAAACTCCTGTTTCATCGGCTTCGGTAGGACGAAATACACCTAGTAAGATGTTTAGCAACGGCTGTGAATTGTTGTGGGTGAGTTACAGCCAACTTTATCTTTTACTATGAAAAATTTTCTGATATGAACGAAGTTATCTCGAGAGCCGTTGATCGCACCTGGAAAATTCCATTGCCATCGGCTTCAGCTCGTCGAAATACACCTAGTAAAGAAGTTTGAAACAGCTGTGAACTGTTGCGGGTGAGTTATATCCAAGTTTAGCTATTACTAAGAAAAATTTTCTGATATGAACGAAGCTATCTCGAGAACCGTTGATCGCACCTGGAAAATTCCGGTGCCATCGGCTTCAGCTCGTCGAAATACATTGAGCAAAGACGTTTCAAACAGCTGTGAACCGTTGTGGGTGCGTTATATCCAAGTTTAGCTATTACTAAGAAAAATTTTCTGATATGAACGAAGCTATCTCGAGAACCGTTGATCGCACCTGGAAAATTCCGGTGCCATCGGCTTCAGCTCGTCGAAATACACCGAGCAAAGAAGTTTGAAACAGCTGTGAACTGTTGCGGGTGAGTTATATCCAAGTTTAGCTATTACTAAGAAAAATTTTCTGATATGAACGAAGCTATCTCGAGAACCGGTGATCGCACCTGGAAAATTCCGGTGCCATCGACTTCAGCTCATCGAAATACACCTAGTACAGAAGTTTAAAACAGCTGTGATCTGTTGCGGGTGAGTTATATCCAAGTTTAGCTATTACTAAGAAAAATTTTCTGATATGCACGAAGCTATCTCGAGAACCGTTGATCGCACCTGGAAAATTCCGGTGCCATCGGCTTCAGCTCGTCGAAATACACCGAGCAAAGAAGTTTGAAACAGCTGTGAACTGTTGCGGGTGAGTTATATCCAAGTTTAGCTATTACTAAGAAAAATTTTCTGATATGAACGAAGCTATCTCGAGAACCGTTGATAGCACCTGGAAAATTCCGGTGCCATCGGCTTCAGCTCGTCGAAATACACCGAGCAAAGAAGTTTGAAACAGCTGTGAACTGTTGCGGGTGAGTTATATCCAAGTTTAGCTATTACTAAGAAAAATTTTCTGATATGAACGAAGCTATCTCGAGAACCGTTGATAGCACCTGGAAAATTCCGGTGCCATCGGCTTCAGCTCGTCGAAATACACCGAGCAAAGAAGTTTGAAACAGCTGTGAACTGTTGCGGGTGAGTTATATCCAAGTTTAGCTATTACTAAGAAAAATTTTCTGATATGAACGAAGCTATCTCGAGAACCGGTGATCGCACCTGGAAAATTCCGGTGCCATCGGCTTCAGCTCGTGGGCATACACCTAATAAAGAAGTTTAAAACAGCTGTGAACTGTTGCGGGTGAGTTATATCCAAGATTAGCTATTACTATGAAAAATTTTCTGATATGAACGACGTTATCTCGAGAACCGTTGATCGCACATCTAAAATTTTTGTTCCATCGGCTTCAGCTCGTCGAAATACCCCCGGAAGGAAATTTTCAAACGGCTGCATTCCCTTGTCGGGGAAATAATTGCAGTCTTATCCGTTTTGGTGAAAATCGTGCGTTTCAGCAGCTGAAAAACACGTTTTGACGAAAAATTTGTTGAAATCTTGCATTTTGACGCTGTACGACACCGTCGATGGCTGCATGGCATCATTTTGTAGTACCGCACGCATTTTTTATACCGATCCGACGCTGTTTGTTGATTCACATCTTTCGCCCTATGGTCGACGTTCTCCGAAGAACCGTTGATCGCGCCTGAAAAACTCCTGTTTCATCGGCTTCGGTAGGACGAAATACACCTAGTAAGATGTTTAGCAACGGCTGTGAATTGTTGTGGGTGAGTTACAGCCAACTTTATCTTTTGCTATGAAAAATTTCCTGATATGAACGAAGTTATCTCGAGAGCCGTTGATCGCACCTGGAAAATTCTGGTGCCATCGGCTTCAGCTCGTCAAAATACACCTAGTAAAGAAGTTTAAAACAGCTGTGAACCGTTGTGGGTGCGTTATATCCAAGTTTAGCTATTACTAAGAAAAATTTTCTGATATGAACGAAGCTATCTCGAGAACCGTTGATCGCACCTGGAAAATTCCGGTGCCATCGGCTTCAGCTCGTCGAAATACACCGAGCAAAGAAGTTTGAAACAGCTGTGAACTGTTGCGGGTGAGTTATATCCAAGTTTAGCTATTACTAAGAAAAATTTTCTGATATGAACGAAGCTATCTCGAGAACCGGTGATCGCACCTGGAAAATTCCGGTGCCATCGACTTCAGCTCATCGAAATACACCTAGTACAGAAGTTTAAAACAGCTGTGATCTGTTGCGGGTGAGTTATATCCAAGTTTAGCTATTACTAAGAAAAATTTTCTGATATGCACGAAGCTATCTCGAGAACCGTTGATCGCACCTGGAAAATTCCGGTGCCATCGGCTTCAGCTCGTCGAAATACACCGAGCAAAGAAGTTTGAAACAGCTGTGAACTGTTGCGGGTGAGTTATATCCAAGTTTAGCTATTACTAAGAAAAATTTTCTGATATGAACGAAGCTATCTCGAGAACCGTTGATAGCACCTGGAAAATTCCGGTGCCATCGGCTTCAGCTCGTCGAAATACACCGAGCAAAGAAGTTTGAAACAGCTGTGAACTGTTGCGGGTGAGTTATATCCAAGTTTAGCTATTACTAAGAAAAATTTTCTGATATGAACGAAGCTATCTCGAGAACCGTTGATAGCACCTGGAAAATTCCGGTGCCATCGGCTTCAGCTCGTCGAAATACACCGAGCAAAGAAGTTTGAAACAGCTGTGAACTGTTGCGGGTGAGTTATATCCAAGTTTAGCTATTACTAAGAAAAATTTTCTGATATGAACGAAGCTATCTCGAGAACCGGTGATCGCACCTGGAAAATTCCGGTGCCATCGGCTTCAGCTCGTGGGCATACACCTAATAAAGAAGTTTAAAACAGCTGTGAACTGTTGCGGGTGAGTTATATCCAAGATTAGCTATTACTATGAAAAATTTTCTGATATGAACGACGTTATCTCGAGAACCGTTGATCGCACATCTAAAATTTTTGTTCCATCGGCTTCAGCTCGTCGAAATACCCCCGGAAGGAAATTTTCAAACGGCTGCATTCCCTTGTCGGGGAAATAATTGCAGTCTTATCCGTTTTGGTGAAAATCGTGCGTTTCAGCAGCTGAAAAACACGTTTTGACGAAAAATTTGTTGAAATCTTGCATTTTGACGCTGTACGACACCGTCGATGGCTGCATGGCATCATTTTGTAGTACCGCACGCATTTTTTATACCGATCCGACGCTGTTTGTTGATTCACATCTTTCGCCCTATGGTCGACGTTCTCCGAAGAACCGTTGATCGCGCCTGAAAAACTCCTGTTTCATCGGCTTCGGTAGGACGAAATACACCTAGTAAGATGTTTAGCAACGGCTGTGAATTGTTGTGGGTGAGTTACAGCCAACTTTATCTTTTGCTATGAAAAATTTCCTGATATGAACGAAGTTATCTCGAGAGCCGTTGATCGCACCTGGAAAATTCTGGTGCCATCGGCTTCAGCTCGTCAAAATACACCTAGTAAAGAAGTTTAAAACAGCTGTGAACTGTTGCGGGTGAGTTATATCCAAGATTATCTATTACTATGAAAAATTTTCTGATATGAACGAAGCTATCTCGAGAACCGTTGATCGCACCTGGAAAATTCCGGTTCCATCGGCTTCAGCTCGTCGAAATACACCTAGTAAAGAAGTTTAAAACAGCTGTGAACTGTTGCGGGTGAGTTATATCCAAAATTAGCTATTACTATGAAAAATTTTCTGATATGAACGAAGCTATCTCGAGAACCGTTGGTCGCACCTGGAAAATTCCGGTGCCATCGGCTTCAGCTCGTCGAAATACACCTAGTAAAGAAGTTTGAAACAGCTGTGAACTGTTGCGGGTGAGTTATATCCAAGTTTAGCTATTACTAAGAAAAATTTTGTGATATGAACGAAGCTATCTCGAGAACCGTTGATCGCACCTGGAAAATTCCGGTGCCATCGGCTTCAGCTCGTCGAAATACATCGAGCAAAGAAGTTTCAAACAGCTGTGAACCGTTGTGGGTGCGTTATATCCAAGTTTAGCTATTACTAAGAAAAATTTTCTGATATGAACGAAGCTATCTCGAGAACCGTTGATCGCACCTGGAAAATTCCGGTGCCATCGGCTTCAGCTCGTCGAAATACATTGAGCAAAGACGTTTCAAACAGCTGTGAACTGTTGCGGGTGAGTTATATCCAAAATTAGCTATTACTATGAAAAATTTTCTGATATGAACGAAACTATCTCGAGAACCGTTGGTCGCACCTGGAAAATTCCGGTGCCATCGGCTTCAGCTCATCGAAATACACCTAGTACAGAAGTTTGAAACAGCTGTGAACTGTTGCGGGTGAGTTATATCCAAGTTTAGCTATTACTAAGAAAAATTTTGTGATATGAACGAAGCTATCTCGAGAACCGTTGATCGCACCTGGAAAATTCCGGTGCCATCGGCTTCAGCTCGTCGGAATACACCGAGCAAAGAAGTTTGAAACAGCTGTGAACTGTTGCGGGTGAGTTATATCCAAGTTTAGCTATTACTAAGAAAAATTTTCTGATATGAACGAAGCTATCTCGAGAACCGTTGATCGCACCTGGAAAATTCCGGTGCCATCGGCTTCAGCTCGTCGAAATACACCGAGCAAAGAAGTTTGAAACAGCTGTGAACTGTTGCGGGTGAGTTATATCCAAGATTAGCTATTACTATGAAAAATTTTCTGATATGAACGAAGTTATCTCGAGAACCGTTGATCGCACCTGGAAAATTCCGGTACCATCGGCTTCAGCTCGTCGAAATACACCTAGTAAAGAAGTTTAAAACAGCTGTGAACTGTTCCGGCGAGTTATATCCAAGTTTAGCTATTACTAAGAAAAATTTTCTGATATGAACGAAGCTATCTCGAGAACCGTTGATCGCGCCTGAAAAACTCCTGTTTCATCGGCTTCGGTAGGACGAAATACACCTAGTAAGATGTTTAGCAACGGCTGTGAATTGTTGTGGGTGAGTTACAGCCAACTTTATCTTTTACTATGAAAAATTTTCTGATATGAACGAAGTTATCTCGAGAGCCGTTGATCGCACCTGGAAAATTCCATTGCCATCGGCTTCAGCTCGTCGAAATACACCTAGTAAAGAAGTTTGAAACAGCTGTGAACTGTTGCGGGTGAGTTATATCCAAGTTTAGCTATTACTAAGAAAAATTTTCTGATATGAACGAAGCTATCTCGAGAACCGTTGATCGCACCTGGAAAATTCCGGTGCCATCGGCTTCAGCTCGTCGAAATACATTGAGCAAAGACGTTTCAAACAGCTGTGAACCGTTGTGGGTGCGTTATATCCAAGTTTAGCTATTACTAAGAAAAATTTTCTGATATGAACGAAGCTATCTCGAGAACCGTTGATCGCACCTGGAAAATTCCGGTGCCATCGGCTTCAGCTCGTCGAAATACACCGAGCAAAGAAGTTTGAAACAGCTGTGAACTGTTGCGGGTGAGTTATATCCAAGTTTAGCTATTACTAAGAAAAATTTTCTGATATGAACGAAGCTATCTCGAGAACCGGTGATCGCACCTGGAAAATTCCGGTGCCATCGACTTCAGCTCATCGAAATACACCTAGTACAGAAGTTTAAAACAGCTGTGATCTGTTGCGGGTGAGTTATATCCAAGTTTAGCTATTACTAAGAAAAATTTTCTGATATGCACGAAGCTATCTCGAGAACCGTTGATCGCACCTGGAAAATTCCGGTGCCATCGGCTTCAGCTCGTCGAAATACACCGAGCAAAGAAGTTTGAAACAGCTGTGAACTGTTGCGGGTGAGTTATATCCAAGTTTAGCTATTACTAAGAAAAATTTTCTGATATGAACGAAGCTATCTCGAGAACCGTTGATAGCACCTGGAAAATTCCGGTGCCATCGGCTTCAGCTCGTCGAAATACACCGAGCAAAGAAGTTTGAAACAGCTGTGAACTGTTGCGGGTGAGTTATATCCAAGTTTAGCTATTACTAAGAAAAATTTTCTGATATGAACGAAGCTATCTCGAGAACCGTTGATAGCACCTGGAAAATTCCGGTGCCATCGGCTTCAGCTCGTCGAAATACACCGAGCAAAGAAGTTTGAAACAGCTGTGAACTGTTGCGGGTGAGTTATATCCAAGTTTAGCTATTACTAAGAAAAATTTTCTGATATGAACGAAGCTATCTCGAGAACCGGTGATCGCACCTGGAAAATTCCGGTGCCATCGGCTTCAGCTCGTGGGCATACACCTAATAAAGAAGTTTAAAACAGCTGTGAACTGTTGCGGGTGAGTTATATCCAAGATTAGCTATTACTATGAAAAATTTTCTGATATGAACGACGTTATCTCGAGAACCGTTGATCGCACATCTAAAATTTTTGTTCCATCGGCTTCAGCTCGTCGAAATACCCCCGGAAGGAAATTTTCAAACGGCTGCATTCCCTTGTCGGGGAAATAATTGCAGTCTTATCCGTTTTGGTGAAAATCGTGCGTTTCAGCAGCTGAAAAACACGTTTTGACGAAAAATTTGTTGAAATCTTGCATTTTGACGCTGTACGACACCGTCGATGGCTGCATGGCATCATTTTGTAGTACCGCACGCATTTTTTATACCGATCCGACGCTGTTTGTTGATTCACATCTTTCGCCCTATGGTCGACGTTCTCCGAAGAACCGTTGATCGCGCCTGAAAAACTCCTGTTTCATCGGCTTCGGTAGGACGAAATACACCTAGTAAGATGTTTAGCAACGGCTGTGAATTGTTGTGGGTGAGTTACAGCCAACTTTATCTTTTGCTATGAAAAATTTCCTGATATGAACGAAGTTATCTCGAGAGCCGTTGATCGCACCTGGAAAATTCTGGTGCCATCGGCTTCAGCTCGTCAAAATACACCTAGTAAAGAAGTTTAAAACAGCTGTGAACTGTTGCGGGTGAGTTATATCCAAGATTATCTATTACTATGAAAAATTTTCTGATATGAACGAAGCTATCTCGAGAACCGTTGATCGCACCTGGAAAATTCCGGTTCCATCGGCTTCAGCTCGTCGAAATACACCTAGTAAAGAAGTTTAAAACAGCTGTGAACTGTTGCGGGTGAGTTATATCCAAAATTAGCTATTACTATGAAAAATTTTCTGATATGAACGAAGCTATCTCGAGAACCGTTGGTCGCACCTGGAAAATTCCGGTGCCATCGGCTTCAGCTCGTCGAAATACACCTAGTAAAGAAGTTTGAAACAGCTGTGAACTGTTGCGGGTGAGTTATATCCAAGTTTAGCTATTACTAAGAAAAATTTTGTGATATGAACGAAGCTATCTCGAGAACCGTTGATCGCACCTGGAAAATTCCGGTGCCATCGGCTTCAGCTCGTCGAAATACATCGAGCAAAGAAGTTTCAAACAGCTGTGAACCGTTGTGGGTGCGTTATATCCAAGTTTAGCTATTACTAAGAAAAATTTTCTGATATGAACGAAGCTATCTCGAGAACCGTTGATCGCACCTGGAAAATTCCGGTGCCATCGGCTTCAGCTCGTCGAAATACATTGAGCAAAGACGTTTCAAACAGCTGTGAACTGTTGCGGGTGAGTTATATCCAAAATTAGCTATTACTATGAAAAATTTTCTGATATGAACGAAACTATCTCGAGAACCGTTGGTCGCACCTGGAAAATTCCGGTGCCATCGGCTTCAGCTCATCGAAATACACCTAGTACAGAAGTTTGAAACAGCTGTGAACTGTTGCGGGTGAGTTATATCCAAGTTTAGCTATTACTAAGAAAAATTTTGTGATATGAACGAAGCTATCTCGAGAACCGTTGATCGCACCTGGAAAATTCCGGTGCCATCGGCTTCAGCTCGTCGGAATACACCGAGCAAAGAAGTTTGAAACAGCTGTGAACTGTTGCGGGTGAGTTATATCCAAGTTTAGCTATTACTAAGAAAAATTTTCTGATATGAACGAAGCTATCTCGAGAACCGTTGATCGCACCTGGAAAATTCCGGTGCCATCGGCTTCAGCTCGTCGAAATACACCGAGCAAAGAAGTTTGAAACAGCTGTGAACTGTTGCGGGTGAGTTATATCCAAGATTAGCTATTACTATGAAAAATTTTCTGATATGAACGAAGTTATCTCGAGAACCGTTGATCGCACCTGGAAAATTCCGGTACCATCGGCTTCAGCTCGTCGAAATACACCTAGTAAAGAAGTTTAAAACAGCTGTGAACTGTTCCGGCGAGTTATATCCAAGTTTAGCTATTACTAAGAAAAATTTTCTGATATGAACGAAGCTATCTCGAGAACCGTTGATCGCGCCTGAAAAACTCCTGTTTCATCGGCTTCGGTAGGACGAAATACACCTAGTAAGATGTTTAGCAACGGCTGTGAATTGTTGTGGGTGAGTTACAGCCAACTTTATCTTTTACTATGAAAAATTTTCTGATATGAACGAAGTTATCTCGAGAGCCGTTGATCGCACCTGGAAAATTCCATTGCCATCGGCTTCAGCTCGTCGAAATACACCTAGTAAAGAAGTTTGAAACAGCTGTGAACTGTTGCGGGTGAGTTATATCCAAGTTTAGCTATTACTAAGAAAAATTTTCTGATATGAACGAAGCTATCTCGAGAACCGTTGATCGCACCTGGAAAATTCCGGTGCCATCGGCTTCAGCTCGTCGAAATACATTGAGCAAAGACGTTTCAAACAGCTGTGAACCGTTGTGGGTGCGTTATATCCAAGTTTAGCTATTACTAAGAAAAATTTTCTGATATGAACGAAGCTATCTCGAGAACCGTTGATCGCACCTGGAAAATTCCGGTGCCATCGGCTTCAGCTCGTCGAAATACACCGAGCAAAGAAGTTTGAAACAGCTGTGAACTGTTGCGGGTGAGTTATATCCAAGTTTAGCTATTACTAAGAAAAATTTTCTGATATGAACGAAGCTATCTCGAGAACCGGTGATCGCACCTGGAAAATTCCGGTGCCATCGACTTCAGCTCATCGAAATACACCTAGTACAGAAGTTTAAAACAGCTGTGATCTGTTGCGGGTGAGTTATATCCAAGTTTAGCTATTACTAAGAAAAATTTTCTGATATGCACGAAGCTATCTCGAGAACCGTTGATCGCACCTGGAAAATTCCGGTGCCATCGGCTTCAGCTCGTCGAAATACACCGAGCAAAGAAGTTTGAAACAGCTGTGAACTGTTGCGGGTGAGTTATATCCAAGTTTAGCTATTACTAAGAAAAATTTTCTGATATGAACGAAGCTATCTCGAGAACCGTTGATAGCACCTGGAAAATTCCGGTGCCATCGGCTTCAGCTCGTCGAAATACACCGAGCAAAGAAGTTTGAAACAGCTGTGAACTGTTGCGGGTGAGTTATATCCAAGTTTAGCTATTACTAAGAAAAATTTTCTGATATGAACGAAGCTATCTCGAGAACCGGTGATCGCACCTGGAAAATTCCGGTGCCATCGGCTTCAGCTCGTGGGCATACACCTAATAAAGAAGTTTAAAACAGCTGTGAACTGTTGCGGGTGAGTTATATCCAAGATTAGCTATTACTATGAAAAATTTTCTGATATGAACGACGTTATCTCGAGAACCGTTGATCGCACATCTAAAATTTTTGTTCCATCGGCTTCAGCTCGTCGAAATACCCCCGGAAGGAAATTTTCAAACGGCTGCATTCCCTTGTCGGGGAAATAATTGCAGTATTATCCGTTTTGGTGAAATTCGTGCGTTTCAGCAGCTGAAAAACACGTTTTGACGAAAAATTTGTTGAAATCTTGCATTTTGACGCTGTACGACACCGTCGATGGCTGCATGGCATCATTTTGTAGTACCGCACGCATTTTTTATACCGATCCGACGCTGTTTGTTGATTCACATCTTTCGCCCTATGGTCGACGTTCTCCGAAGAACCGTTGATCGCGCCTGAAAAACTCCTGTTTCATCGGCTTCGGTAGGACGAAATACACCTAGTAAGATGTTTAGCAACGGCTGTGAATTGTTGTGGGTGAGTTACAGCCAACTTTATCTTTTACTATGAAAAATTTTCTGATATGAACGAAGTTATCTCGAGAACCGTTGATCGCACATCTAAAATTTTTGTTCCATCGGCTTCAGCTCGTCGAAATACACCTAGTAACGACGTTTGAAACAGCTGTGAACTGTTGCGGGTGTGTTATATCCAAGTTTAGCTATTACTAAGAAAAATTTTTTGATATGAACGAAGCTATCTGGAGAACCGTTGATCGCACCTGGAAAATTCCGGTGCCATCGGCTTCAGCTCGTCGAAATACACCTAGTAAAGAAGTTTAAAACAGCTGTGAACTGTTGCGGGTGAGTTATATCCAAGATTATCTATTACTATGAAAAATTTTCTGATATGAACGAAGCTATCTCGAGAACCGTTGATCGCACCTGGAAAATTCCGGTGCCATCGGCTTCAGCTCGTCGAAATACACCTAGTAAAGAAGTTTGAAACAGCTGTGAACTGTTGCGGGTGAGTTATATCCAAGTTTAGCTATTACTAAGAAAAATTTTGTGATATGAACGAAGCTATCTCGAGAACCGTTGATCGCACCTGGAAAATTCCGGTGCCATCGGCTTCAGCTCGTCGAAATACATCGAGCAAAGACGTTTCAAACAGCTGTGAACCGTTGTGGGTGCGTTATATCCAAGTTTAGCTATTACTAAGAAAAATTTTCTGATATGAACGAAGCTATCTCGAGAACCGTTGATCGCACCTGGAAAATTCCGGTGCCATCGGCTTCAGCTCGTCGAAATACACCTAGTAAGATGTTTAGCAACGGCTGTGAATTGTTGTGGGTGAGTTACAGCCAACTTTATCTTTTACTATGAAAAATTTTCTGATATGAACGAAGCTATCTCGAGAACCGTTGATCGCACCTGGAAAATTCCGGTGCCATCGGCTTCAGCTCGTCGAAATACATCGAGCAAAGACGTTTCAAACAGCTGTGAACCGTTGTGGGTGCGTTATATCCAAGTTTAGCTATTACTAAGAAAAATTTTCTGATATGAACGAAGATATCTCGAGAACCGTTGATCGCACCTGGAAAATTCCGGTGCCATCGGCTTCAGCTCGTCAAAATACACCTAGTAAAGAAGTTTAAAACAGCTGTGAACGGTTGCGGGTGAGTTATATCCAAGATTAGCTATTACTATGAAAAATTTTCTGATATGAACGAAGTTATCTCGTGAACCGTTGATCGCACATCTAAAATTTTTGTTCCATCGGCTTCAGCTCGTCGAAATACCCCCGGAAGGAAATTTTCAAACGGCTGCATTCACTTGTCGGGGAAATAATTGCAGTCTTATCCGTTTTGGTGAAAATCGTGCGTTTCAGCAGCTGAAAAACACGTTTTGACGAAAAATTTGTTGAAATCTTGCATTTTGACGCTGTACGACACCGTCGATGGCTGCATGGCATCATTTTGTAGTACCGCACGCATTTTTTATACCGATCCGACGCTGTTTGTTGATTCACATCTTTCGCCCTATGGTCGACGTTCTCCGAAGAACCGTTGATCGCGCCTGAAAAACTCCTGTTTCATCGGCTTCGGTAGGACGAAATACACCTAGTAAGATGTTTAGCAACGGCTGTGAATTGTTGTGGGTGAGTTACAGCCAACTTTATCTTTTACTATGAAAAATTTCCTGATATGAACGAAGTTATCTCGAGAGCCGTTGATCGCACCTGGAAAATTCTGGTGCCATCGGCTTCAGCTCGTCAAAATACACCTAGTAAAGAAGTTTAAAACAGCTGTGAACTGTTGCGGGTGAGTTATATCCAAGATTATCTATTACTATGAAAAATTTTCTGATATGAACGAAGCTATCTCGAGAACCGTTGATCGCACCTGGAAAATTCCGGTTCCATCGGCTTCAGCTCGTCGAAATACACCTAGTAAAGAAGTTTAAAACAGCTGTGAACTGTTGCGGGTGAGTTATATCCAAAATTAGCTATTACTATGAAAAATTTTCTGATATGAACGAAGCTATCTCGAGAACCGTTGGTCGCACCTGGAAAATTCCGGTGCCATCGGCTTCAGCTCGTCGAAATACACCTAGTAAAGAAGTTTGAAACAGCTGTGAACTGTTGCGGGTGAGTTATATCCAAGTTTAGCTATTACTAAGAAAAATTTTGTGATATGAACGAAGCTATCTCGAGAACCGTTGATCGCACCTGGAAAATTCCGGTGCCATCGGCTTCAGCTCGTCGAAATACATTGAGCAAAGACGTTTCAAACAGCTGTGAACTGTTGCGGGTGAGTTATATCCAAAATTAGCTATTACTATGAAAAATTTTCTGATATGAACGAAACTATCTCGAGAACCGTTGGTCGCACCTGGAAAATTCCGGTGCCATCGGCTTCAGCTCATCGAAATACACCTAGTACAGAAGTTTGAAACAGCTGTGAACTGTTGCGGGTGAGTTATATCCAAGTTTAGCTATTACTAAGAAAAATTTTGTGATATGAACGAAGCTATCTCGAGAACCGTTGATCGCACCTGGAAAATTCCGGTGCCATCGGCTTCAGCTCGTCGGAATACACCGAGCAAAGAAGTTTGAAACAGCTGTGAACTGTTGCGGGTGAGTTATATCCAAGTTTAGCTATTACTAAGAAAAATTTTCTGATATGAACGAAGCTATCTCGAGAACCGTTGATCGCACCTGGAAAATTCCGGTGCCATCGGCTTCAGCTCGTCGAAATACACCGAGCAAAGAAGTTTGAAACAGCTGTGAACTGTTGCGGGTGAGTTATATCCAAGATTAGCTATTACTATGAAAAATTTTCTGATATGAACGAAGTTATCTCGAGAACCGTTGATCGCACCTGGAAAATTCCGGTGCCATCGGCTTCAGCTCGTCGAAATACACCTAGTAAAGAAGTTTAAAACAGCTGTGAACTGTTCCGGCGAGTTATATCCAAGTTTAGCTATTACTAAGAAAAATTTTCTGATATGAACGAAGCTATCTCGAGAACCGTTGATCGCGCCTGAAAAACTCCTGTTTCATCGGCTTCGGTAGGACGAAATACACCTAGTAAGATGTTTAGCAACGGCAGAGAATTGTTGTGGGTGAGTTACAGCCAACTTTATCTTTTACTATGAAAAATTTTCTGATATGAACGAAGTTATCTCGAGAGCCGTTGATCGCACCTGGAAAATTCCATTGCCATCGGCTTCAGCTCATCGAAATACACCTAGTAAAGAAGTTTGAAACAGCTGTGAACTGTTGCGGGTGAGTTATATCCAAGTTTAGCTATTACTAAGAAAAATTTTCTGATATGAACGAAGCTATCTCGAGAACCGTTGATCGCACCTGGAAAATTCCGGTGCCATCGGCTTCAGCTCGTCGAAATACATTGAGCAAAGACGTTTCAAACAGCTGTGAACCGTTGTGGGTGCGTTATATCCAAGTTTAGCTATTACTAAGAAAAATTTTCTGATATGAACGAAGCTATCTCGAGAACCGTTGATCGCACCTGGAAAATTCCGGTGCCATCGGCTTCAGCTCGTCGAAATACATTGAGCAAAGACGTTTCAAACAGCTGTGAACCGTTGTGGGTGCGTTATATCCAAGTTTAGCTATTACTAAGAAAAATTTTCTGATATGAACGAAGCTATCTCGAGAACCGTTGATCGCACCTGGAAAATTCCGGTGCCATCGGCTTCAGCTCGTCGAAATACACCGAGCAAAGAAGTTTGAAACAGCTGTGAACTGTTGCGGGTGAGTTATATCCAAGTTTAGCTATTACTAAGAAAAATTTTCTGATATGAACGAAGCTATCTCGAGAACCGGTGATCGCACCTGGAAAATTCCGGTGCCATCGGCTTCAGCTCGTCGAAATACACCTAGTAAAGAAGTTTGAAACAGCTGTGAACTGTTGCGGGTGAGTTATATCCAAGTTTAGCTATTACTAAGAACAATTTACTGATATGAACGAAGCTATCTCGAGAACCGTTGATCGCACCTGGAAAATTCCGGTGCCATCGACTTCAGCTCATCGAAATACACCTAGTACAGAAGTTTAAAACAGCTGTGATCTGTTGCGGGTGAGTTATATCCAAGTTTAGCTATTACTAAGAAAAATTTTCTGATATGCACGAAGCTATCTCGAGAACCGTTGATCGCACCTGGAAAATTCCGGTGCCATCGGCTTCAGCTCGTCGAAATACACCGAGCAAAGAAGTTTGAAACAGCTGTGAACTGTTGCGGGTGAGTTATATCCAAGTTTAGCTATTACTAAGAAAAATTTTCTGATATGAACGAAGCTATCTCGAGAACCGTTGATAGCACCTGGAAAATTCCGGTGCCATCGGCTTCAGCTCGTCGAAATACACCGAGCAAAGAAGTTTGAAACAGCTGTGAACTGTTGCGGGTGAGTTATATCCAAGTTTAGCTATTACTAAGAAAAATTTTCTGATATGAACGAAGCTATCTCGAGAACCGGTGATCGCACCTGGAAAATTCCGGTGCCATCGGCTTCAGCTCGTGGGCATACACCTAATAAAGAAGTTTAAAACAGCTGTGAACTGTTGCGGGTGAGTTATATCCAAGATTAGCTATTACTATGAAAAATTTTCTGATATGAACGAAACTATCTCGAGAACCGTTGGTCGCACCTGGAAAATTCCGGTGCCATCGGCTTCAGCTCATCGAAATACACCTAGTACAGAAGTTTGAAACAGCTGTGAACTGTTGCGGGTGAGTTATATCCAAGTTGAGCTATTACTAAGAAAAATTTTGTGATATGAACGAAGCTATCTCGAGAACCGTTGATCGCACCTGGAAAATTCCGGTGCCATCGGCTTCAGCTCGTCGGAATACACCGAGCAAAGAAGTTTGAAACAGCTGTGAACTGTTGCGGGTGAGTTATATCCAAGTTTAGCTATTACTAAGAAAAATTTTCTGATATGAACGAAGCTATCTCGAGAACCGTTGATCGCACCTGGAAAATTCCGGTGCCATCGGCTTCAGCTCGTCGAAATACACCGAGCAAAGAAGTTTGAAACAGCTGTGAACTGTTGCGGGTGAGTTATATCCAAGATTAGCTATTACTATGAAAAATTTTCTGATATGAACGAAGTTATCTCGAGAACCGTTGATCGCACCTGGAAAATGCCGGTGCCATCGGCTTCAGCTCGTCGAAATACACCTAGTAAAGAAGTTTAAAACAGCTGTGAACTGTTCCGGCGAGTTATATCCAAGTTTAGCTATTACTAAGAAAAATTTTCTGATATGAACGAAGCTATCTCGAGAACCGTTGATCGCGCCTGAAAAACTCCTGTTTCATCGGCTTCGGTAGGACGAAATACACCTAGTAAGATGTTTAGCAACGGCTGTGAATTGTTGTGGGTGAGTTACAGCCAACTTTATCTTTTACTATGAAAAATTTTCTGATATGAACGAAGTTATCTCGAGAGCCGTTGATCGCACCTGGAAAATTCCATTGCCATCGGCTTCAGCTCATCGAAATACACCTAGTAAAGAAGTTTGAAACAGCTGTGAACTGTTGCGGGTGAGTTATATCCAAGTTTAGCTATTACTAAGAAAAATTTTCTGATATGAACGAAGCTATCTCGAGAACCGTTGATCGCACCTGGAAAATTCCGGTGCCATCGGCTTCAGCTCGTCGAAATACATTGAGCAAAGACGTTTCAAACAGCTGTGAACCGTTGTGGGTGCGTTATATCCAAGTTTAGCTATTACTAAGAAAAATTTTCTGATATGAACGAAGCTATCTCGAGAACCGTTGATCGCACCTGGAAAATTCCGGTGCCATCGGCTTCAGCTCGTCGAAATACATTGAGCAAAGACGTTTCAAACAGCTGTGAACCGTTGTGGGTGCGTTATATCCAAGTTTAGCTATTACTAAGAAAAATTTTCTGATATGAACGAAGCTATCTCGAGAACCGTTGATCGCACCTGGAAAATTCCGGTGCCATCGGCTTCAGCTCGTCGAAATACACCGAGCAAAGAAGTTTGAAACAGCTGTGAACTGTTGCGGGTGAGTTATATCCAAGTTTAGCTATTACTAAGAAAAATTTTCTGATATGAACGAAGCTATCTCGAGAACCGGTGATCGCACCTGGAAAATTCCGGTGCCATCGGCTTCAGCTCGTCGAAATACACCTAGTAAAGAAGTTTGAAACAGCTGTGAACTGTTGCGGGTGAGTTATATCCAAGTTTAGCTATTACTAAGAACAATTTACTGATATGAACGAAGCTATCTCGAGAACCGTTGATCGCACCTGGAAAATTCCGGTGCCATCGACTTCAGCTCATCGAAATACACCTAGTACAGAAGTTTAAAACAGCTGTGATCTGTTGCGGGTGAGTTATATCCAAGTTTAGCTATTACTAAGAAAAATTTTCTGATATGCACGAAGCTATCTCGAGAACCGTTGATCGCACCTGGAAAATTCCGGTGCCATCGGCTTCAGCTCGTCGAAATACACCGAGCAAAGAAGTTTGAAACAGCTGTGAACTGTTGCGGGTGAGTTATATCCAAGTTTAGCTATTACTAAGAAAAATTTTCTGATATGAACGAAGCTATCTCGAGAACCGTTGATAGCACCTGGAAAATTCCGGTGCCATCGGCTTCAGCTCGTCGAAATACACCGAGCAAAGAAGTTTGAAACAGCTGTGAACTGTTGCGGGTGAGTTATATCCAAGTTTAGCTATTACTAAGAAAAATTTTCTGATATGAACGAAGCTATCTCGAGAACCGGTGATCGCACCTGGAAAATTCCGGTGCCATCGGCTTCAGCTCGTGGGCATACACCTAATAAAGAAGTTTAAAACAGCTGTGAACTGTTGCGGGTGAGTTATATCCAAGATTAGCTATTACTATGAAAAATTTTCTGATATGAACGACGTTATCTCGAGAACCGTTGATCGCACATCTAAAATTTTTGTTCCATCGGCTTCAGCTCGTCGAAATACCCCCGGAAGGAAATTTTCAAACGGCTGCATTCCCTTGTCGGGGAAATAATTGCAGTCTTATCCGTTTTGGTGAAAATCGTGCGTTTCAGCAGCTGAAAAACACGTTTTGACGAAAAATTTGTTGAAATCTTGCATTTTGACGCTGTACGACACCGTCGATGGCTGCATGGCATCATTTTGTAGTACCGCACGCATTTTTTATACCGATCCGACGCTGTTTGTTGATTCACATCTTTCGCCCTATGGTCGACGTTCTCCGAAGAACCGTTGATCGCGCCTGAAAAACTCCTGTTTCATCGGCTTCGGTAGGACGAAATACACCTAGTAAGATGTTTAGCAACGGCTGTGAATTGTTGTGGGTGAGTTACAGCCAACTTTATCTTTTACTATGAAAAATTTCCTGATATGAACGAAGTTATCTCGAGAGCCGTTGATCGCACCTGGAAAATTCTGGTGCCATCGGCTTCAGCTCGTCAAAATACACCTAGTAAAGAAGTTTAAAACAGCTGTGAACTGTTGCGGGTGAGTTATATCCAAGATTATCTATTACTATGAAAAATTTTCTGATATGAACGAAGCTATCTCGAGAACCGTTGATCGCACCTGGAAAATTCCGGTTCCATCGGCTTCAGCTCGTCGAAATACACCTAGTAAAGAAGTTTAAAACAGCTGTGAACTGTTGCGGGTGAGTTATATCCAAAATTAGCTATTACTATGAAAAATTTTCTGATATGAACGAAGCTATCTCGAGAACCGTTGGTCGCACCTGGAAAATTCCGGTGCCATCGGCTTCAGCTCGTCGAAATACACCTAGTAAAGAAGTTTGAAACAGCTGTGAACTGTTGCGGGTGAGTTATATCCAAGTTTAGCTATTACTAAGAAAAATTTTGTGATATGAACGAAGCTATCTCGAGAACCGTTGATCGCACCTGGAAAATTCCGGTGCCATCGGCTTCAGCTCGTCGAAATACATCGAGCAAAGAAGTTTCAAACAGCTGTGAACCGTTGTGGGTGCGTTATATCCAAGTTTAGCTATTACTAAGAAAAATTTTCTGATATGAACGAAGCTATCTCGAGAACCGTTGATCGCACCTGGAAAATTCCGGTGCCATCGGCTTCAGCTCGTCGAAATACATTGAGCAAAGACGTTTCAAACAGCTGTGAACTGTTGCGGGTGAGTTATATCCAAAATTAGCTATTACTATGAAAAATTTTCTGATATGAACGAAACTATCTCGAGAACCGTTGGTCGCACCTGGAAAATTCCGGTGCCATCGGCTTCAGCTCATCGAAATACACCTAGTACAGAAGTTTGAAACAGCTGTGAACTGTTGCGGGTGAGTTATATCCAAGTTTAGCTATTACTAAGAAAAATTTTGTGATATGAACGAAGCTATCTCGAGAACCGTTGATCGCACCTGGAAAATTCCGGTGCCATCGGCTTCAGCTCGTCGGAATACACCGAGCAAAGAAGTTTGAAACAGCTGTGAACTGTTGCGGGTGAGTTATATCCAAGTTTAGCTATTACTAAGAAAAATTTTCTGATATGAACGAAGCTATCTCGAGAACCGTTGATCGCACCTGGAAAATTCCGGTGCCATCGGCTTCAGCTCGTCGAAATACACCGAGCAAAGAAGTTTGAAACAGCTGTGAACTGTTGCGGGTGAGTTATATCCAAGATTAGCTATTACTATGAAAAATTTTCTGATATGAACGAAGTTATCTCGAGAACCGTTGATCGCACCTGGAAAATTCCGGTGCCATCGGCTTCAGCTCGTCGAAATACACCTAGTAAAGAAGTTTAAAACAGCTGTGAACTGTTCCGGCGAGTTATATCCAAGTTTAGCTATTACTAAGAAAAATTTTCTGATATGAACGAAGCTATCTCGAGAACCGTTGATCGCGCCTGAAAAACTCCTGTTTCATCGGCTTCGGTAGGACGAAATACACCTAGTAAGATGTTTAGCAACGGCTGTGAATTGTTGTGGGTGAGTTACAGCCAACTTTATCTTTTACTATGAAAAATTTTCTGATATGAACGAAGTTATCTCGAGAGCCGTTGATCGCACCTGGAAAATTCCATTGCCATCGGCTTCAGCTCGTCGAAATACACCTAGTAAAGAAGTTTGAAACAGCTGTGAACTGTTGCGGGTGAGTTATATCCAAGTTTAGCTATTACTAAGAAAAATTTTCTGATATGAACGAAGCTATCTCGAGAACCGTTGATCGCACCTGGAAAATTCCGGTGCCATCGGCTTCAGCTCGTCGAAATACACCTAGTAAGATGTTTAGCAACGGCTGTGAATTGTTGTGGGTGAGTTACAGCCAACTTTATCTTTTACTATGAAAAATTTTCTGATATGAACGAAGCTATCTCGAGAACCGTTGATCGCACCTGGAAAATTCCGGTGCCATCGGCTTCAGCTCGTCGAAATACATCGAGCAAAGACGTTTCAAACAGCTGTGAACCGTTGTGGGTGCGTTATATCCAAGTTTAGCTATTACTAAGAAAAATTTTCTGATATGAACGAAGATATCTCGAGAACCGTTGATCGCACCTGGAAAATTCCGGTGCCATCGGCTTCAGCTCGTCAAAATACACCTAGTAAAGAAGTTTAAAACAGCTGTGAACGGTTGCGGGTGAGTTATATCCAAGATTAGCTATTACTATGAAAAATTTTCTGATATGAACGAAGTTATCTCGTGAACCGTTGATCGCACATCTAAAATTTTTGTTCCATCGGCTTCAGCTCGTCGAAATACCCCCGGAAGGAAATTTTCAAACGGCTGCATTCACTTGTCGGGGAAATAATTGCAGTCTTATCCGTTTTGGTGAAAATCGTGCGTTTCAGCAGCTGAAAAACACGTTTTGACGAAAAATTTGTTGAAATCTTGCATTTTGACGCTGTACGACACCGTCGATGGCTGCATGGCATCATTTTGTAGTACCGCACGCATTTTTTATACCGATCCGACGCTGTTTGTTGATTCACATCTTTCGCCCTATGGTCGACGTTCTCCGAAGAACCGTTGATCGCGCCTGAAAAACTCCTGTTTCATCGGCTTCGGTAGGACGAAATACACCTAGTAAGATGTTTAGCAACGGCTGTGAATTGTTGTGGGTGAGTTACAGCCAACTTTATCTTTTACTATGAAAAATTTCCTGATATGAACGAAGTTATCTCGAGAGCCGTTGATCGCACCTGGAAAATTCTGGTGCCATCGGCTTCAGCTCGTCAAAATACACCTAGTAAAGAAGTTTAAAACAGCTGTGAACTGTTGCGGGTGAGTTATATCCAAGATTATCTATTACTATGAAAAATTTTCTGATATGAACGAAGCTATCTCGAGAACCGTTGATCGCACCTGGAAAATTCCGGTTCCATCGGCTTCAGCTCGTCGAAATACACCTAGTAAAGAAGTTTAAAACAGCTGTGAACTGTTGCGGGTGAGTTATATCCAAAATTAGCTATTACTATGAAAAATTTTCTGATATGAACGAAGCTATCTCGAGAACCGTTGGTCGCACCTGGAAAATTCCGGTGCCATCGGCTTCAGCTCGTCGAAATACACCTAGTAAAGAAGTTTGAAACAGCTGTGAACTGTTGCGGGTGAGTTATATCCAAGTTTAGCTATTACTAAGAAAAATTTTGTGATATGAACGAAGCTATCTCGAGAACCGTTGATCGCACCTGGAAAATTCCGGTGCCATCGGCTTCAGCTCGTCGAAATACATTGAGCAAAGACGTTTCAAACAGCTGTGAACTGTTGCGGGTGAGTTATATCCAAAATTAGCTATTACTATGAAAAATTTTCTGATATGAACGAAACTATCTCGAGAACCGTTGGTCGCACCTGGAAAATTCCGGTGCCATCGGCTTCAGCTCATCGAAATACACCTAGTACAGAAGTTTGAAACAGCTGTGAACTGTTGCGGGTGAGTTATATCCAAGTTTAGCTATTACTAAGAAAAATTTTGTGATATGAACGAAGCTATCTCGAGAACCGTTGATCGCACCTGGAAAATTCCGGTGCCATCGGCTTCAGCTCGTCGGAATACACCGAGCAAAGAAGTTTGAAACAGCTGTGAACTGTTGCGGGTGAGTTATATCCAAGTTTAGCTATTACTAAGAAAAATTTTCTGATATGAACGAAGCTATCTCGAGAACCGTTGATCGCACCTGGAAAATTCCGGTGCCATCGGCTTCAGCTCGTCGAAATACACCGAGCAAAGAAGTTTGAAACAGCTGTGAACTGTTGCGGGTGAGTTATATCCAAGATTAGCTATTACTATGAAAAATTTTCTGATATGAACGAAGTTATCTCGAGAACCGTTGATCGCACCTGGAAAATTCCGGTGCCATCGGCTTCAGCTCGTCGAAATACACCTAGTAAAGAAGTTTAAAACAGCTGTGAACTGTTCCGGCGAGTTATATCCAAGTTTAGCTATTACTAAGAAAAATTTTCTGATATGAACGAAGCTATCTCGAGAACCGTTGATCGCGCCTGAAAAACTCCTGTTTCATCGGCTTCGGTAGGACGAAATACACCTAGTAAGATGTTTAGCAACGGCAGAGAATTGTTGTGGGTGAGTTACAGCCAACTTTATCTTTTACTATGAAAAATTTTCTGATATGAACGAAGTTATCTCGAGAGCCGTTGATCGCACCTGGAAAATTCCATTGCCATCGGCTTCAGCTCGTCGAAATACACCTAGTAAAGAAGTTTGAAACAGCTGTGAACTGTTGCGGGTGAGTTATATCCAAGTTTAGCTATTACTAAGAACAATTTACTGATATGAACGAAGCTATCTCGAGAACCGTTGATCGCACCTGGAAAATTCCGGTGCCATCGACTTCAGCTCATCGAAATACACCTAGTACAGAAGTTTAAAACAGCTGTGATCTGTTGCGGGTGAGTTATATCCAAGTTTAGCTATTACTAAGAAAAATTTTCTGATATGCACGAAGCTATCTCGAGAACCGTTGATCGCACCTGGAAAATTCCGGTGCCATCGGCTTCAGCTCGTCGAAATACACCGAGCAAAGAAGTTTGAAACAGCTGTGAACTGTTGCGGGTGAGTTATATCCAAGTTTAGCTATTACTAAGAAAAATTTTCTGATATGAACGAAGCTATCTCGAGAACCGGTGATCGCACCTGGAAAATTCCGGTGCCATCGGCTTCAGCTCGTGGGCATACACCTAATAAAGAAGTTTAAAACAGCTGTGAACTGTTGCGGGTGAGTTATATCCAAGATTAGCTATTACTATGAAAAATTTTCTGATATGAACGACGTTATCTCGAGAACCGTTGATCGCACATCTAAAATTTTTGTTCCATCGGCTTCAGCTCGTCGAAATACCCCCGGAAGGAAATTTTCAAACGGCTGCATTCCCTTGTCGGGGAAATAATTGCAGTCTTATCCGTTTTGGTGAAAATCGTGCGTTTCAGCAGCTGAAAAACACGTTTTGACGAAAAATTTGTTGAAATCTTGCATTTTGACGCTGTACGACACCGTCGATGGCTGCATGGCATCATTTTGTAGTACCGCACGCATTTTTTATACCGATCCGACGCTGTTTGTTGATTCACATCTTTCGCCCTATGGTCGACGTTCTCCGAAGAACCGTTGATCGCGCCTGAAAAACTCCTGTTTCATCGGCTTCGGTAGGACGAAATACACCTAGTAAGATGTTTAGCAACGGCTGTGAATTGTTGTGGGTGAGTTACAGCCAACTTTATCTTTTGCTATGAAAAATTTCCTGATATGAACGAAGTTATCTCGAGAGCCGTTGATCGCACCTGGAAAATTCTGGTGCCATCGGCTTCAGCTCGTCAAAATACACCTAGTAAAGAAGTTTAAAACAGCTGTGAACCGTTGTGGGTGCGTTATATCCAAGTTTAGCTATTACTAAGAAAAATTTTCTGATATGAACGAAGCTATCTCGAGAACCGTTGATCGCACCTGGAAAATTCCGGTGCCATCGGCTTCAGCTCGTCGAAATACACCGAGCAAAGAAGTTTGAAACAGCTGTGAACTGTTGCGGGTGAGTTATATCCAAGTTTAGCTATTACTAAGAAAAATTTTCTGATATGAACGAAGCTATCTCGAGAACCGGTGATCGCACCTGGAAAATTCCGGTGCCATCGACTTCAGCTCATCGAAATACACCTAGTACAGAAGTTTAAAACAGCTGTGATCTGTTGCGGGTGAGTTATATCCAAGTTTAGCTATTACTAAGAAAAATTTTCTGATATGCACGAAGCTATCTCGAGAACCGTTGATCGCACCTGGAAAATTCCGGTGCCATCGGCTTCAGCTCGTCGAAATACACCGAGCAAAGAAGTTTGAAACAGCTGTGAACTGTTGCGGGTGAGTTATATCCAAGTTTAGCTATTACTAAGAAAAATTTTCTGATATGAACGAAGCTATCTCGAGAACCGTTGATAGCACCTGGAAAATTCCGGTGCCATCGGCTTCAGCTCGTCGAAATACACCGAGCAAAGAAGTTTGAAACAGCTGTGAACTGTTGCGGGTGAGTTATATCCAAGTTTAGCTATTACTAAGAAAAATTTTCTGATATGAACGAAGCTATCTCGAGAACCGTTGATAGCACCTGGAAAATTCCGGTGCCATCGGCTTCAGCTCGTCGAAATACACCGAGCAAAGAAGTTTGAAACAGCTGTGAACTGTTGCGGGTGAGTTATATCCAAGTTTAGCTATTACTAAGAAAAATTTTCTGATATGAACGAAGCTATCTCGAGAACCGGTGATCGCACCTGGAAAATTCCGGTGCCATCGGCTTCAGCTCGTGGGCATACACCTAATAAAGAAGTTTAAAACAGCTGTGAACTGTTGCGGGTGAGTTATATCCAAGATTAGCTATTACTATGAAAAATTTTCTGATATGAACGACGTTATCTCGAGAACCGTTGATCGCACATCTAAAATTTTTGTTCCATCGGCTTCAGCTCGTCGAAATACCCCCGGAAGGAAATTTTCAAACGGCTGCATTCCCTTGTCGGGGAAATAATTGCAGTCTTATCCGTTTTGGTGAAAATCGTGCGTTTCAGCAGCTGAAAAACACGTTTTGACGAAAAATTTGTTGAAATCTTGCATTTTGACGCTGTACGACACCGTCGATGGCTGCATGGCATCATTTTGTAGTACCGCACGCATTTTTTATACCGATCCGACGCTGTTTGTTGATTCACATCTTTCGCCCTATGGTCGACGTTCTCCGAAGAACCGTTGATCGCGCCTGAAAAACTCCTGTTTCATCGGCTTCGGTAGGACGAAATACACCTAGTAAGATGTTTAGCAACGGCTGTGAATTGTTGTGGGTGAGTTACAGCCAACTTTATCTTTTGCTATGAAAAATTTCCTGATATGAACGAAGTTATCTCGAGAGCCGTTGATCGCACCTGGAAAATTCTGGTGCCATCGGCTTCAGCTCGTCAAAATACACCTAGTAAAGAAGTTTAAAACAGCTGTGAACTGTTGCGGGTGAGTTATATCCAAGATTATCTATTACTATGAAAAATTTTCTGATATGAACGAAGCTATCTCGAGAACCGTTGATCGCACCTGGAAAATTCCGGTTCCATCGGCTTCAGCTCGTCGAAATACACCTAGTAAAGAAGTTTAAAACAGCTGTGAACTGTTGCGGGTGAGTTATATCCAAAATTAGCTATTACTATGAAAAATTTTCTGATATGAACGAAGCTATCTCGAGAACCGTTGGTCGCACCTGGAAAATTCCGGTGCCATCGGCTTCAGCTCGTCGAAATACACCTAGTAAAGAAGTTTGAAACAGCTGTGAACTGTTGCGGGTGAGTTATATCCAAGTTTAGCTATTACTAAGAAAAATTTTGTGATATGAACGAAGCTATCTCGAGAACCGTTGATCGCACCTGGAAAATTCCGGTGCCATCGGCTTCAGCTCGTCGAAATACATCGAGCAAAGAAGTTTCAAACAGCTGTGAACCGTTGTGGGTGCGTTATATCCAAGTTTAGCTATTACTAAGAAAAATTTTCTGATATGAACGAAGCTATCTCGAGAACCGTTGATCGCACCTGGAAAATTCCGGTGCCATCGGCTTCAGCTCGTCGAAATACATTGAGCAAAGACGTTTCAAACAGCTGTGAACTGTTGCGGGTGAGTTATATCCAAAATTAGCTATTACTATGAAAAATTTTCTGATATGAACGAAACTATCTCGAGAACCGTTGGTCGCACCTGGAAAATTCCGGTGCCATCGGCTTCAGCTCATCGAAATACACCTAGTACAGAAGTTTGAAACAGCTGTGAACTGTTGCGGGTGAGTTATATCCAAGTTTAGCTATTACTAAGAAAAATTTTGTGATATGAACGAAGCTATCTCGAGAACCGTTGATCGCACCTGGAAAATTCCGGTGCCATCGGCTTCAGCTCGTCGGAATACACCGAGCAAAGAAGTTTGAAACAGCTGTGAACTGTTGCGGGTGAGTTATATCCAAGTTTAGCTATTACTAAGAAAAATTTTCTGATATGAACGAAGCTATCTCGAGAACCGTTGATCGCACCTGGAAAATTCCGGTGCCATCGGCTTCAGCTCGTCGAAATACACCGAGCAAAGAAGTTTGAAACAGCTGTGAACTGTTGCGGGTGAGTTATATCCAAGATTAGCTATTACTATGAAAAATTTTCTGATATGAACGAAGTTATCTCGAGAACCGTTGATCGCACCTGGAAAATTCCGGTACCATCGGCTTCAGCTCGTCGAAATACACCTAGTAAAGAAGTTTAAAACAGCTGTGAACTGTTCCGGCGAGTTATATCCAAGTTTAGCTATTACTAAGAAAAATTTTCTGATATGAACGAAGCTATCTCGAGAACCGTTGATCGCGCCTGAAAAACTCCTGTTTCATCGGCTTCGGTAGGACGAAATACACCTAGTAAGATGTTTAGCAACGGCTGTGAATTGTTGTGGGTGAGTTACAGCCAACTTTATCTTTTACTATGAAAAATTTTCTGATATGAACGAAGTTATCTCGAGAGCCGTTGATCGCACCTGGAAAATTCCATTGCCATCGGCTTCAGCTCGTCGAAATACACCTAGTAAAGAAGTTTGAAACAGCTGTGAACTGTTGCGGGTGAGTTATATCCAAGTTTAGCTATTACTAAGAAAAATTTTCTGATATGAACGAAGCTATCTCGAGAACCGTTGATCGCACCTGGAAAATTCCGGTGCCATCGGCTTCAGCTCGTCGAAATACATTGAGCAAAGACGTTTCAAACAGCTGTGAACCGTTGTGGGTGCGTTATATCCAAGTTTAGCTATTACTAAGAAAAATTTTCTGATATGAACGAAGCTATCTCGAGAACCGTTGATCGCACCTGGAAAATTCCGGTGCCATCGGCTTCAGCTCGTCGAAATACACCGAGCAAAGAAGTTTGAAACAGCTGTGAACTGTTGCGGGTGAGTTATATCCAAGTTTAGCTATTACTAAGAAAAATTTTCTGATATGAACGAAGCTATCTCGAGAACCGGTGATCGCACCTGGAAAATTCCGGTGCCATCGACTTCAGCTCATCGAAATACACCTAGTACAGAAGTTTAAAACAGCTGTGATCTGTTGCGGGTGAGTTATATCCAAGTTTAGCTATTACTAAGAAAAATTTTCTGATATGCACGAAGCTATCTCGAGAACCGTTGATCGCACCTGGAAAATTCCGGTGCCATCGGCTTCAGCTCGTCGAAATACACCGAGCAAAGAAGTTTGAAACAGCTGTGAACTGTTGCGGGTGAGTTATATCCAAGTTTAGCTATTACTAAGAAAAATTTTCTGATATGAACGAAGCTATCTCGAGAACCGTTGATAGCACCTGGAAAATTCCGGTGCCATCGGCTTCAGCTCGTCGAAATACACCGAGCAAAGAAGTTTGAAACAGCTGTGAACTGTTGCGGGTGAGTTATATCCAAGTTTAGCTATTACTAAGAAAAATTTTCTGATATGAACGAAGCTATCTCGAGAACCGTTGATAGCACCTGGAAAATTCCGGTGCCATCGGCTTCAGCTCGTCGAAATACACCGAGCAAAGAAGTTTGAAACAGCTGTGAACTGTTGCGGGTGAGTTATATCCAAGTTTAGCTATTACTAAGAAAAATTTTCTGATATGAACGAAGCTATCTCGAGAACCGGTGATCGCACCTGGAAAATTCCGGTGCCATCGGCTTCAGCTCGTGGGCATACACCTAATAAAGAAGTTTAAAACAGCTGTGAACTGTTGCGGGTGAGTTATATCCAAGATTAGCTATTACTATGAAAAATTTTCTGATATGAACGACGTTATCTCGAGAACCGTTGATCGCACATCTAAAATTTTTGTTCCATCGGCTTCAGCTCGTCGAAATACCCCCGGAAGGAAATTTTCAAACGGCTGCATTCCCTTGTCGGGGAAATAATTGCAGTCTTATCCGTTTTGGTGAAAATCGTGCGTTTCAGCAGCTGAAAAACACGTTTTGACGAAAAATTTGTTGAAATCTTGCATTTTGACGCTGTACGACACCGTCGATGGCTGCATGGCATCATTTTGTAGTACCGCACGCATTTTTTATACCGATCCGACGCTGTTTGTTGATTCACATCTTTCGCCCTATGGTCGACGTTCTCCGAAGAACCGTTGATCGCGCCTGAAAAACTCCTGTTTCATCGGCTTCGGTAGGACGAAATACACCTAGTAAGATGTTTAGCAACGGCTGTGAATTGTTGTGGGTGAGTTACAGCCAACTTTATCTTTTGCTATGAAAAATTTCCTGATATGAACGAAGTTATCTCGAGAGCCGTTGATCGCACCTGGAAAATTCTGGTGCCATCGGCTTCAGCTCGTCAAAATACACCTAGTAAAGAAGTTTAAAACAGCTGTGAACTGTTGCGGGTGAGTTATATCCAAGATTATCTATTACTATGAAAAATTTTCTGATATGAACGAAGCTATCTCGAGAACCGTTGATCGCACCTGGAAAATTCCGGTTCCATCGGCTTCAGCTCGTCGAAATACACCTAGTAAAGAAGTTTAAAACAGCTGTGAACTGTTGCGGGTGAGTTATATCCAAAATTAGCTATTACTATGAAAAATTTTCTGATATGAACGAAGCTATCTCGAGAACCGTTGGTCGCACCTGGAAAATTCCGGTGCCATCGGCTTCAGCTCGTCGAAATACACCTAGTAAAGAAGTTTGAAACAGCTGTGAACTGTTGCGGGTGAGTTATATCCAAGTTTAGCTATTACTAAGAAAAATTTTGTGATATGAACGAAGCTATCTCGAGAACCGTTGATCGCACCTGGAAAATTCCGGTGCCATCGGCTTCAGCTCGTCGAAATACATCGAGCAAAGAAGTTTCAAACAGCTGTGAACCGTTGTGGGTGCGTTATATCCAAGTTTAGCTATTACTAAGAAAAATTTTCTGATATGAACGAAGCTATCTCGAGAACCGTTGATCGCACCTGGAAAATTCCGGTGCCATCGGCTTCAGCTCGTCGAAATACATTGAGCAAAGACGTTTCAAACAGCTGTGAACTGTTGCGGGTGAGTTATATCCAAAATTAGCTATTACTATGAAAAATTTTCTGATATGAACGAAACTATCTCGAGAACCGTTGGTCGCACCTGGAAAATTCCGGTGCCATCGGCTTCAGCTCATCGAAATACACCTAGTACAGAAGTTTGAAACAGCTGTGAACTGTTGCGGGTGAGTTATATCCAAGTTTAGCTATTACTAAGAAAAATTTTGTGATATGAACGAAGCTATCTCGAGAACCGTTGATCGCACCTGGAAAATTCCGGTGCCATCGGCTTCAGCTCGTCGGAATACACCGAGCAAAGAAGTTTGAAACAGCTGTGAACTGTTGCGGGTGAGTTATATCCAAGTTTAGCTATTACTAAGAAAAATTTTCTGATATGAACGAAGCTATCTCGAGAACCGTTGATCGCACCTGGAAAATTCCGGTGCCATCGGCTTCAGCTCGTCGAAATACACCGAGCAAAGAAGTTTGAAACAGCTGTGAACTGTTGCGGGTGAGTTATATCCAAGATTAGCTATTACTATGAAAAATTTTCTGATATGAACGAAGTTATCTCGAGAACCGTTGATCGCACCTGGAAAATTCCGGTACCATCGGCTTCAGCTCGTCGAAATACACCTAGTAAAGAAGTTTAAAACAGCTGTGAACTGTTCCGGCGAGTTATATCCAAGTTTAGCTATTACTAAGAAAAATTTTCTGATATGAACGAAGCTATCTCGAGAACCGTTGATCGCGCCTGAAAAACTCCTGTTTCATCGGCTTCGGTAGGACGAAATACACCTAGTAAGATGTTTAGCAACGGCTGTGAATTGTTGTGGGTGAGTTACAGCCAACTTTATCTTTTACTATGAAAAATTTTCTGATATGAACGAAGTTATCTCGAGAGCCGTTGATCGCACCTGGAAAATTCCATTGCCATCGGCTTCAGCTCGTCGAAATACACCTAGTAAAGAAGTTTGAAACAGCTGTGAACTGTTGCGGGTGAGTTATATCCAAGTTTAGCTATTACTAAGAAAAATTTTCTGATATGAACGAAGCTATCTCGAGAACCGTTGATCGCACCTGGAAAATTCCGGTGCCATCGGCTTCAGCTCGTCGAAATACATTGAGCAAAGACGTTTCAAACAGCTGTGAACCGTTGTGGGTGCGTTATATCCAAGTTTAGCTATTACTAAGAAAAATTTTCTGATATGAACGAAGCTATCTCGAGAACCGTTGATCGCACCTGGAAAATTCCGGTGCCATCGGCTTCAGCTCGTCGAAATACACCGAGCAAAGAAGTTTGAAACAGCTGTGAACTGTTGCGGGTGAGTTATATCCAAGTTTAGCTATTACTAAGAAAAATTTTCTGATATGAACGAAGCTATCTCGAGAACCGGTGATCGCACCTGGAAAATTCCGGTGCCATCGACTTCAGCTCATCGAAATACACCTAGTACAGAAGTTTAAAACAGCTGTGATCTGTTGCGGGTGAGTTATATCCAAGTTTAGCTATTACTAAGAAAAATTTTCTGATATGCACGAAGCTATCTCGAGAACCGTTGATCGCACCTGGAAAATTCCGGTGCCATCGGCTTCAGCTCGTCGAAATACACCGAGCAAAGAAGTTTGAAACAGCTGTGAACTGTTGCGGGTGAGTTATATCCAAGTTTAGCTATTACTAAGAAAAATTTTCTGATATGAACGAAGCTATCTCGAGAACCGTTGATAGCACCTGGAAAATTCCGGTGCCATCGGCTTCAGCTCGTCGAAATACACCGAGCAAAGAAGTTTGAAACAGCTGTGAACTGTTGCGGGTGAGTTATATCCAAGTTTAGCTATTACTAAGAAAAATTTTCTGATATGAACGAAGCTATCTCGAGAACCGGTGATCGCACCTGGAAAATTCCGGTGCCATCGGCTTCAGCTCGTGGGCATACACCTAATAAAGAAGTTTAAAACAGCTGTGAACTGTTGCGGGTGAGTTATATCCAAGATTAGCTATTACTATGAAAAATTTTCTGATATGAACGACGTTATCTCGAGAACCGTTGATCGCACATCTAAAATTTTTGTTCCATCGGCTTCAGCTCGTCGAAATACCCCCGGAAGGAAATTTTCAAACGGCTGCATTCCCTTGTCGGGGAAATAATTGCAGTATTATCCGTTTTGGTGAAATTCGTGCGTTTCAGCAGCTGAAAAACACGTTTTGACGAAAAATTTGTTGAAATCTTGCATTTTGACGCTGTACGACACCGTCGATGGCTGCATGGCATCATTTTGTAGTACCGCACGCATTTTTTATACCGATCCGACGCTGTTTGTTGATTCACATCTTTCGCCCTATGGTCGACGTTCTCCGAAGAACCGTTGATCGCGCCTGAAAAACTCCTGTTTCATCGGCTTCGGTAGGACGAAATACACCTAGTAAGATGTTTAGCAACGGCTGTGAATTGTTGTGGGTGAGTTACAGCCAACTTTATCTTTTACTATGAAAAATTTTCTGATATGAACGAAGTTATCTCGAGAACCGTTGATCGCACATCTAAAATTTTTGTTCCATCGGCTTCAGCTCGTCGAAATACACCTAGTAACGACGTTTGAAACAGCTGTGAACTGTTGCGGGTGTGTTATATCCAAGTTTAGCTATTACTAAGAAAAATTTTTTGATATGAACGAAGCTATCTGGAGAACCGTTGATCGCACCTGGAAAATTCCGGTGCCATCGGCTTCAGCTCGTCGAAATACACCTAGTAAAGAAGTTTAAAACAGCTGTGAACTGTTGCGGGTGAGTTATATCCAAGATTATCTATTACTATGAAAAATTTTCTGATATGAACGAAGCTATCTCGAGAACCGTTGATCGCACCTGGAAAATTCCGGTGCCATCGGCTTCAGCTCGTCGAAATACACCTAGTAAAGAAGTTTGAAACAGCTGTGAACTGTTGCGGGTGAGTTATATCCAAGTTTAGCTATTACTAAGAAAAATTTTGTGATATGAACGAAGCTATCTCGAGAACCGTTGATCGCACCTGGAAAATTCCGGTGCCATCGGCTTCAGCTCGTCGAAATACATCGAGCAAAGACGTTTCAAACAGCTGTGAACCGTTGTGGGTGCGTTATATCCAAGTTTAGCTATTACTAAGAAAAATTTTCTGATATGAACGAAGCTATCTCGAGAACCGTTGATCGCACCTGGAAAATTCCGGTGCCATCGGCTTCAGCTCGTCGAAATACACCTAGTAAGATGTTTAGCAACGGCTGTGAATTGTTGTGGGTGAGTTACAGCCAACTTTATCTTTTACTATGAAAAATTTTCTGATATGAACGAAGCTATCTCGAGAACCGTTGATCGCACCTGGAAAATTCCGGTGCCATCGGCTTCAGCTCGTCGAAATACATCGAGCAAAGACGTTTCAAACAGCTGTGAACCGTTGTGGGTGCGTTATATCCAAGTTTAGCTATTACTAAGAAAAATTTTCTGATATGAACGAAGATATCTCGAGAACCGTTGATCGCACCTGGAAAATTCCGGTGCCATCGGCTTCAGCTCGTCAAAATACACCTAGTAAAGAAGTTTAAAACAGCTGTGAACGGTTGCGGGTGAGTTATATCCAAGATTAGCTATTACTATGAAAAATTTTCTGATATGAACGAAGTTATCTCGTGAACCGTTGATCGCACATCTAAAATTTTTGTTCCATCGGCTTCAGCTCGTCGAAATACCCCCGGAAGGAAATTTTCAAACGGCTGCATTCACTTGTCGGGGAAATAATTGCAGTCTTATCCGTTTTGGTGAAAATCGTGCGTTTCAGCAGCTGAAAAACACGTTTTGACGAAAAATTTGTTGAAATCTTGCATTTTGACGCTGTACGACACCGTCGATGGCTGCATGGCATCATTTTGTAGTACCGCACGCATTTTTTATACCGATCCGACGCTGTTTGTTGATTCACATCTTTCGCCCTATGGTCGACGTTCTCCGAAGAACCGTTGATCGCGCCTGAAAAACTCCTGTTTCATCGGCTTCGGTAGGACGAAATACACCTAGTAAGATGTTTAGCAACGGCTGTGAATTGTTGTGGGTGAGTTACAGCCAACTTTATCTTTTACTATGAAAAATTTCCTGATATGAACGAAGTTATCTCGAGAGCCGTTGATCGCACCTGGAAAATTCTGGTGCCATCGGCTTCAGCTCGTCAAAATACACCTAGTAAAGAAGTTTAAAACAGCTGTGAACTGTTGCGGGTGAGTTATATCCAAGATTATCTATTACTATGAAAAATTTTCTGATATGAACGAAGCTATCTCGAGAACCGTTGATCGCACCTGGAAAATTCCGGTTCCATCGGCTTCAGCTCGTCGAAATACACCTAGTAAAGAAGTTTAAAACAGCTGTGAACTGTTGCGGGTGAGTTATATCCAAAATTAGCTATTACTATGAAAAATTTTCTGATATGAACGAAGCTATCTCGAGAACCGTTGGTCGCACCTGGAAAATTCCGGTGCCATCGGCTTCAGCTCGTCGAAATACACCTAGTAAAGAAGTTTGAAACAGCTGTGAACTGTTGCGGGTGAGTTATATCCAAGTTTAGCTATTACTAAGAAAAATTTTGTGATATGAACGAAGCTATCTCGAGAACCGTTGATCGCACCTGGAAAATTCCGGTGCCATCGGCTTCAGCTCGTCGAAATACATTGAGCAAAGACGTTTCAAACAGCTGTGAACTGTTGCGGGTGAGTTATATCCAAAATTAGCTATTACTATGAAAAATTTTCTGATATGAACGAAACTATCTCGAGAACCGTTGGTCGCACCTGGAAAATTCCGGTGCCATCGGCTTCAGCTCATCGAAATACACCTAGTACAGAAGTTTGAAACAGCTGTGAACTGTTGCGGGTGAGTTATATCCAAGTTTAGCTATTACTAAGAAAAATTTTGTGATATGAACGAAGCTATCTCGAGAACCGTTGATCGCACCTGGAAAATTCCGGTGCCATCGGCTTCAGCTCGTCGGAATACACCGAGCAAAGAAGTTTGAAACAGCTGTGAACTGTTGCGGGTGAGTTATATCCAAGTTTAGCTATTACTAAGAAAAATTTTCTGATATGAACGAAGCTATCTCGAGAACCGTTGATCGCACCTGGAAAATTCCGGTGCCATCGGCTTCAGCTCGTCGAAATACACCGAGCAAAGAAGTTTGAAACAGCTGTGAACTGTTGCGGGTGAGTTATATCCAAGATTAGCTATTACTATGAAAAATTTTCTGATATGAACGAAGTTATCTCGAGAACCGTTGATCGCACCTGGAAAATTCCGGTGCCATCGGCTTCAGCTCGTCGAAATACACCTAGTAAAGAAGTTTAAAACAGCTGTGAACTGTTCCGGCGAGTTATATCCAAGTTTAGCTATTACTAAGAAAAATTTTCTGATATGAACGAAGCTATCTCGAGAACCGTTGATCGCGCCTGAAAAACTCCTGTTTCATCGGCTTCGGTAGGACGAAATACACCTAGTAAGATGTTTAGCAACGGCAGAGAATTGTTGTGGGTGAGTTACAGCCAACTTTATCTTTTACTATGAAAAATTTTCTGATATGAACGAAGTTATCTCGAGAGCCGTTGATCGCACCTGGAAAATTCCATTGCCATCGGCTTCAGCTCATCGAAATACACCTAGTAAAGAAGTTTGAAACAGCTGTGAACTGTTGCGGGTGAGTTATATCCAAGTTTAGCTATTACTAAGAAAAATTTTCTGATATGAACGAAGCTATCTCGAGAACCGTTGATCGCACCTGGAAAATTCCGGTGCCATCGGCTTCAGCTCGTCGAAATACATTGAGCAAAGACGTTTCAAACAGCTGTGAACCGTTGTGGGTGCGTTATATCCAAGTTTAGCTATTACTAAGAAAAATTTTCTGATATGAACGAAGCTATCTCGAGAACCGTTGATCGCACCTGGAAAATTCCGGTGCCATCGGCTTCAGCTCGTCGAAATACATTGAGCAAAGACGTTTCAAACAGCTGTGAACCGTTGTGGGTGCGTTATATCCAAGTTTAGCTATTACTAAGAAAAATTTTCTGATATGAACGAAGCTATCTCGAGAACCGTTGATCGCACCTGGAAAATTCCGGTGCCATCGGCTTCAGCTCGTCGAAATACACCGAGCAAAGAAGTTTGAAACAGCTGTGAACTGTTGCGGGTGAGTTATATCCAAGTTTAGCTATTACTAAGAAAAATTTTCTGATATGAACGAAGCTATCTCGAGAACCGGTGATCGCACCTGGAAAATTCCGGTGCCATCGGCTTCAGCTCGTCGAAATACACCTAGTAAAGAAGTTTGAAACAGCTGTGAACTGTTGCGGGTGAGTTATATCCAAGTTTAGCTATTACTAAGAACAATTTACTGATATGAACGAAGCTATCTCGAGAACCGTTGATCGCACCTGGAAAATTCCGGTGCCATCGACTTCAGCTCATCGAAATACACCTAGTACAGAAGTTTAAAACAGCTGTGATCTGTTGCGGGTGAGTTATATCCAAGTTTAGCTATTACTAAGAAAAATTTTCTGATATGCACGAAGCTATCTCGAGAACCGTTGATCGCACCTGGAAAATTCCGGTGCCATCGGCTTCAGCTCGTCGAAATACACCGAGCAAAGAAGTTTGAAACAGCTGTGAACTGTTGCGGGTGAGTTATATCCAAGTTTAGCTATTACTAAGAAAAATTTTCTGATATGAACGAAGCTATCTCGAGAACCGTTGATAGCACCTGGAAAATTCCGGTGCCATCGGCTTCAGCTCGTCGAAATACACCGAGCAAAGAAGTTTGAAACAGCTGTGAACTGTTGCGGGTGAGTTATATCCAAGTTTAGCTATTACTAAGAAAAATTTTCTGATATGAACGAAGCTATCTCGAGAACCGGTGATCGCACCTGGAAAATTCCGGTGCCATCGGCTTCAGCTCGTGGGCATACACCTAATAAAGAAGTTTAAAACAGCTGTGAACTGTTGCGGGTGAGTTATATCCAAGATTAGCTATTACTATGAAAAATTTTCTGATATGAACGAAACTATCTCGAGAACCGTTGGTCGCACCTGGAAAATTCCGGTGCCATCGGCTTCAGCTCATCGAAATACACCTAGTACAGAAGTTTGAAACAGCTGTGAACTGTTGCGGGTGAGTTATATCCAAGTTGAGCTATTACTAAGAAAAATTTTGTGATATGAACGAAGCTATCTCGAGAACCGTTGATCGCACCTGGAAAATTCCGGTGCCATCGGCTTCAGCTCGTCGGAATACACCGAGCAAAGAAGTTTGAAACAGCTGTGAACTGTTGCGGGTGAGTTATATCCAAGTTTAGCTATTACTAAGAAAAATTTTCTGATATGAACGAAGCTATCTCGAGAACCGTTGATCGCACCTGGAAAATTCCGGTGCCATCGGCTTCAGCTCGTCGAAATACACCGAGCAAAGAAGTTTGAAACAGCTGTGAACTGTTGCGGGTGAGTTATATCCAAGATTAGCTATTACTATGAAAAATTTTCTGATATGAACGAAGTTATCTCGAGAACCGTTGATCGCACCTGGAAAATGCCGGTGCCATCGGCTTCAGCTCGTCGAAATACACCTAGTAAAGAAGTTTAAAACAGCTGTGAACTGTTCCGGCGAGTTATATCCAAGTTTAGCTATTACTAAGAAAAATTTTCTGATATGAACGAAGCTATCTCGAGAACCGTTGATCGCGCCTGAAAAACTCCTGTTTCATCGGCTTCGGTAGGACGAAATACACCTAGTAAGATGTTTAGCAACGGCTGTGAATTGTTGTGGGTGAGTTACAGCCAACTTTATCTTTTACTATGAAAAATTTTCTGATATGAACGAAGTTATCTCGAGAGCCGTTGATCGCACCTGGAAAATTCCATTGCCATCGGCTTCAGCTCATCGAAATACACCTAGTAAAGAAGTTTGAAACAGCTGTGAACTGTTGCGGGTGAGTTATATCCAAGTTTAGCTATTACTAAGAAAAATTTTCTGATATGAACGAAGCTATCTCGAGAACCGTTGATCGCACCTGGAAAATTCCGGTGCCATCGGCTTCAGCTCGTCGAAATACATTGAGCAAAGACGTTTCAAACAGCTGTGAACCGTTGTGGGTGCGTTATATCCAAGTTTAGCTATTACTAAGAAAAATTTTCTGATATGAACGAAGCTATCTCGAGAACCGTTGATCGCACCTGGAAAATTCCGGTGCCATCGGCTTCAGCTCGTCGAAATACATTGAGCAAAGACGTTTCAAACAGCTGTGAACCGTTGTGGGTGCGTTATATCCAAGTTTAGCTATTACTAAGAAAAATTTTCTGATATGAACGAAGCTATCTCGAGAACCGTTGATCGCACCTGGAAAATTCCGGTGCCATCGGCTTCAGCTCGTCGAAATACACCGAGCAAAGAAGTTTGAAACAGCTGTGAACTGTTGCGGGTGAGTTATATCCAAGTTTAGCTATTACTAAGAAAAATTTTCTGATATGAACGAAGCTATCTCGAGAACCGGTGATCGCACCTGGAAAATTCCGGTGCCATCGGCTTCAGCTCGTCGAAATACACCTAGTAAAGAAGTTTGAAACAGCTGTGAACTGTTGCGGGTGAGTTATATCCAAGTTTAGCTATTACTAAGAACAATTTACTGATATGAACGAAGCTATCTCGAGAACCGTTGATCGCACCTGGAAAATTCCGGTGCCATCGACTTCAGCTCATCGAAATACACCTAGTACAGAAGTTTAAAACAGCTGTGATCTGTTGCGGGTGAGTTATATCCAAGTTTAGCTATTACTAAGAAAAATTTTCTGATATGCACGAAGCTATCTCGAGAACCGTTGATCGCACCTGGAAAATTCCGGTGCCATCGGCTTCAGCTCGTCGAAATACACCGAGCAAAGAAGTTTGAAACAGCTGTGAACTGTTGCGGGTGAGTTATATCCAAGTTTAGCTATTACTAAGAAAAATTTTCTGATATGAACGAAGCTATCTCGAGAACCGTTGATAGCACCTGGAAAATTCCGGTGCCATCGGCTTCAGCTCGTCGAAATACACCGAGCAAAGAAGTTTGAAACAGCTGTGAACTGTTGCGGGTGAGTTATATCCAAGTTTAGCTATTACTAAGAAAAATTTTCTGATATGAACGAAGCTATCTCGAGAACCGGTGATCGCACCTGGAAAATTCCGGTGCCATCGGCTTCAGCTCGTGGGCATACACCTAATAAAGAAGTTTAAAACAGCTGTGAACTGTTGCGGGTGAGTTATATCCAAGATTAGCTATTACTATGAAAAATTTTCTGATATGAACGACGTTATCTCGAGAACCGTTGATCGCACATCTAAAATTTTTGTTCCATCGGCTTCAGCTCGTCGAAATACCCCCGGAAGGAAATTTTCAAACGGCTGCATTCCCTTGTCGGGGAAATAATTGCAGTCTTATCCGTTTTGGTGAAAATCGTGCGTTTCAGCAGCTGAAAAACACGTTTTGACGAAAAATTTGTTGAAATCTTGCATTTTGACGCTGTACGACACCGTCGATGGCTGCATGGCATCATTTTGTAGTACCGCACGCATTTTTTATACCGATCCGACGCTGTTTGTTGATTCACATCTTTCGCCCTATGGTCGACGTTCTCCGAAGAACCGTTGATCGCGCCTGAAAAACTCCTGTTTCATCGGCTTCGGTAGGACGAAATACACCTAGTAAGATGTTTAGCAACGGCTGTGAATTGTTGTGGGTGAGTTACAGCCAACTTTATCTTTTACTATGAAAAATTTCCTGATATGAACGAAGTTATCTCGAGAGCCGTTGATCGCACCTGGAAAATTCTGGTGCCATCGGCTTCAGCTCGTCAAAATACACCTAGTAAAGAAGTTTAAAACAGCTGTGAACTGTTGCGGGTGAGTTATATCCAAGATTATCTATTACTATGAAAAATTTTCTGATATGAACGAAGCTATCTCGAGAACCGTTGATCGCACCTGGAAAATTCCGGTTCCATCGGCTTCAGCTCGTCGAAATACACCTAGTAAAGAAGTTTAAAACAGCTGTGAACTGTTGCGGGTGAGTTATATCCAAAATTAGCTATTACTATGAAAAATTTTCTGATATGAACGAAGCTATCTCGAGAACCGTTGGTCGCACCTGGAAAATTCCGGTGCCATCGGCTTCAGCTCGTCGAAATACACCTAGTAAAGAAGTTTGAAACAGCTGTGAACTGTTGCGGGTGAGTTATATCCAAGTTTAGCTATTACTAAGAAAAATTTTGTGATATGAACGAAGCTATCTCGAGAACCGTTGATCGCACCTGGAAAATTCCGGTGCCATCGGCTTCAGCTCGTCGAAATACATCGAGCAAAGAAGTTTCAAACAGCTGTGAACCGTTGTGGGTGCGTTATATCCAAGTTTAGCTATTACTAAGAAAAATTTTCTGATATGAACGAAGCTATCTCGAGAACCGTTGATCGCACCTGGAAAATTCCGGTGCCATCGGCTTCAGCTCGTCGAAATACATTGAGCAAAGACGTTTCAAACAGCTGTGAACTGTTGCGGGTGAGTTATATCCAAAATTAGCTATTACTATGAAAAATTTTCTGATATGAACGAAACTATCTCGAGAACCGTTGGTCGCACCTGGAAAATTCCGGTGCCATCGGCTTCAGCTCATCGAAATACACCTAGTACAGAAGTTTGAAACAGCTGTGAACTGTTGCGGGTGAGTTATATCCAAGTTTAGCTATTACTAAGAAAAATTTTGTGATATGAACGAAGCTATCTCGAGAACCGTTGATCGCACCTGGAAAATTCCGGTGCCATCGGCTTCAGCTCGTCGGAATACACCGAGCAAAGAAGTTTGAAACAGCTGTGAACTGTTGCGGGTGAGTTATATCCAAGTTTAGCTATTACTAAGAAAAATTTTCTGATATGAACGAAGCTATCTCGAGAACCGTTGATCGCACCTGGAAAATTCCGGTGCCATCGGCTTCAGCTCGTCGAAATACACCGAGCAAAGAAGTTTGAAACAGCTGTGAACTGTTGCGGGTGAGTTATATCCAAGATTAGCTATTACTATGAAAAATTTTCTGATATGAACGAAGTTATCTCGAGAACCGTTGATCGCACCTGGAAAATTCCGGTGCCATCGGCTTCAGCTCGTCGAAATACACCTAGTAAAGAAGTTTAAAACAGCTGTGAACTGTTCCGGCGAGTTATATCCAAGTTTAGCTATTACTAAGAAAAATTTTCTGATATGAACGAAGCTATCTCGAGAACCGTTGATCGCGCCTGAAAAACTCCTGTTTCATCGGCTTCGGTAGGACGAAATACACCTAGTAAGATGTTTAGCAACGGCTGTGAATTGTTGTGGGTGAGTTACAGCCAACTTTATCTTTTACTATGAAAAATTTTCTGATATGAACGAAGTTATCTCGAGAGCCGTTGATCGCACCTGGAAAATTCCATTGCCATCGGCTTCAGCTCGTCGAAATACACCTAGTAAAGAAGTTTGAAACAGCTGTGAACTGTTGCGGGTGAGTTATATCCAAGTTTAGCTATTACTAAGAAAAATTTTCTGATATGAACGAAGCTATCTCGAGAACCGTTGATCGCACCTGGAAAATTCCGGTGCCATCGGCTTCAGCTCGTCGAAATACACCTAGTAAGATGTTTAGCAACGGCTGTGAATTGTTGTGGGTGAGTTACAGCCAACTTTATCTTTTACTATGAAAAATTTTCTGATATGAACGAAGCTATCTCGAGAACCGTTGATCGCACCTGGAAAATTCCGGTGCCATCGGCTTCAGCTCGTCGAAATACATCGAGCAAAGACGTTTCAAACAGCTGTGAACCGTTGTGGGTGCGTTATATCCAAGTTTAGCTATTACTAAGAAAAATTTTCTGATATGAACGAAGATATCTCGAGAACCGTTGATCGCACCTGGAAAATTCCGGTGCCATCGGCTTCAGCTCGTCAAAATACACCTAGTAAAGAAGTTTAAAACAGCTGTGAACGGTTGCGGGTGAGTTATATCCAAGATTAGCTATTACTATGAAAAATTTTCTGATATGAACGAAGTTATCTCGTGAACCGTTGATCGCACATCTAAAATTTTTGTTCCATCGGCTTCAGCTCGTCGAAATACCCCCGGAAGGAAATTTTCAAACGGCTGCATTCACTTGTCGGGGAAATAATTGCAGTCTTATCCGTTTTGGTGAAAATCGTGCGTTTCAGCAGCTGAAAAACACGTTTTGACGAAAAATTTGTTGAAATCTTGCATTTTGACGCTGTACGACACCGTCGATGGCTGCATGGCATCATTTTGTAGTACCGCACGCATTTTTTATACCGATCCGACGCTGTTTGTTGATTCACATCTTTCGCCCTATGGTCGACGTTCTCCGAAGAACCGTTGATCGCGCCTGAAAAACTCCTGTTTCATCGGCTTCGGTAGGACGAAATACACCTAGTAAGATGTTTAGCAACGGCTGTGAATTGTTGTGGGTGAGTTACAGCCAACTTTATCTTTTACTATGAAAAATTTCCTGATATGAACGAAGTTATCTCGAGAGCCGTTGATCGCACCTGGAAAATTCTGGTGCCATCGGCTTCAGCTCGTCAAAATACACCTAGTAAAGAAGTTTAAAACAGCTGTGAACTGTTGCGGGTGAGTTATATCCAAGATTATCTATTACTATGAAAAATTTTCTGATATGAACGAAGCTATCTCGAGAACCGTTGATCGCACCTGGAAAATTCCGGTTCCATCGGCTTCAGCTCGTCGAAATACACCTAGTAAAGAAGTTTAAAACAGCTGTGAACTGTTGCGGGTGAGTTATATCCAAAATTAGCTATTACTATGAAAAATTTTCTGATATGAACGAAGCTATCTCGAGAACCGTTGGTCGCACCTGGAAAATTCCGGTGCCATCGGCTTCAGCTCGTCGAAATACACCTAGTAAAGAAGTTTGAAACAGCTGTGAACTGTTGCGGGTGAGTTATATCCAAGTTTAGCTATTACTAAGAAAAATTTTGTGATATGAACGAAGCTATCTCGAGAACCGTTGATCGCACCTGGAAAATTCCGGTGCCATCGGCTTCAGCTCGTCGAAATACATTGAGCAAAGACGTTTCAAACAGCTGTGAACTGTTGCGGGTGAGTTATATCCAAAATTAGCTATTACTATGAAAAATTTTCTGATATGAACGAAACTATCTCGAGAACCGTTGGTCGCACCTGGAAAATTCCGGTGCCATCGGCTTCAGCTCATCGAAATACACCTAGTACAGAAGTTTGAAACAGCTGTGAACTGTTGCGGGTGAGTTATATCCAAGTTTAGCTATTACTAAGAAAAATTTTGTGATATGAACGAAGCTATCTCGAGAACCGTTGATCGCACCTGGAAAATTCCGGTGCCATCGGCTTCAGCTCGTCGGAATACACCGAGCAAAGAAGTTTGAAACAGCTGTGAACTGTTGCGGGTGAGTTATATCCAAGTTTAGCTATTACTAAGAAAAATTTTCTGATATGAACGAAGCTATCTCGAGAACCGTTGATCGCACCTGGAAAATTCCGGTGCCATCGGCTTCAGCTCGTCGAAATACACCGAGCAAAGAAGTTTGAAACAGCTGTGAACTGTTGCGGGTGAGTTATATCCAAGATTAGCTATTACTATGAAAAATTTTCTGATATGAACGAAGTTATCTCGAGAACCGTTGATCGCACCTGGAAAATTCCGGTGCCATCGGCTTCAGCTCGTCGAAATACACCTAGTAAAGAAGTTTAAAACAGCTGTGAACTGTTCCGGCGAGTTATATCCAAGTTTAGCTATTACTAAGAAAAATTTTCTGATATGAACGAAGCTATCTCGAGAACCGTTGATCGCGCCTGAAAAACTCCTGTTTCATCGGCTTCGGTAGGACGAAATACACCTAGTAAGATGTTTAGCAACGGCAGAGAATTGTTGTGGGTGAGTTACAGCCAACTTTATCTTTTACTATGAAAAATTTTCTGATATGAACGAAGTTATCTCGAGAGCCGTTGATCGCACCTGGAAAATTCCATTGCCATCGGCTTCAGCTCGTCGAAATACACCTAGTAAAGAAGTTTGAAACAGCTGTGAACTGTTGCGGGTGAGTTATATCCAAGTTTAGCTATTACTAAGAACAATTTACTGATATGAACGAAGCTATCTCGAGAACCGTTGATCGCACCTGGAAAATTCCGGTGCCATCGACTTCAGCTCATCGAAATACACCTAGTACAGAAGTTTAAAACAGCTGTGATCTGTTGCGGGTGAGTTATATCCAAGTTTAGCTATTACTAAGAAAAATTTTCTGATATGCACGAAGCTATCTCGAGAACCGTTGATCGCACCTGGAAAATTCCGGTGCCATCGGCTTCAGCTCGTCGAAATACACCGAGCAAAGAAGTTTGAAACAGCTGTGAACTGTTGCGGGTGAGTTATATCCAAGTTTAGCTATTACTAAGAAAAATTTTCTGATATGAACGAAGCTATCTCGAGAACCGTTGATAGCACCTGGAAAATTCCGGTGCCATCGGCTTCAGCTCGTCGAAATACACCGAGCAAAGAAGTTTGAAACAGCTGTGAACTGTTGCGGGTGAGTTATATCCAAGTTTAGCTATTACTAAGAAAAATTTTCTGATATGAACGAAGCTATCTCGAGAACCGGTGATCGCACCTGGAAAATTCCGGTGCCATCGGCTTCAGCTCGTGGGCATACACCTAATAAAGAAGTTTAAAACAGCTGTGAACTGTTGCGGGTGAGTTATATCCAAGATTAGCTATTACTATGAAAAATTTTCTGATATGAACGAAACTATCTCGAGAACCGTTGGTCGCACCTGGAAAATTCCGGTGCCATCGGCTTCAGCTCATCGAAATACACCTAGTACAGAAGTTTGAAACAGCTGTGAACTGTTGCGGGTGAGTTATATCCAAGTTGAGCTATTACTAAGAAAAATTTTGTGATATGAACGAAGCTATCTCGAGAACCGTTGATCGCACCTGGAAAATTCCGGTGCCATCGGCTTCAGCTCGTCGGAATACACCGAGCAAAGAAGTTTGAAACAGCTGTGAACTGTTGCGGGTGAGTTATATCCAAGTTTAGCTATTACTAAGAAAAATTTTCTGATATGAACGAAGCTATCTCGAGAACCGTTGATCGCACCTGGAAAATTCCGGTGCCATCGGCTTCAGCTCGTCGAAATACACCGAGCAAAGAAGTTTGAAACAGCTGTGAACTGTTGCGGGTGAGTTATATCCAAGATTAGCTATTACTATGAAAAATTTTCTGATATGAACGAAGTTATCTCGAGAACCGTTGATCGCACCTGGAAAATGCCGGTGCCATCGGCTTCAGCTCGTCGAAATACACCTAGTAAAGAAGTTTAAAACAGCTGTGAACTGTTCCGGCGAGTTATATCCAAGTTTAGCTATTACTAAGAAAAATTTTCTGATATGAACGAAGCTATCTCGAGAACCGTTGATCGCGCCTGAAAAACTCCTGTTTCATCGGCTTCGGTAGGACGAAATACACCTAGTAAGATGTTTAGCAACGGCTGTGAATTGTTGTGGGTGAGTTACAGCCAACTTTATCTTTTACTATGAAAAATTTTCTGATATGAACGAAGTTATCTCGAGAGCCGTTGATCGCACCTGGAAAATTCCATTGCCATCGGCTTCAGCTCATCGAAATACACCTAGTAAAGAAGTTTGAAACAGCTGTGAACTGTTGCGGGTGAGTTATATCCAAGTTTAGCTATTACTAAGAAAAATTTTCTGATATGAACGAAGCTATCTCGAGAACCGTTGATCGCACCTGGAAAATTCCGGTGCCATCGGCTTCAGCTCGTCGAAATACATTGAGCAAAGACGTTTCAAACAGCTGTGAACCGTTGTGGGTGCGTTATATCCAAGTTTAGCTATTACTAAGAAAAATTTTCTGATATGAACGAAGCTATCTCGAGAACCGTTGATCGCACCTGGAAAATTCCGGTGCCATCGGCTTCAGCTCGTCGAAATACATTGAGCAAAGACGTTTCAAACAGCTGTGAACCGTTGTGGGTGCGTTATATCCAAGTTTAGCTATTACTAAGAAAAATTTTCTGATATGAACGAAGCTATCTCGAGAACCGTTGATCGCACCTGGAAAATTCCGGTGCCATCGGCTTCAGCTCGTCGAAATACACCGAGCAAAGAAGTTTGAAACAGCTGTGAACTGTTGCGGGTGAGTTATATCCAAGTTTAGCTATTACTAAGAAAAATTTTCTGATATGAACGAAGCTATCTCGAGAACCGGTGATCGCACCTGGAAAATTCCGGTGCCATCGGCTTCAGCTCGTCGAAATACACCTAGTAAAGAAGTTTGAAACAGCTGTGAACTGTTGCGGGTGAGTTATATCCAAGTTTAGCTATTACTAAGAACAATTTACTGATATGAACGAAGCTATCTCGAGAACCGTTGATCGCACCTGGAAAATTCCGGTGCCATCGACTTCAGCTCATCGAAATACACCTAGTACAGAAGTTTAAAACAGCTGTGATCTGTTGCGGGTGAGTTATATCCAAGTTTAGCTATTACTAAGAAAAATTTTCTGATATGCACGAAGCTATCTCGAGAACCGTTGATCGCACCTGGAAAATTCCGGTGCCATCGGCTTCAGCTCGTCGAAATACACCGAGCAAAGAAGTTTGAAACAGCTGTGAACTGTTGCGGGTGAGTTATATCCAAGTTTAGCTATTACTAAGAAAAATTTTCTGATATGAACGAAGCTATCTCGAGAACCGTTGATAGCACCTGGAAAATTCCGGTGCCATCGGCTTCAGCTCGTCGAAATACACCGAGCAAAGAAGTTTGAAACAGCTGTGAACTGTTGCGGGTGAGTTATATCCAAGTTTAGCTATTACTAAGAAAAATTTTCTGATATGAACGAAGCTATCTCGAGAACCGGTGATCGCACCTGGAAAATTCCGGTGCCATCGGCTTCAGCTCGTGGGCATACACCTAATAAAGAAGTTTAAAACAGCTGTGAACTGTTGCGGGTGAGTTATATCCAAGATTAGCTATTACTATGAAAAATTTTCTGATATGAACGACGTTATCTCGAGAACCGTTGATCGCACATCTAAAATTTTTGTTCCATCGGCTTCAGCTCGTCGAAATACCCCCGGAAGGAAATTTTCAAACGGCTGCATTCCCTTGTCGGGGAAATAATTGCAGTCTTATCCGTTTTGGTGAAAATCGTGCGTTTCAGCAGCTGAAAAACACGTTTTGACGAAAAATTTGTTGAAATCTTGCATTTTGACGCTGTACGACACCGTCGATGGCTGCATGGCATCATTTTGTAGTACCGCACGCATTTTTTATACCGATCCGACGCTGTTTGTTGATTCACATCTTTCGCCCTATGGTCGACGTTCTCCGAAGAACCGTTGATCGCGCCTGAAAAACTCCTGTTTCATCGGCTTCGGTAGGACGAAATACACCTAGTAAGATGTTTAGCAACGGCTGTGAATTGTTGTGGGTGAGTTACAGCCAACTTTATCTTTTACTATGAAAAATTTCCTGATATGAACGAAGTTATCTCGAGAGCCGTTGATCGCACCTGGAAAATTCTGGTGCCATCGGCTTCAGCTCGTCAAAATACACCTAGTAAAGAAGTTTAAAACAGCTGTGAACTGTTGCGGGTGAGTTATATCCAAGATTATCTATTACTATGAAAAATTTTCTGATATGAACGAAGCTATCTCGAGAACCGTTGATCGCACCTGGAAAATTCCGGTTCCATCGGCTTCAGCTCGTCGAAATACACCTAGTAAAGAAGTTTAAAACAGCTGTGAACTGTTGCGGGTGAGTTATATCCAAAATTAGCTATTACTATGAAAAATTTTCTGATATGAACGAAGCTATCTCGAGAACCGTTGGTCGCACCTGGAAAATTCCGGTGCCATCGGCTTCAGCTCGTCGAAATACACCTAGTAAAGAAGTTTGAAACAGCTGTGAACTGTTGCGGGTGAGTTATATCCAAGTTTAGCTATTACTAAGAAAAATTTTGTGATATGAACGAAGCTATCTCGAGAACCGTTGATCGCACCTGGAAAATTCCGGTGCCATCGGCTTCAGCTCGTCGAAATACATCGAGCAAAGAAGTTTCAAACAGCTGTGAACCGTTGTGGGTGCGTTATATCCAAGTTTAGCTATTACTAAGAAAAATTTTCTGATATGAACGAAGCTATCTCGAGAACCGTTGATCGCACCTGGAAAATTCCGGTGCCATCGGCTTCAGCTCGTCGAAATACATTGAGCAAAGACGTTTCAAACAGCTGTGAACTGTTGCGGGTGAGTTATATCCAAAATTAGCTATTACTATGAAAAATTTTCTGATATGAACGAAACTATCTCGAGAACCGTTGGTCGCACCTGGAAAATTCCGGTGCCATCGGCTTCAGCTCATCGAAATACACCTAGTACAGAAGTTTGAAACAGCTGTGAACTGTTGCGGGTGAGTTATATCCAAGTTTAGCTATTACTAAGAAAAATTTTGTGATATGAACGAAGCTATCTCGAGAACCGTTGATCGCACCTGGAAAATTCCGGTGCCATCGGCTTCAGCTCGTCGGAATACACCGAGCAAAGAAGTTTGAAACAGCTGTGAACTGTTGCGGGTGAGTTATATCCAAGTTTAGCTATTACTAAGAAAAATTTTCTGATATGAACGAAGCTATCTCGAGAACCGTTGATCGCACCTGGAAAATTCCGGTGCCATCGGCTTCAGCTCGTCGAAATACACCGAGCAAAGAAGTTTGAAACAGCTGTGAACTGTTGCGGGTGAGTTATATCCAAGATTAGCTATTACTATGAAAAATTTTCTGATATGAACGAAGTTATCTCGAGAACCGTTGATCGCACCTGGAAAATTCCGGTGCCATCGGCTTCAGCTCGTCGAAATACACCTAGTAAAGAAGTTTAAAACAGCTGTGAACTGTTCCGGCGAGTTATATCCAAGTTTAGCTATTACTAAGAAAAATTTTCTGATATGAACGAAGCTATCTCGAGAACCGTTGATCGCGCCTGAAAAACTCCTGTTTCATCGGCTTCGGTAGGACGAAATACACCTAGTAAGATGTTTAGCAACGGCTGTGAATTGTTGTGGGTGAGTTACAGCCAACTTTATCTTTTACTATGAAAAATTTTCTGATATGAACGAAGTTATCTCGAGAGCCGTTGATCGCACCTGGAAAATTCCATTGCCATCGGCTTCAGCTCGTCGAAATACACCTAGTAAAGAAGTTTGAAACAGCTGTGAACTGTTGCGGGTGAGTTATATCCAAGTTTAGCTATTACTAAGAAAAATTTTCTGATATGAACGAAGCTATCTCGAGAACCGTTGATCGCACCTGGAAAATTCCGGTGCCATCGGCTTCAGCTCGTCGAAATACATTGAGCAAAGACGTTTCAAACAGCTGTGAACCGTTGTGGGTGCGTTATATCCAAGTTTAGCTATTACTACGAAAAATTTTCTGATATGAACGAAGCTATCTCGAGAACCGTTGATCGCACCTGGAAAATTCCGGTGCCATCGGCTTCAGCTCGTCGAAATACACCGAGCAAAGAAGTTTGAAACAGCTGTGAACTGTTGCGGGTGAGTTATATCCAAGTTTAGCTATTACTAAGAAAAATTTTCTGATATGAACGAAGCTATCTCGAGAACCGGTGATCGCACCTGGAAAATTCCGGTGCCATCGACTTCAGCTCATCGAAATACACCTAGTACAGAAGTTTAAAACAGCTGTGATCTGTTGCGGGTGAGTTATATCCAAGTTTAGCTATTACTAAGAAAAATTTTCTGATATGCACGAAGCTATCTCGAGAACCGTTGATCGCACCTGGAAAATTCCGGTGCCATCGGCTTCAGCTCGTCGAAATACACCGAGCAAAGAAGTTTGAAACAGCTGTGAACTGTTGCGGGTGAGTTATATCCAAGTTTAGCTATTACTAAGAAAAATTTTCTGATATGAACGAAGCTATCTCGAGAACCGTTGATAGCACCTGGAAAATTCCGGTGCCATCGGCTTCAGCTCGTCGAAATACACCGAGCAAAGAAGTTTGAAACAGCTGTGAACTGTTGCGGGTGAGTTATATCCAAGTTTAGCTATTACTAAGAAAAATTTTCTGATATGAACGAAGCTATCTCGAGAACCGGTGATCGCACCTGGAAAATTCCGGTGCCATCGGCTTCAGCTCGTGGGCATACACCTAATAAAGAAGTTTAAAACAGCTGTGAACTGTTGCGGGTGAGTTATATCCAAGATTAGCTATTACTATGAAAAATTTTCTGATATGAACGACGTTATCTCGAGAACCGTTGATCGCACATCTAAAATTTTTGTTCCATCGGCTTCAGCTCGTCGAAATACCCCCGGAAGGAAATTTTCAAACGGCTGCATTCCCTTGTCGGGGAAATAATTGCAGTATTATCCGTTTTGGTGAAATTCGTGCGTTTCAGCAGCTGAAAAACACGTTTTGACGAAAAATTTGTTGAAATCTTGCATTTTGACGCTGTACGACACCGTCGATGGCTGCATGGCATCATTTTGTAGTACCGCACGCATTTTTTATACCGATCCGACGCTGTTTGTTGATTCACATCTTTCGCCCTATGGTCGACGTTCTCCGAAGAACCGTTGATCGCGCCTGAAAAACTCCTGTTTCATCGGCTTCGGTAGGACGAAATACACCTAGTAAGATGTTTAGCAACGGCTGTGAATTGTTGTGGGTGAGTTACAGCCAACTTTATCTTTTACTATGAAAAATTTTCTGATATGAACGAAGTTATCTCGAGAACCGTTGATCGCACATCTAAAATTTTTGTTCCATCGGCTTCAGCTCGTCGAAATACACCTAGTAACGACGTTTGAAACAGCTGTGAACTGTTGCGGGTGTGTTATATCCAAGTTTAGCTATTACTAAGAAAAATTTTTTGATATGAACGAAGCTATCTGGAGAACCGTTGATCGCACCTGGAAAATTCCGGTGCCATCGGCTTCAGCTCGTCGAAATACACCTAGTAAAGAAGTTTAAAACAGCTGTGAACTGTTGCGGGTGAGTTATATCCAAGATTATCTATTACTATGAAAAATTTTCTGATATGAACGAAGCTATCTCGAGAACCGTTGATCGCACCTGGAAAATTCCGGTGCCATCGGCTTCAGCTCGTCGAAATACACCTAGTAAAGAAGTTTGAAACAGCTGTGAACTGTTGCGGGTGAGTTATATCCAAGTTTAGCTATTACTAAGAAAAATTTTGTGATATGAACGAAGCTATCTCGAGAACCGTTGATCGCACCTGGAAAATTCCGGTGCCATCGGCTTCAGCTCGTCGAAATACATCGAGCAAAGACGTTTCAAACAGCTGTGAACCGTTGTGGGTGCGTTATATCCAAGTTTAGCTATTACTAAGAAAAATTTTCTGATATGAACGAAGCTATCTCGAGAACCGTTGATCGCACCTGGAAAATTCCGGTGCCATCGGCTTCAGCTCGTCGAAATACACCTAGTAAGATGTTTAGCAACGGCTGTGAATTGTTGTGGGTGAGTTACAGCCAACTTTATCTTTTACTATGAAAAATTTTCTGATATGAACGAAGCTATCTCGAGAACCGTTGATCGCACCTGGAAAATTCCGGTGCCATCGGCTTCAGCTCGTCGAAATACATCGAGCAAAGACGTTTCAAACAGCTGTGAACCGTTGTGGGTGCGTTATATCCAAGTTTAGCTATTACTAAGAAAAATTTTCTGATATGAACGAAGATATCTCGAGAACCGTTGATCGCACCTGGAAAATTCCGGTGCCATCGGCTTCAGCTCGTCAAAATACACCTAGTAAAGAAGTTTAAAACAGCTGTGAACGGTTGCGGGTGAGTTATATCCAAGATTAGCTATTACTATGAAAAATTTTCTGATATGAACGAAGTTATCTCGTGAACCGTTGATCGCACATCTAAAATTTTTGTTCCATCGGCTTCAGCTCGTCGAAATACCCCCGGAAGGAAATTTTCAAACGGCTGCATTCACTTGTCGGGGAAATAATTGCAGTCTTATCCGTTTTGGTGAAAATCGTGCGTTTCAGCAGCTGAAAAACACGTTTTGACGAAAAATTTGTTGAAATCTTGCATTTTGACGCTGTACGACACCGTGGATGGCTGCATGGCATCATTTTGTAGTACCGCACGCATTTTTTATACCGATCCGACGCTGTTTGTTGATTCACATCTTTCGCCCTATGGTCGACGTTCTCCGAAGAACCGTTGATCGCGCCTGAAAAACTCCTGTTTCATCGGCTTCGGTAGGACGAAATACACCTAGTAAGATGTTTAGCAACGGCTGTGAATTGTTGTGGGTGAGTTACAGCCAACTTTATCTTTTACTATGAAAAATTTCCTGATATGAACGAAGTTATCTCGAGAGCCGTTGATCGCACCTGGAAAATTCTGGTGCCATCGGCTTCAGCTCGTCAAAATACACCTAGTAAAGAAGTTTAAAACAGCTGTGAACTGTTGCGGGTGAGTTATATCCAAGATTATCTATTACTATGAAAAATTTTCTGATATGAACGAAGCTATCTCGAGAACCGTTGATCGCACCTGGAAAATTCCGGTTCCATCGGCTTCAGCTCGTCGAAATACACCTAGTAAAGAAGTTTAAAACAGCTGTGAACTGTTGCGGGTGAGTTATATCCAAAATTAGCTATTACTATGAAAAATTTTCTGATATGAACGAAGCTATCTCGAGAACCGTTGGTCGCACCTGGAAAATTCCGGTGCCATCGGCTTCAGCTCGTCGAAATACACCTAGTAAAGAAGTTTGAAACAGCTGTGAACTGTTGCGGGTGAGTTACAGCCAACTTTATCTTTTACTATGAAAAATTTTCTGATATGAACGAAGCTATCTCGAGAACCGTTGATCGCACCTGGAAAATTCCGGTGCCATCGGCTTCAGCTCGTCGAAATACCCCCGGAAGGAAATTTTCAAACGGCTGCATTCACTTGTCGGGGAAATAATTGCAGTCTTATCCGTTTTGGTGAAAATCGTGCGTTTCAGCAGCTGAAAAACACGTTTTGACGAAAAATTTGTTGAAATCTTGCATTTTGACGCTGTACGACACCGTCGATGGCTGCATGGCATCATTTTGTAGTACCGCACGCATTTTTTATACCGATCCGACGCTGTTTGTTGATTCACATCTTTCGCCCTATGGTCGACGTTCTCCGAAGAACCGTTGATCGCGCCTGAAAAACTCCTGTTTCATCGGCTTCGGTAGGACGAAATACACCTAGTAAGATGTTTAGCAACGGCTGTGAATTGTTGTGGGTGAGTTACAGCCAACTTTATCTTTTACTATGAAAAATTTCCTGATATGAACGAAGTTATCTCGAGAGCCGTTGATCGCACCTGGAAAATTCTGGTGCCATCGGCTTCAGCTCGTCAAAATACACCTAGTAAAGAAGTTTAAAACAGCTGTGAACTGTTGCGGGTGAGTTATATCCAAGATTATCTATTACTATGAAAAATTTTCTGATATGAACGAAGCTATCTCGAGAACCGTTGATCGCACCTGGAAAATTCCGGTTCCATCGGCTTCAGCTCGTCGAAATACACCTAGTAAAGAAGTTTAAAACAGCTGTGAACTGTTGCGGGTGAGTTATATCCAAAATTAGCTATTACTATGAAAAATTTTCTGATATGAACGAAGCTATCTCGAGAACCGTTGGTCGCACCTGGAAAATTCCGGTGCCATCGGCTTCAGCTCGTCGAAATACACCTAGTAAAGAAGTTTGAAACAGCTGTGAACTGTTGCGGGTGAGTTATATCCAAGTTTAGCTATTACTAAGAAAAATTTTGTGATATGAACGAAGCTATCTCGAGAACCGTTGATCGCACCTGGAAAATTCCGGTGCCATCGGCTTCAGCTCGTCGAAATACATTGAGCAAAGACGTTTCAAACAGCTGTGAACTGTTGCGGGTGAGTTATATCCAAAATTAGCTATTACTATGAAAAATTTTCTGATATGAACGAAACTATCTCGAGAACCGTTGGTCGCACCTGGAAAATTCCGGTGCCATCGGCTTCAGCTCATCGAAATACACCTAGTACAGAAGTTTGAAACAGCTGTGAACTGTTGCGGGTGAGTTATATCCAAGTTTAGCTATTACTAAGAAAAATTTTGTGATATGAACGAAGCTATCTCGAGAACCGTTGATCGCACCTGGAAAATTCCGGTGCCATCGGCTTCAGCTCGTCGGAATACACCGAGCAAAGAAGTTTGAAACAGCTGTGAACTGTTGCGGGTGAGTTATATCCAAGTTTAGCTATTACTAAGAAAAATTTTCTGATATGAACGAAGCTATCTCGAGAACCGTTGATCGCACCTGGAAAATTCCGGTGCCATCGGCTTCAGCTCGTCGAAATACACCGAGCAAAGAAGTTTGAAACAGCTGTGAACTGTTGCGGGTGAGTTATATCCAAGATTAGCTATTACTATGAAAAATTTTCTGATATGAACGAAGTTATCTCGAGAACCGTTGATCGCACCTGGAAAATTCCGGTGCCATCGGCTTCAGCTCGTCGAAATACACCTAGTAAAGAAGTTTAAAACAGCTGTGAACTGTTCCGGCGAGTTATATCCAAGTTTAGCTATTACTAAGAAAAATTTTCTGATATGAACGAAGCTATCTCGAGAACCGTTGATCGCGCCTGAAAAACTCCTGTTTCATCGGCTTCGGTAGGACGAAATACACCTAGTAAGATGTTTAGCAACGGCTGTGAATTGTTGTGGGTGAGTTACAGCCAACTTTATCTTTTACTATGAAAAATTTTCTGATATGAACGAAGTTATCTCGAGAGCCGTTGATCGCACCTGGAAAATTCCATTGCCATCGGCTTCAGCTCATCGAAATACACCTAGTAAAGAAGTTTGAAACAGCTGTGAACTGTTGCGGGTGAGTTATATCCAAGTTTAGCTATTACTAAGAAAAATTTTCTGATATGAACGAAGCTATCTCGAGAACCGTTGATCGCACCTGGAAAATTCCGGTGCCATCGGCTTCAGCTCGTCGAAATACATTGAGCAAAGACGTTTCAAACAGCTGTGAACCGTTGTGGGTGCGTTATATCCAAGTTTAGCTATTACTAAGAAAAATTTTCTGATATGAACGAAGCTATCTCGAGAACCGTTGATCGCACCTGGAAAATTCCGGTGCCATCGGCTTCAGCTCGTCGAAATACATTGAGCAAAGACGTTTCAAACAGCTGTGAACCGTTGTGGGTGCGTTATATCCAAGTTTAGCTATTACTAAGAAAAATTTTCTGATATGAACGAAGCTATCTCGAGAACCGTTGATCGCACCTGGAAAATTCCGGTGCCATCGGCTTCAGCTCGTCGAAATACACCGAGCAAAGAAGTTTGAAACAGCTGTGAACTGTTGCGGGTGAGTTATATCCAAGTTTAGCTATTACTAAGAAAAATTTTCTGATATGAACGAAGCTATCTCGAGAACCGGTGATCGCACCTGGAAAATTCCGGTGCCATCGGCTTCAGCTCGTCAAAATACACCTAGTAAAGAAGTTTGAAACAGCTGTGAACTGTTGCGGGTGAGTTATATCCAAGTTTAGCTATTACTAAGAACAATTTACTGATATGAACGAAGCTATCTCGAGAACCGTTGATCGCACCTGGAAAATTCCGGTGCCATCGACTTCAGCTCATCGAAATACACCTAGTACAGAAGTTTAAAACAGCTGTGATCTGTTGCGGGTGAGTTATATCCAAGTTTAGCTATTACTAAGAAAAATTTTCTGATATGCACGAAGCTATCTCGAGAACCGTTGATCGCACCTGGAAAATTCCGGTGCCATCGGCTTCAGCTCGTCGAAATACACCGAGCAAAGAAGTTTGAAACAGCTGTGAACTGTTGCGGGTGAGTTATATCCAAGTTTATCTATTACTAAGAAAAATTTTCTGATATGAACGAAGCTATCTCGAGAACCGTTGATAGCACCTGGAAAATTCCGGTGCCATCGGCTTCAGCTCGTCGAAATACACCGAGCAAAGAAGTTTGAAACAGCTGTGAACTGTTGCGGGTGAGTTATATCCAAGTTTAGCTATTACTAAGAAAAATTTTCTGATATGAACGAAGCTATCTCGAGAACCGGTGATCGCACCTGGAAAATTCCGGTGCCATCGGCTTCAGCTCGTGGGCATACACCTAATAAAGAAGTTTAAAACAGCTGTGAACTGTTGCGGGTGAGTTATATCCAAGATTAGCTATTACTATGAAAAATTTTCTGATATGAACGACGTTATCTCGAGAACCGTTGATCACACATCTAAAATTTTTGTTCCATCGGCTTCAGCTCGTCGAAATACCCCCGGAAGGAAATTTTCAAACGGCTGCATTCCCTTGTCGGGGAAATAATTGCAGTATTATCCGTTTTGGTGAAATTCGTGCGTTTCAGCAGCTGAAAAACACGTTTTGACGAAAAATTTGTTGAAATCTTGCATTTTGACGCTGTACGACACCGTCGATGGCTGCATGGCATCATTTTGTAGTACCGCACGCATTTTTTATACCGATCCGACGCTGTTTGTTGATTCACATCTTTCGCCCTATGGTCGACGTTCTCCGAAGACCCGTTGATCGCGCCTGAAAAACTCCTGTTTCATCGGCTTCGGTAGGACGAAATACACCTAGTAAGATGTTTAGCAACGGCTGTGAATTGTTGTGGGTGAGTTACAGCCAACTTTATCTTTTACTATGAAAAATTTTCTGATATGAACGAAGTTATCTCGAGAACCGTTGATCGCACATCTAAAATTTTTGTTCCATCGGCTTCAGCTCGTCGAAATACACCTAGTAACGATGTTTGAAACAGCTGTGAACTGTTGCGGGTGTGTTATATCCAAGTTTAGCTATTACTAAGAAAAATTTTTTGATATGAACGAAGCTATCTGGAGAACCGTTGATCGCACCTGGAAAATTCCGGTGCCATCGGCTTCAGCTCGTCGAAATACACCTAGTAAAGAAGTTTAAAACAGCTGTGAACTGTTGCGGGTGAGTTATATCCAAGATTATCTATTACTATGAAAAATTTTCTGATATGAACGAAGCTATCTCGAGAACCGTTGATCGCACCTGGAAAATTCCGGTGCCATCGGCTTCAGCTCGTCGAAATACACCTAGTAAAGAAGTTTGAAACAGCTGTGAACTGTTGCGGGTGAGTTATATCCAAGTTTAGCTATTACTAAGAAAAATTTTGTGATATGAACGAAGCTATCTCGAGAACCGTTGATCGCACCTGGAAAATTCCGGTGCCATCGGCTTCAGCTCGTCGAAATACATCGAGCAAAGACGTTTCAAACAGCTGTGAACCGTTGTGGGTGCGTTATATCCAAGTTTAGCTATTACTAAGAAAAATTTTCTGATATGAACGAAGCTATCTCGAGAACCGTTGATCGCACCTGGAAAATTCCGGTGCCATCGGCTTCAGCTCGTCGAAATACACCTAGTAAGATGTTTAGCAACGGCTGTGAATTGTTGTGGGTGAGTTACAGCCAACTTTATCTTTTACTATGAAAAATTTTCTGATATGAACGAAGCTATCTCGAGAACCGTTGATCGCACCTGGAAAATTCCGGTGCCATCGGCTTCAGCTCGTCGAAATACATCGAGCAAAGACGTTTCAAACAGCTGTGAACCGTTGTGGGTGCGTTATATCCAAGTTTAGCTATTACTATGAAAAATTTTCTGATATGAACGAAGCTATCTCGAGAACCGTTGGTCGCACCTGGAAAATTCCGGTGCCATCGGCTTCAGCTCGTCGAAATACACCTAGTAAAGAAGTTTGAAACAGCTGTGAACTGTTGCGGGTGAGTTATATCCAAGTTTAGCTATTACTAAGAAAAATTTTCTGATATGAACGAAGCTATCTCGAGAACCGTTGATCGCACCTGGAAAATTCCGGTGCCATCGGCTTCAGCTCGTCGAAATACACCGAGCAAAGAAGTTTGAAACAGCTGTGAACTGTTGCGGGTGAGTTATATCCAAGTTTAGCTATTACTAAGAAAAATTTTCTGATATCAACGAAGCTATCTCGAGAACCGTTGATCGCACCTGGAAAATTCCGGTGCCATCGGCTTCAGCTCGTCGGAATACACCGAGCAAAGAAGTTTGAAACAGCTGTGAACTGTTGCGGGTGAGTTATATCCAAGATTAGCTATTACTATGAAAAATTTTCTGATATGAACGACGTTATCTCGAGAACCGTTGATCGCACATCTAAAATTTTTGTTCCATCGGCTTCAGCTCGTCGAAATACCCCCGGAAGGAAATTTTCAAACGGCTGCATTCCCTTGTCGGGGAAATAATTGCAGTATTATCCGTTTTGGTGAAATTCGTGCGTTTCAGCAGCTGAAAAACACGTTTTGACGAAAAATTTGTTGAAATCTTGCATTTTGACGCTGTACGACACCGTCGATGGCTGCATGGCATCATTTTGTAGTACCGCACGCATTTTTTATACCGATCCGACGCTGTTTGTTGATTCACATCTTTCGCCCTATGGTCGACGTTCTCCGAAGAACCGTTGATCGCGCCTGAAAAACTCCTGTTTCATCGGCTTCGGTAGGACGAAATACACCTAGTAAGATGTTTAGCAACGGCTGTGAATTGTTGTGGGTGAGTTACAGCCAACTTTATCTTTTACTATGAAAAATTTTCTGATATGAACGAAGTTATCTCGAGAACCGTTGATCGCACATCTAAAATTTTTGTTCCATCGGCTTCAGCTCGTCGAAATACACCTAGTAACGACGTTTGAAACAGCTGTGAACTGTTGCGGGTGTGTTATATCCAAGTTTAGCTATTACTAAGAAAAATTTTTTGATATGAACGAAGCTATCTGGAGAACCGTTGATCGCACCTGGAAAATTCCGGTGCCATCGGCTTCAGCTCGTCGAAATACACCTAGTAAAGAAGTTTAAAACAGCTGTGAACTGTTGCGGGTGAGTTATATCCAAGATTATCTATTACTATGAAAAATTTTCTGATATGAACGAAGCTATCTCGAGAACCGTTGATCGCACCTGGAAAATTCCGGTGCCATCGGCTTCAGCTCGTCGAAATACACCTAGTAAAGAAGTTTGAAACAGCTGTGAACTGTTGCGGGTGAGTTATATCCAAGTTTAGCTATTACTAAGAAAAATTTTGTGATATGAACGAAGCTATCTCGAGAACCGTTGATCGCACCTGGAAAATTCCGGTGCCATCGGCTTCAGCTCGTCGAAATACATCGAGCAAAGACGTTTCAAACAGCTGTGAACCGTTGTGGGTGCGTTATATCCAAGTTTAGCTATTACTAAGAAAAATTTTCTGATATGAACGAAGCTATCTCGAGAACCGTTGATCGCACCTGGAAAATTCCGGTGCCATCGGCTTCAGCTCGTCGAAATACACCTAGTAAGATGTTTAGCAACGGCTGTGAATTGTTGTGGGTGAGTTACAGCCAACTTTATCTTTTACTATGAAAAATTTTCTGATATGAACGAAGCTATCTCGAGAACCGTTGATCGCACCTGGAAAATTCCGGTGCCATCGGCTTCAGCTCGTCGAAATACATCGAGCAAAGACGTTTCAAACAGCTGTGAACCGTTGTGGGTGCGTTATATCCAAGTTTAGCTATTACTAAGAAAAATTTTCTGATATGAACGAAGATATCTCGAGAACCGTTGATCGCACCTGGAAAATTCCGGTGCCATCGGCTTCAGCTCGTCAAAATACACCTAGTAAAGAAGTTTAAAACAGTTGTGAACGGTTGCGGGTGAGTTATATCCAAGATTAGCTATTACTATGAAAAATTTTCTGATATGAACGAAGTTATCTCGAGAACCGTTGATCGCACATCTAAAAATTTTGTTCCATCGGCTTCAGCTCGTCGAAATACCCCCGGAAGGAAATTTTCAAACGGCTGCATTCACTTGTCGGGGAAATAATTGCAGTCTTATCCGTTTTGGTGAAAATCGTGCGTTTCAGCAGCTGAAAAACACGTTTTGACGAAAAATTTGTTGAAATCTTGCATTTTGACGCTGTACGACACCGTCGATGGCTGCATGGCATCATTTTGTAGTACCGCACGCATTTTTTATACCGATCCGACGCTGTTTGTTGATTCACATCTTTCGCCCTATGGTCGACGTTCTCCGAAGAACCGTTGATCGCGCCTGAAAAACTCCTGTTTCATCGGCTTCGGTAGGACGAAATACACCTAGTAAGATGTTTAGCAACGGCTGTGAATTGTTGTGGGTGAGTTACAGCCAACTTTATCTTTTACTATGAAAAATTTCCTGATATGAACGAAGTTATCTCGAGAGCCGTTGATCGCACCTGGAAAATTCTGGTGCCATCGGCTTCAGCTCGTCAAAATACACCTAGTAAAGAAGTTTAAAACAGCTGTGAACTGTTGCGGGTGAGTTATATCCAAGATTATCTATTACTATGAAAAATTTTCTGATATGAACGACGTTATCTCGAGAACCGTTGATCGCACATCTAAAATTTTTGTTCCATCGGCTTCAGCTCGTCGAAATACCCCCGGAAGGAAATTTTCAAACGGCTGCATTCCCTTGTCGGGGAAATAATTGCAGTATTATCCGTTTTGGTGAAATTCGTGCGTTTCAGCAGCTGAAAAACACGTTTTGACGAAAAATTTGTTGAAATCTTGCATTTTGACGCTGTACGACACCGTCGATGGCTGCATGGCATCATTTTGTAGTACCGCACGCATTTTTTATACCGATCCGACGCTGTTTGTTGATTCACATCTTTCGCCCTATGGTCGACGTTCTCCGAAGAACCGTTGATCGCGCCTGAAAAACTCCTGTTTCATCGGCTTCGGTAGGACGAAATACACCTAGTAAGATGTTTAGCAACGGCTGTGAATTGTTGTGGGTGAGTTACAGCCAACTTTATCTTTTACTATGAAAAATTTTCTGATATGAACGAAGTTATCTCGAGAACCGTTGATCGCACATCTAAAATTTTTGTTCCATCGGCTTCAGCTCGTCGAAATACACCTAGTAACGACGTTTGAAACAGCTGTGAACTGTTGCGGGTGTGTTATATCCAAGTTTAGCTATTACTAAGAAAAATTTTTTGATATGAACGAAGCTATCTGGAGAACCGTTGATCGCACCTGGAAAATTCCGGTGCCATCGGCTTCAGCTCGTCGAAATACACCTAGTTAAGAAGTTTAAAACAGCTGTGAACTGTTGCGGGTGAGTTATATCCAAGATTATCTATTACTATGAAAAATTTTCTGATATGAACGAAGCTATCTCGAGAACCGTTGATCGCACCTGGAAAATTCCGGTGCCATCGGCTTCAGCTCGTGGGCATACACCTAATAAAGAAGTTTAAAACAGCTGTGAACTGTTGCGGGTGAGTTATATCCAAGATTAGCTATTACTATGAAAAATTTTCTGATATGAACGACGTTATCTCGAGAACCGTTGATCGCACATCTAAAATTTTTGTTCCATCGGCTTCAGCTCGTCGAAATACCCCCGGAAGGAAATTTTCAAACGGCTGCATTCCCTTGTCGGGGAAATAATTGCAGTATTATCCGTTTTGGTGAAATTCGTGCGTTTCGGCAGCTGAAAAACACGTTTTGACGAAAAATTTGTTGAAATCTTGCATTTTGACGCTGTACGACACCGTCGATGGCTGCATGGCATCATTTTGTAGTACCGCACGCATTTTTTATACCGATCCGACGCTGTTTGTTGATTCACATCTTTCGCCCTATGGTCGACGTTCTCCGAAGACCCGTTGATCGCGCCTGAAAAACTCCTGTTTCATCGGCTTCGGTAGGACGAAATACACCTAGTAAGATGTTTAGCAACGGCTGTGAATTGTTGTGGGTGAGTTACAGCCAACTTTATCTTTTACTATGAAAAATTTCCTGATATGAACGAAGTTATCTCGAGAGCCGTTGATCGCACCTGGAAAATTCTGGTGCCATCGGCTTCAGCTCGTCAAAATACACCTAGTAAAGAAGTTTAAAACAGCTGTGAACTGTTGCGGGTGAGTTATATCCAAGATTATCTATTACTATGAAAAATTTTCTGATATGAACGAAGCTATCTCGAGAACCGTTGATCGCACCTGGAAAATTCCGGTTCCATCGGCTTCAGCTCGTCGAAATACACCTAGTAAAGAAGTTTAAAACAGCTGTGAACTGTTGCGGGTGAGTTATATCCAAAATTAGCTATTACTATGAAAAATTTTCTGATATGAACGAAGCTATCTCGAGAACCGTTGGTCGCACCTGGAAAATTCCGGTGCCATCGGCTTCAGCTCGTCGAAATACACCTAGTAAAGAAGTTTGAAACAGCTGTGAACTGTTGCGGGTGAGTTATATCCAAGTTTAGCTATTACTAAGAAAAATTTTGTGATATGAACGAAGCTATCTCGAGAACCGTTGATCGCACCTGGAAAATTCCGGTGCCATCGGCTTCAGCTCGTCGAAATACATCGAGCAAAGACGTTTCAAACAGCTGTGAACCGTTGTGGGTGCGTTATATCCAAGGTTAGCTATTACTAAGAAAAATTTTGTGATATGAACGAAGCTATCTCGAGAACCGTTGATCGCACCTGGAAAATTCCGGTGCCATCGGCTTCAGCTCGTCGGAATACACCGAGCAAAGAAGTTTGAAACAGCTGTGAACTGTTGCGGGTGAGTTATATCCAAGTTTAGCTATTACTAAGAAAAATTTTCTGATATGAACGAAGCTATCTCGAGAACCGTTGATCGCACCTGGAAAATTCCGGTGCCATCGGCTTCAGCTCGTCGAAATACACCGAGCAAAGAAGTTTGAAACAGCTGTGAACTGTTGCGGGTGAGTTATATCCAAGATTAGCTATTACTATGAAAAATTTTCTGATATGAACGAAGTTATCTCGAGAACCGTTGATCGCACCTGGAAAATTCCGGTGCCATCGGCTTCAGCTCGTCGAAATACACCTAGTAAAGAAGTTTAAAACAGCTGTGAACTGTTCCGGCGAGTTATATCCAAGTTTAGCTATTACTAAGAAAAATTTTCTGATATGAACGAAGCTATCTCGAGAACCGTTGATCGCGCCTGAAAAACTCCTGTTTCATCGGCTTCGGTAGGACGAAATACACCTAGTAAGATGTTTAGCAACGGCTGTGAATTGTTGTGGGTGAGTTACAGCCAACTTTATCTTTTACTATGAAAAATTTTCTGATATGAACGAAGTTATCTCGAGAGCCGTTGATCGCACCTGGAAAATTCCATTGCCATCGGCTTCAGCTCGTCGAAATACACCTAGTAAAGAAGTTTGAAACAGCTGTGAACTGTTGCGGGTGAGTTATATCCAAGTTTAGCTATTACTAAGAAAAATTTTCTGATATGAACGAAGCTATCTCGAGAACCGTTGATCGCACCTGGAAAATTCCGGTGCCATCGGCTTCAGCTCGTCGAAATACATTGAGCAAAGACGTTTCAAACAGCTGTGAACCGTTGTGGGTGCGTTATATCCAAGTTTAGCTATTACTAAGAAAAATTTTCTGATATGAACGAAGCTATCTCGAGAACCGTTGATCGCACCTGGAAAATTCCGGTGCCATCGGCTTCAGCTCGTCGAAATACACCGAGCAAAGAAGTTTGAAACAGCTGTGAACTGTTGCGGGTGAGTTATATCCAAGTTTAGCTATTACTAAGAAAAATTTTCTGATATGAACGAAGCTATCTCGAGAACCGGTGATCGCACCTGGAAAATTCCGGTGCCATCGACTTCAGCTCATCGAAATACACCTAGTACAGAAGTTTAAAACAGCTGTGAACTGTTGCGGGTGAGTTATATCCAAGATTATCTATTACTATGAAAAATTTTCTGATATGAACGAAGCTATCTCGAGAACCGTTGATCGCACCTGGAAAATTCCGGTGCCATCGGCTTCAGCTCGTGGGCATACACCTAATAAAGAAGTTTAAAACAGCTGTGAACTGTTGCGGGTGAGTTATATCCAAGATTAGCTATTACTATGAAAAATTTTCTGATATGAACGACGTTATCTCGAGAACCGTTGATCGCACATCTAAAATTTTTGTTCCATCGGCTTCAGCTCGTCGAAATACCCCCGGAAGGAAATTTTCAAACGGCTGCATTCCCTTGTCGGGGAAATAATTGCAGTATTATCCGTTTTGGTGAAATTCGTGCGTTTCGGCAGCTGAAAAACACGTTTTGACGAAAAATTTGTTGAAATCTTGCATTTTGACGCTGTACGACACCGTCGATGGCTGCATGGCATCATTTTGTAGTACCGCACGCATTTTTTATACCGATCCGACGCTGTTTGTTGATTCACATCTTTCGCCCTATGGTCGACGTTCTCCGAAGACCCGTTGATCGCGCCTGAAAAACTCCTGTTTCATCGGCTTCGGTAGGACGAAATACACCTAGTAAGATGTTTAGCAACGGCTGTGAATTGTTGTGGGTGAGTTACAGCCAACTTTATCTTTTACTATGAAAAATTTCCTGATATGAACGAAGTTATCTCGAGAGCCGTTGATCGCACCTGGAAAATTCTGGTGCCATCGGCTTCAGCTCGTCAAAATACACCTAGTAAAGAAGTTTAAAACAGCTGTGAACTGTTGCGGGTGAGTTATATCCAAGATTATCTATTACTATGAAAAATTTTCTGATATGAACGAAGCTATCTCGAGAACCGTTGATCGCACCTGGAAAATTCCGGTTCCATCGGCTTCAGCTCGTCGAAAAACACCTAGTAAAGAAGTTTAAAACAGCTGTGAACTGTTGCGGGTGAGTTATATCCAAAATTAGCTATTACTATGAAAAATTTTCTGATATGAACGAAGCTATCTCGAGAACCGTTGGTCGCACCTGGAAAATTCCGGTGCCATCGGCTTCAGCTCATCGAAATACACCTAGTAAAGAAGTTTGAAACAGCTGTGAACTGTTGCGGGTGAGTTATATCCAAGTTTAGCTATTACTAAGAAAAATTTTGTGATATGAACGAAGCTATCTCGAGAACCGTTGATCGCACCTGGAAAATTCCGGTGCCATCGGCTTCAGCTCGTCGAAATACATCGAGCAAAGACGTTTCAAACAGCTGTGAACCGTTGTGGGTGCGTTATATCCAAGTTTAGCTATTACTAAGAAAAATTTTGTGATATGAACGAAGCTATCTCGAGAACCGTTGATCGCACCTGGAAAATTCCGGTGCCATCGGCTTCAGCTCGTCGGAATACACCGAGCAAAGAAGTTTGAAACAGCTGTGAACTGTTGCGGGTGAGTTATATCCAAGTTTAGCTATTACTAAGAAAAATTTTCTGATATGAACGAAGCTATCTCGAGAACCGTTGATCGCACCTGGAAAATTCCGGTGCCATCGGCTTCAGCTCGTCGAAATACACCGAGCAAAGAAGTTTGAAACAGCTGTGAACTGTTGCGGGTGAGTTATATCCAAGATTAGCTATTACTATGAAAAATTTTCTGATATGAACGAAGTTATCTCGAGAACCGTTGATCGCACCTGGAAAATTCCGGTGCCATCGGCTTCAGCTCGTCGAAATACACCTAGTAAAGAAGTTTAAAACAGCTGTGAACTGTTCCGGCGAGTTATATCCAAGTTTAGCTATTACTAAGAAAAATTTTCTGATATGAACGAAGCTATCTCGAGAACCGTTGATCGCGCCTGAAAAACTCCTGTTTCATCGGCTTCGGTAGGACGAAATACACCTAGTAAGATGTTTAGCAACGGCTGTGAATTGTTGTGGGTGAGTTACAGCCAACTTTATCTTTTACTATGAAAAATTTTCTGATATGAACGAAGTTATCTCGAGAGCCGTTGATCGCACCTGGAAAATTCCATTGCCATCGGCTTCAGCTCGTCGAAATACACCTAGTAAAGAAGTTTGAAACAGCTGTGAACTGTTGCGGGTGAGTTATATCCAAGTTTAGCTATTACTAAGAAAAATTTTCTGATATGAACGAAGCTATCTCGAGAACCGTTGATCGCACCTGGAAAATTCCGGTGCCATCGGCTTCAGCTCGTCGAAATACATTGAGCAAAGACGTTTCAAACAGCTGTGAACCGTTGTGGGTGCGTTATATCCAAGTTTAGCTATTACTAAGAAAAATTTTCTGATATGAACGAAGCTATCTCGAGAACCGTTGATCGCACCTGGAAAATTCCGGTGCCATCGGCTTCAGCTCGTCGAAATACACCGAGCAAAGAAGTTTGAAACAGCTGTGAACTGTTGCGGGTGAGTTATATCCAAGTTTAGCTATTACTAAGAAAAATTTTCTGATATGAACGAAGCTATCTCGAGAACCGGTGATCGCACCTGGAAAATTCCGGTGCCATCGACTTCAGCTCATCGAAATACACCTAGTACAGAAGTTTAAAACAGCTGTGATCTGTTGCGGGTGAGTTATATCCAAGTTTAGCTATTACTAAGAAAAATTTTCTGATATGCACGAAGCTATCTCGAGAACCGTTGATCGCACCTGGAAAATTCCGGTGCCATCGGCTTCAGCTCGTCGAAATACACCGAGCAAAGAAGTTTGAAACAGCTGTGAACTGTTGCGGGTGAGTTATATCCAAGTTTATCTATTACTAAGAAAAATTTTCTGATATGAACGAAGCTATCTCGAGAACCGTTGATAGCACCTGGAAAATTCCGGTGCCATCGGCTTCAGCTCGTCGAAATACACCGAGCAAAGAAGTTTGAAACAGCTGTGAACTGTTGCGGGTGAGTTATATCCAAGTTTAGCTATTACTAAGAAAAATTTTCTGATATGAACGAAGCTATCTCGAGAACCGGTGATCGCACCTGGAAAATTCCGGTGCCATCGGCTTCAGCTCGTGGGCATACACCTAATAAAGAAGTTTAAAACAGCTGTGAACTGTTGCGGGTGAGTTATATCCAAGATTAGCTATTACTATGAAAAATTTTCTGATATGAACGACGTTATCTCGAGAACCGTTGATCGCACATCTAAAATTTTTGTTCCATCGGCTTCAGCTCGTCGAAATACCCCCGGAAGGAAATTTTCAAACGGCTGCATTCCCTTGTCGGGGAAATAATTGCAGTATTATCCGTTTTGGTGAAATTCGTGCGTTTCAGCAGCTGAAAAACACGTTTTGACGAAAAATTTGTTGAAATCTTGCATTTTGACGCTGTACGACACCGTCGATGGCTGCATGGCATCATTTTGTAGTACCGCACGCATTTTTTATACCGATCCGACGCTGTTTGTTGATTCACATCTTTCGCCCTATGGTCGACGTTCTCCGAAGACCCGTTGATCGCGCCTGAAAAACTCCTGTTTCATCGGCTTCGGTAGGACGAAATACACCTAGTAAGATGTTTAGCAACGGCTGTGAATTGTTGTGGGTGAGTTACAGCCAACTTTATCTTTTACTATGAAAAATTTTCTGATATGAACGAAGTTATCTCGAGAACCGTTGATCGCACATCTAAAATTTTTGTTCCATCGGCTTCAGCTCGTCGAAATACACCTAGTAACGACGTTTGAAACAGCTGTGAACTGTTGCGGGTGTGTTATATCCAAGTTTAGCTATTACTAAGAAAAATTTTTTGATATGAACGAAGCTATCTGGAGAACCGTTGATCGCACCTGGAAAATTCCGGTGCCATCGGCTTCAGCTCGTCGAAATACACCTAGTAAAGAAGTTTAAAACAGCTGTGAACTGTTGCGGGTGAGTTATATCCAAGATTATCTATTACTATGAAAAATTTTCTGATATGAACGAAGCTATCTCGAGAACCGTTGATCGCACCTGGAAAATTCCGGTGCCATCGGCTTCAGCTCGTCGAAATACACCTAGTAAAGAAGTTTGAAACAGCTGTGAACTGTTGCGGGTGAGTTATATCCAAGTTTAGCTATTACTAAGAAAAATTTTGTGATATGAACGAAGCTATCTCGAGAACCGTTGATCGCACCTGGAAAATTCCGGTGCCATCGGCTTCAGCTCGTCGAAATACATCGAGCAAAGACGTTTCAAACAGCTGTGAACCGTTGTGGGTGCGTTATATCCAAGTTTAGCTATTACTAAGAAAAATTTTCTGATATGAACGAAGCTATCTCGAGAACCGTTGATCGCACCTGGAAAATTCCGGTGCCATCGGCTTCAGCTCGTCGAAATACACCTAGTAAGATGTTTAGCAACGGCTGTGAATTGTTGTGGGTGAGTTACAGCCAACTTTATCTTTTACTATGAAAAATTTTCTGATATGAACGAAGCTATCTCGAGAACCGTTGATCGCACCTGGAAAATTCCGGTGCCATCGGCTTCAGCTCGTCGAAATACATCGAGCAAAGACGTTTCAAACAGCTGTGAACCGTTGTGGGTGCGTTATATCCAAGTTTAGCTATTACTATGAAAAATTTTCTGATATGAACGAAGCTATCTCGAGAACCGTTGGTCGCACCTGGAAAATTCCGGTGCCATCGGCTTCAGCTCGTCGAAATACACCTAGTAAAGAAGTTTGAAACAGCTGTGAACTGTTGCGGGTGAGTTATATCCAAGTTTAGCTATTACTAAGAAAAATTTTCTGATATGAACGAAGCTATCTCGAGAACCGTTGATCGCACCTGGAAAATTCCGGTGCCATCGGCTTCAGCTCGTCGGAATACACCGAGCAAAGAAGTTTGAAACAGCTGTGAACTGTTGCGGGTGAGTTATATCCAAGATTAGCTATTACTATGAAAAATTTTCTGATATGAACGACGTTATCTCGAGAACCGTTGATCGCACATCTAAAATTTTTGTTCCATCGGCTTCAGCTCGTCGAAATACCCCCGGAAGGAAATTTTCAAACGGCTGCATTCCCTTGTCGGGGAAATAATTGCAGTATTATCCGTTTTGGTGAAATTCGTGCGTTTCAGCAGCTGAAAAACACGTTTTGACGAAAAATTTGTTGAAATCTTGCATTTTGACGCTGTACGACACCGTCGATGGCTGCATGGCATCATTTTGTAGTACCGCACGCATTTTTTATACCGATCCGACGCTGTTTGTTGATTCACATCTTTCGCCCTATGGTCGACGTTCTCCGAAGAACCGTTGATCGCGCCTGAAAAACTCCTGTTTCATCGGCTTCGGTAGGACGAAATACACCTAGTAAGATGTTTAGCAACGGCTGTGAATTGTTGTGGGTGAGTTACAGCCAACTTTATCTTTTACTATGAAAAATTTTCTGATATGAACGAAGTTATCTCGAGAACCGTTGATCGCACATCTAAAATTTTTGTTCCATCGGCTTCAGCTCGTCGAAATACACCTAGTAACGACGTTTGAAACAGCTGTGAACTGTTGCGGGTGTGTTATATCCAAGTTTAGCTATTACTAAGAAAAATTTTTTGATATGAACGAAGCTATCTGGAGAACCGTTGATCGCACCTGGAAAATTCCGGTGCCATCGGCTTCAGCTCGTCGAAATACACCTAGTAAAGAAGTTTAAAACAGCTGTGAACTGTTGCGGGTGAGTTATATCCAAGATTATCTATTACTATGAAAAATTTTCTGATATGAACGAAGCTATCTCGAGAACCGTTGATCGCACCTGGAAAATTCCGGTGCCATCGGCTTCAGCTCGTCGAAATACACCTAGTAAAGAAGTTTGAAACAGCTGTGAACTGTTGCGGGTGAGTTATATCCAAGTTTAGCTATTACTAAGAAAAATTTTGTGATATGAACGAAGCTATCTCGAGAACCGTTGATCGCACCTGGAAAATTCCGGTGCCATCGGCTTCAGCTCGTCGAAATACATCGAGCAAAGACGTTTCAAACAGCTGTGAACCGTTGTGGGTGCGTTATATCCAAGTTTAGCTATTACTAAGAAAAATTTTCTGATATGAACGAAGCTATCTCGAGAACCGTTGATCGCACCTGGAAAATTCCGGTGCCATCGGCTTCAGCTCGTCGAAATACACCTAGTAAGATGTTTAGCAACGGCTGTGAATTGTTGTGGGTGAGTTACAGCCAACTTTATCTTTTACTATGAAAAATTTTCTGATATGAACGAAGCTATCTCGAGAACCGTTGATCGCACCTGGAAAATTCCGGTGCCATCGGCTTCAGCTCGTCGAAATACATCGAGCAAAGACGTTTCAAACAGCTGTGAACCGTTGTGGGTGCGTTATATCCAAGTTTAGCTATTACTATGAAAAATTTTCTGATATGAACGAAGCTATCTCGAGAACCGTTGGTCGCACCTGGAAAATTCCGGTGCCATCGGCTTCAGCTCGTCGAAATACACCTAGTAAAGAAGTTTGAAACAGCTGTGAACTGTTGCGGGTGAGTTATATCCAAGTTTAGCTATTACTAAGAAAAATTTTCTGATATGAACGAAGCTATCTCGAGAACCGTTGATCGCACCTGGAAAATTCCGGTGCCATCGGCTTCAGCTCGTCGGAATACACCGAGCAAAGAAGTTTGAAACAGCTGTGAACTGTTGCGGGTGAGTTATATCCAAGATTAGCTATTACTATGAAAAATTTTCTGATATGAACGACGTTATCTCGAGAACCGTTGATCGCACATCTAAAATTTTTGTTCCATCGGCTTCAGCTCGTCGAAATACCCCCGGAAGGAAATTTTCAAACGGCTGCATTCCCTTGTCGGGGAAATAATTGCAGTATTATCCGTTTTGGTGAAATTCGTGCGTTTCAGCAGCTGAAAAACACGTTTTGACGAAAAATTTGTTGAAATCTTGCATTTTGACGCTGTACGACACCGTCGATGGCTGCATGGCATCATTTTGTAGTACCGCACGCATTTTTTATACCGATCCGACGCTGTTTGTTGATTCACATCTTTCGCCCTATGGTCGACGTTCTCCGAAGAACCGTTGATCGCGCCTGAAAAACTCCTGTTTCATCGGCTTCGGTAGGACGAAATACACCTAGTAAGATGTTTAGCAACGGCTGTGAATTGTTGTGGGTGAGTTACAGCCAACTTTATCTTTTACTATGAAAAATTTTCTGATATGAACGAAGTTATCTCGAGAACCGTTGATCGCACATCTAAAATTTTTGTTCCATCGGCTTCAGCTCGTCGAAATACACCTAGTAACGACGTTTGAAACAGCTGTGAACTGTTGCGGGTGTGTTATATCCAAGTTTAGCTATTACTAAGAAAAATTTTTTGATATGAACGAAGCTATCTGGAGAACCGTTGATCGCACCTGGAAAATTCCGGTGCCATCGGCTTCAGCTCGTCGAAATACACCTAGTAAAGAAGTTTAAAACAGCTGTGAACTGTTGCGGGTGAGTTATATCCAAGATTATCTATTACTATGAAAAATTTTCTGATATGAACGAAGCTATCTCGAGAACCGTTGATCGCACCTGGAAAATTCCGGTGCCATCGGCTTCAGCTCGTCGAAATACACCTAGTAAAGAAGTTTGAAACAGCTGTGAACTGTTGCGGGTGAGTTATATCCAAGTTTAGCTATTACTAAGAAAAATTTTGTGATATGAACGAAGCTATCTCGAGAACCGTTGATCGCACCTGGAAAATTCCGGTGCCATCGGCTTCAGCTCGTCGAAATACATCGAGCAAAGACGTTTCAAACAGCTGTGAACCGTTGTGGGTGCGTTATATCCAAGTTTAGCTATTACTAAGAAAAATTTTCTGATATGAACGAAGCTATCTCGAGAACCGTTGATCGCACCTGGAAAATTCCGGTGCCATCGGCTTCAGCTCGTCGAAATACACCTAGTAAGATGTTTAGCAACGGCTGTGAATTGTTGTGGGTGAGTTACAGCCAACTTTATCTTTTACTATGAAAAATTTTCTGATATGAACGAAGCTATCTCGAGAACCGTTGATCGCACCTGGAAAATTCCGGTGCCATCGGCTTCAGCTCGTCGAAATACATCGAGCAAAGACGTTTCAAACAGCTGTGAACCGTTGTGGGTGCGTTATATCCAAGTTTAGCTATTACTAAGAAAAATTTTCTGATATGAACGAAGATATCTCGAGAACCGTTGATCGCACCTGGAAAATTCCGGTGCCATCGGCTTCAGCTCGTCAAAATACACCTAGTAAAGAAGTTTAAAACAGCTGTGAACGGTTGCGGGTGAGTTATATCCAAGATTAGCTATTACTATGAAAAATTTTCTGATATGAACGAAGTTATCTCGAGAACCGTTGATCGCACATCTAAAAATTTTGTTCCATCGGCTTCAGCTCGTCGAAATACCCCCGGAAGGAAATTTTCAAACGGCTGCATTCACTTGTCGGGGAAATAATTGCAGTCTTATCCGTTTTGGTGAAAATCGTGCGTTTCAGCAGCTGAAAAACACGTTTTGACGAAAAATTTGTTGAAATCTTGCATTTTGACGCTGTACGACACCGTCGATGGCTGCATGGCATCATTTTGTAGTACCGCACGCATTTTTTATACCGATCCGACGCTGTTTGTTGATTCACATCTTTCGCCCTATGGTCGACGTTCTCCGAAGAACCGTTGATCGCGCCTGAAAAACTCCTGTTTCATCGGCTTCGGTAGGACGAAATACACCTAGTAAGATGTTTAGCAACGGCTGTGAATTGTTGTGGGTGAGTTACAGCCAACTTTATCTTTTACTATGAAAAATTTCCTGATATGAACGAAGTTATCTCGAGAGCCGTTGATCGCACCTGGAAAATTCTGGTGCCATCGGCTTCAGCTCGTCAAAATACACCTAGTAAAGAAGTTTAAAACAGCTGTGAACTGTTGCGGGTGAGTTATATCCAAGATTATCTATTACTATGAAAAATTTTCTGATATGAACGACGTTATCTCGAGAACCGTTGATCGCACATCTAAAATTTTTGTTCCATCGGCTTCAGCTCGTCGAAATACCCCCGGAAGGAAATTTTCAAACGGCTGCATTCCCTTGTCGGGGAAATAATTGCAGTATTATCCGTTTTGGTGAAATTCGTGCGTTTCAGCAGCTGAAAAACACGTTTTGACGAAAAATTTGTTGAAATCTTGCATTTTGACGCTGTACGACACCGTCGATGGCTGCATGGCATTATTTTGTAGTACCGCACGCATTTTTTATACCGATCCGACGCTGTTTGTTGATTCACATCTTTCGCCCTATGGTCGACGTTCTCCGAAGAACCGTTGATCGCGCCTGAAAAACTCCTGTTTCATCGGCTTCGGTAGGACGAAATACACCTAGTAAGATGTTTAGCAACGGCTGTGAATTGTTGTGGGTGAGTTACAGCCAACTTTATCTTTTACTATGAAAAATTTTCTGATATGAACGAAGTTATCTCGAGAACCGTTGATCGCACATCTAAAATTTTTGTTCCATCGGCTTCAGCTCGTCGAAATACACCTAGTAACGACGTTTGAAACAGCTGTGAACTGTTGCGGGTGTGTTATATCCAAGTTTAGCTATTACTAAGAAAAATTTTTTGATATGAACGAAGCTATCTGGAGAACCGTTGATCGCACCTGGAAAATTCCGGTGCCATCGGCTTCAGCTCGTCGAAATACACCTAGTAAAGAAGTTTAAAACAGCTGTGAACTGTTGCGGGTGAGTTATATCCAAGATTATCTATTACTATGAAAAATTTTCTGATATGAACGAAGCTATCTCGAGAACCGTTGATCGCACCTGGAAAATTCCGGTGCCATCGGCTTCAGCTCGTCGAAATACACCTAGTAAAGAAGTTTGAAACAGCTGTGAACTGTTGCGGGTGAGTTATATCCAAGTTTAGCTATTACTAAGAAAAATTTTGTGATATGAACGAAGCTATCTCGAGAACCGTTGATCGCACCTGGAAAATTCCGGTGCCATCGGCTTCAGCTCGTCGAAATACATCGAGCAAAGACGTTTCAAACAGCTGTGAACCGTTGTGGGTGCGTTATATCCAAGTTTAGCTATTACTAAGAAAAATTTTCTGATATGAACGAAGCTATCTCGAGAACCGTTGATCGCACCTGGAAAATTCCGGTGCCATCGGCTTCAGCTCGTCGAAATACACCTAGTAAGATGTTTAGCAACGGCTGTGAATTGTTGTGGGTGAGTTACAGCCAACTTTATCTTTTACTATGAAAAATTTCCTGATATGAACGAAGTTATCTCGAGAGCCGTTGATCGCACCTGGAAAATTCTGGTGCCATCGGCTTCAGCTCGTCAAAATACACCTAGTAAAGAAGTTTAAAACAGCTGTGAACTGTTGCGGGTGAGTTATATCCAAGATTATCTATTACTATGAAAAATTTTCTGATATGAACGAAGCTATCTCGAGAACCGTTGATCGCACCTGGAAAATTCCGGTTCCATCGGCTTCAGCTCGTCGAAATACACCTAGTAAAGAAGTTTAAAACAGCTGTGAACTGTTGCGGGTGAGTTATATCCAAAATTAGCTATTACTATGAAAAATTTTCTGATATGAACGAAGCTATCTCGAGAACCGTTGGTCGCACCTGGAAAATTCCGGTGCCATCGGCTTCAGCTCGTCGAAATACACCTAGTAAAGAAGTTTGAAACAGCTGTGAACTGTTGCGGGTGAGTTATATCCAAGTTTAGCTATTACTAAGAAAAATTTTGTGATATGAACGAAGCTATCTCGAGAACCGTTGATCGCACCTGGAAAATTCCGGTGCCATCGGCTTCAGCTCGTCGAAATACATCGAGCAAAGACGTTTCAAACAGCTGTGAACCGTTGTAGGTGCGTTATATCCAAGTTTAGCTATTACTAAGAAAAATTTTCTGATATGAACGAAGCTATCTCGAGAACCGTTGATCGCACCTGGAAAATTCCGGTGCCATCGGCTTCAGCTCGTCGAAATACATTGAGCAAAGACGTTTCAAACAGCTGTGAACTGTTGCGGGTGAGTTATATCCAAAATTAGCTATTACTATGAAAAATTTTCTGATATGAACGAAGCTATCTCGAGAACCGTTGATCGCACCTGGACAATTCCGGTGCCATCGGCTTCAGCTCGTCGAAATACATCGAGCAAAGACGTTTCAAACAGCTGTGAACCGTTGTGGGTGCGTTATATCCAAGTTTAGCTATTACTAAGAAAAATTTTCTGATATGAACGAAGCTATCTCGAGAACCGTTGATCGCACCTGGAAAATTCCGGTGCCATCGGCTTCAGCTCGTCGAAGTACACCTAGTAAGATGTTTAGCAACGGCTGTGAATTGTTGTGGGTGAGTTACAGCCAACTTTATCTTTTACTATGAAAAATTTTCTGATATGAACGAAGCTATCTCGAGAACCGTTGATCGCACCTGGAAAATTCCGGTGCCATCGGCTTCAGCTCGTCGAAATACATCGAGCAAAGACGTTTCAAACAGCTGTGAACCGTTGTGGGTGCGTTATATCCAAGTTTAGCTATTACTAAGAAAAATTTTCTGATATGAACGAAGATATCTCGAGAACCGTTGATCGCACCTGGAAAATTCCGGTGCCATCGGCTTCAGCTCGTCAAAATACACCTAGTAAAGAAGTTTAAAACAGCTGTGAACGGTTGCGGGTGAGTTATATCCAAGATTAGCTATTACTATGAAAAATTTTCTGATATGAACGAAGTTATCTCGAGAACCGTTGATCGCACATCTAAAATTTTTGTTCCATCGGCTTCAGCTCGTCGAAATACCCCCGGAAGGAAATTTTCAAACGGCTGCATTCACTTGTCGGGGAAATAATTGCAGTCTTATCCGTTTTGGTGAAAATCGTGCATTTCAGCAGCTGAAAAACACGTTTTGACGAAAAATTTGTTGAAATCTTGCATTTTGACGCTGTACGACACCGTCGATGGCTGCATGGCATCATTTTGTAGTACCGCACGCATTTTTTATACCGATCCGACGCTGTTTGTTGATTCACATCTTTCGCCCTATGGTCGACGTTCTCCGAAGAACCGTTGATCGCGCCTGAAAAACTCCTGTTTCATCGGCTTCGGTAGGACGAAATACACCTAGTAAGATGTTTAGCAACGGCTGTGAATTGTTGTGGGTGAGTTACAGCCAACTTTATCTTTTACTATGAAAAATTTCCTGATATGAAGGAAGTTATCTCGAGAGCCGTTGATCGCACCTGGAAAATTCTGGTGCCATCGGCTTCAGCTCGTCAAAATACACCTAGTAAAGAAGTTTAAAACAGCTGTGAACTGTTGCGGGTGAGTTATATCCAAGATTATCTATTACTAAGAAAAATTTTCTGATATGAACGAAGCTATCTCGAGAACCGTTGATCGCGCCTGAAAAACTCCTGTTTCATCGGCTTCGGTAGGACGAAATACACCTAGTAAGATGTTTAGCAACGGCTGTGAATTGTTGTGGGTGAGTTACAGCCAACTTTATCTTTTACTATGAAAAATTTTCTGATATGAACGAAGTTATCTCGAGAGCCGTTGATCGCACCTGGAAAATTCCATTGCCATCGGCTTCAGCTCGTCGAAATACACCTAGTAAAGAAGTTTGAAACAGCTGTGAACTGTTGCGGGTGAGTTATATCCAAGTTTAGCTATTACTAAGAAAAATTTTCTGATATGAACGAAGCTATCTCGAGAACCGTTGATCGCACCTGGAAAATTCCGGTGCCATCGGCTTCAGCTCGTCGAAATACATTGAGCAAAGACGTTTCAAACAGCTGTGAACCGTTGTGGGTGCGTTATATCCAAGTTTAGCTATTACTAAGAAAAATTTTCTGATATGAACGAAGCTATCTCGAGAACCGTTGATCGCACCTGGAAAATTCCGGTGCCATCGGCTTCAGCTCGTCGAAATACATTGAGCAAAGACGTTTCAAACAGCTGTGAACCGTTGTGGGTGCGTTATATCCAAGTTTAGCTATTACTAAGAAAAATTTTCTGATATGAACGAAGCTATCTCGAGAACCGTTGATCGCACCTGGAAAATTCCGGTGCCATCGGCTTCAGCTCGTCGAAATACACCGAGCAAAGAAGTTTGAAACAGCTGTGAACTGTTGCGGGTGAGTTATATCCAAGTTTAGCTATTACTAAGAAAAATTTTCTGATATGAACGAAGCTATCTCGAGAACCGGTGATCGCACCTGGAAAATTCCGGTGCCATCGGCTTCAGCTCGTCGAAATACACCTAGTAAAGAAGTTTGAAACAGCTGTGAACTGTTGCGGGTGAGTTATATCCAAGTTTAGCTATTACTAAGAACAATTTACTGATATGAACGAAGCTATCTCGAGAACCGTTGATCGCACCTGGAAAATTCCGGTGCCATCGACTTCAGCTCATCGAAATACACCTAGTACAGAAGTTTAAAACAGCTGTGATCTGTTGCGGGTGAGTTATATCCAAGTTTAGCTATTACTAAGAAAAATTTTCTGATATGCACGAAGCTATCTCGAGAACCGTTGATCGCACCTGGAAAATTCCGGTGCCATCGGCTTCAGCTCGTCGAAATACACCGAGCAAAGAAGTTTGAAACAGCTGTGAACTGTTGCGGGTGAGTTATATCCAAGTTTAGCTATTACTAAGAAAAATTTTCTGATATGAACGAAGCTATCTCGAGAACCGTTGATAGCACCTGGAAAATTCCGGTGCCATCGGCTTCAGCTCGTCGAAATACACCGAGCAAAGAAGTTTGAAACAGCTGTGAACTGTTGCGGGTGAGTTATATCCAAGTTTAGCTATTACTAAGAAAAATTTTCTGATATGAACGAAGCTATCTCGAGAACCGGTGATCGCACCTGGAAAATTCCGGTGCCATCGGCTTCAGCTCGTGGGCATACACCTAATAAAGAAGTTTAAAACAGCTGTGAACTGTTGCGGGTGAGTTATATCCAAGATTAGCTATTACTATGAAAAATTTTCTGATATGAACGACGTTATCTCGAGAACCGTTGATCGCACATCTAAAATTTTTGTTCCATCGGCTTCAGCTCGTCGAAATACCCCCGGAAGGAAATTTTCAAACGGCTGCATTCCCTTGTCGGGGAAATAATTGCAGTATTATCCGTTTTGGTGAAATTCGTGCGTTTCAGCAGCTGAAAAACACGTTTTGACGAAAAATTTGTTGAAATCTTGCATTTTGACGCTGTACGACACCGTCGATGGCTGCATGGCATCATTTTGTAGTACCGCACGCATTTTTTATACCGATCCGACGCTGTTTGTTGATTCACATCTTTCGCCCTATGGTCGACGTTCTCCGAAGAACCGTTGATCGCGCCTGAAAAACTCCTGTTTCATCGGCTTCGGTAGGACGAAATACACCTAGTAAGATGTTTAGCAACGGCTGTGAATTGTTGTGGGTGAGTTACAGCCAACTTTATCTTTTACTATGAAAAATTTTCTGATATGAACGAAGTTATCTCGAGAACCGTTGATCGCACATCTAAAATTTTTGTTCCATCGGCTTCAGCTCGTCGAAATACACCTAGTAACGACGTTTGAAACAGCTGTGAACTGTTGCGGGTGTGTTATATCCAAGTTTAGCTATTACTAAGAAAAATTTTTTGATATGAACGAAGCTATCTGGAGAACCGTTGATCGCACCTGGAAAATTCCGGTGCCATCGGCTTCAGCTCGTCGAAATACACCTAGTAAAGAAGTTTAAAACAGCTGTGAACTGTTGCGGGTGAGTTATATCCAAGATTATCTATTACTATGAAAAATTTTCTGATATGAACGAAGCTATCTCGAGAACCGTTGATCGCACCTGGAAAATTCCGGTGCCATCGGCTTCAGCTCGTCGAAATACACCTAGTAAAGAAGTTTGAAACAGCTGTGAACTGTTGCGGGTGAGTTATATCCAAGTTTAGCTATTACTAAGAAAAATTTTGTGATATGAACGAAGCTATCTCGAGAACCGTTGATCGCACCTGGAAAATTCCGGTGCCATCGGCTTCAGCTCGTCGAAATACATCGAGCAAAGACGTTTCAAACAGCTGTGAACCGTTGTGGGTGCGTTATATCCAAGTTTAGCTATTACTAAGAAAAATTTTCTGATATGAACGAAGCTATCTCGAGAACCGTTGATCGCACCTGGAAAATTCCGGTGCCATCGGCTTCAGCTCGTCGAAATACACCTAGTAAGATGTTTAGCAACGGCTGTGAATTGTTGTGGGTGAGTTACAGCCAACTTTATCTTTTACTATGAAAAATTTTCTGATATGAACGAAGCTATCTCGAGAACCGTTGATCGCACCTGGAAAATTCCGGTGCCATCGGCTTCAGCTCGTCGAAATACATCGAGCAAAGACGTTTCAAACAGCTGTGAACCGTTGTGGGTGCGTTATATCCAAGTTTAGCTATTACTAAGAAAAATTTTCTGATATGAACGAAGATATCTCGAGAACCGTTGATCGCACCTGGAAAATTCCGGTGCCATCGGCTTCAGCTCGTCAAAATACACCTAGTAAAGAAGTTTAAAACAGCTGTGAACGGTTGCGGGTGAGTTATATCCAAGATTAGCTATTACTATGAAAAATTTTCTGATATGAACGAAGATATCTCGAGAACCGTTGATCGCACCTGGAAAATTCCGGTGCCATCGGCTTCAGCTCGTCAAAATACACCTAGGAAAGAAGTTTAAAACAGCTGTGAACGGTTGCGGGTGAGTTATATCCAAGATTAGCTATTACTATGAAAAATTTTCTGATATGAACGAAGTTATCTCGAGAACCGTTGATCGCACATCTAAAATTTTTGTTCCATCGGCTTCAGCTCGTCGAAATACCCCCGGAAGGAAATTTTCAAACGGCTGCATTCACTTGTCGGGGAAATAATTGCAGTCTTATCCGTTTTGGTGAAAATCGTGCGTTTCAGCAGCTGAAAAACACGTTTTGACGAAAAATTTGTTGAAATCTTGCATTTTGACGCTGTACGACACCGTCGATGGCTGCATGGCATCATTTTGTAGTACCGCACGCATTTTTTATACCGATCCGACGCTGTTTGTTGATTCACATCTTTCGCCCTATGGTCGACGTTCTCCGAAGAACCGTTGATCGCGCCTGAAAAACTCCTGTTTCATCGGCTTCGGTAGGACGAAATACACCTAGTAAGATGTTTAGCAACGGCTGTGAATTGTTGTGGGTGAGTTACAGCCAACTTTATCTTTTACTATGAAAAATTTCCTGATATGAAGGAAGTTATCTCGAGAGCCGTTGATCGCACCTGGAAAATTCTGGTGCCATCGGCTTCAGCTCGTCAAAATACACCTAGTAAAGAAGTTTAAAACAGCTGTGAACTGTTGCGGGTGAGTTATATCCAAGATTATCTATTACTATGAAAAATTTTCTGATATGAACGAAGCTATCTCGAGAACCGTTGATCGCACCTGGAAAATTCCGGTTCCATCGGCTTCAGCTCGTCGAAATACACCTAGTAAAGAAGTTTAAAACAGCTGTGAACTGTTGCGGGTGAGTTATATCCAAAATTAGCTATTACTATGAAAAATTTTCTGATATGAACGAAGCTATCTCGAGAACCGTTGGTCGCACCTGGAAAATTCCGGTGCCATCGGCTTCAGCTCGTCGAAATACACCTAGTAAAGAAGTTTGAAACAGCTGTGAACTGTTGCGGGTGAGTTATATCCAAGTTTAGCTATTACTAAGAAAAATTTTGTGATATGAACGAAGCTATCTCGAGAACCGTTGATCGCACCTGGAAAATTCCGGTGCCATCGGCTTCAGCTCGTCGAAATACATCGAGCAAAGACGTCTCAAACAGCTGTGAACCGTTGTGGGTGCGTTATATCCAAGTTTAGCTATTACTAAGAAAAATTTTCTGATATGAACGAAGCTATCTCGAGAACCGTTGATCGCACCTGGAAAATTCCGGTGCCATCGGCTTCAGCTCGTCGAAATACATTGAGCAAAGACGTTTCAAACAGCTGTGAACTGTTCCGGGTGAGTTATATCCAAAATTAGCTATTACTATGAAAAATTATCTGATATGAACGAAACTATCTCGAGAACCGTTGGTCGCACCTGGAAAATTCCGGTGCCATCGGCTTCAGCTCATCGAAATACACCTAGTACAGAAGTTTGAAACAGCTGTGAACTGTTGCGGGTGAGTTATATCCAAGTTTAGCTATTACTAAGAAAAATTTTCTGATATGAACGAAGCTATCTCGAGAACCGTTGATCGCACCTGGAAAATTCCGGTGCCATCGGCTTCAGCTCGTCGAAATACATCGAGCAAAGACGTTTCAAACAGCTGTGAACCGTTGTGGGTGCGTTATATCCAAGTTTAGCTATTACTAAGAAAAATTTTCTGATATGAACGAAGCTATCTCGAGAACCGTTGATCGCACCTGGAAAATTCCGGTGCCATCGGCTTCAGCTCGTCGAAATACATTGAGCAAAGACGTTTCAAACAGCTGTGAACCGTTGTGGGTGCGTTATATCCAAGTTTAGCTATTACTAAGAAAAATTTTCTGATATGAACGAAGCTATCTCGAGAACCGTTGATCGCACCTCGAAAATTCCGGTGCCATCGGCTTCAGCTCATCGAAATACACCTAGTAAAGAAGTTTAAAACAGCTGTGAACTGTTGCGGGTGAGTTATATCCAAGTTTAGCTATTACTAAGAAAAATTTTCTGATATGAACGAAGCTATCTCGAGAACCGTTGATCGCACCTGGAAAATTCCGGTGCCATCGGCTTCAGCTCGTCGAAATACACCGAGCAAAGAAGTTTGAAACAGCTGTGAACTGTTGCGGGTGAGTTATATCCAAGATTAGCTATTACTATGAAAAATTTTCTGATATGAACGAAACTATCTCGAGAACCGTTGGTCGCACCTGGAAAATTCCGGTGCCATCGGCTTCAGCTCATCGAAATACACCTAGTACAGAAGTTTGAAACAGCTGTGAACTGTTGCGGGTGAGTTATATCCAAGTTTAGCTATTACTAAGAAAAATTTTGTGATATGAACGAAGCTATCTCGAGAACCGTTGATCGCACCTGGAACATTCCGGTGCCATCGGCTTCAGCTCGTCGAAATACATTGAGCAAAGACGTTTCAAACAGCTGTGAACCGTTGTGGGTGCGTTATATCCAAGTTTAGCTATTACTAAGAAAAATTTTCTGATATGAACGAAGCTATCTCGAGAACCGTTGATCGCACCTGGAAAATTCCGGTGCCATCGGCTTCAGCTCGTCGAAATACATCGAGCAAAGACGTTTCAAACAGCTGTGAACCGTTGTGGGTGCGTTATATCCAAGTTTAGCTATTACTAAGAAAAATTTTCTGATATGAACGAAGATATCTCGAGAACCGTTGATCGCACCTGGAAAATTCCGGTGCCATCGGCTTCAGCTCGTCAAAATACACCTAGTAAAGAAGTTTAAAACAGTTGTGAACGGTTGCGGGTGAGTTATATCCAAGATTAGCTATTACTATGAAAAATTTTCTGATATGAACGAAGTTATCTCGAGAACCGTTGATCGCACATCTAAAATTTTTGTTCCATCGGCTTCAGCTCGTCGAAATACCCCCGGAAGGAAATTTTCAAACGGCTGCATTCACTTGTCGGGGAAATAATTGCAGTCTTATCCGTTTTGGTGAAAATCGTGCGTTTCAGCAGCTGAAAAACACGTTTTGACGAAAAATTTGTTGAAATCTTGCATTTTGACGCTGTACGACACCGTCGATGGCTGCATGGCATCATTTTGTAGTACCGCACGCATTTTTTATACCGATCCGACGCTGTTTGTTGATTCACATCTTTCGCCCTATGGTCGACGTTCTCCGAAGAACCGTTGATCGCGCCTGAAAAACTCCTGTTTCATCGGCTTCGGTAGGACGAAATACACCTAGTAAGATGTTTAGCAACGGCTGTGAATTGTTGTGGGTGAGTTACAGCCAACTTTATCTTTTACTATGAAAAATTTCCTGATATGAACGAAGTTATCTCGAGAGCCGTTGATCGCACCTGGAAAATTCTGGTGCCATCGGCTTCAGCTCGTCGAAATACACCTAGTAACGACGTTTGAAACAGCTGTGAACTGTTGCGGGTGTGTTATATCCAAGTTTAGCTATTACTAAGAAAAATTTTTTGATATGAACGAAGCTATCTGGAGAACCGTTGATCGCACCTGGAAAATTCCGGTGCCATCGGCTTCAGCTCGTCGAAATACACCTAGTAAAGAAGTTTAAAACAGCTGTGAACTGTTGCGGGTGAGTTATATCCAAGATTATCTATTACTATGAAAAATTTTCTGATATGAACGAAGCTATCTCGAGAACCGTTGATCGCACCTGGAAAATTCCGGTGCCATCGGCTTCAGCTCGTCGAAATACACCTAGTAAAGAAGTTTGAAACAGCTGTGAACTGTTGCGGGTGAGTTATATCCAAGTTTAGCTATTACTAAGAAAAATTTTGTGATATGAACGAAGCTATCTCGAGAACCGTTGATCGCACCTGGAAAATTCCGGTGCCATCGGCTTCAGCTCGTCGAAATACATCGAGCAAAGACGTTTCAAACAGCTGTGAACCGTTGTGGGTGCGTTATATCCAAGTTTAGCTATTACTAAGAAAAATTTTCTGATATGAACGAAGCTATCTCGAGAACCGTTGATCGCACCTGGAAAATTCCGGTGCCATCGGCTTCAGCTCGTCGAAATACACCTAGTAAGATGTTTAGCAACGGCTGTGAATTGTTGTGGGTGAGTTACAGCCAACTTTATCTTTTACTATGAAAAATTTTCTGATATGAACGAAGCTATCTCGAGAACCGTTGATCGCACCTGGAAAATTCCGGTGCCATCGGCTTCAGCTCGTCGAAATACATCGAGCAAAGACGTTTCAAACAGCTGTGAACCGTTGTGGGTGCGTTATATCCAAGTTTAGCTATTACTAAGAAAAATTTTCTGATATGAACGAAGATATCTCGAGAACCGTTGATCGCACCTGGAAAATTCCGGTGCCATCGGCTTCAGCTCGTCAAAATACACCTAGTAAAGAAGTTTAAAACAGCTGTGAACGGTTGCGGGTGAGTTATATCCAAGATTAGCTATTACTATGAAAAATTTTCTGATATGAACGAAGTTATCTCGAGAACCGTTGATCGCACATCTAAAATTTTTGTTCCATCGGCTTCAGCTCGTCGAAATACCCCCGGAAGGAAATTTTCAAACGGCTGCATTCACTTGTCGGGGAAATAATTGCAGTCTTATCCGTTTTGGTGAAAATCGTGCGTTTCAGCAGCTGAAAAACACGTTTTGACGAAAAATTTGTTGAAATCTTGCATTTTGACGCTGTACGACACCGTCGATGGCTGCATGGCATCATTTTGTAGTACCGCACGCATTTTTTATACCGATCCGACGCTGTTTGTTGATTCACATCTTTCGCCCTATGGTCGACGTTCTCCGAAGAACCGTTGATCGCGCCTGAAAAACTCCTGTTTCATCGGCTTCGGTAGGACGAAATACACCTAGTAAGATGTTTAGCAACGGCTGTGAATTGTTGTGGGTGAGTTACAGCCAACTTTATCTTTTACTATGAAAAATTTCCTGATATGAAGGAAGTTATCTCGAGAGCCGTTGATCGCACCTGGAAAATTCTGGTGCCATCGGCTTCAGCTCGTCAAAATACACCTAGTAAAGAAGTTTAAAACAGCTGTGAACTGTTGCGGGTGAGTTATATCCAAGATTATCTATTACTATGAAAAATTTTCTGATATGAACGAAGCTATCTCGAGAACCGTTGATCGCACCTGGAAAATTCCGGTTCCATCGGCTTCAGCTCGTCGAAATACACCTAGTAAAGAAGTTTAAAACAGCTGTGAACTGTTGCGGGTGAGTTATATCCAAAATTAGCTATTACTATGAAAAATTTTCTGATATGAACGAAGCTATCTCGAGAACCGTTGGTCGCACCTGGAAAATTCCGGTGCCATCGGCTTCAGCTCGTCGAAATACACCTAGTAAAGAAGTTTGAAACAGCTGTGAACTGTTGCGGGTGAGTTATATCCAAGTTTAGCTATTACTAAGAAAAATTTTGTGATATGAACGAAGCTATCTCGAGAACCGTTGATCGCACCTGGAAAATTCCGGTGCCATCGGCTTCAGCTCGTCGAAATACATCGAGCAAAGACGTCTCAAACAGCTGTGAACCGTTGTGGGTGCGTTATATCCAAGTTTAGCTATTACTAAGAAAAATTTTCTGATATGAACGAAGCTATCTCGAGAACCGTTGATCGCACCTGGAAAATTCCGGTGCCATCGGCTTCAGCTCGTCGAAATACATTGAGCAAAGACGTTTCAAACAGCTGTGAACTGTTCCGGGTGAGTTATATCCAAAATTAGCTATTACTATGAAAAATTATCTGATATGAACGAAACTATCTCGAGAACCGTTGGTCGCACCTGGAAAATTCCGGTGCCATCGGCTTCAGCTCATCGAAATACACCTAGTACAGAAGTTTGAAACAGCTGTGAACTGTTGCGGGTGAGTTATATCCAAGTTTAGCTATTACTAAGAAAAATTTTCTGATATGAACGAAGCTATCTCGAGAACCGTTGATCGCACCTGGAAAATTCCGGTGCCATCGGCTTCAGCTCGTCGAAATACATCGAGCAAAGACGTTTCAAACAGCTGTGAACCGTTGTGGGTGCGTTATATCCAAGTTTAGCTATTACTAAGAAAAATTTTCTGATATGAACGAAGCTATCTCGAGAACCGTTGATCGCACCTGGAAAATTCCGGTGCCATCGGCTTCAGCTCGTCGAAATACATTGAGCAAAGACGTTTCAAACAGCTGTGAACCGTTGTGGGTGCGTTATATCCAAGTTTAGCTATTACTAAGAAAAATTTTCTGATATGAACGAAGCTATCTCGAGAACCGTTGATCGCACCTCGAAAATTCCGGTGCCATCGGCTTCAGCTCATCGAAATACACCTAGTAAAGAAGTTTAAAACAGCTGTGAACTGTTGCGGGTGAGTTATATCCAAGTTTAGCTATTACTAAGAAAAATTTTGTGGTATGAACGAAGCTATCTCGAGAACCGTTGATCGCACCGGGAAAATTCCGGTGCCATCGGCTTCAGCTCGTCGAAATACATCGAGCAAAGACGTTTCAAACAGCTGTGAACCGTTGTGGGTGCGTTATATCCAAGTTTAGCTATTACTAAGAAAAATTTTCTGATATGAACGAAGCTATCTCGAGAACCGTTGATCGCACATGGAAAATTCCGGTGCCATCGGCTTCAGCTCGTCAAAATACACCTAGTAAAGAAGTTTGAAACAGCTGTGAACTGTTGCGGGTGAGTTATATCCAAGATTAGCTATTACTATGAAAAATTTTCTGATATGAACGAAGCTATCTCGAGAACCGGTGATCGCACCTGGAAAATTCCGGTGCCATCGGCTTCAGCTCGTCGGCATACACCTAGTAAAGAAGTTTAAAACAGCTGTGAACTGTTGCGGGTGAGTTATATCCAAGATTAGCTATTACTATGAAAAATTTTCTGATATGAACGACGTTATCTCGAGAACCGTTGATCGCACATCTAAAATTTTTGTTCCATCGGCTTCAGCTCGTCGAAATACCCCCGGAAGGAAATTTTCAAACGGCTGCATTCCCTTGTCGGGGAAATAATTGCAGTATTATCCGTTTTGGTGAAATTCGTGCGTTTCAGCAGCTGAAAAACACGTTTTGACGAAAAATTTGTTGAAATCTTGCATTTTGACGCTGTACGACACCGTCGATGGCTGCATGGCATCATTTTGTAGTACCGCACGCATTTTTTATACCGATCCGACGCTGTTTGTTGATTCACATCTTTCGCCCTATGGTCGACGTTCTCCGAAGAACCGTTGATCGCGCCTGAAAAACTCCTGTTTCATCGGCTTCGGTAGGACGAAATACACCTAGTAAGATGTTTAGCAACGGCTGTGAATTGTTGTGGGTGAGTTACAGCCAACTTTATCTTTTACTATGAAAAATTTTCTGATATGAACGAAGTTATCTCGAGAACCGTTGATCGCACATCTAAAATTTTTGTTCCATCGGCTTCAGCTCGTCGAAATACACCTAGTAACGACGTTTGAAACAGCTGTGAACTGTTGCGGGTGTGTTATATCCAAGATTATCTATTACTATGAAAAATTTTCTGATATGAACGAAGCTATCTCGAGAACCGTTGATCGCACCTGGAAAATTCCGGTTCCATCGGCTTCAGCTCGTCGAAATACACCTAGTAAAGAAGTTTAAAACAGCTGTGAACTGTTGCGGGTGAGTTATATCCAAAATTAGCTATTACTATGAAAAATTTTCTGATATGAACGAAGCTATCTCGAGAACCGTTGGTCGCACCTGGAAAATTCCGGTGCCATCGGCTTCAGCTCGTCGAAATACACCTAGTAAAGAAGTTTGAAACAGCTGTGAACTGTTGCGGGTGAGTTATATCCAAGTTTAGCTATTACTAAGAAAAATTTTGTGATATGAACGAAGCTATCTCGAGAACCGTTGATCGCACCTGGAAAATTCCGGTGCCATCGGCTTCAGCTCGTCGAAATACATCGAGCAAAGACGTCTCAAACAGCTGTGAACCATTGTGGGTGCGTTATATCCAAGTTTAGCTATTACTAAGAAAAATTTTCTGATATGAACGAAGCTATCTCGAGAACCGTTGATCGCACCTGGAAAATTCCGGTGCCATCGGCTTCAGCTCGTCGAAATACATTGAGCAAAGACGTTTCAAACAGCTGTGAACTGTTCCGGGTGAGTTATATCCAAAATTAGCTATTACTATGAAAAATTTTCTGATATGAACGAAACTATCTCGAGAACCGTTGGTCGCACCTGGAAAATTCCGGTGCCATCGGCTTCAGCTCATCGAAATACACCTAGTACAGAAGTTTGAAACAGCTGTGAACTGTTGCGGGTGAGTTATATCCAAGTTTAGCTATTACTAAGAAAAATTTTCTGATATGAACGAAGCTATCTCGAGAACCGTTGATCGCACCTGGAAAATTCCGGTGCCATCGGCTTCAGCTCGTCGAAATACATCGAGCAAAGACGTTTCAAACAGCTGTGAACCGTTGTGGGTGCGTTATATCCAAGTTTAGCTATTACTAAGAAAAATTTTCTGATATGAACGAAGCTATCTCGAGAACCGTTGATCGCACCTGGAAAATTCCGGTGCCATCGGCTTCAGCTCGTCGAAATACATTGAGCAAAGACGTTTCAAACAGCTGTGAACCGTTGTGGGTGCGTTATATCCAAGTTTAGCTATTACTAAGAAAAATTTTCTGATATGAACGAAGCTATCTCGAGAACCGTTGATCGCACCTCGAAAATTCCGGTGCCATCGGCTTCAGCTCATCGAAATACACCTAGTAAAGAAGTTTAAAACAGCTGTGAACTGTTGCGGGTGAGTTATATCCAAGTTTAGCTATTACTAAGAAAAATTTTCTGATATGAACGAAGCTATCTCGAGAACCGTTGATCGCACCTGGGAAATTCCGGTGCCATCGGCTTCAGCTCGTCGAAATACACCGAGCAAAGAAGTTTGAAACAGCTGTGAACTGTTGCGGGTGAGTTATATCCAAGATTAGCTATTACTATGAAAAATTTTCTGATATGAACGAAACTATCTCGAGAATCGTTGGTCGCACCTGGAAAATTCCGGTGCCATCGGCTTCAGCTCATCGAAATACACCTAGTACAGAAGTTTGAAACAGCTGTGAACTGTTGCGGGTGAGTTATATCCAAGTTTAGCTATTACTAAGAAAAATTTTGTGATATGAACGAAGCTATCTCGAGAACCGTTGATCGCACCTGGAACATTCCGGTGCCATCGGCTTCAGCTCGTCGAAATACATTGAGCAAAGACGTTTCAAACAGCTGTGAACCGTTGTGGGTGCGTTATATCCAAGTTTAGCTATTACTAAGAAAAATTTTCTGATATGAACGAAGCTATCTCGAGAACCGTTGATCGCACCTGGAAAATTCCGGTGCCATCGGCTTCACCTCGTCGAAATACATCGAGCAAAGACGTTTCAAACAGCTGTGAACCGTTGTGGGTGCGTTATATCCAAGTTTAGCTATTACTAAGAAAAATTTTCTGATATGAACGAAGATATCTCGAGAACCGTTGATCGCACCTGGAAAATTCCGGTGCCATCGGCTTCAGCTCGTCAAAATACACCTAGGAAAGAAGTTTAAAACAGCTGTGAACGGTTGCGGGTGAGTTATATCCAAGATTAGCTATTACTATGAAAAATTTTCTGATATGAACGAAGTTATCTCGAGAACCGTTGATCGCACATCTAAAATTTTTGTTCCATCGGCTTCAGCTCGTCGAAATACCCCCGGAAGGAAATTTTCAAACGGCTGCATTCACTTGTCGGGGAAATAATTGCAGTCTTATCCGTTTTGGTGAAAATCGTGCGTTTCAGCAGCTGAAAAACACGTTTTGACGAAAAATTTGTTGAAATCTTGCATTTTGACGCTGTACGACACCGTCGATGGCTGCATGGCATCATTTTGTAGTACCGCACGCATTTTTTATACCGATCCGACGCTGTTTGTTGATTCACATCTTTCGCCCTATGGTCGACGTTCTCCGAAGAACCGTTGATCGCGCCTGAAAAACTCCTGTTTCATCGGCTTCGGTAGGACGAAATACACCTAGTAAGATGTTTAGCAACGGCTGTGAATTGTTGTGGGTGAGTTACAGCCAACTTTATCTTTTACTATGAAAAATTTCCTGATATGAACGAAGTTATCTCGAGAGCCGTTGATCGCACCTGGAAAATTCTGGTGCCATCGGCTTCAGCTCGTCAAAATACACCTAGTAAAGAAGTTTAAAACAGCTGTGAACTGTTGCGGGTGAGTTATATCCAAGATTATCTATTACTATGAAAAATTTTCTGATATGAACGAAGCTATCTCGAGAACCGTTGATCGCACCTGGAAAATTCCGGTTCCATCGGCTTCAGCTCGTCGAAATACACCTAGTAAAGAAGTTTAAAACAGCTGTGAACTGTTGGGGGTGAGTTATATCCAAAATTAGCTATTACTATGAAAAATTTTCTGATATGAACGAAGCTATCTCGAGAACCGTTGGTCGCACCTGGAAAATTCCGGTGCCATCGGCTTCAGCTCGTCGAAATACACCTAGTAAAGAAGTTTGAAACAGCTGTGAACTGTTGCGGGTGAGTTATATCCAAGTTTAGCTATTACTAAGAAAAATTTTGTGATATGAACGAAGCTATCTCGAGAACCGTTGATCGCACCTGGAAAATTCCGGTGCCATCGGCTTCAGCTCGTCGAAATACATCGAGCAAAGACGTCTCAAACAGCTGTGAACCGTTGTGGGTGCGTTATATCCAACTTTAGCTATTACTAAGAAAAATTTTCTGATATGAACGAAGCTATCTCGAGAACCGTTGATCGCACCTGGAAAATTCCGGTGCCATCGGCTTCAGCTCGTCGAAATACATTGAGCAAAGACGTTTCAAACAGCTGTGAACTGTTCCGGGTGAGTTATATCCAAAATTAGCTATTACTATGAAAAATTATCTGATATGAACGAAACTATCTCGAGAACCGTTGGTCGCACCTGGAAAATTCCGGTGCCATCGGCTTCAGCTCATCGAAATACACCTAGTACAGAAGTTTGAAACAGCTGTGAACTGTTGCGGGTGAGTTATATCCAAGTTTAGCTATTACTAAGAAAAATTTTCTGATATGAACGAAGCTATCTCGAGAACCGTTGATCGCACCTGGAAAATTCCGGTGCCATCGGCTTCAGCTCGTCGAAATACATCGAGCAAAGACGTTTCAAACAGCTGTGAACCGTTGTGGGTGCGTTATATCCAAGTTTAGCTATTACTAAGAAAAATTTTCTGATATGAACGAAGCTATCTCGAGAACCGTTGATCGCACCTGGAAAATTCCGGTGCCATCGGCTTCAGCTCGTCGAAATACATTGAGCAAAGACGTTTCAAACAGCTGTGAACCGTTGTGGGTGCGTTATATCCAAGTTTAGCTATTACTAAGAAAAATTTTCTGATATGAACGAAGCTATCTCGAGAACCGTTGATCGCACCTCGAAAATTCCGGTGCCATCGGCTTCAGCTCATCGAAATACACCTAGTAAAGAAGTTTAAAACAGCTGTGAACTGTTGCGGGTGAGTTATATCCAAGTTTAGCTATTACTAAGAAAAATTTTGTGGTATGAACGAAGCTATCTCGAGAACCGTTGATCGCACCGGGAAAATTCCGGTGCCATCGGCTTCAGCTCGTCGAAATACATCGAGCAAAGACGTTTCAAACAGCTGTGAACCGTTGTGGGTGCGTTATATCCAAGTTTAGCTATTACTAAGAAAAATTTTCTGATATGAACGAAGCTATCTCGAGAACCGTTGATCGCACATGGAAAATTCCGGTGCCATCGGCTTCAGCTCGTCAAAATACACCTAGTAAAGAAGTTTGAAACAGCTGTGAACTGTTGCGGGTGAGTTATATCCAAGATTAGCTATTACTATGAAAAATTTTCTGATATGAACGAAGCTATCTCGAGAACCGGTGATCGCACCTGGAAAATTCCGGTGCCATCGGCTTCAGCTCGTCGGCATACACCTAGTAAAGAAGTTTAAAACAGCTGTGAACTGTTGCGGGTGAGTTATATCCAAGATTAGCTATTACTATGAAAAATTTTCTGATATGAACGACGTTATCTCGAGAACCGTTGATCGCACATCTAAAATTTTTGTTCCATCGGCTTCAGCTCGTCGAAATACCCCCGGAAGGAAATTTTCAAACGGCTGCATTCCCTTGTCGGGGAAATAATTGCAGTATTATCCGTTTTGGTGAAATTCGTGCGTTTCAGCAGCTGAAAAACACGTTTTGACGAAAAATTTGTTGAAATCTTGCATTTTGACGCTGTACGACACCGTCGATGGCTGCATGGCATCATTTTGTAGTACCGCACGCATTTTTTATACCGATCCGACGCTGTTTGTTGATTCACATCTTTCGCCCTATGGTCGACGTTCTCCGAAGAACCGTTGATCGCGCCTGAAAAACTCCTGTTTCATCGGCTTCGGTAGGACGAAATACACCTAGTAAGATGTTTAGCAACGGCTGTGAATTGTTGTGGGTGAGTTACAGCCAACTTTATCTTTTACTATGAAAAATTTTCTGATATGAACGAAGTTATCTCGAGAACCGTTGATCGCACATCTAAAATTTTTGTTCCATCGGCTTCAGCTCGTCGAAATACACCTAGTAACGACGTTTGAAACAGCTGTGAACTGTTGCGGGTGTGTTATATCCAAGATTATCTATTACTATGAAAAATTTTCTGATATGAACGAAGCTATCTCGAGAACCGTTGATCGCACCTGGAAAATTCCGGTTCCATCGGCTTCAGCTCGTCGAAATACACCTAGTAAAGAAGTTTAAAACAGCTGTGAACTGTTGCGGGTGAGTTATATCCAAAATTAGCTATTACTATGAAAAATTTTCTGATATGAACGAAGCTATCTCGAGAACCGTTGGTCGCACCTGGAAAATTCCGGTGCCATCGGCTTCAGCTCGTCGAAATACACCTAGTAAAGAAGTTTGAAACAGCTGTGAACTGTTGCGGGTGAGTTATATCCAAGTTTAGCTATTACTAAGAAAAATTTTGTGATATGAACGAAGCTATCTCGAGAACCGTTGATCGCACCTGGAAAATTCCGGTGCCATCGGCTTCAGCTCGTCGAAATACATCGAGCAAAGACGTCTCAAACAGCTGTGAACCATTGTGGGTGCGTTATATCCAAGTTTAGCTATTACTAAGAAAAATTTTCTGATATGAACGAAGCTATCTCGAGAACCGTTGATCGCACCTGGAAAATTCCGGTGCCATCGGCTTCAGCTCGTCGAAATACATTGAGCAAAGACGTTTCAAACAGCTGTGAACTGTTCCGGGTGAGTTATATCCAAAATTAGCTATTACTATGAAAAATTTTCTGATATGAACGAAACTATCTCGAGAACCGTTGGTCGCACCTGGAAAATTCCGGTGCCATCGGCTTCAGCTCATCGAAATACACCTAGTACAGAAGTTTGAAACAGCTGTGAACTGTTGCGGGTGAGTTATATCCAAGTTTAGCTATTACTAAGAAAAATTTTCTGATATGAACGAAGCTATCTCGAGAACCGTTGATCGCACCTGGAAAATTCCGGTGCCATCGGCTTCAGCTCGTCGAAATACATCGAGCAAAGACGTTTCAAACAGCTGTGAACCGTTGTGGGTGCGTTATATCCAAGTTTAGCTATTACTAAGAAAAATTTTCTGATATGAACGAAGCTATCTCGAGAACCGTTGATCGCACCTGGAAAATTCCGGTGCCATCGGCTTCAGCTCGTCGAAATACATTGAGCAAAGACGTTTCAAACAGCTGTGAACCGTTGTGGGTGCGTTATATCCAAGTTTAGCTATTACTAAGAAAAATTTTCTGATATGAACGAAGCTATCTCGAGAACCGTTGATCGCACCTCGAAAATTCCGGTGCCATCGGCTTCAGCTCATCGAAATACACCTAGTAAAGAAGTTTAAAACAGCTGTGAACTGTTGCGGGTGAGTTATATCCAAGTTTAGCTATTACTAAGAAAAATTTTCTGATATGAACGAAGCTATCTCGAGAACCGTTGATCGCACCTGGGAAATTCCGGTGCCATCGGCTTCAGCTCGTCGAAATACACCGAGCAAAGAAGTTTGAAACAGCTGTGAACTGTTGCGGGTGAGTTATATCCAAGATTAGCTATTACTATGAAAAATTTTCTGATATGAACGAAACTATCTCGAGAATCGTTGGTCGCACCTGGAAAATTCCGGTGCCATCGGCTTCAGCTCATCGAAATACACCTAGTACAGAAGTTTGAAACAGCTGTGAACTGTTGCGGGTGAGTTATATCCAAGTTTAGCTATTACTAAGAAAAATTTTGTGATATGAACGAAGCTATCTCGAGAACCGTTGATCGCACCTGGAACATTCCGGTGCCATCGGCTTCAGCTCGTCGAAATACATTGAGCAAAGACGTTTCAAACAGCTGTGAACCGTTGTGGGTGCGTTATATCCAAGTTTAGCTATTACTAAGAAAAATTTTCTGATATGAACGAAGCTATCTCGAGAACCGTTGATCGCACCTGGAAAATTCCGGTGCCATCGGCTTCAGCTCGTCGAAATACATCGAGCAAAGACGTTTCAAACAGCTGTGAACCGTTGTGGGTGCGTTATATCCAAGTTTAGCTATTACTAAGAAAAATTTTCTGATATGAACGAAGATATCTCGAGAACCGTTGATCGCACCTGGAAAATTCCGGTGCCATCGGCTTCAGCTCGTCAAAATACACCTAGGAAAGAAGTTTAAAACAGCTGTGAACGGTTGCGGGTGAGTTATATCCAAGATTAGCTATTACTATGAAAAATTTTCTGATATGAACGAAGTTATCTCGAGAACCGTTGATCGCACATCTAAAATTTTTGTTCCATCGGCTTCAGCTCGTCGAAATACCCCCGGAAGGAAATTTTCAAACGGCTGCATTCACTTGTCGGGGAAATAATTGCAGTCTTATCCGTTTTGGTGAAAATCGTGCGTTTCAGCAGCTGAAAAACACGTTTTGACGAAAAATTTGTTGAAATCTTGCATTTTGACGCTGTACGACACCGTCGATGGCTGCATGGCATCATTTTGTAGTACCGCACGCATTTTTTATACCGATCCGACGCTGTTTGTTGATTCACATCTTTCGCCCTATGGTCGACGTTCTCCGAAGAACCGTTGATCGCGCCTGAAAAACTCCTGTTTCATCGGCTTCGGTAGGACGAAATACACCTAGTAAGATGTTTAGCAACGGCTGTGAATTGTTGTGGGTGAGTTACAGCCAACTTTATCTTTTACTATGAAAAATTTCCTGATATGAACGAAGTTATCTCGAGAGCCGTTGATCGCACCTGGAAAATTCTGGTGCCATCGGCTTCAGCTCGTCAAAATACACCTAGTAAAGAAGTTTAAAACAGCTGTGAACTGTTGCGGGTGAGTTATATCCAAGATTATCTATTACTATGAAAAATTTTCTGATATGAACGAAGCTATCTCGAGAACCGTTGATCGCACCTGGAAAATTCCGGTTCCATCGGCTTCAGCTCGTCGAAATACACCTAGTAAAGAAGTTTAAAACAGCTGTGAACTGTTGGGGGTGAGTTATATCCAAAATTAGCTATTACTATGAAAAATTTTCTGATATGAACGAAGCTATCTCGAGAACCGTTGGTCGCACCTGGAAAATTCCGGTGCCATCGGCTTCAGCTCGTCGAAATACACCTAGTAAAGAAGTTTGAAACAGCTGTGAACTGTTGCGGGTGAGTTATATCCAAGTTTAGCTATTACTAAGAAAAATTTTGTGATATGAACGAAGCTATCTCGAGAACCGTTGATCGCACCTGGAAAATTCCGGTGCCATCGGCTTCAGCTCGTCGAAATACATCGAGCAAAGACGTTTCAAACAGCTGTGAACCGTTGTGGGTGCGTTATATCCAAGTTTAGCTATTACTAAGAAAAATTTTCTGATATGAACGAAGCTATCTCGAGAACCGTTGATCGCACCTGGAAAATTCCGGTGCCATCGGCTTCAGCTCGTCGAAATACATCGAGCAAAGACGTTTCAAACAGCTGTGAACCGTTGTGGGTGCGTTATATCCAAGTTTAGCTATTACTAAGAAAAATTTTCTGATATGAACGAAGCTATCTCGAGAACCGTTGATCGCACCTGGAAAATTCCGGTGCCATCGGCTTCAGCTCGTCAAAATACACCTAGTAAAGAAGTTTAAAACGGCTGTGAACTGTTGCGGGTGAGTTATATCCAAGTTTAGCTATTACTAAGAAAAATTTTGTGATATGAACGAAGCTATCTCGAGAACCGTTGATCGCACCTGGAAAATTCCGGTGCCATCGGCTTCAGCTCGTCGAAATACATTGAGCAAAGACGTTTCAAACAGCTGTGAACCGTTGTGGGTGCGTTATATCCAAGTTTAGCTATTACTAAGAAACATTTTCTGATATGAACGAAGCTATCTCGAGAACCGTTGATCGCACCTGGAAAATTCCGGTGCCATGGGCTTCAGCTCGTCAAAATACACCTAGTAAAGAAGTTTAAAACAGCTGTGAACTGTTGCGGGTGAGTTATATCCAAGATTATCTATTACTATGAAAAATTTTCTGATATGAACGAAGCTATCTCGAGAACCGTTGATCGCACCTGGAAAATTCCGGTGCCATCGGCCTCCGCTCGTCGAAATACATTGAGCAAAGACGTTTCAAACAGCTGTGAACCGTTGTGGGTGCGTTATATCCAAGTTTAGCTATTACTAAGAAACATTTTCTGATATGAACGAAGCTATCTCGAGAACCGTTGATCGCACCTGGAAAATTCCGGTGCCATGGGCTTCAGCTCGTCAAAATACACCTAGTAAAGAAGTTTAAAACAGCTGTGAACTGTTGCGGGTGAGTTATATCCAAGATTATCTATTACTATGAAAAATTTTCTGATATGAACGAAGCTATCTCGAGAACCGTTGATCGCACCTGGAAAATTCCGGTGCCATCGGCTTCAGCTCGTCGAAATACACCTAGTAAAGAAGTTTGAAACAGCTGTGAACTGTTGCGGGTGAGTTATATCCAAGTTTAGCTATTACTAAGAAAAATTTTGTGGTATGAACGAAGCTATCTCGAGAACCGTTGATCGCACCGGGAAAATTCCGGTGCCATCGGCTTCAGCTCGTCGAAATACATCGAGCAAAGACGTTTCAAACAGCTGTGAACCGTTGTGGGTGCGTTATATCCAAGTTTAGCTATTACTAAGAAAAATTTTCTGATATGAACGAAGCTATCTCGAGAACCGTTGATCGCACATGGAAAATTCCGGTGCCATCGGCTTCAGCTCGTCAAAATACACCTAGTAAAGAAGTTTGAAACAGCTGTGAACTGTTGCGGGTGAGTTATATCCAAGATTAGCTATTACTATGAAAAATTTTCTGATATGAACGAAGCTATCTCGAGAACCGGTGATCGCACCTGGAAAATTCCGGTGCCATCGGCTTCAGCTCGTCGGCATACACCTAGTAAAGAAGTTTAAAACAGCTGTGAACTGTTGCGGGTGAGTTATATCCAAGATTAGCTATTACTATGAAAAATTTTCTGATATGAACGACGTTATCTCGAGAACCGTTGATCGCACATCTAAAATTTTTGTTCCATCGGCTTCAGCTCGTCGAAATACCCCCGGAAGGAAATTTTCAAACGGCTGCATTCACTTGTCGGGGAAATAATTGCAGTATTATCCGTTTTGGTGAAATTCGTGCGTTTCAGCAGCTGAAAAACACGTTTTGACGAAAAATTTGTTGAAATCTTGCATTTTGACGCTGTACGACACCGTCGATGGCTGCATGGCATCATTTTGTAGTACCGCACGCATTTTTTATACCGATCCGACGCTGTTTGTTGATTCACATCTTTCGCCCTATGGTCGACGTTCTCCGAAGAACCGTTGATCGCGCCTGAAAAACTCCTGTTTCATCGGCTTCGGTAGGACGAAATACACCTAGTAAGATGTTTAGCAACGGCTGTGAATTGTTGTGGGTGAGTTACAGCCAACTTTATCTTTTACTATGAAAAATTTTCTGATATGAACGAAGTTATCTCGAGAACCGTTGATCGCACATCTAAAATTGTTGTTCCATCGGCTGTGAACTGTTGCGGGTGAGTTATATCCAAGTTTAGCTATTACTAAGAAAAATTTTGTGGTATGAACGAAGCTATCTCGAGAACCGTTGATCGCACCGGGAAAATTCCGGTGCCATCGGCTTCAGCTCGTCGAAATACATCGAGCAAAGACGTTTCAAACAGCTGTGAACCGTTGTGGGTGCGTTATATCCAAGTTTAGCTATTACTAAGAAAAATTTTCTGATATGAACGAAGCTATCTCGAGAACCGTTGATCGCACCTGGAAAATTCCGGTGCCATCGGCTTCAGCTCGTCGAAATACATCGAGCAAAGACGTTTCAAACAGCTGTGAACCGTTGTGGGTGCGTTATATCCAAGTTTAGCTATTACTAAGAAAAATTTTCTGATATGAACGAAGCTATCTCGAGAACCGTTGATCGCACATGGAAAATTCCAGTGCCATCGGCTTCAGCTCGTCAAAATACACCTAGTAAAGAAGTTTAAAACAGCTGTGAACTGTTGCGGGTGAGTTATATCCAAGATTAGCTATTACTATGAAAATTTTTCTGATATGAACGAAGCTATCTCGAGAACCGGTGATCGCACCTGGAAAATTCCGGTGCCATCGGCTTCAGCTCGTCGGCATACACCTAGTAAAGAAGTTTAAAACAGCTGTGAACTGTTGCGGGTGAGTTATATCCAAGATTATCTATTACTAAGAAAAATTTTCTGATATGAACGAAGCTATCTCGAGAACCGTTGATCGCACCTGGAAAATTCCGGTGCCATCGGCTTCAGCTCGTCGAAATACATTGAGCAAAGACGTTTCAAACAGCTGTGAACCGTTGTGGGTGCGTTATATCCAAGTTTAGCTATTACTAAGAAAAATTTTCTGATATGAACGAAGCTATCTCGAGAACCGTTGATCGCACCTCGAAAATTCCGGTGCCATCGGCTTCAGCTCATCGAAATACACCTAGTAAAGAAGTTTAAAACAGCTGTGAACTGTTGCGGGTGAGTTATATCCAAGTTTAGCTATTACTAAGAAAAATTTTCTGATATGAACGAAGCTATCTCGAGAACCGTTGATCGCACCTGGGAAATTCCGGTGCCATCGGCTTCAGCTCGTCGAAATACACCGAGCAAAGAAGTTTGAAACAGCTGTGAACTGTTGCGGGTGAGTTATATCCAAGATTAGCTATTACTATGAAAAATTTTCTGATATGAACGAAACTATCTCGAGAATCGTTGGTCGCACCTGGAAAATTCCGGTGCCATCGGCTTCAGCTCATCGAAATACACCTAGTACAGAAGTTTGAAACAGCTGTGAACTGTTGCGGGTGAGTTATATCCAAGTTTAGCTATTACTAAGAAAAATTTTGTGATATGAACGAAGCTATCTCGAGAACCGTTGATCGCACCTGGAACATTCCGGTGCCATCGGCTTCAGCTCGTCGAAATACATTGAGCAAAGACGTTTCAAACAGCTGTGAACCGTTGTGGGTGCGTTATATCCAAGTTTAGCTATTACTAAGAAAAATTTTCTGATATGAACGAAGCTATCTCGAGAACCGTTGATCGCACCTGGAAAATTCCGGTGCCATCGGCTTCAGCTCGTCGAAATACATCGAGCAAAGACGTTTCAAACAGCTGTGAACCGTTGTGGGTGCGTTATATCCAAGTTTAGCTATTACTAAGAAAAATTTTCTGATATGAACGAAGATATCTCGAGAACCGTTGATCGCACCTGGAAAATTCCGGTGCCATCGGCTTCAGCTCGTCAAAATACACCTAGGAAAGAAGTTTAAAACAGCTGTGAACGGTTGCGGGTGAGTTATATCCAAGATTAGCTATTACTATGAAAAATTTTCTGATATGAACGAAGTTATCTCGAGAACCGTTGATCGCACATCTAAAATTTTTGTTCCATCGGCTTCAGCTCGTCGAAATACCCCCGGAAGGAAATTTTCAAACGGCTGCATTCACTTGTCGGGGAAATAATTGCAGTCTTATCCGTTTTGGTGAAAATCGTGCGTTTCAGCAGCTGAAAAACACGTTTTGACGAAAAATTTGTTGAAATCTTGCATTTTGACGCTGTACGACACCGTCGATGGCTGCATGGCATCATTTTGTAGTACCGCACGCATTTTTTATACCGATCCGACGCTGTTTGTTGATTCACATCTTTCGCCCTATGGTCGACGTTCTCCGAAGAACCGTTGATCGCGCCTGAAAAACTCCTGTTTCATCGGCTTCGGTAGGACGAAATACACCTAGTAAGATGTTTAGCAACGGCTGTGAATTGTTGTGGGTGAGTTACAGCCAACTTTATCTTTTACTATGAAAAATTTCCTGATATGAACGAAGTTATCTCGAGAGCCGTTGATCGCACCTGGAAAATTCTGGTGCCATCGGCTTCAGCTCGTCAAAATACACCTAGTAAAGAAGTTTAAAACAGCTGTGAACTGTTGCGGGTGAGTTATATCCAAGATTATCTATTACTATGAAAAATTTTCTGATATGAACGAAGCTATCTCGAGAACCGTTGATCGCACCTGGAAAATTCCGGTTCCATCGGCTTCAGCTCGTCGAAATACACCTAGTAAAGAAGTTTAAAACAGCTGTGAACTGTTGGGGGTGAGTTATATCCAAAATTAGCTATTACTATGAAAAATTTTCTGATATGAACGAAGCTATCTCGAGAACCGTTGGTCGCACCTGGAAAATTCCGGTGCCATCGGCTTCAGCTCGTCGAAATACACCTAGTAAAGAAGTTTGAAACAGCTGTGAACTGTTGCGGGTGAGTTATATCCAAGTTTAGCTATTACTAAGAAAAATTTTGTGATATGAACGAAGCTATCTCGAGAACCGTTGATCGCACCTGGAAAATTCCGGTGCCATCGGCTTCAGCTCGTCGAAATACATCGAGCAAAGACGTTTCAAACAGCTGTGAACCGTTGTGGGTGCGTTATATCCAAGTTTAGCTATTACTAAGAAAAATTTTCTGATATGAACGAAGCTATCTCGAGAACCGTTGATCGCACCTGGAAAATTCCGGTGCCATCGGCTTCAGCTCGTCGAAATACATCGAGCAAAGACGTTTCAAACAGCTGTGAACCGTTGTGGGTGCGTTATATCCAAGTTTAGCTATTACTAAGAAAAATTTTCTGATATGAACGAAGCTATCTCGAGAACCGTTGATCGCACCTGGAAAATTCCGGTGCCATCGGCTTCAGCTCGTCAAAATACACCTAGTAAAGAAGTTTAAAACGGCTGTGAACTGTTGCGGGTGAGTTATATCCAAGTTTAGCTATTACTAAGAAAAATTTTGTGATATGAACGAAGCTATCTCGAGAACCGTTGATCGCACCTGGAAAATTCCGGTGCCATCGGCTTCAGCTCGTCGAAATACATTGAGCAAAGACGTTTCAAACAGCTGTGAACCGTTGTGGGTGCGTTATATCCAAGTTTAGCTATTACTAAGAAACATTTTCTGATATGAACGAAGCTATCTCGAGAACCGTTGATCGCACCTGGAAAATTCCGGTGCCATGGGCTTCAGCTCGTCAAAATACACCTAGTAAAGAAGTTTAAAACAGCTGTGAACTGTTGCGGGTGAGTTATATCCAAGATTATCTATTACTATGAAAAATTTTCTGATATGAACGAAGCTATCTCGAGAACCGTTGATCGCACCTGGAAAATTCCGGTGCCATCGGCTTCAGCTCGTCGAAATACACCTAGTAAAGAAGTTTGAAACAGCTGTGAACTGTTGCGGGTGAGTTATATCCAAGTTTAGCTATTACTAAGAAAAATTTTGTGGTATGAACGAAGCTATCTCGAGAACCGTTGATCGCACCGGGAAAATTCCGGTGCCATCGGCTTCAGCTCGTCGAAATACATCGAGCAAAGACGTTTCAAACAGCTGTGAACCGTTGTGGGTGCGTTATATCCAAGTTTAGCTATTACTAAGAAAAATTTTCTGATATGAACGAAGCTATCTCGAGAACCGTTGATCGCACATGGAAAATTCCGGTGCCATCGGCTTCAGCTCGTCAAAATACACCTAGTAAAGAAGTTTGAAACAGCTGTGAACTGTTGCGGGTGAGTTATATCCAAGACTAGCTATTACTATGAAAAATTTTCTGATATGAACGAAGCTATCTCGAGAACCGGTGATCGCACCTGGAAAATTCCGGTGCCATCGGCTTCAGCTCGTCGGCATACACCTAGTAAAGAAGTTTAAAACAGCTGTGAACTGTTGCGGGTGAGTTATATCCAAGATTAGCTATTACTATGAAAAATTTTCTGATATGAACGACGTTATCTCGAGAACCGTTGATCGCACATCTAAAATTTTTGTTCCATCGGCTTCAGCTCGTCGAAATACCCCCGGAAGGAAATTTTCAAACGGCTGCATTCACTTGTCGGGGAAATAATTGCAGTATTATCCGTTTTGGTGAAATTCGTGCGTTTCAGCAGCTGAAAAACACGTTTTGACGAAAAATTTGTTGAAATCTTGCATTTTGACGCTGTACGACACCGTCGATGGCTGCATGGCATCATTTTGTAGTACCGCACGCATTTTTTATACCGATCCGACGCTGTTTGTTGATTCACATCTTTCGCCCTATGGTCGACGTTCTCCGAAGAACCGTTGATCGCGCCTGAAAAACTCCTGTTTCATCGGCTTCGGTAGGACGAAATACACCTAGTAAGATGTTTAGCAACGGCTGTGAATTGTTGTGGGTGAGTTACAGCCAACTTTATCTTTTACTATGAAAAATTTTCTGATATGAACGAAGTTATCTCGAGAACCGTTGATCGCACATCTAAAATTGTTGTTCCATCGGCTGTGAACTGTTGCGGGTGAGTTATATCCAAGTTTAGCTATTACTAAGAAAAATTTTGTGGTATGAACGAAGCTATCTCGAGAACCGTTGATCGCACCGGGAAAATTCCGGTGCCATCGGCTTCAGCTCGTCGAAATACATCGAGCAAAGACGTTTCAAACAGCTGTGAACCGTTGTGGGTGCGTTATATCCAAGTTTAGCTATTACTAAGAAAAATTTTCTGATATGAACGAAGCTATCTCGAGAACCGTTGATCGCACCTGGAAAATTCCGGTGCCATCGGCTTCAGCTCGTCGAAATACATCGAGCAAAGACGTTTCAAACAGCTGTGAACCGTTGTGGGTGCGTTATATCCAAGTTTAGCTATTACTAAGAAAAATTTTCTGATATGAACGAAGCTATCTCGAGAACCGTTGATCGCACATGGAAAATTCCAGTGCCATCGGCTTCAGCTCGTCAAAATACACCTAGTAAAGAAGTTTAAAACAGCTGTGAACTGTTGCGGGTGAGTTATATCCAAGATTAGCTATTACTATGAAAATTTTTCTGATATGAACGAAGCTATCTCGAGAACCGGTGATCGCACCTGGAAAATTCCGGTGCCATCGGCTTCAGCTCGTCGGCATACACCTAGTAAAGAAGTTTAAAACAGCTGTGAACTGTTGCGGGTGAGTTATATCCAAGATTAGCTATTACTATGAAAAATTTTCTGATATGAACGACGTTATCTCGAGAACCGTTGATCGCACATCTAAAATTTTTGTTCCATCGGCTTCAGCTCGTCGAAATACACCTAGTAAAGAAGTTTAAAACAGCTGTGAACTGTTGCGGGTGAGTTATATCCAGAATTAGCTATTACTATGAAAAATTTTCTGATATGAACGAAGCTATCTCGAGAACCGTTGATCGCACCTGGAAAATTCCGGTGCCATCGGCTTCAGCTCGTCGAAATACATCGAGCAAAGACGTTTCAAACAGCTGTGAACCGTTGTGGGTGCGTTATATCCAAGTTTAGCTATTACTAAGAAAAATTTTCTGATATGAACGAAGCTATCTCGAGAACCGTTGATCGCACCTGGAAAATTCCGGTGCCATCGGCTTCAGCTCGTCGAAATACATCGAGCAAAGACGTTTCAAACAGCTGTGAACCGTTGTGGGTGCGTTATATCCAAGTTTAGCTATTACTAAGAAAAATTTTCTGATATGAACGAAGCTATCTCGAGAACCGTTGATCGCACCTGGAAAATTCCGGTGCCATCGGCTTCAGCTCGTCAAAATACACCTAGTAAAGAAGTTTAAAACAGCTGTGAACTGTTGCGGGTGAGTTATATCCAAGATTATCTATTACTAAGAAAAATTTTCTGATATGAACGAAGCTATCTCGAGAACCGTTGATCGCACCTGGAAAATTCCGGTGCCATCGGCTTCAGCTCGTCGAAATACATCGAGCAAAGACGTTTCAAACAGCTGTGAACCGTTGTGGGTGCGTTATATCCAAGTTTAGCTATTACTAAGAAAAATTTTCTGATATGAACGAAGCTATCTCGAGAACCGTTGATCGCACCTGGAAAATTCCGGTGCCATCGGCTTCAGCTCGTCGAAATACATCGAGCAAAGACGTTTCAAACAGCTGTGAACCGTTGTGGGTGCGTTATATCCAAGTTTAGCTATTACTAAGAAAAATTTTCTGATATGAACGAAGCTATCTCGAGAACCGTTGATCGCACATGGAAAATTCCGGTGCCATCGGCTTCAGCTCGTCAAAATACACCTAGTAAAGAAGTTTAAAACAGCTGTGGACCGTTGTGGGTGCGTTATATCCAAGTTTAGCTATTACTAAGAAAAATTTTCTGATATGAACGAAGCTATCTCGAGAACCGTTGATCGCACCTGGAAAATTCCGGTTCCATCGGCTTCAGCTCGTCGAAATACACCTAGTAAAGAAGTTTAAAACAGCTGTGAACTGTTGCGGGTGAGTTATATCCAAAATTAGCTATTACTATGAAAAATTTTCTGATATGAACGAAACTATCTCGAGAACCGTTGGTCGCACCTGGAAAATTCCGGTGCCATCGGCTTCAGCTCATCGAAATACACCTAGTACAGAAGTTTGAAACAGCTGTGAACTGTTGCGGGTGAGTTATATCCAAGTTTAGCTATTACTAAGAAAAATTTTGTGATATGAACGAAGCTATCTCGAGAACCGTTGATCGCACCTGGAAAATTCCGGTGCCATCGGCTTCAGCTCGTCGAAATACACCTAGTAAAGAAGTTTGAAACAGCTGTGAACTGTTGCGGGTGAGTTATATCCAAGTTTAGCTATTACTAAGAAAAATTTTGTGATATGAACGAAGCTATCTCGAGAACCGTTGATCGCACCTGGAAAATTCCGGTGCCATCGGCTTCAGCTCGTCGAAATACATCGAGCAAAGACGTCTCAAACAGCTGTGAACCGTTGTGGGTGCGTTATATCCAAGTTTAGCTGAGAACCGTTGGTCGCACCTGGAAAATTCCGGTTCCATCGGCTTCAGCTCGTCGAAATACACCTAGTAAAGAAGTTTAAAACAGCTGTGAACTGTTGCGGGTGAGTTATATCCAAAATTAGCTATTACTATGAAAAATTTTCTGATATGAACGAAGCTATCTCGAGAACCGTTGGTCGCACCTGGAAAATTCCGGTGCCATCGGCTTCAGCTCGTCGAAATACACCTAGTAAAGAAGTTTGAAACAGCTGTGAACTGTTGCGGGTGAGTTATATCCAAGTTTAGCCATTACTAAGAAAAATTTTGTGATATGAACGAAGCTATCTCGAGAACCGTTGATCGCACCTGGAAAATTCCGGTGCCATCGGCTTCAGCTCGTCGAAATACATCGAGCAAAGACGTCTCAAACAGCTGTGAACCGTTGTGGGTGCGTTATATCCAAGTTTAGCTATTACTAAGAAAAATTTTCTGATATGAACGAAGCTATCTCGAGAACCGTTGATCGCACCTGGAAAATTCCGGTGCCATCGGCTTCAGCTCGTCGAAATACATTGAGCAAAGACGTTTCAAACAGCTGTGAACTGTTGCGGGTGAGTTATATCCAAAATTAGCTATTACTATGAAAAATTTTCTGATATGAACGAAACTATCTCGAGAACCGTTGGTCGCACCTGGAAAATTCCGGTGCCATCGGCTTCAGCTCATCGAAATACACCTAGTACAGAAGTTTGAAACAGCTGTGAACTGTTGCGGGTGAGTTATATCCAAGTTTAGCTATTACTAAGAAAAATTTTGTGATATGAACGAAGCTATCTCGAGAACCGTTGATCGCACCTGGAAAATTCCGGTGCCATCGGCTTCAGCTCGTCGAAATACATTGAGCAAAGACGTTTCAAACAGCTGTGAACCGTTGTGGGTGCGTTATATCCAAGTTTAGCTATTACTAAGAAAAATTTTCTGATATGAACGAAGCTATCTCGAGAACCGTTGATCGCACCTGGAAAATTCCGGTGCCATGGGCTTCAGCTCGTCAAAATACACCTAGTAAAGAAGTTTCAAACAGCTGTGAACCGTTGTGGGTGCGTTATATCCAAGTTTAGCTATTACTAAGAAAAATTTTCTGATATGAACGAAGCTATCTCGAGAACCGTTGATCGCACCTGGAAAATTCCGGTGCCATCGGCTTCAGCTCATCGAAATACACCTAGTACGGAAGTTTGAAACAGCTGTGAACTGTTGCGGGTGAGTTATATCCAAGTTTAGCTATTACTAAGAAAAATTTTGTGATATGAACGAAGCTATCTCGAGAACCGTTGATCGCACCTGGAACATTCCGGTGCCATCGGCTTCAGCTCGTCGAAATACACCTAGTAAAGAAGTTTAAAACAGCTGTGAACTGTTGCGGGTGAGTTATATCCAAGTTTAGCTATTACTAAGAAAAATTTTGTGATATGAACGAAGCTATCTCGAGAACCGTTGATCGCACCTGGAAAATTCCGGTGCCATCGGCTTCAGCTCGTCGAAATACACCTAGTAAAGAAGTTTGAAACAGCTGTGAACTGTTGCGGGTGAGTTATATCCAAGTTTAGCTATTACTAAGAAAAATTTTGTGATATGAACGAAGCTATCTCGAGAACCGTTGATCGCACCTGGAAAATTCCGGTGCCATCGGCTTCAGCTCGTCGAAATACATCGAGCAAAGACGTTTCAAACAGCTGTGAACCGTTGTGGGTGCGTTATATCCAAGTTTAGCTATTACTAAGAAAAATTTTCTGATATGAACGAAGCTATCTCGAGAACCGTTGATCGCACCTGGAAAATTCCGGTGCCATCGGCTTCAGCTCGTCGAAATACATCGAGCAAAGACGTTTCAAACAGCTGTGAACCGTTGTGGGTGCGTTATATCCAAGTTTAGCTATTACTAAGAAAAATTTTCTGATATGAACGAAGCTATCTCGAGAACCGTTGATCGCACCTGGAAAATTCCGGTGCCATCGGCTTCAGCTCGTCAAAATACACCTAGTAAAGAAGTTTAAAACAGCTGTGAACTGTTGCGGGTGAGTTATATCCAAGATTATCTATTACTAAGAAAAATTTTCTGATATGAACGAAGCTATCTCGAGAACCGTTGATCGCACCTGGAAAATTCCGGTGCCATCGGCTTCAGCTCGTCGAAATACATCGAGCAAAGACGTTTCAAACAGCTGTGAACCGTTGTGGGTGCGTTATATCCAAGTTTAGCTATTACTAAGAAAAATTTTCTGATATGAACGAAGCTATCTCGAGAACCGTTGATCGCACATGGAAAATTCCGGTGCCATCGGCTTCAGCTCGTCAAAATACACCTAGTAAAGAAGTTTAAAACAGCTGTGGACCGTTGTGGGTGCGTTATATCCAAGTTTAGCTATTACTAAGAAAAATTTTCTGATATGAACGAAGCTATCTCGAGAACCGTTGATCGCACCTGGAAAATTCCGGTTCCATCGGCTTCAGCTCGTCGAAATACACCTAGTAAAGAAGTTTAAAACAGCTGTGAACTGTTGCGGGTGAGTTATATCCAAAATTAGCTATTACTATGAAAAATTTTCTGATATGAACGAAGCTATCTCGAGAACCGTTGGTCGCACCTGGAAAATTCCGGTGCCATCGGCTTCAGCTCGTCGAAATACACCTAGTAAAGAAGTTTGAAACAGCTGTGAACTGTTGCGGGTGAGTTATATCCAAGTTTAGCTATTACTAAGAAAAATTTTGTGATATGAACGAAGCTATCTCGAGAACCGTTGATCGCACCTGGAAAATTCCGGTGCCATCGGCTTCAGCTCGTCGAAATACATCGAGCAAAGACGTCTCAAACAGCTGTGAACCGTTGTGGGTGCGTTATATCCAAGTTTAGCTATTACTAAGAAAAATTTTCTGATATGAACGAAGCTATCTCGAGAACCGTTGATCGCACCTGGAAAATTCCGGTGCCATCGGCTTCAGCTCGTCGAAATACATTGAGCAAAGACGTTTCAAACAGCTGTGAGCTGTTGCGGGTGAGTTATATCCAAAATTAGCTATTACTATGAAAAATTTTCTGATATGAACGAAACTATCTCGAGAACCGTTGGTCGCACCTGGAAAATTCCGGTGCCATCGGCTTCAGCTCATCGAAATACACCTAGTACAGAAGTTTGAAACAGCTGTGAACTGTTGCGGGTGAGTTATATCCAAGTTTAGCTATTACTAAGAAAAATTTTGTGATATGAACGAAGCTATCTCGAGAACCGTTGATCGCACCTGGAAAATTCCGGTTCCATCGGCTTCAGCTCGTCGAAATACACCTAGTAAAGAAGTTTAAAACAGCTGTGAACTGTTGCGGGTGAGTTATATCCAAAATTAGCTATTACTATGAAAAATTTTCTGATATGAACGAAGCTATCTCGAGAACCGTTGGTCGCACCTGGAAAATTCCGGTGCCATCGGCTTCAGCTCGTCGAAATACACCTAGTAAAGAAGTTTGAAACAGCTGTGAACTGTTGCGGGTGAGTTATATCCAAGTTTAGCCATTACTAAGAAAAATTTTGTGATATGAACGAAGCTATCTCGAGAACCGTTGATCGCACCTGGAAAATTCCGGTGCCATCGGCTTCAGCTCGTCGAAATACATCGAGCAAAGACGTCTCAAACAGCTGTGAACCGTTGTGGGTGCGTTATATCCAAGTTTAGCTATTACTAAGAAAAATTTTCTGATATGAACGAAGCTATCTCGAGAACCGTTGATCGCACCTGGAAAATTCCGGTGCCATCGGCTTCAGCTCGTCGAAATACATTGAGCAAAGACGTTTCAAACAGCTGTGAACTGTTGCGGGTGAGTTATATCCAAAATTAGCTATTACTATGAAAAATTTTCTGATATGAACGAAACTATCTCGAGAACCGTTGGTCGCACCTGGAAAATTCCGGTGCCATCGGCTTCAGCTCATCGAAATACACCTAGTACAGAAGTTTGAAACAGCTGTGAACTGTTGCGGGTGAGTTATATCCAAGTTTAGCTATTACTAAGAAAAATTTTGTGATATGAACGAAGCTATCTCGAGAACCGTTGATCGCACCTGGAAAATTCCGGTGCCATCGGCTTCAGCTCGTCGAAATACATTGAGCAAAGACGTTTCAAACAGCTGTGAACCGTTGTGGGTGCGTTATATCCAAGTTTAGCTATTACTAAGAAAAATTTTCTGATATGAACGAAGCTATCTCGAGAACCGTTGATCGCACCTGGAAAATTCCGGTGCCATGGGCTTCAGCTCGTCAAAATACACCTAGTAAAGAAGTTTCAAACAGCTGTGAACCGTTGTGGGTGCGTTATATCCAAGTTTAGCTATTACTAAGAAAAATTTTCTGATATGAACGAAGCTATCTCGAGAACCGTTGATCGCACCTGGACAATTCCGGTGCCATCGGCTTCAGCTCGTCGAAATACATCGAGCAAAGACGTTTCAAACAGCTGTGAACCGTTGTGGGTGCGTTATATCCAAGTTTAGCTATTACTAAGAAAAATTTTCTGATATGAACGAAGCTATCTCGAGAACCGTTGATCGCACCTGGAAAATTCCGGTGCCATCGGCTTCAGCTCATCGAAATACACCTAGTACGGAAGTTTGAAACAGCTGTGAACTGTTGCGGGTGAGTTATATCCAAGTTTAGCTATTACTAAGAAAAATTTTGTGATATGAACGAAGCTATCTCGAGAACCGTTGATCGCACCTGGAACATTCCGGTGCCATCGGCTTCAGCTCGTCGAAATACATTGAGCAAAGACGTTTCAAACAGCTGTGAACCGTTGTGGGTGCGTTATATCCAAGTTTAGCTATTACTAAGAAAAATTTTCTGATATGAACGAAGCTATCTCGAGAACCGTTGATCGCACCTGGAAAATTCTGGTGCCATCGGCTTCAGCTCGTCGAAATACATCGAGCAAAGACGTTTCAAACAGCTGTGAACCGTTGTGGGTGCGTTATATCCAAGTTTAGCTATTACTAAGAAAAATTTTCTGATATGAACGAAGATATCTCGAGAACCGTTGATCGCACCTGGAAAATTCCGGTGCCATCGGCTTCAGCTCGTCAAAATACACCTAGTAAAGAAGTTTAAAACAGCTGTGAACGGTTGCGGGTGAGTTATATCCAAGATTAGCTATTACTATGAAAAATTTTCTGATATGAACGAAGTTATCTCGAGAACCGTTGATCGCACATCTAAAATTTTTGTTCCATCGGCTTCAGCTCGTCGAAATACCCCCGGAAGGAAATTTTCAAACGGCTGCATTCACTTGTCGGGGAAATAATTGCAGTCTTATCCGTTTTGGTGAAAATCGTGCGTTTCAGCAGCTGAAAAACACGTTTTGACGAAAAATTTGTTGAAATCTTGCATTTTGACGCTGTACGACACCGTCGATGGCTGCATGGCATCATTTTGTAGTACCGCACGCATTTTTTATACCGATCCGACGCTGTTTGTTGATTCACATCTTTCGCCCTATGGTCGACGTTCTCCGAAGAACCGTTGATCGCGCCTGAAAAACTCCTGTTTCATCGGCTTCGGTAGGACGAAATACACCTAGTAAGATGTTTAGCAACGGCTGTGAAGTGTTGTGGGTGAGTTACAGCCAACTTTATCTTTTACTATGAAAAATTTCCTGATATGAACGAAGTTATCTCGAGAGCCGTTGATCGCACCTGGAAAATTCTGGTGCCATCGGCTTCAGCTCGTCAAAATACACCTAGTAAAGAAGTTTAAAACAGCTGTGAACTGTTGCGGGTGAGTTATATCCAAGATTATCTATTACTATGAAAAATTTTCTGATATGAACGAAGCTATCTCGAGAACCGTTGATCGCACCTGGAAAATTCCGGTGCCATCGGCTTCAGCTCGTCAAAATACACCTAGTAAAGAAGTTTAAAACAGCTGTGAACGGTTGCGGGTGAGTTATATCCAAGATTAGCTATTACTATGAAAAATTTTCTGATATGAACGAAGTTATCTCGAGAACCGTTGATCGCACATCTAAAATTTTTGTTCCATCGGCTTCAGCTCGTCGAAATACCCCCGGAAGGAAATTTTCAAACGGCTGCATTCACTTGTCGGGGAAATAATTGCAGTCTTATCCGTTTTGGTGAAAATCGTGCGTTTCAGCAGCTGAAAAAAACGTTTTGACGAAAAATTTGTTGAAATCTTGCATTTTGACGCTGTACGACACCGTCGATGGCTGCATGGCATCATTTTGTAGTACCGCACGCATTTTTTATACCGATCCGACGCTGTTTGTTGATTCACATCTTTCGCCCTATGGTCGACGTTCTCCGAAGAACCGTTGATCGCGCCTGAAAAACTCCTGTTTCATCGGCTTCGGTAGGACGAAATACACCTAGTAAGATGTTTAGCAACGGCTGTGAATTGTTGTGGGTGAGTTACAGCCAACTTTATCTTTTACTATGAAAAATTTCCTGATATGAACGAAGTTATCTCGAGAGCCGTTGATCGCACCTGGAAAATTCTGGTGCCATCGGCTTCAGCTCGTCAAAATACACCTAGTAAAGAAGTTTAAAACAGCTGTGAACTGTTGCGGGTGAGTTATATCCAAGATTATCTATTACTATGAAAAATTTTCTGATATGAACGAAGCTATCTCGAGAACCGTTGATCGCACCTGGAAAATTCCGGTTCCATCGGCTTCAGCTCGTCGAAATACACCTAGTAAAGAAGTTTAAAACAGCTGTGAACTGTTGCGGGTGAGTTATATCCAAAATTAGCTATTACTATGAAAAATTTTCTGATATGAACGAAGCTATCTCGAGAACCGTTGGTCGCACCTGGAAAATTCCGGTGCCATCGGCTTCAGCTCGTCGAAATACACCTAGTAAAGAAGTTTGAAACAGCTGTGAACTGTTGCGGGTGAGTTATATCCAAGTTTAGCTATTACTAAGAAAAATTTTGTGATATGAACGAAGCTATCTCGAGAACCGTTGATCGCACCTGGAAAATTCCGGTGCCATCGGCTTCAGCTCGTCGAAATACATCGAGCAAAGACGTTTCAAACAGCTGTGAACCGTTGTGGGTGCGTTATATCCAAGTTTAGCTATTACTAAGAAAAATTTTCTGATATGAACGAAGCTATCTCGAGAACCGTTGATCGCACCTGGAAAATTCCGGTGCCATGGGCTTCAGCTCGTCAAAATACACCTAGTAAAGAAGTTTCAAACAGCTGTGAACTGTTGCGGGTGAGTTATATCCAAGATTATCTATTACTATGAAAAATTTTCTGATATGAACGAAGCTATCTCGAGAACCGTTGATCGCACCTGGAAAATTCCGGTGCCATCGGCTTCAGCTCGTCGAAATACACCTAGTAAAGAAGTTTGAAACAGCTGTGAACTGTTGCGGGTGAGTTATATCCAAGTTTAGCTATTACTAAGAAAAATTTTGTGGTATGAACGAAGCTATCTCGAGAACCGTTGATCGCACCGGGAAAATTCCGGTGCCATCGGCTTCAGCTCGTCGAAATACATCGAGCAAAGACGTTTCAAACAGCTGTGAACCGTTGTGGGTGCGTTATATCCAAGTTTAGCTATTACTAAGAAAAATTTTCTGATATGAACGAAGCTATCTCGAGAACCGTTGATCGCACCTGGAAAATTCCGGTGCCATCAGCTTCAGCTCGTCGAAATACATCGAGCAAAGACGTTTCAAACAGCTGTGAACCGTTGTGGGTGCGTTATATCCAAGTTTAGCTATTACTAAGAAAAATTTTCTGATATGAACGAAGCTATCTCGAGAACCGTTGATCGCACATGGAAAATTCCGGTGCCATCGGCTTCAGCTCGTCAAAATACACCTAGTAAAGAAGTTTAAAACAGCTGTGAACTGTTGCGGGTGAGTTATATCCAAGATTAGCTATTACTATGAAAAATTTTCTGATATGAACGAAGCTATCTCGAGAACCGGTGATCGCACCTGGAAAATTCCGGTGCCATCGGCTTCAGCTCGTCGGCATACACCTAGTAAAGAAGTTTAAAACAGCTGTGAACTGTTGCGGGTGAGTTATATCCAAGATTAGCTATTACTATGAAAAATTTTCTGATATGAACGACGTTATCTCGAGAACCGTTGATCGCACATCTAAAATTTTTGTTCCATCGGCTTCAACTCGTCGAAATACACCTAGTAAAGAAGTTTAAAACAGCTGTGAACTGTTGCGGGTGAGTTATATCCAGAATTAGCTATTACTATGAAAAATTTTCTGATATGAACGAAGCTATCTCGAGAACCGTTGATCGCACCTGGAAAATTCCGGTGCCATCGGCTTCAGCTCGTCGAAATACATCGAGCAAAGACGTTTCAAACAGCTGTGAACCGTTGTGGGTGCGTTATATCCAAGTTTAGCTATTACTAAGAAAAATTTTGTGATATGAACGAAGCTATCTCGAGAACCGTTGATCGCACCTGGAAAATTCCGGTGCCATCGGCTTCAGCTCGTCGAAATACATCGAGCAAAGACGTTTCAAACAGCTGTGAACCGTTGTGGGTGCGTTATATCCAAGTTTAGCTATTACTAAGAAAAATTTTCTGATATGAACGAAGCTATCTCGAGAACCGTTGATCGCACCTGGAAAATTCCGGTGCCATGGGCTTCAGCTCGTCAAAATACACCTAGTAAAGAAGTTTGAAACAGCTGTGAACTGTTGCGGGTGAGTTATATCCAAGATTATCTATTACTATGAAAAATTTTCTGATATGAACGAAGCTATCTCGAGAACCGTTGATCGCACCTGGCAAATTCCGGTGCCATCGGCTTCAGCTCGTCGAAATACACCTAGTAAAGAAGTTTGAAACAGCTGTGAACTGTTGCGGGTGAGTTATATCCAAGTTTAGCTATTACTAAGAAAAATTTTGTGATATGAACGAAGCTATCTCGAGAACCGTTGATCGCACCTGGAAAATTCCGGTGCCATCGGCTTCAGCTCGTCGAAATACACCGAGCAAAGAAGTTTGAAACAGCTGTGAACTGTTGCGGGTGAGTTATATCCAAGTTTAGCTATTACTAAGAAAAATTTTCTGATATGAACGAAGCTATCTCGAGAACCGGTGATCGCACCTGGAAAATTCCGGTGCCATCGGCTTCAGCTCGTGGGCATACACCTAATAAAGAAGTTTAAAACAGCTGTGAACTGTTGCGGGTGAGTTATATCCAAGATTAGCTATTACTATGAAAAATTTTCTGATATGAACGACGTTATCTCGAGAACCGTTGATCGCACATCTAAAATTTTTGTTCCATCGGCTTCAGCTCGTCGAAATACCCCCGGAAGGAAATTTTCAAACGGCTGCATTCCCTTGTCGGGGAAATAATTGCAGTATTATCCGTTTTGGTGAAATTCGTGCGTTTCAGCAGCTGAAAAACACGTTTTGACGAAAAATTTGTTGAAATCTTGCATTTTGACGCTGTACGACACCGTCGATGGCTGCATGGCATCATTTTGTAGTACCGCACGCATTTTTTATACCGATCCGACGCTGTTTGTTGATTCACATCTTTCGCCCTATGGTCGACGTTCTCCGAAGAACCGTTGATCGCGCCTGAAAAACTCCTGTTTCATCGGCTTCGGTAGGACGAAATACACCTAGTAAGATGTTTAGCAACGGCTGTGAATTGTTGTGGGTGAGTTACAGCCAACTTTATCTTTTACTATGAAAAATTTTCTGATATGAACGAAGTTATCTCGAGAACCGTTGATCGCACATCTAAAATTTTTGTTCCATCGGCTTCAGCTCGTCGAAATACACCTAGTAACGACGTTTGAAACAGCTGTGAACTGTTGCGGGTGTGTTATATCCAAGATTATCTATTACTATGAAAAATTTTCTGATATGAACGAAGCTATCTCGAGAACCGTTGATCGCACCTGGAAAATTCCGGTTCCATCGGCTTCAGCTCGTCGAAATACACCTAGTAAAGAAGTTTAAAACAGCTGTGAACTGTTGCGGGTGAGTTATATCCAAAATTAGCTATTACTATGAAAAATTTTCTGATATGAACGAAGCTATCTCGAGAACCGTTGGTCGCACCTGGAAAATTCCGGTGCCATCGGCTTCAGCTCGTCGAAATACACCTAGTAAAGAAGTTTGAAACAGCTGTGAACTGTTGCGGGTGAGTTATATCCAAGTTTAGCTATTACTAAGAAAAATTTTGTGATATGAACGAAGCTATCTCGAGAACCGTTGATCGCACCTGGAAAATTCCGGTGCCATCGGCTTCAGCTCGTCGAAATACATCGAGCAAAGACGTCTCAAACAGCTGTGAACCATTGTGGGTGCGTTATATCCAAGTTTAGCTATTACTAAGAAAAATTTTCTGATATGAACGAAGCTATCTCGAGAACCGTTGATCGCACCTGGAAAATTCCGGTGCCATCGGCTTCAGCTCGTCGAAATACATTGAGCAAAGACGTTTCAAACAGCTGTGAACTGTTCCGGGTGAGTTATATCCAAAATTAGCTATTACTATGAAAAATTTTCTGATATGAACGAAACTATCTCGAGAACCGTTGGTCGCACCTGGAAAATTCCGGTGCCATCGGCTTCAGCTCATCGAAATACACCTAGTACAGAAGTTTGAAACAGCTGTGAACTGTTGCGGGTGAGTTATATCCAAGTTTAGCTATTACTAAGAAAAATTTTCTGATATGAACGAAGCTATCTCGAGAACCGTTGATCGCACCTGGAAAATTCCGGTGCCATCGGCTTCAGCTCGTCGAAATACATCGAGCAAAGACGTTTCAAACAGCTGTGAACCGTTGTGGGTGCGTTATATCCAAGTTTAGCTATTACTAAGAAAAATTTTCTGATATGAACGAAGCTATCTCGAGAACCGTTGATCGCACCTGGAAAATTCCGGTGCCATCGGCTTCAGCTCGTCGAAATACATTGAGCAAAGACGTTTCAAACAGCTGTGAACCGTTGTGGGTGCGTTATATCCAAGTTTAGCTATTACTAAGAAAAATTTTCTGATATGAACGAAGCTATCTCGAGAACCGTTGATCGCACCTCGAAAATTCCGGTGCCATCGGCTTCAGCTCATCGAAATACACCTAGTAAAGAAGTTTAAAACAGCTGTGAACTGTTGCGGGTGAGTTATATCCAAGTTTAGCTATTACTAAGAAAAATTTTCTGATATGAACGAAGCTATCTCGAGAACCGTTGATCGCACCTGGGAAATTCCGGTGCCATCGGCTTCAGCTCGTCGAAATACACCGAGCAAAGAAGTTTGAAACAGCTGTGAACTGTTGCGGGTGAGTTATATCCAAGATTAGCTATTACTATGAAAAATTTTCTGATATGAACGAAACTATCTCGAGAATCGTTGGTCGCACCTGGAAAATTCCGGTGCCATCGGCTTCAGCTCATCGAAATACACCTAGTACAGAAGTTTGAAACAGCTGTGAACTGTTGCGGGTGAGTTATATCCAAGTTTAGCTATTACTAAGAAAAATTTTGTGATATGAACGAAGCTATCTCGAGAACCGTTGATCGCACCTGGAACATTCCGGTGCCATCGGCTTCAGCTCGTCGAAATACATTGAGCAAAGACGTTTCAAACAGCTGTGAACCGTTGTGGGTGCGTTATATCCAAGTTTAGCTATTACTAAGAAAAATTTTCTGATATGAACGAAGCTATCTCGAGAACCGTTGATCGCACCTGGAAAATTCCGGTGCCATCGGCTTCAGCTCGTCGAAATACATCGAGCAAAGACGTTTCAAACAGCTGTGAACCGTTGTGGGTGCGTTATATCCAAGTTTAGCTATTACTAAGAAAAATTTTCTGATATGAACGAAGATATCTCGAGAACCGTTGATCGCACCTGGAAAATTCCGGTGCCATCGGCTTCAGCTCGTCAAAATACACCTAGGAAAGAAGTTTAAAACAGCTGTGAACGGTTGCGGGTGAGTTATATCCAAGATTAGCTATTACTATGAAAAATTTTCTGATATGAACGAAGTTATCTCGAGAACCGTTGATCGCACATCTAAAATTTTTGTTCCATCGGCTTCAGCTCGTCGAAATACCCCCGGAAGGAAATTTTCAAACGGCTGCATTCACTTGTCGGGGAAATAATTGCAGTCTTATCCGTTTTGGTGAAAATCGTGCGTTTCAGCAGCTGAAAAACACGTTTTGACGAAAAATTTGTTGAAATCTTGCATTTTGACGCTGTACGACACCGTCGATGGCTGCATGGCATCATTTTGTAGTACCGCACGCATTTTTTATACCGATCCGACGCTGTTTGTTGATTCACATCTTTCGCCCTATGGTCGACGTTCTCCGAAGAACCGTTGATCGCGCCTGAAAAACTCCTGTTTCATCGGCTTCGGTAGGACGAAATACACCTAGTAAGATGTTTAGCAACGGCTGTGAATTGTTGTGGGTGAGTTACAGCCAACTTTATCTTTTACTATGAAAAATTTCCTGATATGAACGAAGTTATCTCGAGAGCCGTTGATCGCACCTGGAAAATTCTGGTGCCATCGGCTTCAGCTCGTCAAAATACACCTAGTAAAGAAGTTTAAAACAGCTGTGAACTGTTGGGGGTGAGTTATATCCAAAATTAGCTATTACTATGAAAAATTTTCTGATATGAACGAAGCTATCTCGAGAACCGTTGGTCGCACCTGGAAAATTCCGGTGCCATCGGCTTCAGCTCGTCGAAATACACCTAGTAAAGAAGTTTGAAACAGCTGTGAACTGTTGCGGGTGAGTTATATCCAAGTTTAGCTATTACTAAGAAAAATTTTGTGATATGAACGAAGCTATCTCGAGAACCGTTGATCGCACCTGGAAAATTCCGGTGCCATCGGCTTCAGCTCGTCGAAATACATCGAGCAAAGACGTTTCAAACAGCTGTGAACCGTTGTGGGTGCGTTATATCCAAGTTTAGCTATTACTAAGAAAAATTTTCTGATATGAACGAAGCTATCTCGAGAACCGTTGATCGCACCTGGAAAATTCCGGTGCCATCGGCTTCAGCTCGTCGAAATACATCGAGCAAAGACGTTTCAAACAGCTGTGAACCGTTGTGGGTGCGTTATATCCAAGTTTAGCTATTACTAAGAAAAATTTTCTGATATGAACGAAGCTATCTCGAGAACCGTTGATCGCACCTGGAAAATTCCGGTGCCATCGGCTTCAGCTCGTCAAAATACACCTAGTAAAGAAGTTTAAAACGGCTGTGAACTGTTGCGGGTGAGTTATATCCAAGTTTAGCTATTACTAAGAAAAATTTTGTGATATGAACGAAGCTATCTCGAGAACCGTTGATCGCACCTGGAAAATTCCGGTGCCATCGGCTTCAGCTCGTCGAAATACATTGAGCAAAGACGTTTCAAACAGCTGTGAACCGTTGTGGGTGCGTTATATCCAAGTTTAGCTATTACTAAGAAACATTTTCTGATATGAACGAAGCTATCTCGAGAACCGTTGATCGCACCTGGAAAATTCCGGTGCCATGGGCTTCAGCTCGTCAAAATACACCTAGTAAAGAAGTTTAAAACAGCTGTGAACTGTTGCGGGTGAGTTATATCCAAGATTATCTATTACTATGAAAAATTTTCTGATATGAACGAAGCTATCTCGAGAACCGTTGATCGCACCTGGAAAATTCCGGTGCCATCGGCTTCAGCTCGTCGAAATACATTGAGCAAAGACGTTTCAAACAGCTGTGAACCGTTGTGGGTGCGTTATATCCAAGTTTAGCTATTACTAAGAAACATTTTCTGATATGAACGAAGCTATCTCGAGAACCGTTGATCGCACCTGGAAAATTCCGGTGCCATGGGCTTCAGCTCGTCAAAATACACCTAGTAAAGAAGTTTAAAACAGCTGTGAACTGTTGCGGGTGAGTTATATCCAAGATTATCTATTACTATGAAAAATTTTCTGATATGAACGAAGCTATCTCGAGAACCGTTGATCGCACCTGGAAAATTCCGGTGCCATCGGCTTCAGCTCGTCGAAATACACCTAGTAAAGAAGTTTGAAACAGCTGTGAACTGTTGCGGGTGAGTTATATCCAAGTTTAGCTATTACTAAGAAAAATTTTGTGGTATGAACGAAGCTATCTCGAGAACCGTTGATCGCACCGGGAAAATTCCGGTGCCATCGGCTTCAGCTCGTCGAAATACATCGAGCAAAGACGTTTCAAACAGCTGTGAACCGTTGTGGGTGCGTTATATCCAAGTTTAGCTATTACTAAGAAAAATTTTCTGATATGAACGAAGCTATCTCGAGAACCGTTGATCGCACATGGAAAATTCCGGTGCCATCGGCTTCAGCTCGTCAAAATACACCTAGTAAAGAAGTTTGAAACAGCTGTGAACTGTTGCGGGTGAGTTATATCCAAGACTAGCTATTACTATGAAAAATTTTCTGATATGAACGAAGCTATCTCGAGAACCGGTGATCGCACCTGGAAAATTCCGGTGCCATCGGCTTCAGCTCGTCGGCATACACCTAGTAAAGAAGTTTAAAACAGCTGTGAACTGTTGCGGGTGAGTTATATCCAAGATTAGCTATTACTATGAAAAATTTTCTGATATGAACGACGTTATCTCGAGAACCGTTGATCGCACATCTAAAATTTTTGTTCCATCGGCTTCAGCTCGTCGAAATACCCCCGGAAGGAAATTTTCAAACGGCTGCATTCACTTGTCGGGGAAATAATTGCAGTATTATCCGTTTTGGTGAAATTCGTGCGTTTCAGCAGCTGAAAAACACGTTTTGACGAAAAATTTGTTGAAATCTTGCATTTTGACGCTGTACGACACCGTCGATGGCTGCATGGCATCATTTTGTAGTACCGCACGCATTTTTTATACCGATCCGACGCTGTTTGTTGATTCACATCTTTCGCCCTATGGTCGACGTTCTCCGAAGAACCGTTGATCGCGCCTGAAAAACTCCTGTTTCATCGGCTTCGGTAGGACGAAATACACCTAGTAAGATGTTTAGCAACGGCTGTGAATTGTTGTGGGTGAGTTACAGCCAACTTTATCTTTTACTATGAAAAATTTTCTGATATGAACGAAGTTATCTCGAGAACCGTTGATCGCACATCTAAAATTGTTGTTCCATCGGCTGTGAACTGTTGCGGGTGAGTTATATCCAAGTTTAGCTATTACTAAGAAAAATTTTGTGGTATGAACGAAGCTATCTCGAGAACCGTTGATCGCACCGGGAAAATTCCGGTGCCATCGGCTTCAGCTCGTCGAAATACATCGAGCAAAGACGTTTCAAACAGCTGTGAACCGTTGTGGGTGCGTTATATCCAAGTTTAGCTATTACTAAGAAAAATTTTCTGATATGAACGAAGCTATCTCGAGAACCGTTGATCGCACCTGGAAAATTCCGGTGCCATCGGCTTCAGCTCGTCGAAATACATCGAGCAAAGACGTTTCAAACAGCTGTGAACCGTTGTGGGTGCGTTATATCCAAGTTTAGCTATTACTAAGAAAAATTTTCTGATATGAACGAAGCTATCTCGAGAACCGTTGATCGCACATGGAAAATTCCAGTGCCATCGGCTTCAGCTCGTCAAAATACACCTAGTAAAGAAGTTTAAAACAGCTGTGAACTGTTGCGGGTGAGTTATATCCAAGATTAGCTATTACTATGAAAATTTTTCTGATATGAACGAAGCTATCTCGAGAACCGGTGATCGCACCTGGAAAATTCCGGTGCCATCGGCTTCAGCTCGTCGGCATACACCTAGTAAAGAAGTTTAAAACAGCTGTGAACTGTTGCGGGTGAGTTATATCCAAGATTAGCTATTACTATGAAAAATTTTCTGATATGAACGACGTTATCTCGAGAACCGTTGATCGCACATCTAAAATTTTTGTTCCATCGGCTTCAGCTCGTCGAAATACACCTAGTAAAGAAGTTTAAAACAGCTGTGAACTGTTGCGGGTGAGTTATATCCAAGTTTAGCTATTACTAAGAAAAATTTTCTGATATGAACGAAGCTATCTCGAGAACCGTTGATCGCACCTGGAAAATTCCGGTGCCATCGGCTTCAGCTCGTCGAAATACATCGAGGAAAGACGTTTCAAACAGCTGTGAACCGTTGTGGGTGCGTTATATCCAAGTTTAGCTATTACTAAGAAAAATTTTCTGATATGAACGAAGCTATCTCGAGAACCGTTGATCGCACCTGGAAAATTCCGGTGCCATCGGCTTCAGCTCGTCGAAATACATCGAGCAAAGACGTTTCAAACAGCTGTGAACCGTTGTGGGTGCGTTATATCCAAGTTTAGCTATTACTAAGAAAAATTTTCTGATATGAACGAAGCTATCTCGAGAACCGTTGATCGCACCTGGAAAATTCCGGTGCCATCGGCTTCAGCTCGTCAAAATACACCTAGTAAAGAAGTTTAAAACAGCTGTGAACTGTTGCGGGTGAGTTATATCCAAGATTATCTATTACTAAGAAAAATTTTCTGATATGAACGAAGCTATCTCGAGAACCGTTGATCGCACCTGGAAAATTCCGGTGCCATCGGCTTCAGCTCGTCGAAATACATCGAGCAAAGACGTTTCAAACAGCTGTGAACCGTTGTGGGTGCGTTATATCCAAGTTTAGCTATTACTAAGAAAAATTTTCTGATATGAACGAAGCTATCTCGAGAACCGTTGATCGCACCTGGAAAATTCCGGTGCCATCGGCTTCAGCTCGTCGAAATACATCGAGCAAAGACGTTTCAAACAGCTGTGAACCGTTGTGGGTGCGTTATATCCAAGTTTAGCTATTACTAAGAAAAATTTTCTGATATGAACGAAGCTATCTCGAGAACCGTTGATCGCACATGGAAAATTCCGGTGCCATCGGCTTCAGCTCGTCAAAATACACCTAGTAAAGAAGTTTAAAACAGCTGTGGACCGTTGTGGGTGCGTTATATCCAAGTTTAGCTATTACTAAGAAAAATTTTCTGATATGAACGAAGCTATCTCGAGAACCGTTGATCGCACCTGGAAAATTCCGGTTCCATCGGCTTCAGCTCGTCGAAATACACCTAGTAAAGAAGTTTAAAACAGCTGTGAACTGTTGCGGGTGAGTTATATCCAAAATTAGCTATTACTATGAAAAATTTTCTGATATGAACGAAACTATCTCGAGAACCGTTGGTCGCACCTGGAAAATTCCGGTGCCATCGGCTTCAGCTCATCGAAATACACCTAGTACAGAAGTTTGAAACAGCTGTGAACTGTTGCGGGTGAGTTATATCCAAGTTTAGCTATTACTAAGAAAAATTTTGTGATATGAACGAAGCTATCTCGAGAACCGTTGATCGCACCTGGAAAATTCCGGTGCCATCGGCTTCAGCTCGTCGAAATACATTGAGCAAAGACGTTTCAAACAGCTGTGAACCGTTGTGGGTGCGTTATATCCAAGTTTAGCTATTACTAAGAAAAATTTTCTGATATGAACGAAGCTATCTCGAGAACCGTTGATCGCACCTGGAAAATTCCGGTTCCATCGGCTTCAGCTCGTCGAAATACACCTAGTAAAGAAGTTTAAAACAGCTGTGAACTGTTGCGGGTGAGTTATATCCAAGTTTAGCTATTACTAAGAAAAATTTTGTGATATGAACGAAGCTATCTCGAGAACCGTTGATCGCACCTGGAAAATTCCGGTGCCATCGGCTTCAGCTCGTCGAAATACACCTAGTAAAGAAGTTTGAAACAGCTGTGAACTGTTGCGGGTGAGTTATATCCAAGTTTAGCTATTACTAAGAAAAATTTTGTGATATGAACGAAGCTATCTCGAGAACCGTTGATCGCACCTGGAAAATTCCGGTGCCATCGGCTTCAGCTCGTCGAAATACATCGAGCAAAGACGTTTCAAACAGCTGTGAACCGTTGTGGGTGCGTTATATCCAAGTTTAGCTATTACTAAGAAAAATTTTCTGATATGAACGAAGCTATCTCGAGAACCGTTGATCGCACCTGGAAAATTCCGGTGCCATCGGCTTCAGCTCGTCGAAATACATCGAGCAAAGACGTTTCAAACAGCTGTGAACCGTTGTGGGTGCGTTATATCCAAGTTTAGCTATTACTAAGAAAAATTTTCTGATATGAACGAAGCTATCTCGAGAACCGTTGATCGCACCTGGAAAATTCCGGTGCCATCGGCTTCAGCTCGTCAAAATACACCTAGTAAAGAAGTTTAAAACAGCTGTGAACTGTTGCGGGTGAGTTATATCCAAGATTATCTATTACTAAGAAAAATTTTCTGATATGAACGAAGCTATCTCGAGAACCGTTGATCGCACCTGGAAAATTCCGGTGCCATCGGCTTCAGCTCGTCGAAATACATCGAGCAAAGACGTTTCAAACAGCTGTGAACCGTTGTGGGTGCGTTATATCCAAGTTTAGCTATTACTAAGAAAAATTTTCTGATATGAACGAAGCTATCTCGAGAACCGTTGATCGCACATGGAAAATTCCGGTGCCATCGGCTTCAGCTCGTCAAAATACACCTAGTAAAGAAGTTTAAAACAGCTGTGGACCGTTGTGGGTGCGTTATATCCAAGTTTAGCTATTACTAAGAAAAATTTTCTGATATGAACGAAGCTATCTCGAGAACCGTTGATCGCACCTGGAAAATTCCGGTTCCATCGGCTTCAGCTCGTCGAAATACACCTAGTAAAGAAGTTTAAAACAGCTGTGAACTGTTGCGGGTGAGTTATATCCAAAATTAGCTATTACTATGAAAAATTTTCTGATATGAACGAAGCTATCTCGAGAACCGTTGGTCGCACCTGGAAAATTCCGGTGCCATCGGCTTCAGCTCGTCGAAATACACCTAGTAAAGAAGTTTGAAACAGCTGTGAACTGTTGCGGGTGAGTTATATCCAAGTTTAGCTATTACTAAGAAAAATTTTGTGATATGAACGAAGCTATCTCGAGAACCGTTGATCGCACCTGGAAAATTCCGGTGCCATCGGCTTCAGCTCGTCGAAATACATCGAGCAAAGACGTCTCAAACAGCTGTGAACCGTTGTGGGTGCGTTATATCCAAGTTTAGCTATTACTAAGAAAAATTTTCTGATATGAACGAAGCTATCTCGAGAACCGTTGATCGCACCTGGAAAATTCCGGTGCCATCGGCTTCAGCTCGTCGAAATACATTGAGCAAAGACGTTTCAAACAGCTGTGAACTGTTGCGGGTGAGTTATATCCAAAATTAGCTATTACTATGAAAAATTTTCTGATATGAACGAAACTATCTCGAGAACCGTTGGTCGCACCTGGAAAATTCCGGTGCCATCGGCTTCAGCTCATCGAAATACACCTAGTACAGAAGTTTGAAACAGCTGTGAACTGTTGCGGGTGAGTTATATCCAAGTTTAGCTATTACTAAGAAAAATTTTGTGATATGAACGAAGCTATCTCGAGAACCGTTGATCGCACCTGGAAAATTCCGGTTCCATCGGCTTCAGCTCGTCGAAATACACCTAGTAAAGAAGTTTAAAACAGCTGTGAACTGTTGCGGGTGAGTTATATCCAAAATTAGCTATTACTATGAAAAATTTTCTGATATGAACGAAGCTATCTCGAGAACCGTTGATCGCACCTGGAAAATTCCGGTGCCATCGGCTTCAGCTCGTCGAAATACATTGAGCAAAGACGTTTCAAACAGCTGTGAACTGTTCCGGGTGAGTTATATCCAAAATTAGCTATTACTATGAAAAATTTTCTGATATGAACGAAACTATCTCGAGAACCGTTGGTCGCACCTGGAAAATTCCGGTGCCATCGGCTTCAGCTCATCGAAATACACCTAGTACAGAAGTTTGAAACAGCTGTGAACTGTTGCGGGTGAGTTATATCCAAGTTTAGCTATTACTAAGAAAAATTTTCTGATATGAACGAAGCTATCTCGAGAACCGTTGATCGCACCTGGAAAATTCCGGTGCCATCGGCTTCAGCTCGTCGAAATACATCGAGCAAAGACGTTTCAAACAGCTGTGAACCGTTGTGGGTGCGTTATATCCAAGTTTAGCTATTACTAAGAAAAATTTTCTGATATGAACGAAGCTATCTCGAGAACCGTTGATCGCACCTGGAAAATTCCGGTGCCATCGGCTTCAGCTCGTCGAAATACATTGAGCAAAGACGTTTCAAACAGCTGTGAACCGTTGTGGGTGCGTTATATCCAAGTTTAGCTATTACTAAGAAAAATTTTCTGATATGAACGAAGCTATCTCGAGAACCGTTGATCGCACCTCGAAAATTCCGGTGCCATCGGCTTCAGCTCATCGAAATACACCTAGTAAAGAAGTTTAAAACAGCTGTGAACTGTTGCGGGTGAGTTATATCCAAGTTTAGCTATTACTAAGAAAAATTTTCTGATATGAACGAAGCTATCTCGAGAACCGTTGATCGCACCTGGGAAATTCCGGTGCCATCGGCTTCAGCTCGTCGAAATACACCGAGCAAAGAAGTTTGAAACAGCTGTGAACTGTTGCGGGTGAGTTATATCCAAGATTAGCTATTACTATGAAAAATTTTCTGATATGAACGAAACTATCTCGAGAATCGTTGGTCGCACCTGGAAAATTCCGGTGCCATCGGCTTCAGCTCATCGAAATACACCTAGTACAGAAGTTTGAAACAGCTGTGAACTGTTGCGGGTGAGTTATATCCAAGTTTAGCTATTACTAAGAAAAATTTTGTGATATGAACGAAGCTATCTCGAGAACCGTTGATCGCACCTGGAACATTCCGGTGCCATCGGCTTCAGCTCGTCGAAATACATTGAGCAAAGACGTTTCAAACAGCTGTGAACCGTTGTGGGTGCGTTATATCCAAGTTTAGCTATTACTAAGAAAAATTTTCTGATATGAACGAAGCTATCTCGAGAACCGTTGATCGCACCTGGAAAATTCCGGTGCCATCGGCTTCAGCTCGTCGAAATACATCGAGCAAAGACGTTTCAAACAGCTGTGAACCGTTGTGGGTGCGTTATATCCAAGTTTAGCTATTACTAAGAAAAATTTTCTGATATGAACGAAGATATCTCGAGAACCGTTGATCGCACCTGGAAAATTCCGGTGCCATCGGCTTCAGCTCGTCAAAATACACCTAGGAAAGAAGTTTAAAACAGCTGTGAACGGTTGCGGGTGAGTTATATCCAAGATTAGCTATTACTATGAAAAATTTTCTGATATGAACGAAGTTATCTCGAGAACCGTTGATCGCACATCTAAAATTTTTGTTCCATCGGCTTCAGCTCGTCGAAATACCCCCGGAAGGAAATTTTCAAACGGCTGCATTCACTTGTCGGGGAAATAATTGCAGTCTTATCCGTTTTGGTGAAAATCGTGCGTTTCAGCAGCTGAAAAACACGTTTTGACGAAAAATTTGTTGAAATCTTGCATTTTGACGCTGTACGACACCGTCGATGGCTGCATGGCATCATTTTGTAGTACCGCACGCATTTTTTATACCGATCCGACGCTGTTTGTTGATTCACATCTTTCGCCCTATGGTCGACGTTCTCCGAAGAACCGTTGATCGCGCCTGAAAAACTCCTGTTTCATCGGCTTCGGTAGGACGAAATACACCTAGTAAGATGTTTAGCAACGGCTGTGAATTGTTGTGGGTGAGTTACAGCCAACTTTATCTTTTACTATGAAAAATTTCCTGATATGAACGAAGTTATCTCGAGAGCCGTTGATCGCACCTGGAAAATTCTGGTGCCATCGGCTTCAGCTCGTCAAAATACACCTAGTAAAGAAGTTTAAAACAGCTGTGAACTGTTGGGGGTGAGTTATATCCAAAATTAGCTATTACTATGAAAAATTTTCTGATATGAACGAAGCTATCTCGAGAACCGTTGGTCGCACCTGGAAAATTCCGGTGCCATCGGCTTCAGCTCGTCGAAATACACCTAGTAAAGAAGTTTGAAACAGCTGTGAACTGTTGCGGGTGAGTTATATCCAAGTTTAGCTATTACTAAGAAAAATTTTGTGATATGAACGAAGCTATCTCGAGAACCGTTGATCGCACCTGGAAAATTCCGGTGCCATCGGCTTCAGCTCGTCGAAATACATCGAGCAAAGACGTTTCAAACAGCTGTGAACCGTTGTGGGTGCGTTATATCCAAGTTTAGCTATTACTAAGAAAAATTTTCTGATATGAACGAAGCTATCTCGAGAACCGTTGATCGCACCTGGAAAATTCCGGTGCCATCGGCTTCAGCTCGTCGAAATACATCGAGCAAAGACGTTTCAAACAGCTGTGAACCGTTGTGGGTGCGTTATATCCAAGTTTAGCTATTACTAAGAAAAATTTTCTGATATGAACGAAGCTATCTCGAGAACCGTTGATCGCACCTGGAAAATTCCGGTGCCATCGGCTTCAGCTCGTCAAAATACACCTAGTAAAGAAGTTTAAAACGGCTGTGAACTGTTGCGGGTGAGTTATATCCAAGTTTAGCTATTACTAAGAAAAATTTTGTGATATGAACGAAGCTATCTCGAGAACCGTTGATCGCACCTGGAAAATTCCGGTGCCATCGGCTTCAGCTCGTCGAAATACATTGAGCAAAGACGTTTCAAACAGCTGTGAACCGTTGTGGGTGCGTTATATCCAAGTTTAGCTATTACTAAGAAACATTTTCTGATATGAACGAAGCTATCTCGAGAACCGTTGATCGCACCTGGAAAATTCCGGTGCCATGGGCTTCAGCTCGTCAAAATACACCTAGTAAAGAAGTTTAAAACAGCTGTGAACTGTTGCGGGTGAGTTATATCCAAGATTATCTATTACTATGAAAAATTTTCTGATATGAACGAAGCTATCTCGAGAACCGTTGATCGCACCTGGAAAATTCCGGTGCCATCGGCTTCAGCTCGTCGAAATACATTGAGCAAAGACGTTTCAAACAGCTGTGAACCGTTGTGGGTGCGTTATATCCAAGTTTAGCTATTACTAAGAAACATTTTCTGATATGAACGAAGCTATCTCGAGAACCGTTGATCGCACCTGGAAAATTCCGGTGCCATGGGCTTCAGCTCGTCAAAATACACCTAGTAAAGAAGTTTAAAACAGCTGTGAACTGTTGCGGGTGAGTTATATCCAAGATTATCTATTACTATGAAAAATTTTCTGATATGAACGAAGCTATCTCGAGAACCGTTGATCGCACCTGGAAAATTCCGGTGCCATCGGCTTCAGCTCGTCGAAATACACCTAGTAAAGAAGTTTGAAACAGCTGTGAACTGTTGCGGGTGAGTTATATCCAAGTTTAGCTATTACTAAGAAAAATTTTGTGGTATGAACGAAGCTATCTCGAGAACCGTTGATCGCACCGGGAAAATTCCGGTGCCATCGGCTTCAGCTCGTCGAAATACATCGAGCAAAGACGTTTCAAACAGCTGTGAACCGTTGTGGGTGCGTTATATCCAAGTTTAGCTATTACTAAGAAAAATTTTCTGATATGAACGAAGCTATCTCGAGAACCGTTGATCGCACATGGAAAATTCCGGTGCCATCGGCTTCAGCTCGTCAAAATACACCTAGTAAAGAAGTTTGAAACAGCTGTGAACTGTTGCGGGTGAGTTATATCCAAGACTAGCTATTACTATGAAAAATTTTCTGATATGAACGAAGCTATCTCGAGAACCGGTGATCGCACCTGGAAAATTCCGGTGCCATCGGCTTCAGCTCGTCGGCATACACCTAGTAAAGAAGTTTAAAACAGCTGTGAACTGTTGCGGGTGAGTTATATCCAAGATTAGCTATTACTATGAAAAATTTTCTGATATGAACGACGTTATCTCGAGAACCGTTGATCGCACATCTAAAATTTTTGTTCCATCGGCTTCAGCTCGTCGAAATACCCCCGGAAGGAAATTTTCAAACGGCTGCATTCACTTGTCGGGGAAATAATTGCAGTATTATCCGTTTTGGTGAAATTCGTGCGTTTCAGCAGCTGAAAAACACGTTTTGACGAAAAATTTGTTGAAATCTTGCATTTTGACGCTGTACGACACCGTCGATGGCTGCATGGCATCATTTTGTAGTACCGCACGCATTTTTTATACCGATCCGACGCTGTTTGTTGATTCACATCTTTCGCCCTATGGTCGACGTTCTCCGAAGAACCGTTGATCGCGCCTGAAAAACTCCTGTTTCATCGGCTTCGGTAGGACGAAATACACCTAGTAAGATGTTTAGCAACGGCTGTGAATTGTTGTGGGTGAGTTACAGCCAACTTTATCTTTTACTATGAAAAATTTTCTGATATGAACGAAGTTATCTCGAGAACCGTTGATCGCACATCTAAAATTGTTGTTCCATCGGCTGTGAACTGTTGCGGGTGAGTTATATCCAAGTTTAGCTATTACTAAGAAAAATTTTGTGGTATGAACGAAGCTATCTCGAGAACCGTTGATCGCACCGGGAAAATTCCGGTGCCATCGGCTTCAGCTCGTCGAAATACATCGAGCAAAGACGTTTCAAACAGCTGTGAACCGTTGTGGGTGCGTTATATCCAAGTTTAGCTATTACTAAGAAAAATTTTCTGATATGAACGAAGCTATCTCGAGAACCGTTGATCGCACCTGGAAAATTCCGGTGCCATCGGCTTCAGCTCGTCGAAATACATCGAGCAAAGACGTTTCAAACAGCTGTGAACCGTTGTGGGTGCGTTATATCCAAGTTTAGCTATTACTAAGAAAAATTTTCTGATATGAACGAAGCTATCTCGAGAACCGTTGATCGCACATGGAAAATTCCAGTGCCATCGGCTTCAGCTCGTCAAAATACACCTAGTAAAGAAGTTTAAAACAGCTGTGAACTGTTGCGGGTGAGTTATATCCAAGATTAGCTATTACTATGAAAATTTTTCTGATATGAACGAAGCTATCTCGAGAACCGGTGATCGCACCTGGAAAATTCCGGTGCCATCGGCTTCAGCTCGTCGGCATACACCTAGTAAAGAAGTTTAAAACAGCTGTGAACTGTTGCGGGTGAGTTATATCCAAGATTAGCTATTACTATGAAAAATTTTCTGATATGAACGACGTTATCTCGAGAACCGTTGATCGCACATCTAAAATTTTTGTTCCATCGGCTTCAGCTCGTCGAAATACACCTAGTAAAGAAGTTTAAAACAGCTGTGAACTGTTGCGGGTGAGTTATATCCAAGTTTAGCTATTACTAAGAAAAATTTTCTGATATGAACGAAGCTATCTCGAGAACCGTTGATCGCACCTGGAAAATTCCGGTGCCATCGGCTTCAGCTCGTCGAAATACATCGAGGAAAGACGTTTCAAACAGCTGTGAACCGTTGTGGGTGCGTTATATCCAAGTTTAGCTATTACTAAGAAAAATTTTCTGATATGAACGAAGCTATCTCGAGAACCGTTGATCGCACCTGGAAAATTCCGGTGCCATCGGCTTCAGCTCGTCGAAATACATCGAGCAAAGACGTTTCAAACAGCTGTGAACCGTTGTGGGTGCGTTATATCCAAGTTTAGCTATTACTAAGAAAAATTTTCTGATATGAACGAAGCTATCTCGAGAACCGTTGATCGCACCTGGAAAATTCCGGTGCCATCGGCTTCAGCTCGTCAAAATACACCTAGTAAAGAAGTTTAAAACAGCTGTGAACTGTTGCGGGTGAGTTATATCCAAGATTATCTATTACTAAGAAAAATTTTCTGATATGAACGAAGCTATCTCGAGAACCGTTGATCGCACCTGGAAAATTCCGGTGCCATCGGCTTCAGCTCGTCGAAATACATCGAGCAAAGACGTTTCAAACAGCTGTGAACCGTTGTGGGTGCGTTATATCCAAGTTTAGCTATTACTAAGAAAAATTTTCTGATATGAACGAAGCTATCTCGAGAACCGTTGATCGCACCTGGAAAATTCCGGTGCCATCGGCTTCAGCTCGTCGAAATACATCGAGCAAAGACGTTTCAAACAGCTGTGAACCGTTGTGGGTGCGTTATATCCAAGTTTAGCTATTACTAAGAAAAATTTTCTGATATGAACGAAGCTATCTCGAGAACCGTTGATCGCACATGGAAAATTCCGGTGCCATCGGCTTCAGCTCGTCAAAATACACCTAGTAAAGAAGTTTAAAACAGCTGTGGACCGTTGTGGGTGCGTTATATCCAAGTTTAGCTATTACTAAGAAAAATTTTCTGATATGAACGAAGCTATCTCGAGAACCGTTGATCGCACCTGGAAAATTCCGGTTCCATCGGCTTCAGCTCGTCGAAATACACCTAGTAAAGAAGTTTAAAACAGCTGTGAACTGTTGCGGGTGAGTTATATCCAAAATTAGCTATTACTATGAAAAATTTTCTGATATGAACGAAACTATCTCGAGAACCGTTGGTCGCACCTGGAAAATTCCGGTGCCATCGGCTTCAGCTCATCGAAATACACCTAGTACAGAAGTTTGAAACAGCTGTGAACTGTTGCGGGTGAGTTATATCCAAGTTTAGCTATTACTAAGAAAAATTTTGTGATATGAACGAAGCTATCTCGAGAACCGTTGATCGCACCTGGAAAATTCCGGTGCCATCGGCTTCAGCTCGTCGAAATACATTGAGCAAAGACGTTTCAAACAGCTGTGAACCGTTGTGGGTGCGTTATATCCAAGTTTAGCTATTACTAAGAAAAATTTTCTGATATGAACGAAGCTATCTCGAGAACCGTTGATCGCACCTGGAAAATTCCGGTTCCATCGGCTTCAGCTCGTCGAAATACACCTAGTAAAGAAGTTTAAAACAGCTGTGAACTGTTGCGGGTGAGTTATATCCAAGTTTAGCTATTACTAAGAAAAATTTTGTGATATGAACGAAGCTATCTCGAGAACCGTTGATCGCACCTGGAAAATTCCGGTGCCATCGGCTTCAGCTCGTCGAAATACACCTAGTAAAGAAGTTTGAAACAGCTGTGAACTGTTGCGGGTGAGTTATATCCAAGTTTAGCTATTACTAAGAAAAATTTTGTGATATGAACGAAGCTATCTCGAGAACCGTTGATCGCACCTGGAAAATTCCGGTGCCATCGGCTTCAGCTCGTCGAAATACATCGAGCAAAGACGTTTCAAACAGCTGTGAACCGTTGTGGGTGCGTTATATCCAAGTTTAGCTATTACTAAGAAAAATTTTCTGATATGAACGAAGCTATCTCGAGAACCGTTGATCGCACCTGGAAAATTCCGGTGCCATCGGCTTCAGCTCGTCGAAATACATCGAGCAAAGACGTTTCAAACAGCTGTGAACCGTTGTGGGTGCGTTATATCCAAGTTTAGCTATTACTAAGAAAAATTTTCTGATATGAACGAAGCTATCTCGAGAACCGTTGATCGCACCTGGAAAATTCCGGTGCCATCGGCTTCAGCTCGTCAAAATACACCTAGTAAAGAAGTTTAAAACAGCTGTGAACTGTTGCGGGTGAGTTATATCCAAGATTATCTATTACTAAGAAAAATTTTCTGATATGAACGAAGCTATCTCGAGAACCGTTGATCGCACCTGGAAAATTCCGGTGCCATCGGCTTCAGCTCGTCGAAATACATCGAGCAAAGACGTTTCAAACAGCTGTGAACCGTTGTGGGTGCGTTATATCCAAGTTTAGCTATTACTAAGAAAAATTTTCTGATATGAACGAAGCTATCTCGAGAACCGTTGATCGCACATGGAAAATTCCGGTGCCATCGGCTTCAGCTCGTCAAAATACACCTAGTAAAGAAGTTTAAAACAGCTGTGGACCGTTGTGGGTGCGTTATATCCAAGTTTAGCTATTACTAAGAAAAATTTTCTGATATGAACGAAGCTATCTCGAGAACCGTTGATCGCACCTGGAAAATTCCGGTTCCATCGGCTTCAGCTCGTCGAAATACACCTAGTAAAGAAGTTTAAAACAGCTGTGAACTGTTGCGGGTGAGTTATATCCAAAATTAGCTATTACTATGAAAAATTTTCTGATATGAACGAAGCTATCTCGAGAACCGTTGGTCGCACCTGGAAAATTCCGGTGCCATCGGCTTCAGCTCGTCGAAATACACCTAGTAAAGAAGTTTGAAACAGCTGTGAACTGTTGCGGGTGAGTTATATCCAAGTTTAGCTATTACTAAGAAAAATTTTGTGATATGAACGAAGCTATCTCGAGAACCGTTGATCGCACCTGGAAAATTCCGGTGCCATCGGCTTCAGCTCGTCGAAATACATCGAGCAAAGACGTCTCAAACAGCTGTGAACCGTTGTGGGTGCGTTATATCCAAGTTTAGCTATTACTAAGAAAAATTTTCTGATATGAACGAAGCTATCTCGAGAACCGTTGATCGCACCTGGAAAATTCCGGTGCCATCGGCTTCAGCTCGTCGAAATACATTGAGCAAAGACGTTTCAAACAGCTGTGAACTGTTGCGGGTGAGTTATATCCAAAATTAGCTATTACTATGAAAAATTTTCTGATATGAACGAAACTATCTCGAGAACCGTTGGTCGCACCTGGAAAATTCCGGTGCCATCGGCTTCAGCTCATCGAAATACACCTAGTACAGAAGTTTGAAACAGCTGTGAACTGTTGCGGGTGAGTTATATCCAAGTTTAGCTATTACTAAGAAAAATTTTGTGATATGAACGAAGCTATCTCGAGAACCGTTGATCGCACCTGGAAAATTCCGGTTCCATCGGCTTCAGCTCGTCGAAATACACCTAGTAAAGAAGTTTAAAACAGCTGTGAACTGTTGCGGGTGAGTTATATCCAAAATTAGCTATTACTATGAAAAATTTTCTGATATGAACGAAGCTATCTCGAGAACCGTTGGTCGCACCTGGAAAATTCCGGTGCCATCGGCTTCAGCTCGTCGAAATACACCTAGTAAAGAAGTTTGAAACAGCTGTGTACTGTTGCGGGTGAGTTATATCCAAGTTTAGCCATTACTAAGAAAAATTTTGTGATATGAACGAAGCTATCTCGAGAACCGTTGATCGCACCTGGAAAATTCCGGTGCCATCGGCTTCAGCTCGTCGAAATACATCGAGCAAAGACGTCTCAAACAGCTGTGAACCGTTGTGGGTGCGTTATATCCAAGTTTAGCTATTACTAAGAAAAATTTTCTGATATGAACGAAGCTATCTCGAGAACCGTTGATCGCACCTGGAAAATTCCGGTGCCATCGGCTTCAGCTCGTCGAAATACATTGAGCAAAGACGTTTCAAACAGCTGTGAACTGTTGCGGGTGAGTTATATCCAAAATTAGCTATTACTATGAAAAATTTTCTGATATGAACGAAACTATCTCGAGAACCGTTGGTCGCACCTGGAAAATTCCGGTGCCATCGGCTTCAGCTCATCGAAATACACCTAGTACAGAAGTTTGAAACAGCTGTGAACTGTTGCGGGTGAGTTATATCCAAGTTTAGCTATTACTAAGAAAAATTTTGTGATATGAACGAAGCTATCTCGAGAACCGTTGATCGCACCTGGAAAATTCCGGTGCCATCGGCTTCAGCTCGTCGAAATACATTGAGCAAAGACGTTTCAAACAGCTGTGAACCGTTGTGGGTGCGTTATATCCAAGTTTAGCTATTACTAAGAAAAATTTTCTGATATGAACGAAGCTATCTCGAGAACCGTTGATCGCACCTGGAAAATTCCGGTGCCATGGGCTTCAGCTCGTCAAAATACACCTAGTAAAGAAGTTTCAAACAGCTGTGAACCGTTGTGGGTGCGTTATATCCAAGTTTAGCTATTACTAAGAAAAATTTTCTGATATGAACGAAGCTATCTCGAGAACCGTTGATCGCACCTGGACAATTCCGGTGCCATCGGCTTCAGCTCGTCGAAATACATCGAGCAAAGACGTTTCAAACAGCTGTGAACCGTTGTGGGTGCGTTATATCCAAGTTTAGCTATTACTAAGAAAAATTTTCTGATATGAACGAAGCTATCTCGAGAACCGTTGATCGCACCTGGAAAATTCCGGTGCCATCGGCTTCAGCTCATCGAAATACACCTAGTACGGAAGTTTGAAACAGCTGTGAACTGTTGCGGGTGAGTTATATCCAAGTTTAGCTATTACTAAGAAAAATTTTGTGATATGAACGAAGCTATCTCGAGAACCGTTGATCGCACCTGGAACATTCCGGTGCCATCGGCTTCAGCTCGTCGAAATACACCTAGTAAAGAAGTTTAAAACAGCTGTGAACTGTTGCGGGTGAGTTATATCCAAGTTTAGCTATTACTAAGAAAAATTTTGTGATATGAACGAAGCTATCTCGAGAACCGTTGATCGCACCTGGAAAATTCCGGTGCCATCGGCTTCAGCTCGTCGAAATACACCTAGTAAAGAAGTTTGAAACAGCTGTGAACTGTTGCGGGTGAGTTATATCCAAGTTTAGCTATTACTAAGAAAAATTTTGTGATATGAACGAAGCTATCTCGAGAACCGTTGATCGCACCTGGAAAATTCCGGTGCCATCGGCTTCAGCTCGTCGAAATACATCGAGCAAAGACGTTTCAAACAGCTGTGAACCGTTGTGGGTGCGTTATATCCAAGTTTAGCTATTACTAAGAAAAATTTTCTGATATGAACGAAGCTATCTCGAGAACCGTTGATCGCACCTGGAAAATTCCGGTGCCATCGGCTTCAGCTCGTCGAAATACATCGAGCAAAGACGTTTCAAACAGCTGTGAACCGTTGTGGGTGCGTTATATCCAAGTTTAGCTATTACTAAGAAAAATTTTCTGATATGAACGAAGCTATCTCGAGAACCGTTGATCGCACCTGGAAAATTCCGGTGCCATCGGCTTCAGCTCGTCAAAATACACCTAGTAAAGAAGTTTAAAACAGCTGTGAACTGTTGCGGGTGAGTTATATCCAAGATTATCTATTACTAAGAAAAATTTTCTGATATGAACGAAGCTATCTCGAGAACCGTTGATCGCACCTGGAAAATTCCGGTGCCATCGGCTTCAGCTCGTCGAAATACATCGAGCAAAGACGTTTCAAACAGCTGTGAACCGTTGTGGGTGCGTTATATCCAAGTTTAGCTATTACTAAGAAAAATTTTCTGATATGAACGAAGCTATCTCGAGAACCGTTGATCGCACATGGAAAATTCCGGTGCCATCGGCTTCAGCTCGTCAAAATACACCTAGTAAAGAAGTTTAAAACAGCTGTGGACCGTTGTGGGTGCGTTATATCCAAGTTTAGCTATTACTAAGAAAAATTTTCTGATATGAACGAAGCTATCTCGAGAACCGTTGATCGCACCTGGAAAATTCCGGTTCCATCGGCTTCAGCTCGTCGAAATACACCTAGTAAAGAAGTTTAAAACAGCTGTGAACTGTTGCGGGTGAGTTATATCCAAAATTAGCTATTACTATGAAAAATTTTCTGATATGAACGAAGCTATCTCGAGAACCGTTGGTCGCACCTGGAAAATTCCGGTGCCATCGGCTTCAGCTCGTCGAAATACACCTAGTAAAGAAGTTTGAAACAGCTGTGAACTGTTGCGGGTGAGTTATATCCAAGTTTAGCTATTACTAAGAAAAATTTTGTGATATGAACGAAGCTATCTCGAGAACCGTTGATCGCACCTGGAAAATTCCGGTGCCATCGGCTTCAGCTCGTCGAAATACATCGAGCAAAGACGTCTCAAACAGCTGTGAACCGTTGTGGGTGCGTTATATCCAAGTTTAGCTATTACTAAGAAAAATTTTCTGATATGAACGAAGCTATCTCGAGAACCGTTGATCGCACCTGGAAAATTCCGGTGCCATCGGCTTCAGCTCGTCGAAATACATTGAGCAAAGACGTTTCAAACAGCTGTGAACTGTTGCGGGTGAGTTATATCCAAAATTAGCTATTACTATGAAAAATTTTCTGATATGAACGAAACTATCTCGAGAACCGTTGGTCGCACCTGGAAAATTCCGGTGCCATCGGCTTCAGCTCGTCAAAATACACCTAGTAAAGAAGTTTAAAACAGCTGTGAACGGTTGCGGGTGAGTTATATCCAAGATTAGCTATTACTATGAAAAATTTTCTGATATGAACGAAGTTATCTCGAGAACCGTTGATCGCACATCTAAAATTTTTGTTCCATCGGCTTCAGCTCGTCGAAATACCCCCGGAAGGAAATTTTCAAACGGCTGCATTCACTTGTCGGGGAAATAATTGCAGTCTTATCCGTTTTGGTGAAAATCGTGCGTTTCAGCAGCTGAAAAACACGTTTTGACGAAAAATTTGTTGAAATCTTGCATTTTGACGCTGTACGACACCGTCGATGGCTGCATGGCATCATTTTGTAGTACCGCACGCATTTTTTATACCGATCCGACGCTGTTTGTTGATTCACATCTTTCGCCCTATGGTCGACGTTCTCCGAAGAACCGTTGATCGCGCCTGAAAAACTCCTGTTTCATCGGCTTCGGTAGGACGAAATACACCTAGTAAGATGTTTAGCAACGGCTGTGAAGTGTTGTGGGTGAGTTACAGCCAACTTTATCTTTTACTATGAAAAATTTCCTGATATGAACGAAGTTATCTCGAGAGCCGTTGATCGCACCTGGAAAATTCTGGTGCCATCGGCTTCAGCTCGTCAAAATACACCTAGTAAAGAAGTTTAAAACAGCTGTGAACTGTTGCGGGTGAGTTATATCCAAGATTATCTATTACTATGAAAAATTTTCTGATATGAACGAAGCTATCTCGAGAACCGTTGATCGCACCTGGACAATTCCGGTGCCATCGGCTTCAGCTCGTCGAAATACATCGAGCAAAGACGTTTCAAACAGCTGTGAACCGTTGTGGGTGCGTTATATCCAAGTTTAGCTATTACTAAGAAAAATTTTCTGATATGAACGAAGATATCTCGAGAACCGTTGATCGCACCTGGAAAATTCCGGTGCCATCGGCTTCAGCTCGTCAAAATACACCTAGTAAAGAAGTTTAAAACAGCTGTGAACGGTTGCGGGTGAGTTATATCCAAGATTAGCTATTACTATGAAAAATTTTCTGATATGAACGAAGTTATCTCGAGAACCGTTGATCGCACATCTAAAATTTTTGTTCCATCGGCTTCAGCTCGTCGAAATACCCCCGGAAGGAAATTTTCAAACGGCTGCATTCACTTGTCGGGGAAATAATTGCAGTCTTATCCGTTTTGGTGAAAATCGTGCGTTTCAGCAGCTGAAAAAAACGTTTTGACGAAAAATTTGTTGAAATCTTGCATTTTGACGCTGTACGACACCGTCGATGGCTGCATGGCATCATTTTGTAGTACCGCACGCATTTTTTATACCGATCCGACGCTGTTTGTTGATTCACATCTTTCGCCCTATGGTCGACGTTCTCCGAAGAACCGTTGATCGCGCCTGAAAAACTCCTGTTTCATCGGCTTCGGTAGGACGAAATACACCTAGTAAGATGTTTAGCAACGGCTGTGAATTGTTGTGGGTGAGTTACAGCCAACTTTATCTTTTACTATGAAAAATTTCCTGATATGAACGAAGTTATCTCGAGAGCCGTTGATCGCACCTGGAAAATTCTGGTGCCATCGGCTTCAGCTCGTCAAAATACACCTAGTAAAGAAGTTTAAAACAGCTGTGAACTGTTGCGGGTGAGTTATATCCAAGATTATCTATTACTATGAAAAATTTTCTGATATGAACGAAGCTATCTCGAGAACCGTTGATCGCACCTGGAAAATTCCGGTTCCATCGGCTTCAGCTCGTCGAAATATACCTAGTAAAGAAGTTTAAAACAGCTGTGAACTGTTGCGGGTGAGTTATATCCAAAATTAGCTATTACTATGAAAAATTTTCTGATATGAACGAAGCTATCTCGAGAACCGTTGGTCGCACCTGGAAAATTCCGGTGCCATCGGCTTCAGCTCGTCGAAATACACCTAGTGAAGAAGTTTGAAACAGCTGTGAACTGTTGCGGGTGAGTTATATCCAAGTTTAGCTATTACTAAGAAAAATTTTGTGATATGAACGAAGCTATCTCGAGAACCGTTGATCGCACCTGGAAAATTCCGGTGCCATCGGCTTCAGCTCGTCGAAATACATCGAGCAAAGACGTTTCAAACAGCTGTGAACCGTTGTGGGTGCGTTATATCCAAGTTTAGCTATTACTAAGAAAAATTTTCTGATATGAACGAAGCTATCTCGAGAACCGTTGATCGCACCTGGAAAATTCCGGTGCCATGGGCTTCAGCTCGTCAAAATACACCTAGTAAAGAAGTTTCAAACAGCTGTGAACTGTTGCGGGTGAGTTATATCCAAGATTATCTATTACTATGAAAAATTTTCTGATATGAACGAAGCTATCTCGAGAACCGTTGATCGCACCTGGAAAATTCCGGTGCCATCGGCTTCAGCTCGTCGAAATACACCTAGTAAAGAAGTTTGAAACAGCTGTGAACTGTTGCGGGTGAGTTATATCCAAGTTTAGCTATTACTAAGAAAAATTTTGTGGTATGAACGAAGCTATCTCGAGAACCGTTGATCGCACCGGGAAAATTCCGGTGCCATCGGCTTCAGCTCGTCGAAATACATCGAGCAAAGACGTTTCAAACAGCTGTGAACCGTTGTGGGTGCGTTATATCCAAGTTTAGCTATTACTAAGAAAAATTTTCTGATATGAACGAAGCTATCTCGAGAACCGTTGATCGCACCTGGAAAATTCCGGTGCCATCAGCTTCAGCTCGTCGAAATACATCGAGCAAAGACGTTTCAAACAGCTGTGAACCGTTGTGGGTGCGTTATATCCAAGTTTAGCTATTACTAAGAAAAATTTTCTGATATGAACGAAGCTATCTCGAGAACCGTTGATCGCACATGGAAAATTCCGGTGCCATCGGCTTCAGCTCGTCAAAATACACCTAGTAAAGAAGTTTAAAACAGCTGTGAACTGTTGCGGGTGAGTTATATCCAAGATTAGCTATTACTATGAAAAATTTTCTGATATGAACGAAGCTATCTCGAGAACCGGTGATCGCACCTGGAAAATTCCGGTGCCATCGGCTTCAGCTCGTCGAAATACCCCCGGAAGGAAATTTTCAAACGGCTGCATTCACTTGTCGGGGAAATAATTGCAGTCTTATCCGTTTTAGTGAAAATCGTGCGTTCCAGCAGCTGAAAAACACTTTTTGACGAAAAATTTTTTGAAATCATGCATTTTGACGCTGTACAACACCGTCGATGGCTGCATGGCATCATTTTGTAGTACCGCTCGCATTTTTTATACCGATCTGACGCTGTATTTTGATTCACATCTTTCGCCCTATGGTCGACGTTCTCTGAAGAACCGTTGATCGCACCTGAAAAATTCCTGTTTCATGGGCTTCAGTAGGACGAAATACACCTAGTAAGATGTTTAGCAACGGCTGTGAACTGTTGCGGGTGAGTTACAGCCAACTTTATCTTTTACTTCGAAAATATTTCTGATATGAATGAAGTTATCTCGAGAACCGTTGATCGCACCTGGAAAATTTTTGTTCCATCGGCTTCAGCTCGTCGAAATACCCCCGGACGGAAATTTTGAACCGGCCGCATTCAGTTGTCGGGGAAATAATTGCAGTCGTAAAGCTATTTTTATATGCATAGTTTGATGTGAGGAACGGGAAATGATTGAAATTTTCACTCCCCAATTACCGGCTGGCCTGATTTTAAGGTTTGAGAATCTTGACAACGATTTTGCATACCAACAAAAATAGCATCAAGCAAAAATATCACTTATTTTTCTAAATTTCGACTTCTAGAAGGAACAAGTATACTATTCTTTGGATTCTAAGATTTTTTTAAGTGATTATTTTCAAAGTTGGGAAAAATGAAAAATTGTTCCAAGTCCCTATTCGTAGTTCTTTTTGATTCGTATTGCTTCGGCGCAAAGTAGGTAGGGACACTCATGGCTTTACAATTTTTGGATAGGGACACTCAATGCGGTAGTAAGAAAACAACCTTGCCATGTTATGGTTTTCGGAAACCTCGCATGGCCTATAAATCTACTCTAGTTACATAATAACAAACACTTAGGCCATTACCCACTGCCAAGGGGGGGTTCGGAAAAATCCATACTGTCGGCCGGTTCAGAAGGCCGAAGGACACTTTGCAACCATGACGGCGCCAGGTCACAAGGGACTGACGCAGGCATGGCTCCCGCGGGGAACCTCGGGGCGGTGGTCCTTGGTGTCAGCCTGACACCCAGAATGTGAAAAGTGGATAAAGGTATTTGGGGTTAAAATAAATAGAATAGAAGAAGAGGAAGAAAAGAGAAGAGAAGAGGTGAAGCTAATTTCCATTCAAATCTCCAGCCGGGACAGGGTTACCCGGAGAAGGTTACCGGGTTCCTGCCCCACGACTCTCGTCTCCGACAGCGAGAGCTGGTTGGTCTCATTCAGTCATTCACTCATCGTCGCCGCCGCTTCTCATTCCCGCGTACGCTTCCACGCATTTCAACCACATGCATTCTCTCCAATAATCCGCGAACACGGCGAATGACTCCCTCGACGACACTAGCGCCTGTGCCGCCTGGGGCCATGGGCGATTCCCGATGATATTCGCGATGCACTCCCGCTGTGGTGCATATATCGGACAGTCCATGATAAAATGCTGGACTGTGTCTTCAGCTTGGTCGCACTAGCAGTTGCGTGATTGGGCAAGGCCCCGGTCGTGAAGATAGGACCGGAATTGCCCATGCCCTGTCAGAACCTGCGAGACCCAGTGGTCGCACTCGACCCACTTAGCGTCCAGGCGCGCCGCAGTATCGGGGAAGAACGCAAAGGCGTTCCTCCCGGTTGAAGCCCGCTCGAACCTACTCCGCCAGAGATTACGGATCTCTGTTTTTATTTCCTCAACGGCCTCGATCGTCGGCCGTTGTTACCAACGCGCGGAGTCGCGGGGTCTATATCTACGTCTCCTATTCTGACTGGAATGCCTTTCTTGGCTTGGTAGCGCGCTGCTCTTTCCCTCAATAATAGGTCCACAGAAAGGACTCCCGCCGCTGCGCAGAGTGCTTCGTGTGAGGCCGTCCTATACGCGCTAGTCACCGTCAGCAGCGCGCTCCTCTGCGCGGTACGGAGTTTCCTCCAGTCGTATAGGGTGCACCGGTCCACCCACCCGTAGGCTGCATACGACGCGACAGCCTGAAAAACGCCATGGAACACGACCTTAACCGATCGGTACCGGAGTCCCCAATGCTCGTGCATTAGGGCCGATAACCGAGTGAAGAGGACCGTAGCCTTTTCTTGAATGTATTGTGTATGGGTCCGGACCCGCATGTTCCTATTAAAATGTACCCCGAGGTACCTAACGCTCTCCTTGAATTTAATCTTTTCCCCGGCGAGCCTAATCTCGGGTGGGCGGATATCTAACACCGGTTTCACGCGTCGGCGTGTTCTTCGCGCCCGATCCCATCTGTACTCCATCAGCGGCGCTCTCTTCTGCGAATTGCATGACAGGACTATTGCCTCTGCCTTGCTCTTCGAGAGTTCGAGCTTCGCTGATAGGCACCACGACGCGATGTGTTCGACGACGGCTCGGCCTATCCTTTCTATTTCCTTACGCGAGTCGGCCGATACGACCGCGATAAGGTCGTCCGCGTCGGCGACTTCGATTGCGCCAAAATTCTGCTCTTGAGGAGGGCATCGAACATCAGATTCCAGCAAGCGAGGCCGAGGACTGATCCTTGCGGACAGCCCCGGGTGGCCGGCTTGGAAACCTCTTGGTCGCTCCAGGCGATCTTGACGGTCCGATTGTCAAAGTAGCTCCGGAGCACTTCGAAGACATTCTTCGGACAGTCTCGATCCGCCAAAGACTGGAGGACTAGGGGTCACCACACGTTGTCAAAGGCTCCTGAAATATCGAAAAGGAGTCCAATGACGTACCTCTTGTCGTTACCGCGTTCGACTAATTCACGCAACTCTACTATCGCGTCTTCCGTGGAGCGTCCAGGCAGAAATCCATATTGACATCCTGATAATTTGTCCTCGGTAAAGACTTTCGGCGTAAGGATCCCATGCAGGACCTTTTCGAAAAATTTCGCGACAACCGACAAGAGGCAAATGGGACGGTAGGATTTGGGGTCGGACACATCCTTGTGAACTCCTTTGAGGAGAGTACGTAGTGTGCCGACTTTCCAAACGGTGGGGAAAACGCCGTGCTGAAGGCAGGTGTTGAAGAGTCGCGTGAAGATGTGAGGCATCCTCATGACCGCGACTTTCAGGACCCTAACTTCAACTAAATCGCATCCTGGGGCTTTGTCATTCTTAAGGGTCTTGACGAGACCCTTAAGTTGGTCGTCGGTCAAGTCTCGTGCGTTCTCTGTCTGGACCGTTAGGTTCCTCGCGGTTTCCCGGATGTCTCTCTGTTCCGGTGTGTCTGCGTTGAGGTCGTCGTCGGGTACGTGTGTGTCCAACAGGACCTCAGCAGTCTCACGCATTGTAAGTGTCGTGCCATTCGCGGTTCTAAGTGTGCTGAGGACCGTGCCTACGCGCAATTTATCAGCCGCGTATTTATAATGGAAGCCCCAGGGATTCGCGTTGCTTTCCGTCGTTATGTAACCGCGCCAGCTATTTTCTTTAGTTGTCCTAAGTAGCCTGGTATACGATCGCAGGACTACACGATACCTGCTCTGTTTAATTTCCCGCGCATCAGGGTTAGTCTCCCTTCAGTAGCCGTTTCGGAGACGACTGACCAGTTTGCGTTTGCTGGTCAGCTCCTCGGTCCACCACGGATTCGCGCGACGGTAATGTGTGCGGCGCGGCATCGAATCTTGGCAGGCTTTGGTGAGTACGTCACCCAGTACTTCTGCCATTCTCTCAACATCCGCTGTGGAATCCAGCGGATGGTCCGCGAGTTTCTCACGGGCCTCCTCATCGAGGGTCGCCTCGAACTTTTCCCAGTCGGCCCGACGAACGTTGAACCGCATGGTAGAGCCCTCGCCGACTCCCGAGTTATTGACGCGCTATGAGGAACTCCGGATCGCCAAACGAAAGAAAACCGACGTGTGGTCACCGGTGGACCACTCGTCCTCCAACCTCCATGCACGTATGAATTTATACATGCCAAGAGTGGCCAGTGTGACGTCGATGAACGACGTACCTGCGGCACTCCTGAAGGTTGGGCCCTGCCTAGCATCATTCGTGACGCGGAGACCGAAAGACTCGATGAGCTCACCCAGGAGGACACCACGGTCAGTGGTCCTGGCGCTGCAAAGGGAGTGTTGGGAGTTGGAATCGGCCGCCACCAGAACGCGGCGACCCCTGAGGCAGCTGAGAACCTTTTCAAGCTGCCTCAGGTGGATTTCTATGTCGTCCGAGAGCAGTAAGTGGGCACGATTGGCGAATTTTATTCCAGGAATCGTCCACCTTCCCCCTTTTTCGAGACGTGGCCGAACACGTTTTCCCCATTGTCCTTTGAGGAGGACGTCGCCGCTCTAGGGCCCCCTGGGGTGAGGGTCCCCAAAAGAATGTCTTTGTTCGACAGGAAGTGGGTGGAGGGTGGGGGGGGCAAGGGTCACGCGCTTCAAAAGGGAGTGGGGGGGGGAAGTGGATGGCGTGGGAAATGTGGGTATATATGGGGAAAATGAAATAAATATGTAATACATAATTTATTGAGTATATAAATCATTTATTCAGAAATTATACTTGTATGAGGGGTGGTACATAATATTAGGGATTTAAAAAATAGTAGTAATCAAAATTATTGTTATTATTATTATTATTAAATTAATGCAAATGGAATATATTTTTTAAAGACCGCTGGTTATAATGCAAACTGCCTTTACCAGACAAGTTCTGAAAAGGCTTACTTAAATTTTTACGATTACAATTGCGTTTTTGAATAATTTTGTTGAACATTTTCATAACAATGCGATCGTTACGTTTTGTGTCTGAAGTAAATAGTTTATGAAAGGACTGTAAAGACCGATCATTGAACAACCAGTGAAGGACAACAATGCAGTACTGCCCACAAACATCAGACGATATATCTTGGAGTCTTTTCTGGCTCCATTCATAAACATTGCAATTTCGCTTAAGGCGCTGAGAGATTCGTGTATCGAAGGGTGGCATTCCGAAGCTGTCGAAATAGATTCCTCGCCTATTTCAACCGAGGTAAACGGCAACCCAGTGGCTTCCTGCATGATTGTGGTTGTCGGTGTTGATGATGATAGCACAGGGTCGGGGCCATGTCCAGGGGATACGGTCGGCAGGGTAGACACCTCCAATGCATGCATCTGTATGCGGTAATACTTCCAGGAGCTCAAACGTATTCATAGAACGACGGGAAGCCGGGAAATTAGCGGGGGTCTCGTTCAGCAGGCTGGATGCAACTAATGCAATCTTAAGTTGCGCGTCCATTAATTAGTCTTCCATCTTCATCCACTGTAGTCGACAATAACCTGTCTTGTGGAATCAATTTCTAGCAAATTGTCATATTCGGCGTACAACAAACAATTTACATTCTGCTCTGTTGCTTTATTGAAGCGAACTTCAATGCGAATACTTCCACTTTTCACCAGATTCCAATGGCCAGCGGAACTTGCAGATAAATCAGGGGTCAGATCGAACGCGAACAAGCAAAATCCATCGGAATAGGCCGCACGAGATATGCTATTTCCATGGTCACTGAAATGTGTTCCAGTACCAGCAAATAGTGTGTCGAATGCTTCCACATCTAGACAGACGCCAGAGGTGAAACTTGGCTGCAGAGGTTTTGTAGGTACTTGACGTCCATCGACATTCAGACATAAAAAGTTTATTCCAAAATTTTGAAAGTTGAAGGGATTCTTCTTCCTCGAGCCGATGAAACTGGCATTTTCAACAAATCCCAGTATGATTCTTTTAGGCAGCTGTCCCAAAATCGCATTGTCTATTGTCTCTCCCATAATCCCATTATGGAGAACAAAAGATTTGACCTCAACCCGTGTCAAAGGATATTTCGCAGTTATCTTTGCAAGCGTTTTAGCATGAGCTATCAAAATTCCAGGGCTGAGTTTGACACGACGAACAATCAAGGAGGCTTCTACTATACGCAGCTTATAATTCAGGGCACTATCGTCCATAAGGCAAAAGTCGTCCTTTGCACGGATAAGACGAACGCGTAGCTCTACGCCATTCATCAAAAACTTATCTTGATTGAACACGTCACAATGTAAATGTCCCAGTAGATCAAATGCTTTTCCACCTTTAGTAAAGGCCTGACGTGAGACTAGCCCATTGTTGTTTCTCGCATCACCCGCCGCTACAGCAGTAGAATCCATTGCACCATAGCTATCCGTAGCCCAAAGCGACATTCCAAGATGTGAGGACTTTGCATCTGTACCATAGTGTAGTAATGTTTCAATGTATGCTCTATAGGCGTACAGATTATTCGGAGGCGTCACAACTTTTTGGTTGAAATATACATCCACTTGGTTAAACATTGAATGTAAAAAATTATTCACAGGACCAACAGAGTCCTCGAGTACAGCAGAGCCATCGGGTTTCAGGATTCTGGCGCGAACTTTGATCATGGTATGTGCCAAATCAATATATTCTTCTCCATGGCCTGGTACGATGAATTCAATTGGGGCATCGTCCGACAGCGTAGATACAGGATTGTAATAAACAAATTGAAAATTTTCAATACTTGTTTGGGTAGGTGGTATGGTAAATAGGTCCAGCTCCGACTTCATACACTCAGAAGAGTGCGAATGTAGAAACGACATGATAATTAGTTGAAAATATCGTACAAATCACGAGTCTTCCGCTTTGATTTATGTCTCGTTACTTTTTTCACTTTCTTGCTTTTTTTGTTTACAACGGGTCTCTTCTTTTTATTCTTCCGAGTTTTGGATGTCTTGGCAGATCCGCGGCCAGTGAGCTTATGAGAGGCGAGGCGTTTACGCTTCCTCTTATATTCTGAACAACGTATCATGGTCCCAATTTTGTCCTGGGCCCTCCTTTTCAATTTCAATCCAGACTCGGCTAATCGGTCTTCCAGCGCCACCTTTAAAGGCTTGCCATTTGTCACTACATCCCCAACAACGTTAATACCCGCATTGAGAGCTTCTTTACCGACAGCTCTGGCTGCGCTTCCCAGATAGGGCAGAATGCGTCGAAAAAGACCCCCAAGGAAAGCACCAATTCCATGTCCTCTTTGATAAGGACTTCCAACGAATACCCTTCCAAAATCACTATATCGATCCACTGTTCCTCCACCAGCTTGGTTTGCGTAATATGCAATGTAGGGGCTCATTTTTTAGTCAATCAATCCTCTTGAAATGAAGTGTCACGTTCAAAGGCCCATACTCGAATGGAATCATATCACCCTGATAGCATCTTATATCTATTTCAATTGTGCGAAATGAATACCTCATCAAAGGAATATAATGAGGAGTGGAAAACGTAGTACAGTGTATGGACCCATAGGTATACGTAGAAACGCTGAATGGTGCCACTCGTAACAGAGATGACTGCACGTCACCTGTTACGGAGGGTACACAAATATCGCTGTAGATGAACAAATTCGCAGGCAAGCCTCTGGCCAAACTTGCTGGTAAAGATCCTTCACAATAGGGCCTGGCGCTTGTGAGCTTGTGCACACGTCTCTCGAACCCTAACATATCGGCTACTTTATCGGAAAAATCTATTGCATGAACTGTGCTAGTGCAGTTTCTGGTGTTGCAGTGTTTTACAATTTTCACAAAACCTTGTTGAGTCAAATATTCAAATCGGATATGAGCACTCAAAGGCGGAAAAGTATTCATGAACCCCACTAAATCTGTTATATCTTTGAAAACTGCAGTAGGTAGAAAAAATGTTTGTAGTGCGTTTACCTTACTCTTATTGGAGATTGGATTACTAACGAAATTGATTGAAGCATCTTTTCGATCACGTATATGTAAAAAATTGCAAGGAAATTGTATTTCACTCAGACCCACTACCCATTCTCCTTCCAGTTCAACTTGTTTTGGAAGCAAGGTTGTGAATTTCGATGCTGTATTATCAGGATGATAGCTCATGCTGCTGTTGCTGGGAAGCACCATATATAATTCGTTTCTCTTCATTTTTTCCCAATTGCATGCAGTTCTGCAGCAGGTATCCAAGAATCAAACTTATCAGGATATCCTTCCCAATGAACAAGAACCTGCTTATTTTTTCCTTTTCCCTTGGAGCGTATGACACGTTCCACTATGAACTCGTCCTCGTCCGTTGGTTTATTGACAAGCACCAATTCGGTTCGTAGAAAAATCCCTCAATTGGTTCGTCAGCAAAATCCATCAACTCGTATATCGGCAATGATTGCTTAAAAACAGCTTTCGTTATTTTGAATATTTCTTTACTCCAATTAGTTTCATATCCTTTCTCAAAGGTGCCTTTCGTTCGACTGATGCGTACATAGTCGCCGACTTTATATTTAAAGGATTCTTTACGTGGTTTCTCCGTCTTGAATCGACTTTGTATATTACGCCATACGTATGGTGCATTATCCATAGTCACAGCCGCAGGCGCTATCTTTATTGAAGAATGTCGCGCGTTGTTATAAGACTCGACAATTTGTTTCAAAACATCTGTATACTTATATGTTCGACTATGTGTGAAGTAACGCCACATACGTTCCTTCAATGTCCGATTGAAACGCTCTACAACTGCAGCTTTTATGTCGGGATTACGTGCAACACGAAATATTATTTTCTTATCAGAAAAAAATTTTTGGACACTGTTGGCCATAAATTCTTTTCCCTTGTCCGTTTGTATAGAAACAGGAACGCGCCCTCCATTTGTATCCATTATACGCTTGAAAGCTTCAAGAACCTGTGATGCTGATTTATCTTTCAATGGTTCTACCCAGGCAAACTTACTCAAGACATCAATAACTACAAGCAAATATGAAATCCCATCATTATATGTTTTTAATGATATCAATTCAACTAGGTCTGCCTCCCACACATCATCAATGTTGGTTACTGTATAATGAAGACGTGGAAATTTACGCTTAATGGGTTTATGAAGAGTATAAGTGTTCTGAGCATTAAGCCAATTTTTTATTTCACTTTCAGGTATTTCTTTCTTATGTTTTGACAAAATATTTCGAGCCCCTGTGTATGCCTCCGGCTCTGGAAGGTTAAAATATGTCCTCGAGAGTTTTTCATTGTTCAAAACGGAAGCCATGATGTAACTTCCTCGGTTTTCGCAGTGTAGGGAGAACTAAGCCGGGGTTTTTTCGAGTTTTTACGGGGGCGATGAACAGGAGGAGTGCGTGATCTATAGCTTTTCCTTCTTCTACCTTCGTCTACGGAACTCTCGTCCTCTGAAATTTCAGGTTCTCTTCGATTCCTAATGTCGGGCAATGCTGGTGGAGGCTGATGAAACTTGGGATTACCCAGAAACTCCCGAGGGGTGTTCAGGCTTTGGAGATAAACGGCAAAATGTTCCCATCCTTTAGCTGAATATGTTTTCCGTGCTCTGACAACATCTTGTATGAGATCCACAATATTAACACCAGGAAATGTCTGTCCATCCGAAGTCACGTGTCCTTGTGAATTCCATTTGAGTCTGTTAGCAGTATCAATGGCGTCAATGTATTCTAGTATACCAGAGGCTTTTCGCTGATATACTTTAGGTACAGTAGCAACAATAGCTTTTGGGTCGTATCGTTCAGTGGTTTCAGTTTCGACGTGGGCCTCCGTTTCTAACGCCGGCGTTTTATTTTGTTCGGTATAAAACAAATATCGCCTCAGAACGTCGTTATACAGCTTCCATTTTTCATGATCGTCTCTCGGGCTTTTCGAATTTAAAATTTCCAATAGCTGGGTATCTAATCTACTTGTAACAGTGCCTGGAGTTTCGGCTGATGGCTGAATTTCTTTAGCCAATTCAGTTAAAACATGGTGAGCATCAACATGTGAAGAATTTTTTTTTAGACGTTCCACACTGTCCTCTGGTACAAGAATCGTTTTACGTGCATGTTCCATCCTTATACAATGGCTGAGATAAGTGCGCTTATCAGAGGACCCAATAGCATTGGTAAAATTGAACCACCTTTCTGATTAATGATTTTTTTCTTGCTATTTAAACTTTGTTTTTTATCGGCGAGTTTTCTCAATAGTTTTTTATGTTTGCACAGTTTTGATTTCTCGCAATTTTTCAAAGGAACATTTCCGTGTAACAAATTTAAAGCACACTCGCAAATGTAGCGCATTAAATCTTTATTAGCGTGTTGTATTATTACTCGGCGTAGCCTGGGTAGTGCGTAGATGAGTGCGTGTAATAAGGCTGTATTTTTTTCTCCCAGCGACTTGCGAACAGAGCCGCTTTCAGAACGACTTCTCGTTGCCATCACACATGAACGACTGGTACACTCCGTGATGCCCCTCCTCCTTTTATATTGCGATCCTTCCGCGGGATATAAACATAATGATGGGGATCACTGGGGAATACATTGGTACGAAACCTACAGTTTTCAGGAGTCGATTGTTTCAAATCTAGCAACAAATAGCCATGAGCTGCCGAAGTTGCATCAAAATAGGCTTCTTGCAGGAATTTTGGATCTTCTGGATATATTTGACGAGCCAAATGGGCAATTTGTGCACGATCCCTGGGATTTTTAAATACGACGATGTAATTTGTATTCAATGAAATGTCTCTTTGTCCTTTTCCTTGGTGGAATAAATTTTGAGATAGAAACATTACACTGAGATTTTTATGATGGCTTCCTTTTGTAAATAAATCAACTATTGCACCATTCGAAGATTCCCGCATCAAATCGTCCACGACAACCAATTTTGGCTTATTATCATCAAAATCTCCAGATCATGGTAGGCCTTCACGAAATTCGACAAAATTATTATCATAATCCGAATATCCATTCTGCCACTCAGCGTAATAAAAGATCACTTTTTCAATTTGTGTATCGCACATTTGCTTAATTTCCTTCAAAAACCTTTTAACAAAAAATGTTTTTCCACAACCCGTGGGACCACAAATCATTGCAGTAAAGGGATGTTTCCACCTCGTGTCCATATTGCCTTCTGATTAATCATGCCTAAAATCTCATCATTTTATACAATTTTACGATATCCGAAAATATGGATTTGAAAATGCGAGAGAGGGGCGTGACGTAATGCACCTGTATTGGGGTCAAGTGGGCTTGCCTATGTCTAGGGCAAGGACAATGCGCGTAGACGGGGGCAGGTAAAAAAGGTGAAGAAGTGCAGTAGCCCCCCTGTGGCGCCAACAGTAAAACCCCTGACTTTTCCCAATATAGACCGAATTTTCTCGCACTAGCTGCAGTCGTCTAATGGTTATTCACAATGTCGGACCCAAACGATTTAGCGGGGCCCAGTGATCCTTCCGAAGAAAATACTGCACCTCCACAGGGAGATTTTGATTGGATAAATAATTTTGATCTTGAGTTATTCGGTGATTTTGCCATTGAAAATAATTTTGATGGAGATTTATTCGAAAATTTTAATTCTGAGCTCTTTGATATTCAATGTGGTGGTGGTGAAAATGTTATGAGTGACCCTAACCTGAGGCTTTGGCAGCTGTTGAAGAGTTTAATCTAGATTTACTAGATCAACAGAATGGTAAGTATCTAGCGTCATACCTTTTATAATAACGAGAAAAAATTTTAGGCATATTTTTTTATTGAAAAATACTAAACCCAATTTCAGATCAACAAAATGGCCGCGAAGAAGAGATTGAAAATCGATTGCCGGCCTTAAGGATAATACGACGATCACGCCAGAGACTTCCACGTTTCAAACTCGACACACATGTGATGGAGTTTGCAATCAACCCTTTACCTGAAAGTCGTGACCCTGCATACTGGGTTGAAGAAGCTTTTCGTGATGTCTATAATAAAATTATTGAGGCTGGAGGACGTGGTATGAATCGAATGTGTCTTACATTCAATTTTGCAAATATGCAAAGAGACAATGCCTGGATAAGTCCACGTGCGATCAAAGGATATGAGTTTCAAGATCTATGGAATCTTGTCAGCTCTATCGCGCAGAGCGCAAACGGTTTCGGATGTGCCGATAAGTTTTGGATCAAAATTCACGTGGCTGAAGCCCCGGTAGGTCAAGGTTTCCTTGAAAACGGCATGAAAAGAGGGCTTAGTAGAAAATGTATCCTTCAGATTTCGAATGAAGATGGCTTGTGTCTAGCCCGATCACTTGTTGTGGCCAAAGCACATGCAGAAAAATTAAAAACCAGAGCGGATAAGGGCAAGATCCACGAGGTGTGGCAGGCAATCCGGCAATGCAAGGGAAAAATGCAACGTGAGGAGGCCGAAAGACTAACTCAAAGGGCAGGAGTCATTGCTCCTGACGAAGGCTGTGGTCTACAGGAAGTTGCTCAATATCAGCGATACTTGGCTGAAGAAGGATGCGTTATCAAGGTCTATTTCCTCATGAGAAACGGAAAAGATCGCCCTGTGCTCTACGATGGTACACCTGAATTGATTAGCAGAAAGATGGCCGTCCGATATACCTTAACGATTGTGTATTATCCTGAAGAGAACCACTATGAGCCAATCCAAAATTTACCTTCATTCTTTGGCGTGAAGTATTATTGCGAGCATTGTAACAAACCTTACACTACGCAAGGACATGTTTGTGATAAGACTTGTGATAGGTGTTTGAAGAATCCTCCGTGTGACTCTACGATTGTTGATAAAATAGTGTGTGACGATTGTAGGCGAGAGTTTCACGGGCGATTGTGCTTCGATCAACATAAGAAACCAGGATCTTTCAGCGGAAATAACCCCACCGTCTGTGACTATATAAAATTGTGTGGCCAATGTACCACGAAAATTGATCATCGCAAAACTCAGAATCATGTGTGCCATAAATATTATTGCAACGTATGTCAAAAGGACGAAGATATTTCTCATCTCTGCTATATGCCCACCTTAAAAAGCAAGAAAAAATTGACTTTGAAACGCGTGGCGTATGTTTTCTACGACTTTGAAACCACACAGGATGAGCTTCTGCAAGGAACTACAGACGTCAACGTACACATTCCTAATCTTTGCGTTGCCCAAACTGTGTGTGATCGTTGTGCAGATATGACCGACGATGACATTGTGAACGCCAACGATAATCACGGAAATCCGTGTGGCGTGTGTAAACATCGGGAAAATGTTTTCGATGGTGAGGATCCTGTGCGAGGATTTGTTGATTACATCACATCGATGGGTAAGACGTATAAAAAAGTAGTTTGTATTGCACATAACGCGAAAGGCTATGATTCACAATTCGTTTTGAGAGACGTCATGAAACGCATTAACAGTCAAATTAAAGCGATAATTAACGGAACAAACATTATCTTGATGGATTTTGGGGATAATAAATTTATAAACAGTTTAAATTATTTTCACATGGCTCTTGCAAGTTTACCGAAAGCTGTTGGATTGGGGAATATAGCGAAAGGCTATTTTCCACATTTTTTCAATACAAACGACAATCAAAACTACGTAGGGCCTATACCTGATAGAAAATATTATGGTGCTGACACTATGGGAGTACAAGATCGTGAAAAATTCTTATCCTGGTATAATGATCGTGTCGAAGAAAATTATGAATTTGATTTTCGTAAAGAAATTCTTCATTATTGCAGGCTTGATGTTACAATTTTGAGACGAGCCTGTGTTGAATTTCGAAAACTGATTATGAATGCTGGAAATGTCTGTCCTTGTACAGAATGTGTAACGATCGCTTCTACATGCATGCGTATTTTTCAAACAAATTTCTTAAAAGACAAGCAGATAGGTATTATACCTCAGGGAGGATATCGGTTAGGGAAAGTGCAGTCGAAAATCGCAATTGAATGGCTCTTGTGGCGCGAACATTGCGAGAATCATCGAATAATACATGCCGGACGAACTCGTGAGCACAGAACAACATCAGGCCTGCGTCTAGATGGTTTTTGGGAGGATACCGCGAATAATAATAAGAAATATGCATATCAGTTCCACGGATGTTATTGGCACGGATGCCCACGGTGTTTCAAATTCAATAGAGATAAAGAGTTAAGTCACAAGGATACACTAGAGAGTCGATATGAGAGAACAGGGGCTATTGCATGGGAATTGCGACACTCGGGTTATGAAGTCGTTGAGATGTGGGAATGCGATTTTATTCGTTAAAAAAAGACAGATCATTCGCTGGCGAATTTTGTAGAAAACGTTGATCAGCAGATGTTTATAGCCCTGGATCCACGCGATGCATTTTTCGGGGGACGAACAGGAAATACCGTAACACATTATGATGTAAAAGATAATGAAAAAAAAATTGTTGCCTGTAAAGTCGGTTTTACGGGCGAAGATTTTACGTGACAACGTCTTTTTCTCGGTAGAATATTTATTGATATGAATATAATTAAATTGCACAATAGGAACAAGGAATTGAATGAAAATAAGAATTGCACAAATTTTAACTATAGAAATATATTTTGTTTACTAAAACATTGTACATGTAAACTTAAACTTAACTAACTCCTATTTGAGTGATTTTGTTGAGGATAGGACGATGATACGAGAAATATGAAATGAAAGGAAGTGTTTCTGCTGTAATGTGTCTTGCGAAAGTCAAGTCGATAGTTGTTCCTTTTAACGTAGTTGACTTAGAAACGTTTGATACGCAATCAAGATTATACGTATTTTTCATGAAATTAAGAAACGAGCACACACACACATCCGCACACACAGAATTATTTTCGTCACTATCAACATTTATCAATAGTATGACATAACCTATAAACTCATTTTCTCAACTTTTGTGTCAATCTAACAATTAATCAATCAATCATAGTTTACGATAATGAAATATCAGTGTACAATTATTTACCTTTATTGTTGTAGTTGTTGTAAATGACGAATCTAAGCACTCCACATTTTCACTACAGACACAGCAGACGATACTTTAACCACACGTGTGAACTTGTATTATGACGCTTTCTTGTTTTTCCAACGCCAAGAACGTTCGAGAAAGACAAAGACAGAGACAAGCATGCGCCGATTCAATGCGCGGCAGACCGATCATAGTTGAGTGGGAGAGAGACGCAAGGCATTCGGCGGGCCTCTCTCTCGTTCGGTGACTCATCGTAACGTTACCGGGCGTTACACTTTTTCATAAGTGACTCCCAGCCGCAACCTAATTTAAGACGTTGTCACGTCAAAATTCGCTATGTTGACGTTTGTTCGTTATACCCATACGTTTTAAAGACAGGGATTTTCCCGATTGGACATCCCACTGTCCATGTGGGGCGTGATTGTCAGCTTATATGCCCTAATAATAATATTTCGCGGATAGAAGGTCTTGTGAAATGTCGCGTTTTACCCCCTCGTCAATTATTTCACCCTGTTTTACCAGTAAAAGCTCATGGAAAGTTACTGTTCCCTCTCTGTCGATCATGCTGCGATGATCTTGTACAAGACAATTGCCCTCATGATGATCCCGCTGATCGCGAATTTTTGGGAACTTGGGTCGCTCCAGAACTTCGTAAAGCCGTAGAAATGGGGTATAAAATATTAGAAATCAGTGAGCTTTGGGAGTATAAGAGAACTACGCGTTATAATCCTGTGACGCGAACAGGCGGATTATTTGCCGAATACATTAACACTTTTTTGAAAATAAAACAAGAGGCTTCGGATTGGCCTGCTGAGTGTGTAGATGATGAATCAAAGAATAGATATATTGCTGAATATGAGGCGCGAGAAGGTATAAAACTTGACAAAGATAAAATTCAAAAGAATGCCGGATTAAAAGCCGTAGCAAAACTTTGTTTAAACTGTCTATGGGGTAAATTTGGGGAGAGGGAGAATTTGACAAAAAAAGCTATTATTCGAACACATGAGGAATTTGCAAATATAATGTTTAATCCTGAAATTGAATTAGCAGGACTTGTTCCTGTCGCTAACGACACTCTCTTCATGTCCTGGAAACATTTAAACGAAGCCGCGGAAATGTCCACTAAGGGTAATGTCGTTATTGCAGCTTATATAACCGGTCACGCGCGTCTAAAGTTATATTCTTATCTAGAAAAACAACAAGAACGTGTTTTATATTATGATACAGATTCGGTCATTTACATTAGCGATGGATCAAATGAATTACCGCTAGGGAATTTTCTAGGGGATTTGACCGACGAAGTAGAGAGCTACGGAGAAGGAAGTTTCATTACTTCTTTTGTCTCTGGGGGGCCTAAATTTTACACTTATCGCGTAAAAAAACCGGACGGCAGTATCGCGGAAGTTAGTAAAATAAAAGGGGTTAGACTGAATTATGAATCGCGTAAACAAATTCATTACGACTCGATTCGCGCGCTCGTTGTCGATAAAGCAGATCCCTACCAGATCGACTATCATGGTATTCGTCGGACAGTGTATCATGACGTCATCACGAGACCTGAGAGTAAGATCGTACGTGCGACAGGCCCAAAACGGCGGCTTGATGGTTTTGTGACACTGCCCTATGGTTTCAAAAAACCGCGATTGAACCGCTGCTAGTTGGCGCGCACTGTTTTTTAAAAATTAAGTATTTTATGCACTTAGATTGATTGTAGTAGTTTTGTATAATATTGTTATGCACTAAAAACGGTTGGAGACATTCATTATTTAATAATTAATTAAACAATTTAATGAGTATGGGCTATCCCGCCACTCAATTAATATTTTATTGTAGCCTCGAATAGTTATTATCATTGGATAGGGAATCGTTTGTTGATAATTAATATCCAACTTCCATATTTTTAAGTTAATTTGTTCACTAGATATTCACTATTTAAAAAATGGGCCCTACAGTGTTTACATTTGCGCAAGCCTCCTGGTGTCAGGAGGCGGCCCTACGTTTTTACCGACACTGTGGAATTCTGGGAATCTACGTTTGTGGGAGGGGTTACCGATTCTCAGGGGGTGCCGTCGTCAGCTTTGGCTGGCGGGTTTTTAGCCGTTCGTATTTCGAATTGAAATACGAAGTTTCAAAAACCCGCGGCCCGCGAAAATGAAAATTAACTATAAGACAAATGTATGTTATAGAAGGAAACATAAATAAATAAATAAATAAAAACTAGAAAAAAAAAAGCCTCCCGTTAAATTTTTCCCCATCCAATTCCTATTTAATTATAATTTAAAAATAAACGAAGTAAATGTTTAAAAAAAAAAAGACAACAAATGGTTATTCAAAAAAATTTTTTATTAAAAAAAACTTGAAACTAGACTACATTTAATAATAATAAATCTAAATCTAAAATACTTTTTTTCTTAATATTTAAACTTAAAACTAAGGGAAATAAATCGAGGGAAATAAATAAAAATAGAAAAAAGAAAATATTTATTTAAAAAAAAATTTTATTAAAAAATAAAACGTAAAACTAAAATACAATTTTTTTTTTTTTCCTAAGATTATTTTCTAATTTAAAACTAAAGGAAATAAGTTAAGGGATTTAAATCAATAAATAGAAAAGAAAAAAATTTATTAAAAAAAAAAATTTTATTTAAAAAGTTAAAATTATCAAATACAATTTATTTAAAATTAAGATTAAGGGGCAGGGGTGTAGCGCCAGCTACATCATGAACACTGCCAGAGTGAGACGACACCACAATCTCACTCCTGGTGTTATTATTTCTCCCGATGGTCCGATGAAATTCCTCACCGGATTATCCCCACTCCCAGCAAATCACCTGCCGAAATCCGGCATTCCATCGCTCTAGATCAGTAGTAATATTTCGCCTCTGACACGCGACACTCCAAATCTTTAATATTGTAATTAATCATCGTATTAATAAACTATGTATTATGTTTTGGAGTGTCGCGTGTCAGAGGCGAAATATTACTACTGATCTAGAGCGATGGAATGCCGGATTTCGGCAGGTGATTTGCTGGGAGTGGGGATAATCCGGTGAGGAATTTCATCGGACCATCGGGAGAAATAATAACACCAGGAGTGAGATTGTGGTGTCGTCTCACTCTGGCAGTGTTCATGATGTAGCTGGCGCTACAGGGGGGGGTCTCAGTCCCACTGCTCCAGGGGCAGTCCTCCTCCGTCAGGTCGGGCTGGGTGGGCTCCTCCCCGAAGAGGATCCTCAGGGCCCAGGCATCCCACACGTCGTATAGGGCGAGCACCTGTTCACCCTCGGCCTCGAACTGGCGCGTCTCGCGCCTCAGAGCGCGGATCCACCGCGCTCGTGGGGTGTCTGCACCTACGCCTCCCTCCCAGCGAGCTCCGCGCTGAAGCAAAAAAAAAAAAACACATTAATATTAAATATTTATAGGAAAATGAGGAAGGGAGGGGGTATTTTAGGAGAGGAATGACAGGAAGGGGTTAGAGGGGATAAAGGGAATAGAGGGAATAGAGAGAGAGAGAGACAGAGAGATCCAACCCACCAGGTAGGCCTCGTCCTCGGAATCCGCCAACCATTTGGCGGCCCTGTCATGGAGATCCTGGATGGCGAAAATGTTCTCGCCTTCCAGGGTTTCACCCTCCTCGTCCTCCCACCGCAGCCACTCGTTGGCCTCCCGCAGGTAGGCCCGCTTCCTCCGGATGGCCTGCATCTGTAAAATAAAAAAAAGCACAATGAATTAAAAATTTAGAAAAAAGAGACAAACAGAATGAATTTAAAAAACTAAAACGAAAACAAACGAAAAACAAAACAAAAATCAAAAACTAAAACAAACAAAATGAATTTAAAAACTGAAAACTAAAACAAGCGAAAAATCTAAAAACTAAAACAACAAAAAATAAAACCGAAAAAAATACGTGGATTAAAAAACGCGAAAACGTATACCCCACGAAGGGAAGACGTTAAAATAATATAAAAAACGCTCGAAAAAAAAACACCAAAATGAACCGCGGACGCGAAAAACTAAAAATTGAAAACCGCGAGAAAAACGCCACACCCCAAAAACCGCGAAACACCACGAAAAACATGCAAAAATATAGAAAAAACTTACCTCGAGGGCAAAGTGCTCCTGGCACGCTTCTTGGCAGGTGACTTTCACCATTTTTAAACAAATTTTTAATAAAAACGAAAAACACCAAAAAAACACTAAAACTGGACACTGGAGTCCTCCGGATGACGATGGTGAAAGAGGGCGAGTAGTGCAATCTCACGGTTTATATAACTTTTGCCCCACTATTCGCCCTCAACCCTCTAACCCGTAAGTTAGAGGGAGATGACAAAGGATAAATGTGGGAAAGACGAGGAAAAAGTCAAAATTGTTCTCTAAACCCTCTAAACAACGAGAAGGAAAGAGACAATAAACGAAAGGATTCAGGGGACCGACGAGGAAGAAGAAGCGAGAGAAATTTCCCCTAGCTTCTACGAGCAAAAAAAAAGGGCTGGGGACAGGAGAGGGAATATTGGGTTTAGCCTAGCAATAAAAAAAAGAGTCAAGACTCACCGTTAATGCAATAAAATTTATGACTTTTATTTCAGGTATTCAAAAAAATACAAAAATGCTTAATGAATTTTTAACCCGAACGGTTACTGGGTGATAACGGGGTGAAATCAAGACTCTGGATGGCCAATCCTTCATCATCATCATCCCCGCTTTGATCCAATTGCATCGCAATTTGATCAAGCTCTTTTTGACGCTTCCGTTGGAGTGCATCGCACTTCGTAATCATCCTCGCGATTCCTTTGTTCTAGATTCGCGCCCAACGCGACTAGAACGGCCTCGATTTCCTCGATAGTTTTTCGCGGTTCTGAAACAAAAAACAATACAAGATTAGCTGAAATCAATGTAATCTAAAAATTCCTATGATTGATTGGTTGAATATTTACTTGTGGGGGTTGAGGGCGCGAAATTCAATGGCCCATGCTGAACATCTTCAGCCTCGCGTTCCAGGATTAAATTGATAACTGATGGAGTGCTGGGAATGATCTCGATCGATGAATCCAATTCCATCATGGTCTCAGGGATGATATCCTTCGATGCGTGGTCCTTGGATCGATTGTTTTTTGATTCGCGAGCTATAAATTGTCGTTGTTTTTCCTTAGCTAGTTCGCGACGTTTTTCGCGAGCGATAAAGGCGGCCTTCTTTTTTTCCGCGAGTTTTAAACGTTTTTCGCGAGCCTGTATTTTTTTTAGATCCTTTTTCTTATCAATATAGTTCACTTGATTGAATAAATCAAGATCTTTTTCTAACATATTAAGCCATAACTTTTTTTCTTCTGTGCTCACTTGTACGATTTCACTTGTTTTTTTTTATTGACTTTCACGATTTTAGAGTCCCTTTGAGTGCTGCCGGGTGATTTATGACTCAATCGTTTGGTTGAGTTTTTCTTCTTCTTTTCAACCGTTTGAAGGTCAAAGTCAATATTTATGACAGGACCTGTCTTGGAAATCTCATGTCGTTGGAGTTTCACTTATTTCACTATTTTTTCAATTGATTTTTTCTCATCACTGTTATATTTCACTACACGATCACTAATTATCTTAATTCCATTTTTATTCGCGTTGATTCCACAATATTTAAATTTTTTAGGTTTAAAAGTTCCAGGCTGATAACCTGATTGATAACTGGATTTTGGAGATGAGTTCACTTGACTTGATGTCATTTTGACGTAAAAAACACAAATGCAGTAACATAATCTCACTGGGTTCCTTGATGCATCCCTAGTTTAGAGGAGGGGCTAAGTTTTCCACACTTTTTTGAAAATTTGGCCTTGGTGGGGGGTGCTTTGAATAGCTGATGAGGAAGGATGCCCGAGTTGTCCTTTTTTTCGCCCCCCCCCCACTTGTTTTGCATTTGTTGACTATTGAAAGGAAAGGTCAATGATTGGTCCATTTCCTTTCTTGTAGACCAATGTCTCCTCCCCCGCAGGGAGATAATATCCTTCCTCACACACCCTAAAAAAGTGGTACCAATAGAGTTTTTCCCCCACTCCTTCTTTGCATAATCTTGTGTGTTCTATGCAGTCGAAAAACCCATTTGACTTCGACATTTTATATAATAAAACATCACTATTATGCACAATTGCTTTAGTAACCACAGCCAAAGTTTTTGCATTTTTCGCATATTTCCTTTCATTTAATAAATTCGCGATTGCAATGCTTCTCAGTGATGGAGGATTATATCTCATTTGAAAATTTGATTCGATTTTTCTAATAGATTCTGCAGGTTCTTCATTGTAACATACTTTAAATGTCGTACACATGTCTATGCTCTCATCTTGAGAGTGTAATTTATCCCTGCGATATCTGATATGGATTTTATTCCATGTCTCACCAAGGAATTTGTATTTACATACGCAAGAAGGATCAACAAGGAAATCTTCCACTTCGCATTCCAATCCTGACCCTATCGCGATTTTCCGCGCTTTTGCTGGAATACACATGTCATCACTATCTTCACTGTCTAGGTAATCATCATCAGTATATTTATCAACACATACGCGTACTCTTTTCTGGCGAAATTTAGGCTTTTGTCGTCCCTCATACGATTTGCGATCCGCGAGATATTTTTTAAGGGACTCTAAAGCGTAAGTTTCAAAGTTTTTAGACATTTTTACTATTGCAATGCCCTTTAACGAATGACAACAAACGCGTCACTCGATTTAACAAAAAAAAATCGGTATAGGAAGGTTCCATGGTAAGAGTGGGGGTACCGCGCAACATACAAAAACCGCGAAAGTGGGGCGCATGTGTGACGCCGCCGCCGCAGAACTCCCTGCGGTGGGGGATAATGTTTGACGGTTATAGGTCAATCATGTGCTTAGTGGGGATTCTGTCCCCTCCACTCTCATACGTAGCGCTATAAAACGCGGGTGCTCGCGGTGGATTTTATTCAGTCGTCCCGATTTCATCCATTCATTTTTTCAACATGGAAAGTACCCAACAAAAGGGATTCAGTGATGCTGAACAGCATGTGGTATTGTCTCAAGTTATATCTTTGAATAGATCAGAGACAAAACAAATTCGTGTCGGCTTAAAAGTTACGTGTTTCGGTCAATTCGTCCCGGTTGTACAATTTATGGGCGTACGCCCGAAACGCGCCATATTGTCAATGACCCGAGAAGAATGGACCCTTTTTTTCAACGATTTGGATGCTGTAACCGATTACTTTGACCCTGAGAAGTTTCACCCAAAGATCAACCACAATGTACCTGCAAAGGAATTTGGGGCCATAAACGTGAAATTCCACCGCAGTTTTGAAAATCCCTGCGTGACCTTTGTTCGCAATGATGATGCAAATCAGACTCCCATAATGATGATGGGGCAGAGCATCATTACATTGAAAAACAAGGCTGCATGGATTAATCAGTGGCTGGATTTCTTGGAGACATTGCCTCTCAAGGAATATAAGGAATCGCTTGTACAATCAATTAGAGGCATTGCAATGAATTATATGGAATACAATAGAATGCCTGCCACGGAGGATCTTTATCATCGCATACGCGTAAATTTCGAGGAAATTTATCTCATGGCTCGCAATGATCTCCGACGTACAATACCCCACGAAACTCTCGGATATTTGTACCAATTATTTGGAGAATTATTCCATAATTGTTTTAATTACTTAGATAAATTCGCGGGACGGGCTTACAGAATGCCCTCATATTGAAAAAAACCATACACATATGATTTGTAAAATGTATCCTACGATTTTTATGAAATATAAAAAAGATAAAATTTAAACCCTATGTTGAATTATTTATGAGAAAACCCTCAACATCTTTTCAGGTATAAAAAAAGACGGAAGGCAAAAAACATTTTTGATCTTTAAATAAAAAACCTTTTGAAAGGAAACAACATGCAATAAAAGAAAGAGAGAGAGAGAAAAACTTAGTCAAAAAAAAAGGAGACATCGTTGAGAATTTTTCCAACGGTCTGCCATAGAAAGGGAAAATTTATTGCCCTAAAAACCTGTAAAAAAAAAGCATCCATTTACGGCGCCATTCATGCCAGGGCACTGCGCAATCCTCCATCTAAAAAAAAATAATGGGCCAGTTTCCCTTAACACGTGAACGACATTCCATTGCATAACAATGGGATGGTTTTAAGTGTTTTGGGACCTGCTCGCATTCCTTCGCCACTCGCCCACCACCCACTTCCTGTCGAACAATGACATTTTTTGGGGACCCTCACCCCAGGGGGCCCTAGGGCGGCGACGTCCTCCTCAAAGGACAATGGGGAAAACGTGTTCGGACACGTCTGGGAAAAGGGGGAAGGGGGACGATTCCTGGAATGGAATTCGCCAACCGTGTTCACTTACTACTTCCGAGTACTGAAAATAACTGTAGACGACGAAGAAGGATCCACCGGGGACGCGGGCTTCAGCACAGATGCAATGTGCTGTACTAAGTAGGGACACGTAAGCAATCTCCACGATGGAGTTGCACGCAACGACTGCCACCCACGGTCGCTCCGTTGAGCTCGCGGCAATACGCATTCCGAGTCCTAGGCCGCGGATGGCCCAGGTGTTCGCCTCACGAATGGCATACGGCTCATGGAGCAACTACATGTCCAGACGCTCTTTGCGAATTAGCTGAAAGACCTCCCCGGTTACTGCAATTGAGCGGGACATGTTCAATTGCAGTATTCTAACGTCGCGTTGCGCGCCCGGTCCCTCGATCGCACGGGTCCGGGGAGGATGACCTATTGGAACGGGGGGTACCGGTGAGCCTCCGTTCGCGACGCGATGACTATCGATCCTATTTAAACTAACGTGGCACTCGCGAACCCTACCTAATAATTGAGTGGACTCACCGGTCGAAGTTCTTGAAGATCCAGGCGTTGGCTGGCTCGGCTGCGCAGTCAATCCCCCGTTGTCTGCGACGTCCTCGACGTCCTCGTGGACAGCACGAAGGCTGGAACCTTTCCCTCGTCGGGAGGGCAGTACCCCGGCGCACGGCGGGCGACTACGAACCCTTGAGGGCACCACCCTCCTTGGGTCCCTCGATGTAGTCGCTGTAGCTGGTCCTCTGGCATGCTGGGAAGCGATGCGCAGACTTCGCCGCACGACGGACGCATCATTGTGCCCCCCGGAGATCCGATTGGGGGCAGTTTAGCCTCCGGAATAGATTTGCAAAGATGCTCTGCCATGGTTGAAGTTTGACGAGACGGTCGCCGGCCGTGCCGAAAGGCAGGAGCTGAAAAGCTGAAAAGTAAAAACAAAAAGTAAAAATAAGAGGATTAAGGATTAGAGGGGGCGGTTCCCCGCGGCACCGAGCTGGGTAGCTCGGGACGCTGGGCGCCGTCCCTGGGAGGGGGCCTTCCGGTTCCCGCCGAGCTGGGGAGCTCGGATCGGGGCCCGGTGGAGGCGCTGAAGGAGTGCTCCGCCTCGACTCCCCTCGAAAGAGGAGCAAAGAGGGAGCAGACCCACAGAAGGGGGGACCCCACCCATCCCACCCGACGACCCACCCCGCGAACCGTCCCTTTCCCGAGGGATACCCGCCCCCTCCCCCTGAGACCCAGCCCCACGTGCGGCGTCGCGTTTTCGCCGGCCTCCACCGTTGCGGGAGGTTCCGACTACTAACACGTGGCTGGAACAAGTTGCGAGAACCGCAATGTCCATGCCCTTCGCACTGCGAAGCAGCCAGTCCCCCCGAACCCCCACCCGCGCGTGGAATTACCCGTCCACCAACCGATTCCGCCCTCCACCACGTGGAACCACCCCTCCGCCAGCCGATTTCGCCCTCCCTCGCGTCTCCCGAAGTCCGGCCCACCCCACCGCGACCCTCCCCCTCCAAACCCCCCAATAGGTAGGTCTCGCGGCCCTCCACCCGCCGATCTCGACCTCCACCACGTGGACCCACCCCTCCACCACGTGGAACCACCCCTCCACCGGCCGATTTCGCCCTCCCTCGCCTCCCAATTCGCGACCCCCCCCCCGAAACCCCCCCTGGGCGCAGGGGTCCAACCTGCACCCGCAACCCCCCCTTGGTATAATTATTGAGACCCCCCAAAAGGGGGATCCCAATCCTTACACCAAGTTCGACTCAGGGACCGCGGGGTCGTCACACCCCGTGTGTAAGGGCGGTTTTACCCGCCATTACACCCCCTGCGGGAAGTAGGTAGGGACATTCAATGCCGCTATAAGGAAACAACCCTGCCGGGTTATGGTTTCCGGAAAACGCGAACCCGCCGCCAAGTTTCTCCGATCTTGGAAAAATCCAGATCTGCCAGCAAGCTGGAGGACATTTCGCTACAATGACAGCACTTTTCTTATTGAAAAGGACTGGAATTGCACCCACGGGGAACCACGGGGAGGTAGTCCCTGGCCGAAGCCCAGATTTGTAGGACCTCACGCATTACTGCCCCTCAATGGTCCGTTTCCCAAATTCGCAACGGATGCCATTACAATCAAAAGAACATCTGATGGAATTTAGGACTCAGCGAGGTACCGATTTCCATGGTTCGGTTTCCATGTTTATATTTGGTAATATTATCGAATTATTATCGAAACAACTAGGAACACACACCACGCACTTGGCATTATCCTTACTTCAAGTACCCCTGTACAACCTCAACTGGTGGTCCGGCTAGTAGAGATAGAACCATCTCGAGGTTTTGGTCCCCAGTGAAGTGCACCCGAAGCACAATCGTATTTCAAATGCGTTCGAGCGTGTCGGGAGGCTCCCAGTTGGACTCAGGGTAAGCGGGTTCGTCATGTCCGTGGTCCAGGGGGGGTTGCCCCCCCCCTTTCGCCCCTGCGGGGAGTAGGTAGGGACAGCGAGAATCGTCGTTAATCCATTCATGCGCGTCACTAATTAGATGACGAGGCATTTGGCTATTTATATGTTTATTTCCTATGAACCCCATAGGTAGGGTTACAATACTCAGAACAGACACACATCCCATATAAATATTATCTATACATAGTATCTATTCTCGAGTATAGTGTTTATATTCATACACAAAAGAGTTCAGATTGACCGAGTTTGAATTAAAGAAAAATATTTTATAAGTAATATAATATTATAAGATTATTCATTCTCCCCGCGTTCGGAAACCCTGGTATCAACTCTGTCTCACGTTGGAAAACAAAACATCATCCACATTCCTCTCTACCACCTCAGTACTCCCTGGAAAAAGAAAAAGTAAACGAGCACAACGAAACAATAGACTCTTGCTTGCCGTGTTGACACTAGGGTCAATTGTCACCTGCAAAGCTATTTCGACTTGGATGATTGAGGCCCATTCGGAAGCACATCGTACGTACCTCCGTAGTATCTGTACCGTTCACACGGCCAGATCGCCACTATCCCTACCATGGTACGTACCCGCTCGTCGCGCGCTCCTCTCGAGGCAGGGATCCCCATCGCCCCCCCCCCCCGCTGTACGTCACGGCTTGCAGGCTCTTCGCGATCGCCTGGCTCTCACCTACTTCGGACATCGGCTTCGCGAATTCGACATCGTGTGGGAGAACGCCATGGTGTCGACGTCCGGACGGACCTTCTATCGTCGCCGGCTCATCAAGATCAGCTGGCCGATCCTGCGGGCCCTTGTGTCTCGGGAGCTTGAAGCGGTGATTCTTCACGAGCTCATACATGTTCACCTGTACCTCGAACATGGTGACGGGTCCCATGGATCACGCTTCCGCGCCCACGCGCGTAGGATAAATCGACTCGGTGGCTACAGCATCGACGTCCATCATGATGCTGCCCATCAGGTAGTTCGACGGTTCAGCTGGCGTTGCACTGGCTGCGGTCTGGTCATTCATACTGCTCGTGAAGTGGTTCCAAGCCCACGCCCATGGCTCGGTCGTCATCGCCGTTGCCGCCAGCGCCAGTGGGTACGCCTGCCGTGCACGCCATAGACCCAGGTCTCGTGAGTACCTATCCCGCACACCCATTCCCGAGTATGCCCTCACCATAGCTCTTCTTCCTCCCCCTCACTCCCACTGGCCCCGTTCCTGCGCGCTGCACCCAGTCGTAGCTTCGTCTCCTTTCCACTCCCTTCCCTCCCATGGTGTTCGAAGGGGGGCTCCGTCGCTCCCCATGTGCTCACTTCCACGTCCGGGAATTTCCCACGTGAACACCGGTAACTGCCAGGCGGTGCCCTGGCAGGCTAACGGAAGGAGCTTCCATCCTTCGCTGGCACTGTCACTACGACACCCCGACTCGGTCCTGCCGCGGCGAACTCACCACCATACCAATGACCGCATGATTTTGCCACTTCACCCAGGTATACCCCAGGGTATGCCTTTCAAAATGTTCCCATGAGCCACCCCCCTCCAAAGTCATTATTTAGGTCGATATGCGGCCCGGGAGGTTGTCGGTCCGTTAGCGCCACGAGTGACTCCTGCATTTTAACCCATGAGAGGCGTTGCAGTTCCTTACTTCGGGAAACCATGCCACTTCCACTTCACGTCCTCCTTCTCCGGCGACGTCTCGCTGCACTCCCTCGACCCGGGAGAAGTGGGCGGTCCGTCTCATCGGTCCGTATTCAAGTTCGCGGCCACCACTCCAGTTACTCCACTGCGTTCTGCCCCTACCTCGTGGGCTCACTCAGTGCGCTTCCTCACCCCCAAGACGCCTTCCTCTAGGACGCCAGGGCCATGCACCATGCCTCGCTGTGGTCGTCATACAGTTGAACCGATTGAAGTTCATATGAGACCCTTGTATCACCCTCGTCGTGACACCTCTCAACGATTTCCGGCTGATTCCCAGGCTGCACAGTGTCCTGTCGGACTCCCTATACCATACTCCCCTCCAAGTGATGGTCACGCTTGATACCGCTATTGCATTAACAGGTATCCCAAAACGCCTAGCCACGGCACTCATAAGGTCGCCGTTCAATGCGTATTTGCGACACTTGGCTCTGTGGAGTTCTACCAGGGGTGGTCCCCCTGAAACAATCTGCACATCCAGGATGGTCCCCTTCCCACCTTTCACCGCGATGATATCCGGCTTCCGGACACCTTGACTCGTTGCAAAGCACCTCTCGTGTTCCACCGTGTATCCATGGCCAGACAGAAGATGTGCCACTTTCTTCGCTACGGCGTCGTGCCTGAGCACTCTACCCCCATGCGTCCTAACACACCGCTACACGATGTGCGCTGTGGTCTCCTCCTCGCCACAAGCTGCCCTGCATAGTACGGGATGGACATTCCTCCTACTCCCCCTGGTGGTTCTCATCCTTGACGGCAGTGCATTGATCCGGGTTCTGACGTTCTGGACGAACTCTCTGGCTGGAATCACCACGAAGGGATCATTGACCCAGCTTGTTGACAGCGACGAAGACCTGGCCTCCCGCAACTCCCGCCCATCAACCGACCTGTACAGCTTGCCTGCCCAGTCGTCTTCCCTAACTTTTGCGTGATAACACCACTTCATTCGTGCCCGGCACCATTCGTGCTCAGGTACCATTCTTGCCGTTGAAAATTCCGAGCGGCGCAGACCCTCCAGGCGACTTCTGACCAACTCGGGTATCCTGGACTCGAACGACGCAACTCCCAATCCACCCTCCGCGACCCTGGCATGGATATACGCTATTGGGACATCCTTCGGGAGGAAAAGCCACCTACGTACGTATTGCCTCACCGTTTTGTCCAATTGTCGTAGCATGCCATGGGTAGTGTCACCAAACACCAGTCGATGGCTGAACCTTGGCAGCAGAAGGATCTTCAGGATCGTAAGTCTTTGCTGGGGTTTCAGGGGGGCTGCGGTTATTTTCCTGAGGAGGTCTTCGAACTCAACGGCTGGCGCCGTCGGCCCGCGGTCCCCAAAATTCACCCCAAGGTGCTTCCAGGTGTCATGGAGCCCCACCTGCGCTATACGCCTTCCTGAGACCAAGAATACTTCCTCGGTCGAGGTCTTCATTTTCTTGTCCTTCCCTGAAGCCACGAGCGACAGGGCGCGGCACTTGCCTGGTGACGGTTGGAGTCCATGGTCTGCCAGGCACTTCGTTGCACAGTTGAGCATCCGTTGGAGACCCTCTCTGGACCCTGCCAGCAGTACTAGGTCATCAGCGAAGGCAAGGGCATTCACCACCTCACCGCTCAGTCCATAGCCACACTCCCCTGGCAGTCCCCTCAGCACAGCATCCATGACCAGGTTGAAAATGAATGAAGACAGCGGGTCGCCTTACCGAACTCCCTGGCCCAGGTATATCGGCTGCGTTCTTTGCCCATCCACCTCTATTACCGTACTGGACGTTCTGTATAGAGTCATCACATACTGTACGAAGCTACGTGGCAATCCCTTCTCAGTCATGACCCTTTCAATGGCTTCATGCGAAACCGTATCGAACGCTTTCTTCACATCAAGGGCCGCCAGGTGGAGATCCCTCAATCCGGCACGCGCATCCGATATGATCGTCGATAGCACAAATACGTTCTCCGCGAGACCGTCCGCCTTTATAAAGGCTCTCTGCCTTTCATCAAGTAGGAGGAGGCCAAGCAGTCTGGTGGAGAGAACTTTATGGTAGTGTCTAAGTACTACCGACGCTATCGAAATGGGCCTGAACATGGCAGGATCCATCGTTCCCGATTCCTTGGGGATAAGGATGGTCCTGGTATTTCTCCACACCTGCGGAACAGTTCCTGTGTACTGGAAAATGTGAAAGATGATGGATTTCACATGATCCGGTACGCTGTTCAGCCACTCAGCAGAGCCAAGGCCATCGGGCCTTGCAGCCGCTTCTCTGTCCGGTCCGCTCCTTGCGACCTCCTCGACAGATATTGGGTCACTAACTTCTCCATACACCCTCTCCGGAGTGCTGGTTGCGATTCCCATTGTCGGGCTGGTTTTCTCAAATATCGGCCGCCAGAATTGCTCCTGCGTTTCCAGACTTGGATGCGGTCCATTCGATGCATCCCCATCCAGGATCTTCCACACAGCTTTGGACATATTGCGTCTCCAGAGTCGCTGAATCTCCTTGTGATCCCGTTGCCTCTGCTTCCTCCGTGAGAGTCCTGCGCCAGCCCCCGCTGGGCAGCTTTCACCGCGGCTATGGGCCCGATTGACACGTAGGCTCGGAAAGGCTGTCCATAGCCAGTCTTCCAGCTCCTGTGACGGATCCTCGCCCCTCAGTGACCTGTCAATTGCCCGCCTCAGATGGCAGACACTACTCCCATCCCTTGGTGGACCTTCAGATTCCTGGCTCCTCAGATCGCGGAGGTCCTGTCGCAGGGTGTTCCGAAGGGTTTCCGGATTGTGCCCAGGTTGTGGAGTAGCACGCTGCCACACATTACCTCCTTCCAAGCGCTGGCCGCTCTCGTACTGCTCCTCTGCCGTTGGTAGGAGGGTACCACCCGGATGTCGAACATCGTGCATCTCTGGATTTCCCCAGGGCAGCTGGCCATTATTGCTGCTCAATTGCTGCAACTTGTTATCCTCGACCATACGTTTGTACTCCGGTTTCTGTCTCTGCTTCTTAATGGCTTCCTGGTTCCTCCCTGTGCCTGCCATCTCCACGAGATAAAGGTTCATGAATTTGACATCGTGGGGGGCTTTCGCTTCGGCGGCCGCCATCATCCGTATGTGCTCTTTATTCCACCTGGCCTTCACTCTTTCCGTCACCACGAGCTGGTTATTCTCTACGGGATGCTGGCTCGCTCTATGGACACCTAAGGCTCTGGAATTTCTAAACTGGCGGTCGCAGTATGGGCATGGGATTGAATTTGGACCAGAGGCTCGCCGAGCTGTTAACTGAGGTGACGCCACCCGTGACGGGTGTCCTTGCATCGGTTCCCTCTGAGAGGAATTCGGAGAACGAATATGTAAGTATCTTAAATTATTCTCACCGACAGGCGATATTGAGACATCGCCATCAATAACTTCTGTGTCTAAAGAGTTGTCGGTGAGTGGTGCCTCCAAGGAGGCACAAGTTTCGCGTCTTAATTGGGTATCGCCGTGATGTAACCGGCGGCCAGTGTTAGACGCCTCATCGGGCCCCGGCAGGACGCTACGCCTTGTCAGCATTTGTGGGCTTCTATGACTCAGCATTCTGATGTATAGTTGGTGCTCCGCACCTTGTCCAGTAACTTGGCTTTCAAAATTGGGCATACTTTTGTGTCAAGGGCTGAGTGCGACACCTCCCTTCGCTTCACCTTCGTGCAATTTGGACACCGCAATTCGCCCTTAGACTTGCAGTCCCTGGACTCATGCTCCCCTGAGCATTTCCTACATACAGGCGAGCGGGAAGGGCAGTTCGCTGCCTTGTGTCTAAAGCCGAGGCACTTGTGACACTGCAACACTCTGACATGATCTTCTACGTGGCAAGAAGAAAAGCCGATAAACAGCCGTTTCTTCTGGTGCAGTCGACTCCTTCCATCTGGGTTGGTTTCGATCACAAAGCTCGTGACGTGGCTGTTGGTTTTAGGCTTGTACCTGAAAACAGTCCTGATTTTAACGGAATCCTCTCCCGCGACGTTACCCTCATTAATGAGTATAGGTAACTCCGCCTCAGAAGTGTCCTTGGGGACTCCAAAAACAATCAGCCTAGGCTGCAGTTTCTGAGGCACCCTCAGCTCCAGCCCTTTCTCCTGGAGCGCCTTGGAAGCCTGAAGCTTCTCGAGGTTAACCGAGCGGGCCACAATCCTAACTCCTTTGTCCCTTGACGTGGTGGTGATCCTGGATACCTTCAGGTCGTAGTCCGAGGGTTTGAGGCATCCTTTCACAGTACGCTCCACCTCCGCTGCGGACTTGTACCTGGGGTTTGCCTCCCGAGAGGGCTGGATGAAGAATGTCGTATCGGTACTCGCACTTATGATATTCTCCGCTATTTCCTTTGCAGCCGTCTTCTGCCTACTCGAGTTCCGTCTCCCATACCCTTCACCTGCTACTGCAGCTGAATAGGAGATACTCCCAACAGCTTGCTCACTCAGCTTCTTCTCGATTGATTGCACGCTCGTCTTCACTTCCTCCCGATTCTTTCCAATTCCTGCGGACACCTTGTCCAGTCTCTCGAGTACTGGTTTCAGCTGCTCATTGATGAGCTCCACAATGGCTTCTTTGGTCACTGATGGCTGTTTTGATACCGCTTTAAGAGGATCCTTGAGAAGTTTCTCCAAATTATCATGGTTGCTCCTCACCATGGTCTCGCAGTACTGAGCTTCACGCCCTCGTGTTATCTCAAAGAACTCATCAAAACGCTTCGTAACAGCATCCTCCAGTTCCAGGATTGTCTGGATCCGTGTTGCCAACTCCGTGTACGCTTTTGAGACCTTGTAATAGGCTGATGAGAGTCCTCTCGTTGCAGAATTCACAGCATCACCCCTTGCTTTAGTCTCGGACGATGGTTTGGAGATCTCAAGATTGTAGAGATGTCCACTCACATCCACATCTAGGGCCTTTAAGTCATCCAGGGTCAATGGGAGGACTAACTCCTCTTCCTGGGCAAGGTTAGGCGAAGAGCGCGCCCTCTTCCCACGACCCGCCGCAGCGTCGTGAAACAGACGTGTGCGGGTTGGGTTTGGTGTGCCCTCGTTGCCCGACATTACACCGGTAATAATCCCACAGTCGGTAACTCGCCCCTCGGTCGGTATCACTCGTTACCCTAGGAGTAAGTGCGACAGGCCTTGCCAAGTCGCCGCCGCAGCGCTCGCGACGGGAACAGCTGATGTCCCAGTAATGGCCGCCGTATCGAATGCCAATGTGGAAAAATACAGTATTTGTCACACGAATTCACCGGCACGAAGTGGTTCAATCCTTAGCAGCTAATTGACAGAATGCACCTAGCACACACCCGAACTCACTGCAACACAACTTAGCACTCTCACTCGACTATTTACCACTTATTTCACCGTTCAAAGGCGGAGCAAAACAAAACACTTCTCACCCAGTTAAGAGAGTCATAGTTACTCCCGCCGTTTACCCGCGCTTTATTGAATTTCTTCACATTGACATTCAGAGCACTGGGCAGAAATCACATTGCGTCATCACCCGCTAGGGCCATCGCAATGCTTTGTTTTAATTAGACAGTCGGATTCTCCTAGTCCGTGCCAGTTCTGAGCTGAGCGGTGAATGGCGGCCGAAGAGAACGACTACGACACGGTGAAGTATCACAGAAGCCTCGCAGCAAGCAAGATCCGTGGGAGGCCAAGGCACGGGACCGAGCTCGGATTCTGAAACATTACTGATCCATTCACCTCGGCCAGGCCCGGCACGTTAGCCAAACCCACTTCCCGACCAAGCCCGACACGCCCCGCTCCTCAGAGCCAATCCTTATTCCGAAGTTACGGATCCAATTTGCCGACTTCCCTTACCTACATTAATCTCTCGACTAGAGGCTCTTTACCTTGGAGACCTGCGGCGGATATGGGTATGAACCGGCGCGACACCTCCACGTGGCCCTCTCCTGGATTTTCAAGGTCCGAGGGGAAGATCTAGACACCGCCGCAACTGCGGTGCTCTTCGCGTTCCAAACCCTATCTCCTTGCTAAAAGTTTCCAGGGAACTCGAACGCTTATACAGAAAAGAAAACTCTTTCTGGATCTCCCGACGGCGTCTCCAGGTCATTTTGGGTTACCCCGACGAACACTCTTACGAGGGCCCGAATTGTATGCGGTTCCGCTGCCGGGTTCCGGACCCCGGATCCCGGATTGGAACCGGATTCCCTTTCGCCCAACGGGTGTGTTACAATAATTATAATATATATATAATATATATATATATCTATTTTTTTTTTATAAAAAAACACCGTCATCAACATAGGATTTCTCCTAGGGCTTAGGATCGACTGACTCGTGTGCAACGGCTGTTCACACGACACCCTTCTCCACGTCAGTCCTCCAGGGCCTCGCTGGAGTATTTGCTACTACCACCAAGATCTGCACCGACGGCGGCTCCAGGCAGGCTCACGCCCAGACCCTTCTGTGCACACCGCCGCGACCCTCCTACTCGTAAGAGCTTCATAATATATATATATTATATATATTTCTCTTCCCACTGACGGCAGAGTATAGGCGCGACGCTTCAGCGCCATCCATTTTCAGGGCTAGTTGCTTCGGCAGGTGAGTTGTTACACACTCCTTAGCGGATTCCGACTTCCATGGCCACCGTCCTGCTGTCTTAAGCAACCAACGCCTTTCATGGTATCCCATAAGCGTCGACTTGGGCGCCTTAACTCAGCGTTTGGTTCATCCCACAGCGCCAGTTCTGCTTACCAAAATTGGCCCACTTGGCACTCTGATTCAATTAAATATATCTCATGGCTTCATAAATTCAAGCAAGCCAAAGATCTCACCCATTTAAAGTTTGAGAATAGGTTGAGGTCGTTTCGACCCCAAGGCCTCTAATCATTCGCTTTACCAGATGAAACTCGTTTAAAAACGAGTGCCAGCTATCCTGAGGGAAACTTCGGAGGGAACCAGCTACTAGATGATTCGATTAGTCTTTCGCCCCTATACCCAGTTCCGACGATCGATTTGCACGTCAGAATCGCTACGGACCTCCATCAGGGTTTCCCCTGACCTCATCCTGACCAGGCATAGTTCACCATCTTTCGGGTCCCAACGTGTACGCTCTTGGTGCGCCTCTTCTTGTAATAAGAATGAGACGCCCAGGGAGTGTGAAGCTGTATCTTAACACAACTCATCCTCCCTCAATCGCTACAAGAACGACCTTTACTTTCATTACGCCTTTAGGTTTAATTAAAAAAAAATGCCAATGACTCGCGTACATGTTAGACTCCTTGGTCCGTGTTTCAAGACCGGTCCTGAAAGTACCCAAAGCAGTAGCATCGCTGACCGGTATTAATTATAAGCCAGTTTTAGAATACCGTACAACCAACAGCTGATCAATTATAGCGACGGCACTAGGTCCGTACTACTAAAAATTGACCTCGCTTGCGACGGATATAAACGCACATAATATGCGGCTTAATACCTTATGAATACCATCGAGCAGCCAGTCAGAAAAACACCAAGGGTCTTTAATTGAAAAAATTAAAGGCTACCTCTCGGGCTATAGACCGACACTCAACGGGTCGCGACGTTCTACTAGGGAAGAAGTGCACGCCGACAACATCTTGCAATAAAATATATAAGAATGTACAAGCAATACTACAAGTAGTAACCTATATCATAACTTATATATATACAAAATGAGCTGACGATGAATCTCCCTATTCGATCTTTTGGGTTTCTCAGGTTTACCCCTGAACGGTTTCACGTACTCTTGAACTCTCTCTTCAAAGTTCTTTTCAACTTTCCTTCACGGTACTTGTTTGCTATCGGTCTCGTGGTCATATTTAGCCTTAGATGGAGTTTACCACCCACTTAGAGCTGCACTCTCAAGCAACCCGACTCTAAGGAGAAATCCGCCTGAAATGTATTTCGATCACTACGGGCCTGGCACCCTCTATGGGTAAATGGCCCCATTCAAGATGGACTTGGATACAAAATAACATCACAGGATAAATGGATCCTCCCAAACACTACATTTCCCAACAATATAATTGTGGGATTCAGTGCTGGGCTTTTTCCTGTTCGCTCGCCGCTACTAAGGAAATCCTAGTCAGTTTCTTTTCCTCCGCTTAGTAATATGCTTAAATTCAGCGGGTAGTCTCACCTACTCTGAGGTCGTCATGTTAGAGAATTATATAAAAAAGTTATTGTTGCGAGCGCCTTTTATTTATAAAAAAAAAATCACATCCGTGTCTAAAAAAACATAACAAAACAAAATTTTAGAAATGAAAATCATGATCGGTCCAACTCGGAGAATGAGATCTCTGGGACTCGATGATTACCACCACAGTGATATATAATTTATGGATTTCATTTCACAAAGTTTGTTCTCGTTAATAACCATTTTTAGACAACTGACAATGGGCTATAATCAAATATATTAACAACAACAACTTCTTTTTTTCTTTATATCGTCAAATAATATATGTGAAAAATTCATAATATATTATTTTTCAATACGTAATTTTAAATGACGTCGTATAATAATTTATATATATTTGAGAAGAAATTCAATCTCTCTCTCAATCAAATATTATTATCTTGACGAGCATTCAACTTTACACACGCTTGTACAATTCATCAAATATTTTTCTGTCATATATAGACAGATAAACACAGATAAAATTGTAAGCAGTTTTTTTTAAAACAAACGACCCTCAGCTAGGCGTAGTCCGGGAATTGGATCCGTGGACCGCAATGTGCGTTCGAAATGTCGATGTTCATGTGTCCTGCAGTTCACAAGTTGACGCGCAATTAGCTGCGTTCTTCATCGACCCAGGAGCCAAGTGATCCACCGTTCAGGGTAATCATAAAAAAAATTTTTTTTTTTTGAAAAATAACAGTCATTGAATATAAAAATATTCAATCCAATCTCGCAATCTTGTTTCAATAAAAAATATAAGATGCCTAAGCAAGCACAAAATTCAATTTTATTACTATTCAGACTTGTGTTCACTTTACCGTACACGGAAAAAGAATATCAACTTTGAGAACAAAGTATCCATCCAATTACTTACGGCATGAAGAAAAAAAATTTGAAATTTATATAAAATCATCATCACCAATTGTATCTTGTGTGGCGAAAATCATTACTAAACCTTGGGCACGTTAAATACCCATCATGATGAAAAAAAAATTCCCATCAAATAGGTTACCCCACATAATCGATGATATAGTGATGATTTATAAATTTCATTATATTATCATACGTATATAATATGGTTACATGTTTTCACATGTTTTACACCATATAACGTAAGGTTTTATTGATGTAATATGATATTATATCAATATAAAGAATAAAAATTCAAAATTTTATATTCTCTTTTTGGAATAGAACACGTTAATGATCCTTCCGCAGGTTCACCTACGGAAACCTTGTTACGACTTTTACTTCCTCTAAATGATCAAGTTTGGTCATCTTCCCGGAAACATCGGCAATGCCGAAACATTGCCGCGCACCAGTCCGAAGACCTCACTAAATCATTCAATCGGTAGTAGCGACGGGCGGTGTGTACAAAGGGCAGGGACGTAATCAACGCGAGCTTATGACTCGCGCTTACTGGGAATTCCTCGTTCATGGGGAATAATTGCAAGCCCCAATCCCTAGCACGAAGGAGGTTCAGCGGGTTACCCGGGCCTTTCGGCCAGGGAAGACACGCTGATTCCTTCAGTGTAGCGCGCGTGCGGCCCAGAACATCTAAGGGCATCACAGACCTGTTATTGCTCAATCTCGTGCGGCTAGAAGCCGCCTGTCCCTCTAAGAAGATTTATTTGTACGTCGGTAGTAAAAACCACTCGACCGAAATCGAGGGCCTTCAAAATACCAGAAAGTACGCCTATTTAGCAGGCTAGAGTCTCGTTCGTTATCGGAATTAACCAGACAAATCGCTCCACCAACTAAGAACGGCCATGCACCACCACCCACCGATTCAAGAAAGAGCTATCAATCTGTCAATCCTTTCGGTGTCCGGGCCTGGTGAGGTTTCCCGTGTTGAGTCAAATTAAGCCGCAGGCTCCACTCCTGGTGGTGCCCTTCCGTCAATTCCTTTAAGTTTCAGCTTTGCAACCATACTTCCCCCGGAACCCAAAAGCTTTGGTTTCCCGGAAGCTGCCCGCCGAGTCATCGGAGGAACTTCGGCGGATCGCTAGCTGGCATCGTTTATGGTTAGAACTAGGGCGGTATCTGATCGCCTTCGAACCTCTAACTTTCGTTCTTGATTAATGAAAACATTTTTGGCAAATGCTTTCGCTTCTGTTCGTCTTGCGACGATCCAAGAATTTCACCCCTAACGTCACAATACGAATGCCCCCATCTGTCCCTATTAATCATTACCTCGGGGTTCCGAAAACCAACAAAATAGAACCGAGGTCCTATTCCATTATTCCATGCACACAAAAAAAAAAAAAAAAAAAGAGAGTTGCCTCCTAAGCATCACTACGTGAAGCTTTCGACTATGCTGTACCTCGAAATTGCATACCAGTATTTGTTTAGTCTCATTCATCGGCTTGCTCTTTTCGCTATTTTAAGTTTTCCACATTCTTATTATCGATTTGGCTGTGGTGTTTATTTATCCTCGCATCCTCATGCGAGAACACGAGTGATTCCATGCACACAAAAAAAAAAAGAGAGTTGCCTCCTAAGCAGCACTACGTGAAGCTTTCGACTATGCTGTACCTCGCAATTGCATACCAGCATTTATTTAGTCTCATTCATCGGCTTGCTCTTTTCGCTATTTTAAGTTTTCCACATTCTTATTATTGATTTGGCTGTGGTGTTTATTGATCCTCGCATCCTCATGCGAGAACACGAGTGGACCTACATTTTTAAGTGGGATCCGAACCACTGAGTGTATATATTTTTACTTCACCCCTATTTTCGATGTCTCTATATATTGTTTAATGCTAAGGGATTTTTCTGAGGGTTTTGTTTGCCCCCATTACGCGTCCTCCCCTGGAGACGCTTGTAGCTCGAGTTCCCGAGCTTCCATGGCTATTTTCTCTGTAAGTAGATCTTTTGCAAAGTCCTGAAAGATCCGAAATGATTTTTCATTTTGAGCAAGCTTTTGTACGTCCATCACGCGCATGTCCAACAGCTTCATGTACTTCTCTCTCAGGAGATCGTACCTGTCGCAGTCGATCAGAACGTGAATGTCCGTTTCTTCTTCACCACAAGGGCATAGATCTGAGTCTATGGATCCCTGCTTGTGAAGTCTGCTCTTGAAGTTGCCATGGCCAGTCATGAACTGGATGACAAATCTATTTGGAAGAAGCCATTCAGCTTTCATCCGTGTGATGACGTTTGGCAGATATTTGAAAGTGGTTCTACCCTTTTCAGAGGTTTCCCACTCTCTCTGCCACATTTCGTTTATTTTACTATCGATGTCTTTCAGGACTCGTGCTTTCCATTTTTCTAGCCTCTCCCCGGAATTTCGCGTCTCGGGGTCATGTACAAGATCCTCGATCTCTATTTTGTTCCCTTTTCTCAGATTATATTGCGCTGTTCTGCGGATACATTCCAGCGTGACGGGCACATTCCCCGTCAGAACCGTCAGCGCTTGCGCGGAAACGGTTCGATATGCACCTGTGACTTTGATCAGTGCAAATCTCTGAGCCATGTCAAGTTTAACCTTGACATGTTTTAGCATTCTATCGTGCCATCCTGCTGCCGCATAGGTAGCTATCGGCACGAAGAGACCTTTGTATATTGTTCCCATCGCTTTTAGACCTATTCCCCATTCTCTTCGGGCCACTCTACCTAGCCTTTCAAATAGGTCCTTGGTTCGCTCGGAGATTTTTCTCACGTGTTCTTGTACACTTAAGCCTGTACCGAAGGTGATTCCTAGGTACTTGTAGAGTTCTTTTCACTCTGATTCCTTTAATTCTGACGTCCGGAGACGTCTTTTTGTGAAAGTTCCCTTTTGCAAGTAACATTTCACACTTATGTGCAGCAAGCGTGAGCTTGTTCTCGTCACACCAACTGACTATCGCATCTAGTGCGGCTTGGCCTTTTTTCTCTAAATCTGTTCTGCTGTGTCCTTCAATTAGCAGTACTTGATCGTCAGCATAAGCTAACGTCTTGTAGCTCATATTTTCAAGCATGTTCAGATTTGAGTCGAAGATGAGGTTCCAAAGCGTGGGTCCGATGACTGATCCCTGAGGGCAGCCTTTATTCGCAGGCTTGATAACCTCACGAGCAGACTCCCTCATCATTACCTTCCTGTTACAGAGGTAATCGTTGATGAGCAAATATAGTTTTTTGGGGCAATCCTTTTCTCTCAGCGCTCTCAGAACACTGGGCCACCACACATTATCGAAGGCACCTTTTATGTCAAGAAAGATGGCCATAACATATTTTTGACTTGAGTTTTTTACTATGTTTCTCAACTGGACTATGGCGTCTACCGTGGATCTACCACATCTGAAGCCATATTGGTTTTGGGATAATTGTGGTTCAATTACCCCAGTTAGTTTATTTAGCATAAGTGATTCCAGTATCTTGCCGAGGATTGGTAGGAGACAGATTGGCCGATACGATGACGGGTCTGTTTCGTCTTTGTCGGGGCCTTTTTTAATTGTTACGACTCTCCCGGTTTTCCATGAATCTGGAAAAAGGGAGTGTATGAGACAGGCATTGTATATTTTAAGCAGGTCTTCGCTTATTATTGGCATTGCAGCTTTTAATATGTCCAAGCTGAAGTTGTCTGGCCCTGGGGCTTTTTTCAACTTCATCTTGTTTATGCATGCTGTTAGCTCTTCCTTGGTGAAGAGTCTCATTTCGCCTTCTGGTGTTCGCTTGTTCAGCGCCCGGACTCGCCTCTGGCCCTCCGTCTCTCCATCCTCACAGTCTTCCGGAAACAACTTATCCATCATGGCTTTGGCTGTTGCTTGCCAGTCAGTTGTGTACTCATTGTCACACTTTATGTTATTTATCACATCTTTGGTGTTGATTTTTCCTGTTTGGAGTTTGTGTACGAAACTCCATGGATTCTCGTTCCCGTTAAGGGTAACGAATTCTTTCCACTTATTTGTGCGCGCTTCGAAAATGTTTTGTGTATACATCCATTTCTCCCTTCTATATTCTTCGAGTTTTTGTGCTCTCTTTGTGGGATCTTTATTTCTTTGGAGTTTCCTTCTAGCCCGGTATGCCACTTTTTTGAGTCTTGTGAGCTCAGGATTCCACCATGGAACCTTCCTGGCTCGACTATTCCGAATAGGAATGGACGTGTTGCAGGCTTTTCGTACTGCTTTACTGAGGTGTTTTACCTGCTCAATGACCTGGGTTCGGTTGGTTAGATCGTTATAGGGTTTGCTATGCCACTCATGCATTAATCGCTCTGTAAAGAGATTCCAGTCGGCTTTACTCGTCACATACCCTTTGCAGCTTTCGCTGCTTTGGGTATTGACTATTTTCCCGTTTTTAGTAGGTGTAATTGTGAACGTGATTGCTCTGTGATCACTGGATGTCCACCCATCGTGTACTTTCCATCCGCAGATGTGTTCGTACATTCCAGGTGTTGCCAGTGTCACATCTGGGTAAGCTTCTCCGACTTCCGATGAGACGGTAGCCGTGTCCCCCTCATTTATGACTTGCAATCCCCACTGGGCGATCAATGCTTCGAGTTTTTCACCTTTGGTGTTTGTTTTCTTTGCTCCCCATAGGGTGGAGCATGCATTAGCATCAATGGCAATTAAGAGTTCTTTACCTCTCAGCTGTTCCATCACTTTTTGCACGTGATCGATATGTTCATCGATGTCTTGGCAGAGTTGGAAATATCCACTTGCCATATACGTGCTTTTGTTGTTGTGTATGAGCTCAGCGATCACAAAGTGTGTGTTACACAAGTGTCCGAGCTTTGTTACTGTGATTTCTGGGTTTGTAACAGCTATAACCGCCCATGGTGGTGTAGTCCCATGTTTAACGATCCTTGTACCCATTCCGAGGCCCTCTATACCATTTTTGTTGTTATATGGTTCTTGGAGCAAGAGAACGTCATACCCTTTTGTCACGGCTATTTGCCGGATTTCAGGCATGACTTTTCTTGCTCTTCTGCAGTTCAGTTGCACTACTTTCAAGCCTACATCCACCTGTGGATTTTTAGGGTGTTTATTGTCCATAATCTATTCGTTCCACTAGTATCTCTAAGGCCTGCTTGTAGGATGGGCAGTCCTTGTGTGTGGCTACATGATTATGTGGCTTTTTTGCTTTCTGGCAGTTTTCACATTTGTGTTTCTGCACGTTTTGTTTATTTGGGCACTCTGGCCCCTTGTGTCCCACGGTTGCACAAATCGAGCAACAAGAATCTCTCTCGCAATGCTTCGCCAAGTGGCCGAAGCCTTGGCATTTGAAGCATCGCGTGACGAGAAGGAAGTCACGGATTCTACAAGCGTTCCACTGTATATAAAGACGCTGTTTCGCCAATATTCTATTTCTCATCTGCGGAGTAACCTCCGCAACCCAGTTCGTGGTTTTACCACCATTCTTGCCCGTTCTGAATTTTAGAGTAAATTGCTTCTCAAAAAGCTCTTTACTCTCTGCTAGCCCATCATTCTGTTCCTGTAGAGCGCTGCCCAACTCAGCCTCAGTCATATCTTTAGGAACATCATAAATGATGATCCTTGGAGGTCTCTTTCTCGGTTCCTCGACCGAGAAAGTTTTTGTCAGATTTTTGCTCTGACCTAGCCTTTGTGCTTCATTCTCCGTGGGGGTCGTTATTATGATTCCCCATTTTGTAGTTCGGATATTCTTGATCCGTACTTTTTCGGTGTTCGGGTTGTACACCTTCATAAGCTGGCTTTTTGCTGGTCCCATATTCTCGAACTCTTTCGAGTTCTTAGGTTTCAGGAACACGGTTTTGACCGGTTCCTTCCTCATCGGCTGTGCTTTGGCTGGCAGCCGTGGGGCTGTCAGCTTTTGCACAATGCTGGCGTATGTAACGCCCTTCTGGGTTGTAACCCCGACTTCCCTCAGGGAGTCTACGCTTCCCTGCAGCTTAGCACAACGCGCTGTCAGGGTAGCAATGATCTCCATTAAGGAGTCTAGGCTTTTGTCAGCCTTTTTGCCCTGGTCACTTGAGGTGTCCAGGGCGTTTTTAATAATACCAAGGTGCTTGTATGCCGTCCTCGGCACTTTATCAGTGCCAAGGTCAGCGCATGGCACCTCTGGCTCCTCCTCACTCGAGCTATCGCTCTCGAAATGAGTGATGGTCTTCTTCTGAACTCCGCAGAGATGATTTTCTTCAGCGTACCAGGCACCTCCACCAAGGTTACGGGTTTCCACACACGGCAAACATGCGGGTAGGGGCACCACTCCCTACATTTTGTGTGTGTTCTACAATTAGCAATCTAGTGGTACCGGTCTAGTACCCCATAGGTATCTCCCCCTCGCGTGAGTTTCAGCTCTTATTACTCAGCCGCTTGTAGGATGAGGGGGATTCCATGCACACAAAAAAAAAAAAAAAAAAAAAAAAAAAAAGAGAGTTGCCTCCTAAGCATCACTACGTGAAGCTTTCGACTATGCTGTACCTCGCAATTGCATACCAGCATTTGTTTAGTCTCATTCATCGGCTTGCTCTTTTCGCTATTTTAAGTTTTCCACATTCTTACTATCGATTTGGCTGTGGTGTTTATTTATCCTCGCATCCTCATGCGAGAACACGAGTGGACCTACATTTTTAAGTGGGATCCGAACCACTGGGTGTATATTATTACTCCACCTCTATTTTCGATGTCTCTATATATTGTTTAATGCTAAGGGGTTTCTGAGGGTTTTGTTTGCCCCCCCTACGCGTCCTCCCCTGGGGACTTTAGTAATTCGAGTTCCCGAGCTTCAAAGGCGATTTTCTCAGTAAGTAGATCTTTTGCAAAGTCCTGAAAGATCCGAAATGATTCTTCATCTTTAGCAAGTTTTTGTACGTCCATCACGCGCATACCCAACCGCTTCATGTACTTCTCTCTCAGGAGATCGTACCTGTCGCAGTCGATCAGAACGTGAATGTCCGTTTCTTCTTCACCACAAGGGCATAGATCTGAATCTATGGATCCCTGCTTGTGAAGTCTGCTCTTGAAGTTGCCATGGCCAGTCATGCACTGGATGACAAATCTGTTTGGAAGAAGCCATTCAGCTTTCATCCGTGTGATGACGTTTGGCAGATATTTGAAAGTGGTTCTACCCTTTTCAGAGTTTTCCCACTCTCTCTGCCACATTTCGTTGATTTTACTGTCGATGTCTTTCAGGACTCGTGCTTTCCATTTTTCTAGCCTCTCCCCGGGATTTCGCGTCTCGGGGTCATGTACAAGATCCTCAATCTCTATTTTATTCCCTTTTCTCAGATTATATTGCGCTGTTCTGCGGATACATTCCAGTGCAACGGGCACATTCCCCGTCAGTACCGTCAGCGCTTGCGCGGAAACGGTTCGATATGCACCTGTGACTTTGATCAACGCAAATCTCTGAGCCATGTTAAGTTTAACCTTAACATGGTTTAACCTTAGCATTCTGTCATGCCATCCTGCTGCCGCATAGGTAGCTATCGGCACGAAGAGACCTTTGTATATTGTTCCCATCGCTTTTAGGCCTATTCCCCATTCTCGTCGGGCCACTCTGCCCAGCCTTTCAAATAGGTCCTTGGTTCGTTCTGAGATTTTTCTCACGTGTTCTTGTACACTTAGGCCTGTACCAAAGGTGATTCCTAGGTACTTGTAGAGTTCTGTTCTTTTCACTCTAGTTCCTTTGATTCTGACGTCCGGAGACGTCTTCTTGTGAAAGTTACCTTTTGCAAGTAACATTTCACACTTATGTGCAGCAAGCGTGAGCTTGTTCTCGTCACACCAACGAACTATCGCATCTAGTGCAGCTTGGCCTTTTTCCTCTAACTCTCTTCTGCTGTGCCCTTCAATTAGAACTACTTGATCGTCAGCATATGCTAGCGTCTTGCAGCTCATATTTTCAAGCATCTTCAGATTCGAGTCGAAGATGAGGTTCCAAAGCGTGGGTCCGATGACTGATCCCTGAGGGCAGCCCTTGTTTACAGGCTTGATGACTTCAAGAGCAGACTCTCTCATCATTACCTTCCTGTTACAGAGGTAATTGTTGATGAGCAAATATAGTTTTTTGGGGCAATCCTTTTCTCTCAGCGCTCTCAGAACACTGGGCCACCACACATTATCGAAGGCACCTTTTATGTCAAGAAAGATGGCCATAACATATTTTTGACTTGAGTTTTTTACGATGTTTCTCAACTGGACTATGGCGTCTTCCGTGGATCTACCACATCTGAAGCCATATTGATTTTGGGATAATTGTGGTTCAATTACCCCAGTTAGTTTAGTTAGCATAAGTGCTTCCAGTATCTTACCGAGGATTGGTAGGAGACAGATTGGCCGATACGATGACGGGTCTGTTTCGTCTTTGTCGGGGCCCTTTTTAATTGTTACGACTCTCCCTGTTTTCCATGAATCTGGAAAAAGGGAGTGTATGAGACAGGCGTTGTATATTTTAAGCAGGTCTTCGCTTATTATTGGCATTGCAGCTTTTAATATGTCCAAGCTGAAGTTGTCTGGCCCTGGGGCTTTTTTCAACTTCATCTTGTTTATGCATGCTGTTAGCTCTTCATTAGTGAAGAGTCTCATTTCGCCTTCTGGTGTTCGCTTGTTCAGCGCCCGGACTCGCCTCTGGCCCTCCGTCTCTCCATCCTCACAGTCTTCCGGAAACAACTTATCCATCATGGCTTTGGCTGTTGCTTGCCAGTCAGTTGTGTACTCATTGTCATACTTTATGTTATTTATCACATCTTTGGTGTTGATTTTTCCTGTTTGGAGTTTGTATACGAAACTCCATGGATTCTCGTTCCCGTTAAGGGTAACGAATTCTTTCCACTTATTTGTGCGCGCTTCGAAAATGTTTTGTGTATAAATCCATTTCTCCCTTCTATATTCTTCGTGTTTTTGTGCTCTCTTTGTGGGGTCTTTATTTCTTTGGAGTTTCCTTCTAGCCCTGTATGCCACTTTTTTGAGTCTTGTGAGCTCAGGATTCCACCATGGAACCTTCCTGGCTCGACTATTCCGAATAGGAATGGACGTGTTGCAGGCTTTTCGTAGTGCTTTACTGAGGTGTTTTACCTGCTCAATGACCTGGGTACGGTTGGTTAGATCGTTATAGGGTTTGCTATGCCACTCATGCATTAATCGCTCTGTAAAGAGATTCCAGTCGGCTTTACTTGTCACATACCCTTTGCAGCTGTCGCTGCTTTGGGTATTGACTGTTTTCCCGTTTTTCGTAGATGTTATTGTGAACGTGATTGCTCTGTGATCACTGGATGTCCACCCATCGTGTACTTTCCATCCGTAGATGTGTTCATACATTCTAGGTGTTGCCAGTGTCACATTTGGGTGACCTTCTCCGACTTCCGATGAGACGGTAGCCGTGTCCCCCTCGTTGACGACCTGCAATCCCCACTGGGCGATCAATGCTTCGAGTTTTTCACCTTTGGTGTTTGTTTTCTTTGCTCCCCATAGGGTGGAGCATGCATTAGCATCTATGGCAATTAAGAGTTCTTTGCCTCTCAGCTGTTCCATCACTTTTTGCACGTGATCTATGTGTTCATCGATGTCTTGGCAGAGTTGGAAATATCCACTTGCCACATACGTGCTTTTGTTGTTGTGTATAAGCTCAGCGATCACAAAGTGTGTGTTACACAAGTGTCCGAGCTTTGTTACTGTGATTTCTGGGTTTGTAACAGCTATAACCGCCCATGGTGGTGTATTCCCATGTTTAACGATCCTTGTACCCATTAAAAGGCCCTCTATACCATTTTTGTTATTATATGGTTCTTGGAGCAAGAGAACGTCATACCCTTTTGTCACGGCTATTTGCCGGATTTCAGGCATGACTTTTCTTGCTCTTCTGCAGTTCAGTTGCACCACTTTCAAGCCTACATCCACCTGTGGATTTTTAGGGTGTTTATTGTCCATAATCTATTCGTTCCACTAGTATCTCTAAGGCCTGCTTGTAGGATGGGCAGTCCTTGTGTGTGGCTACATGATTATGTGGCTTTTTTGCTTTCTGGCAGTTTTCACATTTGTGTTTCTGCACGTTTTGTTTATTTGGGCACTCTGGCCCCTTGTGTCCCACGGTTGCACAAATCGAGCAACAAGAATCTCTCTCGCAATGCTTCGCCAAGTGGCCGAAGCCTTGGCATTTGAAGCATCGCGTGACGAGAAGGAAGTCACGGATTCTACAAGCGTTCCACTGTATATAAAGACGCTGTTTCGCCAATATTCTATTTCTCATCTGCGGAGTAACCTCCGCAACCCAGTTCGTGGTTTTACCACCATTCTTGCCCGTTCTGAATTTTAGAGTAAATTGCTTCTCAAAAAGCTCTTTACTCTCTGCTAGCCCATCATTCTGTTCCTGTAGAGCGCTGCCCAACTCAGCCTCAGTCATATCTTTAGGAACATCATAAATGATGATCCTTGGAAGTCTCTTTCTCGGTTCCTCGACCGAGAAAGTTTTTGTCAGATTTTTGCTCTGACCTAGCCTTTGTGCTTCATTCTCCGTGGGGGTCGTTATTATGATTCCCCATTTTGTAGTTCGGATATTCTTGATCCGTACTTTTTCGGTGTTCGGGTTGTACACCTTCATAAGCTGGCTTTTTGCTGGTCCCATATTCTCGAACTCTTTCGAGTTCTTAGGTTTCAGGAACACGGTTTTGACCGGTTCCTTCCTCATCGGCTGTGCTTTGGGTGGCAGCCGTGGGGCTGTCAGCTTTTGCACAATGCTGGCGTATGTAACGCCCTTCTGGGTTGTAACCCCGACTTCCCTCAGGGAGTCTACGCTTCCCTGCAGCTTAGCACAACGCGCTGTCAGGGTAGCAATGATCTCCATTAAGGAGTCTAGGCTTTTGTCAGCCTTTTTGCCCTGGTCACTTGAGGTGTCCAGGGCGTTTTTAATAATACCAAGGTGCTTGTCTGCCGTCCTCGGCACTTTATCAGTGCCAAGGTCAGCGCATGGCACCTCTGGCTCCTCCTCACTCGAGCTATCGCTCTCGAAATGAGTGATGGTCTTCTTCTGAACTCCGCAGAGATGATTTTCTTCAGCGTACCAGGCACCTCCACCAAGGTTACGGGTTTCCACACACGGCAAACATGCGGGTAGGGGCACCACTCCCTACATTTTGTGTGTGTTCTACAATTAGCAATCTAGTGGTACCGGTCTAGTACCCCATAGGTATCTCCCCCTCGCGTGAGTTTCAGCTCTTATTACTCAGCCGCTTGTAGGATGAGGGGGATTCCATGCACACAAAAAAAAAAAAAAAAAAAAAAAAAAAAGAGAGTTGCCTCCTAAGCATCACTACGTGAAGCTTTCGACTATGCTGTACCTCGCAATTGCATACCAGCATTTGTTTAGTCTCATTCATCGGCTTGCTCTTTTCGCTATTTTAAGTTTTCCACATTCTTACTATCGATTTGGCTGTGGTGTTTATTTATCCTCGCATCCTCATGCGAGAACACGAGTGGACCTACATTTTTAAGTGGGATCCGAACCACTGGGTGTATATTATTACTCCACCTCTATTTTCGATGTCTCTATATATTGTTTAATGCTAAGGGGTTTCTGAGGGTTTTGTTTGCCCCCCCTACGCGTCCTCCCCTGGGGACTTTAGTAATTCGAGTTCCCGAGCTTCAAAGGCGATTTTCTCAGTAAGTAGATCTTTTGCAAAGTCCTGAAAGATCCGAAATGATTCTTCATCTTTAGCAAGTTTTTGTACGTCCATCACGCGCATACCCAACCGCTTCATGTACTTCTCTCTCAGGAGATCGTACCTGTCGCAGTCGATCAGAACGTGAATGTCCGTTTCTTCTTCACCACAAGGGCATAGATCTGAATCTATGGATCCCTGCTTGTGAAGTCTGCTCTTGAAGTTGCCATGGCCAGTCATGCACTGGATGACAAATCTGTTTGGAAGAAGCCATTCAGCTTTCATCCGTGTGATGACGTTTGGCAGATATTTGAAAGTGGTTCTACCCTTTTCAGAGTTTTCCCACTCTCTCTGCCACATTTCGTTGATTTTACTGTCGATGTCTTTCAGGACTCGTGCTTTCCATTTTTCTAGCCTCTCCCCGGGATTTCGCGTCTCGGGGTCATGTACAAGATCCTCAATCTCTATTTTATTCCCTTTTCTCAGATTATATTGCGCTGTTCTGCGGATACATTCCAGTGCAACGGGCACATTCCCCGTCAGTACCGTCAGCGCTTGCGCGGAAACGGTTCGATATGCACCTGTGACTTTGATCAACGCAAATCTCTGAGCCATGTTAAGTTTAACCTTAACATGGTTTAACCTTAGCATTCTGTCATGCCATCCTGCTGCCGCATAGGTAGCTATCGGCACGAAGAGACCTTTGTATATTGTTCCCATCGCTTTTAGGCCTATTCCCCATTCTCGTCGGGCCACTCTGCCCAGCCTTTCAAATAGGTCCTTGGTTCGTTCTGAGATTTTTCTCACGTGTTCTTGTACACTTAGGCCTGTACCAAAGGTGATTCCTAGGTACTTGTAGAGTTCTGTTCTTTTCACTCTAGTTCCTTTGATTCTGACGTCCGGAGACGTCTTCTTGTGAAAGTTACCTTTTGCAAGTAACATTTCACACTTATGTGCAGCAAGCGTGAGCTTGTTCTCGTCACACCAACGAACTATCGCATCTAGTGCAGCTTGGCCTTTTTCCTCTAACTCTCTTCTGCTGTGCCCTTCAATTAGAACTACTTGATCGTCAGCATATGCTAGCGTCTTGCAGCTCATATTTTCAAGCATCTTCAGATTCGAGTCGAAGATGAGGTTCCAAAGCGTGGGTCCGATGACTGATCCCTGAGGGCAGCCCTTGTTTACAGGCTTGATGACTTCAAGAGCAGACTCTCTCATCATTACCTTCCTGTTACAGAGGTAATTGTTGATGAGCAAATATAGTTTTTTGGGGCAATCCTTTTCTCTCAGCGCTCTCAGAACACTGGGCCACCACACATTATCGAAGGCACCTTTTATGTCAAGAAAGATGGCCATAACATATTTTTGACTTGAGTTTTTGACGTGACAACGTCTTAAATTAGGTTGCGGCTGGGAGTCACTTATGAAAAAGTGTAACGCCCGGTAACGTTACGATGAGTCACCGAACGAGAGAGAGGCCCGCCGAATGCCTTGCGTCTCTCTCCCACTCAACTATGATCGGTCTGCCGCGCATTGAATCGGCGCATGCTTGTCTCTGTCTTTGTCTTTCTCGAACGTTCTTGGCGTTGGAAAAACAAGAAAGCGTCATAATACAAGTTTTGTTTTTTGTTTTTTGGCTTTATGATATGTGTAGTGTATGTTTGTGTGTAGAAATTTTCATATGAATTAGGTAGCCAAAACGAAACAGAGAGCTGCGGTCGGCTTTAAAAACGATATGCGAATATGATGAATTG